>NC_083882.1:41032500-43432500 GCF_032452875.1 Bos javanicus | reverse complement strand
ATTTTCTAATTGGATTTTTGGGTTTGCTTCCCACTCCAGTACTCTGGCATGGAAAATCCCATGGATGGAGGAGCCTGGTAGGCTGCAGTCCATGGGGTCGCTAAGAGTTGGAGACGACTGAGTGACTCCACTTTCACTTTTCACTTTCATGCATTGGTGAAGGAAATGGCAACCCAGTCCAGTGTTCTTGCCTGGAGAATCCCAGGGACGGGGGAGCCTGGTGGGCTGCCGTCTATGGGGTCACACAGAGTCGGACACGACTGAAGCAACTTAGAAGCAGCAGGAGCAGCAGCAGCAGCATACATTCTAGATATCAAGGCTATTTTGGATATGTGGCGTGCAAATTTTTCTCCAATTCTGTAGCTTGTCTTGTCATCCTCATACAAAGATCTTTTGTAAACATTTAAAAAATTGAACTACAATCTATCAGTTCTTCTTTTTATGTATCATGCTTCTGCTCTCAAGTCTAAGAATCTTGCCTAGTTTTGGGCAACAAAGACTTTCTTATATTCTTTTCTAAGTTTTAATGTTATATTTTACATTCAAGTTATTTAATTAGAGTTAATTTCTGTTTTGAGGTTTATTTAGAGGTTTTTTTTTTTTGCCCATGAATATCCAAATTGCTCCAACATCATTTGTTTAAAAGGTTATCTTTCTTCCATTGAGTTGATTTTACACCTTTGTCAAAAATCAGTTGGGCATGTTTGTGTGGTTCTCCTCCTGTATTCTCTATTCTGTTCCACTGATCTATGTATCTGTCCCTCTGCCAATATCACAGTCTTGATTATTGTAGCTACATAATAAGTCTTGAAATGGGACAGAGTGAGTCCTCCTACTTTATTCTCCTTTTTTGAGATTGTGTTAGCTATTCTAGTTCCTTTGCCTTTCCATTGAAGTTTTAAAATAATCTTATCTATACCTACAAAATATCTTGCTGAGACACTAAGGACATCTGTATAATGTTGAGTCTCCCAGTCCATGGTGATGGTATGTCTCTTCTTTCTCAACAGCATTGTGTTGTTTTCGGTGTACAAGTCCTGTATACAATTTTGAGTGATTATAAATGGTATTATATTTTTAATTTCAATTTTCATGTGTTCAGTGCTAGTATATAGAAATGTAAACTTAAAAATAAAAAAAAAGACAGAAATGCAACCTTGCTGAACTCACTTATTAATTCTAGGCTTTTTTTTTTTTTTTTTTTGGCCAATTCCCTTGCATTTTCTTCAGAAATTATCTTGTCATATGGAAATAGGGACAGTTTTGTTTCTTCCTTTATGATCTGTATGCTTTTTATCCCCTTTTCTACCTCATTTGACTAGCTAAATCTTCTAACACTGTTAAATAAAGTGGTGAGAGTGAGCATCCTTGCCTTGTTCCTGATCTAGGGGAAAACATTCAATCTTTCACCATAAACTGTAATAGTAACTGTATTTTTTTAGTTAGCTGTTGTTTTCTATAACTTAAAGTTCCTCTTTATTATTATCTTTCTGAGAGTTTTTGTCATGACATGCTGCTGAATTTTGCCAAATGCTTTTTCTGCATCAATTGAAATGATAAATGAATTTTCTTCTTCAGACTGTAAATATAGTAGATTATGTTGATTTTTCAAATTTTAATGTTGTTTTCTGATGTAATATTTAAGTGTGTTTAATGCTCAAAATTCTCCAAGCCAGGCTTCAGCAATATGTGAACCGTGAACTTCCTGATGTTCAAGCTGGTTTAGAAAAGGCAGAGGAACTAGAGATCAAATTGCCAACATCCGCTGGATCATGGAAAAAGCAAGAGAGTTCCAGAAAAACATCTACTTCTGCTTTATTGACTATGCCAAAGCCTTTGACTGTGTGGATCACAATAATCTGTGGAAAATTCTGAAAGAGATAGGAATACCAGACCACCTGACCTGCCTCTTGAGAAATTTGTATGCAGGTCAGGAAGCAACAGTTAGAACTGGACATGGAACAACAGACTGGTTCCAAATAGGAAAAGGAGTGCGTCAAGGCTGCATATTGTCACCCTGCTTATTTAACTTCTATGCAGAGTACATCATGAGAAACACTGGACTGGAAGAAACACAAGCTGGAATCAAGATTGCCGGGAGAAATCTCAATAACCTCAGATATGCAGATGACACCACCCTTATGGCAGAAAGTGAAGAGGAACTCAAAAGCCTCTTGATGAAAGTGAAAGTGGAGAGTGAAAAAGTTGGCTTAAAGCTCAACATTCAGAAAACGAAGATCATGGCATCTGGTCCCATCACTTCATGGGAAATAGATGGGGCAACAGTGGAAACAGTGTCAGGCTTTATTTTTTGGGCTCCAAAATCACTGCAGATGGTGACTGCAGCCATGAAATTAAAAGATGCTTACTCCTTGGAAGGAAAGTTATGACCAACCTAGATAGCGTATTCAAAAGCAGAGACATTACTTTGCCAACAAAGGTCTGTCTAGTCAAGGCTATGGATTTTCCAGTGGTCATGTATGGATGCTAGAGATGGACCATGAAGAAAGCTGAGCGCTGAGGAATTGATGCTTTTGAACTTGTGGTGTTGGAGAAGACTCTTGAGAGTCTCTTGGACTGCAAGGAGATCCAACCAGTCCATTCTGAAGGAGATCAGCCCTGGGATTTCTTTGGAGGGGATGATGCTGAAGCTGAAACTCCAGTACTTTGGCCACCTCATGCGAAGAGTTGACTCATTGGAAAAGACTCTGATGCTGGGAGGGATTGGGGGCAGGAGGAGAAGAGGACGACAGAGGATGAGATGGCTGGATGGCATCACTGACTCGATGGACGTGAGTCTGAGTGAACTCCGGGAGTTGGTGATGGACAGGGAGGCCTGGTGTGCTGCGATTCATGGGGTTGCAGAGTCGGACACCACTGAGTGACTGAACTGAACTGAACTGAATCAACCTTACTTTGAGTACTATGCTTGTTGTGTACTATGCTAATTTGTTCCACAAATTTTAACATATTTGTTGTCATTCAAGTATTTCATAATATCCTTTATGGTTTCCTTTACTACACGAATTGGATTTTTAAGTTGTCTCTTTGTTATTAATTTCTGTATTCACTGCAGTATAAAGATCGTCTGACACCAGTCTTTTGAAACTTACTGAAACTTCCTTTGTGGTCCTTTTTTGAAAGATTTTGCTTGTGTTCAGCAGGAATATGTATTCTTTTTTGGGTGCACAGTTCTACATATGTATCATACATATGTGCATGCGTGTGTGCTAAGTCACTTCAATCGTGTCTGATTCTTTGCAACCCCATGGACTGTAGCCTGCCAGGCTCCTCTGTCCATGGGATTCTCCAGGCAAGAATACTGGAGACGGTTGCCTAGCCCTCCTCCAGGGGATCTTCCCAACCCAGGGATTAAACCTGTGTCTCAACTCCTGCATTGGCAGACAGGTTCTTTACGACCTAGTGCCACCTGGGAGGCCCATCATACATATATATGCTTTATTAATTTCCTTTTCATGTATTCAATGTTTGTTAATCAGTTTCTGAGAGGGATGTCTTAAAATCTCCAACCACAATTAATCTATCCATTTCCCCCACAGTTCTATAGGTGGTAGCTTTTTATGTTTTGAAACTGTTTGGTTTTTTTGAAGTTATGTTTTTAATGCATCTATGCTTAGAATCAGAGAAGGCAATGGCACCCCACTCCAGTACTCTTGCCTGGAAAATCCCATGGACAGAGGAGCCTGGTAGGCTGCAGTCCATGGTGTCGCTAAGAGTCAGGCACAACTGAGCAACTTCACTTTCACTTTTCACTTTCACGAATTGGGGAAGGAAATGGCAACCCACTCCAGTGTTCTTGCCTGGAGAATCCCAGGGACGGGGGAGCCTGTGGGCTGCCGTCTATGGGGTCACACAGGGTCTGACACGACTGAAGTGACTTAGCAGCAGCAGCAGCATGCTTAGAATCGTTGTATGTTCCACTCTGTTCTTTTTTCCTAGCATACAATATGCTTAACAGCTATGGTATTTTTGACTTTAAGTCTGTTTCATCAAATACTCCAGCTTTACTCTTTTTTTTAAGTTATTTATTTTTAAATTGAAGGGTAATTGCTTTATGGAATTGTATTGGTTTCTCCAAATATCAACATGAATCAGCTATAGGCATTCTAACTTTCTTTTGATTTAGAATTACATGGCTTATCTTTCAATTCTTTCACTTAAACATATATTTAAGTATTCATCTATTATATTTTTATTTCAATTATTATATATCTATTTAATATTTTACCTAGTTCCTTATTTCTTATTCCTATATCATATTAGTAATACATTTACTATTTTGAATACATTGTTTAAAATTTATCTGATCCAATAATTCTGTTTTAAGCATTATACATTGTTCAATTTTTTGTCTGTCAGTGATTTTTTTTCTTAGGTGTCTAGCTATCTTGGTTAATGATCTCATGTTCTCCTGGCATTAGTTACTCTTTCTGTTAATATTTACTGGGCAGGGACTGAAGGCCAAGTCTCAGTATCTCTCCTAGTGAATTTAAAGAGAGAGGATGGAAGAATTTCCAGGGTAGAAAGCCTTAGATACCAGGTTCCTTTAACTGCCACTTTATTCAGTTCAGTTCAGTCGCTCAGTTGTGTCTGACCCATGAATCGTTGCACACCGGCCTCCCTGTCCATCACCAACTCCCAGAGTTCACTCAAACTCATGTCCATCGAGTCGGTGATGCCATCCAGCCATCTCATCCTCTGTCGTCCTCTTCTCCTCCTGCCCCCAATCCCTCCCAGCATCAGAGTCTTTTCCAATGAGTCAGCTCTTCGCATGAGGTGGCCAAAGTACTGGAGTTTCAGCTTTAGCATCAGTCCTTCCAGTGAACACCCAGGACTGATCTCCTTTAGGATCTCCCTGCAGTCCAAGAGACTCTCAAGAGTCTTCTCCAACACCACAGTTCAAAAGCATCAATTCTTCAGCGCTCAGCCTTCTTCACAGTCCAACTCTCACATCCATACATGACCACAGGAAAAACCATAGCCCCGACTAGACGGACCTTTGTTGGCAAAGTAATGTCTCTGCTTTTTAATATGCTATCTAGGTTTGTCATAATTTTCCTTCCAAGGAGTAAGCATCTTTTAATTTCATGACTGCAGTCACCATCTGCAGTGATTTTGGAGCCCGAAAAATGAAGTCTGACACTGTTTCCACTGTTTTCCCATCTATTTGGCATGAAGTGATGGGACCAGATGCCATGATCTTAGTTTTCTGAATGTTGAACTTTTAGCCAACTTTTTCACTCTCCACTTTCATCAAGAGGCTTTTGAGTTCCTCTTCACTTTTCTGCCATAAGGGTGGTGTCATCTGCATATCTGAGGTTATTGATATTTCTCCCGGCAATCTTGATTTCAGCTTGTGCTTCTTCCAGCCCAGCATTTCTCATGATGTACTCTGCATAGAAGTTAAATAAGCAGGGTGACAATATGCAGCCTTGACGTACTCCTTTTCCTATTTGGAACCAGCCTATTGTTCCATGTCCAGTTCTAACTGTTGCTTCCTGTCCTGGATACAGGTTTCTCAAGAGGCAGGTCAGGTGGTCTGGTATTCCCATCTCTTTCAGAATTTTCCACAGTTTATTGTGATCCACACAGTCATGACCCAGATAACCACGATGGTGTGATCACTCACCTACAGCAGACATCCTGGAATGTGAAGTCAAGTGGGCCTTAGGAAGCATCTCTATGAACAAAGCTAGTGGAAGTGATGGAATGCCAGCTGAGCTATTTCAAATCCTAAAAGATGATGCTATGAAAGCCACATTCAATATGCCAGCAAATATGGAACACTCAGCAGTGGCCACAGGACTGGAAAAGGTCAGTTTTCATTCCAATCCCAAAGAAAGGCAATGCCAAAGAATGTTCAAACTACCGCACAAAATTATATTCATCTCAAGCGCTAACAAATGCTCAAAATTCTCCAAACTAGGCTTCAACAGTGTGTGAACTGAGAACTTTCAGATGTTCAAGCTAGATTTAGAAAAGGCAGAAGAACCAGAGATTAAATTGCCAACATCGATTGAATCATAGAAAAAGCAAGAGAATTCCATAAAAACATCTATTTCTGCTTTATTGACTATGTCAAAGCCTTTGACTGTGTGGATCACAACAAACTGTGGAAAACTTTTAAAGAGATGAGAATACCAGAACACCTTACCTGCCCCCTGAGAAAGCTTCATGCAGGTCAGGAATAACAGCAGCAGACATGAACAACAGACTGGTTCCAAGTTGCAAAAGAAGTACATCAAGGCTGTATATTGTCACCTTGCTTATTTAACTTTTATGCAGAGTACATCATGTGAAATGCCAGGCTGGATGAATCACAAGCTGGAATAAAGACTGCAGGGAGAAATATCAATAAGCTCAGAAAAGCAGATGACACCACCCTTATAACAGAAAGTGAAGCAGAACTAAAGAGCCTCTTGATGAAAGTGAAAGAGGAGACTGAAAAAGCTGGCTTAAAACTCAACATTCAAAAAACTAAGATCATGGCATCCAGTCCCATTTCTTCATGGTGAATAGATGGGGAAACAATGCAAACAGTGACAGACTTTATTTACTTGGGCTCCAAAATCACTGCAGATTGTGATTGCAGCCATGAAATTAAAAGATGCTTGCTCCTTGGAAGAAAAGCTATGACCAACCTGGACAGCATATTAAAAAGCAGAGACATTACTTTGCCAACAAATGTCCATCTAGTCAAAGCTATGGTTTTTCCAGTAGTCATGTATGGATGTGAGAGTTGGACCATGGAGAAAGCTGAGTGCCAAAGAATTGATGCTTTTGAACTTTGGTGTTGGAAAAGACTCTTCAGAGTCCCTTGGACTGCAAGATCAAACCAGTCAATCCTAAAGGAAATTAGTCCTAAATATTCATTGGAAAGATTGATGCTGAAACTCCAATACTTTGGCCACCTGATGGGAAGAACTGACTCAGTGGAAAGGACCCAGATTCTGGGAAAGATTGAAGGCAGAAGGGGATGACAGAGGATGAGATGGTTGGATGGCATCACGGACTCGATGGACATGAGTCTGAGCAAGCTCTGGGAGTTGGTGATAGGGAAGCCTGGAGTGCTGTAGTTCATTTCGTTGCAGTCAGACACGACTGAGCAACTGAACTGAACTGAAATGAACATGACTAACAGATAAGGAATGTATTTATTTCCATTGCCCAGAACTTTACTCAGGTCTGTAAACTCAATTCCAGCTCAGATTTGAACTGATCCCTCTCTTCCCAACAAAGCTGGCTAGAACTGTTATCTAAAGATAAGGAGTGTGACATCCTGCTTCTCCACCCAAATTTGAGACCTAAGAAAGATGATTCAAGTGTCTTCCAGGCTTCAGGTTGAATGTGTTTCCACATTTAAATGTCACTAAAAATGGATCCTGTAATGTTTGCTTCCAGGTAGGCCTGATGTCCCAAAATGTATTTGACAGCACCTTTTATCACATGACTCGAGGCAAAGTCTCCCAAGTCTTACATATAGGTAGAGATTTTTCCTATTTTTGTGTAGCCATAGACATAAATTCTGACAATTATTCACATTACCAAATATCTTACTTACCACTACCATAATTCTTCATGACCATGTATAATTCTAATTGTTTTTCTATCAATCACTATTGTTTCATCATTTCCAAATTCCACCAGGAATTCCAATTTTTCTCTGCAATACCTGTCACTATTTCTTTTCAAAACGTCTTAAGAGTGGGCACGTAGCCTCATAGCTCAGTTGGCAAAGAATCCGTCTGCAATGCAAGAGACCCCAGTTCAATTTCTGGGTTGGGAAGATCCACTGGAGAAGAGATAGGCTACCCACTCCAGTATTCTTGGACTTCCCTCATGGCTCAGCTAGTAAAGAATCCGCCTCCAATGCAGGAGACCTGGGTTAGATCCCTGGGTTGGGAAGAACTCCTGGAGAAGGGAAAGGCTACCGACTCCAGTATTCTGGCCTGGAGAATTCCATGGACTGTATAGTCCATGGGTTCGCAGTCAGACACGACTGCGTGACTTTCACTCTCACTTTTTTAACAGTAGCCTATAACCTTGTATTAGGACTCTCCAAAGTAACAGAACCAGTAGGAGACAGGTATAAAGTATTGGGTCATGTGATTATGGAGACTGAGAAATCCTATGATCTGTAGTCTGCAAGTTGTAGACCCAGGAAAGTTGGTGGTATAGTTTGAAGGCCTGAGAACCAGGAGTACCCAGGGCAGACAAGTTGGCACATACAATTACACACAAACTTTGACTGCTGTTCTAACATGAATTCAAATGCAGGCCCCAGTGTTCATCCAGTCACCAAGAAACCCTGTCGCAAAGGTAAAAGTAAGGTAGGGGTCTTAACTCAGCACACTCATGTCTGCCTTGGGCCTGTTAGCTTTCCAGGAAAGACAGGTTTCTAGGAAAGAATCCATTTTTTTCAGGTGATGCTGGGCAAAAGACCATCTTCCATACTATGATTTTGTGATGAAGATTTTCATAGATTCACTCTAGAGAGAGAATGCTATGTGAGCGGTTTTCCATTCAAAATATAGTGTATTTCCCTCTCAGCTTCCAGTTTTATATTGATCTCAAGAGTAGTTTTCAAAAATTCCATTAGACTTTCAGGTGGCATTCCAGAGCTATCAGAGGCTAACACTGGATCAATTTCTATTCCCCAGCACCTTTATCTAACAGTTCAGTCATGATGATGAGTGCCCACTTGGCAGATCTCCAACTGCTAGATGATACTGAACTTTAAAGCTCCCCAAATGTAATATAGGAGTTCAGTGACTTCTCCCACATTTTATTCTCAAAGTATCATCCCTGCTAACTCGAAGTGGTCATCAAACTTGGGATTATGGTTTCTGTTTTTAACACCAAGTCTTTGCTAGGATGAAGACTCTTCAAAAGAGTCCTTTTAGTTCCTTTAACAATTACTATTTTACCCTGTTTTATACTACTAGTAAAGTAACCAAATGGGAATAGCTTTTGCTTTGTTTTCTCAAGTATTTCATTACAAATGAAATGGTTAATTTATCAAAATGTGATGATGTGAAAGCACACTGTCAGCTATAAAACGAGCTAGACAAAGGATTGCTTAATTTAGTATTTTTAGTTAGAAGGACCTATTAACATATCGCATTAATTTCAGAAAAATCCTATCATGTCTGAGCTGTAAAGAACCTGGAGTTCACTTATTCCAGATGAGAAAAATGAGGCCTAGAGCTTAAACAACATCCCTTTAAGTCACCCAGCTTAGCAAGTTTTTCCCAGGAAAGGAAGAAAAAAGGGAAAAGGCAAAAATCAGAATAGAGTATCGAAACTGCAATAAGACCCACTTCAAACACCTAAACTACAATCAATGAACAATTATTTAAATACCAGGAAGTTTCAGCCCTTTTGACTTATTCTACTCATTTTCAAAAAGCCAAAGAGAACTTTAAAAAGATGGCTTTATAGAGAAATCATTACATATACCACTTATATAAATGTTTACTTGTACTTACCTCTACAATTTAAAATTTAAATGCTTTAAGATTCTCAAAAGCCAACTATAAAAATTAAAGGTTTAAAATTTTTTTTCTTTGTTCTTAGAGGTGAAAATGTGCATCAGAATTTCAAAAGAATATTTTTGTTCAATATAAATACTTACATGAAATAAATCCCAAGTGCTATATTTGAGGTTTTTTCAGTACAATTTATTCTTCTTACATTTTAATTTACATTTATTAAATACCTTAGAAATATTACACTCAAAGTTAATAGACTTCCAGACAGAGACCATTAACTAAGAAGGAGCAGTCTCACTAAGTCAACTTCCCTAGTTAGTTTGCTGGCCTCCTCACTATTCACATGCTCTCTGGTGCTTATTACTATGCAACTGTCTTCAAGATGTGGTTGAAGCTTAAATCTACATCTGGCATCAGGCCAAGTCTGTTAATCCATGAATACTGGCCATCAACTGCATTTAGGGTACAGCCTGCAGAAGGCTCTTTCTTGACAGTCAATGATGATGAATGTGGAAAGACTGGATATTCTCTTGGGAGAAGAAAATATACCCCACCTTAAGTGACAGCTACAGTTTCCTAACAGAAAAAACAATTAGGAAAGGGAAAAGATCAATGATAAGAATAAGGAAAATACTCTGAGAATAGAGTAAGTACATATACATAATGGAGTAAATAGGCTGCTCCTGAGTCCATATGCTTACTTTTATTTTTAAAAGTCTGATAAAAATTTACTCAATTACATTTTATACAGTAATATTTAGTGAGCTTTGTCCAAAAAGGCTATGTTTTAAGTTTGCTTGTAAAAATAACGAAAGCTTTATCAGTCTCTGGTCAATAAGAAAGGAAGAAAACCTTGCTAGAAATAACAATAAATAATTTCACACAAAAGGCCAGGTGACATAAGAATAGTATATTAATGAATATATTTTCTTTGTATTTACAATAAATCCATTTGTTAATACTGTGATAGAAAAAATAATCAGTCCACATTATACAGTAGAAACAGGCTTTGAGGCTGATCATACCTGTCACAATAAAAACATACAAGGATTTCTTCCACAGCTAAAGTACTTTTCAACATGACAGTCTTGGGTGAAGGCAAAACTGACCGAGTATTTCACGTCTTAGAATCGAGGAATCGAGGGTGTTACCATTAAGCAAGCAGCAAAAAGCTGTTTGGGTTTTCCAGGACTATTTAAATATAGTAGTTACCATATGAGAATTTAATTTTACTTTGAGATATAAAAAGTAAAAACCCTCAATAGGGAAACTGCATTAATCAAAAGCAGCCCCAAACAATAAAGCCATCAATAGAGAAATGAAACAAGGCATTCTTATGTATCATGCATAAAAAGGATAATTACATCATATATACTTTAATGACCAGATTAATAAATAAATGTGATAAATGTTACAGTCATTGGAACAAATAAACTATGTTCAACTACTTAAGTGTTATGCTGCCACTGCTTCTGTTTCAAAATATTAAGTAATATAATTAATCTAACATCTAAAAACTGCATACTTTGAATGTTTGCTTTTTTGATCCCCTCTTGAGACAGTAAAGGGGAACCATGTAATAAAATATTATCTGAATATAAATTATCAACACCAATATGATACAATTATCATGTAATTGGAATTTTTGTATATGCACAGTGTAAATATTTTGAAAACTGGAAAAAAAAAGATGAAAATAGACTGGTCAGAATTTTAAATTTCAGACTAATCCATGATAATCTAGAACAGAAGATAAAAATAAAGTTCACCAAATAGACATAACTTGATATCTTTTCCAAATTCAGTAGTCCACTGAAGATGCGACTTCTAAACAAGTCTATTGTCTCAAAGGTAAAAAGAGGAGGAAAATGTAAATCTCTTTTGAGCTTTAGTTTTCAAGTTTATGCTCTCAAAAAAGGCTTGACATTAGTCAGAATAGCAATACTATATCTTTGTTTTTGAACTTTGTATTTGCTTTTCCTATTTTAGCTATAGTACTGAACAGATAAATTATCGAGTCAAGGGTAACTATTTACGGCAAGCTCATGAAATATATTAAACTGAATTAATCAGCTGGGTCAAGAATTTCCTACTATCCTGCTATGTTTAATACCTACAGTCTTGGAACAGTAATTTAGGAGATGTCTATCATAACTACTGACAGCACTTTTCATGCTATACCAATTTCCACTTTTACTTTCTTCTCTCCTTTGCCACTTAAATGCATTATTTTAACCATCTGATAAGATATTTTATTTTACAAACTCCTGTTCCAATTACTGAAGAGGTGATTGTAACACATAAACCTGTCAATCCTGAGATGATGATGATGATGATGGTTAAATTAAAACCCAGAGGATTATTCACTCAAATTTCTGCTTTAGTTTTTTCTGGAAGATGGCTGGCAGAATAGAAAGAAGAGCCAAAATCATTAGAACAAATACTGAGTTCCAGGAAACAGCTTCCCCTGCTGTTGTAAGCTGGTATAGTGTTGTTCCTGCCTTAATTGCTACAAAAGAGGGAGGTGCAACACCTAAAATGAAAAGTAAAAACATACATTAGAAAAACAATCAATTCTCGTTAAAAATTAAAATTCTGTGTGTATAAAATTTCTTGTAAGAATACAGTGACTTACATTTTTTTAACTTTTAATTTAATTTAAAGCCCCTCAAGTTTATTTCCATATAAAGAATTCAATTTTTCATAATCACCTCTTAAGGATATTGAATTAAAAAACCCAAGGAAAGTTTCCAGAAAATAATTTTACAAAATTGATCAACAGCCTTAAAAAAAGAAATGTGCTATGATTCTCCAATTTCAACTTTAGGAGATACTAATGTATATAAGCAAAGATCTGGTCTCAAGGATGTTCATCTAAGAATTATAATTTAAAAATCTGGGAAAAAACCTCCATCGTTGAAAATAAGATTGAGTAAGTTTTCATTCACTCTTGACAGAGTACATTTAAAATAAAAATGAGTGGTAGAAGATACTCAGAAATAGAAAGATACTCAAAATATATGAGTAAAAAGGGCACTTTATACAAAAGAATGGTGAAACAACCATATTTTATTAAAAATCAGAACTGGAAAAATTACTTTAGCCAAAGCTGAAGTTAATTTTATCTCTAGGTATTTCATCTGTAAAATAAAGAGACAGTACAAAAACTCTCTCTTCTGATCCCATAAATGAAATATTATTTTACAAAATCCAAAAGTATCCCCACTAAGATATTTTTGCCACTTTTATGGAGAACCTAAGACTTTCAGCTTTGTCTATGAATTCTTCTAAAAGTAGCAAAAAAATTAAGTATTAACTTAAAGGTTTAATGTAATACACACTCAACACTTGAGGAATCTGCTCATTTTGTTGATATCTAAACAATTCAACTTAACTTCAAAAGAAACACAGAATATTCTTAGTGAAAGAACTACCAGAATTCACAAAATACATAAATGAATCTTTATGTCCACTGATTAATTTCAAAACTAGGTGTTAGCTCCTCAAAAGCAAGAATCTTTTTGTTGAGCCTTATTTCCCCTATACTTTTGGTAATGCCCATAATGAGTACTATGTCAATAAAAAGAAAGATAGGATCAATTCTTTATCGAAAATTAAAGTTCATTATTTAAGTACCTGATTAGCAGACAAAGGAGAAAGTACTCAAAAGAGGCACTTTCATTTTTTTTTCTCTCCACTGAGGGAGAGAACGGAGTTAAGAAGTCCTGCATAATTCTGTATGACTAAAAGAATATCCAGCAGACAGTGCTCTTATTTTTAAAAAGTAACAAAAAAGATGTAAATCAACACAATCCAACAAACAATTCTGAACATTAATTTACACAGACCAGGCTCTGTGACCACCAGTTATATAAACCTACCCCAGCTGGACATGGCTAGACATGTACACAATGAGTTCTGTAACGTGCATGAATTCATAGACAAAGATAAAAGTCTTAGCAGGTTCTCCATAAAAGTGGGAAAAAAATCTTAGTGGGGTACTTTTGGATTTTATAAAATAATATTACACTTATGGGATCAAAAGAACGAGAGGCCTTGGCCTTACCTAGAAAAGTGCCAATAAAGAAGACTTTCAAGGGCACATTTATCACAGGAGATGTAATATTAATAAACCAATTAGGCAGAAATGGTGTTATTCTCAAAAATATAATGTAGTTAATGAGATGTTCTCTGTGACGTTCAACCTGTGACAAGAAAGAAACAAATCAGTTTGAAGACAAAGCCAATCCTGAAAATAAACTGCTTATTATAAAATACCTTATTTCAAATTCTTATCCCTGATAGCTCAGCATTTACCCAACGGAAATTATCAAAAAAGGAATTTGGAAATGACAATGAACTAGTCATCAAATGTTCATTATCAGAGCTAAATAACATCAGATGAAAGTTTTTATGATTGTGCTTACAGCATAATGTTACACTATTAAAGACGGTTCTACATCAGCCAGATAATATGGCTCAACAACATTTTAAACCTAAAAAGGCAAAATTAAATTTATAACTATATATAAGATATCCAATGGTCAACTTTTTAATGCCTTTAACTTCCTATAAAGGAAGGGCTAGTATAGTACATCAATAAACCTAGCCTCCACTTTTTAAAAAAATTTCAGATAACCTTTGTTATTACAATTTACTTGACATTCATCACTGATAAATGAGATTAAATAAGCAAATGGAAACATTCAGCTGATTAAATAAAAGCACTGAATGCAGTTTATACTTCCTAGATCTTGCTATATAAATAATGATTTTGATTTGGGGCAAAATGCTTAATTTCTCTTAATTTCCTAACCTATAAAACAAAGGGGCAAATATCTAAAATTTCTCTGATTTAATAATCTGTTTCTGCTTTTTTCTTAGAAACACTATGTTAGACTTTCCTGTGTAGTAGTGTTTATATCAATATTTATCAGTGATAGTCTTTGCAGAGATCCTAACAGAAGATAACAGTTCTTCCCACTAATGAAATGCATTAAAGGAGTTGGCTGATCCAAGCTTTTCAGAGACCCACTGACAGCATCCTGCATCAACACAAGTGAGGTGTTTAAATACATGGATGCCTTTACATTGACACTTTGATTTTTCTGCTCTGACTAAACTTACTAGGAATACAGAATTTACTGTTATAGACACAAAAACTTCATATTTGAAATTCTTAACATTCATTATTTGCCTACCACTTAATTTTATTTTGGACAAAAGATTATTTTTATCAAAGCTCTGAGTCTGAGTTCATTTATGTAGATATTATACACTGACCTCCCAAGTAGCCAAAGAATTACATCAAATAATTTAAAAATACATGTTTACCTGCTGTGACCATTTTACTGCTTTCTCCGTTAGGTATTTATATACAACTGGCCTCCCAACTAAATAGGAGAGCATATAGCAGAATGAAGCACCAAGTCCAGAACACTAGAAAATAACAAAAACTCATAAGCATTTTGTACTTTTCCATCTTACTCACATGGATATATTCCTCTAAGGCAAAACTCAACTAGTTTCTTTCTTTTGGGGTACAGGGAGGTTACTTTGCATAACACCTCTAATGCAGAGAGCAAGAACCCATCTAATCCAGTCCTTTCTCTCACCAAATTATAACTAAAATGAGACCAGCTAAAACAAACTGGAACTTGTGATTAAACTTACAGACTATATCCAAATAGTTCACGTTAGCCATTAGCCTATGAATAAAACCTCAAGAGCCAATATGTTTTCAATTGCTATGCTTGAAAACACCACCCCCATTGGGACTTAACTCCTTGTGCCCACCAACAACGTTCTTGGACTGTTTGAATTACAAAACAGTACTGGAAGCAAAGGCTAGAACAGAGCCTATAAATGCAATTAAGTCTGTGATATCCCTGTTCTAGAAAAGAGACAAACTATAACATCTCCTTATGGAGGGACAATTATTACTTTAACATTAAACGGCTCTTAAAACTAATTAAGTTTATGCTTCCAGAGACTAGAATGCCATCATCATTCCATCATTCTATTTAAAGTTATTTTTTCCTAGCCTCCCAATTTCATTTTAAATACTTACCAAACAAACAAGAAATAAGGCTAGTGGAAAGGGATAAAGGAACCCTGAGAGTATACTGAGAAATATAGAGCCCGGAATAGCAAATGTTTGCAAGCTGTTAACTTCTAAGTTAAGGATTAAAACATAATTAAATGGATTTTTCAACCACAAATCCAACAATCCAGAAAAAAAGCATCAATGCAGAAGTTATATGTTAATAAGATTATATCCATATTTCAATATTAAAAAATTAAGTGAAATTACACCCCAAGTTTAAAAAACACATGATTACTCAGTTGTAATACCTGTAACTTGGAGCTTACAATTTACTAACATTATCAGAAATCAATGCTAATTAGAGTGCGTTACTAAGAGAAAACCAAGACAAATGCCGAATGTGTACCGGACAGAGAAGAACTAGGCACTTTAGGGGAACAGGGACACAGAAAAAAAGAAGAGAACAGAAAAGGTCTTCAGTAACCTTGTAAATAATATACTTCTCTAAATACATTGGATTTTTACTCTCAAATACTTTTAGGAAACATGATTTCTGTAGACACACAGGTACACAGAAGATTTACTATGCCTAATTCAATGTGTGGACATTTACCTCAACTTACTACTCATTAAAAAAAGGACAAGGGTCACAAAAGATAGTAAAGTTACAAACAAGTCTTATTTTTAAATTAGATCTTTTTTCTACTTCTCTGATTCCTAGTTTGGGCCTGCACCTCTGCATCAACCATAACATGATTTACTTACAAGTCAGAAAGAGTGAATTCCTTCAACATCTCTGTACTTTAAAATTTGTATCTTCACTCAACCTGTTTGTTCCCTCTAGTTTGCACTTTACTCTTATTTTTGTTTCAATCTCCTTCTTCCTGGGTTCTTTAACTTCTTGCTCTTTGACAGATTCCTCCTGCATAAAACTATTCAGATGCCTATAAACTAAAGAAAACCTGGGCTTTTTCCTTGAGCAAGGTATCCTATCCAGCTATTTCCTCTCTCATCTTCACTGCCTTAGATTCTCTCCATGTCCCTTGCCACCTGGCTTACCCATCCACCACTCTACTGAAACCTCCTTCTGGCTGAAAGTAATGACTTTTTCTTAGTAAGAATTTTTTAGTAATTCCTGCATAAGATTCGGAGAAGGCAATGGTATCCCACTCCAGTACTCTTGCCTGGAAAATCCCAGGGACGGGGAGCCTGGTGGGCTGCCGTCTATGGGGTCGCACAGAGTCAGACACGACTGAAGCGACTTAGCAGCAGCAGCAGCATAAGATTAGATATCCTTTAATGTGAAACTCACCTCCAGTGAACTGTATTTTTCGATATTACAGATCATTCCTTCTCTAGCTTTTTTCTTCTCCTTACCCTCAAATCTGGAGATTGTTAAATCCATCTCCTCTCACTTTTGATAAATTCAGCTACGTCCACGTATATGGACGCACACATGGCTTCAAGTATATGGTCATATGAATCTATAATTTTGAATTCTCTTACCACTCTCAAATTTCCCAGCTGTTTATTAGATACCTCCACTAAAAAGTTTAAAAATTACACTTATTTATTTCAGGGCTCTTTAGAATCTTTTAATGGAAAGTCTCAAACACATATGAAAGATGAGAAACTAGTACTATATATCCATACACAGTTTTAACAATTAACATACAACCAATCTTGCTTTCTCTGTATCCCTTACACGCAATTAGATTGAAGCAAATCCCAGACATACCATTACAACTACTTTAATACCTTTAAAAGATAAGGATTTCTTTTCTTAACACAACTATAATAACATTGTCAGAAACTAACTATAACTTCCAATTGGTCTAAGTAGCTATTTAGTGTGTTCACAATTCCCACATGCCTTTTTTTTTTTTTTGACAGTTGGTTTGTTCAAATCAGGAATGAAAGGGGTCCACACATGGTATTTGCTCACTATTAGCAAATAAATACAGATTTTTTTTTTCCCCCTTGCAATTTACTTATTGAAGTAATTAGGTCATTTGTGGAGAAGGCACTGGCGACCCACTCCAGTACTCTTGCCTGGAAACTCCCATGGACGGAGGAGCCTTGCGGGCTGCAGTCCATGGGGTTGCGAAGAGTCGGATACCACTGAGTGACTTCACTTTCACTTTTCCCTTTCATGCATTGGAGAAGGAAATGGCAACCCACTCCAGTGTTCTTGCCTGGAGAATCCCAGGGACAGAGGAGCCTGGTGGGCTGCTGTCTATGGGGTTGCACAGAGTCAGACACGACTGACGTGACTTAGCAGCAGCAGCAGCAGCAGCAGGTCATTTGTAGAATTTACCACTTTTTGAATTTTGCCTATTGTATTCCTTAGGGTGGTTTAATATGTTCCTTTGTCATTTTTTAAGATTAATCTTTGTTGGCATACACCTGATTTACAGGGACTTCCCCAGTGGCTCAGTAGTAAAAAATCTGCATGCCAATGCAGGAAACATGGGTTTGATCCTTGGGTCTGTAAGATCCCCTGGAGGAGGAAGTGGCAACCCACTGCAGTATTCTTGCTTGGACATCCAATGGACAGGGGAGCCTGACAGGTTACAGTCCATGGGGTCTCAAAGAGTTGGACATGATTAAGCAACTGAGCACGCAGGCATGCAGTTCATCTACAATGCTGCATTAGTTCCTGCTGCACAGTAAAGTGAAGCAGCTATACATACATATATTTATATATATTGTTCCTCTGTCATTTATCTTGTAGTAACAAAGCCATTTTCTGTGCACAGGGATATAATTTGACCTTAATTTCCCAGCTCTGTATGGATTGTGTATTTTTTTCTCTAACACTGAAAAATCTTGGTTCTTAATACCATAGCAAAATTAGCTATTTCCTTACATATTAATATATATATACACATATATATGTATGTGTGCATATATGGGCTTTCCTAGTGGCTCAGACACTAAAGAATTCACCTGCAATGCAGGAAACCATTAGTATTACATATTTTTAAATTTCAGAACAATACAACTGAAAAGAGTTTAAGATTTCTTTCTAATTTTTTTTTGTCCTTAAGACTTATCCCAGAAGGGACACATAACCAAATTAGTTTTTTCAAGGATATAACTAATTCCTCTTTATAGCCAAATCCATATCAACTCAATATATCGTTAAATTTATTTCATTTTGCTTTAGATCATTTTTTTTTGTTAAAATATACTGAACGTAAAATTTACCATCTTAACCATTTTTAATGTATGGTTCAGTAGCATTAAGTACTTTCACACTGTTGTGAAAGCAATCTCCAGAACCCATTCCTTCCTCCCCCACCCCTCTGACAACCATTCTTTCACTTTCAGTCCCTATGAACTGGGGCTACTCTTACGCATGTGCCCAGTCACTGAGTCGTGTCCGACTCTTTGCAACCCCATGGACTGCAGCCCGCCAGGATCCTCTGTCCATGGGGATTCTCCAAGCAAGAATACTGGAGTGGGTTGCCATGCCCTCCTCCAGGGGATCTTCCCAACCCAGGGATTGAACCCAGGTCTCCCACACTGTAGGTGGATTCTTTACCATCTGAGCCACCAGGGAAGCCCACTTTTCATGTGAGTGGAATCATACAGCATGTCTTTGTGACTGGTTTATTTCACTCAGCATAATATCCTTAAAGTTCACCTATGTTGTAACATGTTTCAAAATTTCCTTCCTTTTAAAGCTGATAATATTCCATTGCATGTACATAGCAAACTTTGTTTATCCATTCATTGGTTAAAGAACCCTTGAGTTGCTTCCATTTTTTGGCTATTATGAATAATGTTGCTATGAACATGAGTATACGAATATCTCTTGAGACCCCGCTTTCAATTTTTCAGGTATATACTCAGAAATGGGACTGCTGAATCTTGTTTTTAATTTTTTGAGGTAACATCATATTGTTCTTCATAGTAGCCACACTGTTTTACACTCCCATCAACAGTGCACAGCGGTTTCAATTTCTTCACATCCTCACCAACACTTGTGACTTTCTGGGATTTTTGCTTGTTTTTTTATTAGTAGCCATCTTAACGGGTGTGAGGGTACTTTAGATTTTAAAGATTCTTGTTTCTTTTTTCATTTTGATTTAGTTGATTTTATACCTGTGTGAAATTATTTACTTGGTTCTAAAGTCAACTTTACACAATGAAGTACACTTGAGGAAGTTCCACTTCCATCACTGTTTCATCTCTCTCTCCCCCACAGGTAAACATTTTTATTAGTTTTTAAAGATATCCTTTCTATTGTTATCCACAGCTCAAAAGTCCTCAATGACTATCCAATACCAAATAATATTCTAAATTCCTTAGCCTAGTACTCAAAGTCCTCTACAATCTGAGTGCAACGTCCAGCCTATCTTTCTAAACTTATTTCTCAAATCCTCCCCTTCTCACTTCCTATACACCAACAAAACTGGACTACTGATCACTTCCTTACCATGCCCTGTGCTTATAAGCCCTGCTCTAGACTTGCTGTGTCTAGAATGACTGTACTATATCTCTACCCATAATTCTCATTATTCCAGATGGAAACAGTTGTTTTTGCTTTTGAACACTTAAACTAGACTGTACTTAGTATATAATTAGTACTTAAAAAAAAAACCTGGCTAAATGGATGAAATCTAAGTTAAAACTAGTGATTATAACATAAAAAGTAACAGATACATGAGTTTGAATTAGGTAACACCAATGAAAGAACTAGTACTGCACGCTGAACACAATGGCTACCAGGCAAGTGTGCTGTGAAGACGAGACACTAAAGCGTGCCTGGTCTGAACTGAGATGTGTCATGAGCGTGAAATATACACATTTCAAAGACTTGGTACCAAAAAAAAATGTGAAATACTAATAACTTTTATGTGGTTACATTTTGAAATGATATTTTTGACATTTCAGTTCAAATAAAATATATTAAGATTATTTTACTGGGGACTTCTCTGGGGGTCCATTGATTAAGACACTGTGCTTCCAATGCAGGGGACACAGATTCAATCCCTGGTTGGGAAACTAAGATTCCCACACGCTGTCTGGCCAAAAAAAAGAAGGCTATGCCAACATCATTATAATAAATATTTTTTAAAATTGTTACTTTTTCTAATGTGCTAACTAAAAAATTTTAAAACTGCATGTGGGTCACATTATACTTCTATTAATCAGCACTGTACTATTAATTATATGCCTTATATACCCTAAGATAAGTCTTCTCCTGTACACTGAATTTTAAAAAGTATCTTTTTAACACCCAGAGCTTATGATTCAAAAGTGTAAAATAAATAGAAAATTATAAGAAAATATGGAATTAACACATTATCCTATAAAAAAATCTAAAACTATGCAGAATCATTACAATTAATTATTAAGCAAATAGTTAACCATATGTTATCAAACCTGAACTGACAATATTAACCAATGATTTATTTTTATCCAATGTATTTATAGTAACAAACCTATTCCTATAGTTTCAATTCACTTTCTACAAGGCACTTTATTCTTTCCTACTAATTTGCATATGAATATTAAAGACAACTAGGCTATAACATTTGTTCTCCCATAGATGATCAATATTCACTTATGCTAACTGGCTGATTTGCCATATGAGTGGGAAACCCTTTTATCCTTCAGCCATGAATCCCTCCCA
Organism: Bos javanicus; assembly: GCF_032452875.1. Lineage (NCBI taxonomy): Eukaryota > Metazoa > Chordata > Mammalia > Artiodactyla > Bovidae > Bos > Bos javanicus. The sequence goes on along the minus strand of NC_083882.1, from coordinate 43,411,298 downwards.
AAGCTAGGGGGCAAACCGGACAGAAAAGATGATTTTCCAAAGTGAATAGAAACTGTATGTCTTGTTCACAAAAGTCTTCCAAATGAAAGGGATGAATCAAATTTGTTTCTTCTTTGGGGAAAATATTTAATTTTATGGCTAAAGTTTATAAGTGTAAAATAACCTACAAGCCTAACACTCTGGTTTTCACAAATAAGCGATGAAATGGAAAGCAAACATCAAGAGTTAATGTCTTTCATTACCCAAGAAGATATGGAAAACACACGGGACTAGAATAAAAGATACAAAAGTTAGAAACTAACATCCACAAATTGGAAGGTTAATCACCAGTTGAACAGGTGGTTTGAAAATATGTGGAAAGAATAAAGCTATTTTCCTGCCTAGTTAAATTATAACATATATTTCTATATAAAACAAAGGAATACATACTGAGAACTGTAAAAAAAATCATATCTTTTACATGACTAATTATCCTGTTAGGATTTTTTTACAAAGAGAACCATTAAGAAAAAAATCATGAACAAAAGATTCATAGCATAGTATCTACAAAAGCAAAAAATTAAATACAAACTATAACTTCAAATCTAAGAGAATTTTTAAAAATTATGGTATGGTAACTATTAATTCAAAATTATTATTTAAATTACACCATCGATTAACTAATAATCCTAAATAAAGTAACTATCTTAAATAATACAAAGGAAAGAAAAAAGTTTATGATAAGTGAAATAAGCAGAAAACAGAAAAACAGGTAAATATTCAGAAATGACAACTGAGTTGAACAGACAGGATTAAAATGAGAATTTTTTCATTCTCATTTTTCAATATTTTAATGTTATACTGCATTAGCAATTTTTAAAAGGAAAAAGTTATATATAACTGAACAGCAGATCTTTCAAAACCTTTTTCTTAAATAAAACTAAAAAACATTTTTCAGTTAAAAGGATACAAAATATATGTAGCAAAATAAGCTACAAGTACTTGTACATAAAAGGTGTCCTTATATTTGGATAAAACTTTTCCTAGAGCCTTGGCATCATCCATATCTCTGGGAACCTTCATATTCATTCTTTCTTCTCTAAAGAAATAAAATTAAAGTGAAAAAAATTTTAAATAGAAATTTGCCAAGATAAATCATATCAAAGTCAAGTTCAAAACATGAAGTTTTATCCAAAATGATTTTGATGCCTTGATCTGTAATATGCTAAGTATAAGTCCACAAAATTTAACTTCAAAGTCTATATATCATTTGCCTTTTAATGCTTTAATATAGTTTTAGGAGACATATAATTCATATGAAAATTCAGGATGACCCAAATTAAAGGTTAAAAGCATTTGCTCAAACACTGGAGTAAATTTTGAACTAAGAAATGAACCACTGACTTTAGCATATTTAAAACATACTAAACATCATTTTGGGTAATTCTCATGATAAGCTACAGTAAATAGTTAATTACAACCAAAATTAAATATAAATTTCAATGAATTTACAGTTCATATCTTTTCTTTAAGTATCCCAGCTTAAAGTTCAGATAAAAACTTAAACACTTGTTACTTTCTATTAATTTTACTTTATATTTGGTGCCTTGTTTGGAACTGAATATTCTATTTATAAAAGCCCCAAATAATCACCTTTGTGTTTAACATATATTGTGCCCATTTGTTTACATAAAAAAATTTAATCTTATGGAACAATGATAGAAAGCTCTTAAAAGTCCTATAAAAATAGCAGGTAAACTAAAAAGGGTTTTTCTCTATAAGTTTAAAAGCTAAACTTTATGGGGAGATGCATACATCTCATACATATTACACACACAGAAATAATAAGCAGAATACAGAAGATCTATATAACAGCATATTATTATATAAAAGTGTTATAATTCTTAGAACAGATTGGAAGCAAACAATCTTAAATTACACTCTATATTCTTTCCCTCTTTCAGTCAGTTCTTTATTTCTTACTCCTTTGATAAAAATGAGAAAGGATCCAGAACTGAACGACACTAGTATTAATGAAATGACATGCTATCCTCCCAAAGGCCTTTTCATTCATGTAAGAAATTAAAAGTATTAAAAATAAACATGTGCAACTATAAAATTTCAAATATAAGGAAGCGTTAATGAAAGAAATTAAGAGGAGACAGGAACTCACTGATGCCTTGAAATCACATCTCACAGTTATCCATTACCACATCAAGCTGGCCCTGGTTGAAAGTCTAACTATTTACATTTTAGTAGTCTCTCACATAATCTATGATTACCCAAGGGTGTTATTACTGTGGTTAAATAACCCAGAGATATTTCACCCTCATAAAATATGCCTCAGGTCTATAATCTTTTACCTGAAATTCAAAAAGCACTGAAAACCAAAAGTTCTTTGTAGCTTGTCAGCAAAAATTGATCCACATGTATATAAAGTTATTTGTAGTCTTTTACGATACAAGTTTTTCTATGTATTTTATTATGGGGTACTGCCCCAGACCCTGCTGGAGATACTACATAATATACAGGATTTATACCATGTTATCTGTCCAAAATAGAAAAGCTCTAAATTCTGAAATACATCTCACTCCCAAGGTTTTTGCTAAGGAACTGTGGCTGTATACTAATAGACAAGTCTTTTTACAAGGTGCATTTCACAGCAAAAAGTACTTATTCAAGCCTTATCATTTCTATATAACAGGGAACAGAAAAAGAGCCAGTAGACAGAGATGCGGGAGGGAAGTAAATGGACTGGACAGAGGCAGACAGAAACTGCCACAAGGAAAAGTACGAAGGGAGAAAACAAGAGTGGAAAAAGGGAAAAAGCAGAGAAAAAGAACATTAGTATTTCTCAAACTGCAGGTCAATTTTTATTCTAGACTGCAAGATAAATTTACTCGGTCACTACTAGCATTAAAAAAAATAAAATGCAATAAATTAATGTGGTTTATTTTCCAAAATTGCTTGAAAGCCATTAGAAAGATGCCTTAGAGGAGAAGAGCTAGAAAAACCAGGCACAGAAAATCAAGAGACATATTTGGAAAGAAGTATTTAAAGACAGTGTCAATATGAACTTGCTACAAACCATGAGAGCTGATATACAATCATGACAGTTCTGTTGCTTAAAATTAGTTAAACTTTTAATCCACTTTAATGCCTTACAGACATTTTCTATATATTTTTTTTAGTATACTTACTCACTAAGCTGAGGAAAATTTTTATATACCAAAAACATAACAAAAGCTGCAGACAAGAAAATGGACACCAATATAAGAAGTGACATTCTTGCTGAGCCAGCTTCTGCACAGGCTTTCTCTGAAAGGGGAAACAAAAAGTTGTAATTAAGATAAATATAAAGGAAGAGAGTATTCCGAGCCAGTAAATAATTTCCTAAAAGATTTTCCTCCCAAGAACTGTTCACACTTTTGCCCAAAACACTGTAACATAAAATTTTAAGTACTACCATATTTGATGTTTTATGAACTGGCTGTAGTTCTTCTCACTGATACATGCATTTTAAAAGCATGAAAAAACAGAATAGCAGAATTTGTAGCACTGATTTGTGGATAAGCTAAAGGGGAAAAAAGGGCATTGCTGTAAATGCTATCACTGACTTGGAATTTTATGTATCTACATTGGGAGCTGACAGCATAGGCAGAATGGCTTCATAGGAAAAATGAGCTAATGCGGCAGTTACTTCAACTCTCATAAGAAAGAACCTGGAGATTGACTAATGCAACTGGTGAATGTTACACTTTCTGTTATATCTGTTTATAGCCTAGATATTTTGGGTGACTCTGTGACTCCAAGAATGGGAGAATATGTTTGTGTTCTCCAATAAGGTAATCTTAGTGTTATCTTAAAAAAAAAATCTTATGGAAGATGACCATATGAAATGAGAGCCAGGATACTGCAAGCAGAATGAGCAGGGTGTTTTTACTGCAAGCAATCAATACTGAGGAGGCAGGAATACCTTATAGTCATCACTGGGGAAGAGGCAGGAGAGGGTGGCTCAATTTGTATTACCTCCATTTATCATAATCCCATGTATACACTGATGACAGTCAGGGGACTAAGAGACAAACATGTATACTATAATTCAGTTCGGTTCAGTCGCCCAGTCGTGTCCGACTCTTTGCGACCCCATGAATTGCAGCACACCAGGCCTCCCTGTCTACCACCAACTCCCAGAGTTCACTCAGACTCATGTCCATCGAGTCAGTGATGCCATCCAGCCATCTATCCTCTGTTGTCCTCTTCTCCTCCTGCCCTCAATCCTTCCCAGCGTCAGGATATTTTCAAATGAGTCAGCTCTTCGCATCACATGGCCAAAGTATTGGAGTTTTGGCTTCAGCATCAGTCCTTCCAATGAATATTCAGGACCGATTTCCTTTAGGATGGACTGGTTGGATCTCCTTGCAGTCCAAGGGACTCTCAAGAGTCTTCTCCAACACCACAGTTCAAAAGCATCAATTCTTCGACGCTTAGCTTTCTTCACAGTCCAACTCTCACATCCATTCATGACCACTGGAAAAACCATAGCCTTGACTAGATGGAACTTTGTTGACAAAATAATGTCTTTTCTTTTTAATATGCTATCTAGGGTGGTCATAACTTTCCTTCCAAGGAGTAAGCGTCTTTTAATTTCATGGCTGCAATCACCATCTGCAGTGATTTTGGAGCCCAGAAAAATAAAGTCAGTCACTGTTTCCACTGTTCCCATCTATTTGCCACGAAGTGATGGGACCAGATGGCATGATCCTAGTTTTCTGAATGTTGAGCTTTAAGCCAACTTTTTCACTCTCCTCTTTCACTTTCATCAAGAGGTTTTTTAGTTCTTCTTCACTTTCTGCCATAAGGGTTAGCAATATTTATAAAGGTGCATCAGGTGTCACTGCCTACTCCACTAATGCTCCCTTCTCTGAGGCCTAGCATCTTCCTCAAGTCTCCCCCACTCTTCAAAGGGGCTAATCTCAATGGCCCTATTACCACTGATGCCAACACTTCACCCGCCCAACACACAAGGCTGACTGGCCTATGGCTGGACACCTGACCCAAGTATCGGGATGGCCAAAATGTCATTTGGGTTTTTCTTAAGATGGTATGGAGAAATCCAAACAAACTTTTTGGCCAACCCAAGAGAAACAATTCATTATTGGCTGACCACATTTTCTCTTGAGAATATGAACTAAGAAAAAGAGATATACTATTGTCAAGGTGTGGTAGACCTTGAGGCCAAAATGTCAAACAGCAAAAGGACACAGTCAAAAGACATGGCGAGCCAAAGATGTGTACCAGAAAATCCAAGAGGACAGGTTCAAAGGGAAACCCAGACAGTAGACATGAGAGGAAGCTAACCTCCTTATCGATTTTGAACTTTTCATTTCCCTTGAAGCCTGGTGAGAATTCATTTTTTGCTCCTGGATACCAGAGTGACTGTCTCATATTCTTAGAGAACAACCTTGCTTTTTATTTCTGTTGGTTTAAACTGACTCCTGTTCCTTTGAAAGGAAAAAGTTATAACTTTTTATACTCAGTTTATCCCTTAGCTCATTATGGCAGTTTTATATACATTACATCTGAATTAATAGAATTTTAATACATTCAGTGTTGAACATAGAGCAATAGAAAACCATCTAGACTCTTGCTATTCCGTGTGTTTTATGAACTACATGACTAAGCACTATCAATGAGTTTGTTAGAAATATAGATTCTCAGGCTAACATCCCAGACCTACTAAATTAGAAGCTGTATTCTAATTAAATGCCCAGGTGATGGTATATTAAAGAAGCAAAAATCTGACCCATCCTTCCTATTTTTTGATAAGTTACGGAGGCCCAGAGGAGACTGCACTATTTTTAAAAAGTCTTAAGTCAATGAGATAGTGTGAAGTATTAAATATATTCCCAAAGCACTTTAATATCCATTTATAAGCAACTCATAATTTCTGCTGAAATGAACTGCTTAGGTTAGTGCTTTAATATACTAAATATAAATTATTCTTATTGGTTCATTAAAATATGTCTTTCTGAAAGACAATATTAGGTTTACTGAGTTCTAGTATGTGGACACTAAAGTTAATTTTTTTTTTAAATCTTTTCTAATTTTCTGTAGTCTAAATGTATCACTAATCAGCCCAAGCTTCCAACGAGGCCCTATCATTTTAACTTTACTTCATCTTAATCTCAAAAAGGACTTTACCTCAAAAACCAAGTCACAGATAGAAACTTATCTGTTCACATCACACTTATAAAATTTATTGCAGGAAAGAAAGGGATGATAAAACAATACAAAAGATGTCTTGAATGGAGTAATAAAGCAGTCACGTGCATGTGTGTGTCAGTCGCTCAGTTGTGTCCAACTCTTTGCGATGCCATGGACTGTAGCCCACCAGGCTCCTATGTGCCTTGGACTCTCCAGGCAAGAATGCTGGAGTGGGTTGAGACATGCCCTTCTCCAGGGGATCTTCCTGACCCAGGGATCGAACCCAGATCTCCCACATGGCGGGCAGATTCTTGACTGTTTGATCTACCCGGGAAGCAATAAATAATAAAACAGTCATGCCTGCCTCTTAATACTCCAGTTCATCAACCCACTTACATATTTATATACATGCTTTGTTGCGACACAGAGAATTAAACAAAGACTTTAAACATCTGAGGTGGGTCAAAAGTGAAAAGGTCTCTTCAGAATCTTATGATAACAAACAAGTAATTTCCCATTACTTTTTTACCCTGATTATGATACCTAGTTCAATGCACACCTTGAGGATTCCTAATAAATCAGATCTACTCAATCTAAAAGGAAAAAGAGTAATTAGCCAAAAGTTATAAAACTATCAGTGCACTAAAACCAATTATATGAAAAATGTAGTTTTAGTTTCTAAGTAGGAACCCTATTGAAATATAGACTACTCTTAAGGCTAAAATGGTTAGTTTCTTACTTATAAAATAAAGGAGTACTCTACTAAAAAATAAGGGTAATATATAGGTACTGAGTTTGGGGACACGGTTTTCTATAGGCTGACATCAAAGCAAAGACATGATAACATAAATGGTCTGTATTATTTTTCCAGAGTCTGATTACTTCTTAAAGATAGGAAATTAACTTGCCCCAGCCTTCATGGCACCCCACTCCAGTACTCTTGCCTGGAAAATCCCATGGATGGAGGAGCCTGGAAGGCTTCAGTCCATGGGGTCGCTGAGGGTCGGATACCACTGAGCGACTTCACTTTCACTTTTCACTTTCATGCATTGGAGAAGGAAATGGCAACCCACTCCAGTGTTCTTGCCTGGAGAATCCCAGGGACAGGGGAGCCTAGTGGGCTGCCATCTATGGGTCGCACAGAGTTGGACACAACTGAAGTGACTTAGCAGTTAGCAGTCCTCACTTTTCACTTACTTTCCTGCTAGAATCAGGTCTAGAGTACAGAAAGGACTGATGTAATATTTTAATATTATGGGCATCTTTTAAAATCTTTAAAACCATTAGTTTCTGTTTTTTCATCTTATAGATACTTGTGGACACAAGCATCACAGCTAAGACTAAATGGCTGATTTCCCCTCCTTTCTGGGAACATCTCTTCAAGATCTCTCTTATGCAAGGAAGGCACACAAAGGTAGAGCTGCATAGGACTATCTGCTGAGCATCTATATTGTACAAAATGTTTGGTCAATCTATGCTAAGAAGCTGGTAACACCATTAGCTAGAATCCCAAGGAACAGGACAAATGGGGTTTGAGATTATAGGAAAGCAAGATTACTGGGCTGGAGGAAGGCAAGATTCACAAAACAGGTGGAAATTTAGTTGAAAAAAAGATAAGTTTACACTCCTCTAACCTGTCCTGGAGCTAAAAGTATATTTAAAGAATCCAATAGGTGACTGCTGCTGCTAAGTCACTTCAGTCGTGTCCGACTCTGTGAGACCCCATAGACGGCAGCCCACTAGGCTCCCCAGTCCCTGGGATTCTTCAGGCAAGAACACTGGAGTGGGTTGCCATTTCCTTCTCCAATGCATGAAAAGTGAAAGGTGAAAGTGAAGTCGCTCCGTCATGTCCGACTCTTAGCGACCCCACGGACTGCAGCCCACCAGGCCCCTCCGTCCATGGGATTTTCCAGGCAAGAGTACTGGAGTGGGGTGCCATTGCCTTCTCCTCCAATAGGTGACAGTCCTCCTTAAATTACACATTTTGCATAGTAACTCTAAAATTTAACTATAATATTTTTCTCCCCATCATTAATTCACCAGTCTTAAGTAAGGGATCTGAAGGGAGAAAGGTGTGAGACTTTTAAGTGGACTACAGAACACCCTGGCCTCCTGATTTCACTAGAAAAGACCCTGATGCTGGGACAGATTGAAGGCAAAAGCAGAAGGGGGTGCCACACAATGAGATGGTTAGATGTATCACCAACTCAATGGACATGAATCTGAGCAAACTCCAGGAGATAGGACGGGAGCCTGTCGAGCTGTGGTCCATGGGGTGGCAAAGAGTCGGGAAGGACTTAACGACTGAACAACAAAAACAGAATACTATCCTGAGTCTTCCTTGAGTACAGATTTCTCTGATTGCTACTTGTTGCCTTACAGTTGGATGATGAAATATGTAAGACATTTGTTGAACAAAATTAACCTCCAGGTTTAACTCGATACCTATTTTTTCACTCTCTATAATGAAATGCTTTTTCAAGCATTGTACTCAACATAACGTAAACACAAGAAAACAGTTGATAATGCAATAAAACTAAGTGACAGTCAACTTTAAAGCTCTCCATTCTTTCACACAAAACTTGCAAGTAGAGAATGTTGCCCATTACAATTCAATAATTCTGAGTACAGTTCTAATAAATCCAGAAGCTAGCATGCAATTCATTTAGTTCTGAACCTAGATTAAAGTTATAAACTTGGGAATTCCCTGGCAATCCAGTGGTTAGGACTCTGCACTTTGATGGCCAGGGGCCTGGGTCTGATCCCTGGTAAGGGAACTAAGATCCCACAAGCCTTGTGGCACAGTCAAAAAACAAGAGTCGTAAACCTTGTTTTAATGATGATTCAACATCTAAACGTGTAGCATACATAATTATAATGCCTCTTCCTTCTGGTTGCATTAGACACATGTTATTTAGCATTTAGAGCTTCTGACAACAGTGCTCTATACATTGATTAACCTCCAAATCTTCCATTATACTAATTCCCATTCTCAATTATCCCATTATCTGTTTGCCAACCTCCTCCCAGGCCAAAGGTACTGCGAGAGAAAGATTACTGTGTTCTCTTAGCCGACAAGTTCATAGGCTTCAAGCTTTTCTATCTTCAATTAAGGTTATCACTGGTAAACAATAATGATTTTACAGTACCCTCCAAATAGGCTTCAAGCTTTTCTATCTTCAATTAAGGTTATCACTGGTAAACAACAATGATTTTACAGTACCCTCCAAAAAGACTACATCAAGTCTCTTCAAGCCTTTAATTCTACTTTCTCCTATTCTCAACCAGCGAGGCTGCCTCCACAGCTTACCAATCTCCATCTCAAGATCTATTCTTGAATTATCTCCCCGGGCCTCTTTCCCCTTATCTTTCCATTAAATGCCAGCACACTTCCTTCCAGATCTTGCTCTCAGAACTAACTCTTCACTGAGTATCTTCAACTCTTCCTACTAACAAGCAACTTTTCTCTAACTTCAAATATGCTTCTATTCATCCTGAAAAACCAAAACTTAACCTTAATGCCCCTGTAGTAGCTCTCTATTTCTTATTACTTTCATATCAATACTTTTTGAAGAACAAAAAGTATTATATCTACAAGATCTCAGGAATCACTCTACTGCTCTTCTAGTACTCTAGTTCTCTACATTCAGCCTACATGATCCTACCATGGAGGAAGCAAAAGACCCATCTCTCCTGAAGACACAATTTACAGGGACTCTAACAAAAGTTTTTTTATGGTTACAAGAATCTATTATAACACTGCTGGAAGTAAATTTTATTTCAAGAGCTTAAAATTCTTTAAATTATGTATTAATAATCAAAAATGGTAGTTTCATCTAGTATAAATTTAAACTAAAATAACTTTTTTTTAATAAAATACAAAGAATTAACAACTTTAAAAATACATACAGAGAAAGCATGTTTGCAGGAAGGTGAAGAAATAGCACCACCTATTTTGTATGAAAGCTCATTCTCTGATGTTGGCGCCCTGCACATCTGCTACCATTCAACCCACAATGCTCATTCACGATCATCAACCACTTTCAGGCACTTCCCCTTAAGAGGATAATAAGCAGGAAGGCAAGGGGTCTCCAAAAGGAGGAAATAGGCTCCAAGTGTCAGACTTTTTTTTCTCTCTCCCTTAACCAGCAGGAGGAAACACTCTCCACGGATGTTTTTCTTAAGCTATGTTAATGAAACTATGTATTTGCTTTGGAATTTGCCTTTCTTCAAAATGGTCCCACCTAAGACTAACTTGACTTCCTTTTCTCAAACTTTGGGCTGATAATAGCTCAACAAACCAGTATTCATATCAATTGTTTTACAGCTGGGGGATGACACACCTCGTGCCATCCTATCTCAAAAATGCATATTATGGGAGAGGGGCCTGGTGAAACTCCCTCAGGTCTCTCTTACCTGATTCAGTTCAGTTCAGTTCAGTCGCTCACTCGTGTCCAACTCTTTGGGACCCCATGAACCGCAGCACGCCAGGCCTCCCTGTCCATCACCAACTCCCAGAGTCCACCCAAACCCATGTCCATCGAGTCCATACCATCCAACCACCTCATCCTCTGTCGTCCCCTTCTCCTCCTGCCCTCAATCTTTCCCAGCATCAGGGTCTTACCTGATTAATAGCTTTCTAACAGACATAAAACAACTTGCTAAAACTAGCGGGGTGGCGGTGGGGTGGGGGGGAGCACTCTCTGTCCCTCTTCTGACGTTTATGTCAAAAGATTTCTCTGTCCCTTTTTATACTTTAATAAAACTCTGCTACACAAAAGCTCTTGAGTGATCAAGACTGGTCCCTGGTCCCAAAGTTAAATCTTCTTCGGAGATCACGAACCGGACACCGTTCACCATAAGCTATCACCCTATTCAGCAAAGACTAAGACCAAGCTTCAAGTAAACTTCATAATCCTAAAAGATACCTCCATTTAGAAGATTTACTCAGCCTCAAAATTCTTAAGACTTTCATTTCTATTCAACTTTAGCCACCCACTTCCAGAGATAAAGTTCTCACACCACCTGAGACTGCTCTACCTTCAGCATTTTAAGCTTCAACATGCCATTCTTTGATCACCTCTGTTCTTTCATGAGCTTAACACCTCTATTTTCTCCCTTCTGTTGGGCTCCTCGCTTCTCTTCCTTCTATGCCCAGCCTGTGTATCCAACACCTTTGATTTAGAATCCTTACCTTTCCTTATAGCTAATCTAACCTGAAATCAGTGTTTCAAGCTCACTTTTTTCACTCCCATACCAAGATGGCTGAGCACAAATATAGAAAAATCATTACCCATCACAGAGATCCATGTCTTTGGGAAAACTGACTTAGCCTCATTCCTACTTCCTTGTTTAGGTATTGAATACACAGCAGGCTGAGCCAATTAAGTTATTCTTACCCTCTGACAACAGTGATAGGCTCAGGGACAAGCATTTTATCTGAGGCAATCTAATCGGAGTGACTAGACTTTTATTGGTAATACTAGGAAAAATAGGCTCAAAATTATCAAGGAAGCATTTAGCTTTACCTGGACCTTCAAGAGAAATCAACCTTAAGTAAAGCTGATATCAAGCAAGCAAAACAAGATATGAAAGAAATCTGATCCTGATGATATTACTGAGCCACTGGTTCCAGACTAAAGCCAGCGAATCCCACTTAATCTCTCTACTTTTTAGTTATATGAACCAATAAACTTCCTTTCAGCAAAGGTTTCAATTGTGTACTCTACTGATTATAAGCAAAAGAATCCTGATATATAATATTTGGGTTGAGTCTGACATCAGCACATCATATTAATATACCTTGGTTGATGTCCAGTTGCCAATTTTACTCTTAGTTCCCAGTTATCAGTAATCAGTAATCAGTAATTCTTCTTCCTCTAAGCTAGTACTTAGCTCACACCAGATGCCCAAAGGATATTTGTTGAACCTAGGTTCTGCAAAGCAGAACCTAGAACAGGCATCTGAGAAGGATTTTATTATCCAAGTTCAAACAATACTGTCTTCTAAGAGCAGTAAAATCAACTTCTTTTAGTGTTTCTAAAAGAAGTTTTTAGTGTTTCTCAAACATTTTTGGCTGCATTCCACAATAAGCAATGTATTTTATACCATGATCTGATACACACAAAACTAGATGACTGAAAAATAAAATTAAAAGAATACTTACCCCTACTACATACAAAGAACTCTATTTTTCCTTCAATTTTTTTAATGGCTCATGATTACCTATCAAATTCATTTCACACTGCTTACAAGGGGATGACCTATATATTGAAAAATGTGGCCTTAGGAGTTCTCTTAAATCAAAATGGGGAACTTCGATGATTTGCTAGTAAAAAGATCAGTCAGGGCAAACAAAAGAAAATAAAACATCTGGTCCAGGTATTCTTACACAAAGAGTAGGTCAAGAGCCTCTTAAGTATTATTACCTCTTGTGTCTCACCTTTTCTAATCATGCAAGAATTAGACTTTTAGTGTTACTGTCCTGCTCAAATCCTCACAGTGGTCTTCAGTGTATAAGACTCAAATGTCAGACTAAAGTAAAGGTGAAAGTGAAAGTCGCTCAGTCCTGTCAGACTCTTTGTGACACCATGGACTATACAGTCCATGGAACTCTCCAGGCCAGAATACTGGAGTGGGTAGCCTTTCCCTTCTCCAGGGGATCTTCCCAATCCAGAGACCGAACTTAGGTCTCCCGCATTGCAAGTGGATTCTTTTACCAGCTGAGCCACAAGGGAAGCCCAAGTCAGGTGAGGAATCCACTAAATGTACCAAATACTGCATGTGAGGTGTAAAATATTTCTTTTTTAATTTGGCTGCTCCAGGTCTTAGTTGTGGCATGTGGGACCTAGTTCCCTGACAAGGAATGGAACCTGTGCCCCCTGAATTGGGAGGGCAGAGTCATAACCACTGGACCACCAGAGAAGTCCCTAAAATATTTTAAACATACACACAATGACAACTACTATTCGTCAAAGTTATGTAGATGTATCAGTTAACAAAAACACAAACTTATTTAAAGTGTCATGAAATTTATAGAAATATTTAATTACTATGTATTCAAGAGTTACTGCATTTTCTTCCTCCAAAACTTTTCCTTTCTGAATACCAAGTTACCACCTACAATTAACAAAAATTATTTTTCATAATAACTTGGAAAATCAGTTGCTAAGTGGTTACTACTGACATCACATCACCAGCTAATTAGCCATGTCCTCCTCCAGGGATCTTCCTGATCCAGGGATCAAACCCACATCTCCCACATTGTAGGTGGATTCTTTACCATCTGAGCCACCAGGGAAGCCCAAAAATACTGGAATGGGTTGTCTATCCCTTCTCCAGGGGATCTTCCCAACACAGGAATTGAACCAGGGCTTCCTGTATTGCAGGCAAATTCTTTACCAGCTGAGCTACAAGGGAAGCCCAGCTAATTACCACCAGCAAGGAACTTATACCCTATCATGTAAGGGGTCCACAAAATCTTGTACACAAAGACAGAATTCCTCACACCAATTAAAAAGAGAGAGAGAGGCAGAGGAAAAGAAAAACCTGAGAATCATTAATAAGCAGATAGATCAAAAAAACATCCTTTGCCTAGGACTTAAAGCCCTTTATACTAACATCATTTTGACCATGGCCAACATTATCTCCTACTACCACCCAACAGACCTAGTCCACTCCTGACAATTTTATCTCTTTATAAACACACATGAATGGTTCACACTAACTTTCAAGCCTGTTAAGTCTCCTCTGCCCAGAATCCCTCTCGGGTCTACTAATCCAAACCCTACTTCTCTATGAAGGCATACCTTCACATCTCTACCCTCTGTCTTCCTGCAGATTTGTAGTTTCTCGACAGCATCACAAAAATAACTGTGGTGGATGTGTTTTTCTAATGATAAAATAAGATGAACAATTGTAAAAGCTCTTTGGAGCTTTCAAGGTCTTATTTTTTATTTTCCGAACAGCTTTAAGTTAAAAAAAAAAAAGTAATAAAGCAATTGATTGCTATTCCAAACCAAATGATAATCTTTAGGGATGACTTATCTGGTAAATACTTTTTCAAAAAACCCTTGGATTACTGTCACTCTCAATCACAGCATCTTCAAAAGATTCCTGTCATTTACAGTGTATTTATACTTGGACAACAATTCATTTCTGGGTTTTTGAAGTTATTTGGCTCTATGCCTATGAGGTAGAAAAATATCCAAATATATAAAGCTGAAAGACCCAAATCAGACTGGAGGCATCTTAAAATATTTTAAAGTAAAATACCATTTTCTGCAAGACACTTTCTAAATTTTTCATATATTTTAAATTTGATTCAAAAAAAATTCAGCTGAATGTTAAACATTATCTCCATTAAAGTGTGCAATACTTTATTGTTGACTATAGTTAACAATGTGGCTGCTGCTGCCGCTGCTAAGTCACTTCAGTCATGCCCAACTCTGTGTGACCCCAAAGACAGCAGCCCATCAGTTCCCCCCATCCCTGGGATTCTCCAGGCAAGAACACTGGAGTGGGTTGCCATTTCTTTCTCCAATGCATGAAAGTGAAAAGTGAAAGTGAAGTCACTCAGACGTGTCCTATCCTCAGCGACCCCATGGACTGCAGCCTACCAGGCTCCTCAGTCCATGGGATTTGACACTCTTAAAAGACCCTCTCTTTACCCATCACCAGTGGTGCAACACATCAGTGTGAGCTGTAGACAACTTAATAGAGACAACTAAACTAACAACTAAATGGAGACATCCATTTGCTACAATCACTCCAAGTTTACTGGACAGAGGAACCTGGTGAGCTACAGTCCATGGGGTTGCCAAACAGTCAGACACCACTTAGCAACTATACAACAACAATTCCAAGTTAATGGGCTTTAAAAGCATTTAAAGAGTTTAATCACTTCAACTGCTAAAAATTCTAGCTCAGATGGTATCAAAGTATTTAGTTTCTGGGTATACTTTTTTCCTTAAAATAATATTTAAAGCCCTGAGAAATTCCAAGATGGAGTGGCGCAAAAAAAAACTTAAGGATAAGAGATCTTAGCTATAATAGTAATTACTAACATTTATTCAGCCTTCACTTCAAATAAGACAAACATCACTTTAAATCCTTTATATGAATTATTCTCTTTAATCCACGCACCAACTGTAAGTAGCTATTATTACTGTTATCATCATCCCCCACTGTACAGTTCAGATACTGAACTTTTAAAGGATAACGAGTCCAAAGTCGTAAGTGGTAGAGGAGGGACTCAAACTCAAGTGTTCTTGCCACCTGGAAGTGGCATCTGGACGTATTAATAGTTAACTCCTTGCTTTTAGTCACTACTTCACTAATCTGGCTCTGTGACTTTGTGTAAGTTATATATCCACTGTGGACCTCAGTTTCCTCATCTGTAAAAAATAAACCTACGAATGCTAACGTTCCTTCCAGTTCTGCCTGGCTTTAATATTATCAACATTACAATCTCCCTGAGCATCAACAAGCCAGCGTTTCATTCCTTTTTTTAGTTGAATTAAACTGAAAAAAAAAAAAAACACACACACAAAAACATTTAGGAACGCACCCCATTTAGGTGTCTGGCCTTATGGACAGTGGGCACAAGGTGGACAGTGGCCGTAGCCGAGGTCTTCCAATATCTCTGCTCCCGGTCCTGGATGCCCCCTTTTCACCCGCAAACCCCCGGTACCCGCTGGGTTCCTTTCTCCTCCGAAACCCCTCCCGGCACACCTCCGCCTCTGGGCCAGGCCCCGCGCTGGTTCCCAGGTCTACTCACCTTTCAGGTGGTCTCTGCTGCTCGGCGTCGAGGGACCCCGCGTCCCCGCTGCCTTGTCCCCCGGAGGGGTCGAATGGAGTGCCGCCGTTTGCGATCTTTCGACCGCTCTGCCTTTCGTCATGGTTGTTTCAGGGTAGGTGGAGGAAGCGGGGTGAGGCCGCTCCCCCTTAACAACTCCGCTGCAGGATCCTTACAACACCCAGGGGCTACAGCACAGCCACTTCCGGGTCGACCACCTCACCTGAGACGACCTCAGCTCCGCGAGCAGTGACGCTGAGCTGAGATCTGCAGCGCCTACTCGGGCTAGGCTCCGCCCCGCACCGCCCCCAAGGCTCGCGCGCTCGCT
This sequence comes from Bos javanicus, assembly GCF_032452875.1. NCBI lineage: Eukaryota > Metazoa > Chordata > Mammalia > Artiodactyla > Bovidae > Bos > Bos javanicus. The sequence goes on along the minus strand of NC_083882.1, from coordinate 43,394,988 downwards.
CCCGCCCAGTAACCGCGAGACAAGTCAGGGTCCCCGCCCGCCCCATTTGCTGCCCTACCCGGCTTCTTGACTGCGCGGAGCATGCGCAGTCATGGCACCGGCGTCAGCCGGTGTGACTCATGGGCTCAGGCTTGTAACGCGCATCTCAAAGTATCCGGAAGTGCGGTCCTAGACACTTAAATCCCTTTGTCCCGTCAGCCGGAAGTGGCCAGGAGTAATTAGTTGGCGTTTCACGGCAGATGTTGATTCCAATCTGCACCAATTAGACAACTTGTCTTGAATCTGGAGAAGCTAGACAGTGCTTTGCCTGGAGATGTTGGAAAACATAAAGGCTAAGCCGAACCCACCGAATTTCAGGAAATTAAGACTCAGCTGGCAGCTATTACCTGTGAAGGTCACAGGGTGGCAGAAATGGGTTTAGAGGGACTTCCCTGGAGGTCCAGTGGTTGAGACTCCGCTCTTCCACTGCAGGGGGCATGATTGGATCCCTTATCCGGAACTAAGATCCCACATGCCCTACAGCAGGGCCAAAAAAAAAAAAAAAAGGAAATAGGTTTTGAATCCTGTTCCCAAGCAAATGCTTTCCCACATCATTGACCTGTCACCCGTCACTTGTAAATCCAGGATGGCACATTTATCTTTTCCTTTTCCTGACCCTAAAGGTACGTTTTTTTTTTTATGGTTACATTTTCCACTCTTACTTCCCAGAGCGGTATTCATTTACTGGTGAGTGTATTGAAATGTCCTCTTGAAAGCAACTTGGCAATGTGTGTAAAAATACTGATTCTTCCTATCCTGTAATTCAATTGCTAAGAAACTATTCTGTGGGAATAAACCTACAGAGGGAGTTATTCCTGATGGGATTATATTTTAGTATGATAGTAAATGCAGAAGCAGTCTGAAAACCAATAGGAGATCCACTCAGTGGAACTGTTACTTTGTACACATCCTCTGCCTCCTTATACTAAGACTGTCAATGCCCTCTGTTAGGAGGTAGTGAAAACAGGAGGGAAGGGGGCAGGGCACAACCTTTGAAAGAATGACATAGCCTGAGAAAAGGACATAAACTGATTAGACTCAAATGGGTCCACGATGTCAGACAAGTCACCTTTGACTAGCCCTTGAGCCTCAATCAACACCCAGAGGTACTATGACAGTTCCAAGGTAAACCATCAAAGATCAAAAGGTGGGCAGTGGCCCAATCCCTGGAGACCCCCACCCGTTTCCCAAAAGAGTTGGAATAATACTCCCACTCATTAGCCTGTGAAATTACCCAACCCATAAAAGCTAATCACACACTCTGAGGCTGCTGCACTCACCCTCTGAGATGGCCCACGCTCTTCTGTGGAGTGTGTTTCTTTCTGAAGAATCCACCTCTTACCTATCGCTTTGTCTGTCACTGAATTCTTTCTACGATGAGACATCAGAAACCTGAGCTTTGTTAGGTGTTGAAACCAGATCTGTGGTCTCAGTTGGAAGACTGTGGATCTTGGCTGGTTTAGAGTCCCAAAGGGCTTCCCTGGTGGTTCAGACAGTAAAAAATCCGGCTGCAATTCAGGAGACCTAGGTTCGGTCCCTGGGTTGGGAAGATCCCCTGGAGGAGGGCATGGCAACCCACTCCAGTATTCTTGTCTGGAGAATCCCCATGGACAGAAAAGCCTAGCTAGTTGAAAAGAGTCAGACGTGACTGAGCAACTAAGCACGGAGTCTCAAAATGGGTTTTGGCTGTTCAAGTCCCAGCCACATGGGTTCAAGTCCCAAGTAGGGTTTTGGCTGGGTTTGAGTCCCATTCTGAGGTAAATTATTTCAGCAGCTTCCCATTCAATTAATTCATGGTCATTATTAAAAGCAATATTTATTTAGATTATTTGTTTACTCTCTGCCTCTACCTCTAGAATGTAAGCTCCATTAAGATAAGAGGCCTTGCCTTCTTGTCCATTTGTATGCCCCAGCACCTGGCAGTGCCAACACCTAAGTGGGCATTCAATAAATACATTAAATAGATTTTCTTTTTGGCAGCACCAGGTAAATAGTTTCCTAATATATAATAATAATAATAGTTCCCTATTCTATTATTATTTTATAGTTCTGGGATCTTAGTTCCCTGACCAAGGATTGAACCTTGGGCACTCAGCGTGAAAGCATAGAGTTGTAACCACTGGACAACCTTGGAATTCTGTATGTTTTTCAACCATAGAAAATTACAAAGAGACTAATAATGTGGATAATGCTTCTTTAGAAACAAATGCCAAGAGGTAAGTATAAAAAGCAAAACAAATATCAAGAAGAAATACATAAGAAATTTATATCTTTAGTATAGAGGTCTTCTTGAGCAAGATGCAAAACCATTATTAAACACTTTATATATTTTACTAAAAAAACAAAAATTTTTTTTTAGCCACAACTTGTGGGATCTCAGACCCCTGACCAGGGATTGAACCTAGGCCATGGCAATGAAAGCCCAGAATCCTGACCACTAGCCACCAGTTCACTTCAGCCTCTCAGTCGTGTCCGACTCTTTGCAACCCCATAGACTGCAGCACACCAGGCTTCCCTGTCCATCACCAACTCCTGGAGCTTACTCAAACTCATGTCCATCGACTCAGTGATGCTGTCCAACCATCTCATCCTCTGATGTCCCCTTCTCTTCCCACCTTCAATCTTTGCCAACATCAAGATCTTTTCCAATGAGTCAGTTCTTCACATCAGGTTGCCAAAGTATTGGAGTTTCAGCTTCAGCATCAGTCCTTCCAATGAATATTCAGGACTGATTTCCTTTAGGATGGACTGGTTGGATCTCCTTGTAGTACAAGGGACTCTCAAAAGTCTTCTCCAATACCACAGTTCAAAAGCATTAATTCTTCAGCACTCAGCTTTATTTATAGTCCAACTCTCACATCCATACATGACTACTGGAAAAACCATAACTTTGACTAGATGGACCTTTGTTGGTCAAGTAATGTCTCTGCTTTTTAATATGCTGTCTAGGTTGGTCACAGCTTTTCTTCCAAGGAGCGAGCGTCTTTTAATTTCATGGCTGCAGTCACCATCTGCAGTGATTTTGGAGCCCAAGAAAATAAAGTCTGTCACTGTTTCCATTGTTTCCCCATCTATTTGCCATGAAGTGATGGGAGCAGATGCCATGATCTTAGCTTTCTGAATGTAGAGTTTTAAGCCAACTTTTTCACTCTCCTCTTTCACTTTCATCACTTTAGTTCTTCACTTTTTGCCATAAGGGTGGTATCATCTGCATATCTGAGGTTATTGATATTTCTCCCAGCAATCTTGATTCCAGCTTGTGCTTCTTCCAGCCCAGCATTTCTCATGATGTGCTCTGCATATAAGTTAAATAAGCAGGGTGACAATATACAGCCTTGACGTACTCCTTTCCTGATTTGGAACCAGTCTGTTGTTCCCTGTCCAGTTCTAACTTGCTTCTTGACCTGCATACAGATTTCTCAGGAGGCAGATAAGGTGGTCTGTTATTCCCAACTCTTGAAGAATTTTCCGGTTTGTTGTGATTCACACAGTCAGTTATAAGGGCTTCCCTCATAGCTCAGTCGGTAAAGAATCTGCCTGCAATGCAGGAGAACCGGATTCTATTCCTGGGTCAGAAAGATCCCCTGGAGAAGAAAATGGCAATCCAAAATCCCATGGACAGAGGAGCCTGGCGGACTACAGTCATGGGGTCGCAAAAGTCGGACACAACTTAGCGACTACACCGCCACCACACAGTCAAAGGCTTTGGCATAGTCAATAAAGCAGAAGTAGATGTTTTTCTGGAACTCTATTGCTTTTTCAACTTCCAGCTTGAACATCTGGAGGTTCACGGTTCACATACTGTTGAAGTCTGGCTTGGAGAATTTTGAGCATTACTTTGCTAGCGTGTGAGATGAGGGCAATTGTGCGATAGTTTGAACATTCTTTGGCATTGCCTTTCTTTGGGATTGGAATGAAAACTAGCCACCAGGGAACTCCCTAAAAAAAATTTTTTTAATACCAAACAATAAACTTTAAAACCTAGGGATAGACTGAGAAAAAATATTTGCAACATAAATAATAATTACCACAAATCAATAAGACAAATACAACTCAGAAAAGTGGACAAAAGATGTAAATAGTAAATTCACAGAAGGAAAATTAAATAGCCAACAAATTAGGAAAAGATGAACAGGCTTATTAATACTGTGAGATGACACTGATTGAGAGGTGCCTAGATTGCAGAAGAGAGGAGTGTCTGCATTAGAATGGAGCTGCAGTGAAGGTCTCCTAGGAAGAATGATTTTTAAACTGGTTTAAAGGATGGGAGGGAATTCACAAAGGAAAGGAGGCGAAACAGTTTTTACCGCTTATCATATACACTAATAATGAGAAAACAGAAAGAGCAATTAAGGAAACAATTCCATTCACCATTGCAATGGAAGGAATAAAATACTTAGGAATATATCTACCTAAAGAAACTAAAGACCTATATGTAGAAAACTATAAAACACTGGTGAAAGAAATCAAAGAGGACACTAATAGATGGAGAAATATACCATGTTCATGGATTGGAAGAATCAATATAGTGAAAATGAGTATACTACCCAAAGCAATTTATAGATTCAATGCAATCCCTATCAAGCTACCAACAGTATTCTTCACAGAGCTAGAACAAATAATTTCACAATTTGTATGGAAATACAAAAAACCTCGAATAGCCAAAGCGATCTTGAGAAAGAAGAATGGAACTGGAGGAATCAACCTACCTGACTTCAGGCTCTACTACAAAGCCACAGTTATCAAGACAGTATGGTACTGGCACAAAGACAGAAATGTAGATCAATGGAACAAAATAGAAAGCCCAGAGATAAATCCACACACATATGGACACCTTATCTTTGACAAAGGAGGCAAGAATATACAATAGATTAAAGACAATCTCTTTAACAAGTGGTGCTGGGAAATCTGGTCAACCACTTGTAAAAGAATGAAACTAGACCACTTTCTAACACCATACACAAAAATAAACTCAAAATGGATTAAAGATCTAAACGTAAGACCAGAAACTATAAAACTCCTAGAGGAGAACATAGGCAAAACACTCTCTGACATACATCACAGCAGGATCCTCTATGACCCACCTCCCAGAATATTGGAAATAAAAGCAAAAATAAACAAATGGGACCTAATTAACCTTAAAAGCTTCTGCACATCAAAGGAAACTATTAGCAAGGTGAAAAGACAGCCTTCAGAATGGGAGAAAATAATAGCAAATGAAGCAACTGACAAACAACTAATCTCAAAAATATACAAGCAACTCCTACAGCTCAACTCCAGAAAAATAAATGACCCAATCAAAAAATGGGCCAAAGAACTAAATAGACATTTCTCCAAAGAAGACATACAGATGGCTAACAAACACATGAAAAGATGCTCAACATCACTCATTATCAGAGAAATGCAAACCAAAACCACTATGAGGTACCATTTCACACCAGTCAGAATGGCTGCGATCCAAAAGTCTACAAGCAATAAATGCTGGAGAGGGTGTGGAGAAAAGGGAACCCTCTTACACTGTTGGTGGGAATGCAAACTAGTACAGCCACTATGGAGAACAGTGTGGAGATTCCTTAAAAAAACTGGAAATAGAACTGCCTTATGATCCAGCAATCCCACTGCTGGGCATACACACTGAGGAAACCAGAAGGGAAAGAGACATGTGTACCCCAATGTTCATCGCAGCACTGTTTATAATATCCAGGACATGGAAGCAACCTAGATGCCCATCAGCAGATGAATGGATAAAGAAAGCAGTGGTACATATACACAATGGAGTATTACTCAGCCATTAAAAAGAATACATTTGAATCAGTTCTAATGAGGTGGATGAAACTGGAGCCTATTACACAGAGTGAAGTAAGCCAGAAGGAAAAACACCAATACAGTATACTAATGCATATATATGGAATTTAGAAAGATGGTAACAATAACCCTGTGTACGAGACAGCAAAAGAGACACTGATGTATAGAACAGTCTTATGGACTCTGTGGGAGAGGGAGAGGATGGGAAGATTTGGGAGAATGGCATTGAAACATGTAAAATATCATGTATGAAACGAGACGCCAGTCCAGGTTCGATGCATGATACTGGATGCTTGGGGCTAGTGCACTGGGACGACCCAGAGGGATGGTATGGGGAGGGAGGAAAGAGGAGGGTTCAGGATGGGGAACACATGTATACCTGTGGCGGATTCATTTTGATATTTGGCAAAACTAATACAATTATGTAAAGTTTAAAAATAAAATAAAATTAAAAATTAAAAAAAAAAAGAAAAGAATAGGAGAAGGGGAAAAAATGAGATAAGACAAGGGCATTATCACAAAATGCTAGAAGTTTGAAGTTAATCCTCAGAGATATCTGAAGGCATTGAAGAACTTTTAACTGGAGAGAAATGTATTAAGATTTGTATTTACAAAGCTTATTCTGACTGCCCAGTGACAGAATTAGAGGAGTGCCACACTATCTACAGGAAGAGAAGGTAAGAAGTTATTGTAATAAATCTGGCTAGACCCCTGGTAGCAGACTGGAAACAAAGAGATGATGTCAGATATAAGATATGTGAGAAAAACTATTTTAAAACTTTTACTTAATTATGTGAGTAAATACTAGTTATTATATACTAGTTACAACTGGTTATACTGGTTACTAGTAAATGCTAGTTATTCCAGAAGAATACTGAAAAAGCAAATTATCAGACAGAAAAATATAAAAAAGCATCTCTAATACCACAATCTATAGATTATCATGATGTCTGGGATTTATCCTTCTGGAATATTGCTGCTGCTAAGTCGCTTCAGTCGTGTCCGACTCTGTGCGACCCCATAGACAGCAGCCCACCAGGCTCCCCCATCCCTGGGATTCTCCAGGCAAGAACATTGGAGTGGGTTGCCATTTCCTTCTCCAATGCATGAAAGTGAAAGAAGTATTAATTAAGGAAGTCAAATTAGGGGAGTAATGCCATAATTAGACAAGGATAATAAGTGAGAGTGAAGGGGTTAGGTGTTCAGGGAATTTTTGGCTTAGGAGGGTGAGGGGAATATCTGTGTCTAAGGTTTCAGGAAGAGGAGTCACATTGGAAAGAAAGACGCTGAGTTTTGTTTGGATACTGCCTATCTATACTTCCTTGCTTCCTGCCTTCTACATCTTTTCTCACCTGAAATTCCTCTCCTTGTAGTCACTAGTGAGCTTTTCACTGGATTCAGTTTTTAGTCATTTGCTACCTCTCTCCATTGCTTAATATGGTCCCTCCTTCATGGTTTCCATGACAATTCTCTGACCACTTAGTAAACTCTTTTTGAAGGAAATGTTTCTTTTTACTTTACCTTAAATGCTGGTATTTCCCCTAGATATCCACTCTCTTCTCAGTCTACAGACTTTTTCTAGGCAATCTTGGCCATGACTTCAACAACCATGTATAGATATATAGATGATAAATTTTTATCTCAAATGCCAGAATTACACATATAATACTTATTAGACATTTATATCAGGGTATACCACAAGCACCTCAAACTCAAATATCCAAATCAGAAATCAACTTTATTCTTCCAGGGGCTTCCCTGGTGTCCAGTCATTAAGAATCTGCCCTCCAATGCAGGGGATGCAGGTTCAATCACTGGTCAGGGAACTAAGGTCCCCCGTGTGTGTGTGTGTGTGTGTGTGTATTCTAAGTTGCTGAGTCATGTCCAATTCTTTGTGACTTCATGGACTGTAGCCCGCCAGACTCCTCTGTCCATGGAATTTTCCAGGCAAGAATACTGGGATGGATTACTATTTCCTACTCCAGGGGATCTTACTGACTCAGAGATTGAACCGTCATCTCCTGTGTCTCTTATATTGGCAGGTGGATTCTTTACCACTGCACCACCCGGGAAGCCCAAGATCCCACATGCCAAGGGTCAACTAAACTCATGAGCCACAACTAGCTCTGGAGACTGGGTGCTACAACTAGGGACCCTGTGAGCCACAACAAAGACCCAACAAAAATACTTCATCCTTCCAAACTTTAAACACATCCTGTATTCATGATCTTGGGGGATGGCACCATCAGTTCCTATTTTGCTCAAGTCAGAAACCTAAGAACTCTAATTTCAGTTCAGTTTAGTCGCTCAATCATCTCCAACTCTTTGCGACCCCATGGACTGCAGCATGCCAGGCCTCCCTGTCCATCACCAACTCCAAGAGTTTACTCATTTAACTCAAGAACTCTCATTTAACATTCACTAATTTCAACTTGTTAAATGAATAATGAATGAATGTGAATTCCACTTGTTTTTTACTCTCTATCCAAACACTGGTCTAGTCACGCCTCCATCTCCTCTTCCTTACCTTCCTCATTCAGATCTCATTATCTCTCTTCTTACTCTCCTTTAAGCAATTTTCCATATTACCACTAGACTGGTGTCTAAGAGACCATCTCAAAGCCCTTCATGATCTGACACAAGCTTAAACAGCTGACTGTGAATCCAACATGAATAAACAAATGAATAAAAAGAACCATTCTGGGGGATTTCCCTGGTGGTTCAATGGTTAAGAATCCACCTGCCAATGCAGGGACACAGTTCGGTCCCTGGTCCAGGAAGATCCCACATGCTGTGAGGCAATTAGAGCCCATGCTCTGCGACAGGAGAAGCCACCACAATGAGAAGCCTGGGAGCCGAAACTAGAGTAGCCCATACTCACTGAAACTAGAGAAAGCACACAAGAAGCAATAAAGATTCAGTGCAGCCAAAAATAAATAAATAAAAATTTAAAAAGAAACCTTTCCAAACCACATGTAGTACCCTGAACATGCCACACTCATTTGTGCTGCTATGCCCTTGCAATAGTTGTCCTTCTGCCTTTAAGCATCTTCTCTCCAGTGTTTTCCTATGATCAATTACTGCTTATCTTTGAAGAGTTCTCCTAAAGTTAGCTACCAGCCATGATAGGGAGTCCCTCCCCTGGACTGACGCTCTTTTAGTAATTATCTAATTATATTTGTTTACTCTTGTCAGGTGTACACACAGCACAACACATTCGATCTTAGTTTGCCAACCAGGGATTGAACCCATACATTGAACCCTACATTGGAATTGAGGAGTCTTAACCACTGGACCACCAGGGATGTCCCCTAATTGTTTACTTATTGTCTGCGACATAGACTACAAACCCCTTTGGTGATCCAGCATGCTGCCTTTCTCAATATGTTTTTGTACAGTGAATGCCTTTGAGGAACCTGAAACCTCTCCAAATACATTTAATTTATTGCTGTTGTTCAGTTGCCTAGTTGTCTCTGACTCTTTTTGACCCCATGAACTGCAGCATGCCATGCTTTTATATACATATACATATACATATATATATATATATATATATATGCTATGCTAAGTCACTTCAGTCGTGTCCAACTCTGTGCAACCCCATAGATGGCAGCCCACCAGGCTCCCCCATCCCTGGGATTCTCCAGGCAAGAACACTGGAGTGGGTTGCCATTTCCTTCTCCAATGCATGGAAGTGAAAAGTGAAAGTGAAGTCGCTCAGTCATATCCGACTCTTAGTGACCCCATGGACTTCAGCCTACCAGGCTCCTCCGTCCATGGGATTTTCCAGGCAAGAGTACTGGAGTGGGGTGCCATTGCCTTCTCCGATATATATATATATACACACACACATACATAGTTAGTTAAATGGGTAAATGAAAAAATAAGACTAAAGGGGTAGACCTGTAGCAGAAAATATAAAAGATATTATAAAATAATTAAAACAGGCATGTACAGGGTTAGGAAAAATGAAGGCAAACACATGAGATCAAATAGATTCACATAATCATGAAGATTTGTATATAATAAAGGAGGAATTTTAAATTAGAAGAAAAAAAGGATTATTTAATAAATGTTCTAGGATAATTATCTAACCAATTTTTAAAAATCAGATACCCATCACATCAGTTCAGCTCAGTGGCTCAGTCACATCTTGACTCTTTGCAACCCCGTGGACTGCAGCACGCCAGGCTTCCCTGTCCATCACCAACTCCTGGAGCTTACTCAAACTCATCATGTCCATCGAGTCAGTGATACCATCCAACCATCTCATCCTCTGTCATCCCCTTCTTGTCCCACCTTCAATCTTTCCCAGCATCAGGGTCTTTTCCAATGACCAGTTCTTTACATCAGGTGGCTGAAGTATTGGAGTTTCAGCTTCAGCATCAGTCCTTCCAATGAATATTCAGGACTGATTTCCTTTAGGTTGGACTGGTTGGATCTCCTTGCAGTCCAAGGGACTCTCAAGAGTCTTCTCCAACACCACAGTTTAAAAGTATCAATTCTTTGGTGCTCAGCTTTCTTTATAGTCCAACTCTCACATCCATACATGACTACTGGAAAAACCGTAACTTTGACCAGATGGACCTTTGTTGGAAAAGTAATGTCTCTGCTTTTTAATATGCTGGTTAATATGCTTTTTAATATGTTGGTCATAGCTTTTCTTCCAAGGAGCAAGCGTCTTTTAATTCCATGGCTGCAATCACCATCTGCAGTGATTTTGGAGCCCAAAAAAATAAAGTCTGTCACTGTTTCCCCATCTATTTGCCATGAAATGATGGGACCAGATGCCATGATCTTAGCTTTCTGAATGTAGAGTTTTAAGCCAACTTTTTCACTCTTCTCTTTCACTTTCATCAAGAGGCTCTTTAGTTCTTCACTTTCTTCCATAAGGGTGGTCTCATCCGCATATCTGAGGTTATTGATATTTCTCCTGGCAATCTTGATTCCAGCTTGTGCTTCATCCAGCCTGGTATTTCCCATGATGTACTCTGCATATAAGTTAAATAAGCAGGGTGACAATATACAGCCTTGATGTACTCCTTTCTCAATTTGGAACCAGTCTGTTGTTCCATGTCCAGTTCTAACTATTGCTTCTTGACCTGCATATGGATTTCTCAAGAGGCAGGTCAGGTGGTCTGGTATTCCCATCTCTTTCAGAATTTTCCACAGTTTGTTGTGATCCACACAGTCAAAGGCTTTGGTGTACTCAATAAAGCAAAAGTAGATACTTTTTTGATGATCCTGCAGATGTTGGCAATTTGATCTCTGGTGCCTCTGCCTTTTCTAAAACCAGCTTGAACATCTGGAGGTTCAAGGTTCATGTACTGCTGAAGCCTGGCTTACAGAATTTTGAACATTACTTTGCTAGCATATGAGATGAGTGCAATTGTGTGGTAGTTTGAGCATTCTTTGGCATTGCCTTTCTTGGGATTGGAATGAAGACTGACCTTTTCCAGTCCTGTGGCCACTGCTGTTTTCCAGATTTGCTGTCATATTGATGCAGCACTTTCACAGCATTATCTTTTAAGATTTGAAATAGCTCAACTGGAATTCCATCACCTCCACTAGCTTTGTTCATAGTGATGCTTCCTAAGGCCCACTTGACTTCACATTCCAGGATGTCTGGCTCTAGGTGAGTGATCACATCATCGTGGTTATCTGGGCCATGAAGATGTTTTTTGTATAGTTCTTCTGTGTATTCTTGTCACTTCTTCTTAATATCTTCTGCTTCTGTTAGGTCCATACCATTTCTGTCCTGTATTGTGCTCATCTTTGCATGAAATGTTCCCTTGAAGAGATCCCTTGAAGAGATCTCTAGTCTTTCCCTTTCTACTGTTTTCCTCTATTTCTTTGCATTGATCGCTGAGGAGGGCTTTCTTATCTCTCCTTGCTATTCTTTGGAACTCTGCATTCAAATGGATACATCTTTCCTTTTCTCCTTTGCCTTTAGCTTCTCTTCTTTTCTCAGCTATTTGTAAGGCCTAGTCTGATAACTATTTGCCCTTTTTGCATTTCTTTATCTTAGGGATGGTCTTGATCACTACCTCCTTTACAATGTCACAAACCTTCATCCATAGTTCAGGCACTGTATCAGATCTAATCCCTTGAATCTATTTGTCACTTCCACTGTATAATTGTAAGGGATTTGATTTAGGTCATACCTGAATGGTCTAGTGGTTTTCCCTACTTTCTTCAATTCACCTATCACATACTATATACAAAATTAATTATAGATTACATTAAAGCTTTAAATTTAATAAGAACTATGAAAGTACAGGCTGTATATTGTCACCCTGCTTATTTAACTTCTGCAGAGTACATCATGAGAAATGCTGGACTGGAAGAAGCACAAGCTGGAATCAAGATTGCCAGGAGAAATATCAATAACCTCAGATATGCAGATGACACCACCCTTATGGCAGAAAGTGAAGAGGAACTCAAAAGCCTCTTGATGAAAGTGAACGAGGAGAGTGAAAAAGTTGGCTTAAAGCTCAACATTCAGAAAACGAAGATCATGGCATCCGGTCCCATCATTTCATGGGAAATAGATGGGGAAACAGTGGAAACAGTGTCAGACTTTATTTTTCTGGGCTCCAAAATCACTGCAGATGGTGATTGCAGCCATGAAATTAAAAGGTACTTACTCCTTGGAAGGAAAGTTATGACCAACCTAGATAGCATTTCAAAAGCAGAGACATTACTTTGCCAACAAAGGTCCGTCTAGTCAAGGCCTTTCCTGTGGTCATGTATGGATGTGAGAGTTGGACTGTGAAGAAGGCTGAGCGCCAAAGAATTGATGCTTTTGAACTGTGGTGTTGGAGAAGACTCTTGAGAGTCCCTTGGACTGCAAGGAGATCCAACCAGTCCATTCTGAAGGAGATCGGCCCTGGGATTTCTTTGGAAGGAATGATGCTAAAGCTGAAACTCCAGTACTTTGGCCACCTCATGCGAAGAATTGACTCATTGAAAAGACTCTGATGCTGGGAGGGATTGGGGGCAGGAGGAGAAGGGGACGACAGAGGATGAGATGGCTGGATGGCATCACTGACTCGATGGACGTGGGTCTGGGTGAACTCCGGGAGTTGGTGATGGACAGGGAGGCCTGGGGTGCTGCGATTCATGGGGTCACTAAGAGTCGGACACGACTGAGCGACTGAACTGAACTGATGAAAGTACAGAAAGATAAAATAGAAAAAATGTTTTTATTATCCTGAGCAAAAAGACCTTTCTTAGTAACATATAAGAAAGCCTCTGATTTTACCCCCGTGAAAACTTAAAACAGAATTTAGCACTTTGAGTGATAGTCGCTCAGTCATGTCTGATTCTTTGCAACTCCATGGACTGTAGGCTGTCAGGCTCCTCTGTCCATGAAATTATTCAGCAAGAATACTGGAGTGGCTTGCCATTTCCTTCTCTAGGATTTAGTACTTTATCACACACCCAAAGGAAAATCCACTCCACAAAACAATAATGAACAATGTAGACATTATTGAATTGTTTGAAGAGAAATAGAGAGACAGTAAATTCTTTTAGACATTATTGTTCCTCCCTCTCATTGTGAGCACCTCCCTTTTTCTTCCCTCTCCTAATCTCTGGAGCAAACACAATCCTTTTCCACATTTAATCTTCACTCATAGGCCCTGGAGGTCTAGCCTCTGTGCAGGCATTCCAAATATTTACCTAATAAAAGTTGAAGAGCTTTTTTGAGAATCTAAAACTAATATTGGAATAAGGAACAGACTGAAGTTTTTATTATAAAGAAATGTGGGCATAATTTAAGTTTGCAATTTGCTAAATATTCACAAACTCAACAGGGGAGTCTCTAAGAGACAAAATAGTACCAACACCCAGAAAACCCCATATTACTTTCCAAGTCACTATTCACACTCCCAAAGGGACACTGGAAAAGCCTCTTAAGCAAAACCCAAAGCCAGTTTCACATTTCTCTATCAAACCATGACAAAGGAATTGGGGACTTCTCTGAAAGTCCAGTGGTTAAGAATCTGCCTGCAAGTACAGGGGCACGGGCTCTATCTCTGCTCTAGGAAGATCCCACGTGCCACAGAGCAACTAAGCCTCCTCGCCACAATTACTGATTCTGTTCTCTAGAGCCACAACTACTGAGCCCACGAACTTTAATTACTGAAGCCCAAGCACCCTAGAACCTGTGCTTCTGAACCAGAGAAGTCACCGAAATAAGACCGAGCAGCACAACTAAAGAGTAGCCCCTGCTCACTGCAACTAGAAAGAGCCTACACAGAGCCATAAGTAAATAAACAAAATATTGGTAAAAGTAACTTTACACCTTAAGGAGCGAGAAAAAGGAGCAAATTAAAACAATAGATAGCAGTAGGAAAGGAATAATAAGGAATAAAACGGAGACTAATACAATACAGAATGGAAAAACAATAGAGAAAAATCAATAAAACCAAGAGCTTGTTTTCTAAAAGAAAAAAAACTAACAAAATTCACAAATATTTAGCTAAAGTAAGATACGAAGCAAGAAAAATCAAAGTATTAAAATCAGAAAATGAATCATTACAGAACAAAGCTCATGTGCCCAACTCACAGTGAGGTCTAATAAACTGAAACATTGGAGCCTGGAACAGAGAAAGGTTTATTGAAGTAGGACATTTTTACAGATTTTACAGAAACAGAAAGGATTATAAGAGAATACTATGGCTTTTCATGAAGATGGCACCGAAAGCAGGGAAGGAAGTCCCTTCCCCTACCCAAACTGAAGCCAAAGCAAAGCGTTTGAAGACCAAGAAAGCAGTGCTGAAAGGGATCCACAGTCACAGAAAAAAGATCCGAAAGTCACCCACCTTCCAACAACCCAAAACACTGTGGCTCAGAAGGCAGTCCAAATATGCTCAGAAGAGTACCCCTAGGAGAAACAAGCTTGACTACTATGCCACCATCAAATTCCCCCTCACCACTGAGTCAGCCAGGAAGAAAATAGAAGACAACACACTGGTATCCTCTGTGGATGTCAAGGCTGACAAGCCCCATATCAGACCGGCTGTGAAGAAGTTCTATGACACTAATACGGCCAAGGTAAACACCCTGATTGGGCCTGATGGGGAAAAGAAGACATCTGATCAACTGGCTCCTGACTATGATACTTTGGCTATTGCCAACACAGTTGGGCGGAGAAGGCAATGGCACCCAACTCCAGTACTCTTGCCTGGAAAATCCCATGGACAGAGGAGCCTGGTAGGCTGCAGTCCATGGGGTCTCGAAGAGTCGGACACGACTTCGAGACTTCACTTTCACTTTTCACTTTCATGCATTGGAGAAGGAAATTGCAACCCATTCCAGTGTTCTTGTCTGGAGAATCCCAGGGACGGGGGAGCCTGGTGGGCTGCCGTCTATGGGGTCACACAGAGTTGGACACGACTGAAGAGACTTAGCAGCCGTAGCAGCAGCAACACAGTTGGGATCATCTAAATTGAGTCCAGCCGGCTAACTTTTCATGTAAAAGTTTTCACTAAAAGGAAAAAGAGAGAGCCAGAAGATACTATAAATAATTCTCTTCAGGGAGAAGAACTGGGTGGCAGGGGAACAGTGAGATTTTACTTTTTAAATTTTGCCCTGTATGCATGAATAATTAACCAATAACAACAATAAACGTATGAACCCAAGAACAGATAAAAATAATTTATTAAAGTGTAAATTATTTTTACTGTATTTTCTAAAGTATTTGCAATAGGTTTATGTTATTGTCACAATTTGAAATAAAAACAAAAAAGATTTTCTAGGTGTTTGTAGTGATAGTGTGCATACAATTTTTATTGTGTATCTTTAATATCAGGTCTTACCTCTTCTTTGACTAAAGGACTTTTGGTGAAAACAGCATCTTCTTCTTGGCTGTGAGCAGGAACTGGAACCCCTAAGTTTTGCATTCTCAGATGAGGGAACTGAACCGGGAATGGTAACAGTTTAGAAACAGAAAAAGAGTAGTTTCTCAGGAAGCCAAAGGAGGAGGATGTTATCCTAAAAATAGGTTGGAATGCAGTGGCTGGACTCAGGCATTTAGAACTCATTTTTAAGTCCGAGTGTTCAGGCAGCTGTCAGACAAGGCAGGCCAGAAGCCAGTGAAAAACAGCTGGTAAAGCTGGAAAGAAGTAGCAGGCTATGCATGTGGGGTAGGCAGGGTTGGCACCTTCATATACTGACACAGCAATGAGTTCTGTCCCCAAACTGAGTGGGAAAAGGCCTGGGCTCCAGTCAAGAGCAACCAGCCAGGTCCAACTCTGGATTGACATCACTCTTGTGCCAAAAGAATGCAGGGAGCTCAGACTGCCTTTTCATTTGGGCTGGGTGGAGAGAGTGTTGGCAAAAGTCCAGATGGTTCAAGGCTTTGAGGCTTGGCCCTCTGGCCCGTTTCTCTTAGTGCTGCTATTTGCCCAGGCCAGTAAAGAACCCTGGTCTCTACAGTCAAGATTATCGGAACAAATCAGAATAGAATAACTTTTAAAATAAGAACTTTTTTTTTGGCTGCGCTGGGTCTTCGTTGCAGCACACGGGCTGTCTCAAGTTTCGGCAAGCAGGGGCTACTCTTCCCTGTGGTGCATGGGCTTCTCAATGTGGCGGCTTCCGTTGCTGCAGAGCACAGGCTCTAGGGCTTCAGTAGTTGTGGTACACAGGCTAGGTTGCCCTGTGGCACGTGGGGTCTTCCCAGACCAGGGATTGAATCCATGTCCCCAGCATTGGCAGGAAGATTCTTAACCACCAGACCACCAGGGAGGTCCCTAAAAATGAACCTTTTTTTTTTTTTTAATGTTTTTTCCATGGGCCATGTCATCAATTATCATTATATTATAATAGCAAACTTGTATAGATTTTTTAAATTTTATATTGCCTCCCCAGTTGGAATGTAAGCTTCATGAGGACAGGGGATTTTTCTGTTTCATTCACCACTGTCTTCTCAAAGCTCAGAAGGATGCCTGGCACAAAATGTTGCTCAGCAAATTTTAGTTCAGTTACCAAAAAAAAAAAAAAAAAATCACTGCCAAAAAATTGTTAGAAAAAGTTCAAATAGTAAAGTTCAAAAAGTGAAAATTAAGAGTCTTTGTCCGTACCTCTAATTCTACCCACCCCCTACATAACCATTAAAACATTTTTGTGTGTACAATATTAATCCTAGAACAATCTGTCTTTTTATTATATCTTAAGCAGAGCACAATGCCTGGCATAGAAGAAAGTACTTGATAAAACTAGTTGAAAAGTCACTGAAAGAGTGGTAAGCAGTCTTGGAGTTGGGGTGGAGTGGCTAAAAAAAGGGTCGGCTGCTACAGGCTATTTCCTCAGCAAGTTAGGGTGAGTTCCTTGAGTTAAGTATTCATCTATATATCACACATGTCTCAGGAAGAGTGCCTAAACAGGACCAATTATTATTTTTTTGCTTGTCTTTGAATTAATTTTTATTGGAGTATAGTTGCCCTACAGTGTTGTGTTAGTTTCTACTGTACAGCAAAGTGAATCGGCTATACAAATACTTACGTCTCCTCTTTTCGGATTCCCCTCCCATTTAGGTCACCACAGAGCACTGGATAGAGTTCCCTGTACTATACAATAGGTTCTCCTTGTTGTTGTTGAGTTGCTCAGTCGTGTCCGACTCTTTGCAACCCCATGGACTGCAGCGCACCAGGCTTCCCTGTCCTTCACTATCTCCCAGAGCTTGCTCAAACTCATGTCCACTGAGTCAGTGATGCCATCCAACCATCCCATCCTCTCTCAACCCCTTCTCCTCTACCCTCAATCTTTCCCAGCATCAGGGTCTTTTCCTGTGAAGCAGCTCTTCACATCAGGTGGCCAAAGTATTGGAGTTTCAGCTTCAGCATCAGTCCTTCTAATGAATATTCAGGACTGATTTCCTTTAAGATTGACTGATTTGATCTCCTTGCAGTCCAAGGGACTCTCAAGAGTCTTCTCCAGCACCACAGCTCAAAAGCATCAGTTCTCATTAGTTATTTATTTTATACATAGTATCAGTAGTGTATATATATGTCAATCCCAATCTCCCCGTTCATCCCACCCCAAGGAACAATTATTTATTAAGCACTTTCTCCATGACCCAAGCATACAATGAGGAGAAAGGTTTGATTCCCCAGCCTGCTGCATTACGTCTGGCTTCCTTGAATAAGACCTCTTGCCCTGTTAAACTGGCTCAGTGCCTTTCTACCTGAGCATGCTGGCTCCAGGCAGAACTCCCATCCCAAGGGGCTCTCCAAGCCTTTTGGCTGCTGGCAAGATGGAATGAGAGGACTCTTCCACAGGCTAACAGACACGGACACCCATGCTCATGCCCAGCACGTCTGGATGGAAAGTTGCCCAGTTAGGACCTCTGAGAGACAGACATCTGTCAGCATTTCTTTGTGAGGGTGTCTCGGGGGATTTGTCTGAGTGCCAGCTTTTCTATGGAAAAGGCAGTCAGAGCCAGAAAAAGCCAGCCATTCAGTCACACTGAAAATACAATATTGAAGCATTCAGCTGGAATGTGGCGATTTTCAGCTGTCATACCACACTCTCTAAGTGAAATCACATTTTGTGCCAGACTTCCAAAGACATAATCACATGAAAACTATTTTTATTGCCTTGATGCATGGTTACAAGTCGTTTACCACAAACGTAAGAAAATCTACTATGGGATTGCTGTTGAAAAACAAATACAGGGAGCAAAGTGGTGTTTTCTATTTCACTTCGGGAAACATTTAGTTATAAATAGAGCGATGCACTAAGCACAGAAGAGTGACTTAGGGTGGATTCCTTGCTTGTCAGTAACTTTATTGAGTCAGTGAAACTAAATTTCCTAGAATTCACCTTAATGATAGAAGATCTTCTTAGTAGGTCTTTTAGGTTCCAATTTAGCTTCATTTTCTTTTTGACTTCTGCTTATTTCCTTACCAGATCTTTCACCTTCTAAAAGTTATGTAAAATATTCCAGCCTTACACTACACTTAGCACTGGATTCTCATGGGAAGGGCAGGGGTGAAAGGCGGGTGTTGGAGAGAGCGCCTGCATTCTTAGTAACCAAAACGTTAAAAGTTGCCACATATGGGACTTCCCCGGCATTCCAGTGGCTAAGACTCTGCTTTCCAATACACTTTCACTTTCCAATGCAGGGGGTACGAGTTCCATCCCTGCTCGGGGAATTAAGGTCCCACATGCCTTGGGGTGAAGCCAAAGGAAAAAAAAGTTGGCACACATTTCCTCAAGCCCCTGAATCAGCTTGTTTTTTGGTTTAAGAGGAGGCTCTTTTCCAAGTCCTTGAGTGGCTGCCTCTTCATCATTTCAGTCAAAGGTCAGTCCCTGCTGACTATCCTATTTAATATTACCCTCCTCCCATGACTCTGTCTCATGATGTTTAATCTTATATTCCTCACACTACAGCATCTGAAATTTTACTTATTGGATTCCTGTCTGTCTCCCTAGGTTAGACCTAAGCATCATGAAAGCAAGTAACTTGTCTGCCTTGGTTACCGTGGTACGCCAGCACGTCTGCTGGTGCTTGGTACAGAGCAGCTTCATGTACATGCTTATTCATAACTGAATAGATGGAGGCTGATAGATGGCAGTGATCAAGTATAAAAGCTTCAGAAGAGTGATTTGTTTAAGGATTTAAAAAGAGAATTTTAAATTTCCAGTCAATTACTGTCTTACCAAAAAGAAAAATGAATTGGGATTATTGTGTCCATTGTCAACTTCTGATCATGCCCTTAGCACCGGTTTCTGTAGCTGGTATGAGTGTATCACACACACGGTGCTGGTTTTACCACTTGGATCTGAGATCAAAGGAAACCAGAAGACATTAGCAAATCCTAGATAGATTAACCATAACATGTGTTTTCCTTAATAGCTCTTGGGAGAGTCACCCTAAAACACATTGTTGCTCAATGGAATATGTAAATTAGTAATGAAAAAGTTCATTCAATTAAGGTGAAGCAATACATGTGTATAGAGAAGACACATTTTAAAGGGATCGAAGAAGTGCCTATTGAACTTAGCAACAATAAGATCATTCTTTTCTTTAGTTCTCTGTAGTGAAAAAACTGTAAGGATGGCAAAAAAATTGACATTTTATGGCTCTTATACTTGTGAATTGATACAAAGTAAAGGTATATATTTGCATCAGAAAAAAATTAACATTAACAATCAGAGCTATATCCTAAATGTCCAAAATATGACTTTGTTGGAGAAGGAAACAGCAACCCACTCCAGTATTCTTGCCTAGAGAATTCTGTGGACAGAGGAGCCTGGTGGGCTGCTGTCCATGGGGTCGCACAGAGTCGGACACAACTGAAGCAACTTAGCTAGCTAGCTAGCTATGACTTTGTTAGTATTACCTCTGAAATCTTAACTAGTTTTTTGCAGGGGGCTGCTATAGAAATTAGGTAAGAAACCAGGCTCTCTTTGCTATGAAGCACAGGAAGCTCAGCTCGGTGCTGTGTGATGACCTAGAGGGGTGGGATGTGGGTAGGGTGGGAGATCCAAAAGGGAGAGGATATATGTATGCATATGGCTGATTCACTTCACTGTACAGCAGAAACTAACACAACATTATAAGGCAATTATTTTCCTTTTTTTTTTAAAGAATGGGAAACAAGAGAAAAAAAGAAACAGGGCCCTAAAATAATGGCAATTGATTTAATTCTTCTTACCTTCACTATGCTCATCTGTAAAATGGAGCTAATAATCCTTACCATATAGAATGGATAGTGTGTACTAAGTGCCTGACTTCAGTATATAGCCAATAAATATTATTTTGGGTTGTTGCTCTATTTAAAGTGCTTGAAATCCAGAAGCCCTTTGAACAGCATCTGATCTGTGGTCGCTAACCTGCTTCAGCCATTCTGAGTTCTATTATACATCCTCCCCGGGAGGTTACTCAGCAGGCACTGTGGGAAGTAAGAGTTTGTTCTGACTGTAATCTGCCCCTATTTGTCAGAACAATAACAACAATAAAAAAATCAAGCCTCAGTTCCAGTTTCCTCTCTAGCACCAACTGTGCTTCAGTAATCTAACACTGGGCTTCCCTGGTGGCTCAGTGGTAAAGAATCTGTCTGCCAATGCAGGAGACGCAAGAGACATAGGTACCATCCCTGGATGGGGAAGATCCCCTGGAAGAGGAAATAGCAACCCACTCCAGTATTCTTGCCTGAGAAATCCCATGGACAGAGGAGCCTGGCAGGTTACAGTCCATGGGGTTGCAAAGAGTTGGACACAACTGAGCATGCACACTCACACACAAGGTAACACTAAAGAGGTATCTGAGGTCAAACTGAACATATGCCTAAAGAGATTGTGTACCCATTCAGGTGAGACTACCCCTCCACAGAGGCCACAGCAGTAGCAGGACAAAACTGAACCAGAGTAGTAATTTCAGGGCTGCCTCCCCAACAAGAGTAAACTACTACTAAAAGGAGCTCCAAAGGCCGCCTCCCTCTCCCTGACCCCTTCCTGAGAACAGGGAAGGGGACGAGGTGTCCCAGGGTGTGACTCAGCTTCCACCGGTCCTCCAGGGCACTGGAGTGGGAGGAGGATTTAAAAAGTCCATGGATCTCCTCTGCCATAAGTCCAGCATCTCCTCTGCCTTTGTACCTGGGGAAGTGGAGAGCTTTGAACCAATCTTGAGATGGACATTTTAAACCAGACCGAACTGAGTTTTAGTTGTCATATTACAGAATCTGTCCAGGAAGACATTGAGGTACAGGTGAGGGGAAATTGCCACATCATCCTTGAAAGTGGTAAGCAAAAATAATAATACCTAACAATTACCGAGAACTTACTATGTGCTAGCCTATTCAAGACCTCTACATATACTGTCTAATCCTCATAATAACCTTGTGAAGTAGATCCATTACTGTCTCCACTGGACATGAGAGGAAACTGATGCTCAGAGGAGTTAATCTGACGAATACAGACTCCAGCAGTCCTGCTCCAGGATCCTGCCCCAGACCATCATACTCCACCTCTTCTTATGCCCTGATAGGGTAAGATTTCTTCATAAGCCTATACTCAGGTATGTGGGCTCCATCATTTATCAAGACCATATAAGCTGTCAGTGCAGAGTTCTCTCTTTTCTTTACTTAAAGAACAAAACCTCTCAAGACATCTTGACTAATGCAACCAGACCTTTTTGTTTTTGTTGTTTGTTTTGACTGCCCCACACAGCTTGCAGGATCTTAGTACCCTGACCAAGGACTGAACCCTGGGCTGTGGCAGTGGAAGTGCTGAATCCTAACCAGTGGACCGCCAGGGAACTCCCCAAGCAGATGTTTTAAAGGCAAGGCTACACATGGCCATTCTATAGCTTCTGAGAATGTACCTCCTCCACTCAAGCAACATGCAAATACTGAAGAAGAATTTCTCAAATTCAATCATAGTTTCTGATGGAACACATATCCTTGAAGCCAACTCTGACTTCATCAGACTTTAGAAGAATGAAACAATAATCTTCTCTTTTTCACCTGGTCTGAATTGAGTTTCTGTTATATGCACTTGAAAGAGTTAAGAATTTCTGATGGTAAAAGTTATGAAGCTCCAGAATGCATTCCAAGAAAGGTTTCATTTCGAAAGAAACTGTCTCCAATAATTGTCTGCTGCTGCTAAGTCGCTTCAGTCGTGTCCAACTCTGTGCGACCCCATAGACGGCAGCCCACCAGGCTCCACCGTCCCTGGGATTCTCCAGGCAAGAATATTGGAGTGGGTTGCCATTTCCTTCTCCAATGCAGGAAAGTGAAAAGTGAAAGGGAAGTTGCTCAGTTGTGTCCGACTCTTCGTGACCCCATGGACTGCAGCCCACCAGGCTCCTCCATCCATGGGATTTTCCAGGCAAGAGTGCTGGAGAATAATTGTCTAGAAAGGACAATTCTTTCTTTCAAAGGGCCTTAAGTCTAGATTTTTCCCTCTAGATTTCAAAAGCAAATAAATAAGAAGAAATAAATCAATTGTCTCATCATCTTCCTGGAGAGGCAGACAGATATTATTATCCCAATTTGATAGGTTCAAATGGGCACAAAAATATTGAATTATTTTTTGGTGTTATCTACCATGTCAAGAGACCTGCTAGGAATGGAAAATACTTTTTAGCCTTAGGACAACACTTCTCCTTTTAAAAAGAAAACATATGGAATCTAAATCTAAAAGAATCTGAAAAAGAGGGGATACGTGTATGCGTATAACCGATTCACTTTAGTGTACACCTGAAACTAACACAACACTGTAAATCAACTATCCTCCAATAATTTTTTTTTAAAAAGGAAGAAAGAAATCTGCAACAATGAACACTTAACCAAGAAAAAAGGTTAACTTCTAAAGCTCATTTATTCCACCAAAGTAAACTCTAGCCACTCCCTTAGTCAAGTACCAGACATAGTTCAGGTAAATGAATGCGTGAGCAGAAAATACGGGAATTAGATCTTTAGCTTATCACCTTGTTGCCCAGTTATTTCTGTATACGTTTTCTGCTTTGAATACTCTTTGATCATTTGCTCTTCAGGGAATCTGATTATTGCGTTGCCTTTTGAGATTTAGTTGTGAGGCATCTGGAGTTCATGGTGAGAACAAGATTTCCAACTGTGAGAAAGGTATTTTCCTAATAACAGCTGTTACCTCTGTGGGGGGTGGGATTGTACAGAACATTTTTCCTAAATTAAATATTTCTGAAATGTTTGAAAACTTTCAATGAGTATGGCTTGTTTCTGTAATCAGAAAAAAGTAAATACATATTTCTTTAAGTGTTCAATGCCAAAAATAAAAAGGCAGCCCCACAAAAAAGAAAGATATTTTACCTATGGAGTTCTCCAAGGGTATAGTATTTCTCTATCAGTTCAGTTCAGTCGCTCAGTCATATCCAACTCTTTGCGACCCCATGGACTGCAGCACGCCAGGCCTCCCTGTCCATCACCAACTCCCGGAGCTTACTCAAACTCATGTCCATTAAGTCAGTGGTGCCATCCAACCATCTCACCTTCTGTCATCCCCTTTTCCTCCCACCTTCAATCTTTCCCAGCATCAGGGTCTTTTCAAATTTCTCTATCAGCTAGTGCATTTTGTCCTTTTTATCTTCTAATGATAAAATCCTGTTCTTTTTAAAATTTGTGATGTCTTAACAGAATTACAATAATCCCAGGTCTCTGCTTCCAGTCATCCTTTTCAAATCATTCCCCACACTGTTACCAGAGGGATCTTTCTAAAACAGATCTGAAGAAGTTACATTCCTGTTGCAAATTTATCTGAGGCTCCTCCTCCTCGGCAGGGCTCCAGGGGCTCCATGAACCAGTCTCTACCTACCTGCTGCTTCTCGGCTGCATTGCCCTTTACTTGTCACCTTGCCCTTGAAGGCTCTCCAATCCCAGACTAAGTTTTAGGGACACCATCTCAAGGCCCAGACTGAACCATCTCTGTCTCTGTCTAAATGAGAATGCACAAAGATCTCTCTAAAAAGCTTGACTTGCTGGGGCTGCACTCAGAGGTGCTCCTGTGAGTAGGATTGAGGTCATAAAGATTGAGACACAAGCGCTGGCACTATAGTGGGTGGAGTGTCTTGCAACAACATGGAATAGAGAGCATTGTGCTTAGAGAAGTAAGTCAGTCAGAGAAAGACAAATACTCTATGTTGTCATTTATTTGTAGAATCTAAAAAAATAACAAATGAATGTATATACTGAAACAGAATCACAGACATGGAGAACAAACTAGTGGTTACTAGTTTCACTCTTTCATGGAGAGTGAAAGGAAGAGGGGCAAGAGAAAGGAAGGGGTAAGTTAAGAGAGACAAACTACTATGTATAAAATAGATAAGCTACAAGGATACACTCTACAGAATAGGGAAATGTAGCCATTATTTTGTAATAATTTTGAATAGAGTATATTCTATAAAAATATTAAATCACTATGCTGTACAGCTGAAATAATAAAATATTGTAAATCAACTAGACTTCAATTTTTAAAAAGGTGGATGGAGAGCCATCACTTTGCTGATCCTCTGTGACCATCTTATCACTCCTGTTTTAACACAGAAGAATCACCAGCACATCTCTATATCACTTGATATTGGTTTTCTCTGTGACTTTAGAGGTTTGGCATAACCCTCTGGTGGCTGCTGTGATGTCTGCTAAATGGATCACTTGGTATTTCTAGCCCAGACCCAAACTCACAGTGAGTGCCATGTAGACCAAAGGCTACTTAGCTCTACCAGGCTTCCTGAGTTCCTGTTGTTGCTGAAGCCTCAGGAAGGAGACTTAAGAAGGAAGAGAGGCCACACCAGAGTAGTTCAAAGGCCAATTTGTTCCTTGCCTGCTCTTATTATGCATAATTGGAAGCACCCCAAGCTTTGACGTCTCTTGATCATGCGTGGGATATGAACTGGGGCTTGTAAGGACACCAAAAGCATGTGCTAGTGACTGCAACTGGAGCAATATGCAGATGGGTGGTCAAGATCTGGAAAGGAATTAGCCAAAGTATAATTAGTAATGTATCAGGTTAGTGGTATTACGGATTACTATTTCTTTTTAAAATTTTAAATAATTTAACTTAAAAAAATAATTTTTGTTTATTTAACTTTTTGGTTCTCCTGGGTCTTCATTGCTGCGAGGGCTTTTCTCTAGTTGTGGTGAGCAGGGTCTACTCTCGTTGCAAAGCACGGGCTTCTCATTCTGGTGACTTCTCTTGTTATGGAGCACGGGCTCTAGGGTATGTGGTTTTCAGTAGTTGAAGGTCCTGGGATCTGGAGCACAGGCTCAATAGTTGTGGCCCACATGCTTAGTTGTATGTGGGATCTTCCCGGACAAGAGATCAAACTTGTGTCTCCTGCATTGGCACGGGCTTCCCAAGTGGTGCCTCTTCACCACTGAGCCATCAGGGAAGCCCTGAATAATTTATTTTTTAAGTACTTGTTAAGAGAAGAGGGAGTAAGGGAAGAAAAGAATGCTGCAGCCTCGAGATCTGAATTTCTAGGGCTTAGTGTAATGGGATATATATATATATATATATATATATATATATATATATTTAATAATCCATCTCACAAGTCACCATAGAGCTCAGTCAAATCCGCCCATAGAATTAGAAAGTCATTGAAGGTAACTTTGGGACACCTTAAAGACAGTCTAGTCCAATTCTTCCTTTTATAGAAGAGAAAACTGAGTTTCAGAGAGATCAAGCAGTTTTCTACACTAGCACAGCTAATCTGTGGTAAAGCTAAAAAGAGAACTCAGGCTTACCTTTCCACTAATGAAAGGAAAATTTTATTCTTCCTTATTACTGCCTTTCAAACACATTCTGTCAATTCTCTCTTCCCAGCCACTTAACCTACAATCTTTGGTCCTCCAGCCAGCTTCTCACATAGCTCTCAGGTGAGAAAAAAACATCAGTTTCTCTCCACCACAAGTCAGGGGACTCTGGTCAGACTGTCCCAAGAACTCTCACCACACTCTGCTCCAGGTCTCGGCTGCCTTGGGGCAGGACTTCCATTCAGCACACATCCACCAGGGTGTCAGTCTCTCCGCTTGATAGGTCTCTATTGTTTCCTTTCCCTTGACCAGAGAGAGAGAAAACCACAGTGCTTTTTAGTTCTCTTCAAAGTAATCCTCATTTTTTTTTTCATATTTTAAATGTTAAAGCCATCTTCATTTTTTAAACCTCTTCCCTTGATCTTCTTTCCTTAAACCAAAAGTGGGAGTGACAGGTTACAGATGTCAGAACCAATGTGGGGGCCACCCCTTGAGCAAGCTGAGCATAAACAACCTGATGAGTCTCCTTATAATATGAGGGTACTCGCCACCTGCTAGCCTAAGCTCTGAAATGAAGAAAAGAAGGAAATCTCATTTAACGTCTTGGGGAGGTGGGTTGAATTGGGAGATTGGGATTGACATATATACTCTGCTGCTGCTGCTGCTAAGTCGCTTCAGTCGTGTCCGACTCTGTGTGACCCCACAGACGGCAGCCCACCAGGCTCCCCCGTTCCTGGGATTCTCCAGGCAAGAACACTGGAGTGGGTTGCCATTGCCTTCTCCAGTGCATGAAAGTGAAAAGTGAAAGTGAAGTCGCTCAGTCGTGTCTGACTCTTCGAGACCCCATGGACTGCAGCCTACCAGGCTCTTCCGTCCATGGGATTTTCCAGGCAAGAGTACTGGAGTTGGGTGCCATTGCCTTCTCCAGACATATATACACTACTATATGTAAAATTAGATGACTAATGAGAATTTACTGTACGGCACAGGGAACTCTACTCAATGATCTGTGATGACCTAAATGGGAAAGAAATGTATAGCAGATTTATTTTGTTGAAGCGGGAACTAACACAAAATTGTAAAGTGATGATACTCTAATAAAAAATTTAAAAAAACACAAAACACACACAAAAACAATTGCCTCTATTTCTTTCCTGGTGTCTTTGCTTCAGCTGAATCTTTTTTCAATTTGATTTTTATTACATTAGGCATTCAAATAAGAGAATGCATGTTTCTGATTTTTTTTAGTTGGTTGGATCCTATTGTGGGACCAACTTCTGTCTCCCTCCTTCCCCTCAGCTGAGACTCTCAATAGCATCTGCAGAACCCTGCACAGAGACGAGAGGAATTTACAGTACATCCATCCCTCACTCTAGGGTTTCCTATCAAGGCTGTCGATCATCTAAACTTAGGTCCCGGTCCTATCTGTTATCTGAACTTCAGTCTTATTCTCGAGACTCAGCCCTCCTGACTGCCATGGACACTCCAGACCTAGTCCATGGATTTCAGCCTGGTCTAATGCCTTAGCTCCAATCCTGACTCCCTACCCAATCTCGATCCCCCTGCAACTGGCACATGCCTACCCCTTTCAATTTCTTAAGATTAGACTGGCCCTGAACTTTTTAGTCCAGGGGCTAAGGTCCTGCTACCTGCCGACCAGACCTATCTGTTTATCTGAAATCCTGAGTATTTCCTACCTCAGAATTTTCTGTCTCGCATTAAGACGTGTCATGTTCTGTTTGGTCCCGGGAAATAACTGCTTGCCCATGCTACTTCTTGTCATTGGCTTCTGTGTCCTCCCAGTGGTGTAGCTGGCCTGCCTAGGACTATTTCAGTTGACGCTGTGTTCCCTGGTGGTATCAGATCCCAGTCTCTTCTTCTCAGTTGGCTGTAGACTATCACAGGACTCCAGCCAGGCATAAACCATTTCCCTCGAGTAGAATGTTTTGTTATATGACTGCTCTGAAGAACAGCACAACCCTTGGGACTAAACCAGGAAAACACTCTTATGCGGTGAGTCATTTGAAGGCAGACCATGGGCTTCCCAAGTGGTGCTAATGATAAAGAACCTGCTTGCCAATGCAGGAGACATAAGAGACACGGGTTCGATCCCTGGGTTGGAAAGATCCCCGGGTGGAGGGCATGGCGACCCACTCCAGTACTCTTGCCTGGAGAATCCCATGGGCAGAGAAGCCTGGCAGGCTACAGTCTATAGGGTCACAAAGAGTCGGACAAGACTGAAGGGAGTTAACACGCACATATGGAGTCACCTACTGTCTCTACTCAGGCACAGACAACATGGATCACAGACTGTTGAGTCCTAGCTCAGTGAATGTATGTATAATGGACATTTATCTTGCCTGTCCAGCATCCTTTCTAGTCTGGTACCATAATTTTTCTTTTCCCATTCTCAATCCATAGAGTTCTAGTAGGGTTGACCCAAACCTCAGGCTTACCCCTGGCCAATCAGAGCAACCCAACACTCCTCAAACAGAGATTATTTCAGGGATGTGCATGTGACCCAAGCTGGGCCAAGGACAGTCTTACTTGGGAATGTTACAGGACCTATCAGAAAAGAGGTGCTTTTTTCTGGGGTTGTTAAATTGGTAGAATGTAACCTGGAGCTACTGGGAGCCATCTTTGACATCATACAGGGAGATACTGCCCAGTTATGAAATCAATTTACAGGAAAACAAAACAGAAGGCCAAAGGCAAACTTGTTACAACATTGATCCAATCCTAACGCCAGCAACCCACCAATGAACTCCTTGGTTTATAAACCAATAGATTTTCTTCTATTGTGTAAGTCAGTAGGAGTTGGTTTCCTATTTAGTTCAGTTCAGTCACCCAGTCATGTCTGACTCTTTGCAACCCCATGGACTACAGCATACCAGGCTTCCCTGTCCATCATCGCCAAATCCCAGAGCTTGCTCAAACTCATGTTCATCAAGTTGGTGATGCCATCCAATCATCTCATCCTCTGTCATCCCCTTCTCCTCCTTCCTTCAGTATTTCCTAGCATCAGGGTCTTTTCCAATGAGTCAGTTCTTCACATCAGATGGCCAAAGTACTGGAGTTTCAGCTTTAGCATCAATCCTTCCAATGAATATTCAGGACTAATTTCCTTTAGGATTGACTGGTTTCATCTCCTTGTTGTCTAAGGGACTCTCAAGAGTCTTCTCCAACACCACAATTCAAAAACATCAATTCTTCGGCACTCAGCTTTCTTTATAGACCAACTCTCATATCCATACATGACTACTGGAAAAACCACAGCTTTGACTAGACGGATCTTCATTGGCAAAGTAATATCTCTGCTTTTTAATATGCTGTCCAGGTTGGTCATAGCTTTTCTTCCAAGGAGCAAGTGTCTTTTAATTTCATGGCTGCAGTTACCATCTGCAGTGGTTTCCCATTACTTGAAGCTAATACAGCTGGTAAGAAAGACTGATTGGTATTTCCTTCTGCTTTACCAGCTCAGTAAACCTCCAGGAAGGAAATATGCCAAAGAAAAGCCAGTTGAAAAAGTGTTCAAAAATGTATTCTTCATTTATTCAACTATTCAGTTTAAGAAAGTAGCATTATATAATGAAAACAAAACAAGCTTCAGAACCTGTCAGAGCCCTACTCAAATCTTACTTTTCTTTTTCTTCTAGTTTCATTGAGATATAATTAGCATACAGCACCATATAAGTCTAAGGTGTACAGTACAATGATTTAAATTACATACATCATGAAGTGATTATCACAATAAGTTTCCTGAATGTCTATCATCTCATATGGATACAAAATTAAAGAAAGAATAAAAGTCTTTCTCTGTAATGAGAACTCTTAGGATTTACTCTTTTAACAATTTTCATATATAACATACAGCAGTGTTAGTTATATTTATTATGGTGTACTTTAAATCCCTATTACTTATTTATCTTGTAACTAGAAGTTTATACCTTTCGACTGCTTTCATCCAGGTACTCCTTCCCCAACCCCTCTCCCTCAGGTAACCACAAATCTGATCTCTTTTTCTATGAGTTTGTTCATTTCTGAAGCATAATTAACCTACAACAGGATATTAGTTCCTGTTACACAACATAGTGACTTGGTATTTTTATACATTTCAGAATAATCACCAGGATAAGTTTGGTTATAATCTGTCACCATACAAAGATATTACATAATTATTGACTATATTCTCCACACTGTACATTTTGTACCCATGACTCATTTATTTGTAGTTGGAAGTTTGTACCTCTTAATCTCTCTCACCTGTATACTAGGCAGGTTAATTAATACCTCTGAGCCTCTATTTCTTCTTTTATAAAATGAGAATAACAGTACCTTCATCCTAGGGTTATTATGAGGAATAGACATGTATATGGTGCCTAAAAAAGGCTTTCAATGCTTGGTAGTTATTTTAATTAGCATACACCTTGACATGCAAAGTGCTTTGGCCTAGTTATTTTAGAGGGATTAACAACAACAACAAAAAAAAACGGAAAAAACTTATACACTACCTCCAGAGATTCAAAATCTAACTAGAGGAAGAGATGTTAGAGAGAAAAGAAGCTGTCATGTGACTGGTAGAAACTTTGATAACTGAGAGGAAGGAGCTAATTTCCTCTGGGATGAATACAAAAGTCTTTGTGGAAGGAAGGGAATTTTGACCCTAGAATGAACAGTATTTTTGATAAGCAGAGATTGGGAGGAAGAGCATCCCAGAAAAACAAAGAGTTGGGGGAGTGGGAAAATGCATGGCTCTGTCTGTGGGATTACACAGCATATCAACATGGCTGGAGTCAGAATCCATACAGGAGAAAATGCTGAAGCTGCAGAAGTTAGCTGCTGTCAGACCTGGGGTGTGGGATATGCTAAGGTATGTGGCTTCTATTGTAGTCTCAGGGACTAGAACCAGGCAATGGGAACCTTTAAACGCTTTAGGTTAGTGTTTGTACACGAGGAAAGTTATGATTGGTCAGAAATCACTTAGATCCTTTTTTAAACTGCACAGTTCAACACAGGCTGTCCTTAGAACGCCTGCCTCAGTGAACCACTATTACTGAGAAGTGCATGTTATAACTTTCATCCCAGAGGCAGAGATGCTATTCCAAAGACTATCATGTATGATCAAAAGGGCACCAGGATCAGTAAAGCTTTAAAAAAATGAAGGGAATGTGGGAAGGATCTGTGTTTATCTCTTGCTTGGGCTCCTACAATCATTTCCTCCTAACTGCTTTCTCTGCCTGTGATACTTCTAACTATTTTCAAACTATTTTATATTTCATGGCCAGATTAATTTTTCTGTCCTTATCCTGTCATTCCAACTCCAAAACCTGTAATAACAAGCCACTATCTACAGAACAGACTGAAGTTCTTGATTTCCCTTGGAAGGCTCCTTTTGAATGAGACTTTTAGACCATACTTCCTGGTTTTTGTCATCAGGTACTTCTGGTCCACCAAGCAACTATTCCAGAATCCCTTGTTTTCCTGTCTCCATGCCTTTTTCATACTGCTCATTCTACCTGGAGTAGCGAATCACTCCACATTCCCTTTCTTATCTATCTTCATTTTTTTCCATCCTTAAAGGCTTAATTCAGGTGCCTTTCCTGAACCCCTCTATGTCCCACTCTACCTTTGATAATGTCTCTCCATTCTGAATTCCCATAGAACTTTACCTATATTTCTCTTTAGCCACGCATAATTTGCTTTTTAAAAGAGACTCTGAAGTTATTTATTTTTCAAAAAATCAAAAATTTAAATACAGTGTAATAAATAAAATAAAATCACACATACACCCACCACCCAGAAGCACCAATTTTTAACCTTCATATTTGTACTCATATTCTTTTTTCTTTTTTTAATTGAGGTATAGTTGATTTACAGTGTTTCAGGTATACAGCAAAGTGATTCAGTTGTATGTATATATATATATACACACATATGCTGCTGCTGCTGCTGGTGCTCAGTCGCTTCAGTCGTGTCCGACTCTGTGCGACCCCACAGATGGCAGCCCACCAGGCTCCCCAGTCCCTGGGATTCTCCAGGCAAGAACACTGGAGTGGGCTGCCATTTCCTTCTCCAATGCATGAAAGTGAAAAGTGAAAGTGAAGTCGCTCAGTCGTGTCCGACTCTTTGCGACCCCATGGACTGCAGCCTACCAGGCTCCTCCGTCCATGGGATTTTCTAGGCAAGAGTACTGGAGTGGGGTGCCATTGCCTTCTCCAATATATACATATACATATATACAAATTTGGAAAACTCATCAGTGGCCACAGGACCAGAAAATATCAGTTTTCATTCCAATCCCAAAGAAAGGCAAAGCCAAAGAATGGTAAAACTACTGCACAATTGCATTCATCTCACATGCTAGCAAAGTAATATTCAAAATTCTCCAAGCCAGGCTTCAACAGTACATGAACTGTGAACTTCCAGATGTTCAAGCTGGATTTAGAAAAGGCAAAGGAACCAGAGATCAACTTACCAACATCCGTTGGATCATCAAAAAAGCAAGAGACTTCCAGGAAAACATCCATTTCTGCTTTATTTATCAAAGCCTTTGTATGGATCACAGCAAACTGTAGAAAATTCTTCAAGAGCTGGGAATACCAGACCACCTTACCTGCCTCCTGAGAAATCTGTATGCAGGTCAAGAAGCAAAAGTTAGAACCAGACATGGAACAACAGACTGGTTCCAAATTGGGAAAGATCATGGCATCCGATCCCATCATTTCATGGCAAATAGATGGGGAAACAGTGGAAACAGTGAGAGACTTTATATTTGGGGGCTCCAAAATCACTGGGCATGGTGACTGCAGCCATGAAAATTAAAAGATGCTTGCTCCTTTGAAGAAAAGCTATGACCAACTTAGACAGCATATTAAAAAGCAGAGACATTACTTTTCCAACAAAGGTCTGTTTAGTCAAAGCTACGGTTTTTCCAGTAGTCGTGTATGGATGTGAGAGTTGGATGGTAAAGAAAGCTGAGCACCAAAGAATTGATGCTTTTGAACTGTGGTGTTGGAGAAGACTCTTGAGAGTCCCTTGGAAATCAGTCCTGAATACTCATTGAAAGGATTGATGCTGAAACTGAAACTCCAATACTTCGGCCATCTGATGTGAAGAACTGACTCATTGGAAAAGACCCTGATGCTGGTAAAGATTGAAGGCAGGAGGAGAAAGGGACGACAGAGGACGAGATGGTTGGATGGCATCACCGACTCAATGGACATGAGTTTGAGCAAGCTGGTGATGGACAAGGAAACCTGACGTGCTGCAGTCCATGGAGTCACAGAGTCGGACACGACTGAGCAACTGAACTGAACTGATAGATATATACATATATATGCATTTCAGTTGCTCAGTCGTGTCTGACTCTTAGTGACTCTACGGACTGTAGCCCACCAGGCTCCACTGTCGGAGGGATTTTTCAGGCAAGAATACTGGAGTGGGTTGCCACTTCCTCCTCTAGGGGATTTTCCCAATCCAGGTATTGAACCTGTGTCTCCTCCAGTGCAAGTGGATTCATTACTATTGAGCCACTGGGAAAGTCCAATATGTATGTTTATACATTCTTTTTCAGATACTTTTCCATTATAGGTTATTACAGCATATGCATTTATATCCCTAAAAGACTGAAACATTATAGATAAAATTATCTCCTTTAACCACAACACTTTCCCACTCAGTCCCATTTCTGCTCTCAATGTCCAGTGGTAACTGCTACCATGAGTTTGGGGTGTATCCATCCATTCCATTCCCTATAATTTTATCTGAGTATGTATATGTATCTATATCCATCACCAATGGACTGTGATGTTGTGTGTTCTTAAATTTATGTTAATGGTATCATGATGCATGTACCAATTTGCATGTTGCTTTTAATACCCAAAATGGTTTTTGAGATCAATTTAGGTTGATATATGAAATATACTGGGTTGGCCGAAAAGTTTGTTTGGGTTTTTCTGTAAGATATTACAAAAAACCTAAATGAAAATTTTGGCCAACCCAATACTACTTTTATTTTATCCATTCCTTTTTGATAAAAATATAAACTATTTCTATCTTTTTGCTATTATAAACAGTGCTCCAGAGGACATCCTCATACTTGTTTTTTTGTGTAGATAGGTGAAAGTTTCTTTGAGATACAAACCCAGAAATGTAATCGCTAACTCACAGGGTATATACCTTTTAAAAAATGTTTCACTGTGGTTAAATACACATGTAACATAAAATTTACCACCTTAACCATATTTAAGTGTGCAGTTCAGTAGTGTTAAGTATATTCACAATAGTGTGCAATCAATCTCCAGAACTCTTTTTATCTTGCAAAACTGAAACTCTAAGAATATGTACATTTTTAACACATTATTAAGTTCATGACTTAGTTCATCTACTAAAGTGTGAGCTTTATATGATCAATATCTTATTAATTTCTACACCATGTCTACTATCATTGTTCAATAGGTAAATGCATAACAAATGTTTGTTGAGTAAATGAAAGAACCAAGTAATTAAGAGGAGTAATATAATTTTCACAGTTATAGTGAGACAAAATTTCCTCATTACACAGATGAGGTACTGGACTCAGTTCTGGGAACCTCAATTATTTGAAACTTATCCTATAAGCCAAAAAGGGACAATCATGACCTCTGAACAGACAAAATAGCTGACCAAAGAAAAAAAGAATCAATGCTCTAAAGTGTATGTGCTTTAGAGGATCCCTCCTGAACTTATATTTGAGGTCTACTTACTATTTTACAAATTTTATTATATAGCATTTTTGATGCCAAAATTAGATTATAAAAATATACAAAATAGGCATTTTAAAATAATCACCCTTTGTTGCAAATAGAGAGATGTACTAGTCAGATTCCCTCTCGAGAAAGGGCTTTTTGCCCAGCTGCAGGAAAGGTGATGGCCTTCATCTGTTAACTTCTTGATCATCCTTATCTTTCCAGCCTCTGTCACTCTCTTCTTAGACTGACTCAAACCAATGACCATGGAAGGTGGTGGTACAAAGTCCTGGCTCTTACCACAGATCACAGGACACCTCCAGTAAAGCAATCTTTGCTCCAAAGCTCCCTGTTGGCAGCAGAGAATTTGTACCACATCTAACTACTATATCTACCCAATCTGGCTTCCTCCTCTTTCTTTTCAGAGGAGTAACTTCCCAATGACTTTATCCACTTGTAACTTCAACCCAACATTTGCTTCCTAAAGAAACCTAACTCTATCCTAATACTATAATTCCAATTACCAGAGATAAATACTTCCTTCCAGTCTGTTTACCATGAATATATGTACTTTTTTTCTTTTAGGCCACACCAGAGGCCTGCTGGATTTTAGTTCCCCAACTAGGGATTGAACACAGTCCCTGGCAGTGAAAGTGCAAATCCTAACCACTGGACA
The DNA here is from genome assembly GCF_032452875.1 of Bos javanicus. Lineage (NCBI taxonomy): Eukaryota > Metazoa > Chordata > Mammalia > Artiodactyla > Bovidae > Bos > Bos javanicus. The sequence goes on along the minus strand of NC_083882.1, from coordinate 43,359,502 downwards.
GCTAGGGAATTCCCTGAAGACACATACTTTTGCCTTTTATTTTCACTCATTTAAAATTAGCATTTTACTATGAAATTAAATCATTCTCAAAACTGTTATTTAATAAAATCATATGATTGCACCATGATTTTTTAAATTATTGTCTTATGTTAGACATTTATATTATTACTAGTTTTTAAATAAATAATCCTGCAATGACTATTGGGAGAAGGCAATGGCACCCCACTCCAGTACTCTTGCCTGGAAAATCCCATGGATGGAGGAGCCTGGTAGGCTGCAGTCCATGGGGTTGCTAAGAGTCGGACATGACTGAGTGTCTTCGCTTTCACTTTTCACTTTCATGCACTGGAGAAGGAAATGGCAACCCACTCCAGTGTTCTTGCCTGGAGAATCCCAGAGATGGGGGAGCCTGGTGGGCTTCTGTCTATGGGGTCTCGCAGAGTCGGACACGACTGAAGCGACTTAGCAGCAGCAGCAGCAATGACTATTGTATATAAATCTCTGCTCATATCTGTATTTATCACCTTAAGATAAACAAATAGAAATTAAATTACTGAGACAAGTTTGTATGCTTTTATTTTTACCACATTATAAATGAATGAAGTTTAAAAATATCTCACTGGAAATATTCCTTGACATATTGAAAAATATTTCAGTACTTCAATACCCTAGACAAGATAGAGTGAAAAACACTTATCTTCTGCCTCATTCCTCTTCATAACCCAAAGACAACCAGTTTCCACTTTCCATGTTGCTTCAGGTATATACCATCATATATTAAAAAGAAAAATGTGTTTCTGTTGCTATGTGTTAAACATGCTCTATTGCCTTCCTGTTGTGGTAGATGAGGATGTAGAACTGTGACAAATACACCACACACCCAACTCCACTTCTTCTTCCCTATCTTCCCAGAGTAGTTAAATCATAATTTTAACTTACATTAATAATCAATGCAGATTCTTTACTGTCTGAGCCACAGATGGCAATCAATGTTTATATTATGATCAACATCTATAATTTCCAGAGTTGAAAAGTGAACTCTGACTCCTGTATTGTAAAACTCTGCAGCTGCTGCTGCTAAGTCGCTTCAGTCGTGTCCGACTCTGTGCGACCCCATAGACTGCAGCCCACCAGGCTCACCCGTCCCTGGGATTCTCCAGGCAAGAATACTGGAGTGGGTTGCCATTTCCTTCACCAATGCATGAAACTCTAGCAAATAAGAAATGGGTACCAATGCAGTGACTTTTTAAAAAGAAATAATGTTTCTCTGGGACTTCCCTGGTTACCCAGGGATTAAGATTTTGCCTGTCCACTGCAGGAGGTTCAGGAACCAAGATTCTGCAAGCCTCCTGCTGCAGTCAAAAAATTTAGTAACTAACTAAATAACTAGATAAATAATTTTTTAAAAAGTAAAACATGTTCATGATGGAAATGTTTAAGAAAGAACCTGAGATCAAATGTAATCAAAGTCCTTGTGTAAAATACTCCTCTTGCCACCTCTCTGATCCCTTGTCTTCTTTCCAAGTACTGAATTGAATCAATGCTACCTGGGCTATCTGCAGAGTGTCATTGAGATGTCCTTGACCCTGAGGTCCCTTGGAGCATCCACTCTGCCAACTTGCAGATCTGTGCTGCCCTTCTCTCTCTGACCAGTTGGAAAAGCCTGTCCCTTTCTCATGCAAAGCTTTTTTTCACAGGGAAATCCCACAGCAGTGTGTGCCAAGTGTGCCTAACAATTCAGTTCTTTCAGGGAGCTACCCAGAAAGGTATGTGGGCTCCTGGTGAGTTGGCTGCTTCGTTTTAGTACACAACCTTCTCCTTCCTTGGACTGACTGGAGGCAGGTTCAAATACAGCTTTATAAAATCCTCACAAACACCCTCCCCTAGCATTCAGGCCTGGTGGCTGATTCCACCCTCTACGGAAACTCCTTCCTCAGTTGTGGAAGTTTCCCTTAAGGAATCCATTACTTCCCACAATCTGTGTTTCATCAAATGATATTCATTTTAAAACCCAAATTTTATTTTCCATAGTACTTCTGGATCCAAGAAAATCAAGGGAAGGGGCTGTTTCAGACATCGTGTAACAACAGTCCAGAGCCCAGCATGACTTCCAGGTTCTGCACCAACCATGACACTGATATATAACGATGATCAGAGTGCTGGCAACTCCGCTAAGCCGCCAATTACCCTCCGTATGTTACTTCCTCTGTGAAATTTTTCCTGTACCCCTCTACTCACTGAGTAGACAAGAGTCCCTGGGCTTCCCTGATAGCTCAGTCAGTAATGAATCTTCCTTCAGTGCAGGAGACCAGGGTTCGGTCCCGGATCAGGAGGATTCCCTGGAGAAGGAAATGGCCACCCACTCCAGTATCCTTGCCTGGAGAATTCCATGGACAGAAGAGCCTGGCAGGCTGCAGTCCATGGGGTCGCAAAGAGTTGGGCAGGACTGAGCGACTTTCACTTCACTTTCACTTGTCCGCACTTCGAGCAGAAATCTTACTACGCGTATACACCCCCTCTCAGCCCTGACAGGGCAGGAAACTGTACCACAATGCAGGACGAAGAGTAAGCATAAATATTTATAGAGGATTTGGGTAGTCCAGGCTACATTCTAGGGCTTAAACACCAGGAAAGGAACTTTCTATCAAGTCGAAAAACAGCAAGGAGGTGTTATGTTTTCTTGAGGCAGGGCAATTGGCTTGCACAAAGCAGCGTGCCTTAAAAATATGCCAGGTCATTGAGTGAGAGTCGGATGGGAATGCGGGAAAACCATTTAGGAAGTCACCCGCGGTGATCCTGCATTGAAATGTGAAGTGCAAGAAGGTTGCAGTGGCGGGGAAAGGAAGAACTACATCCGAAAGGTATTTCAAAAGAAATAATAACCAAGTTAGATTTGCTGAGTTCCCGCTATTTGTTAGGCTGGGCCAACAGCACCAAAATGGGTGTGGACTCAGCCCTATTTCGCCCAGGTGCAAAGTGAAGTTGACCAGATTGAATGATTCTCTAGGGATGACCCATCCAAGTGACAATGTTGAGCTTCCAACTTAGGTCGTGGGGCTGCCAAAGCTTCAACTGGCCCAGCCCAGTCACCCAAGCTCTGCACAGCGGGCTGTGGACTATTCTCAGTTCACTGAGAGGAGCCTCGCCGGGCCCTGGAGTTCAAGGCTGCTTTACAAGCTGCAGAGCCCTGTCGGAAGCTTAGAGCTCTGTGCTTACGAGGGGAAAAAGGCTCGTGGCCGCGGAGGCTGGAGCTGACCGGGGCCCGGCAGAGCGGAAGCGGCTGAGTCACGGCAGGGCCGGAACGCTGCCGGCAGTTTAAGATTAGTGAGCCGTGACGCTCGGCGGCCGCACCTGCGGAACTGCCGGGAACCCCAGCTGAGCCGAAGCGATGAGTCAGCGCAGGTGACGCCCGCGGACTTCGGTGTGGAGGGCGGCCGCGTGGCTCCACTGCCTCCGCGCCTCCGGCTCCCTAAGGCTGCGGATGGCGGATCCCAGGCCCTCCCCTCACCTCCGCTCCGCAGAGATTAGGCGCAGGTTTTCCGTGATCCCGCCTTAAGAATGGAATCTGAGACCGAAATTTGACATCTTCAGGATGCTCCAAACAACAGATGCTGTGTGCAGGTTTCAGTGGAAGCTCCTGACCTTGTGAAAAGTTCCTGACCTGTGTGTCTCATAGACTGAGTGGGTGTTGAAGATCAAAGGGACTTTCCCAGAACCAAAACTGATTTGCTCAGTTCCCAAGTTTAGTAAATAATAATGAAAACAAAACACTCACTTTTTCTTTTCTTTCTTTCTTTTTTTTTTTTTTTTTGATGCAAGAGAAGAACTTACAGAATTCCAAGAGATTTGGTTTCTGAGATGACATCCCAACACGGTGGGAGCATGCCAGAGGGAACTCCAGATATCCCTGATAAACGTGATCTGAAAGTCTTTCTCCGGTTTCTCCCCACTTGTGCAATGCTGAAGCCAGAACCCATTTTAGTATAATGATGTTTTATTGTTCCTTGTTTATTTTTTAGTTAAAAGATGACACCACAGAAATTGCCACGGGGGAGGGGAATGACACCTAATTACAGTCCGTCAACCAGAAACCACAATTACTTCTGCTTCTCTCTTTACATTACTGTTCATAAAGAAGAGATTTTTCACATAGCTGCAACAGAGCCCTCATTTTCTGTTTTACCGTTTTCAGGTAATGTTATGTAAACATTGGCCCCTGTCGCACAGACCTTCGGGATCATTATTTTAAATTACTGCATTATGCTTACCACATAAACTATGCTCCTGTTGCTATGCGTGTAAGTTGTTTTGTTGACTGTAGGATGTTGACTGCTCTCATTTCTGATTGTCAGTCTTTGTCCTCCATACGAAAACGTTCTCACTGGGCAAAATGAGGAAACTTATGAGGAAAAGTGGCTGCCAACCATTGCCTTATAGGAAAACTTATTTTCTTTTTAAGAGTTGGCATCATTTCCCCAAATAGTCTTTTGATATTTTATCCCACTTGAATCATCACAGCATTTTTTGAATGTTGTTCGGTATACATTTTAAAAGACAAGGACTTTCCAGGAGTCTGACAGAAGAGGGATTCAGAGTTGTGTTATGAGACATTTTCAGATTTTCATTAAGCAAGTTTGTGTTAAATTGCCACTGTTTGCTGTCTTCTGTATGACTCAGAACGTGTTATTTAACCTCAGTCTCAGTTTTCTCATCAAAAAGATGGGGATAATAATAGTACATAGTTCATTAATTGTTGTGAGAATTAAATTAGATCATATTTGCAACATGAGTGCTTAAAATGCCTGAACATAATAGTAAATATTTACTTTAAATAGTATCGTGTTTTTGCTATCAAAGAGAGAGCAATGGCTCTATACTAATGACCGGCAACATCTGCCATGGCTACCAAAGCTGAAATGGTAGAAGTATTTCCTTACAAACTTTCCCCACCCTTTGAAAGTCAACTCCATGTGTTAAGTCTTCTTAATCAGATCAGTAGTTTCATAGAGAAAAATGATAAAGCTGAAAATAGATACATAATGTCATCTGATCTTTTTTTAAGGTTTTTTTCTTAGTTTATTTTTTGGTTGTGCTGGGTCTTTGTTGCTGCATGCAGGCTTTCTATAGTTGTGGACAGCCGGGGCTACTTTTCATTGTGGTGCACAGGCTTCTCTTGCAGAGCACAGGCTCTAGGCACACGGGCTCAGTAGTTTCAACTCATGGGTTCCAGAGCACAGGTTCTCAGTACTTGTGGCACACAAGCTTTGTTGCTCCTCAGTATGTGAAATCTTCCCAGACCAGGGATCGAACCCGTGTTCCCTGCACTGGCAGGCAGGTTTTTATCCACTGTACCACCAGGGAAGTCCAGATCTTTCAAACAGTTTTACCTTTAGAAAGTTGGACCTATCTGGGGTAAAGACTGAAGGTGGGAGAGAAGATGATCAAGAAGCTGTTACGTTCCATTTTAGACTCCTCTGTACTACTTTGTCACCGTGCACACGTATTACTTACTTTTTCATTGTAATTTTGTGTAGCCTGAATGCTTGCTTTGAGTCAGAGAGTTTGATGGTTCTTCAAACTGAAAACTAGTAGTAAATCCCAGGTGTGATTCTGGTGTAAAACACAGTAGAATTTTGCTTTTTCATTTTTCTGTCTTTAGGCATTGTTTTCAACTACTGCTATTCATTCATCCATTCAACATATACTCGTTAAGTGGCTATTATGTGTTGGACACTACTCTTGTTGATTAAGACATTCCTCAACAGGCAAATAAAGTTTGAAACACGTGTGCCAGCTACACAGAATGGATTTTTGTTAAAGGCTTCTGTAATTGTTGGTCCTTGCACTTGTTGCTACTGAATCTTGAGATGATCTGACAGAATGTAGCTTTCTTTGCAACAGAGCTGGACCTAAAACATTCTATTTCAGACTCCAGAGTCTTGCACATATGAAACAGAGGTAGGATTGACTTTGGGCCCTGTGGTGAGGGAAATTCTTCCACAACACTACTTTTCTGGAGTTCTGCCCAAAGATAATGTTATATCAAAGGGCCCTGTGGGTGCACTTTGCTGGAGAAATTATTTGCTTCATATCAATTCAGTTCAAAATCAAGTATTGAGTGCCTAGTATTAAAGCACTGGGGTAGGAATGGGTGTGCATGCTAAGTCACTTCAGTTGTGTCCGACTCTTTGTGACCCTGTGGACTGTAGTCCACCAGGTTCCTCTGTCCTTGGGATTTTCCAGGCAGGAATAATGGAGTGGGTTGCCATGCCCTCCTCCAGGGGATCTTCCCGATGAGCCAACTATGGAAACAACCCAGACCTTGAAGCTCATTATCTTTTAAGGCCTTAAATCTTCGTGAAGGGCTTCCCTGGTGATCTAGTGGTTAAGAATCCACCTGCCAGTGCAGGGGACACAAGTTCAATCACTGGTCCAGGAATATCCCACATGCTGCAGGGCAACTAAGCCCATGTGCCACAGCTACTGAGCCTGCAAGAGAACCACCACGATGAAAAGCCCATGCCCTGAAACTAAAGAGTAACCTCTTCTTGCCATAACTAGAGAAAGCCTGTGTGCAGCAACAAAGACAAATAAATAAGTAAACAGCCAAAAATAAATAAATTAAAAAAATTTTTTAATGTAATCTTCCTCATTAAAAAAACAAAATCTTCCTGAAAATTGTTCTGATCTAGGTACTTCTCTTTTTTAAAAATCTTGAATGGATCTCTTTTGCTTTCAAAAAAATTAGTTTTTCATCTCAAAAAATGCTAAATGAGTACTGGGCACTGTGCTAGGGGTTGATGATACCATTTTTAAAAATGACCATTACTGCTTGCATTATTGTTGATGGCATCTCATCCACCAATACAATGCACTTAAATCAGTCTGAATTGTAGCCAGAACAGGTATAATTTTGTCTTGTATTGCTGCAAGCATCTGACCACTGCTTTATGACTTCTAGTGTAGCTGTTCCATGAGAAACTGCATATTAAAATATACATTATTTTGTTATATCACTTCCCTTTTATTTCTTCCTTGTATTAAAGCACTATATTGATTCTCTAAAAATATGTGTATTTAGTCTATAGTATTTATAATCCTCATTTAAGAATAGCATAGAAGACATTACAAGAAGATGTCTGATAAAATTGAGAACAACTGACCTAGTCAAATAAATCTAAATGACTCATTTTGGCATTTATGGCCATCATTGTATTGTCTCAGGTTTATTTTTCTTTGCTATACCTAGGATCAGGCAAAGTTGCTTCACTTGATATTAGCACTTTTGGAGCAGTGCCTTCTGCTCCCACAGCTCTGAGGTCACTTTGTTCTATGCCACTGGGCTCTGTCAACTCTGACACATCCAATTGATCAGTCTATTCATAGTCTGTCCAACTGCCCAAGAGAGATATTCAATAGGAATGACAATAATTAACCAGATCAATCAAATTTTCTCTTGCAAAGATTGAATTTGAGACCCAGACAGATAATTAGTTAACAGCAGGATGAGAAGATGAAAAACATACAGAAAAAAAGCTGTAACTAGATATTATAACACAGTGGAAGCCAGGAGTAGACAGAAGTTCTTGAATATGCAGAAACAAAATGAGAAGCAGTATTAGCAGGAGCACCAGATACAGAGAGAGTGTCCCTACCTGGTCTGTGGCAGACCCTTAGAAAGGGGCCCAGACAAAGTATGTGTTCCCTTGAGCTGTCTTGGATCTAGTATAACCTTCCAGTTCCCAGACAGAATTTAATCCCCCACAAGGTCTTAGTCCTATGTGACTGAGATTCCTGTCTTCTTTATTCTTCCACGTTGCCTTGGAGAAGTCTATCACTTAAGATAATGTGATTTTTGCAACCAAAGATCCTAACTACCAGCTACTACAAATCATGCTATCCCATTGCTATGCCCCTGCCATAGCCTCTGTTTACAACGTTCTGCTCCCATGGTCTCCGTGTTTCATGATTCAGTGTCATGTACAGAGTCCAGCTCAGACTCCACCTCCTCCATCCTGAATCTTAGCTGCAAGTAATGCTTTTCTCTCTCCTTGGAGCTCCCGTTTCTACTTCTCTTAAGAATATATCTCTCTCCGAACTCTGTTACAGAAAAACATCGCCTTAATCAGGCTTCCCTGGTGGCTCAGACAGTAAAGAATCTGCCTGCAATACAGGAGATCGGAGTTCAGTCCCTGGGTTGGGAAGATTCCCTGGAGAAGGGGCTACCCACTCCAGTATTCTTGCCTGGAGAATTCCATGGACACAGGATCCTGACCGGCTACAGTCCATGGGGTCACGAAGAGTCAGACATGACTGAGCAAATTACACTTTCACTTTCTAAGACTATTTCTCACTCCCAACTCTGTTACAGAAAAACATCACCTCTATCAAATTATGAGTACCTTGAAGTAAATACATTGACTATTTTATCACTGTTACCCTTCACAGCAGAGCTAAACATAAAATCATGCATAGAATAGATGCTTAATTCTTTGCTTCTCCTTCTACTGATACATTGCCTATCTTCTCCCTATTTATTTCTCAGTCTTAGTTTGTTCATGGTGTCAGTTATTTTTAAGAACATGGCTTTGAGGGTGAGGGAGGCTCAAGGGGGAAGGAAATTATAGCTAATTCACTCTGTTGTACAACAGAAACCAACACAACATTGTAAAGAAATTATACTCCAATTAAAAAAAAAAAAAGAAAAGAACATGGCCATTGGGCCTGAACTGGTTTGTACATAGTTTTACTTGATATATAGGGCAGCATCATGTCCTATGCACTGGGCATCACAAGAATATACCCAGATTTTTAAATGAAATATTTCCAGTAGCCCTGAAATATTTTCAGTTGACAGTTCCTACTACTTCATTACTGATTTCTTCTAATGGCACTACCACTCTCCAAATCACTCAGATTTAAAAACCTTGAGTCACCCAAACAAATAAAACCGAACCACCATAAAACAAAGCCAAGCTGAATTTGACCCATGAGCCATAGTTCTCCAACACCAGATCTAGAACCCTGGAAACGTGGCAACTCTCTTTTTTGAGCTGGCAAGAGACACTTACAGGGATTTTGCCTGCCATGGATACCTCTGGCATATCACATCTACTGAGTCATATGACCCAAGTGGCAGAATAGCTTGCTCTGTTGCTTGGACTTGCTACAAAGCATACAGTTGCTTGGACCTCAGTCGCAGGTCCCTTTCTTGCTCTTAGTCTCACTCCAAAATAGGAACTTTCCTAGATACTCAAAAAATGGGTAAAGCACTATTTCCAAAGTGGCTTTTGCTGCTCTCATAATTGAAAGAGGTCCAGCAAGCATGGTTTCTTTTGCTTTCTTTCCTAGTACAAGGTGAAGCAACTTGTCCTTTAAGTTTTAAGGGATGCCACAAACCACTGGATCGCTAAACACTTCACCAACGTGGTAGTTTTAAATTTTCATGAGTTTGCATGGCCTACATATGTATTACTAGGGCTTTGGGGAGTATTTAATACTCCTGCTCACCAGATCCAATTAGTATGATGTTCTGACTACGGTGATGTTCTGTAGAATGTTAAGAGATCAAGGTCACTGCAGACTGTATATACAGTGACAAAGTAGGAGAATTATTATTATTGTTATTTTTTAAAGATGTATTTTTCTGGCTGGTGGGTGAGTCCTCTTCATTGCTGATGCAGGCCTTCTCTAATTGTGGAGGGGCTGCTCTCTAGTTGCAGAATGCAGGCTTCTTATTGCTGTGGCTTCTTTTGTTGTGGAGCACAGGTTCTAGGCTCATGGGCTGAATAGGTGTGGTTCACGGGCTTAGTTGCCCTGCAGCATGTGGGATCTTCCCGGACCAAGGGTTGAACTGGTGTCCCTTGGCATTGCCAGGTGGATTCTTAACCACTGGACCACCAGGGAAGCCCCAAAGTAGGAGAATTAAATAAAACAGCCTTGGTGCAAGACACTGCTGCTGCTGCTGCTGCTAAGTCGCTTCAGTCGTGTCCGACTCTGTGCGACCCCATAGACGGCAGCCCACCAAGCTCCCCCGTCCCTGGGGTTCTCCAGGCAAGAACACTGGAGCGAGTTGCCACTTCCTTCTCCAATGCATGAAAGTGAAAAGTGAAAGTGAAGTCCCTCAGTCGTGCCCGACTCTGTGCAACCCCATGGACTGCAGCCCACCAGGCTCCTCCATCCATGGGATTTTCCAGGCAAGAGTACTGGAGTGGGGTGCCATTGCCTTCTCCCGGGCAAAACACTAAATGGGTACTAATGTTGTTTCCACTAAAGACAAAATGGTTTGGGCCCTTACTTTCTATATAGCCATAACCATTTACTAATTGCTGGAAGCTGTGTTGATGTGTTGACAGTTCTTGTATTCAAGCTTCGAAAGAGCCATCCCCAGCAGGATATTAGGACCAGCTCCTAGTGTGCTCCTGCCAGAGAGCTGAATTTGAGTCTTGGGTGAATGTCTCCATGTCAGTAAATTCTCACCTATTTGGTTTAAAATAGTCCACTCCCTTGCTCTAACTCTCTCAAGATAAGCTCTTTTGGTTTCAGTTGTGACATATTAGCCAAGTCCTGTAGTTCTTTTGCTGTGTAATTTATTTTCTCTTGGAGCAGGAAGAATATTTTTCCTCCTGGGCTATCCTGAGACCTAACCCTGGCTATCAGTATTATGAGCCCAGAGCAATGAGGGGTGACAAGGATGGATCTTAAGAAGGACAAGTCATCTTATGAGGCATCTGCTCAGGTTAAATCTTCTCAGGGTCCTCAAGGGAAGGAAGGTTTCTTTCCTTCAGCTAGAGGAAGGAAGGGCTTCTGCTAAGCTGGAGGACTTAAGAGAATCCAGGGGTTCAAAATTCTCATGCTTGTCCATCTAAGTATCTTTATCCCGGTTTTCTTTTTTTATTAATTTTTATTGTAGTACGGTTGCTTTACAATGTTTTGTTAGTTTCTGCTGTACAGCAAAGTGAATCAGCTATATGTATACATATATACCTTCTTTTTTAGATTTCCTTCACATTTAGGTCACCACAGAGCACTGAGTAGAGTTTCCTGTGCTATGAGGACAGTTCTCATTAGTTTTCTCTCTTATACATAGCAGTGTATATATGTCAGTCTCAATCTCCCCATTCATCACACCCCTCTTTCTCCCCTTGGTGTCCTTAAGTTTGTTCGCTACATCTATGTCTCTATCCTGCTTTGCAGATACATTCATCTATACCGTTTTTCTAGATTCCACATATAAATGATATTATACAATATTTTTCTCTTTCTGACTTACTTCACTCTGTATGACAGTTTCTGGGTTTATCCACATTTCTGCAATTGGCAGTATTTTGTTCCTTTTTATGGCTGAGTAATATTCCATTGTATATGTGTTTATATGTACTACATCTTCTTTATCCATCCTTCTGTTGACAGACATTTAGATTGCTTCTGTGTCCTGGCTATTGTAAATAGCACTTCAGTGAACATTGGAGTACCTGTGTCTTTTTGAATAATCACTTTCTCTGAGTATATGCCCAGAAGTGGGATTGCTGGATCATATGGTAATTCTATTTTTAGTTTTTTGAGAAATTTCCACACTGTTTTCCATAGTGGATGTACCAATTTACATTCCCGCCAACAGTGTAGGAGGGTTCCCTTTTCTCCACACCCTCTCCAGCACTTATTATTTGTCGACTTTTGGATGATGACCATTCTGACCCATGTGAGATGATACTATCCCAGATTTAGTCCCCACCTTCTTCCTATCAGGGACTGACTGACTTAAGACATCTGATGCAGCTTTGAAACAGTGCTACCCTTCTGATGAGAACCTAGGCCCAGTTTTCAGCACAGACTGCTCTATTATTTCACAGTGTTTAGAGTCTACTGAAATGGCAGAAAGTGAAGAGGAACTAAAAAGCCTCTTGATGAAAGTGAAAGTGGAGAGTGAAAAAGTTGGCTTAAAGCTCAACATTCCGAAAACGAAGATCATGGCATCCGGCCCCATCACTTCATGGGAAATAGATGGGGAAACAGTGTCAGACTTTATTTTTGGGGCTCCAAAATCACTGCAGATTGTGACTGCAGCCATGAAATTAAAAGACGCTTACTCCTTGGAAGGAAAGTTATATCCAACCTAGATAGCATATTTAAGAGCAGAGACATTACTTTGCCAACAAAGGTCTGTCTAGTCAAGGCTATGGTTTTTCCAGTGGTCGTGTATGGATGTGAGAGTTGGACTGTGAAGAAGGCTGAGTGCTGAAGAATTGATGCTTTTGAACTGTGGTGTTGGAGAAGACTCTTGAGAGTCCCTTGGACTGCAAGGAGATCCAACCAGTCCATTCTGAAGGAGATCAGCCCTGGGATTTCTTTGGAAGGAATGATGCTAAAGCTGAACCTCCAGTACTTTGGCCACCTCATGTGAAGAGTTGACTCATTGGAAAAGACTCTGATGCTGGGAGGGATTGGGGGCAGGAGGAGAAGGGGACGACAGAGGATGAGATGGCTGGATGGCATCACTGACTCAATGGATGTGAGTCTGAGTGAACTCTGGGAGTTGGTGATAGACAGGGAGGCTTGGCGTGCTCCGATTCATGGGGTCACAAAGAGTTGGACACGACTGAGTGACTGAACTGAACTGAAATGTATCACAGAGGTCCTCCTGCATTCAAAGCTTAGTTAAGTTGTCAAGTTGTCCTTTTCATTTTTTCTTCAAGTCTTACAATGCTAATAAAAAATGAAGTCCCTCCACAATTTTCATAATCATCATTGCCTCAAACTCTTCAAGCGTCACAGCCACTGTAGATATAGCAAACACCTCCCCTTCACCTGCACCTCATCCCAATCAACCACAGGTGAGAGTCTTAGTAAATGTGATCCCAGGGAGGTCAGAGGTATCACTAACCCAATTTTCAACAGCATGAAGTCCTCATTAGGTGATGCAATTATTTCCCAAAGTTCTGCTTTCTAAGACTATTTAATGCATCGCTGTTCTTAGGCTGGATTGCCCTGAGAGCAGAGCTTAAAACAAAGGCATACACAATTATTTCAGAGCACAATCCCAGAGGGCAAAAGTAAGGGACAACAAGGGTTAAAACAAGGAAAGAGAAAGAAGCCAATATAAACGGGGCTCTGCAGTTAGCTATTGTTCTGGACGGCTGGGTGCTAGATTCTATGAGGCTGTCTCAGGAGTTATAGGAAAGATATCTCAGGACTATGCACCTGAGGGAAGAACGCGAGAAACATTTTTTTTTTTTGATCCATTACTGTTCTCATTGCTTAGGGTGTCCCCACAAGGCTTAAACTTCTCTGGGTACTTTTGGGTTATGATGTGGGAATACCGAGCAGGTGCCCACAGAATCCTAAGGAGTGTAATCAGAGACATCCTCGGACAGGAAGTGAGAGGTAAATTACATGCCTGAAATGAGACTTTGTTAAACTACACCTGCATGAAAGTGGTTGAAACCACACAGAATTGGTCACTACAGCTAAACCTAAGAGGATTTGAAGTGGTGCACAAGAAGTATAGGAAAGACTCAGGAACTTTACTTCCTGAAGTCATCTCTCACCTTGACTACTACAACTCATTTTGTCTGATTTATCTGCTCTTAGTTTCACTCCTTCCAAGTCAACTCAGTATTACAAGAATAATGTTTCTAAAACACAGGCAAGTCTCTGGTTCAAATAAGAAAGCATGGTGATATGACGATGAAGATCACACATACACATACGCACAAATAATAACTATCATGTCCTAAATGTGTACTATATGCCAAGTACACATTTGGCGTATAGTACACACTATAGAAAGGTATCCATGCAGAATAGTACACTGTATAGAAACAGTGACAGATTTTATTTTCTTGAACTCCAAAATCACTGCTGATGGTGACTGCTGCCATGAAATTAAAAGACGCTTACTCCTTGGAAGGAAAGTTATGACCAACTTAGACAGCATATTAAAAAGCATAGATATTACTTTGCCAACAAAGGGCTGTCTAGTCAAAGCTATGGATTTTCCAGTAGTCATGTATGGATGTGAGTTGGACCATAAAGAAAGCTGAGTGCTGAAGAATTGATGCTTTTGAATTGTTGTGTTGAAGAAGACTCTTGAGAGTCCCTTGGACGGCAGGGAGATCCAACCAGTCAATCTTAAAGGAAATCAGTCCTGAATACTCATTGGAAGGATTGATGCTGAAGCTGAAGCTCCAATACTTTGGTCACTTGATGCGAAGAACTGACAAATTGGAAAAGACCCTGATGCTGGGAAAGACTGAAGGCAGGAGGAGAAGGGGATAACAAAGGATGAGATGGTTGGATGTCAGCACCAACTCAATGGACATGAGTTTGAGCAAACTCTGGGAGATAGTGAAGGACAGGGAAGCCTGGTGTGCTGCAGTCCATGGGATCACAAAGAGTCAGACATGACTGAGCGGCTGAAGCCAAGTACTGTGCTCAGAGGTTTATCTGCATTTTCTCATTTCTTACAAGTCACTCATAAATATTATTTATTCTCAATGAGAAACTGAGTCTCATTGAGAGTAAATAACTTGCCCAATGTCATACACCTGCCTTGTGGTATGGTTCAGATTTAAATCCAAGGCTTTTAAATTCAAATCTGAGCTTTTCAACCACTCTAAAGTACCGCCCTAAAAATTACTTTCACCTGTAAAGCACAAATTCTAACATGATACTTTTACATTTTGGCACTAGCTGAGCTTTCTGAATTCATCTCTCATGATCGTCCTCCCCTTTCCACTCTCAAACGCCATGCACTCTCATTATTCTATGTCCCCGTACCTGCTATGCCTTCTTCCTAGAATGCTCTTCATTCTAACTGCATTTAAAGTGGTATCTCTCATCCTCCAAGTTCAGGGATCATGATATGTAGTAATCTGAAAATCCTCCTGGACTCCTTGAAAAGTAATAATTTTGACCTATATAGTCCTTCCTTCCATCTTTCTAGCCTTACTTTTTTCCTTCTTTTCCTCCCAGCTTTTGGATCTCAGATGTGGAGACTTGAGTTAATTATAATCTCAACTCTTTGTACATTTATCATCAACGGTCCTTGTTAGATTCCCTTCTTTTATTCCCCTTCGTCTGGGACTCTCATTAACATCTCTTTCCCTTCCATGGGCAACCATTTTAATATGTTTTATATGTATCCTTAAGTAATTATTATGCTTGTAAAACATAAAATACTATTTTTTGTGAGTGGGCATTTTTAAATGTCAGATAAAATAGACTTTAATGAAAAAAAAAATTACTGAGCTAAAGACAATCATTCATAATGGTAAAAGTTTCAGTCCCCCAGTAAATAGCTTAGCCCCAAATATCTAATGCAAGCCAACTGATAGAATTACAAGAGAAAATTTAGAAGTCCACAATCATAGATGATTTTAATTTTTTTAATATTTGAAGAAACAAAGAGGAATTAGGAAAGAAAAAAGAAGGACAGAAGATGTTAAAGGCTAAGCAGTGTCCTCCCAAAATTCATGTGATGAAGCTTTAACTACCAGAACATGACTATATCTGGAAATAGGGCCTTAAAAGAGGTGAAGTTAAAGTGAAGCCATTAGGACCTAATCCAACTTGACTGGTGTCCTTATAAGGAGAGATTAGACACACACAAAAAGAGACACCAGGGGCACAGTGTCCACGGAGGAAACACCACGTGAAGACATGAGAAGCTAGCCATCTCCAAGCCAAGGAGAGAAGCCGCAGGAGAAAGCAACCCTCCTGACGCCTTGCTGTTAGAATTTTAGGCTCCAGAACTGTGAGAAAATAAATTTCTGTTGCTTAGAAGGGAAAAAATGTGACAGTATGGGATACTGTTTCATTATTTTTATATTTTTTTAACTTTTAATTTTGAATATTTCTTTATTATTTTTAATTTTAGTTTTAAGACTTTATTTTAAAAAGTACAAAAATTCCCATATACCCTTTACCCTGAGTTCTCAAATGTTAACATTTTACCAGGTTAGCTTTATCATTCCCTTTGCCTATGTTTCTTTTTTGACCATAAAGTGCAGATATGATACCCCTTTATTTTTTAGTTTTTTATAGTTTAGTTTATCATTTATTTATTTTGGCCGTGTGGGGGTCTGTGTGCACAGGCTTTTTCTCTAGTTGCAGTGAGCAGGAGCTGCTTTCTAGTTTCAGTGCACGGGCTTCAGTAGTCGTGGCTCCCAGGCTCTAGATCACAGGTTCCATAGTTGTGGGGCACCGGCTTAGCTGCTCCACAGCATGTGTGATCTTCCCAGATCAGGGACTGAACCCACGTCTTCTGCATCGACAGATGGATTCTTTACCACTGAGCCATCAGGGAACCCCCCTATTTTGTATTTTTTAAGAGAAAGCGAGTTTGTTTAGAAACATACACATTCCATAGGCAGCATGCAATCTGTCTCATAAGGTAAGAACAGCTTACATGACACCCCTTTAATGCTAAACTCTTCTATGTGTATTTTCTAAAAATATATTGGGTTATTTTTGAGGGTTTATTTTCAGATTTTATCAAGTTGAATCTAGCAGAGCTTTTTCTTTAAGATATGGTCCTTATGGCTAAGGCGCAGATGTTCTAGTGTCTCAGCTGAAGTCCAGGGATGTTTAACGGGATCTCATTACCCTGTCACGGTTGGAACTCCAGTGACTCCCAGACAACTTGGTCTCTACCATCTCTGGTCCATTCTCTAGCTCCTGGTAGCTTCTCTTTGGCAAGCCTTGGACGCTGTCGCTCCATGTGCATACAGCAAAACCCTCAGCCATGTTCTCATGGGAGACCATCACTACCCAGACTTCTGCAGCTCACCTGTACACAGCTCCCGCTTCTGGGAAATCTCACCCCAAAGATTCCAGCAATTTCTCCTGGCCTGAGCTCTAATCTCTGATTTCTTAGATCAGCAGGATCCCTGTGTTCTTCCAGAACCCTCTTCTTTACGCTGTAATTAAGAATTATCTTCAAACAGAATAGACTGGTGGTTGCCAAGGGGGTTGGGAGTTGGATTGGGAGTTTGGGATTAGCAGATGCAAACTGGTATGTATAGAATGGGTAAACAAGGTCCTACTGTATAGCACAGAGAACTATGTCCAACATCCTGTGATAAACCATAATGGAAAAGAATATGAAAAAGAATGTGTGTATATATATATATATATATGCCTGCAATGAAGGAGACTGCCTGCAGTGCAGGAGATGTGGATTCGATCTCTGGGTCTGGAAGATCCCCTAGAGAAGAAATGGCAACCCACGCCAGTATTCTTGCCTGGGAAATCCCACGGACAGAGGAACCTTGCAGGCTACAGTCCATAGGGTCACAAAGAGTCTGACATGGCTTAGCGACAAACCACAAGTATACGTGTAACTGAGTGACTTTGCTGTACGGCAGTAATTACCACAACATTGTAATTCAAGTATACGTCAATAAAAATTTTTTTTAATTAAAAAAAAGAACTATCTTCAGACAGATAGGTGGACAACCATAAGGCTCACTTTGTAAGTTCCTTTTCTCTCAGGGATCAGTCTGACAGTGTCTTTTTCTTTTCCTTTACCTGAAGATGAATATCTTATGTATTTTGTCCAATTTTATAGTTTATAGTTGGTTACAGTGAGATGGCTCGTCCCCTAGTTACTCTGTTTTGGTCAGAAGTGGCATATGTATGGGTTTTTAATTTACATCAATGTCATTATGCTGTGAATTTCATTAGGTTGCTTCCTTTTTCATATAACCCTGTTTTCCAGATCTGTTCATATTGCTATAGATACGTTGAGATTGTTGCTTTTAACTGCCTCATAGTGTTCCAAAATGTGAATTTATTACTTTTGTCTTTTCCACTGCTCTTCCAGACCTTCCACTGCTCTAATGATAGATACCTGTGTTCCCATCTACTTTCCTCTAAAAGAAACCTATGAAGATTTTGCTCTGAATTGCAGACCTAGGATTGGGAGCACTGTCTTATAGTATGAAAGCACTATTTGCTTTTGCTAAGTACTAACATTATTTTCCAAAATAGTTAATAAGGTTATGCTTTCATAAGCAGTACACAGGAGCGCCGTTCTTCCCATATACTTGTATTGATAAATACTTGGTATTATACTACTTTATATTTTCTTGTTGCTGTCCCAGTGGATTAAAAAGTGGCATTTCATTGTTTTATGTTTCACTAATTACTTGTGACCTTGAGCATTTCTTTATGTCCCATTTAGCAATTCAAGCTTCCCCTTCTATGAATTGCCTCTTAATACTACATTTCCATTTTTCTTTGTGGTCTTAATTATACTGACTGCAGAAATTCTACATACATACTTGATAATTATCCTCTGTGGGTTTCAGATGTGGTAAATTTCTATATAGACTCTGCCATTAACTTTGTCTCTTGTATCTTTAATTGGATAGAAATCCTTGTTTTTATGTAGATACATTTTTGTTTTGGAGTTTTAAAACCATTTCCCTCCTTCTAAGGTAAAAAAAATTCTTTTACACTTTTTCTATTAACTTTACAGTTGTACTTTTCAAAGTTATATCTGGCTACTTCCTTGGTGGTTTAGTGTCTAAGACTCCCCAGTCCCAATGTAGGGGGCTACAGTTTGATCTCTGGTCAGGGAACTAGATCCCACAGTC
Organism: Bos javanicus; assembly: GCF_032452875.1. Classification (NCBI taxonomy): domain Eukaryota; kingdom Metazoa; phylum Chordata; class Mammalia; order Artiodactyla; family Bovidae; genus Bos; species Bos javanicus. The sequence continues at coordinate 43,340,903 of NC_083882.1, read as the reverse complement.
TGCAACTAAGACCCAGCACAGCCAAAATCATAAATAAATATTTTTAAATTGCTACAAAATTACATTTGTAACCACATATATAGTAGAATGCATTAATCTTAAGTGAAGACCTAAGATGTATAGAACAGTCTTTTGGACTCTGTGAGGGAGGGAGGGGGGGATGATTTGGGAGAATGGCATTAAAACATATATAATATCATATAAGAAACAAATTGCCAGTCCAGGTTTGATACAGGATACAGGAAGCTTGGGCCTGGTGTATTGGGACGACCCAGAGGGATGGTATGGGGAGGGAGGTGGTAGGGGTTTCAGGATGGGAAACACATGTACACCCATGGCGGATGCATGTTGATGTATGGCAAAACCAATACAATATTGTAAAGTTAAAAAAAAAAATAATAATAATAATAAAAAAAATTTTAAGTGAAGACCTAGATAATTTTGTAAAATATTTGTTTATTTTTTTGGCTGCATTGTGTCTTGGCAGTGGTATATGGACTCTCTAGTTGAGGCGTGTGGGCTAGTAGCCCAGAGGCATATGGGATCTTAGTTCCCTGACCAGGGATGGAATCCATGTCCTCTGCATTGGAAAGTAGATTCCCAAAAACGGGACCACCAGGGAAGTCCTAAGGCCTAGATAATTTTTGCATGTGTATGTAACTGTTGTAACCACTTATTAAACCAATACATAGAACATTTCCATCATCCCAGAAAGTTCCTTGTTTACTCTCTCTGTCAGTATCCTCTCTAGGGGTAACTACTATTCCGACTTCTACAACTACTGATTAATTTTCTATACTTTTGAATTTTAATGTAAGCAGAGTCATACAATTTATACAGCATCTATATGTGTGACTTCTGCCATTCAGCATTGTCAGGGAGATTCATCCGTATCATGTGTGTATCAGTAATTTGTCCTTCTTTCATTTCAGTGTAGCATTCCAGTGCATGAATTTATTTATCCATTATATTAATAGATATTTGAGTATTTTCGGTTTTGAACGATTGTAAAGAACATTGCCACAAATATTCACGTGCAAGTGTTTTGATAGACATAAACACTAATTTCTTTAGAGTGTATGTCCAGTGTCATCAGTTCAGTTCCGTCACTCAAATGTGTCCAACTCTTTGCATGGACTGCAGCACGCCAGGCTTCCCCGTCCTTCACTATTTCCTGGAGCTTGCCCAAACTCACGTCCATTGAGTTGGTGCTGACATCCAACCATCTCATCCTTTGTTGTCCCCTTCTCCTCCTACCGTCAGTCTTTCCCAGCATCAGGGTCTTTTCCAATTTATCAGTTCTTCACATCAGGTGGCCAAAGTATTGGAGCTTCAGCTTCAGCATCAATCCTTCCAATGAGTATTCAGGGCTGATTTGCTTTAGGATGGACTGGTTTGATCTCCTTGGAATCCAAGGGACTCTCAAGAGTCTTCTCCAACATCACAGTTCAAAAGCATTAATTCTTTGGCACTCAGCTTTCTTTATGATCCAACTCACATTCATACTTGACTACTGGAAAAACCATAGATTTGACTGTATGGGCTTTTGTCAGTAAAGTAACATCTCTGCTTTTAAATATGCTGTCTAGGTTTGTCATAGCTTTTCTTCCAAGGTAATTCTACCTTCTGGTGGTTTAATTTGCATTTCTTTGATGACTTAATGATGTTGAACACCTTTTTATATGTTTATTTCTCATATTGTTTTTTCTTTTTTTATCTTTAGTGAGACATCTATGTAAGTCTTTTGTAGGCTTTTTGAGTTTTGTTTTTTTTTTTCCCAGTTTGCAGGAATCATCTATATATTCTGGATATAAATCCTTATGTATTTGACTTATGTATCTTATTAACTTGCCACTATTCATTATTTTTTAATAAACCTTTTATTTTAGAAGATTTAGAGCAGGAGAGGAGCTAACTCTTCTCTAAACTTTTGCTAGAATTTGTGAAGCCGTCTGGCCCTGGGCTTTTGTTTTTGGAAGGTTTTTTTTTTTTTAAATCACAGTTTTGATTTCAGTGTTGTGATTGGTCTGTTCATAGTTTTTGTTTCTTCCTGGTTCAGTCTTGGAAGGTTGTATTTTTCTAAGAACTTGTCCACTTCTTTCATGTTGTCCATTTTATTGGCTTATAGTTGCTTGTAGTAGTCTCATATGATCTTTTGTATTTCTGCATTGTCTGTTGTAACTTATCCTTTTTCATTTCTAATTTTATTGATTTGAGTCATCTCCCTTTTTTTCTTAATGTATCTGGCTAATGGTTTATTAATTTTGTTTACCTTCTCAAGGAACCAGCTTTTGCTTTTATTGATCTTTGCTATTGTTTCTTTCATTTCTTTTTCATTTATTTCTGCCCTGATCTTTATGATTTCTTTCCTTCTAGTAACTTTGGGGTTCTTTTATTTGGTTCTTTTTCTAGTTGACTTAGGTGTAAGGTTAGGTTTTTTATTTGACCTCTTTCTTGTTTCTTGAGGTAGGCTTGTATAGCTATAAACTTCCCTCTTGCTGCTGCTGCTGCTGCTGCTAAGTCACTTCAGTCGTGTCCGACTCTGTGTGACCCCATAGACGGCAGCCCACCAGGCTCCCCGTCCCTGGGATTCTCTAGGCAAGAACACTGGAGTGGGTTGCCATTTCCTTCTCCAATGCAGGAAAGTGAAAAGTGAAAGTGAAGTCCTCAGTCGTGTCTGACTCTTAGCAACCCCATGGACTGCAGCCCACGAGGCTCCTCCGTCCATGGGATTTTCCAGGCAGGAGTACTGGAGTGGGGTGCCATTGCCTTCTCCGAAACTTCCCTCTTAACACTGCTTTTACTGAATCCCATAGGTTTTGAGTTGTCGTCATAGAATGAGTCTGCGAGTGATCCTCCCTCTGCAATTTTTGGAAGAGTTTAAGCAGGACAGGTGTTAGCACTTCTCTAAACTTTTGGTAGAATTTGAACTTTTTATTTTAGAATAGCTTTAGGTTTGCAGAGTTACTGCAAAGATAGAACAGGGTTTACCCATATTGCACATCTAGTTTCCCTTATTATTAACATCTTACATTAGCATGTTTTGTCACAACTAATGAGCCACTATTGATACATTATTATTAACTGAAGTCCTTAGTTTATTCAGATGTTCTGTTTTTCCTAATGTCCTTTTTCTTTTTTAGAATCCTATCCAGGATGCTACACGGCATTTAACATTTATGTCTACTCAGACTCCTCTTGGTTACAATATTTATTATTTTTAAAAAAATCTTTTTTTTCTTTTTTGTCTGAGTCACGCGGTTTATGGGATCTTAGTTCCTTAACTTGGGATTGAACATAGGCCCACAGCAGGAAAAGCACAGAATCCTAACCACTGGACCACTAGGGAACTCCCCCTAAACTTTTTATTATTATGCAATTATGGATTCACAGGAAGTTGCAAAAGTAGTACAGAGAAGTCCTATGTATTCTTTACCCCATTTCCCCACTGCATCTTGGACATTAGCACAATATTAAAACCAGGAAGTTGACATTGGTACAATGTGTGTGTATAGTTCTATGCCATATTGTCAACAGTGTTGATTCATGTAGCAGCCACTGCAATCAAGATTCAGAGCTATTCTGGGGGCTTCCCTGGCAGTCCAGTGGTTAAGATTCTGGACTTCCACTGCAGGGGGCATGTGTTCAATTCCTGGTCAGGGAACTAAGACCCCACATGCAGTGCAGCCAGAAAAAGAAAAAAAAAAGACATGGAGCTATTCCACAATCACATCTCCCTTAGTGTTTTCCCTTTTAAAGTCACATAACTTCTTTTCTTTCTTGTCCACCACCATCTCTAACCCTTTATAACCACAAATTTGTTCTCTACTGATATAATTTCATCATTCTGCCACTATTGATTTTTTAATTGACTTTAGTTTTTAGAGCAGTTGTAGAATAATAGAAAAAGTGAGCAGAAAGTACAGAGAATTCCCACTTAACCCTTCACCTCTCCCCACTGTTTCCCCTGTCCTTAACATCTTGCATTAGTGGGTACATTTGCTATAGCTGATCAGCTGATATTGATATATTATTGTCATTTTTTACTACTTGATATTTTTTTAAACTTTTTTATTTTGTATTGGGGTACAGTGTGTGTGTGTTTGGGTTTCCCAGATGGCTCAGAGGGTAAAGAACCTGCCTGCAGTGCAGGAGACACAGGAGATACGGATTTGATTCCTGGGTCAGGAATATCCCCTGAAGGAAGTGACTGAGCCTGAGCGTAATGTGTGTTAAGTCATTCAGTTGTGTCTGACTCTGCGACCCTTTGGACTGTAGCCCACCAGGTCCTTTGTACGTAGAATTTTTCAGGCAAGAATACTGGAGTGAGTTGCTATTTCCTTCTCCAGGGAATCTTCCTCACCCAGGGATCGAACACACATCTCCTATGTCACCTGCACTGCAGGCAGATTCTTTACCCACTGAGCCATCAGGGAAGCTCCTCTGAAATGGGGTATAGACGATTAATAATGATGGACTTCCCTGGTAACTCAATTGGTAAAAAATCGTCCTGCAATGCAGGAGATCCAGACGCAATTCCTGAGTCGGGAAGATCCCCTGGAGAAGGGATAGGCTCCTCACTTCAGTATTTCTGGGCTTCCCTGGTGACTCAGTCGGTAAAGAATCTGTCTGCGATGCAGGACACCTGGGTTTGATCCCTGGCTTGGGAAGATCCCCTGGAGGAGGGCATGGCAACCCACTCTAGTATTCTTGCCCAGAGAATACCCATGAACAGAGGAGCCTGGTGGGCTGCAGTCCATGGGGTTGCAAAGAGTCGGACACGACTGAGTGACAAAGCACACAGTGCTGTGTTAGTTTCAGGTGAACAGCGAAGGGACTCAGCCATACATATACATGTATCCACTGATACTGATATATTATAATATTTACTGACATCCACAGTTTACATTAAGGTTCACTCTTTGCGTTGTATCATCTATGGGTTTTGACAAATGTATGGTGACATATGGGATTCCCTGGTGACTCAGACCGTAAAGCGTCTGCCTGTGATGTGGGAGACCGGGGTTCAATCCCTGGGTTGGGAAGACACCCTGGAGAAGGAAATGGCAACCCACTCCAGTACTCTTGCCTAGAAAATTCCATGGATGGAGGACCCTGGTGGGCTATAGTCCATGGGGTCGCAAAGAGTTGGACACGACTGAGTGACTTCACTCACTCATAGTAACATCTACACACTATTACTGTATCAAATAGAATAGTTTCACGGCAAAAAATCCTCTGTGCTCTACCTACTCCTCTCTCTCTCCCTGAGCCTCTGGCAACCACTAATCTATTCACTTTTTTTATAGCTTTGCCTTTTCCAGAATGTCATATCGTTAGAATCATATAGTATGCAGTCTTTTCATACTGGCTTCATTCATTTTCTGATATACACTTACGTTTCCACTATATTTTTGTGGTTTGATAGCTTGTTTCTTTTCAGTTCAGTTCCGTTGCTCAGTCATGTCTAACTCTTTGCGACCCCATGAATCGCAGCACTCCAGGCCTCCCTGTCCATCACCAACTCCCGGAGTTCACCCAAACCCATGTCCATGGAGTCAGTGATGCCATCCAACCATCTCATCCTCTGTCGTCCCCTTCTCCTCCTGCCCTCAATCTTTCCCAGCATCAGGGTCTTTTCAAATGAGTCAGCTCTTCTGATCAGGTGGCCAAAGTATTGAAGTTTCAGCTTCAACATCAGTCCTTTCAATGAACACCCAGGACTGATCTCCTTTAGGATGGACTGGTTGGCTCTCCCTGCAGTCCAAGGGACTCTCAAGAGTCTTCTCCAACACTGCAGTTCCAAAGCATCAATTCTTTGGTGCTCAGCTTTCTTCACAGTCCAACTCTCACATCCATACATGACCACAGGAAAAACCATAGCCTTGACTAGACGGACCTTTGTTGGCAAAGTAATGTCTCTGCTTTTAAATATGCTATCTAGGTTGGTCATAACTTTCCTTCCAAGGAGTAAATACCTTTTAATTTCATGGCTGCAGTCACCATTTGCAGTGATTTTGGAGCCCAAAAAAATAAAGTTTGACACTGTTTCCACTGTTTCCCCATATATTTCCCATGAAGTGATGGGACCGGATGCCATCATCCTCATTTTCTGAATGTTAAGCTTTAAGCCAACTTTTTCACTCTCCTCTTTCACTTTCATCAAGAGTCTCTTTAGTTCTTCACTTTCTGTCATAAGGGTGGTGTCATCTGCATATCTGAGGTTATTGATATTTCTCCTGGCAGTCTTGATTCCAGCTTGTGCTTCCTCCAGCCCAGCGTTTCTCATGATGTACTCTGCATATAAGTTAAATAAACAGGGTGACAATATACAGCCTTGACGTACTCCTTTTCCTATTTGGAACCAGTCTGTTGTTCCATGTCCAGTTCTAACTGTTGCTTCCTGACCTGCATATAGGTTTCTCAAGAGGCAGATCAGGTGGTCTGGTATTCCCATCTCTTTCAGAATTTTCCACAGTTTATTGTGATGCACACAGTCAAAGGCTTTGGCATAGTCAATAAAGCAGAAATAGATGTTTTTCTGGAACTCTCTTACTTTTTCGATGATCCAGCGGATGTTGGCAATTTGATCTCTGGTTCCTCTGCCTTTTCTAAAACCAGCTTGAACATCTGGAAGTTCATGGTTCACGTATTGTTGAAGCCTGGCTTGGAGAATTTTTTTTTTTTTTTTTGGCTTGGAGAATTTTGAGCATCACTTTACTAGCGTGTGAGATGAGTGCAATTGTGTGGTAGTTTGAGCATTCTTTGGCATTGCCTTTCTTTGAGATTGGAATGAAAACTGACCTTTTCCAGTCCTGTGGCCTCTGCTGAGTTTTCCAAATTTGCTGGCATATTGAGTGCAGCACTTTCACAGTGTCATCTTTCAGGATTTGAAATAGCTCAACTGGAATTCCATCACCTCCACTAGCTTTGTTCATAGTGATGCTTCCTAAGGCCCACTTGACTTCACATTCCAGGATGTCTGGCTCTAGGTCAGTGATCACACCATCGTGATTATCTGGGTTGTAAAAATCTTTTTTGTACAGTTCTTCTGTGTATTCTTGCCATCTCTTCTTAATATCTTCTGCTTCTGTTAGGTCCATACCATTTCTGTCCTTTATCGAGCCCATCTTTGCATGAAATGTTCCCTTGGTATCTCTAATTTTCTTGAAGAGATCTCTAGTCGTTCCCATTCTGTTGTTTTCCTCTATTTCTTTGCATTGATCGCTGAGGAAGGCTTTCTTATCTCTCCTTGCTATTCTTCGGAACTCTGCATTCAAATGGGTATATCTTTCTTTTTCTCCTTTGCTTTTCACTTCTCTTCTTTTCACAGCTATTTGTAAGGCCTCCTCAGACAGCCATTTTGCTTTTTTGCATTTCTTTTTCTTGGGGATGGTCTTGATTCCTGTCTCCTGTACAATGTCACGAACCTCCGTCCATAGTTCATCAGTCACTCTGTCTATCAGATCTGGTCCCTTAAATCTATTTTTCACTTCCACTGTATAGTCATAAGGGATTTGATTTAGGTCATACCTGAATGGTCTAGTGGTTTTCTCTACTTTCTTCAATTTCAGTCTTTCAATTTCAATTTCCGAATTTGGCAATAAGGAGTTCATGATCCAAGCTACAGTGAGCTTCCGGTCTTGTTTTTGCTGACTGTATAGAGCTTCTTCTCCATCTTTGGCTGCAAAGAATATAATCAATCTGATTTAGGTGTCGACCATCTGATGATGTCCATGTGTAGAGTCTTCTCTTGTGTTGTTGGAAAAGGGTGTTTGCTATGACCAGTGCGTTCTCTTGGCAGAACTGTATTAGCCTTTGCCCTGCTTCATTCTGTACTCCAAGGCCAAATTTGCCTGTTACTTCAGGTGTTTCTTGACTTCCTACTTTTGTATTCCAGTCTCCTATAATGAAAAGGACATCTTTTTGGGGTGTTATTTCTAGAAGGTCTTGTAGGTCTTCATAGGACTGTTCAGCTTCAGCTTCTTCAGTGTTACTGGTCAGGGCATAGACTTGGATTACCATGATATTGAATGGTTTGCCTTGGAAATGAACAGAGATCATTCTGTCGTTTTTGAGATTGCATCCAAGTACTGCATTTCAGACTCTTTTGTTGACTATGATGGCTACTCCACTTCTTCTAAGGGATTCCTGCCCACAGTAGTAGATATAATGGTCATCTGAGTTAAATTCACACGTTCCAGTCCATCTTAGTTTGCTGATTCCTAGAATGTCGACGTTCACTCTTGCCATCTCCTGTTTGACCACTTCCAATTTGCCTTGATTCATGGACCTAACATTCCAGGTTCCTATGCAATATTGCTCTTTACAGCATCGAACCCTGCTTCCATCACCAGTCCCATTCACAACTGGGTGTTGTTTTTGCTTTGGCTCCATCCCTTCATTCTTTCTGGAGTTATTTCTCCACTGATCTCCAGTAGCATATTGGGCACCTACCGACCTGGGGAGTTCATCTTTCAGTGTCCTATCTTTTTGCCTTTTCATACTGTTCATGGGGTTCTCAAGGCAAGAATACTGAAGTTGTTTGCCATTCCCGTCTCCAGTGGACCACATTCTGTCAGGAATCTCCACCATGACCCGGTCGTCTTGAGTGGCCCCACACGGCATGGCTTAGTTTCATTGAGTTAGACAAGGCTGTGGTCCATGTGATCAGATTGGCTAGTTGTCTGTGATTGTAGTTTCAGTCTGTATGCCCTCTGATTCCCCTCTCTCAGTGCCTACTGTCTTACTTGGGTTTCTCTTACCTTGGATGTGGGGTCTCTCTTCACGGCTGCTCCAGAAAAGTGAAGCCGCTGCTCTTTTTGTTTCTTTTCATTTGCTGAGCAATATCCCATTGTATGGATTTACTCTGGTTTGTTTATCCATTCACCTATTGAAAAACATCTTGGTTGCTTCCAAGTTTTGGCAATTCTGAATAAAACTACAATAAACATTCATGTACAGATTTTCATTTGTACATAAGTTTTCACCTCATTTGTGTAAATACCAAAGAGTATGATTGCTGGGTCATATAGTAAGTGTATTTTAGTTTTGTTAAGAAACTGCCAAACTGTCTTTCAAAGTGGCTGTACTATTTTGCATTTCCACACAGTGAATATGAGTTTCTGTGGCTTCACATTCTTGTCAGAATTTGGTGTTGTCAGAGTTTTGGATCTTAGTCATGTACAACAATAGCTATACAGTAACATCTTGTTTTAATTTGCAATTCCCTAATGACATATAGGGGCTTCCCTGGTGGCTCAGTCAGTAAAGGATCTGTCTGTGATGCAGGAGACCTGGGTTTGATCCCTGGGTTGGGAAGATGCCCTCGAGGAGGGCATGGCAACCCACTCCAGTATTCTTGTCTGGGGAATCCCCATGGACAGAGGAGCCTGGCGGGCTACAGTCTGTGGTGTCTCAAAGAGTTGGACACGACTGAGCGACTAAGCACAATGACATATGATGTTGAACATATTTTCATATACTTATCTGCCCTCTGTATATCTTCTTTAGTGAGGAGTCTGTTCAAAGTGTGTGTGTGTGTGTGTGCACATTAAGTCACTCAGTAGTGTCCAGCTCTTTTTGACCCCATGGACTTGTAACCCACCAGGCTCCTCTGTCCATGGAATTTCCCAGGGAAGAATACTGGAGTGGGTTGTCATTTTCTATGCCAGGGGCTCCTCCTGACCCAGGGATTGAATGGCCACTCTTGAGTCTCCTGCATTGGCAGGCAAATTCTTTACCACTAGGGCCACGTGGGAAGCCCCATCTGTTCAAATAACTCTTGGTTAAATTACCTTACATTGTTTACTCTGCGTGCAGTGCTCATACTAGTTGTTTGATATATGTGAACTTATAACAATCTAATGATAAAAGTGCTGTTGTTCCTGTTTAATAGCAAAAAATCCCCTTAGCTCCTCAGTCATGTCAGAACTAGGAAGTTGTAGGGTCAAGATTTAACCCAAGTTTGTCTGTTATGCTAATGTACCTTCTACTAGACTATAATGGTACTGAAGCTCTATGGCTAACTAGAATAATTTTTGCCGGCTAAAAGCTATGTGTTTCTGGATCAGCTCTTAATGAGACTGCCTTCCTAGAAAATTAAGTCCACCAAATAACCAATCACAGACCTCCTTCCCAGGAAATGAGGTATTCTGACCTCAGGTCAGAGTTTTCTGGTTATTGGGACCAACACTACCTCACATGTATTCTGACTGCTTTCTCCCCTTCAATCCGCTTGTTGGGCTAGATCTGCATATAAAAGTGGAAAGTATGTAGCAAATTTCACCTGCATTATGAGTGAACAGGTAAAAGGAAACTTTTCCATTGTGAATTAAAATAATAATCTTCATATGCGATTTCTCTTTCGGTTCTAATGGTTATCCTGACTACTTTATGTTATAAAGAGAGTACCTCTACCGGTCCGCAGTAGCTAAAAATGACAGTCTTCTGTTTTCGATCTCATTGGAGTAACAGCGAACACCTCCTGCTGTAAATAACTAGAAACTGGACAAAATATACGAAACAGCTGCTTTCAGACTTCAAACAAAGAGAAGCATTGTGATCCTTGAAAGAAAGAAAATAAAAGAGGCAGGCCCTATAGTTTCCCCAGTTTTCTGTCTGGAGGCATAGTCTGAACCATAGGGCAGAAAAGGGATTATCATAAGGAGTATTGTGGTCTTACTGAGTCATAGAGACAGAATTTGAACTTTAGAGAGGTCAAGGTGATTGTGATAGCAGAGTAGGGTTTCTGAAAGGAGAGGACTTTGTGGAAAAAGAACTCAAGAAATCCACATGAAGTCCCCCTAAATCTTTGTTGAATATTACATAATTTGATGTCTTTGAAATATGGTGCTGGAGAAAACTCCTGAGAGTCCCTGGGACAGCAAGGAGATCAAACCAGTCAATCTTAAGGGAAATCAACCCTGAATACTTGTTGGAAGGACTGATGCTGAAGCTGAAGCTCCAGTATTTTGGTCATCTGATGTGAACAGTTGACTCACTGGAAAAGTCCCTGATGCTGGGAAAGACTGAGAGCAGAAGAGGACATCGGAGGGTAAGATAACTGGATGGCATCACCAATGCAATGGACATGAACTTGGGCAAACTTCAGGAGATGGTGAGGGACAGAGAAGCCTGGGATGCTGCTGCAGTCTATTCCTATCAGCCAGACTGCAAAGACATTGTTGATCACTTGGGACATTAATAGAACCCCAGAAGCCACACCTTAGTTTTACCATAAAATAGCCCTATAATCGGAGAAGGCAATAGCACCCCACTCCAGTACTTTTGCCTAGAAAATCCCATGGATGGAGGAGCCTGGAAGGCTGCAGTCCATGGGGTTGCTGAGGGTCAGACACGACTGGGCTACTTCACTTTCACTTTTCACCTTGATGCATTAGAGAAGGAGATGGCAACCCACTCCAGTGTTCTTGCCTGGCGAATCCCAGGGACTGGGGAGCCTGGTGGGCTGCCATCTATGGGATCGCACAGAGTCAGACACGAATGAAGTGACTTAGCAGCAGCCCTATAATAAATGATGACTTAGACTTACCCTTAGAAACCTTGTAAACAAGGCTTGCAGGTGTCAAACTGAACCCCAAATAACTTACTGCATACCAGGACAAAGCATTCATTAAAGAAAGACAAAAAAATTCACTTAGTCAGCAACATAAATTTTACTATATTATCCAATAAAAAAATTACTAGATGTGGGGCTTTCCTGGTGGCTCCTGCCAATGCAGGAGACACAGGTTCAATTCCTGATCTGGGAAGATCCCACATGCTGTGGAGCAACTAAGCCTATGCACCACAGCTACCGAGCCTGTGCTCTAGAGACACAACTGCCAAGCCTACATACCACAGCTACTAAAGCCCGTGCACCCTACAGCCTGTGCTCTACAAGGAAAGCCACTGTGATGAGAAGCCCGCACACCACAATTAGATGGTAGCCCTGGATCGCCACAGCTAGAGAAAAATCCTGCATGGCAACGAAGACCCAGTACAGCCAAAAGTAAATAGATTAAAAAAAAAACATTTACCAAACCTGGAAAGAAGTAGCAAAATGTAGTACAAATTCCTAGTAACAGGAGTGAAAGAAGGAATGTCACTATATATACCGCAGATATTAAACGAATAACGTGAATATTATAAACTACTTATTCTAATAAATTAGACAACTGAGATGAGAGAGACAAATTTTGATAGACACAAATTGCCAAAACTGGCTTAAGAAAAGTAGAAAATCTTAATAGTCCTATATCTATTAAAACTTAAATTCATAATTCAAAATGCTTCCAAAAAGAAAACTCCAAGGCTCTGATGGTTTCACTGTTGAATTCTACCAAATATTTAAGGGAGAAATAATACCAGTCCTACATAAATTCTTTCATAAAACAAAAGAGGAAGGAATATATTTTATGAGGCTAGCATTATCCTGCGCAATGACAACCCACTCCAGTACTCTTGCCTGGAAAATCCCATGGACGGAGGAGCCTGGTAGGCTACAGTCCATGGGGTCGCGAAGAGTCTGACATGACTGAGAAACTTCACTTTCACTTTTCACTTTCATGCATTGGAGGAGGAAATGGCAACCCATTCTAATATTCTTGCCTGGAAAATCCCAAGGACAGAGGAGCCTGGTGGGCTGCCACCTATGTGGTCGCACAGAGTCGGACACGACTGAAGCAACTTAGCAGCAGCAGCATTATCCTGATACCAAAACCAGGTAAAACCATTTAGGAAAGGAGAACTACTGAACAACAGCCCTCATTAAGGTAGATGTACATATCTTCAAAAAATTTAGCTAATTGAGCACAGCAATATACAAAAATGGCAATACACTATGACCAAGTGTAGTTTATTCCTGGAAAGCAACATATGAAAATCAATTAGTATAATTCACCACATTAACAGAATAAAGAAAAAAATCCACATGGTAATATTAACAGTTCAAGAAAAATATTTGACAGAATTCAACACCATGTTCATGTTAAAAGCTTTAAGGAAATTAGGAACAAATGGGAACTTTTAAAATCTCACAAAATGGGCTTCCTTGGTGGTGTGGTAGATAAGAATCCACCTGCCATGCAGGGGACATGGGTTTGATTTCTGGTCTGAGAAGATTCCACTGCCTTGGAGCAACTAAGTCCATGCGCCCCAGCTACTGAACCCAAGCTCTAGAGCCCTAGGGTTGAAACTGCTGAAGCCTGTGTGCCTAGAGCCCATGCTCTGCAACCAGAGAAGCCAGAACAATGAGAAGCCTGTGCACAGCAACGAAGAGCAGCCCCTGTTTGCGGCAACTAAAGAAAGCCTGCAAGCAGTGATGAAGAGCCAGCGTGACCAAAAAAAAAAAAAAAACCAACTCACAAAGAGAATCTGAAAAAGAATAAAAAAGTTGAGAGGATTTATACTACCTAGGGCTAAAGAGTAAGGGGGGGGGGGGGCCAGGAAATGTATCTGGAAATGCAAATAACCTAGAATAATCTAAACATTTTGAAAAAGAGCAAAAAAAAGTTGGAGGATTTATACTACCTGACTTTAAGACTTACTAATAACCTACAGTCCATGGGGTCGCAAAGAGTCTTACACGACTAAAGTGACTGAGCATGCACACAGTAACCTATAGTATCAAGACACTGTGATATTGACATTACCTGGAGGAAGGCATGGCAACCCACTCCAGGATTCTTGCCTGGAGAATCCCATGGACAGAGGAGCCTTGCTGGCTACAGCCCAGGGGGTTGAAGAGAGTCTGACATAACTGGAACGACTTAGCACACACACATGTGATATTGGCATAGGAACAGATAAACATATCAGTGGAACAAAATAGACAGTTCAGACATAAAGTGAAAGTGAAAGGTGCTCAGTTCAGTTCAGTCGCTCAGTTGTGTCTGACTCTTTGCTACCCCATGAACTGCAGCATGCCAGGCCTCCCTGTCCATCACCAACTCCCGGAGTTCACCCAAACCCATGTCCATCGAGTCAGTGATGCCATCCAGCCATCTCATCCTCTGTCGTCCCCTTCTCCTCCTGCCCCCAATCTCTCCCAGCATCAGCGTCTTTTCCAATGAGTCAACTCTTTGCATGAGGTGGCCAAAGTATTGGAGTTTCTGCTTTAGCATCAGTCCTTCCAAAGAATACCCAGGACTGATCTCCTTTAGGATGGACTGGTTGGCTCTCCCTGCAGTCCAAGGGACTCTCAAGAGTCTTCTCCAACACCACGGTTCCAAAGCATCAATTCTTCGGTGCTCAGCTTTCTTCACAGTCCAACTTTCACATCCATACATGACCACTGGAAAAACCATAGCCTTGACTAGACGGACCTTTGTTGGCAAAATAATGTCTCTGCTTTTTAATATGCTATCTGGATTGGTCATAACTTTCCTTCCAAGGAGTAAGTGTCTTTTAAATTCATGGCTGCAATCACTATCTGCAGTAATTTTGGAGTCCCCCAAAATAAAGTCTGACACTGTTTCCACTGTTTCCCCATCTATTTCCCATGAAGTGATGGGACTGGATGCCATGATCTTCGTTTTCTGAATGTTGAGCTTTAAGCCAACTTTTTCACTCTCCTCTTTCACTTTCATCAAGAGGCTTTTGAGTTCCTCTTCACTTTCTGCCATGAGGGTGGTGTCATCTGCATATCTGAAGTTATTGATATTTCTCCCGGCAATCTTGATTCCAGCTTGTGCTTCCTCCAGCCCAGCGTTTCTCATGATGTACTCTGCATATAAATTAAATAAGCAGGGTGACAATATACAGCCTTGACGAACTCCTTTTCCTGTTTGGAACCAGTCTGTTGTTCCAATTCCGGTTCTAACTCTTGCTTCCTGATCTTCATATAGGTTTCTCAAGAAGCAGATCAGGTGGTCTGGTATTCCCATCTCTTTCAGAATTTTTCACAGTTTATTGTGATCCACACAGTCAAAGGCTTTGGCATAGTCAATAAAGCAGAAATAGATGTTTTTCTGGAACTCTTGCTTTTTCCATGATCCAGCGGATGTTGGCAATTTGATTTCTGGTTCCTCTGCCTTTTCTAAAACCAGCTTGCACATCTGGAAGTTCACGGTTCACGTATTGCTGAAGCCTGGCTTGGAGAATTTTGAGCATTACTTCTCTAGCATGTGAGATGAGTGCAATTGTGCAGTAGTTTGAGCATTCTTTGGCATTGCCTTTCTTTGGGATTGGAATGAAAACTGACCTTTTCCAGTCCTGTGGCCACTGCTGAGTTTTCCAAATTTGGTGGCATATTGAGTGCAGCACTTTCACAGCATCATCTTTCAGGATTTGGAATAGTTCAACTGGAATTCTATCACCTCCACTAGCTTTGTTTGTAGTGATGCTTTCTAAGGCCCACTTGACTTCACATTCCAGGATGTCTGGCTCTAGGTCAGTGATCACATCATCGTGATTATCTGGGTCGTGAAGAGACTCCAATGGAGGGCTGAAAACAGAAGATTAACTCTTTCCATTTCCTTATAGCTATTATGGTCAGTCCCTCAAGAGCCCCCCTCCTCCCATTTTCTCCTCTCTCTAACCTGCAGCCAGACAAGTTTTTTCTGTTTGAGCAACAGAACCTTTGTTTATAAGAGCAATTGACCAAACCACCCCTGGATTGTTCCTTTATCTCTTCCTGATTTTTGTTGAATCCCATCCTACTTCAAAACTATTGATAGCTCTGCACTCTAGAACCCCTGTGCTTTGTACTTCTCTAAATTCCTCAGACTAAACTTCCCTCCTGAGGGCAGGAGGAAAAGGGGGTGACTGAGGATGAGATGGTTTGATGGCATCACCGACTCAATGGACAGGAGTTTGAGCAAACTCAGGGAGATAGTGAGGTCTGGCAAAGGAGTTGCAAAGAGTTAGACACGACTTAGTGACTGAACAACAACAACAACAACAGAATGTATAAATCAATGCTGGAATCTAAAATCGCTTTGCAGGGACTTCCCTGATGGTCCAGTGGTTAAGTATCTGCCTGCCAATGCAGGGGAACATGGGTTTGATCCCTGGTCTGGGAAGATTCCACATGCCTTGGGGCAACTAAGCTCTGTGCACCACAACTACTGAGCCTGAGCTCTAGAGTCTGCCAACAACTAGAGATAGTCCCCACTTGCCCAAATTAGAGAAAACCCTTGCACAGCGATTTAGATCCAGCTCGGGCAAAAATTAATTAATTAATTAATTAAAAAGTAAAATAGCTATGTAGTAGTGCAAAGATGATTGGCTTTGAAATCATAAAGACTGAGGTTTCAATTCTGGCTCAGCCCTGACAACTACAAGTATTTACTGAACTCTTAGTAGACATTCAAGCTCTGTGATAGGTGAAGATGCAAAAGTGAATTAAAACATAATCATCATTTTCAAGGCCCTTATATTTGAAGGATGGAACAGGGAGATGAAATTCCTAAACAGATTGTATCTGTACAATAATAGATCTAACTAAAGGTTATATTATGAAAATCTTATGATCTTTCACAGTTTAAGCCTTGGAGTCTTTATTTGTAAATCAGGAATAATTATACTTCACTTCCAGGCATAATGGCTGGCACATAAGAGGTTAATATTGCAAAACCTGTTATTCCAGGGAAAGCATTTTATGTCCTTGCTTCTCCTTTCTGTAAAGAAAAAACAATAAGTGATCTTTTTACAAACTGCATTTGAAGGCTTTAACGTAAGATTCACTTAAAGCAAATACACTTACATAACTTTATTACAACAATAAGAGGTGTGAAAGGGAATTATTCAAAATCTCACCATGCTAGAAAATCACCTACTTTCCCTTGGTAGTCTTATTTCCCAGTTTTTGTCTGTTACAAAGCTGTATCTATTTTTAAATGTTTTAGTGTTGTTACAAGGTATACAATACTTGTAATTTTTGGTGGCTGTTAAAAATTTAATTGACTGGATTCCTGTTATTTGCTTAATCATTCCTCTATGGTTCCACATTTCTCTTGAGAGACAACGATTCATTGGAGAGAATGAAAACTTTGAAAACAGAAATATCCTAGGTTTGAAGTTCTAAGTGAACCTCTTACTAAGAGATCCTGGGTAAGTTATTTAACCTTTCTGAAACTGACTGTTTAAAGAGGATGGATTTTAATAAAAATTACGCTTTTATTCTGCATTTAGAAGTGATCTGTATAAAGTCTGTGCCAAAATTTGGATTGCATTTAGAGGTGATCCGTATAAAGTCTGTGCCAAAATTTGGATACTCGAAATAAATCATAATTTTAATATTTAATTATCAGTACATAATGCGATAAACACCTTTAACACATAAAGCTCATTTAACCCTTTGTGTTAGTTACTTCCTTAGCATCAAGTTTCACATGGGATTACTTGGGTCAAAGATTATAAACATTTTTACGGTATTTAGAAACATCTCAAATTGCTTTTCAAAAGACTTCCTTCAGTTACACAACTACTAGCAACACACATTACATCAGCCTACTTTATGGTTACCAAAGGTATATCATTGCGTGACATCTTTGTAACTGATAGTTTTAATTTTCTTTCTGAGAAGTTGGAACATTTTTTTTCTTTTTTAATAGCAAGTACTGTCTGTAGGAACGACAGCTCAGGGCCACGTGGGTTGCGGATCGCGCAAATGGACTACATCTCCCAAGGTGCTCCGCCGGCGCGCCGACAGGAAGTGGCCGGAGCATCTCCCGCCTCCACGCCGAGGAGAAGAGGTTCTATCCGGGGCCTTAGCGCTTCTCTTTCCTTTCGCGCCGGTTGCCGCTGCGGAGCGCGGCGGGTCCATGTGCGCAGTGAGCGGCACTATTCCTGGCCCAGTAGCACCCGAGCCCCGGGTTTGACCGCGTCCCCGCTGCGATGGACCCCAACACCATTATTGAGGCCCTGCGGGGCACCATGGACCCAGCCCTGCGTGAGGCCGCGGAGCGTCAGCTCAATGAAGTAAGGACGCCGGGGTGGCGGTGGCGGTGGCGGCAGCGGCGGCGGCGGCAGCAGGCGGGCGGACTGTGGCAGGCCAAGCCCTCCCGGCCTGGCCAGAGGCGCGGACGGCGTCGCTGAGGGGCCCAACTGGAGGGGTGGGGCGGAGACCTGACGGCGAGTGCCACGCCGGGGCCCTTTGGCTGCTGCGGTAGTGGTGGCGCCGGCCACGGTTTGCGTCGGATCCTGAGTTGGGCCTCTGGCTGCGGTGGAAGCATGAGGGGCCGGCTGGGGCGAGGCGGGCGTGACGGGCTGGACACATGGCTGGCTCGGGTGGCGGCCGCCCTCTGGCTCATTCCCAGCTTGTTCTCGCGCCCAGGAGGGGGCGAAAGTCACCGGGAGGTTTTCAGACGTTTCCGGGAGGAGTCTTGCTGGCGCCGGATTTGGAGGGGCTCCTGGGAATGCAGAGCTGGTCCACTGGAGACTGCGCCTGCCAGCTTGTCCCTTTGCTGGGCTGATGGGTGACCTGCACAACTTTCTCCTCCCCGGCTGAGTTGCTAGGGACAGCTTTCAGAGGCGAGCCCCCACTTCTTAGGCAGGGTGAAGGTAGTGCGGGACACCCACAGGAATCTGATTCACTGCTCTTCTACTCTATTATTGCCTCGCTGGGGAAGGCAGGGCTGTTTAGTGGAAAGTGTCGGGTGAAGCGCAACCTTCTGAGTAGAGCTACACCACTAATTTCTGAACTGACCTTGGGCAAGGCGCTTAACCTTTCGATCCTGACTTTTTCTCATTCATAAAATTAGGCCAGAGGGTTTGCTGAGAGGTCAAGGGAGACGATGTAAGACAGTGCCTTGAAACGTGCCAAGGTCCACATCAACTATCTGAGGGTTGGTTTATTTTTCTCCCCATATTTTTGAAGGAGACCACTCTTTGGAAAGCAGCCTTATTATGTGGGTATTTAATTGTACTCGTTTCCGTTTCATTCTTTGTTTCTAAGTTTCTGCAACTTCTGTTGGAGTATTTTAAAGACTTTCAAAAGGATCCCTGTCACTTCCTGTGTCTCCCTATGAATTTGCCCAGCTTTAGTGAGGTTTATGTCTTTTTATTTTTAAGGTAGAGAGAATTCCTCTTTAAAATAGAAATTCAGTTAGTTTATGTTCCTCTTAGCTGGTAGGTAAATACTTCTAAAACTTTATATTGACTAATAGGAATTGAACATCTTCAGTGTACCACGCTGTTTAGAGATCCCTGGCCTCAGTGAACTTAAATTTTAAAAAGCTCATCCACAGAATTTAGACAAATTAAGTGTAAAGTTACTTCAAAATAAAAAGTTAGATCTATTTTATATGGAAGACCACTAGATCTTGCCAGAAATGATGCTCAAATTCTCAGGCTGAAAGTCACCTTGGGAGGAGGACAGATTCCTTTTGGATATAAAATAGTGAGTTGAAAGAAATTCACTCTTTAAACCATTACTAAACTATGGAGAGAGTTATGAATCACTTTTTGCTTTTGTGATAGACACATGTTAAGATGAACATTATTTTGTTTATGATGTGCTAGACACATTGCAAGTTCAGTCATAGTGATGTCTACCATGACTTTGCCCTAAATCACATGAGTTTCCTTTTGGATATAAAATAGTGAGTTGAAAGAAATTCACTCTTTAAACCATTACTTAACTATGGAGAGAGTTATGAATCACTTTTTGATTTTGTGATAGACATAAGTTAAGATGAACATTATTTTGTTTATGATATGCTAGACACACTACAAGTTCATAGTGATGTCTACCATGACTTTGCCCTAAATCACATTATTTTGAGTAAATATACTTGTGTGTAATTATTAATTTAAGAAGTTATTATTTGAAAGAATTGGTTCCTTTGTAGGAAAATTGAGTAAGTAATACTTCCTGCAAATTTGAAATTTATTTATTCCTCAAGCAGCTCAGTTCAGTTGTATGTGCTAACATCTTGTAATAGAGACTTGGGGTAAGTATTTAACAGGCTAGTTTTCAGAAGATAAACAATCAAAGTAATATTCAAAACGTTTATTATTTAACAGTTAAGCTGCTATTAGGGTTTTGAAATTTTCTGAAGTATGAACACTGCTTAGCTTTTCTTTCAAAAAAAATTGATATCTGGTCTGTATTTCTGTAATTGTTAGCTACTTATATTTTGCACTTTTCTTTCAGTTATTACAAAATACCTAAGTTTTTTAGTAATTTTCCTAAGGTAACTTTTCTGTTAATTAGCAAATTTTAATTTCCAGTCTTGCTTGTGTTTGAATTCTTTTTGCTTTGACTTTCTTGTGGCAGAACCTAGGTTTAGTCACACTATACAGCTCAGTCGTGTCCGACTCTTTGCGACCCTGTGGACTGTAGCTGGCCAGGCTCCTCTGTCCGTGGGATTCTCCGGGCAAGAATACTGGAGTGGGTTGCCATTTCCTTCTCCAGGGGATCTTCCCAACCCAGGGATCGAACCCTGGTCTCCCGCATGGCAGGCAGATGCTTTATCCTCTGAGCCATCAGGGAATTCCTGAACCTAGGTTTAGGAAGAAATAAATCCAACTCTTGAAGAAGCTTGACTGTAGTAAGAATGAGGAAGTAGCATCTTATTTCTGGCAAGCTTTTCTTGCTTTGGATAAAATAGGGTAAACCAGTCATTCCATCATGATGGCTTTTTCAACTGAAGCTACATATTGGTTCATTTAGTTAGAAGAAAAAGATCATTGCCATTGAATGAATCTCTTCAGCTAAGTGAAGTAATCACTAACTTAAAAATTTTTTAATATTATCAAATAGATAATTTAAAAACCAAACCAAAAGTGTCCCTATCTCAGAGATTGCACTTGACTGTTCCATTTGCTTGGAACCCCTTTTATTCATTTGCCTCCCAAACTTGTTATTTCACTTCCCTCTCATTACTGTTCCGCTGTGTCTGTATCCCTAAGGAGTGACTTGACTACCATGCTCCATGTCTCCCTTCACTTGTTTATATCATATGTATTGTACTTATTGTTTCCCCAGTATAATTTTTGAGTTTCATGAGATCAGGAATTCTTATGTCTTGTTACTGTTATTCTTTGGTTGTTAATGGTAGGCTTTACTGACTTCCTGTTATAGTAGATAACAGTATAGGCTTTAGGTTTCTCATATGACCTCCACTTCAGGAATTTTAAGGGTATTTATGTTTTTTATATTACATATAAAGTTCCAACAGATTGTTAAAGACCACTGTATGGACACTGTTTTTGACAGATATTTTCAAGATAAATCTGATTTAGTATTTCTCACTTAACTCTGTAGTATGTTATGAAAGTTTTTTTTGAACCACTGTTATAATTTGGAACCCATTGCCATGTCTCACTTTGAAATATGTTCATGTAACAAGCTTTGCCTCAAAAACTGGAGAGAACCATTTTGATTTTTTTTTTTTTTTTTAACTACTGGAAGATTTCTCCACTAGCGGGAGGGTATTAATTTAACCTTTTTTAAAGCATCATTTTCCTTATGTTACCGTGGTATGTCATTGTGTGGGTTGAGCAAAATGATAAATGTAAAAATTTTAGAACTACTAAGTTCTCTCGAGAGTATTTCAATTACTGTTTAAGTGCCAATTGATTAACCAATCCAACATGCAATACATTTCATTTCCTACCTAAGTTAGTAGTTGTTCATCTCAGTGGCAGATGATCAAAACTGATGGAGAGAGAACACATAACCTGTTATTTGGGCACTTAGCTCACTAGTGGATAGCATTATTATATTGCAGCATGAAAACTGGTACTCTTATAAGCACACTGCATGGCACATTGTAGTCTCTCAGTAAATATTTGTTGAATGCAAAGAAATAAAAACTTGAATAATGGAAATGTTAAGAATACTCATCCTTGAGTTGTTAAAGTAGATTTGTGTTACAGGGATCTTTCAATTCTCATTGAAATTCTAAACTATATAGTCTAATATATCTAGAAGTGCAATTAAAAAATTTGTTTAGGTTATCTAAAATGTGTGCATTTGGTATTCATTCAACATTGTTTCTAATATTCTAGAGACTATTTGTTTTTGAATGCAAAGACTGTTCTTTTCCATCTGTACACACACACACTTAGAAATACTTGTTTTTTCATTTTCATTTGCAAGATAAAATATGTCTGAAGGTTTTTGGCAGATTATTATAACAG
Organism: Bos javanicus; assembly: GCF_032452875.1. NCBI lineage: Eukaryota > Metazoa > Chordata > Mammalia > Artiodactyla > Bovidae > Bos > Bos javanicus. The sequence goes on along the minus strand of NC_083882.1, from coordinate 43,318,811 downwards.
AGGACAACATCTCTGCTCTCTTGCTTTAGCTGCCAGTGTTCCTCGGTGGAAACCTTTCTGCATGCAAATTTGTACTCTCTATCACCTACAACTAAAATTTTTCCTAGTCATGGTTTAGTCCCTAAGTTGTGTCCGACTCTTGCGACCCCACGGACTGTACGTAGCCTGTTAGGTTCCTCTGTCTATGGGATTCTCCAGGCAAGAATACTGGAGTGGGTTGCCATTTCAAATCTCTTAAACCCACAGTTCCTAAGCTTAATGTGCTATAAAATAGTTATGTGGGCAGAAATGTTGCTTTTTCACATGCTTTCTGTGAATAAAAAGTAAGAGGACATAGCCTTGGTAAGTTTCTTGATATTTTGTGTTTATCTTTAAAATTCATGAACTACCTAAGTTATATCTGGTATCTTCACAGATGGTTACTATTACAACTGTAAGTGATATATTTATTTATAATTGATTAGTTTTATTTTATTTTATTAAAGGCTTATGAAATGTTTAAGGAAAATCTTAGGTCTGGAAAAGTGCAGAATGACAGCAGTTTGGCATGTCTAAAAATTCAAATATTTTTGAGACTATGGTGTATATTTTTGGAAGATGGAATAGTTTGTAGTCTGAGCAGGTAACATTCCTTAATTAGGAATGTCATGAAGTAGGTACTGTTGTGAGTTTTGTAGAGGGAAAGTCCCTGGATTCTTGGACAGTTAGACAGGAAGTTATTCAGTGACATAGCATGTTAAAGATCTGAAAGAAAAATAACAGTGTATTAGTAATACTTATAAGAAAACAACTTTCTTTTTCAGAATTAGCGATGCATGCATATCTGTCAGTGGCACAGTAATGATGAGTTTGATTTAAAGTTTGGCTTTTCTTTTGTAAATTTTTTTTGTCACTGATAATTTGTAATTAAGTTTTTAGAAACACCTTATTTGGAAAGCATTACCACTGTTTAATGAAAGGCAGGAAGACACAGTGAAGACCCTCAACCTGGTCCTAATTTTACCACTACACTGACTTACCCTCACTATGCCTCATATTTCATATACGTAAAATAGATACAGTATTTGCCTTTGTCAACTTCTTTAGTAAAGCAGAGAGGGAAGAAATTCCTTGGCTCTTGAAATTATCTGGCTGTATTCATTTTATGTAAACTCTGATATCAGAGTGCCCTTAAGCCCCTCTCTTCCTTGTAAATGATGTCAAGTACGGAGAAGGCAATGGCACGCCACTCCAGTACTCTTGCCTGGAAAATCCCATGGACGGAGGAGCCTGGTAGGCTGTAGTTCATGGGGTCGATAAGAGTCGGACACAACTGAGCGACTTCACTTTCACTTTTCACTTTCATGCATTGGGGAAGGAAATGGCAACCCACTCCAGTGTTCTTGCCTGGAGAAGCCCAGGGACGGGGGAGCCTAGTGGGCTGCTGTCTATGGGATCACACAGAGTCGGACACGACTGAAGTGATTTAGTAGTAGTAGTAGTAGTAGTAGTAGTAGTTGTAGTACAGTAACTGAAGGTTTGTTTGGTTACATTCCAAAATGGCAAGAAATAATAAAAAGTTACCTATTAAAGAGTAAGCTTTAAAAGAGACTGACATTGGGTGGTTACATTGGAAAATGTGGGTCTGGAAGGGAAATTGATATTGAAGAAAGCATGACTAAAAAGTTTTGTCTGATTTGAGGAGCTGTAAACCCCAAGGAGAAAATGTCCAGGAGGCAATTGGGAATGTGGAACTGAAGTTTAGGATAGAAGGCAGTAATAGAATAGTGATTTTTCTTCTGCAAGTGAATTGAGAGGAAGGGAGTATGATCCGGATGTGTGGGGTGGACTGGAGCGCAGCACACACTTAGGCCATGCTCATTTTTTGGGGACTCTGAGAAACATGGAAAAGGAGATGGGAGAATTGTGCAGAAAAGTAGGAGGAAGGCAAGAAAAGGAATTTCAAGTAAGAAGATTGGTTTCCTTTTTCCTTAAATAAATTAAAAAAATTTTCTACCAGTGAGTATGAATTCCTTTTGCTTAAAAAGCTATTAGAAAAAAACGGTTTTTGACATTTCTAAATGAGAGAAATTAATGGAAAATGAAGACTTTGCTGGGAAGGTCTTTTAACGTATTGATAACCTTGGAGAAAGATAACCTTGGAGAAAACAGTGTCTGATTACAGGATTAGTGAGTGAAATGCTCGTTCAGTTCAGTCGCTCAGCGTGTCCGACTCTGTGACCCCATGGACTGCAGTGTTGCAGGCTTCCCTGTCTATCACCAACTCCTGGAGCATGCTCAAACTCATGTCCATTGAGTCGGTGATGGTGATGCCATCCAACCCTCTCATCCTCTGTTGTCCCCTTCTCCTCCTGCCTTCAATCTTTCCCAGCACCAGAGTCTTTTCCAGTGAGTCAGTTTTTCACATCAGGTGGCCAAAGCATTGGAGCTTCAGCTTCACTAGGAATAAGTTTGTAGGTTAGAAGGGTAGTAGGGTCAGGGGAAGTGTGTTTATGTGATATATATGTCTTTCTTTTTTTTTCTTTTTGTAGTCAGACTTATTTGGGGGAGTAACGGAGCTCCCTGTGGAGTAGAAGATTTCAGACTTTTATAATGATAGTTTTCTATCTGTAATGTTTTATAGTCCTCTATCCTAGAATTACATCCTCATACTGCTTCGTGACCTTATCTTCCTACAGGATAGATCTGATCATGTGAAAACTTTCAAAAATAAGTTCACACTTAATAGATCTTGATATGATCACAACTTACCTATTCATTTTTGTCTTTCACTGTTCTGTTTCGTACTCCTGGTAATCTCTTTAAAATCATATCAGATCAGTCACTCAGTCGTGTCCGACTCTTTGCTACCCCATGAATCGCGGCACGCCAGGTCTCCCAGTCCATCACCAACTCCCGGAGTTCACTCAGACTCATGTCCATCGAGTCAGTGATGCCATCCAGCCATCTCATCCTCTGTCGTCCCCTTCTCCTCCTGCCCCCAATCCCTCCCAGCATCAGAGTCTTTTCCAATGAGTCAACTCTTCGCATGAGGTGTCCAAAGTACTGGAGTTTCAGCTTTAGCATCATTCCTTCCAAAGAAATCCCAGGGCTGATCTCCTTCAGAATGGACTGGTTGGATCTCCTTGCAGTCCAAGGGACTCTCAAGAGTTTCTTCTCCAACACCACAGTTCAAAAGCATCAATTCTTCGGCACTCAGCCTTCTTCACAGTCCAACTCTCACATCCATACATGACCACAGGAAAAACCATAGCCTTGACTAGACGATCCTTTGTTGGCAAAGTAATGTCTCTGCTTTTGAATATGCTATCTAGGTTGGTCATAACTTTCCTTCCAAGGAGTAAGCGTCTTTTAATTTCATGGCTGCAGTCACAATCTGCAGTGATTTTGGAGCCCAGAAAAATAAAGTCTGACGCTGTTTCCACTGTTTCCCCATCTATTTCCCATGAAGTGATGGGGCCGGATGCATGATCTTGTTTTCTGAATGTTGAGCTTTAAGCCAACTTTTTCACTCTCCACTTTCACTTTCATCAAGAGGCTTTTGAGTTCCTCTTCACTTTCTGCCATAAGGGTGGTGTCATCTGCATATCTGAGGTTATTGATATTTCTCCTGGCAATCTTGATTCCAGCTTGTGTTTCTTCCAGTTCAGCGTTTCTCATGATGTACTCTGCATATAAGTTAAATAAGCAGGGTGACAATATACAGCCTTGACGAACTCCTTTTCCTATTTGGAACCAGTCTGTTGTTCCATGTCCAGTTCTAACTGTTGCTTCCTGACTTGCATACAGATTTCTCAAGAGGCAGGTCAGGTGGTCTGGTATTCCCATCTCTTTCAGAATTTTTCACAGTTTATTGTGATCCACACAGTCAAAGGCTTTGACATAGTCAATAAAGCAGAAATAGATGTTTTTCTGGAACTCTCTTGCTTTTTCGATGATCCAGCAGATGTTGGCAATTTGATCTCTGGTTCCTCTGCCTTTTCTAAAACCAGCTTGCACATCAGGAAGTTCACGGTTCACATATTGCTGAAGTCTGGCTTGGAGAATTTTAAGCATTACTTTACTAGCATGTGAGATGAGTGCAATTGTGCAGTAGTTTGAGCATTCTTTGGCATTGCCTTTCTTTGGGATTGGAATGAAAACGGACCTTTTCCAGTCCTGTGGCCACTGCTGAGTTTTCCTTATTTGCTGGCATATTGAGTGCAGCACTTTCACAGCATAACATAACCCGTACTTTTCCTTTTAAAAATCTTTTCTTCTCATTTCCGTGGGTTTAACTGCTTTAGGGTCTAACTAAAAAACTTACTGTCAGTCTAATTAGAATTAATCCCCCACCCTACCTTGAAGTGGTGATCTTTTATCTCTGTAGTATATGGCATGTTGTAAAGTACTGGTAAGTGGAGTGGAGTTAAAGGAGATGGAGTTGAAGAATTTTGTTGATGTGGGTTAAGGGTGAATGTTGGTTATCTGTATTGATGACAAATAATGAGAAGGTAAGAAGTTGTCTAGAAAGATAGTTCTGTATTATGGTGAGCAGCTTTTAAACCTGAGTGTTAGCAGTTTTAGCTTTATGATATATAATGACCCATTTGTTGCTTCACTTCTCCTGGTTCTCGGACTGCTAGATGCCAGGAGCTTGAGGCAGGCCCCTAATTAGTGTCAGCATCCAGAAGTTACATTTATACTTAGACTCATATAAAAGATTTATTGTAGCATCTTCTGAAGCCTAATCAGTGTTTGCCAGACTTTGTGATTAAAGTTGATGCTAGTGATATTTTTACTTAAATTTATTTTTCATATTATAAAATATAAAGATGTTTAACATTTATGAATAGTTAACATGTGATAGAAATTCTTCTAAATATGTGATAGTTTGCTATATTCAAGAATCCAGAAAGTTGTTAGAGATTACCCAACGCTTGAGTTTTTTCCTAACTTGTACAGTTAGTGTATATCTTGTTTGTTTTATAACTAACTGTACAGATCTATGCATTTTTCCCCATTTTTAAACTTAATTGAGGTATAATTTATATACTATAAAATTTACCTGTTTTAAGTGATGATCAGTGATTTTTAGTAGATTTGAGTTGTATGGCTTTTAGAACAATCTAGTTTTGGAAACGGAGAAGACAGTGGCACCCCACTCCAGTACTCTTGCCTGGAAAATCCCACAGACGGAAGAGCCTGGTAGGCTGCAGTCCATGGGGTCGCTAAGAGTCGGACACGACTGAGCGACTTCACTTTCACGTTTCACTTTCACGCATTGGAGAAGGAAATGACAACCCACTCCAGTGTTCTTGCCTGGAGAATCCCGGGGACGGGGGAGCCTGGTGGGCTGCTGTCTATGGGGTTGCAGAGTCGGACACGACTGAAGCGACTTAGCAGCAGCAGCAGCAGTTTTGGAAACTTACCATTATCCCAATAAAATGCCTCAACTCCAGTTTATAGTTAATCTCCATCCCACCCTCCAGTGATGATGAATCTACTTTTTGTCTCAGTTTTTTTTCTTGAGAACCTGATGTTTGATATTTGGTACTAATTTAATTGAGTCCATTTGTTAACTTCTTTGGGAGAAGATGACAAGGCTTCCTGCACTAGGGATTTCAGATGGACGGCACCAGTAGATGGATGTCCAAGGTTGAGATTGCTTGTGCTATTCCTGCTGATAGAAACACCCCTTCTTTCTTAACCTTAGTCTAGCTCAGTTGTCTGAACATAACAGTTTTTTTTGGTCAGTTGTGCTTTTTGGATTTATGCTGGTGTGTTTCTGAAAGCATTCAAAGTGACAAGATAATAGAGTGATAAATTAGTACTTATTTTCAATGTTTAGTTTCGCTGGTTTTTTAAAATAATAAATTTATTGAATTCAGTCACTTTAGTGTCCAATTCAAGGGTTTTTTAGTATATGCACAGTTATGGATCCGTCACCACAAACTTTAGAGCATTTTTATCACCCCAATAAGAAATCCATACTATTAGCAGTCACTCCCTACTTCTTCCTACACACCTCCAGTCCTCGGCTACTTTCTGCCCATAGATTTACCTATTCTGGACATTTGATACAAATGAAATCATACCATCTGTAGCCTTTGGTGACTGGCTTCTTTCACATAGTGTAATGTTTTTAAGCTTCATACGTATTGTACTATGTGTCAGTACTTCATTCTTTGTTATTACTGAATAATGTTACACGAATGAATGGATATGCTTACATTTTGCTTACCCATTGAAGGACATCTTGGTTGTTTCCACTTAGTTATGAATAATGCTGTGAATGTTCAAGTATAAGTAATCTTGTTGATTTTTTTTCTCTTTTGAGGGATAATTTATATATAATACAAAGCTCAAAAATATGTACAACTCAGTGAGCTTTTACCTAAGTATCATCCTCCAGATTAAGATGGATAGACAAATAGAGAAAACATTTTCATTGGCCTCGAACTTTCCCTTAAGACTCTTCCTAATCAGTACCTTTCTTTAGGTTACTGTTACTCTGATTTCTGTTAATTGTAGCTTGGATTCACCTGTCCTTAAACTTCATGTTAATAGGATTACATAGTATATCATACTATATCATAGTCTGGCTTCTTTCTCAACATGTTTTTGATATCTGTATTATTGATTTCATAGGTTGGGTATTTTTTTTTTAAGTTATTGTATAGTATTTCATGTATGAATTATATCACATGTTATATAGTCATGTTTATATGGTTTATATAGTCACATGTTAATAGGTATTATGAACATAACCCCTTATTTCTCTTGAATATATAAGAGGGAAATTGCTAGGTTATGAGATAAGTGCATGTCAGATAATGCCAGTTTTCCAATATGGTTGTACCATTTTATAATCTACCAGCACTGAGTTCCTTTTTTTCCTTACCTTGATCAGTGCTTTGGTGTTGCATATATTGTTTTGGGGTAGCTTTGTCTCGTCCACGCGTGTGTGTGGCCATGCCATGTGGCTTGTGGGATCTCAGTTCCTCAACCAAGGGTTGAACCTGGGCCATGGCAGTGAAAGCCTGGAATCCTAACCACTAAGCCACTAGGTAGCTCCTTGTGCTAATTATTTTGTAATTTGCTCGCACATATTTGTTGATTTTTGTTTTGGAGTAGTTAACACTTCCTCAGATGTTGAGGTATTTTCCTTTTGTTCCCCTCAACATTATTTACACCAAGGCAAGGCCGAAGCCTATGAAGCTTTGCTTTTATCTATCTGATACCAAAACTATTTCATGTCTTTCACCCTTTAAAGTGTTAGGCTTAGGTTTTCTCCACCAAGAGGATAAAAATATTCACCTTGGTTTCCTTCAAGTACTCCTAAGGGGTTTTTTTGTGTTGTTTAAACCTTAAGAAGTTAGAAATTGATAAAGGTCCTTTGTTATTATAACATGTGGTACCTATTGTGTTACAGGAAGATGCACTGAGTCGCACGTGCTCACTTCTAACTCAACATGTAGCTGTCTATGTCCAACCAACAAAAACAGTAGCCGTTGTGTGGTGGTTTTTGTTGTTATAAAGTGACTCCTAAATGTAAACCAACAGCCTCATTTGGAGTTCCAGTCATAGAAAGCAGTCTTTTTCTACTCAGAATGATAAACTGCAGAATTGGGACCTCAGGAGAGCATTATATATAAATGAAACTGCATGTTGTACTTTGAGTGATTTAACGTACTGAAAGGTAATTTGGCAAAGTCAATTTATGCCCAGCTGACTTTAGAACATACTTTCTGAGAAAGATGAGGTATGATTTTTGTGTGTTTTTTCGTTGTTTTTATTTTTTGGCCACACTGCACAACTTGCAGGATTCTTAGTTCCCTGATCAGGGATTAATCTCTGGCCATGGCAGTGAAAGCCTGGAATCCTCACCATTAGACCACCAAGGAACTCCCTGTCATGTTTTGATGTTTGCTAAAATACTTTTCGTGTTATTTCCTTATAGCTATCCTGTGAAGTAGATTTTGTTAAACTGACTTTGTAATTAAGAGTTAGATTTGCTGCAGACTTCTATATACTACTATATATAAAAGAGATAATAAGAACCTGCTGGTATAGCACAGGGAACTCCATTCAGTACTCTGTAATGGCCTATATGGGAAAAGAATCTTTTAAAAAAAGTGCCATAAATATTTGTTAAATATAATTAATCTTCACAATAAAAAAAATTAATTTGCTGAATTAAACTTGCTCAGGAGTTTAAAATGTAGGACATGACATCACTTAGGTTTATAACCAGTACTGTCTTGAATTCTAGCAGTTCATTCATAGAGTTCACAATTTTATGCAGGAGATAAGATATATTGCTGTAATATTAATGACTTAAGAAGTATCATAGTAGTGGTCTTTGTGGGCTTACCAGTCTAAAAATACAAATTTGCTTTTTTGCTCCATACAACCTCTATGTGATCACAACTGCCTCTAAGGCACCTTTTTTGTTAATTCATTCAGTTATTCTTTTAATAAATTTGTTGATTATCTTGAATGCCAAATATGAGTAATTGGATATAAAGATAGTAAAGTGTTTATTACTAGTGTGTCTTGAGTCTAATAGGAGAGGCAGACATAAAGCCAGTCTACAAATATGTAATAATTATTATGAAGTGGGAAAAAAAAACCCTTGGAGCTTATGAGAGTAATTGGGAGCCCTACTTAGCCCTAGTGTGATCAGTAAGGAAATGCTTCTCTAAGGAAAGGTTTAAACTTGAGACCTAAAGAATAAGGGTGTGGACCAGTTAACTCTGGTGGAGCATTGGAGAGAAGAGTGATGTAGGCAGAAAGTGACAGCGTGTACAAAGACTGAAATGGGGTAATGTTTATTGTTGCAAAAACCTAAGGTGGGGCAATGAGGGGGATGAGGAAATTTCTTTAAGTGAGGCTGAAGAAATAAGCAGAACAAGATAAGACAGGGCCTTTTAGGCCTTAGGAAATACACTAGAAAATTGTTAAAAGATGTGTTTCAAGGGGATTACTTTACAATTTTAAAGATTATTAAGTACTAAATAAAGCATGGTTGGGGAGGCAAATGGTTATATTAAGAGGGATGATAGTCAGTTGGACTAGGTTGGTGTTAGTGGGAATGGAGAAAGTGGATATATCAATTATACAACCATTTTGGCTATGCAATTGATAGAGTGTGATGTATTGAATTGGGATAAGAAGAGGAAAGTGGACTTCCCTGGTGGTCCAGTGGTTAAGAATCTGCCTGCCAATGCAGGAGACATGGGTTCAATCTCTGCTCTGAGAAGATTCCATGTGCTGAGGGTTGAAAAAGCCTGTGGGCAGCAACTACTGTGCCAGAGTGCCCTAAAGTTTGTGCTCTGCAACAAGAGAAGCCACTGCAGCGAGAAGCCTGTGCAGTGCAAGGAGGAGTAGTCTCTGCTCTAGAGAAAACATGTGCACAGCAACAGAGACCCAGCACAGTGAAAAATCAATAAATTAAAAACATTTTTTTTTAATTTTAAAAGAAGAGGAACATATTAAAGATGACAGTCAATTTTCAGATATGAATAACAGATAGTGATGACAGGTTGGGAGGGGTGGTACAAGGAAGAGTCACGACTTTTAGGGGAAAAAATGATTTCATCATAGTAAGTCTGAAAATCCTGTGATAATGGAGGTAGGGATGTTAAATAGTTCTGTTAGTGTGTCCTTGACTGGAAACTACATTTGATTTATAGATGGTAGTTAAAGATAGGAGTTGCATGAAATCAGCTGGGGAGCAGAAAAGCTGGCCTATGACTGAGTTCTTGAACCATGTAGACAGAATGAGAAACAACCAAAGGAGCCTGAAAAGGTACCAGGAAAAGTGATGTATGAATGATTTAGATGGCAGGGTGTTTCATGAAAGATAACGGTTAACTGTTCAGATCTATTTAGAGTACTGAAAAGGGTAAATTCCTCCCCTCTATCTATTTAACTGCTCCTGTCCAGGTCTTAAATTTAAATACTACTTCTGGGTTAGGAGATTCTACTTTTGATTCTCCCGGAGTGTTTTCTGTTTCTTCCATTATATTGATACTTCATTACAGTTACCTGTTTGGCTGTCTTATTTTCCTTCATTGTTCATTTTCCATGAGGTCATGGAGACTTCCTGTCTTGTTCAACCTTGTGTTTTCAGGTCCTGGTATAGTGTTTTGCACCAAGAACAACTAAGTAAATCATTTTTGGAGTGACTAAATGAGCAGAGTATCCCTTTGGGTCTAATGTGGAAGACATTTTTTTATATCTGAAGGGAAATTCTTCTGTTTCTAAGAATGTGTTTGTAGAATGCATGAAAAAGTCTATAAGGAGGAAACTAAAAATTATGAGTGTCCATGTGAACATGCGCAGAAAAATACTAAAACTTGGGCTGGAAGGACATTATAGGAGGTATTTATATTGTGGAAGAGGGAATGAGAATACATATAAGAAGAGATTTCAGGTCTTTTTTAATAAAAGCAAATATGACAGATTTAGGAATTAACTAACTTTTTTGTGTTGTTAATGAAAGTAATCCAGGATCATGGCATAAAATTTGGCTAATAGAAAATCTCTATAATCCTACCGTCCCAGATATAACTCATTAGTATTTTTGGTGCATTTCATTATTTTCTGTATGTGTTGCATTGTATATTCATGTAAATACATTTATTAAGTCATGCAGTTTATATCCTACTATTATTGTATGTTCAAAGCTATTTTTAAATATAGCATGCATACAGAAAATGATCATGAGGATACAGTTGATTAATTTTCACAAACTGGACACACTTATAAAACAGCTGTATTATGATACAAAATGTTATTAGCACCTTGGAAATGACCCCCTCAGGTTATTAATTTTTGCTCATTTCATTTTTGTCTAGCCACTTAATAGAATATCCCTGGAGAAATTATTACTGAATTGGGGAAATAGGTATCACAGAGGAGACTGTTTGTGAGCTGCTGCCATCAATGTGGTTAGAAGTTCAACAGTATGTAGGCAAATGCAAACATATGAAGGTTTTAGGAGTTAGATTACTGCGTTTTGTGTGTGTTTCTTATATGTGAGTGGTAGGAAATACTGGAACCAGCTAGTGGAGGAGAGCCTTTTGTGCCAGCCAAGTAGTGAAATAAGAGTACTAAGAATATTTATTTGCAGAAATTTAAACTATATTTTTTTATTTGTAGGCACACAAGTCTCTGAATTTTGTTTCAACGCTGCTTCAGATTACTATGTCGGAACAACTGGATTTACCTGTGAGACAGGCAGGCAAGTTTCCTGAATTATTTTCTTGGATATATGTAAATAATGTTTGAAAGGTTCATAGTTGAATAGCAGAAGTGTCTTGGGAAGATCCTTCTGTGATTTTCTTCCCAGAAAATTGATTTGGCCCCCTTGTGTTTACTACGAACTGTCGCAAGTACGTTGGTATCTGGTGGCAGAGTTTAAAGGAATGTGATATTTCACCAAATTAAGAAAAAAGCTGGAAAATTGATGAGGTTTATTGCAAGATTCTCCATATTGTGTTTCCTTCCTTGATGGATGATTCTAAGATACAAACCTCCAGTTATTTGCTTTTACTGTTTTATTTTAACCATTTAAAAGATACTATTTCTTAGTCCCAGTTTCAACAAAATATTAATTCCTTCAGTATCAGAGTCTATGAAAATGTGGCATGCTACTTCTGATATTATCTGTTAATCAGCACAGTAATGGAATTCACATCTTTAATGCTTGTTGTTTATTTGCAGATGCATTTCTTATAGGACATATAAACTGCAAATAACTATTGTTTTGGAAAAACCACTTATATTCTGGAGTTATTTTTTGCTGTTCTTTTTCCTTACACCGATTTTGTTTTTTAAAAAAATTTTTCCGCTTACTTTATTTAATGCAAGCACATCCCTTTTCTCTACATAGTGTTAATCCTAAAATTTATATTTTAATGACTAAATGGTTTACCTTAATGTTCCATATGCTCTGAAACCTTTCTCAGTTGTTGGAATTTAATATCAGGTCTGTATGGTTAACAGTTGTATTCCGAGTACCTAAAGAATTGCCTGACACAGTGAAGGTACTCGGTAAATGAATGAATGAATGGAAGTTATGACTTTTTAAAAATTGGCATATAAATAACACAAATGAGACTTTTGTGTCTATAAAATACAGTAATTTCACTGAACCATGGTCAACAGTAAATCTTTAAAAAAATTTTCTAGTTAAATAGGAAAAGGTTGGTTTGACTATTTTAACTGTCATTTCTCTTTTACTTATAAAGTTGACATTTTCCCCTTTGGATATTTTTTTAGATAAGAATCTTTGCCTTTAAATCTCAAAAGTTTTACTAAGATGTTGAAAGCCTTTGGATTTAGGAAGGATCTTAAGCACCTTAGAAACTTGATTATGTGTTTTAGCAAAATTAAATTCTACTAGAAAGTTGTTTTTTTAGTATGTATAAAGCCAGAAGCAACTGAACTGTGGAATTGGTCCTAATTTTTATAGTATCATCATTACTTTAAAATTTACATCCTTGTAATAACTGAATTATATTGTATAGTGCATGGTATATGGTGGTTTCATTTGTTAGACTTTGAAAGGTACATTTACTGTCTTTGTAGTAGAGCTCAAGCATTCTGGATGGAGTAGAGTGAATCATAAGGTTCTTGCAGTACAGTTCCCACTTGTTTATGTATTTTGTTTGACTAAACACCTTTTAAAATACTGAATCAAAATTGTACAAGTAAGTATATACATCCACTTCTTTGGTGCATTAAGATAGAAAGAAATCCTCAGAGGCTGTTTCTCACAGTTCTAGATTCCGAGATTAAGTAGAAACTTTATTGGTACGTGTATTCAGTTTCGTTTTTTAGAAGTTTCATTTAAAAAACAGACTTGGTAAAACAGCTTTCCTACAGAAAACAGGGTGAAAAGTGTTGTGTGTAAATGCATTGTAAAAACGGTTTTGTTTTAGTTTGCAGACTTACTGCAGTTCAGTTCAGTTTAGTACAGTTGCTCAGTCGTGTCCAACTCTTTGCAACCCCATGAACCGCAGCACGCCAGGCCTCCCTGTCCGTCACCAACTCCCGCAGACTGTATATTTAATAATGACTTTGTGGGTGATTACTGTAGCCAACCTTAGATTTGTGTTTTGTCAACTTTTTAAATAATAGAATACAGTATTTTAGTTTTAAAAGGATAGCTTTACTAGCAGTGGTTGGTCTAAAAGAAAGAAACTGAGGTGTAGATGCGGGGATGGTTACAGTGCTTTCACATTCTTTTGTCAAATTGATCTATATTTTAGGTGTTATCTATTTGAAAAATATGATAACGCAGTATTGGCCTGATCGGGAAACAGCACCAGGGGATATATCCCCTTATACTATTCCTGAAGAAGATCGACATTGTATTCGAGAAAATATTGTAGAAGCCATTATCCACTCTCCTGAGCTCATCAGGTATGTATGTATTTTAAACTTAACCATTATTTTATTGAAGGTAATAATTTTCAGGGTTTGCAGGAAAGGGAATCTTTCAGCACATAAAAATTGGTTGTTTTGGAGACTTCCCTGGTGATCCAGGGGTTAAGAATCCACTTTACAATGGCAGGGGATGCAGGTTCAGTCCCTGTTTGGGGAACTTTGATCCTACATGTTGTGGAGCAACTAAAGCCTATGTGCCACAACTCCAGAGTCAGTGTGCTGTGACTGAAAGATTCAGCAAGATGCAGCCAAGATCCCTAGTGCTGTAACCAAGACCCAGCGGAGATCCCCCCCAAAGTCTATCCTTTCTGAAGCACAAAACTTAAATGCTGTTACAGGAAAATTAGTTTTTTGTTTTACTTTCTCACTGCAGTTTAATTTTACATTTATTAAAATCCAGAACTTTAAACTTCATGTCAAACTTGTGAAACATACTATGTTTAGATGAAAGGGAGCGTAGAAAACTATAGAATTCTGTCATATACTTTATATTGTATTGATGTTCTGAACAAAACCTATCAGTTGATGGGGATGAAAAAAAATACAATTACCTGCATTTGTAACATTTGTTGGGTTTCTTTGAAATCAGTAGTAATAGTTCTTGCTTAGTGACTTGTTTTTTAAAATTTATTTTTGGCTGCACTGAGTCTTTGTAGCTTTGCTCAGGCTTTCTCTAGCAGCAGTCAGGGGCTACTCTTTGTCCCGGTGTGCTGGCTTCTCATTGCAGACCACAGGCTCTAGGTACTCAGGCTTCAGTAGTTGCAGCATGTGGGCTCAGTTGTTGGCAGCTTGCATGCTCTAGGGCGCATGGGCTTCAGTAGTTGGGGTGCACGGGCTTAGTTGCTCTGCGGCTTGTGGAATCTTCCTGGACCAGGGATCAAGCCTGTGTCCTCCACATTGGCAGGGGAATTCTTATCCACTGCACCACTTGGAAAGTGCAATCCAGTTGCTCAGTTGTGTGGGACTCTTTGCGACCCCATGGACTGCTGCATTCCAGGCTTCCCTATCCATCACCAACTCCCGGAGCTTGCTCAAACTCATGTCCATTGAGTCGGTGATGCCATCCAACCATCTCATCCTCTGTCGTCCCCTTCTCCTCCTGCCTTTAGTCTTTCCCAGCATCAGGGTCTTTTCCAGTGAGTCAGGTCTTTGCATCAGGTGGCCAACATATTGGAGCTTCAGCTTCAGCATCAGTCCTTCCAGTGAATATTCAGGACTGATTTCCTTCAGGATTGACTGGTTGGATCTCCTTGCAGTCCAAGGGTCTCTCAAGAGTCCTCTCTAACACCACAATTCAAAAACATCAATTCTTCAGTGCTCAGTTTTCGTTATGGTCCAACTCTCACATTCATACATGACCACTGGAAAAACCATAGCTTTGACTAGATGGACCTTTGTCAGCAAAGTAATGTCTCTGCTTTTTAATATGCTGTCTAAGTTGGTCACAGCTTCTCTTCCAAGGAGCAAGCGTCTTTTAATTTCATGGCTGCAATCACCATCTGCAGTGATTTTGGAGCCCAAGAAATAAAGTCTGTCACTGTTTCCATTGTTTCCCCATCTATTTGCCATGAAGTGATGGGACCAGATGCTATGATCTTAGTTTTTTCAATGTTGATTTTAAAGCCATATATATATATTTGGCTGCTTTGGTTCTTCTTTTGGGCATGTGGGATCTTTCCATTGTGGCGAAGGCTTCTCTAATTATGGCATGGGCTTAGTATTTCTTCCTTCTTATTGTTTATTTTTGACTTTCAGGGTACAGCTTACTACATGCATTCATCATATCATCAAACATGATTATCCAAGTCGCTGGACTGCTATTGTGGACAAAATTGGCTTTTATCTTCAGTCTGACAACAGTGCATGTTGGCTAGGAATTCTTCTTTGCCTCTATCAGCTTGTGAAAAATTATGAGTAAGTATCTCTCAATTCCTATAGTTCTGAGAAGTAGAAAAAGCTTGGGAAATTTAAGCTAATCGGTTTGAACGACTTAAAATTTCATTTGATCTATATACCAAAGTTAGTGAATTACATGTTGATTTTAATTGTGTCTTCGTTTTGAAATAGCATTCTTGTTTTAATTCTGCAGTCTTTTCTGTTGATTCAGCTGTGAAACTCATTGTGCCCTTTCTTCTTAATCATCTATTTGCCTATTCAAAACCTAAGTTATCTATAACTCTTCTATATAGACTCCTCAATTGTGCTGATAATAGGCCTAAAGATAAGCTTTTTTTAAGATGTGAAAGGGGTCAGAGTACACTGAGCTTTAGAGCTCTTTTCCTGGCTTTCTGTAACTTTTTATCTTAATTTGAGTTCTTGCTAAGTTTCAAGAACCTACCTCTAATTCTTTAAGAAGAATGTGTTGGAAATTCATTTGATCATTTTTTAATCATTGTGTTTGAAGGATTCATAGTCATCTGCTTCAGTGTTGGTGTATTTGAGCAAATTATAGTCTGTGTAAGTACTTAGTATCAGTAAGAAAGATTTAGGGATCATTTTAGACCTGGGTTTAGGGATCAGGAAAAAAAACATCTAACCTTGGAAGCTGAGGTAGCACTAAAAGTAGTGAGGTGTAGCACTAAAAGTAGTAAGCCTAATGTTGTTGAGGTTTCTCTCTTAAGTGTGTGGTGAAAATAATGAAATTGGTAGGCACTTGAAAATTTTGATGTTAGAAAATTAAAGAAGAAGGAACACTACACCATGATGGTGGCTTTATTTCTAGTCCTAACAGCTACACACTGTGAGCCCTCTAACTCTGGGGCCTGAAGTTAGCCTCTGATATCCTTTCTGGGTCCCACTCAAAGTAGCTGATGAACTGCTGCTTTTGTTCTGAGCAGGAAAGAAATATACCATTTACAGCATTGGTACTGGTGTTTTCTTGTGTTCCCACCAGCTACCCATCTTCCTGCTAAGGGATGTTCCAGCTGTTGCTCCAACCTCTGTCGGAGTGCCAGTTGTTGTAGTTCTGGTAAGTGAGTGACTGAGAGAGAATAATAATAACAAGCTGTCATTGTCATTGAGAAGGTTCAAGTCTCTCCTGCCCTGTAATCTTTAGTAGGAGAGAGTATGATAGGGATTTTTTAAATGGAAAACATAGGAGACTGCTGCAGTGGTGGAATTTCAGTTTATTTTCAGCCAGTGTTTGTGGAGCACAAGGTGTTCACAAGGGGCCTGTGTGGACTAAAGCAGTTCTACGAAAATGCATGCAGAAATCGAAAGTTGTGATGGCCTTCAGGAGCATAGATCCTTAGGAAATGCTTGTCAGTTGAAGGAGCATAGAAGGAACATTTGAAGAGAAAGATATGTCACACCACATGGAGTGAGCAAATAAAGACGCCGAGGCAGAAATGAGACACTGTCTTTAGTGGGTAGTGAGGAGACCACTGACTGGTATGGCTAACTTCTGGTGAGAGATTGGGGTTCGTTTTAAATTAGTAAATTGGGACCTTGTTAAAAGACGGTTTTGAATGCCAAGATGGGGAATTTGCATGTGATCTTTTACATGCAAATTGACTTACTTCTTTTTTTAAAGAGGAAAGTGATTGGCTAGTTTTTGAGAATTCCCTGAGTATGGTTCACCAGATTGACACTGATAATAGGCTTTTATTTAAGAGGTGAGCTCCACATCCTATTCCTCCACCATCTTGATCGCTCCGTAGGCTTTTATTGGTATCACATTTTCATGCTTTCAGGAGCTTTCAGGTCTTATGGAATAGTATTTGTATCCTTCCATAAATTATTTTCATACTCAAACCCCTTCCATTTTAAAACATTCTTCTCTCCTAACTCCCTCTCTGCACTGAGTGGTGGCCTGGAAGTTGGATGGTACAATATCTAAACTAATGAGTATGAAAATAATAATGTGGGCGATCGCTGGATTAGATAATGGAGAGAGGGTTGCATAATATAGTTCTCCTCTTTGTTGTTACAAGATAATATTGTCAGTAATTAATACAGCTTGTCTAATCAAATTGGAGAGTGCAAATGGCTTCCTTTTGTAAATCGTTACTGTTTTTATTGACTCAAAGAAATGTTCAGGTAACCTTTAAATGTATACTAGGTGTAATTTCTCAGCATATCAAATAATATTTAAAACTGTCAGTTAATTGTTTAATCTCAAATCATTATTAGCATGAGCATTGCTCTTATTTTAATCTTGGCAGTTTACTTTGCTTCTTGTTTCACCCAGTGGAAAAAACACTCCTGCCTTTTAGGAATGTCTACCTTTACCTTTAAAAACGTACTAACACACTCAATTCTTAGATACATTTTCTCCCTTTAGAAAAGCTAGTGGTAGATAAAACTGGGGTCTGATAGGGGAAATCAGTTACTTAATTAAAAAAAAAAAAGCCAGTAGACCTTTTAATAGTACTGTTAAAATGCTAAGGATCTCTACGGGGGAATGTCTCAGTTAGTCAGCACTTGTTTACTCATATCTTTGAAGCAAAATGTAAGTCAGAATTCAGGATTTTTCAAAGTTTACAAAGGTTTAACAAGGTTCACATAATATATTTTCTATTGAAATCTATACCAGTATCCAGGAATCAAACATCATTTT
The DNA here is from genome assembly GCF_032452875.1 of Bos javanicus. Lineage (NCBI taxonomy): Eukaryota > Metazoa > Chordata > Mammalia > Artiodactyla > Bovidae > Bos > Bos javanicus. Next base: position 43,300,813 of record NC_083882.1, on the reverse strand, counting down.
TTATACATGCTATAAGTATATGAATATTTAGTCCAAATGGGATAAACAGAGATCATCAATATCCTGTTGAGGTCAGGCTTTGTTGCCAGAAAGGTTACAAATTTATAGTGGTAACATGTCACTACAGTGATTTATAGTGCTTTTAGAAATAGAATATTTTCTGCTTTACAGATGCCATTTCTTCCGTAATGCTTTTGGTGTATAAATCACATCAGCTCCTAATGTTTAAAAACCAAATCATTGTAGCTCCTCAGTTGTATCAGTATTCACAGTTAGTGATAACATAGTGAAATGGTTAAAGGGCAGATCCTGAATCTGCTAAGGTTCATACCTAGATTTATATATTGGGGAAGATATTTAACTACTCTGTGCCTCAGTTTCCTCAGCTATAGAAGTGAGAATATTAATGAGGCCTTGGAGGTTATTTACCTCATAATAAATACTCAGTAAATTTTAGATGTTCTCTTGTTATTTGAGGTTTTTCTCAAGTTGCTTTTTACCTATGGTTAAATTCCATAATAGGTTTTTCTTCTAGGACTATAAAATTGCTTAGAAAATATTTGCTTTTATCTGTATAAACAGGCAAGTAGTTTATATTTATAAATAAAATTGTAAATAAATTCTCACAGAATTAGTTTATATTCCTACCCAAAGGTATAAGAAACCAGAGGAACGGAGTCCATTGGTAGCAGCAATGCAGCATTTCCTGCCAGTTTTAAAGGACCGTTTTATCCAGCTTCTTTCTGATCAGTCTGATCAATCTGTTCTCATTCAGAAACAAATTTTCAAGATCTTCTATGCTCTTGTTCAGGTAATTTTAAAAAGTAGTTTTTAATATATAAAGTCCACTATCATTTGGCACCATTAATGATGGTAAAGAATATCTTTCAGCTTAAGAATTCACAAAACTGAAAATCAGTTCTTAGAGTTTACATCTGACATGTGCTTTGTCATGCCATATATGTGTAGATTGTCCCACTAATTACAAAACCTATTCCTAAGCTTGACACAAAATGATTAATACTGTGGATTTGACTTTATATATTCTAAATCTTCCTGGGATAAAAGACCCAACTAAGGAAATGGTGGTATCTATAGTCTCAGTGGACTGTAATTACTTATGAAACAGAGTTTTCGATTAGGATTAAAATTCTTGCTCTTCTTGTGCCACATGGCCAAGAGAGATTTGTCTCATCTGCCAGAGTCTTTGGTTCAATTCATACCATTACTTATTTTTTATAAATCTCATTTAAATAGACTTTATTTCCACTAAGGTTATTATAACGGACTGCCATTGTTTGGTTGGATTTTTCATGCTATTGCTAGATCTTTAAAGATAATCTGATATCTTTCTAATGACTCCTTATACAATTTTTAAAGAAATGAAAGTTCTTTTCATAAGTTATTCTAGGGCATAGGACCCAATTGATTTTTTGAGACTAGCATACCCTGAAATCAAAATATAGTACTGGCTCATTTGTGAAAATAGAGGTCCTGAAATGCTAAATAGGATATTGATTTTAAGTTCCTATTAAGTGATATGATTTACCCCAGAAACATGAGAATGTCAAGAGTGAAAAACCAGTTTTTGTGATTAAGTTTTATGTTATGCAAAAAGAGACCTGTAAACAATCTTTAAGGATGGTAGATAAAGTATTTGATAAAATAATCATTTCTGCTTTAAAAAAAATTAACAAGTATCCTGGAATAGAAATTTCCTTAACTCAATAAAAGATATCGTACCTTATGGTGAAAATTAGATGTATTCCCAGAAATTTGGGAATCAGACAAGAATGCTCACTGTCTTTGCCACAGTTGACCATTGTACATAAACTAACCAAATCAGCCAGATGAGAAATTTGCCTATCTACTAAAAGAGGAAATGTGGATTGCATGAAGTACGTTTTAGGTTTTATAAAGAGTAAAAGGTAAAGATTTTAAAATATTGATTCTTGATTTTAATTTAGTATACATTACCACTGGAGCTGATAAACCAACAGAATCTGACAGAATGGATAGAAATTTTAAAGACTGTTGTGAACAGGGATGTACCTAATGTAAGTGTATTTCCTATATCACTGAACTTAAATATTTAGTTACCTTTTGAGAATTTTAATTGATATTTTCTAAAACATTCTTTGTGAATGTATGTATTTTGTGATGCAAGTTTTTCTAAATACATGTTTCATTTGTTGATATATGTGAGTATATTAAGGGAAAAATTATAAAGGTTGTTATGTGTATTATTTAAGGTGCTTATATATAGCTTATTTTTTCCATCCTAATTCTCTGTTCTTCAGTTTTTAACTGAGTTCATAAAATGTATCACCTGACATAGTTAGGAATTTTTTTTCTTATAGTGAGAACTTTTAAATATACTGTCCTAGCAACCTTCAGATAAACAATATTTTTTTGTTATTTATTATTTATCAAATCTATAGATACCGTGTCCCCAGAATTTATTTATCATATACCTGGAAATTTGTACCTTTACACCATCTTCCAAAACTTACTGTAGTAAACATTTTGCAGTTTATACATATATCAAATTATTCTGTTTATACCTTAAAACTAACACAATGTTAGATATCAATTATATCTCAAAAAGAAACAAAGAGCCTGTAGCTGGATTTTAATCTAGTGATTTGTCAGACTTGGATGAACTGAAGAAGAACTTGATTTACAAGTTGGTCAGACTTTGTTGTTAGTTATATTACTTGGTTTTAAAATAACAACCTTATAGAGATCTAACTCAAATACCATAAAATTCACTATTTTAGTGTACAATTCATTGGTTTTTCAGTCCCATAAACAGAATTGTCCATAAAAAAAAATCTTATTTTTTTCACATTTAATAACAATTTTTTAAATAACCACAATTTTTCTTTATAATCTAGTTTTCTAGAGAGGTAGCGAATTTTCAATTCCTGAATCCCTAGTGTGTTTTAAGTACTTTTGCATACCTTGCTTATCTAATGTTCAAAAAAAAAAAAAATCCTGAATTTATTTAAACAGAGGCATAGAAGGGTTATGTAATTTACCAACATAATTTTTTTTAGTGGAATAAGTGAGACTAATCTGTTTTGTAATTTAGTTTGCATTTTAGTGCTCAAATTTTTATTTTAAAAATACACTGAAGAAGTAAATAGGACCTTCCTTCCACTCCATAGAAAAGTGATTTGATGAGTTATTTTCTGTACACATTTAATAGGTATAAAATATAACTTTGAGTTTTCATAACTATATTCTGCATCTTTTTTGGTATCATTTGTAATAATAAACATGCACATATAAGTAAACAGTTTGAGTTGTAGCAGTCATATTCACTCAAATAACCAGCACCTAGAATATTTGCTCATGGCTGGATCTAGTCATTCTACCATCACCATTCTAATTTCTAGCACCATATATTAATTTTGCCTGCATAGAATCTAATAAAAAGGTGATTTTTTTTTGTATCTACTTTTACTTAATATACTTATGATGCATTCATGTTATGTTATGGTAGTTCCTTTTTATTGACAAGTGGTATCCTATTGTAAGGATGTTCTATATTTATTTACAAGTTAATGTGTATCTGGGTGGTTTCAAGATTTTAGTGTTACAAATAAGGCTGCTATGAATGTATATGTTTAATTTTATAAATAACTTCCAAAGTAGTTGTATCATTGCTGTCACTGGCAGTGTATGGAAGTTTTGGTTGTTTCACAGTCTCATTTCTTTGTCTTTAAAAATATGTCATGACTGTCTTAGGTCAGTAATACAATGAGCCAGTTCATTCTTTTAATGGTTGTGTAGTAGTCTGTTATGGATGTTCCGTAATTAAACATCTCCTTATTAATGAGTGTTTAGTTCTTGGCATTTTTCTCTGTTACAAATAGTTTTGTAAATGAATATTTTCATCTGTTTATATATTTAAACTAGTATTTCTGAAAGTAGATTTTTTAAATGGAGCTTTTTGTGCCCTTTTGATTTGTGCCCTTTAACTATACTGGTTTTAGTTAAGCTGCTTGCCCAGGCCTTTATTTGTATTATTTGGATCATGACTAAAATGTTTTTGAGTTTAAACTTTTATACGACTTTGAAAAAGCATGTCCTTTGTAACTAAGTAGTGAAACAAAACGCCTCTTATAAACAAAGGTTAGTACTTTTCCAAGTATATCGTTTTATAATGAGGCCAATGTTGGAGGAGCATTCATGTTTTTGTGAATCTGTTCTGAACTCACTCTGTATTCCTTTTAGATTATGTTGTCTGTCATTAAATAAATGTCTCTTTAAAGGAAACACTTCAAGTTGAAGAAGATGATAGACCTGAGTTACCATGGTGGAAATGTAAGAAGTGGGCTTTACATATCTTAGCAAGGCTTTTTGAAAGGTAAACACTTCTCATTATGTGATAACTTAAGTTTTTTTTTTTTTTTTCAATCTTCACGATTTGGTACTATTTTAATAAGTGTTGATATAAAACATTATAAAGACATGATGGGCATTTTAATGTTCTTTTAGGTATGGAAGTCCTGGCAATGTTTCCAAAGAGTATAATGAATTTGCTGAAGTATTTCTGAAAGCATTTGCTGTTGGTGTCCAACAAGTAAGTTTAACATAATTTTTCCATGTAAAAACATGGCGCTGTTAATTTATCTTGCTTATTTCTAGTTTCTTTGTCATCCAAAGATTGCATGTAGCAGTCTTTAACATCTTGAACACTGTAGTTAGCAAATGTTTTGGTCTCAGGACTTCCTTACAATCTGGATAATGGATTGTATTATATGTAATGATATTTACTGTTTTAAAAACTGAGATAAAATTTAACAGTATTAATTTATTTAAAAGTAATAGCAAATCTGCCACATATTAATAGAATACATGTTTTTTGTTGTTGTTGTTGAAAATAGCTCTTTTCCAAAATGAAAAATTTTTAGCAGGAGGAAATGGCATCGTTGCACGTTTTTACTAATATCTTTAATGTCTGCCTTACTAAAAGGTAGCCATATACCACATCTGCCTCTCTATTCATTGTTTTAATTTTTTCTAATGGAAGTAAATAAAGATTATTTGGTCTCAAAGATAATTTGGAAAAGAAAAGACTGATTTAATATACTTTACACATAATTGTGGAAATTTTTTATATCATGCCAACATTTGACAGTGGTATTTTCTTAAAGGTTAATTGCAATGTAGAGTTTGAAACTATAGCAATAAACATCTCATATTCTGTTATATTAACATTCATTGGTTTGGTATTGTACTTTGAATGGGTCTTTTATCCATGTATGATTTTGTAATCCTGCCTTGGTCATTGGAAAATACTGACTTAGTGGGTCAGTGGCAATTTTCTGAATGTTAATTGATTTCATTATGTAACTTTAAAAATTTTCATTCATTCATATCACCACTGATCTTATCAGAAGTATCTTTAAATATTTAAAAGCTGTCAAGTGGAACTAAGTGGTGGGTGTAAGATTTTGAGAATTCTAGTTTTGCTTGAAGTCTTGGATTTTAATACCAGTAACATATTCTCACTTCAGTGAGAGGCTCATTTTGTTCATTTTTGAGGAAAAAAAAAAATCTGCCATATACACAAGTCTAAATAACCATAATTTTATCAATCAGTTTTTCGTTCAAGCTTATGGTATTTGTTGGAAAAAACTTTTTCATTTCTGACTCTTGTTTCTCTTGGAAATTAATCTTTCGCCTTTTACTGAAGGTTTGCCTAGGGAGGGATAGGCAAGTGTTGCTTCATTTTTTTTGAGGCCTTGTGAGATAAACAACGCCCCCCAAAAAAGCTGTTTCCGCTTTTCTTCCAAGCATTGTACTTTGGTATGTAGCAGAAGTGCTGCATGTATGCATTACTGGTTCGTGAAGGACATTCCTAAGGAAAGTTTGTTCTGTGACTATGTGGCTGTAAAGAATATGGTGGCTGCTAGTACACTTTATCCCGCTCTGTTGACTCATGTTGGGCCCCTGAAGTTTTACCACCACCACTTTTGTATCACTGATGCAAGTGTCAACATAGTAAAAATGGCAAATAATGACTGAGCATTATTACAAAAATAGTTTTGACCTGTCAGACCCTCTGAGGTCATATTTTAACAACTGCTATTCTCAAATATCAAAGATGAATAAGAACTCTTAGCAGACATTAATTGCTTAAATGGTTTGGGTAAGATTTTCCTAAAAGTTGATTTTAACAATATAGTGCTGTCTCAGTGGTGTGTTCATAAATAGCATATGATTTTTTCTTCTTATATTTAATCCTTTATGTACTCATAAAGAAACTCATCTTTTGATGTACAATGTTACCTCAATTTGTTTATTTTACTTTGGGAATAAATATAGTTCTCCAATACATAATTTAAAAAATTCCTTTTTAATAGAATCTGGTGGTTATTTTATGATGATGATCTGGGTAGTGTCAGATGTTTTTGCTAGCTTGTAAATGGTTAAACTCTATTTAAGCTTTGGGTTTTGATCAAATTTTTTTTCAAAGGTTTTATTGAAGGTGTTATATCAGTACAAGGAGAAGCAATATATGGCTCCCCGAGTTTTACAACAGACGTTAAATTATATTAATCAAGGAGTTTCCCATGCTCTCACCTGGAAGAATCTGAAGCCTCATATACAAGTAACAATTTTCTATCTGAACTATTTTTCTAGAAAATATAATGGAAATAACATTAATTATCAAAAAGGTTGAAAAAATCCATTTTTTAATGTGTGTTACTTGGTCTAGTTCTGATAGTTTTATATTAGAAAAATAAAGTAACACCCTGAAAAACTTTATAAAAGATATTTTGTGAATATTCAGTTTATTTGTTTAATCTGAAACTATTATCTAAAAATTTGCCTTCAAGTTCTGACTGTTAGATCATGATTAGTTTAACATGACTAGTTAACATGTAATTTGGAATAGACAAAGGACTATTTCACCAAATTACTTTTGAGGCTAATTGGCTTATGTATTGTTTCCAGTAGTGTATTTGCTTTGTTTTTAACTGTAGGGTTTGATGGACTAAAACTTCACTTTGTGTTTTCTAAGAATACTTAGTTGCTATCTGTGTATGTATAGGCTTATTTTATGACACGTGCCTTACCCTTGTTGCACAGAGGGTAAGATTATGTACGTTGGTGGTTGATCTGAGAATGCATTTTAATGCATTTATATTTTACTGAAGTTTGATATTAAGCTTTAAAACACATGCTGTATGAAAAAAAAAATAAATAAAACACATGCTGTAGAGTTATTTTTATTTTAGCACTTATTAGAAATTTGAAAACTGAATTAAGGTTACTTTCTTAACTTTTAAATTGCAGGGCATTATCCAAGATGTTATTTTTCCATTGATGTGCTATACAGATGCTGATGAGGAACTTTGGCAAGAAGACCCTTATGAATATATACGCATGAAGTTTGGTGAGGACATTTTACTTTTTTAGAGACAAAATATGTCAGTAGTTAAGGTTCTATATGATAAACCTTGAATATTAAGGCCTCACCTTTGGAACTGAAAAATCTTCCATTATTTTAATATAATTTATCCATTGTTAAGTCATTTGGGAAGCTTTTCATTAGTTTGGTCATTTGATAATGATAATCCTCATTTTTAGCAGATGTAAATACAATAGTGTTAGTAGGTTATGACTGTTGGATATACCTCTGGCACATGCCAGAACTGTTAGAAATTCAAGGGTACGCCTTAACACTAAGTATCTGAACTGTGCTTTTGGATCCCATGTCAGTCATCATGTGTATGGAAGTTGAGAAGACGCATACGGGAAGCTGGAGTCATACGGAGTCTCTGCATGGAACTAAAGAATTGTAATTTGGCTAATGTTGAGTATTAGTCTTTCTTCCTACCAAAATCTTACGTACTTTCAGTAGTTGGTATTTTTGTGACCCCATTGTGAAAATTCTCACAGTAGTGGGGCTTCATATGATAGAAAATAATCATTGGGAGAAGTTAATGGATTAAGATTTAATTCGTACAGGAAAGACAAGGCATTAGGCTTTTGCAAAATTCTATGGAGATCTGGATTTGTTTTCATGCTTGTCTTTGAAGATTTAGCAAAAATTTAAGGTCCTTTTTTGTTATCACTGAAAATCATTTGTAAACTATATGAAAATGTTTGGTGAAAAATTTGAAATTACTATTTTTCTATATTCTGTGTTAATTTTAAATTTATTCTCCAGATGTATTTGAGGATTTCATCTCTCCTACCACCGCTGCCCAGACACTTTTGTTTACAGCCTGTAGTAAGAGGAAAGAGGTGGGTTATTTAGTATGTGGATAACTTTTGCTTTAATATTTAAAATATGTTCAGATATACACTTAGGATGTTTTTTTGTTTATTTTATTGAAGTATAGTTCATTTACAGTGGTAATTTCTGCTATTCAGCATAGTGATTCAGTTACATATATAGTTTATCACAGGATATTGAATATATTTCATCCTGCTATACCGCAGGACCTTGTTGTTTATCCATTCTGTATATAATAGTTTGCATCTTCTAAACCCAAACTTTTAGTTCTTAATGGTTACTTAAGATCATCTTGTCATCAGTGCTTTAGAAGGATTTTTGGATATCCGGTAAAGCAGTACTTTTCTCTGTTAATCTAGGTACTACAAAAGACTATGGGATTTTGCTACCAGATTCTCACAGAACCAAATGCTGATCCTCGAAAAAAAGATGGAGCCCTGCATATGATTGGTTCTTTAGCTGAAATACTTCTGAAGGTATTTGTGTGTGTGTGTGTGTGCATGCAATTAGTTTGTTTAATAGTGGCAATTGAGATAAAACTGAATTGAGGTATAGTTCATATACCAGGGAACGCCCTGTAGCTCAGATGATAAAAATCTGCCTGCAGTGCAGGAGACCCGGGTTTGATCCCTGGGTTGGGAAGATACCCTGGAAAAGGGAATGGCAACCAAATCCAATATTCTTGCCTGGAGAAGTCCATGCACAGACCATGGGGTTGCAAAGAGTCGGACACTACTGAGCAATTTTCGTATACCATATGGTTTGTCCATTTAAACTGTACAGTTCGGTGGTTTTTCTTATGAAGAATTGTGCCACCATCAACTCTAATTCCAAAGAGTTTTCATCATCCCCAAAAGAAACTTTTAGAGGTCACTCCCCATTTTCTCCCAAATCTCCTAGCCCTAGTTGTAATCTCCTTTATGTCTCTGGTAATGGATTTTTCTATTCTGGACATTTCATATAAATGGAATACGTACCTGTGACTTGAATTGCTGATGAAATGTTGGGAGACTGCTGGACTGTTTTCCAAAGTGGCTGTACCATTTTTTATGTATTAATTAGCAGTGTGTGACAACGGTTCCAGTGTCTTTGTCTTTATCAACACTTGGCTATTGTCTGTCTTTTAAAGATATAGCCATCCCAGTTGGTATCAAATGGTAATTTCACTGTGGTTTTAATTTACATTTCCCTCACGACTAATGATACTGAGAATCTTTTTTTATGCTTATTGTCCAGTCTTCCTCGGAGAAATTTCTGTTCAAATCTTTTGTCTATTTTAAATGGAGGTATTTATCTTTTTACTGTGATTTGTTAGAGTTCTGATATATATATATACATATATATATATATATATATATTTTTTTTTTTTTTTAATCTAATTTTTTTGGCCACACTGGGTGGCTTGTGGGATCTTAGTTTCCCAGCTAGGGATCAAACCTGGACCCTTGGGTGTAAAAGTGTAGAGTCCTAACCTCTGAACCACCAGGGAATTCCCTGTATATTCTAAATGCTATGCTTTTAAAAAGCTTTCAAATACAGTTGACCTCTGAACAACACAGGTTTGAACTTTTTTCAGGTTCACTTAACATGTGGATTTTTTTAAGTAGTAAATACTACAGTTGGTTGAATCCACAAATGGAGTTGTTTGAATCCACAGATGCAGAATCACAGATATGCAGGGCTAATTGCAAATTAAGTGGCAGATTTTCAACTGCACAGAGGGTTGGTGTGCCAACCGCCTCATTATTCAAAGATTAGCTGTATGTGATTTGCAAGTATTTTCTACCATTCTGTGGATTATCTTTTATCTTTTCACATTCTTGATGGTGTCCTTTAAGGTACAGTTTCTTATGATTTTGAAAGTGTCTTCTATATTTCTTTGTTTTTGCTTGTGCTGAAGGTAATTCTTTTTGCATGAATTATTTTCTTTTCATATTGTATTAAATTGTAGTATTTTTTCTTCTCAGAAAATTGGTTTTGCTGGAAATTTGTAAACCTGAATATATCCCTTCCCATTATTACCTTGAGAGCAGAATATTTCTAAATCTATGCTGTATTGTTCATGTAGAACCTTTCCAGAGAGGTTCTTTCATTATAATAATTTTATAAGAGAAAAATGTTTTGTAAGATAAGGAATAAAATTAACCATTCTTCTATTACTTAAACACCACTGGTGTTAATGTTCAACATAATTGCTTTGTAAACAAACGATGTAAAAAGATTAAAAAATGTATAGTGATTTTGATGTTAATGTTTGAGAATTAAGATGTTTTGACATCATTAGTCATTTTAAGGATTTGTGTATCTGTTTGACATTTGAGATGATTATATTTGTTTATTTTTACAGAAAAAGATCTACAAAGATCAGATGGAATACATGTTGCAGAACCATGTATTCCCTCTCTTCAGCAGTGAACTAGGCTACATGAGAGCCAGGGTATGTTTTAAAGCTGTATTGTTTTGTGTATTTATGTCTTATAATGAATAACCGCTTATGTGGACTTCTATGTGTTATCCTAGACTTTTGTGTTTCTTTAAATGGCTGCTCATAATGTGTGCATAGTTTTCATCTGTGTCTGATAGCAGCATCTGTCTGTGTTTTGCATTCAGATCTTGCTATCCACACAAACATCATGCAGCCAAAGAGTAAGTTGGGATCATAGTACTGGTCTATTGTTGTCTCTTTTGACTTTATCTACCACTGGCCAGCCTCCAAATTCCCACACAAGAACTTTGGCACTAGAAATATTGTCACATGGTAGAATTTAATGTAAGACACCTATAGTAACTCACTGCATTTTTTTTTTTAAAGGCTTGCTGGGTCCTTCACTACTTTTGTGAAGTGAAGTTCAAAAGTGACCAGAACTTGCAAACAGCCCTAGAACTGACCCGAAGATGTCTGATAGATGATAGGGAAATGCCTGTTAAAGTGGAAGCTGCCATTGCACTTCAAGTGCTGATCAGCAATCAAGAGAAAGGTAAAAGATTTGTATATGTAAGACATAGTCCTAAAAACTTGACATATTGTCTTCCTTTTTATTTGAAGGTATTTCTTGTTTACTCTTTGGTATATATTGATTCAGGATTTGAGGAGTTTTAGCTGTTGGCACCAGAAGTTTTTTCCTCTTTCTCTTACAGCTAAAGAATATATCACACCATTCATCAGACCCGTCATGCAGGCTCTTCTTCACATTATAAGAGAAACAGAAAATGATGATCTTACCAATGTAATTCAGAAAATGATCTGCGAGTACAGTGAAGAAGTTACTCCTATTGCAGTAGAAATGACACAGCATTTGGTATGTTATTTGATCAGTAATGTATGCATTACTTAGATTACAGCAGGTGTTTTCACAGAGCTTACTGTATATCAGGCATCATTCTAAGTCCTTGATACATATTTTAACTCATTTAATTCTCATACAGTCCTATGTGAGGAATATTCCTATACCGAAAGAAAATGTGAGTTATGAAAAGGTTAATTAACTTGCCCAAGTTAGAAGGGGTGGGGCTCCTTCTAACTTGGAGTGGATTGTCATTTCCTTCTCCAGGGGATCTTGTCAACCAGGAATCAACCCCTCATCTCTTAGTTCTACATTGGCAGCCGGGTTCTTTACTAGTAGTGCCACATGGGAAGCCCCAAATGTCAGCCAGTAATACTAATGTTCATAATATTAAGCATTTTCTATGCCTTGCCTCATTTAATCCTCACAGTATCTCTATGAATATGTCAGGAAAAAGAGGTCAAGTAGTCTGTTTGAAGTGACCCAGTAAGTGGTAGAGCAGTACCATTGACTATATAATATTAATTGATTTGGAAATGCCAGTTGTGCTGTCTTAGAACATTTTAAAAACTATGTTTTAGACAAAAATATGTTTATACTGCTTTAAGGGCAAAGCTTAATTATATTCTCTTCAATGTAGGCAATGACTTTTAATCAAGTAATCCAGACTGGGCCAGATGAAGAAGGAAGTGATGATAAAGCAGTTACTGCTATGGGAATCCTGAATACCATCGACACGCTTCTTAGTGTAGTTGAAGATCATAAAGAAGTAAGAAAATAATCCAGTGCTATAAAGTTTTAGGGAATTTCAAGCCATTCTTCATCAGTTGTTCTGTGCTTTTGGGGGGCCTCTGACGTATAGTCTTTGGTCATCTTCTCACATACCTTGATTTTTGCTATCTTTTAACTAGTAGTACCCTTTTCATAGTACCTTATAAATATTTTAGAAGGAATAGGAGGGAGGTATTTGTATCTTTGCCTCAAAGCTCTGAGTTTGGGGTTACCTTTCTCAGATCTAAAAGTATAGTGAAAAAAGAAACAAAAAACAAAAAAAAAAACAAACAAAAAAATAAAAGTATAGTGATTCCTAGGAAAACTTACTCTCGCTAGTTTTTCTTTTTAATAAAAAAATTTTTTAGTTAGGGTATAATCCGTATAACATATACCACCTTAGCCATTTTTAGGTGTACACTGTATGTATTCCAAATGGATGTCCTGCTTCCTGCACTTTTTAACATTATGATGACTGTTAGGAATTTGGGATCCAATTGAGGATCATACTGATAATTAAAGGGGAATTTGTATATTCTATCTATCTTGTATGACTTGGGTGCACTGCTCACTGTTAGATAAATGGAGCTGACTTAAAAATTACTGGGAGTGGTAGGATTAATACCTTCTTTTAAATAATTTTTCAGTAAGCTATTGATTTGTATCTCTGTTAACTTCACTTACATTTGGCTGAATTATAAGATTTTAGTCTCTGCAGAATGATGTGGCTCCATTTTTCTAGGAAATTTTTTTTTCTTATAGTAAACTATACTTGTTATTTCTGGTTTGTCTGATTGTAATGGTATTAAGTTTCATTCCCAGATTGATTCACAATTTTGAAACATTCCATTTTGAAACAAAGGCTTAAAATAATTTGTTGACAATATTGACTTTACATGTAAATGCATTGAATTATTATAGTATTTAATAATTCACTCAGTGTGCTGCAATTCCATATGATTTTTTTCTTCTCTTTTAGATAACCCAGCAGCTTGAAGGAATCTGCTTGCAGGTCATTGGAACTGTTTTACAGCAGCATGTCTTAGGTAGGTACCTCTGATTGTTCTAAGAATATCCTACTATTTCATATGAGCAAGCATTGTCCTAATGACTTGGTACTCTCTTTTAGAATTCTATGAGGAGATCTTCTCTTTAGCACACAGTTTGACATGTCAACAAGTGTCTCCACAGATGTGGCAGTTACTACCTCTGGTATTTGAGGTTTTTCAGCAAGATGGTTTTGATTACTTTACAGGTAGGTGAAATCATCATAGAAATACTTAGGGTTCCCCCTGTTTGTATTCAGTTTTAGTATATCACTTGAACACAAAGTTTTGCATATTCTTAAATGCTTCCTTGTTTGGATAAGTTATCAGTAGTAATTAATGCTCCAAAATGACCCTAGCTTTGATTTCCATTATACATTTTGTTTTAGTTATCACTTGAGATTTTTTTCACTAAAACACATATTCTTAAGTTTCTGTTTCCTTTCAGTCTTCTTTGTATAATCTTTAACATAATCTTTATGTTTACTAAATATGAAGGAATATACTTTAATAATAGGCTCATTTTTACATTTAATTACAAATGAATAATTAAAAGTGAATGTTAGGGATAAAACATTCAGACTTGCTTCTTTTTTTAGATTTTTCAGAAACACAGCATTTATGTTAGTAAAGATATTTAACTTACATTTTTTATTAATACAGATATGATGCCTCTGCTTCATAATTATGTAACAGTTGATACAGACACACTTCTATCTGATACCAAGTACCTTGAAATGATATACAGTATGTGCAAAAAGGTAGGTCACCCTAATACAAGAACATGTGAGGCTTATATTATAAAAAGTACAAAATTGTAAAGAGACATGATACTACATTATGGTAAATATCATATGAGTTTGACATAATAAGGGTTATTTAAAAGTTATCAACATAATGGCTTTGATTCCTAGATCTCTCATTGATGACTTTGACAAGTATTTATGTCTACCTTCTGGTATTTAATTAGAGCTACGTTTCTTGATTTTAGTGCCTGGATCTTATCTTAGCTTGTTCCCTGCTAAGTTTTGAATCAAAAGAAGAAAAGGCCAGAAATGATCAACAATGTTTTATAAAGAACATTCTCAGACTCAAAGATACAGAAAAGAAACTAATGGTTACCAAAAGGGGAGGGAGGGTATAAATTATGAGATTGGGATTAACAGATACGATCTACTGTATATAAAATTAATAAACAACAAGCTTCTGCTGATGTTCAAATAAATAATAAACCATAATGGAAAATAATATGAAAAAGAACATGTATATGTATTAATGACTTCGCTGGTGGCTCAGTTGGTAAAGAATCTGCCTGCAGGAAACCCAGGTTCAGTCCCTCGGTGGGGAAGATCTCCTGGAGAAGGAAATGGCAACCCACTCCAGTATTCTTGCCTGGAAAATCTCATGGACAGAGGAGCGTAACAGGCTACAGTTCATGGGGTCACGAAGAGTTGGACACAACTTAGCGACTAAACTGTACTATGTGTAAGTGAATCAACTTTGCTCTACACCAGAAATGAATACAACATTGTAAATCAACTACTTCAATAAGGGAAAAAAAAGAAAGGAACTCCTTGGAGGCTGTGGGTTTGCAGTAGCTGTACAGTATTAGTAAATAGCAAGATTATAAAATCTGAAGGTTCATTTTTAAAAAGTCAAAAGTACTAGGCCATTTTTGGAAAATCATAAGATACATATACATGGTGAATGTTGCCTTTTTTTTTTTCCTCTTAAGAAGTAGGAAATAAAATGATTGATTGGGGTCCTCTGATATCAGAGTCAGTGTAATTGGTAACATGAGTTCCTTACATTATTTGTTGAGAACTCTCAGTCTGTTATTTAAAACCAGACATTAAAAAATGATGTTCCTCCATGAAGTTTTTAGATGTGTTTGTCATCCTCATTCTTTCTGAACACTTAGTTGCAGAATAATCTAGTTATGTTATTATTTATTGCTAATTGTTTATATTGATGTTCTAGGAACAGAGATAGCTATGCCATCTATACTCCAATTTTAAAACACTTATCCTTAACCCTTTGATTCCTCTAGTGCTAATGAGCATGTGAATTACATGCTTTTATTTCTTCTCTGGGGACAACTTCTGCCATCAGCAGACTGCCTTTTCATCCTGCTCATCTCACAATCCATTGCCAGTATTTTTTTTTTTTAGACACAGTGGTTGTCAACTTGTTACAGTCCAGAATGGCACAACAGGGGAGGGCCTTTGATTATTTGGACCAATGTTACAAACAACTCCAAATCCTTACAGTTCTTTAGACTGTAGTCTGCAATCACTCATATTTATTTATTAGACTCTCTTAAATACTTAAGCAGTTACAGACTGATTTAAAGGTTTTGAGACGCCTCCTTGCAGTTTATATTTTGTGTTGATCAGGTTCTTACAGGAGTTGCAGGAGAAGATGCAGAGTGTCATGCAGCAAAATTGCTAGAGGTCATCATTCTGCAGTGCAAAGGGCGTGGCATTGACCAGGTCAGTGAAGCCATTAATGATTCAGATTGCAGGATTCAGAGAAGGAATCTTTCCTTCCGCTTTTTGTTTTTGGGCATTTGTTATATATATATATTGTATATTGTTTATTATGACACCAAGATAACATGTTAAAATTGTTTAAAATTTAACCAATATTTAATAGTGATCATATATTTAATATGTATGGAAATAAACAAAATGATTACCACAGTAAGGTTAGTCAGTAGGAATATTTTGAATCCATGATTGCTCTTGTGGTGGGGCTCTCATATCGGTGAAGACTGATTTTTCTCTAAAATTGGATTTCCCACTGAAATGCTTCAGCAATAAAAATTACTGGATCATTTAATGGAAAAGGGTTTAGTTGAGGAAACCAGAAAATTAATATGGTTAGGATAGTTAATGCCTGCTGTTACTGACAGTTTTGAAATGTTTTGTTCTTTCTCTATAGTGTATTCCCTTATTTGTGGAAGCAGCTTTAGAGAGGCTGACGAGAGAGGTGAAGACAAGTGAACTTCGAACAATGTGCCTGCAAGTTGCCATTGCAGCTTTGTATTACAATCCACACCTACTTCTCAATACTTTAGAAAATCTTCGCTTCCCTAATAATGTTGAACCAGTTACAAATCATTTTATTACACAATGGCTTAATGATGTTGATTGTTTCTTGGGGTAAGTGACATGTACTGGGTCTTTGTTTATATAACTTTGTGAGGAACTGTGCAAAATTTTTTTAAGGAAAAGAAGAAAATATTTATTTTATTTTTTTCAGGCTTCACGACAGAAAGATGTGTGTTCTGGGCCTGTGTGCTCTTATTGATATGGAACAAATACCACAAGTTTTAAATCAGGTTTCTGGACAGATTTTGCCAGCTTTTATTCTTTTATTTAATGGATTAAAAAGAGCTTATGCCTGCCATGCAGAACACGAGAATGACAGTGACGATGACGATGAAGCTGAAGATGATGATGAAACGGGTAAGGGATTTGCAGTGTAGGAAGCCAGTCATTACCTAGTTAGAAATATCACTGGACTTATTCCTTTAGCCCTTCTTCTAATGAAATGTGGGATCATAGCTAAATATTTACACGTTCATTCATTCATAGACTGTTACTAGATTCCCACTGGAGTGTAAGGTCCATGAGGGCAGAACTTTGAGCTGTATCTCCATTACATAAAGCAGTTCTAGGCAAAAATGGCACCCCACTCCAGTACTCTTGCCTGGAAACTCCCATGGACGGAGGAGCCTGGAAGGCTGCAGTCCATGGGGTCGTTAAGAGTCAGACACGACTGAGCGACTTCACTTTCACTTTTCACTTTCATGCACTGGAGAAGGAAATGGCAACCCACTCCAGTGTTTTTGCCTGGAGAATCCCAGAGACGGGGTAGTCTGGTGGGCTGCCGTCTGTGGGGGTCGAAGAGAGTCAGACATGACTGAAGCGATGCAGCAGCAGCAGGCAAAAATGATTTTTGGTTTGGGGTTTTTAGTGTTTGTGAGCATCTAATACATTTCACCTGTGAGATACTACAGACCACACGAGTAAAAATAGATGTTGTTTAAGTTATTGTAATGGTTCCAAAATATGATAATTGCCATTTTTGTCTTTTATCATATATTATTTTAGCCAGCCTTTTAAAAAAAATCTCATAAAAGGTATTCCTGTGGAAATAACAAACTGTTGCTTTACTATTGGTATTTATTTGGTTTGGTAAATACCATAAGGTTCAGAGCATGCCAAGTGCTGGCTCTCACTCAGTCCATTTTCCAATCTTAGAATCTATATATAATATTAGAATACTGGAATCTAGATTATTAACAATTGTGGTAGTTTTCTTAGATTTCTGTGAGAGTTTTTTTCTATTTATTGCTGAATGTGTATTTAAACACCAATTCCTGGAACTCTCCCTTGAATTATTCAGTTGTGATTTTCCAACAATGATCATTGTCAGTGAGTTAAAATGAGTAACAGAATATTTCAGTGTTAACAAGAGCACCTTTTTATGATTTGGCAGAGGAACTGGGCAGTGATGAAGATGATATTGATGAAGATGGACAAGAATATTTAGAGATTCTGGCTAAGCAGGCAGGTGAAGATGGAGATGAGGAAGATTGGGAAGAAGATGATGCTGAAGAAACTGCCCTGGAAGGCTATTCTACAATCATTGATGATGAAGATAACCCTGTTGATGAGTATCAAATATTTAAAGCTATATTTCAGAGTAAGTTTACTTGTTCTATGTAATTCAGATAGTTCCATATGACCCATTTTCCTGAATCAAACTGTTCTTCTTTATGTCTGCCCCCTAAAGAAGAGATTGGGGTATATCAAACCCAAACTAGAATACGATTTAGGATTGTTAGGCAAAGTAACCAAAGTTACTTCTCCTATTGCCTTAGACATTCAGAGTATTTTCCTCATCCTGTTATTTTACTTTTATTTAGACCATAATTTTGAAATAGGCACATCATAGGAAAATTGTATACTTCATTGTAGCCTCCCAGGTTTCCCCAGAAGTATGTACCCTTATGTTTCTTGTGTTTGTGTATTTTTCCCCCTGGCTAAACCTGTGCTTACCTATCTGAGAATTTGACCATTTTTTTTACATGTATAGTCTTGGGAATCTTTATTCTTTTCTCCTGCTTCACAATGTGTGGCTATAGACTGCTAGGTGCCACTTTTTGTTTTTGATAATCATTTACTTGGATTTCAACAAAATACAACATCAGTATTCTTTAACCTAGCTTAAGAAATTTAAATTGACACTATATTTGAACCTCCTTTCCTTCCAGTTAACTACTTTCCTAGTTTATCATCCCTATACATTATGAATTTTGATGTAGAATAAATTCTCTGATAAGCAAAGCATTAATCTTCCAAGCCCATGACAAAGCAGTTTTGATGCAAGGTTGCGGAAATGCAAGTAATTGTTTTGGGGCTATGTGGCAGGCTGTTAAAATTGATTGAAGTGCCAAGAACTGACTGGCTTTTGTCCTTGACTGTGTATTTTGTATACTTAAACACATGTTAATTCCTAAATGATGGTTTATAATAGAAGGCTCATGCACAGTAAAGGCAATAAAGTAGAATATCATGAGGAAATGAGTTTTCATTCTTGGGAAATACTCTGTAAAAATTTTTTATTTTGTGGAAAGCCTTTATAGAGAACATTTCTCTCACTCACTCACCATCCACACAAACCCCTTTCTGTAGCTAATTGAAACACAGACATATATAGTTAGACTTGTTACCATTATGTATCAACTTATCTAGTGCATGTTTTCATTAAACAGTGAGATTTTTAACACCTGGTCTTGTGATATGCTGGGAAATTTTGTTATTCCTTCTTTCGGGTTGTATTTGACCATTATTTAGACTATAATATAAAAATATGTGAGTACTGCAGAGTACCTTTCTATGGAAAGACTACATATATTTAAGAAAGATTTTTGAATAAGAAATGCAGAAAAAAATAATTTACTTTGTACCATTCATCTCTTTTTTAAGGTTTCTGGGTTTTGTTTTTTAATGTAGGAGTTTGAGAATTATATCTAGAATGTGGGAATGTGTCCATTTTTAAGTTGCTTTAACTCTGAATCTTCTAAGGAGTTTGAGTTAACTTTATTTCTAGTTTCCCTACTTTGTTACTTGTTAGATAACAACTGATTTAGGCTCTATTTACTAACGGTGAGGATTTTGAGCATGATTAGATTTTTGAGGCATAATGCTAACCATAGCTTTTTCCCCTGTATGTTTTTCTCACAAACAATTTAAAATACTGTAGGTAATTATTGGGAAAATATAAACGAGATCAGAATTTCAGTACTGGAGGTAGAGTAGAGGGAATAGAATAGTAGAGAACTACCAGGACTCTTACCGCCCTTTTTTACCTTGTTTTCTTTTTGATAGCTATACAAAATCGTAATCCTGTGTGGTATCAGGCTCTGACTCATGGTCTTAATGAAGAACAAAGAAAACAGTTACAAGATATAGCGACTCTAGCTGATCAAAGAAGAGCAGCCCATGGTATGTTACTTGACCCTCTTTAATGCAATTAATAACTTTGATACAGCTTTAAAATTTAAATTTGGTGATTTAAATTATGTAAAAGCTACAGTTGTTGGAAGTGATAAGAAATTCACTCCAATCTGTAGGAATGAGATGAATTTTGGTTTTGGCCACAATTTCTTAATTTTAAGTGTAGTTGAAGACTATAATAAGGTTGCTAAACCTCATGAGGCTGGTTTGATAGTGGAAAATTCTGAAAACTGCCGTTTCTTAAAAGTATATTAAAGACATACATCATTTCTTTTCATCAGTAAACGTTTCATGCTTAACGATATATAAATGCTTTTCAATATAGGATATTTTAGGTAATACACATTCTAACAGTTTTGTAGGTCTTAATAACTGTGAGTAAGACTAGTTTTGTATTCAGCGAGGGTCCTCCTTATAAAAAAGGAAGTATTTATACCTCCTTTCTAAAGTATTTATATTTGAATTTGCTTGCAGTAAATTCATTAGCTGTTACTACCTTTGGATTTGGATCTATTGATTCACTGTTTGACTCAAAATAGGGTGTTTAAAGATTTTTCTTTTTAAACAACGGGAAGTAAAAATTGCCTAAGAAGTCTACAGCATACAGGAGAGTTCATCTTCTCTACATATTACACACTTCTCTTCTTTACATATGGAGGGAGAACAGAGACCAAAGTTTGGAACTTCCTGGCTAATATTGGTGGTTTAGCTGTTGTTAATGTCTGTTGGTTCCTTCTGTTCTCCAAAGTAGTAAGCTGATCGAATGCTCTACCAAACATTTACTTTTTGTTTTTCTAGAATCCAAAATGATTGAGAAACATGGAGGATACAAATTCAGTGCTCCAGTCGTGCCAAGTTCTTTCAATTTTGGAGGCCCGGCACCAGGGATGAATTGAGTTACCACTTTCCTTCCTGCAGTGTGATTGTAGTGAAGAGCTTGTGTTCCTCCTAGTAGCGGTTCCAGAACTGGTTCATGTTATCTACTCTAAACTAATTGATCAATAGATGGACAAAGAAACCCCAGAAGGTGGGACTTGATCATGCAACTTGGCACTGAAAATGAAACTAGAGGGATTTTGGCCGGGGAGGGAGGTAACTTGGGGGGTAGGGAGTATTTTCTTTATTTTTTGAAGAAAGTAAGGATTTGACTGAAAGTTCAAGTGACACTGTGGAAATCTGCAACAGGAGGGGATGTCATGAAGGCAGCTTTTCTTTTTCTGAGGAAAAAAATAGGCATGGGCTACAGGACTATTTAAAATGTCTCATTTACAGTATAAGCTCAAAGGTAGATGTAATTTTTACACCTATGAGTATTTGTCCAATTTCTGTCTCTCCTTCACCATTGGGTATCTATTCTTTATATGTAAATAAGATAAGGTAATGGATAGCCTTATTCAATCTTCATCATTTTCATTCATCAAAGATTGTTCCTATGTAGATTATTGGACATTTATTGTAGCACTACATAACTGATTAAAAAAAAATCTGT
Organism: Bos javanicus; assembly: GCF_032452875.1. Classification (NCBI taxonomy): domain Eukaryota; kingdom Metazoa; phylum Chordata; class Mammalia; order Artiodactyla; family Bovidae; genus Bos; species Bos javanicus. Next base: position 43,279,433 of record NC_083882.1, on the reverse strand, counting down.
AAATGAATTAGCACTTTCATATTGAAACAAGCCTGCTAGCCTATGTATAAAATAGCAAAATGTTTGCTGTTTATAAAAAGATGGGATGTAATGGGGTGGGGGTCAGGGGTAATTTCAAGTTATTAATTTAAAAATGAATTAGCAATTTTGTACCTGGTGACTTTGTGGTGCACTCACCTCTGATAGTGACTTGAATTCGGTATGTTAAAAGGGGTTAGTGATATTTCATTGCTGCTAAAAATGGCAACTCCCTCTGTGTCCTGTTTTTTTCTTAAAGCTCTCAGTGTACAAGTGGATATTTGGGTACAAGACCTTACTGTAACAAAGAGGAAAGGTGATATTTGAAGCATGTAAATTGGATATAAAGTTCTACTCTTAAAGAGTTGATCAAAGAGTATGACTAAACATCTATATATGCAATCTATTAAAAGAACTTAATTCGGCTCTTATGTCTTGATTTGATTGCAGTTTTTTTCTAATTATAAATTTTTTCCTCATTGATCTATTTTTATCCTATAACTAGAAAGAATAGGAAATGCACACTTTTAAAATTGACATTAACACCTGCCCACCTCCCTTTCCCATCTCCTCTGCCCCTCTTGTTGATGCTGGTATCTGATAGGCTGAAGGCACAGGGTTCCCTCCAAAAACCACTGTTGATACCACTGCAAAAACAAGCCAGCAACAAGACAACATGGAGAGGTTGGCTTGCTTCCCTCTCTTCTAACTGCATGTTCAAAAATAAGCTTTTATTGATCTTGAACATCTGTCAGATGAGTCATACATTGGGTTATTTTTTTATATACATGTATACACACAATATTTCAAATTGAAAGCAACATCTCAATGGATTCAAAACTATTGAGTGCTGTTGTCTATAACAGACTAGAAAATTTGTAAATGTAAAAATGAAACAAATGCACATATTATTTAAAATGCATAATGAAAACCCATTGGTGTTGTGTTTTTCTTGTATGCCAGTAATTAAGCCACTACTGTTGGCATTGTTTGGTTTTCTATTTTAACACTGAAGGAGTGAAAGTATTTCCTATATTTATGAATTTACTATGAAAATCTTGGCAAAAAAAGAAAAAAATGTTTATCTGAAATGTGTGGGTGAAAATTGTTAATCAAGTGTGTTTCTACTTTTTCGCCCCAAGTTGAACACCATCTGTAAACCCTAGGTTGCTTCAGGGGATTTCATTATTACATAAAAGTCATAAAACTAAAATGGGGTAGTTGTATATATGCAACATTATGTACAGAGGGGAAGTGCTGAATAGTATTAAACATTTTTGTCTTCCTTTACCTTTTATCCCCTTCCTAATATCTAGTCTACTTTTTTAAATTTCAAATTTCACTGCTCTTTGAATTGATAATTTCAATTTTCACATTGTTACTGGAAACCATATTAATAAAGGTTTTAGTTATTCCCATGCACAGTATGAAAATTCTCGGTTGCTGAGATTTTGTTTCAAGAAAATGTATTGGCATGTCTTTGAGATCAAGTTTTATTGTCTCCTCTGTCATACAATCCAAACTAATCTACATTTATGAATTTTTGACTGAAATGAAAGACCTTAAAATTAAACTATATTTAATATTAAATATTGTTCAAATGGTAGTTTCTAATGCATCAAATATACCTCGATTATTTTCAGTATTTCCTTAAATATAACATCAAATTAGAGTTTCTTATAGATTATGAATCTTGATAATGTATCAGTGTTTTTAAATAAGGTTATAGGACTTTTAGATAACTTTTTGAGAGTAGTATTTATAAACTTGTAATTAGTTGCATGTGGATTTTATTTATTTCTTTAACATACAGCATTTCCCACAGTTTCACTAATCTATAACTTATTTTTTAATTTATACAAGTTAATTCTGATTTTGTTTGGGTTTCAGTATGTCTTTTTTAATGGCTGACATTAGCATAAAATCTTCACTTTTTTGTAAACCTAAGCCATCCATTTTTATAAAAGCTATTCGTTTATCAGTATTAAATAAAAGATGTTAATCTATTTCTCTGCAGGTAACAGAATGGTGATTACTAATCTACATGCCTTACCAGGATAATGACTGCTATGTTCACCTCTTGAAGAGACCAGAGTGTAGAGCAGGGGTGGCCATACCACAGCGCTGTGGCTATGTTCAGTTCCAGATATAGTCCCTGAAGCAAGCATTTAGAAAAAGTTATTAGGGATTATATTAATATACACCATGTCTTTGGGAGGATTTAGCACAATGGCTTAAGCATAGTAGGCATTCCATAAGTGCTTGTGAAATAAATGACCTAAACTTACATTAAAACATTGGTTATAAAAATGTCAGTTCTGTTCTATGTAATTTTAAGTTTTGGTGAATGTTGATCCCTTCTGAAGTTGAGGTTTTACCGTTGATGAGGTTGGCCACCCTTGCAGTAATAGCATTTTACTTCGGTGCATGTGGTTTTTACAAACGGAAACTAGATATAATAGAAATCCAGAATTTTGTTACTATGAGAGGAATATCTTTTAAGTAACTTTTTGAGAGGTAATTCCCCCTTTAGTTTTTTTTTTAGAGCACAGGTGATAGGTAGAAATTTGTCAATTATATTTGGTATCTGAATCCTATATTTAAGTGCTTCCTGCTGCTGCTGCTGCTAAGTCGCTTCAGTTGTGTCCGACTCTGTGCTTCCTACCAGAGTCTTTTTTAAAATTTCCTTTTAACATCCTTTTAATAAACTCAAAAAGGAATTTCCTCAATCTGAAAGAAAGGCTCAAACTAATGGACTTAATAATGAGAGTAAAAACCCTTCCCCCTAAGATCAAAAATGCCCCTGTTGCCCCTTCTGTTTAGCGTTGTACATAGGGTTTTGTTTATTGTTATTCCATTGCTACTGTGTCCGACTCTGACCCCATGATCTGCAGAACGCTAGGCTCCTCTCTGTCCTCCACTTTCTCCCCGAGTTTGCTCAAATTCATGTCTGTTGAGTCAGTGATGCTATCTAACTATTTCGTCCTCTCCTTTTGCCTTCAATCTTTCAATAAGGGTTTAGCCAGGGCAGTTAGGGAGGAAGAAATAAGACATCCAGTGGGAAAGGAAGAAGTAAAATGTATTCTCAGATGACTGATGTCACAGAAAACCCCGAAGAATCCACACACAAAGAGCTAATGACTTCAAGTTTGCAAGGCATAAGATTAATATACAAATACACAGTTGTATTTCTATACAGCAGCAGTGAAATTAAGAAAATTACATTTACAGTGTTGTTTAGTCACTAAATTATGTTCGGCTCTTGCCACCCCATGGACTGTAACCCGTCAGGCTCCTCAGTCAATAGGATTTCCCAGGCAAGCATACTGCAGTGCAGTGGGCTGTCATTTCCTTCTCCAGGGGATCTTCCCAACACAGGGATTGAAGTCTGCTGCTTGGTTGGCAGGTTCTTTACCACTGAGCCATCACCTAGTAAGAATAGGTAACCTTTTTTTTCTTTTTTTGCTGTAACTTCTGGCTTCTGGGATTTTAGTTCCCCAATCAGGGATTGAACACATGCCCTTGGCAGTTAAAGCACAGAGTCCTAACCACTGACCACCAGGGAATTCCCAAGGATAGATACCTTCTACTGACCAAAGGAATAGAATTGAGAGTCTAGAAATAAACATTTAAGTTTATTGTCAATTGATTTTCAACAGGGGCTTCCCTCATAGCTCAGTTGGTAAAGAATCTGTCTGCAATGCAGGAGACCCCAGTTCTATTCTTGGGAAGATCTGATGGAGAAGGGATAGGCTACCCACTCCACTATTCTTGGGCTTCCCTTGTGACTTAGCCAGTAAAGAATCCACCTCCAATTTGATCCTTGGGTTGGGAAGATCTGCTGGAGAGGAGAAAGGCTACCCACTCCAGTATTCTGGCCTGGAGAATTTTCATGGGGTCACAAAGAGTCGGATACGACTGAGCAACTTTCATATTCCTAGGTGGCACTAGTGGTAAAGTATCCACCTGCCAATGCAGGAGACATAGGAGACTCAGGTTCTATCTCTGGTTTGAGAAGATCCCCTGGAGGAGGGAGTGGCAACCCACTCCAGTATTCCTGCTGGGGAATACCATGGACAGAGGTGCCTGGTGCGCTATATAATCCATAGGATCACAAACAACTGGACATGACTGAAGTCACTTAGCACATACTTATGCACAATTTTCAACAAGGGTCCCAAAACCAATGTAGGAAAGAATCTTAAAAATGGCTCTGAGACAGCTGGGCATATTCTTAGGAAAAAATACAGGTGTAACTCGTGGTGACTGAACTAGTTAAGTTTCTTGGATATAACACCAAAGACCAAGAAACAAAAACATGATTTAGATTTCATCAAAACGTTGGTTCAAAGGTTACTTTTGAAAAGTGAAAAGACTCCACAGGATGGGAAAAAATACCTGCTACTCTTGAGTATATGCAGAACTTAACAAGAAAACCCCAATGTAAGAATGGTAAAGAATCCAATTAGACCTTTCTCCAAAGAAATAAATGGCCAGTTATCTTAGGAAATGCTTAACATCTCTAGTCATTCAGTTCAGTTCACTCAGTTGTGTCCAACTTTTGCGACCCCATGCACAGCAGCACACCAGGTTTCCCTCTCCATCACCAACTCCTGGAGCCTGCTCAAGCTCATGTCCGTTGAGTTGGTTGATGCCTTCCATCCATCTCATCCTCTATCGTCCCCTTCTCCTGCCTTCAATCTTTCCCAGGATCAGGGTCTTTTCCAGTGAGTCAGTTCTTTGCATCAGGTGCCCAAAGTATTGGAGTTTCAGCTTCAGCATCAGTCCTTCCAATGAATATTCAGGACTTAGGATGGACTGGTTGGATCTCCATGCAATCCAAGGGACCCTCAAGAGTCTTTTCCAACACCACAGTTGAAAAGCATCAATTCTTCAGCCTCAGCTTTATAGTCCAACTCTCACATTCATACGTGACTACTGGAAAAACCATAGCTTTGACTAGACGAACCTTTGTCAGCAAAGTGATGTCTTTGCTTTTTAATATGCTAGTCATTAGGGAAATGCAGATCAGAATTCATGATGCAGTATTCCTTATCTACTATCCTGTTTAATCAAGAAGGTACACAATCACAAGTATTGGTGAGGAAGAAGAGAAATTGTACCCCTGTACAGTGTTGGTACAATATAAAATACTTATCTGTTGTATAAAAGTTTGACGGTTCCTTAAAAGGTTGAAAAGTGTCACCTAAAAATTCCACTCATACACATATATATATGTATACACACACACATATATATATATATAATTTGAGAGAATTGAAGCCTATCCACACAAGAACTTGGTGCACAGTTGTTCATACTAGCATTATTATAGCCAAGAGCAGGAAACAATCCAAATAGCCACTGGTGAGTGGATAAACAAAATGTGAAATATCCATGCAATCAGATTTTTGACAGTAAAAAGGAATGATGTGCAATTACACACTACAGAGTGGATGAGCCCTGAAAACAATTCAGACACAAGTCCATATATATGAAATGTCAGGAATGAGCAGATCCGTAGATTAGTAGTCACTGGGACAGGGGTGGGGAGGGATGACGGAATGGAGTGAGTGTGATGGGCGTAGGTTTTCTGTTGGCATGATTAAAGTGTTTCCCACTGGGTACTGGTGATGGTTGAACAGCCTGGTGAATATACTAAAAACTACTGAAGTGCATGTATACTTTAAAATGGTGAGTTTTCTGATATACGAGTATCTCAATTTTCAGTTTTCAGTTTGTTTAAAGTTCTCTAAAAAGTAATACTCAATGTTTATTCATTAAGTAAGAGCTGTTGCTGCTACTAAGTCACTTCAGTCGTGTCCGACTCTGTGCAACCCCATAGACGGCAGCCCACCAGGCTCCCCCATCCCTGGGATTCTCTAGGCAAGAACACTGGAGTGGGTTGCCATTTCCTTCTCCAATGCGTGAAAGTGAAAAGTGAAAGTGAAGTCGCTCAGTCGTGTCCAACTCTTAGCGACCCCATGGACTGCAGCCTTCCAGGCTCCTCCGTCCATGGGACTTTCCAGGCAAGAGTACTGGAGTGGGTTGCCATTGCCTTCTGCGAAGTAAGAGCTAGCTATTCCCGTACATAGGGAAAACTGTCTTAGAGATTGTATTCTGCCAATATTTAGTTATTTGAGCTAACTGCTCTTTTTTTTTTTTTTTTAATCACATCACCCCATCAAACAGCCCTAGCTGGCACTGAACTTTGGCAGGGTGGATAGCAGGAGGAAGAATCTTAAAAAAAATTTTTTTTCCTGTAAATGCTGCATCTTTGTTATATATTTCAGTGTAATACAGCATTAGAAATTTAACACTGAGCCATCTTTTTTTCCGCCTCCTCCCAAAATTACAGCACCTAGTGCTTTTCTATAAAATGGTATCAATCTTACTGTTTATTTGGAGACAAACGCTTCACTTGGAAAAAAAAAAAAACCCTCACCTTGACTTGAGTATGTCTTTTCAGAAAAATAAAAATCATTTTAAAAACAATGGTTTCATTTATAGACTATTCTTTACTGCTGAAGTACTACCTGCTGACTATGTATATTAGTGAAACTTGATTTTCCTTTTGTCTAGAATGTTATATTTTAGATTTAAGCAAATGTAATTAGAAGCCAAAAATGACTGCTAGAATCTTACAGAGGAAGCCAATTTCAAAGGAACACCTGGAATCTTCAAGGGCTTTAATTGATAAAATTTTGTAAATAAGAGTTTATTTTCTCTTAGCTTGCCATTAAAATCAAACACATTAACCACAACTAATAACCTTGGAGCTCAGTTATCAGGTGCTATTTTCAAAGATGGAACGAATTCTCTGGTGGCTCAGCAGTAATGAATCCGCCAGCCAACACAAGAGGTGCAGGTTCCATCGCTGGGTAGGGAAGATCCCCTGGAGAAGGTAATGGCCAACCACTCCAGGAATCTTGCCTGGGAAATCCCACTACAGAGGAGCCTGGCAGAAGAGAGTCCTGAGGTGGCAAGAGTTGGACACGATTTAGCGACTCATTCAACAACGAATGAATGAATGAATTGGGTTAACAAGTGGTCCATGAGTAGAGCTGATAAAATGGCAAACTGCACATACTGGAGTTCCTATCAATAACTTGAAATGGAGAGGGTGGGAAGATTTGGGAGAATGGCATTGAAACATGTGAAATGTCATGTATGAAACGAGATGCCAGTCCAGGTTCAATGCACGATGCTGGATGCTTGGGGCTGGTGCACTGGGACGACCCAGAGGGATGATATGGGGAGGGAGGAGGGAGGAGGGTTCAGGATGGCGAACACATGTTTTAAAATTATTAAATTAAATAAAAAAAAAATACCTTGAAATGATGGGAGTCCTGCAATTAGCCACTAACAAAACATTACCAGTATTATCAGCACTATGCTTAAGTCAGCATACATACTGAGAACTATATCTGAGATTGGAAAGGAACGTTTTAAGTAACATATACTTCTAAAAGTATATTCTAATAAAGCTCTGATTAATGTTTTCAGTGTAGAAGCCGAGTGAGATTAACTGAGTTTATACTGCAGAGCAAGGATTCTGGGTCCATGAGCCCTATGAAACTGTGATGCCTTTAGTATATTTTTCATAGCTTTCATCTGAATCTCAAAGGAGTTTTCAAAGTGCTTAGAAACCACCGGTGTTGAGCATTAAAGTGAGACTTAGAGAGGTAACATCAAGCATTTGAAAAGTACCTCTGATGGGCACTGTACTACCTTTTTCTACATTCTCATATATCTTCCCAATCAACACTTGTGAAGTTTGTTTTTTATTTATTTGCTCTGGGTCTTAGTTGTAGCATGTGGGATCTAGTTCCCTGATCAGAGATCGAACCCAGGCCTCCTGCATTGGGAGCACAGTCTTAACTACTGGACCACGAGGAAAGTCCCTGAAGTAAGTTTTTATTTTACAAATGGGGCAAGAGTTTCTAAGACAAGTGACACATCTAACAGCCACAGCTTCCAATGAAGAGCAAATGACTAGCTTGTTTTTAAAATCTTTAGCATTTTAAGAAAAAAGACAAAAATTCTTCAGTGTTTGAAAATGAAAGTCGTTCAGTTGTGTTGGACTCTGCCACCCCATGGTCTATACAGTCCTTGGAATTTTCCAGGCCAGAATACGGGAGAATACCAGAAAACTGGTAGCCATTCCCTTCTCCAGGGGATCTTTCCAACCCAGGGATGAAACCCAGGTCTCCCGCATTGCAAGCAGATTCTCCACCAGCTGAGCCACCAGAGAAGCCCTCAGTGTAAGAATTGTAGATTTTTTTCAGTGTTTTAAAAATTGTACAAATTTAGAGGGAAAATGTATTAATAAACCTATTCCAGAAATAATTTGGTAACTCAAAGTCACCTTCTCCTAGACATAGTTACTTTTAAGAGTTGAATGCATTAATTTTTTTGCCAAACCACCAGACTTGTGGGATCTTTGTTTCCTCACCTAGCCCTCAGCAATGAAAGCACGGAGTCCTAACCACTGGACTGCCAGGGCATTCCTTCCACGTTTCTTCTACACATAGAATACTTTAGTAGTTATATCGGTGTGCAAATATGCCCAAATCAACCAATTCTTCAGAAAATTCTGAGTTAAATGTTTTTAAAAACTAATAGTTTTTGAAGGCGGCTAGAACCAGACCACCTGACTCTTGAGAATCCTATATGCAGGTCAGGAAGCAACAGTTAGAACTGGACATGGAACAACAGACTGGTTCCAAATAGGAAAAGGAGTACGTCAAGGCTGCATATTGTCACCCTGCTTATCTAACTTACATGCAGAGTACATCATGAGAAACTCTGGGCTGGAAGAAGCACAAGCTGAAATCAAGATTGCCGGGAGAAATATCAATAACCTCAGATATGCAGATGATATCACCCTTATGGCAGAAAGTGAAGAACTAAAAAGTCTCGATGAAAGTGAAAGAGGAGAGTGAAAAAGTTGGCTTAAAGCTCAACACTCAGAAAACTAAGATCATGGCATCCGGTCCCATCACTTTCTGGGACATAGATGGGGAAACAGTGAAACAGTGTCAGACTTTTATTTTGGGGGGCTCCAAGGTCACTGCAGATGGTGACTGCAGCCATGAAATTAAAAGACGCTTACTCCTTGGAAGGAAAGTTACGATCAACCTAGATAGCATATTCAAAAGCAGAGACATTACTTTGCCAACAAAGGTTCGTCTACTCAAGGCTATGGTTTTTCCTGTGGTCATGTATGGATGTGAGAGTTGGACTGTGAAGAAAGCTGAGCGCCCAAGGATTGATGCTTTTGAACTGTGGTGTTGGAGAAGACTCTTGAGAGTCCCTTGGACTGCAAGGAGATCCAACCAGTCCATTCTAAAGGAGATTAGTCCTGGGTGTTCATTGGAAGGACTGATGGTAAAGCTGAAACTCCAATACTTTGGCCACCTCATGCAAAGAGTTGACTCATTGGGAAAAGACCCTGATGCTGGGAGGGATTGGGGGCAGAAGGGGACGGCAGAGAATGAGATGGCTGGATGGCATCACTGAATCGATGGACATGAGTTTGGGTAAACTCCAGGAGTTGGTGATGGACAGGGAGGCCTGGCGTGCTGCGATTCATGGGGTCGCAGAGAGTCAGATATGACTAAGAACTGAGAATTAAGTTAGCCTGTTTAGAAAACTGGTGAAAAAGTTCAGCTTTGTGGAAAAGCCTGGACTAACAATGATTGGCAGTTAAATGTTTTCAAGCCATTAATTTGTTAAGATGTAATATGAGGAATAGGAGGTGATTTAGGGAAAATCTGGATTATGGATGGCCCTAAATATTACGACATTCGAACTCCGATCTGTAGTCAGTGGTAAACACTGTAACACAAAGTTCTATTATCTGTGACAATATCATTAGTGTATCTTTGTGAATTAAAGTAGAATTATAGCATCCTATTCACCATTATCATTAAATGTTTACAAGCACTTAGTAGGTCCCAAGGATAGAAAGATGTCCTGTAACCAAGATCCACAATTACAGGGTGATTTTTAACTTCCTTTTTGAGATTCTGTATTACAATGTTTTAACAAACACGCTAAAGGTTAGTGACTTAGTAATAAATGACTAAATTCCATAAAAATATTTTGATTCTTTTAATAACATTTCTGATGACAAAATATAGATAAAGCATCTGGAAGGTACAGAAGTCTAAATTGGAACACTTGTTTGTCATCTGAACCCTCTGCTCTGTGAAAAAAGGAGTCTACCCATCAGGAACAAGACTGGAATGAGCCAATTCCTCCAGTTTCAAGCAACTTAATCCAATCTTATGTGTCCCATTTTTTATTCTTATAAGAGAATAAAAGATAGTAACTACTTTAAACTTCTAAAGATCATGTATTCAAAGGCCACTCAAAAGTCTCTTCCTTCCAATGGTGTTTGGGCACCAATTAAGCAGCTATACCTTCGTTAGGGTCTGTCTGCCCCTCACTCCCTACCAAAAACAAGGTAACGCTAAAGTCTCAAACTAGACTCAAGTGTAAATAAAAACACTGTAATGATCCTGAGGACAGTCCATAATCACTTGAAAGACACTAAATCAAACATTATCCAGCTTTCTCCAATTTTTGTAGCATTACACAAATCTCCAATCTACACTTGGAACGCCAGATTTAAAAAATCTTGAGTCTACACACTTTATCTCATCTTTATTCAGCTTCGTTGCCAAAACACATGAATACATACTGAATACTCCTCAAATGAGACTTGTATTTCCAATAGCTTAAAAAAGTTTGGGTTAAGAGCTACGAGAAACATTACCTAAACTTGACAACTAACTTGCATCCAATCTTAATAGGTACAGGGAGACCCACTCAATCAATGCTTTCCCCACCCTTTTTGACTTTAATTCGCGGCACACACAAGAGGGAAAGTAAAAAAGAAGTTAGCGACACCATTAGAGACGACTTCAAAATTTGAACTTATGCAACACGAAAACGCAAAGCATCCGCAATGTCTCCCAGCAGAGTCCAAGACCACCGCCTCGTTGTCGAGTTTCGCCTGAGCTTCCGCTGAGGCAGGAGGTTCATCCTCCTACCAATGATGACACCCCGGCGACTGGAAAAGCAAAGATAGCCTTGGCAGCCAGTGACAAGGATACGGCAGCTCTCAAAAACCAGAACCTCCATCCAAAATCAAAGGCCTCAGCTGGCACCAAGAGCCCCCAGGGAACTGTGAGCCGTCGCATCCCGTCTCACCCCACCCTACCGACGGGGCAACACTCAGCAATTGCTAGGCAAAGCGCAACCGATCTCCAGAACGCGCTCCAGCAAGCCCACCGGGAGAGCCAAGGCCACCTCCAAGCCCCTGTGGGGAAAATGGCGCCTGTGAACTCTTCTCCCTCCCGGCTAGTCACAAGGACCAGCCTCCCTCCCTCGCTACAAAATGGCGCCTCCTGCTGGGGCCCCAGAATAGGCATAATTCACTTGTCAGAAAGGCGTTGTCGCGCTGGGATGAGCGGTTCTGTCAACCAGTCAGAAGCAGGAACTTTGGTTCCGCACTTTGGGTCAGCCACTCAGTCGCTGGCTGTAAGGCCAGGCGAGGCTGACGTCAGGTAAGGGGGCGTGGATAAGGCCGTCTTCTTTCGCGTCGCCTTAATTTGAGCCAATGGCAGGCAGGAAGCGTCTAGTGAGTGACGTAATGACAGCCCAATGGAGGCTGGGGGCGGGCCTCAGAGCTACTATGCGGGTTGCGGGGCCTGGGGGCCGGGCGGCTGTTTCCTGTCCTGGTGCATGGTGGTCGGACGAAGGAATTGTTGGAAAATTTTCTCGGAGGTTCGTATATAAATGTGTTTTTACCCAGTGTGCATTATTCTCCGCCCGGCCGCCGCCCTCAGCGCGGCGGCGCGGGCCCGCTTGGGCCCGGGCTCTGGCTCCGGCTGCTCAGCCTCCATCTCAGGCCTTGCCGATCCTACGGCCGGTCGCGGTAGTTGCGTCTGGGCAGAAGCGGAGTTTATTAATAACCCGCGGCCGCCACTCTGGGGCGGCGGAGCTTTTCTCTCTGAGGACGTAAACCACCCCCCCCTCCCCCCAGGCTCGTCGGGTAGCGCCCCGCCTGTTCCCCTCAGGGGACCGCCGAGGGGAGGGAGTGAAAGAGGGGAGGGTGGAGCCCTCGGGAGCCTGGCGGCGCTTCTCGGCTTGACCTCCGCGCGGAGCGAGTCCCCAGGCGCCGCCGCGGCGAAGCTCCTCTGGCTGAGACGCTGGGCCCTGGTCTGCACCAGGCCCCGGTTGGGGCGCCGGCGGCAGAACTGGCCGAGGGCCCGATTGGGTTCCCGCCTGCAGATCGCCCCCAGTATTTCCTCCCGCTCCGACCATGCACACATTTCTTGTTTCCCTAACTTGGGAAAAAAAAAAAAATTGGGGTCGTTGAGCCTAATATCGAATATTGGAAATTACTGATTTTATCATTCTGTTTTCTCGATTTTGGTGAAAAGTGAACGAATCCTTCGTTGCTTTGTAACATTTATTGTGGAACGTCCATCAGTATTCTCTCCCCTTTTGCTCTTTGTAACATTGTTTACTCATTAAAGAAGTTAAGTAAAAAGTGATAAAAGGATTGCCAAACTGATGATAAGTTTAAGATCAGTTTAAGCTTTTGGAAGTGTGTCTGTAGTCAGCTGGTATAATCTAGTGGACATGTGAAAAACTGTAATTTCGAGGTTGTCGCCTTTGTCCTGAATCTTACTAGAAGCTGTAAGCGTCCAGTAGTTTTGCTGTAGTTAACAAAAATCTGTGCAATATTTAATATTTTCCCTTGCTGATGGCATAGTTCCAGTTCGTTATTACGTGTTTAGTAAGAGACTTAGGTAATGAAATCATCCAAAAGTTAGTAAGAGACTTAGGTAATGAAATCATCCAAAAGTTTCGGTAAGATAGTAACGAATTTTACCCAAGTGTATTTTGATTACTTTGGAAATTATTTAATGTACAAATACTTTGCCTATTTTTTCCATAGCCACCTTTTAGTTTTTAAAAGTAACAACTTTATTGATAGAATATACAGACCTTTACAATTCACCCCGTTAAAGAATGCAATTAGGTAGGTTTAATGTTTTCACGGAGTTGTGCAACCATTACTAAAATTTTAAAACAGGTTCATCACCCCCCAAGAAACTCGGTACCCACTAAGTTTCTCCCGATTTCCCCATAACACAGCTCCTTCACCAACCACTAATCTACAAGTTTGTCTGTTCCCAGTGTTTCATAAAAATGGAATCACACAGTATGTGGGCTCTAGTGACTGGCTTCTTTGACTTAGCATGTTTGCAAGATTCATTCATGTTAGAGCATGTATGAGTACTTCATTTCTTTTTATTGCCAAATATTTCATTGCATGCACATAATACCTTTTATTTATCCGTTCATCTGTTCATGTGGACTTTCAGGTTGCTTCTATCTTGGCTATTATGCATAATGCTGCTATAAACAATCACATATATTTATTATTTATCTATTCATTTGGCTCCTCTGGGTCTTAGTTGTGGCATGTGGAATCTTTTAGTTACATCATGAATGTGTGGAATTGATTTCTCTGACCAGGGATCTAACTAGGGCCCCCATCATTGTGGGTGTGGAGTCTTAGCCAGTGGACCACCAGGAAGTCCCCTCTGCTGTTAGTTTAGTTGTTATTAAATATTTATAATGTAGGTACAGTTTATGATTACACATGAGAACTTTCTGAGTCCTGATGTTCTTATCATTACTTAATTTTGAAGTTCTTATATAGTTCTTGTTTTTATATATGTGTTATTTATTTGGCTGCCCTGGGCCTTCGTTTCAGCATGTGGGATCTAGTTTCCCCATCAGGAATCAAACCCAGGGTCCCTGCGTTGGGAACTCAGAGTCAGCCTCTCTACCACTAGGGCAGCCCTTGTTTTTATTTTTAATTTGAGATTTTACCCAGTTCTTAGTCTTTTTGCACTTGGCTTTATTTCAGGACATAGTGATTGTTTAAAGAGTTGAGTTGTTTCATTGCTGATTTCTATGCTTAATTTGCATTTTAAGGATAGCTTTTGTAAGACAGTGTATTGTACTATCAAAATGATTTTGTTTTTAAGATGGATCTATACTGAAAATCTCCCTCCCTCTCAGAGAAATAAAAAGTCTAGTTTCCAATAAATTTAATCCTATTTTAAAACTGTGCCACCATGGGAACTCTGTACTCTGTGGAAATAACTTATCCATTAATGTGTAGACACAGGCCTTTTAACTCCAAACTACATTTTTTTGTACTTAAAATACCACTTTATGGAAATTCCCCGGTGGTCCAGTGATTAGGACTTGGTACGCCAGGGGGCCTGAGTTCAATTCTTGGTTCGCGGAACTAAGATTCCATATGTGGCAGCTCTGCCAAAATAAATAAGTAAATATATATTTTTTAAAGTCAATTATTTTAAATCACCCTTAGAAATTATTTTTTGTCTTCTTTTTGAGGGAAAAAACTTTCATAAGGATAAGGAAATTTTTTTCTCTTTTTAAATTGAAGTATAGTTGATTTACATTTTATTTGTTTAGGGCATATAACAGTGATTCAGCATTTTTATAGATTGAAATTTTTTATTTTTAGCTTTAAAAAATTTTTTTAATGGAGGAACCTTGAAAACATTATTTAAGTGAAAGAAGACAGTCACGAAAGACCATATGCTATGATTCCATTTATGTGAAGTGTCCAGAATAAGCAAATCTGTAGAAATAGAAAGTAGATTGGTGGTTACCTATGGGTTTGGGAAGGGGGAGATAGGCTTTTCTTTTGCTGGTGATAAAAATATTCTGAATTCAGGTTGTGATAATATTTGTACACTCTATACTTAAGGTCATTGACTTGTACACCTTAAATGGATAAATTTTATGGTGTGCGAATTGTATCTTAGTAAAGGTATTTTCAAAAAGTAAAATTATGAACAAGAGGAAAGTTTCTCTTGAATAACACATCTCTGAAACTTTTTCTTGTTTTTTCCTCCTCTGGCAATACCACTTGACGGAAATTCCCTAGCAGTCCAGTAGTTAGGACTCAGTTCTTTCACTGCCTGGGAGCCTGAGTTCAGTCCCTGGTCAGGGAACTAAGATCCTGCATGTAGTAGGTGAAAATAGTGAATAAGACAGACATTCAGCTTCTCGTTTAGCTTTAAACTACTGATAAGCAGCTTAGTCACTCAGTCATGTCCAACTCTTTGGGACCCTCATGGACTGTAACCCGCCAGGCTCCTCTGTCAATGGGGATTCTCCAAGCAAGAATACTGGGGTACTTTGCCATGCCCAGGGATGGAACCCAGGTCTCCCACGTTGCAAGTGGATTCTTTACTCTCTGAGCCACCAGGGAAGCTCATTAATAGCAAACATACATGTAATGCCACGTGCTCTTAAAAGCGATTTTTATTTGCAGTACCTCTGTGAAGTACCTGCCTTACAGATAGAGAACTGTGGCACAGTGTGCTTAAGTAACTTGCCCAAGGTCACATAGATAATGTGTGGTCAATGAGAGTGTGAAGCAGTCTGGCTCAGGAGTCCTTATTCTTAAGTATAATCCTATATACCATGTCTTGTAAGTATTCCTTCCTGGGTATAACGCATACTTTCTAGTCTATCAATAGGTGAATTCTCCTTAGATACTATTGTATGTTTTAGTAACTGGTTGCTATAAATATGGGCTTCTCTGGTGGCTCAGTGGTAAAGTATCCGCCTGCAGTGCAGAAAACCCAGGTACGGTCTGTGGGTCAGGAAGATCCCCTGGAGGAGAGCATAGATGGCAGCCCACTCCAGTATTCTTGCCTGGAGAATCCCATAGAGAAGCCTGGCAGGCTGCAGTCCATAGGGTCACAAAGAGTCAAATGTGACTGAAGCTATTGAGCACGCGTGCACATGCTCTAAATACACTGCTTCTACTCTGGAGAAAAACAGGTCAAGTATACTGTGGTAAGTGTTATGGTAAGGGTATAGACACAGTGTCTTGGGAAATACAGGTGAAGCATTCAGACCCAGTTTGGGGAGTTGAGATAAAACTTTCCAGTGGAATCTGAAGAATTTAGCCAAGTAAAGAGAGAAGGCAGAGAAGGCAATGGCAACCCACTCCAGTACTCTTGCCTGGAAAATCCCATGGACGGAGGAGCCTGGTAGGCTGCAGTCCATGGTGTTGCTAAGAGTCAGAAACGACTGAGCGACTTCACTTTCACTTTTCACTTTTATGCATTGGAGAAGGAAATGGCAGTCCACTCCAGTGTTCTTGCCTGGAGAATCCCAGGGACAGGGAAGCCTGGCGGGTTTCTGTGTATGGGGTTGCACGGAGTTGGACACGACTGAAGCGATTTAGCAGCAGCAAACAGAGAAGGAAGAGTATCCTTGAGAGAATGAATGGCAGTGTTCAGAGCCCAGATGCAAGAGACATCTTGGGCCGGAGTGGCTCATGTAGAGAGTCAAATGGTTAGAAGGTGATTTTACCATTTATGTTGTGAAGTTAAGGACATCATTTAACCTGAGTTTCACTTTCTTCATTTGTAAAACTGTGATTAAATGATACTTAATTCATAGGATTACTAGAAGGATTAAATGAATTAGTAGTAATGCCTGGCACATAGTATTTTGGAAGGATAAGTTGTCATTATTAAAATTTTTAATTATTTACATCTTAATATTATTAAATGATACTGCTGCTGCTGCTAAGTCGCTTCAGTCGTGTCCGACTCTGTGCGACCCCATAGACGGCAGCCCACCAGGCTCCCCTGTCTCTGGGATTCTCCAGGCAAGAACACTGGAGTGGGTTGCAATTTCCTTCTCCAAGGCAGGAAAGTGAAAAGTGAAAGTGAAGTCGCTCAGTCGTTTCAGACTCTTAGCGACCCCATGGACTGCAGCCTACCAGGCTCCCCCGTCCATGGTATTTTCCAGGCAAGAGTACTGGAGTGGGGTGCCATTGCCTTCTCTGATTAAATGATTCTAGTATCGTTAACTACTAGAATTTTAATCAGTGTTGCTGGAATGTAGAATGTGAGATTGTGCTAGAATAAGACTGGAGGATAGAGTGACCAACTTGTCTTGATGTGCTGAAAGTGTTAGTTGTTCAGTCATGCCAGTTTGTGGGTGGTTTTTCTGTGTTTAGAACCATGGAGAAAAATAGTTACCTTAGAAAGGAGCAAAATGAGAACAAAGTAGGATATGCCTGTGTATACACACGTAAGCACATTTAAGAGATTGAGTTCACACCAGTACCTCCAATTCCAGCTCATTCCACAGAGCTCTTTCTTTTCTTCCCTTATTCCATATTTGCATTTCCCTTCTTCCTTAACGAGAGCTCTGGCTTCCACTAGCGTTTACACATTTATTCAATGCTCAGTCTTTTATTATGTCTAAAATAGTTTCCAAGTTGTTTTGCCTTTGAAAGTGTTAGTCACTCAGTTGTGTCTGATTCTTGTGACCCCATGGACTGTAGCCCAAAGGCTCCTCTGTCCCTGAAAGTCTCCAGGCAAGAATACTGGAGTGAGTAGCCATTCCCTTCTCCAGGGGATCTTCCCAACCCAAGGATGGAACCTGGGTCTCCTGCATTGCAGGCAGATTCTTTACTGTCTTGAGTTACCAGAGAAGCCCTTGCCCAAAACTATTCCAATTTGTTTTCCCTTTTAATTATTTATTCTTCTATATACATATATATATATATATTTTTTTTTTAATTGAAGTGTAGTTGACTTACAGTGTTTCAGGTGCACAGCAAGGTGATTCAGTTATACAAATATACATATATTATTTTTGAAATTATTTTCCACCATAGGGCATTACATGATATTGACTATGGGTCCCTATGCTATGCAGTAAACCTTTGTTGCGTATCTATTTTTTAATTAGAAATCTAGTATTCTATTCATAAGTCAAACAAATGGAATAAAAATGTCATATTTTTTTAGTTAGGCAAAAATGCGTACATTTTAAAAAATATAAAGTATACATATATATATATATATGTATACAAAAGCTTTTCTACTATACTTGATAAAGACTTGAGAAAGAACATCAAAAAAGAGATGGAGAACATAAACTAAATGGAAACACTGAAGATGAAATATAAAAAGTGAAACAAACTAGATAAAAGTAAAAGTCCATCATGTAGTCCAGTTTTTAAATATGACTGCTCATTAGAAACATGGCGCTATGGAGGTAAAAGCAATACCTGAGCATTTGTATTTTTCAAGAAATTTCAAGATAATTCTGATATGTAGCTGGATTTTAAAAAGTGATTACAGATTTTTCTGTTAGGTCCTAGTTTTGGTGACATGGTAAGTAGAAGTGCATATATGCACATGTTTTCATCCACCCAGCTAGTCTATGTCTTTTGGCTGGTGCATTTACTCTATTTATATTTAAGGTTATATTATGATCCTGTTAACTGTTTTCTTAATTATTTGGGGTTTATTTTCTGTAGGTCTTTTCCTTCATTTTTGTTTCCTGCCTAGAGAAGTTCCTTTAGCATTTTTTGGATAGCTGGTTTGGTACTGCTGAATTCTCTTAACTTTTGCTTGTCTGGGAACTTTTGATTTCTCTATCAAATGTGAAGGAGAGTCTTTCTGGGTAGAGTATTCTTGGTTGTAGGTTCTTCCCTTTCATCACTTTAAATATATCATGCCATTCCCTTCTGGCTAGTAGAGTTCTGTTGAGAAATCAGCTGATAGCCTGATGGGAATTCCCTTGTATGTTATTTGTTGTTTTTCCTTTGTTGTTTTTAATATTTTATCTCTGTCGTTAATTTTTGTCAGTTTGATTACTGTGTGTCTCTGTGTGTTCCTCCTTGGGTTTATCCTTCCTGGGATACTCTGTGCTTCTGGACTTGGTTGACTATTTCCTTTCCCATGTTCGGAAAGTTTTCAGCTGCTGCTGCTAAGTTGCTTCAGTTGTGTCTGACTCTGTGCGACCCCATAGACGGCAGCCCACCAGGCTCCCCTGTCCCTGGGATTCTCCAGGCAAGAACACTGGAGTGGGTTGCCATGTCCTTTTCCAATGAATGAAAGTGAAAAGTGAAAGTGAAGTTGCCCAGTCGTGTCCGACTCTTAGCGACCCTATGGACTGCAGCCTACCAGGCTCCTCCATCCATGGAATTTTCCAGGCAAGACTACTGTAGTGGGTTGCCATTCCCTTCTCCAGGAGATCTTCCCAACCCAGGGATTGAACCCTGGTCTCCTGCATTGTAGGCAGAGGCTTTACTGTCTGAGCCACCAGGGAAGTCGTCTTCTGGGATCCCTGTAATGCAAATGTTGGTGTGTTTAATGTTGTACCAGAAGTCTCTTAAGCTGTCTTCATTTCTTTTCATTCTTTTTTCTATATTCTGTTCTGTGGCAGTGATTTCCACGGTTCTGTCCTCCAGTTCACTTACCCATTCTTCTGCCTCAGTTATTCTGCTATTGATTCCTTCTAGTGTATTATTCGGGAGAAGGCAATGGCACCCCACTCCAGTACCCTTGCCTGGAAAATCCCATGGATGGAGGAGCCTGGTAGGCTGCAGTCCATGGGGTCGCTAATAGTGGGACACGACTGAGCGACTTCATTTTCACTTTTCACTTTGATGCATTGGAGAAGGAAATGGCAACCCACTCCAGTGTTCTTGCCTGGAGAATCCCAGAGACAAGGGAGCCTGCTGGGCTGCTGTCCATGGGGTCGCACAGAGTTAGACACGACTGAGGTGACTTAGCAGCAGCAGCAGCAGTGTATTATTCATCTCTGTTTATTCTTTAGTTCTTCTAGATCTTTGGTAAACATTTCTTGCATCTTCTCAATCTTTGCCTCCATTCTTTTCCCAATATCCTGGATCATCTTCACTATCATTAGTCTGAATTCTTTGTCTGGAAGGTGCGTGTCTCCACCTCATTTAGTTATTCTTCTGGGATTTTTTTCTTGTCCCTTCATCTGGGATATAACTTGCTGCTTTTGCATCGTGATTAACTTTCTGTAATAATAGGTTTTGTTATAGCTGCTGTGAGACTGTGCTTCTTCTTGCTTCTTCTGTCTGCCCTCTGATGGATGAGGCTAAGAGGTTTATGTCAGCTTCTTGATGAATGGGAAAAACTGGGTCTTGCTCTGGTGGACAGGGCCTTGCTCAGAAAAGCTTTAATCAAATTATCTGCTGATGGGTGGAGTTGCACTCTATCCCTGGTAGTTGTTTGGCTTGAGGCGATCCAGCCCTGGGGTTTGTGGGCTCTATGGTAGACTTAATGGTGAACTCCAAGAGGCTTTATGCCAAGCGGGACCTTCCAGTGCCCCCGTCCCTGTGGCGAGCCCCTGCCGATCCATGCTTCTACAGGAGACCCTCCAACACTAGCAGGTGGTTTTGGTTCAGTCTCCTGTGTGGCCACTGCTCCTCTCCTCTGGGTCTTGGTGCACACAAGATTTTGTTTGTGCCTTCCAAGCTTGGAGTCTCTGTTTCTCTCAGTCCTCTGGAAGGCCTATAATCAAATCCTGCTGGCCCTCAAGGCCAGATTCCATGGAGATTTCCAGTCCCTTTGTTGGATCCCCAGGCTGGGAAACCTGATGTGGGGTTCAGAACCTTCACAACAGTGCGAGAACTTCCTTGGTATTACTGGTCTCCAGTCTGTGGATCACCACCTGGTGGGTATGGGATTTGATTTTATCGTGATTGTGCCCCTCCTACCATATCACTGTGGCTTCTTTGTCTTTGGATGTGGAGTATCTTTTTGGTGGGTTCCAGCGTCCTCCTGTTGATGGTTGTTCAACAGCTGGTTGCAGTTTTGGTGCTCTCACAGGAGAGATGAGCACACACCTTCTACTCCACTGTCTTGAACTGGAAACTATCCCAATTTTAAAACAAATTCCCCCCAGAGAAATAAAACAGAAATGAAAGTTCCATGACCTGGGAAGTTTGTCAGTGTTGGGCAAACCAGGATGATTGTATGAGAGAAGTTAGTAGAACCCCAATCATGCATGGTATTTGGACTTTATGGGTAAGTGGGAAAGTTTTGAAGGTTTTTATGACAGAGAAATGCTCTGATTGGATTTGAAAGCACTTGGACTGTGCTGTGGAGATCAGGTTGGAGGAGGGTAAAAGTGGATTTCAGGAGGCTGATGTAATAACCCAAGTGGTGATGGTGTCCTGAATTAAGACCATCTAATAATAGAAGTGAATGCATTTGACAGATATTTAGGAGGTAAAGTGATCATTTTTCGTGATTGGAGATTAAGGGGGATTGGACTACTGGGTAGTGATTGCATTTATCATTGAGGTAGAAAATACAAAAGTAGAATTTTATGGCAAACTGTTTTGAGATGGAGGTGGCTGTGGACCATGAATGTTATCAAGGCCAATAAGCAGCTAGATAAATAAATCAGGAGCCATTAAGGGGAAAGACTTGATAGTTTTAGAAAGCTTGTACATTCTAGAGATCTTTGAAACCATGGGAATGGATATGATATTCCAAAAGGAAAAGTGCATAAAATGAAAAAACAAATGAGGATGCAAACTTGCAGGTTCTCAACATTTAGGAATACATTGGAGAAATGGAAAAGGATTGGCTAGGAAGTTGGAGGAAACCAAGAACATGTAGATGTCGTAGATGCCAAGGCAAGGGAATATTCTAAGAAAGAGATAAAGGTCAGTGGTATCAAAGACAGAAAAGTATCCATCACACTGTTTTTTAATGTTTAAATATCAATATTATAATGTCTGGTCATTTAAAAAAACTTTTTGAAAATTTGGGGTATAATCATCTATGTTCAATTTGATGAGTTTTGGCAGTTGTATACATCCAGATGATCATTACTCAAAAGAAGATAATAGAACATATCCATCACCACAGAAAATTCCCTTGTTCCCCTTTCCAATCAGTCCCCTAACTTTGCAATCACATTTTATTCTAACATTGTAGATTAATTTTGGTGTTCTTGGAAGTTATATTAATGGAATAATACAATATGTACTGCTCTGTGTCTATCTTACTTCTCTCAGCATAATAATTTTGAGATTCATCACTATTACTGTTATACACTGTTATTTATGTGTATATAGTTTGTGATACCAAAGAATGCTCAAACTACCGCACAGTTGCACTCATCTCACAGTAGTAAAGCAATGCTCAAAATTCTCCAAGCCAGGCTTCAGCAATACGTGAACTGTGAACTTCCAGATGTTCAAGCTGGTTTTAGAAAAGGCAGAGGAACCAGAGATCAAATTGCCAACATCCCCTGGATCATCAAAAAAGCAAGAGAGTTCCAGAAAAACATCTATTTCTGCTTTATTGACTATGCCTAAGCCTTTGACTGTGTGGATCACAATAAACTGTGGAAAATTCTTCAAGAGATGGGAATACCAGATCACCTGACTTGCCTCTTGAGAAACCTATATGCAGGTCAGGAAGCAACAGTTAGAACTGGACATGGAACAACAGACTGGTTCCAAATAGGAAAAGGAGTATGTCAAGGCTGTATATTGTCACCCTGCTTATTTAATTTCTATGCAGAGTACATCATGAGAAACGCTGGGCTGGAAGAAACACAAACTGGAATCAAGACTGCCGGGAGAAATATTAACAACCTCAGATATGCAGATGACACCACCCTCATGGCAGAAAGTGAAGAGGAGCTAAAAAGCCTCTTGATGAAAGTAAAAGAGGAGAGTGAAAGAGTTGGCTTAAAGCTCAACATTCAGAAAACTTAAGATCATGGCATCTGGTCCCATCACTTCATGGGAAATAGATGGGGAAACAGTGGAAACAGTGTCAGACTTTATTTTTGGGGACTCCAAGGTCACTGCAGATGGTGATTGCAGCCATGAAATTAAAAGACACTTACTCCTTGGAAGGAAAGTTATGATCAACCTAGATAGCATATTCAAAAGCAGAGACATTACTTTGCCAACAAAGGTCAGTCTAGTCAAGGCTATGGTTTTTCCAGTGGTCATGTATGGATGTGAGAGTTGGACTGTGAAGAAAGCTGAGCGCAGAAGAATTGATGCTTTTGAACTGTGGTGTTGGAGAAGACTCTTGAGAGTCCCTTGGACTGCAAGGAGATCCAACCAGTCCATCCTAAAGGAGATCAGTCCTGGGTGTACATTGGAAGGACTGATGCTGAAGCTGAAACTCCAATACTTTGGCCACCCCATGGGAAGAGTTGACTCATTGGAAAAGACTCTGATGCTGGGAGGGATTGGGGGCAGGAGGAGAAGGGGACGACAGAAGATGGGATGGCTGGATGGCATCACTGACTTGATGGACGTGAGTCTGAGTGAACTCCAGGAGTTGGTGATGGACAGGGAGGCCTGGCGTGCTGCGATTCATGGGGTCGCAAAGGGTCAGACTTGACTGA
This sequence comes from Bos javanicus, assembly GCF_032452875.1. Classification (NCBI taxonomy): domain Eukaryota; kingdom Metazoa; phylum Chordata; class Mammalia; order Artiodactyla; family Bovidae; genus Bos; species Bos javanicus. The sequence continues at coordinate 43,256,108 of NC_083882.1, read as the reverse complement.
GGGACTGAACTGAACTGATAGTTTGTTTCTCTTTATTGCTAGGTAATAATCTATTGTATGAATTTATCACAACTTTTTTTTTTCCCCACAACTTTTTTTTTTAATCGTTTCTTTTATTTGAGTTCATTCCAGCTTGGAACTATTATGAATGAAGCTGCTATGGACATTCTTGTATAAGTCTCTTTGTGGATGAATATTTTCATTTCTCATTCATGCCTAGAAATGGCCATTGAACTTCATGTTAAAATGGAGATCAGTGAGCAACCAGAGAGTTTCCATTCTTAGGGACAGAAATCAGATGGATGGCAGTGGGAAATTAGGAAGCATTGTTAGTAACAACTGTTAAGGAAATCTAGCTGTGATAGGAAAGAGAGAACAAGTAGCTGAGTCAGAGGTGAGTTTTTTGTTTTGTTTTGTTTTTTTGTTGTGTTTTTAAGTTATTGATGGGAAGAAACGGGGAGAGAGGGAAATTGTTTACAGAAGAGGTCCATGAAATCCCTGTGGAGGAAAGACAAATGAAATGCAGAGTACAGGTTGAAGAATTGGCCTTACCTTATAGGAAAGTAGTATGGTAGGAGAGAAGGAAGAAACATGCAGAAATGCAGTGAAGGGAGGGTTATTGGCAGATAACTCCTTTGATGACTTATTTTCTGTGAGAGCTGATTAATTGAAGTCCTGAAGGAGACAGAGTGGGGGGATAGCAGAAGAGGGGGTGAAGTTGAGACAAATGGAAAATATTTAAATAGTTGCCACGAGGAAACAAAGAAATGTAAGTTTTCGGGACAGGTTTGGGGATTCAGAAGAGGCTGGAAGAGCCCAAGAACTTTTATGTCGCTTCAGGACTATTCCATCAAATAAGTTTTTAGATCTGAAAAATGCCTTGTAAATATGAGACCTATGCAAAGTTATTTCTGACTAGAGGTGTGTTTACTATTTATGTTTAGTGTCTTAGTCCGTGTACTTTTTGTACAAAGGACCTATTTTGTTGCAGTTGTATGTCAGGAATGCTCTGTAATTTTCATAATTGTCTCACAATGTTTTGCTTCCCTTACTTATGACAAGATGAGCAATTTGGATAATAAAATATTAACATAAACTGTTTCGGAGAGGGTGGTGGCACCCCACTCCAGTACTCTTGCCTAGAAAATCCCATGGACGGAGGAGCCTGGTAGGCTGCAGTCCATGGGGTCGCAAAGGGTCAGACACGACTGAGTGACTTCACTTTCACTTTTCACTCTCATGCATTGGAAAGGGAGATGGCAACCCACTCCAGTGTTCTTGCCTGGAGAATCTCAGGGATGGAGGAGCTTGATGGGCTGCCGTCTATGGGGTCGCACAGAGTTGGACACGACTGAAGCGACTTAGCAGCAGTGTTTATCTTGAGGGAAATAAAATACAATGCATGATCACAGTCAGAAGTGGAGTTTGAATATATCAGAACCTCTCTCCTGCTACTTACACTTCCTCAAACTCCGTAGACTCTGTGCAGGCAGGCCAGGGCATGCTTAGTAAACTGAACTATGCAGGAATGCCCTTATCAAGCTCTGCTGTTAGTACCGCATTGTTGAGGTTTGAGAGAGATTTTTTTTTAGGTTCTTTTTCATATCAGTGGTTCAGTTAAGAGCAGACCATCGCCAACATTGACGTTTCTGATGACTAGACCTAGATGTCCATTTCTAAATTCTTGTCTCTGTTCTCACAGCTTTTTCTCACACATATTTTAGTTTTACTTCTCCAGGCCTCATCTCAGCTTCCTGCCAGTCTGTTGTAAATCTTTCATTTCTGAATGTTCTTGGAACTTCGTAAAGCCTTCCATTTCAACATTTTACCCACCCACTAGGATATCCTACTTCTTTAAAATTGGTAGTATAAGCTCTGTCCCTCCATTTTACCCTTTAGCATTCTGTACAGCCTATGAAAACTACCTCATTTATTAGCACGTTCTAACTACTCTGTGCTTAACTGAATTACATTGCATCCACGGAACATGCTTACTCCCTGGGTATATTAATATTTAAATAAAACTGAAGAGATTTAAAAACAGTTTTTCACAAAGGTTAATCAAAGCAGTGTAACTGAATCAGCAAACTACAAAGTTACAGAATAGCCTACTATTTTTATGTTGCTATACTAAGAGATTCCTCATTCCAGGGTAGGAGATGTCATAAAATGGAGCACAAATGACCACGCTTAAATGAAGAAGCACTTTGTATATTAGTGAGTTCATAAGGAAAATTTGTAATTGAGACCAGGTAATAGAAAGGCGGGACTTCTCTGGTAAGTGTGTAGGTGGAACCAGCCTGAGGTTAGAACTGGAGTTTGACAATTTCTGAAGGTCTGGTTTTTGTTAGTTAGATCAGTCGCTCAGTCGTGTCTGACTCTTAGTGAACCCATGGACTGCAGCACACCAGGCCTCCCTGGTCCATTGCCAACTCCCAGAGTTTACTCAAACTCATGTCCATTGAGTTGGTGATGCCATCCAACCATCTTATCCTCTGTCATCCCCTTCTCCTCCTGCCTTCAATCTTTCCCAGCATCAGGGTCTTTTCAAATGAGTCTGGTTTCTGTAGCTTCATGCAAAAAGTCTTTAGGATTTGTTAGTCTAGATTTCTTTTTGTATCATTTCTTACTACGATAAAGATTACTTGTAGTTGAAGTCCTTACTCTTACACCTGAACCATTAGATTTATATTTTCATAATAATTCATGATAATAATTGTATCTCACAATTTACACCAAATTTGAGATATCTAAGGGCTTCAAATTTTAAAATATTGGTCTGATGTAGACTGAGACCACTGAGGAAACTCTGATTCTTTTTTTTTTAGGGGATGAAGTCAGCTAGTATTTAATTACTAATTTTCTTTAATGTGGGAAGCATGATTCTCTTTATTTTTTTATTTTTGGTTGTACTGGGTCTTCGTTGTTATGAGGGCTTTTCTCTAGTTGCAGTGAGTGGGGCTGCTCTCCAGTTGCATTGTGTGGCTTCTCATTGCGGTGGCTTCTCTTGTTGTGGAGCGTGGGCTCTAGGGAGCTTGGGCTTCAGCAGCTGTGGTACGTGGCTCAGTAGTTGTGGCTCCCGGGCTCTAGAGCACAGGCTCAGTAGTTGTGGTGCCCAGGCTTAGTTGCTCTACCACATGTGGGATCTTCCCAGACCAGAGATCAAACCCTTGTCCCATGCACTGGCAGACAGATTCTTAACAACTGCACCACCAGAGAAGTTCCTGAGAGTCTGTTTTTAATCCCTTTGGATATATGCCCAGAAGTGGGATTGCTTGATCATATGGTAAAATTCTATTTGTAATTTTTTGAGGAATCTCCATACTGTTTTTATTTTGTTTTGATTTGTTTGGCCGTGCCACTCAGCTTGTGGAGTAACAGTCTTTTTTGTTTGTTGTTGTTGTTTTTATCTTATTTCATTATTATTATTATTTTTTTGTGGAGTGGCAATCTCAGTTGCCTGACCAGGGATTGAACCTGTGCCTTTGGCAGTGAAAGCAAAGTGTCCCAACCACTGGACTGCTAGGGAATTTCTTCTATACTGTTTTCAATAGCAGCTGCTAGTAGTAAAGAATCTGCCTGCCATTGCAGGAGATGCCAGAAACTTGGGTTTGATTCCTGGGTCGGGAAGATCCCCTGGAGTAGGAAATGGCAGTCTACCCCAGTATTCTTGCCTGGAGAATCCCATGGACAAAGGAGCCTGGCAGGCTACAGTCTATAGGGTCACAAAGAGTCGGACACAACTGAAGAGACTGAGCATGTGTGCACATACTATATATACACTGCTTCTACTCTGGAGAAAAACAGGTAATTAAAGTACACTGTGATAAGTGTTATGATAAGTGCGTGACTGAGCATTCGTCCGTGCACCATTCTACATTCCCACCAAAGTGCTGCTGCTGCTAAGTCACTCAGTCGTGTCCGACTCTGCGACCCCATGGACTGTAGCCCACCAGGCTCCTCCATCCATGGGATTTTCCAGGCAGAAGTACTGGAGTGGGGTGCTATTGCCTTCTCCATACCAACAGTGCATAATGGTTCTAATTTCTTCATGTCCTTGCCAACACTTACCTTGTGTTTTGGTAATAGACATTCTCACAGTTGTGAGGTGATATCTAATCATGGTTTTGATTTGCCTTTCCTCGATGATTAGTGATATTGAGCATATTTTCATCTTTGTTGGCCATTTATCTTCTTTGAAGAAATTTCTATTAAGTCCTTTGTCCAATGTTTATTTGGGTTATTGTTTTTTGATGTTGAGTTGTAGAAATTCTTTATTCTGGATATAACATTTGCTGCACTTCGTAAATGTATTTTATTTTCTTTTCTTATGGTAATATTGATCATCATCTTCCAGAAAGGCAGGAACCTATTACTTTACGTATGTCTTCCTTTGAGATTCCTGTTGTGCCCCATCACAGCCTCCCTGTGTCTGATTTTGGTCCATGTTTCATTATTAAAGCACAGTAAATTGCCTGCTTTTCACAAGGTGGCTCTTTCTGAAGATATCGTGTGTATCTCACATGCTTGTGTGTGCGTGCTCAGTTGTGCCCAACTCTTTGCAACCTTGCCAGGCTCCTCTGTCCATGGGATTTCCTGGGCAAGAATACTGAAGTGGGTTGCCATTTTATTCCCCAGGGAATCTTCCCAACCTAGGGATCAAGCCTGCATCTCCTGCATTGGTAAGTGGATTCTTTACCACCGAGCCACCTGGGAAGCCCTTCTCACATGCTTATTTACACACTATCTGAAAATGTTGATGCACAATCATGACATGAATGTGAATATGGTGTGAGTAACTATAGAGTTTTTAACTCTAGCTTATTTCATTTATTCACTATCATATTTTCCCCTACTTGATCATTTTCTAACAAAGGGCAGTAGTTGTATCACGGAGTCTTTTTGAGAATAAGATGGGCTGTGACCTGACATCACTTATTATCTCTGGCAGTTGTAGTGCACATTTGATCTCTTCTGAATCCCTTACCACCAAGTGTATTTGCCAGCAATTTGTGTCCAGGAATCAGCTGACTCTTCATCTTTGAGTTAATGTAGATTTTTTTCAATTAGGATAGAAACTATAGGTGCTGAAGCCTTCCTAAAGAAATGTAACACTTGACCAGCTTTCAGACAAGAAAGGACTTTATCAGTTACCTGTTGATGTAGTAATTTGGAGATTTATAAATAATTGAAAAGGACAAATGCTTGAGTTATGGTCAAACGGACATTTTTTGATATTATGACCCGAATTAACTTGTAATCTGCCTTTTTCAAAATTCACTTTCTAGATGTATACTGTAAAAATCATGCAGTACTTACTACATTTTTATAGGTGCTTTCCCTTCCATTTCCTTGTCTTATTTCTGTTGTATAGTGACTGTACTTGTTCTGAAAATGAGCCTGTCCCAGTCTTAAACTCAGGGAGCAGAGTACCATTATTACTTTGAGGCTTCTCTGTTAGTCCTTAGAAGTAGCAAGGAAATAATTGAAGTTTCCATTTGCTTTATAAACAGATATAGATTATAAATACTTCAGGAATCCCTGAGAAGTCAGCCCTTGACTGGCTTTTTGTGAGTCTAAACCATAGTCTTTGGCTTTAATCCAAAGAAGGTGCAGTTTATAGTGTTTATAAAATGAAAATCTTCTAGTCCTAAACATAAATATAATTGTAAAATATTACTAATGTTTGTATATTTCCCTTTTAAATATTGACAGCTGAAATTAGATCTTTAGACCTGAAAAGTTCCTCGTGAGATGCTCTGGTCCAGTTCCCTGGCTTAAGGCAGCTAAATTATCCCAACTTCTGTTAGAGACAACTCAAGGCCCACAGAAGTTATGAGACCTGGAGGTGGGAAAAGGGAGACGGGGTTATGGTGAAGATTGGTTAAAGGGCCATTCGTGCATCCATTTATTCAGCACCTATTGTGTGCTATGTGCCAGGGACTTTGTAGGCACTTTAGTCAGCAGAGAGCAGATAACAGTCCCTGTCCATTCTAGTAGAGGGAGAAATAGATAAGAAACAAAATAAGTAAATCATGTAGTGTCCATTTATTAGTACTGTGCGGAAGTATAAAGGAAGGGAGAAGGATAGAGTGTATCATCATTGAGGGTTGGTGATACAGTTTGCAGTGAGGTAAATAAGGAAGCTCTCATTGAGGTGCTGTTGAACAAAGACTGGAAGAAGACGAGAGTAATAATGAAGATACCAGGAAGACTGTTTCAAGCAGAAGGAACATCAAATGTAAAGGTCCTGAGGCAGCAGAGCATCCACTATGTTAGAGGGAAAGCAAGGGCACCAGCGTGGCTGAAATGGAATGAGTGAGATGTAGAGCAGTAGAAAATAGGGGCAAGACCATTGGCCTCACAGGCGAGCATAAGGACTTTTGGCTTTACTTTGATGAGAAATCATCAGAGAGTTTTGAGAAGAGAGACAAGATCTAACTTTTCTCTTCAAAAAGGGCAGTCTGATTGCCGTGTTGATAGGAGACTGTGAAGGAGGTCACAGTAGAAGCAGGGAGACCAATTACTATGCTGTTGCAGTAACATCTCAGGGTAAGAGATGGTAGTGGCTTGGATCAGGGAGGTAATGGTGAAGCTTGTGAGAAGTGGCCAGATTCAGGATAGATTTCTGAAGATTGTCAACAGAATGGACTCAGTACATTCATGGATTCTAAGGGGGAGTATTCAACATGTTAAACCCAAAGAATGTTGGGTTTTACAGGAATTTTAGACATGGTACAGAACTGATGGGCAAGACTTGTCAGTGTGTTCAGTAATTTTCTGATGAATTATTAAAAGCATGCTCTGGACTTTCGGCTAATACTCTTACCCTGCATATTAAGTGAAATTTCAGCTTATTTCAAAACACTCTTTAACTTCCTTAGCAGTTTTTTATAGTTCATAAATATTCTCTGTAGATTTTATTTCGTAAATACATTGTTTTTTGTTCTTAATACCTGCATTTTTCTTCAAGGTAGAAAATGTTGTTAGCCCAGATAAATCGAGATTCTCAGGGAATGACAGAGTTTCCTGGAGGAGGAATGGAGGCTCAACATGTTACCCTGTGTCTGACAGAGGCAGTAACTGTGGCAGGTGAGCAGTTTTATTTGAAGGGATCATGTGGGTTTGGAAATATTTATCTTAAGGGAAAATGGAAACTCACAACTGTGATTACTTTGTTCCTCCTCCCTTAGCTAAAGGCAACACAAAGCTAAGCCTTTTTATGAGCATTTTTACCTTGGTGTGGATGGTGGGTACAGTAGGGTTAGAAATATTTTTTTGTAAATGCTTTAAGAAAGTCCACTTGAGTCTAAGTTAAGCAATCTGCCTTTTGATTAATTTTTACTTAAAAACTTAAACAGCATGCACATATGATAGTTATTTAAAGAAAATAACTTTCGTTTTGTAATAGATGGTGACAATTTAGAAAACATGGAAGGTGTAAGCCTACAAGCAGTCACACTTGCAGATGGTTCTACTGCTTATATACAGCACAATTCTAAAGGTATGTGCTTCATATACAGCCCCTTGGTTATTACCAGCAATTCATAACCTCAGAGTTGGAATACCTAGCAGTTATACTTTTTCCTAACCCCTCCTAAAGACACTTATATTGCATGTGGTAATTTTAAGTCATTTCAATTTAACTTAAATTTTGTTTTGATAATTTGAGGAAACCTTTTGAGATATTTGGAACATACTCTATCAGAAGCAGTGAGGAAAGGGAGAGGGTTAGTGTCATTGACCTATTATCAGTAAGACCTTTATCACTTTAAATTACTATTTAATGTTTTTACAAAATATGCATAAAATAGACATTTGGTTTTGCTTTTATAACATTGTTTCTAAATCAGTGTTTACTTTGTGCCAAGAAATAGCCTAGTTCTCAAATTTCTTGTTTTTATGGAAACCTGCTGAGCATATATGTATGCATAGTCAAGGGACTTGTAGCCCCCAAAGATAAGAATGACAACTAGCCTTGCATGCACTGATATATCTCTCTGTCTTCCCAGTTTCAGCTTTGCTGTGGTCAGGGTCCCTATTCCTAAGTGGCTCTGAAAGGTATATGGAGGTTTGACTCATGTCGCTTGCTATGATGAGCCACTCTTCCTCTTGAACTAATTGAAAGTTGGAGGGAAGGAAGGATGGCTGAGGGAGGCTTTTCTGCTTTCTGTAGGATCACTGGATGTGTTATTGAATTGCCTCAGAACATTGAGGGAAGAAGCAAGATGAACATGATCTTAAGTAGTGTATGTTTTTATAGTTGATATCATTTTGAAATTGTATGAAGTTGAAATTTTTTGCTTGTGCTAATTTATTGGCTTAAATCTTTTGTTTCTAGATGGAAAACTCATAGATGGTCAGGTCATTCAGTTGGAGGATGGTTCTGCTGCCTATGTTCAACATGTACCCATACCTAAAACTAGTAAGTATTTGATACTCTCCTTCCTGATTCTCATACTTCAGTATTTTCTGCCTCCAGCTGCCTCTTACTACTTTAACTTGGTCCTGATCTCTAGTCTTCCTTCTGAAAGGAGAGATGGGTAGATGTCAAAGAGAGGATCTAAAGACTATTTTAACTTGAGACTTTCTCTCAGACATAATAGAAAAGAAGTTACTAGACTGTACTCTGGAGATAAATGGGCAACAGTTTTAAGTGAATATTTCTATTAGTTGAGCTAAATCCTACATGTCTTCTTATTTTCTTCTTTTTTATCCCTTCTTTCAATTCTCCTTTTCCCCTGGTATATACTTCTCAGGTATTGTAAATATCTTTTTACCTTTAAACACTTATTCAGAGCAGCTTTGCTGAAATTATTTATATTCAAGTATCCTTAAAGCAAGCGTAGGTTTGTATGATGTATTTAACGGTTTATTGACTCTGTTGCTGCTGAACTATCAGCATATACTTGGATAACGTGGGATCTAAATGTAAGCATTGTTTTTGAGCAGGGGACAGTTTGCGTTTAGAGGATGGGCAAGCAGTACAGTTAGAAGATGGAACGACAGCATTTATTCACCATACCTCCAAAGGTAAATTAGCTCTGAACATTTGAATAAAACAAGGGAGAAGTGGGGTGTGGGAAAAATAAGACCTTTATTTAGTTGCTGAAATGGTGTTATGTAAAAGAAGAATTCTTCTCTCAAATATAAGATGGCAGATTTTGGCACAATCTAATATAACTCTCATAATGGTCCAGTAGCAGTTTGGATTAGCAAAAACCCTGATTCCTAGAAAGACTTCAAATAGAGGCTGCTTTTAAAATATGAAATTAAAACACTTGAAAGCTAAATTGTGGATTTTTTTTCCTTTTAAATGTACTGTCTTTAGCAAGGTCCTTTGCCCCTTGGGTTGGTCCTTAAAACTAAATAAAAATTTTAAAATTATCTAAAGTAAATATGGCAAAATGTTCATGAGTATTAACTTTCTGTAGGGGAGACCAGAGGATTGAGGTGAAATGCATAGGAGCAATGAGCACAGCTCTGCAGCCAGACTATCTGGGTTCCAGTCTGGATCTGCTGTCTTTTAGTTGTGTGCCCTTGAGCAAATTATTTACCCTTCTTGTACTTCAGTTTCATCATCTGAAATGAAAATTATAATATATACCCCCATCATAGGGTAGTTGTAAGGACAAAATATACAAACATCTAAAGCACTTGGAACAATATTTGTCACCAAGTAAATGCTCAATAAATATTAGTTATTGTCATTATTTTATAAAATATTTTATTATAGAATGATTGTAAATGTTTTAAAAACTGTTTAGTTGTGAAATCAACGAAAGAAACTTTTAAAAATTTAGAATATTTTAATTTGTAAGTAAATTTATTAAAGTTGAGGAAAAGTAAACTCTGACTTTTTTTTTCTTTAGCAGTGGAAGTTGATCACAGGTAATTGGTTAGATTTATTATTTAACAATGCTGTGTGCATCTTGGAATGGTTATTTAGAGGGAAAAAAACATGGAGTCATACTGACAAGTTCAGATCCTAGTTTCTCTGCATAATGCTTTTAACTGTTAATTGTTATTTTTTTATTTCCTGGGTCTTAAGAAAGTATCTTTACTTCCTCAAGCCTCAGTTTGCCATTTGTACAATAGGGTGATAAGTATACCCACCTTAGAGAATAATTGTGAAGATTGAGTGAAATACACACATAAAGCACATGGGCCCTGCTCATAGTAGCTGCTCAATAAAACTTCATTCCCTGCTTCCTTTAAACATGTAATTGTTTATCACACTACCTTTAATTTAATGCCATTCTCTTCCACTCCCTCAGATAGTTATGACCAGAGTGCATTACAGGCAGTTCAGTTGGAAGATGGCACCACAGCTTACATCCACCATGCAGTGCAAGTCCCACAGTCTGACACCATCTTGGCAATTCAAGCTGATGGGACAGTGGCAGGTCTGCACACTGGGGATGCCGCCATTGACCCCGACACCATCAGTGCTTTGGAACAGTACGCAGCAAAGGTATAGCATTTTACGATGTCAAGAACATCCCAGGTAGAGCTTCTTTTGTTGTTGTTCAGTCACTAAGTCATGTCCAACTCTGCAACCCCATGGACTGCAGCACATCAGGCTTCGCTGTCCTTCACCATCTGGAGTTTGCTCAAATTCACGTCCATTGAGTCGGTGATGCCATCCAACCATTTCATCCTCTGTTGCCCCCTTCTCCTCCTGCCCTCAATTTTTCCCAGCATCGGGATCTTTTCCAGTCAGTCGACTCTTCATATCAGTTGGTCAAAGTACTGGAGCTTCAGCTTCTTTATCTTTCTTTAAAAGAAAAAAAATAAGAAACTAGAAATCTCAAAGTCAAAATGAGACAGCATCAAAGAGAAGGTCAGCATTTATCCTAAAAGAAATGAAGGGTAGAAAGAAATATTTGAATAAAAATAAAGGAATGAAGTAAGAGCTTATAGAAGGGAAGTGGGTAGCAGGTAATTCATACACAAAAAAATCCAAGGATGAATGCCATAAAAGAAACAATGAGGTATATAGATGGAATTGCTTATGAATTATGAAGTAGACATTAGAGATTGGAAAAGGTGAAGAAACATCTTAAGTTTTACATCAGAAGGGCTGTGATTTCTCCCTGCATTGAAATTATATCATTTATATAGTTTAAAAGCCCCCCCTAATTTTTATCATGAAAATTTTCAAACATACGCAAAAATAAATAAGAATCCCCATGTACTTATCTCCCAGCCTAAACAGTTATCAATATGTAAAAATTTTTTTAACTTTATTTTATTCTTATAGGTGTCCATTGATGGAAGTGAAGGTGTAACAGGTTCAGGAATAATTGGAGAAAATGAGCAAGAGAAAAAAATGCAGGTGTGTAAGGCTACTTTTTTATATTTGAATCTCTTTCTCTCAGCATGTCTGGATCCTTCTAGGGATGAAAGCAAGAATTGGGAACTTACTACCTCTTTAGGGAAATTTTTACCAGTGAAGAAAAACAGTGTGCCTTCAGCAGCAGCTTTCTCCAGCTACCTCAGGTCTCAGAATTCATGATCTGGTTGAAAGTGGCACTAAAGAAGTAGAAATATCACAGAAATCCAGATGAAGCCTGTGTTCTGGAGTCCAAGGCAGTTTTGGAGACCAGGTGGTCTTCTGTCTGCCCCACCCATGGCAGTCTGTGAATCCTTTTTCTGGGCTTTCACCCTTACTGTGATTAAACTTTGCTACTTTGGTTGTTATGTCTTTTTGTTTCTTTTGCTTATAATTGATTCCTTCAGTACTTCCCTTTTCAACTTCTAGAGAGAGGGTCCAGCCTAGCTAATTATCATTGTTCCTTCTGGTCAAAGCTGTTTCTACCTCTTCTACCATATACCTTCCTGGGCTGCAGATGGCTACGGGTCAGCTGCCCTTGATTCAGATGCTCACCTTGGGTCCAGTCATTGGCTGTCCCTTAACAAGCTAATAGCCTAGAGCAGCAGTCAGTGCCTCCACAAGTACTGTAGTTAAGTACAGAGTAGTCACAGAAGCATTTTGGAAGCCCTACTGAACTGAACAAGTCAAAATTCAAGATTAGGTTTTGAATTTATGTGAAAACATAAATGTATTTGTTTGAGGGTAGGTGTTTGTGTGAGTGGGCGTTCTTGGAGTTTATATAATCATTGTAGTGTATTCTTGCTTTAATGCTGCTCCTTTTTGTTCTTAGCGATTAGTTCTAATGTTCTGTTGACTGTTTCTTCATAGCAGATTTTTTTTTTCATTCTTCCAAGAGTTTTTATCGTATTTAATTCCTAAAGTTATTGCTTCAGGACCACACTTGTTAAAAATTTACTTATTTATTTTTGGTTGCTCTGGGTCTTCATTGCTGCACTTGGGCTTTCACAAGTTGCAGTGAGCGGGGCCTACTCTGTCGCGGTGCACAGGCTTCTCATTGTGGTGGCTTCTTCTGTTGCGGAACACGGGCTCAAGGTGATTGGGCTTCGGGAGTTGCAGCATGTGGGCTTCAGTAGTAACGTCACAGGCTCAGTAGTTGTGAGGGCCACACTTTTTAACTTGAGCATGTTGTTGCTACTGACCATGGGAAATGTAGCTAGTCACAACTGGCATGTGCTATGAGTCTAAAATAATGCCAGATTTCAAAGACTTCTAATGAAAAAAGAATGTAAAATATCTCTTATAATGTCTCCTATTGACAACATGTTGAAATGATAGTATTTTGGATATATTAGATACAATAATTACTAAAATTAATTTCACCTATTTTCACTTTTAAATGTAGTTACTAGAACATTTTAAATTATATATTTGGTTTGTAGTTGTGACTCATATGTCTGTTAAGAGCTGAACAAGAAGTTTCTGAATCTTCCATCCTCTAAAATAATTGTGTCCCATAGTTGAGGTTGAGGGCCAAGTACATGGTATTAAAAGGTCAAAATGTCCTATAGCCACTCTGCCAGAGTTGCTTAAGAGGTTGTAACTCTGTGCCTGGCTGAACTTTAAAAAGGTCTGTACCTAACACAATAAATTTTTTTTTATAGCCTTGTTTTAAAGCTTTAGTTTTTTTTTAAATTGTGATGTTTATAGTGTAGAGCTTTTTCTTTCACCTATAGCGTAAGCATACTTGTGCTGCTGAGCTGACCTCTTACTTGAAATCAGATTTCATAGGACAGCAAAGACCTAGAGTATTAAAAGCATGTACCCTCAAGGGAAGGTGATTTTGCCCCTGGGGGACGTTTGGCAGTGTCTGAAGACAGTTTTGGTTGTTACAGGTATTGGGCATCTGCTGGGTAGATGTCCTGCAAGGCATAGGACAGCCCACCTCAATAAAGAATTGTTCTATTCACAGTGTCAGTAGAACTCCATGTGAAAACACTCATCTATTTAAAGATGTCCACGTGTTCAGTTGTAAGAACTGTAAGGATGATGGGATGTATGTGTTTTGAGGAGGCTGTAACTGTTGTGATTACCCTCATGATGCACCACCCTTAGTTAAGCAGAAAACAGTATGGTATTAAAGTAGCATGTGATTTGTAAAAAAAAAAAAAAGTCTGAGTCAAGCTTCCATCCAGCTGTGTAGTAGCTGTGTGACTGTGAGCAAATGACTTAATTTTTTTGTATCTGAGATTTCTTATTAGCTAAATGAGAATAATAGCCTTTGTTTTACTCATCTCATAGGGTTGCTGCTGCTGAGTCACCTCAGTTGTGTCCGACTCGGTGTGACCCCATAGACGGCAGCCCACCAGGCTCCCCCGTCCCTGGGATTCTCCAGGCAAGAACACTGGAGTGGGTTGCCATTTCCTTCTCCAATGCATGAAAGTGAAAAATGAAAGTGAAGTTGCTCAGTCATGACCGACTCCTAGTGACCCCATGGACTGCAGCCTACCAGGCTCCTCTGTCCATGGGATTTTTCAGGCAAGAGTACTGGAGTGGGGTGCCATTGCCTTCTCCGAGTTTCATTTGATTAGTATTTTAGGTAATACATAAGAAGATAATTTGTATATGTGTAAGCATTATACAACATTGTTGATGCCTTTACATGTTCTATAAGAACCCAAGGCCCTTGTTCATGGTTTCCATTAGTTTTGACTTCATTAAAAACCAGTTTTATTTATATTGGAGATCAAAGTCCTTTGGCTTGACAACTTTTTGTTTGTTTTAAGCCACACCATGGAATTTGTGGAATCTTAGTTCCCTACCAGGGATTGAACCCAGGGCCCCTGCAGTGAGAGAGCCAAATCCTAACCACTAGACTGCCAGGAAATTCCCTGACTTGGCGGTTTTAATCAATCAAAGCTCTAATAACTAGTTAACACAAAAGGCCCATCAATCTAGCTCTTGAAAAAAAGAGATACGTTGTCAGAAGAATGTATCTTATAAGAAACTAAGAATTGGAACTGCTGAACAGCTATACTTCACAGGAATCAGAGTTGCAAAGGAATCAGGACTGGAGGCTGATGTCAGTCCTCCTTTTTCCTTCTTCTGCCCTCTTCCATGGCATCTCTGCTCCCTTCTTTTCTCTGCAGACAGGCTTCCTCTGCATCTTCATTGAGTGTGCATTTGGTTTCACCATAGCCATGCTTTCTCAGGTTTACTGCCCACAAGCAAGTCAAGATTTCCCTGGAGAATTTGTGGACTCAGCTTGACTTTTTAAGCCAGGCCATGTAAGTTATACCTCATTGGTCAGTCTTAGGTATGCCATCTTCCGTGATTATTAAGGTCTATGGCTAGGGTGGCAGACTCTCCCAGAACATGGGTTGGATAATTATCGCAAAACTCATTTAGTATAGATAGTTTGAATGTGGATCACATTTCATATATAGTTTCTGGGGAGTTCCCTGGTGGTCCAGTGGTTAAGACTCCGCACTTTCAGGGCAAGGGCACAGAAGTGATTCCTGGTTGGGAAACTAAGATCCCATATGCTGTGCAGGGCAGCCAAAAAAAAAAAAATGTATGTTCAGTACTTTTGTCTAGCTATATGATCTTGAGCAAGTGAACCTTGCTTTTCTTAGGCTCTTTTTTTCATTCCTAAAGGAATGTATTAGATCACTGGTTATTAATCACAGGCCAGCATGAGTTTGAGCTGTGGGACTTTTGCAAAATAACCCAAGACTAACTTCCAGAGATTCTATTCGTAGGTCTGGGATGGAACCCAGGATTTAAAAACATATATATTATTTTTAGTGGGTTTTTTTTTTAAAATCAGAGACATATAAAGAAAAAAAAACCCAAAAGACCATATCTTACTCTACAGATAGCTATTGTATACTTTTTTTTTAAGTAATCATGGTTTCATGTTTATATTTAGATATCTAAAAATAAAGAGACATAAAAATAAAAAGTGAAGGACCTGGATAAACAAGGTCCTGCTTTAGCATGGGGAACTATGTTCATTATCCTGTGATAAATCATAATCGAAAAAAATATATATATAGATATAGGGTTGGCCAGAAAGTTCGTTCAGGTTTTTAGTTACAGTGTTTGGAAAAAACTGAACAAGCTTTTTGGCCAACCCAAAGGTATAACTGAATCCTTTTGCTGTACAGCAGAAATTAATGCAGCATTGTAAATCAACTGTCCTTCAATAAATTTTTTTAAAAACTGAAGGACCACTACCTTGTAGTATTCATTGTATAAAACCAGTGAAGATTTTTTTTGTTTTTTTAAAGTCTTCCTGTCAATGCTGACATGTCCCACGGTTCCCTAAAGGTCCCTCTGTTGCCATACTTCTAGTATTCCTTTCTTGAAAGAGAACATACTTTAAAAAATATTTCCAGTCGCTTTCATTTTGTTCTCCCAAGGAATATATTTACATCCTAATATGCAAGTTTATATACAGCAAAAAATAAAAACTGTATCTGCCGTGTGCATCAGGGCATTATTGTAAATTGGATTTTACTGAACGAGGCAGCAAAAGGTACCAGTTATCCTCTGTCCTATGTCTGTCACTCTACAACTACATAAACTCTGCTGGCCCCAGCCAGAATGCGTTTATCTGATTTGCACTGTGTAAATGAATGCTGTGTGAGATTTCATCTGACAAAGGTTTAAGAAAGGAAAAATACCACTGGTTTCACATAATATGTTCCTTTTCAAAACTTACTTATTACTTTACAGTGTTATATTGGTTTCTTCCATACATCAACATGAATCAGCCATAATATGTTCTTTACACAGATAAGCAAATAGGCCCTACATAACTTGCACAAGGTCACATAGTGAATTTATGATAGAGCTGAGGTTATCTCTTAATTCTCAGAACATACATTAAGCATAAAGTAGTAATGAAGTCATTTTCTGTAAATGGTTTTAGAAGCTAATTAGTATTCACTGATAATAGCTTCTAAATGGCCCTTGACTCATTTCCCTTGTGATAACACATCAGGTGGTTTTTCTTTTTACAAGGACCACTTAAATACCTAAGCCTAGTTTATTAATTTAGCTTTTGAATTTTGAATTCTGTCCATTATTGTCCTTGAAATATCCGCAGAATCATTAGTCAGTTGTCCTGGGTTGGTTTTCGTCACTCCATGGTTCCGATTATACAAACTGCGTTGGTCTCCTCGCCTCTTTTGTCTTTCACTGCGTTGTGCACCATTGCCAGTTTTCTCCTTTGAAACGCAAAGCTGATCTTGGTCAATCCCTTGCTTTAAACTTTTTAGTATCTTTTACTTTGATTATCTAGGTTTGCACTTCAGAATGACACCTAAAACTCTTCCCAAATGTGGGCCTAAACTTCCCTTTCTTTTTTATGGTATTAATTCTATTATATAGATATAATATTCTTATATTAAGTTTCCATTTCTTCCAGACACACTTTCATACTTTTGGTGAAACTATTCCTACTGCCTGGACTGCTCTGCTCACCCCTCTTTTTCAACCTCCAGATTTTTTCTGTAGACAGCTTTCCCTAACCTATAGTTCTCCCAACTTTTAAATTTTGTCCCTCTAGAACTTTACGTGGACTGCCGTGATAGCAATTATTATATTCTATTATTGTCCTTCATTTATAGGACAGTTTAACTAGCTAGACTGAGAGCCCTACCAAGGCAGGGGCCATATCATTTATTGTTGTTGAAGTAGGTACTTAACCAGTCATTTGTCAAACATTTATTATTTCAGAACTTCTGCCATGGTGGAGTCAGAGGTGGGTGGAAAGGGAAATTAGTATGGAAATAGGATAAAAGAGAGTGGTAGACATAAAGCAAGTTCCAAAAAGAATAAAATAGTTTGAGAACTGAAAAGATAAATGTTGATTGGGATTGAGAGATAAAGGGTTTTATAAGGAAACATTTCCAGTAAAAAAAGGAGAGGCTTCCCATTCCATTCAAACATTCTATACATGGAGATAAAAAAGGTTTTTTGACTGTGTGTCCCTTGGCTATTTGGAGATTTTTCCAGGTGTTGTTGAGTCTCTGAGTCATGTCTAACTCTTTGCAACCCCATGGAATATAGCCAACCAGTCTTCTCTGTCTATGGAATTCTCCAGGCAAAAATACTGGAGTGGGTTGCCATTCTCCAGGAGATCTTCCTGACCCTGGGATTGAACCCGAGTTTCCTGCTTAGCAGGCAGATTCTTTACCACTGAGCCACCTAGGAAGTCCATTGTATGTTATATTGCATTGCTATTTCAGTGGTTTTCTTTTAAGAGGTTCCTTTTGCTAGTTGGTGTTGCTATGGGTACTCATCCTACTGTATTTTGCAAGAATGCGTTTATGCTGGGTCTGTTTTGGATAATTAGAGCTACTAGTGGAAATAGTTCTGTTGCAAATAGTGCTTACTAATAATTCTCATAATATGTCAATGTTAGTGACTTCAGTTGGTTTAGAAATAAGAAATTCTGTTACCAGCCTCACTTCTGCCATGCTGACAGAGACTTGGAGTTCTCAGTAGTTCTTCCAAAACTGGAGCTTCTGCCCCTTATGTCACCACCCCTGAGCTGTGGACGTTAGGATAAGAGCAGAAACAAGTACATTTTTGGAAAACATTTTGAATCCTCCTAACAGGTTTTAAGTTCAGTCTTAACTTCATTGTTTTGGCTTAATTAAATTAAATGCCAAACCTCTGATAATCTGTTTCATGCCAGAATTAAAACTTGTCCTAGGAGAGAATAACAGAACAGATTCAGGTGTGGGCCTTTCCTGAATAAAGTGCTGCCACCACCTGGTCTGAAGGTGTGGGCTGTTGGGCTTAATCTTTCAGACCTGGGAGATGATAAACTTGGTACTTTTAGAAAGGAAGAGAAGGAAACAGCAAGAACTCTCTTCTCATGATTTGGAGTCCCATGTACAATTAATTTCTGCCTTTAGAATTTGTGTAAAGCTTAATTCCAGTTCTGCTAAAATAAAACTTACACACTAATATATATATAACATATATATATTTTAAAAATGCTAAATAGAAACAAACCAAGATATTAACAGTTATTTTTTGCATGCTGGAATTACAGCTCACTTGAACTTTTCTCTTTACTCTTTGCTGTGGTAACCAAATTCGCCCAATGTATGTGTTACTGTTATAATCAGAAAAAATAATAGTGAAATTTTAAAAATAATAGTTACTTTTTAAGGGATTCATAGAGACTCTTCTGGTTCTTGCAAATAAGAGAAATTTTCTTATTCAAATTACCATTTATTTCCTTTTAATTTTACTAATATATATTTCACGTACTATACAGTTCACCAGTTTAACGTGTGCAACTCAGTGGTTTTAGTAGATGCACAGAGATGAACAGTGATCACCACAGTTTTAATTCTAGAACTTTTTTAACACCTCCCAAAAGATTTTTAGTTCCTTTGAATTATGCTCATATAGTTAGTGGTATAAACCCTTTACCTAGCACTGTGAGTAATGACCGGAGAAGGCAATGGCACCCCACTCCAGTACTCTTGCCTGGAAAATCCCATGGATGGAGGAGCCTGGTGGGCTGAAGTCCATGGGGTCGCAAAGAGTCGGACACGACTGAGAGACTTCACTTTCACTTTTCACTTTCATGCATTGGAGAAGGAGATGGCAACCCACCTCAGTGTTCTTGCCTGGGGAATCCCAGGGATGGCGGAGCCTGGTGGGCTGCCGTCTATGGGGTCGCAAAGAGTCGGACATGACTGAAGCGACTTAGCAGCAGCAGCAGCAGTGAGGTATGATGGCATATATGATATAGATTTTGACATTGAGGAACTGCTAGGCTAATAGGGAAGAAAAGGAAATACAAATTCTTTAAAATAAGACAGTAGCGACTCGCGGCGGCCACAGCGCAGATTCGACTTCACTCGCAGGCAGTTCGCTCCGCGTCCTCTGCAACCATGTCTGACAAACCCGGTATGGCTGAGATTGAGAAGTTCGATAAGTCGAAATTGAAGAAAACGGAAACGCAAGAGAAAAATCCACTGCCTTCGAAAGAAACGATTGAACAGGAGAAGCAAGCAGGCGAGTCGTAATGAAGCGTGCGCCGCCAGTATGCACTGTACATTCCACAGCATTGCCTTCTTATTTTACTTCTTTTAGCTGTTTAACTTTGTAAGATGCAAAGAGGTTGGATCGAGTTTAAATGACTGTGCTACCTCTTTTCACATCAAAGAATGGAGAACTACTGACAATGTAGGCTGCGCCTGCCTCTCCCATCTGCCTGTGTGGCTGGCAGGGAAGGAAAAGAACTTGCATGTTGGTGAAGGAGGAAGCTGGGTGGGACGACAGTGAAATCTAGAGTAAAAAGCTGGTCCAAGGTGTTCTGCGGGCTGTAAAATGCAGTTTAATCAGAGTGCCATTTTTTTTTGTTGTTCAAATGATTTTAATTATTGGAATGCACAATTTTTTTATTATGCAAATAAAAAGTTTTAAAACCTGAAAAAAACAAAACAAAACAAAAGACAGTAGCATCAAGTGCCAAGTCCATGATACAAACTAAATATTACAGAGATGCTCAGGATTTGAAGAATCTGCTCTGTTTGGAATGATGAGAACAGGCATCGTGAATTTAGAAGGATGGAATTTCCTAGGCAGAGAAGATGTGGAATTATATCTTTTTTTTTTTGTAAAGATACTTTCAATCTTCACCCATTTGGAAGTGTGTCCATATTTTATCTAGATGTTTTAACATAAGCCTGTCTTTACTTAGAAAACTGCCCTGCAACATTTATTAATATACCACAATACATGAACATAGATAATTACTAGCTTGTAATTCAGCAATGACACTGAGATCTACTGCTTGTTTTTCCTTTTTTTCCCCCTGATTATTTATTTATTTATTTATTTTTTATTGAAGGATAATTACTTTACAGAACTTTGCTGTTTTCTGTCAAACCTCAACATGAATCAGCCATAGGTATCCATGTATCCCCTCCCTTTTGAGCCTCCCTCGCATCTCCCTCCCCATCCCACCCAGAGCTCTAGGTTGCCAGAGCCCCTGTTTGAGTTTCCTGAGCCATATAGCAGCAAATTCCCATTGGCTATCTATTTTACACATGGTAATGTAAGTTTCCATGTTACTCTTCCCATACATCTCACCCTCTCCTTCCCTCTCCCACTGCTTGTTTTTTAATTGATTTAACAGTTACAAGGAAAAGCCTAAGACAGACTCTGTATAGCCATCCATGTCCGTTTTGTAAAGACTGTACCACACCTTCTGTACTGTTATCCTCTAATGCGGGGCTCTCTCTGTCCCCCCAACCCTTGTAGCTCCTCCACACTCCCACCCCCCAACCCTCACCTCCCACCCGCCACCATTTAAGTGTGTATTGCTGTAGTGGATCATTGCTCAGAATGAAGAAGACCTGCCATTCCCACTTAGAATGATGAGGACCTGACCATTCCCAAAGTTTAGACAGCTCCATTCCAAAACAGCAGAATGATTTTTAAAAGTTGTTTTGTCCCTTACAGTATGGTAAATAAAATTTTTTAATTATCAACCCTAGAAAACTTTATTTGATGTAAATATATCCTGTGAATAAATGAAATATATTAAATCAGAGTGTTGTGCAGATTTTTAAAAATATCTAGGTGAAACCTGAAGATGGAGGGAACACATTATTTAGAAGCTTAAATATTTAGCAATATAAATAAAATTAATTTTTATTAGTTCTGATACCAGAATCAGATTCCATGAAGCATATTCATTTCCTTCGACACAGGGTTTATAAATATTAAAAAAAGAAAAAAGAATAGGAATAAAAAGCACCAGGCAATTGAAAATATGGAATTTTTATTTACCAAAAACTCCATGTTGATGTGCAAGTGATAGGGGGTGTGACAGAACCTCTTTTGGAACCGAGAGTTCTCTTTAATAGAAACAAAGAGATTCTAACAGCTCTTTGAAAAAAGGCCAGTAGAGTCATCTGTTTCACTTTGTTGTGTCTTTTATTTTCAGATTTCTCTGTCAGCTTTTAGCATCTGTTGTATCTCATCAGTCATGATGATATTTGCTCCATTATTTTGAAATCTTTACAATATAAAACAGCTTTTGGCAGAGTTATTTTTGAGCCAGGTACGACAATCTGCACAGATAGGATGTGGCAGCACCGTAACTACATGCCCACAAAGTAGAAAGTCATGTCTTCAGGTTTCATGGTAACTTAATTTCTAAAATAGGTCATCATCTTTAAAAAACCTCTGTGGCAATTTAGTTGCGAAGTTGTATCTGACTCTTAACAACCCTGTGGACTGTAGCCCACCAAGCTCCTCTGTCCATGGGATTTCCCAGGCAAGAATACTGGAGTGGGTTGCCATTTCCTTCTCCAAAGAAACCTCTAACATCAGTGCAATTATTTAGTCTTATGGTGTTCAGTTCCAGAGAAAGTGAAAGTGAAGTCGCTCTGTCATGTCCGACTCTGCAACCCCATGGACACCAGGCTCCTCCGTCCATGGGATTTTCTAGGGAAGAGTACTGGAGTGGGTTGCCATTTCCTTCTCCAGGGAACTTCCTGACCCAGGAATCGAGCCCAGGTCTCCCATATTGTAGACAGACGCTTTACCGTCTTGAACCACCAGGGAAATTCCAGAGAAGTGATCTTCTAAAGTGATAGTGTGTGATATTTGGCAAAACTAATACAATTATGTAAAGTTTAAAAATAAAATAAATTTAGAAAAAAAAATAAATAAAGTGATAGTGTGAAAGTGTTAGTCGCTTAGTCGTGTCCAACTCTTTGCAACCCCATGGACTGTAGCCTGCCAGTCTCCTCTGTCCATGGAATTCTCTAGGCAAGAATACTGGAGTGGGTAGCCATTCTCTTCTCCAGGGGATCTTCCTGACCCAGAGATCGAACCCGGGTCTCTCTCCTGCTTTGCAGGCAGATTCTTTACCATCTGAGCCATTTTTTCCCCCACAGACTAGCATCATATGGATTCTGATGTCTCCCACAGGTGACTCAGATGATCTAACCCCTGCTTTTTCATTGGTTTTGAAATTGAAAATGACTTTTACATTGTTTTTAGAACATATGTACTCTTATATATATATATATTTTTTAAAAGCATTATTTTACATATATACTATATTTTAATGGAGAAGGAAATGACACTCCGTTCCAGTATTCTTACCTCAGGAATCCCATAGACAGAGGAGCCTGGTGGGCTACAGTCCATGGAGTTGCAAAGAGTAGGACATGACTGAAGTGACTTAGCACATTATATTTCCAAAAATATTATTATTATATATATATTATGTCATTTTTAAAATTTCAGAATTTTAAAATATTTTTAAAAATACACACACACACTTACTGGAATATGTCAAGGAACAGCTGCATACAGTGGACCAATGTATACTGCCTGGCTTAAGTTTTCAGTTTCCAATCTCTGAGTGCTGATTATGCCCCCTTGTGGATCTCCTGTTGACTTCTTCCAGAGCTGCTGACTTCAGCCACATAACAGAATTAACCTGACCGGCTCAGGATGATAGAATCTTCGTCTGAGTCTGGAACCTGAGTCTGGAAACCCACATTTTATCTTTTTTTTTTTTTCTGAAAATTGTAACTTCATCTACTTTATTTCTGTGTAAATACTTTAAATTGTACTTTTGGTCTCATCTAGATTGTCTTACAAGGACATGCAACAAGAGTAACTGCTAAATCTCAACAGAGTGGAGAGAAGGCCTTTCGATGTGGCTATGACGGATGTGGAAAATTGTATACAACAGCTCACCATCTGAAGGTATGTACGAAGGAAGGCTGTGTCTAGATATGAGGATACCTAGGACATTAAACGCCAACTTGATGTACTTGTAGCATTCAGACACCATTGTTCTCCCCCACCTATCAAGATACAAATGCTCACACTCATATACACACAAAAACCTATGCAGATTTTAGAAATAAACTCTTTGAGGACCAGGACTATGCTTTCTTCATCTTTGTCTCCCTCGTGTCCAGCATATGTCATAGCATATGATAGGTACTCTACATATTTGAATAAATTTTTCTCATGTGAAATTTATGTAATTATATGGGAGATGTGGATATAATCACTCCGTTAACAGTGATTTGCTGCAGTCCAGCAAAAGTTGGTGTTGATTGTCCTGTCATATACATAGGCCAAGTATTTTGATTGAAGCTAAATACAATATACCATCACTCAAAAAAATAATAGCTAACTTTTATTGAATAACTTACAATGTGTCAGGAAGTGTGCATTTAGCATATTTGGAATAGCAGCCCCAGAGCCCACCTCTGCTGCCTATCAGTATGTAACCTTGACATGTTACTTGACCTCTTAGTACCTCATCTTCCTTATCTGTAATATTAGACCATAAAGATTATAAACCTCCCTCAATGAGTAGCTGTGAGAATTAAGTAAGTTAATTCTGTGCCTGTAAAGTACTGAAGAGAATGGCCTGGCAAGTGGTAAAGGTTCAGTAAATATCGGGCATTGTCATGAGTATTCATTTGTCACAGCAGCCCTCTATGGTAGGTACTATTATGCCCCCATTTTACAGAGAGAACTTTGAGGCTGAGAGAAGGCAGATGCCACAGTCACACCACTAGTCAGTGGTGAAGCCTTGCTTCAGATCAAGGCCCCTGTAGCAGCAGCCTCCACACTCTTAACTTTATGTTGTGTAGTGTCTCCTTGTACTCGCTCTCAATAGGTATATGTTCCATACAGACACCTTTGAGCAGTTTAGAAAAGCTCACACCTCCAATATTCCTGTTCCTTACTTAAAATGAGTACGTCTTAACATATAGCATTCGGTCTATATTGAGAATTAGTAGTTTTTGAGAAAAGTTATCTTCTATCTTTCAAAAATAATATACAAGCAACAAAATAATTCAGCAGTTGGGGGCAAGGAGGAAGTCTTTGTGGAGACCATCTACCTGCAGAATGCCTCGAGGAAACAGACTCATGCTTTTGTTTTAATGACAGGTCCATGAGCGGTCACACACAGGAGACCGGCCTTACCAGTGTGAGCATGCAGGCTGTGGGAAAGCATTTGCAACAGGTAAAACTTTGAGTTATGTTTATTGGTTCCACTCGGGAGCAGAGACAGGTTAGAGGAAGGAACTGACCGCCTGCCTTGGTCTGAATTAGTGGGCGTGCAGTGACTAGTTTTCTCGTCTCTCCCTTTCTTCCTTTTGTCCCACTTGGTCTGTTCTCTTTGTGTTCTCATTTTTCTCCTCAGGCCTGTTTCTGCCTACTGTGTTCATATTTCACTCCACACACTACTTTCTTTTAGCAAGAAACACAAAAGCTGAGCATTAACACTGACTCAGAGTTTAACATTAGGACAGACTCTGGGGGGAACCATGATCTGGGGCTTAGCAGTGGGATGGGTTCTGCCCTGGGACACATGCAGCAGGGCCAGGACTGGTGCTCGGACTCCTGACTTCCGCCCTGTTCTTCACTCCATGCGTCCATTCTGCTTCAAGATTTTGGAGTATGAGTAATGCACATGTAATAAGATGGGGACACTTTAAAAAAAGAAACACACAGTCTCTTCTAGTCAGAGATGAAACTGTTGAATTTTCAGCTGGACAGTCCTGATCTGTCATGCTGCAGTACCTGTTTAATAGTTATTCTGTTGTGTTTGCCTATTATATCCTTGGTGTTTACTGTACTTTTCAATAGCTTAATCTCAGTGGGCATGCTTACAGAAATCTTGTATAATTAAATTTCTTTTAAATTTTTCTTGAAGGTTACGGATTAAAAAGTCATGTCAGAACTCATACAGGAGAAAAGCCATATCGGTGTTCAGAAGACAATTGTACCAAATCTTTCAAAACTTCAGGAGATCTACAAAAACATATCAGAACTCATACAGGTACTGGTGTGAAGAAATACTCTATCTAGGCCAGGAGTTCTTCATCTGCAGGGAGGGTCTTGGGGAAGTGGTTTCTGGAAGTGCTTCAGGGAGTCAGTATCAAGGGCTTCGCTTAAACTCATGAAACTCCATGTAGTCTGCCATTCGTGCAGGTCTGTTGTTTCCAGGATGAGGGCCTGTAACATTGTTAGATTCTCAGTGGGTTCCGTGTTCCAAAAGATTAGCAGTGGCCCTAGACCGCCAACCCTCTGTTTTCAGGAATTATCTGAGCAACAGGCTTATGTACCTAGGATTATATGTCTGCTTAGTAGCCCAACTGAGACCAGAACCTAAGGCACCCAATTTCTTTAGCATGGCTTCTCCTACTTTAAGCTGCTCCTATAAAAAGAAAAGAATCTGACGTCCTTACAGCCCCACAGAAAGAAAGGCTTGTTCCTTTCTTGTGATCATTTTTCCTACCCTTTAAATTCCTTCTCTCCTTTTCCTACGGGGTACTTTGTTCAAATCTTCCTTCCCCTCCCCTCCTCTCCTTATATTTGATTATTTGCTGATTGGTTTTATAAAGGTAATTATTTGCTTTGGATTAGAGTTGGAAGACTTTCAGAAACTGTTGATAAGAAATGCTGGTATAAGCTGTTGACTAAGTAATATATTGATAGCATAAGGTCATTTAGTTTGAGATTTTACTGCAGATGTTTTAAACATAATCTTATCACTTTGTCCCCAGATATTTCTAAGTATTCTGAGATAGTTTAGCAAATTTTCATGGAGGATTCTTCCCGTTATCAGTGTTTAACTTTTAGTTCAAATATGATTCCAGATCGGCTTTACAGTGTTCAGAAACAAAGCTGTAGGTCCCTGGTTCTATTTCATTCATGCTCTTATTGTTATATGAAAGGCAGGTGTTTCTAAGCTCCCGAGAATAATAATATATTCAGTGAGTATTTTTAATGCATATTATGTGTGAGACACTAGATTTTAAAAAGACCAAAAATTTTTTTCTTTTCTTAGGGGATTCCAAGGCTATTCTAACTTAATCCTTATGCTTGACTCCGTTTTTCTTTTGTATTTCTTTGTGATATGTAGTTCTTTGTCGCTTATCTCAGTTCATTTTTTAGTATGCCTTTCTGGATGACTCCTGTCTTGGAAAGTCATGTAATCAGTGATGAGTTTTGAATACTATTCAGGTTTTCCTATGTAAATTAACATTTGGAGTAGACAGTGCTGTTTGCAGAAAAAAATAAAACAAGAAAAACAAAGGGAAGCTCAATACAAAAAGGCTATAGAGTCTGAGCATGAATGATCCTAAGCAGAATTGAAGTATAAGACATTTTAATATCTGTGTATTTTTGCACCATTTAATGTATTTCCCTTTGTGTTTTCAGGAGAAAGGCCCTTTAAATGTCACTTTGAAGGCTGTGGTCGGTCTTTTACAACATCAAACATTAGAAAAGTGCATATTAGGACACATACAGGAGAAAGACCTTATTACTGCACAGAACCAGGATGTGGGAGGGCATTTGCCAGTGCAACCAATTATAAAAACCACGTGAGAATACACACAGGTAACGGTCTCTAGTTCTTGGTCTTCTGTCTTTCAAGGCTCAGTTTTAACTCCTGCCTCTCCCATAAACCATTTGCAGGAATCTCTTCCCTCCTTCCTGCCACAGCAGTGGATTACATAAATTGAACAAACTTCGCTTTAGCATTTATACATTTATTTATGCAATAGTTACTGCATGTCTGCTGTGTGTTCCCCTGCTAGGCATCAGAAATGCAGAGATAGACAAAACATGTCAAGGGCAGTTGATTTAGGGAGGGGTCATAGACATAATTGTTGCAGAGTATCTATGTATATATTTTTTTACCAGCTTTATTGAGATATAATTCATACACTATACAATTCATCCATTAAACTATATGATTCATTGTTTTTTTAGTATATTCACAAAGTTATACAATCATCACCACAATCCAATTTTTATAGATATTTTCTGCTGTTGTTTTTTTTTTTAACTTTTTTGATGGTGCCATTTACAGCACAAAAGCTTTTAATTTGATGCTCTGCCTTGTGGTTGTATTTTTTTATAGTTGACATATAATTGATTTACAATTCTGTATTAGTTTCAGGTGGTTGTATTTTTGATGGGAATGGAGAGGAGAATGAGAGGATACATTAGTTTTATAAGAAATTTTTAATGTATTATTTTTATTACTCATATTAAGAGTAAACTTGTGATAATTCAAAATTAAAAGACATTTAGAATGGAATGTTAGTTGTGTAAGGTAGTATTTCTCAGGCTACATTCTACAGACGCTGGATATCTCTGGAAATATTTTCAGGCATCTATAGCAATCCCTTTACTTTGAGAAAGGTACATTAATAAGTTTTGGATACTGTTTGGGAATGGTACATTAATAAATTTGGATACTGCTATGGACCTAAGAGAAGCAGAAGATATTAAGAAGAGGTGGCGAGAATACACAGAAGAACTGTACAAAAAAGATCTTCACGACCCAGATAATCACGATGGTGTGATCACTGACCTAGAGCCAGACATCCTGGAATTTGAAGTCAAGTGGGCGTTAGAAAGCATCACTACGAACAAAGCTAGTGGAGGTGATGGAATTCCAGTTGAGCTGTTTCAAATCCTGAAAGATGATGCTGTCAAAGTGCTGCGCTCAATATGTCAGCAAATTTGGAAAACTCAGCAGTGGCCGCAGGACTGGAAAAGGTCAGTTTTCATTCCAATCCCTAAGAAAGGCAATGCCAAAGAATGCTCAAACTACTGCACAATTGCACTCATCTCACATGCTAGTAAAGTAATGCTCAAAATTCTCCAAGCCAGGCTTCAGCAATACGTGAACCGTGAACTTCCTGAGGTTCAAGCTGGTTTAGAAAAGGCAGAGGAACCAGAGATCAAACTGCCAACATCTGCTGGATGATGGAAAAAGCAAGAGAGTTCCAGAAAAACATCTGTTTCTGCTTTATTGACTATGCCAAAGCCTTTGACTGTGTGGATCACAATAAACTGTGGAAAATTCTGAAAGAGATGGGAATACCAGACTACCTGACCTGCCTTCTTGAGAAACCTGTATACAGGTCAGGAAGCAACAGTTAGAACTGGACATGGAACACCAGAGTGGTTCCAAATAGGAAAAGGAGGACGTCAAGGCTGTATATTGTCACCCTGTTTATTTAACTTCTATGCAGAATACATCATGAGAAACGCTGGACTGGAAGAAACACAAGCTGGAATCAAGATTGCCGGGAGAAATATCAATAACCTCAGATATGCAGATGACACCACCCTTATGGCAGAAAGTGAAGAGGAACTCAAAAGCCTCTTGCTGAAAGTGAAAGTGGAGAGTGAAAAAGTTGGCTTTAAGCTCAACATTCAGAAAACGAAGATCATGTCATCCGGTCCCATCACTTCATGGGAAATAGATGGGGAAACAGTGGAAACAGTGTCAGACTTTATTTTTTGGGCTCCAAAATCACTGCAGATGGTGACTGCAGCCATGAAATTAAAAGATGCTTACTCCTTGGAAGGAAAGTTATGACCAACCTAGATAGCATATTCAAAAGCAGAGACATTACTTTGCCAACAAAGGTCCGTCTAGTCAAGGCTATGGTTTTTCCTGTGATCATGTATGGATGTGAGAGTTGGACTGTGAAGAAAGCTGAGCACCGAAGAATTGATGCTTTTGAACTGTGGTGTTGGAGAAGACTCTTGCTAGTCCCTTGGACTGCAAGGAGATCCAACCAGTCCATTCTGAAAGAGATCAGCCCTGGGATTTCTTTGGAAGGAATGATGCTAAAGCTGAAACTCCAGTACTTTGGCCACCTCATGTGAAGAGTTGACTCATTGGAGAAGACTCTGATGCTGGGAGGGATTGGGGGCAGGAGGAGAAGGGTCGACAGAGGATGAGATGGCTGGATGGCATCACTGACTGGATGGACGTGAGTCTGAGTGAACTCCGGGAGTTGGTGATGGACAGAGAGGCCTGGCGTGCTGCGATTCATGGAATGGCAAAGAGTCGGACACGACTGAGCAACTGAACTGAACTAAACTTATGGGTAGAGAGGAAGGAAGATTTAAAGAAAATTTACTTTTTTTAGAAAAAAATTACTCTGTCAATGCTATAGAAAGAAGTTAAAGGGAGATGAGGCCATAAGCAAGGAGACTGATTAAGGGCCATTAGAATATTTTAAGTGAGTGAGATGGAGAAGGATAAAAATGAAAGTCAGCAAAGGACCTGATAACCAACTTAGTCATGAGGAATGAGAAGAACTTGTCTTCTAGCTTGTGTAATAGGTTCAGTGATAATGCTAAGATGAGGAAGACCAGGTTGGGAAGGGAAGATAATAGTGTGGGTTTGCAATATATAGTTCTCTGGGTTTCCCTCACCACCTGAACTCTCACCATCTGTATATTTGCTGTAATGGTTTGTAAAATTTTTACTCATAATTTGATTCAAATTGAAACCCCACCATAATGAATCCACTTGATACATGCATTTTTCTATAAAAGGAAAAGATTTTAAGTTGCATATGAATCTAAATGAGAGAACATAGAATACACTGTGGTAATATTTCTGATGCAGTCATATCTTATACTCACATTGTATATTATACATTACTTTTTTTTATTATACATTATTGCCATCATCTTGCCCACATTATTTGTGTTTCCTAAGACAGTAGAATATCCTGTGAAAACCTCAGAGGCCTGGAAAAGATGGCTGTAGATTAGAAAAAAAATTGTCTTTTGCTAATATAATCTGAATTCCTGTCTGTCTTTAAGATTTGTTGTTCAGTTGCTAAGTTGTGTCTGACTCTTTGCAATCCCTTGGACTGCAGCACACCAGGCTCCCCTGTCCTCCACTATCTCCCAGAGTTTGCTCAAATTCATGTCCATTGAGTCAGTGATACTATTGAACCATTTCATCTTCGGCACCCCCCTTCTCCTTTTGCCTTCAGTCTTTCCCAGCATCAGAGTCTTTTCCGATGAGTTGGCTCTTTGCATCACATGGCCAAATATTTTTAAGATACTTCATTTTAAACTTATAGTACATGTTTGTGGTGTAGAAAGAAAACAAAATTCCTATTTGATACTCTGCTATTATTGTGTATTATACACAAACTTATACATGCTACTGAGTTCAGAGTGTTAATAATTAGATAAATGGTGTTTTAAGTGCTTCATTTTATGCAGACATTCTTGGTGGGTTAAGAGCCTTTTTGTAATATTTGGGGAAAATGGTTGGGGTTTTTAGATGGATTGGGAAAACTATTTTTCCCATCTAAAGTAATGGAATATAGAAAGTTAGCCATTCAACATGTTTTATGGGCAAATTAGATTACAGTCAGAGGGATGCCTGCTTCCCAAGTGGCTCATTGGGAAAGAATCTGCCTGCAATGCAGGAGATGCTGGTTCAATCCCTGATTGGGAGGATCCCCTAGAGAAGGACATGGCAACCCATTCCAATATTCTTGCCTGGGAAATCCCATGGACAGAGGACCCTGGCAGGCTACAGTCCATGGGGTTGCAAGAGAGTCAGACACTACATAGCAACTAAACAACCACCACAAAGAGGAATGCCTACATTAAGTTTGGTCATTATGATCTTTGGAATATGCAGGTAGAGTAGTGCTTTCAAATGTGGCTGTACATCGGATTCACCTTTTTAAAATAGACTGATTCCACAGATCCTGTCTGCAAAGATTTTGACAGTTTTACTGAGGTGAGGCCCAGGTATCAGTATATATTAAAAATCCTCCAGGTCTTTTAAATGCATACATGGTTAAAAGTTACTAAAGTAAGGATATCCAGTGGCGGTTTAGTTGCTAAGTTGTATTTGACTCTTGGCACCCCATGGACTGTAGCCCACAAGGCTCCTCTGTCCATAGGATTTTCCAGGCAAGAATGTTGGAGTAGGTTGCCATTCCCTTCTCCAGGGAATCTTTAAAACCCAGGGATCAAACCCGGGTCTCCAGCACTGCAGGCAGATTTCTTTATCTATTGAGCTCTCAGGGAAACCCCCTCAAGGATATCCAGTAGGTAGTTGTAAATGTTGGCCTGACCCAGGAAGTAGGTCTGGGTTGGAAGAAAAGATTGGCTGATGATCATCAAGTAGATAATACAATTAAAGCCCACATTATGTATAAGTGGAGCATAAGACTCAGCTTGTAAAATGCAGTCCATTTTAGAAGAATGATGAGATGACCGACCCAGTTGAGAGTGCAGCTAGCCATTGCTGCTGCTGCCGCTGCTAAGTCGCTTCAGTTGTGTCCGACTTTGTGCAACCCCATAGACGGCAGCCCACCAGGCTCCGCCGTCCTTGGGATTCTCCAGGCAAGAACACTGGAGTGGGTTGCCATCTCCTTCTCCAATGCATGAAAGTGAAAAGTGAAAGTGAAGTCGCTCAGTTGTTTCTGACTCTTCGTGACCCCGTGGACTGCAGACTACCACGCTCCTCCATCCATGGGATTTTCCAGGCAAGAGTACTAGAGTGGGGTGCCATTGCCTTCTCCACAGCTAGCCATTAGGGAGCTCTAAAGTGCAACTCAGATCCATTTATGTCTCCATGAGAAGATGCTCAACATTGCTATCACCCAGGAAATGGTAAACAAAACCACAATGAGATATCACCTCACACCTGTCAGAATGGCTATTATCAAAAAGATAGTAACAAGTGTTGATAAGGATGTGAAGGAAAAAAAATCCTCTTGCACTGTTGGTAGGAATGTAAATTGGTACAGCCACTACAGAAAACAGTTTGGAGTTTCCTCAAAAATGAAACAGAAGTACCATACAATCCAGCAATTCCACTTCTGGGTATTTGAATGAGGAAAATAAGACACTAATTTAAAAAGATATATACACCCCTGTGTTTATTACAGCATTATTTGCAATATCCAGGATATGGAAGCAACCTAAGTGTCCATTGATAGGTGAATGGATAAGTGTGATACATTTACATACAAAAATACAGTGGAGTATTAACCATAAAACAGAATGAAGTCTTGCCATTTGTGACAACATGGTTGGACCTAGAGGGTATTATGCTAAGTGAAATGTCAGACAGAGGAAGACAAATACTGTATGATTTCACCCATATGTGGAACTTTAACAAACCAAATGAATAAACAAACATAAAGACAGACTCATAGATAAAGAAAACAAAACTGGTAGTTGCCAGAGGGCAGGGGATTGGTGGATGAATAAAACACGTAAGGGAGATTAAGAGGTATAAACTTCCAGTTATAAAATAAATGAGTTATACAATGTGCAGCATAGAGAATATAGTCAATAATATTGGAGTAACTTGGTATGTTGACAGACTTATCATGGTGATGATTTTGTAATACATAATATTATTGAGTCACTATGTTATACACCTGAAACTAATATAATAAGTCAGTTATATCTCAATTGTAAAAACTATAGTTTCAAGACAAAACTAGAAAAAAACAACGCCCCCCCCCCAGCCCCCGGCCCCATGTATTTATATCTTGACTGTGGTTTGGTGCCACATAGTGGCAGTCACTGCTCAAGCCTGAA
Source organism: Bos javanicus (assembly GCF_032452875.1). Lineage (NCBI taxonomy): Eukaryota > Metazoa > Chordata > Mammalia > Artiodactyla > Bovidae > Bos > Bos javanicus. Next base: position 43,223,335 of record NC_083882.1, on the reverse strand, counting down.
TATGAGTAGGGCTGGTTCTCTGAATTGGAGTTGCCTGACATTTTCCTGCCTGGTCTTGCCCTCATCATGTCTCCTCCACAACTATTCCCCAAGATAAAAACTTCAACATATAGTACTAGAATAAACAAGCCCACCAAGAAGAGTTAAATCTTTGTAGTTTTTCCCTATTCCAGGTAGTCCAAGACTGAGACTATTAAATACTGTATATATGAGTTACTTTAGCTTCTCCTCCCCAACCCTGTCCCCCATACCTCTTCTAAGTGGTTAAAAGTGTTCATTTAAACTACAATTAGGCTAATTTGTTCCAGTTTGGTTTCCCTCACTGTGTTAGATTCCCTGCACGGCACCCTCCCACAACATACAAACAGTGTCTAGATATTGTGATATTAAATAATTATTGGTAATTTTGTTCTTTATAAAAAGCATCCATCTTTTATACAGTCAGAAATACTCATGGATGAGATGGAATGTACATGGAGTTGTTTCAGAGGGGGCAAACGTGTGGCGAATAATTGATAGTTGAAGCTAAATGATTGATTTATTGCACTGTTTCTCTATACTTGTATGTATGTTTGAAATTTTATATAATGAAAAGTTCTAAAAATACGTGCACTGCCTGTATTATTCTCAGACTGTTTCATGGAAAAAGAATTGCTTTGCATTGAATTGTTTTTAGTGAATATTTAATAGCTTTTGATTGGTTGCAAGAAGTCAAGTGAAGTTAATATGAAATATGTGTCCAGACTATATCTCATACACTTTTTAGAAAATGTTTGTTTTTTATCCTTATAAAACCCTTAGGGTAAGCTACATACATTATACTAATAATTGCATTTATTATTTTTATTATTATTTTGGGCTGTACCAAGTGGCTTGTGGGATTGACCCCAGGTTCTCTGCAGTGAAAGTGTGGAGTCCTAACTACTAGACTGCCAGGGAATTCCCTACATTTATTATTTCCATTATTAATATAGTATCACTAATGATATGTAGATTATCTAGTTATAAGTAACAAGAACAGTTTCATCAATGCTTTTTTTGTGTGTGGCTCTCTGTGTGGCATGTGAGATCGTAGTTCTCCAACCAAGGATCGAACCCATGCCCCCTGCAGTATAAGTGCCTAGTCATAACCACTGGATTGCCTGGAAAGTCCTCATCAAAGCTTGTAGCTGGGCAGTAAATGTCTCCATCCTTATTTTTCACATTTCTTGAAATTAAACAAAAAGTGGTATTCAAGTGTGGGGTATGACTCAGGTTGCAGACCACCTTTTGAGCCAAGTTGAAACCATAGTCAGAGAGTCTTTTCTTATGCTGTGCCTTACAGCAGGATAGAAAGGGATTTGACAACTGTTTACTTTTGCTACTAGTGGTTTCCTTCATACCCTTCATTCCCCGTCCACCTCCTAGAAGGTATGGAATGATTATGCCTTCATAACTGAAAATTGATTTTTTTTTCCCGGTGCCATTCTTTTCTTAGGGGAAAAGCCATATGTTTGTACAGTCCCTGGGTGTGACAAAAGGTTTACAGAATATTCCAGTTTGTACAAACATCATGTTGTTCACACTCACTCCAAACCATACAACTGTAATCACTGTGGGAAGACATACAAGCAGATCTCCACACTGGCCATGCACAAACGAACAGCGCACAACGACACTGAGCCCATCGAGGAGGAGCAGGAAGCCTTCTTTGAGCCTCCCCCAGGTAAGGGTTTTTCCCAGTATTTTATTTTTATTCCAGTATTTTATTGTTTGAAAATCAATAGTTACGAGCATAATGTATGATTGAAAGCATTATCTCTAACCATAAAGTTTCATTCAAATAGTCGCACAAAAATACCGTTTACAACTGCAATAATTGCTATCAAAGTAAGGTACTTAATGCTCTGAGATGTATAAGAGGGGAAATTAATCTAGTCTCAAAGGTCAGAGACAACTCCCCTGAAGAAGTGATTTTTGGAGAGATCATGGGTTCACTCAGTGTACGGGCAGGGATGTACAAGGGTTGGGGGGTAGGGTGGTAAACAGGGAGCAGAGGCAGGAGAATGTTCCAAATGGAGGGACTGGCACATGCAAAAAGCCCTGAGGTTGGAGAGAGCCAAGTAAATTGGAGAGACTGAACGAAGCCTGGCCAGCATGGCATTTCTGCCTGGGAGGGTGATATGACATGAGGCTGCACAGCAGGGTAGGGGTAGCTAGACTATTTGGGTGTATTAGAATGTTGGTCTTAATCAAGAGTGGTGAAGCATTCCTAAATAACTCTTAGTTGATTCATGTCTATTCAGTAGTGTTGTGGGAGACAAAAACATTCATTTCAGTAAGGATAAACTCTTGAGAAAAACAGAATTAGATTCCATGATTTCAGTTAAATAACACAGCATAGTTAAATAGATTAAAATGAAATAGGTTTTTCTGAAACAGAACAAAACATATATATTGTCCTGTTTCATTGAGTAGTTCCTAAATGAAGTAAGTTTGAAAATTAAAACATTCTTACCCAGTCTTACAACTAATATTAAAGGATTGAAAAACATACAGGTAGGGAAAAAAATGGAGAATAAGGAAAAGAACAGATCATTCACTATCTACTCAAATAATTCCGTGTAATTCTAATTTATCTTTTCAGATATTAGTCGTGTGATAGTAAGAAAATACAGAGAAGGAAATGGCAATCGATTCCAGTATTCTTGCCTAGAGGATCCCGTGGACAGAGGAGCCTGGTGGGCTGCTGTCCATAGGGTCACACAGAGTCAGACACGACTGAAGCGACTTAGCATGCATGCATGCATTGGAGAAGGAAATGGCAACCCACTCCCATATTCTTGCCTGGAGAATCCCAGGGACAGAGAAGCCTGGTGGGCTGCTGTCTATGGGGTTGCACAGAGTCGGACATGACTGAAGCGACTTAGCAGCAGCAGCAGCAGTAAAAAAATAACATTTCCTTCACTCTTTTTAAAATATTTCGTCCATATCACAAGGTTTGCAGGATCTTAGTTCCCTGACCAGGGATTGAACCCAGGCTCCATCAGTGAAAGCACCAAGTGCTAGCCACTGGACTACCAGGAACTTCCCAACAATTCCTTTCCTCTCAAATGCTATGCTGTTTTCTAGCCATAGCACTGTAAGTGTGCTTGGTTAGATGTTAACAATTGCTGCTAAATCCTTGCAATTATAAAGTAGACTTTAATGATGTCAAACTTGGGTTTAAGACTGTTCCCTTTTTAATCTTCCTCAATCTCTTCCTTAAATGTTAACATTTCAGATTGTCAGAATTTCTTGTGTTCTAGAAGAGAACCTATGATATACATGTTATTAAAAAAAGTTAAACTAAGATTGTTTTTCCGAGAATAAGAATGGGTTTGTGTTCCTTTTCTCCCATGTGATGCCCTACGTTTTGAACCCCGTTGAAGTAATGGTATAATAATAATAAATGGCCGTGCGTGCATGCTAAGTCATATCAGTTGTATCTAACTCTTTGTGACCCTATGGACTGTAGCCTGCAGGAGTCCTCTGTCTATGGGATTCTTCAGGCAGAAATACTGGAGTGGGTTGCCATGCCCTTCTCTGGGGGATTCTCCTGACCCAGGGATTGAACCTGCATCTCTTATGTCTTCTGCACTGGCAGGCGGGTTCTTTACCACTAGCGCCACCTCAGAAGCTCATCTGCCTGTGTCTTGTGTGTGTGCTCAGTCATGTCCAACTCTTTGTGACCCTTTGGACTGTAGACCACTAGGCTCCTCTGTCCGTGGGATTTTGCAGGCAAGAATACTGGAGTGAGTTGCCATTTCCTCCTCCAGGCAATCTTCCCGACCCAGGGATCAAATCCACATCTCCTGCACTGGCAGGTGGATTCTTTACCACTGAACCACCTTGGAAGCCATGGAACAGAACAAAAAGAAATGAAATGATGAGTGTCATAGGGATTACACCATGATGACCATAGCTGTATGAGTGCAGGCATCAACCATAACTTTGAGAAGTACTCTTAAATTAGCATATAAAGTCCTTTGAATTAAAAAAAGAAAATTACCCTTTTTCTGGCCTCATGAGATGTGGAAAGCAGTAGAAGAGAGGGATAAGGCATCTTACTGGTTGCCAAGTATGGAAGTAATGGACAGTGGAAATTTCTGTTTACTTGCTGATTTTTTGTGAAATAAAAAAGTGGGTGGGAGTTCCTATTCAGTCACTTATGAAATTATTAACCTTTCCCCAGATAATACTGTCTTTACACAGTGATATCATTGTATACTGATGACTTGCAATAAGTCACTCTTGTTAAAGAGTAAGTAACTTAGTGTTAGTACATTGTGTTTACACACCATTCTGGTTTTGGGGTTAATATTTATGAAGATTGTCTTATCATTTTTAACAGCTTCTTAAGTGACTGCAAGAACTTAGCACATATTTGCCATGTTAGAAGGGTTACTTGCTAGTTAGTCTCCCTGTGCAGTTCCCCCACTCCTCACCCCAACACACATGCACAGTGTTATATAATTATGCCAACTAAGGGAGTAAGCAAGGTCTCTCAAAATTAGAACAGTTACTCTTTATGTGGAAAAGTTTAGTTCAGTCTGCTTGGATTTGGTTTGGCTTTGCAAAAGAGCAGGTGGAGAGATCGGCAGGAGGTGTTAGAAATCATTTTCATGGTTTAGAATTCAGTACAGTCTTTTGGACTCTGTGGGAGAGGGAGCTGGGGGATGATTTGGGAGAATGGCATTAAAACATGTATAATATCATATAAGAAACGAATTGCCAGTCCAGGTTCAATGCAGGATACAGGAAGCTTGGGGCTGGTGCACTGGGATGACCCAGAGGGATGGTATGGGGAGGGAGGTGGGAGGGGGTTCAGGATGGGGAGCACGTGTACACCCATGGCGGATGCATGTTGATGTAGGGCAAAACCAATACAATATTGTAAAGTAAAAAAAAAAAAAAAAAGAATTCAGTACATATGCCCTTTCATTTTTGTCAGTTTCCCCATAATATTTAAAATATTCTGTTTTCTAAAGAGCTTGGTAGGTTGATCAAATAAATGATTCATTTGTTTTAAACAGGTCAAGGTGAAGATGTCCTTAAAGGGTCCCAGATCACATATGTTACAGGTGTAGAAGGGGATGACGTTGTATCTACCCAAGTAGCCACAGTAACCCAGTCTGGGTTGAGTCAACAGGTTACACTCATATCCCAGGACGGGACTCAGCATGTAAGTACCCACCAAAAGCCAGACACATTAAATAATATTTCTCTGAGCCTGGGCTCGAAAGGCAGGTTGGGTCCCAGTTGAAGAAAGCCTTGAATTGGAGCACAAAGTTTGGAGTTCAGCTTGTGAGCAGTGCTAGATCTCCTGAAGAAAGAGACTCTTTCTTGCTGAAAGAGACTACACGCAAGGAGGTCCATAAAGAGAGAAGGTTTGTCACTCTGTAGAATTCATGTGGTGGAATGGGTATCTTTCAAAGGTAAGGTGATGAAGGTCAGGAACACAGTGAAAAGTAATGGGTCTGTGTGAAACTTGGAAGGGATAGATTAGGTGGCTAATTAGGTCCAGGAGATAAGATTGAGAAATCAGCAGAAGTTTGGCAGAGGTGATGAGGACATCATTAAAAGATCTGGGCAAGTCAGTGATGGGGAAACCTGTAAAATTTCCAGGGTGTGACTTTCTCCCTACTTGGAATCATGGGAGTTCATTTAACTAGCTTCAAAATTAATAGGAAGCTGTCTTGATTTCCCCAGGAAAAGCAATATAAGAGTTGTTGTTTGACAGTCAAACTTGCCATTGTTTTCTAGATGCCACTGTCCTAAAATAATTCAGACTTGATTTCATTTTTAAGCCCTTGCTAAGGTTGTCTTAATACCCGCGGAAATAGATGCATGGGTTTCTTTATCCCCCAATACTGCTTCTTCCATGGAGAACTGTCTTTTTACCCATCTCTTTTAGAACTTTACCTCCCATGATTAATCTGCCCTTTGAATAAATAACTCTTAATGTGCTGCACTCGATATGCCAGCAAATTTGGGAAATTCAGCAGTGGCCACAGGACTGGAAAAGGTCAGTTTTCATTCCAGTCCCTAAGAAAGGCAATGCCAAAGAATGCTCAAACTACTGCACAATTGCACTCATCTCACATGCTAGTAAAGTAATGCTCAAAATTCTCCAAGCCAGGCTTCAGCAATACGTGAACCGTGAACTTCCTGAGGTTCAAGCTGGTTTAGAAAAGGCAGAGGAACCAGAGATCAAATTGCCAACATACGCTCGATCATGGAAAAAGCAAGAGAGTTCCAGAAAAACATCTATTTCTGCTTTATTGACTATGCCAAAGCCTTTGACTGTGTGCATCACAATAAACTGTGGAAAATTCTGAAAGAGATGGGAATACCAGACCACCTGACCTGCCTTCTTGAGAAATTTGTATGCAGGTCAGGAAGCAACAGTTAGAACTGGACATGGAACACCAGACTGGTTCCAAATACGAAAAGGAGTACGTCAAGGTTGTATATTGTCACCCTGTTTATTTAACTTATATGCAGAGTACATCATGAGAAACGCTGGACTGGAAGAAACACAAGCTGGAATCAAGATTGCCGGGAGAAATATCAATAACCTCAGATATGCAGATGACACCACCCTTATGGCAGAAAGTGAAGAGGAACTCAAACGCCTCTTGCTGAAAGTGAAAGTGGAGAGTGAAAAAGTTGGCTTAAAGCTCAACATTCAGAAAACGAAGATCATGGCATCCGGTCCCATCACTTCATGGGAAATAGATGGGGAAACAGTGGAAACAGTGTCAGACTTTATTTTTTGGGCTCCAAAATCACTGCAGATGGTGACTGCAGCCATGAAATTAAAAGACGCTTACTCCTTGGAAGGAAAGTTATGACCAACCAACCTAGATAGCATATTCAAAAGCAGAGACATTACTTTGCCAACAAAGGTCCGTCTAGTCAAGGCTATGGTTTTTCCTGTGGTCATGTATGGATGTGAGAGTTGGACTATGAAGAAGGCTGAATGCCGAAGAATTGATGCTTTTGAACTGTGGTGTTGGAGAAGACTCTTGAGAGTCCCTTGGACTGCAAGGAGATCAGCCCTGGGATTTCTTTGGAAGGAATGATGCTAAAGCAGAAACTCCAGTACTTTGGCCACCTCATGCTAAGAGTTGACTCATTGGAGAAGACTCTGATGCTGGGAGGGATTGGGGGCAGGAGGAGAAGGGGACGACAGAGGATGAGATGGCTGGATGGCATCACCAACTCAATGGACCAACTCAGTGAGTTTGAGTGAACTCCGGGAGTTGGTGATGGACAGGGAGGCCTGACGGACACGACTGAGCGACTGAACTGAACTGAACTGAACTGAATGTGCCAGTGTTAGCTAGAAGCAGAATATATTCAGGATAGAAACATACAGAGCACTTGGACCATCCCATTTATCCCTCTTCTCCTCACTTCTGTCATCACTAATTCCACATAGTACTCTTTGTCCACTGATTGGCATATGAGATTAAACAAATTTACTAACAGTTTTATTCTGGACAGATAGGGCGTCACTGGGGATTTGAGCAGGGAGCATAATGAAATTTGTTTTTTACCAAGGTGACAAGGTGCAAGATGATTAGGGAGGGGTTAAATATCTAGAAAGAAGTTGTATTATTGGCAAAAATTAGATGAAAGAAAAATAGAAATCTAAATTGTCAGTAGAGATGGAGAGGAGGAAAACGTATTTAAGAAACACTCAGTTTTTCTGATGATCTCTTTCTAAAAAGAGTTTATTCCATTATAAAATGGTTATTTGCTCCCAGAGTAGACTTAAACAAGACTTGTATGTGTACATGCTCAGTTGTGTCTGATTCTTTGCAACCCCATGGACTGCAGCCTGCCAGGCTCCTCTGTCCATGGAATTTTCCAGGCAAGAATACTGGAGTGGGTTGCCATTTCCTTCTCCAGAGGTTCTTCCTGACCCAGGGATCAAACCTGCATCTCCTGCACTGGCAGGCGGATTCTTAACCACCGAGCCACCTGGGAAGCCATAGGAGGCTTAGGCTCAGTCCTTAATAAAATTGACCAGATAAAGCAAGAAACATTGCCTGATTGTAAAATGCATTGTGTTGCAGGTCAACATATCTCAAGCCGACATGCAGGCCATTGGCAACACCATTACAATGGTAACACAGGACGGAACGCCCATCACAGTACCTGCTCATGATGCAGTCATTTCTTCAGCGGGAGCACATTCTGTTGCTATGGTTACTGCCGAGGGTACAGAAGGGCAGCAGGTAATTGCTTTTTTCTTGTATACCAATTGGTACAAATATCAGTATCAAAATTGTTAGTCATAGATGTACGGTGTGGTATCGTGCATGCTAAATCACTTCAGTTGTGTGTGCCTCTTTGTGACGCTGTTGACTGTCACCCGCCAAGCTCCTCTGTCCATGGGATTCTCCAGGCAAGAATACTGCAGTGGGTTGCCATGCCCTCCTCCAGGGCTCAAACCCATGTCTCTTACGTGTTCCACATTGGCAGACGGTTCTTTACCACTCGCGCTCCCTGGGAAGTCCAGTGGTTAAGCACATAAACTTCAGATTGAATCTCAGTTTTAAAGCTTCTTAGCTACACAGCCCTCTGAGTCTCAGTTTTTTTTTCATATGTAAAATAGGATTGATTTTTGCATATACCCCATAACAGCCCCTGGGATCACAAGAGTTAGATACAACTGAGCGACTGAGCACACACACACACACAAATAGTCATCTCCCCCCACCCTTTATACGGTAGTAAGCACAGTAGTGTTTCTCATCTCCTTGTTTTTTTTAATCTTAATAGTACATCCAGAACATCTTTCTGTGTCTTTATATAGAGAGTTTTCCTGTTCTTTTTTTTTTTTTTTGATAATCTGGTGGCGCCGCACGGTTTGCAGGATCTTAGTTCCCAGCCGGGCACTGAACCTGGGCGCTGGAAGTGAAAGTGAAGAGTCCTAACCGCTGGATTGCCAGGGAATTCTCTCTCATTCTTGTTCTAAGCTATATCATATTCCACTGTATGGACATGCCGTAATTTATTTAAAGTCTTTTGCTGTTTCAGACAACACATAATCTTGTGCACATGGGATTTTTTATGTGTGTGAATATATCTGCTACTAGATAAATCCCTAGAGTGAAACTGCTGGCTGAAAAGACATACACATTTGTAACTGTGATAAGCATTGCCAAACTTCGTTTCTAGGGTTGTACACATCTACATTCTTATCTGTAGCCTTTTAGAGTGCCTCCTCCCCTTTTGATGGTCAGCACAGTGGTACCAAATCTTATGTATCTCTTTGTACTTTTATTTTTCATTCATCTTAAATGATTTTGGTTAATACATTTAAAAACTGTTCTTATAGGGTCTTCCCTGGTGGTCCAGTGGCTAGTACTCTGTGCTGCCAATGCAGAGGGCACCTGGCTGGGGAACTAGATCCCACATGCTGAAACTTAAAGATTCTGACTGCCAAAACTGGAAAAAAAAAAAAAAAAGATCCGGCATGCTGCAACTAAGACCCAGCACAGCCAAATAAATGAATAAATAAAAAATTGAAGACATTACAACAACACACGCACACAAAAATTGTTGCTGTGCTATGCTGAAGACAATGCTAAGTTTCACTTCAGCTACTGTACCCTGTTCAATGCAAGGGTCTGTCAAAATTCATAGCTATTATTCTTCCTAAATTCATTTGTAGATTGAGTACTATCACAATCAAAATTTCAGAAGGCATTTTTTAAGATACACATAACCCAATTCCAATATTTATATGAAAATACAAAGGACCTAAAAAGAACATGCAAAGTCCTGAAAAAAAGAACAAAGTTAAAAGTCTTCTGGACCTTGAAATACAGGAATCAGAATCAAAAAGCTTCTAAAAGTAAATGTTTTTGTAACCTTAGGATAAAAATTTCATAGACAGGATACAAAATGCACTAACAATAAAATTTTTTCTTTTTGGATAAATTGGACTTTTTCAAAACTACTTCTGCTTACCAAAGACAGTGATAAACAGGGTGCCTGATGAACTGTGGACGGAGGTTCGTGACATTGTACAGGGGACAGGAATCAAGACCATTCCCAAGAAAAAGAAATGCAAAAAAGCAAAATGGTGGTCTGAGGAGGCCTTACAAATAACTGTGAAAAGAAGAGAAGTGAAAAGCAAAGGAGAAAAGGAAAGATATACCCATTTGAATGCAGAGTTCCAAAGAATAGCAAGGAGAGATAAGAAAGCCTTCCTCAGCGATCAATGCACAGAAATAGAGGAAAACAACAGAATGGGAAAGACTACAGAGCTCTTCAAGAAAATTAGAGATACCAAGGGAATATTTCATGCAAACATGGGCTCAATAAAGGACAGAAATGGTATGGACCTAACAGAAGCAGAAGATAGTAAGAAGAGGTGGCAAGGATACACAGAACTGTATAAAAAAGATCTTCACGACCCAGATAATCACGATGGTGTGATCACTCACACTCACCTAGAGCCAGACATCCTGGAATGTGAAGTCAAGTGGGCCTTAGGAAGCATCACTACGAACAAAGCTAGTGGAGACAATAGAATTACAGTTGAGCTGTTTCAAATCCTAAAAGATGATGCTATGAAAGTGCTGCACTCAATATGCCAGCAAATTTGGAAAACTCAGCAGTGGCCACAGGACTGGAAAAGGTCAGTTTTCATTCCAGTCCCAAAGGCAATGCCAAAAAATGCTCAAACTACCGCACAATTGGACTCATCTCACAAGCTAGTAAAGTAATTCTCAAAATTCTCCAAGCCAGGCTTCAGCAATACATGAACCATGAACTTCCAGATGTTCAAGCTGGTTTTAGAAAAGGCAGAGGAACCAGAGATCAAATTGCCAACATACGCTGGATCATCGAAAAAGCAAGAGAGTTTCCAAAAAACATCTATTTCTGTTTTGTTGACTATGCCAAAGCCTTTGACTGTGGATCACAATAAACTGTGGAAAATTCTGAAGGAGATGGGAATACCAGACCACTTGACCTGCATCTTGATAAACCTGTATGCAGGTCAGGAAGCAACAGTTAGAACTGGAAATGGAACAACAGACTGGTTCCAAATAGGAAAAGGAGTACATCAAGGCTATATTGTCACCCTGCATATTTAACTTCTATGCAGAGTACATCATGAGAAATGCTGGACTGGAAGAAGCACAAGCTGGAATCACGATTGCCGAAATATCAATAACCTCAGATATGCAGATGACACCACCCTTATGGCAGAATGATGTTGAATACCTTTCCATGTGCTAAATGACCTTTAGGAAAATACAAATCAAAATCACAGTGAGACCCCACTTTACCCCCATTAGAATGACTCTTATCCAAAAACAGAAGATAACAAATTTGGGGACAATATAAAGAAATTGGAAATCTTGTGCATTGCTCATGGGAATGTAGCTGCTGTGGAAATCAATATAGCAGTTCTTTTAAAAGTTGAACATAGATAGATTTACATATGATCCTGTAATTCCACTTAAAGGTATGTACCCAAAAGAATTTGAAAATAGAGACTCAAACTAAAAATCAGCTATAATCCCTTGAGGTTAAAATAACTAGTCTCAACATTTAGGACTGTTCATCTTGTTTTCTGTGTATATGTGTGTATGAACAAAGTTGAGGATAATAATACAATTTTGTATGCTTGTCATCCACTTAACACTATATCCTGAGCACTTCCTCATATCAATTAAATGTTCTTTTGAAAGAATTTTTAATATTTATAAAACAGTTGATCAAATGGATATACTATAGGGCTTTCCCGGTAGCTCAACGGTAAAGAATCTGCCTGCAATGCAAGATATACCATCATGTATTAACGCATTCCACATACACAGATTGTTCTGCAAGTCTCTGATTATTTTCATGGGAAACAAATTCTAGTCATGGAATTATTAGATTAATGGCTTTATTGACTATGCCAAAGCCTTTGACTGTGTGCATCACAATAAACTGTGGAAAATTCTGAAAGAGATGGAAATACCAGACCACCTGACCTGCCTCTTGAGAAACCTATATGCAGGTCAGGAAGCAACAGTTAGAACTGGACATGGAACAACAGACTGGTTCCAAATAGGAAAAGGAGTACGTCAAGGCTGTATATTGTCACCCTGCTTATTTAACTTCTATGCAGAGTACATCATGATAAACACTGGGCTGGAAGAAGCACAAACTGGAATCAAGATTGCCGGGAGAAATATCACTAACCTCAGATATGCAGATGACACCACCCTTATGGCAGAAAGTGAAGAGGAACTAAAAAGCCTCTTGATGAGTGAAAGAGGAGAGTGAAAAAGTTGGCTTTAAGCTCAACATTCAGAAAACGAAGATCATGGCATCTGGTCCCATCACTTCATGGGAAATAGATGGGGAAACAGTGGAAACAGTGTCAGACTTTATTTTTGGGGGCTCCAAAATCACTGTAGATGGTGATTGCAGCCATGAAATTAAAAGAAGCTTACTCCTTGGAAGGAAAGTTATGACCAACCTAGACAGCATATTAAAAAGCAGAGACATTACTTTGCCAACAAAGATCCGTCTAGTCAAGGCTGTGGTTTTTCCAGTGGTCATGTATGGATGTGAGACTTGGACTGTGAAGAAAGCTGAGCACCGAAGAATTGATGCTTTTGAACTGTGGTGTTGGAGAAGTCTCTTGAGAGACTGCAAGGAGATCCAACCAGTTCATTCTGAAGGAGATCAGCCCTGGGTGTTCTTTGGAAGGAATGATGCTAAAGCTGAAACTCCAGTACTTTGGCCACCTCATGCGAAGAGTTGACTCATTGGAAAAGACTCTGATGCTGGGAGGGATTGGGGGCAGGAGGAGAAGGGGACGACAGAGGATGAGATGGCTGGAGGGCATCACCGACTTGTTGGACATGAGTCTGAGTGAACTCCGGGAGTTGTTGATGGACAGGGAGGCCTGGCGTGCTGCGAGTCATGGGGTCGCAAAGAGTCAGACAAGACTGAGCGACTGAACTGAACTGAACTGATGAACTATTTTAACCTTCTTCTAAAAAGAATATTGCTAAATTCCTTTCTGGAGAGTTTTAATAATTATGCCATGGATCTAAAAGTATTCTTATTTCACTGTACTCTTGATAGCACTGAGGATTTTGTTTTTCACATTTGCATTATTCACAAGCAAAAGATAAGTTATATTTTCACTTTAACTTGTCTATTAGTGAGGTTGAACATGTTTTTCATATTAGCCTGCAATTGTTTCTTCTTCATTGAGGTAAAATTTATATACAGTGAAATGCATAGATTTTTTTTTCCCCACATCATGTGGTTTGCAGGATCTTAGTTCCCCAACCAGGGATCACACCTGGGCTCCTGGCAGTAGAAGCACAGAATCCTAATCACTGGACCACTACCTGTACAGAAAGTTTACAGTTTAGTGAGTTGTTAAACATACACACCCATCCCATCCCAAACAAGATCTAGAACATTTCTGTCACACCAGAAAGTTCTCTTGGGACCCCATCCAGTCAGTGTCCATCTAGTTGTTCTGACTGTATTATCTTGTCTTTCCTTGAATTTTGCATAGTGATGCCAGAGTATGAACTCTCTTGTTTTGTGTTTTTTTGTTTAACATAACATTTTGGAGATTTATCCATGTTCTTGTTTATAACATGAGTTCCTTCATTTTTATTGCTAAGCAGTATTCTGTGGTTAGGAGTGTATCACAATTTATTGATAGATTCTCCCCTTGATGAACAAATATTTGAGATGCTTCCAGTTTTTTTTTTTTCTATTATGAATTAAGACGGTGGTAAAAATTCTAGTACAAGTATATTTGTAGACACATATTCTCATTCTCAGATTAATAACCTGTTAGTGGAATTGTTGAGTCATAGGGTAGAGGTATATTTAACTTTATATGAAAGTGTCAAGCAGTCCTTCAAAGTGGTTTGACCCCACTCACACTCCCACTCACAATAGTTCTGTTTGTTTCATATCATCAACATTTTGAGTTGTTGCTATTTAAAAGTTTAGCCATTCTTGTAGATGTGAAATGGTATATCATTGTGGTTTTAATTTGCATGTAGGTTTAATTTCTTGAAAGAGAAAATGTTAGTTGCTCAGTCGTGTTTGACTCTGTGACTCTAGACTGTAGCCTGCCCGGCTCCTCTGTCCATGGATTCTCCAGGCAAGGATACTGGAGTGGGTAGCCATTTCCTTCTCCAGGGGGATCTTCCTGACCCAGGGATCGAACCTGGGTCTTCCACATTGTGGGCAGATTCTTTACCATCTGAGCCACCAGGGAAGCCCTGATAATTTCTTAATATCTGGTACTTTTCTCAATACCTGTTTTTCTTGATTTTTAATTTAAGTCTGTTTTGGTCAGAGAATCATATGGTAAGATATTATTATTTTGAAATTTGAGACTTGTTTTCCCTTTGTCTTTCATTGATTTCCTATTGTATTTCATATGTATTTGAAAAGAATGTGTGTTCTGCACTTGTGTATAGCATGTTACACTTTAAGTTAAGGTGGTTGATAGTGTTGTTCAAATATTCTATAACCTTATTAATCTTTTATATATTTGTTCTATCAGTTACTAAGAAAAAGTAATTGATATCTTCAACTATGATTGTGGATTTGTCTCCCTTTTAGTTGTTTCTTTTTTTACTTCTAGGTTTTTGAAACGCTGTTATTAGGTGTGTACATATTTCATTTTAATTCCTCAAATGACTACATAATTATACCCTTCTCTGTTACCTTTTTGAGGTTGCCCCGGGGATTAAAATGTGCATCCTTAAGTTATTGCGGTCTCCTTAGACTTAAGATTGTTACTAGTTTACATAAAACCTTGAAGCAGTATATTTTCATTTATGTCCCTACTCTTTGTGCTGCTGTGATTTATTTTATATTTACAGATATTAAAACCCCCGCAGTGCAATATTATTTTTTAGCATAAGCAGTTAATCTTTTAAGTAAGTTACAAGATGATGGGAAACATAATATTTTATACTTATCTGCTGGTTTACAATTTCCAGTGCCTCTTATGCCTTTCTGTAGACTAAGTGTCTAAATGACATCCATTTGGCCTGAAGGATATATTTTGTTTTTTAAATTAGTTAACTCATTTTGGCTGTGTCAGGTCTTAGCTGTGGCGCACAGGATCTCTCCGTGCAGTGCGTGGTTGCTGTGCAGGCTCCAGAGTGAGCAGGCTTCGGTAGTTGTACCTGCGGGCTCAGTAACTGCGGCACTTGGGCTTAGTTGCTCTGCAACATGTGGGGTCTTAGTTCCCCAGTCAGGGACCAGACCTGTGTCCCCTGCTTGCAAGGCAGATTCTTTATCATTGGGCCACCAGGAAAGTCCCCTGAAGGATATACTTTAGCATTGTTTGTAGTGCAGATCTACAGTGACAAATTCTCTGGTTTTGCTTATTTGAAAACATGTTATGTCGCCTTTCTGTTTGAAACATATTTTTGTCTTGAAGGATATTTTTGCTAGATATAGAATTGGCCGGGTTTCTTTTTTTTTTTTTCTTTCAGCACTTTAAATTGTCTCTGTCCTTCATTGTTTCTGGTGAGAAATCAGCCATCTTCATATCATTGTTCCCCTGTATATGATACACCAGTTTTTCCTCTGGCTATTTTCTAGACTCTTTATATTTGCTTTTTAGCAATGTAATTATGGTGTGGTCTTCTTTGTATTTATCTCCTAGGTTTCTTATATGTAATTATAAGACAACATATATAATATTCAGATCAGATCAGTCGCTCAGTCGTGTCCGACTCTTTGCGACCCCATGAATCGCAGCACGCCAGGCCTCCCTGTCCATCACCAACTCCTGGAGTTCACGGAGACTCACGTCCATCGAGTCAGTGATGCCATCCAGCCATCTCATCCTCTGTCGTCCCCTTCTCCTCCTGCCCTCAATCCCTCCCAGCATCAGAGTCTTTTCCAATGAGTCAACTCTTCGCATGAGGTGGCCAAAGTACTGGAGTTTCAGCTTTAGCATCAGTCCTTCCAAAGAAATCCCAGGGCTGATCTCCTTCAGAATGGACTGGTTGGATCTCCTTGTAGTCCAAGGGACTCTCAAGAGTCTTCTCCAACACCACAGTTCAAAAGCATCAATTCTTCGGTGCTCAGCCTTCCTCACAGTCCAACTCTCACATCCATACATGACCACAGGAAAAACCATAGCCTCGACTAGACGGACCTTTGTTGGCAAAGTAATGTCTCTGCTTTTGAATATGCTGTCTAGGTTGGTCATAACTTTCCTTCCAAGGAGTAAGCGTCTTTTAACTTCATGGCTGCAGTCACCATCTGCAGTGATTTTGGAGCCCAAAAAATAAAGTCTGACACTGTTTCCACTGTTTCCCCATCTGTTTCCCATGAAGTGATGGGACTGGATGCCATGATCTTTGTTTTCTGAATGTTGAGCTTTAAGCCAACTTTTTCACTCTCCTCTTTCACTTTCATCAAGAGGCTTTTGAGTTCCTCTTCACTTTCTGCCATAAGGGTGGTGTCATCTGCATATCTGAGGTTATTGATATTTCTCCTGGCAATCTTGATTCCAGCTTGTGTTTCTTCCAGTCCGGCGTTTCTCATGATGTACTCTGCGTATAAGTTAAATAAACAGGGTGACAATATACAGCCTTGACGTCCTCCTTTTCCTATTTGGAACCACTCTGTTGTTCCATGTCCAGTTCTAACTGTTGCTTCCTGACCTGCATATAGGTTTCTCAAGAGGCAGGTCAGGTGGTCTGGTATTTCCATCTCTTTCAGAATTTTCCACAGTTTATTGTGATCCATGAAACATTATATGGTAATGTTTTTTGTAGGGAAGGGTGTTTGTGTTTTTATCAAATTTAGGAAAAGTTATGCCATTATTTCATCAAAAGTTTTTAATTCTGCCTCATTGTTTCTCTTCTACTTCTGGGTCTCTAAAGTATATGTATATTAACTTGGTGTTTTCCCACAAGTTTCTGGGGGGTGCATTCTTTTTTTTTCTTAGTTCTTCAGATAGATAATTCTTATTGCTCTGTCTTTGAGTTCACTGATCTTTTCTTTTGACATCACCTATTTTACCCATCTTTTATTAGGCCCATTTAGATAATTTTAGATATTGTCATTTTTGACTGTAGAATTTACTTTTTTATAGTTTTCATTTATTTACTGAGATTTCCCCTTGTGTGAATTCCATAAGCCTTTTAACATATAATAATTGTCTTAAAGTCCTAGTTTGCTAATCACAACATATTGATCATCTCAAGGTCTGTTTCTGTTGACTTCATATTCTCTTGACCTTGGATTACATTTTCCTCTTCTCATGTGTTGTAATTTCTTATTGTATTCTGGATATTGTAGATGATACAGTATGGGGATTTTTAATTTGTTTATCTTCCTCTGAAGAATATTAATTTTATCAAGTAGTTAAGTTACTTATGGAGGCTGGGTTTTGCACTTTATTAAGGTAGGTTTGTTTTGGTTTTGGCATTTGGTCTCAGAGTGAGTCTTTAGTCCTGGGACATAGTCTTTATTCCTAAAATGTAGTCAGTGGAAAGCCTGAGGTATTTTCCAAGCCCTTCTAAACTTGGTGGGGTTGAAATTCTAAATTCTGTCTGCCCTGTGGTGAGTATCACTGAATCCTCTTTTCAGGTTTTTAGCCTTCTAGCTGCTGCTTTATTCCAGATTTATTGACACCTCCCCAACACATTTGCAGTTCTGAGGTCTTAAAGAATTGAGAGGAACTTATATACAGGTTTGGGGGGTCCCCCTCCCTCTGGTTTTCTCCTTTCTAGGATATCCCTTTCAATATATAGCCATTCTGGCAGCCCTGGACTTCAATATCTTATACCATAAGTTGCCTTATGCTGCAGATTGGTGACTGCCCTCAAGTGGAAAAGCTGTTGAAACCAATGTGACCCAGTGTGGTTCCCTTCTATTGAGAATCCCCTCCATTTCCTGCCTGCTTTTCACCATTCACCAGTGCCTTCAGATGGTTGCTTTTTCATATTTTTTTGACACTTTATGATTGTTACCTGAAGGAAAGTAAGTCTAATATAAGCTTCTCCCCTGTTGTTGGACTAAAATCTGTTGCTGGACTATGGACCAATACTGGGATTGATCCAAGCTAAATATCTATTAGCACTAAAATCTAGCATTCTTACTGGATTAATGGCCAAGTAAAATAGTAATTTCAGTTTTTAACCTATTCTTTCTCTAAGTTTGGCTGAACAGAATACTGAAATATCATATGACATGTAGTTGATGCTATTTTCTATGTTATTATCTACACAGAAAAAGCTGCATTTGTAGTTTAAGAGCCACAAAAGCACTTTTAACCACTCTGACGAGGTGCTTCAGGAACAGGTTGGAAAGATTCCGTGGGATCTAAAAGAGGAAGTGACTGTGACAATGTGTTGCTGGGAATTAATTCCCTGGTAATCCAGTGGTTAGGATTCCATGCTTCCACTACAGGGGTCATGGGTTCAGTCCTTGGTTGGAAAACTAAGATCCCTCATGCCATGTAGTAATGTTCCTGGTACTTTGTTTTCCCAGTTAATGGAAATCTTTTTATTTCTTTTTTTTGGCCATGCTGTGCAGCTTGCTGGGATCTTAGTTCAATTCCCTGACCAGGGCTGGAACCCAGACTCACGGCAGTGAAAGGGCTGAGTCCTAACCACTGTATCACCAGGGAATTCCCTGTGGAAATCTAATTTTATTTTTAATTTTAAAATATTTTTATTTAAAATTATTTTATTTATTTTTTTTTTGGTTGGCATAAATTTCCTTTAATTATTTCTACATTTCCAGTAGGATTTAATTTTGAGGTTTAACATATCAAGCCAGTATTATGTTTTGCAATTTTAGTAATTCTGGATTCCAGGTCATTTAAGATGAAAATGGAAATGCAAAATTTACTTAAGTAATTTAATTTTCTTCTTCTGTAACATCTAAGTCTTCATCCTCTTCATCATCATCTTCTGTTTGGTGATCCTTTCTTAGTCGACAGGTCAATACCTGTCCTGTTCCAGATACACACTTAGCAGACAATGATCTTTGAAGAGGTGACTTCGAATTTGCTCTTACAATATCTAAACGGGATGAATAATCTTGCGGATACAGAGAATGTCGGAAAACCTCTAAATCTTCTTCTTCATCAATCTTTTGTATATTTTGGTAGGCAGCAGTGTAGACCTCTAAAGCTTTGCCGTGAAATAATATTTCAATAGTGATGAATTCTGAAAATATAGTCTTTATATCCTTTATTTTCTGCTTTTCAAAATTGTCAATAGTTTCCTCCAGATGACGAGTTGTTCGGGTAGCATCCATTGTAGCTCTTTGTAATTCAGTTTCTGCCTGTGAAATAACATGTCGATCAGATGGGTTTCTCTGACGTGTTCTTTCTAACTGAGTTAACTGTTTAGCTTCTCGATTCCTTGCTGTTAATGTTGCTTTGAGATCATCTCGCTTCATTTTTACAATGGTTCCATAAGCTTTCAAAGGTTCAACTACTTTGGCTTCAAGTCTTTCAACCTATTGAGAATTATTATAAAATATAACTCAGCTTGTCAATAATCTTGAAGTTTGGCAAACTCGTCAGCAAAGTTTTTCAGGCCCTGCTTTAAGTGCGGAGTCTCGGTAGAGGCATATACGTTGATTTCGTTCACCAGGAGGTCCACTTTGTCTCGCAGTCGGGCAGTTTTCCACACGTAAGCAGCAAAGATCTGGCACAGCTCTCCGAAATGTTTCTCCACATTGGTGACAGCATCTTGCAGTTGTCTGGTCTGAGCGTCCCGGTTTTCCAAGCTGCGCCTCAACATGCTGCCTCGCTCATGGCCGGAGACCCTGGGCTGAGACCCAACGACAGGGTCTTGGCACCCGGACGTGCGCCGGGGCGCAACAGCCCGCCCCGTGCGCCCAAATTATTTTATTTTTAATTTTTTGTTTAATTTTAAGCATTTAATGGAAATCTAATTTTTTAAAACCTTTTATTTTGTATTGGGGAATGGCTAATTAACAAACAATGTTGTGATAGTTTCAGGTGAACAGCGAAGGGACTCAGCCATACCTGTACATGCATCCATTCTCCCCCAGACTCCCCTCCCATCCAGGCCGCCACATAACACTGAGCAGAATTCCCTGTGTTACATAGTAGGTCCTTTTTGGTTAATGGAAATCTAATTTGTAGTGCAACAGATAAACAGGAGAAAATAGTGTATCTACCACGGATCCAAACTCAGGAATAAATAGACATATGAGATATAAATGAATTCATGAGTGTAACTTCCCAGGCAGCTGCTTAGGGATATTAGAATCTAGGCACAGTCACATCTCTTCTGTTTAATGAAATCTGACATAGCGAATCCACTTTCTCAGTGTCCTCTATCCTGTTTTGCTATCGGCTTGCTTCATAACTTTAGATAAGTCCCTTCTTTCTGAGTGTCAGCTTCCTCAAAAAAGAGGAGTCCATGGGAATTCCATGGCAGTACAGTAGTTAGGACTCTGCTCTCACTGTTGAGGTCCCGGGTTCACTCCCTCGTAGGGGAACTAAAATCCCACAGTCTGGGAGGTGCAGTCAAAACAAAAAAGGAAAAAAAGAGGAGTTCAGAATAGACAATATGTAAGGTCTTTTCCAGCTTTCAGCTTCTACAAGTCTATGGTCAGAAGGGAGGATTTCCTTTTGAATTTGAAGACAGTCCCTTGCATTAAATGGATTTTAACCTATTTAAATCATAGTTTTAATTCTTCTGTGTATTTTTTAAGGTTGCAATTGTGGCTCAGGACTTGGCAGCATTCCACACTGCATCATCAGAAATGGGGCACCAACAGCATAGCCATCACTTAGTAACCACAGAAACCAGACCTTTGACCTTAGTGGCAACATCCAACGGCACCCAGATTGCGGTTCAGGTGAGTACAATGGCAGCTGTCCTCTGTCGACAGCAGTGCTGTTCAGCCCTCAGCCTTGTCACTGTGCTCTGATGCATGGCATTCACAGAAGCAGGCCACAGAATAATACGCAGTGCTTAGCTCCTTTAAGGAAATTGCCATGTTTGAAATAAACTCAAAGAGACTAAAACTTTGTTTGCTACTATCTTTGCGTGTTATAAGGGAATTTATAACAAGAAGTATAAAGCTCCTGGTATATACATCCCTGTGTGTACCTGACCAGCCATCTTTACTGTCAGAATAAAAGTTTTAATTAGGCAGGATTCCATAAAGCATTTAAGAATTATTCCTTGGAAATGAACCACCTGTAAACATAGACTCCCAAGTTAGTCCTCAAAAATGTCCCTGCACAACAGCTGTATGTTATGATGGGGAATGTCAGAAGACTATGAAGAATACAGTCTCTGGGAAGTCACTGCATTCAGAGAATCTAGAATATGAGGTGTAGATTACCTTTCCTTGGGAAGTTTGTTTTGTTTTAACATATTTACTTGGAAAGGGTTAGAATGCACTCAGGAAAATGCCAACTGTTGGTTTTAATTTAGTTTATGGGCATGAAGCTAAAGGCTCATGAAGCTCTCTATCTCCAACAGAAAAGATAAGCATCTTTTTGTTCCTTGCATGTGTGAAGATTTATCAAAATCCTGTATAAAGAAACTGCATTATTCTCCCCAGCAGGAATTTTTGTGTTTTGTGGATGAGCATTAGTACTTTAACAAGCCCAGGTGTTAGAATTATAGAGAGAAATTTTACTTCTGGGATATTATATTTCTTTGGCATTATCTTGACTGTGGCTTTGTGTATGTTCCTGTTTCAGCTTGGAGAACAGCCATCTCTGGAAGAAGCCATCAGAATAGCATCCAGGATCCAGCAAGGAGAAACGCCAGGGTTGGATGATTAATCCTCAGAACAATGGAGCAATAAAGCCAGAGAAGCCTTTCATCTTCAGGCAGCAGAGATCCATGAAGCCCGGGCCCAGGAAAATTAGAAATTTTCCATTCCCGAAACACTGTACACATTTTTATGCAAGAGTGGAGAACATTTTATTCTTGACACTTTTGTGTATATAACCCTTGGAATAGATTTCCTGAACTGATGTATTGTGTACAAGGAAGTATGAAATTAGGGCAATACAGTAATTTTTTATGTTACTCTTTTATCAGATTGCAAACTCCTAGAGTCTACGTGCAAGACCAGTGAAGTCTTACGGAGTCTTATGATGGATTTTTAACTTACTATAAAAAAAGTAAATAAAGGCTGTATTGAAAATGTCAAAGGTTCTATACGTCAAACAATCATAATTCCAAAAGCCATCATGGATAATAAAGGATGTAAAGCCTTCAGATATTTCCCTCAGCTAGTAGAGTGTCTGCAGTTTTTGTTCTACTGTATACTTGTCCATTTTTATTTGTATTAAATATCTCACGGTTTGAAGACTATTCATTACAGTTTTCCACCCCTGTTAAATTCCAGCTCTGCAAGCTGAAGTGCTAATTATATTAGCATTACATTGGATTATGTATAAAATTACAAAGTTTGGTTATTTAAAATTAAAAAGTTAAATCCAGTACTTCGGTTTTGTTAAAGATGATTTCCTGAGTGTTCAGTTTTTTTGTTACTGTTTCTTAAAAATAACGAACTATCAAAGCTTGACCACAGGCTGGAGCCCGGGATAATAGTGCTGTAATTGGAAATGGCTTTACTCTGAAAATTAGGTTAGTGGGTTGGTGTAAATTATTTATTTTTGCTTATGTACCTTTGTTTTAAAGCTTATTTACCCTAAAGTTTATTATTAATTTTGAATACAGCAATTTTTAAAATGTTACCTTTATATTTGTTTCATTAAATTGGTATGGGGTGGGGGGAAGAGTTGTAGAAAACACCACTAATGTAATTGGTTAAAATACAATATATATATATTGAGAGTATATTATGTATCAAGCACAGTAAGTACTTTTCCATACATATTTATCTGCTCATAACAGGAGTTTGTGAGATATATGAGATTTAATACCTCTGTACATGAGAAAGCTGAAGGTTCAAAGTTGTGTCTGCCCAGAACTTGGTGAGGCAAGGCAAGGACTTGAGAAGCCAGACTGACTCCCATGTCCAGGGTGTTTTTTTTCACCACACCACAACTGCCTCCAGATTATGTATATGAGCTTTGGTGATTTCTTTTTTTAAAATTTCTGGTGGCATGCCGAATCTCAGTTCTCTAAACAGGGATTGAACCCATGCCCGCTGCAGTAGAAGGGCAGAGTCTTAACCACTGGACCTTCAGGGAAGTCCCAAGCTTTGGTGGGGATTTATGATTGCCCAGTGACCTGATAAGCATCTGAAAAACCATCTCTAATGTTAGAAATTCAGTGTAGGGGCCACCAAGTTCCAAAAAAGGTGGGGGGAGAGTGTGTGAGGGTTGTCCTATAAGAATCACTTCTTTGCTGTTTTCACCATGCTTTGTTTGCCAGAGAGCTGAAACAGGGCTGTTTTTCATTTCAAGCTTTACAGTAAAAAGGAAAAAATGTTGTGCTGTTTTATTTAATATAAATGTTATCTTTGATCAGGTTCTTTGAAGTCTTTGCTAAGAAGGGTCATGACTTAGTCATTTGAAATGGGAAACCCGGCAGGGTTGGGCAGGGCGGATTGGCTGCTTCCCTTCAAAGCTCTTCAAAGATATATAACATTAGAAAAGTCTTAGTCACCCACAGTCTCAGTCTGCATTCTTGACAGAGACATTTAAATACACACAACTCCCAGCTGAGGCTCAGAAAGGGGTCAGCATGGGGCAGGGGCTGAGGTAGGGGTTGGATAGAGGAAGAACAGGATCTTGAACTGTGCTCCCGCCTTCCACTCTTCCTCTGGGGACTGGCTGCCAACCCAGAGCTGCTCTGCTGAACCCAGCTGGCTCTGCTGTGAACCAATACCCAAACCTCCCTAGGCTTTGCCTTTCACCTGCCTTTGTTTAGAATCGGTGTTCATCCCTCACCCCAGCTCCTCTGCCTGGTTTGGACAGAGCTGAGCTGGATGCTGCTGGTGGGCCTGATTGTCCCTCAGCTCAAAAGAAAACGCCTTCCTAATAGCACCAGAGAAGAGGGCAGGGGGTGTTGCTGGTTTGTCCCCTGACTTCCTGGGAAGGGAACTCAGGAGCATAGACAGTGTATTCCCCCAAGGGAAGACTCCAGCTGATGCACTGAGAGTTATGAGTAAAGCTGGTGTGGGGTTTCTTCTTAGCCCGCGAAAGTTGAAGAGTCCCCCCAAGATACTTGATGAAACTAGAGTACATCTTTTTTTTTCTTCCCCAGCTGCTCCACGAGTCTTGCAGAATCTTAGTTCTCCGACCGGGTATTGAACCCAGAGCCATGGCGTTGAAAGCACCAAGTACTACGCACTGGACCGCCAGGGAACTACCCCAGGGTACATCTTAGCAGATGTAGCTAGTTGGAGCATAACTCTTTGCAATATGATCCAGACGATGCTCAAGGCAAGCCTTTCAAGTCCAAGAAACCCTGCCCCCACCTCCCACTCTATCCCAGACACAATTTGAAGCCACTACAAAGAGAAAGTACGTTGGGTACAGTCTGCACTCCAATTTAGGAAATAGAAGGATTTGGCTTCCTTAATCCTCTACAGGTGGCAGCTACCCAGAGGGCCACACTTCTCCCTGTGCCCGCGCACTGCACCCCCAGGTCATTAGGGGCAAACTAATAGCCAGTCTCACATCCTGCCCTCCTGTATGGCAGCCCTGGGACTAGGGAACTTGGGAAACCATGCACTCAGGGCTGACATGGTCTGGATTCCATGTCTCATCCTGAGGAATTAACATCCCAGTGTTTCCTGGCTCAGACAAGTTGTAGACCGGTTGAGCAACAGTGGGTGGGGAGTGGGAGGGTGAAAGGAAAGGGGCGGAGCTGGAGTCTGTTGTCAGAAAGAAAGGAAAGGGAACAGGAGGGACAGGAGGCAAGGCTGCCTCAGCCCCTCCACTGTAAGCACTTCTACACTTAACTAGGTTTAAGTGTAAACTTCCTTCAGGGATGAGGGGGTCTTTCGAAGAATACTCCAGCCAAACACACTCTTTTCTTTGGCCTGAGGAACAGGGTGTGTGACTAGTACCGTTGAGGGCCCCGCGCTTGGGGCTGAATGCACTGTGGTTGCAGTCTTAAAATGCATAATCATTTTATCTCTGATTTTGTGTCAAGGGAAGTCTCATGGAACCAACAATGGAGCAGGCAGGCACGGCGGTGGAGGGAGCGGGGGTCCCTGGAGCCTGACCTTACACAGTCACATTCCCTACGGCCACCATGGATGGGTTCTCACTATCCCTCCCCTGCCTGGCAGGGGTCTGGTGCCAGTGCAGGATGGTGGGTGTTGGGGGCATGGTGGTGGCCATCCCCACCTACTGAGCTCATCCCAGCTCTGAGTTCTAATGATGCTTGGCAGTAGCCTATGTGCTGTGGGCTGGGGTGGCAGGCCTGTGGGAAGGGGAAGCTGGCAGCTTTTAGACCAAAGAGACCACCCCCTCAGGCACCCATGAGGTCCTATGCCCTGGAGGGCTCTTTCTCCAGGTTCTGTGCCAGGAGGATCCTCACCTCCTCCTTCCACTTTTCCAGACCTTAGCTCTTGTTTTTCTCTTCTAGCCACCTCAAGGTAACCTCCTGGAATTACACAAAATTCAAGTTGTATAATTTCAGTGATTCCAAATACAAGCTAAATACTTCATTTAAAATTGGTATTGCATAAAATGAAGAGTAAAATTGATACTAAAATTTTAAGTCTTTAATTTTTCTTTACTTAGGATGACATTAAGTAGCAAATAAAAAACACCATAACAAGTCATAAGAGAGTCTGTGAAAGAAGGAAAAAGTTTATGTATTATGCATCTGTGTATAAGAGGTGGAGGCTGAAATACACATAATAGAAAATTTACCAGTTTAAACATTTTTGAGTGTGCAGTTCATTAAGTACATTCACTCTGTTGTGTAAACATGACTACCATCTGCAAAACCTTTTTATCTTCCAAAACTGAAATTGTACCCATTAAAAACTCCCCCTCCCCACTCCCTCCAGCCCCTGGCAACCACCATTCTTTCTCTTTCAATGACTCTAGCTAAACTTGGTACTTCACAGAAATGCAATCACATGCTATTTGTCCTTCTGTGTCTGGCTTTATGTATACCTTCGATAGCCCTTTTCCTCCTGCTTTT
Source organism: Bos javanicus (assembly GCF_032452875.1). NCBI lineage: Eukaryota > Metazoa > Chordata > Mammalia > Artiodactyla > Bovidae > Bos > Bos javanicus. Next base: position 43,197,191 of record NC_083882.1, on the reverse strand, counting down.
TGACGAAGAGTCCCCATTATTTTCTTTTTCTTTTTACACTAAGCCCTGCAGATTATGTAGCCTGCCCTGCCTAGGAAAGCTCTTCAGTTCTCTTTTTGCTGTCACACAGGAGGTGTGACTCGTGTTTGGGGAATATATCATATGCTTCTACTTTTTAGGTTATGGGCTCCCATAGGGTAACTGGGAATTTCTACTTCCACAGGATTCTAGACATCCTGCAAAGCAGGTCACCTCTAGCTTCTAAACTCACCTGCCTTGAGAGACACAAAGAGTCCTCAATCCTTCATGCAGAAATTTCATATTGCTTATAGAACTCGGCTAAAATTGAAAGACAGAAGGCAAGTCTTGTGAGCATAAAGCATGCTCAAAAATCAGGATAATTGCATGAATAGTTAAGATGAAAATTAGCTGGCAAAAGTTTTTTCTTCTCACTTTTCTGCTTTTGAATGACAGAGAATAGCATTCTTGCTCTAATGTCAATCCTAAATTTCTCCTAGATTGCTTCCTTTCTGCAGTTTCCCTGGACACACAGGAGGCATCCAAAAACAAGACAGAGCACCTTCACTAATCTGTCCGGAAGGCCATCTGCGTAAGGAAGGATGTGGAAACACAGTTCTAATCTGAGTTTCAGACTCAGTCCCAGAGCCCTCTAGATAAATTCTGCAATTTCTAAGAAAAAAGGTAAAATCTCTGCTGCCACAAGGGAGTTGTCTTATCTTTTTAAATAGGGAACTTTTGCTCCAAGCAAGTGATGGCACTTTTGTGCCGATGAGGACGCTGGGAGGGCAGTAGGTCCAGATGGGAGCAGCTGTTATACTCACCAGACCTTTTACCCAGACAGAACTCATCAGCTAAGCAGTTTCCCCACTGTCTTAGAGCTTCTCTAACTAGTAAAGTAATGCTCAAAATTCCAAGCCAGGCTTCAGCAATACGTGAACCACGAACTTCCAGATGTTCAAGCTGGTTTTAGAAAAGGCAGAGGAACCAGAGATCAAATTGCCAACATCCACTGGATCATGGAAAAAGCAAGGGAGTTCCAGAAAAACATCTATTTCTGCTTTATTGACTATGCCAAAGCCTTTGACTGTGTGGATCACAATAAACTGTGGAAAATTCTGAAAGAGATGGAAATACCAGACCACCTGACATGCCTCTTGAGAAACCTGTACGCAGATCAGGAAGCAACAGTTAGAACTGGACATGGAACACCAGACTGGTTCCAAATAGGAAAAGGAGTACGTCAAGGCTGTATATTGTCACCCTGTTGATTTAACTTATATGCAGAGTACAGCATGAGAAATGCCGGACTGGAAGAAGCACAAGCTGGAATCAAGATTGCCAGGAGAAATATCACTAACCTCAGATATGCAGATGACACCACCCTTATGGCAGAAAAGTGAAGAGGAACTAAAAAGCCTCTTGATGAAAGTGAAAGAGGAGAGTGAAAGAGTTGGCTTAAAGCTCAACATTCAGAAAATGAAGATCATGGCATCTGGTTCCATCACTTCATGGGAAATAGATGGGGAAACAGTGGAAACAGGTCAGACTTTATGTTTTGGGGCTCCAAAATCACTGCAGATGGTGACTGCAGTCATGAAATTAAAAGACGCTTACTCCTTGGAAGGAAAATTATGACAAACCTAGATAGCATATTCAAAAGCAGAGACATTACTTTACCAACAAAGGTCCATCTAGTCTAGGCTATGGTTTTTCCAGTGGTCATGTATGGATGTGAGAGTTGGACTGTGAAGAAAGCTGAGCACCGAAGAATTGATGCTTTTGAACTGTGGTGTTGGAGAAGACTCTTGAGAGTCCCTTGGACTGCAAGGAGATCCAACCAATCCATTCTAAAGGAGATCAGTCCTGGGTCATTGGAAGGGCTGATGCTAAAGCTGAAACTCCAGTACTTTGGCCACCTCATGAGAAGAGTTGACTCATTGGAAAAGACTCTGATGCTGGGAGGGATTGGGGGCATGAGGAGAAGGGGACGACAGAGGATGAGATGGTTGGATGGCATCACTAACTCAATGGACGTGAGTTTGAGTGAACTCCGGGAGTTGGTGATGGACAGGGAGGCCTGGTGTGCTGCAATTCATGGGGTTGCAAAGAGTCGGACACAACTGAGCGACTGAACTGAACATTCTGAAATTACAGAATATTCTTTGAATCAGAAAATCAGGAACAACAGAAAAGTGGACCATTTTTGGTGTGCAAAGGTGAAGCTGGTGAAACCTTGTGGGTGTATTAAAGTCAAAAAGAAAGCAGTTAGCTAAGAGATGAAAGGCTCTGGTGAGCCTTGGGGTCAGCCACCAGCAGGAGGCACTAAGTAGGTTAAGGGAGCAGTTGTCAGCTACACACGACTTCACCACTTCCTTCTGGAAGGAATCAACCGGCTGTGGCTGGATGAGGTCAGTCTTTAATCTCAAAGGAAGTCATTTCATGCTAGGAGAAAATAGGGTTAGTGATAGGAAGAGAAGAACCCTGACTGCCCCCTCAGGTCATGGCGTTTGACATTAGGACAGGGGTCCCCAACTTCAGGGCTATGGACCGCTATGTCCTTTCAGATCAGTGGTGGCATTAGATTAGAAATAAAGTGCACAATAAATGTAATTCTCCTGAATCATCTAGAAACCACCCGTACCCCACCCAGGTCTGTGGAAAAATTGTCTTCTGTGAAACTGGTCCCTGGTGCCAAAAATGTTGGGGACCACTGCATTAGAAGGAAATGCCCACACCAGACTTAGGAGACTAGCTTTGTCTCTTGGCTCAGTCTCACAATCACTTCTGGCTTTGTAACCAGTGTTGACCAAGGAAATACTTCTAAGCACATCTGAGATTTAGTCCTGATGCCAGTTGCAATTCTTATGACTAGAAGGTGCTGAGGACTAAATATTGTTTTCAAGCCTGCACTTACAGGGCAAATCTCTGCCAGGCCTACTGGGTCCCAAGTACTAGTCACTTACTCTACCAATGTTCAACACTCCTCAGCTCAGTCCTAATTAATGTAAGGGCAGGTCATTGGCAGTATTTATTAGTGGCATCCTGCATCCCTGCATGGGCTTCCCTGGTGGCTCAGCAGTAAAGAATCTGCTTGCAGTGCTTGCTTTGGCAGCACATATACTAAAATTGGAATGATACAGAGAAAATTAGCATGGCCCCTGTGCAAGGATGACAAGAAAATTCGTGAAGAATTCCATATTTTTTCAGGATGTGGAATACATGTACACCCATGGCTGATTCATGTCAATGTATGGCAAAAACCACTACAATATTGTAAAGTAATTAGCCTCCAATTAAAATAAATAAGCAAATTAAAAAAAAAGAGAGAATCTGCATGCAATACAGGAGGCCACTTGTAATGCAAGAGACGCAGATCCGATCTCTGGGTTGTGAAGATCCCCTAAAGAAGGAAATGGCTGCCCACTCCAGTATTCTTGCCTGGAGAATCCCATGGACAGAGAAGCCTGGCAGGCTACAGTTCATGGGGTTGCAAAGAGTCAGACACGACAGCAACTAAACCACCACCACCACTATCACTCTGCAGGCTCGGGGTAAGGTCTACAGGGCCACTTTCCTCCATCTTCACAGAAAAAGCCACTTGCTCACTCAAAGGCAGACCCCAGTTCAGGGCCCCAGAGTCAACCATGACTGGATGCAATAGGGTGCTGAAGCCCCCACCCAACGTCCTTAGGAACCATTGGGATGAATGCCCTTTCCTGCCTGGATTTGAGTCTAACAAGTAGGCTCTGACTGGGGGCTTCCCTGATGGTCCAGTGGCTAAGACTTTGCAGGGGGCCTGGGTTCGATCCCTGATTAGGGAACTAGACCCCACATGCCATAACTAAGAGTTCAAATGCTGCAACTAAAGATCTTGCATACCACCACTAAAAATATCCCACACTCGGCATAGACAAATAAACATATAGGCTCTAACCTTGTTGCCAGGGTTTGCAGATGCTACTACTCTGGAGATATTTTAAAAAGTGTTTTTTAAAAAAACAAAACCTGTTGCCTTTAACTACCTTCTTTGGCTATCTTTCTTCCTTTTTCTTCCTTACTGGGTATCAGAAGAAAAGGAGGAGCTTACTCATACTGTACATGCAGTGACTAAGATTTACTCATTCAGAGGAAGAAGAGCCTGTTTCTAGCTCCACCTCTGAAACTAGGAAGTTAGAACTTAGCACTCAATCCCTAGGAAAATTTTTCAAGCTTTCCTAAATGACCCTTCAATCAGTGACAAACCAAGACTAAATTATAAACTAGTTTTAAGCATATAGCTGTGTGAATGTATGGTCTTCAACTGGATGTGAAAGTATGAATGATCCTCATAAATCTAAAGTTGAGCAAAAGAAGCTGGATGCAAGAGTATAGACCAAACTATTCTCTTTATTTGAAGTCAGGACACTGACTACCTCTGCTAGGGAGTGGGGCTGAGGATGAGAAGAGAGCCAAGAGGGGAGTCGAAGAGCCAGCTTCAGGGGCATGTGTATAGGGCCCTGTGCTTTGAAAGACCCCACAGTTGACTTCAAGCTCTGCGGTCACCATCTTAAAGTTCTTAATAAAACTGGAACATTGCATCTTCATTTCTCTTTGGGCCCTGTAAATTATATAACTGCTTCTGGGTATTGGTGATGTTTTCTTTATTTTTTTATAATTTTATGTGTTTATTTTATTTTAGCTATTTTTGGCTGCACTGTGTCTTCATCGCTGCGTGAGTTTTCTCTAGGTGCGGCAAGCAGGGGCTACTCTCTGTTGTGGTGCACGGGCTTCTCACTGCAGTGGCTTCTCTCGTTGCGGAGCGTAGGCTCTAGAGCCCAGCCTCAGTAGTTGTGGTGCACGAGCTTATTTGCTCTGTGTCATGTGGGATCTTCTTGGACCAAGGATTGAACCCTTGTTCCCTGCATTGCAAGGTGGATTCATGACCTTACACACTTTTATTGCTAAATAAGAAAAAATAAAATTTCATTAACAAAGCAGATGATATAGGAAATTAGAAGAGGAAAAAAGTCACAGCAAAGCAAAATTTAAAGAAAGCAAAAGGAAGAAATTAATAAAGATAAAAGCAAAATGAATTATTTCAATAGCAGAAAAGCAATTGATTGATAAATCTAAAATCTAGTTCTTTGAGGTTGCTGCTGCTGCTGCTAAGTCACTTTAGTCGTGTCCGACTCTGTACGACTCCATAGACGTCAGCCCACCAGGCTCCCCCGCCCTTGGGATTCTCCAGGCAAGAACACTGGAGTGGGCCGCCATTTCCTTCTCCAACGCAGGAAAGTGAAAAGTGAAAGTGAAAGTGAAGTCGTGTCTCTTAGCGACCCCATGGACTGCAGCCCACCAGGTTCCCACCAGGAACCCACCAGGCTCCTCCTCCTTGCATGGGATTCTCCAGGCAAGAGTACTGGAGTGGGGTGCCATTGCCTTCTCCGAGGTTGGAGGAAAGCAAACAATAAAACTGATAAACCACTAGCTAACATGATGAAAAAAGACTAAATAGGGAATTCCCTGGTGGTCCAGTGGTTAGGACTCTGTGCTTTCACTGTCAAGGGCTCAGGTTCAATTCCTGGTTGGGGAGCTAAGATTCCACAAGCCTTGTGGCACAGCAGAAAAAAAACACAACAAAACATAAAAATACAAATTAGGAATGAGAAAGGGCTTATAAGCATGGGTAAGAGGAAATAATGAGAAATACAAGTGAAAACTTGGCCCTATTACAATTTAAAATCTGAAAGAAATGGATAATACTCAAGGAAATATAAATTACCAACAGGGACTCAGAGATGGTAGAAAATCTAAATACACAAATAACCATGGACAGAAGCTGTCAAAAGCTATACCTCAAAGAAAAGTGCTGAACCCAGACACATTAATGAGCAACTTCTTTCAAATTTTCACAGAATCAACCATTCTTATACTATTAAAGCTGTTGGAAAGCAGAGAAAGAAGCAAACATTCCACTATTTTGTGAAGCCAAAATCTTATAGAGATTGTACGACATAAAAACTATGGCTCAGTTCCATTTATAAAAATAGATGCAAAATGCCTAAATGAACATAATTTTGCAGTATACTTTGAAAGCAGCTTGACTATAGTTTATTTCAGGAAGGATAGAGTGGCATAATAGAAGGAAATCCATTAATTTAATTCACCACATACATAATTAAAAACAGAAAAAAAGACTAAGAGAAATGCTAAAAAGGGGGTATAATGGAATATTCACTCCTCAAATATTCTGATGAAAGAATACTTCTCTAATATGGTAGATATAAATCAAGTCCACATGTACATATATACACATCTTATCACCCAATATTATTCAGTTCAGTTCAGTCACTCAGTCATGTCTGACTCTTTGTGATCCCATAGACTGCAGCACACCAGGCCTCCCTGTCCATCACCAACTCCCAGAGTCCACCCAAAACCCATGTCCATTGAGCCACTGAGGCCATCCACCCATCTCATCCTCTGTTGTCCCTTTCTCCTTCTGCCCTCAATCTTTCCCAGCATCAGGGTCTTTTCAAATGAGTCAGTTCTTCGAATCAGGTAGCCAAAGTATTCAAGTTTCAGCTTCAACATCAGTCCTTCCAATGAACACCCAGGACTGATCTGCTTTAGGATGGACTGGTTGGATCTCCTTGCAGTCCAAGGGACTCTCAAGAGTCTTCTCCAACACCACAGTTCAAAAGCATCAATTCTTCGGCACTCAGCCTTCTTCACAGTCCAACTCTCACATCCATACATGACCACAGGAAAAACCATAGCCTTGACTAGACGGACCTTTGTGGACAAAGTAATGTATCTGCTTTTTAATATGCTGTCTAGGTTGGTCATAACTTTCCTTTCAAGGAGTAAGTGTCTTTTAATTTCATGGCTGCAGTTACCATCTGCAGTGATTTTGGAGCCCAAAAAAATAAACTCAGCCACTGTTTCCACTGTTTCCCCATCTATTTGGCATGAAGTGATGGGACGAGATGCCATGATCTTAGTTTTCTGAATGTTGAGCTTTTTTTAAAAATTTTTATTTTATTTTTTAACTTTACAATATTGTATTGGTTTTGCCATATATCAACATGAATCCACCATCCTGAACCCTCCTCCCTCCTCCCTCCCCATACCATCCCTCTGGGTCGTCCCAGTGCACCAGCCCCAAGCATCCAGTATCCGCATCGAACCTGGACTGGCGACTTGTTTCATATATGATATTATACATGTTTCAATACCATTCTCCCAAATCATCCCACCCTCTCCCTCTCCCACAGAGTCCAAAAGACTGTTCTATACATCAGTGTCTCTTTTGCTGTCTCGTATACAGGGTTATTGTTACCATCTTTCTAAATTCCATATATATGCGTTAGTATACTGTATTGGTGTTCTTCTTTCTGGCTTACTTCACTCTGTATAATAGGCTCCAGTTTCATCCACCTCATTAGAACTGATTCAAATGTATTCTGAATGTTGAGCTTTAAGCCAACTTTTTCACTCTCCTCTTTCACTTTCATCAAGAGGCTCTTTAGTTCTTCTTCACTTTCTGCCATAAGGGTGGTATCATCTGCATATCTGAGGTTATTGATATTTCTCCAGGCAATCTTGATTCCAGCTTGTGCTTCCTCCAGCCCAGCATTTCTCATGATGTACTCTGCAAGTACATATAAGTTAAATGAGTAGGGTGACAATATACAGGCTTGACATACTCCTTTTCCTATTTGGAACTAGTCTGTTATTCCATGTCCAGTTCCAACTGTTGCTTCTTGACCTGCATACAGGTTTCTCAAGAGGCAGGTCAGGTAGTCTGGTATTCCCATCTCTTTCAGAGAAAGAGAAAGCCTTCCTCAGCGATCAATGCAAAGAAATAGAGGAAAACAACAGAATGGGAAAGACTACAGAGCTCTTCAAGAAAATTAGAAATACCAAGGGAATATTTCATGCAAAGATGGGCTCAATAAAGGACAGAAATGGTATGGACCTAACAGAAGCAGAAGATATTAAGAAGAGGTGGCAAGAATACACAGAACTGTACAAAAAAAATCTTCACGATCCAGATAATCACAATGGTGTGATCACTCACACTCACCTAGAGCCAGACATCCTGGAATGTGAAGTCAAGTGGGCCTTAGGAAGCATCACTACGAACAAAGCTAGTGGAGATGATGGAATTCCAGTTGAGCTATTTAAAATCCTGAAAGATGATGCTGTGAAAGTGTTGCACTCAATATGCCAGCAAATTTGGAAAACTCAGCAATGGCCACAGGACTGGAAAAGCATAGAACATAGTTTGAGTATTTATTTCATCCTTGCCATATTTCTCTGCTCTTGTTGTTTCTAACTACTGGTTGATAAACATACAGACAGACATACAGAGCCCTGGAAAGTTAGCACAGCTTAGTCGTGGTGGGTGGGAGTGGGGACAGGCATCAAACACAAGACTTGGCTGCTTCAGAAATCTTTGACGGCAAACCTGCTTTGTCCGCAAAACGGGTGATACAGTCAGAAGTGGCAGGAGCATGTGTGAGCTATCCTATGCCCCAAACTGAGTTTCTGGATCAGTTAAATTCTGAAGCTGGTTACTAGGGACAAAGTCTTTTACTCTGCACTTAGAAGTGAGCCTGTAATAAATCAAGAGCGATCCTGGAAGCCCCTTCCTTATCAGCACTCACCATGGACGACAGGCAGAACACAGAGCTGCTTGTCTGAGACCGGCCGGAAGACCAGTCCAAATGAAATAACCAGGCTGAGAGAACCGGAGCACACGCTCCTATTCCAAGAGCAAAGCCAGAGAAGGGAGAACGGGACATGAGAAAATGGAAGGAGGGCTGGGGCATCAGTGACCAGAAAGAGTGGAGAGCTACAGGATGTCAGAAAAAGCAGGGTATGGTTCTCCAGGACCTCTGCCATATTCCACTTGCCCCATCCTGTTTTAGAGCAATGTTACAGCTTCTCTCTTGTCTCTCTCTTTAGTTGGTACCCAGGCATTTTGGAAGTGAGATTTTTTGATAAATTTGTATATTTCTCCGTATGGTTAATATATTTACTGTAGGCTAATTTTTTTTAATAGAATCATTATATAGTTTTGCAACCTTTTTAAAAATTATATCTTAGATATCTTTTCATTTGTGTATATAGCTCTATCTCATCATTTGGCAAACTGTGGTTACTTAATATTTAATGGACATTCAGGTGGCTTCCAATTTTTGGTATTATATGCCATACCTAGAACACAATTCTCCAGATCTCCATTTGGCTTATTCCCTCACTTAATTCAGACTCCTGCTCAAATGTCACTTCCTCGAAAGGCCTTCCTAGATCACCCTATTAAAATATCACCTCCCCCCAACCCTCTGGGGCTTCCCTGGTGACTCAGAGGGTAAAGAATCTACCTGCAATGCTGGAGACCTGGGTTCGGAGCCTGGCGAGCTACAGTCCATGGGGTTGCAAAAGAGTTGGACACAACTTAGCGACTAAACAACAAACATTCTTTTACATATTTTTGCAGACCTGTACCATGGACAGAGGAGCCTGGTGGGCTGCCGTCTATGGGGTCGCACAGAGTCAGACATGACTGAAGCGACCTAGCAGCAGCAGCAGCAGCAGCAGTAGCAGCAGAAAGGTTTAGTAGCATTGCTGAGTCAAAGATGATCAATATTTAAATTGCAGAAGAAACAGTCAAAATGATCTTTTAAAATGGTACCAATTTATACCCACCCCCATAGTGGACAGGAATGCGTTTCTCCAAACCCTTAGCAACACACCATAGTATTAATCTTTGCAATTTTTCCTCTTGAATTTAGAATTTAAAATACATGTGGGTTTTATGGTATAACAAAAAGGCAGAGGTGCCAAGTATGACTGTCTTTGACACCCATGACCCCCACCGCGTCCTGCTACCCAAACCCTAGCAGCACACTGCCCATGGTGGGATCCTGTGACCCTGTCTTCAGCAAGTCTCCCAGTTAGTTCTCACCCTCACCTTACCCAATCCAGCTTGTTTGAAGGTTCTAGCAAAGGAGTGCAGCTATTCCAATACCCTTTCCGACGAGCTTGATCTTGCAGCTTGAGGAGGGACACACGTGAAGGGGTGATGCAGGAAGGGGACACTGGTCTAGCCAGCCAGATTAGCTGAGTCAACCCTGGTGATTAATGGGATGATAGATGTCACAGCCAGATCGCCCTCACACGCGAAAGAGCGAGTCTTGAAGTCAGTAGTGACACAGTCTCAGTTATACCATCTGTATGACTATGTGATATAGGCATTTAACCTAGTTGGATTTCATTTTCTTTCATTTTTTTCATTTTCTTCATTTGTAAAAACATGAATTAAAATACCTCGGAGCATTCCTATAAAGATTAGATAAATATGGAAAGCATCTGGCTTAGTGCCTGCCATATACAGCCAGCACTATAGCCTTCCCAGCTCCCTCCAAAGCACCCCAGCTTTTTTGTGGCCCTTAGGATATTTCTCATACCCTGACTCGTCTAAAGGTAAGGGGCAGTAGGTAGGATATGGATCATGCTTGAACAAGGCACACACCCAATAGAAGATGCCAGGTAGAGTTGATTTCTGCATTCAGGAACTAATTCACCCTCATGGGTATTTTTTTTCCATGTACATATTTATGCCCACCAATCAGCTGATCGTACCTAGTACTACTGGGTACTCTCCACCCAGTTAGCTCCTGGATGAGCTCATCTCTCAATCCAGTCTGAGCTGGATTTTTACAGAACTTTAAAACTGACTCACCACTGAATCATTAAAACATAGCAATACCCAAACACACCCCTGTTGCCACACAAAAGACCAGCAAGGGGTGTCTGCCTCATCTCCTTTCCCTCTCCTACTGAGACAGGGCCCCTTGTTTCACTGGAGAGGTGTCATCACATCTTTTGTGCTGCAGTAATCTGAACAAAGCTGGTTCAGCTAATCACAGTGTGGCCGCAGAGACTGGCAGTCCTGTAGTCCTCCAGATCATTTCCTGTGTGTGTCACTAACCCAGGAGGAGAGGCAATCAATCAATTACCCGACTGTGTATTTAGCACTGCTGTTCTGTTGGTCACTCGCTCATGACTCCTCCTGTTTATAAATAGATTCCTGTGACGTGACCTTTTCAGTTACTGAAACTCATTAAGAATTTAGAGAAAAGCAGCTCTTTGCAAGTATTAACAATACTGGAGAAAATGGGACTACTTAGTTCCATTCCTCTAAAAAGGAATTTTAAAATAGCAAATAGGAAGCATGATGTTTTGGCTGCCTCACAGAGCTATAATTTTAAATGTTGGTTGAGAACTCCTCTCTTACCTAGGAATGCTATGTCCAGTGGCCAGTACTGTCTCGGGAAAAGTCTTAAAGTTAGCATTATTGCCACAGGCCTTACTGAGTGCAGTGGACTATCAAGCCTTTGAAGGCCAGAGGGGCTATGTAAAGGCTTAGGTGACTGCGAGTAGGCCTGAAGGCTTCTCTCACTAACACAACTGGTTATAGCAGAGGTTTTGTGTATGTACACACACAGTGGTTTTTTTTCCCTTTTTGTTCTGGCCGTGCTGCAAGGCATGTGGGATTTTAGTTCCCCGGTCAAGGATTGTGCCTCCTGTAGTGGAAGCTTGGAGTCTTAACCACTGGACCACCAGGGAATTCCCCAGATACAACTTTTAAGTACCCTAGCACGGTCTTTCAGTGTTGAAATCCCCAAAGATAAACTGAATGAGAATTTTAGATCCTCAAACTTTTTGTACATAATCTATATAATTGATACAATTGTATGTAATGGAATCTGCTGTTGATCTTACATAAATGTAAGAAGGATAAATGGAAAGAGTATGTTGGTAATCCTTAAAGATTAATTAGGCATGAAAATAAAGTACGTTCATTCCATTAAAATACAAGCTTTCAACTGGTCACTCTTTCCTAGCTATACTTTTCAAGTTCTTATCAATACTATCTCTGTTCTGATTTGATCATCCTCACTGGCTATACACAGACTTAACTGTTTATTCACATTGCGTGTTTAGTCGCTCAGTCATGTCTGACTCTTTCTGACCCCATGGACTGTAGCCTGGCAGGTTTCTCTGTCCATGGGGATTCTCCGGGTAAGAATACTTGAGTGCGTTGCCATGCCCAGGTTGCGCCAGGGGACCTTCCCAACCCAGGGATCGAACCCAGGTCGCCAACATTGCACACGGATTCGTTACCCTCTGAGCCACCAGGGAGTCCTAAGTTTCATGTTAGGCAAACTTGTTTTGAGGACACCAGGAATCACAGGCTGCATTTACTGATTAAAGCCATTAACAAGTATGATTATTCTCAAATATCACTGCTGTGAATAAGGACTTTCCTGGCAGCCCAGTAGTTAAGACCTTGCCTTCCAAGGCAGGGGGCACAGATTCAGTCCCCAGCTGGGGAGCTAAGATCCCACATACCTCATGGCCAAAACGTCAAACAGAAAAACAGAAGCAATATTGTAACAAAGCCAATGAAGAGAATAAAAAATGGTCCACATAAAAAAAAACTCTAAAAAAAATTGCTATACTTAAAAGTACACACAAGATTTATTGAACACTATTTGTAAGGCACAATGCTAGTCTCCCATTTAATCTATTGAACAACTAAGGGGGAACTGGATTTGATTATTCTGTATCAGAGTGAGCTGATGAACACACAGTGAAATGGTCAATGTCATCCATCAGAGGGTATTAAGGCAAGCGACAAAGTACAGAAATCTAAACTACACCTGAGAAGTAAAATGCAAGCAGTGGTAGGGTTACCACATTCCAGCCTGAGAACTGGATTCTGGAGCCAAATGGCAGTTGGTAACAGTTAAGAGCTGGGCTGAAGTGAGGTGAGCTTTGATTAGAGAACCAGTGGAAGAGGATCGGTAAAGACACCAGGAAGATGAAGAAAAACAGTTGAATTTTTCAAGCATATTATTTGGTTTTTAAGTGAAAAACAGATTTGACCAACATGACTTAAAAAAAAATTAGATATCTATTAGAGTAGGCTTATCTTTAGAAAAAGTTATTTCTCCAGAATAAAAAGCATAAGCTAGAAAGGATTCAGCTGTGGGTAAAAGCAGGCTAGTCTTGAGAAACACTCCTAGAAGCCTTACATCACTGTGAAAAATTAGTTCCTAGTTCTCAAGGACCTTTCATTCAAAAGTTCATGGCTTATGTTTACGAGAATACGCACATATATTTATGTGCTGTATAAAAAGTATTTGAGAAGGTGATTTAGGACTCTCAATTATAAATTTTCAGGGCAGAAGACTTATTTTGCTGCTAGGACAAGTGAATGGGCCAACAGCGGAATGAAAGTCTTTACTTGGTAAATCATCATTGTTAAAGGAGAGAAACAGGTTAAGTTTGTTCTCCCAGAGCGTGATTTTTACTCAGTTATTACAACATTATCACAAAAGCTGCCTAGTAACATTAGTTAAAAACAACACAGGGTAGGGAAAGAGCAGGAAATTTGAATTAGATATGCCCCGGGGCAGGTGGGCGTAACCCCTTCTCTCAGTACAGTGAGTGCTGTACTCTGAAGAGCGTGAAATTTAAAAAATCGGAACAATCGTTCAGAATTTCAGTTAGGATATTGCTGCAGTTAAGCCCATAACGCTGTGCCGTGTTCTCAGCCGCAGGAGGCAGGGCCTGGATTTCTTACTCATTTGGGCACTTTTGTTGTTTAAAGAACACTACATTTTAATTATTCCGGAAACATTTATTAAGCACCTTCTTTGGAGCCAAGGCACACTGCTGTTTTCTGCAGCTCTAAAGATAAATAAAACTTGATCTCAGCCCTGGTTGGGAGAGAAGCCAGACAAGTAAACAAAGGGTGTTACATAGTCCACGCAGGGTGTGGTGAAAAGTCTGGAGCAGGGAACATCTATTTTACATGGAAGTGGAGAAAGTCAAAGGATTCTTGCCCTGAGTATCACTTTTAATGATACTTAAAAAAAATTTTTTTTCGTCTTTCCCCCAGTCAATCTATACATCTGGTGGGAATTTACCTCTCCTGTTCTGTGTGAGGACCTGGGTGTGAACCAAGAAATCTTCCCTTCCCATTGGGAATCCACACCCTTTTTGCCCCAGCTGATTTTAAGAATATCCCAGTTTAGGGAAGCAGAGAGGTGGCAAGGTTAAGAGTTGACAAACAAAGAGTATTAGAAGAGTTTTCACCTCCAGGAAGGGGACTTCGGCAGGGGGTTGCGAGGTTAAGTGGGAGACTTCTGTATCATTTGAACTAATAATATTGAGAGATAAAATAAACCAATAAATATGTAAGTAAGGGTCCTATTATCACTCAGAAGATACTGAGCACCTAAGCCGTATCATTTACTTTGCTGACAAACGTCCATATAATCAAAGCTATTGTTTTTCCAGTAGTCATGTATGGATGTGAGAGTTGGACCGTAAAGAAAGCTGAGCACCAAAGAATTGATGTTTTTGAACTATGTCATTGGAGGAGACTTTTGAGTCCCTTGGGCTGCAAGGAGATCCAACCATCCATCCTAAAGGAAATCAGTCATGAATATTCATTGGAAGGACTGATGCTGAAGCTGAAGCTCCAATTTGGCTACCTGACGGGAAGAACTGACTCATTGGAAAAGACCCTGATGCTGGGAAAAATTGAAGACAGGAGGAGATGGGGATGACAGAGGAGGAGACGGGGATGACAGAGGATGAGATGATCAGATGGCATCACCAATTCGACGGACGTGAGTTTGAGCAAGCTCTGGGAGTTGGTGATGGACAGGGAAGCCTGGCATGCTGCAGTCCATGGGGTCGCAAATAGTTGGACACGACCGAGTGACTGAACTGAACTGAAGCCATATCAGAATACTGCAATAAACAAAAGGAAAGGTCCTTATACTCAAGGACCTCATTTTCTAGAACGGAATAGTAGTTAACCTCTGAGATAGATAAAAGCCTGTCAAGGAAATGAAGCAGGATGTTGTGAAAGAGTGAAGGGGGTGGGAGGCAGCATGATTTTGCATACATAGAAACAGCAGATATAGAATTCTTTATATAGGAGAAGTGTGGGGCAAAAAATTAGGGGGCAGGGGTGTTTAGGAAGCACACTGCTTTACATACAACTCATGTTACAGATCAACAAAGAGTAGAAGTTTTACAGAGTTATTTTTATTTATACTTCACATGAAATTTAGAAAATGTCAACTATCCATATCAAAGAATTTCTATTTCTCACTAGGAGGGAAGAGGTGTTGGAGTGCTGAATCACTTCAGGCATGTCCAGCTCTTTGCGGCCCCATGGACTGTAGCCCACCAGGCTCCTCTGTCCGTGGAATTCTCCAGGCAAGAATACTGGAGTGGGTTGCCATTGCGGAGGGTGCTAAAAACCACTCCTTGGCTTTTCAGAGAATGGCACTCCTTGGAACATACAAAATAGTAGAGTTCCTGTCTTCCGAGCTTAAAATTAAGTTTGGATTAACACACACAAGAAATATCAGCAAATATTTGGAGAAAATGACTGTTTACTCTTCACTGCATCTTCAGTTATGTAATCTCAGGGAATTTCCCATGTGATAAATACTAAGATGTGTTTCCATTACTAAAAATCCAGCTTAAATTTTAACTTTTGAAAAGTGTTAGAACAGCATATATGGTCAAGTGTTAATATTCATGAAGTGCCACAAGCCCATGAAAACTGTCCAGTGATATGAATCAAAACAACAAAATTAGATCAACAAACATTAAGTACCCAGAGAGTCCCTTGGACTGCAAGGAGATCCAACCAGTCCATTCTGAAGATCAGCCCTGGGATTTCTTTGTAAGGAATGATGCTAAAGCTGAAACTCCAGTACTTTGGCCACCTCATGCGAAGAGCTGACTCATTGGAAAAGACTCTGATGCTGGGAGGGATTGGGGGTAGGAGGAGAAGGGGACGACAGAGGATGAGATGGCTGGATGGCATCACTGACTCGATGGACGTGAGTCTGAGTGAACTCCGGGAGTTGGTGATGGACAGGGAGGCCTGGCGTGCTGCGATTCACCGGGTCGCAAAGAGTCGGACACGACTGAGCGACTGATCTGATCCGATCTGATCTGATCTGATGTCCAGAATTCTCAGTGTACTGTAATCCACTGCCAGTGAGAACATAATTTTTTTTTTTCTGGAGAGCAATTGGGCAGTTTATATACTTTGACACAGTAATTCCTACTTCTTTGAATGTATCCTAAAGAATAAAAAACAAAACGGAGAAAACAACACGAGAAGGAAGAGGATTCATTAGGGTGTTAGAACTGAAAAAATTGTCAGAAACTTCTGTTTTCGACAATAACAGAGGGATAAATCACAATTTGACAGGAGTACTAGGGAAATTTTTTCTCAAGTTGCTTTGAAGTTTGCAGCAAGCTAAGCCGATCTGTTTTGCCAACACTTGCCCACGTGCTGGCAAACAAATATAAACACCGTGGCCGCGTGGTGGGCACTTGGTTTTGTGCTTAAGGCCGAGTGTGGAGCTGCATTATTTACGGTAAACGAGTTGGGGGTGGGGTGGGGGGGAACGGAGATGGCAAAGACCACGATCTGGGGGCGTTCTGCATACACCCCGGCCCATAACAGCCTCTCTGGAGGGAAACAGAGGCTCAGAGACAGCCCTTCAGCCAGGGACCTCGCCTGAGAACTCGAGTCTCCTCCTTCTGACTTTCAGTCAGTTCAGTCGCTCAGTCGTGTCCATCTCCTCCGACTTTGGTGTCAGCCTAACCCATTTGCACACACTTCGGTCCAGAGGCCGGAGTTACCATTCCCGGCTCAGACCACGACTCGGGAACCTAACTCCCCTCAGCCACGCCCATGCGCCCCAGGGGCCGGAACCAAAGGGATGCGGGACGTTAAGGTCAGTCTCCCTCGGGAGTAACCAAGGGCCACATCGGCCTCCTGCTCGCCCCGACCCGCAGGGACTCGGAGGCGCTCTCCAGCCGCCAGTCCAGCTCCACCTCCGAGAAGTCGGAAGGGCCCCGAGGCTGTAGTGTGCGGGTTGGCGCTCGGCTCGGCTGAGTTCAGCCCTCAACCATCGCCCCTCCCAGAGGGCCGCCTAGGGTCTCCTGCCCGGCCCAGTCCGGGAGGCACCAGACCCAGCTCCCAAGCATCCCGCTCGCTCATAGGCCCGAGGCGCCGCGCCCGCCCTGGCCAGGCCCGGCGCCGAGAGGGAGGGGCGGAGCCAGCGAGTTCGCGCCAAAATCGCGTAGCCGATCCCTCCCCAGCGGACTACGTCGCGCCCTCCATTTTTTTCAAACCCTAGGCTGGGTGGAGATTGGCGGACTGGGCACTCACGTGGTTAACGGTCGCGGGAAGCCGCGGAACCCGAACCTGCGGCTGGACCTGCGGAGACCCCAAACTCGGCGCCCGGGCCGCCCCGCCTCTGCCGGACAGCCCGCGCTGCCGCCTGCCCCGCCGGCCGCCGCCCAGAGCGTTCCGGAGCCGGCGTTCGCCGCCGCCGCCGCCGCCGCCGCCGCCGCCGCCGCGCGGGCCCGCCGCAGCCGCGGCCCCCGGGCGCGCCTAGTCGCACGTGGCGGACCCGCCCCCTGGGCCGGCCGAGCCCTGGACTCCGCGGGCTCTGGTTCTCCGGTCCTCCGCCCCGGCCCCAGGGGCGCGATGAGCTTCCTGAGCCGGCAGCAGCCGCCGCCGCCCCGCCGCGCCGCGGCCTCCTGCACCTTGCGGCAGAAGCTGATCTTCTCGCCCTGCAGCGACTGTGAGGAGGAGGAGGAAGAAGAGGAGGAAGAAGGCAGCGGCCACAGCACCGGGGAGGACTCGGCCTTTCAGGAGCCCGACTCGCCTCTGCCTCCCGCGAGGAGCCCCACAGAGCCCGGGCCCGAGCGCCGTCGCTCTCCGGACACAATCCCCGGTAGCCCGGGGGAGCTAGAGGAGGACATGCTGCTGCGGGGCGCCTGCCCCGGCGCGGACGCGGCGGGCGGCGGGGCAGAGGGAGACTCGTGGGAGGAGGAGGGCTTCGGCTCCTCGTCTCCGGTCAAGTCGCCGGCCGCGCCCTACTTTCTGGGCAGCTCGTTCTCTCCAGTGCGCTGCGGAGGCCCGGGGGATGCGTCGCTGCGGGGCTGCGGGGCGCGCGGGGTCGGCGAGGGCGCCTGCTCGCCGCTGCCAGACTACCCGGGTACCCCGCCCCACAAGACCTTCCGCAAGCTGCGGCTCTTCGACACGCCGCACACCCCCAAGGTGAGAGGACGCGGCCGCCGGGGCGCCCAGAGCCCGCGCCGGCCCAGCCTTTTTAAAAGGCCGCGGCGCCGGGAGCGGAGCGCGGCGCTGCCCGGGTTCGGTTACATAACCGCCCGGCCTCACCCCAGCTCTCTCTCCGGCGCGGTAACAAAAAAGTTGGCAGTCTTTTTTTTGGGCCCTGCCCAGCAGTTGTCCGTTAAGATTATGTAACTGAACAATGGGCCTCGTCTGGAACTTCTTCATCTTTCAAAGGGGCTGATCGGCGCCGTCCAGGTGGCTGACGATTTAACGCCCGCCGAGTCGGGGCGGCCCCGAGCGTGGCAGGCGGGAGTGTGGCACCGATAACGCGGTTTGGAAGGATGCTCCAGTGGTGCTGGCCCGGCCACCTGACACTCCTCAGCGCCGCAGCCATCTGGTGCCTTTAAACGCAGTGATCACTCCTGTAATTTGGGCGGCGCACTCAGGAGTTCGGTTAAAAAAAAAAATGCACTTATCGTTTCGTATCAGGTGGCCTTTTGGGGGAAAGTTTGAGATACGGAGGGAGACTGCGCTTCGACTTGGGAGAAAAGGCTGGCCTTCAAGTATTTACAGCCTTAAAAAGGCTCGTAAATAACTCGGGGTAGCGTTTAAACCTCTTTCCGGAAAGAATATTTTATTTGGTAAGCGTTTGTTTACACTCGGGTTTGCAGTTCCCAAGTTTGATCAGCCGAAGTGTCTGGATTAGGAACGTCCAACTGTTAAAAACCAGCGTGGATTTTGTCGCCTGGACCCTCAGGCTTTCATACCATTGATAATGTCTCTTAAAGAAGTAGGTATTCAGCACCTGTGTGTTGAGTGGCAAGTGAGTATGCAGATTACCACTTGTAGAACTTTACAAGTAACAGCAGATTTTAAAGCAGACACTTACCGAAATTCAGACAGTATCGAACTTAAAAGATTAATGTGGAAAATGTACCTTTTAAAGTGAGTTTCAGTCCGCTTACTAGTCATAAACCTTAGGAGGTGTGTGCTTTTTGTGCCTTACTGTTTATTGGCCGACTTGCCCAAGGCAAGTCTGGAAGTGAGGGGAGGAGCTCTATGGTGGTGGCTTTCAAAGCCCTACTTGGATGGGGGAGGGGAGCTTTTATGTGACTCCCAGAATGCTTTCTATTTTTAGATGGATTGAAAGGTTTCTTAACTTTTAGCTCCTAGAGTGAACTTAATTTTAGTTTTCATTCATATTCTTTTTAGGGCTAGAGACCTGTTGACTTTTTCAGGAAAGGTAGTTAGTATCCAGCTTCAGGCTCCTAAGTAAACCACTGTCTATTTTGCTTGAAAGATTAACAAGGGTTGGTGTGTTGCTTTGACCTACACATTCAGCCAGGAGAAAGACTTGTTGAAAATTAGGTTGAGAAGGCTATCTATAGCACTTGGATCCTAAGCGTTTCTTTTCCTCTCCTAGAGTTTGCTCTCCAAAGCTCGAGGAATCGATTCCAGTTCTGTTAAACTCCGAGGTGGCTCTCTATTCATGGATACAGAAAAATCAGGAAAAAGGGAATTTGATGTTCGACAGACTCCTCAAGTGAATATTAATCCTTTTACTCCAGATTCTCTGTTACTGCATTCCTCAGGACAGTGTCGGAGAAGAAAGAGAGCATATTGGAATGAGTAAGTTATTTATTTTTCAACAGTTTGGTTCCTCAACCACCCAAGACTGGTTTGGCATAATTAAAATTTAATTTCAACCAAATGATTTGGAAGTTTATGGGCTGAGAATTTTCTCCATTACTAGCAATTTTCAGTAATCAGCTATGGCGTGGGAAAGGAAGAAAGAAAAGGTCTAGATAAATTCTAGTAAATCTGCTTCTGTCAAAATGAGGCAAGCAGAGAAAGTTGATTTAGAAAGGCTTTAATTTTGATATGTGTGGTGATGTTGGTATATATAAACAGGAACAACATTTTCATCACTTGGTCTGTATCTTGTCATTACAAAAGTAAATGCTTTCTTTTCGGTTTTCATTCATTAAATTTTCGTTTTGCTATATATCTGTCAGATAGTTTTGGATCTCTAGTTGATGGATCTGTCAAATACATTGATAGAAAAAATAATATTTTTCAGTTCCTGTGGTGAAGACATGGAAGCCAGTGATTATGAGTTTGAAGATGAAACTAGACCTGCTAAAGTCAGTAGCTTTTGATTTCCTTTTTATTGGTTTTTTAAAAAATTTTCTTTTTATTGATTTTTATATTTGTTTCTACTTAACAAGCTATCATATATACATGTTGAAATTGAAAGCCACTCAGTCATGTCTGACTCTTTTCGACCTCATGGACTATAGCTGGCCCGGCTCTTCCATCCGTGGAATTCTCCAGGAAAGAGTACTGCAGTGGGTTGCCATTTCCTTCTCTGGAGAATCTTCCTGCCCCAGGGATTGAACCCAGGTCTCCTGCATTGCAGGCAGATTCTCTACCAACTGAGCCACAAGGAAAGCCCATATATACATGTTAAATAAGCATTAAAACATAAGATAAAATTTTTAAATTTCATAGTGTTATCACCTTAGTGAAAAAATCACTTTTGTACCTTTATAAATACATGGATACACTTTTTATTACAGAGAATTACAATTACTGAAAGCAATATGAAGTCTCGATATACAACAGAATTTCATGAGCTAGAGAAGATTGGTTCTGGAGAATTTGGTTCTGTGTTTAAATGTGTGAAGAGGCTGGATGGATGCGTTTATGCCATAAAGCGATCAAAAAAGCCATTGGCTGGCTCTGTTGATGAGTATGTATTAAAGATTTTGTCTTTTGCTCTTTTGTTCATCAGTATGGTGTTAGAAATGTTAAGGTTTTAGGTGGTCAGTCACTGAATTTAATCTCTAATGTTTGAGAAGTTATAATGACTTAAATCAGATCCATTTCATTTTGTGCCATTTGTTTTTATTGGATTTGGTAGAGTAATATGAGGAGTCTGATCTTGGAGCCTAATTTAAATTTTGTATTTCTAGTAGCATCCATGAATTCACAGTAGAGTAGAATTTCATCTTTCCTGAATTGTAGGGCCAGCAAGATTCCTTCTTTCTAACATTCTTAAATGGCATGATGTGTGCTTAGTCGTGTCTTATTCTTTGCAACTCCATGGACCGTAGCCCACCAGGCTCCTCTGTGTGGAATTTGCCAGGCAAGAATACTGGAGTAGGTTGCCATTTCCTACTCCAGATTCTTTAATGGAAACCTTTGGGAAAATCTCATACAGAGTTTTAATCCTCTTTTAAGCAAGTTCTTCAGCATAATGAATGATAGATCCAGAAGTCAAGATTCTTTTATGAACTTTCAGATAAATTAACTCAGTTTATCTTAAATAAAAATGATTTATGATTCTCTTAATCTCAAACTTCTAGGCAGAATGCTTTGAGAGAAGTATATGCTCACGCAGTGCTTGGGCAACATTCTCATGTAGTTCGATACTTCTCTGCCTGGGCAGAAGATGATCATATGCTTATACAGAATGAATATTGTAACGGTGAGTAATGGTTCCCCTGTAAATGTGTAAGCTCAAGAAAATGAACACCAAGGAAATAATTTATTTTTTATCTAAAGTCTTGCTCTAATTCTATATATCTTTTACCTGTTATAAATTCAAAGATCAAAAGCCCTGACATGAAGTGCAAGTTATTCTTACCTGGAAGATAAGATTGAAAACCTTGTTTTTTCTACCTAGATAGTAGAACCATGCATATTATTTGTATGTCTGTTACTCAAATTAAACTGATTTTCTTGAGAGGATAGCAGCCTTGCCATGTATTTTGGTATTCCTAGCACTTAGCATAGTGTGGGGGAGGGATATAATAGTTAATAAGCCAAGCTCCCTGTATCTAGCCTTCCCTTTGCATTTCATTTTATGTGCTGCTGAAACTGATAATGGTTACTTGTAAAATGACAGTGACTCTCCATTGATATAAATTCAGCCATTTTTGAATCTTGCTCCCCCTACCATCTATCCACCCTTTGTTTACCACTAGAATCCACTGAAATGTTTCTGTAAAGAGAGAATTATTCTCATTAGGTCCCTAGCTGTGCTTGCCTCCTTTCTTCCTCCCTGCCTGCCCCCAAAAAGCATTTATAGAGGTTTAACTTTGGACCTTTATATGGTTTTGAATTTCAGCAGGTCCTTCAACAGTCATCCTGGGTCCTTCCTTTTTCACTAAATCTTTACCAAAGTCCTGGCCTCACTTCTGATTCTTACAGATCTGTTATTAAACACCTAAAATTTTGTATATGATGGATTTTTATTTCTGTACATCTTCAGTGAAATATTAGAGAACTTAGAATTTATTGAATACTTGAGTAGTGAAGATTATTTTTGTTGATTCTCATTTTTTCCCCTAAGACTAGCCATTTCATAGCTTGTGAATAAATAAGTGGTATAAGTAGTAGATCAAGTTTTCTGTTTTGGAAAATAATGAACAAAACAGATGTAGAAGATCCATTTCTCATACCTGACTTCTCACTGAGTTGTCATTTTATTCTACACCCTTGAAAAAATATAATTGTTCAGTATGCAGCATTGCTGCTGCTTTCACAAATCTCTTGAAATGTTTCTATTCATATCATCAAAATATTTATGTAGCTGTCACCTGTGGCTTTGTGGACTATTCTGTTGCTTAACCTCCATTTTTTAGTTACTGCACTTACTAATAGTATAACTTGATCATAATACCTTCTTTCCTCCATATTTGCTAGACACCATCTCCTTCTAGTTTCTTTCTACCTCTCACCTTGTTGATGTGACTTGCTGTCAGCCACAGTCCAGAAATCACAAATTTGTAGCAACCTACCAAATACGTGGTTGTGTTATTTAGTTGATTCTGAGATAACTGGCTTGGGCCTGGGATTTGAGTGAGGGGGATGAGCCGTTTTGCTACCCTCTCAGATTACAAAGACCCTGTCCTGTAATAAGGTTAGATTATAAAATAATCTTTTGAAATAATTTATTATTTTGGAGCAGTCTTAAGCACTTTAGGAATATGGATCTTTAAAAAAATAAATAAACTTGTGTAAAATAGAACAGCCTCTTTGTATGATGTTTTGCTTAGATGAAAGAAAATGAGGCTGTCTAGATATATTTGTGAGCTCTTCTGTTTGCGTTTTCCACCATTTTCTCCACATAAACCCTAAATGTCCTAATAGACCTAGCTAGATCCTTTTCTGTAGTTTCACAGGGATGGATTCTGTTATCATTCATTTGTAGTGTTGATTAACTGATATCCTTTATCTTAACTGATTTTTTATCAAAAACAGTTGTTTGCATTTTGAGCCTGTTTTCTTGATTTGGTGATAGATGGAATTTCTACTCTTGATAAGCAGGTGTAGAAAAATGTTAATTGATAGCGCAGGAGAACCTGAAATATCAGATGAATGGTTTGCTCTTCTCACCTTTCTTACCCTTTCAGCAGCAAGATAGAAGAAACTGGCCCAGCTGTAGTAGCTAGACCCATTAAAAAGCAGCCATATTATTTCTTGGTGAACTTGATCTAGGACTTCAAATTCACATATCCCAAAAAGCTTATTGACCTGCTCCCTTCTAGAGCTCTCTTTTTCCCACAGTTCAAGATTTGTACAAATTAAGTTTGGAGAACATACTTAATCCTAAACTATACAGGTGTGTGATTTACTTTTATTTTTACCGCACATTTGATGTTTTTGCTGTTTAGACTTGTTCAAATTATAGGACCTCCTTTTCTGAGTAGTGTATCATTGACCTAGATTTTTATTACCTTGCTTCTGGTTTTATTATTCCCAACTAAGCTTTAAGCAGAAGTGGTTTGTTTATTTTTTAAACATAACTCCTCATTTCCTCTGAGACAGAGTATAAACAAAGTTTTTAATAAAACTTATGAAGTATAAAGTTTTTTAAAGTATAAACAAATTAGCTGATAGGTTTGATTCTATAAAAGCAGGTTTGTTCTTATTCATAGTAAGAGTGGTATAAATTAAAACTATACTAAGATACTGGATTTTACTTATAAAATTTGTAGACTCTGTTGTTATGTGTGTGGGAAAATAGGTATTCTCGTACATTAAGCATGGAAGTGTGATTTGGTACAGCCTTCTCTAAAGGGGACTGTGTGTGTGTGTAATCGTCCAGATTTGTCTTCCAAATCCCCAGATTTACATAACCTTATGCTAGCGGATTTTAAGTATTAGCCTTTTGAAATCAGGAATTGAGTGTGTTTTATGTGAGCTTTCAGAGGCAATCAAGTCTTGGCATTGATACTGTGAAAACCAACCCAAAACTGTTTTGTAGGGTAAATGGAAATGGCGCTCTCAGCTATAGGAATTTATCCTATATGTAATAAAATAGTGTCTCATACACCCAATGAATGTGTATAGTACACTGTATATACCATTTGACCCAGCAGTTTGTTTGTAGGAGATAACAAAATATGTGTGAATTCCTGAGACTATAATTTGTAGTATTGAAAAGTGAAAGTGAAATCGCTCAGTCGTGTCCGACTCTTTGCGACCTCATGTACTGTAGCCTACCAGGCTCCTCCCTCCCTGGGATTCT
This sequence comes from Bos javanicus, assembly GCF_032452875.1. Classification (NCBI taxonomy): domain Eukaryota; kingdom Metazoa; phylum Chordata; class Mammalia; order Artiodactyla; family Bovidae; genus Bos; species Bos javanicus. Next base: position 43,172,463 of record NC_083882.1, on the reverse strand, counting down.
CCAGGCAAGAGTATTAAAGGCTTGGAAATCATTTTTAAATGTCCATCAATTAGGGGATTGGTTAGTGCATTACCATTCAACTATGCAATGGAATTTTGTATACCTAAGAAAGGAGTGGTCTTTGTATATTATAAAGAATGATCTTCAAGATAATGAAAATGTGTTATTGCTTGTATAAAAAGGAGTTGAAAAGAATTCATAACATTACTCTGGGAAAGAGAACTAGGTGGGTTGCTAGAGTATGTATTGATAAGACAGAGACTTTATATTATAGTTTGTACACATGTGAGTGTTTTAGCTAGTGAAAGAATAAATACAATTTTGATTTCACAAGCAGGTTGAAGAGAATAGGTCCTGTAAAATGTCACTTTCTTGGTTGCGTCTAGTCATACAGTAAAGATGAAAGAAAAATGGTATTTCAGAAAGAAGAAAATTCTAACTTTTCTTGTGTTTGTTAGGTGGCAGTTTAGCCGATGCCATAAGTGAAAACTACAGAAGTATGAGTTACTTTACAGAAGCAGAGTTGAAGGATCTCCTCTTACAAGTTGGCCGGGGCTTGAGGTATATTCATTCAATGTCTTTAGTTCACATGGATATAAAGCCTAGTAAGTATTACAGATCATCTGACCTATATATGTTCTTTAGGGTTTTATAGAATAAATGATTTCATTAAAACAATATGGCAACATAAAACATTTTACTATGTTTTTTCATTGTTAGTTTTTTTTTAACTTTTTATTTTATACTGGAGTATAGCTGATTAACAATTTGTAATAGTTTCAGGTGGACAGCAAAGGGACTCAGCCATACAAATACATGTATCCATTCTTGCCCCAACTCCCCTCCCATCTAGGCTGCCACGTAACACTGAGCAGAATTCCCTGTACTGTACGGTAGGACCTTGTTGGCTATCCATTTTAAATTCAGCAGTGTGTACATTTCATTTTAGCTTTAAAAGATTTTTGACCCACTTAGTAGTATTGTTTCATTTCCCATCACCTCTTCCCTTGTTACACCAAAAGATCTGAAATAATACTCTCATTGTTACTAAAAGCTGAAAAAAAATGTTCTGCATCTTATGGGAACCACAGTCTTAGAGTGGGACTGATGGGGAGACTAAAAGAACTCATGTTTAAAGCCTGTCTCTTGTACTAGGCTATATAGATCTGTACTTTTAAATTAATGCTGGTGCGGCTAAGAGGGTTATTGTTATTACTGTTTTGTTCAGAAAAGAAAATGGTACATGCATTTTTATTTTGCGTTTAAAAAAGGATGCAAGTGAATCCTACACTAACATTTTAGTGCAGATCCCTCTCGTCAAAAGTCACGTCGTAAGGTACATACTGTTTTAGAACTTTTTTTAAAAGACACTGTCTCTACCTTTCCATTTCAATAATTATCTACTTGCCAGGTCATATTAAAATTATTCCTAGTTGACCAAAGTCCTTAGCAGTTGCTTCATCCAAACTAGCGTCCATTTCAGAACCATGCATTACATCAGGGTAAATCCATTTTCTTTTTTAAGGTTTTACTCTTCCCCTACTTATATAATAACAATACAGACCTTGTTTTGCCAGATTTCCTTTCTTCTGGGTTCGACTGGTTGCTTCGTTGCATCATTTAGCTAATTCCTTTTTCTATCCTTTAATTTAGAAGTTATAACTAAAAAGTTAAGGATTTTAGGGATTTAAGGGATTTAAGTTAAACATTTTAGGCTAGGTGTTTTTAGGCATTGTCAGGTGGATTCTTTACCGTTTGAGCCACCAGGGAAACCCAACTGAAAGGTTGATGGATTTAAGTAAACATTTTAGGCTTGAGTGTTTTTAAATTGAATTACTGAGGTTCTTTTCTTTTTTTAATCTACGCTAAGTCGTGTCCTACTCTATGCAACCCCATGGACTGTGATTTAAATCATTTTTCGCAACTTAATTATATGAATTATATGAAGAATTTTTGTATGTCAACTTATTAAAACATTTATTTTCAAAAAGAAAAAATTAAGTTTGAACTGGTTGCAATTAATGTAGATCATTGAGGTTTCCCCATACTCATAGCTTGTATTTAATGTTATACAAATATAGGGGACCATTACATTACAGGTACAAAAGTTGAAAATATTAAGGCATGTGATGTTTTAAATTTACAAATATCCCCATAAAATAAGTTGTCCTGTAAATAAAATTGAAAAGACGCTAGTGAATGAAACATTGATAAAACTACTAAAATAAAGTTTGCTGCTGAAACTTATATTTATATAACCTTACCTGCATTAGATGAAGAAGAAGTTTGTGTACAGTAGAAATAGTGAACCACAAAACCTCTTTGGGTTGTAGATGCTGTATGGTCAGCCAAACTCAATAACTGCATGACTTGTTTTCACACCAGCCTTGTAGCATTAGATTAAAATTTGTGCCTCAGTAGCATCACAGAGTCGGACACGACTGAAGTGACTTAGCAGCAGCAGCATCATGAATTAGTATGTTAATTGCCCTTTGTATTATTTCTAAGTAATTAGAACTGCTGAAGATCAATGTGTAGCTGACAAGAGTCTAATGCAGTGGTTTTCAAGTGTTAAAGGACCAGTGCTAGACCAGAAAGTACATTTCTGTATTTTCTGTATCTAGAAAATACAGTCCCCTTTCATTCTTACTGGGTTTGGGTAGAACACATAATCTATATATTTAAGCGCTTTCTGAATGATTCGTTGTATGACTTGTTTGTGAACTTTGATTCTATTAATTGTTAGTATGGCTTACCTAAATAACTGTTTGACAGGTAATATTTTCATATCTCGAACTTCAATCCCAAATGCTGCCTCTGAAGAAGGAGATGAAGATGACTGGGCATCCAACAAAGTTATGTTTAAAATAGGTAAGAAAGAAAAGTAACCAAATTATTTCCTTAAAATAAAGGCTGTTTTGTTTTAATTCTTGACTGTATTTTTTTCAATACTTCTAGGTGACCTTGGACATGTAACAAGGATCTCTAGTCCACAAGTTGAAGAGGGTGATAGCCGTTTTCTTGCAAATGAAGTTTTACAGGAGGTAGTTTTTCTTCTTTAAGCCATTTGCTTTGTAACACTTATTATCAGATGCTAGAAAACTATAAATGCAGATGTACTGAAATTTTAAGCTAATAACCAGTAGAAAGATAATACAGAATAGAAAGTGTAAACTATTAGCTTGTTGGGGTATTTAATCTAGCAAAAGTCAATAAAGGCAAAAATTTATCATATTCAACAGTGGTGGGGTTGCAGTAAAAAAAAAGTTTCCACGCATTACTGGTGAAACTTTAAAATGACAATGTCTTTTCGGAGATCAAAGTGTTAACATCTGTCAACATTTTAAAGTCACATTCCCTTTTACCCAGAATTTCTATTTCTAGGAGTCTCTCTTAAAGAAATATTCATATACAAATAAATTGAGAATGTTAATATTTAGCAATAAAGGAATGATTAAATAAAGTATGGATACAGTTAATAATGTGAAAGTATGTGTTAGTCACTTAGTTGTGTCCAACTCTTTGCGACCCCATAGACCATAGCCCGCCAGGCTCCTCTGTCCGTAGAATTCTCCAGGCAAGAATACTGGAGTGGGTTGCCATTTCTTTCTCCAGGGGACAACTTCCTGACCCAGGGATTGAACCCAAGTCTCCTGGATTGCAGGCAGATTCTTTGCCATCTGAGCCATCTGGGAAGCCCCATAGTTAATAATACTATTTCAAAAACAGTGTTGTAAAATATTTCTTGATAAGCGTTTTTGAATGGAAATAGAATAACTAGAACAAATGAATTGTATGACACTATTCTGTTTATGTATATTTGTGTTGTATATGTATATGCATATTTCTAACTTGTTGATGTTTGTAGTTTCATATGAATGCCCCAAGAGCTAAAGTTTCTTCTGAAAGTTGAGTGAGGCTGGTGATAAAGGGGAGGCCTTTTAGAAATAACCTGAATACTTTTAGAAATGTATTTACCATCCCACCCCAAAGTGTATTGTTGTTTAGTCGCTAAGTCGTGTCCTACTCTTTGCAACCCCATGGACTGTAGCTCGCCAGACTCCTCTGTCCGTGGAATTTCCCAGGCAGGAGTACTGCAGTGGGTTACCATTCCTTCTCTGGGGGATCATCCCAGCCCTGGGGTTAAACCTGTGTCTCCTGCATTGTCAGGCGGATTCTGTCCCACTGAGTTACCAGGAAAGCCCCAGAGTGTATATAACTTTGTCATTAAAAAAAGTATAATCTCCCCAAATTTAGCTTGTTCTCTGAGTATGTCCTAAATTTAAATGTATCACTGGACATTTTAATTTCGTCTTATTTCTCACCCAAATCATCATTGAGGTGTAATCTTACTTTATTTTGACAATCTTTATATTCCCTTAACTTTTTTTTTCCCTTTAATTTTACAGAACTATACTCACCTTCCAAAAGCAGATATTTTTGCCCTTGCCCTCACAGTGGTATGTGCTGCTGGTGCTGAGCCTCTTCCCAGAAATGGAGACCAATGGCATGAAATTAGACAGGGTAGATTACCTCGGATTCCACAAGTGCTTTCGCAAGAATTTACAGAGTTGCTAAAAGTGAGCATTTTATATGTGAAGCACTTTATTGACACAGTTCAATATTTTATTAAATTGCATATCTTTGTGTTAATTTTACTTCTCTTTTTAAGGTTATGATTCATCCAGATCCAGAGAGAAGACCTTCAGCAATGGCACTGGTAAAGCATTCAGTATTACTATCTGCTTCAAGGAAGAGTGCAGAACAATTACGAATAGAATTGAATGCTGAAAAGTTCAAAAATTCACTTCTGCAGAAGTAAGTGATGGGGTTTTTGTTTTGTTTTTTAGTTTCTCATTTTTATTCTCAGATTTTAATTAGAAATGATTTATACTTTCCATCAGTGAAGAATAAAGTGGCTTGGCATGTTATATGGTTAAAGTTTGGGGACTTCTGTCTTGATATTTGACCTATAAATTGGCATTGTTTCTAAACTTTGAAATTATGGACTTAAAAGGTTTTTAAACCTGCATATGTTCAAAAGTGGTGATAATCCTTATGCCCAAATTGTCCCAAAAGCTAAAATGAGCAGGTATCAGTTTTTTCTCTCCAAACTCTTGTCATAAATGACATTCTCCTCAAAATGTTCTGTGTACTTTTATGAAAGGATGAAATTAATGTCAATTGGGTTAGATGATTTTCACATTTGATCTGAATGACCTTTGACATTTTTGGAAAACTGGTTGGAGTGTTTATCTAATTCATTTGCTTTATTGCTACCATTTTTATACTAACCTAATAAAACTGACTTGAAATACTTAAAGGTTATTTTGCCATTAGTTTGATAGCCAGCATAGTTCATATAAAGAGGAAATAGAATTCTTTTGTCTCTTATGTAAATAGATTTTCACTTTTTTTTTCTCTTTAATTGTATCTTGGAGTAATGATGGCACACAAAAATCTCCCAACTGATAATGTAGTTTGTATTTGGCCTCTTAGGATCCCTTTCTGGGTTTAATACAGTAGGTGAAAAGTCTTGTTTCCTATTTTTATGTTGTTAGAGAACTCAAGAAAGCCCAGATGGCAAAAGCTGCAGCTGAGGAAAGAGCACTCTTCACTGATCGGATGGCTACCAGGTCCACCACCCAGAGTAATAGAACATCTCGACTTATTGGAAAGAAAATGAACCGCTCTGTCAGCCTTACCATATACTGAACTACTCATTACCCACCTCCCCCCAAAAAAACTGTGACAAGAGGAAGCTAGGTTGAAATCACTGCTACAATCCAGTTAGCAATTCCTTTTTCAATCGGTGTCAGTAATTTTACTGAAGTACCTTTTAGGACTTATTTGTGAATTACAGTTGAAAGCTGTATTTTGACCAGTGCTTTATCAGGCTTTTGTCTGGTCTTACCAGTCTGTCTTCTGTAGGATGTCGGTCACTGTTGGATGTTACACCAGCCTGTCCAGGGTTAACCACTGTGGTGGTGTGCTGCTTATTGTTTGCTGTTGCATTGTAATAAAAGGTATCTTTTCCTGTAGTGACCTGTACAAGGACTCAAGGGCTTTATTACATACCTGTTCTCCCTTTGAAGGGAATGCTAAGAGACTCAGTACTCCTCAGCTTTCAATGTACCTGTGTGTCAATCTTATATTTCTTTTTTTTTTTTTCTAAATTGTGAATTATACTTGTATACCCAACTGGGAGCACTTTGTAGGCATTGCATGAACCATGGAGTGATAATTCTGTGGAAGTACTGCCTTGTGAATTTGCTGCTATTTTAGTTTTGTCTTTGCTGTAAAATTGTAGCATTAAACAATCATTGTTGTTAATAGGCTTTCTTTTTAAAACAATTATGTGAAATATATAGCTGCTCTTGATGAAAGTAGCTATTTGCCTTTTTTTTTCTTTGAACTTTGAAGCTAGTGCATTGGAGAAATGCACCTCCCTCCCCTCCTTTGGAATGCTATATTAATGTAGTATAATTATTACTGGTTTTGTACTTTTTTCCTGATAATACCCTTCTCTGACTCTTTAAAAAATGTTTTCTCCTTCCACCCAAGTTTTGTACCTGATTGTATTGTTAGTCTGTTTTTAAATGTTTTGCCCGGTTTCTCTTCAATATTTGTGTATATAAACTAATCTTGGTGATACTGTACATAGCTGTTTGAAATGGCAGAATGATTTCTGACTATCCCAAGCTTTTCACAAAATATATTTTATCTGTGATTAGCCATTTGACTAATAATACTGGCTAACAGATACTGCAAAAAAAAAAAAAAATAGAATTTGTTGTTTTTCTATTAATTTTCTTTTAAAACATGTTTGCACTTGTCTGTTTGACTTGTGTTTTATTAACATTGATTGGCATATTAAAAGTCACTCTGAGCTTACCTTCATTGTGTGAATCTTTGTGGTGCCTGTTTTCTACTATTTTATCTCCATTATCACTACATTTTTTTTTTAACACATTTTAAAATGTTGAATATAATGTATTTAAAGTACTAAAGACAGAGGACACATTTTTGATAGAGTATGAAACATGATTTAATGATGAGCTTTAGTTCACATTGGGCTTCCCTTGTAGCTCAGTTGGTAAAGACTCCACCTGCAATGCAGGAAACCCTGGTTCAATTCCTCGGTCAGAAAGATCCCTGGGGAGAAAGGGATAGGCTACCCATTCCAGTATTCTTGGGCTCCCCTCATGTCAGCTGGTAAAGAATCTGCCTCCAGTGCAGGAGACGGGTTCTATCCTTCGGTTGGGAACATCCTTTGGAGAAGGGAATAGCTAGCTACCCACTCCAGTATTCTGGCCTGGAGAAGTCCATGGACTGTATAGTCCATGGGATCACAAAGAGTTGGACACAACTGAGTGACTTTCACTTTCATTTTATTCCACATTAGTTAAATTTTGAGATTTAAGAAAAATTTACCCATCAACCTTGAATGTTTTTTGTCATTATAAATAACATCTTTATATCACATTGGATATTATGCATTTGATCTGCTAGAAATGCATAATGTGGTTTGAAATAGCTCTAAGTTAATATAATGGATAGGACTTATAACTTTAATTTGAACTGAGTGCCAGAAGAGAGTTTTGAAGTGGGGAGGGTTTTAACTCACTAAACTGGACTAGATTTTAGAATTGATAGTGTAAATTTAAGTGATTAACAGTGCTAATTCTACACATCTTTTTCTGACAAATTAGTAGTGAAGGCCGTTTAGCAGGTAAAAATGTCACAAGATCCTTGTGCTTTTTCATCATGGGTACATACATCATTTCTTCATTAGGGTCCATTTATTTCTGCTATTAGCGTTTCTAAAAACCTTGATTATTTTAGCTTTTAAACGCAATTTAGAGGTGTGAGAGGAGTTGATAGAGACATAAAAAGTAGATATATTAAAGTTGATAGGTGTGGGAGACAGGAAAAAGTTACATAGGCTAGAGCAAGTAATACGTTTTAGCCACTGAGGACAAAGCTATAAAGAAGTATAATAATTGGTGTTTATTAGCATCACTAAGTCATTAAGGTGCATTTTTCTAGTGCACTAGCTTCAAAGAAAAAACTAGATGTTTTTCATCAAGATTTGTAGTAAATTTTTCTCATTGTTTAAGAGTATTTGATTGAGTAGGAAAAAAGTCTGATTTTCAAAGAGAGTTCTTAGGCTATCTGAAAGCTGATAAAAGAGTTGGGCTCATATTCAGTGTAAGATACTTAACATTAAGTGCCTTTTTTTGTGATAACTGGTAGACCAAAGAAATGGTCTTTGTCCACTAGATACTCAAGATAAAATATAGAAGACTCATGTAAACACAAAATGACAATAAAATTTGTTTAGTGCTGTGTTGGAGGAATGGTTCAAAGGACAACTGCAAGATATGCAGTTGTTGGGAAAATGCTGGTGGCAGATTAGAGAATGGACCATGGCAATTATGTTTGGCTTGGTTTCAAAGCCATTGTACTAAATCAGGGTAAGATTAAGGAGGGCCTGAACTAAGAGGCCTATGGATGGAAACAAGGGGATGGGATTTCATTAGGAACACTATGTTGAACACTTTATAATAGAATGAGAATTTGTTAGCATAGCATCAGGATTGGGGAAAACTGCAAGTGCTAATATGGAAGCATTGAAGAAACTTCCCAGAAAAATCACTTAAATTGCAGAGGTCTGTTATTGTTTGAGACAGATATTTAACAATGATACAGTTACTTTTTTGGGAAGCTAACTTTAGTGAGGAAGAAAATATTTAAAATATTTAAAAATTTTAAATATTAAAATAATTTTATATTTAATTTAATTATATTTAAATTATACTTAAATATATATTATATAATATATAATTAATTTAATTATAAATATTAAATATTAATTTTTTAAAATTAAATATTTAAAATATTGACTATGCAGTTGGGTAGGAGGAATCATATTGCAGTTGGCTACAAATTGACACCGTTGCCTTACCTTTATCTTGCCAAGAATCGAAGGCAATCCCCTTAAATTAATGCCTTTTGAAGAGCCAGTTCTCAAACTTCGGTTTTTACTCTGTTCCAGAGGGCAAAAAATGGTACTTAATTGATAACAGCTGGGTTTGGATAATGCTTTGACTGTCTCCCAATTCTTAAGCAGCAGCATCCTGCCTGATAGTTTTTCTTCCTCTCATTCATATCCACAAAGCGTCTCACTGACTTTAGCCAACAGATCAGAGTTGTTGCATCCTTAAGATATTTATATTTGTGAAATTATTAAAGGTCAATTAAAGCAATTAGCAAAGAAGATGAATCAAAAGGAATTGTGGAAGTGTTTTAGATATTGGTTTTTAAAATTTATTATTTGTTTGTTTTGGACACTGAAAATCATAATTGAAGCCCTGGAACTAGGAATTTGGAGGAAACTGCCTCAGTGTTTTGAAGGCGTTTGTATAACTGTAAAAAAAATCACTGAAACCGGTCAGCATTGCAGAGTGAGCAGATCTAGACATTTGTCCCGCAAACCTGGTTGTATTGTTAGGTGTTTCTCAGAGGCTCAGCAAAGTAGATTTTTATGAGATGCAGGTTTGATTTCTGGGTCAGGGAGATCTCCTGGAGGAGGAAATGGCAACCCACTCCAGTATTCTTGCCTGGGTAATCCCATGGACAGAGGAGCCTAGTGGGCTACAGTCCATGAGGTTGCAGAGTCAGACATGACTGAGCACGCACGCACATAAGACATCATTGAAACTGCCCCTCTTCCAACATTTAGTTTTCAGAAACTTTGAGAGGCCTCTTTTTTTCTTTGTGGCAGATGACCCTAATTTTCAATGTAGTTCAGAAGTCTCCTAGAATAAGGAAAAATATCTGTGTATGCCCTAGGAAGAGTTACCAGCAAGAGAGCACATGTTCTGTCCAAACTTCATTAAGAGTTTAAGAAACCTCAGCCAGTCCATCCTATGAAGAAAAATGCCTCAAAGGAACATTTATATCATAGTTCATATTGTTTAGTTTTATACGGTTAATAAATATTTTGAAGAGCACATTTTTTGTTTTGAGTTTTGACATTCTTAAGGTAGGAAATGAGTTTCTAAGTCTGGAATTCCAGGTTAAGCCTACTGATTCATTACACCCATGGGAAATGTAGGCTTAGTGTACAATGACTCCATTTGGACTGATTATCCAGGAGAGAAGTTACCTTTCCACAGACTAGAGTATGGCGGCTCAGGTAGTTAAGTAACAGGAACTCAGTTTGGTAAGTAGGAGAGCCAGAATTCCAACTCAGACCTCATAGCAAAGAATTGTGCTTTTTTTCCAGATACATGAAAGTTGAGGGCAACACTAATTAAAGGGCAGAGTGAGGCAGCAAATGAGAGTAGAAAGGATCAGTATGAGAATTAGGAAAATTGGGAAGACTAGTGTCATGGTGGAGAAGGCAATGGCACCCCACTCCAGTACTCTTGCCTGGAAAATCCCATGGATGGAGGAGCCTGGTGGGCTGCAGTCCATGGGGTCGCTGAGAGTTGGACACGACTAAAGTGACTTAGCAGCAGCAGCAGCAGCAGCTAGTTTCATGGAGACCAAGAGAGAACTTTGAAGGAGAAATTGGTTGACTGTGCCTATATGCAGAAAAGATTAAGAAACAACTTGAAGCTCTATGAATGCATCTGAAATTTATTCAATCTTTAGCAAGCAGTGTCAGTAGAGGGGGAGCAGAAGTGATTACAGTGAGGTATAAATGGGAGATGGACAAGTAGAAACAGCAAGCATAAATTCCTTTTAAGAAACATGGCTGAAAATGCATGGCAAGGGAGGAGGGGGCCGAATAGTTGGAGAGGAATCTTTGGATCTTGTTGTGCTATCATGTACTGATCACCTGGTATACGCTAAATGTTTTCCATACATAATGTCATTGATCCTCATAAGAATTCTACACAAAATCCTCACTTTACACATGATATTTAGAGAGGTAAAACAAATTTCCCAGATGACATAGCCTCAAAGCTTCAGTGTTCAAGCCTAAAGTGTTTGGCTGAACTACTAGCCTAATTCATAGCAATTCCTTTGAGCAGAGGAAAAATGTGGATGAGATAAGTTTGGAAGTGATGGGGGGAATGCAGGAAATGGGAAAGGAGAATTCCAGTTTGAAGTCTCAATAGTAGAGTCCCATGAACTGAAAATGCCTGTGGACAAATAAACATACGTGGGAGGAGTACTAACCCACTCCACTGCGTTCTTTCTAAATGAGGGAAATATATAAAGAGTATACTATAAGGCTACCGTCAATGGGGTCTCCAGAGTCGGGAACAACTTAGTGACTAAACCACCACCACATATGGCCATTTAAAGCAAAGTTTCAAGGAATTTTTATGACTGAGGGAAATGTATGAGTTATAATGTTAAAGTGGAAAAAAAAAAGGAAGCAAAATTGTGTGTAAGAGATTTTTTTTTTTAAGCACTAAAAGAATGAGGCCTAACAATGGCTGTCATTTGAGTGGTGAGATTATGCATATTTCCCACTTCTTAACCTTCTATATTTTAAACAATGAGCCTTTATTTTGTAATCAGAAAAAGTAAAGTGTAAAAATGTTTGATGTTTTTAACATCTGTAGTCAGTACAAATGGGGCTTAGTCAGCTGAATTGCAGACTTACCCATTGATCATATCTGTGGGCCCTAAAATTTCTGATAATAAACCCACTCCTTTGAGTGTATGCTAAAGATCCTAGGGTTCCGAATAAATCCCTTCGTTAAGGCTCCTGTTGTGTCAAGACTCCTGTCTGACAGCAGCAGACTCCACAGCAACCTCTCCTGGCCTGCCGTGTTTTTTCTGGTTACATGTGGGTGTAGCATCAATTTTCTAGTGGTTATTTTGTGCTAAGCACCATGCACAACAGTTCCAGAAAGAATTCTGCTGAACGTGATTAGACACCACATAGTTTTATTAACAGCTCAAGAGATTTAGCCTGGTAAGTCTTTAGACAATAATTAGACTGTGCAGTTTGTTTTCCTGTCTGCCATACTCTATTGCTATGATGTCACAAATGCTTTTTTGTTTGTTTGTTTGTTTTTTTCTACTGCGATGTGCAGCATGCAGGATCTTAGTTTCCCGACCAAGGATCAAACTAGTGCTTCCTGCACTGGGAACACACAGTCTCAACCACTGGACTGCCAGAGAAGTTCCAAATATGCTATTTTTGAATGAAGACATTGGAGACAGAAACCAGGGGAGTGGGCTTCCCTGGTGGCTCAGTGGTAAAGAATCCGCCTGCCAATGTTTTCCTTTTCTGGTTTTCAGTTCCCTGACAAACTGCTAAGAAATATGGATTTCTGTTTATTCTGTGCAGAAGAATTGAAAATAATGATAAATGAACAAATGAAAGAAAAATAAATAATAGGTCCTAGGTCTTGTCAGTCAAGGAATATGAGCCACAACAACTGTGGGAGGAAAAGAAGAGAAGAGCTTCGATCACTGTTGCAACCTCAGCGTCTTCCGAGCCCCATCCTCTGGCAAGGACCTGGAGGGTCTGCTTCTGCTGTGACAATGGTCCTGCTGTCCGCTCCAGGAGCAGGCCAGCTGTAGGCACCGTTTCTCCTGTCCTCTGTATCATCCTCCTGCCTCCAGTGCTCCTGGTGCTGCCTCCTCTGTGCCCAGACCATGTGCTTGAGCTCAGGCATTGCCACCCACATGCCCCTTCCTAGCTCCTGGTCCCTGAATACTGAGCCATTCCAGCAGAGACAAGACTTGGAGCAGGTGGCGGAGGGCAGGCCTGTACTCTGGAAATAAGCATCTCCTCCCTTTTGGCAAGGGCGGCTGCTTCTCTTCCTTTCTTACTCATTGGTGTCCAGAGAGGGCCAGGAAGGACCTAGCAGCCTCCTCCTCTATGAAATTGGATGCATTTCTGCAGCTGAGCCCGCGTGATACTGCTGTTATGATCTTGACTAGAGTGCTTGCCAAGCAGGCTGGCGGGGAGGGATCTATGGAAAGGCTAAAATGAAAGGCTGAAATGAAATCCTAACCAACGAGGCTAGAGGGTGAATAAGAGCTAAATCTAGAGAACTACAGGGGCCAGCGTAGAAAACCAAATTCAGCTGCAAGCCAGAGGCAGAAGGCTTGGATCCTGGCTTGGATCAGTCTGGCACACTCCCTTTGGCTGCTTCACTGATTGTCAGCTGTGTAGGTGTTAGTGTGTTACACTGGTTCCACGAGCTCACACGCACACTGGTTCATGCAATTTGGAGGCCAAAGAATCCCTTCCATCCAGGAAGAGACCCAGGCTCAGATGGGGAGCCTGTGATGGGACGGCTTCTCCCCCTGTCCTCTGCACCGGAAAGGAAATTCTCTCAACCACCAAGGCTCCTTCTGAAAAACTGCAGCGGGTGCAGGTTTACATCTGTTTGCATTAAGAATGCGGAGAGGGCAATGACACCCCACTCCAGTACCCTTGCCTGGAAAATCCCATGGACGGAGGAGCCTGGTAGGCTGTGGTCCATGGGGTCGCTAAGAGTCGGACACAACTGAGAGACTTCACTTTCACTTTTCACTTTCATGCATTGGAGAAGGAAATGGCAACCCGCTCCAGTGTTCCTGCCTGGGGAATCCCAGAGACGGGGGAGCCTGGTGGGCTGCCGTCTATGGAGTCGCACAGAGTTGGACACGACTGAAGTGACTTAGCAGCAGCAGCAGCAGCAGCAGCATTAAGAATGGAGGCAACGTCGAGGCTCCCCCTTTGGGCATAATAAAAAAGAGAGCAACTCAGAGATAAGATGGTGCCAGGGAAGGAAATACGGAGGGTGGCTTGTGAAAAGATATGGGCAGCTTGGGAGAGATGAGAGGGGCTGAGAGGCCTTAGAAGTGCAGCAGAGGGAGGGCAGTTGACTGGCCTGAGAGGGATGACAGAGCAAGGAGAGAGGCTCAGCCGTGTCCCCACATGCTTTAACCCTTGAACTCCGCACGGGCAGTTTGACTGTGCTTTGGGTAAGGATTGAAAAATACTTACTTAGCAATGACATAGTAATGCTTCTTAGAGGTGGCTACCTGTATTTTAACTACAGCATTTTGTTTTTGTTTTTTTTACAGCACTGCGCAGCCTGTGTGATCTTAGTTTTCCCACTAGGGATCAAACCCATGCCCCCTGCAGCGGAAGCTTGGATTCTTAACCACCGGATCACCAGAGACGTCCCTAATTATAGTATTGTAATTGTAATGTTCTAATACATCTTCTGCTCTGGGAAGTGTCCTTATTACATGGGGCAGGTACCCAGTGAGTGGGTCTGTACTTTGGGACTCATTTCCTCAGCACAGCTGGTTGATCCTGTGAAAGACACTTTGACTCAAGAGGGCTCTCACATCTCTTCATAGCCCAGTCATTGGTGATATTTTTATGGGACCAAACTTGGATCTGCTTGCCTTCCATGCAGCAGTCCACGGACGCTGGGTCTTGGTGAAGGAAAGGACGCCGTTTATTGCAGGTGTCATGCAAGGAGAAAGGGACCACTCCTGCTCCAAAGTCCTCCGCTCCTGGAAGACTTTGGGGGAAGGGTTTTCAAAGACAGAATGCAGGAGGGGATCTCAAGGTGAGGGATCAGCCTGTGTGCATGCTTCTGATTGGTTGGTGGTGAGGTAACAGGGTAGTAGTATACTTAGGAGTGAACATCAACAGCTTTCTGGGTCCAGCTGGCCTGGGGGCTATGTGCTGGTTGTCAACAGGCAGTCAGCTTCCTCCATCTGGTATTTGTTTTTTTTTAAATTAATTAATTAATTGATTTTTGGCTGCCTTGGGTCTTTGTTGCTGCGAGTGGGCTTTCTCTAGTTGTGGCAAGCAGGGGCTACTCTCTAGCTGCAGTGTGTGGGCTTCTCGTTGTGGTGGTTTCTCTTACTGAGAAGCATGAAATCTATGGTGTGCAGGCTTCAGTAGTCATGGTGCGCAGGCCTAGTTACCCCATGGCATGTGGGATCTTCCCGGACCAGAGATTGAACCAGTGTTCCCTGCACTGGCAGGTGGATTCTTAACCACTGGACCACCGGGAAGTCCCTAGTGGGGGTTTTTAGTATCTGCAAATTAACTTAACAATGTGCATCAGACTTACCTTTACTTTTTCTACAGTGAAGGGAGGGGTTGGGGGGTGGGTCCCTGTGACTGATTTATTGTTTAACTTAACGACTACTCTCCTGCCTGACTGTGCGATCTTTGTTTCTACATTCGTTACTTCCCCAAACATTAACTGCTGGGACCTGTTGTTTGTCCCACAGGGAGGGCCTAGGAGGTCACAGTGTATTTCTATAGCCTCTTTTCCCAAGAGGCCATCAGTGGAAACACAGAAGGGTCTGTCACTGGGAAGGCCGCTAACGGACTTGCTCAGTTTCAGTATGGAAGTCAGTCCACAGCCCAAGCCAGGACAGGATCTCCTCTCAGAACAGAGAGAGACTAAGCCAGTCCCTCTCTGCAAGGGGCCAGGTGGGATGTAAGAGGCCAGGGAGCTTTTGGCACTTAGCCTCCCTGAGGAGCCCAGTCTCCTTAGTGGGGAAATTTACAGTCAGCATGCAGAGAGAGCCAGACATTGAATCCTTGCTTCTAGTTATATCTGCAAGTGAAAGCGTTAGTCTCTCAGTCGCGCCTGACTCTTTGAGAGCCCATGGATTGTAGCCCGCCAAGCTCCTCTGTCCATGGAATTCTAAGCAAGAATACTGAAGTGGGATGCCATTTCCTTCTTCAGGGGATCTTCCCAACCCAGGGATCGAACCCTGGTCTCCTGCGTTGCAGGTAGATTCTTTACCAGCTGAGGTACCAGGGACTGAGGCTCAAACTCAGAGTTTCCCTCCCATTCCTCTAGTTTAGTTGCTGTTGAAACAATTATCCTTCCAACAAGCCCCACAATCCTGTTTTTCTTTCTCAAAGTAGTTTTTGGTTTCTTGTATCACACTCCAAGAGGTCTCTCTTACATGGGTGACTGACTGAGTAGACTAAACTAATCTTATCCAAAGCTTTCTTCATTCTCAGACCTCAGATCACTCTGCACCCCCTTTAGAAGCTCCATGACCACAGCTTGTATCTGCCCTTCTAGGAAACTCTCAATCCTAGAAAGACCTGGGAGCTGCCTTTGAGAACCCACAGTTCAGGAGAGAATAGGATACCCAGATGCTCAGGCACTTTCCTGGAGTTTCCTCAGAGGATGTCTGCTTTTAGCTTTACATTTGACCCAGCCTCTTCCCATAGGAAGCTGAACATCTGCAATACAGCAAAACTCATTTTTAACTATGCAGACAAATGCACTGTATCTGAAATCGTTTGGTGTCATTTCATGGGCTCTAGTACTATAGTCCTTTATGTCTTCATGCAGAAAGAATTCAGCGAGAGGTAGAGTGACAGATAAGAAGTGATTTATTAGAATAAACCCCATGGACTGTAGCCTGCCAGGCTTCTCTGTCCGTGGAAGTCTCCAGGCAAGAATACTGGCGTGGGCTGCCATTCCCTTCTCCAGGGCATCTTCCTGACTCAGGGATTGAACCCAGGTCTCCTGCATCGCAGGCAGATTCTTTACCATCTGAGTCACCAGGGAAGCCCAGAATAGAGTGCTTATGAGTCTTAAGAGTGGGTGGGCAAGAAAATGTCACACCCTGAGAACTTATTGGGCTACAATTTTATAATCAAAGGAAAAGTGGGGAGGGGGAGAAGACCTTCTTTGTTTTTCTTGAGGAGACGTCATGGTTCCATCATCAGCTCCTCCTCAGGTTGAGCAGGGGACTTTTCTTGTCCCTACATGGTCAAGCTAGGTCCACAAATTATTGGTTTTTTGTGTGTGCAGAGAGCATGTCCTAGGGATCATTAACTTAGTGAGCTCACTGGGCAGGATGTGGGGCTCCTGCCACCATTGTTTTATTGTTTTGGGCATGTCTTCTGCTTCTGTTGCAAGGTTTTGTTGCTAGACAGCCTGCTTGGTTTTCTGGTTAAGCAAACCTACTTCTTGAGTGATCATTAACTTACAGGGATCCCCCATATTTTTTCCTATGGGCTTCCCAGGTGGTGCTAGTGCTAAAGAAACGGTCTGTCAATGCAGAAGACAAAAGAGACGCAGGTTTGACCCCTGGGTTGGGAAGATCCCCTGGAGAAGGGCATGGCAACCCACTCTAGTATTCTTGCCTAGAGAATCCCATGGACAGAGGAGCCTGGCAGGCTAGAGTCCACAGGGTCGCAATGAGTTGGACACGACTGAAGCAACTTAGTGTGCACAACCCCCAAGTGGGATTAACTATTTAATCATCTCTTTTGTCCCTTTTTACTCTGTCCCTATCATATCTACTCACCTAGACCCTGCTCTGTACTGCATGACTCATGCGTCTTCCCCACCTCACCCTCTGAAAAAGCACACTTACACAACAAAATGTGCCAGGAATCTGACCATACAGACAAAGCAGCAGGTGAGATTCCTCATTGGAAAGAATGACTCTCAATGGAACATAAATAGATCCCCTCAAAGCATATATATCTCACATGAGTGTGAGACTACATATGTAATATATGAAAAGGAATTTGGTCTCTCCCAAATTATTTCTGGTTACTTAGAAATAATAATCAACATCTCACTTGAGGAAGTGGGAGTATAGTCATGTCATAGATCAAGGTCCACTTGCTCCTGCACACGCTTCCCCTCTGTACACTATATTCCCTTGCTGAGTGGGAGCATCTGCTGATCTTAATTTTGACTCTGCCATTTCACACAGAGTATGATGCTTTAGTGAAGAGAAAGAGGAGTTCAAATTACAGAACAGAAAGTTCAATTTTGGCCATGTTAAGTTTGAAGTCCCTGGGGGGCACGCTGGTGGCAATATCCAATGGGTGATCACCTATCTGTTCATGTCAAAATTTTAGATTTGGGCATCATTGGCATTTCCATGGTCATTGAAATCTTGGGCCTCAAGAGAGAGAGAATCTGAGAAGAATTTATAAAATGAGAGAAGTAAGCCCAAGGAACAATATTTATGGAATTGAGGGAGGAAAAGGCATTAGGGAGAGCATCCCAGGAGACAGAAGAAAATGAGGGGTGACAGGTGTATCAGTAGCCCCAGGAGAAGAGAATTTCAAGAATAAGGAATGTAGAGAAGGGGACTAATTAGATAAGGACTAGAGTGTCCCTCTGGTTTAGCAATACAAAAGTCTCGTGACACTGGAAAGAGCAGCTTCAGACATGAGGAAGAGAATCCAGACGTCATGGGCCTGAAACTGGAGACCCTGGCCCCTGTCCACAGGGGAATGGAATTTTCCCTGCCCCTGCTTAGCAGTCGGTGTTGACAAGAAGATAGAAGGATAAGGAGACAAAGGAGGTGGAGACGTAAGAGGAGAGTTACAAGTATGGCTGTGTTTGGAGAATGGGGCTTTATCATAGAGTGTAGCCCTTCTAAGTAACAACAAGACTTAGAGTATGACCAAGGGGATGAGTGGCTCAAGTAGTAGGAAGAACAAAGGTTACTGGAGACAAAGGAGTCAGAGACTTTAAGATTAAGATGGAGAATGTATTATCCACAGAGATACTAAGTTATTTATGATGATGACAGTATTACCCAGTGAATGCTGGGAGATGGGGAAGATGATGTTGCCAATGAGGGGAGACTCAAAGCAGAGTGACAGTCCAAAAGAGGTGGTGGGAGGTAGAAAGATGCTGGCCACCCTCCTCCTTGTCCTGTCATAGGTGGACAACGGGATTGAGCCAGCATCTCTCAAGAGATCGGCAAGGGAGGCCTTGTCCCCAGCCAGATTTCAGTTAAGGTAGAAGGTGGAGGGAGCTCCTTTCTGTAGGTGAACAAAGATTGCAGGTGATACAGGCTCAGGAGACTGAGAGTAGTGGCAGGAAGGTCAGAGGGCAGCATTAACCAAGACTATGGGAAGAGGCAGGTAGCTAGATTGACATGTATTTTGGGTGTATTAACTCAAAAATTAGCCACAACCTGAAAGTAGAGAGTGTTATATGGTGGGAATGTTTAGGACTCCAAACCCAGGAGACAGCATCTCAGTAGCCCTAAGAGACTGCTCCAAGGAGGTGGGAAAGGGCATCAGACTATATGTTTGCAACAAAGGGGGCCGGCAGTCTGAACATCAAAGATTATTGTTAAATAAGATAAACCAGATATCAAGTTAAAACTTTTAGCATTCTTCTGTGCAAGATGCAAGAGTCTGGGATTATTGAAGTCATTCCTTTCATACACATCTCAAGTATCTGGGGCCAGCACTCTGCATTTTTACAGAGAAGAATAAAGAGATATTCTTCTCTTCTTGAATTCCCTTAGGTCACACCAGAGGGTTGTAATCACTGATGATTGTGACATCCTTAAGTTTCTCCTATGTGGAGTGGTGCAGCTTGTCGGCATGGCTCAGAAATTCGCATTTGGAGGGCTGGAATTGCAGATGGCTATGACACTTCTTGCCCACCATATGGCAGGGAACATTTCGTTTCATGGGAGTTAGCCCGGGATGACAAGCAGGGAGCGAGGTACAGTGAGACTGATTGACCAGGACCAAAGGAGACCATGATTGAAATGGTCTCCATGATGTACAGACCAAGACCCAAGGCAACTTGATGTACAGTTTAGGGCTTTGCACCAGGTTCCCAACAAAAATATGTGGGTGTTGTTTGGGAGTCTCTGCAAGACCTGGCCTTGGTGAAGGGATGGGTAACTAGACTGCATCAGAATAGAAACAGGCAGTTATCTCCCACACCCCAGCCCTTAGTGGATATTCCTTTGTCATGGATCCTGTGACAGGTCCCCATGCCCCATTCATGCCACTCTCTTTTCTAAAGGGAAGCCATGCTCTTTAGTCAGGATTGACTTCACTTCCAGCCCCAGCAGTGTGTTGTCAACCAGCTAGAGAAAGCCCATCTTCCAGCCCAGTGCCTGATTCAGGGGAAGGGCCTAAGGCAGCTCCCGCAACTCCCTAGCTGCAGAGGTTGCTGTGGGACTGCCCTGGTGGCTCAGCAGTAAAGAAACCGCCTGCAGTTCAGGAGACCCAGGTTGGATCCCTGTGTCAGGAAGATCCCCTGAAGGCATGGCAGCCCATTCTAGTATTCTTGCACTGAGCTGAGCTTCCTGTGTTATACAGCGGCTTCCCTCTAGCTATCTGTTTCACACATGGTTGTATATATATGTCAATGCTACTCCCTCAATTTGTCCCACCTCTTTCCACCCTGTCTCTGAAAGTCCATTCTTTATATCTACAGACACATGTTTATATTTTGTAGAACCTTTTGTGGGCTTCCCTTGTGGCTCAGATAGTAAAGAATCTACCTGCAATGCAGGAGACCTGGGTTGGATCCCTGAGTTGGGAAGATCCACACTTCAGTATTCTTGCCTGGAGAATCCCCATGGACAGAGGAGCCTGGTGGGCTACATCACCTGTGATCGCAAAGAGTCGGACACGACAGACCCTTTTGCACTATTACATCTGTTTTCTTAATAATCCCCCTAAGCTAGTTTTCTGGGTTTTTTTTTTTTGGTTTGTTTTTAGTGTTCTGTTAATGAGAACGTTGCCTCCCATCTCTGATCTTTACCACATTGTACAGTACTGCCTGCTTTCCCTTCCCTCTCTCATTTATGCAGGGAACATTTATCCAGTGTCCATTATGTGGCAGGCACTGTGCATACACAGTGAACAAAACAATCATCTCTGCCTTCAGAGGTTTGTGTTCTAAAGAAATATAGATAATAAACAAAATACACAAGTGAAAGACACATACACAAACAAAATACACAGGTGAATTACACACACACATGTATATGTGTATATGTATATATACACATATATACTTTATTTTTAGCCACCCAATGAGGCTTATGGGATTTTAGTCCCCCCGACCAGGGACTGAACTGGGGCTGTTGGCAGTGAGAGCACAGAATCCTAACTAGGGAATTCCCTACATACCTTTAGATAGTGATAAAGTATAAAAATCCAAAGCAGGAAGGTTGTTTTTTTTTTTTTTTTTGCCTCACTGAGAAAGTTGTTTTTGCTTCTGAGTAAAGATCTGAAGGACGTGGGGCATGTACCATGTGAGACTATGGAGGGGAAAACCTTCCTGGCTGAGGAAATAGGTCCGTCATGTGGGCATGTGCCTGGTGTGCTTGAGGAACAGCAAGGAGGCCAGTCTAACCAAAAGGAGTCATGGGAAGGGAAAGGAGGAAGAGAAAAGGCCAGAGATGTGGGGGAGGGCTTTAGGGGACAGGGAGCACCTCAGCTTTTACAGGTGATGATAGATGGAGAGATTTGGGTAAGTTTTAAATACAGAATTGGCATGATCTGGCCCAGACTTAAAGGAAAGAGAAGGACTCAAGGATGACTCCAAGTCTGAGGCCTGAGCAAATCAAAGAACTGACTTGCTATTAACCGAGATAAAGACTGTTAGAAAAACAGTCGTGCGTGGTGTATGCGTGTGTCTGGAGAAGGAGAGATGGAGAACAAGCGGTCAGATTTGGACATTTATGTTTGATATCCATTTGAAGAGGTCAGAGGACAGACAAATATTTGAGTCTGAAGTTCAGGGGAGAGGTTGGGGTTAGGGATCTGTTTTGAGAATCATTAACACAGTGATGGCATTTAAAACCACAGAAGTGAATAAACTAAGTCAAGATCTTTCTTTGCTTTTACTTTGAAGATCTTTTCCCTAAACTGTGGCAGTACTTTAATTCATATCTTTAGATACTTTATTTTGCAACAGACTGAGTGTACTGAAAATGAAGAAGTGGCATTTTACGTCTGGCTAACTCCAACTCTGGGAAAAGGATGAGGTGAAGCAATCTTTTTGCAGTCACTTTCCATTGAAGTTAAGGGTTTGTTAATTGGGTGAAGATAAAATAACATATATTTGACTATATTACTTCAGCTTAATGAATTTATCATTGTCTTAAGATGTATATAAGATAAATCAATTTTTAAAATATTCAAAGTATTATTGTGAGCATTATTTTATTGCTTTGCTAACATCATGCATTACAATTTTACGGCATTTCTGCAACTTTAGTAGATGTATGGTGCTATGTCAAAGTTTTTTTTTTAATAAAAGTATAATTGATTTACAATATTATGTTAGTTTCAGGTGTACAATACAGTGATGAAATATTTTTCAAAGTTGTTTGAAGTTTAAAATGTTTGATTATCTGTAACAATGAAAATTTCCTCCTATACTTGTGTACTAATTTTATTTCTCCTCTTGAATTACATACTTCTTCGTAAATTGAGTTAGTGGAATCTTTGTTTTTTTTAGATATATAAACAAAATTTTATACGTTCGAGGGATTTTCTGTTTGTTGTTTTGTGTAAACATTTTTCTTTAAAAAATCCTGTGGAGTTTTTGAATGTTAGTCTTCCTTTGCAGTTTCTTGTTTCAAAGCTTTGGGAATGCTGACATTTACCCATAAATCTGTTTTATCCTATTTAATATAGTGTTTCTATGATGTTCTTTAAAATATTTAGAATTTTAATCCACATGGAGTTTATTTTGATGTATAATGTAGAACTTCCTTTTTTTCCCTCCAAATGTTCATTCATGTATGCGAGCATTCCTCACTAAGTAATCCCGTTTTACACCCGTGTTTGGGAATATTAATTTACTATGTGTCACATCAGGGTTTTAGACATACACACATGTTTGTTCAGTCTCATTCCTTTCAGTTGATCTCAGCTTCTATTTTTGGCTCTGGTTTCAGTCCCAGCCTAGCAGTAGAAACGAACATTTTGCCCCCTGCAGGCTGCCTTGGTCCCACCGGACCTGAGAAGCCTGGGGCCGGGCCTAGAATCTGCCTTCCAAGCCCGCAGCCCGGGTGTGTGTGTTGGGGGTGTGTTGGGGGGGGTGGCGGGCGCTATGTGTAGCTCTGTCTCTGCAGGAAGATTTGGGGCCCTTTTGACCGGCCTCCTTCTGTTCAGGTCTCCTGGAGTCTCAGGTTTCCCCAGTCCCACGTCTCTAGTGCCTCTAAGAGCTGGGCCTGTACCCGGCTATCAGGTAGTAACTATCCCCTTCGGGCTCTCCCTTTAGCATCTTTCTTTCCAGTTCCGTGATGAGGTCACGTGGTTCTCGCCCTCTGTGCGGAATTCCGCGGCACCAGGCGCTGCGCCCGGATATGTTCTAGGAGCTGACTTTCCAGTCAGCAGCTTCCTGCGTTTTTTACCCCACTTCCTTGGCCGCCCCCCATCCTTCTCAGCACATCACGGACTGTACCCACTCCTAACAAGGAGCTCACTGTTGAAATGTTGAAGCAGACACCGTTCAAACATGAAAAATAAAATATTTTATTTATTCAGCAGACGCATACATACAGAACGTGTGCAAGATGCTATTGTCAGATGAGTCCCGGACTGAGTCAGGCCGGGTATTCTCGAACCAGCCAAGTTTGGTTGCCAAAGTGGAAATCAGGTTTGGGGGCATCTCAGGGAATGAGAAGACAGCCGGGAGAGGGGTCGGCCTGGAGTCGTCAGCGATGAGGAACAGGCTGGCGCGTGCGCCCCTTTGCTTACGGTCTCCCTTCAGTCAGCGAGCCGCCGGGGAGGAGGGTGTTCGGGAACCGCACCGTCTCGGGCCTGGCGCCGCTCAGCCCGACGCCGAGGCCAGTCGGGAGCCGGCGCCCTACAGCGCCCCCACCGCCGCCACGCCCGGCGCGCCCCTCCGCGCGGGAACGCCGCGCGCTCCCTGGTCTCGGCCGGGCTTCCCGGCGCGCCCAGGCGGGGGAGCTCGCGGGCAGGACATTCCGTGGTTGGCCGCGGCCCAGCCGGCCGCCTACGCCCGGGCGCGTCAGGGCTCCTCCCCAGGGCGCTCACCCGGAGCGCCCTCGAGGGCTGCGCCACGCGCTCAGGACCGTGCTGGTTATTTTTGTAGACACTGGCTGACAGTCTACGTCCAGAAAACCCAGTGATAATTGGGGAGTAAAACTTAAAATACAGGTGAGCCAACCAGTGGTTGCAGCATTTCCGTGAAAAAAAAAAAAAAAAAAAAAAACCCCGAAAAGCACAGGCGCCTTCCAATGCCTGGGCCCCCGGGACCCGCCAGGGCAGGACCCACTGTCTTAGAAGGGACATTGGGGGTTCAGCCTTGCAGCAGGGATAGGAGACCCCTGGGATGGAAGACCCCCTTTAACGTGTTCCTGGACCTGTAGGGGCGTTTACTGTCTCTTTGGAGAACATAAAACAACAACAAAGTCCCTGAATTCAGTATTTCTTTTAAATTAATCTGTACTTATTTATTTGTATTTATTAATCACAAACCTATCAACAGATGAAAAAGAATGTTCACGTCATACACTATGTATGTAGCAGATGCAGCAGGAGTTTTTAATCTAGGGGTACAGGGCCAAGTAAGCTTGTCTAGGATTTAAAGAGTCCGTGACAACCCTGAAATTGTTTCCAATTTTGGGGGTGATGTGCCTTTTTCTAGTAAGAAATTCGGTAGCTTTTATGATGACCAATGTACATAACCTTAATTTGGTTATGAACAGCTTAACATTCAGTGGGTTTCTAGATTCAGATCTCTCGGCACTAACATGGAGGTTCCCCTGAGGAGCGACCCGAGGCCCACGAATCTGGACCCCAGTGGAAGTGTTTGGTTCTCCAGTGAGGGTCATTACAGCCTGGACTTGACTTTCTCTCCTTACAGAAGCCCCTTCCACCACCCCCAAAAACGCCTCAGGGGCACAGTTGGTTTCGTTTTAAAGACAAATTAGGTTCACGTAGATCTACTTCTGCATTTCTCTGTGCTTAAATAGAAATAAGTCTCTGGTGGGGTTTTTTTTTCCTGGATTAGTCATGCAAACGCTCTATGCCTCACTTACCACTGGGTTTCAACCTCTGGGGCAGCCCTCTGTGCAGGCGAGGCCCAGGACCCCTCCTCCATGCAGGGGAGTCTCTGGGGAAACTTGGGTGCTGACTTCACTGGGCTGGGATTTTCCTCAGCCAGTGTGCCCAGGGAGTTAAAACGTGCTCCTTTTAAGGAAGAAAGAATACAAGATTTTTTTTTTAATTGTAAAGGGAAAAAAGAAAGATTACAAAACCACCCACAATGCCACTAATAGGCCTAACACAGTAATTTATTTTGTTTTAAACATCAGCTCTCCTGTGTGCACACATTTGCATTGCTGTAATTATAGCAGCACAGTAATTACATATTGAGAACTGTTTTATTTCACAGTCTGCTACTTTTAACACACTATAGACATTTTACTGTCTTCATAATTAGTGTTTTTAATGGCTGTATACTTTTCCACCCCACAAACATATGTCACATCTCCCTTTGTTGTACATTTTCATGGGTTTTAAGTTATTGAGGGTCTGTGTGTGGTGGGGTGGGGCGAGGGGCGGTGGTTATGCCATGAACTTGTGTTCAAGAGTTTGTGCTGAGGTCTTTTTTCTCCAGCCAATTTCTGGTGTCATGATGAACTCTTGAGCTCCAAAGAAGCCAGCCTTCCTTTCTTCCTTCCCTCTTTCCTTCCTCTCGCAAATATTTAGTGAATGTCTACTACCTGCCAGGCACTGGTCCAGGCACTGAGGGTAGAGAAGTGAACAAAGTCTGTGCTACTGTGAAGCTTCTAGTTAGGGAGACATACAATAAACATATATATTAAATATTATGTATTATGTATTATATTGTCTGATAATCATAAGTGCAACAGAGGGAAATGAAGCCAGGTGAGGGAGATTAGGTGTACTGTTTTTATGTAGAGTAGTTGGGGAAGATTTTTTTCTGATGTAACATTTGAGCAGAGATACGAAGGAGGTGAAAGAGCAGCCGTTTTGCAAATCTGGAGAGGGGGCTTTCATGGCAGAAGAAACACCAGAGCAAAGACTTTGAGGCAGGGGCATGTGCTTGGCATGTGGGAAAAAGCCTGTGTGATGGAAGTGGAGTAAGTGGGAAATGAAGGGGACGCAAGCAGAGTGGTGGATTGTATCACATACTGTGATAGTGGAGCCATTGGAGGGTTTTGAGGAGAGGAATGAGATGCTCTGATTTAGCTTTTAAAAGAATCAATTTGATTGTCAAACTGTCAGAGTTTGGAGGTTGTTAATAATTCAGGCAAGAGATAATACGGTGCTTCGAACCAGGGTGCACTGGTAAAGGTGGTACAGATAGCCTGGGCATGGATCCAGCAGCATTTGTTGATGGTTTGAATGTGAAGTTTGAAAGGAAGAGTCGGTGATGGCTTAAAGTTTTAGAAAGAATGGAACTGCCATATTTAAAAAATTTTATTGTTTGTTCTTCTGTTTGTGTTTTATAGAGGGAGTCAGAGAATTAGGAACTTAGTTTTGGACATGTTAAATCTGAGATGCCTCTTAGAAAGCTAAATGAATACATCAAGTAGGCAATGGAATTTAAGAAATTGCAGCTTAAGGGGCAAGTCAGCTGATTTTGGCCATGTCAGTGAACTCCATATTTACAGCATGAGAAGCCATGAGAGAGCCAGCCCAGATCTCTCTCCTTAGTCATTTATCCAGTTGTCTACTTGACATCTCCACTTAAAAGTTTAAAAGACAACCCAAGGTCAGTGTGTCCACACACAAACATCTAATCTTACCCCCTGTACTGCTCTATGCACAGTCTCCCCTGCCTCAGTTGATGAGGGTGGTCTTCTTCCATTGCTCAGACTAAAAAAAGCCTGAGAGTCATTCTTTTCTTTTTCTCTTACCTCCTACCTCCAACCTGTCAGGAAATCCCTACGGCTCTGTCTTCAAAATATACCCAGAATCGAATCCGTACACTGCTCACGACCTGCACTGCTCCCATCCTGGTCAGAGGCACTCTTAGTTATTTCTTGCCTGGGTTACTGCAGTAGCTCCTACAATTTGCTCTGCTTCTAAATCCACCCCCACCTCCAGGAGTCTGTTCTCCATTCAGAAGCCAGAGGAATTCTTTTCAAATATGTCAGAGCAAGTCCCTCTGCTCAAGACCCTCTGACAAAGTCTTGTGTGATCTGACCTAGAGGACGGCACCTCTGGCCCCTACTGTTCTCGTCATCATTCACTTTGCTCCAGCAACAGGGTCTTCTTGTCATTCCTCAGTCATGTCAGACACACCCTGCCTCAGTTCTCTCTACTTAGAACATCCTTCTCTCAGCTACTCTCCTTGTCTTCTTTCCCCACTTTCTTAATGATTTTGCTCAGTTCACTTAGCTCACTTTCTCAGTGGGACAGCTCCTGGCAGCATCTTTCACCCTGCGCTCTTATGCTGGTTTCCTTGCTTTTTTTCCTTTATCTAACTTTTTATAGTATAACATATGATATAACATATTTATTCAAATGTTATATTTATTCATATTTATTCAAAAATGAGCCCTTGCAGAACACTGATATTTGTTTTGTCTTTTTTAATTTATTGATGTGTCCCAAGGAGCCAGAGCAATACCTGGAACATAGTGGATGCTCAATACATATTTAAAATTTTATTTATTTGTTTATTTGGCTGCACTGGGTCTTAGTTGTGGCTTGCAAACTTTTAGTTGTGGTATGTGGGCTCTAATTCCTTGATCAGGGATTGAATCTGGGCCCCCTGCATCGGGAGCATGAAGTTTTAGCCACTGGACAACCAGGGAAGTCCCTCAATACATGTTTGTTGAATGAATCAATGGTTGAATTTAGAACATAATGAAATGAGTCAGATGGTTTCCAAGGCAGACTGTGATGGTAAAGCTGAAGTGGAGTGATGGAAGATGCCAAGAACAGGTATAGGGATAATGCTGAGACTCTTTCTGGGCTGGGTGCAGGGTACAGGTAAGAGATTGTGAGGACCTGAATCAAGACAGGGAATGGAAGCATATTTTTAAAGTGACAGACTTAAAAAACTGAAATTTACAGAAACCAGGTAGTTATTTGTTCATTCATTCATTCGCTCAGTCTTTCATAAAATGCTTTCTCCGCTCCTGCAACATGGAAAATGTGGAGAAAAGCAATGCTGTGTCCTGCCAGAGCTTTCCTGAGTTAAAAGGTGAAGTGTCCAAATAAATGAAAGAGCTAGTGTATTCCTTGAGGAGGGCATTTGTCTCAGTCTCATGGGTTATCAACACTTACATGAGCTGCCAAACACCTCATAGGTGGGAAAAATGAAACAGAATGAACTGAACTGGCTGGTTCTCCTCTGGCAAATCTGCTTGCTTTTTTTGCTGCCGGGGACGTCTGGGCCTGCCTTAAGTCAAGGAGGCACAAATACAGGATCAGAACTCCAAAGTTTCCCAAACATCTGTTCAGGTAAGCTGTGTAGGCTGAGACCCTGCTTACTGCTCCCCACCCTGCCCCCTGGGAACTGTCTGCAGCAGGTCAACTCCTGGGGCAGGACATGTTGACCAGTGGAAGCAGTGCTGAGACCAATTTTGAGACTGAGCAGGATTTTCAAACATCCAAGTCCCTGAAAGGACTGATATGGATGGGGACTAGGCTTTGGCCTGCAGGGGCTACACTCAGACAGATACCCCAGGGCCCTGGAGTCAGAGCCAGCTGGAAATATAAACCATGTCACAGTTTCATCTTTTACAGTCCTGAGTGTGTCCATGTGTGCATAACTTGCCACGTTGATTTAGACCTTCAAGGCAAGCAAAGATTTGGATCCAGGACAGCATGACACAGGAGTCTGGCCCACTCATCTTTGATCTGGTCTGCATCCTCCTCCACTTGGGATCTGGCATCATAGAAATCATCCCATTTTGTAACAGCTGTCTTTTTACAGAAAGGAGATTGAATTAGACTAAGAGGCTCAGTTCAGTTCAGTTCAGTTGCTCAGTCATGTCTGACTCTTTGCAACCCCATGAATTGCAGCACGTCAGGCCTCCCTGTCCATCACCAACTCCTGGAGCCTACCCAAACTCATGTCCATTGAGTCGTGATGCCATCTAACCATCTCATCCTCTGTTGTCCCCTTCTCCTCCTGCCCTCAGTCTTTCCCAGCATCAGGGTCTTTTCAAATGAGTAAGCTCTTCGCATCAGGTGACCAAAGTATTGGAGTTTCAGCTTCAACATCAGTCCTTCCAATGAACACCCAGGACTGATATCCTTTAGGATGGACTGGTTGGATCTCCTTGCAGTCCAAGGGACTTTCAAGAGTCTTTTCCAACACCACAGTTCAAAAGCATCAATTCTTCGACGCTCAGCTTTCTTTATAGTCCAAATCTCATATCCACACACGACTACTGGAAAAACCATAGCCTTGACCAGACGGACTTTTGTTGGCAAAGTAATGTCTCTGCTTTTTAATATGCTGTCTAACTGTTCACTTTTACATTTGACTTTACTTGAATTCTTAAAATGAGCAGGAATTATTTTTGTTATTTAAAGCTTTGGTTTTATCAGACCACCTGACTTGCCTCTTGAGAAATCTGTATGCAGATCATGAAGCAACAGTTAGAACTGGACATGGAACACCAGACTGGTTCCAAATAGGAAAAGGAGTACGTCAAGACTGTATATTGTCACCCTGCTTATTTAACTTATATGCAGAGTACATCATGAAAAATTCTGGGCTGGATGAAGCACAAGCTGGAATCAAGATTGCTGGGAGAAATATCAGTAACCTCAAATATGCGGATGAGACCACCCTTATGGAAGAAAGTGAAGAACTAAAGAGCCTCTTGATGAAAGTGAAAGAGGAGAGTGAAAAAGTTGGCTTAAAGCTCAACATTCAGAAACTAAGATCATGGCATCCGGTCCCATCACTTCATGGCTAATAGGTGGGAAAACAATGGAAATAGTGTCAGACTTTATTTTTTTGGGCTCCAAAATCACTGTAGATGGTGATTGCAGCCATGAAATTAAAAGACTCTTGCTCTTTGGAAGAAAAGTTATGACCAATCTAAACAGCATATTAAAAAGCAGAGACATTACTTTGCCAACAAAGGTCCGTCTGGTCAAGGCTATGGTTTTTCCAGTAGTCACGTATGGATGTGAGAGTTGGACTGTGAAGAAAGCTGAGTGCCGAAGAATTGATGCTTTTGAACTGTAGTGTTGGAGAAGACTCTTGAGAGTCCCTTGGACTGCAAAGAGATCCAACCAGTCCATCCTAAAGGAAATCAGTCCTGGGTGTTCATTGGAAGGACTGATATTGAAGCTGAAACTCCAGTACTTTGGCCACCTGATGTGAAGAGATGACTCATTTGAAAAGACCCTGATGTTGGAAAGATTGAAGGCGGGAAGAGAAGGGGACGACGGAGGATGAAATGGTTGGATGGCACTACCAACTCAATCGACATGAGTTTGAGTAAACTCCAGGAGTTGGTGATGGACAGGGAGTCCTGACGTACTGCAATTCATGGGGTCGCAAAGAGTCGGACACGAATGAGTGACTGAACTGAACTGATAGTTGATTTACAATGTTGTGTTAATTTCTACCATACAGCAGAGTGACTCAGTTATACATATATATGTATATTCTTTTCCATTATGGTTTATCACAGCATATTGAATGTAGTTTTCTGTGCTGTACAGTAGAATCTTGTTGTTTATCCATTCTATATGTAACAGTTTACATCTACTAATTCCAAACTCCCAGTCCAACCCTCCCTCCCTCCCCGCCTACCCTCTCCTTTGGCAACAAGTCTGTCTTCTATATCTGTGAGCCTATTTCTGTTTTGTAGATAGGTTCATATTTTAGATTCCACATAGAAGTGGTATCATATGGTATTTGTCTTTCTCTTTCTGACCTACTTTCATGTAGAATGATAATATCTAGACACACACAGGTGAGGTTGAAGGGATTGAGGAACAGGCCAAGACCAGAACCCGGGTCTCCTAAGATGAGAGGAGTCTAGGCCCCAGGGTGAGGCGATTTGAAGAGCAAGTGGGCCTTCCCCCGGCTTAGCCCCTGCCTCCACCCGCAGCTGCCCTCCTGATGAGGAGCTGAATCCCTATTCCAAGATCAGCCCAGCACTGGGTTCAGGGTGGCACTGGGTGGGTGCTGTCACAGGCATTGTCCTCCTGTTGCTCCTCATTGTGGTACTGCTGCGCCTGTTCGCCTGGCGCTGGTGGAGACAAAAAGACAGGGGCAACAAAAAAGAGAAGAAATGCCCAAAATGGCATTATTTCATTTGTTTTTCCAGTGGATGAGTAGTATCCCATTGTGTATATATACCAAGTCTTCTTTATCCATCAATGGACATTTAAGTTGTTTCCATATCTTGGCTATTGTAAGTGCTACTATGAACATAAGGGTGCATGTATCTTTTTGAATTATAGTTTTCTCCAGATATGTGTCCAGGAGTGGGATTTCTGGATCATATGGCAACTCAATTTTTAGTTTTCTGAATAACTTCCATACTGTTCTCCATAGTGGCTGCACCAATTTACATTCCTACCAATAGTGTGGGAGGGATCCCTTTTCTCTACATCCTCTCCAGCATTTATTATTTGGAGACATTAATGGTGGCTCCTGTGCCTGGTGAAGGTGGTATCTTGTAGTTTTCATTTGCATTTCTCTAATGATTAGCAGTGTTGAGCATTTTTTCATGTGCCTACTGTCCATCTATATATATATATATTTTTTGAGAAATAGCTACTTAGGTCTTCTGCCCATTTTTTGGTTGGGTTGTTTGCTTTTTGTTATTGAGTTGTATGAGCTGTTTGTATATTTTGGAGATTAAGTCTTTGTTGGTTGCATCATTTATAAATATTTTCTCCTAGTCCATAGATTGTCCTTTCATTTTTTTTTAATGGTTTCCTATCAAAAAAGCAAGAGAGTTCTAGAAAAACATCTATTTCTGCTTTATTGACTATGCCAACGCCTTTGACTGTGTGGATCACAATAAACTGTGGAAAATTCTGAAAGATATGGAAATACCAGACCACCTGATCTTCCTCTTCAGAAACCTATATGCAGGTCAGGAAGCAACAGTTAGAACTGGACATGGAACAACAGACTGGTTCCAAATAAGAAAAGGAGTACATCAAGACTGTATATTGTCACCCTGCTTATTTAAATTCTATGCAGAGTACATCATGAGAAACGCTGGGCTGGAAGAAGCACAAGCTGGAATCAAGATTGCCAGGAGAAATATCAATAACCTCAGATATGCAGATGACACCACCCTTATGGCAGAAAGTGAAGAGGAACTCAAAAGCCTCTTGATGAAAGTGAGAGAGGAGAGTGAAAAAGTTGGCTTAAAGCTCAACATTCAGAAAACTAAGATCATGGCATCTGGTCCCATCACTTCATGCGTGGGAAATAGATGGGGAAACAATGGAAACAGTGTCAGACTTTATTTTTGGGGCTCCAAAATCACTGCAGATGGTGATTGCAGCTATGAAATTAAAAGACGCTTACTCCTTGGAAGGAAAGTTATGACCAACCTAGATAGTATGTTGAAAAGCAGAGATACTACTTTGCCAATAAAGGTCCATCTAGTCAAGGCTATGGTTTTTCCTGTGGTCATGTATGGATGTGAGAGTTGGACTGTGAAGAAAGCTGAGTGCTGAAGAATTGATGCTTTTGAACTGTGGTGTTGGAGAAGACTCTTGAGAGTCCCTTGGACTGCAAGAAGATCCAACCAGTCCATCCTAAAGGAGATCAGTCCTGAGTGTTCATTGGAAGGACTGATATTGAAGCTGAAACTCCAATACTTTGGCCACCTCATGCAGAGAGTTGATGTATTGGAAAAGACCCTGATGCTGGGAGGATTATGGGCAGGAGGAAAAGGGGATGACAGAGAATGAGATGGCTGGATGGCATCACCAACTCGATGGACATGAATTTGAGTGAACTCTGGGAGTTGGTGATGGACAGGGAGGCCTGGTGTGCTGTGATTCATGGGGTCATAGAGAGTCGGACACGACTGAGCGACTGAACTGAACTGAACTTGCTATGCAAAGGAGCTTCCTTCATACCTCAGTTGGTAAAGAATCCTCCTGCAATGCAGGAGACCCTGATTTGAATCCTGGGTCAGGAAGATCCCCTGGAGAAGGGATAGGCTACCCACTGCAGTATTCCTGGGCTTCCCTTGTGGCTCAACTGGTAAGGAATCTGCCTGCAATGTGGGAGACCTTGGTTTGATCCCTGGGTAGGGAAGATCCCCTGTAGAAGGGAAAGGCTACCCTCTCCAGTATTCTGGCCTGGAGAATTCCATGGGCTGTAGTTGGACATGACTGAGCAACTTTCACTTGCTATACAAAAGCTTGTGATTTTTGACTAGGTCTCATTTTTTAATTTTTTACTTTTATTTCTATTACATTGGGAGACGGACCTAAAAAAACACTGGTATGATTTATGTCAGAATGTTTCACCCGTGTTCTCTTTTAAGAGTTTTATGGTATCACGTCTTATGTTTAAGTTGTTAAGCCATTTTGAGTTTATTTTGTGTATGGTGTAAGGGTGTGTTCTAAATTCACTGACTGACGTGCAGCTGTCCAGCTTTCCCAACATCACTTGCTGAAGAGACTATCTTTTTGCCATTGTATATTCTTACCTCCTTTGTCAATGATTGACTATTGGTATGTGGGGGGAAATGAGTTTTGATATTGTAGACTTTCTCAATTATTTGAGCTCCTTCTGAATTAAATGCCAAAAATCACATAGCAATTTCCTATCAAAATTATTTTTAACAATCTGTCAGCTGACACCTCAGTTTTCAGTTTTGTTGAAAGCAAAAGAGTTGGAAAGCACCTAACTTTCAAAGGAACCATTACCCACTTAGCTTCACTCACTTAATTCCTGGGAAACATACCAAGAAAGGCTTTATCAATACTTAACAAATTAATAATAATATTACTTATGTATTTTATTCTTCAGGTAGAGGCATTTTATTTGACCCCAAACCCTCAGAAAAAATTGGGAACATAAAAAATTAATTATAATATACCTTGCGATACAGCTCCCCCTTGAACAACATGAGTTTGAACTGTGTGGGTCCAGTTAGAGGCAGAATTTTTAAATAAATATATTGGAAATTTTTTGATATTTGTGATAATTTGAGAAAACTCTCAGACAAAACACATAGCCTAAAAATAGTGAAACATTTTTAAAAAGCTTGGTATGTCATGAATGCATAAAATATATCTAGTTACTAGTCTGTTTTACCATTTATTACCATAACATTTACACGGATCTATTATAAAAAGTTAAAATTTATCAAAACTTAGGTACACAAACAGAGACCATCCATGGCGCCATTGGAAGGCCAGAGAGATGTAAATGAACATGAAGATGTGGTATTAAATCATAGCTGCATAAATTAGCTGTGGTACATACTGTACTGCTGTAATAATTTCATAGCCACATCCTGTTGCTATTGCAGTGAGCTCAAGTGTTGTCTGCTTAAAAGGCTTTATGAGGCTAATCATCGCCACATGAGCAGTTACTTAACTGCTTTTTCCAGTAAATAGCATATTACAGTAAGAAATGATCTGTCGTGGTTCTTACGTATTTTTCATTGAGTTTAAAGCAGTACCGTAAACCTTAAGTAACACTGTAGGACACATACAAAGTGTTGCTAGTGATGTTGGAAGTGCTCCCAAGAAGCAGAGAAAAGTTACGACATTATAAGAAAAAGTTGAATTGCTCGATATGTACTGTAAATTGAAATCTGTAGCTGTGGTTGCCCACCATTTCAAGACAGAGTCCAGCGTAAGGACCATTGCAAAAAGAAAGAAGAGGCAAAGTAATGTCTCTGCTTTTTAATATGCTGTTTGGTTTGGTCATAGCTTTTCTTCCAAGGAGCAAGCATCTTTTCATTTCATGGCTGTAGTCACCATCTGCAGTGATTTTGGAGCCCCCCGAAAAAAGTCTCTCACTGTTTCCATTATTTCCCTATTTGCCATGAAGTAAAGGGACCAGATGCCATGACCTTCGTTTTTTGAATGTTGAGTTTTAAGCCAGCTTTTTCACTCTCCTCTTTCACTTTCATCAAGAGGCTTTTTAGTTCTTTTTCGCTTTCTGCCCATAAGGGTGGTGTCATCTGCATATCTGAGGTTATTGATATTTCTCCTGGCAATCTTGATTCCAGCTTGTGCTTCTTCCAGCCCAGTGTTTCTCATGATGTACTCTGCATATAAGTTAAATAAGCAGGGTGACAACATACAGCCTTGACGTACTCCTTTCCTAATTTGGGACCAGTCCGTTGTTCCATGTCCGGTTCTAACTGTTGCTTCTTGACCTGCATACAGATTTCTCAGGAGGCAGGTAAGGTGGTCTGGTATTCCCATCTCTTTAAAAATTTTCCCCAGTTTGTTGTGATCTACACAATCAAAGCCTTGGGAGTATAATAAAGCAGAAATAGATGTTTTTCTGGTATTCTCTTGCTTTTTCAATGATCCAGCGGATGTTGGCAATTTGATCTATGGTTCCTCTGCCTTTTCTAAATCCAGCTTGAGCATCTGGAAGTTCACGGTTTACATACTGTTGAAGCCTAGCTTGGAGAATTTTGAGCATTACTTTACTAATGTGTGAGATGAGTGCAATTGTGTGGTAGTTTGAACATTCTTTGGCATCGCCTTTCTTTGGGATTGGAATGAAATCTGACCTTTTCCAGTCCTGTGGCCACTGCTGAGTTTTCCAAATTTGCTGGCGTATTGAGTGCCACAGTTTCACAGCATCATCTTTTAGGATTTGAAATAGCTCAACTGGAATTCTATCACCTCCACTAGCTTTGTTCATAGTGATGCTTCTTAAGGCCCACTTGACTTCCAATTCCAGGATGTCTGGCTCTAGGTGAGTGATCACACCATTATGATTATCTGGGTCATGAAGATCTTTTTTGTACAGTTCTTCTGTTTATTCTTGCCACCTCTTCTTAATATCTTCTGCTTCTGTTATGTCCATACCATTTCTGTCCTTTATTGAGCCCATCTTTGCATGAAATGTTCCCTTGATATCTCTAATTTTCTTGAGAAATCTCTAGTCTTTCCCATTCTGTTGTTTTCCTCTATGTCTTTGCACTGATCACTGAGGAAGGCTTTCTTATCCCTCATTGCTATTCTTTTGAATTCTGCATTCAGATGGGTTTATTTTTCCTCTTCTCCTTTGCCTTTAACTTCTCTTCTTTTCTCAGCTATTTGTAAGGCCTCCTCAGACAACCATTTTGCCTTTTTGCATTTCTTTTTCTTGGGAATGGTCTTGATCACTGTCTCCTGTGCAGTGTTACAAACCTCCATCCCTAGTTCTTCAGGCACTCTGTCTATCAGATCTAATTCCTTGAATCTATTTGTCACTTCCACAGTATACTTGTAAGGGATTTGATTTATGTTATACCTGAATGGTCTAGTGGTTTTCCATACTTTGTTCAATTTAAGTCTGAATTTGGCAATCAGGAGTTCATGATCTGAGCCACAGTCAGCTCCTGGTCTTGTTTTTGCTGACTGTATAGAGCTTCTCTACCTTTGGCTGCAAAGAATATAATCAGTCTGATTTCAGTGTTGACCATCTGGTGATATCCATGTGTAGAGTCTTCTCTTGTGTTGTTGGAAGAGGGTGCTTTCTATGATTCGTGCGTTCTCTTGGCAAAACTCTGTTATGCTTTGCCCTGCTTCATTTTGTACTCCCAAGGCCACATTGCCTGTTACTCCAGGTGTTTCTTGACTTCCTACTTTTGCATTCCAGTCCCCTATGATGAAAAGAACATCTTTTTTGGGTGTTAGTTCTAGAAGATCTTGTAGGTCTTCATAGAACTGTTCGACTTCAAG
This sequence comes from Bos javanicus, assembly GCF_032452875.1. Classification (NCBI taxonomy): domain Eukaryota; kingdom Metazoa; phylum Chordata; class Mammalia; order Artiodactyla; family Bovidae; genus Bos; species Bos javanicus. Next base: position 43,135,880 of record NC_083882.1, on the reverse strand, counting down.
CTTCTTCAGCGTTACTGGTTGGGGCACTTGGATTACTGTGATATTGAATAGCTTGTCTTGGAAACAAGCAGAGATGTTCTGTCATTTTTGAGATTTCACTGAAGTACTGCATTTCAGACTCTTTTGTTGACTATGAGGGCTATTCCATTTCTTCTAAGGGATTCTTGCCCACAGTAGTGGATATAATGGTCATCTGAATTAAATTTGCCCATTCCAGTCCATATTAATTCACTGATTCAGACAGAATGAAAATCCACAATCACAGAAAACTAATCAAACTGATCATATGAACCACAGCCTTGTCTAACCCAATGAAACTATGAGCCCTGCCATGTAGGGCTGCCAAAGATGGAGAGGTCATGGTGGAGCGTTCTGACAAAACGTGGTCCACTGGAGAAGGGAATGGCAAATCACTTCAGTATTCTTGCCTTGAGAACCCCATGAACAGTATGAAAAGGCAAAAAGATATGACACTTAAAGATGAACTGCCCCGGTTGGTAGGTGCCCAATATGCTACTATAGATCAGTGGAGAAATAACTCCAGAAAGAATGAAGAGATGGAGCCAAAGCAAAAACAACGCCCTGGTGTGTATGTGACTGGTGATGGAAGTAAAGTCTGATGCTGTAAAGAACAATATTACATAGGAACCTGGAATGTTAGGTCTATGAATCAAGGTAAATTAGAAGTGGCGAAGCAGGAGATGGCAAGAGTGAAGCCTACTCTGGGTGACCTCTTTAAAGAGATGACTTTTTTAGGTATCTAAGCTCTTTAAAGAGATGACTTTTTTAGGTGTCTGACTCTCTTAGGATGCGTGGGTGATGCACTTTTTTTTTTTCTTCATAAAGAGAAGAACAGTTGTGAAAGCTGTAGTGGGGATAGGCAATAGGCATGATAGTGTACATGGAAGGTGCATCCTTACATCAATTTGAGGCAACAATGCATATGGAAGCCAAGATCAGATCAGATCAGTTGCTCAGTCGTGTCCAACTCTTTGCAACCCCATGAATCGCAGCACGCTAGGCCTCCCTGTCCATCACCAACTCCCGGAGTTCATTCAGACTCACGTCCATCCAGTCAGTGATGCCATCCAGCCATCTCATCCTCTGTCGTCCCCTTCTCCTCCTGCCCCCAATCCCTCCCAGCATCAGAGTCTTTTCCAATGAGTCAACTCTTCACATGAGGTGGCCAAAGTACTGGAGTTTCAGCTTTAGCATCATTCCTTCCAAAGAAATCCCAGGGCTGATCTCCTTCAGAATGGACTGGTTGGATCTCCTTGCAGTCCAAGGGACTCTCAAGAGTCTTCTCCAACACCACAGTTCAAAAGACATCAATTCTTCGGCACTCAGCCTTCTTCACAGTCCAACTCTCACATCCATACATGACCACAGGAAAAACCATAGCCTTGACTAGCCCGACCTTTTTTGGCAAAGTAATGTCTCTGCTTTTGAATATTCTATCTAGGTTGGTCATAACTTTCCTTCCAAGGAGTAAGTGTCTGTTAATTTCATGGCTGCAGTCACCATCTGTAGTGATTTTGGAGCCCAGAAAAATAAAGTCTGACACTGTTTCCACTGTTTCCCCATCTATTTCCCATGAAGTGGTGGGACCAGATGCCATGATCTTTGTTTTCTGAATGTTGAGCTTTAAGCCAGCTTTTTCACACTCCACTTTCACTTTCATCAAGAGGCTTTTGAGTTCCTCTTCACTTTCTGCCATAAGGGTGGTGTCATCATTCCAGCTTGTGTTTCTTCCAGTCCAGCATTTCTCATGATGTACTCTGCATAGAAGTTAAATAAACAGGGTGACAATATACAGCCTTGACGAACTCCTTTTCCTATTTGGAACCAGTCTGGTGTTCCATGTCCAGTTCTAACTGTTGTTTCCTGACCTGCATACAGATTTCTCAAGAGGCAGATCAGGTGTTCTGGTATTCCCATCTCTTTCAGAATTTTCCACAGTTTATTATGATCCACACAGACAAAAGCTTTGGCATAGTCAATAAAGCAGAAATAGATGTTTTTCTGGAACTCTCTTGCTTTTTCGATGATCCAGCGGATGTTGGCAATTTAATCTGTGGTTCCTCTGCCTTTTCTAAAACCAGCTTGAACATCAGGAAGTTCACGGTTCACATATTGCTGAAGCCTGGCTTGGAGAATTTTGAGCATTACTTTACTAGCATGTGAGATGAGTGCAATTGTGCAGTAGTTTGAGCATTCTTTGGCATTGCCTTTCTTTGGGATTGGAATGAAAACTGACCTTTTCCGGTCCTGTGGCCACTGCTGAGTTTTCCAAATTTGCTGGCATATTGAGTGCAGCACTTTCACAGCATCATCTTTCAGGATTTGGAATAGCTCAACTGGAATTCCATCACCTCCACTAGCTTTGTTCGTAGTGATGGAAGCCAAAGATCCCTTTAAACTGACGTCCTTAAACTGTCCATTCCTGCATAGCTGTTGAGAGCCTTGTTTAAAGACCGTTATCTGAAATTCAGTTCGGATCCTCGGCTTCCCAACTAAAATTTTGAATGGCTTCTTATTGCCTGTGGTGGTAGCTCCTAATCTAATTATCATCAGAAGCATGGGTCCTACCCGCCAAAGATTATGATACAGAATTGCTAGAGTATAACTCCAGAACATTCATGTTTACAGTGTTCCTTAAGTAGTTCTAATGGCTTCAATGATGCTAAAGCCTTCTAATGGGAACATGAGTTCTGGGCTTACAGCATTTGCCTCCATCCCTCCTGCATAATTACTCTCAGTGACTCCAGCATCCAACACCCAGGCCTCGATTCTGTTTATTTGTTTGGCTGAGTCAGGTCTTAGTTGTGGCACACAGGGATCTTCGATCTTTGTTGCGGGACATGGGATCTTTATTTTTATTTTGTAAATTTATTTATTTTTAATTGAAGGATAATTGCTTTACAGAATTTTGTTGTTTTCTGTCAAACCTCAACATGAATTAGCCATAGGTATACGTATGTCCTCTCCCTCTTGAATCTCCCTCCCATCTCCTTCGCATCCCACCCCTCTAGGTTGATATAGAGCTCCTGTTTGAGTTCTCTGAGACATACAGCAAATTCCCATTGGCTGTCTATTTTACATATGGTAATATAAGTTTCCATGTTACTCTCTCCATACATCTCACCCTTTCCTCCCCCTTCCTGTGTCCTTAAGTCTGCTCTTTATGTCTGTTTCTCCATTGCTGCCCTACAAATGAATTCTTTGGTACCATCTTTCTAGATTGCATATACATGCTTTAGTATACAATACTTTTCTTTCTTTCTGACTTACTTCCCTCTGTATAATAGGCTCTAGGTTCATTCACCTCATTAGAACTGGCTCAAATGTGTCCCTTTGTATGGCTGAGTAATATTTCATTGTGTGTATGTACCACAACTTCTTTATCCATTCATCTGTTGATAGACATCTAGGTTGCTTCCATGTTCTAGCTATTGTGAACAGTGCTGCAATGAACATTGGGGTACATATGTCTTTTTCAATTTTCGTTTCCTCAGGGTATATGCCTAGGAGTGGGATTGCTGGGTCATATCATGGTTTTATTCCTAGTTTTTTAAGGAATCTTCATACCATCTTCCATAGTGGCTGTGTCAATTTACATTCCCACCAACAGTGCAAGAAGGTTCCCTTTTCTCCACACCCTCTCCAGCATTTATTGTTTGTAGACTTTTTTAAAAAAAGATAATATATTTTTATTTGCTCAGAATGCTTGTTTTTAAAGATCACTGAAATTAAAAATGTTTACTTTCCAATGAAGTTGTTCACATCCAGAACTTTATTAAGTTTACAACAATTAAGAATTTACAACAAATAGGGACCTATATAGTCTTAGCTGATATCTGAATAGTAAGGTATACACTCTATGGTGGCGCATATTCTTTTTATCAGAGCATAGTCTCCTGAACAGACACAGAAATGCAGAAGTAAGTAACAGTGTTATTTTCACTTTTATTATGCTTGAGTATAATAAGATTTTAGTTCCTAGAATTCAAAACTCAAAATTGTGCACCCAGATTTAGTTTTTTTTCCTTCTTATTCAAGTCTGGAGAGCTCCTCTATAAAATTTTACATTTTATAACTTTTCCTTTGAAATATGAGAAAAATGTGGAATCTCCTAAGTTACATGCAACTTATATTTAAAAATTATTTTTAAAAAAATCACAAATTAACCACCATATATATATCCATAATAAGCATCCTTACTATTCACATAGTTCTTTAAACAATATTCAAGTATATTTGTGCTTGTATGTTTACATTACTTTAGAGCCTATTTTTAACTTTCCATAATACTGTATCTATAAAAATTACTCAAATATTTAATAAATAAAGCAAACCAGTCATTATGAAAATATAAATTGTGTTTACAGCCTTTTCATCTTTCATGTTTTTATGCATTTCCTGTCAACCATATAATTTCCTTTTCCTGAGGGAAGTTGCAGAGAAGGCAATGGAACCCCACTCCAGTACTCTTGCCTGGAAAATCCCATGGATGGAGGAGCCTGGTTGGCTGCAGTCCATGGGGTCACTAAGAGTCGGACACCACTGAGCGACTTCACTTTCACTTTTCACTTTCCTGCATTGGAGAAGGAAATGGCAACCCACTCCAGTGTTCTTGCCTGGAGAATCCCAGGGACAGGGGAGCCTGGTGGGCTGCCGTCTATGGGGTCGCACAGAGTCGGACACAACTGAAGCCACTTAGCAGCAGCAGCAGCAGGGAAGTTGATAAATTATTGTCTTTGTAATCTCAACACTGCTGCTTTCTCAACTGGCCATTCAGATTTTCTGAACACATGGTATTCTCTTTGTGTATCAGTTGTATCAGTGGAATCTGATAATGTTGCTATTCATCATTTCCAGTTATTTCAACTGCAGGACCACCTTGTTAGCTGCTTCCCAGGAATTTATTAGATTTTCAGCTCTTCTTTACTCATTTCAACAGAATATGGCTTGACTTCACCATTTTCTTTTACATCTAGATGAATGTTTAAAAGTGGCATTTGTAATATAGCAATCTTGTCACTAGGAAGTGCAAGCTTTAACTGCCAATCAAAATTCTGTAGCTGTGCAGAGGAAATATCAACTGTTTCTTCCAACAGAGTCTGCTTGATTTCATCTTTCCTACTTTTTAAGCATTTCATGATAGCTTCTTGATGAGATGAATTCAGCTGATTCAACTGCTGAGGTATCTCTTCGTCAGATAAATTTTTACCAACTACAGCTCTGAAAAAGGTGGTAATGTCTTCTAGAACATGCATCCATTCTGCTGAATCCCAAACCCTGTGATAATCCTGGTAGAGAGGATAAGTTCGGCCACAAGTGCCATCAATTATTTTGTGAAGAAGCTGCAGGCCCTGCTCTGTGGGAAGCTTCTGCAGCCGCCACAAGGGTGTCCCTTCTTCCGGGTCCATCCCTGTGAGAAGCTAGGGGCTCTGTTTGTAGACTTTTTGATGTTGTACATTCTGATGGGTGTTTTGATTCACATTTCTCTAATAACGAGCGATGCTGAGCATCTTTTCATGTGTTTGTTAGCCATCTGTGTTTTCTTTGGAAAAATGTCTGTCAACCCACTTTTTGATTGGGTTGTTTGTTTTTCTGTATTGAGTTGTATGAGCTGCTTGTATATTTTGCAAATTAATCCTTTGCCAGTTGTTTCATTTGCTATTATTTTCTCCCATTCTAAGGGTTGTCTTTTCACCTTGCTTATAGTTTCCTTTGCTGTGCAAAAGCTTTTAAGTTTAATCAGGTCTCATTTGTTTACTTTTGGTTTTATTTCCATTATTCTGGGAGGTGGGTCATAGAGGATATTGCTTTGATTTATGTCATCGAGTGTTCTGCCTATGTTTTCCTCTAAGAGTTTTATAGTTTCTGGTCTCACATAGGTCTTTAATCCATTTTGAGTTTATCTTTGTGTATGGTGTTAGGAAGTGTTCTAATTTCATTCTTTTATATGTAGCTGCCAAGTTTTCCCAGCACCACTTATTGAAGAGGCTGCTTTTGCCCCATTGTATATTCTTGCTTCCTTTGTAAAAAAATAAGGTACCCATAGGTGCATGGGTTTATTTCTGGGCTTTCTATCTTGTTCCATTCATCTGTATTTATGTTTTTGTGCCAGTACCATACTGTCTTGATGACGGTAACTTTGTAGTATAATCTGAAGTCAGGATTGTTGATTCTTCCAGCTCCATTCTTCTTTCTCAAGAGTGCTTTGGCTATTCAGGGTCTTTTGTGTTTCCATATTAATTGTGAAATGTTTTGTTCTATCTCTGTGAAAAATGCAGTTGGTAATTTGATAGGGATCACATTGAATCAGTATATTGCATTTGGTAGTATAGTTATTTTCACAGTATTGAGTCTTCCTACCCAGAAACATGGAATATCTCTCCATCTGTTTATGTCATCTTTGATTTCTTTCATCAGTGTCCTAAAATTTTCTGTATACAGTTCTTTTGTCTCCTTAGGTAGGTTTATTCCTAGATATTTTATTCTTTTTGTTGCAGTGGTGAATGGGGTTGATTCCTTAATTTCTCTTTCTGATTTTTCATTGTTAGTATATAGGAATGCAAGTGATTTCTGTGTACTGATTTTGTATCCTGTGACTTTGCTAAATTCACTTGTTAGCTCTAGTAATTTTTTGATAGTATCTTTAGGTTTTCTATGTATAGTATCATGTCATCTGCAAACAGTGAGAGCTTTACTTCTTTTCTGATCTGGATTCCTTTTATTTCTTTTTCTTCTCTGATTGCTGTAGCTAGGACTTCCAAAACTATGTTGAATAATAGTGGTAAGAGTGGACACCCTTGTCTTATTCCTGAACTTAGGGGAAATGCTTTCAGTTTTTCACCATTGGGAATAATGTTTGCTGTGGGCTTATCATATATGACCTTTACTATGTTGAGTTAGGTTCCTTCTGTGCCCATTTTTGGAAGAGTTTTAATCATAAGTGGGTGCTGAATTTTGTCCAAGGCTTTTTCTGCATCTTTTGAGAGTATCCTATGGTTTTTATCTTTCAAATCTTTAATATGGTATATCACATTGATTGACTTGTGTATACTGAAGAATCCTTGCATCCCTGGAATAAACCCAACTTGATCATGGTGTATGAACTTTTTAATGTGTTGTTGAATTCTGTTTGCTAGAATTTTATTGAGGATTTTTGCATCTATGTTCATCAGTGATACTGGACTGTAGTTTTCTTTTTTTGTGTTGTCTTTGGTTTTGGTATCAGGCCTCATAGAATGAGTTTGGAAGTGTTCCTTCCTCTGCAATTTTTTGAAAGAGTTTTAGAAGGATAGGCATTAGCTCTTCTTTAAATATTTGATAGAATTCACCTGTGAAGCCATCTAGTCCTGGGCTTTTGTTTTTTGGGAGATTTTTGATCACAGATTTCAGTGCTTGTAATTGGATTGTTCATAATTTCTATTTCTTCCTGGTTCAGTCTTGGAAGATTGAACTTTTCTATTTAATCTGTCCATTTCTTCCAGGTTATCCATTTTATTGCCATATAGTTGTTCATAATAGTCTCTTATTATCCTTTGAATCTCTGCATTGTCTATTGTACCCTCTCCTATTTCATTTCTAATTTTGTTGATTTGATTCTTCTTTTTTTCTTGGTAAGTCTGGCTAAAGATCTGTCAATTTTGTTTATCTTCTCAAAGCACCATCTTTTAGTTTTATTAAGCTTTACTATTGTTACTTTCATTTATTTTTAATTTATTTCTGCTCTGATCTTTATGATTTCTTCTGCTAATTTTGGGGATTTTTTGTTGTTGTTGTTGTTTTTCTTTTTTTCTAGTTGTTTTAGATGTAACATTAGGTTGTCTGTTCGATGGTTTTCTTGTTTCTTGAGGTAGGATTGTATTGCTATAAACTTTGCTCTTAGAACTGCTTTTGCTGCATCCCATAGGTTTTGAGTTGTCATGTTTTTGTTGTCATTTGTTTCTAGGAATATTTTGATTTCCCTTTTGATTTCTTTAGTAACCTGTTCGTTATTTAGAAATGTATTGTTTAATCTCCATGTGTTTGTGTTTTTTACAGTTGTTTTTTTTTTTTTTTTGTAATTGATGTCTAGTCTCATAGCATTGTGGTCAGAAAAAATGCTTGGTATGATTTCAGTTTTCTTGAATTTACTGAGGTTTGATTTGTGACCCAAGATGTGGAGACGTGGGACCTTTAGTTAGGGCATGCAGGATTTTTTTACTTGTGGCATGTGGGATATAGCTTCCCAACCATTTGAACTTGGGTGACCCGCTACATTGAGAGCCCAGAGTCTTAGCAACTGGAACATTAGGGAAGTCCCTCAATTCTGTGACTTTCTTGTCGTCAATGACATTTCTTCTATTCCTTACTACTCTTGTGGATTCACTTGAGATCTTACCACCAAAATCTTCACCACCTGCAAAATCTCCCCCTTCCAGTTCTCCAGCTCACTGTTCTGCTTACTCCATGCTGTTGTGGGCAGGATAGAGGTCCCCCAGAAATGTTCACATTCTAATCCCGGAACCTGTGAATATTCTACTTTACAGGGCAAAATGGACTTTGCAGGTGTAGAAAAGGTATGATGTTTAAGATAGGTAGGTTATCCTGGATTGTCTGGGTGGGCCCAGCCTAATCACGTGAGGCCCTAAAAGCAGAAAACTTTCTGTGGAGTCAGAGAGTTATAGCCAAAAGTGTAAAGCAGAAGAGATGTGGCCAAAGGGGCAGTCAGAAATATTTGAGATTTAAGGAGGACTCCATGTGCTGTTGCTGGTTGGAGGATGGAAGAGACAACATAACAAAAGGAATGCAGGAGTTTTAAGAAGTTATAGAGGCTCCTGCCTGACAGCTAGTAAGGAATGGGGACCTGAGTCCTTCAACCATATGAAACTGAGTTGTTTGTTGTTGTTGTTGTTGTTTTGTTTTTTTTGGCTGCAGTCTGTGGCATGCAGAACTTTCCTGACCCGGGATTGAGTCTGTGGCCCCTGCAGTGGAAGCGTGGAATCTTAACTGGACCACCAGAAGTCCCTGAGGTGTTTGTTTGTTTTTTAACATTGAAGTGTAAATGACTTACAATATTATATCGGCTTCAGGTGTAGAGCATAGTGATGTGATATTTTTATACAAGATGATCACTACGATAAATCCAATTACCATGTCACTCTACATAGTTATTAAAATATTGATGATATTCACACTGAATATTACATCCCTATGACCTGTTTATCTTATAACTGAAAGTCTGTGCCTCTTTATCTTCCTCACCTATTTCATGCTACCCCTACCCCACCTGGCCACTGGCAACCACCAGTGTGTTCTCCTATCGATGAGTCTGTTTCTGTTTTATGTTTACTCCTTTGTTTTGTTGTTTAGATTCTACATATAAGTGAACTCATATGGTATTTGTCTTTCTCTGTCTGAGATTTTACTTGGCATAATACCCTCTAGAACCATCCATGCTGTCACAGAGGGAAAGTTTCATTCTTTTTTATAGTTGAGTGTATATATATATATATATATATGTATTAATATATGTGATATATATAATATATATAACACATCTTATTTATCCACTTATCATTCAGTGAACACTTAAGTTGCTTACATTATGTTGATTATTGTTAATAAGGCCGCAGTGAACCTAAGGGCACACATATTGTTTCAAATTAGTGTTTTTGTTTTCTTTGAAAAAAATACCCAGAGATGGAATTGCTGTCTTGTATGGTAGTTCTGGGCTTTCCAGGTGGTGCTCGTGGGAAAGAACCGCCTGCCAGTGCAGGAGATGTAAGAGACATGAGATTGATCCCTGGGTCAGGAAGAATCTGTGGGAGAGGGCATGGTAACCCACTCCAGTATTCTTGCCTGGAGAATCCCATGGACAGAAGAGCAAAGAGTTGGACATGATTGAAGTGACTTAGCACACATGCATAGTAGTTCTATTTTTAATTTTTTAAGGAAACGTCATATTGTTTTCCATAGGACTGCACCAGTTTATATTCCTACCAGCAGTCTGCCTTTTCTCAGCATCCTCACCAACGCTTGTTATCTTTTTGACAGTAGCCATTCTGAAAGGTGTGAAGTGATACTTCATAGCTTTTATTTGCATTTCCCTGATGATTAGAGCATCTTCACATGTGTCTGTCACCCATCTGTACATCTTCTTTGGAGAAATGTTCAGGTCCTCTGCTTGTTTTTTCTTTTCTTCTTCTGGCTGTGCTGATTTTTTGTTGCTGTGAGGGCTTTTCTCTAGTTGCAGAGATGGGGGCCACTTTCTAGTTGTGGCGCCTGGGCTTCTCAGTGCAGTGGCTTTTCTTGTGGAGCACGGGCTGTAGGGCACGTGGACTCAGTGGTTGCGACTTGCTGGCTCCAGAGCACAGGCTCAATAGTTGTGTTGCATGGGCTTAGTTGCGCCAAGGCATGTGGGATCTTCCCAGAACAGGGCTCAAACCTGTATCTCCTGCACTGGCAAGTGGATTCTTCACTACTGAGCCACCAGGGAAGCCCCTGTCCATTTTTTAATTGGGTTGTTTGGTTTTATTTATATGGAATTGCAGGAGTTCTTTACTTTGGATATGAATCCACTATAGGATATATCATTTGCACGTATATTTTCCCATTCAAGAGACTGTCTTTTCATTTTTTATTTCTGGCTGTGCCATGTGGCTTACAGAATCTTAGTTTCCTGACCAGGAATTGAACCCAGGGCCATGGCAGTGAAAGCGCAGAATCCTAACCTTTGGACTACCAGGGAATTCCCTCTGTCTTTTAATTTTGTTGATTATTTCCTTCTCAGTGTACAAGCTTTTTAGTTTGAAGTAATCTCATTTATCTTTACTTTTGTTTCTCTTATTGGAGGCGAGATATCTGAAAAATTATTGCTACTATTTATGTCAAAGAATATATTGGTTGTATTTTCTTCTCTGAGTTTTAGAAAAGTTTCAGTTGTTATATTTAAATGTTTGATTCATTTTGAATTTATTTTTGTGCATGGTATAAGAGAGTAATCCAGTTTGATACTTTTGCATGTAGCTGTCCAGTTTTCCCAGCAACATTTATTGAAGAAACTGTCTCTCCCCTGTTGTATATTCTTGCCTCCTTTGTTGTATATTGTGCTGTGCTAAGTTGCTTCAATTGTGTCCAACTCCTTGTGACCCCACAGACTGTAGCCTGCCAGTCTCCTCTGTCCTTGGAATTTTCCAGGCAAAAATGCTGGAATGGGTTGCCGTTTCCTTCTACAGAGGATCTTTCCAACCTCTGGACCAAACCCGCATCTCTTAGGTTTCCTACATTGGTATTCAAATTCTTTACCACTGGCGCCACCTGGGATTGTTGTAGATTAACTGCCCGTGTAAGTGTGAGTTTATATTTGGGCTCTCTATTTTGTTCCGTTGATCTATATGTCTGTTTTTATGTCAGAATCACACTGTTTTGATGACTGTAGTTTTGTAGTATAGTTTGAAAGCAGGGAGCATGATACCACCAGCTTTGTTCCTCTTTCTCAAGATTGTTTTGGCTCTTTGGGGCCTTTTGTGTTTCCATACAGATTTTGTAATTATTTGTTCTAGTTCTGTGAAAAATGCCATTGGTATTTTGATAGGAATTACATTAAATCTATATATTGCCTTAGAGAGTATGGTCTAAGTATAGTCATTTTAATAATAATAATTTTTCCAATCCATGGACATAGTATATTTTTCCATTTGTTTATGTCCTCCTTGATTTTTTTCATCAGTGTCTTACAGTCTTCCAAGTATAGATCTTTTACTTCCTTGATTAGATTTATTCTTAGGTATTTTATTCTTTCTGATGCAATTGTAAATGGGATTATTTTATTAATTTGTCTTTCTTAGATCTTGTTATTATACAGAAATGTAACTTATTTCTGTATGTTAATTTTGTATCCTGCTATCTTACTGAATTAATTTATTAGTTCTAAAGTTTTTTGGTGGCATCTAGAATTTTCTATATATAGTATTGTATCATCTGCAAACAGTGACAGTTTCCTTAATAATTTTCTTTGTGGATAATCTATTGATGTAAGTGGGATGTTAAAGTCTCCTATTATTACTGTGTTACTGTCAAAATTTCCCTTTATTCTTATTGATATTTGCTGTATATATTTGGTACACCTATGTTGGGCACATATGTATTTACAATGGTTGTGTCTTCTTTTTGGATCTATCCCTTTATCATAAGATAATGTGCTTCTTTGTCTCTTGTTACAGTCTTTGTTTTAAAATTTATTTTAAGTATTGCTATTGTAGATTTTTTGTTTTGTTTCTATTTGCATGGAATATCTTTACCCAATCATATCACTTTCTTTCTGTGTGTGTTTTTAGATCTGAAGTGAGTCTTTTGTAGGCAATATGTATATGGTCTTGTGTTTTATCTATCTAGTCACACTAGGTCTTTTGACTGGAGTATATAGTTCATTTACACTTAAAGTAATTATAGGTATGATGTGGTTGTTGTTCAGTCACTATCTTATGTCCAACTCTGTGGCCCCATGGACTGTAGCATGCCAGGCTCCTCTGTCCTCTACTATCTTCTAGAGTTTGCTCAAATTCATGTCCATTGAGTTGGTGATGCTATCTAACCATCTCATCCTCTGCTGTCCCCTTTTTGCCTTCAATCTTTCCCAGCATCAGGGTCTTTTCCAATGAATTGGCTCTTCTTATCAGGTGGTCAAAGTATGGGAACCTCAGCTTTAGCAACTGTCCTTCCAATGAATATTCAGGGTTGATTTCCTAGGATTCACTGGTTCGATCTCCTTTCAGTCCAAGGGACTCTCAAGAATCTTCTCTAGCAGTGCAAATAGAAAGCATCATTTCTTTGGCACTCAGCCTTCTTTATGGTCCAACTCGCACATCTGTACATGACTACTAGAAAAACCATAGCTTTGATTAGATAGATCTTTGTTGGCAAAGTGATGTCTCTGCTTTTTAATACACTGCCTAGGTTTATCATAGCTTTCCTTCTGAGGAGCAAGCATCTTTAAATTTCATGGATGCAGTCACTGTCCAGTGATTTTGGAGCCCAAGAAAATAAAATCTATCACTGCTTCTACATTTTCCCCTTCTGTTTGCCATGAAGTTATGGGACTGGATGCCATGATCTTAGTTTTTGAATGTTGAGTTTTAAGCCAACTTTTTCACTCTATTCTTTCACCTTCATCAAGAGGTTCTTTAGTTCTTCTTCACTTTCTGCCATTAGGGTGGTGTTGTCTGCATATAACCTCACCTGAGGTTATTGATATTTCTCCCAGCAATCTTGATTTTAGCTTGTGATTCATCCAGCCCAGCATTTCACATGATGTGCTCTGCATATAAATTAAATAAGGAGGGTGACAGTATTCAGTCTTGCTGTACTCCTTTCCCAATTTTGAACCAGTCCTTTGTTCCATGTGCAATTTTAACTGTTGCTTCTTGACCTGCATACAGATTTCTCAGGAGACAGGTAAGGTGGTCTGGTATTCCCACCTGTTTAAGAATTTTTCAAAGTCTGTTGTGATCCATATAGTTAAGGGTTATGTACTTACTGACATTTTGTTAATTGTTTTCTGATTGTTTTCATAGTTCTTTTTTGTTCCTTCTTTCGCTCTCCTCCCTTCTGATTTGATGACCATCTTTAGCGTTATGTTTGGATTCCATTCTCTTTTGTGTATGTGTATCTGTTATAAGTTTTTGTTTTACGGTTACCATGAGGTTCATACTAATAAATAACCACCTTTAAATATACATGATTATTTTAAGTTGGTAATCTAAGTTTGAGCACATTCTAACAACCCTGCATTTTATACCCCCCTGTTTTGACATCATATTTTATGTATTTTTGTTTTGCATATCCTTTCCTCTAATTGCTTATTGTGGATATAGGTGATTTTACTACTTTTATCTTTTAACCTTCCTAGTAGCTTTGTAAGTTTTGATCTACTACCTTTACTGTATAATTACCTTTTCCAATGAGATTTTTCCTTTTGTAATTTTCATAATTCTGTATGTGATCTTTTCTGCTTAGAGAAGTCCTTTTTATATTTCTTGTGAAGCCAGTTAAGTGCTGCTAAACTCTTGTAGCTTTTGCTTGTCTGTAAAATTCTTTTATCTCTCCTGCAAATCTGAATGATAGCCTTGCTGGCTAGAGTATTCTTGTTGTAGTTTTTATCTTTCATCACTTTGAATATGTCAGGCAGCTCCCTTCTGGCCTGCAAAGTTTCTGTTGAAAAGTCAGCTGATAGTTTTATAATAGTTCTTATGTAACTAGCTGCTTTTTCTCTTGCTGCTTTAAAAATTCTTTCTTTATCTTTAATTTTTGCCATTTTAGTTATAATGTGACTTGGTGACCCTTTTTGGGTTCATCTTGTTTGGGACTTCCTGGACCTGTTTTCTTCCCTAGGTTAAGAAAATTTCCAGGTATTATTTCTTCAAATAAATTCTCTGCCCCCTTTCTCTCTCCTTTTGGGAATCCTGAAACCAAATGTTCATACACTTGATGTTGTCTCAGAGGTCTCTTAAACTAGCCTCGTTAAAAAAAATTTTTTTTTTAATTTTTGGCGTGGGTAATTTCTACTCCTCTTCTAGTTTGTTGATCTATCTCACTGTGTCATCTAATCTACTATTGATTTTTTCTAGTGTATTTTTTATTCAGTTTTGTTTGTTCCTTTATATTTTCTGAGTCTTTGTTATACTTCTCATCATGTTCACTGAGCATCTTTATGATCATTATCTTGAATTCTTTATCTACCCAGATTGCTCATCTCCATTTCACGTAGTTCTTCTAGAATTTTATTTTATTCCTTAGTTTGAAACTTATTCCTCTGTTTCTCATTTTGCCTGATTCTCTGTGTTTATTTCTATGTATTGGGTAGGTTGGTAACATTTTCCATTCTTGGTGAACTGTCCTTATGTAGACGTCCTAGGGTGCCCAGCAGCACACTCCCCTCTGGTCACCAGAACTGAATGCTCTAGGGGTACCCCCCTGTGTGGGCTGTATAATCTCAGTGTTAGGAGGGATGAGTCCTGTGTGACTGGCTGAATGGCCTGGGGTGGCCTGGGGCTGATGCCAGCCTTCTGACAGTGGGGGTAGGACCTGGTGGGGCAGGCTATGTGGTCTCGGGGGCGGGGGGGCAGCCCCTAGGACTGGTGCTGGCCAGCTGGTGGGTGGGTAATTTCACAGGGCTAATAAACTAGAGAGAGTACACCAAAAAAATCACTTGCCAGACTAGTGTCTGCATGATAGAACAATCTCCCAGAATTGGTGGTGGTCAGAATCTGTGTCCCCAGGGGGAGTTCCAGTTGCCTCCTGCCTCTCCAGGAGGCTCTCCGAGGTTAGCAAGTGGATCTGACTCAAGATCCTTTAAAATTATTGCCTCAGCCTGGGAGCTTGAAGCTTGTGAGAATTTGCACGTGCCCTTTGAGAACAGAGTTTCTGGTGCCCACAGTTCTCTGGTTCTTTGTACACAAGCCTTGCATCTTTCTGGTGCAGGACCTCTGGAGCCTGATATGTGGCTTGGACCTTTCACTCCCTGGGGAGAACCTCTGCAATTGTGATGATCCTTTCCTTTGTGGGTCACTTCCCTGGGGGTGTGGGTCTTGACTATACTGTGCCTCCACCCCTCCTACCTATCTCATCATAGGTCCTTCTTTATATCTTGGAAAGAAAGTGAAAGTGTTAGCTGCTCAGTCATGTCCAACTCTTTCCATGGACTCCATGGACTACAGTCTGCCTGGCTCCTCTGTCCATGGGATTCTCCAGGCAAGAATACTGGGGTGGGTTGCCATTTCCTTCTCCAAGGGATCTTCCTGACCCAGGGATTGAACCCAGGTCTCCTGCATTGCAGGCAGATTCTTTACCATCTGAGCCACCAGGGAAGCCCACCACTTTGTATCTTTAGTGGTGAAGAATCTTTTCTTCTGATCGTCAGCATGTTCTCATAGATAGTTGCTCTGTAAATAGTTGTGTGCCTGCAGGAGGAGGTGACTTCAAAAGTTTTCCTATTTTGCCTTGCATACCTCCTACCTCAAGGAACTAAATTTAGTCAGCAACCTATATAATCTCAGCAGATTTTTTCCTTAGAATCTCCTGTGAGGAATGCAGTCCAACCAACATTGACTTCAGCCTTTTTGATACTTTGAGCAGAGGACCCAGCTGAGCTGTGTTGTCCTGGTACTTCTGACCCACAGAACTATGAGATAATCAGTGGGTGCTATTTCAAGCCACTTTATTGTTGTTTAGTTGCTAAGTAGTGTCTGACTTTTTGTGACCCCCTGGATTATAGCCTGCCAGGCTCCTCTGCATAGGAGCCTGGATTTCCCAGGCAAGAATACTGGAGTGGGTTGCCATTTCCTTCTCCAGGATCTTCCTGACCCAGAGATCCAACATGTGCCTCATTATTGGCAGGCGGGTTCTTTACCACAGAGCCTCCAAGGAAACCTTCCAAGCCACTTAGTTTGTGGTATTGTGTAATGGCAGCGATAGAAAATGAATATACCATACTCTGGTTGTTTACATTATATTCTAAGCCATTGATCCCCATTACTTTATCATTATTGGTCAGTCCCTCATGCCTTGACTTCCTTTCTTTTCCAGTTTAGACTCTCTAGTCTGCCATTTAATTATTCCCTTATAAACACCCTCAGGTCTCTTTGTTCTTTCCCTTTTTAAAAAAAAATTTATTGGCTGCGCCAGGTCTTAGTTGGGGCATGCAGCATCTTAATTGTGGCGTGTGAATCTTTCACTGGCGGCATGCTAACTCTTAGTTGCAGCATGTGGGATCTAGTTCCCTGACCAAGGATCAAACCTGGATTGGGAGTACAGAGTCTTAGCCGCTGGACCACCAGAGAAGTCACTTGTTCTTTTATTTCAGTGCTGCGCAAACTTGACTGGGTGTAGCATCAGGGTCACCTGAAGGGCTTGTTAAAACACAAACTGCTGGGCCTACCTTCTGAGTTTCTGATTTAGGACATCTGGAATGAAGACTGAGACTTTACATTTCTTACCAGTTTTCAATAATTCTGATGCTCCTGGTCTGAAGACCACACAATCATAACCCCTGCCTTACTATGATCACTCTGATTGAACTCAACAGATTGAGGACAGGAGGAAAAGGGGACGACAGAGGATGAGATGGTTGGATGGCATCACTGACTTAATGGACATGAGTTTGGGACTCTTGAGAGTCCCTTGGACAGCAAGGAGATCAAACTAGTCAATCCTAAAGGAAACTAGTCCTGAATATTCATTGGAAAGACTGATGCTGAAGCTGAAGCTCCAATACTTTGGCTACCTGGTGCAAATAGCCAACTCATTCGAAGGGATCCTGATGCTGGGAAAGATTGAGGACAGGAGAAGGGGTCAACAGAGGATGAGATGGTTGGACGGCATCACTGATTTAATGGACATGAACTTGGGCAAGCTCCAGGAGATAGTGAAGGACAGGGAAGCCTGGCGTGCTGGAGTCCATGGGGTCGCAAAGAGTCGGACCAGCTTAGCGATTGAACAACAACATTGTCTTTTCTGGACCTGCAACCAACTAGCTGGATATTGCTTAAGAGAAATCACCAATTGGACTGACTGCTTTTGTTTAAATATGTGATTACAGACTCCAGATGGTCCCTCAACAACTGCCTGGCTGTCCGTTTACATTTCTCTAGTAAGGTCTCTAACTTTTCTCTCTTCTCAAACTTCCAGTATCCTGCTCACCCCTTAGTTTCAGCTGATAGCCTCACCTCCCACACTTCATTCACGAAGGTGAAGCCAGGAGATGTGAACTCCCTCGTCTTCCCATCCACAAGGCTTTAGCTCTGCTGCAGTCTGCTCCTTCTTCTGTTCTGTTCTACAAAAGATAGATCTTGCCCATAATCAGTCAACCTCTTCTCCACGCTCTACATCTTGTTGCCCTCATCTCACCAAGAACTCTACTTCTTTAATCCCCTCCTTTCTCCTTTGCTGCAGTCCATGGGGTTGCAAAGGGTCTGACATGACTGTGCAACTGAACTGAACTTTCTACTGTACTACTGATTGTGTTAATCTGATTATGCCTCATATCCCCATTTTTAACCCTCCCTAGATCATATTTAACTTCATGGCTGCAGTCACCATCTGCAGTGATTTTGGAGCCCAAAAAAATAAAGTCTGACACTGTTTGCACTGTTTCCCCATCTATTTCCCATGAAGTGGTGGGACCAGATGCCATGATCTTTGTTTTCTGAATGTTGAGTTTAAGCCAACTTTTTCACTCTCCTCTCTCACTTTCATCAAGAGGCTTTTTAGTTCCTCTTCACTTTCTGCCATAAGTGGTGTCATCTGCATATCTGAGGTTATTGATATTTCTCCCAACAATCTTGATTCCAGCTTGTACTTCTTCCAGCCCAGCGTTTCTCATGATGTACTCTGCATAGAAGTTAAATAAGCAGGGTGACAATATACAGCCTTGACGTACTCCTTTTCCTATTTGGAATCAGTCTGTTGTTCCATGTCCAGTTCTAACTGTTGCATCCTGATCTGCATACAGGTTTCTCAAGAGGCAGGTCAGGTGGTCTGGTATTCCCATCTCTTTCAGAATTTTCCACAGTTTATTGTGATCCACACAGTCAAAGGCTTTGGCATAGTCAATAAAGCAGAAATAGTTGTTTTTCTGGAGCTCTCTTGCTTTTTCGATGATCTAGCAGATATTGGCAATTTGATCTCTGGTTCCTCTGCCTTTTCTAAAACCAGCTTGAACATCTGGAAGTTTACGGTTCACGTATTGCTGAAGCCTGGCTTGGATAATTTTGAGCATTACTTTACTAGTGTGTGAGATAAGTGCAATTGCGCGGTAGTTTGAGCATTCTTTGGCATTGCCTTTCTTAGGGATTAGAATGAAAACTGACCTTTTCCAGTCCTATGGCCACTGCTGAGTTTTCCAAGTTTGCTGGCATATTGAGTATAGCACTTTCATAGCATCATCTTTCAGGATTTGAAATAGCTCTACTGGAATTCCATCATGCTTACTCCTTGGAAGAAAAGTTATGACCAACCTAGATAGCATATTGAAAAGCAGAGACATTACTTTGCCAACAAAGGTCTGTCTAGTCAAGGCTATGGTTTTTCCAAAGCATCCACAAGAGTTGAACTGTGAAGAAAGCTGAGCGCTGAAGAATTGATGCTTTTGAACTGTGGTGTTGGAGAAGACTCTTGAGAAGACTCTTGCATCTCCCTTGGACTGCAAGGAGATCCACCCAGTCCATTCTAAAGGAGATCAGCCCTGGGTGTTCTTTGGAAGGACTGATGCTAAAGCTGAAACTCCAGTACTTTGGCTACCTCATGGGAAGAGTAGACTCATTGGAAAAGACTCTGATGCTGGGAGGGATTGGGGGCAGGAGGAAAAAGGGACGACAGAGGATGAGATGACTGGATGGCATCACCGACTTGATGGACGTGAGTTTGAGTGAACTCCGGGAGATGGTGATGGAGAGGGAGGCCTGGCGGGCTGCGATTCATGGGGTTGCAAAGAGTTGGACACGACTGAGTGACTGAACTGAACTGAACTGAACTGAACTAAACTGAGATCATATTTACTCTCTCAGTCATCCCATTTCTCCATTTCTATTCACAGCAAAAATTCTTGAGAAGATTGTCAACTTACTGTGTTTCTACCTCCTCAATCCCCATTCCTTCTTTTGAAAGGTGCATGGGTGGTATATTTATTGATTAAAATATTACATTGGATAGTTGATATCTGTTAAGTTTTGTTCTGCAGTTCCCACTGTCATGAGTTGGTGGGTAAACCCCTAAATATGGCATTTAGAGCAAGTGCTACACAGAAAACAGAAGACAGTGGTGGTTTTTGTGACTCATAAGGGCATTCATGAAATTTATATTGAGTACCGACAATCCACCAGAGAATGTATCAGTGAAAAGCAGAGGTTTCTGTCCATGTGCTGTTTACTCTTCTGGAGAATATAAGAAATAAGCAATGACAACAAAAAGATAAAAGTATATGTTGGTGATATGTGATATAAGGGAAAATAAAGCTGAGAGAGTTAGGGTGTGTATGCAGGGGGATTGTAACTTTAAATATCATGGTCAGAAAGGGACCCTCTGAGAAGGTCATTTGAGTAAAGACCTGAGGAAGGTAGAAGAGTTAGCTGGGGAAGAAAAGGATGGAAGGAGAGAGCAGGTGCAAAGGCCTCAGGGTGTGAGCATGCCTGGCTGTGGAGTAACTGCAAGAAACTACAGACTTATCAAGGAGTTGGCCTGGAGCTAGATGAGCAAAGGGAGTGACCAAGAGTCATCAAGGAGCCGGACTGTGACAGGCAGGGCTTGGCAGACTTTCCTGTAAAGAGCCAGATAGTAAATATGTGAAGCTTTGCAGGACACATGTGGTTTCTATCACATATTTATCCCTTAAAAATGTTAAGCAACCTTTAAAAAGTGTTGAGGTCTTTTTTTTTCTGTAGTACAAGGGTTTGGCCCACTGGCCCTAGTCTGCCACCCTCTGAGACCTTGTAGACTGTTTTAAAGGTTTTGTTTTTACTCTGAGTGAGATGAGAGGCACTGGAGGATTCTGAGCAGAGTGACAGGGCCTCGTTTAGATTTTGGATGGATCTCTCCTGCTGTTGTGTGGAGAACAGCCGAAGGGGCGGGGAGGGGTGCCTTGTGAAGGAGGAAGCAGGGATGCTAGACTTTAGGTTGTACGTGGGGCAAAATAAACCACCCATCACTTAGAGACTGAAGCAACAAACTTTTACTGTCACTCATGGTTCTGTGGGTCAGGAATTTGGCCAAAGCGCAGCAGGACTACCAATCTCTGCTGGGCCTGAAATGTCCCATGTGGCTCCTTCACGCACATGTGTTCACAAACAGTCAGGGTCCTGGCTGCAACACACTTGGGGCCACAGGTCTGGGCAGCTTGGCTCCTGCTGTTGGCTGGATTCCTTGGTTCACCTCCAGATGGTCTGGTAGCCTCTCCCTCTTTTCCTGTGGCCTCTCTAACAGGGTGGCCAGACTTCTTACGTGGCGGTGCAGGGCTTCCAGAAGCGTAGGAGTAAAAGCTGGCAGGCCTTCTAAAGACTTTGGCTCAGCATCAGTTTTGCCACATTCTCTTTATTTAAAGCAGGTACCAGGCCAACTTTGATTTGAAGGGAGGAACCATTCAAGGACATGAATATAGGAGCTGAAGTTCCCTGAGGGCACCAAAGTGAAAGTCCGACACCACTGAATTGAAAGCTATTTCAGTAATTGAGGCAAGATGACATGGTGGTTTGGGCCTAGGTGTTAGCAATGGAGACGGGAGGAATTCATTGGTTTCTGGACGTGTTCTGAAAGTAGAGTTGAGAGGATTTGCTGGTGGCGTTGTAGGCAGGTGTGAGACAGACAGTTCAGGGTGACTCAGGTTTTCAAATTGAACACCTGGAAGAATGTTATTTACTGAGAAGCAGAAGACTAGGGGAGGGGCAGGGTTAGTAGAACTGTTAGTTATTCCAATTTGGAATTTTAAGCTTGAGATTTCTGTTGGACATACAAGTGAGATATCAAGGAACAGCTGAATATTCAGGTTTGGAGAGGTCTGTTGTGGATATATAATTTTCAAGTTGTTTCAGGGTATAGA
Source organism: Bos javanicus (assembly GCF_032452875.1). Classification (NCBI taxonomy): domain Eukaryota; kingdom Metazoa; phylum Chordata; class Mammalia; order Artiodactyla; family Bovidae; genus Bos; species Bos javanicus. The sequence goes on along the minus strand of NC_083882.1, from coordinate 43,114,300 downwards.
TGGTATTTTAAGACCATGAGACAGGATGTCACCAAGGCAGCTTGAAAGCAAGAAAGGGAAATTTCCAGGAGGCAGAAATCAAAATGCAGCCCAAAGCTAGTATGCTGAGCAGAATTCAGAGCTGGGACAGGATGGGTCTCAGGCACTAAGGATGGGATTTCATGTCATTATGGCAACAGGAGATTAGGCTTTGGACTCGCTAAGACTTGGACCTGGGATGAAGGTCCCATCATAACATATGAAAGAGTCCACTGAAAGTCTAGCAGAGTGAATCAGAATCAGTACTCCGTGGAGAAATTTCAGAACAGTGTGGACAAGGAGGTGTTCCTAAAACCTTTCAGGGAGAAAGAACCATTTTCTACAAAGCCTTAAAGATAAGACATCAGAATTCTCACCTTTCTCATGGAAAGCTAGGAAGCAATGGAAAAATGCCTCCAAATACTGGGAAAAAAAATTTTTTTTTAATGTAGAATTCTAACCCTACCAAGCTATCAAGTGATGGTAGAAAAAATTCTTCAGACATGCAAAGTCTAAAAAATGTTGCTTCCAATGCACTCTTGGGACATAACAGGAGAATTTGCTCCAGGAAAACAAGGGGATAAACCAAAAGGGAGGAAGAATGGGAACTAGGGGACCAGGTCTTTATCACGAAAGTGAGGGAAAGGAAGTCCCCAAAACAATGGTGAATGAAAAAGCCAAGATGATGATGATGCTGCAGGCTTAGAGGACAACCAGCTCACGCTGGAACCAGTCAGAAGGCTCCAGGGAAGATTTCAAGGAGATGGGATAGACAGCATGCCTAAAGGGAAGAAGTATGCTTGAAAGGAGATTCACACAGCTGATGGAATGTTTGAAGATACATTAGGATAAGGACATAGAAGACTAAAGGAAATAAAAATCTAGGATTTTCTAAAATGGGGAAACAAAACTAAAAGTTGCCAGTTGATTGTAATATGCATCATGACTTCAGAGATGTTAAAATGTGAACAAATGTGCATGTTAGAATCAAAATCCAGTAGTTCATTAGGAAGGGCCTATGAGGGGTAAGAATTTGTTAGTTTTTATATGCTGAGATTCAGCTCCCCTAACACTCCTGACTAATAATTTGGTTGAGTCTAAATTTCTTTCAGGGACTTCACTGGTGGTCCAGTGGCTAAGACTTGGCGCTGTCGATGCAGAGGCCCTGGGTTTGATCCCTGGTCAGGGGACTAGATCGCACATGCTGCATCGAAGGGTTCACATGCTACAACTAAGCATCCTGCTAGCTTTGACTAAAGATACATAAATAAATTTCTTTCATTCCTAAGACTTTTTCTTCAATTCTGAAAAAAAATACTCAGTGCTTTTCAAATATTGCTCTTTCTGCTATTTCTTTCAATTCTCTTTCTCTGGAACTCTTATTATATGAATATTTCAAGCCTTGAATCTGTTCTCCATGTTTTAACTATGGTTACTTTCCATTCACCTCATATTATACTGTAAGTGAGCTCCTGAGTTGTCTTTTGCAATTCTGTAATTCACTCTCTGAATGTGTTCAATCTCGAGTTTCTCCTGTTACAGCCTTTTTAAGCTTTTTATCTTTGGCTGCACTGAGTGGCTTGCAGGATCAGATCTTAATCAGGGATTGAACCCGGGCTTTCCGCAGTGAAAGTACAGTGTCCTAAAGACTGGGAATTGCCCCATTGGTGACTTTTAGATTTCAATGAGGGTATTTTTCATTTTAAGGATTTCTGATTGGTTATTGTTCATATTGTTCATTTCAGTCTGTTTTTGCCTAATAATTTCCTCTTGAAATCAAAGGTGTGCATTCATCTCTGAACATTTTCAACATCCTATTTTAAAGTCTCTTTACACTCTTTCACAAATTTTCAGTGGAAATTTGAGAAAATTTCTGATCTGATGGTTAATTTCAAAGGCCATCTCCCTCTCACCAAGTAGGTTCTTTCATATGTTTTGGAATTATAGTTTGAGTAAGAGAATGTTTGTTTTTGTTTGATTTCTCTCTTTTTCTGACTTTCCTCTCATTCCCTTCTCAAGATTCCACCGTCTGGCCCTCTGGCCCTCAACCTAGATAGAGCCAGGAGAATTATGATCCTCCATCCCCAGAGGTTAGGAATGTCACATCTGGTCAAGGGCCAGGAGATGACTTGATGATCAAGCAAGGTGCCCTCACCTCCCCAGACACTAATAAAGCCAGAGTCCCACTGTTTTATTCAGGTTCTTTTCACAAGCAGTGGAGCAGACATAAGCCTCTGGTATCAAGCCATGAGTTTCAGTCCCCTCATTAAAGGGAGCACTTGATCCCCATAGTCACTGAACGTCTACCCAACTGCCAATGTCCAGCTTCCAGACTTGGAGCCCATAAGCCTGAGACATGGGCCCCACTGATCTTACTGTGTTTCTGTTTCATTTCTGGCTCATGGACATATGTGAGGGTACAGCTATATCTTTTTTACTTTTAATCTATTTGGCTGCATTGGGTCTTAGTTACAGCATGCAAGATCTTAGGTTGTGGCACGTGGGCTTTAGTTGTAGTATGTGGGGTCTAGTTCCCTGACCAGGGATGGAATCTGAGCCCCCTGCCTTGGGAGTATGCAGTCTTAACCACTGGACCACCAGGAAAGTCCCCAGCTATATCTTTTTTAAAAAAATCATTTCTTTATATATATATATATATTTTAAACATTCTCCTTTTATTTATTTATTTTTTCTTTTAGCTGTGGCTCATAGCATGTGGGATCTTAGTTCCCCAACTGAGGATCGAACCTGTGCCCTCTCCGGTGGAAGCACAGAGTCTTAACCACTGGACTGCCAGGGAAGTCCCCATTTTTATATTTTTAAATGTCATGGCTGGCTATATGTTTGAAGTAAGGGGGTTTTGGAAGATAAAAACTCACTTCCTTGTGTTGAATTTGGTCTCCTCACACCTGCTTTCTGTCCCCCATCCCGCTACTTTTCCCACTAAGTCAAAGCCACTGATGATGATGTCCAGGTTGCCGAATGCAGTGTATGTTTCTCTGTCCCGATCATACCTGACTATTTGGCAGCTTTGATGTAACTACTTGCTCTGTTCTCAAAACATCCTTCTCTGCTTGGCTACCCAACATTCTCCTGTTCTCATTCTCATTGCCTTTTAGCATCTCAATAGATCAGCGGTTTTAAGATATTCCTTTGTCTTCTGCCATTTATCATTGTTGATGATGGCCTGCTAAAGCCTATTCAACTTCTGTAGGTATTCTGTCTTTTTCCATAGATTGTTTTTAAATTTTGTCTCTTACTTTTGATGTTCTTCAATTTTACCATGATGTCTAGGGTTGAATTTATTTGTATTTTGCTTAATATTTGTCACCTGAACCTGATGGATAATGTGAATTTGGGTCCCACACTGGTGTAGAACAGGCAGGCTTGGGGTCCCAAATTATCCCTGGTGATTCCTTTTCTGCCTGTGACCCAGGCCAGTGGTGAATGTTCTTGCTCCTTCCCCAGGGTAGTAAGCAGAGTTTTTCTATCCTTCTGTGGGGAGTAGATAGGACTTTTATTCCAATTTCAGGTCTTGTCAGGGCTCAAGGCCTCATCTTCTGCAGCCATAGCAACATTAAAATCTCACCCCTAATGCCTAAGACCTGTCCTGTCTCAGCTTTGCATTCTGCTTACTGTGATGGCTTTGGGTTTCTATTGATTTCTGGCCCCTGAGAATTTCCCTTTTTCGCTTTCAATGTCAGATACATCTTAAGAAAAAATTATCCAGCATTTTTCTTTGTGTGAGCAGTGAGTTCTGCTTCAGTTCCGTCAGCTTGTCTTGGTTTCCAGACACTGTTTTGCAATACAAAGCCAAGTATTTAACTCTTTCTCCTCACTGGGTTCTTTTGGGTCTTATTTCCTGTGTCAGTAGAGCTCATCTTTAAGATCTAGTACAACTAAGCTGGTGAAAATTGAGTTTTGGTCAATTAAAGCCAATGTTTAATACAGTGGGGTTTGGGAATTTCTGACCTTCAGGATAGAGGTCAAGTTCCCCAAACATTTTTAAAAAATATTAATGATTTACAATATTAATTAGTTTCAGGTGTACAGCATAGTGATTCAGTATTTTTATAGATTGTTCCCCAAATATTCTGATCCTAAGTATGTTCCTAACTCTACTTCTTATTATCTTCTTATACACCCAATCTTTTGATACACCCAAGTACCTGCTATTTTCCAAGTACCCCTGAAGTTTCTCACATCCATGACTTTCATATTACTCCTCACCCAAAATACTTAAACACTTTTTTTTTTTTTTAATTGGAGAATAGTTGCTTTACAGTGTTGTGTTGGTTTCTGCTGTACAGCAGCGTGAATCAGCCATTAGTATATATATATATCCCCTCCCTCATGAACCTCCCTCCCACTACTCAGAATACTGCGCCATCACTTCAGGCCAAATCCAAGCTGCGTTTCAAAGTCCGGCTCAGCTGGTGCTCCTTAAGTTACCTGTGCTTCCTCTGAGTTTCTGTCACTGAGGGAAGCAGCTATGGTATGAAGGACTGAATCTGTGACTTGATATCGGGACCTGGTTTTTCTACTCTTTAGCGATCTGAGCCTCAATTCTTCTTTCTTTCTTTTTTTTAAAAATATTTGTTTACTTAGGCTGTGCCGGGTCATAGCTGTGGCATGCTGGACCTTTAATTATAGCATACAAACTCTTAGTTGTGGCATGTAGGATCTAGTTCCCTGACCAGGGATTGAACCGGGGCCCCTTGCCTTGGGAATGAAGAGTCTTAGCCACTGGCCCACTAGGGAAATTCTTCAATTTTTCTTATATAAAACGGAGGTACAAATATCTACCCCATGGAGTTAAAGTTTCTTTTGTGACTCTTTTGCTTTTGAGTGACAGAAAAACCCAACCCAAATTGGCTTCTGATGAAACAATATTTATTGGTTTGTACAGGTGAAAAGTTGAGGGGCAGAGATGGCCTCAGGCAGGGGTGAAGTCCAGGCTCAAATGATATAATCAAGAGTTGGTATCTCTCCTTCTTTCAGTTCTGCTTTTTGCTCTGTCACCTTCAGGCTTAGGTTCAAAGAGTGGCAGCAGTCCCAGAACACACAGTCTTTGTGCTCTGAATCTAGCAGACTCATTTGGAATCTCTTTCTCAAAAGTCCTAACTAGGAGTTTCCCTGGATGACCAGTGGGTTAGGACCCTGTACTTTCACTGCTGAGGCCTGGATTGGATCCCTGGTCAAGGGACTAAGATCCCACAAAGCTTGCAGTGTGACCAAAACCAAAGAAATCCTAATTGAATTTTCATTGCCCTCAGTGAGTGATGTGCCCGTCCCTGAGGTGGTCACTAATGGCTAGGAGAACTCCATGCTTGGATTGGCTGGGGCCCAGGAAACTTGTTCTACCTCAGACCCTGGGTGCAGGCCTGGGAGTAGGACACAGGATCAGAGCGGGTGGGTGGAGTTTCTTCCCTGAGAGGTTAGGGTACACTTAACCCAGAGGGGGAAATGATGCTGAATGAGAATTATGGCAGATGCCCACCACAAGTTGTGTCAAGGAGCAAGTGAGATATATAAGGAAACTGACTTCAGAAAGCCCCATTCAAATATAAATGATGATTATTCTTTGGTTATCTCTCTCGTGGCATGTATCACTTTCTTCCTTCAATTACAGCCATCAAATTCATGCTTTATCTCCTTTACTGCACCCTGAGCAGCTAAAGAACAGGATCTGTGTCCTGGTCAGATCCTGGGTGGGTATTTCACTATTTCTGACTCAGCACAAAGAAAATAGAAAGTACTCAAAAATTGATTATGGGTTAACTGAATGAGCCTAAAATCCCCAACATTTCCCAGAATTGTGCTAGGCCAAACTCTTGAAGGACTGGGGAACTTTACGCTTTCAGTGCAGTCATAGGCCAGTCAGCTCTGACTTTTTTCACAGTGACTGGAGGGGTAGGTATGTACATGCTCATTTGCTTCATTGGTGTCCGACTCTTTGCAGGAGAGGAGCCTGTAACCTTAAGGGATTCTCCAGGCAAGAATATTGGACTGGATTGCCATGCTCTTCTCCAGGGGATCTTCCCAATCCAGGGATGGAACACATGTCTCTTGCATTGCAGGCAGATTCTTTACCCACTGAATCACCTGGGAAACCCCTGGGAGGGTAGGGTGAGAAATAATTTCAGGAAGATGTGTCCTTGTATTGATTTGTTGACCTGGCCAACCTAAAGCCATTCAAAGAAAAGTAAAGTCCTTCTGGTTTGTTTACTTATTTGATTTCTGGATTATTTTTCTCTTCCTGCCCTCACAATTGGGGAATGGGCTTCAGGAAAGTACAGACTGAATGAAAGAATTTTCCAAAGGCACTGATCAGCAGGACAGGTTTGGGGCTCCCTCCTTCTTCTTGAGACCTGTGCGTCCAGGAATTTTTGAGTTTAATTAAAGGAACTGGATATCAGATCTACTTGAGCAGCTGGACGGCCAGCCCAGTGAATCTCTTCTGTGTCTCTGAGATTGTATTCTTTGTAATCCTTGGATTTCCTATCTGAACATAGAGACTGGAGCTACTGGGGCCATACTGGAGTTTAGGAAATGAACTCTCAAGAGAGGGGATGAAGGATCTAAAACACATCTTCTAAAATTTCTTTTATGTTTCTTTATTTGGCTGCATTGGATCTTAGTTGTAGTGGGATCTTCATTGCGTCATGCACAATCTTTCGTTGCAGGGCACAGACTCTAGTTATAGCACATGGGCTGCAGAGTGCACAAGCTCAGTAGTTGTGGCTGGCGGACTTGGCTGCTCCATGGCATGTAGGATCTTAGTTCCCCAACCAAGGATTGAACCCACGTCCCCTGCATTGCAGGGCGGATTCTTTAACCAATGAGCCATCAGGGAAATCCCTCAAATCACATATTTTTGTGTGTGTTTTTTGGTAATTTTATTTATTTATTTGACTGTGCCGGGTCTTAGTTGCAGCACGCAGGAACTTTTAGTTGTGCTATGCGAACTCTTAGTTGTGACATGTGGGGTCTAGTTCCTTGATCAGGGATCGGAACCCAGGCCCCCTACATTGGGAACATGGAATCTTAAGCCACTGGACCACCAAGGAAGTCCCCCACATCACCTCTTAAAATAGTTTACAGGGGACCCCTGCTCCAAAGTTGGCCTGGACCTCGTTTTTTACTGATTTTGCAATAAAAATACCAATTCTTCAGTCACAATTGTTAAGCAGGAAAGGTGATATGGCTTATTGTTGTTCAGTCACTCAGTTGTGTCCGACTCTTTGTGACCCCATGGACTGCAGCACACCAGGGTTTCCTGTCCTTCACCATCTCCCAGAGCTTGCTCAGACCCATGTCCATCGAGTGGGTGATGCCATCCAACCATCTCATCCTCTGTTGTCCACTTCTCCTCGTGCTTTTAATCTTTCCCAGCATCACGGTCTCTTTTAATGAGTTGGCAGTTTTCGTCAGGTCGCCAAAGTATTGGAACTTCAGCTTCAGCATCAGTCCTTCCAATGAATATTCAGGATTGATTTCCTTTAGGACTGACTAGTTGGATCTCCTTGCAGTCCAAGGGACTCTTAAGAGTCTTCTCCAACACCACAGTTCAAAAGTATCAATTCTTTGGCGCTCAGCCTTCTTTATGGTCCAACTCTCACATCCATATGTGACTGCTGGAAAAACCATAGCTTTGACTAGACAGACCTTTGTTGGCAAAGTAATGTATCTGTTTTTTAATACCCTGTCTATATTTGTCATAGCTTTTCTTCCAAGAAGCAAGTGTCTTTTATTTTCATGGCTGCAGTCACCATCTGCAGTGATTTTGGAGCCCAGGAAAAATAAAGTCTGTCACTGTTTCCATTGTTTCCCCATCTATTTGTCATGAAGTGATGGGACTAGATGCCATGATCTTAGTTTTTGAATGTTGAGTTTTAAGACAGCTCTTTCACTCTGCTCTTTCACCTTCATCAAGAAGCTCTTTAGTTCCTCTTTGCTTTCTGCCATTAGGGTGGTGTCATCTGCATATCTAAGGTTATTGATATTTCTCCCGGCAATCTTGATTCCAGCTTGTTCTTTATCCAGGCTGCCATTTCTCATGATGTACTCTGCATATATGTTAAATAAGCAGGGTGACAATATACAGCCTTGACATACTCTTTTCCCAGTTTGGAACCAGTCCACTGTTCCATGTCCAGTTCTAACTGTTGCTTCTTAACCTGTATACAGATTTCTCAGGAGGCAGTCAGGTGGTCTGGTATTCCCATCTCTTTAAGAATTTTCCACAGTTTGTTGTGATCTACATAGTCAAAGGCTTTAGCATAGTCAATGAAGCAAAAGTAGATGTTTTTCTGGAATTCTCTTGCTTTTTCTATGATCCAATAGATGTTGGCAATTTGATTTCTTGTTCCCCTGCCTTTTCTAAATCCAGCTTGAACATCTGGGAGTTCTCGATTCATGTACTGTTGAAGCCTACTTTGTAGAATTTTGAGCATTACTTTGTTAGCATGTGGAATGAGTGCAATTGGGTGGTAGTTTGAACATTCTTTGGAGAAGGCAATGGCACCCCACTCCAGTACTCCTGCCTGGAAAATCCCATGGACAGAGGAGCCTGGTAGGCTTCAGTTCATGGGATTGCTGAGGGTCGGACACGACTGAGCGACTTCACTTTCACTTTTCACTTTGATGCATTGGAGAAGGAAATGGCAACCCACTCCAGTGTTCTTGCCTGGAGAATCCCAGGGACGGGGAGCCTGGTGGGCTGCCGTCTATGGGGTCACACAGAGTCGGACACGACTGAAGTGACTTAGCAGTAGCAGTTGAACATTCTTTGGCCTTGCCTTTCTTTGGGACTGGAATGAAAACTGACCTTTTCCAGTCCTGTGGCCACTGCTGAGTTTTCCAAATCTGCTGGCGTATTGAGTGCCACACTTTCACAGCATCATCTTTTAGGATTTGAAATAGCTCAGCTGGGATTCCATCACCTCCACTAGCTTTGTTCATAGTGATGCTTCCTAAGGCCCACTTGACTTGGCACTCCAAGATGTCTGGCTCTAGATGAGTGATCACACCATTGTGGTTATCTGGGACATGAAGATATTTTTTGTACAGTTCTTCTGTGTATTCTTGCCACCTCTTCTGGATATCTTTTGCTTCTGCTAGGTTCATACTGTTTCTGTCCTTTATTGTGCCCATTTTGCATGAAATATTCCCTTGGTATCTCTAGTTTTATTGAAGAGATCTCTAGTCTTTCCTATTCTATTGTTTTTCTCTGTTTCTTTTCATTATTCACTTAGGACGGCTTTCTTATCTCTCCTTGCTATTCTTTGAAACACTGCATGGCAGATGGGCATGTCTACTTTTCTCCTTTGCCTTTTGCTTCTCTTCTTTTCTCAGCTATTTGTAAGCCTCCTCAGACAATCGTTTTGCCTTTTTGCATTTCTTTTTCTTGGGGATGGTTTTTGTCAACTGACTCCTGTACAATGTTACGAACCTCCATCCATAGTTCTTCAGGCCCTCTGTCTATCAGATCTAATCCCTTGAATTTTTTGATATGGCTTAACATATGGAGGCTGTGGGGACCTACTGATTTTCAAGCTGGCCTCTCTTCTATTGTAGCAATAATGCTAATCCAAGAACTTGGGCCCTATCAGGGCAGAAACAACGGGGACAGTTTTTTAGAGAAGGAAATTTACATGATTACATGTATATTGAATATGGACATAAGCACTTGACTAAATTGTAGAATCATTGTTGGAAATAGTGTTGTAGCTCCTCTATATCAAAGAAAGTTACTGGTTGGTAGGGGAGTGGGAATGAAAATTGTCTGTGGGCACTGTTAGTAGGTTAGGAGTCACCAAAGGAAAATCTAAGCTGGTGAGTCAGTAGCTCCCAGTCTGTTGCTTGGCAAGCTTGAGCTCACAGGCCAGGTGTTGCTTGAAAGGAACTCCTTCACTGTCTTTACTTCCTGGACTCTCCAAGTCACTACAGATTCATTTCTGGAAGGATATCCCTTGACCTTACCACCCTTTCATGTCTCTGTCACTTCCCCAGTTGGCATTTTCTCTCTTTTCCTGACACTGGCTTCCTCTTTGGCCTCAGCAGAGCCTCAGCGGTGTTCTCATAACTATTTTGCATAATGCTGTCCTTGCTTGAACCTGCTGATTGGTCTCTCCTTCCCAAAGGTAGCCACAGGTGTTCTGCCCAAGGGACCTGTATCAGCATGGCCAGAGAGAAATGGCCTAGACCTGGAAGCTACACAGAGGTGGGTTCTAATCCTGGTTCTGCCATTTATTTAACAGGATGAACTTGAGCAAGATATTTCATTTCTCTGAAGTCTTAATTTCCTCATCTGTGAAATGGGGATAATTTATCTTACTGGGTTTCTATGAGGATTTGATAAGTTAAAGACCTAGGATAGTGAGCAGGTTGACCCTTGGTTGACCCTTGGCAGCTCTTACTAAAAGGGAAGAGCAGACTGGCAGGGACACACTGCACAGCATCACCTGCATCTCACCAGTGATAGCATCTGACCAACAGAATCAGGCGTTTACACTGGGGAAACTTCCTGCATAGATGGAGCCTCTACTTCCTCATTTGTAACCTGCTCTAATATTGCACCGTCTGTCGGTCCGGAAATTGTTCTTAATATCTAGCCTAAGTTCCTCCTAACTGCCATGTGTCATATCACAGTTTTTAAAAAATGACACACAAATAGACTCATGAAAATGAGCAGAGTTTTCTATGAGTCAGAGGCATTCACAGGCCTTGGATTTACTCTTAAAGAAACCAGGGAATGCTTGTTGTGTGACCCCTGTAGACCAGGGACTGTGCTGGCCTATGCTGGAAGCTCCAGAGAGGTGTGACAAGACTCTCTTGAGACTCATGTGCCGTTTGGGCCAGTGGTCAAAGTCTTTCACTCTCTCTTTTAATTTTTCGGTTGCAAGTGAATGACTGATCCTGATTTATAAAATCTGGGAACACAATAAAGGACTTTAGTAGGACTGATCATGTTGGTAACGAATCATAAATACCCAGTTGGGCTCTGGCAAGGATTGAAATGATTTTGTCTTCGTGTTTGATATTTAAGCAGATGACACTGACCAGCCACACACAACAGATTATATTGTTCAACTGTGCATGTGCGTTTTGCAGCTCATCCTTGCTGGGCTATTATTACGAATTACGTCTTTTCAGCTATGTGGCCCCAAATCTCAGTATATGAGCAGCTCCTGTGAGAAGGAAATGTTTGCACATTCCACATATATCCATCCTATGGACGTGCTCTAAACCTACCAGCTGAGGTTGCAAACTGATACTCTATGCACCACAGATAGCTTGTAGATGTATTCTATTTGGCCCCGCAGTGTTTTGTTTTTAAAACTGAATTGGTTGGAGATTTCCCTGGTGGCCCCATGATAAAGAATCCACCCTGCAATGCAGGGGATATGGGTTCGATTCCTGGTTGGGGAACTAAGATCCCACATGCTGCATGCCACAACTACGAAGCCTGAGAAGCACAACTAGAGAATCCACGTGCCACATCGAGAAGATTCCAAATGCTGCAATGAAGATCCTGCGTGCCACAAGTAAGACTCAACACAGACAAATAAATATTTAAAAAATTGAATTGGTTGCCCTAATCTAAAACTTCATATGATTCATATGATCCAGTTTTTTGGCTTTTCTTGAAAAAGGGAAGATTTGGCAACAATAAAGCTGCATTTCCTCACCATAGCATCACCTGGGTTTGAGTAGCAATGCTGCCTGTAGATGGGAGCACCATTCCCTACTGCTTCATTTCCACTCATTTTCCTTCATGTATGGACCCTGCCTGGGCCCTGAAGGCATTTGAACTGGGGACTCCTGGTCTGTGAAGTCCCCTTTGGTTGTTGATAAAAGAGCATAGCTACTAGTGATCTGTTCCTTTGGGCTCTCAAACTTCTTGCCCTACACCAGAAACCAGTGTTTATGATTCCTACAGATACCAGCAGAAATCAGTTGTTTGGGATTCCTTCCCTGAGTTTATAATAAACATCACAGGTACGTGTCATGTTACCAGTAGGTCCTCATATGAGGATCAAGGGCATGAAGCTCTCGTTGCAATTTGCCTTGCCACATTATTTCTAGGTTCTTCAGAGTCCAGGAGATTTCTTTCTGTGCAGAGAAGCATTTTCTACAACTTCCAGTCTAATTGATGCTCAGTTTATCAAATTTATATGCCTAATCAACTGACAAAACTAATAAATTTTTAAAGTTTCTCAAAATACAATTTTACATTTAAATCCTATTGTAAAATGTTTGTTTTGGCTGGAAATAACAGAAAGCCCTGAAGTGGGGTGGGCTGTGGGCACGGTGCACCTGGGCTGCAGCTCCACTTCGTCATGATCCTCTTGGTTCTGCCCTTCTCCGTGTGCGGGCACCACCCGCAGGCTTGTAGCATTGTGGCTGCTGCAATGACATTGTCATATCCAGACACAACAAGTCAGAGAAAGCAAGACTCTTACTTCCCTTTGTTTGTAACTGAGGAAAACTCCCAGAAGCTCTCTGTGGACTTTAACTCCCATGTCTTTGGCCAGAGTTGTGTCACATGCCTGTTCCTAAACCAGTCACTGCTGAGGAGAATGGGATGGCCATTTGGCTTTTACTAATTATCCCAGAGTGGAAGGACTGTTGAGAAATCCATCCTAATGATCACCACATCACTTACTGAAATTCCCTTAAACAATCCAAATAGTAAACACAAATCCAGTAAGACTAATTCCTCAAACATTTGAAACGTCCCAACACACCAAATAGCAGACAGAAACATTAAAACAAAGTACTCACAAAGGCTATAACCACGTTTAAGTCTGAATTGTTAAAACTATGGATTTAATTTCTTTTTCATTATTTCTATACTTATTCATGGAAATAATATTTATTTAGATACTTTTTTCGGTTACAGTGATTTTACTAGACCTCCAATTAAAATAATACTATTTCATACTGGCCAGGGTTGTAGGTTATTTATGTAGGTTGGGGTTATTTAAAATTTAAAAAGTTCATTTATTTGGCAGTGCCAGGTCTTAGTGTGGCACATGGGATCTTTGATCTTCATTGCAACGTGCAGGACCTTTAGTTGAGGCATGTGGGATCCAGTTCCCTGACCAGGGATCAAATCTGGGCCCCCTGCATTGGAAATGCAGTGTGGAATCTTAACCATTGGACTAGCAGGGAACTCTTGGGGTTACATATAATTGATTCTTGGCTGGAGCAGAGGATTTGGTGACATCTTCTAAACTTGAGCTAGTGTGCATGAGTCTGCCCTCCTCTCTTTTATTGTAACAGCTTTACTGAGATAAGATTTACGTACCATATCATTCACCTTTTGAAATATACAATTCGATAGCTTTTAGTATATTTACAGAGTTGTGCTACCATCACGCAATCAATTTTAGAGCATTTCCATCATGGCAATGGGAAATTCATTAGGAGTCACTCCCCATTTCCCTCCTCTTCCAAGCCCCAGGCAACCAGCAGAGACGGCATTTTCTGTCTCTATGGATTTGCCTATTTTGGCCACTTCGTTCAAATGGAACCATAGACTATGTGGAGGCTGGGACCCTTTTAATCATTAAACACTTTACGTGCTCCATCAGTGGCATTTGTCATGTCTGTTTCATGTGCTTCCCAGGTGGCACTAGTGGTAAAGAATCCGCCTGCCAATCCTCCTGTGAGATGTAAGGGATGTGGATTTGATTCCTGGGTTGTGAAGATCCCCTAGAGGAGGGCATGGCAACATAGACAGAGGAGCCTGGTGGGCTATAGTGCATAGGGTTACAAAGAGCCAGACACAACTGGAGTGACTTAGCACACATACAGCCCTTTCATAGGGGGATTTCCTGAAATTATGTAGCTTTGCTTAGTTAGTGCAGGTATGCCTCATTTTATTGTGCTTTACTTATTGCACTTCACAGATACTGTGCTATTTATAAACTGAAGGTTTGTGGTGACCTTACACTGAACAAGTCTATCAATTCACAATATTTTAGACTTTTTCACTATTATTATATTTTTATGGTGATATGTGAACACTGATTTTTTATATTATTTACTGTTTACTATTGCATGAAGATTATGACTCACAGAAGTCTCAGGTGACAGCAGTTTTTAGCAATAAAGTATTTTGTAATTAAAGTAGGTACAGTGGGTTTTTTTTGGCAATGCTGTTGCACAAATAGACTACAGTATAGTGTGAACATAACTTTTCTATACACTAGGAAAACCAAAAAATTCATGTGATTTGCTTTATTGCATAGTCACTCATAGACTCATAGACTCTCCTTTATTGCATATTTGCTTTATTGCAGTATATGATTTATTGTGATAGCTGGAAATGAATTTAACCCTCAGTATCTCTGAGGTATGCTTGTATTATACAATTAGTTGTGCTGCCTTTGTTATATATTTACACAGTTGTTTGGAATGACTGGAAATATAAGCATTCTCTCCCTTCTTTTCTTCCTTCATGCCTTCCTTTCATGAATAAGCATTGAGCATCTTCTCTGTGTCAGGTATGGCAGTCACTTGAAATACAGCACAGAACATGTGGGTAAGCCATTCCCCTCATGGACTTAGAGTTGGGTAGATGTCCTGTCCTTTCTGCTGATGACTTGAAAAGGCCACGACATGTGGATGCTGCTGAGTACCACTCAAGAACTGTTTAGGGTCCTCAGAATAGCTTCCTGATCTCTCTCATACGTCCAATCTTCCCTTAGCTCTCCTACCGTCTAACCTTTGACATACAATCTTCAAGTGTATACTTACCAACATTTATGCAAACTTTTCCATACATGGTTAATTATCTTATTATCACAATAACAACTCATGAAATATGTATCAGATTTGCTTTGTTACCACATTTTATTTGATCACAACACTATGCTGTTCATTTGTTTCATATTTATATCTACATTATTCCCCAAAAAGGATCAAAATTGAAGCAGAACACATGTCATTTCTAAATAACCAAGGTATAGATGTTAACAGCTAAGAAAATCTTTCTTACAGTTGAGCCCTAAATTTATTTTGGATCAAAAAAAGAATGCAAACAAATTTGCATCCGTGAAGAGACTTCTGAGTGGTGACAGATGATTCAAACAAAGATTATAAAAGAGAAGAAATTATAATCATAGATTTGGTGAGGGGTTAAAAATTAAGGAAGTAGAACATATATTAAATTATTATATCATATATTAGAATAAGTAGGAGTTGGATAAAAGTGGAAAGATTTAATGCAAATTGATGGGGACTCAGGAGGAAAAATACTTTTCAAGTTTGTCACCTGTAAACAACTTTACTTACTACCAAATTGATTTGCACACCCAATATCCAGATTTTGGATTCTACTATGCTCCTTTAAAAAAGCCTAGACTTTAAAAAATATACATATATATTTATTTAGTTGGTGCTCCAGGTCTTAGCTGTGGCATGTGAGATCGGGTTCCTTGACCAGGGTTTTTAACTTGGGCTGCTTGCATTGGGAACATGGAGTCTTAGCCTCTGAACCACCAGGGAAGTTCCCAAGACTTTTGAAAGCTTAGTTAATTCCATGTCTTGGAACAGGGAAAAACCAGGGAGGGCTCATAGTATCTGAGAAAATGATGCTTCCAAAAACACTTGAAATAGTACTGACTGGACATTGAAGCCAATATAACAGGGCTCTCAATGGCCATGTTGTCTCTTTGAGCATCAAAAAAGAATAATAATTATAGTTAATTAAAACATTTCTAAAGTCCATGATTCAAAGTGAAAGTTTTAAAGAAGCATATAAAAAGGTAATTATAATGCCAAAGGAGGTTAAATATAATACAATACATTTAAATTCTTATTAGTTTTCAAAGTAGGTGTTAATAGTTTTGGCTGCTTTGTTTCTTCTGGTAGGTACATTTTCTGTAGTTCTGGGGCTTAGGGCAGGCCACCCCAAAATGTGTCTCATAGCATATAGGTTATTTTGAATAAAGTTACTTAAGAAATGGCCAACATAAGAGGTATACTTTGACCTCCCCTCATTCTCCCTGAAAGCAAGAAATAGATCTCTCATGTGAAAGGTGCCCTCCCTGCATCTGGAGGCAGAAGGAGACCCTATCCCTAGAGATAAGGAATTCAGGCCAAGATTCCTGAACAAACAAATCCTAAACAAACCTTGTTACTTCTTTAATTTACTACCCCAAGCCCAAACTCTGTTTAGATTCTTCACTAACTGAGCATCCAAAACCAAAAATTCTTTGTCATCACTTCTTCACAAATTTATTGTTTTGTTTTTATCTAAAAAATATAAAAGTTGCCTGCGTTGGCCAATTCTTAGGTCCCATTTCTATGGCATCTCCATGTGCATGAATTAAAATTTGTTTCATTTTGCCTGTTAATCTATTTTATGTCAATTTTATTATTAGTCCTACAGGAATTCAAGAGGGATAAGGTAGAAATGTCAGTTTCCAGGAGAAATATCAATAACCTCAGATATGCAGATGACACCACTGTTATGGCAGAAAGCAAAGAAGAACTGAGGAGCCTTTTGATGAAAGTGAAAGAGGAGAGTGAAAAAGCTGACTTAAAACTTCAACATTCAAAAAACTAAAATCATGGCATCTGCTTCCATCACTTCATGGCAAATAGATGGGGAAACAGTGACAGACTTTATTTTTGGGGGTTCCAAAATCACTGCAGATGGTGACTGCAGCCATGAAATTAAAAGATGCTTGCTCCTTGGAAGAAAAGTTATGACCGACTTAGACAGCATAGTAAAAAGCAGAGATGTTACTGTGCCAACAAAGGTCCATCTATACAAAGCTATGGTTTTTCTAGTAGTCATGTATGGGTGTGAGAGTTGGACTATAAAGAAGGCTGAGTGCCGAAGAATTGATACTTTTGAACTGTGGTGTTGGAAAAGACTCTTGAGTCCCTTGGATTGCAGGGAGATCCAACCAGTCCATCCTAAAGGAGATCAGAAGGACTGATATTGAAGCTGAAACTCCAATACTTTGGCCACCTAATGGGAAGAATGGACTCATTAGAAAAGACTCTGATGCTGGGAAAGATTGAAGGCATGAGGAGAAGGGGAAGACAGAGGATGAGATGGTTGGATGGCATCACCGACTCAATGGACATGAGTTTGAGTAAGCTCCGGGAGTTGGTGATGGACAGGGAGGCCTGGCGTGCTGCAGTCCATGGGGTCACAAAGAGTTGGATGTGACTGAGTGACTGAACTGAACTGTTGAGAAGAACTGACTCACTGGAAAAGACCCTGATGCTGGGAAAGATTGAAGGTGGGAAGAGAAGGGGATGACAGAGGATGAGATGGTTGGATGGCATCACTGACTCGATGGACACGAGTTTGAGCAGGCTCCGGGAGTTGATGGTGGACAGGGAAGCCTGGTGTGCTGCAGTCCATGGATGGGGTCACAAAGAGTCAGACACAACTGAGTAACTGAACTGAACTGAAGGTGGAAATTTCCATTTCCCCAACAGTATAAAGTATAAGTATTTATTTCTGTCAGTGTAATGAGGGAAGAATGTATATAGTGAACAAAAGTAAGCCAAAGAATTATGTAAAAGGCAGAAGCTGTACTAAGAACAGGAAAATACACTTAACCTGATGGTCACATAATAACCAGCTTAAAAGGGAGTCTGATAATATGTTAAAAGATGGTGTGTCAATCAAATATCATAAAGAAAGCTGACTCTACTGTCTCGGTCCTTTGTTTCCGGAAAGTAAAGTCTTCAGATGATTCTACCAAGGTATCAAAGGTTAGATGATGGAAGAGATGGGGAAAGATTGAAAATATGAGAAGGAGCAGGAAGCTATTCTGAGGACCCAGTGAACAATCCTAGAGTGGTGCTCAGCAGCACGCACGTGGCATGGCCTCCTGAAGTCATCAGCAGAAAGGACAGGACATCCACCCAACTCTAAGTCCATGAGGGGAAGGGCCCACCACCTGCATGTTCTATGTAGATTCCCAGTGCCTGGCACAGTACCTGATACAGAGAAGATGCTCAATGCTTATTTGTGAAAGGAAGGAAGGAAGACATGGAGGAAGAAAGGAAGAGAATGAAGAATGTTAAGACTTTTTTTTTACATTGCTGATTTTCCCTTCATCTTTATTGAGGTATAATTGATAAGTAAAAATAGTATATATTTAGGGACTTCCCTGGTGGTCCAGTGGCTAAGTAAGACTCATTGCTTCCAATGGAGGGGGCTGGGTTCTATCTCTGGTCAGGGAACTAGATCCCACATGCCACAGTGAAGAGTTCACATGCCAAAACTAAAGATCTTGAGAGTCACAACTAAAGATCTGGTGTGCCACAATGAAGACCCAGCACAGACAAATAAATATTAAAAAAGTAGTATATGTTTAAGGTGTATGACTTGATGTTTTGATATATGTATACATTGTGAATCTTAATGGCTATAGTCAAACTAACTGACATATCCATCACTTCACATAATTACCAGTTACCATTTTTTGTGGTGGTAAGAACAATAAAGATCTACTCTCTTAGCAAATTTTAAGTATATACTGCAGTATTGTTAACTCTATTCCCATTGCTGTACATCAGATCTCCAGAACTTATTCATCTTGCAAAACTGAAACTTTGTGCTTTTGACCAACATTTCCCTCCTTCTCCCTCCCTGCAGCCCCTGACAACTATCATTCTACTCCTATCATCTATGAATTTGACTGTATTAGATACACATACAAATGAGATCATGCAGTATTTGGCTTTCTGTGTCTCCCTTATTTCAGTTATCATGATGTCCTCCAGGTTCTCCTGTATTGTTGCAAATGTCAAGATTTCCTTCTTTGTAAAGGTTGAATAATATTTCATTGTGTGTGTGTGTGTGTGTGTGTGTGTGTGTGTATGTGCTGTATTCTTTACCCACTACCCATCAATGGACATTTAGGTTGTTTCCATATCTTGGCTGCTGTGAATAATTCTGCCATGAACATGAGAGTGTATATATCTCTTCAAGATGCTGATTTCAGTTTTGATGTGTGAATGTTTTCCCTGCACCAAGCAATCCTCCAACACTAGCTGATGTCAATTCTGACACTCTCTACCTGGAGACAGCTAACCTGGAGACAGGTTAAAGGCTCAGTCCCACGACTCTTCACTTCAGATGCCAATTCCAAGTACAAGTTGTTACCTGTGCTTCTGACCCACTGGCTCTAACTCAGAGGTTCCCACGACTCCTTGGGGATTTGACTGCTTTGCTAGAATGACTCACAGAAGTCAGGAAACCAGTTTACTTATTAGATTACCAGTTTATCGCAAACGGTATTAAAGGTTATGAATGAACAGTCAAATGAAGAGATACATACGGTGAGTTTTCTGAAAACAGGAGTTTCTGTTTCTGTGGAGTTTGGGAACTGGAATATGGATGCATTCTGGTTTACCAACCAAGAAACTCTCCAAATCCTGTGTCCTTTGAATTTTTATGGAAGTTCCATTACATAGGAACAATTGATTAAACCATTGGCCATTGGTGATTGAGCTCAATCTCTAACCCCATTCCTGTCCCCAGAGGTCAAAAGGGGTGGGACTCCAAGTTCCAACTCTCCAATTAAATGGTTGGTTCCTCTGGCAGGGAGCCCATATCCTTAGGTTCTTTATAAAAGTTACCTCATTAACATAACAAAAGACACTGTTATGGCTGTCAATGCTTAGGAATTTCTAAGGGTTTTAGGAGCTTGCGCTAGAATGCTGCTGCTGCTGCTAAGTCGCTTCAGTCGTGTCCGACTCTGTGCGACCCCTTGGACTGCAGCCCACCAGGCTCCTCTGTCCCTGGGATTCTCCAGGCAAGAACACTGGAGTGGGTTGCCATTTCCTTCTCCAATGTACTGCTGCTACTGCTAAGTCACTTCAGTCGTGTCGGGCTCTGTGCAACCCCATAGATGGCAGCCCACCAGGTCCCCCCATCCCTGGGATTCTCCAGGCAAGAACACTGGAGTGGGTTGCCATTTCCCTCTCCAATGCATGAAAGTGAAAAGTGAAAGTGACGTTGCTCAGTCGTGTCCGACTCTTAGCGACCCCATTGATTGCAGCCTACCAGGCTCCTCCGTCCATGGGATTTTCCAGGCAAGAGTACTGGAGTAGGGTGCCATTACCTTCTCCGTCTCCAATGCACACATGCATGCTAAGTCACTTCAGTTGCGTCCGACTCTCTGCGACCCCATGGACAGCAGCCGTCCAGGCTCCGCTGTCCGCGGGATTCTCCAGGCAAGAATACTGGAGTGGGTTGCCATTTCCTTCTCCATGTGCCAGAATGGGACAAGATTAAATGTATATTTGTTATAAATCATGATATCATATAGCCAAAGCACCATCCTTCTTCTCTTTTTTTTTTTTTTTGCTTTTCTATTTTTGCACATGCAGCTCTTTCTGGAAGGCCCTACCTCCTCTTCTCTAGCTATCTATGAACTTTCACTAATTCTCAAGACTCAGTCTCCACATCTGACAAGGGCTTCATCTCCAAAATACACAAACAGCTCATACAACTCAACAACAGAAAACCAAACAACCCATGGAAAAATGGACAGAAGACCTTAATAGACATTTCTCCAAAGAAGACATACAGATGGCCAGTAGACACATGAAAAGCTGCTCAACATCACTAATTATTAGAGAAAAGAAAATCAGAACTATAATGAGGTACCACTTCACACCAGTCAGAATGGCCATCATTAAAAAAAAAAAAAAGTAAATAACAAATGCTGGAGAGGGTGTGGAGAAAAAGGAACCCTCCTGCTCTGTTGGTGGGAATGTACGTTGGGGCAACCACCATGGAAGACATATGGAAGTTCCTCAGAAAACTAAAAATAGAGTTCCCTATGATCTGGTGATTCCACTCCTGGGAATATACCCAGACAAAACTATAATTTAAAGAGTGCACCCCTATGTTCATAGCAGCACTATTCACAGGAGCCAAAACATGGAGACAACCTACATGTCATTGGCAGATGACTGGATGAAGATGTGGTACATATACACAATAGAATACTACCCAGCCCTAAAAAAGAATGAAATAATGCCATTTACAGCAACATAGTATGATGTGAGTATCATACTAAGTGGGGTAAGTCAGAAAGACAAATACCATATGATATCACTTATATATGGAATCTAAATGTATGGCACAAATTAACCTATCTACAAAACAGAGACGTATAGAGAACAGCCCTGTGCTTCCCAAAGGGGAGAGGGGATACAGGTAAGAAGAGGGGTGTACAGGGAGTTCAGGGTTGGCAGATGCAAGTTACTACATTTAGAATGGATAAACAACAAGGTTCCACTGTATAGCACAGGGAACTATGTTCAATATCCTGTGATAAACCATAATGGAAAACACTGTAAAAGAAGAATTGTATATAACTGAGTCACTTTGCTGTATAGCAGAGATTGGCACCGGAGAAGGCGATGGCACCCCACTCCAGTACTCTTGCCTGGAAAATCCCATGGACAGAGGAGCCTGGTAGGCTGCAGTCCATGGGATCGCTGAGAGTCGGACACAACTGAGCGACTTGACTTTCACTTTTCACTTTCATGCATTGGAGAAGGAAATGGCAACCCACTCTGGTGTTCTTGCCTGGAGAATCCCGGGGATGGGGGAGCCTGGTGGGCTGCCGTCTATGGGGTCGCACAGCGTCGGACATGACTGAAGTGACTTAGCAGCAGCAGCAGCAGCAGAGATTGGCACAATACTGTAAATCAACTGTAGGTCAATTAAAAAAAAAAAAAAAAAGACCCAATCTCCATGTCTGTGAAGCTTCTCTCAACTCTACCCTCATCCCTATTCTTAATGGGTCAGGCTGACATGGAATTTTCATACATGGATCTATTCCATGGGGCAGTAGATCTGGTCTTGGTCTCAGTGAAAGATGATTAAATAAGGATTTTCTGTGGAACACGGAATTCACCCTAAGCTTCAGCTAGTGATGTCAGAGAAGGCTTTTAGTTCTTACAGTTAAAAGATCAGATTTTGCTGCTTCTGCACCTTGAGCAAGTCACCCAACCCTAAGGCCTCAGAGGATTTTGTTCTTGCTGGCATCAGAACTCCATTATTCTCCTTCCTGTTTATCACCATTGTCGGTCTCATTTGGACAGGCTTTAGTGACTATGCCACACTTTCACGGCTGTTAATTTTATTTGATCCTCACAATAACCCCCGAGAGCTGATTTTACCAGCTAAAGAGACTGTAATTTGTCCTGGTTCTGAGAATGTAAATCCTGGCATTGGTTTATGAAACTTCTCATGGAACCAGAAGCTTCCTCTCAGGAAGCTGTGGGGTGACAGCAGTCACAAAGATGCTATCAGCGGCCTTGTGGCTGAGGGCTGGACACCACTCCCATATCTGCCAACGTCAGGCACAGTTGCTCAGCATTTCTGCTTTTTGCTTCTAGGTTGTGCCCACTGATTATGGGGCATTTCAGGTGATGAAATAAAATTCATATTTTATGGCAAGGTAAGGAAAATTTAAACATAAAAGTTCTCTCCATCTGTTTGGGCCTTTTCCTTCTCCTTGCATCTGCATTACCCAGAGCTCCTTAGGAGAATGTTTTCCATCTTCATCTTATAAGGGGTCATAATGACTCACTTTGTATATGCAGATCTGATTGTGGCCACTGTCAGTATATCTTCTGATATAAAACCCTTTGTTTCAAAAACTTATATAGCTGTGCTTTGACCTCTAACAGGCAGAACAGTCCTCAGAGCTTTCTGAAAGACTGCTTCCCGCATTATAATCTTCAGGTAGGCTTGAATAAAATCTTCCATCTCTTTCTTTCATTTTTGGGCTGTGCCATTCCCTGACCAGGGATCAAACCTGTGCCTCCTGCATGAGGCACTCATGAAAGCATGGAGTCTTTTTATTTTTATTTATTTATTTTTTGAGAGATGATACCATTTAAAAAATATTTTTAAATTGGAGAATAATTGCTTTACAATGGTGTGTTGGTTTCTGCTATACAACAAGGTGGATCAGCCATAAGTACACATGTGTCCCCTCCCTCTTGAACCTCCCTCCCATATCCTACCCCATGCCACCCCTCTAGGCTGTCACCGAGAATCTGATTGAGCTCCCTGTGTTATACAGCAAATTCCTGTTAGCTCTCTGTTTTGCATATGGAAATGTATATGTTTCAGTGCTACTCTCTCAATTCGTCCTACCCTTCCTTCCCCTGCTGTGTCCACAAATCTGTTCTCTATGTCTGCATCTTTATTCCTGCCCTGCAAATAGGTATATCAGTACCATTTTTCTAGATTCCATATGTATGCATTAACATATGACATTTGTTTTTCTCTTGCTGACTTCACTCTGTTTAACAGGCTCTAGGTTCATCTACCTCATTAGAACTGAGTCAAATTTGTTCCTTTTTATGGCTGAGTACTATTCCACTGTATATATGTACCACAACTTTACACATTCATCTATCAATGTATATGTTGGGAAGAACTGAGTCTTAACCACTGGAATGCCAGGGAAGTCACTTCCATTTCTTTCTTAGATTGACTGTCGATTGATTTTTTTATTCAACACAGGTCTCGGCCAAGATAAGCGCTTGACAGAGCTCACAGGCAGGGCTGTTTCTCTTGGCTTATTATTTTTCCAATGTTGCCTCTCTAATTTCTCCTCTCAGCTCAGCACTGTCTCCCTGTTCTGCACACTCAGGCCACACTGGTCTTCACTTGGGTTTCATTACTGAACTATGCTCCATCTACAGTGTTCATTCTGTCTGGAAATTTCTTCTCCTGTTTTTTGCCTAGCTCACTGCAACTTATCCTTCAGGACTCAAACTGATTGTCACTCTTCATTTGACACTTTCCCTGTTTCCAGCAGAGCAGTGTGTTCTCTACACTCTCATACCATCCTGTGTTTCTCCTTTGTCGCAGTTAGCAGAAAAAGACAGGATGTCCTGGAACACAGTCCAAAGAGAGGGAATGCCATCTATTTGTAACACTTAGAAAGGTAAGTGTTAACCATAACTGTGGTATTCCTGAATGAAAGAACACAGTCCACCCAGCCAAAGCTAATTTTGAAAGTTTTCACGTCCTTTATCTGTACCTTTCAAATGGGGCTATGTAGTCTTTCCTGAGATCTCTTAGAATCACCCCTTCTCCCACCCACTGCCTTTACATAAAACTGCTTTTCTTTTCTTCTCAACCATTACCCCTTCTCCCAAATTCTGCATTGTGGTCTCTTTTCCCTCTTCCTTTCGTCCTAATTTGCCATTATAAGAAAGAGCTCAGGAGCTGGTCTCGGAAAGTGGGACTTTCCTTGAAAGGCAGGGGGAGGGGAAGCGTCCTGAGTAGGCCAAGCCAGAATCTTATTCAGTGGGCAGCGGAAGGAAGCATCTTGGGAACATCACCTTGCCCCTGCTGTTCAGTTATCTAATGCTACCCGGCAAACCACCCAAACCACCATGGTATTTCATGGTGGGATGAAACACCAACCATTTTATTATGCTAATGATTTGTGGGTCAGAAGTTTGGGCAGGGCACAGGAGGGATCCTTCGCTTTTGTTTCCCAATGTCTGGGGCCTCAAGCTACATTGTCTCAAATGGCTGGAGATGGCAGGAACAGCTTACCTGGGGTCATAAGTCTGGGGTTTTGGTTCTTTTCCATGTTGTATTTGCTGAGACTAGAATGTCCAAGATGGCTCCTTCATTGACATGTCTGATATCTGCTCTTGGATTGTTGCAACACTTGGGGTTTGGCCAGCATCGTTTCCTCTCTCCATGTGGTCTTTCCACGTGACTTTAGCTTCTCATGGCATAACAGTAAGTCCCAAGAGAGCATATTCAAGAGTAAAAGTCCAAGAAATTGGGTGAAAAGTGTAGGTTTTTAATGATATGACCATAGAAGTCCCAGGCTGCCACTTTTAACACATTCTGGAAGTCAAAGGGTCTTCCCAGGTGGCTCAGTAGTAAAGAATCCACCTGCCAATGCAGGAGATGCAAGAGACATGGGTTCAATCTCTGGGTCAGGAAGATCCCCTGGAGAAGAAAATGGTAACCCACTCCAGTATTCTTGCCTGAGAAAATTCCATGGACAGAGGAGCCTGGCGGGGTACAGTTCACAGGGTTGTAAAGAGTCAGACATGACTGAGTGACTGAGCACACATATGTCAAACAAGTCACTAAGTCCAGCTCATATCCAAGCAGAGAGGAATTAGACTTTTTTTCTGCACCTCTTTTCTTTTTAGTGTTTATTTGGCTACATGGGGTGTTGGTTGGGCACATGGGATCTTCACTGTGGCATGTGGGATGTTTAGTTGCAGTATGCGAACTCTTAGTTGTGGCATGTGGGATCTAGTTCCCTGGCCAGGGACTGAACCTGAGTTCCCTGCATTGGCAGTATGGAGTCTTAACCACTGGACCACCCAGGAAGTCCCAGACTTCACCTCTTGATATGAGGAGCAGTATGTCTCTATAGGGAGGGACAGAGTTACTAGCAGCCGTCTTGGAGACCATCCACTACAACCCTCACCTCATCCCAGTTACCACAATTCATGTGCCTTTGATGGAATTGGCTTGAAGTCTAGGATCTCATAAAAATCCTGGTAATTGCAACTCCTCTTCATTTGAAGAATTGTGAATGAAACAGACAAGTTACCTGTCCCATTACTTCCTATGTTGGGCATCCCCAAGACCACCCCCAGTGAATTTCAGTAATTCATTAAGAGGACTTACGGGACTCAGCATATAGTCATACTCAGGGCTAAGGTTTATTACAACAAAAGAATTCAGAGCAAAATCAACAAAAGGGAAAGGCAGATGGGGCAATGCCCAGAGAAAATTAGGGGCAACTTCCAGAGGCCTCTCCCAATGGAGTCACACAAGATGTGCTTAATTTCCCTAGAAATGCATTGTGAAGAGACATGTGAAATGTCACCAACAAAGGAAATTCATTAGAGACCCAATGCCCAGGGTTTTTTATTGAGGGTTAATC
Organism: Bos javanicus; assembly: GCF_032452875.1. Classification (NCBI taxonomy): domain Eukaryota; kingdom Metazoa; phylum Chordata; class Mammalia; order Artiodactyla; family Bovidae; genus Bos; species Bos javanicus. The sequence goes on along the minus strand of NC_083882.1, from coordinate 43,088,330 downwards.
AAGTAGGTAGACTCTGCCTGACCTGTACCTGAATCATAGACACCCAGATAGAAGACGAGTATTCAACATGAACCATATTGTTTGTCCAAACAGTTTAGTAGGCATAGAGAGCCACTCTAATCAAGTAATGGTGGGAGCCTTCTAGAAATCTAGGTTCCCAGTTGCCTGCCAAAGGCCAACCTTTTTTCTCCCAAAGGTCAATTTTATATGCAGACTTTCTAAGGTTAAGCAGTCAGGTCTGCTATGTTAGCTCTTTTTTGTACACTGGCCAGTATGCAATGGTAATATAGGGACAGAATAACTATAACAACTGCTGCTGCTAAGTCTCTTCAGTTGTGTCCGACTCTGTGTGACTATAACACCTACTTCCATTCAAAAAAGTGGAGGGGAGAGGGATGAAAGGCAGGTAGCAGTCACTGGTTCATAGCAGTTCTGAAATCCATCCAAGCATATGTTTTAATTCCTTGACTAAGGCCTGGTCCTGCTTAGAAGTGTTTCTCTGTAATTCTTGGCTTTTCCCTCTGGATTCTTGGCTCTGTAGTCAGTCATTATTCCTTTTGCATAAGAAATAGCCTATGTTTGCAAATGGGTTGCTCTCTCTGTCATCTTCCTGTTCCTATAGTGTTGCTGTCCCTCCCCCAGGCCACTTTTCATTCTGAACTATCTATGTTTTTTCTGTCCAAGTTGATGGTGCTTCTACCAATATCATTTTCTTAACAACATTGTGGGTTTTCTATTAAATGCATTGAAGTCTCTTAAATATAATCCCCTCTGTTCCTTGATCTTCCCATTCCAGTACTCTTGCCTGGAAAATCCCATGGACGGAGGAGCCTGGAAAGCTTCGGTCCATAGGGTTGCTAAGAGTCAGACACGACTGAGCGACTTCACTTTCACTTTTCAGTTTTATGCATTAGAGAAGGAAATGGCAACCCACTCCAGTGTTCTTGCCTGGAGAATCCCAGGGACGGGGGAGCCTGGTGGGCTGCCGTCTATGGGGTCTCACAGAGTCGGACATGACTGAAGTGACTTAGCAGCAGCTTCCTTGATCTTAGAGTCAAGATGCTCTGAGATAATGCTCTTTAAAGTCTTAAAGCTTTTTTTTTTTTTTGGTCTAACTGGGAGTATCTGTGAAGCATACCTTTCAACCTTGCGTTGGATCCTTGAGCTGAAAAAAATCCTGAGATGATTTTTACCTCTCCTTTTCTTCAAGTGTGCTGGATTTAATCTTTGCTCTTAGGCTATGTCCTGCTTTGAAGGTCTTTTACCAGGAGAAACTGGGAATTAGAAACAGTTTTATCTTTGAACCCAGCATATCTTGCTTTGTTACAGTCCCTCTGAATGCAGCTTCCAAATTGAATAATTCCATCTTTAGTTCAGCTCCCTTCATGTACTTTATCTTAGACAAATAGAAGAATCCAGTTGGCAATTTCAGCATTATGACTGAAAATCTCCTTAGCCAGATCCATAAGATCATTAAATATCCTTACTGTTTTTCACTAGATACTCTATGTTTTACATTGTGTCAGGTAACAGCGTTGCCAAACTTTTTGCTAGCTATAACTTTTTGTCCAACACTATTTGCTAGTGGTGCCATGGTAAAGTACTACAAACTGGTGGCTTAAATAACAGAAATTTATTACCACATGGTTCTGGAAACACAAGATCAAGCTAACAGCGGGGTTGGTCCTTTCAAAAAGTTATGAGGGGGAGTTTCTTGGTGGTCCAGTGGTTAAGACTCCATGCTTATCAGAGGATCCTCTGTGAAGACCAGAGGAAACTAACCAGGTATCACAAAAGAAAGCTGGTGAAGAAGTCTATGGAAGGCTGTAGCCTCTGCAACCAGAAATGGGCCTGAAACTGATAGTCGTCACAGCTAACAGGAAGACAACTTGGATTGAACTCAGAGAGAGTGAGGGCAAACTAGAATTCATAAGGACAAACCGGAACCGGTGAGGTCAGAATAGAACCCACAGCTATCTTTCACATTGCTGATGCAGGCGGCCTTCCCCGAGAAGTTAATGCCTTTACCACAGAACTACATGTATGCCTTGCCCCAGAGGCTTGTTGTTGTTCAGTTGCTCAGTCGTGTCTGACTCTTTGCGACCTCATGGACTGTAGAACGCCAGGCTTCCCTGTCCTTCACTATCTCCCAGAGTCTGCTCAAACTCATCTCCATTGAGTTGATGATGCTGTCCAACCATCTCATCCTCTGTCGCCCCTTTCTCCTCATGCCCTCAGTCTTTCCCAGCATCAGGGTCTTTTCCAATGAATTGGCTCTTTACATTGGGTGACCGCAGAGGCTAGGAGAAGCTGAAATTGGAGATGTGGTGGGAGGTGGAGGAGCTGGGGACCAGTTGCTGCTCTGCACCAACAGTGTGCCAGCAGGTCAGTAAAAAGTTTACAATCAGCAGCTGGTACTTGGCATCAGCCATGGAGCACAATCACTGCTGCTTCACTTGCTCCTTTCAAATCCTACACAGATTTCTCTTGTGACCAGTCCTATCCTGGAACCAGAATGGGAAGGGAAGTTTGGGGAACTGAATTTGAGTTCAGTTAAATTGACAGAGCAGAAAACCACAAGAGCCAAATATCAACAGTTGTCAGGTACCAGGGTACTGTGTCTCATATATACTGATGTCTCATTTAAGCCTTATAGCAGCTTTGCAAGATAAAGATTAGCCTTCCCATTTTACATGAAGAAATGAAGCTTCATATTTGCTCACAGGTGAGCAAATGGTGGAGTTTGGATTCTACCCTACATCTGTGTGGTCACCAGCTTCCAACATGGGCCCCAGTGATTCTTGGCTTTTGATTGTTGTTTAGTTACTAAGCCATGTCCAACTCTTTTGCCACCCCCATGGACTGTAGCCCACCACAGTCCTCTGTCCATGGGATTTCTCAGGCAAGAATACTGGAGTGGGTTGCCATTTCCTTCTCTAGAGGATCTTCCAGACTCGGGGATTGTACCCACATCTCCTGCAATGGCAGATGGATTCTTTACCACTGAGCCACCTGGGAAGCCCTGCCTTCTGATATTCAGGCTCTTTTGGAGTTCCCCTCCCACCTTAAATAGGTCTGACCTGAGTAATCAGTAGAATATTACAGTGATGATACGTGACTTTTGAGGCAGGATCATAAAAGACATTGAAACATGTATAATACCATGTATGAAACGAGTTGCCAGTCCAGGTTTGATGCACGATACTGGATGCTTGGGGCTGCTGCACTGGGACAACCCAGAGGGATGGTACGGGGAGGGAGGAGGGAGGAGGGTTCAGGATGGGGAACGCGTGTATACCTGTGGCAGATTCATGTTGATATACAGCAAAACCAATACAATATTGTAAAGTTAAAAAAAAAAAAAAGACATTACAGCTTCCACCCTTTTCTTGGATCACCTGCTCTGGGAAAAGCCAGCTGACATGTTGTGAGGACATCCAAGTAGCTGTAGGCAAACCCATATAGGGAGGAACTGAGGCCTTTTGTGAACACGTCCATGTGGGTGAAACAAGATGCAAGTAATTTCTACAGCACCGGCCTCCCCTTCAGATGACTACAGTCCCATATTCTGACTGAAACCTCTCAAAAATCCTCAAGTCAGAACTATAGGACTAAATGGCTTCTAAATTCTAGAAATTGATGAAAATATGAGATGATTATTGCTTTAAGCTGCCTAATTTTGGGTTAACTGGTGATGCAGCAGTAGATAATGTAATTTGCTAGGTTCCAAAGCACAGTTCCTATGACATTATTTTGCTTTAAAATTTGTTCAGATTATGAGACTGTGGATTGTGGAAGAAGTCGAAATTTGAAAGTTCAGAATGTGCTGGTCATGTGACACCTCGCACCCCAGCAAAAGCTTTGAAACATCTTTCTGGTGCTTCCAGATACAGAGAGAAAGAGGAGTGTCATCTAGTGGTTAATCTGAACCTTGAGAATTAGGAGGGTTTCTTTTTTTCACTACCCAGGAAAAGCTGAGTTGTGTGAAGAAATTATAGGTTAAATCATGTGTTTTTGTTGACTGGAAGACTTGACTTGGAGTAGGGAAGATCACTGATGGAGACTGGATTCTAGCAGAGAAAGCAAAGTCCTGACAAATGGAGAAGCAGGGGCTCAAGTGCCCTCCAGTGACAGACTGACAGTAACCTCTGCTTCTGCCCCTTCCCTTCAACTGGGTTATCCCTTCCTCTGCCCCACCAAGTTCCCTTTGGCCTCAAGCTCACTGAAGTAGCTCTTTCCTTTTCTGCTCTCTCCAAATCCCCCTTGCTTATGATACCCTTTTCCTTTTAACAAAGTGCATGTACATGCATTTAGGAACATAAAAGAGGAAAACAAAACCATCTGAGAACCATTTCCCTTTGAAAATTCTTAGTAATTGTTTTTCTCTCCTTTTTGTCCAGATTTGGTCTTGGATCGGAGATGTAAGGCACTGTGCCTGGTGACTTAATCAGACTGGAGTCAGCCAGCAGAAGTTACTGCCTTAGGATGTTAGCACTAGCAGAGCCCTTCCAGAAAATTTGGAGCAACCATGCTCATTTAATATGTGGAAAATTTGAAACCCAAAGAGCTCAAGTGATCACTGTTAACAGATATGAAATGAACATCTACAATGAGGAGGACATTCTTCTGGGCATGGATAGGTTCTTTTAAATGGTCCACCCATTCTGATTAGTAAGATGGGTGGAGTGATTTGCTGGGATCCTTCCAGATCTCATATTACACAAGCACAGAAATATCAGTAAACAGCATGTCAAACCCTCTGTAAGTTGTGAACTGACCCTAAACAGCTGAGAGTTAGAATGTTGCCTGACTCTCTGACTTCTAAACCCACCTTAAACCTCGTCTCTGAGACCCCCGAGTCCACTACACAGTAGACATCAAGAAACGGTTTGCAAAATCAACGCACCAATTTCCCTCGAGGCCCTTCCCTGCTTCCCGCCCCCCCACCCCCACCCCCGGCTCCATATCCTGTCCCACTAGGAACTGTGCCAGAATTTGAGCCCCTGCCCGAGAATTTTTGGAATCTTGTCTGGCCTCCTCAGACTGTGACCCCCTTATAGGGTCAGGACCAGAGCTCCCTTTTTCGCTGCTGGACGCGTACTGAAGCCGAGGAGGCTGCTCTCCTCTACCCTCATATTTTTCTTCGGGATAGGGACTTTTGTTTGGAAGGCGTGCAAGTACCGAAAAGTGGCCCGAGCTAGTTTTGGAAGCACTAGGGGAGTGCGTGGTGTCGCCTGTCTTCCTGGCCGGGCGTCCCTACCCGCAGGGATAGGCAGACCACGCGACTCCGTGCTCCCTCGGCGGAGCGCAGTTCCCCAGCGGGCGCCGAGGGGGCGGGGCCTGGTGGGGGCCGGGCCTGGAGAGGTCATGTGACCGCTCAGCAGGCGGGGGAGGCAGAGGCAGAGGGGCTTCGGACGCACAGAGTGGCTGGCGGGGCAGTCGCGGCAGCCGGAGGAGCAGCGCCGCAGGCATGGGGAGCTTGAAGGATGAGCTGCTCAAGGGGATCTGGCATGCGTTCACCGCGCTCGACCTGGACCACAGCGGCAAGGTCTCCAAATCCCAACTCAAGGTGGGCACACCCTCTCCCGGACCCCTATTCGCCCCTCCCCGGCGCGCGCTCTACTGTCCCCGGGTGGAAGCGGGCAGGCGGACGGTGACCACAGGGAGTGGCAGGCCAGAATGTGGCCGAGCAGCCTGCTTGGGGTGGAGGGGGCAGAGACCGGCATTTACATTTTTTGGACTCCCTCTTGTATTGCGTTAGTTTCCCCAGGGCTCACCTTGAGCAAGGGACCCCTGGGGTGGGGACCCTGAGCGGCGAGCTCGGCTCCCTGTTGGCGCAGGAGGCCGGGAAAGTTTCAGACTCCGAGAGGGCGGTGGGAAGCTCCCTAGGAAACTAACCCAAAGTTTCCTCCTTACTCTGGGAGAGAAAGGGTCTTGCCCAAGGTGCCTGGGCAGAGCCCTGCAAGGCGCACGCTCCGCACCGGGGCAGTGCTCAAAACGGCCGGCTGCACCGCAGGCAACCGGGCAGTTCCGAGAAGAGAGGGAGAAGTGCCCCAGGGCCCGGCCCTCGGCGGCCTCCGCTTTTGGGGCGCTGTGGCAATGGGGGACGCTTTCCGATTAGTGACGACGACCTGGCGTCCTCAAGTCTGGATCGAGTCCAGGGTGTGCTCTGTCCCGCAGGAACGTAGTTTCCGGGTGAGGCGCTCTATCGGCACCCTGCAAAGGTCTTTATTGTGACTGCCAAAGACCCCATCATTAAGTGAGAGTAAGGTATGAATAAAGGAATGCTTGTAAATTGAGTAATCCCAAGCAGGGCAAGTGGCAGTTGGCTAGGAGAAATTGGCAGCTTGAAAGTTTAAAATATGGAAACAGACAAGAAGAACCATTCATAGGCATTTTGAAATATACACATTTTGGATATGAATGTCTTGTTTTCTTAGCCTACTCTGGGAGTGAATTTCTGCAGATTGAGTTTGCTTTGTATATTTTGTGCCGTCATCAAGAGGTTCTTATGACTAGTGGCTTTTATGCCAGTAGGACTCAGCATTCTGCCTGTTTTCCTTTCACCCTACTCTTTTTTATTATACACAAAATCAGTCTGGAACAATTCATGGAGATCATCCACTTAATCTTTATTTGAATAAATTTTTAAAATTAACAGTAAAATTAACTTTTTTGGTGGATGGTTCTGAGTTTTAACATACATAGATTTGTATGACTACTACCAAAATTGGGTTTCTGTCAGTTACATCATCCCCAAAATTTCCTTCATGCTGCTCCCTCTTCCTTAACTGCTAGCAATCAATGATCTGTTAATTACTGTAGTTTTGTCTTTTCCACAATGTCATAAAAATAGAGTCATAGAGTATGTAACCTTTTGACATTGGCTTCTTTTATTTAGCATATATGCCTTTGAGATTCACTGATGTTGTATCAATAATTCTTTTTGTTTCTAAGCAGTATTCCACTGGATGGATATACCATGGTTAATCCATTCACTCTTGAAGCATATTTGTGTTATTTCCAGTTTTTGGTAATTATTTTACTCTTCACTGTTTTTGCTTTTAATTTACCTATACCACCATGTTTAAAGTGAGTTTCTTTAGATGGCATGTAGTTGGTTTTTTAATCCATTTTGATAATCTGTAATTAAATATGTGTGTACAGACCAATTACATTTAATTCTTGATGTGGTTCGATTTAGGGCTAGCATTTTACTATTTGGTTTCTGTTTGTTTCCACTATTGTTTTCATTTTTTTTGTCTTCCAGTTGATGACATTAATGAAATGTTTCCTATTTTGTTCTATACCTTTAAGCATGGTCTTTGTGGCTACTTATGGAAAAGGTGTCTGGAGGATTCTTGACTGCAGGCTTGGTGTGTGTGCATGCTAAGTCACTTCCATCATGTTGACTCTTGACCTCATGGACTGTAGCCCACTAGGCTACAGCCCCTCTCTCCTGGATTCTCCAGGCAAGAATACTGGAGTAGGTTGCCATGCCCTCCTCCAGGGAATCTTCCCAACCCAGGGATGGAACCACCTTTCTTACATCTACTGCATTGGCAGGTGAGGTTCTTAACCCCTGGTGCCACCTGGGAAGCCTAGGCAGGAAGTAAATCCCAGTTCATAACTTGTACCCACAAGATGTTGATAATGCAAATGTGCATTTGTATTTTGTCTCTTTCTCAGCTTAACTGAGAGATTTGGGGATTGATTCAGTTCTGTTCATCTTGCCAATGTGTCTGGAATTGGAAATATTAGAAAATTGCTATTTAGTTCTCTCCTTTTTGGAATTTTGACTCTGTAGTTTGGTGGACTACAGTCCATGGGGTCACAAAAGAATCAGTAATCCGTTGGCTAGGAAGAATTTGTGCCTTAATTTGCTCATTCATTTGTTCTTAAATGACATTTGTGTGTACTCTGTGTAAGGTATCATGGTAATTTCATAAAAAAATTTAGTATTTTTAGGCTCTTTAAGAGTTAATATCTTGGAGGAAATATAGAATTGATTAAATAGAAAAAAAATTACACCCCCAAAATGAGGTTAAAGTTTATCACTTTGGAAAACTATATGGGCATTCTGAAATAAGTTTGACACTTATCTTTTTGAACTACTTTCAGTTTTTGACGTGCGTGGTGACACTTGATGTGTTATTAGATACTGTGCCTAATTCTAAGGGTAATATGGATAGCACAGGTGGAGGAGAAAGAAACATCAGTTTTTGCTTTTAAAGAGTTTAAATTTTGGTAGGCAAACTAAAAACTTAAGCAGCCATTAGGGAAATCTCTCTCTCTCTCTGTCTTTCCAGGTATATATGTAGATTATATTACTCAGAGAGTTACCCTATCCTTAAAAAATGTAAGATCTGGTGACAGAGATAAGAAGTACAGAAGTACTATTAGAGGAAGATGCTGAATGTGATAGAAGATAAGAGGCCATGAGATTTCAGAGGAAGAGACCAGTAGTTTTTACTGGTGAAATTACTTCATGAAAAAAAGCATTGAAGTGACCTCTGAAGAAAGCTAGGGTGTGATTATGTGGAATGGGGGAGAATTAAGCCCATTCTATTAATTCATTCAGCAAGTAGCCAGGTGACTCAGTGGTAAAGAATCCACTTGCCAATGCAGGGACAGGGGAAGGAAATGGCAATCCACTCCAATATTCTTGCTTGGGAAATCCCATGGACAGGGGAGTCTGGTGGGCTACAGTCCCAAAGTCGCAAAAGAATCAGGCATGACTTAGCAGCCAAACAACGAGAACAACAGCATTCATTCATTCATTCTTTCAATGGATATTTATTGACTGGTTTTAGCTCTAAGGGATCCATGTAAATTACTGCAGGCCACAGAAATTCATCATGCACTTATATATAGAGACTTCTGTGTGACTTATTTTGATTGGAGTGTAGGATATGAGTGTGTTTGTGTGTAGGAAGAAGGAAGAGTTGTTGAGGTCCTCGACGGATGGAGGTTTAGCTGGAGATGATGTTCTTGGAGAAGTGCGGGGCTGTTGGTACAGATCTAGTAGTTGAAGTGTGGAAAGAGGAGAGAAATTCAGCAATGGCCTTGGAGAATGGCTAGAGTAGAGGGAAGAAAAGAAGCCTGGGGACCAGAAGTGAGATGCAAGAACCACTCTGGGACAGCATTGGTGCTGAGGGAGAAGGGATTTTCCAAAGAAGACATGATCTGTTATCTTTGAGAACTTATTATTAATTATGTATATATATTTGGAGATTATAAAATAATGACTGATTTTTCCCAGCTGTAGATCATAAACTACATATTTCTTCTTTTCTGAAGGGAAGTTGTGAAATTTTCTTTCTTTTCTCTTTTTTTTAAAAAATAATTTTATTAACTTATTTTTGACTGTTCTGGGTCTTCGTTCCTATGCGGGCTTTCCTCTAGTTGCGGCGAGTGGGGGCTTCTCCTCATTACCATGTGCAGGCTTCTCACTGCAGCGGTGTTTCCCTGGTTGCGGAGCACAGGCTCCAGCGCGTGTGGACTTCAGTAGTAGTGGCTCCTGGGCTTTAGGGCCCAGGCTCAGTAGTTGTGGCCCTTCGACGTAGTTGCTGTGCGGCATGTGGGATCTTCCTGAATCAGGGATCGAACCCGAGTCTCCTGCATTGGCAGGTGGATTCTTTACCACTGAGCCACCAGGGAAGCCTGAAGTTGTGAAAAGTTTGGAATATTGGCATTATCTTGGGAATAAAGTTATCTTTTACTTTTAAGGAGATTACTTTGTAGTATAGTTCTCATTTAGATAAATGTTTGGGTCTCTGCTATAATTAATATTTATTTTCCTTGAGGGACCCAGTTTAGTACAAAAAGCTTATTTTTTAAATTTATTTTTTAGTGAAGGATAATTGCTTTATAGAATTTTGCTGTTTTCTGTCAAACCTCAACATGAATCAGCCACAGGTACACATATATCCCCTCCCTTTTGAACCTCCCTGGCATCCCCTCCCTATCCCACCCCTCTAGATCGATACAGAGCCCTTATTTGAGTTTCCTGAGCCATACAGCAAATTCCCATTGGCTATCTATTTTACATATGGTGATGTAAGTTCCCATGTTACTCTTTCCATGCATCTCACCCTCTCCTCCCCTCTCCCCATGTCCACAAGTCTATTCTCAATGTCTGTTTCTCCATTGCTGACCTGCAAGTAAATTCTTCAGTACCATTCTTCTGGATTCCATATATATGCATTAGAACACGATATTTATCTTTCTTTCTGACTTACTTCATTCTGCATGATAGGTTCTAGGTTCATCACCCTCATCAGAAATGACTCAAATGTGTTCTTTTTATGGCTGAGTAATATTCCAATGTGTATATGTACCATTCTTTATCCATTCATCTGTCAATGGACATCTAGGTTGCTTCCATGTTCTAGCTATTGTAAATAGTGCTGCAGTGAACAATGGGATACATGTGTCTTTTTCCATTTTGGTTTCCTCAGGGTATATGACTAGGAGTGGGATTGCTGGGTCATATGGTGGTTTTATTCCTAGTTTTTAAAGAAATCTCCATACCATCTTCCATAGTGGCTGTATCAATTTACATTCCCACCAACAGTGCAAGAACATTCCCTTTTCTCCACACCCTCTCCAGCATTTTTTGTTTGTAGACTTTTTGATGATGGCCATTCTGACTGATGTGAGGTGATATCTCATTGTAGTTTTGATTTGCATTTCTCTGATGATGAACGATGCTGAGCATCTTTTCATGTGTTTGCTAGCCATCTGTATGTCTTCTTTGGAGAAATGTCTGTTTAAGTCTTTTTCCCTCTTTTTGATTGGGTTTGTTTTTCTGGCATTGAGTTGGATGAGCTGCTTGTATATTTTGGAAATTAATGCTTTGTCAGTTGTTTCATATATTATTATTTTCTCAAAAGCTAATTTTTTTTTAAAAAATTTAAGTTTAAAAAAATTTACTTTATTGAAGTATAGTTGACTTAGAATATTTTAATTTCTGCTGTACACCAAAGTAATTCAGTTATACATATACATATATATACACACACCTTCTTTTTCATATTCTTTTCTATTATGGTTTATCACAGGATATTGAATATAGTTCTCTGGCCAGTAGGACCTTACTGTTTATCTGTCCTATATATAATAGTCTGTGTCTGCTAATCACAAACTCCCAATCTATCCCTCTCCACCTTGACAGCCTCAAGTCAAAAGGCTTATTTTTGACACCTAAATTTTATTATTAAATAATAGTCTGTTTTTGAGTAAAACAAAAATTACTATCTGTAGAAATTTTGAAACTTAAACTCCAAAAAAAATTAACTTAAGAAAGATATTTGTTGAGGCAAACATAGTTTCATTAAAGTTATCAATAAGATAAAAATATAGAAAGAATTTAAAAACTACTTGTGACTTTCGTAAGCTACTATAGAAGCAGATGTTGAGTAGTCCTCTAGTCACAGTGATGTTTCTTGTTAAACCCCACCCCCAATCCCCCACCCCACCCCCTCCATGCCTTCTCGCCCTCCCACAAATAGGGAACCAACTCTGCCTCATTCCTCTCCTCTAGCTTCTTGGTGGCAATCTGTGCACCCTCTCCAGGTGACTCTTTGGCTCCAGTTGTGGCATTTCTGGCTCCCTACCTGTATAGGTGAACTTGTAGCTTCACCTCCATAGTCAGCCTGTGTACCCCTGTAGAAGTCATCAGCTATGTTAGCTTAATTTGTAATTGCAGCGTTGCAAGGCAACTCATTTTTTAAATTGTCATTGGTTTGCTCTCTTTTTCAGGCTGGAATACAGAGGGATACTAAACTAAGTTACTGTTTTAAGTTAAGCTTGTTCTGATTGTGTAGAGGTCTACTTTTCACCTGTGAAAGTAGATAGTAGACTAATGGTGGGAAAGAAATCTCAGAAACACATTCTTTACTTGCTTTTATACTTGTATTCATGAACAGTCCTTCCTTAGAACAAACTGTAGTTTATTGTATGCAATTTTAGTATAGTCTATGATAACTGAAGAAAGGTTAAAAACTGAGAGAGATTTTGATGGAAATTTTTCTGTATAGGAAGATCCATACATATAGGTGGCTGAGTAAACATTATTGAGCTTAATGTTTTAGAAATTTTTTTCACCAGTTTTTCCCTTGGTTTTGATGTTTGTGCCCTTCTTTTGTCTGTTGTTGTTTTTTAAGGAGGGACATTTGTGTGTAGATCCTGTATTTTAGGAAACTTTATTAATGTGCCATCTGAAGCAGACATTGATACTTTTAGGTTATGTAAATTTCTAAAATTCCTAAGGGAAAAAGATATTGTGCATATTATTTGAAGGAGAAGCAGCAATTCTTCTCCACTGGTGTTTAATTTTATGTATGTATTTATGGCTGTGCTGGGTTTGTGATGCTGTGCATGGGTTTTCTCTAGTTGCAGCGAGCAGGGGCTACCCTCTTCTTGCGGTGCACAGGCTTCTCATTGCAGTGGCTTTTCTTCTTGCAGAACATGGGTTCTGGGGGTACCCAGGCTTTCGTAGTTGCAGCTGTTAGGCTATAGAGTGCAGACTCAGTATTTGTGGCGAACAGGCTTAGTTGCTGTGCAGTGTGTGGGATCTTCCCAGATCAGGGATGGAACCAGTATCCCCTGCATTGCAGGGCCGACTCTTAACCACTGGACCGCCAGGGAAGCACTGCACTGATATTTTAAAAATATCTTCAGATGATTTAGAATTTCGATGGTCTTGCAGAAAGATACTAAATCTCCAGTGTTAGTTCGTGGGGATTCTTGGAATTCTAATACATGCAATTCTAAGAAGATGAAAAGATGAAACCTATCATTTAAAAAATATAAACCAAAAAAAACCTTTTTGAATACCTCCTATATATACATGATATAAAATTCATAACTTTCAAAAGAGCATTTAGGAGAGTGAAAAGTAAGTATCATCTATACCCTGGCCCACACTAGTTATCTACCCTCAAGGTAACCATTTTTACTAATTTTTTTAATATTCCTTCTAGAAATCTAAATGTACCTTAAAATTGAACTCTCCTACACTGGTGGTGGGAATGTAAATTGGTGCAGCCACTTTGCGGAACAGTATAGAGGTTCCTTAAAAAACTAAAAATAGAATTGCCATATCCAACAATCTGACACCTGGGCATATATCTGGAGAAAGCTATAATTAAAAGAGATACATGCATCTCTTCACTGCAGCACTATTTACAGTGAATGGATAAAGAAGATATATATATATATATATCACAATGGAATATTACCTGGCCATAAAGAAGAATGAAATAATATCTATAGGAAATAAATTTCCACATTGGAAACAAATTTATGGTTGCCAAAGGGGAAGCGGGGAGGAAAGGATAAATTAGGAGTTTGGAATGAACATCTATATACTACTATATTGAAGACAGATGACTAACAAGGACCTTCTGTGTAGCACAGGGAACTATACTCAGTATTTTGTAGTAATCTAAAAGGGAAAAAAATCTGAAAAAGAATATATTAGACCCCCCTCCACATGTGTATGTACCTGGATTACTGGGCTGTACACCTGAAACTAGCAGAATGTTATAAATCAACTTCAATAAAAAAGTTCCTGAAAATTATTCCTTTTATTGTTATTAGTAAATGTTTTCTTAATTATAGTAAAATCTAGTGATATTTTTGCAACCTCTATTATGATTTTACTTTATAATTATGGTTGCAGTGTGAATTACATGTCAGTGCTGGAAATATCTTGAAATAAGCTTACTGTCTCTGCACTTTTATCCTTTTGTTTTTAGAAACACAGAATTTTGTTTTGTTTTAAATTGTGCCCTTCTGAGGTAAAAGAGCTCACAACTAGTGAGAATCTAAACGAAAACAATTTGAGGAGCAACATGAATACTTTGAATCTTTATTCATTTCTCAATGATAGATTTTCAACTAAGTGTTTTTAAATTTTGGCCATGCACTTGTTTGAATATCTTGTGAATAATGTCATGTGTTTTGTTCCCATGTAGGCATTTAGCCTCAAAAATTTTTAATCTTGCTAGTTTCAGAAGTAATTGAGCCAGGCCAGCAATCTGTTGAAAATATAAAGGAAGCAAGCTGCAGTAAAGAGCTGTCTTTGTGTGAAACACAATGTAAAAGATTTGGTTAATTCTTGTGAATTTGGCCTGTGTAAGTATTCCCTTTCTAATCTTTAGTGTTATGTTTCTGTTAACCCCTGTGGTTAAAGCTGTTTCTAAAAATCTAATTAAAAAAAAATCCCCATTTAGAGGACCAGAGCATGACTCACAAGTGAGTCTGTGAAAGTCTTTGTAAATATTTTTTTGTATCTCACCAAAATGAAACAATAAAGGCAGCTTTCCAAATAAAGAGCTTATAAGAGACATGTAAAAATCTTAAAATGGTAATAATGGATTCTAGATTATTTCCTTTTTCCATTTGCTAGAAACTTTTCAGTAAGACACATTGGAAGTTTTTATTTTATTGAAATACACGTAAGCTTTTGCTTTATTGAGGATAGTATGCAATCTGTGAGGTGTTTTTTAATGTGTGACCTTCCATCTTAATAGCCAGTGCTTTTCTAATCTTATGACTCAATGACTCTTAACCTTCCTGGTCCCCATTTTGTATTTCCTCTGGGGTCTTACTGCAGTCCCAGAGGTACATAGTAACTGGAAGCTAGAGACGGAAGAGGCTTTGAATGACCTTTTCTCACTTAACACAGTTTGCCCTCCCATTTTCCCCAACAGGAGGGTTACTGTAATCCCCTCAGTGACTGTTAGCACACTGAAATCCAGATACTCCCAGCTTTTCTCCTCAGTTCCTCTTGCGTGTGTCCCAGTTCCCTTCCTGAGCCTTTGGCTCAGTTTCCTTTATGTTCCCCAAGGCTTCATTTCACGAATCTGTTTTTCTGCTCTGCTGTCTGCTTTATTTACTTCTTCTCATTCTACCTTTAGATTCCTTCTTTTTTTTTAACCCCAATGTGTGTGTCCTTGAAACTGCTGTTTGCTGTTGTTTAGTTGCTAAGTTGTATCTGACTCTTTGCAACCCCATGGACTGCTGTTTTCAGAGATTAGGGTTTTTATTGTGGAAAAGTATTTGAGAGTAAGTCTGCATGTAGTCAAATTTTATGTAAGGAGATCTTACAGGTAGAAAGAGATTTCTGCACTATTGGAAAGACTAATTTTTTCATCTCAAGGTTCTTCTCTGTCTTCTCTACCTTTTGCTTCTTTAGGAATTATTAGCTTTACAACTACCAGGAGAGTGTTGTTATGTGGGCCTGGTGCACCAACCAGAAGTGCGGCAGTTAGAATGAAAGCTGTTCGGTCTGGTGGACAATGTTGAAGGTATTTTATTTCACTGGGTAGGCAGCTCTGGGAGGATGGAGCACTGTCTGCTTTACCAGGCTGCACATCTCCATCAGTTCTTTGAGTTCGTAGGATATTTGATGTCTCAGCCAGATGCTGTTACCTTGGAGTGAGAGCGGGAGCTGGTGGGCAGCTGACTTAACTCTCGTGACTCCCTTCAGGGATGATTTGAGAAGACACTATTAGATAATGGGACATCGGCTTCCCAGGTGGCACGGTGGTAAAGAATCTGCCTGCCAGTGCAGAAGACACAGGAGATTTGGGTTCCATCTTTGGGTCAGGAATATCCCCTGGAGTAGGAAATGGCAATCCACTCCAGTATTCTTGCTGGGAAAATTGCATGGACAGAGGACCCTGATGAGCTACAGCCCATGGCTTTGCAAAGAGTCAGACATGACTGAGCACACATGAGTGCGTGCGTGCGTGGACCACCAGGGTGTTAGCAGATCAAACTAGGTTGGAATTCTGAAGTTCTACATTGGGATTATTTGGGGAATTTGCTTTACTCATTGTATTTTAAGTGTGTGCGTGCTCAGTCCTGCCCGACTCTTTGCGACCCTTTGTACTGTAGCCTGCCAGGCTCCTCTGTTCATGCAATTTTCCTGGCAAGAATACTGGAGTGGGCTGCCATTTCCTACTCCAAGGGATCTTCCTGACCCAGAGATCGACCCTGAATCTCTGCGTCTCCTGCGTTGGCAGATGGATTCTTTACCGTTGTGCCACCTGGGATCCGTTAAATGGGAATAAGAAGACATTTAAACAACATACTTGCTTAAATAGATGAAGCTCACAGCCTGTATGTGTGACAACAGAACATTTACTAGCTAACTGTTTCTTACCACACACTGAGGTTGAAGAAAACTAATCTACAAAGCAGCATATAAATTTGAAGGTTCTAATCTATACCTTTTGCTCGGACTCTGGGGAAGTGAAAATTGTACAACATTGCCCCTTACATTGAGAAGCATGTGGTTTAGTAAAGAAGACAATACATGAAATGACTACAGCAAGTTAATATATAAGCCAGTTCTACAAGTGGAAAATAACTCTGGAATATGATGTCCAGTACATTAGCCATTAACCGAATTTGGCTATTGAGCATTGAAAAAGCAGCTAGTCCAAATTGAGAAGTGCTGTAAATATAAAATATACACTGGATTTCAGAGACTTAGTACAGGAATGTAAAACATCTCTTTAAAAGATTTAAAAACATTGATTACATGTTGTAGTTGTAATATTTTGGATATATTAGTAAATTTAATGTTAGCTTTTTTTTTTTTTACCTTTTGCATCTTTGTACATTTTTAAAATGTAGCTATTAAAACTTTTAAATTCCATTTGTAGTTTGCATTCTGTTTCTGTCAGATGATCTGCTGTAGAAGTTTAAAGGAAATAGAGAAAAAAATGCACACGGTTGTAGACAAAAAACGTTTCACGGAAGAGATAGACTGTCAGCTGCTTCTGGAGGGAGTGGGGCTGATCTTGTCCGGTATAGTCAAAGAAAGATGGCAGTTATGGCGGTGGCCCTGTGCATGAGAGCAAGAGCTGAAACTTGCAGTATTGTGAGCGATAAGGAAATACTTTGACTAGAGTGTTTGTTTTGAGACATGGTGGAAAATCAGGATTTAAAGGGAGATGGGATTACATTTTAGATGATTTTGTTCTTGTACAGAATAAATGAGTAATGTGTATTTGTTGACTATGTTATAATGAGTAGTTTGGAACTGATCCTGTAAAGAGGGGAAGTTATTAAACTTTGGAGGGTAGATACGTGACAGAGAGAGTTCTGAGATTCTTCTAATGATGTGGGTGTGATGATACGAGGTGAGAGGCTGGAGTTGGGGGACCAAGGGAGGGACTGCTGTAAAGATTGATGTGTGCTAGACTGGGGTGGCGGCCCTGGGAATCAAAACCAACAAGCTTCCTACTCTCATGGAGCTTGAAGTCTTGTGAGTGAAATGTATCAGCAAACTGACAGGGCAAAGATAATGAGATAAAGAAAGTACCCAGTGCTGGGAAACACAGAGGAAGGGAACTGCTTAGCTGTGGTGAGGATTGGAGGCATTGGGTCAGAGAATGCTTCTACAGCAATAGTCAGTTGTCATTGACCCTAAGGAATGTGTGCGGCTTCTCAGTAAGCACATTTGCGGTGAAAGATTTGGAAAGTAAATCCCTCGGAGACAGAGGAAAAAGTGTCAGGAGAAAGAGAGCACTGGTTAGGGAGTCAGGAGACTTGTCTCTCCTTTTGTTTGTGTGTGACCCTGGGAGGTTTCTTCTTCCTGAGCTTCATCTTGCTCATTTGTGAAATGTGGAATAGCAGACAAGATCTTCAAGTCTTAGCCTTCTAATTGAACGTCGTCAGCTTGATGTGTTTACCATGTTGTATCCTCATGAGTGGCCTCTGTTAGGGCCTCAGAAGGGAGAATGGGACCTGCTGCTGAGAGCAGGAAGCCTTTGCTCCCCCAGCCTCACTTTCTCTGGTTAGTCTTTCACCAGCAGAGGGGCATGATCGGTCGGTGAGGAGAGGGATTGACCCTGGGGGAGGGGATTGAATTGGATCCAGAAATAGGATAAACTATATAAAAAAGTACAAGAGGAGAGTCCATAGTTTTATTGTTAAGGGAATGGTGGTACCACAGTCAGAATCAGAGTGGGAAACCTGTTTTAGGGAGAAAGATAATGAACTCTCCTTTGGATTTTTTGGATTGAGACAAATTTAGCCTGGAAATCTTTAATATTAGTGATATAAACCAGAGCTCAGTTGAGAGGTCAAGACTAGAAAGGGATCTGGGAGTCATTAAGGTGACTTGTTGTTGTCAGTATTAAAGCACTCTTTAAGAACTAGGGGCTCAAAATTGGGCTTTGAAAAATGTCCAGAATGGGAGAATAAAGGGTGAGGGAAGTGAACCCATAAAGATAGAGCAAGGTAGAGCTAGTATGTCGTGGGACCAAGAAAGTCTTAAGTGGAGAGGATGATCCAGACTGCCAGAAACTTGGGAGAGTGAATTGTTTAGAAGATGTCTGTCCCAGGTTGGGTTCTCCAGGAAGCAGATGTTGAGACAGAGCTGAAAGTGCAGAAGGGTTACTGGGGAGAAACATGTATGGGGGAGAAAAAGAGAGAGGAAGCAGGATTAGGAAAAGGAGCTGTCAATCTAGGACATGGACTTGACAAAACCAGGAGCTCTGGAGCAGAGATGGCCTCTTGGAGGACACCCACACTGGGGAGAAATGACGTCACTACCTTGCTCAGTCATTGGCTGAGGTGGACCCTGGAGGTACTAATAGCTGGAGGCTCTGCTAACCTCAGCTCCTCCTTGTAGCCGGGCCTCAGTTCCTTTCTTGAGTGCTGCAGCTGTGTGTCTGCCACAGAGTCTTTTTGAGAAAGCAGTTTCATGACTCTGATAGGGATAGAAAGAAGCCGTATTATAGTGACCAGAGGGGACAAGGGGCCTGAGTGGTCAGAGGATGGGGCAGCAGAGGTGAGCCCTCAGATCTGTGATCTTTGTCATCACTGAGTGGTCAGAGGATGGGGCAGCAGAGGTGAGCCCTCAGATCTGTGATCTTTGTCATCACTGAGTGGTCAGAGGATGGGGCAGCAGAGGTAAGCCCTCAGATCTGTGATCTTTGTCATCACCTTTGGTGTGTACTGTGGCCTCAGATCTCTTGGAGAAGAGTATACTAAAGTAAACTGCCTGGTTTCTCTGTCTTCTACTGTACAGTTCTCTCTCATACACTTGTTAATTTCTCTCGAGTCCTTTCCTCAAAAATCCAAACTGGACTGCTGTACTAGGTCTCAGGTCAGATGAGTAATGCCTGCTAATTCTGGGAGTGTTAGTGACTAATAGAGGTATTGTATAGGATTTTTTTTTTAAACTTCAAAAATTATTTGAATTAGAGATTCCAATTAAACAAAAATTCTTTCTGGAAAGAATATGCTGGTAGTTTAGTGAAATACATTAAAAAAAAACCCACATCTAGATTAAGGTGACGGAGAAGCAAACTAAATGAAACTAAACCAAAAAAAAGAAAGAAAGAAAATTCTTAAATGGGACTCATTTAGCAAACATTTGTAGGCATCAGACACTGTCTTCTCGGCATTTCATTAGGTTTTAGTACTACAGGATAGATACACTAGTCTATAGTCTATCCTCTCTCTAAGGAGCTTACAGAGTTGTGGGAGAAATAGATAGAGGCTTACTTCCTGTACATGAATTATCTTCTTAAAGACATTTGTTTATGCTCTGATCCCGTGGGAGGCTGGAATCTAAGGCGGCTGCTCAGGTAGGGAGACTTTATTGCCCACATTGTGGCTTCAAGAGGCATGGCAAAGCACAGTTCTTTATGGATGACTAAAGTGAGTTAATTTCATCAACTTTATAGTCCTACAGTGATCTCTTCATATAATTTTATTGGTGCTTTCTAGCTGGGATTTTTAAAAATTCCTTTAACATTAATAATTTTACATAAATATATTTAAATTTTACATAAATATAAAAGCTTCGCCTTTTCTTATTTTAAAGATAGTACATAGAATATTCAAACAATACCTTAAAGTATAGAGACAAAGATAAAAGCACCTGGACTTCTGCCACTAAAGGCAGATGCAGTTAATTTTGCAGTGATTATCCTTTTAGCATTTCTTTGTCCCTCCCTATCCTTCCTCCATCTCCCTTACTGCTTACAAGCATATACATGCGTGCACACATGTGCATATACATATATATTCTTTTATGTAAATAGGATCCTATTTCATATGCTTTTGTAACCTGTTTTCTTAATCAGTATGTTAGGGTCATGTTTCCATGTCAATGCACATAGACACAGACACCATCATTCTTTATAATGACTATGAGCTATTTTACTGTGTTGATGAGTCATGCTTTATTTAACTGCTTTATTGCTCACAGATATTTGAAATGTTTTGGTGGTTTCAGCCAGGGATGCTGTGAAACTTCCTACAATGCATAGGACACTTCTCCCTGCTCCCCAACAAAGAGTTATCTGGTCTAAAATGTCAGTAGTGGTGGAGAAAACTTGCTCTATACCTTCTCTCGTATTGGATGTTGGCAATTTTTACTCTTCTATGTCTGGTCAAATGCAAGGAGTTGCTTTTCAGGTGAAAAAGTAGTTGCTTTTTTAATGTGCATTGTGTTGATTACTAGTGAAGTAAAGTAGCTTTTCCTGTATTTATTAGTCATTAGCTGCTTTTGTGAATTTCCTATTCCTGTCTGTTGTCCGTTTTTAAAATTAGGTGTTCATTTCTTACTTAATAATTTCTAGGAGTAATTTGAGTATTGGAGCTATTAGCCTTTTTTGTTTATGGTGTCTCTTTTTAAAAGGAAATTTAAGAACTTTTATGTAGTCAGATCTCCCAGTATTTTCTTTCTGATTTCTGAAGAGGGCCAAGTTAGTGAACTATCCAAAATAACTTTTTAAAGATGGTCTATTTAAAATGTAATCCCGTGGCGTATGCTCTACTTTGTTGTTGTTGTTTAGTTGCCGAATCGAGTCTGACTCTTTTGCAACCCTGGGGACTGTAGCCTACTGGACTTCTCTGTCCATAGGATTTCCCAGGCAAAAATACTGGAGTGGATTGCCATTTCCTTCTCCAGGGGATCTTCCTGACCCAGGGATTGAACCTGTGTCTCCTGCACTGGCAGGGGGATTCTTCACCACTGAGCCACCTGGGAAGCCCATGCTGTAGTTTAATGGCGTGTATTCTGTGGACAGCATTGCAACGGGTAATTTTGAGTTAGCTATCCTGCCTTAATGTGTCTGTGAGTGTTATATTCCTATTGAGTCCTCCCTTAACCCTCTGCTAGTCACTGAAGGATGTGGAAGAACAGTTTAAGGCAGGGTTTCCTCCCTCTCTGAGCCACAGTTAGGTATTTGAGGTATTGCTAGTGTATGAAGCAGAATTCACATAAGTGCTAAATAGGAGTTCAGTGGACAGAGGGGGCAGTGAAGGGTTCCTCGAGTTTATGAAGAGTGACCAAGTCTTGAATGATGCGACTAGGTAACAGATAACGTTTCCAGCACAGGGCTTGATTGTGGGACAGGCAGTTAGGAAGGAGAGTTGGGTTCTTGCTTCTGATTTGTTACTCATCAGTTCAGTTCAGTTCAGTCACTCAGTCATGTCTGACTCTTTGCGACCCCATGGACTGCAGCACACCAGGCCTCCTGTCCATCACCAACTCCCAGAGTTTACTCAAACTCATGCCCATTGAGTCAGTGATGCTATCCAACCATCTCATTCTCTGTCATCCCCTTCTCCTGCCTTCAATCTTTCCCAGCATCAGGGTGTTTTCTAAGGAGTCAGCTGTTCACATCAGGTGGCCAAAGTGTTGGAGTTTCAGCTTCAGCATCAGTCCTTCCAATGAATGTTCAGGACTGACTTCCTTTAGGATGTACTGGTTGGATCTTTTTGCAGTTCAAGGGACTCTCAAGAGTCTTTTCCAACACCACAGTTCAAAAGCATCAATTCTTCGGCGCTCAGCTTTCTTTATAGTTCACCTCTCACATCCATACATGACTACTAGAAAAACCATAGCTTTGACTAGATGGACCTTTGTTGCCAAAGTAATGTCTCTGCTTGTTAATATGCCGTCTAGGTTGGTCGTAACTTTTCTTCCAAGGAGCCAGCATCTTTTAATTTCATGGCTGCAGTCACCATCTGCAGTGACTTTGGAGCCCCGAAAAATAAAGTCTGTCACTGTTTCCACTGTTTCCCCATCTATTTGCCATGAAGTGATGGGACCAGGTGCCATGATCTTAGTTTTCTGAATGCTGAGTATTAAGCCAACTTATTAACTCTCCTCTTTCACTTTTGTCAAGAGGCTCTTTAGTTCTTCTTCACTTTCTGCCATAAGGGTGGTATCATCTGCATATCTGATATTTCTCCTGGCAGTTTTGATTCCAGTTTGTGCTTCATCCAGCCCAGCGTTTCTCATGATGTACTCTGCATAGAAGTTAAATAAGCAGGGTGACAATATACAGCCTTGATGTATTTGTTTCCCTCTTTGGAACCAGTCTGTTGTTCTGTGTCCAGTTCTAACTGTTGCTTCCTGACCTGCAACAGTGTGTGTGGCTTAGACAAATCTCAGGCTTCAGTCTTTTTATCAATGAAATAAAGAGATAGGATATTTCCTAAGATTGTTGTCACTGTTAAACTTACTGTGGTTTTACTGTCAAAGGAGAATTTTTAGAAGGAATTTGTTCAGCATTTATTGAAAGCCTTCTGCATTCTGAGTAGCATGCTAGGTATTGTGGGAATGCAAGGATGTAAGACATGGACCTTTCAGAAATTTAGTCTTATGGGAGAGAGTAAATCATGTGCGGGAGTGTAAAATAAGAAATACAGAGTGCTTGGGAAATGCAGAATGGGGAAGACCGTCTTGATTTTGGGTAGTGGAGGCTTTAGAAAGGAATGGCATTTATGTTAGGTAGAAATGGAGGTGTAGGGGTGGTTGAGCAGAGGCCTGGAGGGGGACAGGGAAGTGACACGGGGTTTGCTTGAAGTGCTGTACTCAGTCACTTCAGTTGTGTCCGACTCTTGTGACCCTGTGGACTATAACCTGCCAGGCTCCTCTGTCCATGGAATTTTCCCAGCAAGAATACTGGAGTGGGTTTCCATGCCCTCCTCCAAAGGATCTTCCTGATGCAGCAGGTGAACCTGAGTGTCTCCTGAGTCTCCTGCACTGCAGGCGGGTTCTTTACTGCTGAGCCGCTGGGGAAGCCCCTAAGGTGTTCTGCGTAAACTTGTTTGCCTAGTTTTGTACAGTTGGTGCAGAAGGGTGGGAAAAGATAAGGCTGAAAGGTAAAGTGGGACTGGCTTGCCAGGGGGCATACACCGCCTTGGTTTTTCCCTCCGTAGGCTTTTTATGGCTTTCAGACAAGGTGGGAGCGTGAGGTGAGCAGCCCTTGAAGATGAGTGTGGTAGAAGTGGCTAAGATGGTGATTGATTGCATTCAGGGACTTGAGTCAGAGATGACGTTGAGATTTCTGAGGCTGAGTATAATACAGATAGTTTAAGAGAAAGCTAGCAGGCCTTAAGCAGTGACAAGCAGGACGAAAAGATATTGTCAGGAAAGGGAAAATGAGTCCTTGTGGTAAGGGGCGGGATTTCTATTAAGACAATGCTCTTAAGGCAGGGCATAGCATGGGTAGGAAATTGGTCATTCTGTTAGGAAGCGTTTTCTGGTAATTCACCATCAGCTTGAAATTTTATTAATCAGACAGGAATTTTCACGCTTTAAAAAAAGATTACCCATTATGAATTTTAGTTCTGTAATTGTGTCCCTTGAGATAAGCTCGCTGGGATCTCCACCCCTCTTTTTTTCAGTGTTGAATTTTGCCCATTACGCACATCCTGTAAAGGGAAGCAGCATGTGACTGGGGTTCGGCTGGGAGGGAGGTTCTTTTCAGAGAACCTTTGTAATCTCTGCATCTTTGGGAGGGAGGAGGGTAAACATTAGGCATTAGGCACTCATGTGTGTTAAAACACTGTGTAGTTGTTCATCATCCTTGAGTTCTTTCCATGATAGTTGGAGTAAAATACTTAAAAAGGGTAAACGGCAAACCACTGAACAGGAACCAACCACACGAGCAGTTAGTCATTTCTTGTCGGCAGAGGCCCTGCAGAGGCCCTGGCAGACAGCTATGAAGGAACTGGAATGATGAGGGTCTGGCATGGATATGGATCTTTTATTGTAGTAACAATAGTTTATTCTTCAGATCAAGGAATGAGAGCAAAGTTGCTTAGCAATTATGTGGGCGTTGAAAGAATGGCCTTTGGAGGAGCAGGCATTTGAAGTAGGATAAATTCAACTTTCTCAAGAAACTTACACTGATTAGCGTGATTCAGGGGGAGTCCTTTTACAAATCAAGAACGTGTAGTCCTGTTTCCTCCTGATGGCTTTGGTCCTCATCTGTTTTCCAGTTTTCTCATCTGGAGAGGAGGATGGTAACTCTTGGAACAGTTTTCCCCAAAGGCAGGTGCTGGGAGATGAGGGCTCCCAGAAAGAGAGTGGTCCCAGACTTCTAGGCAGATGTGGTTCTTTACCGTTGGATCTAACTTCGCTCCACTAAATAGCTGTGGCCGTCTTGCTGGGTGCTGGAGACCTGACCTGGTGGGCACTGGTCCATCACTTCACCTTAGCAATAACAGACATGCATGGCCACAGCACGCAGGTCACTTTTGTATGGTCAGGGCTCTCTGTTTGTCCAGGGGGAAAGGGAAAGTGGTAGGGTGTGGAAAGGGCACCAGAGTATAAGGTTTGGGTTCTAGTCCTAGTTTCACTGCACCAAAAACTATGTGATTTGGGAGACATCTCTTCATCTCTGAATTAGTGTCATCTGTACAGAAGCAGTATTATCTACTCTCCAGGGGTGAGACTAAAAGCAACTAATGGATAATGTGAGTCTACTCTAAAAAAGCATCAACTGCTGTGTAAGTTTGTGGAGATTTTACTTCTTGTTACTAGTTTATATTCTGGCCTTCAGGAATCCTCTTTTTTTTTTTTTAAATACCTTTTACTTAAAAACTTTGAGATACTGTTGTTACTTTGTTTAAAGAGGACTTCCCTGTTCTAGACCTTACTAACAATGAAAAAAGCTGAATTTCTGATCTAAACTGTAGTTCTTTCTGTTGAATTCATGAAATGAGTTTTGCTTGATAGTTAAGGATTGGACTTTTGAAAACATTAGTTTTAGAAACAAGTCACCAAGTCTTCATTTTGCAGTGAGGGTACTGAGACTAAGCAAGTAAGCAGCAAAATATTCTAATATTTTAAAAGGGTAGATGGTAAACCACTGACCAGGAACAGACCACATGAATACAGTGGGTACTCAAGTCTCCTCCTCCAGGGTCCTTTAATATAATCTGATGCCTCTCGCACAGTTTGCTTAACTAAAATAGATTGTTAAGAAAGTTATCCTTGAATTCAGTTATCCCTGTATTTTTTAAAAGTGCTGTTTAATTATCCATGGCTGGAGTCTAGGGTTTAAATCTAAATTTTCAGTGAGATCACTGGATTGAACTAAAGCATCTACACAAAGATGTTGATTTTAGAAAACTGAAAACATAATGTTCCTTATTACTGGAGAGTGTTGGACCAGGGTTTACAAAACCTGACTTAGTCTCAGTTCTCCTAAGTCACCTTAGTCAAGAAAAACAAATTTAATCTCTTGGAGCCAGTACGCACCATGTGTAAGATGGAAAGGATCTAAGGCCTCTACCAGTACTTTAGTTGGAGGGTCTGTGAAACCCAAAGGCAGAAAAAGGGATGGGTGTGGGAGAGATGGTGTCTCCTTTTTTTGTACCCTGAGAATTTTGCATTAATCAGTTACTTTTCTCATATTTTATCCCTCTATCTGGAAGACCTTCCAGTTGCCCTTTTCCTACCCAAAGTGACAGTGAAAGTGGTAGTCACGATCAGTTGTGTCCGATTCTTTGTGACACCATGAACTGTAGCCTGCCAGGTTCCTCTGTCCATGGAATTCTCCAGGCAAGAATACTGGAGTGGGTTGGCATTTCCTTCTCAAGGGGATCTTCCTCACCCAGGGATCGAACTCCGGTCTTCTGCATTCCAGGCAGATTCTTTACCGTCTGAGCTACCAGGGAAGCCCTTTCCTACCCAAAAGCTCTCCTTATTTTGGGGCCTAGGTTACATTTCATTTAATATATGATGTCATTGTAGCACACACTATTCTTTCTGAACTCATTTGTTGCCCTTATACCTTATTCATCCATTAGTCATGGTACGTTGCTGTGGGATATGTCTCTCTTTTGTACCTAATTTTTAGGGGGTAAGTTAATGTAGAAGATAAAGTGTAGAGTTCGAAGATAAGTTGATTTAGCTGTGTGGGACTTCCCTGGTGGTCCAGTGGCTGACTCCATGCTCCCAATGCGGGGGGCCCAGTTTCTATCCCTGGTCAGGGAACTAGATCCTGCATGCCAAAGCTAAAGATCCTGCCTGGTGCAATAAAGATTGACGATCTTGAGTGCTACAACTAAGACTCAGTGTGGCCAAATAATTTTTTTTTAATTAAAAAAAAATAAATATTAAAAGATTTAATGTGAGCTTAAGCTGGCCATTAAGAAAAATGTGTGTATGTATATATGCTTAATTTTTAAAATAGCTGTTACATTTTTTGAATAGGTAAAATTTTTTCCAGAACTTAATAACGAGGGAGATACAGTGAAAAATCTTTTGGTCTTGGTCTGCAATCAAACTAGTTTTCCCCCCACTGTTACTTGTTTCTTATATATCCTTGTAGAGTTTATAAATTTTTTTCTTCCTTTTTCTTTTACACAGAAGCACACTGTATGTAGTCTTAGATACATTGTTTTGTTTTGTTTTTTTTTTTCACTTAAGTTACCTGGGAGATCTTTTCATATCACTACACAGTAAGTTCCTCATTGTTCTTAATGTTTTATGGATATACCATAGGTTAACCTGTGATTGGGAGTTTTTACTTGGGTAAAGTCCCAAATAATTTTAAAATCTGAAAGACTATTGGGCCTTATAAGAGGACTGTATTCTTTATTTTTCTATATATTTCTACAGTGTGTTGCAGTTTTTAAGCACTTTATATTCTTGAAGTAGATCCTCACAAAAACTCTATAGGTGTTACAAGGTAAATAAAGAAAGGAAATGTCTATTTAGGATTTTTTGACTGTGGTGCAAGATTCAATAAAAGCTCCACCGTGCCCTTTTCATGTGCTGTACTACTGGCAAATAGAGAGTTTACTTGAGAAACACAGCCTGCTTTGTAGGGCTGATAAAAGTCTTCATTACTTCATTTATAACCATTTGTGTACTTCCTTCACTTTACTTACTTCCTTAAAACCAGCAGAGCATGTAGAAAAGGATCTCCACATAAATGAAGCTTTGAGAAACAAAACAAATGTAGACAGAAGATATGCAAATGTTATTTTTATAGATTAATTTTTTAAATTGTAAAAAATCCTAACTGAAATATATGTATGCAGAAAAAAGTGACTTGCTTAATGGAATTGGAAGTATTCATTGAGGTGAATGTGGCTCCTTAAAGCAATTGAATGGGTAGGGCTGAGAAAAACAGGGAAGATTTTAACCTGGGATTTAACATCGAATAAGATTCTGTGTTAGAGGAAGTACCGCTTTAGCTGTAGAATTTGCCCTGTTTAGAATGCACAAATGAAATGGAAGGAATTTAAGTTTTATTTTAAAATTTTCATTTAATATGAAACACAATTAGTACTCAAATAGCCCAAACTGCTCACTCAACTACCTGAATGTTAAAGTGTGCATTTAGATTATGGCAAGACCAGAACGCAAATTCTCTGCAAAATATTTTCAGCCGTTTTGGTGACTCTTGAGATATTTTTGCTATTGATTTTTTTATATATTTTTAAACCAGGCAATTGATTTCTTTCTCTTTTATACTTTTATACTCATTTTATACCCTCATTTTATACTCTTTTATACTCATTTTATACCCTTTTATACTCATCCTGAAAACTTAACCTAGCATCATGGAGTTATAGAGATGGTTGGACGACTAGAGATTACTAATCAATATTTGATATATTTGTACATTAACCTGGCCCTTTCTGTTGAACAAAAGAGAGAAGTGAAGCGGAGCGAGGTTGTGGCCAGCCTGGCTTGGCCACCTTATCCAGAGCCCCCAGCCGCAGCTCTTTAGTACCTTGTGGTTTCTTTCACAGCTTTGATTGACAGACACTGTTCCTGCCTGGAGAATCCCAGGGATGGGGGAGCCAGGTGGCTGCCGTCTGGGGTCACACAGAGTCGGACACGAGAAGTGACTTAGCAGCAGCAGCAGCTCTGCTTGGGGAGATGTTCAATTCTGAACACATTCCCGTGCTCTTTCCCCCCTTTTTCTTTCTAATGTGGGCCAATTTATAAAAGCCTACGAGGAGTATGTGCAGAAGGGAATGGCAGTCCACTCCAATATCCTTGCCTGGAGAATTCCATGGACAGAGAAGTCTGGCAGGCTGTAGTTCGTGGGGTCGCAGAGCCAGACACAAGTCTAACACACACACACACAAGGAGTACTACAGATCTTTCATGGAGCCTGGCTCATTGTAGGCAAGTAGAAGAGACTTGTTTGAGGTGAACCAAAACTGGAGAGGGAATGAGACCCTGTCGATAGCAAGTGGGGAACCTGGCAGCTGGCAGTTTATTTTTCATTTTTCTCTCCCCAGGGTAGGGGCAGCCGTTTGTGTTCCAAGCGTGAAGGTGCCGCGTGCTGCTTAGTGGATGCCTCTAAACTGCTCTTTCTCCCTTATAGGTCCTCTCCCATAACCTGTGCACGGTGCTGAAGGTTCCACATGACCCCGTTGCCCTTGAAGAGCACTTCAGGGATGATGACGAGGGACCTGTCTCCAATCAGGGCTACATGCCTTATTTAAACAAGTTCATTTTGGAAAAGGTATGATTCTAACCTCTTCCTGCTTATAGCGGGTGTTCAAGTTACACATTACAAGTGGGCCCCACACATCTTTGTTGGTGAGTTCCCTAAGGAGTTTAGTTGTGAAGCATCTCGAGATAAATCAGAATGAAAGAAGAGACTGACAGTGCTTCCTCTTTCTCTCTCTCCTCCAGTGTCTTCTAAACCTTGGTTTGATACTTTTACAACTGGCTCTTTTTTTGAAATTAAGAACTGTATTTTGTGTTAATCTGCACCTGTCTTCTCTTTGGGAGCTTTTCTTTTTCCTTTGTAGATTCTGGTTCCACATGTACCAGAATTGTTAAAGCATGGATTTGATATATGATTTTTTGTTTTGAATTCTGGTTCCACATGTACCAGAATTATTAAAGCATGGATATGATGTGGTAAAATATCTATACTTTATAGATACTATACAGCAAAGTTTTCATCCTGGACTTTTCTGGGTACCACGTGGATGTTTCCTCTAATATGTTTTAACTAAGGATGCTATAAACTATTAGGTGTTTGGAAGCCAAATATAACCTACTGGTATTTTCTGCCTCATTTGAGGTCTCCTTTGGTTTGGATAATTAAAAATGACACATTAAATTGTTAGATATAATGTTCATTTTTTTTTGAAGAAAATCATCTAAATTAATGGCACATTTAATTAAAAACATTTGTGATTTAAAAGTTATGAAAGATAGGAATTCCCTGGCAGTCCAGTGGTTAGGACTCTCTGGTTTCACTGCTGTGGCCTGTGTTCAGTCCCTAGTTGGGGAACTAATATACTGCAAGATGCAGCCAAAAAAACTAAGTAAAGTCTTAAAAAATTACATAAATTGGCTTATTGTTAAATAGGCACTTAGTAAAAATATATGAGATAAAAAGTGAACTCCCTTTTTAGTCTGAGTCTTTAGGAGTAACCACTTTTAATTATTTGCTGACCCTTTTATATGCATGCAAACACACACCTATACAGTACATAGTGTTTTGTTTCTGTCCCAATAGGATCGTGCTACATAAAGTTCAGTTTGTTTTTTTAACTAAGCAATATATTACTGTCATCTTTCCATATTATGTACATTTAGTTTAGATATGAAAAGTAATCATATATGCACATTAAGGGTTGGGAGCTCCTACTTTTGCTTATTTATAATATATAGCATGAATTTTGGGGGTATATGTTAAAAATGTCTTTCAAAAAGTGACGGTGATAATACCTTTAAATTAAAAATAAAATACATTATAAAGCCTACTTGCCAATCACCTAAATACCATAACTACTGACATATTTTTTCCTATGATTTAAAAAATTTTTATAGCTATTTATGTGTATAAATTCTTTTTATAATTTAGTATCTTTTTATAATACCAAAGTACAATAACTAAAATGTATAATAATAATTTAAGTTATTGGTTTGGAAAATGCCAAAATGTTGGTCAGCATTTTTTTTTAAATCACATTTTATTTTTTTAGAAATTTTGCAGCAAAGACTGTCAAAACTATAGTCTGTTCATTTAGGTAGTATTCTTTGTACCTATATCTATTATTTTATATAAGCCTCAACAATACAATTTATGCTCTTTATTTGTATGTGTGCGTATGTTTATATAAATATAAAACATTGCCTTGGTCATGCTTTTCTTAGAAAAGAAACTGCAGAGGGAAAAACCACACCAAAATTAAATGTAAGACTTAAACTTGCAAAAACCACCTATTGTATGATCCAGTTTATATGAAATGTCCAAAACAGGCAAACACATGAAGATACAAAATAGATGAGTGGTTGCCAGAGGTGGAGGGAAGTGGGAATGCTGAGTGACTACTGATGGGTTTGAAGTTTCTTCTTGGGGTGATAAAAATGTTCTAGAGTTAGATAGTGATGATGATTGTAAAACCTGTGAATATACTGACTACTACTAAAATGTACACTTCAAGAGTGAATTTTTTGGTATGTGAATTATATCATGATAAAAAAATTTTAAACAAATTACATATAAACTATATAATTGTTTAGTTATTGACACAATGCTGTGCAGTAGATCCCAGATCTTTTTCATCTTACAGCTGGAAGTTTGTACACTTTGATCAGCATCTCCCTGTTTCCACTCCCCTCTCTCCAGCCCCTGACCACTGCCATCCTATTCTCTTATTTCTTTAAGTTCATTGTTTTAAATATTCTACATAAAACTGAGAACATATAGTATTTGTCTTTCTCTTAAATTGTCTTAGCCATGGTTAGTTAAAACAACTTCAGAATCCTGAGTTTACCATTTGATATTTCTGCGTTAATTTAAATAAAAGTCAAGAGGTTTTGAATACAACTGCAGTGGTGAGAATGTTTATATTCCATTAACAGCCCCTAAGACAAGAGAGCCTGTTGATGAGGGTGAAAGAGGAGAATGAAAAAGCTAGATTAAAACTCAACATTCAAAAAACTAAGATCAGGGCATCCGGTCCCATCACTTCCTGGCAAATAGATGAGGAAAAAGTGGAAGCAGTGACAGATTCTAGATTCTTGGGCTCTAAAATCACTGTTGATGGTGACTGTAGCCATGAAATTAAAAGAAGCTTGCTCCTTGAAAGAACAGCTGTGACAAATCTAGATAGCATATTAAAAAGCAAAGACATCACTTTTCATACAAACATCCGTCTAGTCAAAGCTATGGTTTTTCCAGTAGTCATGTACGGATGTGAGAGTTGGACCATAAAGAAGGCCAAGCGCCAAAGAATTGATGCTTTGGAATTGCGGTGTTGAAGGAGACTCTTGAGAATCCCTTGGACATCAAGGAGGTCAAACCAGTCCTTAGTGAAATCAACCCTGAATATTCACTGGAAAGGCTGATGTTCCAATACTTTGGCTGCCTGGTGCGAAGAGCCAACTCATGGGAAGGGACCCTGATGTTGGGGAAGATTGAAGGCGAAAGGAGAAGAGGGTGGCAGAGGATGAGATGGTTAGATAGTATCACCGAGTCAGTGGACATGAATTTGCGCAAACTCCAGGAGATGGTGAAGGACAGGGAAACCTGGCGTGCTGCAGTCCCTGGGATTGCAGAGAGTTGGACATGACTCAGCACCTGAACAGCAACAACAACAGGATAAGTGGTTAGCAAATGAAGCCTGCCCAGATCCCACATAAGGGGTCAGATTAGGCGTATTCCCCTCCTTTTCGATCCGTACCTATTTTAATCACGTGTAGGCTCCAGTACTCTTGCCTGGAGAATCCCACGGACGGAGGAGCCTGGTGGGCTGCAGTCCATGGGGTCTCGAAGAGTCTGACACGACTGAGCGACTTCACTTTCACTTTTCACTTTCATGCATTGGAGAAGGAAATGGCAACCCACTCCATTGTTCTTACCTGGAGAATCCCAAGGACGGCGGAGCCTGGTGGGGTCACAGAGTCGGACACGACTGAAGCGACTTAGCAGCAGCAGCAGCAGGCTGTATGAACTAGAAGCAAGACAGTCTGCAGTGGACCGTCAAACCCAAAGGACCCCCTTTCTCTGTGCCTCTAGGACAAACAATGCCTAGATCCCTAATTTTTTCACCTAAAGTATATATGTTAGCACTCTGGCATTGTGGACTTTAAAGAAATAGACAAAAACTTGTTGTCTTCCCTCTTTTTATAAACATGTGTTTAAAACATACTACAACCTCATTGTGTTTTTACTTTTTAAAAAATTTCAGTTTATTTAAACCAAAATCAAAACCAGAAACAGAGGTACCATTTCACGCCAGTCAGAATGGCTGCGATCCAAAAGTCTACAAGCAATAAATGCTGGAGAGGGTGTGGAGAAAAGGGAATCCTCTTACACTGTTGGTGGGAATGCAAACTAGTATAGCCACTATGGAGAACAATGTGGAGATTCCTTAAACAACTGGGAATAGAACTGCCTTATGATCCAGCAATCCCACTGCTGGGCATACACACTGAGGAAAGCAGAGTTGAAAGAGACATGTGTACCCCAATGTTCATCGCAGCACTGTTTATAATAGCCAGGACATGGAAGCAACCTAGATGCCCATCAGCAGATGAATGGATAAGAAAGCTGTGGTACATATACACAATGGAGTATTACTCAGCCATTAAAAAGAATACATTTGAATCAGTTCTAATGAGGTGGATGAAACTGGAGCCTATTATACAGAGTGAAGTAAGCTAGAAAGAAGAACACCAATACAGTATACTAACACATATATATGGAATTTAGAAAGATGGTAACAGTAACCCTGTATACGAGACAGCAAAAGAGACACTGATGTATAGAACAGCCTTTTGGACTCTGTGGGAGAGGGAGAGGGTGGGATGATTTGGGAGAATGGCATTGAAACATGTAAAATATCATATATGAAAGGAGTCGCCAGTTCAGGTTCGATGCACGATACTGGATGCTTGGGGCTGGTGCACTGGGATGACCCAGAGGGATGGTATGGGGAGGGAAGAAGGAGGAGGGTTCAGGATGGGGAACACATGTATACCTGTGGTGGATTCATTTTGATATATGGCAAAACCAATACAATATTGTAAAGTTAAAAAATAAAATAAAAAATTAAAAAAAAAAACCAGAAACAGTTCACACAGTAAATATGTCTTATATTTGGCAAATGTTTGATGACCTGCTGTGTGCATGTGTTTGAGCTTAAAAATTTAAAAAAAAAGCAGAATTATGTCTGTTATTAAAATATATGGAACATACCGGGAAAGTCTCAGAAACCTGGAAATTGCGGTTTTTCAGTGCTAGAATTTGTGTGGGCTGGAAGACTGGGTAGAGAGACATGGTTGAATATCTTGAGGTGCTGTACCCTGATACCACATTTTGTTCTCCTTGATGTAACTTTCTTTAAACATCCTGAACTTTAAAGTTTTAAAATGTTCTTTGTTTTAGTATTCAGGTATTTAAAAGTTTTGTAACTGGGGGAGAAACTATATGACAAACCTCAGTTCAGTTCAGTCGCTCAGTTGTGTCCGACTCTTCGCGACCCCATGAATCGCAGCACGCCAGGCCTCCCTGTCCATCACCAACTCCTGGTGTTAACCCAGACTCACGTCCATCGAGTCAGTGACGCTATCCAGCCATCTCATCCTCTGTCGTCCCCTTCTCCTCCTGCCCCCAATCCCTCCCAGCATCAGAGTCTTTTCCAGTGAGTCAACTCTTCGCATGAGGTGGCCAAAGCACTGGAGTTTCAGCTTCAGCATCATCCCCTCCAAAGAAATCCCAGGGCTGATCTCCTTCAAAATGGACTGGTTGGATCTCCTTGAAGTCCAAGGGACTCTCAAGAGTCTTCTCCAACACCACAGTTCAAAAGTATCAATTCTTCGGCACTCAGCCTTCTTCACAGTCCAACTCTCACATCCATACATGACCACAGGAAAAACCATAGCCTTGACTAGACGAACCTTTGTTGGCAAAGTAATGTCTCTGCTTTTGAATATGCTATCTAGGTTGGTCATAACTTTCCTTCCAAGGAGTAAGCATCTTTTAATTTCATGGTTGCAGTCACCATCTGCAGTGATGTTGGAGCACAGAAAAATAAAGTCTGACACTCTTTCCACTGTTTCCCCATCTATTTCCCATGAAGTGATGGGACCGGATGCCATGATCTTCGTTTTCTGAATGTTGAGCTTTAAGCCAACTTTTTCATTCTCCACTTTCACCTTCATCAAGAGGCTTTTTAGTTCCTCTTCACTTTCTCCCATAAGGGTGGTGTCATCTGCATATCTGAGGTTATTGATATTTCTCCCGGCAATCTTGATTCCAGCTTGTGTTTCTTCCAGTCCAGTGTCTCTCATGATGTACTCTGCATATCAGTTAAATAAGCAGGGTGATAATATATAGCCTTGATGTACTCCTTTTCCTATTTGGAACCAGTCTGGTGTTCCATGTCCAGTTCTAACTGTTGCTTCCTGACTTGCATACAGATTTCTCAAGAGGCAGGTCAGGTGGTCTGGTATTCCCATCTCTTTCAGAATTTTCCACAGTTTATTGTGATGCACACAGTCAAAGGCTTTGGCATAGTCAATAAAGCAGAAATAGATGTTTTTCTGGAACTCTCTTTTTTTGATGATCCAGCAGATGTTGGCAATTTGATCTCTGGTTCCTCTGCCTTTTCTAAAACCAGCTTGAACATCAGGAAGTTCACGGTTCACGTATTGCTGAAGCCTGGCTTGGAGAATTTTGAGCATTACTTTACTAGCATGTGAGATGAGTGCAGTTGTGCGGTAGTTTGAGCATTCTTTGGCATTGCCTTTCTTTGGGATAACATATTAAAAAGCAGAGACATTATTTTATTACTGACAAAGGTCTGTATCGTCAAAGTTGTGGTTTTTCCCGTAGTCATGTATGGATGTGAGAGTTGGACCATAAAGAAAGCTGTGTGGAACAATTGATGCTTTTGAACTGTTGGAGAAGACTCTTGGGAGTCCCTTGGACAGCACGGAGATCAAACCAGTTTATCATAAAGGAAATCAGTCCTGAATACTCATTGGAAGGACAGATGCTGAAGCTGAAACTTCAGTACTTTGGCCACCTGATGCAAAGAGCTGACTCATTGGAAGGGACCCTGATTCTGGGAAAGACTGAAGGGAGGAGAATGGGACGACGGAGGATGAGATGATTGGATGGCATCACCGACTCAGTGGGCATGAGTTTGAGCAGGCTTTGGGAGTTGGTGATAGATAAGGAGGCTTGGCGTGTTATAGTCCATGGGGTTGCAAAGAGTCAGACACAACTGAGAGACTGAACTGAACTGAACTGAGCGACTATAGCACTATTTAAGAAGTCCAAAATTAGCCACTACATTTGGGGAAAATCTTATTCACAGAGCAAGTGAGGATGTGATGAAACAGTGAGCCCTTGTTTATTATTGCTTAGCCACCTGGAGTGGAATTTTGCCAGGCTTTCAGTCCAAATAAAGCAGCCGAGGTTTCCATGGTGTGGGTTTAAATTGAGCAGATTGGTGCCTTGTTTTGAAACTTGGTTGGAAAAAAACGCCAGTAGTGACTGAAGAGTGTTAACAGAAAACTTAAAGATTGTCATCAGTTATGTAATGAATATATGAAATGATGATTAAACATTTGCAATATGTGCTTTTATACACACACACACACACACACGGTCTGATTTGATCCTCATGCTAATACATGATGCATAACTGGAATTCTTATCCCCATTTAACTCAGGAGGAAATAGAGAACATAGCTAATAAGGGGTAGATAGGTTTTGAACTTAAGCTATTTCACTTCTAGACCAGAGTACTTTTACCTGTATGTACTATTGAGGGATTAATTACTACTTTGCAGAATTAATACTTTTCTAGTTACTGGATGTATAGTAGGGGCTAGGGGAAAGTGGTTTAAAAACTATTCTCATCATCTCAAACTCTTTCATCCAGCGTCAGAACCCTTAGGTTCTTTCTCAACTGTTTTAATGTAATTTTTCTTCTTCTTCTTCAGTATCTGGTGTTCCTCAGTGTTCAGTTTGGTCATTTCTCCCCTGCCCACCCCCCACCCCAAAGTATTTGAGAGGTTCTTCTGCCTTCGCCTAAGAGAGTTACTCAGAAGGGGTTGAGACCAAGAGATAAATTATAATGAAACTTGCTTTGCAAAAAATAATTTTTCCTTTTGGTTTCTGTATTTGCTTCTTCAAAGGGAATAATTCATGTTGTTTTTCACATTGATAGAATTTATTTTCAGCTTTCCTGAGACTTCAGATGATGATTTTGTGTGTTCATGTATTGAATATTTTGCTTCTGCTGATTGTTAACTTTTTTCTTGTTTGTTGAATTCCTTTTTTTTTTTTTTTTAAGTAAAGAATAGGATTCTGTAAACATCCAGGAAGAATTTTTGAATGTTTGTGAGCTCCTCCCCACCTTTTTGGGACAAAAAAACACTGTGCCTGGATTTTCTGACAATGAATAATTGAAGAAAGTGGTATATTGTTACTTTAAAAATTTTGAGCCCCAGTAGACTACACTGGAAACTAGTTCTGAGACTTCGCTGGTAGTACAGTGGATAAGAATCTGCCTGCCAGTGCAGGGGACATGGGTTCAATTTGTGGTCTGGGAAGATCCCACATACTGAGGGGCAGCTAAGCCTGTGTACCGCAACTGGTGAAGCCCACTCACCACTGGGCCTGTGCTCTGCAGTGAGAAGCCCATGCTCCACCATGAAGATTAGCTCTCACTGGCTGCAACTGGAGAAAGCCTGTGTGCAGCAACAAAATCCAGCACAACGTAATTAAAAAAAAAAAACAAAAAAAAACTAGTTCTGCCTCAGCGTGTTATGAGGCAATCTAAACCTTTCATGAGCTTTAATAGCCTAGTTGGCTTCTTCGTCCAAATCATTGTCAGTTCTTTTCCCTGATTCTACACGTTAAAGGTTGGTCTGGGCTATTTGACTAAAAACCAGTAATCCTTTGTCAATAAGCCCAGTCCTAATTGGGGGATTTATTGCTTTCTAATGTAGTCCTTTTTTTGTTGTTGTTTTTGTTTTAATTTTGTTTTGGGAACACACACACATGCGAAAGAAAAATACACAAAGAGAGCCATTTTTGTTCAGTATAATGTTTCTTCTCTCTAGCAGTCTGCATTCTGTTTTCTTAGGCTGGACGTTATACTTTCTTCCCAAATGCTTACTGTCCCTTAGTTATAGTTCTACCATAAAATGAGTTTTCAAATTTCTCTTACCTTCAGCACTCAAAATGTTGTCCAATGTATACCTAACAAGTATCATGTAATAGGAAAGGGTGCGTGCGTGTGAGCTGAGCTGCTTCAGTTGTGTCCGACTCTTTGCAACCCTATGGACCGATTCCGCCAGGCTCCCCTGTCAATGGGGTTCTCCAGGCAAACATACTGGAGTGGATTGCCATGCCCTCCTCCAGGGGATCTTCCTGACCCAGGGACAGAACCTGCCTCTCTTAAGTCTCCTGCGTTGGCAGGTGGGTTCTTTGCCATTAGTGTCACTGGGAAGCCCGATAGGAAGGGTGCTGCTCTTAAATTCCCCAAACCAGGCTTTTATATGATTCTTTCTTCTTATCCTTTAGCCTGTGTTGTTTTTTCTTTCACTGTTGCTTGAAAGTTACAAAGTATTAATTTAGAACAATGGCCAAGTTGGACTCTTTCATCATGTTTGCAAAGTAATACAGGACTAAAAACTTCTGAGTGATTGAAGAGGTTCCATGCTGAGAAGTATGAATGACTTTATGTCATTGAACACCATGGCCAACAATATAAAACTGATGTAGTCTACAGAAATCTTATGTTTTTTTAAAGTGTCAGTTCTTTACTACAGTAATCAAGAGGGAGAGTCACCTTACTTATTTATGCCTGCAGTGTGGGGCATGTGGGATCTTAGTTCCTCAACCAGGGATCAGACCTGTGCCACCTGCAGAAGCACAGAGTCCTGACCACTGGAGTGCCAGGGTATTCCCAGAAGTACTCCTTTTTAAGGTAGCAACTTTAGTGAGATATAATTTGGTGGTAAAAACCGTATCCATTAGCACTTACTGTCCTCCCCCTCAGCTGTAGGCATCCGCTAGTCTGCTTCTCACCTGTATGGATTTACTCTTAACCTCTGTGGATTTACCTCTGTCTGGACTCATGCATGTGACTGGGACCATATGACCTTTGCGACTGTCTTCTTTCATTTAGCGTCAGGTTTTCACAGCTCATCCATGTGGTAGCACATAACTACTTCATTTCATGTCCGAAACATATTCCACTATGGATATACCATATTTTGTTGGCACATTCATTGGATGACGGATGTTTTGTTTTCTTCCCACTTTCGGTTATCATGAATTTACTGCTGTGAGCATGCATGTTCAATTTTTGTGCAGAGGTGTGTTTTCAGTTCTTGGTCGTATACCTAGGAATGAAATTTGGGTTATGTGGCAGCTCTGTGTTTAACCTTTTGAGGAACTGTCAAGTTGTTTTCCAGTGCAGCTATGCATTTCACTTTCTGCCAGCAGCGGCTGAGGGGTCCAGTGTCTTCATATCCTCATCAGCATTTTGTTTTTATTATAGCCATTCCAGTGGATATGAAGTACATAGCTTACTGTGTTTTGATTTGCATCTCACTGATAATTAATATAAAATACTGTTTTTAAAATTTGTTTTTTATTGTAATGGTAATAAAAGGGTATTATTGAAATTAAGAAAAAAACTTATTAAGAAAATATGTATCATCCATAGTTTAACATACAGAGGCAGTCACTGTTAGCATTCTGATATGTTTGTTTTGAGTTTTTATTTTTATTTTATTTTTGTGGCCACACTGTCTGGCTTGTGGGATCACAGTTCTCCAACCAGAGATTGCACACGCATGCTCAGCAGTTAAAGTGTGGACTGCCAAGGAATTCCCAAGTCTTTATTTATTTATTTTTTTTCCAAGTCTTTATTTTTTTAAAATGTTTTTATATATTGTTTTTCAAGGGATCGTATTAAACACTTAGCATTAATATTGCCTGTCCCATGTCATTGAATTTTTTAAAAAAACCTTGAGTATAAAGATGCTACTATTTATTTAGAGTCTATTGTGTTTCAGATACTAAATGTTTTAAACAGGTGTTCTAATAAAGTCTTTATGTCAACTCTGTAGGTTAAGTACCATCATTACCACCGTTTTAAAGATGAGGAGATGGGCCTTGGGTTAAATGCTTGCTCAAGGTCACCCAAGTACTAAGTAGTATTCAGTGATTGTGTAATAGTTTTGTACTTTACAACCATGCCTTTTTTTGGTGGACTTTTTATTTTTTTCCCCACTCTTTTAAATAATAGTGACTATCCTAGGGAATCTTTATCTGACTTTGGATCTCTTGTTAGGATAATCAACAAGTATTGATTGAACAACAAGTATTGATTGAACAACAAGTAATTAAATAGAATTATTGATCAAAGAGTATGAATGCTTTCTGAGAAAAATTTCTGCTGTTTCTAAAGCACTAAATTGACCAATTTCCCTGTCTTTTGAGAACTGTTTCTGTTCCACAAGAACTTTAGTCTTGAGCTGGGTTTGTATGAAGTTTCTAGTTTAGAGAACATGTGAGTTTAGTTTTGTAAATACTTTTAATACTTTGAATCAGAATTGAGGTGGTATCTTATTCTTCATATGTATGAATCTTGATGTAAAGTAAAAATTTTATGTAAAAATAAGGACCACTCTACATATTTCTTTCTTGGAAATTATCTTCGGTTTGGACACCTTGAAACCACTAGCAGCAATTATTATTAAATGTGAGACTATTGATTTAACATATGTGATACAAACTAGAATTTTGGAGCCAGTTTGTTCTTGTAGATGAGATAGAGTATGGAATCATAGATTTTTAGACCTTTTATAGTTTGAATGGGCCTAGAGACCATTTCAATTTATGGATTTATTTCAATTGAGGTAACATTGGATATTGAGTGCATACCCTTCAGTGGCTTGTGTTGTTTTTCGGTAAGTCCGGCATCTTTATCATGACACACAGGGCCATGTTCAGTTTGGCTTCTGCAGCCTCTCTAGCCTTCTCTCCCCTCCTTCTTGCTCACTTCAGGGCAGCCACCTTGGCCTTCCTCAGATTGCTAAGCCCCTTCTTGCCACAGAGCCTTCAGAGGCTGCTTCCTCTGCTGTGAGGTTTCCTCCACCATCATGTGGAGGTCTCGGCTTGATTGTCACTTCCTCAGGGAGGTTTCTCCAGGTAGCACCCCACCCATTCTAGACCTAACCAGCTTTCCTGTAATATACACTTGTGACATTCTGTGCTTTTCTTTTTTGCCACTCTTCACCATATAGGTGGTTGTGTTATTGCTGTATAGTTTGATATCTTATTACTCCCCTGGAGTGTAAGTTCTAGGATGGCAAGAACTGTTTCACCCATGTTGATGGGTTGTGTTTTTTTCTTTTTGTTATGTGCAGGAGCTTTTAAGTTTGATGTTATTTTGTCTAATCTTGCTTTTGTTGCCTGTGCTTTTTTAGCATCATGTCTAAGAAATCACTGCTCATTCCAGTATCATGAAGTTTTTCCTCTATATTTTCTTCTAGGAGTTTTATACTTTCTGGTCTCACATTTAGATCTTTACTCCATTTTGAACTTAATTTATGAATATGGTATAAGGGTCCATCTTCATTGTGTTGCATGTGGACATTGAGATTTTCCAACACCTTTTGTTGAAGAGACTGGCCTTTAAGTATAAATGAGGGTTTATTTCTGGGCTTTCTATTCTGTTTTATTAGTCTGTGTGTCTGTCATTATGCCAGTACCATACTGTTTCTTTTTTCTTTCTTCTTCTTGTTTTTTGGTCATGCTGAATGACTTGCAGGACCTTAGTTCCCCAACCAGGAATCAAACCCATGCCCCCTGCAGTGGAAGCATGGAGTCCTAGTCACTGGACTGCCAAGGAATTCCCTAGTACGTACTGTTTTGATTACTGTATCTTTGTAGTAGGTTTTGAAATCAAGAAGTATAAGGCTTCCACCTTTGTTTTTCTCAAGATTGTTTGAACTATCATGGACCTTTGAGATTCCTTGTGAATTTTAGGGTAATGTTTTTTGTTTCTGCAGGAAAAAAAAAAGCCATTGAAATTTTGACAGAGATTGCATTGAATCTGTGGTAAATGCTTTGGATAGTGTGGGCATTTTAATCGTGTTAAGTCTTTCAGGCCACGAGCATAGGATGTCTTTCCACTTATTTATGTCATCTTTAATTTCTTTGAGTACTGTTTTCTAATTTTCTGTATACAAGTCTTTTTATCTCTTTGGTTCAGTTTACTCCCGAGTATTTTTGATGCTATTCCAAATCAGATTGTTTTTTTAATTTTCTTTTCAGATTGTCATTGCTCCTTTCTTTTCAATTTGGATGCCTTTTATTTGCATTTCTTGCCTAATCTCTGTGCCTGGGATTTTCAGAACTATGTTGAACAGAAGTGGTGAGAGTGGGCATCCTTATCTTGTTCTTGATCT
Source organism: Bos javanicus (assembly GCF_032452875.1). Classification (NCBI taxonomy): domain Eukaryota; kingdom Metazoa; phylum Chordata; class Mammalia; order Artiodactyla; family Bovidae; genus Bos; species Bos javanicus. The sequence continues at coordinate 43,046,611 of NC_083882.1, read as the reverse complement.
TAGAGGAAAAGCTTGCAGTTTTTCACCTTGAAGTATGATGTTAGTTGTGGACTTTTCCTGTATGATCTGATTTTGTGCCTTTTTTTTTAAAGGTGTAAATGCCATCATTTAATACACTTTTACCTTTGAGTGTTCTTAAACTAAAGAATAGTATTGACAGATTAGAATATAGAGAAGTAATAAGCCAAACAAGCAACTTATTTAAAATTAAGTAAGACCGTGAGCACTTGCACTTGCATCAAAAAGCCACTATTTATTTCCTGGGAAAGCTAATTTATGGAGAATTTGCTTGGTTTCTGATCCTATTGCAGTCTGACTTTATACACAGACTTCTTGGCTGTCTTGAAAGTAACTAACTAGTGACCAGTCAGTTGCAAAACCAGCAACTGTCTTTTCTTAAATGACTCTTTCTTAAGTTCTCTGTAGCATTTGGCACTGCAGTAGCCCCTCCTTGTCTGTAGTTTCTCTTTCCGTAGTTTCGGTTGCCTGTTGTCAACTGTGGTCTGAAAATATTAAATAGAAAACTCCAGAAATAAAGAATTCATAAATCATTGTGTGTTCTTCTGAGTAGTGCGATGAAATCACACCTTTTTGCTCCATCCTTCCCAGGGCGTGAATCGTCCCTTGTCCTGTATGTGCCACCTGTTAGTTAATATCCATCTGGGTTATCAAATTGACTGTCATGGTATTACAGTGAACACATGAGAATGTGTTCAAGTAACACCCCCCCCTGTTTTTTTTTTTTTTGGCCATGTCACATAACTTGCAGGATTTTAGTTCCATGACCAGGGATTGAACCACAGCCACAGCAGTGAAAGCTCCAAGTCCTAACCAGTGAACGACCAGAGAATTACGAAGTAACTCTTATTTACTTAAAAATGGACCCAAAGCACAAGAGTGGTGATGCTGGCAAGTCAGATAGGCCAAAGAGAAGCTTTAAAGTGCTTCCTTTAAGAGAAAAGGTGAAACTTCTCTACTTAATAAGGAAAGAAAACCTGCTGACATTGCTAATATGTTTGGTAAGAATGAATCTTTTATCCGTGAAATTGTGAAGAAGGAAAAAGAAATACTGCTAGTTTTCCTGTTGCATCTCAAAACTGCAAAAGTCATGGCCAAGTACACGATAAGTGCTTAAAGATGGAAAAGGCATTAACATTTGTACAGTGAGATATTTTGAGAAAGAGAGAGACCACATTCATATAACATTTATTACAATATGTTGTCTATGATTTTTCTTTTTATTGTTGTTAATCTTCTATTATGCCTAATTTGTAAATTAAACTGTATCATAGACTTGTATGTATAGGAAAAAAACACATGCAGTTTCAGATGTCCACTGGAGGTCTTGGAACTTATCCCTCATGGATAACGGGGGAGACTGCTGGGTTGGTCAGACCATCTTCTTCTTGTTTGCTCACTCAGTTTTTATGTCTTTGTGGTTCTCCTGTCACTTTGATTGTTCTTCCAGTCATCATAATTCCTTATCCTTCTCTCACTTTGTAAATGTGCAGATCCTCTGAGGTTCTGTTTTGATTCCCTCTCTTTTCTCACTTTGAGTTTCCTCTCAGTGATCTCATTGAGCGTTGTGGCTTCAGTCCTCGTCGGCATGCAGTTGATTCACAAATCTGCCTTTCCTCTTAGGTTACAGTTCCTCCTTTGATTGTCTTCAGACGACACAAATATCTCACCAGAACTGCAGGTTGAAGATGCACATGCTTGAACACTTTCTCTCTGCCTTGTTTGTGTCCCCTTCATCCTGTGGCTGTTCCGCAGACGTGGTTGGTGTGCGCTCCTGCTGAGCCCTTGCTCATGCAGTCTCCTTTCCTATCCTTTGCAATACTGTTCCTTGTACTGTTTCACCATGCTTTGAGGTCTGCCCCAAATACCGTCTTTTCTGCCAGGTACTGATCTGGCCTGTAGGTGACCTGGCTGTTCTTTGCTCTAAAAAGGGGTGTTTCCTAAGGCTATTTATTTATTGAAATTATAAAGCTCTTTGTGATTTCTGTCTGTGTTTGCTTTTCTAGCCATAAATCTGGCCACTCCCTCTCAGGAAGTCTTAATTCACCACATGATCCACATAGAATCACTTCTTGTTCCTCGGAGCAGAGCTTTTTGCTTCCATGCATATGTCATTTCCCTTGGTGGCGTGTCTTCCACTTAGTGCTTTTTAGGGCTGTGGGTGTTTAGAGTTGATAAACTGGCCTTTGAGACTAGTCTTGTAGAGAACTCTTCCATCATACAAATAGAGTCCTTCGTCTGCTGAGTTCTACAAGCCGTTGGGCATAGAAAAAAGGGATAGAATGTGAGCTTTGAACTCCAGTCTTGATATTTACTAGTCATGTAAACTTGGTACCCAATTTTCCTGAACATGTTTCCTGATCTGTAAAATGAGGATATTTAACCTTTATGGGACCAACACAAAGTTTAAATGAGAAACTGCATATAAAATGCCAAGTATATGCTAAGTCCTCAATAAATGGTGTTAAAGAAAAAAAAAATGAAAAGGAAAGAAAAAAGAGAAGCAGAAGCTGTTACTTTCCCTTCGTGGGGTCATTTGTGTATACTGGGGGCATGGGAAACCGTGTCAGACCGAGACTGGGTGCCGAAGGCAGAGCACAAAGGATATCTTCTTACTCTTGGGAAACTGGTTTGCCAACCACAAAGAGAAACTTCTTCCTGCAGCTAACTAGCGACTTCTTCCTTATGTTATACACACTTTGTTCATCTCTCTCTCTAAACAGAATTGCTTTGCTCGTGTTGTCCTGTTACCCACTCTGCCTCCTCCCATTCTCCATACTGTCCCTGGCCTTAAAATGCAGGCTGTGTATGTTGCTCCCTCCCACTCCTCCAAGTCAGATAAATCCTAATTCTTTACCCTGAATTATATATTCGGCTCTTCGTGATCTGGTCTTCACTCTCTCTAGCCTAGTCTTTCACCATGCCACATACAGTGGGCATTTGTTTGTTTGTTTGTTTTTTCCTGACTGTCCAGTATCTGAATTCCTTTCTTGTGTATGGAAGGAGGACAGGACCTGTCTCATACCTCACATATTGAGAAGTTTAGATACTCATCTTCCCTCTTTCCTGGCAGCTCGGGCATAGAAATGTGACCCAGTGTGACTCTGAAGCTGCAGTGAGTGACATGGAGGCTCGAGGACTGGATCAGTGGCAACAGCGATGGCCTCACGTCATACTGACCGTGGTGTCTCCCCCTGCTGGTACCACGAGCAGTTTCAACTGTAGTTCTGACTGCCTAGCCTGGATTGTTACTGGCTTAGTTTCAAGAGTCTAGATTTTTTAGCCTTTGTGTTAGATCTTTGAGGTTACCCATTGCTTTTCCAGTACATTTTCTTATCTGTTTAAAGGAACTCAAGATAGTTTCTGTGGTTTGCACTTATGAGCAGCCTGACTTATACCACCCGCAGTACCAAGTAGCCCATTCACATTCATCTTCTGCAGTTCTTCCACACTGACCATGGTTGTTTCCACCTCTGGGCTTTTTCACGTTCTGTTCTACCGGTAACAGTCTTTACCCTGTTTTCAAACTGTTTGACTCTTGATGGTTCTTTGGGCCTCAGCTCTATCACTTTGCTGGAAATCTTTCCCCAGTTCTTAAGATTGGGTTGTTAGCCCCTCAGTGTTCGCACAGAAGCCTCTGTTTACATCTGTGTAATACTTAGCACATTATATTGTAACTGTCTTGGCATTCCTTGGAGACAAGGGCTAGCAGTATTGAGTTGGCCAAAAAGTTCGTTAGGGTTTTTCTTCAAGCTCTTATGGGAAAACTCGAACAAACTTTTTGTCCAACCCAGTATATTCAGTATCTCTGTGATGGCCCTGGCAGATAATGACTACTGTCTACATTTTATCGGTTGAATGAGTAAAAACTATTGAATCATACACTGTGTTATGTTAAGATTTGTCTGTTTGCATGTCTGTTTTTCATAATAAACTGTGACTGTTCTAAGAGCAGGGACCAAGTTATTCTTCATCTTTATATCATTCATTTTTAAAAAACTGTTTGTTTCTTTATTTGGCTGTGCTGGATCTTAGTTGTGACATGTGGGATGTAATTCCCTGACCAGGGATCAAACCCAGGCCCCCTGCATTGGGAGCACGGAGTCTTCGCCACTTGACCACTAGAATAGTTCCTTTATATCCTTATGTAGCTTAGTAGTTGGCTCATTTGTGCATGTGTGCCGAGACATCTCAGTCATGTCCGATTCTTTTCGATCCCATGGACTGTAGCCCACCAGGTTCCTCTGTCCATGGAATTCTCCAGGCAAGAGTACTGGAGTGGGTTACCATTCCCTTTTCCAGGGGAGCTTCCTGACCTGCAAATCGAACCCAGGTCTCCTTCATTGCAGGCAGATTCCTTACCATCTGAGCTACCAGGGAAGCGAACCAGTAGACCCTGAGGGAATGTTGAACGCGTGATTGAATGACCGAGTGGCAGAGCTGTCTTTTTAGAATTTCAGTTAAATAGTTTTTCCCAAGAGAAAGTATCTTCTTTGACCATATAGGTAAAAATGATATCTGCATGTGGCTCATATTGAATAACTGACATTCTCAACTCCTATACCAAGATTGGTAGTCTGTTTAGAAGATAATATCTATACATGAAAAAATTACTTGACAAGCTAGTATTTCATGTGGCACGTGAGTCATATGAGCAGGTGTTACTTCAGCGTCAGGCTCAATAGAACATTCTTAATTGAACCTTTGAAAGTGTGGTATCTAAGCAGCTCCTTAGGAAATGGCTGTTGGTTAGCTGGATTGATTAAAATGGACGCCTGTAGTAGGCTTTGTCTTTCTGTTTTACTTGGTGTACATGCTACTTATTTTGGACTGATTCACTGGAATTTTTCCTCCTTTCTTTTTAGGTCCAAGACAACTTTGACAAGATTGAGTTCAATAGGATGTGTTGGACCCTCTGTGTCAAAAAAAATCTCACAAAGAATCCCCTGTTCATTACGGAAGAAGATGCATTTAAAATATGGGTTATTTTCAACTTTTTATCTGAGGACAAGTACCCACTAATTATTGTGCCAGAAGAGGTAAGGTGTGGCTCTGAGACGTTTTATGTGACTATCTTAGCATCTAACAGATCTAACTTGGAAGTATCTGTGTTAGTTCAGTGTAGATATGGAAGGAGGTCCTGTGCTAGTGTTTTTGGATCAGAGGCAAAAAAGCGTGGATCCAAAAAAGTCCCAGACTTAGTAATTTGAGGTCATGCAGTAACTCTGGATATTTACAGGCAGGGTGGGGCTCTTCTTCTTTAAGCTGTTCTAATTATAGACAAATCCATTCTCACGTTAAAGGAGTCTTTTATTCAGTATAAGTCACAACATAATTTTCTGCCTACTTAGATGTTGGCAAACCATAAGAACTAGCTGAAGGATACTATATGGGAAACACACAGGATCCAGAATGGTATTCCCAAGGCTCATTTATGTGAGGAAATACTACTCCTGTGTCAAAGTCAAGGATGGAGACTTTTTTTAAACCATACTTTACAAAAGAAATTAAAAAGGACATTTGCTTGTTTTGTTGTGGATTCTTTTCCCTGAGCTTCCAAAGGTGGGGAGAGGAGCAGGGAATGCAAGAGTAAGGCTCTGTGCTGTCTTATTGCCCTAAAAATGATACATATAATATATGCTTATTACAGTTGTAAATTTAGAAAAGACTAATAATATCAGATTAATCAACTGTAGTCTTCCCCTTAAAAAAAGTCATCTGTAATCCTCTAACATTGGACAATGTTATTTAACCTCTTGAATTTTAATTTCCTCATCTATAAATCGGAGAAGGCAATGACAACCCACTCCAGTACTCTTGGCTGGAAAATCCCATGGACAGAGGAACCTGGTAGGCTGCAGTCAATGGGGTCGCAGAGAGTCAAACACAACTGAGTGACTTCATTTTCACTTTCATGCAATGGAGAAGGAAATGGCAACCCACTCCAGTGTTCTTGCCTGGAGAATCCCAGGGATGGTGGAGTCTGGTGGGCTGCCATCTATGGGGTCGCACAGAGTCGGACAAGACTGAAGCGACTTAGCAGCAGCAGCAGCAGCAGCATCTATAAAATAGAGCTCTTAAAAATGTTTATTCTAAGAGTTGTGAGGCTTCATATTTAAAGAACTTAGTTCAGTAAGTGAAACAAGTCAGAGAAAGATGGATACATATGATTTCATGCATATGTGAAATATAAACAAACAAAATAACCAAACCAAACAAAAACATGTAGATGCAGGGAACAGAGTAGTGGTTATCAGAGGGGTAGTGGGGGTAGGGCTGGTAAAATGAATAAAGAGGGTCAACTGTATTGTGATGGATGGAAACTAAATTTTTGGTGGCGAGAACACTGTAGTGCATTTAGACGTAGAAATACAATGTTGTATATAAGAAACTTATGTAATGTTATAAACCAGTGTTACCTCAATTAAAAAATCTAAAATTAAAAAAATAATAATTGTGACTAGGGGAAAAAATAAAGGAGTTAGCTCAGTGCCTAGCATGTGATATGTATTCAGTAAATATGTTAGGTCCTGTGACTAATATTATTGCATACATTTTTGCACACTAGTCTGCTTCTTTCTTTCCACAGTGTCAGCAGTGGAATTCTAAGTCCTAAAAAATGCATACTTTTAGGGTATTAGATAAACGAAGCAGAACTGCCCCTTCAGAAAGGCTATACCAATTTGTATACCCACCACTAGTGATCAAGCATGCCCATTATTATCCAGTCTGTCAGCATGGAGTTTGGTCTGCGATTTATTTCTGTGATTCATGTTCATGTTAGGAAAATCTGTTTAAAAGTCTATACCGCAATATTTTTTCAAATCAGCAAGTATTTATTGACTGGCAACAATAAATGAGGCAATAAGAGGAATCTGAAGTGAAAAAGATGACTTCCTGCCTTCAAGAAATTTGCAGTCTGCTCAAGGAAAAGAAAGTCAAGTGTAATTCAAAGCAAAATAGACAACCTGTTATAAGAGAGAACAAATACCATGTAACTACAGAGAAGGGAAAGATTTATTCCAGTTTGGGAGAAGTCAGGGATCAGGGAAGTCTTTTTAAGAGAGGCAATAGAATGTAGTGGTTAAAAGCAGCATCTTAAACTTTTTCAGTGAAGGCCAGACAGAAAATATTTGAGACTTTGTGGGCTTTCTGGCTGTATTGTCTGTGTTGTAGCTACTCAGCTCTGCTGTTAATAGCATGAAAGCAGCCACAAGACAGTATGTTGCTTCAATAAAACTTTTATTTATGGATGTTGAAATTTGAATTTCATATAATTTTCATGGACCATGAAGTATTATTATACTTTTGATTCCCACCCCTCCCCCGCCCCAACCACTTAAAAATGTGAAAACTGTTCTTAGAGCAAGGGTGTATAAAAACAGGTTGAGAGTCAGATTTGGCTGGTAGGGTAGATTTGACTCATGGGCTGTAATTTGGTGTTCCCTGGTTAAGAGCAGAGATCTGGAGTCAGATGTCTTGGATTTGAATTCTAGCTTTATCACTGCTTACTAGCGGTGTGACCTTGGGCAATTTATTTAATTTTTGCTACAGTTTCCACCACTGTAAACTAAGACTAATGCTACTATCTACCTCCTGCTATTTTTGTGATGATGAAATGAGAAGAACGCCTGGCTCTTAGGAAGTGCTCATTAAGTGTTAGCTGTTATATTTAGGGGGAAATAGCACTTATGCTGGATCTTAAAAGATGGAAGAGTTTTGACTAATGGAAAAAGCAAAGGAGAATACTTCTGGATGGAAGGGACAGAGGGCGAGGTCATGTAAGGCAGGAAAGCAAAGGAAGAGCATGTCTGAAATGAGTGAGGTATCTCACTTGGCAAATTGCCAGCCTTCAAAGCAGCTGGACTTACTGATTTAAGCCAGAAAGGTAATTTTAAAAATGTTGGGTAGCTTATAGAATGGCTAGTATGGCTGAAAACCAGATGTGGAGGCTGTGTAGTGAGGAACCACAGGGAAACTGTGTTGTACTGTGGAATATCTCTGGCTCTGCATGCTGCTGCCCAGGAACTCAGATCTTCTTGCAGCTGTTCTTGCTACCACAGAGAGCTTTCTATGCCTACTTCCTAATCACAGGGCATGATGCATCTGATTGTTATGATCTAGGTCAGGTGCCATGAACTAGTTGCCGAGAAGGCTTGAAAAGGGTCCATTTGTGTTTAGCTTCCACATTGGGAATTCCTCAGACATAAGGGGGTTAGCATTGATTTCATCAATGTGCTTGCTAGCTTCTCCCACTCTGGACTGGTCTGTTTACCTGGTCATTCTTTTGGTCATGGTCAAGATTAGACTCTGGGGTCAGTCACTTCAGTGCGCAGCCTACTGGTTTTTTCCAAAGAGTGAGAGTTGAGATTTGGAATTTCAGTATGCCCTAGACAACCTCCATTTGTGACCCTAGAGAACAGAAGTACCTGAAACATGTCATTTTGAAGACTACTCATTTAGGGTTTTACTTTGAACTTTCCTCACTAATAAGGTTAATAATGAAATGATACTCCCAACAATAACTATTGCTACTAAGCCCCTGTAGAGATAAAAGTAGATCAGTGATAAGAGCTTTTGTGCACTATTTTTAGTTCATAGAATGAATGAATGACTGATTCATGCCCAGAGCTTAATTATGTGAGGGTTTGGTGGCTGTCACTCTGATCTTTTGTGTGTCTTCACTGGTTTTCATGGTCAGAAAGAGGCAGACCTGCTATATGTAAGCCAAGTTTTACTGGCTTCTGTCAGGGAGCTGGTAGAGAGAGTTATTTTAAAAAATTAATAGCATCCTTTCCCTATAAAACCAGACCACCTTACTTGCCTCCTAAGAAATCTGTATGCAGGTCAAGAAGCAGCTTAGAACTGGACATGGAACAAAAAGATTGGTTCAAAATTGGGAAAGGAGTACGTTAAGGCTGTATGTTGTCACGCTGCTCATTTAACTTATATGTACAGTACGTCATGCAAAATGATGGGCTGAATGAATCACAAGTTAGAATCAAGATTGCAGGGAGAAATATCAATAACCTCAGATATGCAGACACCACCTCCCTTATGGCAGAAAGCAAAGAGGAACTAAAGAGCCTGTTGATGAAAGTGAAAGAGGAGAGTGAAAGAGCTGGCTTAAAGCTCAACACTCAGAAAACTAAGATCATGGCATCCAGTCCTATCACTTCATGGCAAATCGATAAGGAAACAATGGAAACAGTGACAGACTTTATTTTCTTAGGCTCCAAAATACTGCAGGTGGTGACTGCAGCCATGAAATTAAAAGATGCTTGCTCCTTGTAAGAAAAGCTATGACCAACCTAGACAGCATATTAAACAGCAGAGACATTACTTTGCCAACAAAGGTCCATCTAGTCAAAGCTATGGTTTTTCCAACAGTCATGTAAGGATGTGAGAGTTGGACCATAAAGCTGAGTGCCAAAGAACTGATGCTTCTGAACTGTGGTGTTAGAGAAGACTCTTGAGAGTCCCTTGGACAACAGGGAAATAAAACCAGTCAATCCTAAAGGAAATCAGTCCTGAATATTCATTGGAAAGACTGATGCTGAAGCTGAAGCTCCAATACTTTGGCCAGCTGATGTGAAGAACTGACTCATTGGATTAAGACCCTGGTGCTGGGAAAGATTGAAGGCTGGAGAAGGGGACAACAGAGGATAAAATGGTTGGATGGTATCACCAATTCAATGGACATGAGTTTGATCAAGCTCAGGGAGTTGGTGATGGACAGGAAAGCCTGGCGTGCTGTACTCCATGGGGTCACAAAGAGTCGGATACGACTGAGTGACTGAAGTGAACTTTCCCTATAAATAGCATCTTTCCCCTGGTAGCTCAGACAGTAAAGAATCTGCCTGCAATGCAGGAGACCTGGGTTTGATCCCTGGGTTGGGAAGATCCCCCAGAGAAATGAATGGCAACCCACTCCAGTATTCTTGCCTGGAGAATTCCATGGATAAAGAAACCTGGTGGGCTATGGTCTATGGGCTCACAGAGAGTTGGACATGACTAAATGACTAACACTTTCACTTTCCCTGTAAAATATCTGTTAATTACAGAAATGTTAGATTCTTATTCTACTTATTTCTACAAATAAGTATAAAGAACTTTCTTTCTATAGTTCTGTAGTTCTGCCACTGAAAGAAAACCAAGGTTAGCATTTGGAGATTCTTTTTATATTTTTTCTATTCATGACTTAAAAAAAAATACAGTGTAATTGTACAATATATAAAATTTTCCCTGCTCTTTTTTTTCAGTTAACATTATGCTGTAAACATGTCATTGAAAATTAATGTAATTTTAATAACTAAAAAAGGGAGGGATTAGGTGCTGGGCAATAAAAATGAATGACACATGTCCTTTTTAACTGGAGCATGATGGACATGCAGGGACAGAGATAACTTTCAAGTCTGGGCAACTGGGAGGAAATACAGTGTAGTTGTTTAAAGCCTTATCTTTCAGATCAGACTGCCTGATTTAAATCCCTGCTTGACCACCTTTTGGCTCTGTGACTGTGAACAGATTACTTAGTCTCCCTGTTTGGGTTTCCCCATCTGGAAAATGGGGATCATTGCTTCCTTCACCGGACACTTGTGAGGACTAAAATAGTTGATGTATGTGAAGCATTGGTGATGAACTATTTGGGGTGTGATGTATGGTGACGGTTTGGTACAGTTGGCATTTTGAGGGGATCATCCTTGTGGAACAGCCTTGTTTCAACTGGAAGAGTACGTTCAGAGCCGTGAGAGGCCAGGGCTGGAGACAGAGACAGGGAAGCCGTGGGAGTCGGTTAGGTCAGGAAGAAAGAGACGGTAGTGGGAGAAGCGAGGGCCGAGGACAGAACCACGGGTATGTTTCTGTAGCCGGGGAAGGAAGTAGATTTGGTAAAGGAAGTTTAATAGTCTGTCAGGTAGGAGAACTGAGAGAGTGTTGAGTCATGGGTGCCAAAGGAAAAAAAAGTTCTAAGAAGCAGAAAAGTAGTTCCTAGCATTAGGTGCTATAGAAAAATTAGAGGGTGATGAATGAGAAGTTGTCCTTGGATTTAACAATTAGGTTGTCATTGATAAGCAAGGAGAAAGCAAAGTTCACTATAGTGGTGGCAACAGTTTTTCAGTGTTTAATAATAATAATGTAATTGTGCACATATGTTAAAGGGGAAATTAAAACATGTTATGGAATTTTTGTCCATGAAAATTATCTTAATACAGAAACATATGGAAGGGAATAGAATGTTGATAGATGTAGATATGCCAATGGTATTTTTAAACCTAGCTGCTGCTTGGAAAAATTATGATAATAAAATCTCCATTATTGTCGTTTAAGACATTTTGTTGTTTCATTCTGGATTTTCTTTGGAACTGGAGATGTAGTGGGTCTCTTACCCATGATCTTTTGGTTCTTTCCATCACCAAAATATACATGGTGGACTTGAAAGTGACCTTAGAATTAGAAATTACTTTGTAGGGAGATTTACCATATTCCTTGAAGCAGCTCTGACTTGATGTGGGAGGACTTGTCATTGGCTTTAAGTCGTCACTGAGTCACAGGCTGTGGAGGGAGCCGTCAGCACCAGCTTCCTGACTGCCCTGCCTAAGACACTCAAAAGATTTCTGCTTTGGGTGGCCTGAAAAACTGGGACTCACAGAAGACTTGAGGTGGGCCATGAGTTTTATTTTTTATTTTTCTGCACCCAGAGCCCAGCCAAGACTCCACAGCTTGCTTGTTTTCCTCTTTGCAGGCTGACAAGAGTGTCTTGGTCCTCTCCTAAACAAGTTAGTCTCATTTGAGAAGGGAACCCCAGGCAGCATACCTTCTTCTGTCAGTTTGGACTTACTCTGTTGTTTTGATGTCCTTAGCTCCCTCACCGTTCTTCTGATTAGAAGTAGAATTAGAGTGAGTTCTACAGATTACTCCTCTGTGGCCAGGAGTACTTGTGTGGGGAAGGAAAGGATCATTAAAACAGATTTGTGTGAAATAGCTTTGTCTGAATGCTGAACCAGCCTCCTAAGGTTTAAAATATGGTCTTGTGTTTATTTAGCTCTTAGCACATCTCCTGGCCTTTGCTCAAGCAATGCAAATTCAAGGTTGCTCATTTTGTGAAAAACAGTGGAGTTATTGCTTAAGGTTCCATTCTCTGTTAGATTTTGCTTCCTTCCTAAGTATTTATTAAAATACTTTTATGGTACTAAGTATTAAAAAAAACTGTATTTGGAACTAGTTTTAGGCTTACAGATTTTAATTAAGTGTGAAAACATACACATTTAAAGTAAAATTGAAGTATAATGTCTTAATTTGTCACGTATGAATTTGATTTGTAATATTACCAGTTGATTTTATGCTTTATAAATTTAAAGTAATCTTTATGTTTCCAATAAGTCATTTATCATAATGATCATTTGCTTTTAAGTCCAAAATGTTTTTAAGTGAGATTTTATTCTCCGCCTTTGATTAATACTGTATTAGACATAAGTAACAGTAGTAGTTATATGAATAACATAAGTGGTATAGATAAATTTGCTTTTGATTCAGATTCCCATCACCCAGAAAGTAGTATCAAGAACATTGAATAAACAAGTGACTTACTTCACTAAAGTCCAGAACTAGCGTGTCCCCATTTGAGATGGTTCCGAAATTTTTGTCAAATGGTTTTCCTGGAAATGTGTGTGTGTGAAGTATAGTTTTTATGTTAGTATTCATTTCCCACTGAGCCGAGAAGAAAACAGGATGTGTCTGTTGCTTATTTGGAAGAATTGCCTTCATGCAGTTAAATCTCAAACCTGAAAGAGTTTTAAGAGATCCTCAGTGAAGTAAAATCTGAATTAAGTCAGTAAAGACCCTCGTTAATGATTACAAGGAAAGAACTTTTAACAAAGAAGTTTCAGAGCCAGAGGCCTCAAAAATCACATGCAGCTTGAAAGTTTATTCTTTGTTATTTTTGGTGCAACTTGCCTTGGAAGGAGGAAGTAAGCTGCTTCCTGAAACTGAATGAGCTCTTAGAATTGGTGCAGGCCACTCAGACTAACACAGCAACACGTGATTTATTATTTAGTATGATCGAATAGTTGAGAATGGGAATGTTTGTCTCTCCTTGGCCCAATATAATGAACTAAGAGGTTCTTAAGTTACTTGGTTGTGAGAAGTATGTGATTGTGCTCAAAGTCAACAGGAAATGAATCTAGATTAGTTACCTGGCGCAGTCACTGGGAATGCAGAGCACAAACTGGGCCCTGATGACAAACTCTGAAGGGCTGGGGAGGGCATGTTCAGAAAGGTTCACGAGGAACCTGGAGAGCTGCCTCTAGAAGAGCTCAGTTTGCTGCAGACAGGAAACACTGTAAAAGACATTCCAATAAACTAGAGGAATTGAAGCTCCAATATACAAGAGGAACTGAGGGGCACAGGGTCATTCCCCGCTGTTTCCTGACTTGCACTAATGGTCAGTCAGATGCACTGTCTTGTCACACCCACTTTTTGTCATCCTGTCCATACATGTGGCCACACCCACAGCCTCACTACTGAAACTTCTAGGAGTGCCTATACAGCTTTTATCCCAAGTTGTGATCAGGCAGCATGGGCCCTCTTTCTGCTGCCTTAGGGAGATTGAATTTCTGTGCATGAGAACGCCTCTGAGTTACTTTACTTTGGTCAATTGTTTATATAATTAAGTTTTTCTTTCTTGTGCCTTATTGCTTTACATTTTTTTTCCCCTTCTCTTTTCTATCCTGTTCTCTCTGTCCCTCTTCCCTTTTTTCTTCTTGATTTCCTTTTCTCTCTTTTTCCACTTCCTGTCCCTGTTACTTCTTTTTAAAGGCCAAGAACTTACCTGGTGGTCAGGTGGTTAAGAACTCTCCTGCCAGTGCAGGGGATATGGGTTCAATCCCTAGCCTGGGAAGGTCCCACATACTGAGGGGACCTAAGCCCCTGTGTCACAACCTGCATGGCACAACTACTGAAGGCCATGTACCCTAGAGCCTGTGCTCTGTAGCGAGAAGCCACCACAGTGAGAAGCCCTCACACTGCAGCTGGAGAGTAGCTCCTGCTTGCTGCAAGTAGAGAAAGCCCATGTGTGGCAACAAAGACTCAGCACAGGCAAAAATAATTTTTTTAAAAAACCAAGAAAATAATATCTGTTAAACTTAACAGCAGATGCACAAGCTTAACAGGTGCATCTCCAACAAGAGAAAGGAAAGACCTGAGTGTGTTTTTCTCCAGCGAGTAAACATTTGTTGAACACCCCACTGTATGCTAGATTTAGGGTATTAGATAATCTGCATACTGGAGGAGCTTATAATATCTCATCAAATTACATCAGTAGAGCTCTTCATATTTTTTGACCTTGTGATGTTTTGTGAGTGTGTATTTCTTTGCAAACATGTTTTTCCTATTGTTCACATTCTTTTCCTATTAAAGTATGTTATTTCACAAACAACATTATAACCAAATTGGAATTGCAAAGAAGAGAAAGAAATTAATTCATAATCCTATCTGTAACAAAATTGACTGTAATATTTTTCTCTAGTATTTGTCAGAATATTGACATAATCTTTATGCAGTGGAAATCATAGGTAAATTTAATTTTGCATTCTTCCTCATTCTGTGTTATTTCATGAATGCTTTCTTAAATGTCATTTGAAATGGTGCAGTACAGAAGGAAGTAGCATTGATTGAGTACCTGTTATGCCAGACATTGTGCATAATGTTCTATTTTTGTCCCATTTTATCCCCATGGGAGTCCTATATGATAAGTTTTATTATACCCATTTCTTTGATGAGAAAATTGAGGTTTAGCTTGGTTTATTTCCATTTCATTAACTGAGCTCTACTACATCTGTGTACGATGCTGAGTTCTGGAGATTCAAAGATGAGTGGGACATTGTCCCTCCTATAAGGAGTTCAAAAAATCAGCAAGGGGCAGCATTTGAATATAGAGATACTTTCTGTACAGTATACCGAGTTCAGAAGAGGAACACCTGACCTGGGTCAGAGCACTTGAACCAGAGCAGTGCTTCTCAGACTTTAATATGCATAGGGAAGTACCTGGGGTTCGTGTTAAAATGCAGATCCTGATTTGCAGGTCTTTGGTGGGATATGACTGAGTAGAGAAATGGGGAAAGGTAATCTCAACAGGACAGCATGGGGCAAGGCATAGAAGCATGAAAAAGTGTGTTACATGGGTAAACTACTTATAATTTTCCACAGGTGTTGGCTGACTACAGTTTACTGGCTGAATTCAGTGCACAGCCTGGTTTTATGTAGCCCCTGTGCTAAGATAGTTTTTACATTTTTAAAGGGTTGTTAAAAAGGAAAACCCAAAACAAAGAAAAACATATAGCAGAGATGTATAAAGTCTTAAATATTAACTAGCAGCTAGCTCTAGCCCTTTATAGAGCTTGTGTGGGATCAGTGTTGATGGTGGTGTTGGTGGGGTGTAAAATCTGCAGTGAGGCATCGTGGAGAAAATGTTAGAGACAGTACTCGGGGGGGTGAGTGACCACAGGGGACACAGAGGAGTTTGCCTTTATCTTTGAGGTGATAGGGAGCCAGGCAGAGTTTAAAGAGGGGAAATGAAAACAGTAGGATTTTGTCACTGATCTTGATGTAAAGGAGTGGGGCATGGTTTGTCGTCCTGGCATGGGTGAATGGTGTTGTTCACAACTGAAGTCCATAATTGGAGGAGAAGCCATTTGAAAGGTAGAGATGATTCATTCATATTTGGATATGTTGAGTTTGAGAGAGCACTGTGGGATACCCAGGCTTTCCAGAAGATAAGAGACATCAGTTGTAATTCAGTATTACTGCCTCACAGTGGGTTTTTTTTGAACTGTTACTATTTTATTTACATTTTTAAAGTACTTTTCATGTCATGTGCACATCCATTCATTGTGCGCTCATTCATCAGAAAAAAATGGCTATTGGACAGCAGGAGTCTTGTGATCCCTTTCATGCCAATGTTGTGTGTGTGTAGAGCTTTTTGGAGGGATGAGCGCAGTATTTTCTACTATTTTTGTATACAAAGCTATGTGTTTCAGAATTCAATAAACTTTTCTGGCCCAGTCTAGGAGTTCACCATTGTTTGCAACACTGTTAGAATTCTAATGAGAAGCGGCAGCATTAATTTCAAATAATTGGCTTATGTGGAAAATTTATAAATTGGTGACTAACTTGTACATACTTTGAGATGATTATTTAGTGCTTGCATATTGGTTCAGCAAAATTAGTATTCTCATATGTTGAAATCCAACAGAGTAAACGGATCACATCAGTTAGTTAGTGTATGATCATGTCTGTGTGCAGTTTGCTTTTGTTCTTTATACAAATACACTGTTAAGGGTTCCAGATTTTGATTACTTTATTCTAAGTTAGCATAGACTCAGGGGCATTTTATCCATACCCTTCTCCTTGAGGGTGTCAAGATTCTTTAAAGATACACTTGGAACTATAAAAGAATATTTCCTAAATTGACCTTTTAATTTAGTTATTTAGTGTAATAACATAGATACATACTTAAGTTTAAAAGTTTTTTTTTGTTGTTATGCAATAATACTTATTAAATTCTTTTTCTAGATTGAATACCTGCTTAAGAAACTTACAGAAGCTATGGGAGTAAGTTGGCAACAAGAACAGTTTGAAAATTATAAAATCAACTTTGATGACAGTAAAGATGGCCTTTCTGCGTGGGAACTGATTGAGCTTGTTGGAAATGGACAGTTCAGCAAAGGCATGGATCGGCAGACTGTGTCCATGGCAATTAACGAGGTTTTCAATGAGCTAATATTAGATGTGCTGAAACAGGTAAGCATCCTGTAACAGTGTTTCTCCTCACCTTTAGAATTTGACATGTTTGAAATAAAAGATTTTTATCACAAAGATGAGCCTAAGTCACTTATATTTTCACACTAATTTAGAACAGGAATAACATTTCTTATTTTCTCAGTCTTGTGTTGGGCGTACATTATAAATAATTACAGTTAAACACTGGGAAGTTACTATTTTGAAAGAACTGTTTATATGATCACATTTCTGAACGTAGTACTTTCGTGTTATGCCTTCATCTATACTCATTCATCTGAAAGATCCCATGGCACGCTCTTCAGTGAAGAAAACAGGTTGTGGAACAGCAGGTGTCTTGTAATCCCTTTCATGCAAAGTGATATGTGTGTGTAGAGCTGTCTGGAGGGATGGTGCCAAAATGTTAGGAGTGATCACTGCTGGGTTGTGGGATTTCTATGAATTTTATTTTATTCTTTTTCTTTTCTTATTATTCGACTTACTACTATAATGTTTATATGTGTTAACCTCTCTATAGGATATGTGTAATTTTTATGAAATCAGAAAAATGCCCTTCCTTTTGGGGAAAAGTGCCTTTATGTAATAAAGTTGTGTTTATCATATTAGGTTACAAAGTTTGTATTCTCAGTGCCTGCACAGCATCTGATAATATTTATGGTATACATATGCTGACATACATAGTCTGTTTAATAAACATAATGCAAATAGAATTTATATATTTTGAGTGGATCTTTCAGATGTCTTACATTATTATATTGAATAATAACTCTTACTGGTTGGTCCTTGTTTTGCCCTCTTAGGTAATGATGTTGTTTTTGCTCTTTTCTTCAGATGTAGCCTATCAATAAACTTTAATTGAGGCTTAATTTGTGTAGGTTTTTGGTGCTGTAAGAGGTTAGGAAACATGGTCTCTGAAGAGGATTTCCAGGCCCATTAGGGTGGCAGAATATAGAACTGCAGATGAACAGCCGTATGAGATGGCCTTGGTTTAAATGTCAGGAGCGAGCAAACTGAGCAAGTCATGTGATTAGAACTTAATATAATGATCACGTGATACAGCCAAAATATTATTATATATTTGATGCTGTCAGCACCTATAGATTTACTGTGTGAAATGTTAGCTATTCTTGAACAATCCTGAAGTGTTTTGGCCTGTAGTAATGTGTAGTCTTGCTGAAATAAAATCTTGGATCACACATCTTTGAGGCTGACATATGGGAAGAAAATACAAGCCTAGTAAGTGTGAGCCTAAAAGCTATACTTAGAAGCTAGGATCCTAACAACTGGTCATTTTCTGCTCCTGATTTCATCCTCCAGAATCCTGAGAGAGCAGGTAGAGAGGTGCGCTGGTGCCAGAGGGTGATTGTCTGAGAAGGCATGCTTGGCCAGGTTTACTGACACCGTTTAGCATTTTCAATAATGGAGGTCTAGATTTACTGAGAATCACAGTTAGGGTGTGTGTGTGTGTGTTAAAAGGAAGAGATACCAGCTCTTATAAGGAAAAGCACCAGCATTTATATCAGATTTAATCTTACCTAGGGTTACATGATAAAAAAAGGCCATAGACGGAAAAACTGGACTGAACGCTGGTTTGTATTAAAACCCAACATAATTTCTTATTATGTGAGCGAGGATCTGAAAGATAAGAAAGGAGACATTCTCTTGGATGAGAACTGCTGTGTGGAGGTAAGAGTCAATGGTTACCTCTTTCCAGTGCTGCCGCCTGCTGTTCAAGTAGTTTATCTTCCTTCTTCTAGACTCTAGAGCCTTAAAAATAATCTTAAAATTCACATTTCTAAAATAATATAGGCATACAGTAACTATAGTTTCTGAACCAAAAAATTACAGATACCTGACAACATTTTTTTCTAATGTGAATTTATTTTCTGTCTTGTATTCGAGAATAAAGTATAGGGATTAAATCTCATTTATTTGTATATTTAAGGAATCATTTCTTGAGTAAAATGGAGTCATAAATAAGAAAGCCAAAAAAAAATCAGTAAGACAGCGTTTGAAATCATGAGTGTATCTGAGAACCTGGGCCCTTTTTGAGTGTAATAAATAAACCAAAAGAACATGTCTTTGAATAACTGGTATGACTTTCAGAACACTTTATCACTGCTAATTCTGTAAATAGGTGAAGTCCTCAAGAACATAATGTTTTGAATTTTTAATTTATATGTGAATTATTACCACATCTGTATTTGTTGAAGAACATTTAAAATACCTAAGATCTCATTCATAAATGATAATGTGTCTTAATGGATGAAATGGTATGTATTAATAGTAAGGGTGTGCCGTGCCCAGTAAGGGGTCTTCTTAGAGTCAGCTAAACATGGAGACTCACAGGATTATGATGGACGGTGCCAGTCTGCTTATAAGGATATAGGACAAGAACCACAGCTTGCTGGCAACAACACCCCTGGTGCAAGGAAGGGAGAGACACATCTGCAGGGTGTGGGAATCACCCTGGGTGTCTATACCTGTTGGAACAGTTCCATGGGCATATTTTCCAGGATTCCTGAGAGAGACGTGTTCAGGTATAAGGTGCAATGTACAAGGGTTGCTGTGCTCAGGAAAGGCCATCGCGTGGCCCATCAAGTGGTGTTGGTTCTCCCAGTCTAGATGTCGTATATGAATCTGGGGTGGTTTTTACCATAAGTATTGTTGCCTAGAGGGCAGCATAAATAAACCAGTAATATTCATTTATAGGTACTTCTTGTATAAGTAATTAAGTTTGAATTTAAATACTTGAAAGTAAAATTTGAAAGACTAATTTTGCTTTCTGTCCTAGTCCTTGCCTGACAAAGATGGAAAGAAATGCCTTTTTCTCATAAAATGTTTCGATAAGACCTTTGAAATCAGTGCTTCAGATAAGAAGAAGAAACAAGAGTGGATTCAGGGTAAGATAATTTTTATTACTTGTCATGGTATAACTTAAGAGCACTTTCTGTTTTTCATTAACAGTCCCTTGGACGGCAAGGAGATCAAACCAGTCAATCCTAAAGGAAATTAACCTTGAGTATTCATTGGAAGGACTGGTGCTGAAGCTGAAGCTCCAGTACTTTCATGACTGATGCAAACAGCCAACTCATTGGAAAAGACCTTGATGCTGGGAAAGATTGAGGGCAGGAGGAGAAGGGGGCAACAGAGGATGAGATGGTTGGATGGCATCACTGACTCAATGGACATGAGTTTGAGCAACCTCTGGGTGATGGTGAAGGACAGGGATACCTGGCATACTGCAGTCCATGGGATCTCAAAGACTTGGACACGACTGAGTGACTGAACAACAACAGAGATGCTCGGCATTGTTCTCTATTGCCTATAGTTATTTCTGTGTGAAGCCCAGTAGCTAAAAGAAAAACAAGCTGAGAGGAGTTCCCAAAATTTTCATCAGGTTCATTTGCCTGGTGAACTTGTGGGAAAAGTACAAACTGGACCTTCTCCGTTTTATTTATTTACTCTTACTATTTCGAGAATATGAAATTTCCCCCTTTAAGGACCATGAAGAATTTTAAAGTGGCCATTTTGAGTATTTAGAAATATGTAAAACAAAAGAGGGGTTGTGCAATAGGTTTTGAATACTTCAAGTAATTTTCAAGATTTGTTACTTTCACAGGAAATCACTAGTTTCAGATATCTTGAGAATGAAAACTCATGATTTAATAACTTTTAAACTAAAATATCACTCCAGCATTAGTAAAGGTTAAAGTGAGATTTTCTCTTTAATCATGAAAGGGGATTCTCAGTGTTATATTCTTGAATCTAGGTAAAATTGTTTATTGAGAATTGTGGTCATTTTGATGTAGCTTGAGAGTTTGAGGCAAGTGTACATGGGTCTGGATCCTCTCTCCTGGGTCACTAGGAATTCTGGAGCAGCTTTCTTCTCTGGAATGGGGCTGATAGTACCTACCGCTCAGAGTTGTGAGGGTTAATAATGAGATAGTGAAGATACAGTTGCACATTTTTAAAATGACACGTCGTTGCAGGATTGTTTGTGATAGATTTATAAACACATGTCCACTGATCGGGGCGTGGTTGAGTAGATGATGGCAGCCGCGCACTGGAGGACTGATCAGTACTGTGCAGTGTGTGCTGATACGAAAGCTCTCCAGGGGAAGTAAGAGGACAGACTCAAGCTCTGAGGACAGTGTTACGCCGCCACCATGTCCGTGGAAGGTGGAAGGTGTATATATATGTTTATTTGTATTTGCTTTTAAAGTATCTCAAGAAAGATGCACAGAAACAGTTGGTGTTAGTTGGTAGTGGAGTGAAGAGCTCAGTGCTTGGGAATAGGAGTAGGACGGAGATTTCATCTCTGTCCTTTCAGGCTTTTGAATTTGAACAGTGTGAAAGTACTGGCTGTTTATTTATATTTGATTTTATTTTTAATTGGAGGATAATTGCTTTATAATGTTGCATTGGTTTCTTCTGTACAACGATGTGAATCAGCTATAAGTACACATTTATCCCCTCCTTCTGGAGCCTCCCTTCCACCACCCCCACCCTGTACTACCTATTTAGATAATGGAAACAATCAGGAAAGAAGTCAGATTTCATACAAAACTTAGATAATGTGTGTAAAGAGTGTATGTATATATATATATACACATATATTTATATATAGCAAATATTCAATATATGGTATTGGCTGTTACCACCTTGGGAAGGGAGTATATAGGGAGATGGTTTCATAAGGCATAGATGAGGGGCAGACTACCTACAGTTCAGTCGCTCAGTCGTATCTGACTCTTTGCAACTCCATGGACTGCAGCACGCCAGGCCTCCATGTCCATCACCAACTCCCAGAGCTTGCTCAAACTCATGTCCATTAAGTTGGTGACGCCATCCAACCATCTCATCTTCTGTCATCCCCTTCTCCTCCTGCCTTCAATCTTTTCCAGCATCAGGGTCTTTTCCAGTGAGTCAGTTCTTCGCATCAGGTGGTCAAAGTGTATTGGAGCTTCCGTTTCAGTGTCAGTCCTTCCAATGAATATTCAGGACTGATTTCCTTTAGGACGGACTACTTACAGCAGGTAGCAAATCAGATACCAGGAATTTTGAATCTCAGCCCTTGTGATGTCTTATTCTTATTTGGCCTTTTGGGAAGTTAAGTAAGGAAGTTGCAAGTGTTGGGAGTTCCTCAAGTGCATGTTATGTTCCCAAATCAAGTCTATTTAAGCACAGATAGGCAGTTATGGGACTTTGGAGCTGGAAGGGACTCAAGAGATCATCTCTCTCTGGTTAGAGGTGAGAAACCCATGTGTAAGTGGTTCTGTGACTGGCTAACGGTCACAACACTGCTCAGTGGCAGGATCAGCATTACCCTGGGTTTCCGATTTTCTTCCCACTATGCCATTCAGGTTAGGCTCACGGAGAATAAAAGGTATTTCCCATCTTTTCTCTCATGCCTTTCACAGCTATCCATTCTACCATCCATCTCCTGAAGCTGGGCAGCCCCCCACCACACAAAGAAGCCCGCCAGCGTCGGAAAGAGCTGAGGAAGAAGCTGCTGGCCGAGCAGGAGGAGCTGGAGCGACAGATGAAGGAGCTGCAGATAGCAAACGAAAACAAACAGCAGGAGCTGGAGGCCGTGAGGAAGGTGAGACTGGGCGCTGGGCTGGGGGCGGGCTCCCGTTTCTTTGTAGGAACCTCTGTGATCTTGCTTATTAGCTTCAGTTCTACCGGGACTAGGTTAACAGTGACTGTAGGGAGAGGATTTGGTGAACTGCGCTTCCAGGAAGTGTATCTAGACCATTGAGTGAGACACTGTTTTCCCAGCCCTTGAAGAGTATGAGGGTCTCAGGACAACAGGGATATTTCATTGACCAGAAAAGAACATTTGTAAGAACAGTGAGCACAGTTGAATTCGTTCAGTGAAAGATGAGAAGTTTCTCCTGAGGATGTCAGGGTCACTTTTGGTGAATGGATAGGATCCATTGCCTTTTTAGGTTTTCCCTTTAGCTCCCATCTTCACTCATGAGGATCTTGGAAGACGCTTAGTATTAGAATTGTGGATTTTACTTATTGTTTGGAGTCAAAGATACAGTCTGGACACCACCACCAGCCCCTCTTCCGCCCCCAACTCCCTCTTCAGATGCCAGTCCTGAGTCCAGGTTATTACCTGTGCTTCTGAGCAACTGGCCGTAAGTCAGAGGTTCCCACAGCCCCTTCTCTTGTGCTGTGCTGTTCTTAGTCACTCAGTCACGTCTGACTCTTTGTGACCCCGTGCTCTGTAGCCTGCCAGTCTCCACTGTCTGTGGGGATTCTCCAGGTAAGAATACCTGAGTGGGTTTCCATGCCTGCTTCCAGGGGATCTTCCCAACCCAGGGATCAAACCCAGGTCTCCTTCTTTGCAGGTGGATTCTTTACCAGCTGAGCTACCAGGGAAGTGCCCCCGCCCCCGCCAACTTAGGTTTGATTAATTTGCTAGAACAGCTTACGTAACTTGGAGAAATGTTTTCCATACTAGTCACTGGTTTCTTACAAAAGACTGTAACTCAGGAATAGACACATGCATAGGGCAGCATGTGGGGAAAGGGCACGGAGCTTCCATGCCCTCTCTAGGCGTATAACTCTCCCCAAATCTTCGTATGTTTACTAATCTGGAATCTTTTTGAACCCTGTGCTTTTGGGTTGTTATGGAAGATTCATTACACAGGCATGATTGATTACATCATTGGACATTGGTGATTGACTCAACCCCCAGCCCCTCTCCTTTCCTCAGAGGTCAGACTGAAAGTTCCAACCCTCTAATCACATGGTAGGTTTCATTGGCAACCGGCCCCTATCCATTGTTTTCTTAAAGTCACTTTATTATCACTCTCAACACTTAGGAAATTCCAAGACTTTGGGGAGATCTGTGCCAGAAACTGGAACGAAGACCAAGTATTATGTATTTCTTACTATAAATCGCAATATCATGGTATAGGTTTATGAGTTTTTACAGGTGCCTAGATTCTTGAAACCATCACAGACAGAATTTAGAACAATGCCAGTGCCCCAGAGAATTCCTTCATGCTGTCTCTTGTATTCAGACTCTCCCCTTACCCCTGGCCCCTGGAAACCACTGATCTGTTTTCTGTCCCTGTATTCTTTCCAAATTATCATATAAACAGAATCATAGAGTATGTACGTTTTCAGTATGTGGGTTCTTTCATTTAGCATCCTGCATTTGAGATTCATCCATCTGGGACCCTTTTAAACTCGTCGACTTTTAACTCAACCTCCAGGAGCATGTAGCTCCCTGTTCTGTGCTACATGAATGCGTACCCAGAGTTGGTCAGACCTCAGCTGACCTCGACCACCTTGCCACATCCTAGTTCTACCGAATCATTAAAGCAGCTGATTTGAGGTTTGATGGGTAAATATTGGAAAGCAGTTATTATGGATCCTTTAATAATTATTAAATTTCTTTTCTTGTCAAAAAAAAATTCTCCAGTTTTTCACTGAAGCATTTTTATAAAAATACTACTTAGATGAATATTTGAATCACCTGGAATGAGATTACATTTTGTGAGACTTGATACAAGGCCTCATTTAATTCAGAAGGAGGAATAAGAAACTATGGTAGGCTGTTTTTTTGTGTGTTTTCTTTTTGGCTGCACTGTGCAGCTTGTGGGATTTTAGTTCCTTGACCAAGGATTGAACCTGGGCCCTTGGCAGTGAGAGTGTGGGGTCCTAACCACTGGACTGCCAGGAAATTCCCTGGTATTTTTCTTTAACAAATTAATAGATTTCTTTTTTTCCTCCCAGATTTCTTTAAAGTGTTACTCAAGTAATTTTATTAAAAGACTTAGTTTTTTTTAGAGATGTTTTAGGTTCACAGTAAAACTAAGAGGAAGGTGCACAGGTTTCGTACATACCTCCAGTGTCAATATATACATGTCCTCACCCAGAATCAACGTCCCCAACCAGAGTGGCACATTTATTTCAGTTGATGAGTCTACACTGACACCCCTAGTCACCTAAAGTCCATAGTTTATCTTAGGGTCCACTCTTGGTGGTGTATGTTCTGTGGGTTCAGACAAATGTATAACAACATGTATCTACATTATAAATACCATTCAGAGTATTTTTTTCACTTACATTGCCTTAAAAATCCTTTGTGTTCCACCTACTTATCCCCCCAACCCCAGCACATATATAATCATTTGTATAAGTAATAAAATCATATGGTTCAAAAATTTTAAAAGATAAAAAGGGATTCAGTGAAAAAATTTCCTTCTACTGTCTCTTCCCTCTGCTTGGTTCCTATGCCTTGCCTAAGACAACTATTATTTTCATTTCTTATGTATCTTTCTAGATTCATATAATGTATATTCTAGAGAATATGAATATACATTCTTATTTAACCATTTTTAAACACAAAAAGTACATATTTATGATTCTGCGTCTAGTTTATATATATATATTTTTTTTTTCTGTATCAGTGTAGTATAAAGAGCTTTCTCATTCTTTCTGATAGCTATAAAATATTCTATTATTTGACTATATTATTACTTATTTAATTAGTTCCTCCTGTTGATGAACTTGTGGGTGGTTTTAGTCTTTTGTTTTAATAAGCAGTGCTGCAGGGAATTATTTTGTACTATGTCATTTTATAAATGTCCATACATGTCTAAAGGGCTTCCCTGGTGGCTCAGACAGTAAAAAACCTGCTTGCTATGCAGGAGACCTGGCTTCAATCTTTGGGTCAGAAAGATCTGGAGAAAGGACTAGCTACCCACTCCAGTATTGCCTGGAGAATTCCGTGGACGGAGGAGCCTGGCGAGCTATAGTCCATGGGGTTGCAAAGAGTCAGACACGACTGAGTGACTAACACTTACTTATACATGTCTGATGTATCTGTAGAATGAATTCTTAGAGGTGGGATTGCTGGATCAGAGTGTATATACATCTATAATTATGACATACAGGCGGATGGAACAGCCACCATGTCAAATACTGCTGTTCACTGTGTCAGACAAACAAGTGTTCTAGAATTTGCCAGTTAACTACTCCAGCCCAGAAATATCACATTTCGCTCTATTTATTTACGGTATTCTGGTCAGAACTAGTCACATGTTTCTGAAGTTGGTTGTCAGTCTTACCGGTGTTCCCTTGTGTAAGATGAGTCATTTTTCTCTTGTCACTTTCGGCATTTTCTGTCTTTGGTTTTCCACAGTTTTACTATGATAAATATGTGTGCATGATATGATGTATGTATTACACTCTTAGTGTTTATCTTACTGTCTTGGATGGGTGTATTAATGTTTTCCATCAAATTGGGAAAGTTTTCAGTCATTATTTCTTCCAATATTTTTCTACTCCTTCTCTTTTTTCCTCTCCTTCAGATATTCCCATTTTGTGAATGTTGGTGTGTTCAGTGGTGTCTCACATTTAATGAGTGTTTCACATTTCTCTGTGGCTATTTTCTGTTCTGTTCTTCAGATTGGATGATTTCTATCAGTCTGTGTTTGATAGATTCTTCTTGTATTGGTGAGACCCTCTAGTGAATTTTTTAGTTCAGTTATTGTAGTTTTCAACTGCAGAATTTCTGTTTGCTTCTTTTTATAATTTCTGTCTCTTTATTGACGTCTGTTTGAGGGGATATCATCATATCATCTATAATTTCCGTAAATAAGGTTTCCTTAGTTCTTTGAACATATAATAACTTCTTTGAAGTCTTTGCTAAATCCAGAGCCTGGGCTCCTTCAAAGGTAGTTGCTATTACTTGCTTTTTTCCAGTGTATCAATCACACTCTTTCTCAACATATCTCATAATTTTTGTTGAAAACTGGGTGTTTTAGATGATATTTGTAAGCACTCTCGATGTGGCTTCCGCCCTTCTCCCAAGGACTTCCTGTTGTTTGCTCGTTTATTTGCATGGTGACTTAGCCGGACTATTAGAGTGAAGTCCATCTTCCTCATGATATGCAGCCTCTGACTGTCCGTCCTCTGTCAAGGCACAACCTTGGGTATGGGTACAGTGTCCTGGAGTAACCAGGGTGTCAACAGAGCTTTTTTTTTTTTTTTCCTGTATTATTTAAAAAATAATAATTTGTAAAGGTTATGCTGCATTTATCGTTGTTACAGAATACTGGCTGTCTTCCCCACGCTGTATGACGCATCCTGGAGCCTGTCTTACCCAGCGGTCTGTGTCTCCCACTCCTCCCTCCTGTACCTGGCCCCTCCCCTTCTCTCCTCACTGGTAACCACTGGTTTATTCTCTGTATCTGTGAGTCTGCTGCTTTTTTGTTATATTCACTAGTTCGTTGTATGTTTCCGATTCCACCCATAAGTGATATCATACAGTATATCTTTCTCTGTCTGACCGACTTCACTTGGCATAACACCCTCCAAGTCCGTACACGTTGCTGCAGATGGCAATGTTTTGCTATTTTTTATGGCTTAGTAGTAGTCCGTTGTATATTTGTAACACCGCAGCTTCTTTATTCATTCATCTGTTGATAAGACACTTAGATTGCTTCCATATCTTGACAATAATAAATAATGATGCTATGAACATTGGGATGCATATATCTTCAAATTAGTGTTTTTGTCTTGAAACTTCCTACCTCGTCACCCAGGGGCGGAATTGCTGGGTCATGTGGTAGTTTAGTTTTTAGTCTTTTTGAGAACACTCCATAATGTTTTCAACAGTGGCTGTACCAATTTACATTCCCACCAACAGTGTGCAGGGTTTGGCTTTTTTTTTCCCCTAAATCTTTTATTTATTTACTTATTATTTCCAGCTGCACTGGGTCTTTGTTGCCGTGTAAGGGCTTTTCTCTAGTTGTGACGTGTGGGCTTCTCATCGTGGCAGCCTCTCTTGTTGCGGAACACGGGCTCTAGCACAAGGGCTCGGTGGTCGTGACACGCGGGCTTGGTTGCCCTGAGGCATGTGGGATCTTCCCGGGCCAGGGATCGAACCTATATCCTCTGCATTGGCAGGTGAATTCCTAACCACTGGGCCACCAGGGAAGGCCTGTTTGGTTTTTTTTAATGTTAAGTTGTATGAGCTGTTTATATATGTTGGATATTAGTCCCCTTATTGGTCATATTATTTGCAAATATTTTCTCCCATTCAGTAGGTTGTCTTTTCATTTTCTTGATGGTTTCCTTTGCTGTGCATAAGCTTTAAAGTCTAATTAGGTCCCATTTGTTTTTGCTTGTATTGCTTTTCCTTTAGAAGACAGATTGAAAAAATATTGCTGTAATTTATGTCAAAGAGTGTTCTGCCTGTGTTTTCCTGCAGGAGTTTGGTAGTATCTGGTCTCACATTTAGGTCTTTAATCCGTTTTGAGTTTACTTTTATATGTGGCAGCAGGGTTCCGTCTCCACCTCTGATCTCTCTGTTAAGTTGGCTGCCTCAGTTGGCGTCACATTCTCAGGTGTTCATCTCACAGGTTTATCTGTTGTTTTCAACAATGCCCTGGGGCCTAACTTGCCCCATAGTCTGATATTTAAATTCTGGCCCACGTTTGATCTTTGAGGCCTGACTTGGAAACTTGTTCCTAATACATGGGAGCTCTTTGCTGTCTTCCCCTGTTTCCCCTGTGAGACTTTTAGCTGGCCTGTGATTTAGTTTGTTGATCTTGTTGACTGAAAAAAACACACAACCTACAAGTTGAGAGTTACGTTTTATCTGGTGCCTTTTACCGAGGACTCTTGCCTGGGAGAAAGCTTCTCAGCTATGAGGAGCTATTTCAAAGAGATAGGCGGAGAGCCAGGATTTATAGGAGTTTTTGTTGGAAAACAAACAAAACCGTGTGGTTAGTGCTTATCACAAGAAAACAGATATTTCAAGTTAATGATTTTAGTGCTTTTCTATATATAGGAAGATACAGATTTTAGCTCATTAAAATGATTTTGTAGGTATGCATTTTCACTCTCGAGGGCCAGCGTCCTGTTTCTCTCCACCCTGAATTTCCCTCATGGGTCATTGTTGGGATGGCTGCAGTGGCTGATGGCTTGATAGTAGACTTCATCCTTTGTTTATTGGAATGGCAGACAACTTTTTTTTTGTCTGCATCCTCCTGTGGGATACCATATCCTTAGACTGGAAACTGAGAGGGAGCCTTGTGGGCTTGGTTCCATGGCCACGGGTAGAGCCTCCTTCTACTGCCAACGCAAGGGTAGGGTGGAGAGGAGGCCGTGATGCGGTTCAGATGCCATAGACTTGCACAGTTCTTGCTGAGATTCAGTTGATTTTCTTGGATAAATGTTCTCTGTTTGCTGTATGCTCTCAGGATAATTCCCAGAGACTTTAAATGATTGCTTTCGGTTTTTCCCTTCTTTCACTAGAGAACCACCCTTTGGGAAGTTGGGCTTCCCTGGTGATTCAGACAGTAAAGAGTCTGCCTGCAATGCAGGAGACCCAGGTTCCATCCTGGATTGGGAAGATCCTCTGGAGAAGGGAATGTCTACCCACTCCAGTATGCTTGCTTGGAGAGTTCCATGAACAGAGGAGCCTACAGTTCATGGGGCTGCAAAGAGCCGGACATGACTGAGCGGCTAACATAACAACAGCAAAGTTTTTAAGGAACAGTGTTAAGATGACAGAACTGCAGTGAGCGCAAGAAATAGATTGGAACTTCACAGATGCATTTGCAAATGAATTTAATGACGACACTAAAATTTTCTTTGCAAAATGTTACAGCTTACTAGGAGTCATTCGTTTATCCAATTTGTTTTGTATGTTGACTGGGAAAATTGTTGGACTGGAATTGCAGTGGATCTACAGGGTTTATTCTGTCTTTATTGAACATTGAGAATGACTGGCTTCCCCTATAATGTTTAAATGTGACCCTTTCTCTCCAAATGCACTTCCACTGTAACGGTCCCTGCTTTTCTATGAATGGTTTTTGGGTAGAAACTGGAAGAAGCAGCATCTCGGGCAGCAGAAGAAGAAAAGAAGCGCCTTCAGACTCAAGTGGAGCTCCAGGCCAGGTTCAGCACGGAGCTGGAGCGGGAGAAGCTTGTAAGTACCGCACTCCCTGGGGTGCTGCTGCTTTAACTTGAAAAGCCCACCCCGATCCCGTCCTGGTCAGCAGAAGGACAGAGGCCAACCTGTATGGATGGAGGGGCAGGAGCCTGCCTGGCTTGGTGAAGGGGGAAGACCTGGGAGGCTAGAGTGAGATCATCTTGCCAGCTGTCTCTGCTGCTGACTCACGGTGGGCTGGCTGTTGGGGAGGTTTTGTGTTTGTTATTAACTCATTATTAGTTTATTGAGCACTCTGTGTGTGCCAGGTATCATGCCAAGGATGTAAAGGTAAATCTTGCTCTCAAGACCTCCAATACAAATTTATGGAATGGGTTGATAAGTGCTGTGGGGAGGGGGACTCCACGTCCTGGTTTGCCTGGGACAGTCCCCACCATCCTGGTATAATTATTGCTAGCATCCCTTTCATCCTTCAGAGTTTTGGCTTGGAAAAAAGTAAGCACAGGTTCCATGATATTTCCCCTCTGTCGTGAGCAAGAGTTGGGGTTCTGAAGTCATGAGAATATGTGAATGCTGGTCTACAGGTTCCATGATATTTCCCCTCTATCGTGAGCAGGAGTGGGGGTTCTGAAGTCATGAGAATATGTGAATGCTGGTCTGTGACTCTTGGCAGCTCTGACTCATCTTAGGGGTTCTCATCCCCACGGTCCAGTTGCTTCAGGCAGTGAGCTGGTTAACTGGAACACAGGTCTCCTCACATTGGGTTACAGTGTGTGGGAGACGGCTGGGCCCATGGCCCTGCTAAATACGTGCTGTGACATTTCCTTCAGCAACTTTCTGTTGCTTAGACTTGAAGTGGATGTGTGTGTGTTGTGAAAGGAAGGCACCCGAGATCTGAGGGGGTGCTGCACCACAGCCAGATCTGGGTTTGTGTCCTCTGCTCTTGCTTATGAGTATTAGTTTCTCTTCTTCAAATTAGGGGGATGTCACATGATCTCTCATGACCCCTGTGAGGATGAAGTAAGCTAATGCAAGTGAAAATACAAACTGCAGAGACATGTGCTAATATGTTTGATATTACATTTATGATGTCCTTGTCTTAACTTTTAAGGCAGAGATTCAAGGCTCTTTAATCCAGAATGGAGAAACCATAAATGTGTTAGAATGCTAATTAGATGCTTGAGGGTCCCCCAGGTTTGGAGGTGCCCTAGGGAGGGAGAAAGTAGAGGGTGCTAGGCAGCCAGGTAAGTGCAGGAGACCATCTTTCCTTTCCCCCTTATTTTAACCTTTTGGGTGTTCTGAGTGGGAAAGGTTCATTCCTTTTAGATGGATGTGGCTTTAAGACAGAAATGAATTTAAAGAGAAATTATACGGGGAAGTATTTTTTTCTTGAGTTTGAAACGCAGGGTGGAAGGGATGAGAAATACACCAGGGCAGGAGAACAGCCTTTGGGTGTAGTCTGTGTGCCTGGACTCTTAAACTGTGGTCTTGCGGATGGGTGTGGTACTCTTGCTTCCTCCATCATCAAGGAGTGAAGGACAGGGCCCTGCCCAACCTGAAGTGCTGTGGCTGTGGCTGTGGCCTCGCTCAGGATGGTGTTGGAGCAAGAGGCTTTCCCGAGGGCGAAGTCGGCCTGGTTTAAACATGATTTTTATACCCTCAGATCAGGCAGCAGATGGAAGAACAGGTTGCCCAGAAATCCTCTGAACTGGAGCAGTATTTGCAGCGGGTCCGGGAGCTGGAAGACATGTACCTAAAGCTGCAGGAGGCTCTCGAGGATGAGAGACAGGCTCGGCAAGATGAAGAGACTGTGCGGAAGCTACAGGCCAGGTGCGGATCAACTCATCCTCTGCTCTTTGTGTGCCCTGCCTGGGCTCATACACTTTCTAGGAAGCACTGACTCTGCTGGAGAGGGAAGAGTCTCTGCCAGATGGGAGGGACCCTGGAGGCTTATCTGGCTGGGCTCTTTATTCCCCATCTCCCCCGGGAAACCCTTGCGTCTGTGGCTAATGACAGGCCGTGTATCTATTTCAGAGTAGTCAGATGGATATGTTTGGTGCGGTTCCCTTAGTCAGATTCTAGAATGTCCGTGGAGCCAGCATCAGCCCTGATGAGAATCTGGTTTCTTCCACATGTTCCAGACCTGAGAAGGCCCTCGTGTGGAGGCAGGGGCCTGTTAGGCCAGAGCTGCAGCCACTTTGGGGGACAGTGAGGAACTGAGCAGTTTCCATTTGGTCTTTCAGGATTGGTGACATTCCTTACATAATTCTTAGTTTCAGAAGTTCTTGAAACAGATTTTTTTTTCCCCCTTAGACCTTTTAAAGTCAGGTTTACTATGTATGATGGTCGTGATCTTGGATGAGAACTCTCACTTTTGACTCAGTAGGAGGGACGAAATTGAATGAAGACCCCAAAGAGCAAATGTCAGCTGCCATCTCCCAGTTTCTAACTTGCTTCCCCATTAGCTGTCCTTGAGATGTCGCGTCAGGGGTTGCAGCACTAACCACCGTTGCCCCGTAGCCGCAGCTGATTAGTGCAGGCACACCTCACGCCATTGTAGGAGCGGGTGTGGGATGAGCTGGGATAGATTTTCCATGGCTGCATCCACACGTGGAGCTGCAAGAGGCGTTTGTTTAATCTTCAGGTAGGAAGAGAGAGAGAAAGGCTTGTTACGCACGTTGCCAAAATGACTTCAAAAACAAATTAGGTGTTGAAATGTTTGATTCTGTTAAGGAAAAATTATCTTCTAATAGAAGATCGAATGCTTTACACATCGCTTGGAACATATGGGTCCCACAAGTGCGTGTTCATCGTGGTGTTAGCCAGGGTCTAGGGACCTTCACCCGCTTGCCATTGGGCAGTGGCAGTGGCACTGTACAGTTGTGATGTTAGCACACCGTCCGCTGCATGGGAAGGTTTGGTCCCGTGCGACTTCCGAAGAGAGACGTTCTAGGGACGTTAGGTATTTTTGACCCGCGTCATTTGTGATGTGTTGAGTTTATAGGTTGCCCTTGTGTAGAGAATTCACAGATGAGATGCAATATGTATTTACTTCTCTGAAGCTGTGAGGGAGATTAATTATGACATGGCAGAGATCAGATCATAAAGGGAACCAGGTAACTCTAGAAATTTATTAAAGTATTAGTTACTTCATGTTTATAGAATGATGTTTTGAATAAGACAGTTTTGGATAATGGCAGTAATTTTTAATCAATAGTAAATATCAGAATCATTTACATAAAGCTTTGAAAAATGCACGTGTAAGGACTGTTCCAGATTTACGGTATCAAAATATCTGTGGATAGGAGCCCAGGGATGAGTATTTTATTTAAAAAGTTCTGGCTAGGGAATTCCCTGGGCTTCCATGATGGCGCAGTGGTAAAGAATCCGCCTGCCAAAGCAAGAGATTCAGATTTGATCCCTGGTCCAGGAAGATGCACCTGGAGAAAGAAATGGCAATGCACTCCCCAATTCTTGCCTGGAAAACCCCATGGACAAAGGAGCCCCGGGGGCTCTAGTGCCTGGGGTCACAAAGAGTCAGACACGACTTAGTGACTGAACAACAAGGGAATTTCCTGGTGATCCAGTGGTTAGGACTCTGCGCTTCCACTGCAGGGGGCACAAGTTTGATCCTTGGTCAGGGAAGTAAGATCTTGCATGTCTCATGGCATGGCCAAAAAAAAGAAAAAGCTCTGACTAATTATTTTGTACACTCTAATCTCAGTAAATGGAAAAATGGTTTCAACTTGGTAAATGGAAATATAACTACTACATACAGCTCTGTACCAATAAGCTAAAATTACTACACAAAAACTAACTACTTTTTCTTGGTGTTTAAAGGCCATTTTAGGCATTTTACTATTCTGTTTTTAACTTCGATTTTGGAACTTGAAAGGGACAGACCTACGCCCTCTAGTGGTCTTTTTTTTTTTTTTTTTTTTTAGTGGTCATTTTTTAAAGTGTGGTGAGTCCATATCTTTTCCAAAGTCACTAGAGGCTGGGCCTGATTCAGAGGGACATTTTGTCAGACTGACCAAGAGGGCTTTCTCCTTGCTCCCACTCTTCAGGGTACCCTTTGTGGGTAAAAGGTCAAAGGAAATCATCATGGAGTTGGGATAGAAACGTTTAAGTCTAGCACTAATGAACTGAAAAGCTGAAAAAACTTCAATTTTAATCAAAGTTCCTGTATTTAAACGACTCGCGATTAAATACCTGGCCAAGTGCCAGAGTGCCTGCTGTTGACTAGGACAGAGGTCAGCTGAAAAGCCCTCTGTATACACCCTGCAGCTAAGCTTATGTTTCATGACTGAGCACACACGCACTTCAGTGAGCTGTAACGTAATCTTCGCTGGGGGTGTGTATCCAGGGCTTTGTAGTTGACCTCTGTCCTA
Source organism: Bos javanicus (assembly GCF_032452875.1). NCBI lineage: Eukaryota > Metazoa > Chordata > Mammalia > Artiodactyla > Bovidae > Bos > Bos javanicus. The sequence goes on along the minus strand of NC_083882.1, from coordinate 43,012,480 downwards.
GCTCTGAGCAACAGCAAGGCACTCTCGGAACATTTGGCATCTCGCTGTTCTTCCAGTGGACGGGCCCTCCTCTGTCAGTGTCTTAAGTTTCCCCAGAGGTACTTTTAATCGTGAATCGTTTAAATACAAGGACTTTGACTTGAACCATCTGGGTCTTCTCGTTTTGGGTTTTTCCATTAAAATTGAAGTGGTGTTGCTGTTTTTTAATGTGTAATCCTTAAGGTTATCTAGCCTCTTCTGAGTGGAACTCAGAAGGAAACTGTTCATTTACCATTTGGACAGCTCAATTATTGGAAACTTCTTGAGACTGAGCCATAGTCTGCCCCATTATAACTTCCACCCACTGAATTTTTATGTTTGTAAGGCCTGGGAGCACACTTTGGTCAGGTCTGTATCCCCAGCAACAGGTGCATTGTCTGGCACATGGTAAGTACCCACGGAATCTTTTTTGAATGGGTGGATCCAAGTTCTACTCTTGGGGCCATATGGAACAGCAGTCCACACAGTAATAGATGGCCCCGGACTGAGGATCTGGGTTTGATTCCCAGCCATTGTACTGTCTAGTCATGTAATTTTTAGACAAGTTACTTCACGACTTTCAGCCTTCAGTTCCTTATATGTAATAAGCTCATAGGGTTGTTGTGAAGGCTGAAGAGGGTGGTGCTTGCAGAGTTTAATGTCTGGATTTGATAGTCATCGGAATTTGTTGGTTTCTGTTCCTTTATATCTCATTTGCAGATGGAGAAGAAATGTAATGTATAGAATATCAAAATAAGCATTCAAAAAAGATGTTGACAGGCTGGAATGCTGGTTTTAGAGCAAGAAGATAATTTAAAGTATCAACAGAGCAAGTACAGGATCCAGGAGACTTGGCTTAAAAGCAATTCATTTGAAAAGGTTCAGGGTTTTACTTCTCTGATGTAATTGATTGCCAAAAACCTCATATACTCATATACTCTCAGGCAGTCTTCATGAGCATTCAGAGCAAATGAGCTAATAGTCCCATCATAACAATATGAGCTGACATTTATTCAATACTAACAATGCGGTAGGCATGGTTCTAAGAACCACCTACATTATCACATCTAGTGGATCAGCAAACCTTTGATGGTGGGAGTAGTTCCTAGTGGGGCTACCCAGGTGGCGCTGGTGGTATAGAATCTGCCTGCTATTGTAAGAGATGCAAGAGATTTGGGTTCATTTCCTGGGTTGGGAAGATCCCCTGGAGTAGGAAATGGCAACCTACTCCAGTATTCTTCCCTGGAAAAACCCATGTCCAGGGGAGCCTGGCGGGCTGCAGTCTATGGGGTTGCAAAGAGTCAGACATGACTGAACATACACACACACACACACGCACGTAGTTCCTATTCCTTTTTCATAAATGAAGAAATTGAGGTACAGAGAGGTTCGTCTTTAGTCAGGAGTCCTATTTGCAAACCAGAAAAACCCAACTTGGGTTAGCTAAAGCAATCAAAGTGTTTTTTTGGAAGGTTCTTGAGAAATTCACCAATTCCTCAGAAAGGCAGGTGGCCAGGCCCTGAACACAGGCAGGAACCAAGGAAGGCTGAGCAGACCAAACAAGGCCATGGGACAAGCCCAGGGAGGATGTCACTGATGCAGATGTTGGCACCATGGGTTTGTCAGTCAGTTGTCCCCATTGCTTCTGCCATCACTCAACACTGCATGTTGCTACCACCAGCAAGATAAACTCTCCACTGTCTCTGCTCTCGTGAGTCAGTGGTTTCACGAAGTTCTAGGAGTGACAGCTGCTTAGCCAAGCCCAGCTTCCACTGCACCCCAGCTTGCCGGGGCAGAAGGGCAGGGGCTGTGACTTCTGTGTTGGGAGACGGACCCCGTTTTTCATCAAGACATTCCTGGACACGTGAAGGGGATTCAGTGCTGGGCAGCCTCACCTTCTGCAATGTCCCTTGCCCTCCAGACTTTGACCACCAGGATGAAGAAACAGATCTTCCAGTCTCGTTCACTGGTGTATCTCCCATGTCTAGGAAAGCACATGGACGGTGTATAGCATACACACTCTGGTTAGCCCCTGGTGGCAGGGTAGTGTTCACTGCGATGTCACATCCAAGAGACGACTCAGAGGGAGCACACTGGCCCTTTGTGGAACCCGAGGGAGGAGATAGGAGATAGTTGAGAAAGAACTTTTAAGGATCAAGGCTGCCCAGAAATAAACTAACTGACCCGGGTTATGAAGCAGCGGCCCATCACACACGGTCGGAGGCCACCCTGTAGGATGTCGTTGAGGGAATTCTTACAGTGGTGCAGGACTGGGTGGTCAGATAGTGGCTGTAGAGGCTGTCACTTTATTTCTGCTGCTGTTGGCTTTAGACGTGCAAATGCTCTTAGGCGGCAGTAACTGGCCTGCTGTGGGGTTTGTTACATAATTCTGACGATCGAGCCAGTAGACCTGCGTCCTGTCCTGGGCTGGCATCTAACCACATTGTCTACACTTGGGGTACAAGTTAGTTTATTTATTAAATACCTGCTTAACCTGGGATATCCTCCGATAGGTAGCCTGTTATTAAAAGATAACATTTTGAAGTCACGTGGGCCTGGGTTGAAATCCATTGCTTACCTGTGCGTCATACTTTGAAACCCTTTGACTTCATCTGCAGGGACAATAACACGGTGTTATTGTGATGACAATAACACGGTGTTATTGTGATAACAATAATATGGAATTCTGGGGGAATCACAGGAACAAAGGTAGAGCCTGACCTGTAGTGCTCGGTCAGTAGCTGGCGTCTGCTTCCTCTGGCTTTTGTCAGCTCCTCCTCCTCTGCCTTTGTTGGTGTGCCAGCTTTTCCCTTGGTGATAGGTTTCTGCTAGATAAAAAAGTGTTTTAATGTTGTAGCAACCAGCAGATTTCAAAACTCAGCCTGCCACCTGCCTGTCAGGTGGATGACCTGGTCCAGGTCACCTACCCTTGGTGCCTCACTTTCTTCATCTCTGAACTGAATAATAATAGTACGTAAGCCTATTGTGAAGATCAGTTGAAAAAATGCACTTCTTTCTTGGCCCATTAAGCCTTCAGTACATGTTATTTTTAATTTTTTTTTTTTTCATAAAAGGGTGAAACAGAGCTTGGAGCAGACCCGTGGGTCACCTTACCCACAAATCTGGGCCTCTCTGGCTCCTGGGTTCCTTTTTGTGAGAAGAGAGGTGGTTGGATGACCTCCCGGCTCCTCTGAGGCTCCGCTGTGCTTTGTCATCTTCTGGGTCGGGTGCGGTCACCCTGAGCTCTCTGTATTGCAGGCTGCTGGAGGAAGAGTCGTCCAAGAGGGCTGAGCTGGAGAAGTGGCACCTGGAGCAGCAGCAGGCCATTCAGACCACGGAAGCGGAGAAGCAGGAGCTGGAGAACCAGCGCGTCATCAAAGAGCAGGCCCTCCAGGAAGCCTTGGAGCAGCTGCAGCAGCTTGAGCTCGAGCGGAAACAGGCACTTGAGCAGTACGAGGTCATTACGCCCATCCCTGCAAATATGTGCATTTAAATTCTTAAACATTTAAAAACAAGAGAATATTTATTTGCTCTGCCATAAAAAGCTGTGTGAGGATGTTGCTTAGCTGTAAGTAAGGGTTTTTCACAGGCAATGAGGTATAACAGTTGGAATTCAATCGGGAGACTGAAACCACACAGTACTTTGAACAAGGAAGGTTTAATATAATCAGCTATTAACTACAACAGAGGATTACCTACTGAGCAGCCAAAAAACTCTTAAGAATACAGGAAGAGCAGACACAGGAAGCAGCCACTGCCTCCACCCCCACCCCGGCTGGGACAGAGCACGCAGGCAAGGAACACACACTCTGCTCTATAAGCCCAGTGCTGGGATCCGGTCCTCCTTGGGGAGGGCATGGCCTTGGCCCCTGGACGGCAGGAAAGCCCAACGAAGCCCTGTGACGGGGAAGCTACCCTCTGGGGCACTGGTGGCAGCTGCCCACAGGGGAGGTGCCGCTGAAACCCACTAGATGGACACCGTGGGTGTCCCACGTGCCACAGGAGCTGCTGAGATGAGCACAGTGGAACCTGGAGGCAAAGCCCCCGCCTCTTCCAGTGTCCTGCCAGCTCCTCCACTGACGAAGCTTACGTGGGGCCTGCTGGCGAGGGTCACAGGCAGGACAGCGAAGGGTGGATTTGGAGTCGAGAGGCAGTAAGGTGTCACTGGCACAGGAGTATCTTATACATCATCTGTAATTAGTGTGAATTAGGTCCTCGGGGGACCTCGGGCAGGTTATTTAACTGCTCTGAATCCTAGTCTCCACCTGTGTACCATGAGGGTAATAATAGCCCGTGTTTCTGTGGCTGGAATGACTTAATGAGATAATCCACAGGCATGGAGCAAGTGCCCAATCAGTGTTATTTGGCTCTTAAACTACCTGTGTGTTTGCAGAGTCTAAAGTCTGCTCTTGTTCCAGGGAGTTAAAAAGAAGCTAGAGATGGCAGCTAAGATGACCAAGAGCTGGAAGGACAAAGTGGCCCATCATGAAGGATTAATTCGATTGATAGAACCAGGTAACACACTCTCTGAAGTAATCAGATATTTAGTCAGTTTTTCTCTTTTATTTGTGTACTTGAATTGTGCTGAAAAAAGACTTTCTTAGCCCAAATATACAGGAACCCAGCTCTTTGCAATAAACTTTTCTTGAATTTCTTTTGCCTTCTGATAGATGAGAAGGCCTGTTTAATTCCCTTTGTGTACATCTTCTGATGGTTTTGCCTCCTATGACCTTTATGGATATTCCTCAGAAAAGAAAATAAAGTAGAAAAATGTCTTGTCTATAGAAAAATGATAATGTTAATTGAAGAATATAAGACCTTGTATGTTTGATGCGTGTTTGTCTCTTAGGTTCAAAAAATGCTCACTTGATCACTAACTGGGGCCCGGCAGCTTTCACCCAGGCAGAGCTTGAGGAACGACAGAAGAGCTGGAAAGAAAAGAAGACCACAGAGTGAGCCGTCATTACGTCAGCTGTGTGGGTTGCAAGCATAGCTGCAGAACTTTATGCTAAAGACAGAAGGCCCTGGCTTTTCTGCTTCTAATCCAGCGCCTCCTGTGGGGTCAGTATACTAAAGAAGCCTTCTTATTTATCTGCCAATAAGGAAGGGCTTACCTGAAAAGAAAAAAAAAAAAAAAAGTCAACATTGTCAGGCTCTTTATTTACTCTTTCTTTGAAAACCTCAGCTTCTGAAAATTCCCTTCAGCTCCCTCAGATTCTTTTCGGAGGCGGCAGTGCACAGACAGCCCAGTGGCGTGTGCCCAGGAGCCGGGAGGCGCTCAGGTCACTGGGTATCGGAACCTCTGTGGGCTGGGGCTGTTGTTTTTCCAGCAGCGTATTTCCTCCTCCGAGTGCTTGTTTCTAAACTAAGTCGGCCACTCTGCTTACCGTGGTCTGCGGTGGACGCGGACGCCTCTGACCACGGCTGCTCAGCTGGAAAAGGCCCTTCTCCTGGACGTGGTCCTCGCTCGGACTGAGGGGTTGCCATTCTTGCCTTTGGTTGTGCAGGTTTAATGCCGCGTGAGCGATTGGCATCTAGCTCCAGAGACACCGTCTCAAGGGAGCAGAAGTCTTTAATAATGCTTTGGCTGAGATAGATACTTCAGAATCAAAGATAACACAGAGAGGAACTAAGTGAATCCCATTCAGAATGATGTTTTGATACTAACTGAATTCTTCCTAATATTTAAAATGGTTTCAACCATCCACGTGCTGGCAGACCCCTCGGTTTTACGTTTGTAGTTACTGTACAGAACATCTCTGGTGTGTGTGAATGCTTGTCCTAATCAGACCTTTGCCTTAATAAACAGCAATATGATCATTCCTAGAAATTACACATGAAAAAAGTTTTTAAAATGTATTTTTGTGATGTGCTATGTTGAGAGGGAACAAAATATTTATAATTTTCAAACATTCTTACCTAAATATTGTACAATGTAATATGCTGAACCTTCTTAATTTTTTGGCTAATTTTCTAAGATATGTTAAAACTGTTTTGTATGGTTCTTGTTTGTTTTAGTCAAATGGAGTCGATAAGAAAATAAAAAAATATGGGAAGAGCATACATTTTAAGCTGTCTGATTTAACGGAACAGGAGGGTAAAGTTGTGTGTATGTGTGCATGTTTCCATATAATGAGGTGAACTTGGATTTAGGGACACTTCCTGAAATACTGGATTTGCAGTTTGTAGCCCCCAAACCGACACTGTCACGAAGTTAGCTATGGCCTCGAGTTTGCCGCTTGAGTCACTGATGTGGGAAACCATGGTGGATGCGTCAGCTTACAAGCGGGAACTCACATGGATAATTTCTCCCTCGTCCTCGCTATTCCCTCCAAATCCTCTTGCCTCTGCTTTCCCGAATTTTCTTTTCTGCCTCTCCTGTTTTTCTTTCAGTTTTTACCAGAGTAAACAGTGTGGGTTTTTTTGTTTTTGTTTTACACGGTTGCCAAGATTAAAAAATGCCTTTTGTGGATTAAGCAGGCCCACTTAGTGCAGCCTGATCATGTCTTGGAAAGCTGAAATGTGGAGGGGCAGTGTCTGGAGACATTTTTGGTGGTCACTACTGGGAGTGTTCCTGGCATCTAGAGGGTAGAAGCCAGAGATGTTGCTATATACCCTGCAATTCACAGGACGGTCCTTGTAACAAAGAATTACCTGGCCTGATAAACATTCTCTGCAGAAAGGCACGTTCTGGTCCAGAACAGAACAGGCTCTTGGCGTCAGGGTTTCCCTAGGAGGGGTGTCAGGAGTTGACCTCGTTGGTGTAAGTAGAATGCATGTTCGAGGACAGCGGCCGGGTGCTCGGTGAGCAGGCAGAGGGCGGGAGCCGAGGCCGCCCCATGTGGGGCGTTGTGCTTCAGAGGCTCTGTAAAGGCCCTTTCCGCTTACGTGCCCGGGGAGTTGCTTTGTATATGCTTTAAAGTCTTCCTAGGATCCAGGCTGCTAAGGCGGGAAATGTAAAGCTGCCATGACCTTGAGTGTGGGGAGGGGCTGTCGGAACCATTTCAGCAGCTGGGGAGGAATGAGTGTGCAGATTTATGGCCCGGCTGGTAATGTCCCTCGCAGAGCACCGGTGCCTGTTCCACTTGGCACAGCCTCCATCGTGCCTCCACAGCCGTGCCAGCAAGTCACAGCTGTCCTGGCAGAGCAGAGATGGGTTGACGTCAGGCCACGGGGAGTGGGAAAGAGGCGCGGCCCAGCTTTTACCAGATCAGAGTAGGGCCTCAGCATTGACTGCAAGAATCAGTATTAGGAGTACTTTAAGGTCCATCTATTTCTTTCCTCTTGCTCTTCCCTCTACTTCCTTCTATATTTTTATATTCATTTTGAGACCCATAAAAGTCACCCCTCAACTTAGGAAGCAAAATGGTGATATCTCCTCATGCTAGAGACAACACCTGCCCACAGGCCAGTGGTCCCCCCAAGGGCAATGAGGCAGGTGTCCACAAGGAGACCCTGCAGGGGGTTCACTGCAGCTTCGTTCAGGATGACCCAAAGCAGCAGCAACCGCAGTGCCCATCAGCCGAAACAGATCTGTGGATGTGGTGTGTTCAGACAGGAATCCTATACTTCATTTAAAAGTAGCATTACTGAGAGATGAATTTCACAGCAACGTGGATGAATTTCACAGACATTTTGTTGAACGAAGAAGCCAAACACAGAAAATACTGTTTGACCCCATTTATATTAATTTCTAGAACCGGCAGAGCTAATTTGCGGTTTTTGAAGTCAGAATTGTGGTTACCTGGGGGTGGAAAGGAAAGTTATTGACTGGAAAACAAGTGAACTTCTGGGATGCTGGAAATGGGTAGTGGTTACATAAGTAAAATATATCAGCGTTATACTCAAGATTTGTAGTTTGCTCTTTTGTAACTAGTGCCTCTAGAATGCTGGGCTGGCTAGTCCCTGGGGTCAGCTGGTCCAAAGCCCTCCCTTTGCAGAGAAGGACCTGGAAGGGGACCAACCACATCTACCCAGGAACAGCTGACCGTCTTCTAGGATGTGGTTCATGACGCCACCTGCCTCCTCTAGGTTCTTTAAATACATTTGATGTCACACGGTTTTATCGTGGTGTGTTTCTGTCTCCCACCACACAGCTGGTTCCGTGTCCCTGCATCACCCCTCTGGAGGAGTGGGCCCTAACCCCTTCTTGTCCTGTGCCCAGCTTCCTCTGACCTTTCTGAGGTTGCTGAGTCTTTGCTCTTGGGGAGTGGGTAGGTCTGTGGCGGACACAATTCCATCCAGGGCTAGCCTCAGATTCCTCTTCCATGTCTACTACGTAGATGCAGCATACTGATTCTCGGGGTCGTTCACCACAGGAATGAAGGCCTTGCTCCCTGTTTGTGTCCACCTCCTCAACAGCTGTCCTCAGGGCCCGGATGAGGGCCGGAGGACGTGATGAGTGGGAGACGGAAGCTTTGTCTAGCAGCCCCCACTCCAGTCAGCCCTGAGCCCCGCATCCTGCCCTTCTTCCCCATCTAAATCTCTCATTTCCTGTCCCAGGTCCCCCCAGCCTCTTGCCCGCAGTCAACACTCTGCAGTCCATGATGGGTCTCTTGATTACAGGGTGTCTTAGGTGTTCCTCTTTGAGTTCATCCTGTGTGGGCTTCTCTGCACTTCCTGGACTTGGGTGACTCCTTTCCCAGGTTCGGGAAGTTTTCAGCTATTATCTCTTCAAGTATTTTCTCAGGCCCTTTCTCCTCCTGGGACCACTCTGAGTACTGGTGCCCCCTGATGTTGTCCCAGAGGTCGCTTAACTCTGCCTGTCTCCCCCTCACTTAGTTGTTCTTCTGGGGCTTTGTCTTGTTCCTTCTTTCCTAGGAGGCCCAGGCTAGTGCTGACTCACTGAAGGACAGAGTCAGGGTCCCAAAGGCTCTGGGGCTGCTGCCCACCCACTGGCAGGTGAAGCCAGGGCCTGGGGTTACTGGCAGGCAGAGCTGGTCCCTGGAGTCTGGCTGGAGGGCCAGGGATACTGGAGTTCATTTTAGATCATTTGCGGGGGGTGGAAGCAGTTCCTGACTCACTTGGATAAGGGGCCTGGCATGTCCTGAAGGTTGCGGTGGTCTGCTAGTAGACAGGGCCAGCCAGGGCCCAGTTGGGGCATTGCAGCTTTCTGCTTCTGGTGTCTGCCCCGATGGTGGGCAGGGCTGAGTCTGGAGGCAGCTGTGGGCTCTTTGGTCTTTAAGCAGCCCATTTGCTGGGCCATGTCTCCGCCCAGTTAGGTGCTTGGCTTGAGGCACCTGCAGGTTGTTAGGCTAATGAGCTGGAGGGAGATTTTCAAAATGCGGTCCCCTAGCCTCAGCCTCAGCCAGCGCCAGCGTCCACACAGTTCCTAAGAAGGGCTGCTGCCAGTGTCTGTCCTCAAGGTGCGCGGCAGCTGTGCCCCCGCCTTTCCAGGAGACTCTTCAAGACCAGCAGGTAGGTCTGGCCCAGGCGTCTATCACATTCCTGCTTTTGCCCAGGTTCGCATGCGACTTTGTGAGCCCTCTGAGAGTGGAGTCTGTCTCCCTGGTCCCAGAGGCTCCTGCAGTTAAGCCCCGCTGGTTCTTCAAAAGCCAAATATTTGGGGGGCTCCTGTTCCCAGTGCTGGACCCCTGGGGCTGTGGGGCCTGATTTGGGGCTCAGAATTCTTGCTCCTGCGGGAGAATCTTTGCAATGTAATTATTCTCCAGTTTGTGGGTCGCCCCCACCCCGGGTTGATGGGGTTTGATTATATCGTGAGTTTGTTGCTCCTACTTGTTTTGGTTGAATTAAGTCCTGTGGACCCTACTCGGGCCTAGCCTGGCTGAGGCTCTCGACTTTGGCAGGGTAGGGTTCTTTTTCTGTCGGGATTCAAGCAGCCAGCAATGAAACCAAAGTTGAAATTGACACAGCATAAGCTTTACTCAGTGGCCAAAAAAATGAAGAAGCAGGAATTAAGTTCACAAATCAACTTCTCACTCACCTGGCAAGAGGGATTAAATTAGAGAGTAACAACAGAGGGAGGAGGAGTGGGACTGACTCTGGGGAGGCCTGTGCTTTAGTCTGTGGGGAAGGGGCAGGGGGCCGTGGGGGTGCCATCCCCTGACCGTCCCTTTTTGGTCCTTGGTGTCTGGTTTTGGCCACTGGTAGGTGTGTTATTTAATATGCTAATGTAGTAAATTCAACATATAATGAGACTCAGGGTCTGCTGGAGGTCAGACTCGGCACCATCTTTGGTGCTAGCTGGTTCCATCTAGGTTTTTCTTTTTTTTTTTTTTTAAACGTTAAAAATTTGCTTTTCTTATTCAGTAATACAGAGTTTTACCAGAAGGCTGATTAAAAAAACAATCTTTGAAATGTCACCTGCCAGGGTCCAGCCCCAGCAGGATCCAGGGGTACCCTCAGGATGATGGCTTAGGTAATAAGGATAGCAAAGCGGAGAGCAGGGCTTGATCTTCCTTGATAAACACAGAAAGCCAATGAAGCTCCTGTGTTCCAACGAGTCATTCTGAAAGAAGAACAGAGAGAGAAAAGGAGGGAAAAGGAAAAAAGAACGACACGGGGAGACCAAGCTTCGGTGAGCGAGGCCCATAACTTTATTTTCAGAAGGAACTTTTATACCTTGACTTGTACATAGAGGGAAATGAAAGATGCAAAGTCATACAGAGTCAGCCCAAACATTACATCTGTTTATCAAAACCAGGATTTTTTCTGCACACCTTTCCCATAAACAATGTTGTGTACATTATCTTCTGGCCTTGGAGGCCTGTGGACATTTTATGACCCTTTTTTGATAAACGCTGCTCAACCAGAAAACTTATTTTCCCTTAAAGTGTTTCTTCTTTATTTTTCCCAGCCTCAGAAAGTACTAAACAGAGTTACATTCTCACGGAGCAAAGGTGCAGTGAGTTACGACAAAGAAAGAACCAATTAGCTCAAAGGTCTGATGTGGTTAATTCCAAGGCTGCTGCTTGTTTTTCTTACATTCCAGCTATGTTAACCAATGCACTTCCAGGTGCACAGTGGATAAGGGATATGGGAACTTGGCAGCAAGCATTGGCCCAATAATGAAGCCCTTTACCAATACTATCTATTCTAATAATTTTCATCCCTTAAAGGACTCTGTGCTCATTAGGACTTTTAGAATGTTTAGGTTTCCCGTGCCTTTCAAGGTTGGGGAGTTGTGAACAATCATGTGTGTTAATTGCAAGAGTATGGATAAACCTGTCAGGCAAGCTAGAATGCTAACAGAGGGGTTTGAATTGAAATACTCCTATCATGCCCATTAACTAAAGCCCTAAGTTGATTTTTTCCAGAGAAAGGTGGTCGGGGATAGCCCCCTGTTAATGACAGAAGAGTTGGTGAAAGGCATAATATAATAAACAGTAGACAGATTTCGGTTTTGGGGTAGATGCTCGAGCAGATTCAGGGGGTCCCTGGAGGCCTGATCCGCCTTTGCCTGTCAGGTCTCTTCCGCATGACCTTTGGCATGGGTTGGGATCTCCTGTGGTGGCTCCCGGCAGTCACCGAAATAAAACTTAAATATCCATTTTTGTGGGGTTTTCTTTTTGGGTGTGTGTCGTTTCATTTCTTATCTCTGGACCCTTTCACTTAGATTCATGTCCCCTCCTGCTAACGGTGGGGGAGGTGGCAGTTGTGAGCAAGGACAGTCCTGCTAAAGGGTGGTGATTCACGCATGGGTTTTGAGCAAAGACTTGGAGCAGCTCCAGCAACTCTCCTTTGTGTCTTTGGTTGTAGAAGGTCTTTCCTGGTAGGTTCTGGTCTTTTCCATTGACGGTTGTCCTGTGGATCGTTGTGATTTCCGTGTACCCGGGATAGGTGAGCTCAGGGCTTTTCTTTTCCACCGTCTTGGCCAGTCTCGCCCACAGTGGGTCTTGGAGGCAAGTACTGAAGATTAGAAGCTAAGATTACAAGAGAACCGAGGTATTTTTAATTGTCTAGTGTAGCTGAAGTGGCATTTTGTCCATATAGGATGAGATCCCTGTTGGACTATTAGAGCCTGTTTTATGTAGCAGTAATGGGTGAAGAACTGTTAAAGCGGCAATAATGAATGGGAGGATAAAGTGGAAGGTGATGAATAGGGTGAGTGGCTTTTGTCAACTGAGAATCCTCCCAAGATTCATTTGGCTTGGTTAATGCCAATGTAAGGAATTGCTGAAAAGGAGATTGGTAATGACTGTTGCCCCTCAAAAGGATTTGTAACCTCATGGTAAGATACAACCTATATATGCTGTGGCTATTACCTTAAATAGTAGGATAATTCTGACATTTCATATTTCTAGGAATGGGTAAGATCCATAATACAGGCCCCTTCTTAGATGGATAAATAAGCAAAGAAAGACCAGGAAAGGTTCATTTGCATATAAATATCAAATGATTCATCCATAGTTTGGTAGATATTAAATACAATGTATTGCCAGGAATAACCCTATTAAGATTTGTAAAATTAAATACTGGAGGCTCAAGAGGGAGGAGAATACATGTATACTTATGGCTGATTCATGTTGTACACCAGATACTAACACAACATTGTAAAGCAATGAAAATAAATTTAAATTGAAAATATTTGAAATTGAAAATAAATTTACAAAATGGAAGGAAAATTGCATCATGATGAGATTTGATGAGGATGGTAGATCAATAAGTACAATGTTAACGATTTTGATGAATGGGCAGGATTTTTCAATATTTAAAAAAAAAAAAAAAAGTACTGAGTTGGAAAGGACCTGAATTTCAGAATGATACAGACTTGGGTCCTAATCACAGTTCCCTGCGGAGTCACCTCGGGTGAGCTGGGCTGGGGGTCTGCGTTCTCACAGGGAGTGTGTCCTGAGGGTGTCACACCTGGATGCACACAACGCCCCCCCTCTCATTGGTGAGGCGATGGAGTCACCTCAGGTGAGCTGGGCCGGGGGTCTGTGTTCTCACAGGGGGTGTGTCCTGAGGGTGTCACACCTGGGCGCACACAACGCCCCCCCTCTCACTGGTGAGGCGACGCACAGCCCTCTCGGGTTTCTCAGCTTCACAGACATGCTCTGACTGGCATTTTGTCTCTGCATCTAGTTACAGAGTCTTGTGGTGAGGGGCTTTCCATCTTGGCCAGAGCTGGTCTCCCTAGTGGGGATTTTGTTGACAGAGTGGCAAGCTCTGGGAAAATCCTGCAGGTGACTGAGGTGGGTCAGTCCTGCATGGCTCCCCCTCCACAGGCCAGTGTCACTTCTGAGTGAATGAGTGAGGGTCTCCAGTGAAGGTGCCTCCCACGTCCCACCACACCAACCACTCGGATGGCCCCAGCAACTGTGAGGTGGATCTCAAGGGCCTGGGGTAGAGATCAAGGGCCTGGGGTACAGACCAAGGACCCCCAGGCTCTGCTCTTCCTTCAGGGCTTATGTGGCTTCCTTGATGGTCATTACAGCTTTTTTCTGTGGTGGCCACAGCTGTTCTCCATGTCCTTCTGGGGATTCACCCAGGGCTGCAGCCCTATCACCACACTGGATGTTCTTCCTGGTTCCCCTTCAACAGCAGTGGGGTATGGCTCCCTCCGGCACTTCAGCCCTGAACACTCCCAAAGTCCAGTCCAGTGCTGGGGAAGGGCGGGTGTCCTCCTCATAAAAGCTGGCTTGTAAATAGCCTTTTTCTGAAAGAAATCCTTGTTCTCAAATGCCTCACCAATACAGTCCCCCTGGGCTCCATCTGGCAACCCACTCCAGTACTCTTGCCTGGAAAATCCCATGGACGGAGAAGCCTGGTAGGCTACAGTCCATGGGGGTTGCAAAGAGTCAGACACGCCTGGGCGACTTCACTTGGGCTCCATCAGAGCTGACTGACCACAATTCTCCTCTCATTGGTGGCTTTCACCTAACCCTATCCTGAGGTTGGGCTTCCTTGGTGGCTTGAAGTGAAGTGAAGTCGCTCAGTCGTGTCCGACTCTTGGCGACCCCATAGACTGTAGCCTACTAGGCTCCTCCGTCCGTGGGATTTTCCAGGCAAGAGTACTAGAGTGGGTTGCCATTTCCTTCTCCAGAGGATCTTTCCAACCCAGGGATCAAACCCGGATCTCCTGCTTAGCGGGAAAGAATCCACCTGCCACTGCAGGAGACTCGGGTTCAATCCCTGGGTCAGGAAGATCCCCTGGAGAAGGAAATGGCAACCCACTCCAGCATTCTTGCCTGGAGAATCCCACAGACAGAGGAGCCTGGTGGGCTACAGTCCATGAGGTTGCAAAGAATCGGCTACGACTGAGCGACTAAACAACAATCCTGAGGTTAGGGACTCGTTTCCCTTTCTTTCTTCTTAAAGTTAACACCAGCATACATGGAATCTGGACCATCCACCCCCGTGCTGCCAATCCCAGTCTTCTCTTCCAACAAACCCTGGGAAACTTCATGTGAACGGAGACGCTAGAAAAACCCCAACTTCCAGAGTTCCCTGCCTGCGCTCTAACCTGCCCCGGAAAATCCCACACCCAGAGCCCGCGGGCCGGGAAAATGCCCTAGTGCCGGCCGCGAGGATCCGCATGGCCGCCAGGGGGCAGGCGTGCGCCGCGGACCGTCCCGGCCGGACCAGGCGCGCTGCTCCCCGGCTCCCGCGGGCGGGGCGAGGGCCCGGGTTGGAGGAAGCCCCCAGTCCCGCGGCCCAAGAGAGCAAGCCCCGCCGCAAGCTCATTTTATCTTCAACACTCCGGGAACTCAGCGCTGCTCTCCTAGTTTACCGATGAAGGAGGTGAGGCTCAGAGTTAAGCAGTTGCCCAAGGGGACACAAAACCCAGGTGCCCAGGCTCCAGGGCCACTCCGTCATTCCTGGCACGTGCATGTGCGGGCAAGTGCTGGCCAGCCGGGGGGCCTCGTGAGGGAAGGGTGAGAGCACCCCCGCTTCTGGCTCAGCCCCTGGGGATTTCCTCCTGGGGGGGGGGGGGCTCTAAGGAGGGCCCTGTTGGCGCCTGGAGGCACGTTAGTCATGCATGCTCCCCCATTCCCCCCGCCTCCCTCCCTGGGGCAAACAGCCCTGGGCCCTGTTGCTGTAGGCATCTCAGAAAGGGGCAGCCCTCTGCCCTCTGTGGACACGCTTGGCTGGAGTCTGCCGGCCGTCTGGCTTGGGTGAGAGTGGGTGAGGAGGGAGGAGGAGCAGCCAACAAGCAAGGGCCTGTTTCCTGCCTGGCCTGACCCCAGCTGTCCCCAGGGAGGCCCCAGCAAGCCGATTAAGGTCATCCAGGGCGAAATTCCAGCCTGAGCCCTGAGCAGTCACTTCACTTTTCTGATAAGGCTCAAGAAAGGACCCGGAGTGTCCTCCGCACACCCCCTCGCTGTCAGCACCTCTGTTGTTGGGGAGCCTCCGCTGCAGACAGCCTGCCTGGAGAAGAGACAAAGATAGACCCTGGGACAGATAAGGAGAGACAGCCAGGCAGAGAGAGGGCAAGGGACGCAGATGAGGAGATGGGGTGGGGGCAGGGCAGTGGCCCAGGCGGTGGGTCTGGAGCCCCAGAGGTCAGAAGAGGTTCCCAGTTTCTCTTGCTGAGCTCTGCCTGGGCTCGGGTGTTGGAGAAAGATGCCATCATGGTGGAAACAGAAGAGCTTTTGTGTGGTAGGAAGACGATTAAGCTGGCAGTCCTGCCTCTCTGGACCTGGTGGATGAGGGTGCTGGCAGAGTCCATGTGGGGTGTGGCCACCGAGCCTCCTGGAGGCCAGGCCAGAGGGGTTGAGATGGGGGGCCCTGTACCTCAGTGGAGGGGCAGGTGGGGCACCCCTGGGACAGATGGGGCTGTACCCAGACAGCTAAGTGTCTCCTGCTCAGGGCCTCTTCTTCTCCCTATAGAATATTTGCACCTAACACGGGTGATTTGACTTGACAAGTGAGCAAGGGCATAAAGTCACAGTTGGCCTGCGGGCACCCCAGTCACCATATGCAGCTGAGTCAGTCACAACCATTTCCCCCATCCCCTGGGGGCCAGAGCCTCTGCCCCACCTGCACACGTAGACACATCCACGCAGGTACGCGCAGGTACACACAGACATGGTGCGACTGAGTCATAGATGCCTCCTCAGAGAGCACGTGCCTGCATGCACGCGCACACAGGTGCCTGCAGACACCACGTGCCTCTGATTCTGAGTCAGCAGGCCATTGAACCCTGAGGGAGAGTGCCCAGAGTGTGTGCTGCCTTCCCTGTTTAGACCTGGGTGCCCATATATACGCATGCACGTGTATGTGCCCACCCTCTATCCTGCTACAATCTGCTGGGGGGGTGGTCAATAAATATCTGTGGAATGGATAAACGAATGAATGAATGAATGAACAAACAAGTGAAAACGTGAGCAACACCCACACTGCTTGGAAACTTGGTACCATCGGTTGGGGCTGCGCTGCAGGGTGGGTCCCAAGTGTGTCTGCTGGGAGTTGTCCTGATCCAAATATAGCCTCCGTGGGAGGGCTGGGAGCCAGGGCTGCCTCCCAGACTGTGACTTCACTGGGCCTGAGGCCCAGCCTCTGAGGAGTTGGAGAAAATTAACAGAGAAGAGGCCCAAGCTTTCCACAGCCAGGGCTGAAGTGTGAGACTAGAGCTGGTGGGTGACTGCGTACTCGAAGTGTCAGTGGCTTGAGCTGGAGGGTTGAGGACTGTGTGGTGGGCCCAGAAAGGACAACTTCTGAGGCAGGCCCCTGGGAACCACCTATCTGGGATGTCTTGGGCCAGATGTGCAGAAGGCACAGCCCCACTTGAGGATGGGGAAGCACCGTGCTTAGGTCCATTGGTGGGTGTCAAGCCAAGGCCTCTTAGATGGCCCCCATTCTGGACAGGCCTGCTTGCAGGGCGGTTCCCATCTGCAGCTTGACTCTTCCTTCCCTAGTGGCTGTGCCTCTGCCCTATTTCATCATCTAGGATATTGCAATATTACCCCAACTGATCTTTCTGCCTTGACTACCCCCTCAAGTCCATCTTGTTCATAGCTGCCAGCTTTCTTTGTCTGAAATATAGATGTGATTCTGTAACTCCTCTGCTCAGAAGCCTTCCATAGCTTCCTGCTGTTTAGCAATAAAGGTGGCTTGCCTTAGTCTGGTGCTCAAGACCCTTTCATAACCTGCTCCTGCTTTGCCATGTGTTTCGAAAGGCTGATGTAGGACGAGGGCATTGGTTACGTGCTAAAGGGCGGGTTCATGGATGCTAGGCTGATGGATGCTTATAGGAATGGAGGGGCCCAGGGACTGTTTGATATGTAGACAAATGATTAGAGCTTGGGATGCTCACGGGGCTAGCAGTAGGCGTGGAGACGTGGATGGGTGGGGGGTTGGAAGTCAAGGCGGTATTGGTTGTAAAGGACAACCCCACCCCCGCCACGTGTCATCAGGAAGGGGGTGAGGGTGAGTGCGAGGCCCCTTGGACACACTTCGCTGGGGGCCGGGCCTCGGGAAGGTGGCTCCTCCCTGTCCCAGGCAGCTCTCAGGTCTGGCCGCGCCTGCCCTGCGGCCCCTCCCTCTGCCTTCTCCTGCCTGGCCTGGTTTTCTGCCTCATGGCCCAGCAGTTGTCCTCAGCCGTCCTTGAGCCTTCCTTCCTTCCACAAGATGTTTGCTCTTTTTTTTATGTGACCTATTTTTAAAGTCTTTATTGAATATGGTACAATATTGCTTCTGTTTCGTGTTTTGGTTTTTGGGCCTTGAGGCATGTGGGCTCTTACCAGGGATCGAACCTGTACCCCCTGCATTGGAAGGCTAAGTCTTAACCACTGGGCTGTGAGGGAAGTCCCCACAGGTGTTTTTATCAAGTGACTGGTTATGTGCCTGTTTGTACTCAGCAAAGCTTCTATGTGCTGAAAAATAGACTGGGAACAAAAAGTTACTGCCCTCTGGAAGTGTGCTTTCTGAAGGGAGAGACAGACGTGAAGCAGTTACGTGCCAGGTGGTTAATGCTGTGGGACGACCGTGAGGGCTAGGGGGTTGGGGTGCCTGCCCAGGGGGCTCAGGAAGTCTCCCATCAGGGAGTATTTGAGCAGAGATGTGAATAGAGTGAGGGTGAGCCCTGAAGATCGCTGGGGCAAGAGTGTTTCTAGGAAGAGGGAATGGCGAGCGTGGTGGCCCGGAGGCAGGACTTCTCTGCACGTTTGAGCAGCATCAGTGAGTCCAGTGTGGCCGATGCAGAGTGGACAGGGGTACGGAGGTAGGAGATGGGGTCAGAGGGCCAGAGCAACAGGGTTTTGGAAGCCGTGATTAGGACTTGAGCTTTTACTCCAAGAGGAGAAGGCTGGAGGGTGTTCGACAGAGAAGCAACACTCTTCTGTGGTTTCAAAGGCCGCTCTGGCTTCCATGTTGGGAACAGACTAACGGGGTCCAAGGTGGAGGCAGGGAGCCCAGTTAGGAGGCTCCTGCAGAAACCCAGGGGGAGCTCACCCAGTGCGGCAGTGGCAAAGGTGGTGACGGGTTGTCCAGTTGAGGATGTATTTTGAAGGCAGAGTAATCAAGATTTGCTGATGGATGGGCTGTAGGTGAGAGAGAGAAGAAAATTCTTTCAAGGACGAACCTAGACTTTTTGGCCAGGGTGACTGAAGATGGAGTTGCTTCTTCTGAAGTAGGAGGTTGTCTTTTGCGGCCGCCGTCACCCTTCCCTAGACCACAGCAGCCTCCAGAGTGGCTCTCCACATCCTCTCTTACCAGCCTCCAGCCTGTTTTCCCTGTTACAGCTACTCCGTGAATGGGTTCTGCCTTTTTTTTTTTTTTTGATGGTTTGCTGCTGCTAAGTCGCTTCAGTCGTGTCCAACGCTGTGCGACCCCATAGACGGCAGCCCACCAGGCTCCCCCGTTCCTGGGATTCTCCAGGCAAGAACACTGGAGTGGGTTGCCATTTCCTCCTCCAACACATGAAAGTGAAAAGTGAAAGTGAAGTCGCTCAGTCGTGTCTGACTCTTAGCGAACCCCATGGACTGCAGCCTACCAGGCTCCTCCGTCCATGGGATTTTCCAGGCAAGAGTACTGGAGTGGGGTGCCATTGCCTTCTCAGGTGTGTTTTATTGGTTTCCTTTCCATATCCTTCTACAAAAGAGCAAAACGAAAGCTCCTAGCAAGAGGGTGAGGTGTGTGTGTGTGTGTCACTCAGTCATGTCTGACTCTTTGCAACCCCATGGACTGTAGCCGGCCAGGTTCCTCTGTTTATGAAATTCTCCAGGCAAGAAAACTGGAGTGGGTTGCCATTCCCTTCTCCAGGGGATCTTCCCAATCCAGGGATTGAACCCAGGTCTCCTGCATTGCAGGCGAATTCTTTACCGCTCTGCCTCTGGGGAAGAGGGTGAGGACCCTTCCCCATCGCCATGTTCCCCACCTGTGTCCCTGCTGGGTTCGAAGAGGCAGGGGACCGGCTGCTCGGGAGGAGAGTCAGAGAAGCCCCCCTACCCCCACTACGCAGAGAGGGGAGAGGCCTCTCCTGGGGAGGGTGGGGCCGGCTTGGGGTCACAGCAGGGGCTGGAGTCCAGGCGGCCCTGTCCCTGGGCAGGAAGGCAGACCCGAGTGTAGGCTGGAGGCCCGTTAGACCCAGAGCTCCGCCAGGAGAAGAGGCTGTGAAATTTGCAGTATCAGGTTTCGGAAAACACAGGGTCAGGGTCAGCGGAGCAGCTGGTAGTGGGGAAGGCCAGGCCCAGCTAATTTCCTGTCAGAGTGGCCCAGAGGCCCCAGCCTCTCTCCGAGCTGGCCGCAGGGGAGGAGATGCCGGGAATGGCTCACATTCCTCTGGCGGGGGCCCACGCCGAACCTCGGGGGGCCCGCGGGGAGTGAGGAGGTGGACGTGCTGAGGCCAGAGGCGGGGGCCCTCTGCAAGGACCAGGCCTCTGCCGTCCGAGCCTTAGACTGGGATGGGGCCAGAGGCGGGAGAGCAGCGGCGGGAGACCATCGCAGCTGCTAGAGCTCCAGGGTAAAGGAGCCCAACCTCATATTTCAGACGAGGAAACAGAGGCTCAGACAGGACCAGATCTCAGCAGGATCGCAGGAGCATCCTGATTCTAAGCCCTGGAGCTGTTTTTTCTGGCCAGGCCCACCAGTTTCCTGGAAGGCCCTGCATTGCTAAGTTGTGTGACGGAGAAGGGTGGGCAGGCAAGCAGGCTCGGTCTGTGCTCCTCCTGAAGGGAGGTGGGAACCCTTGCTTCCACATGGGGGGCTTGCTTCCCGGATAGTCTTGCTGGAGGTTGGGTGGCCCGTGTGGAGCAGGCCGGGGGGCCTGCGTCAGCCGAGGGCCCACCTCTCCTTCCCGTGGAGGACCCCAGCCCATCCCCACCACGGATGGGACTCTACGCCCTGGCCCAGCCCCAGGAGGATGAGGCCATGTTCCTGGCCTTGAGTGGCCTGACCAGGCCCAGTGGGAGGCAGAGGTCACAGGTCCTGGCCCAGCTGAAGTATGATGTCCAGGTAGGATTGGCCCCGGACACGGGCACACGAGCCCGGGTGCAAACCTGGCTCGTCGGATGCCACCGTGTGACCTCAGGCAGGTCAGGTAACCTTTCTAAACTGCAAAACAGAGAGGGACCACTGCTGTTCTCTCTTTCCATCAGCTTGTATGGAGGGTCTGTGCCTTGGACAGAGGGTCTCCTGCCGGATGCTGTGAGACACACCCCCTCCCAAGGCTCGGAAGTGTTGCCCGTGCCCTCTCTCCACATCGCCCACCACCCCCAGGGAGTATCTGGGGAGGCTAGGCCAAGGCCCCCGCTGTCCGCCTAGCCATCCTTTCCCCGCTCTCAGCACTTGACTGTGAGACTGGGACCCTGTAAGGTGTCCCAGGCATCCACTTGACCAGACTGTCCCTCCATCCCCTCTGTCCACCAGTCAGGCCCCAAGTTCTACAAATGCCACCTCAGGCCTGTCTCCGAGGCTTCTGTATCTACGCAGCCGCGCTGCCTTCTCAAGTCTGAACAGCCACGGTGGCCTCCAGCCGCCCTCCCTCCTCACTCTCCCCCATGCACTCTTCACCAGAGAGATCTTTCTAAATACGCATCCCAG
Organism: Bos javanicus; assembly: GCF_032452875.1. Lineage (NCBI taxonomy): Eukaryota > Metazoa > Chordata > Mammalia > Artiodactyla > Bovidae > Bos > Bos javanicus. The sequence continues at coordinate 42,991,519 of NC_083882.1, read as the reverse complement.
CCTGGCCTAACTGCCTTCCCTGCCCTCCTCCGCGCACCTTCGCATCCCTGGACTCAGCATAAATGTCACTTATTCAGGGAAGTCTTCTCGGATCCCCAGGGCTGGACTGGGCTCCCCTCCCATCTGTCTCTGGGCTCCTAGCTGTCCCCATCCCATCACAACTCTGATCACACTAGACATCAAATCTTTCAGGTCTGGGGAATGGATTATTTTACTTGGAGTCTAGAGTAATCAGAACAGCAAACATCCATGAATGCTTTTGGAATGCCTGAAAGGTGGGCACACAGTGCTTTGGGGTGATGGGTCTACTCGTAGTCGGTTCCATCCTACGTCTGGAGATATGGGGGAGTGTGCCCCTTATCAGGACTGACTCTGGTACCTCACATACTGAGGCCCTGGGCAGAGACATGACTTCTGTCTGGTGAGGCTCAAGCAATGTGGTCATGCAAGGAACCCTCAGCCTCACCTGCTAAACTCAGCTGCCACCAGGAAATTCAGATGTTGACAGAGGCAATGGGTGGGCCCATGTCAGACAGCATCTGCGTGTAAAAGTGGGTGTGTGCTCGTGCAAGTGTACACGTATGAACATGCAGCCGCCGCCTGTTGTCTGTGTGTGCGTGGCTGCGTTTGTGTGTAAGTGCTCCCCTTACAGCGACTCCTTTCCCAGCCTAGCCTGTGCTGGGTGCTGGTGCCTTGCACACACCTATCATGACTTGTATCATGGTACTTTATCTGTAGGATGCTATATTAATTTTCTGTTGCTGTTGTAACAAATCACTACAAACTTAGTGGCTTAAAACAGCAGACTTATTATCTTACACTTCTGGAGGTCAGAGTCCAGAGTGGGTCTCACTGGGCTAAAATGAAGGTGTCAGCAGGGCCGTGTCCCTTTTGGAGGTACTCCCGGCTTTTGGGGGCTGCCCACGTTCCGTGGCTCATGGCCCCTTCTGTCTTCGAAGCCAGCGATGGCTGAGTGAATCTTTCTCAGATCGCCTCACTCTGACGTTCGCTTCTGCCTCCCTCTTCTGCATGTAAGGACTCTTGTGATGACATGGGGCCCATCTGGGCTGGTCTCTGGAGGTCAGTTGATGGGCAGCCTTAATTCCATCTGCAACTGTAATTCTCCTTTGCCACGCTGCATAGCATGTTGGCAAGTCCTGGGGATGAGGGCGGGGATGACATTGTTCTGTGTCAGATATGCTCTGCCTCTTCTGTCACTTGTGACCTCTTTGGGCTTGTGCTGGGTCTGATTGATCTGCACGCCCCTTGGGAGCAGGACACTGGCCAGCCCGCCCTAGGTGCTTATTACATATTTGTTGAATAAATCTGATTCAGCCAACAGCTTATGGAGAATCCGTTTTGTGTTGGGTACTTTGACATCACAGTTTTTCCTCCCATTTGATAGGTGAGGAAGATAAAGCTCAGAGAAGTTAGGACCCACCCAAGGTCAAAGAGCTAGTTAGTGGCAGAGCAGAAGCTCAGTGTACCCTGACCTCGGGTCAGCAAGGCTGACACCTTAGTTCCTTCGAGTCTGGGGTGCTGAGAGAGACCAGTCCTGGACCTTTGGTGGTGGCCATGAAAATGCATCTCTTGAGTTTCAGGCTGGCCTCTGCCACTGTGCTCACACCCACCGCTGTTTGCTCCCAGGCCTGCGGGCTGCCCTTGACAGGCAGTCCTGGCATGAGGATTCCCCACTGGACTTGTTGCTGTCTTAGGCCTAAACTGCCACCTTAGACTCTTCTACTCTCCCTCTGTGCTCCTGTCTCTCCCTGGTAGGGTTCAGACCTCCATCAGTTTGGTGTCTCTCCCAGCTCCCCTGACTCCCTACCTACTTCTCACTGGAAATGTCTCACACAGAGGAGATGGGGAGGAGGATGCCATCCTGGTTGGTGGGGACCCCACATGGTCCCTGGAGCTGGTAGTAGCTCAAATGCTAGAAATTTCACTGGTGAGAACCCAGGGAAGTTTCCTAGAGATGAATTCTGTGGCAGGTGTGATAATTCAGGAATTTGAAAAATATGGGGGGAAGAGTGCCTTCAAAAGATGAGCTGCTTGCTTCTCACTTGTCCTGATGGTCCGCAAAGGGAGGAAGAGGGACTGTGAGCCCCCAACAAGCAGCTCGTGGGTGAGGGGGACAGCACACAGCCTAGGTGGGGGGGCTACAAAGAGGCCCTTGCCTCTAGCAGTGGGGGACAGCTGTGGTGGAGTGGCAGGTAAGGACAAAGAGAGTTGCAGAGCTCCGGATGAGACTGAGCACTCGGCCAAGGTAGTTGTATGGGGGTCAGGCTGTACTGGGTAAATGTGGCACCCTGAGGTCACTGAAGCTGCAGCCTCCCTGACCCTCTGGGCTGGCAGGTGTGGCCCACACTTCCTTGGGAGAACTCCCACCTCCCCTGCACTGAAAGATGCCACTGAGGCCTCGCTTCCACAGGGCAGCGGGTCCCCTCCCAGGAGCAGCACCTGCTTCCTCTCCTGTCTGCTAAGGACAATGATGAGGGTGGAATTCCAGAAGAATCTGGCTGGGGACATGCTGGGCCTGATAAGGGGGAAGGAAACTACCCTAGGAAAGAATAAGAACCACGGTGGGTACTGACAGAAGGCAGGGGGATTTCCTGGGATTGGATTTGCGAGTGTTTGAGGCAGCTGGAATAGAAGACTGGATCAGCCAGAATCCATTGACGTGAGGGCACGTTCTTCAGACATAGAATTTAATACCCTAGCTAGGATGCCAGGGGGTGGAGCAGACGCTCCTAGAAGCCTTTTGGAAAAAGTCACAGCCAGCACTCAACAGAGTGGAAATACCCAAGTTTCCCTGGCAGACAGTAGAGAAGAAATTCATGACAGCTGAAGAAAGTGGCCACTTGGAGTGATGTATTATGTAAGGCCGGTATGGACAGGCAAGGACAGAGGGCCAGGCAAGTGGACAAGTGTATCGAGCATGGTGTCCCCAGGGGCCAAATGGATGGGCAGCCAATAGGTTCTGCTTAACGTCAGCAGCTGGGGAAGCAGACAGGAATGGAGGAGCAGGAGTGGGGCAGCAGAAAGTCAGGGTCCCTACTCAGTTCCCAGACCCGAGCCTGTTTTCAGACATGGAAGCCGTCTCCTGAAGAGGCGGCCAGGGCTCTAGGAGGAAGGACCCTGCAAAACAGCCATCAGTATGTATCATCATGATTCCTTCAGTTTTCCCCAAAGGTCTATAGCCATTTATTTGAGTGACTGTTCACTAGAGAGAGGGGGCCACCAGGCAGGTTTTGAGTCATATTAACACTTGGAGGCTCCAGGCATCTCGCAGGCTATTTGTCAGAGTGGGGCCCATGGAGGTCAGGGAACAAGTGGAATCCTGGCTACAACTGGGCTTGCACTGGGTCCACGACCCATGCAGTGTTTAATTAGAATTCACGTGCTCTGGACCCCACTCTGGGTACCTGGCCTAGTGGGCAGGAGCTGTCACAGCAGAGAAAGCTAAGTGGAAACTTCTGAAATTGCCTTCTCCTTGTTCCCTCATCCTGCTCAAGGTAATAGATAAAAAAACAACACCTCATGCCAGGGGTGATGGCAGAAACAAATGCCACCGTTAACAACTTAAAGGACGAATGGGTGGCGGTCCTACCATCTCTCCATTTAATTCACCAGTCTGACCTTTGCAGAAGTTGACCAGATCCTGGAAGAAGACTGCAGGCTTCACCAAGTGATAGCTCTGTTTGCAGCTGCTGGGCCTGTGGAATCATTCCTAGAGCAGATTCATAAGGCTTTAGGTATGCACTTTGCGGTCATTTGGCAAATGCCTTCTTTTCCATTCCAATTTGAAAAGAGGATCAGAAACAGTTCACGTTCACATGAGATGAACAACAATATTCATTTACAGTTTCACCTCGGGGCTACATTAACTGTCTTGCCCTTTGTCATAATATAATCCCCAGAGATGAGAGCCACGTGAGTATCACAGTGATCCATTACATCAGTGACACCGTGGTGGTGAGACAGGGTGAGCAAGAGGTGCCTCTGTGCTGGAGGCCGTGGCGAGGTCACACGCTGTGTAGAGCAAGGCGTATAAACCTGCGAAGACTCAGGGACCTGACACTCCAGTGAAGTTTGTAAGGGGCTCAGCAGCCAGGGGTATGCAAGGATATCCCCTCCCAAGTAAAAGAAACAGGTGTATCTTGTATCTTTTACAGTGAAGACAGCACAGGGCCTGGCTACCCTTGGTGGAAGGTTGCTCTTGGTTAGAGACAGCACCTTACTCTGGGAGAGATGGAAGGCTGCCGGCCGCTGGTGGGTCCCCTAACAGGACCAGGCGCTCAGAAGGTCCAGGCTGCAGTGCAGTCCTGCCGATGGGTCATACCATTTGGCAGACTCTCTGGTGCTGGAAGCGTCAGTAGTGGGAAAGGGAAAAGACGTGGTATGGGGCTTATGGAGAGTCCCGGGGATGCTGCAGCAGGCTGCACTATCAGGGACAGAGGATTACACACCTTTGAAAAATAAATTTTAGAAGCTTTATTATGTTTTGGCCGCACCGGGTCTCTGTTGCTGCAGGTGAGCTTTCTCTGCTTGTGCTGAGCGGCGGCTGCTCTTTGCGATGGTGCCCCGGCTTCTCACTGCGGTGGTTTCTCTTGTAGAGCACGGTCTCAATAGTCATGATGCACGTGCCTGGTTGCTCTGTGGCATGTGAGATCTTCCTAGACCAGGGATCAAACCAGTGTCACTTGCATTGCAAACAGGATTCTTAACCCCTGGGCCACCAGGGAAGTCCCCGATTATAAACCTTTTGAGAAACAGTTTCTGGCCTGTTACTAGGCTCTGGTAGAGACAGAACGTCAGATCACAGGAGGCATCTCAAACCGCCCAGGCTGAGTTGGGGTGTGTTGGATGTGTCAGTTCATTGAGTCGGATGGGCCTGGCAGTAGACCAGCGTAAGAGGAAAATGCTCCCTCTGCAGCCGAGCCTGAGTGGGGCCGGAGCGCACCAGGAGACCGCATGAGGACGCAGCCGGGCCCGGCCCCTGACTTGCACCTACGGCCACATGGAGGTCCTGCATAACCAGCTGGAAGAGGAGGGACAAGCCTGAGCTTGGTTTATGGATGGGTTGGTTTGGTACATGCCTACGAGCTGCGGGTGGGCAGTAGCTGTATGACAGAGACCTAAAGGGAAACGGAAAATATTCCTGCTGGGTAGGGCTGTGAGCAGAGTACCTGGTCATGTACTTTGTAGACAAAGAGTGGCCCAAGGTAGTGAGCAGATACATACCCTCCTGGGCAATGGCCAACTGCCTGTTTGGTCAGGGGCCTGGAAGGAGAAGAACGGGAAGATTAGGGACGAAGAGATGTAGGGTAGAGACAAGTGGATGGACATATGGGGGAAACACGAAGATTTTATTTTTAAATTTATTTTGGCTATGTAGGCTCTTTGTTGTGGCGCGCAGGTATCTCTTGTTGCCCTGCACAGGCTTAGTTGCCCCTTGGCATGTGGGATCTTAGTTCCCTGACCAGGTATCGAACCTACACCCCCTGCACTGGAAGGCAGATTCCTAATCACTGGACCACCAGGGAAGTCATCATGCAAGATTTCAGTGCCACATGTTAATGCCCATTAGAAAGCACCCGGCACATTGGAGGCAGTGAATAATAAGTAAACAAAATGACCTGGATAGTTGACACTAGCTGGTCCTTGTCATTGCTATGTGGGACCAGCAGGATGAGCCCGAGTGGGGTGGCCACAGTGGCAAAGGCAGAGCCAGGCAAGGGCTGACTTGGCCCACCGGCACAGACTTCCACATCCCAAGGCTGCTCCAGGTACTGCTCGCTCTCCGTGCCCAGCCTGCCAGCAGCAGAGACCTATGCTGAGCCTGCATGTGGCCCTCCTCCTGCCTGGGGCAGGTCAGCTACCTCAGGGACTTTCCATCCTGGAAGGGCCAGTGGTTCATCTTCACAGGGATGGAAATCTCCTTTGAGTTTGCCCTTCCTGACCAGAGAGCCTCAGTCAGCACCACTTCCCGGGAACTTACAGAAGGCCTGATCCAAAGGCATGATCCACACAGCTGAGCATTTGACCAGGGACACAGGAAGGGTCCTGCTGAACCACGGCTCATGGCTGTCACCAAGGCGACGACTCCTGTGTCCAGGAACCAGCAGGGGTCCTTGACCCTGATCAGCAGAAGACAGGGCTGCTTCTACATGATGGGGGCAGGAAGGAGGGTGACTTTCTAGCCACTCAAGTAATCCCCACCGTAACCCAAGGAGACCTGTGCAGCAGTCCTGACCTGAGACAGGTTTGATTACCCTGATCCTCCCTCAGTGTTGGGAAGATCTGGAGAGAGAAACGGCAACCCACTCCAGTATTCTTGCCTGGGAAATCCCATGGACAGAGGAGCCTATGGGGCTACAGTTCATAGGGTCACAGAGTCGGAAACGACTTAGCAACTAAACAACAACAACCTCCTTCAATGAAGGCTTGGATCACATCTCCAGGAGAGTCCTCAGCATACCCTGAGGTGGCTGAGGGTGAGGGGAACTCAGAATGGAGAGTGGGAAGAGGGAGGGTATGAGATGAACTGCATCAAGGGCGCTGTATTAGTCCTTGGACTCGCCTCTGAGTTTGGCTAGAAGAGAGGCCCAGGGGAAACTGGGAGGAACTTCTCTGGAAGCTGGCTGTGAGAGGTGCTCTGTGACCACGGTGAGAAGACCCCCTGGGTCTCTGGGTGCACAGCCTGTGCGTGACTGTGGGCCCCAGCTGCTGCTGCATTTTGGAATCCACTGCTGTTTGTTTCCCTGGCTGCAGCATGCTGATGGCTGAACGGGGTGGGTGTCCCAGGCTGTCCTGGGGAGGTGTGGGGTTGCTCTGATGATTCGTGATGTCCTGAGGACTTCTCATCTGCCTTGCCGAACTTCCTGAGAGTTACTCCACAGTCTGAGTCTCCCACCCAGCTTTTCCTCCTCCCTCCCTTCCCTGGGTCTTTGACAAGGTCATGCCTGCACGCTGGTCTCCTGACTCTCCCAACCTCCCCTACTTTGCTGCGCATTTGGCGCCTGCTTCTCAGAGGACTGGGACGAACACGTCTGTTAGCACCACTCAAAGCAGGACCAGCAGCCTCAGTGTCACCTGCGAGCATATTAGGAATATGGAATGTCAAGTCCCCTCTCAATCCTACTGAGTCAGGATCTTCATTTTAGCAAGATGATTCATACACACGCTACAATTTGTGAAGCGCTGATTTAGATGCTTTGGTCTCTTTCAGCAAATCCTTTCCATCACAGTTTGGAGCCTCAGTTGCTGCAAAGGTGAATCCTTGGAATCACAAGTTCACAGATCAGGGTCCTTCATTTTATAGGTCAAAGCCTTAAAGTTAAGATGTAGTTCGAGGTCTTATCACGAATTAGATGCAGCACGGAGGTCCCTCACCTCCCACTTTGGCTCTGCTTTGAGCAGGTTGCTTGCTCTAAATCTGCCTTGCCTAGCATAGTAGCCCAGGAATGTGGCTAGTTGTGGTATAATTTTAAAAAGTTTTTTTTTTGGATCTTTGTCCTGGGTTTGTGACATGGAGTTGCTAAAACCTTTAGAACTTCCTGAGTGAAAGGCGTGCCTTTGTTATTCATAATGAGTCCCTCTGCCCACACCTGTGTTTATGTGAATGCAGTGACTCAGGCTGGGCCCCTAGATAGCTTCAGGGTGGTTACCAGAAAGAACTACGTGCGAACGGGGTGTGGGAAATTACACCTCCAGGGGGACTGGAGAGTGGGTTATGAAAAAATCCTGACGGGATGTAGAGAGCTTCCCAGCTGGCGACCACAGAGAGGGGCTGGGAGGGCGCAGGCCACCCTCTCTCCGATCCTTGCCCCACGCATCCCTTCCTTGTGGCTGTTGCTTCCTTAGGACACACTGATAAGCACAGACCACGCACTTCCTGAGCTGTGCATGTTATTCTGCACAATCACTGAACCCGAGGAGGGGATTGTGCATTGGTCAAAAGTCTGGTGGCCCCTGGGACTTGCAAGTGGCATCTGAAGGGGGGACACTCATGTGGGACCAAGCCCTCAACTATGGGGTCTGGGCTGACTCTGAGGAGGAAGCGTCTGAACTGGATGAACTGCGGGACACCCAGCTGTATGGGGGAACTGGAGAAGGGAGTGAGGAACGACAGGAATTTTGTATGAGAAATGGTGTTGGAAAAAAGATAACATACTGGTTCAAACTGAGATAGACCGTAGGTGCAAAATACTCACTGGGTTTTGAGGACTCAGTATGAACTAGTTCATGAGAAATTTTTTGTACTGATTATTTCAACATGTCAATTTTGATAGATTACAGTAAATAAATTATTGAAAAGATAAAATGTTATAAAACTTTATCAATTTCTTTTTACTTTTTAAAAAAGATTCACAGTGGCTTGATTATATTTCTATTTGGCAGTACTGCTCCAAGTCTTATCTCTTCATCCATATACTGTTGCAGGAAAGGGGGTCCCTTCCAGGGCCCAAAACTGGGCTCTTGTCTAGCACTCGGAAATGAATTGTCTGAGGAGACACATGTGCTGACAAAGCAAGAGATTTTATTGGGAAAGGGCACCCGGGCGGAGAGCAGGAGGGTAAGGGAACCCAGGAGAACTGCTGTCACGTGGCTTGCAGTCTCGGGTTTTATGGTGATGGGATTAGTTTCCGGGTTGTCCTTAGCCAGTCATTCTGACTCAGAGCCTTTCCTGGTGGTGCTCACCTTGTTCAGCCAAGATGGATGCCAGAGAGGAGGATTCTGGGAGGTGGTCAGACAGGTGCTATCTCCCTTGACCTTTCCCGAACTCTTCTGGTTGGTGGAGGCTTATTTGGTTCCCTGTTCCTTACCAGGACTGCCTGTCATAGAACAACTCATGCAAATGGTTACTATGGTGCCTGGCCAGGGTGGGCGGTTTCAATCAGTGTGCTTCCCCTGACAATACTGTTTTATTCTTGGCTTAATTCATAGCTCTGATTGCTGAAATGCTGAGGGCATTTCCTGGTTATCAGCCTGAGATCTTGAGATTATTCAGAAGTTCTTTGAGATAATGGAGTTACTTAACAAGTCTTAAAACAACTCCGAATGAAATATCTATAAAAGTCAATTTTCATTGAGAAACAAATTAGCCGTACTATTAACAGTTAACACTCCAGCTCTGGAGTGAGGTCATCGGGTAGAGGGGCTAGGGAGGTAAGATGAAGAACCTGGGCTGAAGGTTTTGGGGAGTGGGGCCTGTGCTCCCCTGGGGCTGCAAGAACCCAGGCATAGAAAGGCCTTGTCAGGGGAGCCGCAGGGCCAGGGCTCCAGGCCCTAGTCTTTCTTCCTTGGAACCCAGTACCCTTCTCCCCACACAGCTAAGGTTGAGGAATGAAGGGCGGCCTGACACTCTTGGGCTCGACTCCCAGCTGTTTCCCTTGTTAGTCATGTCAGGGTCACAGCGTGCAGAATGGCAGGTCCCAGGAGTCCTGGAGACTCAGGAAATTGGAAGGCTCAGGAGGGCGACGATGGGGCCCTTCCTTCTCCCTGGATCTCCAGACTTGGGGGTTCAGCCCTGAGAACCTGCATTCTGTTGGCTCCCCATCCAGATGTAATCGGGGTCCCCAAGGTAAACTCCAAGAGCTTAACGAGAGGAAGTATGGTCCAGACTGTGCTGTTTAACAACTTCCTGAAGCAGAAAAATCTGCTTCTGAACTAGCGTTTGATTTCTCCTGCCTAAAATTCTTGCCAGTTGCCATATGCCACAGGTGGCGAAACTGCAACCTGGAAGAGGTAAAGGATTTAACCAACTTCACACAGCTCATCAGAGGCACAGGGCGGGCCTCTTCCCTAAACTCTGCAGCAGTGTGTTCAGAACCAGGGCAGTGACGACATTAATAAACCAAAACAAGAGATGGGTTATGCTGTGCTTTACCCTTGAACTTTTAGTCCCGTGTATGAATCATGAGTGTGGCCTCCTAAGTGTCCCGCAACGCACACTGAGCTCTATTTCAGTAAGTGAGGGATGCTTTTTCTTAAGAAATGTTTAATTCAAGGTGGTTAGTGAATACAAGGCATGTAGTGCCTTCATGAAAGTTAAAAGAATCCAGTTACAAAAGAAGCACTGTGTAAAGTCTCAAATAGCTGAAGGTACAGTGGGCTCCATATTTTACAGAGTACAAAAAATTATTTCATATACAAAGAAAAATACAAATAATGTGCAAAAACATTTTCACAGGTGGCAATTTATAAAATGAAAATGATAGAAAAATCCTTCATTCTTATTATCCCCGAATTTCTTATATATTAACACAGTTCTGTTTCCTAGTGTGTAGATAATTTTAAATTTGAAAATCTGATTTATTTTTCATCTACAAAGTGGCTTTTTAAAAAGGGAACCATTTTAAAATTACTGAAATCTTATGAATGAATCAGTTAATTTTATATTAAATTATAAGCAGACTACCTGAAAAACAAGGGTATAGAAATCATATATACATATTTTTGAAACATTAGTTTGGTATTTAACATATTAACATTTCAAAACAAATGTGATGATCTAGCTACCTACGACTCCAGCTGACCAGTGGCTGTTGCAGAAAAGCTGTCTCTGTTCACTGTGAGCAAACAGCATTCCTGTATCTCAAGCTGGACAAACACAGGTTATCAAAAGTACAGAAAATCTAACTGACTAAACAAGTCCTTAAGTTTACGTGCAGAGGTGCTGTTTGGGTATCCAGTCACGCCACGGTGCGAGCGCGGCTATACAGCCCTTGGCACAGGGGTGGTGTGCTCATCAACAGCTGGCTTCTGCCTCTCCAACATCTTCACTTTATTAGAGTTCAGTGCAAGTGGCTGTTTTGTGAATTAGTGCATTCAGCTTTCTGCATGTTATTTTGTGTAAGAAGCTGTCAGGGAGCAGAAGAATACATGGGACCATGAAGTCCTGGATCCTCAGGGCACCTTTGGCCTAGGAAAACTCAGTGTTTTGGAAGCGGTGTTTTCCTGCATTGGCCTGGTGATTACTGCACCATTCCCTGGCCAATCTTTCCCATCAGGCTATTCTGTGTGCCCCTTGGCCTGCCTGAGCACTGGTGGTCTTGCTGTGAACCCCAGCGCTGAGCAGGGATCCTGGAAGCACCTTCGGCAGCACCAGAGAACCAAGTATCTCTAAGGTTGGGCAATAAGAGCAGGAGCCTCCAATGGGAAACCTAGGCAGAATGGAAGATAGTCTTGGAGGATTTTGAGTTTTGCTTGTCAGGAAGTTCTCCAAGGAAGTTATGACCTTGGAGAACAGAAAGGATCCTGCTTTCATGAAGAAGGACCCAGGTGGGTGGTAGCCGCTTGGCTAGGGGATGGGTGACAGATGGCTCAGGAAGCATTCTTCTGATCCCTAACCACAAGGGATTGTCCTAACCACTAGGTTAGAACAACCTAGTGCACGATGCAGGGAGGGCCTGGGGCTCTTGACCAGACTTGTGTGACACATCTACTCCGGCTAAGAAGATGTAGCAACTGCCGAGAGAGGGGAATGGCTAAGTCTGGGCAGGAGAACCTCAGGCCCTAGGATGACTCATCAGAACTGAGCAGGAAGCTGTCAGCTCTTCAAGGATTCATGCACTTTTTTCCTATCTGGCAGCACAAGCCCTTCCTCCCTCTTCTGTGTGGGTTGACCATGGGTATCAGGCATCAGAGATACAGCTCTGGATCCTGTCCATCCACTGCTGGGCACTCTGTCCATCCTGGGCACAGAAGTTATACACACGTTTGCTGGTCTTGAGCTGCAAAAACAAAGGAAGAGAAGCAGAGATGAGGGCAGGGCTAGTCTACAGGTTTGGTCATGTGAGCTAATCAATCCCTGAGACCTTCCCTTTTCATGCTACCCTGGAACCTCCGTTATTTCTCTGCCCTCCACTGTACTGCCATTGTGTATGGAAGTGATTTTACTTTCCTGGTCCCCAGAGTCACAGGGATCTTAACAGAAGGGTCTGCAGAGAAGACAGATATTCCAGAAAAGCCTGACTTTGTACCTTCTTGACTAAGGAAGAGGGTGTGGAATAGCTGGAGCCTCTTGCCTCACCCATGTACTGCAGCCATGCAGCAAAGGAGCCAAGAAGACTGAGCTTCATCCACATCATGCTGGGGTTGGCTTTCACATTCCCTTCCCATCTCTTTCTCTAAGTCTTCAGCTGGGGCCTCACTGGGAGTTCAGAGTCAGGGAAATGGCCTCACAGCCTGAGCAGGGCACTAGAATAAGACCTGTGTTTGGTATGAAGTCTTGCTTGGCTCTGGGGACTACATAAGTCCCCTATCATGTGGCCCATAAAATGTCCCAAGGCCTGCTGAAGATGTCAGGGAAGACAGGCATCATGTGTGACTAATGATGTTTTTTTTGGATGATCAAGCTTGAAGACAACAAGATATAAAAGGGAAGTAACATCTGTTCTTGACAGAAGGTGGTGAGTGAATAACAATATTTAACAAGGAGTTCCTCTGCTTCCAAGTGTAGTTGGATACCTTTTGAAGAAGTCTTTTGTGCAAAGCAACACGCAGCCTTTATGAGCCACAGGGACAGCGGGGAGAGGTCAGGTTTGGGGATTAAGAGTGCTGGCTTCAGGTTCTGCAGCAGTTCCCACAGCCAGGGTGGGGCTGTGGCCCATCGGTAGTCACCATCAGCTGCTCTGAGGCCCTGTCATTCTTGGAGTGGATGGACTGACTGTAAGGGATTACGTGCAGAGAGCCAGGAAAAGACAAGGTCAACTTACATCAAAGAAAGCCTTGTCACTCGTGTGCTTCGGGGCGCCCATGCTGGGGCCGGCAGGGATGACCATTTCTACTTCAGCCAGGTCGATGTGGCCCTTACAGCTGGTGTCCTCACCCGAGTCATAGTATCGCAGCTGGAACCAAAGGACACGTGGGGTATGAGACTCAGGAAGGGGAGCAGCAGGGCTTGGCAAAAGGTATCTGAATACTTTCCCATATCTTGTTCAACTATGTCTGGGAGAACAGACAAGAAATTAAAAACACTGCTTCTAGGAAGAAGAATTAGGTAGCTGGGAGAGAGGGTAAAAAGACACATTTTTTGAAATTTGAATAAATGTATTATAAAAGAATAAAAACATCAACAACTGTAAAAATATATGGAACATATGAATAGGGGGTTAATGTTTAGAATATATACAAAATTCCTAAAGATTGAGAAGAAAAAGATAAACAACCTAATAGAAAACTGATCGAAGGATTTCAACTGGCAACTCACAGAAAAAATTTGAGCGACATATAAACATCTGAAAAGGTGAAGAGCCTCAACAGTCAAAGGTAAATGAAATCAATGAGATTTCACTTTTCACACAGATTAAGAAATATTTCAAATGGCTGACAATATTCAGGTTGAATGGAAGGCATGAAGTATTCGTAAGCACCGTTTGTGGGGTTATAATTAGTCAGAAACCTATTAGAGGACAATCTGGCAATATGAACTAAAACTTAAAATGCTTATCCCTATTGCTACACCTTTCCCTTTTTACAGTCTTTACAGAAAGACTCCCACAAGCATGCAAAGGCACACAAATAAAGAGGCTTCCTTCAGCACTCCCTCTACCAGCTAAGGACTGAACAGATGTATCTGCCTGTCAGTAGGGTGTTGGTTAATTAAATGATGTACATCAATAGTATGGGATGCTATACAACATTTAAGAAATAAGATCTGTGTGAACTGGGAGGAAAATATGTTCAAGCTATACTGTATTTGAAAAGCTGATTTCCAAATAGCATGTAGATATGAAGTGATTTTTGAAAAACAATGAAGAGCTCAACATTTGACTGACGGTTACTATGTGTAAGGACTGGATTTCACTTGAACTCTATCAGTCTGGATTTCAGAAAGTTACATGGCAGGAATGTGTCTGGTGCCTCCATCACTGTGATTCTGGCCTCAGACTTCTCTCTGCCTCTCTCTGCAGGCATGGTAGGAGCAGGACAAATAGAAAACCGTACACCTTTTGTATTAAATCTAAAAGACTGTGAAGAATGCAAGTATACTTTGACGTTACTGTAAATTATAGAAACATCATGACATTCTCCTATGTTTTATTTAGTGGTTTAATGGGACTTTTCTACACAATGTAGGCTCTAATTTCAGAGACAGTGCTCTTTAAAGTCCAGTTGCCTAAAACGGGCTTCCACTGCATATCTGTAAAAAAAAAAATTCTCTGTATCTGTAATCCAGCAGGATCCTGTGTAACCTTTATGAAACTCCTTGAGCAGAGTGAAAGGTGGTTGATCCCCACATAAAGTGTTCATCTGGCAGGAGTCATCTAGATGCAGCTCCAACCAGAGCACCGTACTGGGGTACAGCCCGTATCTTTCTCAGGAGACTCCATGTTACACATAAATGCACTGAGAATCTGCTCAAGGCTGACCGGTCAGTTCTAAGGCAGAGTGACGTCTCCGGTCAGACCATGGGAGGACATGTGACTCTCCAGTGAATGATACAAAGAGGCTGGAAGTTTGCCTAGTGTCCCCCTACCCTCCAAGATCACCGGAGCAAAGATTCTGACTCTAAGGACTGTGGGGAGAGCGGGGGGGCTAGAGCCATAGCAGAGAACCTAACAGTGGGGAAAAGACTTCCAGCATGGTCTGGGAGGTCCAGGCTAGTGTCCGCCCACTGTGGATTTCAGGTTTGCATGGGCACATCCCTTTCTGCCTATTTTAAAGCTCCCGCCCTCCTCTGTTGCTGTCCCCTTTGAGGGATAATGATGCCTTCTTTAGTACAGGGATGGGCACAGAGAAGGTGTTCAAGAAATGTTTGTTGAATAAATTAACGCCCTCGACTCTGAATGGATGCTTTGTGCTGTCGAGACGAAGTGATCTGTATTCTGGAGAGTGTGCACAGGCATCGGCTCTGTATGTGCGTGTGGTATGCAACACGCTGAAACCCTGAGGTCCTCTCCTGGCCTGGTTGTGGACAGCAGGCAGCAGGAGATGCATGAGCATTAAAAAGCAGAGTTTTGTTGCTCTTAATGCTCTGGGCGCCAGGTCACTGCCTCCGTCGCACACACCCGCACTTTCTCAGAGGGCTGCTGCGTGCTCTCTCACTAGGTCCATGGAGGAGCCCCCAGGTAGCTGGTGGGAGGCCTCAGGGAAGCATTCTGTACATGGGGGCTGTGTGTGTCTGCTGAGAGTCACACAACAGCCAGGGACGGAGGCTCGCCTGGGCAGAAGTGACTGCTATAGGTTGTGATGGGGTTTATTACCTGATGCTTTGTTACATCCAAAACGAACCAACGGGGCTTCCAGCCTTTCAGCAAAGCCCCTCTTTTGTACAGCGTTCCCTCAAAGGACCTAGAAGTAATGATGACGTGGCGGTTAATATGGTTTTACTACGTACTGTAAAGGCGATATCTGTTGTTTTTGTTGGTCAAGTTTCTGTTTCCCCTAGATGATCCAAAAAAGATCAGTCGGAGCTCCCCCCAGAATTTCTCTACTAGGCTCTCAGGGAAAGACTGCCTCATTCTGCTGGGATTACCAAACTTGTGAGGTTTGGAGCTCTCAGCAGCCATCCTTTGTACCACGCTGGGGTTCACGCAGCCTGTACAGGAAGCAGAGCTGGTGAATGACAGAAGCCTGAAGGTAGCCTTCTCACTTCATGTGAGTAAATTCCTTTCTGCTTGGGTGAGCATGTGCTGGATCTCAGAAGTCTGCCACTGGAGAAGCGCTCACTAACACACATTCCCTCAAAAGACCAGGCAGATAGGAGATAGTAGGACCTGCCACAAAAAACTACAACCTCCTGGCCTTATTTTAGTTGTAATTTTGACTTTTCCTCTTCCAAGAACCATCTAACACATTTAAAACAGAAACAAAGAATTAAAGAGGATCCATTTTAAGTTGATAGAACGTGGCATGGCCTAGGCCTGGCTGATTCGAGGGGGGCTGGGAGAGCCTCTGTCGCACCCCCGGGCAGGGCTCCCAACGTCCACCTGTTCTCGTCGTTCTTGGGTGTGTACTGGCTATACAGCGTGGCTGCTCTGCGATCCACCCCGTTGGATGGGGAGACACCAGTGTTCTGCTCCTCTGCCAGGTTGCTGTCTGGAAGGTGCAGCTGAGGCCTCTTCTGATAAAAAGGGAGGTTGGTGGACACAGTTCCTGGGGAGCCTGAAGGGTATCTCTGGGGCTGAAAAAGACAGAACAGGAGATAGGAAGGCTTTACAAAGACTTTAAGCGACTGACCCGGTAATTTTACTTCTAAAAATTTACCTCAATAAAGAAACTGGACCATATATATGTCTATATAAAACATGTATAAAAAGATGCTTACCTTGGAGTCTTTTTTTATAATAGCAAAAAACTAGAAACTACCTAAATGTCTATCATTATAGGGCTAGTTAAAAAAAATATGTCTGAACAATGGGATTCTAGACATCTGTTACAAAGGGTGCTGGTTTATATACGACAAATGGAAAAGACACGCATGCCATATATTAAGGAAAAAAGAAAGCAGGTTTTAAAACTATGTCTATAGTAAATCCCTTTTATATATGTGTTTAAAAGTCTGAAGGCATAGTGGTTTATTTCTACGTTATAAATTTTGGGTGACTTCTATTTTATAACTTCCTGTGTTATAAAGGAATACATAAAGGAATACATATATCGTATTCATAATCAGAAAAAAAATTAACAAACTATTTTATTCTTCTGAGGAAAAAAGCAGTACAGCCTCATCCACCCACGGCCTGTCTGATAACAGCCCCTGAGTTGCCACCTGAAGGCCAGAGATGGCGCCCCAAGAACCCCTTCTTACAGGGTCAGAGGACATTTTCTCCTGTACTCCATTCTCCTTGACCGCTCTGTGACATCTGACCCTGCTTACCTCTCCTTTCCTGAAGTGCTCTCATCTGTCCTAACCTCCCTCTGTTGCACTTGGAGCCGACCTGCTGTGGGTTTGGCCGGTGGCCGCCCTGTGTGTCAGCCGTGTTATCTGGGCCTGAGCCTGCACGCATGAGCCAGACGCCGCTGCCTCGCTGTGGGTTAACAGGACACTAAGTTGTGGACGCTCAGGGGCTCAGCACAGCCCATTCCACATTTTACAGCTTAAGGGGTGGTGAGAAGCCGAAAATGGAGTATTTGGTATTAAAATATTTTTAGAGTAAATGTTTCTTAATTTAGAAACAAAAAGGGGGTGTGAACAACAGAGAGTGGCATATTTTATTGTTTTAAAATATTTGATTTTCCCTATTTCTCTGGCGCCAGCAAGATCTGGGCATTTCCTTCTTCCCTCCTCTCCTGTGGTAGAAGATCAGCTGAAACCACAGAGGTGCTGAGATAGAAAAGACCCAGTAATTTCCCCTGGATTCGGGGCACTGAACATAAGTATTATATCACTGTGGTAGAGTCAGACACTCAGGAAGTACTCGGTCGTTTGGAACTTTCTGCCCTGGACCCTCAAGGCACGACCCCTCTCTTTGGCCATACACCTCCTGGGTTACCGGTGGCAGAGGCCCCACCTGATCCAGTGCCCTCAAGAAGCTCAGCAGCAGCTCTTCAAAGGGCTTTGCCAACTCACATGGTCTGCTCTGGGCTCTTCTTTAAGGTCCACGTTTACCCGCTCCCACAGCTGCTGCCACTTCTCAGGGGTTTGGTTCAATTTATGCTCCAGTCTTTCAATTTCCTACAGAGAAATCAAAAGGGTTGTTTTTTTTTTTTTTGACAGTTAAGTATTGGGTTGGTTAAGAAGTTCGTTTGGGCTTTTCCATAACAGCGGACAAACTCAAACGAACTTCTTTCACAGAAATCACGGTGCTCCCCAGAGCCACAGCTCCTCGGAGCCAGAGGAGGAGCACGACCAGAGCAGTGAAAGGCTGCAGCGAGCCCGGGCCAGAGGCCTCCCAAGCCAGGAACATTGGTGGCGGGAGTGCTAGCTGGTGTGATACACTGTGGCAAAGATGATTTATTAGGATCTGTAACCGGGCCTCTTTGTACAGATGGCTTAAATAGAGAGATGAAATCTGTATCCCAAACACCTTCACCCTTGGCCAGCCCATAGGAAATCTCATGGCCACAGCAAAAGGTCAAGCACTAGGCCTATGTCCAGTCCCTAATAGCTGAGGTAGATGAGAAGTCTGTCCTGGACAGAGGAACCCCTTGACTCTGATGATTCAAACCAGATGTAGGGAGAATGAACCAAGAAATGCCCAAGGCCTGGCGTTTCCCTCGGCCAGGGAGACTGAGAGCAGAGCAGCGGCCTCTGTGACGGCGCGCTCACACACCCTTCTCCTGGTGGGAAGACTGAATGGAGAGGACTCTTCAGGAACTGTCTGGCCTGTGTCAGGGCTCAAACCCTTTCCTCAGGGCCACTGCTCTCATCATGGGGTTACTGCCAGAATGGCTTCACTCCAGAATATTCCTTGTAGAAGACGGCTGGCAGTACTCCCATCAGACCATCAGCTCCCCACACTTCTGACTGGAGGAGTAAGGCACCCACAGAAGTCATAACCCAGGCCTGACTCCGGCTCTTGGCCAGATGAAACAGCCGGGAAGCTGCAAACTGCTCTACTTGCTTGAATGCTTCCTCGTAATGATGAAAAACTCACTTCTACTAAGACTGTTTTCCAGTCCCTGCGCCTGGATCTCCAGGGATGCTGGGGAGCAGGTCTGGCTTCCGCATGTTCTATGGTGCTGGCAAGAATGCTAGCCCAGTGTGAGGAGAGCCATGGCCAGGAGCTGGTGAACCAGGCTTCACTCAGCCAGGTTCCCGAGGCCTCTTGTGCCTTCAGGGGCCCAGAGCCTTGGGAGTCTGGCTTCATGTGGTGACTTACACTGAAAAGGCTGGTGAGAGCGTCGGGCTGAGCGCAGCTGACGTCATCGTAGCACGGCCACACGGTTCTCCTCTGGCTCCGGGGCCTGGCTCCTCCGGCCAGCTCAGAGTCTTCGGAGGGCAGCTGCTTGGGGGTCAGCATCATCCAGTCATACGAGGGCCCCGTGGAAAGCGTCTCCTCTATATAGTAATCCCACTTCTTGAGGCTGGAAACGTTTACATTGGGCTTCAGGGCCTGTTTAAAGAAAATTCTGAAATGTAGTTTCATCCTGACCTCAGAGTAGCCCAAGCTTACTGGCAGGCCAGCCCCTAACACTGCAGGGTCCAGGGAAGAGGATGAACAGAGGTTCTGATGACATATGTCTATATATTTAAACATTACACATCAATATAACTATTAGATAAAGTGTGTTCTATCTTCCTACCCTGACAAATATAACTTCCAAACGACCTAGAAGGCCAGGTTTCAGTTGAGAATTCTCAGACCCCTCCGCACTGGGGGAGGCTGGTCCCAGTTCCCAGTTGTTGGCCTAAACCCCTGCCCCTCCTGGCTCAGCTCTGTCCTACACTCTGAAGGTCTCTTACGAACATGCACATATACCCCAGCCCTGCAGCTGAACTCTGTCTGCTCCCTGACAAATGCTACTCCTTAGCTGCCCTTTGGCTTAGGAGTACACTTACTGGCTTAGGGAAGTGGTCTGGTAAGTAATTTGAATTTGGGCAAGGAATTGTGAAGTACCAGAGTGTGGTCTAGATGAAGGAGGAGCATCTAAGCGTGTACTCTTGGTTTCTCACACACCTCATGAGAAGGGTGCATCTGGAGAAAGGCCGGGGTGGGGTCCTATTGTTCTGGGGCTCACAGCCCAGCCTTTTTGCCCATGAGTGGTGGTGGAGAGCTCCACTCCACTGCAGAGCCTATTTCATGCAGACGGGCATGGCAGAGCGTGGCCGTCCCTGAGAAGTCAACCTTCGTGGGCTGGGCTCCAACCTTCCTGCTTCTCATAGGGTTTCTTCCATGGCTCTGGTATGAATGGATTTAGGGAAGTCTTATCTGAAGTATTTTAGGTTTTTCAGCTTAGACAGCATGCTGAGGTTTCAAGTTTTGTTTTCCCTTCCCAGGGCAAGTTGATTTGCTCTGAGTTTCTTGAAGTTATCCTTTCTATGTCTAGGGGGCCAGCTCCTAATTTTTCTGGTCAAGAATTTGGTAACAGACTTCATTGCATCATAATCTAAACCCAAAGTGTATCAACTTTTAAATAGCTTCTGGTATGAAACCTAGTCAAATGTTTATAAAAAGCTTAAACAGCTTATATACGCTCAAAGTAAGGAAAACTTCAACACAAAAATATCCCAAAAATGCAACATAAATGCTTTCTTTCTTTACCTCTATTTCCACTGGTGAATATAAATAATTAAAGAAAATGGGACTCCTCTTGTGCATTCTATCAATACATTCCCAAATACAAATTCCTTTTTTAGCATGCTTGTCTCCTTTATCATCAAATAAAGTTCCTGGAAAAAAAAAATCAGCAAAACAAAAGTCAAATAAATCAACAGTCTGCTTAAAAATGTGATGCATGTAGCAGATGAAAAATGGAGCATTTCGTATGGCTCTCGAAACATCATTGCATGCGCAAAAACCTTAGAAAATAAAAAGATAGGAAAGGACTGTAGCAAAGCTAAAGATAGGAATGGACTTCACAGCTATATGGAAACAAATCCAAATGGAAGGAAAACATGTGCTGAAGTTTTCCCAAGTATTTAGCAATACATCATGACTCCCCCCCCAGGCCACATCCCACATCTATATCTAGATTCACAGAGGTCCATGCCAGCAGACATTCTACACATTTTTCCAAAAAGCTGGAAGGAAACTGATTTGATGAGACTCAGTTAAAAACATAATTTTATGTTTCTTTATAAAGTTGCTGGCTGTTTATTATGAAGCCATTTAAAGTGTTTTCTTTGGTAGTTCACATACACCACACATCGTGGTCAGGAGACTGTAGATGTCAGATGGGTGTGGTCTGTATCCTTGGGTGAGTTCAAAGCTCAGTTGGGGAGGGTGGCATTTCAGGCACTATATTTATACCTTTTAGTCTGTTACTCACATGAGCCCACTTTGTTTTAATAGAGAGGAAGGTGTGTTAGCATGAGGCAGGAGGTATTTCTTTAAAAGGCCAGGAAGAGTGCCTCTCGTGGCAGTGCTGTCTTTTCTTGCTTTAAATGAAAAGACTCAGTCAAAAGTTAATAAGCATTTTATTGACCATAAAATAATGTCTCATGCCCAAGACTGCACAAAATCTTATGAGGGGCCCCCAAGACGTGGAGTTTTAGGAGTTGGACATTACTTAGAGACTAAACTAGCACCAACACTAATTAATGTTTCTTCTCTACCTGTTAAGTGTAGAGTGCAGAACAGTAGTTCTCAACCCTGGCCACTCATTTAAAAAAGACAACAACAAAAAAAACAGGGGCTTCAAAAAGTCCCAGTACTTAGGTCTCACCTCAGACCAATTACAGAGTATGAGAATGGGCCCCAGATAAAAGTCATTTTAAAAAGTTCTCTAAGTGACTCTAATGTCCACTGTAACCAGCTCTACTTAATGTCTTCCCAACACAAGGGTGACTAAAAAATTAAGGTTTCTGATTGTGATGTATGGAATGACAATTTTATGAGTCAACAAAGGTCTGGAAGTTCAAATAGGAAAGGAAATGGTATCACCAGTAATGTCTCCCTTACCAAAAGTATGAAATATTGTACTAGACAAGTTTAATAGCATGCATTGAAAAACAGTATTTCTTGCTTTCATATTTTAAACTCAGAACATTAGTGAATATTTTCAGCCATTAAGAAAATCCTCTTTATGAATATTCAGTATGTATAATATACTGAAAATACACAGTAAACATAACATACTGCTTTTCTTTATTTCTTTTTACCCCTCCCTATAACAATAGCAGAGTAAGAACGTAAAATCCCCTTGGGCAACGTTGACACAGGGGCTGACCAGCTTTCAAGAATCTATTCTTTAGAACTGTTACTGCCATTAAAAATTATAATAATGGTGCTATCTAAAATTTATTGAGTTCTTACTATGTGGTAGCAACTGTGCTAAGAAATTTACAAATATTAATGTGGTCATCCTGGTCCAAAAAGCGGTGTGTGCTATTATTCTCCTCATTTTAAAGATGTGGAAACTGAGGAAACTCAGAGGAACCTAACCTGTCCTAAGTATCGATACTTGGCTGGTAACTGGCAGTGTTGAAATTTAACTGTATTCTGTTTGCTCCAGAGCCCGTGGCCATAACTGCTATGCAAACTGCTTCCAGGGGAGCAGTAACCTACCAGAGTGTACCAGGGATGGGATGACTAGGAGTCAGGTGTTTCTCCACAAACAGCGCTACTGCTTGGAGATAAGAAGACAGTAATAAGCAGATTTACGTTTTCAAAGGTGCTACAGGATGACCACTAGCAGTCCCTGAGATCTGGCACAGCACAAAATCTCACTCATTCATGTCCATTATACTTTCATAGTTCAGAATAAAACACTAAAATGGCCTTGCCACACTTGGGGGTGATTATTTAATTAGAGGTTTTAATTAAAAATACATAAAACTAACAAAAAAAGATTGAACAAGGGCATGCAAACACGTACCGTGCTCTAATCTTTCATAGTCTGAATCCAGGAGAAATGTTTTAAAGCGATTAGACACATAGTGGAAAGCCAAGAACTTTAAGTAATAGAGATTGAATTCAAACTCAGTTGGATACTGGTTGTGAACCTGAAACACACAAGGCAAAGAAAAGAATAAGAATTAAATGGAACAAAAAGTGGATGCCATGGCACTGAACACTGACTGAAATGCATGGGAGACCATTTGGTGACTCAGTCAACTGAATCCCTAACAGGAGTGGAGGTGGGAAGTGAACCAGGCCTTTGCCAGATACCATGCTAGGGGGTTTTACAAGCATAATCTCATATAATCTCCATAACAACACTACAAGATACGCATTATTTTTTGCTGGATTTATTGAGCAAAAATCGACATATAACATTGTGTAAGTTTAAAGTGTACAACACAGTAATTTAATACTCAAATCTATTATAAAATGATTACCATGTTAGTGGTAGTTAACACCTCCATAACCTCATATGATTACCTTTTTTTTTTTTTTTTGGTGGTGAGAACATCTAAGATCTACTTTCTTAGCAACTTTCAAGGATATAATACAGTAATACTAACTATAGTTGCCATGGTGTACAGTGGACCCCCAGAACTTACTCCTCTTAAGTCTGGAAGACAAACATCTCCCATCTGCCACCTCCCCACAACCCCCAGCCTCTGGTAACCACCATTCTACTCTGTTTTTGTGAGTAAGGCTTTTTAAGGTTTTACCTATAAGTGAGATCATACAGTATTTATCTTTCTCTGACTTATTTCACTTAGCATAATTCTCTCAGGGTTTATCCACACTGTTGCAATGGCAGGATTTACTTTTTTCTCACGACTGAGTGATATTCTAATGTTTATGTATATAATGTTTATATTTATAACATATGTTATATATATGTTATCCTTTCACCTGTAGATGGATACTTAGGTCATTTCTTGACCATTGTGAAGAACGCTACAGTGAAGTATCTCTGAGGTAACGATTTCATTCCCTCCAATGTATCCAGAAATGGGACTGCTGGGTCACACGGTAGCTCTATTTTAATATTCTGAGGAGCCTCCGTGTTGTTTTCCGTAGTGACTGAATCAATTTACATCCCTACCAGCAGCACACAAGAGCTCCCTTTTCTCTGCCTCCTCTCCTGCACTGTTACCGTTTGTCTTTTTGATACTAGCCATTCGAACAAGTGTGAAGTGACGTCTTGTGATTTCAATTTGCACTTTCCTGATGATTACTGGGGCTTCCCTGGTGGCTCAGAGGTTAAAGCGTCTGTCTGCAATGCGGGAGACCTGGGTTCGATCCCTGGGTGAGTGAACACTTTTTCATATACCTTTGGCCATTTGTATGTCTTTGGAAAAATGTCCGTTCAGATCCTTTGAAGAGAGGTATTCTCACCCACCCCCAACCCTGTACGGATGAGGAGGCTGAAGATGAGCAGGATTAAGTAATTTGCCCAAGGTCACTTATAGTAATGAGAGAGCCCAGATTTGAATCCTGGCTTGTTAGGCTCCTCAGTCACTGTCTCATTTACTTCATACTGTGCTAGATACTTGACAAATACAAATTATTGTATGCCGTGGTCCTTGCTTTCCAGGCATCTGTGGTGTAACAGTGTGTAATACAACAAGAAAAATTATACTTACAGAAGTTTGGCAGTGAAAGGAATGAGAAGAGAAGGTGGTGGTTTGTGGGGGGACAGCAAGAGTCGTTTTCCTGATAAAAGAAAGGTGTGCCTGTCTGAGGGCAAGGCAGAAGGAGCCAACAGAGAATAAACTGTGGAGAAAGAGCTGATAACTAAGAGAGTAAGGCCCTGGGAAAGCAAGAATGAATGAGGCCAAGGGTCCAGAAGCAGGCAAAAGCCTTAAAAATGAGGCGGAATAGAAGAGTAGACAAGAAGAAAAGTATGTTCAAGTGCCAAGGGTGGGAGGGAAGAGCTTATGCCTTTTAACCTTAATTTTCCATCAGTAACTTAGGTCACTGGAGAGAGGAATAAGGATGAGGGAATGGCATGGGAGGGTGGCAGCAGGGCAGAGCCTGGAACGGTCACTGAGCTGTGCTGTGCTGAAGGCAGACTCTCTGGAGCCGTCTTACGTTGGCAGAAGACAGGCTGATGACCTTGGGACACTCTGGTCCACCCAGCAATCTCACCTCTGGACTGCTCACTCTCTCATGACCAATGAGAGAATTTTGCTTGGTTGAGATAAGTTCCAATCATAATTGTATTTGCTTAAAAGCTGTTTCAAATGAACACTGCAGGCAGGCTGTCTAAAAGCCAGCTTTCCTCTCCATGTTTAATTTGGCAATGTAGACTCACACTTGGTCAGCCAAGAGAGCGGCATATGTGCAATATGTTGATTGCTCAATAGATCAATGGGAGTTTAAAGTCATGATCTGGATACCATCAATTTATCAACCTTTATCACTTGATTAGAAACCTAGATTTCTGTGATGATTAAAGATTTTTTTTTCCCTATTTTTTTTTGGCTTTTACACTGAACTAAAATTTTAGTTCATACATAATGCAAAATAAAATGGAGGCTAAGAAGAATGTATTAAAACAGTCTGACTCTTCTGCATCAGGCTTGCAAACTGTGGGTGGACCTGCTTTCTTGACCTGAGCTACCGTCCTTCCTGTTGCGTCTGGCCTCCCCAGGACAGGGGAACTTTCTGTAGGACAACTGGGGTGTGGCTCTGAATAGTGAGGTAGTGCACCATATTCCAGGTTTTAGAACTTAAACTCTTTAGCCTGAGTTCCTGAATCCATACCACCACCTCAAGGGGCCAGAGTGCACATGATGGAGAGGGGGTGACTGGGCTGTTGGGATAGAAGAAGAAGACTGGTCCAGGATGGAGCTTGGTTCTCTACCATCTGAGAGTCTCAGAGAGAAATCTGCAATGTGTTTGGGTGTGAGCTCCAAGAACAACTTTGCCCCAATAGCCCTTGGAATAAAACTCCGTAATCACAGGCCAGACCCTTGGCTCACTGTATCCAGGGGAAGAGTTCAGGGCAATTTCCACTGACCTAGTCCATGACAATTCTAAAAACTTAAAAAAAAAAAAAATTTATTAAACAAAGCCCCAGAATAACAAAACATTTCTCTCAGTGATTCTTCTCCATAAAAACCACTTGCTGCATATATAACTGTTATCTTTTCTTGATTATTCTGATATTTAATATGCCTAGGAATATGATCTTAATGACCCACTTCTGAGGTAAAGTAGAATGGAAATGATAATGAATATGACCTTAAGTTGAACTTACAGGCACTCAGGGAGATCAGCCGCTAGGACTAGAAGGAAAACTCCTCTACAAGTGGAAAAATGCTCTCACAGACCACTGTGCTGAGTGACTGACCTCACCACAAACCCTGCACTCTACAATTAACGACAGTAAGACTAGACACTTCTTCAAGGCTGCTGGCGCTCGCCCTGCTCGAACTGGAACTGCTGCTTAGAAAACACCCAGGTGTGAGCGCTTGGGGGCACCATGGTGTCTGTGTCCGTGTGGCCATGAAGGCACCTGCAGTTGCTAACTGCTTGGAGTGAAAAACAGTCTGTCCCCATACTGGGGTTAATTATCAGGTCTGTTGGAAGTGGAAGAGAAGATGCTGAACAACTTGGTTCTTTTACTTGGTAGCAACAGTTTTAAGCAACAAGCATGTAAAAATTTCTTCGATGGAAAAAAAATAAATAAAAGTGACCTGAATGCCGGTTGATTAATGCCTAGCTACGTTTGGAATCTGATATTAAGAAACTCAAGGAATTTTCTGAAATGTCTTTTGACTATAATGAAAAATTAAGACCTGATTGTGAATACAAGACAAAAATCTCGTGCTTAGACTTCTAGTAAATACTCTCTCCATTTAGTCCTACATCCCAGAAACTGAGTTTGTCCAGTTAATCGGCTCCCCTCCCCTTGTCAACAGGACACCCGGACTCTCCTCCCGTACCCCACCACAGTGCTCTCCACAAGGCACAGGACACACACAGGCTTTCTCCTCCTCCTGTTAAGTATCACTGTGATAGAGGAAATGGGATCAAGGGCAGAGACGTCCTCTAAGGACATACTACAGGGAACGAGTGAGAGTTTAGAGGTTTGTTGGCCACTTTTTAAAAAATTTTAATGAGGTATAATTGACATACGATAAGCTGCATATACTTAAAAGTGTAGAATATGCTACATTCTAACATCTCCATACACCTGTGAAGCCATTGCCACCATCAATACAGTGAACCTACCAACCATAACTCCCCAAAGTTTCCTGCACCCTCCTCTGCAAGCAATGACTGATTTGCTTTTTGTCACTATGGGTTAATTTGTACCTACTTAAACTTTATTATAGGGCTTCCCTGGTGGCTCTGTGGTAAAGAATCTGCCTGTCAATGAAGGAGATGTGGGTTCACTCCCTACGCTGGGAACATTCCCTGGAGAAGGAAATGGCAACCCACTCCAGTATTCTTGCCTGGATAATCCCATGGACTGAGGAGCCTGGCAGGCTACAGTCCATGCGGTCGCAGAAGAGTAGGACACAACTTAGCAAGTGAACAATAAGAACTTTATATAAACGGAATGAGAAATGTGTACCCTTTTTGTGTGTGTCCTTCCTTCACTAAGCATAATTATTTAAGACGCATCTATGTTGTTGGGTTTTCAGTAGTAAATTCCTTTCTATAGCTAGATAGTATTCCACTACATGGATATCCCACAGTTTGTTTATTCATTCACCTGTGGATGGACAGGTGGATGGTTGCTTCTAGATTTGAGGTTATTACATATAATGTTGCTGTGAACAGTTATGTATGAGTCTTTTTGTGGGCATAAAGCCTTCGTTTCTCTTGTGTAACTGCCTAGGGATGGAAAGATGAGTCATATACTAGATAGGTATGTTGAACTTTTAAAGAAATGGTCAAACTGTTATCTCAATGGTATAATTTTATATTCCCGCCAGCAGTGTTAAAAAATTCCAGTTCCTCTACATCCTTGTCAACACTCCAGGCAGTCAGTTTTTAAATTTTAGTCATTAAAATAGGAATATAGTAGTTAAATAGCTACGTAGTAATGATTTTAATTTGCATTTCCTAATGACAAATGATAAAAGTATCTTTTCATTTGCTAATTTTCCATCTGTATATTTTTGAAGTCAGTATAAATGTTATGCTATTTTAAAAAATAGGTTGGTTGTTTCTTAAATACTGAGTTTTGAGAATCCTTTATATATACTAGATATAAGTCCTCTAGCAGATACATGATTTGCAAATGTTTTCTCCCACTCTGTGATTTGTCTTTTCATTTTTTTAACAGTGATTTTGAAAAACAAAAGTTTTTAACTTTGACAAAGTCTAATTTATCTAAGGGAGGCCTGGTGTGCTGCGATTCATGGGGTTGCAAAGAGTCAGACACAACTGAGTGACTGAACTGAATTGGCTGAATTTATCTAATTTATTTTTTCCTTTTATGGATGATGCTTTTGGTGTTGAATCTAAGATATCCTTGTCTCATAACCCAAGATCACAAGGATTTCTTCCCATGTTTTCTTCTAGAAGTAGAGTATTATGACCCCTTTGGAATTAACTTTTATTTGGATGCAAGGTATGGGTCAAAAGAAATGACCCATTTTCCATTTTGCATCTGGATCCAATTGTCCAATTGTCCAAAATCCAATTGTCTGATACCATTTGTGGAAAAGACTCTTTTCTACCTATTGTTTAGACATTGTTTTATTGAAAAATTTTTGTTGAAGTGTAGCTGATTTACCATTTTGCATTAGTTTCTGGCGCGTGGCGAAGTGATTATTTATCTATATAGACACACACACATATATGTATGTGTGTACATATATATGTATGGGCTTTCCTGGTGGCTCAGCTGGTAAAGAAGCTACCTGCAATGCGGGAAGCCAGGGTTCAATCCCTGGGTTGGGAAGATCCCCTGGAGAAGGGAAAGGCTACCCACTCCAGTATTCTGGCCTAGAAAATTCCAAAGACTGTATAGTTCATGGGGTCACAAAGAGTTGGACACAACTGAGCACCTTTCACATACACATACATCATATATATATTTATACACACACACACACATATATTCTCTTTCATATTCTTTTCCATTATGGTTTATTACAAGACATTGAATATAGTTCCCTGTGCTATACAGTGGGGCCTTGTGGCTTAACTATTTTATATATAGTAGTTTGCTAATCCCAGACTCCTAACTTATCCCTACCCCACCCCCTTTCCCCTCTGGAAATCATTTTTTTGGTCTGTGTCTGTGAATTGGTTTCTGTTTTGTGAGTATGTTATTGTTATCATATTTTCGATTCCACAAATAAGTGATATATTTACCTATTAGTTTTGCATCTTTGTAAAAAATCAGTTGTCCATATATCATATTATATATGGAACTATTTCTGGACTGTCTATTCTGTTACGTTGATCTATTTGTCTGTCTTTATACCAATTATCCTGTTTTGATTACTACAGCATTATAATAAAATCAGATAATGTTAGTCCCCCAATTTTGTTCTTTTTCAAAGTTGTTTTGGCTATTCTAGATCCTTTGCCTTTCCATATGGATTTAATTGAATTAAGTTTGCCAGTTTCTACAAAGTAGCACCCTAGGAGTTTTATTATGATTACATTGAATCTTTAATTTGGGGAAACTGATATTTTAACATCAAGTTTTCTGGTCCATGAACAACAGGTATTTCTTGATTTATTTAGTAAATATTTTCTTTTTGTTTTCTCTTAGTAATATTTTATAGTTTGTGTCTAGGTCGTTAATGTATTTTGCTAGATTTCTTTCATTTTTTTGATACTGTGGTAAATAGCAGTATTTTTAAATTTCAATTTTCCTATGGTTTATTGCTAACATTGATTTTTGTATATTGAGCATGTATTCTGCAGCTTTGCTAAACTCATTTATTTTAGTATCATTTTTCTTTTTTTGGAGGTAGAGTCCATAGATAATCACGTTGTTTGTGAATAAAGCTAGTTTTACTTCTTCCTTTCTAACGTGGGTGTCTTTATTATTATTTTCTCGCCTTACTGCATGGCTATTAAGTTTAGTACAATGTTGAATAGAAGTGGTGAAGCAGGCATTCACATCTTGTTCCTCATCTTAGGAGGAAAGCATTCAATCTTTCACTATTAAGTATGATATTAGCTGTGGGTTTTTTTTTGTTTTTGATACTGTTTATAGTTTAAGAGAATTTCTGAGAATTTTCATAAGGAAGGGATTTTATATTTTGTCAGCTTTTTCTCTGCATCTATTGAAATGATTGTATGGGTTTTTTTTTTTTTTTTTAGTCCCTTAATAAGTTTTTTTAGCTGCACTGGGTCTTCGTTGCTGTGCACAGGCTTTCTCTGGTTACGGTGAGTGGGGGCTACTCTTGTTGCAGTATGCAGGCTTCTCATCGTGGTGGCTTCTCTTGTAGAGCATGGGGTCTAGGCTTGCAGGCTTTAGTAGCTGTGGCACTCAGACTCTGCAACATGGGCTCAGGAGTTGTGGTGCACTGGCTTAGTTGCCCTTTGGCATGTGGGATCTCCCCAGACCAGAGATCGAACTTGTGTGCCCTGCACTAGCAGGCAGATTCTCAATCACTGGACCACTAGGGAAGTCCTAGTTCCTTAATATGGTGAGTTACACTAATTGATTTCAAGTGTGAAACTGACTGCATTCCTAGAATAAACCCCATTTGACCATGGTATCAGAGAAGGCAATGGCACTCCACTCCAGTACTCTTGCCTGGAAAATCCATGGATGGAGGAGCCTGGTGGGCTGCAGTCCATGGGGTCACGAAGAGTCGGACACGACTGAGCGACTTTCCTTTCACTTTTCACTTTCCTGCACTGGAGAAGGAAATGGCAACCCACTCCAGTGTTCTTGCCTGGAGAATCTCAGGGACAGGGAAGCCTGGTGGGCTGCAGTCTATGGGGTCGCACAGAGTCGGACACGACTGAAGCGACTTAGCAGTAGCAGCAGCAGACCATGGTATGTCACTTTTAAAATATATTGTTGAATTTGATTTGCTGAAATTCTGTTTAGAAAATTTGAATCTATGACCATCAGAGATACTGATCTATAGTTTCCATTTTTCTTTGTCAGACCAAGGTAATGCTGGCCTCATACACTGAGTGGCTTTTTGCTTAAATTTTCTGGAAGAGTTTTTGTAGAATTGCTATTATTTCTTCCCTGGCTTCTCTGTTAGCTCAGTTGGTAAGGAATCTGCCTGCAATGCAGGAGACCCTGGTTCAATTCCCAGTTGGAAAGATCCACTGGAGAAAGAATAGGCTACCCATTCCAGAATTCTTGGCTTCCCTTGTGGCTCAGCTGGTAAAGGATCTGCCTGCAATCCAGGAGGACCTGGGTTCAACCCCTGGGTTGGGAAGATCCCTGGAGAAGGGAAAGGCTACCTACTCCAGTATTCTGGACTGGAGAGTTCCATGGACTATATAGTCCATGGGGTCACAAAGAGTAGGGCATGATGGAACGAATTTTACTTCCTTAAATACTTGGTAGAATTTGCCAGTTAAGTCACTGAGGCCTGAAGCCATCTTTCTACGTGGAAAGGTTTTGACTACAATTTCAATTTCTTTACTAGACACAGGCCTATTCAGGTTATATATCTGTTCTCGAGTGAGTGGGATAGTTTGTGTCTTTCAAAGAATCTGTCCATTTGAACTAAATTTTTAATTTTACTGATGCAAAATTGTTCACAATATTCCCTTATGCTGCCTTTACTATCTATAGAATCTGTAGGGATGTCATCTTCTTCATTGCTAATACTGGTAATTTGTGTTTTTTTTTCCTTTCAGTCTGGCTAGAGGTTTATTAATTTTACTGATCTTTTCAAAGAAAAGCTTTTGGTTTCATTAGTTTTCTTTATTGTTGGCTATGACTTGCCTAAAGGCAAGTCTGCTTCAAATAAATTTAGCTGTACTGTATTATGCAGAACTGGGAATGATAGGCATCTCAGGCTATAAATTAATTCTATGTGAGCATTTCCCCAAATATGCTGATGAACAGAGTTTTAGGCCTCTTTCAATCATCATCTGGATTCTGTTGTTCAAAACAATTTTGTATTTATCTTGATAAAGAGAAAAAATATATACAGATTTAAAATATTAGGACTAAGCTGTTTGAGGTATTTTTGGTTTTATTTTTCATTAAGTACTAAAACCTGCCAATTTCACTTATTTATAAGAAGAGAATATGAAATGGAATCTGGAGAAATATGAATTTATAGGGTTTTACTTTTTGCCCATATGCCATTAAGTACTTTGTAAAATTTAAAGACTCATAAAAATAAGCTATGACTCAAATCCCAGGAAAAATCAACATTTTGGGAATAAAATATAATACGTTAAAATTGGATTTTATTTCAGGAATTACAAATATTAAGCTACAAGAGAACCTGTATTTAATGGTATCAACATTTTAAAAATTATGAGTATACTAGACACACCCTAGAAAAAACAGGTAGCTAATACTAGTTTTTGTTATTTCACAGATTAAGATTTAACAAACATTAACTGTATACCTTCTGTGCCAATCATTTCACATAAGATTTTTAATCCTTCTGAGATATATATATATATATATATATAAACATATATAAAGAAACTGAAGTACAAAGAGGTTAAATAATTTGTTAAAGATCAAAAATTAGTAAATGAGACTAATATGCAAACTCAAACGTACTTTATGGGCTCAAACATTAAAAGCTTTTAACGTGCAATTGCTTTGTTATAAAACAGCTTAGAGTATGCCAGTTTTGCCAGTTTTGAGTTGACTGGGAAGCAGGCAGACACTAGAAACTCTTGAATATACCATGAATCCATTAAATGCAGTTATTTTGCCAATACTCATGGATACATTTTAGAGTAAATGACCTATGTGAGGGGGCAGCTTAGCTGCTCAAATATGTACTCAAGGGAAAGCTCACATCTCTGAAAGGCAAATAGCTTTTCTCTTTGGAATAGGACCTAGCATAGTGCTGGCATGTGATAACTGTGAGGAGAATCCTATCATAAAGTCAGACAGAGTGAGTCAATTTACAAACTGAATAAACTTCAAAGGCAAAGTTATAACTGTTACTTGTTTTTCTCTAAGTAGGAAATAATGAGAAAGTCCTAAGATGCACTCGAAGATTTAATCTAGTGCTGGAATAAAGGAGATACTTTCCGACATGCCATGTTTTCAAATTCATACTTTACGTATTTTCCCCCCTTACTTTTAGAAAGAAATTTTAGGTAATTAAAACAAATTTTTTGGATGTGTTTTCCTTCTAAGTTTGGTTCAACTATTTTAAGAAAAGGAAGCATCCTGTAATGATATCATCAGAGCTAAGCCAATTTCTTTTAGAAGCAACAAAAAAATCTGCCAGATGTTGCTATTATGAAACAGTGATCCAGCATTTATAATTCATCTGACACCTGGATATACTGGCGTAAACAATGGCTTTTTATATGATGAGGCAGTTCTAATTTAAGATCAGTGCTTCATCTGTTTTCTTTGTAACTCTATTAGCACTAATGGGCAAGTCTAAGCATACGGCCTTTTGGCATCCAGTGTGTTACAAACGGTTAATAAGCAGTGGACACATTCCACCTGGGAAAGTTTCGCTTGCTGCTGCATAATTTTGCACTTATTTTTTAAAATGTTCTTGGGCCTGGCTCTGTTTTGTGCTCCTGAGAGACTGAGGATAGCACTAATTCGAACTGTCTGGCAAAGGAGAGTCATGTAGAGCGTTAGTGTTCACTTGAAAGGTATTCCAAGAAGGCATTTTCTAATGCCTAAAACCAGTATGTAAGAGATGAGGAAACACTACCATATAATTAAGTCAGCAAGAATCAAAAGCACTATCTGTTAACTACAGTCCCCTGTTTTTGAATGAATATATAATCCCTTTCAGCACAAAATAATCTACTTCACCAAAACTATCACAGCCAAACATTCTTTAAATACTGCAATTAATGTCATATACTCACTTTGCCATGACTTGCCTGCACTCAGGTAATTATGTTAGGGTACTAAGTTGAGGGTTCAGACAAATTTTTAAAAATTTATATTTTAATTGTTTTTTTTTTAAACATGGTACAACCAGATTTGAAATCATACTAAAGGGTCTTTGGATCCTGTGAAGCACTCACCTGCAAGTAATTGAGCTTTCATTAAGTCAACTTTTGTTTTCAATTTCAGAACTGACTGGTTTATACAGAATATTTGCATTTTAACTCTTGTGTAAAATAAGAAAGTTCCAAAAATTAAACATATGCCCCATGTTACTTTATCTAACTTAACAATACACAGTTTGAGCATCTGCTGTAATGAATTCTAAAGGTAACAGATGTAATTCATACTTCATTTTCGTTTATGTTGAGTTGGTTTGGTTACCCCACGAAAGAGGTACTTGTAGAACACAGGTTACTTTCCAACATGCTTCCGTTCAACTCATCCCACCCCAACAATAAAATACAAGCATTACATTTCAAGTAATTATTATTATACTTGGGACACAATGATATTCCCATCTGTGAGGACAGTGTGTCTTATATGAGAATACTCCATGACTCTGCTTGTGAGTGGATTCTTTTGCTGACGCGAATATTTAGGTATGCAGAGCTCTGCAAGGTGAATGTGGGTGTTTAACACCTTTAATAGTGTGTTTAACTGAAGCCAAGTTCAGCCACACAGACACATCCCCTAGCAACTCTCCCTCAAGTAAAGAAAAGGGATTTTTAAAAGGTACAAAGTCGAAAAGGAGGTGGGGAGAAAGGGAGCAGGAGACAGGAGAAGATCAAGAAAATTCTGAAAGATGGAAAATTTAAGAATAGCAGAAAATGACAGAAGATAAGAAGCTATACTAGAATGCCTGTAGGATGAAAATGATTTGAAAAGTAAGAGTTTGCTCTGTAAACCCAAAAAGTCTCAGAAGCCCAAGTGCTATAAAGGGGTAAGTGTTACCCCCTTTATGGGGTTGCTCAGTCGTGTTGGACTCTTTGCTACCCCATGGATTGTAGCTCACGAGGCTCCTTTTTCCACGGAATTCTCCAGGCAAGAATACTGGAGAGGGTTGTCATTCCCTTCTCCAGGAGATCTTCCTGATCCAGGGACTGAACCCGGGTCTCCTGCATTGCAGGCAGATTCTTACTGTCTGAGCCACCAGGAAAGCCCATAAAGGGGTGAAATCGGGGCTAAAAATAAGAACAGTTGTAAGTCTAGAGAGGCAGTGCCAAGACTTCCAGGGTCCTTTCCTACCCCATGAAGTCATGTGACTACCTTCTTGCAGGCAAGAGACTAAAGGTTTGTTGTCTTGAAAAACCAAACTTGGTAAGTTCTGGACTTGGGGACACCTGTGCACAAGTATATTAATGATGAGACTGACAATGTATGGAAAAAGTAAAAACCTGCATACTTCACTGGGATTTCCCTGGGCCTATTTCCTGCCGAACTTCCAGAAAGCAGGCAACCAGCTTTATAAGATTGCTCTGGGTATCACACTGGCAAGTTTTTCTTTAGAGAAACTAGAGAGCAGTTGTCTTTTTTTAGAACTCCAGTTTACTGACAGGTTGGAGTTACTATTTAAAATATTTTTTTTTCAGGTTCATTGAAGTACACTTTAAATATAGTAAAATTTTCCTATTTTAAGCATACAGGTTGACTCGTTTTGGTCACACGTTTGTGTAATTGTGGTGGTGTAACTGCCACCACGATGAGGATGCAGAATAGTTCCCTCACCCTCTGAAGCTTGCTCATGCCCTTTGGGAGCTGACTCCCTGCCCTGACCGCCGGTTCCAGGCGACCACCGATCTATTTTTCAACCACTATTTTGCCTTTTGTAGGATATCCTCTAAGCATAAGAGTGTGTAGTCTGTAGTCTTTTTAACCTATTTTTCTCCCTGGTTTTAATGAGAAATAGTTGGTACACATCACTGTAAAGGTTTAAGGCACAGAGCGTGGTTGTCTGACTTACATACATCATGAAATGATCACCACAATGTATTTAGCTCACATCTACCATCTCAGACAGAGAAAATAAGAAAACCAAATTCTCCTTGTGATGAGATTTCTCTTTTTTCATGGACCATGCTTTTGACACGTCCATGTTGTATTATTTCATTCCCTTTGCTTGCTGATTAATATTCCACTGTAAGCATATACCAGACTCAGTTCATCTGTTCACCAGCTGATGGATAATGGTTTTTCATGATACCCTTTTATAGTCATACCTATTCTCTTCTCCCCACTATCTCCACACCCTCACAATCAATAATTAATCTCTATAATTTTGTCATTTTTGAAAATGTTATGCTAACGGAATCATAGTGTGTGACCATTTGAGACTGCTTACTCAACATCATGCTCTTGAGATCCATTCATATTGTTGCCTGTTATCAGCAGCTCAGCCCTTTTTATTGCTGAGCAGTATTCTGTGGTGTGGATGTACCATAGTCTGTTTAGCCATTTACCTATTTTAAGACATTTCGTCCCCTCTCCCCTGCAATTTCTGGCTATTATAAATAAAACTTCTATAACGATACTTTCATATTTGAGCTGAGTTTCCTATAAAAAGCATGTGTTAGGTCATGTTATGTTTAGACTGTCTCCATTTAATGCAATTATTGATGTGTTAAGGCTGAAGTCTGTCACTTTACATTTTGTCTTCAGTTCTATATTTTTTTTTCCTTTGTTTATTTTCCTGCCTTATATGGATTACTTGAACATTTTTTAGAATTCCATTTTGACTTATCTATAGTGTTTTTGAGAGTATATCCTTATATAGCTTTTGTAGTGGTTGTTCTAGATATTACACTACATATATTGTTATGGTCAACCAGTGTTGGTATTTTACCAGCTTCAGTTAAGTGTAGAAACCTTACTTGCCTTCACATCCCTTTGTGCTCCTCCATTTCCAGTTGTCTTAACTATTTCCTCTACCTATATTGGGAACATCAAATAGTGTTATAATTTTTGCTTCAAGAATAACTTAGGGAACTCAAGAGAAAAGTATATTGTGTTTCAGTTCAGTTCAGTCACTCAGTCGTGTCCGACTCTTTGCGACCCCATGAATTGCAGCACGCCAGGCCTCCCTGTCCATCACCAACCCCCAGAGTTCACTCAGACTCACATCCATTGAGTCAGTGATGCCATCCAGCCATCTCATCCTCCGTCGTCCCCTTCTCCTCCTGCCCCCAATCCCTCCCAGCATCAGAGTCTTTTCCAGTGAGTCAGCTCTTCGCATGAGGTGGCCAAAGCACTGGAGTTTCAGCTTCAGCATCATCCCCTCCAAAGAAATCCCAGGGCTGATCTTCAAAATGGACTGGTTGGATCTCCTTGAAGTCCAAGGGACTCTCAAGAGTCTTCTCCAACACCACAGTTCAAAAGCATCAATTCTTTACCCACATTTTACTTTCTGTTCTTTTTTCCTTCCTGATATCCCAAGATTCCTTCTTTTATCATTTATTTTCTACTTGAAAAATTTCCTTTAGCAATTTAGGTCAATGATCCATTTCAGGCAAATTTCTGTGAATGATGTAAGAATTCGGGGTTCATAGTTTTCTATACAGATATCCAGTTATTCCATTACCATTTGTTGAAATGTTTCCTTTCCCCATGTCTAAGTTTACAATTATGCTTTGGTGGTGGGGGTAGGGGAGAGCTGTCTTTAGAGTCTTAATCCCTTATTGTGGAAGCAGAAGTTAAATTTACTTATTTTATTTTTAAATATTTATTTGGCTGCATTGGGTCTTAGTTGTGGCATGTGGGATCTAGTTCCCCAACCAGGGATAGAACCCAGGCCCCCTGCATTGTGAATGCAGAGTTTTAGCCACTGGGCCACCAGGGAAGTCCCTAAACTTACTTATTTTAAACTTTATTTCATGCTGTGAAATCTGAGGATGTCACTTCAACATGTTGGAAAAAAGGAACCATTACAAACTTTCATTTTAGCTGAAAAAAATTAATTTTAGGATAAAAATGTGAAAACAAAAATATGGATATTTTCAAATGCCTATGGATAATATCTTAAAGAAGCTTATAAACAAACGGCCTATTCTCAGTGTAATTCTTATGTAAGAAAAGCTTGATGGGGGAATGCCCTGGTGGCTCAGTGGTTAGGACTCTGCACTGTCAGTGCTGAGGGCCTGGGTTCACCCCTGGTCAGGGGACTAAGATTCCTGCAAGCTGTGTAGTGTGGCCAAAAAAAAAAAAAAAAAACAACCCCCCAAAACTTGACATGGGTTCAGTTTAATTCTTATTTAAAAAAGTCTGCATGAGTGACTTTACCTGCCACTCCTCTCATTGAAGTATATTTTTAAAAAATATCCTTTTCCATTACGTTTTATCCTGGGAGACTGAATATAGTTTCCTGTGCTATATACGATAGGACTTTGTCATTTATTCATTCTAAATGTAATAGTTTGCACTGACCAATTCCAAACTCTCAATCTACCCTTCTTCCTCCCCACACCTTCCTTGCAACCGCAAGTTTTATTTCTATGACTGAGTCTATTTCTGTCTTGTAGATAAGCTCATTTGTGCCGTATTTCAGATTTCACACATAAGTGACACCACATGGTACCTGTCTTTCTCTTGCTGACATGCTTAGTATAATAATCTCTAGTTGCATCCATGTTGCTGTAAATGGCATTATTTCATTCTTTTTTATGGCTAAGTAGTATTTCATTGTATGTTATGTACCACATCTTTCAGATCAGATCAGTCGCTCAGTCGTGTCCGACTCTTTGCGACCCCATGAATCGCAGCACGCCAGGCCTCCCTGTCCATCACCAACTCCTATCCATTCACATTTAGGTTGTTTCCATGTCCTGGCTATTGTGGATTGTGCTGCTATGAATTTAGGGGTGCATGTATCTTCTTGAATTATAGTTTTGCCCAGGTATATGCCCAGGAGTGGGATTACTGATCATATGCTAATTCTGGTTTTAGGTTTCTGATGAACTTCCACATTGTTTCCACAGTGGCTGCA
Source organism: Bos javanicus (assembly GCF_032452875.1). Classification (NCBI taxonomy): domain Eukaryota; kingdom Metazoa; phylum Chordata; class Mammalia; order Artiodactyla; family Bovidae; genus Bos; species Bos javanicus. The sequence goes on along the minus strand of NC_083882.1, from coordinate 42,953,082 downwards.
CCAACGTGCACTTCCACCAACAGTGCAGGAAAGTCCCCTTTTCTCCACACCCTCGCCACCATTTGTCATTTGGGGACTTTAATGGTGGCTGGTGTGACGGGTGAAGGTGGTTATCTCATTTCAGTTTTGATTTGCATTTCTCTAATGATTAGCAATACTGAGCATCTTTTCATGTGCCTACTGGCCATCTGTATATCTTCTTTGAAGAAATATGTCTATTAAGGTCTTCTGCCCATTTTTCCATTGGGCTGTTTATTTTTGTTGTTGAGTCATATGAGCTGTTTGTATATTGTGGAGATTAAACCCTGTTGTTCACATCATTTGCAAATATTTTCTCCCATTCAGTAGGTTGCCCTCCCCCCTGCCTTTTTTTTTTTTTTATGGTTTCCTTTGCTGTGCAAAAGCTTGTAAGTTTGATTAGGTCGCATTTGTTTATTTTTATTTCTATTGACTTGAGAGACTGACCTAAGAAAACAACAGTACAGTTTATGTCAGAGAATGTTTTGTCAATGCTCTCTTCTAGGATTTTTATGGTGTTATGGTTAAATCTTTAAGCCATTTTGAGTTTATTTTTGTGTATGGTATAAGGGTGTGTTCTAACTCCACTGATTTACATGCAGCGTGCTTCCTTTGTCAAAGATTAACTGACGGTAGGTAGGTGTGTGGATTTATTCCTGGGCTCTCTATTCTATTCCATTGATCTATATGTCTGTTTTTGTACCAATATCACAATTTTGATTAATGTAGCTTTGTAGTATTATCTGAAATCTGGAACAGTTAGGCTTCCTACTTTGTCTTTTTCCCCTCAGAATTACTTTGGCAATTCTAGATCTTTTATGATTCCACACAAATTTTAGGATTACTTATTCTAGTTCTGTGAAAAATGTCATGGGTAATTTGATAGGGATTGTATTACTTTTGTAGATTGCTTTGAGTAGTACTGCCATTTAAACAATATTAATTCTTCCAATTCAAGAGCACAGGATAGCTTTCTATTTCTGTGAAGCCTCTTTAAATTTCCTTTATTAATATTTTACAGTTCTCAGTGTATAAGTCTTTCATCTCCTTTGTCTGGTTAATTCCTAGTATTTTTTTTTTTTTTTGAGGGGGTGCAGTTTAAAAAATTATTTTTTACACTACCTTTCTGATATTTATTGTTAGTGTAAAGAAATACAACCAATTTCTGAATGTTAGTCTTGTATCCTGCTACTTTGCTGAATTTATTAGATCTAGTAGTTTTTGTATGGTGTCTGTAGTGTTTTCTATACATAGTACCACATCATCTGCATATAGTGACAATTTTACCTCTTCCTTTCAATTTGGATACCTTTTATTTTTCTTGTGTGATTGCTGTGGCTAGGACTTCCAATACTACATTGAATAAGAGTGTGAGTGGGCATCCTTGTTCCAGATTTTAGCTTTTCACTGTTGAGTATTATATTGGCTATGGGTTTGTCATAAATAGCTTTTATTATGTTGTGATATGTCCACTGTAACTCACTTCAGTAAAAGTTTTTATCATGAATGGATGTTGAATTTTGCCAAATGGTTTCTCTGCATCTACTGAGATGATCATGTGGTTTTTGATTGTCTTTGTAATGTGATGCGTCACACTGATTTGCATATGTTGAACCATTTTTGTAAGCTTGGGATGAATCTCAAATGAAGAAGGTGTATCATCTTTTTTTCTCTGTGTTGTTGGATCCAGTTTGCTAACATTTGTTGAGAATTTCTACATCTATATTCACCAAAGATATTGGCCTGTAATTTTCTTTTTTAGTGGTATCAGGGTAACTAATGGTGGCTTCATATAATGTCTTTGGGACTGTTCCCTCCTCTTCAAACTTTTGTAAGAGTTTCAGAAGAAATCAGTATAAGTTTTTTGTATATTTGGTAGAATTCACCTTGTGAAGCCATCTTGTCCTAGACTTTTGTATGTAGGGAGTTTTTGTTTTTTTTTTAATTACAGGTTCTTTCACTTCTAGTGACCATTCTGTTCAAATTATCTATTTCTTCTTGATTCAATTTTGGTGAGTTTTATGCTTCTAGAGGGCTTCCCTGGTGGGTCTATGGTAAAGAATACAGGAGACACAGGTTTGATCCCTAGGTCAAAAAGATCTCCTGGAGAAGGAAGTGGCAACCCACTTCAATATTCTTGCCTGGGAAACCCCATGGACAGGGGAGCCTGGTGGGCTACAGTCCATGGGGTTGCAAAATAAGTCAGACAAGACTTAGTGACTAAAAACAACAACAATGTTTCTAGAAGTTGTTCATTTTTTTCTTAGCTTGTTAAATTTGTTGGCATATAATCGTTCATAGTATTCGCTTATGGTCTTTGTATTTCTGTGGTATCAGCTGAGATTTCTCCTTTTTCATTTCTTATTTTGTTTTTTTTGAGGGGTTTTCTCTCTTTTTGGTGAGCCAGGCCAGAAGTTTGTCGATTTTGTTTACCCTTTCAAAGAACCAGCACTTGGTTTTATTGATTTTTTTTCTATTGTGCTTTTTTAATCCCTACATGTTCTTTAAGTGTGAACACCACATTATGAAGACTGTGACTTTAATTGTTAAAGACACACATTTTTATATGCCAAAGACATTAAAAGACAGTTGCTTCATCTAGTATTCAAGTGAATAAACAGTGATATTATTTCAATGCAGGGGTAAAACTGATTGAGAGTACTTACTGAGACAACACAGACATCCAGTAAGGAGCCTTAAAAACCTTTCAAGTGATTTTTGACAGTATTATATTCAAGTTGGTTGTGAGTAATTCTTTATGACACAGAGCCACTGAAAGTTTCTGTCTGCTTTAAAGATTTTTGTAAAAGAGGATAACAGTATCATATCTGAGCATTCAGAAGATTTTACTAGCAATTGTACTTAGGATATCTGAGATGGTCCTGATGAAGGGTAACGAGGGCCTGAATAAGGCTGAACCAGGTGGTCATTCCAATTTTCATGTATTCATTCGTTGTACTTATGTACTGAGGGTGTACTACATTCCAGAGACTGAAATTATAATTAGATATTAGGGTTATGAAGACTAATATGATACAGACCCTGCTCCCAAGAATTCTCAGTAGAAGGCAATATGCATTTATTAATAGATGGATGCTAGTGTATAGATGCTATCAAGGAAGTCTGTAGATGGTTTGTTAGAATACAAAAGAAGAGGCCTCGAAAAGGTTCAAGGATTACCTAGAAAGAATCATGAAATGTAGTGCTGAGAACAGTGCCTGGCATAATAGTAAGTGGTCAAGAAGTATTAGCAATGACTGCAAGGGGGTGGGAGGCAGACAGGGAGGCAGGAAACAGCCTGGTGCACTCGGTTAGCATAGTAAGTGTGAGTTAAGTGTTTCATGAAGAACGTGTATGCCTTCACCTGTCCAGAAGTGAGAAGAGATGCCTGCACATCTCTTGGTCTCAGTTAAGTTTTCTGTTTCACAGACAATGGGCTTCACACTTCTCCTTCATCTATTTGCTGAAAGGAATCCAAATCAAAAGGCTAATATTCCAACAGGAAGCAAATAGATCATTTGCTACAAAGAGTTTAAAAGCATAAGCTCAACCTTGCGGCCAGCTTCTCCAGATGCTGCTCAAATCAATTAAAATTATCCAGTAGGTCTTTAAAAAGCTGTGGAGCAATCAAAAACACAACCTCCAGTGTGTGTGTATGCTGGGAATGGCATCCAGGTGGAGGTGGTGTACAAGTCACTGCTAATGTGTATGGAGTTTGTTTATCGGGTGATAAAACAATCTGAAATTGCTTGTGGTAGTTGTACAAGTCTATGAACATACTAAAAACTACTGAATTATACACTTTAAATAAATTTTTAAAAATATAAAGTGAATTGATAAAGCTGGTGAAGTGATTAATAGAATACAAATCAAAACACAACCATACATAAGATGACCTAGTTCCAAAACTGGTTCCTAAAAATATTTTTACTTTTCCTTTCAATACATACTTGAGGCCAAGGTATTTCAATTTCAAAGAGGTTCACCATTTTGACAAATATGTGTGACATGTCAAAACCCATTCACTGTTGATGAAACACAGCTGAAAGCACGAACCTTGTTCTTCCCAGGCCAATTTAGCCACTGGCGCCAACACCTTCAACCTGCAAACTCAGTGCCATCCAGTTCTCAAGCCCAATCCTGAGACGAAGGTAGGAGGGAGCCGAACATGCACATCTCCCTGTTCCACTGGATTTGACTGCATTACATACCTTTGTTTCTGTCTGGCTCTTTGATTAGTGATGATTATGTCACCCAGTGGAACTCAGCCATTGTTTTCAACCCCAGAGGCTTGCCTGGTCAGGCCCGAATTCTTTCTCAAGGGTTAGGCTCTACCTCTCCTAAATTCTCAGGCACGAGGTAGGGTTTTCCCCAACTGGGAAGATCACGTGTAGGATTTCAAGCCCCACCATCATCTAGAGATTTTTGCTATTCTACACTAGACCAGATCTTCTTAGAGAATAAGTCCAAGTTTGTTCCTCTTCTTGGTAGGTGGTAATTTAGAGTGCTGATCCCTTCACTTGGGGCTTCCCTGGTGGCTCAGTGGTAAAGAACCCACCTGCCATGCAGGAGATGTGGGTTTGATCCCCAGGTTGGGAAATCCCTGGAGAAGAAATTGGCAACCCACTCCAGTATTCTTGCCTGGGAAATCCCATGGACGGAGGAGCCTGGAAGGCTATCGTCCATGGGGTTGCAAAAGAGTAGGACATGACTTAGTGACTAAACAAGAATAACCCCTTCACTTGGGATCAAGCTCAACAACCAGCTCAGCTGTCTTAATTTCAGAAACCAACTAGTTTGAACTTCCCTGGCAGTTCAGTGATTAAGAATTCGCCTGCCAATGAACGGGACGTGGGTTTGATCCCTGGTCTGGGAAGATTCCACATGCTTCAGGGTAATGAAGCCTGTGTGCTGCAGTTACTGAGGCCCTAGCACTCTAGAACACAGGCTTGCAACACGAGAAGCCACTGCAATGAGAAGGCTGCTCGCCGTAACTAGAGAATAGCCCCTGCTTGTTGCAACCAGAGAAAGCCTGTGCAGCAATGAAAACCCAGCACAGCCATAAATAAATAAACAAAAACTAAAAAAGAAGAAACCAACTAGTTCTTTTTCTCTTCCATTTCCAGAAATCTACCGCTGAGATTTCTTCAGGTCTATGGCTGAGTCCATCAGAGTTGTGACATAAAGATGCCTGGCACAGCAATGCAATACTCAATAAATGCTACTTCTGTTCTTTCTTTCGTATCTAGTTGATTTAAACTTGCTCTACTTACCTGGTGTACACAATCTAAGAACTGTAGGAAGACCGGAGTGAAACCACTGCCCTGACAGCTGAGGGTCAAGCTGCTCCGCTGACTGAATTTATGACCAAAAGAGAGCCACTCTTTTTCGACCAGCATCCGGAAGCCTTCAAGCGTCCTATAAAAGGGATCACTGAGTAACTGAACCAGGGAGGTCACCTAGGGCACAAGCAGGTTGGATACTTCATTACTTTCAGTCCCGAAAAGTTCCTATTGCTAAGACAAAGCACTTCATTTTGATGACCGCTTACTCTACAAGCAAAGTATCTGGATGGCAAATTTGTTCACTAACCTGTCCAGGACAACTAACTGTATTAATTCTACAAGCTTTCCATTAAAAAGTAAGACTCATTCATTTTGGTTACATTTTTCTACAGAGAATTAAGAATTTAATCCTTGTCTGGCCAGTTTGCTGACTGTGGCTTTCTCCTAGGTTAATCAACAAGGTGAGAGGCTCAATTCAAACCTACACCTTCTGGGAGATGTAGACTAACGTTTTCCTGTGGATCATACTCATACTTTGGCGTGAGTAAAGAAGGGGCTAACAGAACCAGAGAAAGAACTGACAAAACGCAAGAAAGATGGTCTGTGAACTACACGGCTGGTCACGCTTGCATGGTACCTCTGAGGTGATGCTCTGTGGAGCCTGATGACCTGAGTCAGCGCGCTCAGGCTATGGAGGGCCTAGGAACTCCTGGCACAGAGCTTTTTGATGAATACCAGGCGGTGTTTAACAGAGTACCTTCTCTGCCCATAAACACATTAGTCATTATACAAAAGATTCACCTGCAGAATTTTAAAATAATTCAATTGAAATAGAAATATACAACCATCAGAAAATATGGTTTAATAATTTACTTGTGCAGTGATGTCCCAGCCTTCTTCCAAACACACCAAAACTGAGGAACCATTCTCAAGTACTTCTGAAACAACCACAGCCAGCTGCAGTATCCTATGAAGCTAAGAAAAAGGAACAGAGGCCACATTTAGACCAAGTGCTTTCTGAGCACCAAGGACAGACACACCTGCCATCAACCTTAGATAATCAAACAAGTTAGGGATAAAATACTTCAACAACAAAGAACCATATAAATTTTAAACAATTAAAACTCTTCATCAAAATTAAGATTAAACAATGACACAATTTAAAACAATGTGTTCAAGGGATACATAATGAAATAAATTGAGCTCCTAAGATTCCCCTCAAAGCCGAAGAGCTATTATAATTCTATGGAGTGGCAAAGACAGGTTTTAAGTGGCCCTTGCAATACAGTTATTGGATTTAAAATTTCTTATTATATGATGTAGTATGTTTTATCTCAGAGGGCTGCACAACTTTGTAAATATACTAAAAAGTATTTTTCACTTTTTTCATTTTAACTGAACTGTACACTTTTAAAATTTAAAAAACCTCATACTAGAGAAAATATCCATACCAAAAATCTTAGGAGAAAGAAAAATATTACAGAATATATATAAAATGCATCTCCCTAGAGAAATTATAAAAGATTTTGCTTCTATCAAATGTGAATCGTACACTTCAGTATTTGTACTGTGTATTAAATGAGAAGAAAACTTGCATTTGTGCTCAGCTTTTGAGGCAAGCCAACTGACTCAAAGTCCCTAATGAACAATTAGGTTGTGAGCAGAGCATATAGATCTCAAAACTAAATGTGTAACATTCTGATTTAAAAAAAATTTTTTAAGCCTCATGACATAATTTGGAGAATGAATCCAACTTGGAATTTAAACACCCCCACCAACATATTTTAAAGAGGTAGGCTATTTTAGAAACAGGAACAAGGCACGTGTCCCCTCCAGGAACGGGAAGCTCCTCACCCAAAAGTTCCTATAACACAACTATTAGCAGGCCTGAATTCTCCTGGGCTTAGTTAGCATTTGCTCTAAGATAACTTTTAAATTGCCAATATCCCAAGTGGGACAATGTTTTCCATTGTTTTTAGTCACTAATTTCTGATATGGATCCACCATGAAGTAAGGAGTAAAATGCAGAATAGCAGAAACAGATGGATAGGTTCAGTGGTGGGAACATTTTGGGGCTGGGGCTCATAGCTTAGGAACAGAAGGGAGTACTGATTGCTCAGCTTCCATGGCTACTTCAAAGTATCCTGAATTGCCTTAACAGTAATTAACACAGTCTCATACAGATTTATAGCTAAGTATATATGTGGTTGTTTTCCTGGAGTTTAAGTACCTTGAGAATAGTCACTGCCCTGGGTACTTACATCATTTTCTGGCTTTTTTTTTTTCCCCCTTTTTAGTCCCATGTACTTTTGGAAACAATCCATTTTCTTCCTCAAGCGAGGAAGGGGGGAAAAAAGAGGTCAGAGACTTGGAGGTTGATGTAGACAAGGGAGAGAGGGGATGTACACTCCTGTGGGGGGAGAAGGAGTAATGGACAAGCACGAGGGGCCTAAAGACAAGGCTGTACTGCAGAGAGGCTCTTGGCCAAATGTCTGCATCATTGTCTGAAACATGCATGTCATAAATACCGTTCTTTCTGTGGTTTGGAAGACATGTGGGTTATGTGCTGGCATACCTATTTCCTTAATTTCTCGATAGGAGTTCAATTGAAAACATCACAGGACTGACTTAGCTGAGGGAAGGATAAGTGGTTTTTCCTAAACCTTAAGAAGGCTTCAGGGCATCCAGTGTGCCTTTGATGGGCTGTTTGGGGGATGAATCCAAAATCCAGAGAGATGGAACAGGTAGAGACAAAAAGAAAGTGAGAAAGGAAAAGGCCCTTGGAGCCACATAGAAGTCACGTTCTGTCCTGGATTATCACCATTGACAATGACAGACCAGAAGCCTTATAAATACATGTTGATTAAATTTGTTACGTATCAAAAAGTTTCCACCTAAAAATAATCTTTCTTAGCATCCTATGGAGACCAAATTTCAGTAACAGAGAAAAACCCAGGATGAAGAATTCCAGCCCTGCACCTCCTGCATCACGTGGTGCCCTGGCACTGAAAGGCCTTTACAGAGGACACACGAGAAGGGGAGAGAGTGTCAGGGAGTGGGGAATACAATATCCTTTTCCTCAAATATCAATTTTGTATATCCCCTTGGGACTCTCTTTCCTTGAGTTAGAAAACAAGCTGCTCCAAATATTACCTGTGGGAACCACTCAGAGTCTCCCAGGGCTCTTAGGAAGGTCACTTCTGAGTCAGTAGGAATGGCACTTGGAACACAAGCCCTCATCAGCTTTTTGAAACTGGCTTTCACTTGTCGGATGTCATGATACTCAACAGGAACAAACTCACAATTTAAAGCAAATTCTAACTTGAAGTTCTGTGGATGAAGATGCAGAGAATTAAGCAGATGAAGTGTAACAGGTAAAAGAACAATGTTCTCAACAGGGAAATACTTAATAATATATAGTCAGTTGAGGCCAAGGAGCTGCAGGGGCTGCAATGGGTCAAGAAGGTCAATCTTATGTGGCTAATGCGTCAGTATTGCTGGCAAGAGATATTCAGTAAGATGTAGTGGTTTGACTTGACTTCTCACTCTGAAACTTGAAGAGGCTACTTGTAGACTGGAATTTATTTGCTGGAGCTTATAGCACCAAATAGAAGTCACTTAAAAAACCATGAGGACTTCCCTGGTGGCTCAGACGGTAAAGTGTCTGCCTACAATGTGGGAGACCCGGGTTTGATCCCTGGGTCAGGAAGATCCTCTGGAGAAGGAAATGGCAACCCACTCCAGTACTCTTGCCTGGAAGATCCCATGGACAGGGAAGCGTGACAAGCTACAGTCCACGGGGTCGCAAAGAGTCTAACACGACTGAGTGACTTTCACTTTCTTCTAAGGCCATGAACCTGGAAGTCTAAAGAGGAACCAATGATGCATGACTAATCCCAAACTGTAAACTAAATCTCCCTAAGATGTGCATTACAATTAAAAGGTAATATGCTATTGAGGCTCCAAAGCTCTACAACTTAAAGTTTATAGACATATACATTTGTTTCTTATTATGCAAGTACAACACAGCCACTGTGAAAATGAAAAAAACAGAGATAAACATGGAGAAGGAAATAGAACTCACTGTCTCACTGTCCTAAGACTACTAATATTGTAGTTATTCTTTTAAAGCCAATAATAAAAAAAATGATATACAGTAAAACATGAGAGGCTTTGTTGATTTCTAACTTTTGGACAATTTTTCCCACTCAATATGACATATATTTCAATCTATATTTATTTGAGTACTTTTACTCAAATAAAAATTCATGTGGAATTTTTGTACTTTTAATCCACATGGAGTTTTTCCAGGTGAGTTTTCAATATTAACTAAAGAACGCTAAATTGATGGCTCACTGTAATAGTTTATTCTGATAATCTAGTTGCCTACTTCTGAAAATTTAAAAGTTCTCCAGCTTCTTATGGCAAAGAATGAATGAATTTTCTCATGTTCTTTTCACTTTCTTCATATCCTGCCCAAATTACTCGAAACTGGATCATCTGTTTTCTGAAGACTGACTATACAATAACGTGAATGTGATTAGCACCACTAAAGTGTGTATGTTAAGACAGTAAATTTTATGTTATTTGTATTTTATCACAACTAAGCAAAATTGCTGCCAAAGATTACATATAGGGTCCATTTCATGTTTTATACTGGTTAGAGTGTTTTTAAAAGGCCTATAAAAGTTTCCAAATAAAAAGCAAAAATTCCCAAGTTTTTTTTTTTTCCTTTAAAGAGCATTTCCAACATATATTAAGAAAAAAAGTTTCTTTGTCTTAGTAATTCCATGTTTAGGGAGCTACCCTAAAGAAATAATCTAAAATGTAGGAAAAATCCTCTAGTGGATTGTATTGTATCTCAATAAAAAATAAAAATAAAAAAGCTGTATGCTACTGTGATTTTACATATAGATGATAAAGAAAAACAGAAAGGAACTCTTGTTCTCATACTGCTAGATTCTTTATCTCAAGTCATAACATGTTTCCATGTTGTATAATATAATAGACTTCATAATTATTTCAATCATTGGATAATTTTCCAAATTGTTGGATATTTTGGATTTATCATCTATGTGTAAAATTTCAGTCACATTGTCAAGTTTTTTTAACCTTTTTTTTTTTTGCTTTACTTTAAAAGTTATATACAATTCTAAACCTTTATTATAATCCAGATATATTTACCAAGATATTTGAACATTTATATTCCTGAGTAAGTTCCCTGTGCTGTACGGCAGGTCTTTTTTTGTTATCTATTTTTTAAACTTTTTATTGAAGTATACTAAATTGATTTACAATGGTGTGTTATATAAAGTACAAAAAAAACAACTTCTAATACATAAAAAATAGTTTATTTTTCAGGACAACTAGATTCTTTTCTATTTCCCATCTACACTTGAGGTAGGTATACTTACCTTAAGAGGCTTCCCTGGTGGCTCAGACCAGGGAAGATTAAATAATTAAATAATCTGCCTGCAATGCAGGAGACCCAGGTTTGATCCTTGGAGAAGGAAGGGAATGGCAACCCACTCCAGTATTCTTACTTGAAGAATTCCAAAGAGAGAGGAGCCTGGCGGGCTATAGTCCATGGGGTCACAAAGAGTTGGACATGACTGACAGAATAACACTTTCATACTTACCTTATAAAGCAGTAGTTATCAACCATAGTGTTGAGACACACTGTTAGATTATAAGGAATTTGTCACCAAGATATTAAAAGTATATGAATTAAAAATGGTAAATAAAGCCAATTCCAGATTATTTAGAGTAAGTCACTCTCACTTATTGGTTTCCTGTGTTTGCTTTTGCTGGGAGAAGAAGGTGTGGAGCTGTAACCAGGCAGCACTGTGCTGCCTAGACTGAGGCACACATCAAACGCATGCACCCAGTCTACAGACGGAGTTCAATAAAAACACGTGAATGGAACACACGAAAATGCTCATAACTAATGTGCCATAAATTATGTTTGGGATTATGGAATTATGCTTTTTAAATATAATATTGTATTGATGAAAGAGAGAAGGGAGGGAAGAAAGGAGGAAGGGTCTATTTGGCCAGTCTTTCTTACTTGTATATGCCTGATCACACAGCTTATCTGAAGACTGATGTGCAAAGGGAATGGTAGAGATGTGCATTCAGGAGACAAACCTTGGGGAGTGACTCAGATCATAAATAAATAAGCGGTGTGCTTAAGTGTGAGAAGTCTGTGCTCTGGGAAAGACACTGGTGTCAAAGAGGCTGTGCAGGCCTCCCTGGGCTACTGTTGAAAAGTGTCCCAGTTATTTTCTGGACATAAGATTACCTGCTGTATCAGAAGACACATGTGCATATTTAAAAACTGAACATTACCCAGCAGTTTCATTCTACCCTAAAGCCTGGAGACTAAGTGACTACAGCAGTCCAGGCAGCGGGAGAAGTGCCAGCCAGATTGCCACAGAGGAGCTGACTCAGGCTCTGGCGTCCTTTGGACCAAGCCTGAGGGATCCTGCTCGCAGCCTCCATTCTTCAGTTCAACTGAAGGTCTGCCTAGATTGTCCAGTGCTCACTGCAGCCCTGGACTAAACTTGAGAGGATTTCTTAATTAACAAGCACTTTTTATTTCCCACACACCTGTCAGTAATGATGAAATTTATTTTGTAATGTGTGAATTGCAAAACATTAAATCCAGAAGAATTAATGTTGCTTTTGGAGATAGAGACTGTCTTTACAATTTAGAGGACTTGAGCACAGTGAAGCTCTTTAGCATAATAACTGAAAAGTAAGAATAAAGTTGATTAGCAGCTAATTAATATTTTACATTTTCTGACATGTCTTAGAGGACATGTGTCTCTGTATATAGCCTTGAGGAATCTTAAAAAATGTAACCTAAGAAGTACAACCTTGGCCTTCCCTTGCTTCCATATGCAGTGCCATACTCCTCTTTCCACTCTTCTTCCTTCCTATGCTTTATCAATAGGTTTACAAAGAACAGAAACATCTGTTTTGCCATGGGCACAGATTCTGGAAGCTGAACTGAGAGAGTGGAAAACCACAGCCTGAATAGACTTCTTTCTTCTTTTTTTAAATGTATACTCCCTAATAGTCTTGATGTTTACGCTGATTTTCAAAATGATTATGTACTACAAGTTCTTTACCCATTAACAATAAAGAATATAATAAAGAATAATTAATAAATAAAGAATAATTAACAATAAAGAATATTACTCAGCCACTAAAAGGAACAAAATTGGGTCATTTGTAGTGATGTGGATGAACCCAGACTCTGTCATACAGTGCGAAGTAAGTCAGAAAGAGTAAAATATTGTATATTAATGCATATATATCCATCTAGAAAATGTTTCTGAAGAACCTGTTTGCAGGAGAGGAATAGAGACAGACATAGAGAATGGGCTTGTGGACACAGCGGGGAAGGAGAAGGAGGATGAATTGAGAGAGGAGGATCGACATATATACACTACCACGTGAAAAACAGCTAGCTAGCGGGAAGCTGTGTGTAATGGGGACATCAGCGTGGTGCTCTATGGTGACCTAGAGGGGCGGAGGGAGGCTCAAGAGGGAAAGAATATGTATATGCTTATATCTGATTCATGGTGTTGTACAGCAGAAACTAACTCAACATTGTAAAGCAATTATCCTCCAATTAAAAATATCCTATGATAAACCATAATGGAAAAGAATATTAAAAAAAGAATGTATATATGTATGTGCTAAGCTTAGTGGCTCAGTCATGTTTGACTCTTTATGACCCTGTGGACTGTAGCCTGCCAGGCTCCACTGTCCATGGGGCTTCTCCAGGCAAGAATACTGCAGTGGGTTGCCATGCCCTCCAGGGGATCCTCCCAACCTAGGGATTGAACCTGGGTCTCCTGCATTGCAGGTGGATTCTATATCATCTGAGTCACCAGGGAAGCCCCAAGCAATTATCCTCCAATTTAAAAAAGTATCTTATGATAAACCATAATGGAAAAGAATATTAAAAAAAGAATGTATACATTATGTGTAACCAAATTACTTTGCTGTAAAATAGGAGTTAACAACATTGTAATCAACTATACTTCAATAAAAGAAAAAAGAAAATGATTATAAACACTTTTTTCACGGGTAAAATATGCATGTGTGTATATGCATATATATCTCCTACTTAAGTACAGGCAGACATACATATGTAAACATATTCATGAGCTAATTTTTTTGAGATTATTAACTCTAGGTTAAGAATCCAAGCTGGAAAAAAAAAAATTCTAGGAAAATTGGTTTATGAAATGAGTTTTAGAAGCTGCCTTCCTGTATCCATGAAGTTTCTAAGTGAGAAAAACAAATCTTACCCTTAGCTGTGACTTCTCACCAAATATGTAAAGGGTTGCTTGACGTTTCAAGAGCTGGTTTTGCAGGTAAGTGCTGTTACTGAAGGAGGTCGAGTGATCCTTGCCTGCCAGCCGGGCGCCAACATCAATGAAGGATGTTGGAGAGCTGATCAGGCGAGTGCTAGAGCGAAGACTTGCCCAAACACCTTCACAAAAGTTAAAACAGTTGAGTGAGATAATCTGATGTGAGAATGCCATTGGATAGGGAAAAAGATGCATGCTCTGCGGGTACGGTTTTAGAGGTAATAGCAAATTAATTCATCTAAGTAATCACATATCATATTGGTCATCTGCATCATATAAGCATTATTCAACACAGCGTTTCAAAAATCATTTGGCTCAGAGGAATCTAAGAAATCACCCAGGTCAATTCTATTTTTGCATACTGATGTAAATTCAGTATTTACATACTGAGATCATAAATAGAGTACACTGACTCTAGGAAAAAAAAATGTGGGCAGGAGGCAATAATGATGCCTAGGGAAGAGAACATGGAAGTAAATTCCTCATGGCTTCAAGAAAGAAGTAAGAAACATTCTTCTGCTTTAGTCAGTTCAGTAAGAATTCCACATTAAGAAATAAATCAGAGCTTTACTAAACCCACTAAAATTTGAGGCTGGATTTAGAATTAATATTTGCACATCATGCCAAAATGATGTAATTTTAAGTCAGTAAAGATTATATTTTTATCTTTTTTTCCCCAGTATCCAGGAAAAACAGTGAAAAGTTATAAATTTAGTAATGTGCATTTCACTCTTAGGAGGCTTTATTTAAGAGGGACAGTTTTAAATAAAGGGGCAGATGTCTTCAAGGGAAAGATGAAGCTAAGCTATAGGAAGAATCTCGTAAGTTGACCTTAATTAATTAGAAAAATCAAGCATTTTATATGCAAGTTAGACTATCAAATATTAAATATTTAAACACAAAGGGATATAATACAGCTCGAATTTTACAGAGGTCCTTAGAAATGCCCATAGACTGTGGTGTCAGGCTGGTGATGGAGTCACAGGGGTACACAGCACTGCTACTGCTTCCCTAAAGAGCTTTCTTTAGATTTGGAAAGGCTCTTTGAGAAGCTTTAATCTTTGACAAATATTAAATCAAGCCATGTTTCTAGGTGACCAGAAGTCACCATGATAATGTCACATCTGTTTCTCTCTTTATAAGCATCTATAGGGTCAGAAAGACCAGTTCTCAAGAAAAGGTTTCATAATTTCTGCTTAATATGCATGAACCTATTACAACCTATAAGGTTTCTTAGATACTATGGCAAGTGTTAATTTTTTTGTAAATGAAGTCACAGAGGAAATTCAGAATGTGAATGAGAATAAAGAATACAATTTGACAAACGAATGTGAAAAAAGTCACTTGTAACACATATGCCTTCATATGAAGATGGTTAAAAACAGTGATACATCATGACAAATAATACAGTACCTTGATTATGGACTCTTCCCTTAGCTGAAGATTTGGGATTGGACTGAGTAAAACATTTATCTCTGTACCCATGCACTGGTAGGTAAGATTAAAGAAGGAAGGAGGAATGAAATGTACATAGCAGCAAACATCAGAGCAAATTGCATAAGAGAAGAACAGGTTAATTTTAAAAATTAAATTAACAATAGGGAAAATGTAAATATAATAAAAGCAGAAGATTTGATTAACAAATAAAAAGCTTATTTGATTAACAAATAAACAGTCACACAAAAAGATGAACTGACTGTCTGTTAAATGAAATTTCAGCACTTGTTTATAAATATTATAAGCACAATGAAATGGACAGCACAGCAAAGAGTGCCACTAAAAAATTATGCCAAATGGAATAGGCATTTGAGAGGTTGTCCCTTGGTGAGAAACAAATTTTTATAATAAAATTAAGGAATTTGGGGAGGGGGTGAATGTTAGGAATACATTGGTCCTGGTACTTAATGAGGCTGACTGATTTGCAAATAAGATTTGCTATATAACACGTTTATTCTTTGAGCAAGGGCATCATATGAGGAATGAAGCTCTACCAACCATTTGGAATAACAAAGGGCATGTTTTCGCAGTAGAGCAGTAAGCATTGCCACACTATCTTCTTTTTTCTCTTTTCACTTGGAAATTCCATTTATTTTCCATAAGCTGATAGTTATGCACAGCAAAAACTTATGATCCTGTGACAATACCCAATGCCACAAAAAATATAGCTTGTGATGGCTGACGTAATGGCTTCTCCTAAAATCCCTACTTGCACCAAAATGACAGGTAGTATCAAAGATAATACTTTTGTAATTTGAGTAATTTTTTTTTTCTGACAGAAAGTGCTTTGTGACTGTGGCAAACTTAACCTGGTAATAACAAACACGGTGAGAAGTCAGTCACAGTTACATTCTTTCCTGAGCAAAAGAACTGCTCAAGTCACTTAAGGAAAAGGATTCTGTTCTTATTAAGGACTGAAAACATCAATGGCAGGATAATTAAGCTATCTATTTCAAAACTGCATAAAATATGACATAATTTGATAAAAGTCATCAGACATGATCTTTCATTTCTGCCTCACTCCTTTGGAAACAGGAAACGAAGGGCACTGATGCTTTCAGTAGCCAGAAGAAGTCAGAAAGCTCAGGCTGCAGAGGTGCTGGCTGATGGTACACAGAAAATGCTACTACAAGACAGAACAAAGAGCTGAAAAAGGCACAGGGCTCCCAGAAAGGAGCCTACCAGTCTCCTTTCTGTCAAGGCTCTGAACTTTCGTACTGAAATACAGATCAGTAAATGCTTGCTTACAGTGATGCCTGAGTGCTTGGGTCCCTGATTTTGAGATATTGTTCTCTAAATATATCATTTTCTTACGCTAGTCCCTCAGCCTAGAATGACCTCTCCCATTTCTTTGCCTGACAAACTCCTTATTCCTTAAGATCCAGAAACAATGTAAACTCTGAAAACCATTCCTGACTGTCCCTAGAGTCGTAGAGAGCTCTATTTGAACTCTGATCCCATAGCACACTGATTATTTGCACATCTTATTTTACTGATTGTGTGTTACAAAGGGCAGAGACCTAATCACATTTAGTCTTTGCTGTTGCTGGCTGTGCCATGCGTCTTGCGGGATCTTAGTTTCCCAATCAGGGATTGAACCTGGGCTCTCAGCAGTGGAAGCACAGAGTCCCAGCCACTGGACTGTCAGGGAATTCCCCACAAATAGTCTTATCTCCATGCCGAGAGCCTGAAATGTAGGTACTGCAAACATTTGCTGATTACTTTCTTTTTGAAAATTGATACATGTGAGCTGTTGTGGTTTTCTACTATATCCTGAACTCAGTTATTTGCCCTGAAAGAATAAAAGGGGTATTAAATTGTAAAATAATGAAGTATTTTCTCAAACAGAGCCTCATTAATGAAAAACTGCCATGTATTTATCGCTGAGCAGAAAGTCAGCAATGAGAAAACAGCCTGCACTGCCATGGGGCCAGTGTGGGGCTTAGACAACTGCAGTCCACGTGGCGGTCGTGTCACCCAAAGGTGTGACGCTGCTTCACTGCTGGTGAGGCCCACTTATCGTTCTAAGGGATTTTCAGGTGTCAAATACGTGTCCTGAGCATGTTAACACCAACCTGGAGGTGTGTGTTTCCAAACTGCAGAGTCCTCCTTAGTGGTTTGTGAAATGATTTTAGAAGGTCAAACTGTATTTTTAAAGAAGTGAAACAGATTAGAACAGAAAAAAGGTATGTGCGCTGCTTGTGGTATATAGATGAATATTGTTTTGTGAAACTTTCATTATAGTCTATATACATTTTGCATACATATACAAAGGTATATGTATACATACGGTAAGAAATACATTTTATATCCGTAAGTCGTGATCAAAAAAATTTCAAAGTTACTGGTCTAGGCTGAAGGCACATTTCCTTTATCTGCTTGCCTTTTGCCAGTGAGGAGCAACCAGACTTAAGGCAATTTACATTCAAATATAGACTTCCCTCCCATTTCAGTGGAGTATGAAGCAACGATAATGACAATAACTTCAATAATAATAATGGAACTGACATTCACTGAGCTCCTATTAATAATGAGCCAGTTACTAAGTTAAGCGCTTTACATATATTTCATTCTTTCCTTATAACCACTTGAAAGCGAAAATATTAATTATCATCTCCATTTTACAGATGAGGACACTGAAAATGAAGAGGTTTCCTAAGTTGCTTACTATCATACATTAAGTGTTAGGACCGCAGTTTGAGTCTGAATGTAACTGAACTGAACTCTTAGTGTCTTGTTACCTAAGCAACCATGTGGCCCTGGATCTGTCCAGAAGAGTCTGGATAAAGAGATTGCTTCAGGCAAGAAGTCATCTAGTTCATCCCACCCATGGGAATGAAGTGTTGTTCAGAGTGTGAGTTTCTTGAGCAATGGTATTATTCTCTCTACTCTGTTCAGAACAAAGCAAGGAAAGAAGGAAAAGAGATGCTAGGGTTGGATGTAGGGACAGCGTACTATATTTATCAGAGTAACCTTATGCCTAGCAAAATGCATGACGTATAAGTTACATTCAGGGAACGCTGCACTGAAATGGACTGAACTAATCTTAGTTCCAGTTCTGCTCTTATTTGCTAAGTGATCTTGGCTAGGTCATGTCATCTTCAAAGTCTCTTGAAACATCTGTCCTGAAGGTTATTTTAAGGATAAAATAACCTTGCTGAGGAACTTAAAGGGCTGTGGAAATGTAAAGGAGGAAAAACTTAAAAATTTTCCTCCATGTGGCTACCCAGCTATTTGATTTTTATATTTAAGAGGCGGATTTTCTCATGGCATTTTTCTACACAAGATAATTTATCCAAGTTGCAAATATCTGCATTTTGCTCACAGGGCACAAAACCTACTGTCATTTTAAATGAAAAGCAATGTTATCTATTCACATCTTCATCGTTTCTTAACTGGTTTCTGCAGTTAAGAAGCAAAAAGGTTGCTTCTCCCGTCTTAGGAACTCTTCAACATGCATGCTCAATGCTAAGTGACCACCCTGACTGCAAAAGGGTGAAGGAGAAGGTGGAGGTCAGTCTAAACCCTCATTCATCAGGGTAGGTCAGAGGCACAGTGGAGAGAGCGTAAGAAGGAAAGCAGGAACTAAGATTCTATGACAATGAAAAGGAATGGAAAAACAGAGAAAATAGAATAGAAAAAAGGAGAAGGTTTGTAGGGAGATTCCAAGATAGGAGGTTCTTTCCACACAGGGTAAATGAGGAACTGCTGGTGAAGTGGTACCTAGCTCTCTGGAAAAATGAAGACTCTATACTTGAGGATGGGAACAAGGAAATGAACTAACGGCAAGGCATGCAAGTGTCTACATGTAGTCATGCCCTGGCCAATCTGAGTGTGAGTCCACCTGCCATGTTCATGTTAACAGGGAATCTTCTGAGATTTCCCAAGCTTGCCCCAGTTCATTCTTGCTGCTCTGTATGAGGAGGGATGATGCTATCAGAAGAGGCAAAGGAAAGCAGCTCGAGGGACACAGAAGTTTAAGGTGTCAGGAAGTGGCCACATTTCATCTTCCAGTTAATCACTGGGACCTTGCGAGATGTGGAGGCTTTGGGAAAGAATTAAGAGATGGACCTGCTTAGGAGCAAAAAATCTTGTCATAAGGAAACACACCAAGTTTACAGTAATTTTTAGGAGAAAATATTTGGGAAGGGGATCATGAATAATAATTATGTCCTCATTATGCATAGAAAGAGTCCCAAACAAATTAAATAGAGTTTAACCCTAAGATGTAAATACAGCTTTCCAGGTACATTTGAGAATAGAAAAGAAAGGACACAAGATTAGAATGTAACCACTAGTGGGGATTCCCTTGCATAAAAAAAGCCATGAGTCTGAGGCCAATATAAAAAAAGAAAAGATACTGTAGTTGAAACATATTGGTGAACATCCTTGAGCCTCAGGTACCAACACAGAAACTGAGACAGTTTCATACATAAATTTATAATATAGGTCACCTGGCCAAGTGGAGGAATAGATAATGTGTTTGTTGTTGATGAAGTTTCAGATCAGATCAGATCAGAGCAGTTGCTCAGTCGTGTCTGACTCTTTGCGACCCCATGAATCGCAGCACGCCAGGCCTCCCTGTCCATCACCAACTCCCGGAGTTCACTCAGACTCACATCCATCGAGTCAGTGATGTCATCCAGCCATCTCATCCTCTGTCGTCCCCTTCTCCTCTTGCCCCCAATCCCTCCCAGCATCAGAGTCTTTTCCAGGGAGTCAACTCTCCGCATGAGGTGGCCAAAGTACTGGAGTTTCAGCTTTAGCATCATTCCTTCCAAAGAAATCCCAGGGCTGATCTTCAGAATGGACTGGTTGGATCTCCTTGCAGTCCAAGGGACTCTCAAGAGTCTTCTCCAACACCACAGTTCAAAAGCATCAATTCTTCGGCACTCAGCCTTCTTCACAGTCCAACTCTCACATCCATACATGACCACAGGAAAAACCATAGCCTTGACTAGACGAACCTTTGTTGGCAAAGTAATGTCTCTGCTTTTGAATATGCTATCGAGGTTGGTCATAACTTTCCTTCCAAGGAGTAAGCGTCTTTTAATTTCATGGCTGCAGTCACCATCTGTAGTGATTTTGGAGCCCAGAAAAATGAAGACAGAAATCAAGAGTAGGATGGGGATGGGAGGGTTTCAACTAGATAAACCAAGAAGTTGCATTCTACTAAAAGTTAAGGGAAAAGGTGCTGACATGCCTGCTAATATAAGGTTTCAGATGGCAAATGAAGAAATAACGAGAACTGCAACTTCTAACCAAATCCTGACACCAGTTCCTGGCAACAGAAATACCAGAAACCTTAGGAGAAATACACTGTACTATCTTTTAGTTAAAACTCACCAAGAAAGAAATGAGGAGAAGACTGAAGATTGTATCTTAGACTTTAAAACAACAAGTATTTAAAAGTTCAGGAAAAAGCTACATATAACTGTTATGGGTCAAACTGTGTGCCTCCCACCCCATCAAAATTCTTCTGTTGTCATCCTAACCCCTCAGTTCAGTCGCTCAGTCGTGTCTGAC
The DNA here is from genome assembly GCF_032452875.1 of Bos javanicus. Lineage (NCBI taxonomy): Eukaryota > Metazoa > Chordata > Mammalia > Artiodactyla > Bovidae > Bos > Bos javanicus. The sequence goes on along the minus strand of NC_083882.1, from coordinate 42,932,369 downwards.
TATTTGTGACCCCATGAATCTCAGCATGCCAGGCCTCCCTGTCCATCACCAACTCCCGGAGTTCACCCAAACTCATGTGCATCGAGTTGGTGATGCATCCAGCTATCTCATCCTCTGTTGTCCCCTTCTCCTCCTGCCCACAATCCCTCCCAGCTTCAGCGTCTTTTCCAATGAGTCAACTCTTCGCATGAGGTGGCCAAAGTATTGGAGTTTCAGCCTCAGCATCAGTCCTTCCAATGAACACCCAGGACTGATATCCTTTAGGATGGACTGGTTAGATCTCCTTGCAGTCCAAGGGAGACTCTCAAGAGTCTTCTCTAACACCACAGTTCAAAAGCATTGATTCTTCGGCGCTCAGCTTTCTTCACAGTCCAACTCTCACATCCATACATGACCACTGGAAAAACCATAGCCTTGACTAGATGGACCTTTGTTGGCAAAGTAATATCTCTGCTTTTCAATATGCTATCTAGGTTGGTCATAACTTTCCTTCCAAGGAGTAAGTGTCCTTTAATTTCATGGCTGCACTCACCATCTGCAGTGATTTTGGAGCCCCCAAAATAGTCTGACACTGTTTTCACTGTTTCCCCATCTATTTCCCATGAAGTGATGGGACTGGATGCCATGATCTTAGTTTTCTGAATGTTGAGCTTTAAGCCAACTTTTTCACTCTCCTCTTTCACTTTCATCAAGAGGCTTTTTAGTACCTCTTCACTTTCTGCCATAAGGGTAGTGTCATCTGCATATCTGAGGTTATTGATATTTCTCCCGGCAATCTTGATTCCAGCTTGTGCTTCTTCCAGCCCCGTGTTTCTCATGATGTACTCTGCATAGAAGTTAAATATGCAGGGTGACAATATATAGCCTTGACATACTCCTTTTCCTATTTGGAACCAGTCTGTTGTACCATGTCCAATTCTAACTGTTGCTTCCTGACCTGCATACAGGTTTCTCAAGAGGCAGGTCAGGTGGTCTGGTATTCCCATCTCTTTCAGAATTTTCCACAGTTTATTGTGATCCACACAGTCAAAGGCTTTGGCTTGTCAATAAAGCAGAAATAGATATTTTTCTGGAACTATCTTGCTTTTTTGATGATCCAGCAGATGTTGGCAATTTGATCTCTGGTTCCTCTGCCTTTTCTAAAACCAGCTTGAACACCTGGAAGTTCACGGTTCACGTATTGCTAAAGCCGTCCTAACCCCTAGCACCTCAGAAAATGTGACCCCATTTAGAAATAGGGTCACTGCAGACGTAATTAGTTAAGATGAGGTCACACTTCAGTGGGGTGGGCCCCTAATTCAGTGTGATTGGTGTCTTTATAAAAGGGGAAATTTGGAGACAGGTGCACAGGGATGTCACGTAAAGATGAAGGCAGAGATCTGGCTGATGCTTCTACAAGCCAAGGGATGCCAAAAATTGCCAGCAAACCATCAGAAGCTAGGGGAAAGGCACAGAACAGACTACTCCTCATGGCCCTCGGAAGAAGCCAAACCTGATAACATCTTAACTCTGAACGCCTGGCTTCCGTACAATGGCTTTTGAAGCCACACAGTGGCATTTTGTCACAGTAGCCCAAGAAACTAATACAATGATGTTAAGGCCTGATTAGGAAGAATACCGAAGAAGGGTGAAAGCTCTTAGGAAACTCTGCAATCAAAGAAAGTTTTGATGAAGAAGGAAAAAAAAGTATCTATATAAAGAATCAGTATGATTGCCAGGAGATGTGCACAGTAATCTTGGTTTTCAAAAGGGAAACAAGTGAATTTTGTAAAATAGTCTTTATGTCGATCCTGAACTATTGTCTCTTATTCCTCAACCTAGCACTTCCGAGAACAAGAGTAAAAATAACAGGCATTGGAGGCACAGCCTTCGAGTCTGGGCTTACAATGCCCTAGCTGTTTATGCTTCTGTGCTCAGCTTTTCTACCCTGCATACTTGAAGCATCATGGACTGCTGCCAGGGCCAAGTCACCATTTCGACATGCTCCACGTTCCCCTCCCCATCCAGTGCTCCCAAACTCATCAGTATGTAAGATTTCAGCAATTATTATACCTCTTGTTCCATGAGGCTAAACTCATCTGTCACCACGCTAGTAATACATTTGATCATTCATTTAGAAAGGGTGATTAAAAACAAATTTAATCATTAGTTGATTTAAAGTATCACTATCTAGAAAAAATTTTCTGCTTTTAAAGTTGTATCAGGGCTCAGTTATAAAATCAGTCTTACTAACCTCCTCGAGCAAAGCTATTGGATGGGTTTACATCCAAATGTCCTGGCACTACCTGCTTAAGCACAGTGGACATTCTTGAAGTCCTCCTTTCAGTCCCTAAAGTCAGCCAAAAAGAAGAACAAAAACCATGTCGTTGGGGTTAACATTACTCAAATGACAAAAAGTTATCTTCATGTGTAGCATGTCTAATTGCTGCCAAACATTGTACTTTTTAAGTACCCAAAGCTTAATAGAGATAACAAGGCACTGTTACTATTTCCTCAGAGATACACACATCTGCAAGATTATAGAGAGTTAGGTTTGGCAAGTGCAATCAGAGAACTGAATGATAAATGAAGCAAGGCATGCATGGTGTTACTTTACAAGAAAAGCCACTTTCTGCTTATGTTGAGCTAATTCAAATAGCTGATTAAGCCAAGGAGACCAGCTTCTCAAGTCACATGCTCCTGTGTCTAACACATTAGGGTTACCTCTACATGAACCCTTTGGGGTTCCATCACATGATAACTGAAACAGAATATTAGTACAAGTCTTAATGGCTTCATCCAAATCTAGTGAAAACAAACTGTACTGCAAGTCATAAAAGGCCACAGAAACTTTAGGAATTTCAAACTTATACATGATGATTTTAATAAACATTCAATAAACATGTTCAACTTACACAGTCAACTCTAATACTGATATTTTAAACTGTGTAAAACAGATTTCAGGAAAAAAAAACAAAACTCACATGACTTTGTCTTTCCTACCACCTCTCTTACTACTCTTTTTAAAAGGAAATAACCGAATCTCTAAATTTGGTTACTATTTACTAGAAATTTATAGTGGTACCCTGATAAAAGCTAAAGTTACAGACCATAAGGTAAAACATTAAGGGGTCGTGTTGACGGAACAATGCAAATAACTAAAGAGGCTAACCCTAGGAATGAATATGACCTTTCATAGCTGTCAAAAAGAAATGCATTATATCAAATCTTACCTGGAGACAGAGCAAGTGCTGGCCTGACAGTAAGAGGGTTATTGCCACTGAGTTTCTGATGGACAGAAACTGCACTCAGTAATGCTTGCAAGTACTTTTCTTGTTCTATGCTACTGGAAGATTCTAAAGAGGAGGTAGGAGCTATAAAAGGAAAAGATATTAAGTAAAACCATCTCTATATTAATAAAACAGGTTCACTCTATATACATATGCTTATTCCTTCTATATATGGTCTTCAAGTTACCACACTCAAATATAGAAACCAGCCCCACTTAAAACTCCAAACTTAAATAGCTAATCCTCCGATGATAATGGTTTCACCACATATACTTCCAGGCTGCCTCCTCATCCTCCTGAAAGAGCCCAGGCCTGGAAAGCCAGCACACAGCTGGCCTCCCAAGTGGAGGTATAGTTTTTCACTATCCAACCAACTCAAAGATTTACAAAAGACAACATTTCCGTGATGACCCATGCCTCTGTTCGGGAGCAGAGGATGGAGTGGGTTCCCTCAGCATCCCAGAATGAGCAGAAGTGAGACTTCCCAATACCAGTAACTGTATTCCAATTCTGTCACACTGGCCTAACAGGGGACGTGAACTTGTAGAGGGTTGTTCTGGGAAGAGTGGAGGAAGATGAGGACATAGGAGCAGCTACTGCTCAATCCCCTGGTCCTTCTAAAACAGGATCAAAAAGTATGCACAGATGGAAACAACAGTGAGAGCAATTCTGGTTGGAGGGAGTCTGAGCCTGGCTTGCATGGAATAAAACAGAATCACTGAAAATGGCCCAGGTACTCTAAAGTGGTATTGGGAGGGGACTGACTAGAAGAACAACAGATAATAACAAGTTTTCTTACAACATGACTAGGAAATAAATAATTAGCATTACTATCTTATATTTTATCAACTTTAAAGTGCCATCATTTTATAAACTCTAAAATGCCATTAATTATAAGATGCACTACTATTTTATTTAATGAGAATTTAAAAACTGCCATTTAAGCCAAGACACAATTCTTTCTGATCACATGAACTGTAGGTCACATTCCCATTTCAAAGATATTAAAATGTGAGTAAATGTGTGAGTTCAAAAAGTGTGAAAAACAATAAATTTATATTATACTGAAAAATCAGAAATGAGTGGAATAAGACAATTTCAAGTTTTCCAACTAAAAGCTCAGTGATATGCTCATAATAATGCTCCTGAGATGATTCACTCACTTTATGTAATCTACATATGTTATGTTCTATCATCCCCTTATGTAGCTTGAGAAGATTCCTTAGGACAGAAAAAGTTAAAAGCCGACTGCCTTCAATATATATATGTTGAGATTCCATGCCAAGCGGAATAACAACAACAATATAGCCCACCAGGCTCCTCTGTCCTTGGGATTCTCTAGGCAAGAAATATTGGAGTGGGTTGCCATTCCCTTCTCCAGGGGATCTTCATGACTCAGGGATCAAACCTTGGTCTCTTGCATTGCAGGCTGATTTTTCACTGTCTGAGTCATGAGGGAAGCCAATAATATAGCATTGTGTGTATAATGTCCTCAAGTCAACTGAATGATCAAAGACATGCTGGCCAACTTTGAACTTTCAGGAAGGTATGGATGAGAATAAAGAAGACATATCAAAAAGCACATGGTTCTACCTACTGAACCACTGAACTTGAGTTTGCTCATTTCCAAAGAGGGAAGTCATTCCTAAGTTGAATCTGGTGTCTTAGTGGTCCTTGGTTAAATTTTTTGAGCATCTGTTTTAAGCTAGAGGTTATGAGAAAGGTTAGCAAAATGTAGCTTCTGACTAACTTCAGACCTCAAACCCAGTGCTCAGAAGTGTCCTCAGAAAAAGGGGGCTGCGCTTAGTGTGCGTTTTTTCTTACACTGACCAGCCTCTAGCTTCCTAAAAACCTTTCTGATTGAGTGCTCCAAAACCAGGATTTTGGTCTTTAGGTTGCTGACTTGTATGTGTGTGTGTGCGTGACATGTAGGAATGAGACAGGATATCCTATATCACATAGGACAGAATACCTATTTACTTCTGAAGCTAGTAAATATATCTGAATACTTCCCCCCCAAAAGAAAACAATTATTATATCTGTTTCCATTTGTGGATACTCTGGTTTGCTGAAATGAAAACAGCTAGAACCAAAGACTTTACTATGTTAATTTCTATTAAAATTCAAATATAGACAGACATATTAAGCAAGATGTCAAATTCAAGGCGGAGCCCCACAGCGTCAACTCCAGTTCTTAACTGAACAGACTATACACAGCGCACTGGAAAAGTTCACATGTGAGAGGCTTGATGGAAAGGGCACAACTAGCATTCCTGGACTTCACTTCCTGAATGTCTGGAATACCCAGAAGTGGAAGGATCAGAATAGTGCTGTGGAGAGTTGCTTACCTGCCTGAGGGGAGTTCTGAGACTTAAAAAGGCCAACCACTCCCTTTCCATGGAATCCTCCAGATCGGAGGAGCAGGGTACTGCTTCTTGAGTTTCTCCAACATACAACAGGCAGGCGATTGTGTCGATAGCAGCGGGCTACTCTTGGTAAACTACTGTCCTGTACAGCTTGAGGTACAACTAAAAGGCCAGGATAGCTTCAGGGGTATGGAAAGGAGAAACAGGATGATTTGGGTGGGTGAGGCAGGGTCGGGGGAGGAGAAGAAAAAAGAAACGGGGAGAGAAAGAATACAAGCATGTGAATTTCATAAGTTCACAGCAAATTTCTAAGACTCAGAAACACTGGTGGAGAGATAAGACATATATTTCAAACATGAAACAATTCAGTTCTTTGGGGGTTGAGAAGAAAAGGCCTAGATAGTGAAAACAACTAGCTCATCTACTAATCTTTTCTTTTTTTTTAAAATAAGCCTTCTTCAGTGATAATGCAAGCTTTTGCTGAGTAACGTTAAGTGTAAAAATTAAAAACGGCATACATAACTATTAAAAAGGCCTCCAATAAACAAGATTTCCCTTGCCTTATATACAACTTGAATAAAGATTGCAAGATTAATGTATTAATGTCAACTTTATGAGAATGACAAATCAAACTGTCAACTCCTTGGATTACTGAAATGACAACAGAGGATAAAGTACACTAACATTCAGAATTCCAGAGATGGTGAAAGGATTAAAAATCAAAACCAAATGATTTTTGGTATGAAAACAATATGTTCAAATGTCAAGTAAGTGTAAATATTTTATTAACACTACATGTTGATAATTAAAAAAAAAAGATTAGCTCATAAATTTACAGGATATGATGCTGGGAAAATTAAAAACAGACAAGATAGATAAAAACTTATTTATCTTGTTTTTATAGATAAGTACAAGAAGACAGGCAGCTTTCAAAGCAGTTCTTTAGTTTATTTAGAAATATTAAAGAGATTCCATGTTAATAACCTCCTAACCTCTAATCCCATGTCTTTTGTGTGTGTGTGATTTTTTTTTAGAATTGTGGTAAACTGTACCTAACATGAAACTTAACATGTTAACTATCTTCAGTCCACAAATCAGTGACATTGTCACAATACTGTGCAATTGATCACTTCCCGAACTTTTAATCCCTTATCTTGTTATAAGTCAGTGCTGAGAGCAGGGAGAGAAAACCCAGTATGTGGTCATATAACCTTCAATGGCTTTAGTAAATGCCAATTTTATTTCTCTTATTTACCCAGAGATTCCCTGGAAGCATTCTGAAAGCCTAGCACTTTCGTGCTTCAGGTTTACAGGCTGTCTTTTTCTAATACCACAAACTGATAGAGAGTCATAGTTGTAGACATAATCATTCATAAAGACTTGAAAAGCAGTTCCATTATTAGGGTCCTATGCTTCTTTTCTTTTTTAAATCGCAGTACAGTTGTTTTACAATGTTGTGTTAGTTTCAGATGTACAGCAAGGGCTTTCTCTTTCTAACTCCAGTTTAGTATTTGTTTATTGCTCCTTTTGGTTGTAGATACTATAGTGATTTTGTGTATTAGATAAGAGAGTAATGCTTAATAGCTTTGGGTACTGTTTCAGTAACTGGGAAAGAACCAACACACTCCTCTACCCCATTCCCCCGTCCCTTCCTTCCATGGCATTAGCACCACAGACCATGCTCTGCTACACACAGGATCTAAGACTTTCCTGGTCCCAGGCATGGGCCTGAGTGACGGCTGGATAGCTACTGGTGCCAGGGTAAAAAGCATACAGCCTGAAGGCCAGCAGAGGCTATTCTCAGGACCAGTGTCATTTAGCATGAAAGATATATCCATTTATCCTGCCACCCCCCCTATTCTACCACCACTACTTAGAGCTACCAGCCATGGGTATCAGAGGAAGCCTTGAGGTAGACTGGGCTTTAGGAGCTGCTGTGGAAACTTTTAGGGCTTCCCTCATAGCTCAGTTGGTAAAAGAATCCACCTTCAATGCAGGAGACCCTGGTTTGATTCCTGGGTCAGGAAGATCTGCTGGAGAAGGGATAGGCTACCCACTCCAGTATTCTTGGGTTTCTCTTGTGGCTTAGCTGGTAAAGAATCTGCCCACAATGCGAGAGACCTGGGTTTGATCCCTGGGTTGGGAAGATCCTCTGGAGAAGGAATACTCCAGTATTCTGGCCTGGAGAATTCGATGGACTGTAGTTGATGGGGTCACAAAGAGTCGGACACAACTGAGCGACATTCACGCACTCTGGAAAGTGGAAACTTCCGATCAAAGAATAACGCATATACAAATAGCTTGAAACATACATGAATTAACACAAAAAGAAATCCATTTCATTAGCACCTAGGTCAAGAAATGGACCATTCATTACCAGCATCCAAAAAATCCCCTTGTGTCACCTCCCAATCAGTGTTTCTCCCTTTTCTTCCTCCAAAGATTATCATTAAACATCCTTGACTGCTAACAACATGGATGAGTTTTGCCTGTTTTTTGAAAATTACAAAAAAGGAACAAATAGAATTTATTTTTTTGTGTCTGGCTTCTTTTTCTCAACAGTATGTTTATGAGACCCATCCATGCTATTGCATGCAACTATAGTCTGTTCATTTTCGTTGATGTAGAGCTGGGGTCCCCAACCTCTGGGCCATAGATCAGTGCCTGCTCTCAGATCAGAGGTGGCATAAGATTAGACATGAAGCACATAATAAATGCAATGTGCTTGGACCATCCTAAACCCCCACACCCACCTCCCCCTGCAGATCCATGAAACTGGTCCCTGTTGCCAAAAGGTAGGGGACTGTTGCTGTCTATTATCCCACTATGTGACTATATTACTTATCTAATCCTTTTATTGTTGATTTTGAGTAGTGTCTAGCTTTTGACTATATAAGAAACATGTTGCCATGAACATTCTTGTAGTTGTTTTTTGGGAGTACGTACGCTTTCCCAGATGGAGTAGGCTTTCCAAGAAATACATAACAAATTGTGTACATGTTCAGTACAGGTCTAGAAGTTTAGTAGATGCTGCCAGGGAGCTTTCTAAAGTTATTTAACCAATTTACAGTTACACCAGCAACAAAGAGTTCTACTTGCTCAACATTTTTTACTAGCACTGTGTATTGTTGGTCTTTTAAATTTTAGCCATTTTTGCAGGTATAAAGTTGTCTCATTGGGACTTTAATTTGTATTTATCTGAAGACTAATAAAACGAGCACTGTTGGAAGATGGAGGGAACTAAAAGTGCCTACCAAATTGAGAAGGCATCTTGAGATTAAAGCATAGGCAGGCAGCTCCACAAGTAAATACTATATATTTATATATATATATAAATAAAATAATAAAATGGACCAGTTCATTAGAGGGTAACTTACTCACAGGGTGGGATCTATCAGTGGATAATGATCAGGAAACATTTGCTACTATACTCTGAGCCCAGGACAATTTTATAGTCAACCTAGGGTATGGTGGTAGGTGCTTAGAAACAGGATGTGCATTCCCAAGTTAAGAATAATAGGTCACTAGTCTCAAGGGCCCTGGGAATACTTCAGGGAAGGTTTTCATCATTGTTTGGGAACTAACAGAGCATACAGACTACCTGGTCCTAATAAGCATTAAACAATATCTATTAACTACAAAGCTCTTGATGACAGAGAAGTGATTCACTGCATAGTACAGTGTTGGGCAAGGTCAGCGAAAAGACAGGAGAAACTGTTAAGGCCCAAGATGGCATCAGTTATGCCAAGAGTCACATAAGCATCTTTTTAGATATTTATTGCCCACTAGGATATCCTCACAAAAGAGGACATCCTCTGCCTTTGGTTATTGCCTTTTTATCCCCCTAATAATGTTTTCTGATATATAAAACTTCTTAACTTAGCAATCTTTTACTTTATGGATAGCATTTTTCCTGTCTTAAGAAATATCTTCTAGAAGCTTTATTTAAAATTTTAACCTTTTTCATGTAGATCATGTAGCTCTACAGATCAGTGGGAATTGATTTTTGCCTATGTAGTGTAAGGTAGAGGTCAACATTAATTTTTTCCTTGTATGGATATCCAGCACCATATATTGAAAAATATCTTTTATCTACTATTTTTAAATGCTATCTTTATCTTAAGCCAAGTGTTCTCATATGTTGAGATTTTTCTATATTCCCTATTTTGCTCTAGTGATCTGTTTATTCCTGTGAACATTCGATACTGCCTTAATTACTGTTACTTTATATAAAGTCTTGATATCCTATATTATTATTCTGTAAGACGATCCTGCTACTTCTGGCCTTTTGCATTTTAATGTAACTCTTAGAATCATCTTTTCAATTTCTGTGAACATTTTGCTGGGATTTTGATTGCGATTGTATTGACTCTATAGGTCAATGTCTGGAGAAATCACAGTTTTAGAGTACTGAATATTCTAGTCCAAGAACATTAAATATCTATTTATTTGTCATCCTTAATACTGTTTTGACTGTACCATGTAGAGATTTTATACATCTTGTATTAGATTTAGTCCCAAGTGTTTAATAATGTTTTTTAGTGCTACTTTAAATAGTACTAATAGTATCAAAATAACATCATTTAAAATTTCATCTTTTAATTGTTTTTGGTGTATATACATGACTAATTTTTTATAATAACCTTGCAAATTTGCTTATTAATATAACAAGTTTATCAGTTGAGTCCCTCAGATTTTCTGTTTAATCAGATCATCTGTGAAAAGCAGTTTTATTTCTTTCCTTTCAATATTTCTTTTATTATTAATTTTTCTAATTTTTGTGTACTTCCTAAGACCTCTAATACAACACTGACTAGAAGTGGTGATAGTGGGCACTTTTGTCCGGATCTCAGAGTACAAGGTGTCAATACTTTACCTTAAGTAATTTTTGCTGCAGGATATATTTTTTAGAAACTTAGGAAATTAAGAAGCTCTCCCTGTATTTCCAATCTGCTTAAAGTTTTTTGTAAAAACTCATATATTATACTTTATAAATGCTTTTCTGTATACAATGAACTTACAATAGTCTGTAATTCTTTTAATGTGGTGAACTGTGCTGATTAATTTTCAATTGTTAAGCAAGTTTAGCATTCTTGTAATAAACTACACTTGGTCATAATGAATTCTGAATGAAATGAACCTTTTGTCATTATGAGCCATCTTTTTTTTATTCCTAGTAAAATTTTACTTTAAAATATATTTTAAAATTTATATATTGACGATAGCTTTATTTTAAAAAGGTGGTTTTGCATGCTGTATTCTTTCTGTTCACTTTCAACCTTTTGGTAATTTTGTATATTAGATATAGCCCTTAAAAGCAGCATAAAGCTTAAAAAATTCGGATTATCTTTTTCTTTTAACTGGAACATTTATCAATATTATAAGTAATATAATTACTGATATATCTGAATTTATACTATCTTACTATTTGCTTTCTATTTGTCCCATCTGCTGCATGATTCCTTTTCTCTCTTTCTTGCCTTCTTTTGGATTATTTACTATTATATTTCCTTCTAATAGCTTATGGGTTTATGCTATTTAATATCACCATAATCTCCTTATAATAATCATTAGAATAAATGGTATATTCAGATTTTATTTTGTTTCTGACAGAGTGAAATGATAAATAACATCTGTTTTCTCACTGTCAGATAAGATTTTGATAACAAGCTTCTCAAATAGCAGGACGTCACACCTTATGCCTTTGCTTACACTTAACTACAAAGAAAATTTGGTTAGAAGGACAGAGTATTAGGAAAATTACTGCATACTCAACAAAGTCACAGCCTGTCAGTACTTAATGTGAAATTTTTATTTATCCCAAATGTCAATCTACATTCCCAATATGTTTCTCAAGTTTCACATTTGTATTTGTACACTTAAACTGTCATTTAAAATGAGATAGCTACAGTTCTTCAAGAACAGCAGGGCTTAAACTAATAGTAACATTAAGACAACTTTCTAAAATATGTACAAGACTTACAAGTTACAAAGTACTTTCACAGTGTTATTGTATTTAATCAAACCAGAAATTTATACATGCAAAGAAAAGAACTTACCTGAAAATGATCAAACTTGTGGAGGGTAAAAACGTAGTTTTAAAAGACATAAAGCAGGAAATAGGGCTTAACAGATATATATAAAATAGCAGTAGACACAGTAGAAAAAAGAACATGTGTTCATATTATTCTTTAAGTAATATCACTTGAAAAAATTCTACTTAGACAGCATAAGGAAACCTGACCTACACTTGGATTAGCAAATTACGGCCTGGGCCCAAACCGGCCTTGCCCATTTCTTTATGTACTGGCTATGGCTGCTTCAGTGGCAGAGTTCAATAGCTGCAATAAGGGAACATATGCTGAGTAAAGTTGAAAATATGTACTATCTGGTCCTTTAAGGAAAAAGTTTGCAGTCCCTTGACCTACAGTATATTTTCATCTCTCCTCTGCCTGGGCAAATTCTATTCCTACTTCACGCTATCTCAGGCATGCTAGAAGAGGGGCAAACAGGAAGAGAAAGACAAATATGGGAAATTCATAAAATGGACAGAAACTATTACCGTCCACTTTCTGATCTAACATAGGCACTGTTCAGTGATACAGCTATACTTGTGAGAATGTCAGTGAGACGCTTGCACATGCTGCACAAAAAATGTCCCTTAAACACACATACCCCTGGACAGCCTGCTCCTGTTTTCCAGCATCTCTCTCTTGGCTATGGATGCAAATAGCCCATTCAAGACTCAAATGGAAGAAAGGAAGGTCTCTTTTGGAGAGACTAACAGACTTACCTCCGGCAGAGTGAGTACATCCTGTTGGAGGCAGTGATTCGAAAGTACTCTGGTTTAGAGCGAGAGGAGCTGCCACTTATGGTTCCCAAACCCAAACGCTGATAGTCTCTGAAACAAGCTTTTTCTACTAGCTGTTCCATTGTAGATTTCTCTGAGGCCTTTAGAGTGGTACTCGTGGGGAGTTCACTATCATCTGAAACTTGATGGCAGAAACAGGTTTTGAAGAAATGAGATAGCTCAAAGTACAGGATTAAAAACTTCCTTCTAAAGAGGATCTTTAACCAAGAGAGGTTTATATTAAGGCTAGAGGTGCTATGTATGCCAAAAATTGAATCATGGAACTTCTATGAGGCATCATTATGCTCAAACATAAACTGTAATAGTCAGGAAATAAAATATTAGGAGCTCAACTAACTCAAAATGTCAGGGAAAGTAACTTAAAATTTCTAAAAAAATATAATTTTGAATATATTACCCATATTTTTCTTTGTTAGTCAGGCTTGATTTTTACTGTCCACCTGGAGTGATTTCTATTTAGGACTCATACTTTGTGAGAGACTAACCTATTAGTAAAACTCACCTCTAACATAATCATTACACAAACTCATCAGGTTTCAGTTAACTTTAAAGAGCATACACTTTCATTAGAAATTCTTAATTAAGCAGAAGTTCACTACTGGGAAAGGATCTTTCTTAGATATGAAGAAGTTATATTTGGTGGAAGTTTTATTTTGTCAGAGGATGTGGTGTACATGGGAAACTCCCTCAATTTTGCAATCACAGGTTACAGAAGCCTTTAAAATTTTAGATGTTGGAAGAGTTTACCCAATAACCAAGTATTTTAGGGAGGATTAAAAACAACAACATTCCTAATTGGTACTGCATGTTCTAACTAAAAAAAAAAAAAAAAAAAAAAATTCCATGTTAAAAACTGTCCTAATTTACTTTCCTACTTATTTTTACAATGAGAGAATTAAAATTAACCTTTCAAAGTTTTTGGAAATGTACTCAAAGTTCTAATGTCAAAGGGAAAGATATAGCTCTCTTCAATTAAAAGAAAAAAAAAACCTAGCTTATTTCTATAAATATAAGCCTTTGTGCTTTAGTTTGTGAACTTCACAATGCAAATGCATCATTAAGTATCAGTTTTATTTGTTTTGGCCTCTTATCTTTAGAAGAGCAAAGAGTATTACATAATTTGGTCTTTTGGAGGAATAATTATCATAGAACAAGTTTTTGTTCTGTGAAATCATAAAAGCTTTAAATTAGAAGAGTCAATAGTGATGGGTAGCAGTAATTTTTGTATGACTTTCCATGTGACTGTGAGAAGCCCGGGTTCCAATAAATGATCTTTTCACTGCCCCCAGAGGCAAGCCTGTAGCTACACATACTGAAATGGAGACCTTTAGCCAAAGATCTCTCTAAAGATGATAGTTCTTTCTTTAAAATGTTCTTCTGTTGTTATTAGTGGCAGTAAAAGTAGTAGTTGTATAATCACTGGTGATCCAGTCTAAGAGTCTGAGAAGAAAAAGGATGCAATGGCATCCTCTCTCTTAGATCAGATTCTCTCTAGTGTTAATTCCATAAGCATACTTGACATTGGGTTAAAGAATAGAAAAATTTTGCTTCTAGTTTCCTGACTGAGTTATCTCAGCTTCCCAGGTTCTGCTCTTTTAGATATTTAGCAGGCATTTTTTTCTTATCACCTAAGAATGCCTTCATCTTAGATTCCCCATATAGATTAGGAGTACCCACAATGTTCTCACCAAAACCCCAAATATTCAACTTTGAATAATTTATGCCCTTATTTTCTTATTCTTATTCCATAACAATAAAGTACAGGGGACTACTTTATACCTAAATTTCCTATGCAGTGGGATTTCTTTCTTTCTCTTTTTAATGAGACCCACATGCTGCTGCTGCTAAGTCGCTTCAGTCGTGTCCAACTCTGTGCGACCCCATAGACGGCAGCCCACCAGGCCCCGCCGTCCCTGGGATTCTCCAGGCAGGAACACCCACCTAACAGTGGCCAACTGGCTCTATGGATTTAGTGGAGGAGTGTGTGTGCTATGTCGCTTCGGTCGTGTCTGACTCCCTGCGACCCCATGGACTGTAGTCTGCCAGGCCCCTCTGTCCATGGGGATTCTTCAGGCAAGAATAGGAGTGGGTTGCCAGGCCCTCCTCCAGGGGATTTTCCCAACTCAGGGGATGACCCCGCATCTCTTACATCTCCTGCATTGGCAGGCAGGTTCTTTACCATTAGCGCTACCTGGGAAGCCCAAAGGAGGAATACAACTTAACAGAATCTTATCTGAACAATGGAATACTAGGAAAACCAAAAAAATTTTTTTTCCAGTTCTGAGAAGGTGGTAAGTACCTCCCATCTTATGAGGTAGGTTTTTAAGAGTCAGGTTTAAGTGCAACTATGTCTTTCTCTCTTGTTCTTACTCATATAAGAAGAAAGAACAAAGTTCACTCACGAAGGAAAAATGAGTTCTCACATACCAGATATGTCATCGTCTTCATTCCATCCAGGACGGCTCACTCTCTCTTCCACAATCGTCCCTGTCCTCCTCTTCAGTAAATACTGCCGCCCAATCGTCATTTTGCCTGCCCTTTTAGCACCTTTCACAATGGTTTTCGAGAAAGTGCTGCGAGTTATAAAACCAAAGAGAATGTTAATTTACTATGAAAATGCCACTTACATTTTTTGATACCCATGTTGCTCAACTTGTTTTTTCTCTACCGCCACACCCATTAGTATTATCCAGACCTTCATTAAGGCTCTCTTTCTTCAAGTCACTTTTTATATGGCAGAAGGCTAATTTACTATATAACGTTATCATCAGGACACTGTGTTAGGCAAAAAGTGCAAGAACCTAGAGTGGGACACAGACTATTTCTCATCCCCAATCTAAACTCCTCAGTTTGGCTTTTTGTCAAGCATGCCCCCAACTCACTCTGTTTATCCATGCCACTGCCTCCACCAGAGACCATGCTTGCAGAAGTCCTCCTGCGTGGAAAGCCAGCCTACCTCCTTCTCTACTGATTCAGAATCTCTACTAACTCATAGGTTTTCTTTAAGATCACCACAAATGTAGCTGGTAGCACCTCCACTTATTTCTTAAATGCTTTAAATGTGTAAGTGTAGTGTCCTGCCTTCTGACACTAGAAACCTTCTGAGATATGGAAAAGAATAATTAACATAATTCCCTTTTCTGAGAGGAGAAAAGACAAGAAATCAGAAATCTGAGTACCCTTTTGAGAATCAGCTTTAATTACAGAGAAACTAGGATTTAAGATATTTGGATCTAAAAGTACCTTATTTAAATAGTTTAGTTTTTATTGCTGATAGAAATTCTGGGTGTAGATATTTATAATCCAAAGAATTAAACAAAGGTCCCATTTCCTGAATAATCATATTGAGGTGAAGGTTTCAAGTAAGAATGTTTTTGATTTATTTGTCCACATACAACAACAGAACTTTTCCTGTGTTTTCTTGTTGTTCAATGAAAAGTGATAAGGATTCTTTTATAGACAAATAGTTTTATCAGACCTCATCTTTAGTGATCTGAAATGTAAATTTGAGGGTTATGGACCTCAAATTAAAATGCTGTTTTATGTAATTTTTAGAATTCACACAATATAGATATTTCCTAAATTAAGCCTTTTGTGAATCACTTCAGATGTAACTTAAACTCAAGGGGATTTTTGAATGTTTTCCCAGCTAGAGCTGTATCTTTTGTTTTATATATGCAAGATAATACTAAGAGATTTTAAGGTTTAAAATTGATATGTCTCTGTTGTAGCTTGATAGAATAAGCTTGATTTTACAGATATATAACCACCCTCACCCCAACAGTTTCTAAACATAAAACACCATACAAAGCTTTGTTTCTTCCATAGAGAGTTAAAACAATGAATATCATAGGCTCCTCTGTGACCACACAGTGCTAAGATGCAACGCCTGGCTCACCATTTCAATGTTTAAAATGCTGTTCATGCTTCTTCAGCATCTCACACCTGCATACGCGTGGTCTCCTTTGCTTACCAGGTAACAACGGTACGAGTGGCTAGCCATGCAGTTTAGAAATGACATACTGCCTGCAGCCTCAAATGGCCTATAATCTCCACCCGGCCCCACTTTCAGGCAAAAGGAAGGCCTTTTCTCCAAAGTCCGCAGAGTAACCCTAATATGTAATTTGTACTAGCAGATGCCCAAACTCCAGGTGATTAATGGTGAATGGACTGCAATATTAACCCTTATATTTTACCATTAATTGAAGAACATTTTAAAGCAATTATTATTTTGTAACCATTCAAATGTAAATGTTTCAACACAAATTCATAAACATTTTCATTAAAAAATAAGGGTTCCTACTAAAGAAATGTGACAAAAGGAAATGCAATGACTGATCCTGGATTGGATCCTCTACCAGACAGAAAAAAAAGGAGCTGCAAAGGCTCATAAGCAAAATTTAAATACGAAATCTGGTCAGGTGAAAGTTTTATATCAATTAAATTTCCTGGTTAGATTACTGTATTGTGGTTACATAAAATAATGTCTTTGTTCTTAGAAATATATATTGACATATTAAAGAAAAAAGGAGCATTATGTATGTAACTCAAATGTTTAAGAAAATATATATGAGAGATAAAATGATAAAGAGAATGGAATAAAGCATAAGCAACTGGTGAATCTAGGTAAAGGGTATACAGGACTCCTTTGCACTGTGTTGTAACCTTTGTATAAATTTGACATTACATAAAAAGCCCATCAGCAGACGAATGGATAAGAAAGCTGTGGTACATATACACAATGGAATATTACTTAGCCATTAAAAAGAATACATTTGAATCAGTTCTAATGAGGTGGATGAAACTGGAGCCTATTATACAGAGTGAAGTAAGTTAGAAAGAAAAACACCAATACAGTATACTAATGCATATATATGGAATTTAGAAAAATAGTAGTGATAACCCTATATGCAAGACAGCAAAAGAGACACAGATGTATAGAATAGTCTTTTGGACTCTGTGGGAGAAGGCGAGGGTGGGATGATTTGAGAGAATAGCATTGAAACACATATATTATCATATGTGAAACAGATTGCCAGTCCAGGTTCAATGCATGAGACAGGGTGCTCAGGGCTGGTGCACTGGGATGACCCAGAGGAATGGGATGGGGAGGAAGGTGGGAGGGGGATTCAGGATGGGGAACATGTGTACACCCATGGCTGACTCATGTTATAACCTCCAATTAAAAAAAAAAAAAGAATGGGGAAAAAAAAAAATGTTCTCACCTCTCAATCAGAACAAAACTGTTTACTTGACCTGGGTATTGATGGAAACTAAAGGGATGGCTCAAAGGTAGAAACTGAGCAACAGAGGAAAAAGGGAAAATAGAACTTCACATTCTAAAACTGCATCATAAGCAATGAACATGATTGTTCCATATGTCATTGCTGCTCTCCATAACTCCTGAGCTTCGTTCAGTGGGTGTGACAGAATGGCAAACACATACTGACTTAGGAGATGGGTCACATTCCCTGACAGTGACTTTCAACTTTGGGAGAGCTGAAATGAAGAAACTGTCTCCTCACCGAAAGGAAGTGTTCTTCTCCTTCTGCTTGGGTGAAATGATCTGTGGGGTAGTTTGTCCAGCAGCAAAGGCAAAGGTGGTAAAAACGGACTGAGGGTAACGGAGCTTCATCAGCTGCTTCCTGAAGACCTCTACGACTTCTGGGCTCACTTCTTCATCAAATGCCACTTTAACCAACTAGAGACAGAAGAAATTAAACATATCAGAAACATTAAGGATTTCTAGGTAGCTTCCCCGCCAATTACTGAAATAACAAAAAAATAACAATACTAAATGACAAGAGGTTAGAGGTTGAAGGGACTTTGGATATCATGCAATACAATTTAAAATTTTTAAAAATAAAAAAGGGCTCAATAAATTGAGGGCTCAGAAAGGTTTACTTGTGATAGATGGTTGGTTGGTAAGGAAAATAATGTATCTTGAAGTTGGGTTTCTTTAAGACTATCTTTTCTCAATTTCTTTTCCTTTTTGGCTGCACTGTGTGGCTTGTGGGATGTTAGTTCTTTGACCAGGGTTGAACCCGGGCCCTCAGCAATGAAAGTGTGGAGTCCTAACCACTGGACTGCCAGGGAATTCAGGACTGTCTTTTTTAGATGCGATAGGGAAGTTAACTTATAGTGGCTGGAGTAGGAATTGTGTCCTTGTTTAACAACCACTGGTGGTCCTAGATAGGGGATTTTGCCTAAGGAAGTGTCTTCCTATCCAGAGATACTTATAAATCTAGGGAGAAAAAATTCAGTTTGACTAGAATCCTAATTGGTAGACCCATGTGTTTGACAGAGCCTTTAGACAGTGTCTCTTGGCATCTGTTTCTGGAGGAAATGCCTGTGGCTCTTCTACGGAAGAGGCAGAGCTCTGAGACCACAGCATTCTAGTTTAGAGTCCTTTGGCAGTTGGAATAATGAAGAAATCCCTAAGAGATCAGTACTCTCATGTGGCCAGAGCAGGTCTGGACCTACAGATTAGAAGGCTTACATTTCACACAACCAGAATATGGAAGTATTAGGGAGAGCTTCTTGACTGGAAGGAACAGGGCAAGAACTGGAATCCCTGGAAATCTGAGAAGTCAGAAACAAGGCACAAGAGTGGGAAGAGCAAAATGTGCTCTTGAGAATTATTATTTTTTTTTTTAAAAAAAAGCAAAACTAAGAAAAGATCACTCTTCTGAGTGTCTGGTTAGCATCAGTAATTCCCACAAGTTCTGAAATGTTCAGCACTCCCTGGAAAAACCTTGGCTTCACCAAGGTTTACTTATAATCAACAGTACTTTAGCCCTTGCTGTAATTCTCAGAGATCTGCCTCTTCCATAGAAGAGCCACATGAATTTCCTCCAGAAACAGATGCCAAGAGATGCTATCTAAAGGCTCTATCAAGCACAAATTGAAGTATTACATGGCAGAGAATAAGAGTCAACAGTGTGAGTCTGAATTTGTGAGATCACTCAATATCAACAGATTATCCATTGTTACTCTGAGCTGACTGAAGGGCTCAGGAAACAGAGGATTAAATAAATCCAATGCTGTTCATGAGCTGACTCAGTTGAAGATTACCCTCACAGAACCTCCTCCTTCTCCTCCTCTAACTCCTGACCATATATGATCAAAAGAAAGTGGCTATCATTTGTAGATGACGTCATTTGTAGACATGACAAATGTCTACAAATGACAACATCTGTAGAGAAATGTTGACAGCACAGTGGCGGCTCCCTTTCTTGATACCTGAAAAGACGCCGATGTGACCTGCAGTCCTTCTTGCATGTTCTGTTGTAGCTGGTTCTGCATTGTGATCTTCTTCTCCTTGGTGATGGAGGCAATGGGGAAACTTCGTACAACTGTCTGCTCACCAACTAAAGGAAAACAGGGCACAGACTAAGCAACAGCACTTTACAGCTCATCTCTAGTCTCTGCTGCTCATTTTACCAGCCTCTGCTGGAGAAATGTGTCTGGAGAGGACAATGTCCAGGAAAGAAGCAAGACAAAGTGCCATGATTCTAGAATTGCATTCATTAATTGTGTTGCATGGCAATTCATTCCTGACACACATTTCTTTCCTGGAGTGCAGGCATGGTCCCAAACTTCCAACCTTCGTTCTAGTTCCCCAACCTATTGTGTGTCACACATCATCATCTGGTTTAAGGCATCTTACAGGAAGGGTAGGTATTAAACAGAAGAAAAGAAGTATCTTCAAATATTGAAAAGACATTTATTATATTTAATATAAGAATAAAGCAAAAGAGAAAAGACTGTTAAGGTAGTTAAAATTTGTCTTTAAAATTTTGTCTTTTGAAATCATTTGAAAGATGATGCTGTGAAAGTGCTACACTCAATATGCCAGCAAATTTGGAAAACTCAGCAGTGGCCACAGGACTGGAAAAGGTCAGTTTTCATTCCAATCCTTAAGAAAGGCAATACCAAAGAATGCTCAAACTACTGCACAATTGCACTCATCTCACACGCTAGTAAAGTAATGCTCAAAATCTTCCAAGCCAGGCTTTAGCAATAAGTGAACTGTGAACTTCCAGATGTTCAAGCTGGTTTTAGAAAAGGCAGAGGAACCAGAGATCAAATTGCCAACATCCGCTGGATCATGGAAAAAGCAAGAGAGTTCCAGAAAAACATCTGTTTCTGCTCTATTGACAAGCCAAAGCCTTTGACTGTGTGGATCACCACACACTGGAAAATCCTTCAAGAGATGGGAATACCAGACCACCTGACCTGCTTCTTGAGAAACCTGTATACAGGTCAGGAAGCAACAGTTAGAACTGGACATGGAACACCAGACTGGTTCCAAATAGGAAAAGGAGTACGTCAAGGCTGTATATTGTCACCCTGCTTATTTAACTTCTATGCAGAGTACATCATGAGAAACGCTGGGCTGGAAGAAGCACAAGCTGGAATCAAGATTACCAGGAGAAATATCAATAACCTCAGATATGCAGATGATACCACCCTTATGGCAGAAAGTGAAGAGGAACTAAAGAGCCTCTTGATGAAAGTGAAAGAGGAGAGTGAAAAAGTTGGCTTAAAGCTCAACCTTCAGAAAACTAAGATCATGGCATCTGGTCCCATCACTTCATGGCAAATAGATGGGGAAACAGTGGCAACAGCGGCTGACTTTATTTTTCTGGGCTTCAAAATCACTGCAGATGGTGACTGCAGCCATGAAATTAAAAGGTGCTTACTCCTTGGAAGGAAGGCTATGACCAACCTAGATAGCATATTGAAAAGCAGAGGTATTACTTTGTCAACAAAGGTCTGTCTAGTCAAGGCTATGATTTTTCCAGTAGTCATGTATGGATGTGAGAGTTGGACTATAAAGAAAGCTGAGTGCCGAAGAATTGATGCTTTTGAACTATGGTTGTTGGAGAAGACTCTTGAGAGTCCCTTGGACTGCAAGGAGATCCAACCAGTCCATCCTAAAGGAGATCAGTCCTGGGTGTTCATTGGAAGAATTGATGTTGAAGCTGAAACTCTAATACCTTGGCCACCTGATATGAAGAGCTGACTCATTGGAAAAGACCCTGATGCTGGGAAAGATTGAGGGCTGGAGGAGAAGTGGATGACAGAGGATGAGATGGTTGGATAGTATCACCGACTCAATGGACATGAGTTTGGTGGACTCTGAGAGTTGGTGATGGACAGGGAGGCCTGGCATGCTGCAGTTCATGAGGTTGTAAAGAGTTGGACACGACTGAGAGACTGAACTGAACTATACATAATCCATGGAATTCTCCAGGCCAGAATACTGGAGTGAGTAGCCATTCCCTTCTCCAGGGGATCTTCCCAACCCAGGGATCAAACCTAGGTCTCCCGCATTGTAGGTAGATTTTTTTACCCACCGAACCACCAGAGAAGCCCCAAGATTCTTGAGAGTTTAAATACTAAAGGAAGAAATGAAAAATATAAATATTTATCAGCTACCTGAGGATATGAAGATAAGCATCTAGAAAAGAAGCAGCACACATGAGGTCTCCCCTGGAAAGCTAGCAGTTCCTCATGGGAGAGGACAGCCACGTGTAGAATACAACAGCATGCAATTAGCTCCCAGGTTTGAGGGAACATGGCTTTAAAGACTTCAGAGTGAGAAGTCTGCATGCTAGATGGCTAGAGAATTAATTCCCGGAAGAAGTGACAGGGCAGGTGAACTTTGAGGAGAATGGAGGTTTGCATCTGCAGAAGGGAAAAAGGTGGGCATTTTAGGTAGCAGTACAAGTAACAGAACAGGACAGTGATGAGCAAGGACCCTCAGCTCTTAAGCCAGAGAGGGTAAGACGTGAACTAGGTATATCTGACTTAAGAGCCCCTTTATTAACTAATATACTTATTATTATCAGAATTCCTCATTCCTTGAACTTCTAAATTCCTAACCTGGAAAATTCTGATTATTTTCTTATGTTAAACTCATACCCAGAGATTAAATAAAATCAAGACGTACATTAGGATTTTAGTTCTAAAATGTATTAAACAACTTATGTTTATATCACTCATGTAAAATGATCAGATTCCTATGTGTCATTAAAGGAAAAATTTTTAAATTTACCTTAAAAGAGAAATAAAAGAGGCAAATAAAAAGATTTTCTCTGATGAAAATAATTTTCCTAAACTGTGAAATTAACCCCAAAATTATCAGGAAACAACAAGAGACCAATACAAACTTTCACACTAAATATGGCTTTGATCTCTTTAAAAGACGTAATTTAGAGCAGTTTAAATGACCAACTATCTCATATAAGCCCAAAGTGTTATGTGTATGTCCATTGAGCTCACAAAGGTTTCAGTACAAAAAATGGTAAGTACCAGATATCTAGTTTTAAAAATATACTGGCTTACAAATACAAATGTAATTTATTTACAGTAATATGACAGAAGGTTGAGAAATTCTGCTGTTTTTTACTTTTCTTCAAAATGAACACAACTATTCCTGTTGATTCGTTGTTTATTGAATTTTATAGGCTTTTTGCTTTTCATGTGGTAAACAATCTTTATGACCAAGATAATAAACCACATGATTCTAGGTAAGCACGGGATTATACAACTGTGAGAGTTTGAAGATAATACAGTTCATATATCTGAATCCCACTGTCTGACAAAGTGCACAGCATATAGTACATACTCATCAAATGACAACTGAATAATTTCAGATGAGGAAGGAATTCTAGTGACCATGTATCCCCATGTTTCTCAATCCTCAGTTCAGTTGCTCAGTCGTGTCTGACTCTTTGCAACCCCATGAATCACAGCAGGCCAGGCCTCCCTGTCCATCACCAACTCCCGGAGTTCACTCAGACTCACGTCCATCGAGTCAGTGATGCCATCCAGCCATCTCATCCTCTGTCGTCCCCTTTTCCTCCTGCCCCCAATCCCTCCCAGCATCAGAGTCTTTTCCAATGAGTCAACTCTTCACATGAGATAGCCAAAGTACTGGAGTTTCAGCTTTAGCATCATTCCTTCCAAAGAACACCCAGGGCTGATCTCCGTTAGAATGGACTGGTTGGATCTCCTTGCAGTCCAAGGGACTCTCAAGAGTCTTCTCCAACACCACAGTTCAAAAGTATCAATTCTTTGGCGCACATCCATACATGACCACAGGAAAAACCATAGCCTTGACTAGATGGACCTTTGTGGACAAAGTAATGTCTCTGCTTTTGAATATGCTATCTAGGTTGCTCATAACTTTCCTTCTAAGGAGTAAGTGTCTTTTAGTTTCATGGCTGCAGTCACCATCTGCAGTGATTTTGGAGCCCCCAAAAATAAAGTCTGACACTGTTTCCCCATCTATTTGCCATGAAGTGATGGGACCAGATGCCATGATCTTCGTTTTCTGAATGTTGAGCTTTAAGCCATCTCAATCCTCAGTATGTATCAAAACTATATAGATATCTGGGTCTCCCCCTTTCTAGCAGCCTATTACAGATTCCAATTTAGTTGTTTGAGAGTTAGACCCAGAATTTTTTTTTTAAAGCTTCCCAGATAATTCAAATACGCAGTCAAGGCTGAGAACCACTGGATTATCACCAAACGAATCCGATCCCCTCATTTTATAAAAGGGGAAACTGAAACTTGGATCAGGGGACTTACTTAAGATATCCAGATTGGTCAACAGTGACTGAAACCTGGGCTTTTTGATCTAGAGTCCAATAATTTCACCCCAAACCTTATATGCTTGTCAACTAGAATAGTTTACATAGAGACTACAGTGATTTAAAAAAGATAATTCAAAAAAAAAAAAAAAGATAATTCAGATTTGATAGTGTCTGCGATTCTTTCTAATGCAGAAGACTGTGGACAGTTGTGGAAAACAGAAGCTGATAGAGTTTAGTGAGCAGAAGAGCATTCCGCTAAGAGAGGAAAGGATTAGTTGAAACGGAATGAGAGAAGTGGGTGGGGTTAGTTAAGTTAGTGCCGTACAGCCCTGTAATACTTAGCACACCTCCGTCTCACAAAGGGGATCCTGAATCTGGAAAACCTCAGCCTTAACAGTTTACTGCAGCATTCAGAAGGTGGGGAGATCAGCAGGGGATGCCACTAGCATCTGGTACTCTGAATACCCTGAAATCACAAAATGCTACTTCATGAAATTATTATAGTTTCTATGGATGAACCATAGTTTGCTGTTTAGAAGATATCCTTGGTTCTTTAAATAAGAATCCAAATTATCATTAGGTTTGACAGACAGTATTCTAAAAAAAAATACGTGTGTGGCAAAAGGCTTACTTTGATTTTGAACTGACCTGCAAATCACTGCACACAGATGGAAGCAAAGCCTCACACAGATATCCCTGTTCTGATGACATAATATGAGCCTTACCTAGTTGATCATGGGGAGTCCCTCTGAACAGAATTCTGTATGTGGTAAGGAACAAGGCTCCTTCTGCTGGCAGAAGCTGAGGGCCTCCAAGAAGGCCTCCAGTGGCTTCTTCTCTTCCATCAGGATCCAGTAGGACTCGAAGGCCTTCACAAACAATTTCTTCTCCTGGCAGTAGAGCAGGTCTAAGAATCTTGGGCTAACAACAGACAAAGTTATTTTAGACACAATTCTAGAGAGATTCCCAACCCTTAGAGTAAGGTTCCCTTGTCAGTTACAGATCTAAAAATGTGAATCAGACTTCCCATGTAGCCAAAATGAGTAAACAGATTTGAGAAGAGTCAGAAATGATGTTTCTGCATCCAAATGTAAAAAGACTCTCTGCAGCATTACTTATTCACAGTAAAATTGCTGGAAATTACTAAACCAGTTGAGATACCTATTCAACGGAACATTTTGCAACCGTCAAAAAGAATGGCATGGATCTAGATACATAAACACAGAAAGATGCCAGAATACATTGTTAAGTAGAAAGAGTTACCAACCAGTATGTACATTATGATTTCCTTTTAGTATATGAACCAAACTGTTAAAGCTGGTACTGTCATAGATAAGGGTAGAGGTCAGGGTGAGGAGAATCATGGGAGACTTTCATTTTGTACAATGTGTGCTCCTTTAATGCTTCAGTTTTATACAAAAGCGTCGTTAGTTTGCAAACTGAAAAAACATATTTTAAAAAACGGACACGACTTATTAGCCTTTAATAAATATTAAGACAAAAAAAAAACGGCCAAGTTATGACCATTTACCTATCTTGGGAAATAAGGAACCACATGATACACTCCCTTCAAGAGTTTAGTGCTAGAAAAAAAAAGTCCATCTCTCCTGAAGCTCTAATACACTTATTTTCTTTTACTGAGCAATAAAAACTATACAAATCCGGACAATTCTCTTTGTTGGCTTGAGGAAGCTCAGAGCTAAAATGTAAAGCCAAAGTATAATGATCACTGTGTCTCAGATTTCTGATAGACTCATCTTTCCTTTCCATCTGGCTTTTGATTTCTCCTTTGAATTTATTTTTAATAGTTCTGTTACATAGGTAAGAGGGTCCTAAACCCTAGTTCCACAGACTGGTGCCAGACTAACTGCAAAATAATCACCTGGGATACTTATTAAAGTACAGATTCCCAGGCCAAGTCCCAGGGTACTCCAATTCAGGAGGCTGGGCTGAGATTCAGGCCTCTCAATTTTTAATAGACTTCCCAGATGTTTGTGATGTATGCTTGTAATGCATACAGATTGAGGAACCTGGTGATTTTATAGTAATTGCCTTAAGTCATTTTTTGGGGGAAGGGGGCAGAACATAAAACCTTGGCTTGGGCTTAGAAGTTAGAATGTTCACAATTTATGCCCTGCCTATAAAAGTAGACTCAACAAGAGATTATTATTGCTCCTTTGTTGATCTCCTATTCTGCTTCACCATCCTTTTTATGAGGATCTACATGTAAACTCCTCTCAAAGTTTAATGTATCATTAAAACTAGAGCTGGTCTGTAGAATGTTAGAAGGTACTTTCTGTGGCACAACAATCTACTGTTGCTGTTTTTAGGAGGTTTTACTTACTCCCTCAAAGCATGCAGTCCGGAATAATTACCTTCTGTATAGGTGGAAGTCTTCTACTCTCTCGATGCACTGCTTCTAGGGTTTCAATGTGCATAGCTACAATTCCTGGGATAAGTCAGAGAATTCAAAATAAAAGAGTACCAAACAAGCAGAATTAAAACAAATTCTGGATATTTTGGAATTGAAAACTAATCAGAGTTTGGTGGTTCTTCAAAAAGCTAAACACAGAATTATCATATGACCCAGCAATTCCACTCCTAGGTATATATCCCCAAAGACTGAAAATAAAACTCAGACACTTGTGTATGAATATTCATAGTAGTACTATTTACAAGAGCCAGAAAGTCACAACAATTCAAGTGTCCATCAACAGATGAATGGATAAAGAAAATATGGTATATCCATATGATAGAGTATTATTCAGTCATAAAAGAAATGAAGTCACAAAACCTGCTACAACGTGGATAAACCTTGAAAACACTATGCTAAAGGAAGTAAGTCAGACACAAAAAGACAAGTATTATATGATTTTACTTATATGCATTATCTATAATAGGCAAATTCATAGAGATAAAAGGCATTAAGAGGCAACCAAGGGCCAGAGCGGAGAACGGAGAGCTATTGCTTAACGGGTACAGACTGTCTGTACAGGGGGATGGAAAAGCTTTGGTAATAGACAATTGGTAGTAGTTGTACAGCATTGTGAATATAATTTATGCCACTGAATTTTACATTTAAGAAAGTTTAAAATGGCAAATTTTATGACGTATATTTTATACAATTTAAAGCTATTTAAAAAACAAATCGAAACAAAAATAAACAGCATGACTAAGCTACTTGGAAGCCAAGTGCTATGCTGGAAAATGACCCATAAGAATAATCCTTATTCAATTATTTCTAATATTCCAGTTCTCTGATGTCTGCAAAGTGATTACCTGGTATCATGCAATGCAGGCTCTTGATATGATCCTGAGTAACTCCACTCTCCGTACAAACTTTGTCAATAAATCGGGTAATGAAACGCACAACAGAATTGGCAATGTCATTATTCTCTGAATCTTCAAACCCACTTTCTGTATCATAGCTCTCAGCTACACTTCCTGCAATACTAAGAAAGTCAAGGGAAGAAATCATGCTCAGTACTCAAATTTAACAAATGACTAGTATATCACAGTGACTTTCCACAGCAGTTTAAACTTGCTCAAAGGGATGTGTACTCAAGCAGAAACCCCACTGAACTCCACGGCTCCTCTATAAGTGACAGTGGCGAAACACGATGTTTCGCCTACACTTGGAAGCTACCGTCAGGCATTGTCCTTTGGACCCAACTTAGGTGCCTTAGTCACTCACTATGTAAATCAGATTGTAGAAAATGTCATGAAAGAAACAAAGGCATGTATGCCTGTGGCGGATTCATTTCGATATATGGCAGAACCAATACAATATTGTAAAGTTTAAAAATAAAATAAAATCAAAGTACCTTAAAAAAAAAAAAGAAAATGATGGATGTGCTATTTAAGACAGAAGTCAGCAAGGTCTCTCTGGGTAGGTGACATCAGAGCAGAACACTAAATGAAGGGATTCTTGTGACTATTTCAGAGAGTATCCCAGATTGCGGGTATAACAAGTACAGAGGCCCTGAGGCAGTATCATGCTTTGAATGTTGAACAGGGAGACCAGTTTGGTTGATAGAAGAGTGTAAGAAATAAAGTCTGAGCAGCAGCCAGGGGCCAGATCCTGTTAGGCCTTATGGTCTATGGGTTTTATTTTCAGTGGTACAGGAAGTATTTAGGGTTGAGATAGTGTTAGTTGCTCAGTCGTGTCCGACTCTGTGACCCCATGAACTGAAGCCTGCCAAACTCCTTTGTCCATGGGATTTCCCACGCTAGGATACTGGAGTGGGAAGCCATTCCCTTCTCCAGGGGATCTTTGTGACCCAGGGATCAAACCTGGGTCTCCTGCACTGTAGGCAGTTTCTTTACCATCTGAGCCACTAGGGAAAGTGTTAGAACAAGGAATGGTTGAGGACATGATTATAGGCAAATGCAAGGGGTAAGATGAGGAAAAGGTGGGCCAAGAAACAAATAATCACTTTAATCAGAGTCCATTAGTACTTTCCCACAGTGCTTTCTGTAAGTTGCTGTGGCAGAAAGTAACTGAAAGGGCTAGATCAGTAATGCGTGAGACATTTAAAAAGTCAGAGGTCATAAAAGAGAAGAGGGTATGGGAAGTAATTAAGAATAGCTGGATGTAGTCAACGTCTTTTAATAGAGAAAAGCTGAGCAAGTCTGAAGGTGAGGACAATGGTTAATTTTTGAAATGTGTATAGCACCATTTACCCCAAATACTTCGTATTTTTTGCTAAACCAAGAAGGACAGGGTGTCTGTGTGTGCCCACATTTCGGTACCTGTTTGTGACGATGCTGTTGCTCCCACTCTCCCAATCTCCTGGGGCTGACGCTCTTAGGAGCTTGTTTTTACTTGAATCCAGCGGAACCAGCAGATTGACCATGAGGTTTGCAAAGTGAATGGCCTGACTAAAGACAGTGCTTTCCTCACGCTGCACCAGCTCCTGCTGAGTCGATTTGCTCAGAGTGGGCCAAAGGCGTAGCTGCTCAGCTGCCAGGTCCATCGCTGTCTTCTCCTGATATTGGTCATCAGGAAGTTTATCCTAAAAACCAAACCAAACCAAAACAAAATCAAAATCTGTCACTTCACACAAGCTTCAAAAAACATGGAAGATGTTTTAATAGTTCATCTATTAAATACCCATGTCAGTAAAAGTGGAAATACATTAAAAAAATATAACAAGAACACGAAACTTAGTCTTTCTTTTTTCTGAGCTCCAACAGGCCTTGAATGGAGCCATGTAACAAATCCAAGGAGACAGCAGCAAAGCACTGAGATACACACCTCTCACTGCTAACATTTCACTGCATTTATTGATACTTATCTCTGGCTCTGTCACCTTCAAGTCGCCAGTTACAACAAATTATTGACCTGAAATACTTGTAAATGCTCTGGTCAAACGTGCCAGTAGCATTTTCTAATACTCCGCTATGTTTCTTTTCTTCTGCTCCCTGGTTGAAAAAGACAGAATGACCCAAGTCACAAAAAAGTAGAGCTAGATTTCCTTGTAAATGTGGGAGTCAAACATTATCGTTAAATGGGTATACAGGTGTCCATGGGATTTTTAAGAGGGGTTTCCCATAGGCTGAAGAGTTAAACAATAGCAGTAACCCACACCTGCATAGTACTTTACAGCTTATGAAGAGCTGGTATATCTATAGTCTTACTCATATCTAACCTGAGGCTCCAAGACACACTTTTACAGAATAGAGGACATAGAAGCAATGACATGTATTTGCCTTATGAATGTTTTGGAGATATACCAATGTTGTGCCAAGTCACCAGTCACGTCAGACACTTTGCAACCCCATGAACTGTAGCCCAGCAGGCTCCCCTGTCCATGGGATTTCCCAGGCAAGAATACTGGAGTGGGTTGCCATTTCCTTCTCCAGGGGATCTTCCTGACCCAGGGATTGAACCTGTGTCTCTCACATCCCCTGCACTGGCAGGCAGGTTCTTTATCACTAGCACCGCCTGGGTCCCCTCATACCCATGTCAGCACTGTATTTTCTTTAAAAATTATCAAAAACACCTTACGAGGCCAATCATCTCTACAACATGACCTCAAGCTAATACTCTTTGGATGTGGCCCAAGTTACTCCTTTATCCAAGTGCATCTGGTGTTTTTGAGTTTTAAATTAAGAAAATAATTAAAACTAATTGTATAGTAATAATTTGGAATATCTGATAGATGTCAGATAGTACCATTTGTTATTAAAAGTTTCTGTTCTTATCATATTCATGAGTAGACCAATAATATAGTTAAAATTATTTGAGGCATAGAAATGTATGAATATCAGGCAGTTTCAGTTAGCTATCTAGGTTCATTTATCTCACACAGTATAAGGAAAATTTAAAATGCAGGAAAGGATCAGCAGTGATGTATTAGCCCAGCATGTGGAAAAATTACTCAATAAAAAAGGTAAAAAAGCCCCAACAAATTACTCCAAAAAATTACTCTTAAAGTGAATCAACACTGGTAATCAGCCCTTCATGCTGCTCTAAGTTCAGTTAATAAGGACAGTAATTTCTAACTTTTATGATTTAGTATGTGCCAGGAACTCTTCAATGCCCTACACTTGTATTAGACATTAAAAGCTTACAATAATCATGTATGCTCATTTTACTAATGAAGAAATAAGACACAGAAAACTAAAGTGAACTGCCTAAGATCAGACAGCTAGTGTATGACATTTCAAAATTTCAATTAACTTTAATTTGGGCTTCCTAGGCAGCACTAGTGGCAAAGAACCCGTCTGCCACTACAGGAAACATAAGAGATGCAGGTTTGACCCCTGGGTTGGGAAGATCCCCTGGAGGAGGGCATGGCAACCCACTCCAGTATTCTTGCCTGGAGAATCCCCTGGACAGAGGAGGCTGGTGGGCTATAGTCCACAGGGTTGCAAAGAGTCGGACGCGACTGAAGTGACATAGCACGCAACTTTAATTGGACATTTCTTCAAGAAGTTAATTGCACACAGACATCTGCCTAGGTATTTTAGGTTGACTTGTTTCAACTTCCTATAAATGTTTCCAGGGAATTCTTATTAAAATATAATAAAACAATTCTAGTGCTACAGAACTGTAGTAAGAAGTTATTATGGGAAAAAAAAAACATCAGGAATCAATAGAAGAAAGATGCTCACCAGGGGGCTTCCTAAAGTAAACCCCAAATACACTGGTGCTGCTGCTAAGTCGCTTCAGTCGTGTCCGACCCTGTGCGACCCCACAGATGGCAGCCCACCAGGCTCCCCTGTCCCTGGGATTCTCCAGGCAAGAACACTGGAGTGGGTTGCCATTTCCTTCTCCAATGCATGAAAGTGAAAAGTAAAAGTGAAGTCGCTAAGTCGTGTCTGACTCTTAGCGACCTCATGGACTGCATCCTACCAGGCTTCTCCGTCCATAGGATTTTCCAGCCAAGAGTACTGGAGTGGGTTGCCATTGCCTTCTCCAAAAATACACTGGTAGGAAGTGGCTAGATAATACCTGACTGAACTTCCCTTGAAGCCAGGACCCTAGCCCCACACAAATACATTTCTTTATCTTACCTTTTGCTTCAGATGCAGGGCATGATTGTCCTCCTTGGCCGAGAGATACAGGGAGCGAACCTGTTCCTGCACCGCATTATAAAAGGTTGTCTCCCAAAACTGCTGATTTGTCCAAATGGGGTGGTCCTGTACACAGGTGTAAGCAAACTGGCTGACTCCAGGGGCCAGTTTCTGTGAGAACACATAGTATATATCACCATGGAGCTGACGGGGTCAGGACAGTTCAGAAGGTTACAGAGGCCACAGATAATCGTGAATGTGATCAAAGGATTTATCTAAACACATCTTATGGCAATACAAGCTTAGCAATCAGCAACGTACACATTTTTAACTGGCAACTATGGGCTTGCTATCAAATCCTTTAAAGGTCTCTGTCATTTTATCTCTTAAAAGGGACATTTTAAAATCAAAAGTATTATACGAATTAGAGAATATATGAAACGTACCTAAACACTGTACTGTGCATATAGCAGGAAATGTAGAGTTGGGTAGTTATTACAATTAGGACATATAATAAAATCCATCACAACCTAAATCTAAAATTCCAGATAGTTCAGAATTTTTTCTACTTGGTATTAGAGTACATTTTGGTGGGGTTAGGAGGGCACTAACTGAAATGCGAGTGAGCCTACAGCTTGGCCTTACACACAGAATGAGGGCGTATCATGAATTTCCCACCTGCTCATTCTAAGCCTTTCCCTCCTTACGAAGGCTGCTGCCTGGCTCACACACTCGCCAGCAGGGCTGCCACGGTATTTTCTGGTAACCAAGTCTGGGTGTGGGAAGGTCCTCTAAAACCAAACCTTCCTTCCCAGGACTCCCTGCTGGGCTTCTAAGTAAGAGTAAACCTTACTCTATGATTAACAACAGCGGGAAAGAAAACTAACTCTGCAGTCACTTGAAGCACTTCATAAATATACATCTCATTTAATACTGAAAATCTTGTAAGATGCATGTTGTTATTGCCAAATTAAAGAAGAGGACACAGAAGTTCAAACAGGTTTAACTGAGTGATTGCCCAAGGCCATATAGCAATTACGTAAGTGGTAGAACTAGGTTTCAAGCCCAAAGTTTGTTTCCAAATCCCCTGCCCTTTTTATTGTAACAAATTATCTTGAAAAGAAACTGAAAGCAAAAAAAAAAAAAAAAGAAAAGAAACTGAAAGCAAATCATATATAAATTGAATAACGGTTAGTACAACTCTTTGTTATTTTAATCTTTTATTTTAGGTTTCATTTCCCAGAGTAATATTCTGCCCTTTTTTTTAAATTAATTTATTTTTTAAATTTTATTTTATTTTTAAACTTTACATAATTGTATTAGTTGAAACCTCTGATATGACCTGACTCACCTTTCCACAGCTGTTGCTTTCATTTCTCAAAGTTAAAAATGTCTCAAAAAAATTTAAATCTATTATTTCTCAGCAAATACTTGATAATGGTCTCATTAGACAACTTTTCAGTCCATTTTATTCTTTAGAATTGAATTAATTTTTTCTCTATCAGTAAAACTAAAGTTTCTGATAATGTAAGTTTTCTTTTGAAGCAATTAATAAGTGAATTCTTTTCTGCTGAAATATTGAACACTGAAGATCACTGTTAAAGTTACATACATAACAGTTATGTAGCAGAGTTCTTTCTTTTCTTAGGGACACATAACAAATGTATAAGGTACCTGGTCAAAAATTATATGCTCAATACATACAAACTTCCTTCTTGCTCTAGAGCAGAGTAAATCTTCAACTGGAATAAATCATGCATACCATGAAATGTACTGCTGCTGCTGCTGCTAAGTCGCTGCAGTCGTGCCCGACTCTGTGTGACCCCATAGACGGCCGCCCGCCAGGATCCCCCGTCCCTGGGATTCTCCAGGCAAGAACACTGGAGTGGGTTGCCATTTCCTTCTCCAATGCATGAAAGTGAAAAGTGAAAGTGAAGTTGCTCAGTCGTGTCCGACTCAGCGACCCCATGGACTGCAGCCCACCAGGCTCCTCCGTCCATGGGATTTTCCAGGCAAGAGTACTGGAGTGGGGTGCCATCGCCTTCTCCGATGAAATGTACTGTAGTACTTAAATAATTGGAAGTGGGGTGGCTGTGATTTTTGCCTATTAGAGTCTGTGTACTTCTGAATCTCATGTGTAAGTCCCTTTCAAGGTAGGCCTATGTACTGTTGTTGGGGTGATCATCTATTAACTCTTACAGGCAGCCATAAGCTAGAACTGACCATGAAGCAAAGGTCAGGAAATCCTTAAGGGGAAGTTGCATGAGGATTGCTCATTCAAAACACAGCTACTCTCTACCTGTACAAAAAAGATCTCCATGACCCAGATAATCAGGATGGTGTGATCACTCACCTAGAGCCAGACATGCTGGAATGTGAAGTCAAGTGGGTCTTAGAAAGCATGACTACGAACAAAGCTAGTGGAGGTGATGGAATTCCAGTTGAGCTATTTCAAATCCTGAAAGATGATGCTGTGAAAGTGCTACACTCAATATGCCAGCAAATTTGGAAAACTCAGCAGTGGCCACAGGACTGGAAAAGGTCAGTTTTCATCCCAATCCCAAAGAAAGGCAATGCCAAAGAATGCTCAAACTACTGCACAATTGCACTCATCTCACACGCTAGTAAAGTAATGCTCAAAATTCTCCAAGCCAGGTTTCAGCAATACATGAACTGTGAACTTCCAGATGTTCAAGCTTGTTTTAGAAAAGGCAGAGGAACCAGAGATCAAATTGTCAACATCCACTGGATCACTGAAAAAGCAAGAGAGTTCCAGAAAAACATCTATTTCTGCTTTATTGACTATGCCAAAGCCTTTGACTGTGTGGATCACAATAAACTGTGGAAAATTCTGAAAGAGATGGGAATACCAGACCACTTGACCTGCCTCTT
Source organism: Bos javanicus (assembly GCF_032452875.1). Classification (NCBI taxonomy): domain Eukaryota; kingdom Metazoa; phylum Chordata; class Mammalia; order Artiodactyla; family Bovidae; genus Bos; species Bos javanicus. Next base: position 42,897,844 of record NC_083882.1, on the reverse strand, counting down.
GAGAAACCTATATGCAGGTCAGGAAGCAACAGTTAGAACTGGACATGGAACACCAGACTGGTTCCAAATAGGAAAAGGAGTACGTCAAGGCTGTATATTGTCACCCTGCTTATTTAACGTCTATGCAGAGTACATCATGAGAAACACGGGGCTGGAAGAAGCACAAGCTGGAATCAATATTGTCGGGAGAAATATCAATAACCTCAGATATGCAGATGACACCACCCTTATGGCAGAAAGTGAAGAGGAACTAAAAAGCCTCTTGATGAAAGTGAGAGAGGAGAGTGAAAAAGTTGGCTTAAAGCTCAACATTCAGAAAATGAAGATCATGGCATCTGGTCCCATCACTTCATGGGAAATAGATGGGGAAACAGTGGAAACAGCGTCAGACTTTATATTTGGGGGCTCCAAAATCACTGCAGATGGTGACTGCAGCCATGAAATAAAAAGACGCTTACTCCTTGGAAGGAAAGTTATGACCAACCTAGATAGCGTATTAAAAAGCAGAGACATTACTTTGTCCACAAAGGTCCATCTAGCCAAGGCTATGGTTTTTCCAGTGGTCGTGTATGGGCGTGAGAGTTGGACTGTGAAGAAAGCTGAGCACAGAAGAATTGATGCTTTGGAACTGCGGTGTTGGAGAAGACTCTTGAGAGTCCCTTGGACTGCAAGGAGATCCAACCGGTCCATCCTAAAGGAGATCAGTCCTGGGTGTTCATTGGAAGGACTAATGCTGAAGCTAAAACTCCAATACTTTGGCCACCTCATGCGAAGAGTTGACTCACTGGAAAAGACCTTGATGCTGGGAGGAATTGGGGGCAGGAGAAGTGGACGACAGAGGATGAGATGGCTGGATGGCATCACCGACTTGATGCACATGAGTTTGGGTAAACTCCCGGAGTTGGTGATGCACAGGGAGGCCTGGCATGCTGCGATTCATGGGGTTGCAAAGAGTCAGACACAACTGAGCGACTGAACTGAACTGAACTCTCTACCTATGGGAAATCAGGGATAAAATGTGTGTGGTTCTGTGAATATGCAAACAGAAGTGTCAGACTCTGAGTCACATACTCCTTCTACACTCTGCTGAAGGATACTTGGGATGTAGATTGCACTTCAATTTTTTTTTTTGCCCCAACCACTCTAAGGATTAACAGTGACCTCAGTGGCAATACACATACCTATTATGAAAGAGATTTTAAAGGCATAAAATTTAAACAAGGTACAAGCGTGACTTTCCCATGAGTATAGTCAGGCAGCACCATTTCTTATGAACACAATATAACAACAGATTCTAACATTTTGAAGTTTTGAAATTATATTAACATAGATAAGCTCAGAAAAACCGAGCTCTTAATAAATCCTTATCAGTTTCTTACATAAAGTTCTTTATGATCATCAATACAGTAAAAAATTTATTATAATAAATCTCTTACTACAACTTGACAGAGCTCTATAGGAATTGGAGAGTATAATGAAGCCCTGCCTTCTTGTAGCATTTTTCTCACTGTTGATGCATATTCACTTTACTTGGCACATTATCAGTTATTATCTTCCTATTTATTCAAAAACTAAAAGTGACTACGTAAAAACTTCTCATAAGTGTTTTCAATAAAAGTGGACTGCATATGTTCCAAGGAAGAAAAATGGTGTGAAACAGTAGCCCAAAGTGTCAGAACCCACTGCTAGTTTACTGGATGAGAATGACAGGAAGGTGAAGGGATTATAGGATACGCGCTTTTTGGTAGCAAGTCAGTCACAAATGGTGCTGGCATCTGATAAATGTATAAGAAATTATTAATTCCCAAGTACTTAAAACGTAATTTTTCTAAACATGAAATTTGCTTCTTTTCTTTGTGGTTTCCTGCTATGTCTTCTCAAGCGAAAGCAAGGAGCACTGAGACCTTTGATGTTTGAATGGGCAAGATCATTGCACTGATGGGCAGGTATGTTCTGAGGACCAGCAGAGGGCAGTAGCACCTTATTCTGTCTAAATTCCATGCTGCTGCTGCTGCTGCTAAGTCGCTTCAGTCGTGTCCGACTCTGTGGACCCCATAGATGGAAGCCCACCAGGCTCCCCGTCCCTGGGATTCTCCAGGCAAGAACACTGGAGTGAGTTGCCATTTCCTTCTCCAATGCAAGAAAGTGAAGAGTGAACGTGAAGTTGCTCAGTCGTGTCCAACTCTTAGCAACCCCAGGGACTGCAGTCTACCAGGCTCCTCTCCATGGGATTTTCCAGGCAAAAGTACTGGAGTGGGTTGCCATTGCCTTCTCCGTGAGGGATTTTTAAATAGGAATTGAAAAAAATGGAGCTCTACAGCCTGACTGGGCTAGAAAGTTGGGTGGAAGAAGAATACTGCACGTCCTCACTGTACATTTGAGAGATCTCATAAAGCAAGTGGATTTTCCCAAGGTCACATAGCAAGATATGTGGAAGAGAAGGGAATAGAGACAAGGTTTTCCATTATTTTATGTCATTTCTGTACAATACAAAAATTAAGATACTCCACCAAACAAAACTATAATTATCTAGAGAAAGATACAATAATACTGCTCAGGGATTCAGATTCACTATATCCTGTGATAGCAGTTTTAGTAAACAAGAAAATAAGCACCTGTGGAGAAAACTATCTCATGATTCTAATCACTTCTTTGTTTGAAAAAAAGGCTTTCCTAAGACAATTTCTCAAATTGGCCCAGATGCCAGCTTCATGACCTTTTATTTTACATACAGATGAGACTCAATCCATACTGAAGGTCTGAGGGTAATGGTGGTGGTAAGGAATACTGTTGTCAAATACTGATATCTTTCTTCCTCTTCAAATCTGGCAACAATATTTACTTTACATTTCATAATTCTTATGATTTTATCCTAAAGAAACAGTTGATATTTTGCTATGTAATTTCATGAGATGTTTAAAAATGTGTTGACTTCCTTATCTAGGAAAAAAAAACAGCTCTGAAGGTACCAGATTAAGCAATGCCATTCATGTTTTCACAGAGCATTCAAAGGAAACCCAGCATGGGACAGGATATGGAGAATAAACTTCATGGGGCTTACCAACCAGCAGGCTAGATTCAAATCCAAATAGATGGATACAAATCCTCTCAGACGAATTGGTCAAGGGAAGGTTAAGATATCAGTATGAGAGGCCAGTCTAAGGCCTGTCTGGCTAGATATGTTTGCTCTCCAGGCCCAAGCTCAGAGGGAAACCAGATTCCAGGAGAAAAAGTGCCTAGGAAGATTGAGTCCATAAATATTAATAGTCTTTAATAATTAGAATACAAAGAGTCACTGTTTAAATTGTTGGGTATTTCTTATCCAGTTCTGGACACTGGAATACAAGAGTACCTCACTGCGCAATTCAGGGCTGGTGCCAGTCAGTTCTTTTATGATTCTACACTGGCTTAATGAAGCCCACATATTAAGTCACTTCTGAATGTATTCTGATGAACTTTGGAAATGCCTAGTCTTGACAGACTTTAAAAGGAAGACAGAAATGGGAAAAATGTGTATCTAAAACCTGTATTTATCAACTCTTAGCCACATCTTAACACATTTGCTTTTGTGCATTATTTTTTTAACAAGAGACATACAACATTATAGATTTGATTGAAACCCTTCACCCCATTTCTCTATCTGAAAGGCAACAATGATCCTGAATTATTTTTCATTCCCATTTATGTTTTTATACCTGTTTGTATCCATAAAGAATATACAGGATTACATTGCAGGTTTCATCTTATTCCTTACTAATCTTTTTCAAAATATACAGTTTATATTTCATTGATTTATATAATATTAAACTATATAATTAATTGGGACAAAATATCTGGCTCTTTATATACATACAACTCAGAAGGGACAGACAGCGGCCTACAAGAGATAAGTATTTGGAATATCGTGTTCATTTGTCAGTGGGGTTTACAGAAAGGTGAGTAATCAAATAATTAAAAGGATGTAATGTGAGAATCTACTATAGTTTTTCCTTGATACTGAGCAGTGCAAGTAACTTTAAATGCATAACCATCTAAACCTCTCCTGGACTCCTTAGGAGATCCAAACACACAATTTCTACACAAGAAATATATTCATTCGCAGCACTGCCCAGTATTCATTTGATGTGCCATTGTCAGTAGCTGGAATGACAGGGTTGAAGTCCTTAAACCATGTATCTTTTTAATGATTCTCTGTATTAAGATGCTTAGCAAATACTGACATACTGAGAGAGAAGATGAATCAATTTCTTTCCTTTGTTGTCCAAAATTTAGTAGAAATCAAATATGGTGTTGTCAAGTCCTTTGTCTGGGTTTAGTATTCCTAAAAACACAAAAAAGGATGCAAATCCCTGCTTCTTTTTGGTAGGTTTTGAAACTTAATATAGGCAGTATCATATTGTGTCTTATTTTGCCACTTGGCTTTTTACATATTATGTTGCTAGACTTATTAAGGTAATAAATAATAATTATTATAACTAACTTGTTCTGGTGGTTTCTCACTATATATATTTATGAAATGACTTAGTCCTTAGAGTAATTTTATAATCTACTGTGTGTGTGTTCTATCCTTCCCACCCAGGGATCGAACCTGCATCTCCTGTGTCTCCTGCATTGCAGGCGGATTCTTCACTGCTTCACTGGGGAAGCCCCACAATCCCCTGAGATAAATACTATTATTACCCTTGTTTTAAAAGAGAAGAAACTGAGGCACAGAGAAGTTAAGTAATTTGTCCAAGAGAATATTGCCAGGAAATACTGGGACCAGAGCTGGGATTCAAACTCAGGTAGTTTAGCTAGAGAATTTAATTTCTTATTCATTGCACAACTTACTGTATGGAATTCCACTGTATGAATATATGGCATTTCCTTGTTCCTGTTAATGGATATTTGTATTGTTTCTACCTTTTAGCTATTAGAAACAGTGGTTCATATCAACTTTTAGCTTTGATGAATAATTTCAGTACTATTTATTTATTTAATTTAATTTTATTTTTAAACTTTACATAATTGTATTAAATTTAATAGTGCCTGGAACTGAGAGAATTCTCAGATATATTCCCATTGTTATTTGTACCAATAAACATTTTTGGGTTACTGCACACTGGTTATTTTTCTAATGAGGAATTACTTCACAAAGACTTTCTACAAACCTACTGTTTGAAAACTTAATAATTCTTTAATATAAAATATCTAGTCAGTGTTTAAAATAACTTTTAAATGTTAAAAAAGTTTTCCTTTGATTTTTCCTTGTTTTTTATGTTTACTTTTTTTTTTTAGAATCAGTTTGTCTGACTCAGGAAGGACTCAAACAAGGTCTACATACATACATTTTACATACATTCATTTTTCATTCATTCATATATATATGAGGTAGGTTTTAACCTTTAGATCTCTCTACCACCTATCTGTCCACCTCTCCCCCCACCCATCTGCAATCTATTTTTTGAAGAAACTGGATCATTTGTCCAACAGAGTTTCCATCTGTCTAGTGGTTGTTGACTGCATCCCAATGATCTCATGTGAAATATTCTTTTGTCCTCTACATTTCCTACAAATTGGTATCTGGATCTAGAAGCATGATCCGAGTAAGGCTTCACTGTTTGGCAACAATATTTCACAGATACCAGTATAAGAGGCACATCTGGTTGTTTCTCTTTTTGCAGTCTTAAAGGCCACTGACGGTCAACGCCTGGACTGTCATTAGGAGCATTAATCACTAGGAGCAATAAAATACTGATATTCTCATTCTACCATTACTTTCTCACTTATTGTTGCTATTGTTCAGTTGCTAAGTTGTGTCTGACTCTTTGTGACCCCGTGAACTGCTGCATCCCAGGCTCCTCAGTCCTTCATTATCTCCTGGAGTTTGCTCAAATTCATGTCTATAGAGTAGGTAAAGCTATCTAACCCTCTCATCTTCTTGTTGCCCCCTTCTCCTTTTGCCTCCAATTTTCCCCAGCTTCAGGGTCTTTTCCAAGGAGTCAGCCTTTCACCTTAGGTGGCCAAGGGATAGGAGCTTCAGCTTCAGCACCAGTCCTTCCAATGAATATTGTAGTTGATTTCCTTTAGGATTGAGTGGTTTGATTTCCTTGCTGTCCAAGGGACTCTCAAAAGTCTACTCCAGTACAACAGTTCAAAAGCATCAGTTCTTTAGCACTCAGTGTTCTTTCTGGTCCAAGTGCCACATCTGAACATGACTACTGGAAAAACCATAGCTTTGACTGCATGGTCTTTTGTCAATGTCTCTGCTTTTTAATATGCTATGTAGGTTTATTATAGCTTTCCTTCCAAGCAGCAAGTCTTCTAATTTCAAGGCTCCAGTCACCATCTGCAGTGATTTTGGAGCCTAAGAAAACAAAAAAAATTTCCCACTGCTTCAACTTTTTCCCCTTCTGTTTGACATGAAGTGATGGGACCAGACGCCAAGATCTTAATTTTTTCATGGTGAGTTTCAAGCCAGCTTTTTCACTCTCTTGTTTCACCCTCATCTAGAGGCTGTTTAGTTCCTCTTTGCTTTCTGCCGTTAGAGTGGTATCATCTGCATATCTGAAGTTGCTGATATTTTTCCTGGCAATCTTGATTCCAGCTTGTGATTCATCTGCCTGGCATTCTGCATGATGTACTCTGCATATAAGTTAAATAAGCAGGTGACAATATACAGCCTTCTCATACTCCCTTCCCAATTTTGAACCAGTCAGTTGTTCCATGTCTGGTTCTAACTGTTGCTTTTTGACCTGCATACAGGTTTCTCAGAAGACAGGTAAGATGGGTTGGTATTCCTATCTCTTTGAGAATTTGCCACAGATCGTTGTTATCCACACAAAGGCTTTAGCTTAGTCAATGAACAGAAGTAGTTGTTTTTCTGGAATTCTCTTGCTTTTTTCTATGATCCAATGGATGTTGGCAATTTATCTCTGGTTTCTCTGCCTTTCCTAAACCCAGCTTGTACATCTGGAAGTTCTCGGTTCATGTACTGTTGAAGCCTAGCTTGAAGGACTTTGAGCATAGTTTTACTAGCGTGTGAAATGAGCACAACTGTACGGTAGTTTGAACATTTGTTGGCACTTCCCTCTAGCTTCTCTTTAGATCATATAAATCTTCCTCACTTATTAGCTAGGATATTTATATAAAGAAAAACTTCCCCTCATCAACTGTTTGGAGACTCAAACATATAGTCTATATTAGAAAGTAGGATAAATATATGATTTTATCTCTTCATTTTTCAGTTTTAAAAACAATGACTTGTTTCTTTAGAAGCTATTATAGATGAACAGTTTAATTTTTCTTTTCCTATTGAAATTTTTTGAAACTGCAGATTTTAAAACATATTTATAACTATGCTTAGACCTGTGGATCTTGTGGACTGATGCATCTAATAATGTGGTTTGTAACAGCACTGTAACCCAGGAGGATGAAGGGCCTAACTGGGAGAATATAATCAGCAAAAAGACTAGCAGATCTGTATCTAGGTATCTCCTCTGGGGTCTATGTGCCAAAGGAGCGAGAGAAGAAAGGCGTGAGTGAGTACTGGCACAGGAAATGGAGGAATTTGGTGAGTCACAGTTCTCACGAGGTGTACTTGCAAATGGCCCAAAACGCAACAAAAATGTTTATTTTAGCATTATCCTTAATAGCTATACCCGCCCCCCTTCCAAAGTTCACAATTTTAATGTTTAACTATAGAGAAGAAAGGTCAGGCAAATAAATGATGCTACCTTATTAACACAAAAAATATTATGCTACAATTGAAGTGGTTAATATGATGATGTGCTTATGAGTGAAGTGCTTATATTTAAAAAAAACAAGCCAATTATGCTATGATTACATCTGCAAGTACATAAAAACTAGGAGGAAAAGGCAAAATGAAAATGAAGTAAAGATAATAGAATTTTGAATAATTTCTTTTCTTTCTTCAAAAAGAATTTTTAAGAGATTTTTAAATTAAATGGCAGATTGAATATTCTTTTGTTCCCTGAACTCCACTGAAATAGCAAAGAAAAAAAAACTGTTAAAAATATACAAGAACAAAGAGAATGAGAGAGGAGACAATACCAGATAAACGATGTTAATAAGATTTTAGAAGTCATAAAATGGATTTAATAACAAATAACAAATTTGGAGAAGGACATGGCAACCCACTCCAGTGTTCTTGCCTGGAGAATCCCAGGGACGGCAGAGCCTGGTGGGCTGCCGTCTATGGGGTTGCACAGAGTCAGACACGATTGAAGCGACTTAGCAGTAGCAGCAGCAACAAATCTGAAGATCAGATAAAGTTGAAACCCCTTACTACATAGAGAAGGAAAGCCCTTTTCACACTTTAAAAGAACAAATTTTTATAGTACATGAATTATATCTCAATTTACAAATGAAACAACCCCAGTGTATATCAAATGATGAATAAAATGTGGTATATGTGTACAATGTAATACATAGCAATTAAAAAAATATGAGGTACTGATAATGTTATACCATGGATGAAACTTGAAAATGTTATGCTAAGTGAAAGAAGCCAGTTATGAAAGATTACATATTTCATGGCTTCATTCATATGAAAATCCAGAACAGGCACATCCACAGAGATGGAAAGTAGGTTTGCTGTGGCCTAGGGCCCAGGGGATAGGGGGAAATGGGCAGTGGCAGCTAATGGGTACGGTGTTTCTTTTCATAGTAATATAAATGTTTTACAATGGATTGTGGTGAAAGGGAATTTACTAAGCCACCGAAATGTATACTCTGAATGAGTGAACTGTTGTGGCATGTGAATTATATCTCAATAAAACATTTTTAAAAGGCTGCTAAGGGAAACCGGGCAAGGACACGTGGAAACTCCATCTCACCAGCGTTTGGTAAACGTCAAAACACTCTAAAAGCTGACCGTACAAAATGGGCGAAAGAAGACGTGGCACACTGACACGCGTCCAAAGGACGCTGGAGTGGCTCTGTTAATACACGCTGATTTCAAAGCAGAGAACACCACCGCAGAGAAAGAAGGTCATTTCACGATGGTAAAGGGACAATTAATCAAGAAGACATAAAACCTCAAAGTGTTTATGTACAAGTAAGACAGCTTCAAAATATAAGAATGAAATCTGATAGAAATGCAAGGAGAAATAAATACACAATTATAGTTGGAGATTTCAATATCTCTAAGTAATTAACAAGTGTAAGCAGAAAATCAGCAAGGATATAATAGACTTGAATAACATTAACAACTAACTTGACTGACAGCATGACAGCAAAATAACCACACGTGTCAAGTGAATACAGAACATTTATCAAGAAAATCTCTCTGGCAATAAGTTATAACATACTTAAGGGATTCAGATTATACAAACTATATTCTCTGACCAAAATGGAATTAAATTAGAAACCAATAACAGAAAAGTATCTAGAAAACTAAATGACTCACCGATCAAAGAGGAAATAAAAGGGGAAATTAGAAAATACTTTGCACGAAATGAAAACACAACATATCAGAATTTGTGATATGCCACTAAAGCAATAATAGTTTGGGAGGGATTTTATAGCAATAAATGTCTGTATTGGAAAAGAATGGTCTCAAATCAATGACCTTAGCTTACACTTAGATTATACGAGAAACAAATTAAGATCGAAACAAATAGAAGAAGGGAATTAATAAAGATTAAAGCAGTAATCAATGAAACATAAAACAGAAAACCAATAAAGAAAACCAATCAAACCAAAAGCTGATTCTCTGGTAAGATTAATAACATTGACAAATCTCTAGTCAGACTGATTAGGAAAAAAAAAGATAAAATTACCACTATCAAGAATGAGTAGCACTGCCTGGATGGGAGGGGAGTTTGGGGTAGAATGGATACATGTATCTGTATGGCTGAACCCCTTCACTGTTCACCTGAAACTATCACATTGTTTGTCAATCAACTATATCGCAATATAAAACAAAAAGTTAAAGAATAAGTAGCATCATTAGAAATTCTACAGAAATTAAAAGGATAATAAAGAAACACTATGAAGAACTTTATGTTATTGACAACTTAGACAAAATGAACAGATTCCTTGAAAAATACAAAGTACCAAACCTCAATCAAGAGGAAACAGGTAGGAGACTTCCCTGCTGGTCCAGTGGATAAGGCTCTGTGCTCCCAGGGCAGAGAACCTGGGTTTGATCCCTGGTCAGGGAACTAGATCCCACATGTTGCAACTAAGACCTGGTCAAACTAAGTAAATAAGCATATACTTTTTTTAAAAAAGAGGAAGCAGATAACCTGAATAGGCCCATATCCATCACAGAAATCGAAACTTCAGTAAAAGAATTTTCCAATGAAGAAAACATTCAACACACAGCTCTATCAGGAATTCTACCAAACATTTAAGAAAGAACTAATAACTCTTTTACCACAAACTCTTCCAAATAACCAAAGAGGAGGGAAAAATTTCCAACTCATTCTATGAGGCCAGTGTTATACCGATACACAGATATAAAAATTCTAAACAAAATTCTAACAAACCAAATCTAGCATGTATTAAAAGAATAATACATAACCCTTGAACAACACAAGTTTGAACTGCACTTACAAGTGGAATTTTTTTTTTACTCAATATGTACTACAGCACTACATGATCTATATGGACTGAATCCAAGGATGTGGAACCTTGAACATAGAGGGTCAATTAAGCAGAGAAAGGGTAATCTTGCAACAAATGTTGTTACAACAATTGGATCTTTGCTCATATCTAGTACCATATAGAAATATTAACTCAAAAGGAATCACAGACTTATATGTAAAACCTAATATTATTAGATTTCTAAGAATATTTGCAAATCATATATTTGCTAAGGACTTGTATCAAGAATATGTAAAAAATCCTCAAAACTCAAGAATAAGAAAACAAACAATCCAGTTCTAAAAGATGGGCAAAATACCTGAACAGATACTTTACCAAAGATGATATATAGAAAGCAAATAAGCACATGAAAAGACCCTCAACATTATTAGTCATTAGGAAAATGTAAATAAAAATCATGATGAGATATCATAAGATATATATTAGAATGACTAAAGTTAAAAGCAATGACATTAGTATGGGAGGAACTGGAATTCTCAGTCACTACTGAGAGGTCTATAGAATGGTAGCACTCTGGGAAAAAGTTTGATCATTTCTTAAAAAGGTAAACATATACCTATCATATGATCCAGCCACTCTATTCTTAGGTATTTATCCAAGATAAAATGAAATGTAGGTCTATACAAAGATTTGTATACAACTGTTTATAGTAGCTTTATTTGTAATAGCTCATATTTAGAAACAACTCAAATGTTCAGCAACAGGTTAAATGTAGGGTGTTGTTTTGTTTTTTGTTTTTATGGAACACTACTCAGCAATAAAAAAGAATACATTGCAACAACACAGATGAATCGCACAATAATTTGAGATTCATCTATGCTGAAGACAGACAAAAATATCATATACTGTATAACTACATTTATATATAACTACAGAACACGCTAACTTCATGCAAAGTCTGTAGTGATAGAAAGTTGATCAGCAGTTTCCTGGGGGTGGGGATGAAGGTCAGATGAGAAGAGATCACAATGAAACACGAGGAAACCTTTGGGGCAATGAATATGTTCACTGTATTGACTGTGGTGATGGTTCCACGGCAGGTATATATATCTGTTAAAACTTATCAAATCAAATTGTATAGTTTAACTATGTATGGTTTATTATGTGTCAGTTATACCTTAATAAAATCAATTAAAAACCCTAGTACATGTATAAATAAGTTTTAAATATTTCATTGTATGTAAATTTTACCTCAAAAGAAGAAAATACAAACTATAATTACAATTCTCACTACAAAATGCTATGCATCTTAAAGTACTGTAATTACATGTTGCCTATTTGCTTTGAAATACATAAAAAATAAGGTAGATTGATGGACGGACAGACATCAGAAAGGACAGAAAAATGTTAGTACTAGACTCTAGGTGGTAGTTTTATGGATGTCTACTGTAAATTAAAAATGTTTTCTCTATGTTTGAAAAATTTCATAATAAATATTGAGAAAAAATAGAGTATTAGTCTAGGCGTTAGTATCCAACCAGTAGGTTGGTTCTAGAAAGAAAAACAGGAAAAACTGAGATGATAAAATAAATAAGAAAACCAAAGGACATGGATTTTCAAATTGAAAGCACCATCTCATATCTGGCAAACTGAATGAAAAAAGAACCACATTAAGGTGTATAATTATAAACACTTAATCCTTAAAGGAGAATTCTATAAAGGAGCATAAGGAAAAAATCGGGCCACACACAAAGGATTAGAAATCACTACAGCATCAGACTTGGTATGGTGGTGAAATGAAGACATCTAAATTTTCATCTTCCAAGTCAACTGATATAATGTCTAATATTGTAAAATTAAGGAATAGAAATAAAAGAATGTTATAAACTCTAAGCCAAATACCAAAAAGAAACATCTGAACAAATAAACATGGTAGATCTTGAAGGTAAGGCAAGGGACCTTTGTTTTGTTAGAAACCATGTAACCTTTGTATTTCTGACTTATATACATGTATTACTTCGAAAGGCTTTACATTAGAAAACACTTTAAAATGTGATTGGCTTCCCAGGTGATGCTAAGTGGTAAAGAACCCAACTGTCAGTGTAGGAGACATAAGAGACACGGGTTTGACCCCTGGGTTGGAAGTAGTGCAAAGATTTTCAACTTTGTGGTTGGAAATGAAATACTTAAGATTTTTTTTTTGCCACATCACTTGGTTTGTGGGATCTTAGTTCCCTGACCAGGGATTAAACCTGGGGCCCTTGGCAGTGAAAGTGCAGAGTCCTAACCACTGAACTGCTAGGGAATTCCTCAAAATGCTTAAGGTTTTAATCCTTGGTTAATTAGGAAAAAAATAATCATGTTATTGTAAAGTTTTGCTGGGTATTAAAACTGTTGGTGTGGCCTCAATCTATTATGCAATTTGTGTCATTAGAATATATTTCTATAAAGATACCCATTAGCTGAAATCTAATTTATAAGGGACCATTCCCTTGACTTACACTGCTCAGAGTAGATGATCTATTACTGTTTTTTCTCTTTCTTCACTAGTATGTTCAAAATATCTCCTGGAGCACAAGCAAGGTCTCCAAGGCCATGTCCTAAGCAAACTGATCTAGAGTGAAAGAGGTGACATTCATAACAGTGCAATGGTATAACAAGAGGATGGAAGAGGCACTGACAATCACTGGTTCCAATGCCCAAGCCCCATTGGCTTGGCAGATTTCAGAGATGGAGTGAAAAATACACTGTACTTTTACCCCAAACAGCACATTCTAAAGTAATTCATTCTTCCACTAGTAGAACTGAATATTGTTTCTAACAAAAATAATAGCTTTGGTGATACTAATGATTCTTGGATTCCACTTTATCAGAGATGAAAGGAAAACTCTTTCTAGGGCTTGGGGAGTCTTCTCAGTGACTTAAAGCAATCACTAAATAGCAAGTTTTATAGTGCGCTACATAGGTCTAAAGAGATTTGTATTAGTGTAGTATAAAAATATTATGACATTGGATTTGATACTGATTTCTTAGATATGACATTAAAGGCACATGTATCAAAAGAAAAAAGACAAGTTGGACTTTATGAAATTAAAAACTTTGTGCATCAAAAGACACTATCCACAGAGCAAAAAGGCACCCCACACAATGAGAGAAAATGTCTGTAAATTATACATCTGATACAGGACTAACATCCAGAACATATACAGAACTTCTGAAACCCAAAAACAACAGAACAACTCAAATAAAAATGAGCAAAGCACTAGAATAGATGTTTCTCCAAAGAAGATACATAAATGGCCAATATGTGCATGTAAAGATGTGTGCTAATTATTAAGGAAATGCAAATCAAAAGAGTCAGTCCAACTCTTTGCAACCTCATGGACTCCCAGGCTCCTCTGTCCATGGAATTCTCCAGGCAAGAATACTGGAGTGGATAGCCATTCCATCCTCTAGGGGATCTTCCCGACCCCGGGATCAAACCCGAGTTTCCTGCATTGCAGGCAGATTCTTTACCATCTGAACCACCAGGGAAGCTGAGAACAGATGTTTCTCCAAAGAAGATATATAAACGGCCAATTGCACATGTAAAGATGTGTGCTAATTATTAGGGAAATGCAAATCAAAACCGCCATGAGCTACCACCTAACACCCACTAGGATGGCTACTCTTAAAAAAAATCAGAAAGTAACAAGTGCTGGTGAGGATGTAGAGAAAGGGGAAGCCTTATACACTGTTGGTGGGAATGTAAAATGTTATAACTGCTGTGGAGAACAGTATGGTTAATTCTTGAAAAAATTAAAAATAAAATTATCATATTATCCAGCAATTCTAGTTCAAAAAGCTAAAAGCAGTCTTAAAAACATATCTGTGTAGGTATATTCATAGCAGCAGTATTCACAATAGTAAAAAATGTTAAAGTAACCTAAGTGTCCTTTGACTGATGAACAGATAAGCAAAACCTGGTATATACACACAGTGGAGTATTATTCAGCCTTAAAAAGGAAATTCTACAATATACTATAACATGGATGAAGCTTGAGGACATCATGATAAGTGAAAATAAGCCAGTCACATAGACAAGTACTGTATGATCCCACTTACATGAGGGATGCTGGGAGGGATTTGGGGCAGGAGGAGAAGGGGACGACAGAGGATGAGATGCCTGGATGGCATCACCGACTCAATGGATGTGAGTTTGAGTGAACTCTGGGAGTTGGTGATGGACAGGGAGGCCTGGCGTGCTGTGATTCATGGGGTCGCAAAGAGTCGGACACGACTGAGCGACTGAACTGAACTAGTCAAAATCATAAAGACTGAAAATGTAATGGTAGTTACAAGAAGATGGGGGAGAAGTCAATGGGAAATTATTATTTAATAGGTATAGAGTTTCAGTTTTACAAGATAAAAAGAGTTATGGGGATAGCTGAGGAGACAGTTACACAGCAATGTGAATGTGTTTTATACCAATGAACTGTACATCTGAATGCAGTAAAGACGGCAAATTTCACGGTATGTGTGTTTTACCACAATAAAAAAAGAAAAAAATTAGCTCACAATCATGAAAGGTAGTTGTCATTCACCACAGCTTTAGTAATCCAGAAGGTATACTATGTAACCAAAACTAAAATTATGGTATACCATCTGTGCTAATTTCATTTCAATTTATCCCCAAGGAGGTAGGAAGATTCAGTATATTAAACACTTAGCATAGTACCTGGCACTTAATATGTATTAGAAAATAGAAGCAGCAGCCAGGGCTCAAGGATTTAGCGCAGCAGTTGCACGGTTGAACACGGTGATAGTGCTACTGCCAAGAGCCTGTGTGGCAAGTCATGGCATCTCTGGAAATACAAGTGCCTGCCTGGGCAGAGGACAGTAAGCAGTTTTAGGGGCCTGCGAGGCAGCGGGACAGGCCACATGGCTAGAAAGCCGGCAGCGGTCATCTGGCTCTAGATGTCCTGCATGTAACAGTTCACTATTACATCAGGACAAAAAAGACAAAGATCTATTTCCTGGAAAAGCATGTTCCTTTCCTTATGTGATTAAACTTTACAGTTGAAATGCTCTGATTCAATTTGGGTAATGTTATCGTTATCTTAAGAGACGGTTCCAATGACAAAGAATCTAGAGGGAAAACAATTAGCAATTAGCATTAGCAAGGCTTGATTTCAAGTGATTTTTAACTTGAATTTTATCACTTTAAAAAAATCTTAAGAAAAATGAACTTCTTCCTTATACTGTTTTCTACTTTTTAAAAGATGAAAGCAGGAATCACAGTACTATCAGATTACAATTTTGAGGCACATCTTTTCCTTCCTTAGTTTCCATCTATTCAACTTTTCCAGACACATACTGACACACACAATTAAATTATTTTGTTAGAAATATGAAAAGCAAAGTAAGTCTTGAAAGCATCCTTACAAACAACAAAACCAATATCTGGGGGCCTAAATTTCAGAATTTTATTGAAATTTTGACTCAAAAACTTAAGACTCTTGTCAATGACCAAATAAAGATTCAAATTGTAGGTTGCATCCATGGTCTAGTCAATTGTGGGTGAAGTAACTGCAACGGTTTTCTAAGGGTTTTATTTTGAAACTGTGGTCTTCAGAGAATGAGTGATGGACAGCCACTATGATTCACTAAGTTGGTGCCCACGCAAATTGGAGGCCACAGAGCAGAAAATGCTAGGGCTGAGCCTTGAAGTGTTTCTGACTGATACAATATTCTCAGATGAGTCACCTAAGCTCCCAGTTTAAGTTCATTACAAAGATAACACCTTCTTGATTGGATGTGTTTCTGCCTATTTTTGAAAAGAAAAACATTATTATTAGATGACTCTATATAGTGGGGAAAAACATTTCTTGAAGAGAAAAATATGTCATTATTTTTTTAGGAGAACAGATCTTCTTCAACTTTAGTCCTATTGACTTTTATTTATGAAAGATTTATTAAAACTGGGCCTCTAAAATGATGAATAAACTGTTGGATCTACTTAGCCATTTCCCAGGAAGAAGAATTATCTACTGACTCATATAGGTCAGGTCAAAGTTATCAAAGTGTTTGTACTAGTTAGTCCATAACTATACCCAGAATTCTAAAATACAAGTGAATAGCAGTAATTATCTGCCTAAAAATAGCTAAGACCAGTCCAGGACTTAGAATAAACAGCTGTAAAGTCATACTAAACTGTTCAAGGACTGGAGACAGTTTTCAAGCTTCAAGGTCATTTCCCAGTTTTGATACTTTTAGGAACACCACAAATCCACCTCTGTACCAATTCCCAGCTTCTATGTCCGTTATTAATGCCTAGAATTTTACTATTCATGTATCATTCTTACAGTTGAAGGGCTAGTTCCTTCTAAAAGGCAAATATTCCTGCAGGTTTGGGGATACTTTTACCCAGCTGCCTACCAGTGAATATGAATAAGGCTTTGAGATTAAGTTTCCTTAGCAGGGTAGAAAAAGCAGTCATGAGGGAACTTGAAATTTGAAGCAAGAGAAAATAGGAGGGCCAATGAAGTTGGAAAAAGGCATGGAACAAGACTGGGGAAACCAATTATCTCTCTAATTTGCCTGGTAAATTCTCTCTGGGAGGTCCATCTGGGTTCCTGGAATATGCAGAGAAAGGTTTCTAATTCATGGGGAGGTAGGAGGAGTTCAAGTTCAACATATAAGTGGCAGTAGATTTTTATGCCTATCATCAAACACTTGCAGAAGTGGACACATCTGCTGGTGCGAGAGCACAAATGTGAAAGTACACAGGCACATACAAACACACAATATGTGTTAAATTGCTTATTTTTTTTTTTTTGAAGTATAGACTCCT
The DNA here is from genome assembly GCF_032452875.1 of Bos javanicus. Classification (NCBI taxonomy): domain Eukaryota; kingdom Metazoa; phylum Chordata; class Mammalia; order Artiodactyla; family Bovidae; genus Bos; species Bos javanicus. The sequence continues at coordinate 42,880,461 of NC_083882.1, read as the reverse complement.
TAAGTTGAAAGAAACCTCAGAGATAGTTTAATTTTTTCATTGACATATGGGGATGCTAACAGATACAGAAGTAAAGAGACGTGATCAAGGCCACATAGCTATTTAGAGCAGCACTAAAACCAGAGAAGGAAGTTTCGTAAGATACTAAATAATTTGGCCACATCCTCTCTTTCTGGACTTCCTGAATACCATTCACTTTTGTAGATGTCATCCTACAAGTGAAGGAGCTGAATGCTCTGTGTGCTGAACATATTCTTTGCTTTCTCACTGCTATGACATTGGTTAAGTTATTTGAATCTTCCACCTGGAATCTGTTCTTCCAATCTCTAATGATTAAAATTCTCTTCATTCTACAAAGGCCTATAAAGCCTCTTTCAAAAAGACTTTCCTGGTTACTATCTCTCAATTTTCCATCTGTTAGGACTAATTGTGCCCACCTAAAATTTATATGTTAAAGCCCTAATTCCCCAGTGTGACTGTATTTGAAGGAAGTAAACAAGGTTAGGGCTTCCCTTGTGGCTCAGCTGGTAAAGAATCCACCTGCAATGCGGGAGACCTGGGTACAATCCCTGGGTTGGGAAGATCCCCTGGAGAAGGGAAAGGCTACCCACTCCTGCCGGGAGAAGTATCAATAACCTCAGATTGAGGGTGGAGATGACACCACCCTCATGGCAGAAAGTAAAGAGGAACTAAAGAGCCTCGATGAAAGTGAAAGAGGAGTATGAAAACCTGGCTTAAAACTCAACATTCAAAAAACAAAGATCATGGCATCTGGTCCCATCACTTCATGGGAAATAGATGGGGAAACAGTGGAAACAGTGGTTGACTTTATTTTCCTGGGCTCCAAAATCACTGCAGATGGTGACTGCAGCCATGAAATTAAAAGACACTTACTCCTTGGAAGGAAAGTTATGACCAACCTAGACAGCATATTTAAAAGCAGAGACATTACTTTGTCAACAAAGGTCCGTCTAGTCAAGGCTATGGTTTTTCTAGTAGTCATGTATGGATGTGAGAGTTGGACTATAAGGAAAGCTGAGTGCCGAAGAATTGATGCTTTTGAACTGTGGTGTTGGAGAAGACTCTTGAGAGTCCCTTGGACTGCAAGGAGATCCAACCAGTCCATCCTAAAGGAGATTAGTCCTGAATATTCACTGGAAGGACTGATGCTGAAGCTGAAGTTCCAATACTCTGGCCACCTGATGCAAAGGACTGACTCATCAGAAAAGACCCGGATTATGGGAAAGATTGAAGGCAGGAGGAGAAGGGGACGACAGAGGATGACATGGTTGGATGGCATCACTGACTCAACGGACATGAGTTTTAGCAAGCTCCAGGAGTTGGTGATGGACAGGGAATCCAGAATCTATAATCCTGGAATTATGGGGTCACAAAGAGTCAGACACGACTGAGCGACTGAACTGAATCAAAGTTAAATGAGTTATAAGTTATGGTGGGGCCCTAATGTGATAGAATTAGTGCCCTTATAAGAAGAGATACCAGAGAGTTCTTGTTCTTTCCCTCCCCTTGACTCCCCATGAAGTAAGGCCCTGAGGACAGAGCAAGAGGTGGCTTCAAGACAGAAAGAGAGTCCTTAACCAGAAACCAAATTAGCTAGAACCCTGATCTTGGATTGCCAGCTTCCAAAATTGTGAGAAAATAAAATTCTGTTGTTTAAACCACCCATTCTATGGTATTTTATTATGGCAGTCTGAGCAGACTAAGACACTATCTTACATAGAATCTGTTTATACTTCTCTTACAGTTGTTTCATTCTATTTTTTATATCTAGGACTACTTTTGTTCAAGAATGTGTTAAAATGCCACGTTAAAACTCCTCTCAAGAAAAAAAAAAACCTCCTGTCAGAATTATATTAGAACAAATACTGACAGATTTTAGTTGCCAATGTGGTAAAATGTAATAGCAATAAAGAGTCCTAGTATTTGTATTATGATCATTTTTTTTTAAAGAGACTTTTAGTAACACCACAAAAGCCACCTCTGCACCCCTAATTCCCAGCCTCTATGTCTGCTTATTAATACCAAGAATTTTTCTATTCACACAGACGGTTTTTTTTAAAACAGTAATGCCTTACTGTTTATAAGACATTGTATTATGTGAAATGAGTTCCTATATTGTTCCTATCTTCACATAATCATTAAGAGATGATAACAGATATTAATTAAAAGGTCAACTTTTTTTTAGGTTTTGAAAACTAAGTATTAAACTATTAATTAAACAAATAAACTTTTTTTTTTTTGTACATACAGTCTCTCTCTTAAAGCCTTTGATGGCAGACACCATCTCTAGCACACAATTGGAATCAACTCAAATACCTAGTTAAAGTATCTTAAATATGGGTATTGGGGATATACAGAATGTTTGCTGAATTCTAAAAAAGTTAATTACATGTTTTCAAGAGGTTTGCTTCTAACATTACCATTTTCATTCTAAGTTTATTAGCTGAAATGTCACCCAAGAGTATAACAAAACTAATTTCTCATTCTAGCTGGTTCTCCGACTTCTTCCTGGTAATCCCCTGCCATAAGTACTGAAGCACTCCCATGACTGAGGGTTCCCCCTGCTTTCATTTCCCCAGTACTTAATCTCCCTCTGAAAGTGGTCTCTGTCGTTATGCCTCTCTCATCACTGAAAAATCTATCAGTGACAAACAGGGACAACTGCAGAGCTGCAGAAATTAAAAACAGACCTCATGAGTTGGGTACAAAATGTTTCCCTTTGGACTTAAAGGGAATTTGCTGAGTCACTGAGTTAAGTATTTATAGCACCACATAATTACTTTTCTGCTGTAATAACTTCTGTAACTCAGCAGCTCCTGCACAAGTCTCTATCAAATCTATGATTACTCAAAAATGCTAACAATGCTGACTAATAAGAAGGAAACAGTGCTACCTAAGCAAAATTAAACTAGAAAAATAATCTATGTATAAAGTGCTCTTTAGGGACAAGTTGCTAACAAAATCTTTGCTTTCATTATCCACAAAGAGAGTCATAAGTTTTGTATACATTCTTTTCTGAAGCCAAAAGTTTTCTAATTCCTATCCTTAGGCCTTTTCCTTATTGCACTCAAGAATTCACAACCAGAAGAAGCTAAAGCTACAGATTGTAAAGCCAGCCTCCTATTAGCTGCATCTGGCTGCGGATGTTTTACTTTCCTTTTTTTTGGCTGTCAAGGACTTTGAAAAAATTAAGCCAACACTTAAAAATGAAAGGATTCTACAGAAAAGCTAAACTTCTAACTTCTCTTGAAAAATTGAAAGTCACAGTAAAAATACTCCTGCATTCCTGCGTGGTGACAACTCTGAAGCTGACTGAGGAGGGGCTGCCCTCAGCAGAGAGTTCTCTTCTTTTGGCGGGCTTAACTCATTTGCCTCATTTTTGTTTGTTTGGCCTCCAGAGGCATTTGGTTTGTCACCTTTGCTAAAAGCAAACCATGTTATAGATAAATTTCTATCCACTTAGTGGATCTCTCCCTAAGTGCTCTCATTGACACTTGTCTATTATACTGGCCTCTTAAGTGACTTTGTTCCTCAACCTCTCAGTTCTTCTCAACATCTCCTACACCGCTGTTAGGTTTCTGAAGCACAAGCAGGTAACTCCCCTGTTCAAAAGCATGCTATTGCGTGTTCTTAGTGACTAAAGAATAACATTAATCTAAACTTCTTAACGTGAAATCTGAGGCGATTCTCTGATTAGATTCCAAATTACCTTTCCCATCATATTTTCTAAGTAGATTGACACTATCCAAAAAGGAAATGTCAAGTGGCCTGCTAGGAAGTTCTGCTGTTTTCAACACTTTTATCAATGGCTTAAGTAACAAGACCCTGGAGAAGGAAATGGCAATCCACTCCAGTATTCTTGCCTGGAAAATTCCATGGACAGAGGAGCCTGGCAGGCTACAGTCCATGGGGTCGCAAGGAGTCAGCCACGACTAAGCGACTGAGCACATAAATAACATGAGTATGATTTTCAGATTTAAGGAGAAAGAGGAATAGGAAATACTGATAATTTATTTACATCTCTCCTGTGAGATGTATGCCTTTATCTTTTTACTGCCTTTGACAAGTGCTCACCCACAGAAAACAAAACCATCTGGGGTCGATGGTATTCTAAGATACACAAATGTCAATCATAAACATAAAGATATAGAGCTCCTTTGCCTTTTTCAGCACAGTGAGCATTCCTATGGACATAGAATCTCATTTTTTTCAAGACCAAGAAGAAAAGCAGGATGGCAAATAAAATATACAAATAAATTGAGGCAGTGGTTACACAAAATAAGATTTGCATTTGGATAGAAGGCTCTCTGCACAGTTTTGGTACCTAAGAATATATTATACTATAACCACAAACATTTTTCAGAGTACCAAAGATAATGTTTAGCACTCTGCAGGGGGCTTGGTTGGTAATTCTAAAATGTACTGTCACACAAGGTTTTAAAACACTGGGATGAAGCCCTATGAAACAGCCTCGAGTCATGCATATAATTCTTTGCAATTATATGCATCTCCCTGGAGGAGGAAATGGCTACCCACTCTAGTATTCCTGCCTGGGAAATCCCATGGACAGAGGAGCCTGGCAGGCTACAGTCCGTGGGGCCGCAAAGAGTCAGACATGACTGAGCAGAGTCATGTTAGGAAGGACACGTAACTGCCAACTGTGACACAGCATCCCACTAGAGAAAGAATTATGCTGTAAAAATTTTAATTTTGCTCATTCCAAAAAAGGTGATACAGTCCAGATAACGTTTTCTTTTTTTACTCAACCTTCTAGATTCAAATTCCACTCCTGGTGGACCAATTTCTCACGATAACACTTTGGCATGGGGCATGCCCAGATGTCAGCTGCAATGCACTTCCCAGAAGTCATGTCAGCTTCAGTTAACTGTCTTGAACGGAAAAGATCACAGATTTCAGTTTTGGCCAAGTACAGTCTGCAGCTCCAACCCTCAACCCGCAATTAAACAAATGAATTTGTTTTGTAAGAAAAACAATAAAGCAAAATGTGTTTTTTACCCAGAGCTTTTCTTATAACACCGCAGGTCTTTATAACATAATAGTTAAGTCATCAAACATGCAATCGGGAAATGAATTACTTAGTAAATAGACAAAAATTCTGGCTCAATACAAACGTTTCCTTAACTTGAGAGGTACTAAAAATGCAAATGGAGGCCAGAGAACATTTCAGAAAAAGCATTCTAAGGCTTGCTTGAGGGAAGAAAAACCCCTCTTCATTACTTGTTAGCTTCTGAGAATTATGAATTAGTACCTTCATTGTTATTCTATGGAAACTTTCCTACAAGATTCATAGGTAGCAGGATGAAGCCAGTACAATTTTGATTGTAACCACAAGGAAGAAAAAAATTATTAATGGTGACACTTTATCCTGAATCACAGAAGGTACACAATTGCACAATTTTAGCAGACATTTGTATTATGTGAAGTAATTTAGCATGGGACCATTGAAAAGCACTTCCAAATATGGTATTTTATTTTTATGAAACTTCTAATACAGTTCTTGGAAATACCTTCTCTTGTACTAATCAGTATTTCTTTTAAGCCATATTCCACTGCAAAATTAATAAAAACTATAATTCATATTGGTCCCCTCACCCAAACACCTATGATAGCTCCTTACTGATCATATCTGGATGTCAAAACTTGATACTAAAAAGCTACATAATGATGATGATCGTGATAATAATAGCTAACACTCACATAGCACCTACTATGTACAAGTAATTTTGTTATCTATTTTCTGTGTAAAAATAACAGCCCCAAAGATAGTGGCTTAAAAACAACTATTTCATTATCTCTCAGTACTTTATAGATTGACTCATGTTTAGAAGAATGGGTTCTGGACTCAAAATTGTTGTTCAGTTGCTCAGTTGTGTCCAACTCTTTGTGACCCCATGGTCTGCAGCGTGCCAGGCCTCCCTGTCCTTTACCATCTCCTGGAGTTCGCTCAAACTCATGTCCAGTGAGTCGGTGATGCCATTCAACCATCTCATCCTCTGTTATCTCCTTCTCCTCCTGCCTTCAATGTTTCCCAGCATCAGCGTCTTTTCAAATGAGTCAGCTCTTTGCATCAGGTGGCCAAAATATTGGAGCTTCAGCATCAGTCCTTCCAGTGAATATTCAGGGTTGATTGACTGGTTTGATTTCCTTGCAGCCCAAGGGACTCTCGAGTCTTCTCCAACACCACAGTTCAAAGGCATCAATTCTTCGGTGCTCAGCCTTTTTTACTGTCCAGCTCTCACATCTGTACATGACAACTGGAAAAACCATAGCTTTGACTATACGGACCTTTGTAGGCAAAGTAATGTCTCTGCTTTTTAATACATTGTGTAGGTTTGTCACTGCTTTTCTTCCAAGGAGCAAGCATCTTTTAATTTCATGGCTGCAGTCACCATCTGCAGTGATTTTGGAGCCCAAGAAAATAAAAGTTTGTCACTGTTTCCATTGTTTCCCTGTCTATTTGCCATGAAGTGATGGGACCAGATGTCATGATTTTAGTTTCTGAATGTTGAGTTTTAAGCCAGCTTTTTCACTCTCCTCTTTCACCTGCATCAAAAGGCTCTTTAATTCCTCTTTGCTATCTACATAAGAGTGGTGTCATCTGCATATCTGAGGTTATTGATATTTCTCCCTGCTAACTCAGACTATCTGAGTTTAAATAATTTTGAGTAAATTACTTATTTTTTCTGTGCTTTATTTTCCTCATCTGATAAATCAACAAGTAAGTAGGGTTTTAAATCTCATAGTGTTTCAAGGTTAGGATGTTGAGAATTGAAATAAATGGCATGGTATATGGAAGATGCTTAAAGCAGTATCTGGTACCCAGGAAGTATTCAAACAATATTAGATATTACTACTGCATAAGCTCTTTTTTTCCCCCAGCTCAATAATAATATATCACAAGCTCCCCAAAGACAGAGGGCAGATCTTCTATGTTGAGGCTCCTCACTTAGCCTACCAAAGGATTCTGAACACAAAGAAAGAGCTGAATAAATACTTTGTGATTTGATTCAGTAGGTGCAATGAATTAAAATAGGTGTTCTTCATTTTTCATTAACTTTTTTCTTAGAATTTTAAACATACAGATCTGAAAAAAGGCTTTGAAGCTATTTTTTGGACACTAAAATCTCAGATTTTTTCCCCTTGGCATGGAGGAATAATGTCTTTACAACCACTGCCTACTTGTAAAGTATGTTATTAAGTTATATTAGACATCACCAGTATTTTCACTGAGTTAATGACAGATTCTCAGGGTTTTAGGACCTTTAAAGACCTCTCAGTTCAACTGTGGAACTGTTAAGACACCTGTGTCCAGGTTTCAGCTCCAGAGACTTTGGTTTCAACTTTGATAGGAGTTTTGTTTATTGTCTTTAAAAGCACTCCCGGTGATTCTAATGTGCAGCAGGGTTGACAGTCGTAGATCCAGGAAAAGGATTAGAGCTCATTTAGAGAAATAAATGCTTGGGAATCAGGGGACTTGGGCTCTTATACTAAATGCTGATTAATCAATTCAACAAAATTTTGGTGAAATGTTCTGGACCATTTAAAGATAGGGATGGGTTTCAAAGCCTTTTAAAAGATGTACTTTTAGCTTTCCTTCAAAGGAAATCTTAAATGTAATTCAATGCACACAAAAGAAACAAAAGGGAAGTGGGCAGGGGTTAGGTATTTCTGCTATATTGCCTTAGCCTTCTCACTGCTCTTCTAAGTAGAAAGCTAACGCTCCAATCCTATTAGCATTTTCATCTTATAGCTTTTGTGGCACACTTGTTCCTTATCCCAAGATTGTAGATCTCACTTTTCCTGGAGTAGAACTGAAATGAGGACAAGTGTTTGTTGCAGAGCTTTGGGTTTGCGAAATACACAAGCTCTTAAGAATCCTGGCCTAGAGAGTCCCAAGGCCTATGAGAGGCACTGCCGCCTGTGTTCAGTTCCTGCCTTTCCTCTCAGGCTCTCCCATGTGTCCTTTTGAGGTAAATTAATTAACCACTGTGCTCCAATTATTTTTGGTAATAGTAAAAGAAAACCTAACAAAATAAGTAATGTATTCAATCATGGAAACATATTCCAAACATTTCATGGAAATACCCTGAGGTGGTCAATATATAAACCAGGGCTTTTGAGACCTAGATATTGAAATATTGTAATTACTTCCTGTTGCTATACAAGCTTCAGCAATACGTGAACCGTGAACTTCCAGATGTTCAAGCTGGTTTTAGAAAAGGCAGAGGAACCAGAGATCAAATTGCCAACATCCGCTGGATCATCGAAAAAGCAAGAGAGTTCCAGAAAAACATCTATTTCTGCTTTATTGACAAGCCAAAGCCTTTGACTGTGTGGATCACAATAAACTGTGGAAAATTCTGAAAGAGATGGGAATACCAGACCACCTGACCTGCCTCTTGAGAAACCTATATGCAGGTCAGGAAGCAACAGTTAGAATTGGACATGGAACAACAGACTGGTTCCAAATAGGAAAAGGAGTACGTCAAGGCTGTATATTGTCACCCTGCTTATTTAACGTCTATGCAGAGTACATCATGAGAAACGCTGGGCTGGAAAAAGCACAAGCTAGAATCAAGACTGCCGGGAGAAATACCAATAACCTCAGATATGCAGATGACACCACCCTTATGGCAGAAAGTGAAGAGGAACTAAAAAGTCTCTTGATGAAAGTGAAAGTGGAGAGTGAAAGAGTTGGCTTAAACCTCCATATTCAGAAAACTAAGATCATGGCATCTGATCCCATCGCTTCATGGGAAATAGACAGGGAAACAGTGGATACAGTATCAGACTTTATTTTTCTGGGCTCCAAAATCACTGCAGATGGTGACTGCAGCCATGAAATTAAAAGATGCTTACTCCTTGGAAGGAAAGTTATGACCAACCTAGATAGCATATTCAAAAGCAGAGACATTACTTTGCCAACAAAAGTCCGTCTAGTCAAGGCTATGGTTTTTCCAGTAGTCACATATGGATGTGAGAGTTGGACTGTGAAGAAAGCTGAGCACCGAAGAATTGATGCTTTTGAACTGTGGTGTTGGAGAAGACTCTTGAGAGTCCCTTGGACTGCAAGATCCAACCAGTCCAGTCTGAAGGAGATCAGCCCTGGGATTTCTTTGGAAGGAATGATGCTAAAGCTGAAACTCCAGTACTTTGGCTATCTCATGTGAAGAGTTGACTCATTGGAAAAGACTCTGATGCTGGGAGGGATTGGGGGCAGGAGAAGGGGATGACAGAGGATGAGATGGCTGGATGGCATCACTGACTTGATGGACAGGAGTCTGACTGAACTCCGGGAGTTGGTGACGAACAGAGAGGCCTGGAGTGCTGCAATTCATGGGGTCGCAAAGAGTCGGACACGACTGAGCGACTGAACTGAACTGAACTATATATGATGTCAACACTCCAAAGTAGTTCATGCACTTTTAATTGCATTATTTTAAAAAGTGAAATATTCTTTAAATGATATAAAATCTATATAATGTTTTCTTCCAGTCCTCATGCTGCCCATGAATATCCTGTCTAGTTCAGCCCTATATTAATTCACAATTATGTCTTTACACTCACTTCCCATTCCCAGCTCCTCCCCACCAAGTTCATTGAGCCTGGATAGCACACTTCTCAATTTGGGGGATATAAACTTTTTTTTTAATGTAATAATTTATTTATTTTGGCTGTGCTGGGTCTTTATTGCTGCACAGGCTTTCTCTGGTTGCGCCAAGCGGGGGCTACTCTCTAGCTGTTTCTCATTGCAGTGGCTTCTCTTGCTGCGGAGCACAGGCTCTAGGGTACCTAGGTTTCAACAGTTGTGGCACATGGGCTCAGCAGGCTTCAGTAGTTGTGGCACATGGGCTTAGTTGGCCTGAGGCATGTGGGATATTGCTGGATCAGGGATTGTTCGATCCATGTCTCTCGCATTGGCAGGCAGAATCTTTACCACTGAACCACCATGGAAGCCTATATACATTTTATACTGTATTCTATACATGGTAATAACAGAGTAAGAAGAGATATAATTTTGGGAGAAGTCCATTTTCTCTAGGGGATGAAAACTTTCAAACAAATTTTTAGGTTTTGATTACGTTAAAACTTCTACTTTTAAATCTGTGTGTCAGGAATTATTTGCCTGCCTTTGAATCCTGCAACAGGAGCTAGGGTATCAGGTATACTAAGGCTCAGGCAGAACCAGACTTAGATTCTGCTGCCCTGTTGCATCTTCCAGTATGACTTTCAGCAGATGGGACACCTCCTCCCTTCAAATGTACTTGGAGGGGCCAACAGAATATATCAAATTCCATGCTACAGAGTAGAATAAGTTGAGTGTAGCTTCAGTTCAGTTCAGTCGTGTTCAACTCTTTGCGACCTCATGAATCGCAGCACGCCAGGCCTCCCTGTCCATCACCAACTCCTGGAGTTCACTCAGACTCATGTCCATCGAGTTGGTGATGCCATCCAGCCATCTCATCCTCTGTTGTCCCCTTCTCTTGCCCCCAATCCCTCCCAGCATTAGGGTCTTTTCCAATGAGTCAACTCTTCACATGAGGTGGCCAAAGTACTGGAATTTCAGCTTTAGCATCATTCCTTCCAAAGAAATCCCAGGGCTGATCTCCTTTAGAATGGACTGGTTGGCTCTCCTTGAAGTCCAAAGGACTCTCAAGAGTCTTCTCCAACACCACAGTTCAAAAGCATCAATTCTTCGGTGCTCAGCTCTTCACAGTCCAACTCTCACATCCATACATGACCACTGGAAAAACCATAGCCTTGACGAGAAGGACCTTTGTTGGCAAAGTAATGTCTCTGCTTTTGAATATGCTATCTAGGTTGGTCATAACTTTCCTTCCAAGGAGTAAGCGTCTTTTAATTTCATGGCTGCAGTCACCATCTGCAGTAATTTTGGAGCCCCCGGAAAATAAAGTCTGACACTGTTTCCGCATCTATTTCCCATGAAGTGATGGGACCAGATGCCATGATCTTAGTTTTTTGAATGTTGAGCTTTAAGCCAACTCTTTCACTCTCCTCTTTCACCTTCATCAAGAGGCTTTTTAGTTCCTCTTTACTTTTTGCCATAAGGGTGGTGTCATCTGCATTTCTGAGGTTATTGATATTTCTCCTGGCAATCCTGATTCTAGGTTGTGCTTCTTCCAGCCCAGCGTTTCGCATGTATTCTGCATATAAGTTAAATAAGCAGGGTGACAATATGCAGCCTTGACGTACTCCTTTTCCTATTTGGAACCAGTCTGTTGTCCCATGTCCAATTCTAACTCTTGCTTCCTGACCTGCACACAGGTTTCTCAAGAGGCAGGTCAGGTGGTCTGGTATTTCCATCTCTTGAAGAATTTTCCACAGTTTATTGTGATCCACACAGTCAAAGGCTTTGGCTTGTCAATAAAGCAGAAATAGATGTTTTTCTGGAACTCTCTTGCTTTTTCGATGATCCAGCGGATGTTGGCAATTTGATCTCTGGTTCCTCTGCCTTTTCTAAAACCAGCTTGAACATCTGGAAGTTCACAGTTCACGTATTGCTGAAGCCTGGCTTGGAGAATTTTGAGCATTACTTTACTAGCGTGTGAGATGAGTGCAATTGTGAGGTAGTTTGAGCATTCTTTGGCATTGCCTTTCTTTGGGATTGGAATGAAAACTGACCTTTTCCAGTCCTGTGGCCACTGCTGAGTTTTCCAAATGTGCTGGCATATTGAGTACAGCACTTTCACAGCATCATCTTTCAGGACTTGAAATAGCTCCACTGGAATTCCATAACCTCCACTAACTTTGTTCATAGTGATGCTTCCTAAGGTCCACTTGACTTCATATTTCAGGATGTCTGGCTCTAGGTAATGATCACACCATCGTGATTAACTGGGTCATGAAGCTCTTTTTCGTACAGTTTCCCTGTGTAATCTTGCCACCTCTTCTTAATATCTTCTGCTTCTGTTAGGTCCATACCATTTCTGTCCTTTATCGAGCCTATCTTTGCATGAAATGTTCCCTTGGTATCTCTAATTTTCTTGAAGAGATCTCTAGTCTTTCCCATTCTGTTGTTTTCCTCTAATTCTTTGCATCGATCGCTGAGGAAGGCTTTCTTATCTCTCCTTGCTATTCTTTGGAATTCTGCAGTCAGATGCTTATATTTTTCCTTTTCTCCTTTGGTTTTCACTTCTCTTCTTTTCATAGCTATTTGTAAGGCCTCCCCAGACAGCCATTTCGCTTTTTTGCATTTCTTTTCCATGGGGATGGTCTTGATCCCTGTCTCCTGTACAATGTCACAAACCTCTGTCATAGTTCATCAGGCACTCTGTCTATCAACTCTAGTCCCTTAAATCTATTTCTCACTTCCACTGTATAATCATAAGGGATTTGATTTAGGTCATATCTGAATGGTCTAGCAGTTTTCCCTACTTTCTTCAATTTAAGTCTGAATTTTGCAATAAGGAGTTCATGATCTGAACCACAGTCAGCTCCTGATCTTGTTTTTGCTGACTGTATAGAGCTTCTCCATCTTTGGCTGCAAAGAATACAATCAATCTGACTTCGCTGTTGACCACCTGGTGATGTCCATGTGTAGAGTCTTCTCTTCTGTTGTTGGAAGAGGGTGTTTGCTATGACCAGTGTGTTCTCTTGACAGGACTCTATTAGCTTTTGCCCTACTTCATTCCGTACACCAAGGCCAAATTTGCATGTTATTCCAGGTGCTTCTTGACTTCCTACTTTTGCATTCCAGTCCCCTATAATGAAAAGGACATCTTTTTTGGGTGTTAGTTCTAAAAGGTCTTGTAGGTCTTCATAGAACCTTTGAGCTTGTTCAGTGTTACTGGTTGGGGCATAGGCTTGGATTACTGTGGTATTGAATGGTTTGCCTTGGAAACGAACAGAGATCATTCTGTTGTTTTTGAGATTGCATCCAAGTACTGCATTTTGGACTCTTTTGTTGACCATGATGGCTACTCCATTTCTTCTCAGGGATTCCTGCCCACAGTAGTAGATATAATGGTCATCTGAGTTAAATTCACCCATTCCAGTCCATTTTAGTTCGCTGATTCCTAGAATGTCGACGTTCACTCTTGCCATCTCCTGTTTGACCACTTCCAATTTGCCTTGATTCATGGACCTAACATTCCAGGTTCCTATGCAATATTGCTCTTTACAGCATCGGACTTTGCTTCTATCACCAGTCACATCCACAACTGGGTATTGTTTTTGGCTCCATCACTTCATTCTTTCTGGAGTTATTAGATTAGCTTCAGTTTAGCTTCAGCTCACAATTACATTTCTACTTTCACAGGTTTTGTTTTTAAATAATGATTAGTTGATTTTTAAAGGCACTGAAAGACTGGTCAAATTAGCAACTTCCTTTCTTCCTTTAACTTCTATTCAAAAGCAGGAATTTTGCAAGTTCTCTTGATCTCCTATATATGACTCTCTTGTTCTGCTTCATTCTTTGGTTTTTCTTCCTTTCTCATTCCATAGAAATTTCCCTCAGGTTTCTGACTTGTATTATTTTCTCTTTCCTCCCAATAGCATTTAGTAATCATCTCTCTTTAGAAGCCTCTCAAATTTATACCTTCAGTCAAACCTTTCTTTCAGGTTAAAATTTGCATTTCTCATTGTTATCTACCAGATCCACATAGAGGTTCTCTAGTAAAGGCTACAATCTAGCATCTTGCAGTTACTTTATTTTGGATTTTATTATTAATAATTAGGAAATTTTTTTTTAATTTGCAGCAAATGGACAGATCTAAAGATTATCATACTAAGTGGAAGTGAGTCAGAAAGACAAAAACCATATAATATCACTTATATATGGAATTTAAAATAGACACAAATGAGCATATCTACAAGACAGACTCACACAGAGAACAGACTTCAGGTTGGTAAGGGGAAGGTGGGGTGGCGGAGGGGAAGAGTGAGTGAGTGGGATTAGCAGACGCAAGCTCAGACGGATGAACAAGGCCCTACTATATAGAGCTTATTGTTCAGTTGCTAAGTCGTGTCTGACTCTTTGCCACCCATGGACTGTAGCCTGCCATGCTCCTCTGTCCGTGGGATTTCCCAGGCAAGAATACTGAGTGCTGCTGCTGCTAAACTGCTTCAGTTGTGTCCAATTCTTAGTGACCCCATGGACTGCAGCCTACCAGGCTCCTCCATCCATGGGATTTCCCAGGTAAGAGTACTGGAGTGGGTTGCCATTTCCTTCTCCAGTGGATCTTCCTGACCTAAGCACTTGAACCTTTGTCTCCTGCATTAGCAAAGTATATCCTTTACCACTGAGCCACCAGGGAAGCCTGAATGTATAGTACAGGGAACTATATACAATATGCTATGATAACCTGTAATGGAAAAGAGTATGAAAAAGAATATATATATATGTGTGTATGTATATAAAACTGAGTCACTTTGCTGTATAGCAGAATTAACACAACGCTGTAAATCAACTATATGTCAATAAAATTAAAACAACCAAACCAACCTCCCCAATGCCCCCCAACCTTGATTTCTGTCTTACTTTGAAAAGTGCAAGACCCAGCAACACTGTGCCCATATTTCTACCTGACAACAAGACTGGAACTAAACAGAAGATGTTGTCTTAACATGGAACAAGCATTCTGCAGTTCTGCACATTTCCGTTTCAATCATTTACATTACCAGTCTGATTTCTTTAAACATTTGAGTTTGCAATCTTGCCAGAAAGGACAGGAAGAATAGATAGCAGGCCTGACTAAAACTTTTAGATTCCTTCCACTCCAATGTGTCAATGTTTAGTGACAGTCTACCCCTAAATCCATATATTTGCCATGATATCATTGGAGAGTTGGTCAGATATTTTGTATGTTTTCAGTTCAAGTAATCAGCACGTGACCTTTCAGTAGGGAGTGTACAGCCTGATAAGTAGAGTGGTGTGTATACTGTATGTGTGTACTGGGGGGAGAGTTGTTTTTATAGGGCCCCTGGAGGGTTATCACCAAGTTCTCTTAATCCAAGAGCAATACACAGACCACGTCTTCTATTCTTCTACAATTCCCCTCTTCCTCATATCATTTGTCTATTAATGCTTTCAAAACTCAGCACAACTTTGGCACAGAGCTTTCTATGCTAAGAAAATGCAATAAATATATCTGTAGTATTCTGAAAATAAAACCAACCAACCAACAAACCAACACTCAGCAAAAAGCCAGTAAGAATTATTGGACAGTTAGTTTGAGTGCTGATTCTTATGTTAGACAATCAATGTATCTACCTATAGGACTTCTGACTGGCTTTCACAGCATTTGTTACTCTCATTTGGCAGAACTGAGCTAAGCTTGACACAAAGAAAAGGAGGAGGAAAAAGGCATAATAAAAAATCAGCAGTAGTCATTAACACTTACTGAAGGCCTATCACGTGCTGGGCAGTAAAACACTTTATATAGCCTACTGCAGCCAGGAAATTAAAAGACGCTTACTCCTTGGAAGTAAAGTTATGACCAACCTAGATTGCATATTGAAAAGCAGAGACATTACTTTGCCAACAAATGTCCGTCTAGTCAAGGCTATGGTTTTTCCTGTGGTCATGTATGGATGTGAGAGTTGGACTGTGAAGAAAGCTGAGCGCCGAAGAATTGATGCTTTGAACTGTGGTGTTGGAGAAGACTCTTGAGAGTCCCTTGGATTGCAAGGAGATCCAACCAGTCCATTCTAAAGGAGATCAGCCCTGGGTGTTCTTTGGAAGGAACGATGCTAAAGCTGAAACTCCAGTACTTTGGCCACCTCACGCGAAGAGTTGACTCATTGGAAAACACTCTGATGCGGGGAGGGATTGGGTGCAGGAGGAAAAGGGGACAACAGAGGATGAGATGGCTGGATGGCATCACCAACTTGATGGACGTGAGTTTGAGTGAACTCCAGGAGATGGTGATGGACAGGGAGGCCTGGCGTGCTGCGATTCATGGGGTCCCAGAGAATTGGACACGACTGAGCAACTGAACTGAACTGACAGCATTTAATGCTCATAATAACCCTATAAGGTAGATATTATTATCATCCTTATTATGGTTAACAACCATAGAGAGAAGTAAAATAACCTGCCTAAGCTCACACAGGTCTTAAGTCCCAGTCAATCTGACTCCGGAGAAGGCAATGGCAACCTACTCCAGTACTGTTGCCTGGGAAATCCCATGGGCAGAGAAGCCTGGTGGGCTGCAGTCCATGAGGTCACTAAGAGTCAGACATGATTGAGCGACTTCACTTTCACTTTTCACTTTCATGCATTGGAGAAGGAAATGGCAACCCACTCTGGTGTTGGGTTGAATCCCAGGGACGGGGGAGCCCGATGGGCTGCCATCTATGGGGTCACACAGAGTTGGCCATGACTGAAGCGACTTAGCAGCAGCAGCAGCAATCTGACTCCAGGGTCCACTCACTAGATAGTGGTAAGCTTTGTGAAGGTGAAAGGAAGTTGTATTTTGGAAGATGTGTCCTATGTGATGGTTAAAGGGACAGATTCTGGAGTTAGATAAAACTAGAGTATTAAGTCTAGTTACTACTCATTTTAGAAAACAACTCTGGGATTTGTTGATCCCCTGTACTGTATTTTTGTTTTTCCTTTTCATTAATTTCCTTTTTTATTAAGGACTGATTGTGTACCAGGCACAATTTAGGAGATGGGGACAGACCAGTGAAGCAGTGAAAATTTCTGCTTTCCTGGAGCCTAGTAGAAAGACTGAGAAAATAAATAATAAAAATACGTGATGTGCACATACCCACTAAAGAACAGACAAGAGGAAGCAAGAGTGCTAGAGAGGGATAGGTAAAATTTTAAATAGGGTTATCAGGATAGGCCTCACTGAGAAGATGACATTTAAGTAAAAACAGGGAACTGAGGGACAAAACCACAGAGTTAATTTAAGACAGTGCCTCTGAGTATGATAAGCAGCAGTTGGGGAAGGGGGTTATTAGCAGAGGGATGACACACTTGCTGTGCATTTTAAAATGGTAATGTTGTCAGCTGTGTTGACAACAGAATGTAGGGGGCAAAGGTGAAAGCAGGGAAACCAAAAAGAGGTAATATCCAGGCAAGAGACTGCCATGGCTTCTCAGAGAATCTGTACGTCTATAGATTTCAGTCTCCCCACCCAATGCCAAAGGTTCTAGGTTCAGGGTATAACTAGATGCTTTCAGGTTAGTTGCAGCTTTACCCAGCAACAGTGTATCACCTTAGATTCCTGCTTCCTTTTCATTTTCACCCTTGAAGATTCTCCTTACTTTCCTGTGCTGAGTTATGCATTAAATAAGATATTTTATATTATCCTACATGTTAAGTGTTTTAATGCTGGTGGTGGGAGTGTTGGCCTGGGATGTTTCAGAACATTCAGTATGCTACATTGTCAAAGTGGAAGTCCCTAGATTTGAATACCACCTTTTCCCACTTACTAGTTGTACGGCCTTGACAAGTTATTTATCTAGACTCAGTTTCCTCAAATGTAAAATGGAGAAAATAACATCTAGACTGTGGGGAGGTTGTAAAGATTATGATCTTCTAATGTACATAAAGTACATAAAGTGCTTAGCCACAGTGCTTGGCACATAGGAAATGCTTAATACACTTTATTGCTGCTATCATCATCATCATCATCATCATCATGCCTGCAGCACTGTATACATAGTAGGTATTCAATAAACAACTGCTAAAGTGATCTACTGAAAATGAATTAAAATTGCAGTGTGCTCAGTGGAAAAGACATGCAGCTGGATTGTCTCTAAGTATATAATACAAGGGCCAAATACAGAAAAATGTTAGAACTCTTGCCACCCATTCCCTTTAGAAAAGTAAATAGGGGCTGCACTCCTCTAGCTGTAATTCCTTAAATGTCTTCAGATAAACACCCGTGCTGTATTTATTGCCACCTTCCATTTCCCCAGGAGCAGAAGTGAAGGTGGAAGTAACTAGCCCAAGGTCCAATTCTACAATCTCACGCCTTCAAAAACAGTCAGTGAAACAAAAAGAGGGAAACAAAATAGAATTTCTCCTCTGTAGCTTGCCAGGACTGAGATGCTAGCTCTTTGTTTCTTCCAGGCAGGGTTTCCTTGCAACTGACATAGTGGCAGTGGGTGAGCTGCTCACCGGGTTCCTTAG
Organism: Bos javanicus; assembly: GCF_032452875.1. Taxonomy (NCBI): domain Eukaryota; kingdom Metazoa; phylum Chordata; class Mammalia; order Artiodactyla; family Bovidae; genus Bos; species Bos javanicus. The sequence goes on along the minus strand of NC_083882.1, from coordinate 42,862,313 downwards.
AGGAGGCATAGGGCTTCCTCTTTCTATAAGACTATCATACTCATTAGCTGTTTAAACAAGATACTATCAGATAAAGGTTTAATTGATCTCTATTTTAAAGTGAGCATAATAAAAAATTTCCCATAAAACGTATCAAGTATAAATCAATGTGTTTTTAATTATAAATCTCAGTCTCGGCTGGTCAATGCAAGTAGTTTTACAAAAGCAGGTGAATATTTGATCTCACGAAGAATGTTTAGCTTTCCACAAGGAAAATTTTATTATATAACCTGAACTAATCATGAAGGGAATCTGGAATATAACAATGGATGGGTCAGGGTGAATGCAATTCCTCTCCTGAAATCAGCTCTACAGTCTTTGTAATATTTGTGTGGCTGCACATCATCCATTATCTCATCATTCCCTACAAAAGATAGCCCAGGACATGTTAATAATATAACACATTATCATATGATCCAGTAATCCCACTCCTGGGTATATATCCAGAAAGGAAGAAAACTCTAATTCGCTCTAACGTTTATAACAGCACTATTTGTAACAGCCAATACATGGAAGCAACTAAGTGTCCATCAAGAGATGAACAGATAAAGACGTGGTACGTATATACAATGGGGTATGAGTTATAAAAAAGAAGGAAACACTGCCATTTGCAGCAACGTGGATGGACCTAGAGATTATCACATTAAATGAAGTAAGTCAAGAAGAGAAAGATAAATATTATATATTATTGTCATGTGAAATTTAAAAAACAATACAAATAAACTTACTTAGAAAATATAAACAGGCCCACAGACAAAACAAATTTACGGTTACCAAAGGGGAATGGGAGAGGGATAAATTAAAGAGTATGAGATTCACAGATACACATTACTATAAATAAAATGGATAAACAACAAGGATTTACTGTAAAGCTATATAGCACAGGGAACTATATTCAACATCTTATAATAACCTATAATGGAAAAGAATCTGAAAAAGAATATATATTTTATATATGTATAAAAACCAAATCACTTTGCTGTGTACCTGAAACACACTATTGCAAATCAATTATACTTCAATAAAAATACAACATATCACATTTGTGTGTGTGTGTTCAGTTACTCAGTCGTATCTGACTCCAAGATCCTTTGGATCCACCCTGCCAGGCTCCTCTGCCCATGGGATTTTTCAGGCAGGAATACTGGAGTGGGTTGCCATTTCCTCCTTGAGGGGATCTTCTTGACCCAGGGATTGAATTCTTGTCTCCTGCATTGTAGATGGATTCTTCACTGCTGAGTCACTGGGGAAGCCCTTACATATTACATGATACATATAATACATAGTAGTAATAAATTATTGAAATAATAAAAATCTTTTCTGAGATTTAACAAGTTAAATGGCTTTGAATATAGATTACTTTTTTGACTCTGAAAATATCTTTGTGGGTAAATTAAAAATAATTTGGGGGGCTTTGCTCTGCAGCATGTGGAATCTTAGTCCCCTGACCAGGGATCGAACTTGTGACCACTATAATGGAAGTGTGGAGTCCTAACCAATGGACTGCCAGGGAGGTCCCTTTGTGGGTAAATTTTAAAAATTTCAGAGTGAATTCTGTAAATAAATAAAAACTATCAAGTATTAGAAAACCCATGAAAGAAAAAAATTATTTCATAAGCTTTCACCTTGTTTTCTAAAATCTAGATACCTGAGTTTCAGACAAGCTCAAAGTTTAGATGACAAGAAGTCTGACCATGTGTTGTTAAGAAAGAATTTTTTAAAATAGCATAATAATATTCAAAAAATGGGAATAATAATAGTTACTATGATCCTATACATATAGAAAACATTTAGTTTAGTTCCTGGTAGGTCAGAAGTACTCAATAAAAGTAATTATGATTTTTATTATTCTTTTACTTATTCTCTTTCAATAACCAATGAGTAAAAACAAGTAATTATACACTACCATTATATAGAATCTTTTAAGAATATTTAAATAAATAGTGTCTAATCCATTCTACATACATATTTTAAATCTGCATTTGTAACTCTCCTTTTAAAGTTAGGCTATTCCCTCAAAGCACTTAAGCAAAATTTCTGGCATTTAGCTGAGGATTTTATGTAACCAAGATTCTGATCTTTTCTTAGTACACTGAATACCCTTTACAATAATTGTACTCATATCATGTTCTCCTAACCTCTTACTACAACAGATACTCATTCAAGGGATCAAATTCCAGAACAATACATATACATATGCATAAACAAAGAGAGTAAAGTCAGACCATCTTTCTGTTCCAAAGCATCTGGTTGGACCTCCACTTTGAATGGTAGTTTGTATTTCAAACTCGACTCTGTTATACAATAATAATGGAAGAAACAGCAGGTCCCTCCTCCAAGGTGGATATTTCTTAGTGAATGATTAGAGTGAACAGTTTTGACTGAATATTGGTAATAAATCTTGAGGTTGAAGGCTAATTACTGGTAACAAATTATCCTTTGTGAGTAACTTTCTCTACAACATTAATGAAAGTGTCTTGATTTGTGTAGCTTTCACATATATTAATGTCGAAGGATGCTCTAAGGCTGAATGAAGCAGAAGAAATAACAGAAAGAGGTTCTGAAAAGAAGGAAATTAGGAGAGAAGGACAATTATGCCCTGGAAAGCATGGAAAACTGATTAGAAAGCCTAAGGGAGAAGGTCCCCATGTGAGGGAGGGGACAAAACTCACACATAGCAAAACCTGAACCCAGAGGGAAAGGGAGGAAGAGAAAACAGATTCCCACAAATCATGGTGTCATTATGTAAGGGAGATTATAGAGGATTTTAAAAAATAAATAATAGGTTAGTCTCCTTAATCCTTGGTACACTCCTACTCAGTCTAACAGTTCACTTTGTTTCTTTCTAGTCTACTTTGTGCTAGTCAATTTCATGCCTATGTATCCTACTAGATAATCAGTGGATAGCAGAAAGCAAGTCTTATGCATTTTTGCAACTCACACAATTTGTAGGACAGAGGTTTACATAAAATAGACAGAGATTTTGTTGAAATAAAATTTTCTACCAAAGTGGTTAAAGTAACTTTATATTTACAAGTAACTATGCTCCTTCAAATCTTGTTTTTGCTATTAGTTTGTTTAAGCCTTTAAAAGAATTATGAGCATAGAAGTAAAAAAAATCTATTATTTATACATTATTCAAATTACTTAACATGGCACACAAAGCCCTTCACAGAATAGCCACCAACTACCTTGCCTTTGTGCCTCCACCTCTATAGCCATAATTCCCAATAAGCAATTCATGGTATCTTCTCTGCCTGTAATATTTGTCTTCCCAGCCCACCCACTTCTCACGTCATCACCACGTGTGAGACAAATGCCTATTTGTCTTTCAAGGCACAAATGTCAATAATTCATTTGTAGTGTTCCTTGCTGCACCAGGAATTAATGTAGTACTTATACCTGTTTTAGAACAGTTACACTGTAATTTATTTTACTAATCTGTCTTTTCTGTAAGTGTGTGCTCTTTAAGGGTAGAAACCATGACTATTCACCATGTATTACTAACATTTGGGACACGGTAGTAAGTATTCAATGTCTGTTAAACTCAATTGTATTAGTAGGCTGTCTTATTTCCTGAAGAATGAACAAAAGGGCCCCCAACCTCTGAACATAATATAAAAAAGTTGAACAGTCAAGAAAAAGACTCCATAAGTATTTATTAATTCTTCACTAGAAAACACAATAATAATTAATATCCACTCTCAAACTTTTGAGTAATTATTCTATAATTGCCTTGCATCATTAAACTGTGAATATTAAACTAGTATTAATAAAAAAAACGGGGCTTCCCTGGTGGCTCAGTGGTAAAAAATCTGCCTGCCAATGCAGGAGACCAAGGTTTGATCCCTGGGTCAGGAAGATCCTCTGGAGAAGGAATGGCAACCCACAATAGTATTCTTGCCTGGAAAATCCCACGGACAGAGGAGCTTGGCAGACTACAGTCCATGGGGTTGAAAAAGAGTCGGACACGACTTAAAGTGACTAAACAATAACAACAATAAAAAACAGTAATTCCAAACTGGTTATAAAATTATAGAGGCTTTTCAGGAGGACCAGGAGAAAGGAGCAGCTGTGTAAAACTGGAAAGAAGGAGTAAGAAAAGCAAGAAGAGATTGTGTTGAGAGGCAGGAGAAGGAAGGAATGCTATACTGTCCTAAAGAAAAGAAGAAGGTAGAGGAAGTAAAAGCAAGATACTATTTTTCTGGCCATTCTAAAATTCTGCTGTACTGGAAGCATCCGCTATAATAAACATATTCATATCTTTTCCAGGCCAAATTTGGATTCAGTCCAGTATTGATGCCTGTCTTCACTCTGAATTGTTTTTCTGCTGACTTATTTTTAAGATTAGTATGTGATTTTACAGCAGAAAAAAAAGGTGGAAAAAGACCCTTTATCATCTCTCTCCTTTTTTGGGCCAAAAATGTAATCCTTTGAGATCTGTTATAGGAAATGCAATGTATCCAGATTATGAAGTCTAAGAAAACAAAATTCTTTTCGTATTTTGTAGATTTTTAAGAAACTCTCTTGTCATGTACCAAAGGCAGAAAAATGAAGACTGATGAAATATCTATTTTTTATGACAAAAAGATTTTTCTTCCAGCAGCAATCTTCCATCCGTTAGAAGCTGCTGTATCTACTGTGGGAAAAGTAGAGTCCATATTAATTACTAAGAAGCAAAGTCAGTTAGTTATTCAAATAAATTCTAAAGTAAAAGAAATACAAAAGTGCATCTGGTGTGATCCTGTGTACTTAGCATGCTTTATATTAGAAATATGTGGAAGTTAGAGATTTATAAATAATGTCATGGGACAGTTATTTCTTAAATTAACCATAACAAACAAACAATCAGCATTTCCTAACTTTTGCATCCTCCAAGCCAAAGATTAATGAAATATCTTTGCTGGATATATGGATGAAAATGGCTGATGGAATGAGGAGGTAGGAGTGATGCCAGTTCAACACCTCTAAGTAAAGAGTCAAAAAAGCTCCAAGAGTATGCTGCATAACCAGGACTCACGTGGGGAATCCTATCACAGTTAAAGACACGAGGCTTTGGAGTCAAGTAGAACTGCGTTTGAGTTTCAGCTCTGCCACATACTGGCTCAGTGGTACAGATTCTCTCTAAGACATAGCTTTTTTTGTCTTAAAATGGAAATAATAATACTCACTGACTTGAATTAGGTATAGTAAACCAAATGTAGCATCTTGTGCATAGCAAAAATTCAATAAATGTTATTATTCCTATCACGTTCCTTTGGACTTCTGTTCTTTACTGTTCTCTGTTAGGTGCACAGGCTTACATAAGAGATATCAAGCTTTGATATGAAACATACTGATTATAGATTTTAGTTCACTTATTTTGGGGGGCAGGCGTTGGGGTGCAGAATTATTGCTAGAGTCTGGGGGCAGGAAGATCATTGCTCAGGAGATGAAACAGAAAATTCTGACATTTTTCATGCTTTAATGTTAACTTTCTGCTTCTCTGACTGATTAGGTAACCTGCTGCTGCTAAGTCACTTCAGTCGTGTCTGACTCTGTGCGACCCCATAGACGGCAGCCCACCAGGCCCCGCCATCCCTGGGATTCTTCAGGCAAGAACACTGGACTGGGTTGCCATTTCCTCCTTCAATGCATGAAAGTGAAAAGTGAAAGTGAAGTCGCTCAGTCATGTCCGATTCTTCACGACCCCATGGACTGCAGCCTACCAGGCTCCTCCATCCATGGGATTTTCCAGGCAAGAGTACTGGAGTGGGGTGCCATTGCCTTCTCCAGATTAGGTAACCTAGGCTTATACAAATGACATTTTTCAGATTTTCCTATCACATCATGCTGAATATACTTGCTTTGGGCTTTTATATTTTGAAATAGAAATGATATCTAGGTCTCAAATTTTATTTAGTGAGATAAGCTAGTAGATGTTCATTTAGAATGTATCAGAAAAAGTTAAAATTTAGCAATGGAAATATAAAAAAAACCCATAAAATGTAGACAGAAATGTGAAATATATTTCTTCAAATTGAGAAATTATGCTTTACATCTCATATGTTTTCCTAATGTATTTACTGAAAGATAATTAATTATATATTTCATTAGAATTAGGTATAATTTGAAATAAGGTGAAAATTACAGAAGGTGACATAAGCACTCAGGGTATGAGAATTTTTTCATTAATAATTAACAGCCCTAAAGAAATCTTCAAAAAACCATAGGTGAATTTCAAGTACATTATGCTTAGTGAAATAAGTCAGACACAAAAGAATATATATATGATTCCATTTATATAAAATATGCAGAAAAGGCAAATTTACAGAGACAGAAAGTATGTTAGTGGTTGCCAGAGAATGGAGAGTGGCTAAATGGGCATGAGATTTCTTTTGGGGGTGACGGAAATGTTCTAAAATAACATGGTGGTGATACTTACACAATGCTGTGAGTATACTAAAAGTCACTGAAATGAAATTTAAAAGGAGTGGATATTCATGGTGTTTAAATTATACCTCAATAAATCCAGTAATAAAATAAATCTTCCATGTGACTAGATTTCAGAAAAGACATTTTTATGTACTATATGAAATGAGAATTTTGAAGAAAAAATCTACCACTGAGAATGAGAGCCTGAGTAATGCTTTTAGGCTGAATGAGACCTAGCTCAATCAATAAAACATTCTCAGAGTGGCATCCACAGTGGGAAATCTTTGGAATTTGGGAAGGCAACACTTTATGATGCTTGAATTTAACGTAAATAGGGTGCTGCTTTTTTCTCCTCGGGTAAACATAAACCATGACTGGTGCCAAAGGAGAAAGTGTCATCTCTCCTGTGAGTCATTCTGAGTATCAGTAATGAACAGATGTGCCTCACAGAGGTAACGAGAGGGACTGGTCATACTTTGATAGGACTCTCTCCAGATTACATGGGTTATTAAGAATTGCAACAGCATAACTCTGAGGTGGGGCTTCCCTGGTCACTCAGATGGTAAAGAATCCACTTGCAATGCAGGAGACCCAGGTTACATCCTTGAGTCAGGAAGAGCCCTCTGGAGAAGGGAATGGCAACCCACTCCAATATTCTTGCTTAGAGAATTCCATGGACAGAGAAGCCCAGCAGGCTACAGTCCAGGGGGTCTCAAAGAGAGTGACTAACACTTTCACTTTCAAGTCTAAGCTACATAGGTCACTGAGGAGAAGGTATTAAATGGTGGTTCATAGCCTTTATTGTTGCTCACTGCTACCATGTTACATGGTTCTTCAGTTAACATGATCTTTCCCTGGTGGCTCAGACGGTAAAGCGTCTGTCTAGAATGCAGGAGACCCGAGTTTGATCCCTGGGTTGGGAAAATCCCCTGGAGAAGGAAATGGCAATCCACTCCAGTACTATTGCCTGGAAAATCCCATGGACAGAGGAGCCTGGTAGGCTACAGTCCATGAGGTCGCAGAGTCGGACACGACTGAGCGACTTCACGTCATAAGTAAACAAAGAGTAGCCCAATGTTATTTAATAACTGAAAGAGTTCCTCTGTCAGTAGTTAATTAAAAGATATAACATTAGACAGTATGTTTCTTGAGGGTAAGGACCATGTTATTCACCTGTAACTCAGCAACAAACATAAGCACAGTGTTTGGCATGCATAAAAAACATCTTCTGAACTCAGAATGAAAGCACCATATAAATAATAAATGTAAAAATTATTATTTTTCACCATAAAAGTAACCCTGATCATTTAAACCTAGCTGTTAAGGTACTACCTTCAAGAAAGGCTTCATGAGTTAAAGACACATTAAATACAAGTTTCTTAAAGTAGAAAAAGGTGTGAAAGAACTGTAGAGGAAAAAAAACCTCTATATTTATGGTGGCCGTGGTGTAACAAATTCCCAAAGATCTCATATAGATAATGTCAAAAATGGTACATCTTTTAGTCTAAGCAAAGCTCTAAAAGAGAGACATGTGTTTAATCTGGGCCAATAAAACACTCTACTTTTATGAGAAGGATAAGTATATGCATAATTATTTTTTAAATTAAAAAGAAACTATACATCCTGAAAACTAGAAACCACTGATAAAGGAAACTGAAAATGATTCAAAGAAATGGGAAGATATTCCATGCTCTTGGATCAAAAGAATTAATATTGTTAAAATGGCCATAATACCTGAAGCAATCCACAGATTTAATGAACCTCTATCAAAATACATTATGACATTTTTCACAGAACTAAAACAAAGATTTCTAAAATTTATATGGCATCATAAAAGACCCAGAATTACCAAGTAATCCTGAGGAAGAACAACAAAGCTGGAGGAATAACCCATCCACACTTCAGACCATACTACAAAGCTATAATAATCAAAACAGTGTGGTACTGGCACAAAAACAGACATATAGATCAATGCAACAGAACAGAGAGCCCAGAAATAAGCCTGTACATCTGCAGTCCATTAATCTATGATAAAAGGGGCAAGAATATACAATGGATAAAAGACAATCTCTTCAATAAATGGTGCTGGGAAATTTGGGACAGCTATGTATAAATCAATGAAATTAGAACACTCCCTTACACCATATAGAAAAATAAATAAATTCATAATGGGTTAAAGACATAAATATAAGACACAACACCCTAAAATTCCTAGAAGAGAATATAGGCAAAATATTATCTGACATAAATTGTAGCAATATTTTCTTATATCAGTCTCACAACGCAAAAGAAATAAAAGCAAAAATAAACAAATGGAACCTAATCAAACTTGAAAGCTTTTGCACAGCAAACTAAACCATCAACAAAATGAAAAGACAGTCTATGAAATGGGAGAAAATATTTGCAAATGATGTGACTGACAAGGGATTAATATTGAAAATATATAAACAGTTTATATTACTCATTATTGAAAAAACAAATTCAATTAAAAAAAATGGGCAGAAGCCCTACATAGACATTTTTCCAAAGAAGACATAAGACGGTGAAGAGACACTCGAAAAGATGTTTGGCACTGCTAATTACTAGAGAAATGGAAATCAAAGCCACAGTGAAGTACCATCTCATATTGGGTAGAATAACTATCATCGAAGTCTATAAATAATAAATGCTGGAGAGGGTGTGGAGAAAAGGGAAGAAATCCTTGTACTCTATTGGTGGGAATGTAAATTTGTGCAGCCACTATGGAAGACAGTAAGGAAGTTTCTTAAAAAACTAAAATTAGAGCTATCATATGATCCTGTAATCCCACTCCTGGGTATATACCTGAAGAAAATGAAAACTGTAATTCAAAGGATGAATGCACCCCAATGTTCACAGCAGTACTATTTACAAAAGCCAAGACATGGGAACAACTCCTATGCCCATCAACATACAATTGGCTTAAGAAGAAATGGTGTGTATATATACACCCAGTGGAATAGTATGCAGCCATAAAAGAAAGAAATACTACCATCTGTAGTAAAACAGATGGATGTAGTGAATATTATACTTCATGAAATAAGTCAGATGGAGAAAGACAAATACTATATGGTATCACATATATGTGGAATCTAATAATAATACAAATGAATCTATATATAAAACAGAAACAGAACCACAGATATAGAAAACAAACTAATGGTTACCAAAGGGGAGGAAGGAAGGATACAAATTACTATACATAAAGTAGGTAAGCAACAAGCATTTACAGTATAGCACAGGAGATTATATTAAATATCTTGTAATCCCATGGACAGAAGAGCTTGGCGGGCTACAGTCCCTGGGGTTGCCAAAGAGTTGGATACAACTTAGTGACTAAACAGAAACAACAATAACTCAATGGGTATAACCTGAAAAAAAATCACTCTGCTATACATCTGAAACTAACAGTAATTCACTAATATTGTGAATCAACTATACTTCAATTTTTAAAAAATAGCTGATATATTAAAAAAAAAACAACAACAACATAGGCACCTGATCCATCATCTCTCCCACCACCTTACTCAGAGCAGGCTTTGAGTTCCACTATTAAAAAGACATATATATGGATACATATATGCAGTCATTAAAAATAATTAGGTATATATGCTATAAATTAATTAGGTATACAGAAGGATCTCCAAGATATACTACTAAGTGAAAAAAGCAAGGTGATCACTTTAGTTAAAAAATAATTTTATCTGTATATTCTAGCAAAAATACACAACTTTTTTTTTTCCCCTAGGAGGAAACCAATTGTCAGAAGAAATGGAGTAGAGGTGGGAAAGTGAGCGTTTATTTTGCATTTTCTATCTCTCTGTACCATCTGAATTTTCTAACCATGCATATATACTACTTTAAGAAAATGTCTACCTGATTGATGAAAACTGTGGACCAGCTTGTTTATTATTTATTACATTATAAAGACTAATGTAAGTTCCTAGTGGCCCCATCAATATTTTGTTCATCTTGTTACCCAAGATATTGTCTGGTATAGTAACCTTTTTTGTTGAGATGCTCAATAAACTCCTGGTGCATTGAAAAAAAAAAGACTAATAAATGTTATTAAAAAATATTTTCAAAGCAAGTTTAAGCAAGACAAGTAGCTGAGTCCATTTTCTGAAGCAATGCTGAGCAAGACTCAGGAATTTACACCCTTTGAACAGTATGAGGATGGCTCATGTGCAATCAGAGGCCAGGATAATGCAATTGACATCTACAGAATTTTCCTGAATTAACAAATCCACTATGCATCAGCAATAATTTCCTGTAAGACAGAAACTCAGGAAGTATCTAAGAATCAATATGATCTACTCCTTAACCCTGTCTGCTGGGTATCAGTGCAGAGCCTCTCTCCTCCGGATCCACCTGCCTTTCCTCGCTTTTTGGTAATGCAGCTGGACCTGTCACAGTTTTTCTTTGCCAGCTGGGACACTACAGTATGAACTGGTCTCTTTTCCTGGTTCTGGTGTGCTCTTCCTTCTCGTTCCTGCTAGTTGTGTGTGGGACACCCAGACGCGCTCCCCACTTCGCAAGTTTCAGTGGTGCCCCAGAGACGGCGGCTTCCTAGCAAGCCTTGTGAGAACTCCAGCGGGCATTTCCTGCTTGCCAGTCCAAGTCTGCAGCCCCTCAGTGAACTTCGCTTCAGTGCCGGTCATAGCAATGCCTCTCCAACAAGGTCTGAATCTCAGTCTTGCTGGAGAGTGGCCCTCTCCAAATTTGCTCCTTTTGTGGGTATTCTGCCTGAACCTTCGACAAGCTGCTCCCTTTATCTGCTATTTCTGTATTCTTTAAAATCTTCTGTACTTCTTAGTAGTTAATCCCCTATTAACTTAACAATTCCTTACATTAAATTTTTCCTGCTCATATTACTGTTATGGTTTCTGGCTCCTGACTGGACCTTGAGTAATTCATGCCCAAATTAAACCAAAACAAACCAAGTAAAATCAAGCCAAGCCAACAGTAAAGAATTAAATCTATAAACTCATCATAAAATGTAAGTCTGTATTATTAAGTTTGATAACACAGAGAAAAGCATGGCATGCATCCCTGCTTATTAAATAACTGCATGCATTAAACACATGCATGGAACAAACAAAAAACACAGTGTAATGCTTTTGCACTGTGTAAACTAAGCTAAGCTGGAACTATATTTCCCAGAACTCTCTTTGCCGCATGAGTCCAGGTTAAGGTTAATGACAGAGAAATGTGTCTAAGATTTGGAAGGCAAAAATGAAGCAGTGGCCGCTACACTCTGAAGGTCAGTACAGCCACGTGCTGCTGTATTTCATACACTTTTATAACTAATCTGCTGGATCATCTTAATGTGTGGGAAGAACCAGGCTCACATTTCTTCCAGTTCCTATTGGATCTCTTCCATTAGCTACTCCTACTCAGAGCTAGGCACATGTGTAGCTCAATGGCCAACAACGTGGCTTCTTTTTCAGGTCACCTCCTTCCCTGAAGTTGGAGGACATGAGAGACATACACAGATTCTACTTTGCCCTTGTTCTTCCCTCTGTCATGCCCAGCTTTTCTTCCTGACTGCTGCCCTGATGACCTACAGTGACATCAGGCCAACAGGTAGACCCTAATTTGAAGCTTTCCATAAACTTCTTCTCCAGCTTCTATAACAATATAAAAGCTGGTCCCTACAATAGGGTCCTTACTTCCTATCACTCATGGTGCTTTCGCTTGATGACCAAACCCTCACTAATACACTGTAAAACAGGTTAATAATCCAGCTTAAACAAAGTCTTCAGTAGTTTGGATTTCTTGAGCAATTGAGTTTCTACTGTCGGTTCTTATTTTCCCTACATTTCTTCTTGTTTTTTAAATGTAGATATATTATATAGAAATAAATATCTTAGATGTTAAAGTAGGAAAATTTTAAAATGCTATTTTCTTTAACAAATGCCCATGTGAGGGCCCATATGAAGGCTAGTTAGAAGAAAGTTTTCTGGTTACTCTGGGATATGGAGACAAATTTCCTTGATGGTTTAAGACACAGGAGGGCCTGACCTATTTTTGTAACATTGTTCTTCATGTTAGGAGAGGAATAAGACGAAGAACCACTAAGCAGTTAAGAAAAACTGGAGTGGGCCTGGAGATTGGTTAAGGGAAAACCGAAAGATAATGCCCAAGCTCCAGCTGGTTGTCTTTAGTTTCTAAAGCCAAATTCATTTGATTAAAATTTTTGAGATTTGTCCTTATTTCCTGAGGATGCTCAGTATGACCTGCCAGATCTCAGAAGTGTGAGTCTCATAAATTTCATTTTCTGTTTTTGAAGAGGATGGGAAGGTAAGGAGGAAGAAAAAGGAATACGCAGTGACTTAGCAGCAGAGAAAGGGCTCCTGATTATGGAGAATGTTTGGGTTAAGACTTTTAACTCAGAGACTGTGGACAAACTGTTTGAAGTAAAGTTTTTTAAAAATTGGTCTTATCAAGAAATATTTATTGAACACATGCTAAGTGCAGGAAGAGGACTAGACCTCATCAGTCAGAAATGGTGGATGAAACAAAAAGGATAGGCAGAACAAAAAGCATCTAAGGGCATGGATCATTTTTATGAATCAGCTAAAGCACTTAGATATATCTGATGCCTAGTTAGTTCTCCACTAAATTAGATCTGGGAATATCTGATAATCTCTCTTGACTTAGAGTCCATGAAACAGGGAGTAGCTAAGCTAGAAGTCCTTCCATAACGCCTATCTGAAGTCCTGAGCTTCCTGAGGCTAACTGCACATAGCTGGGCCTGAGGCAGCCTGGTTGCCACAGGTTTCTTGTTTCCTATTGTGTATTTCAGACAGACGTAATCAACGTGCTCTTCAGAGCTTGGCTCCGTAACTCCCTACAAGTCTTTACAGGAAAAGAGAGAATAAGAATTTGCTGGATTGTTTGCCATAAGAATCAATCTCTTTGAAAGGCATGGACAGGAGAACTACAGTATGTGATAGAATTAAGAAAAGCACTGAGCACTCCAGAAAATTTTAAGAAGGTTCACAGAAGTTGCCAGTGATGTTAATCTCTAATTTCTGCCTGACATTTATTCATCTAGTGTGTTCATTCATTCAGTAGAAACTTATTAACATTGGGATATAGCAATGAATAAGACAGATAATATATAATATTAATTAATATTAAATTTATTAAATATAATAAATTTATTATAATTAATGATTAATATTAATTAATATATAATATAAGTATATAAGTATAATTATAATATATATAATAATATCCCACCAAATTTGTTTTCTTTGGTGGCAGAGAGCAGTCAAATATAAACTAAACAATACATAATTTCAGGTTATTAAGTTGCTCTAAAGAACAATGAAATGGGGATAGAGTGGTGGGGTTATATCTTAGGAGATAATTTAACATGTATTTCATTTTTTGCACATAGTATGCAACAAATGTTATAATAGATATAGCCACAGATGTGTCTTAGATATTGTCAGGAGATGGGACTGATGTAGTTCCATGATAAATCAAGCTGAATACATTTATATAAATCAAAATGACTTACATATAGACCACTAAAACTTACCCTATAGAAAGCACTAGTCAGAGGGAGTAATGCTGCAGCAATGTTATATTCTTCTAAACTGGAACAATCCTTAAAGAAAACAAAGAGAAATGAGCATTATTAGGACATTTATCAGAAATCACAAATATATGGAAACAAAAATCTATGATACATTATTTACTGTTCTAAGGGGTTTTTACTTTTATTCTAAATTGTCATTAAGACTTACCTAGATAATTGTGAAAAAAGAGCTGGAAAAAAATACTGTCCTGAAGCACAGTCTTTTGTTGTAAAAATACATTTGAGAAAGATATTTTCATACACTATTGGTGAGTAGCTACTTTTACTTTCCCGTTTATGTTCATAGCTGTGCAATTTGTCCAAAAAATTTTGGAGGGGGTTTAAATATATTTAATTACTGCATTTCACTGAACCAAAGATACACCTTTTCCCTCCACATTTTAACTTCTCTAAGACTGGGATGTATGTTATAATTGAAATAGTATATTTTTTCTCAGTGTTACCTATGAAGAGTTTGCATGTAAAATTTTGTTATGGATCAGGCAAGAAATATCAGTGATGCCAAAACCCTTTGGGTGAAATGTTGGGGAATAGGAAAGTCAGGAAATCTCAGTGGGAATGTAAAATGGTGCAGCTGCTAGGAAAATGGAGAGAGAGGAATGAAGAGACGCCGCTAAAGACAGAAACCTGGGGAAGATAGATGCTTATATAGAAGGAATAAAGGAAAATCAAGATGGGAAAGAAATTAGAAGAAAGCAATACTAAAGATGTCAGGATTCCCAGGTGGTACTAGTGGTAAAGAATCTACCTGCTAATGCAGGAGACGCAAGAGACACAGGTTCGATCCCTGGGTCAGGAAGATCCCCTGGAGTAGGAAATGGCACCCCTCTCCAGTATTCTTGCCTGGAAAATTCCATGGGCATAGGAGTCAGGCGGGCTAGAGTGATGGGGCCACAAACGGTCAGATGCGACTGAGCACAATACTATAGATGTCAGGAGAAGAAATGACCAATGGTGTTGAAAGCTTCATGAAATTCAGTAAAATGAAGATTGAGAAAAAGCCAAGAAACTTGTGAATCAAAGAGGTTACTGGTGACATGATGAGGGTATAAGTGAGTAGAGTAAAACAAAGGCCCCCAGTGTAAATGCTCATAGCTGTAAAGGGGAGGAAGCTGTGGAAGAGTCATGACATCCAAATGGGTGGCTGAATGAATCTTGGTAGTACTGAGCCAGATGAATACTAACATTCTATGTAATCCTTTGATTCTGTAAGAATTAGAAGGGACCCGTGCACACCAAGGAGGAAAATCCAAGGGAGAGAGAGTTGAAAAAGAAAGGTCACTGGTAGAACAAGGTCTCTGAGATATGGCTGCTATGCAACGTGGCTCCCATTTCTAAGGGGGAAACATCTCATTTACATAAAAAGCAAACAAACAGAATTTATATTAACCATCAGGATCCATGAATACATCAGCAAAGATAACATATTAGGAGAGAGAAGCTTGGTTTTACAAGGAAGACTCAGGCTTATCTAAGAAGTTTCTATGAGGGCAGTGGGCAGTGTCCTTACTGTTGTGCAAACACTAGTTGTTTTTTTTTTTAATTGGAAGATAATTACTTTACTATATGGTGAGGTTTCTGTCATGCATCAACATGAGCCACAGGCAAGAACTTGTTCCCTTCCTCTTAAACCTCCCTCCCAATCCCACCCCTCTAGGTTGTCACAGCCTTGGGTTTCAGGCATCATACAGCAGATTCCCACTGGCTCTCTATTTCACATGTGGTAATGTGTATGTTTCAATACTACTCTCTCAGGTCATCCCACTATCTCCCTCACCTACAGTGAATGAAAGTCTATTCTTTATGTCTGTGTCTCCTTTGCTGCCCTGCAAATAAGAAGGCAGTCATTACTTTGGAACCACATTTATGTTTTTATTTTAAAATAAAGGCAGGCTGGGAAAACTGGATATCCAAATGAAAAATGAAACAAGACTTCTATCTTATATCATACACAAAAATCAACTCAAACTGGATTAAGACGTGAATATAAGACCTGAAGCAATAAAACTCCTAGGAGAAAACACAGGTGGTAAGTTCCTGGACATTATGCTTGGCAATCATGTTTTAGATGTGACACTTAAAAGTACAAAGGCAACAAAAGCAAATATAAACAAATGGGACTACATCAAACTAAACAGTTTCTGCACATCACAGAAAACCATCAACAAAATGAAAAGGCAACCTATGCAACAGGAGAAAATATTTGCAAATCATAAATCCAATAAAGGGTTCCTAGCCAAAATATTCAGGGACCTCATACAACTCAAGAGCAAAAAAGACCAAATAACTCAATTAAAAAATGGGCAAAGTAACTGAACATTTTTTTCAAAGACATACATATGGCCAACAGGTACATTAAAAGGTACTCCACATTGTTAATAATCAGAGAAATGCAAATCAAAACCACAGTGAGCTGTAACTTCATTATTAGAATGGCTATTATGCAGAGTACATCATGAGAAATGCTGGGCTGGAGGAAGCACAAGCTGGAATCAAGACTGCCAGGAGAAATATCAATAACCTCAGATATGCAGATGACACCACCCTTATGGCAGAAAGTGAAGAGGAACTAAAAAGCCTCTTGATGAAAGTGAAAGTGGAGAGTGAAAAAGTTGGCTTGAAGCTCAACATTCAGAAAACGAAGATCATGGCATCTGGTCCCATCACTTCCTGGCAAATAGATGGGGAAACAGTGGAAACAGCGGCTGACTTTATTTTTCTGGGCTCTAAAATCACCGCAGATGGTGACTGCAGCCATGAAATTAAAAGATGCTTACTCCTTGGAAGGAAAATTACGACCAACCTGGACAGCATATTCAAAAGCAGAGACATTACTTTGTCAACAAAGGTCTGCTAGTCAAGGCTATGGTTTTTCCAGTGGTCATGTATGGATGTGAGAGTTGGACTATAAAGAAAGCTGAGTGCCAAATAATTGATGTTTTTGAAATGTGGTGCTGGAGAAGACTCTTGAGAGTCCCTTGGACTGCAAGGAGATCCAACCACTCCATCCTAAAGGAGATCAGTCCTGGTGTTCTTTGGTAGGACTGATTTTGAAGCTGAAACTCCAATACTTTGGCCACCTGATGCGAAGAGCTGACTCATTTGAAAAGACCCTGATGCTGGTAAAGATTGAGGGCAGGAGGAGAAGCAGATGACAGAGGATGAGATGGTTGGATGGCATCACTGACTCAATGGACATGGGTTTGTGTGGACTTTGGGAGTTGATGACGGACAGGAAGGCCTGACGTGCTGTGGTTCATGGGGTCGCAAAGAGTCAGACACCACTGAACGACTGAACTGAATTATCAAAGAGACAAGAAAAAATTGCTGAGGAGGATGCAGAGAAAAGGGAATCCTTGCACACTGTTGGAAGGAAAGTAAACTAGTACAGTCACTATGGAAAACAACTGGAGGTTCCTTAAGTAACTAAAAATAGAACTATCATATGATCCAAGAATCCCACTTCTGGGTATATATACAATGCAAAGAAAATCATTATCTTACAGAGAAATCTGTACTCCCATGTTCATTGCAGAATTATTCAGAACACCCAAGGTGTGGAAGCAACCTAAGTATCCATCAAAGAATGAATGGATAAAGAAAATGTAGTTTATATATGCAATATTATTCAGCCTTATAAAGGAAAAACATCCTGCCACTTGGAACAACATGGATGAATGTAGAGGGTATTATGGTTAAGTGAAATAAACCAGGCAAAGAAAGACAAATACTGCATGGTATCACTTATAGGTATAGTCTTAAAAAAAAAGTTGAACTAAGAAAGAGTAGAATGGTGGTTGCCAGGGGCTGGGGTATGGGAGAAATGGGAAGATGCTGGTAAAAGAGTACATATAAGATGAACAAGGTTTGAGAATCTAATGTATAACATAGTGACTACAGTTGATAATACTGTTATTATATAATGAAAATCTGCTAAGAAAGTAGAATTTAAGTATTCTCACCCTCCCCAGAAAGGTAAATCTGCAAGGTGATGGATGTGTTAATTAATTCGATTGTGGGAATCCTTTCACAATGTATGGTATTTTAACGCATATATATGGAATTTAGAAAGATGGTAACAATAACCCTGTGTACGAGACAGCAAAAGAGACACTGATGTATAGATCAGTCTTATGGACTCTGTGGGAGAGGAAGAGGGTGGGATGATTTGGGAGAATGGCATTGAAACATGTATAATATCATGTATGAAACGAGTCGCCAGTCCAGGTTCGATGCACAATAGTGGATGCTTGGGGCTGGTGCACTGGGAGGACCCAGAGGGAGGGTATGGGGAGGGAGGAGGGAGGAGGGTTCAGGATGGGGAACACAGGTATACCTGTGGCGGATTCATTTCGATATTTGGCAAAACTAATACAATATTGTAAAGTTTAAAAATAAAATTAAAAAAAAATCTTCATGGTGTACACTTTAAATACATTACAAATTTATTTGCTGATTATACTTCAGTAAAACTGGAAAAAATACAGAGGCCATGTAGGAAAACACCACATCCTGTTCCTGTTCTGTCATCTCCATGGATTTTATAATCCCAGAATATGGCAAAAAGTGTGAATCATCTTTTTTCTTCCTAACTTATTCCTCATTCTCTTGCTTAGGACACTGTTATGTGCAAGAATGTCATCCCCTGTGTCCTAGCACATCTGAGTTTCTTTAACAGAAATGCCTTGCATGTTTCTGAAGACTGTCATGAGGCCCAAGGCAATAAAGTTCAACAGACTTGAGCTGTAATCTTCTCCTAAGGAAATGATTGGGATGCCAAGATGCCTTTTGACTTTGATTTCACAGCAGGGCTTCATTTGTAATGATGCTGTCCAAACTTTAAATGACAACAGCTGTGATATGAAGTCCCACACACTCATTTATACAAATTTCCCACATATTAAAAAAAATTAAACAATGGGGAATTTCAATCCATGACCAATTAGCAGGGAACAGGCAATCATAAAACATTTAGAAGCTATTTATTATCTTACAAAATGTTTACACATTGTAGTGCATGTCTCAAACCTGAGCGCCAGTCAAATGCTGATTGCAAAATATAAATATAAAATTCTTTGTAAATCACGTTAGAGACATTCTAAGTTAATTAGATTGAAAAATGGAAAAATTCTGAAACAAGAAGTACAATCACTGACATAGCAATAGCATTTCGGCATAGTGCAGTTATCTGTTGGGGAATCAGTTCGTAAATACACATCCTGAAGTCCCCTGTGTTTTGGCCACATAATAGCAAAGTAGTTATAGGCATACCAGGCAATTTATAAGCCTCCAAGGACTTGAATACCTATACATGTTTTATTTTGAACTTTGCTACGTGGTTTACCTTTAATTTTCTTCCTACAATTGAAGAGTGAACCTTGCAATCTTAATTTCTCATTACCCTAAATTATTTCATATTTGGATTTGCATACCTTTGGAACTGTTATAACCAGCATTCCTGTTTTCATAAAACTTTGGAATCTCTCAAAAATGATATATGTAAACATTAAAAGAAAAAAATAAGGCCAAAAGGCATGATGTCTTACAAAGCTTTTTTTGAGTTTGGATTAGACATAGCTCAGAAAAAAAATTTCTTTTGAGTTGTCCAAAACACTGAGAACATTTGTATCTTCTACACAGAGACAAAAATTAAAACTACCAAAGCCAAAAATACCTCTGTATATCATATTACTCTCTTGCTCAAAAATGTCAGCTATGTTCTGACCAATACAGGATAATGAGCAAAGTCTTCTGCTAACCTTGTAAGACCTCTGTGGTGTGGACCAATCTCCACAGTTAACCGACCATATGGCCCTCCAGTTATAAGCCACAGCTCTAGTCAGTCTGCTTTTTTTTGGTCATCTTCTATTCCACATCACCAACTCAACAGACATGAATTTGAGCAAACTCTGGGAGATTGTGGAGAGCAGAGGAGTCCATAGGGTAATAATGAGTTGGACATGTCTTAACAACTGAACAACAACAAACGATTCCACATTATAACTACTCCTATCACATCTAATACCTCTAGCATGCCACCCATGCCTTGCCTCACCATTTACACTCCTCCCCTTTGGCACCCCCACATGAATGCCCTCCGGCTCGTCCACCCTTTCCAGGTACAGCATGTGCTTGCATGCTAAGTTGCTTCAGTTGTGTCTGACTCTTTGGACCCTATGGACTGTAGCCCACCAGGCTGTCCGTGGGGTTCTCCAGGCAAGAATACTCAAGTGGGTTGCCATGCCCTCCTCCAGGGGATCTTCCCAACCCAGGAATTGAACCTGGGTCTCCTGCGTCTCCTGCATTGGCACACAGGTTCTTTACCACTAGCACCACCTAGGAAGCCCTCCAAGTACACTGCTAAGTACAAAATAAGCAGTGAGACTCTTGTTGTTTCAGCCTCAGGTTATATTTTAATGCTCAATCAGCTAATAAAACCACTGAGAATGTACCACAATTTTGAACACTATGGTTATTTAATATGTACCACCAGTCCTACTGAGACAGAAGATGAATGCTAGACTTGACAAATAACATCCAGTCTTAAGTTTTTGAGTGAACGGTGCAAGTCTGCTTCAGCGTTGTATGTCTGGAAACTAGGACAGTGCACCTGACATATGGTAATAATAGCTAACATTTATTAAGTGCTTACTAAGTATTAATAGCAAACATTTTCAGTTTGGATACACAGAAATTATTTCATTTAATTTTTACAACATCTCTAGGAGGTAGACACTAGAATTGGGTCCATTTTGTTTAGGAAGGAACTAGTTTCTAGAGGTTAAATAATTGCCTGAGATTAAATGGGTACAAACAACAGAGGAAGAATTCAAACCCAGCAGTCTCACTCCAATGTTTATGCTTTAAAGCTCTAAGTCCTGTTGCCTCTCAAATGCAATAGAGTATCAGATCAGATCAGATCAGTCACTCAGTCGTGTCCGACTCTTTGCAACCCCATGAATCACAGCATGTCAGGCCTCCCTGTCCATCACCAACTCCTGGAGTTCACTCAGACTCACGTCCATCGAGTCAGTGATGCCATCCAGCCATCTCATTCTTTGTCGTCCCCTTCTCCTCCTGCCCCCAATCCCTCCCAGCATCAGAGTCTTTTCCAATGAGTCAACTCTTCGCATAAGGTGGCCAAAGTACTGGAGTTTCAGCTTTAGCATCATTTCTTCCAAAGAAATCCCAGGGCTGATCTCCTTCAGAATGGACTGGTTGGATCTCCTTGCAGTCCAAGGGACTCTCAAGAGTCTTCTCCAACACCACAGTTCAAAAGCATCAATTCTTCGGTGCTTAGCCTTCTTCACAGTCCAACTCGCACATCCGTACATGACCACAGGAAAAACCATAGCCTTGACTAGACGAACCTTTGTTGGCAAAGTAATGTCTCTGCTTTTGAATATGCTATCCAGGTTGGTCATAACTTTCCTTCCAAGGAGTAAGTGTCTTTTAATTTCATGGCTGCAGCCACCATCTGCAGTAATTTTGGAGCCCCCCAAAATAAAGTCTGACACTGTTTCCACTGTTTCCCCATCTATTTCCCATGAAGTGGTGGGACCGGATGCCATGATCTTCGTTTTCTGAATGTTGAGCTTTAAGCCCACTTTTTCACTCTCCACCTTCACTTTCTTCAAGAGGCTTTTTAGTTCCTCTTCACTTTCTGCCATAAGGGTGGTGTCATCTGCATATCTGAGGTTATTGATATTTCTACCAGCAATCTTGATTCTGGCTTGTGTTTCTTCCAGTCCAGGGTTTCTCATGATGTACTCTGCATATAAGTTAAATAAACAGGGTGACAATATACAGCCTTGACGTACTCCTTTTCCTATTTGGAACCAGTCTGTTGTTCCATGTCCAGTTCTAACTGTTGCTTCCTGACCTGCATACAGATTTCTCAAGAAGCAGGTCAGGTGGTCTGGTATTCTCATCTCTTTCAGAATTTTCCACAGTTTATTGTGATCCACATAGTCAAAGGCTTTGGCATAGTCAATAAAGCAGAAATAGATGTTTTTCTGGAATTCTCTTGCTTTTTCGATGATCCAGTGGATGTTGGCGATTGGATCTCTGGTTCCTCTGCCTTTTCTAAAACCAGCTTGAACATCAGGAAGTTCAATAAAGTATAGAACTGAATATAAAAATGGCATCTGAGAAACACATAATTCAGGCAAAAGAAGAAAATTTCCACTAATTATAAATAATCTACTCAAAAGAGGTTGAAACTATATTACAACTGTGAAAACCAATTGAAAATTTAAAATGTGATTGCTAAAATTAAAATGCAAAGGAAGTGCTGGAAGTTAATTTTTACCCCCCTAGTATCCATTTATTTCATCTCTGTCTTGATAATTTCTTTAAAAATTAAGAAATACAGAGAATCAAGTCAAAGCTTCTAAAGTATGCGTAATAGGAGTGCTGGAAATAGAGGAGAAAGCAGGAAAAAGTAAAAGAAATAATAAAAGAATTTAGTCTTCATATGCTAAGAGTTCAGGAAGCATCAAACAGGAAAAATGAAAAAGGTATTTGGTAGAATGAAAAAAATGTGGTATACTGATACAAAAGAATACTACATAAAAGTGAAAATAAATTATAGTTATATCCAACATCATGGATTAATCTCCCAGACAAAATTTTGATCCAAAGAATCAAGGCAAAAGGAATAATCACCACCATTTCATCATCATAATCAAATTAGTCACTACTGAAAAACACATCCAATTCAACACTGCTGTAGTTTTTTTTTTTTTAACTTTTTATTTTGTATTCAGGTATAACCAAACGACAGGGAAGCCTGGTGTGCTACAGTCCATGGGGTCGCTGAGTCCAGACACAATTTAGCAATTGAAAAACAATAGCTAATTAAGAAACAATGGTGTGATAGTTTCAGGTGAATAGCAAAGGGACTCAGCCTTTCAAATACCTGTATCCATTCTCTGAAATACACTTTCATATTAACATTGGCCTCTACCTCTACTCACCCCATCAAACACAGAAATGTAAACATGTAAACAATATAGGATTTCATAAAGTCTACCAAGTCAAAGAACTGCTTCTATCACATCACACTGACAAAGCAAAATCTAACAAAGTTAGATCAAGTGAAAAAAAGATCACCGGTTAGGATGATTTTATGCTAAGCGTTTTAAAAGAATATGATTTGCTGTCAGAGGATTAAGAGAGTCCATTAAGAACAATTATGAAGGCTTTAAATATTTTTTCAAAAAGGATCATCTTTGGAACAGTGCTGTAAAAGCCAAACATAAAGTAAATCATGATGCAATTTTGTTGGAAAATAATTTTAAATACTTTTACCTCCCCCAAGGAAAGTGAGATTCATACTTTGGTTCTAAAAGTATCAGCACATGGTAAAAATAATCTAAGTATTTGTTAAAATAAAATTTTAGATTTCTTCTTTTAAATATAATGTATCAAATGCTTTCCCCACTATTTGGTATGAAATTTTGGTTCCTATTTTAAATGGATTTACTGGTGGTAACAGTGAAAATTAGTTCCACTCTTAATGATTTAAAGGGTGCAGGAGTGATGGTCTCTGTCATAGCTCTATTTAATTCTCCAGTCCTGTGTCTGTAGAAACCAGTCAGATACAAAAGTATAAAAGTAGACTACAATAAATTCAACCATGAGGAAGCTCCCATGGCAGTTATATAATAAAGTCACATTGCTACCGCAGATTATGGTTGCAGGAATGTTGCATGTAGTCAGTGATTTGGTGAATAAATTCTATCTCTATCACAGAGGAGGATCTGAAACAGTCTGTATTTACATGAAATGGACAATGGTAATTACGTATTTACAATTTTGCCTCAGGGATATGTTAATTAAATCCCCCTCCCATTCAAATTTACTTGGAAGAAACGTGGACATTAAATGTCGCCTAGAACATTATACCCGACGGAGAAGGCAATGGCACCCCACTCCAGTACTCTTGCCTGGAAAATCCCATGGATGGAGGAGCCTGGTGGGCCTCAGTCCATGGGGTCGCTAAGAGTCGGACAAGACTCAGCAACTTCACTTTCACTTTTCACTTTCCTGCATTGGAGAAGGCAGTGGCAACCCACTCCAGTGTTCTTGCCTAGAGAATCCCGGGGACGGGGGAGCCTTGTGGGCTGCCATCTATGGGGCTGCACAGAGTCGGACACGACTGAAGCGACTTAGCAGCAGTAGCAGCAGCAGAACATTATACTGATCTGCTACATTGATGACACCTTGCTAATCAGGCTGGATGAGCTAGCAGTGACCACCATGTTGGAAATCTTGGTGAGACATGCACTGCAGAAGATGGGAGATAAACATTATAAAGGTCCTGGCCTGCTGGGACATCTCATTCAAAGAAAAAGGACAATTTGTTGCATCTTGTATCTCTCATCATAAGGAAATGAGGAAGGAAGCACAAATTCTCATAGGCCTCTTACGGCTATGATGAAAGCATATTTCACATCTGGGACTCCTGTACAGGCTTATACCAGGTGACACAGAAAGCTGCCAGCTCTGAATAGAACTCTGAACTAGGACCCAGAACAAGAAAGGGCTCTGTAGCAGATCCAAGAATTAAGAAGCCCTGCTTACTACCACAATCAGTGACCCACTCAGAAAATTTGCACTTTCCATTGCTATAACTTCGAGCTGTACAAGGTTACAGATTCTATTCCCCAAAGGAGGAACACATTTTACTAGGGGACAAAACAAGAATCTCATTAATCTGTAAACTACAGCTGTTGCCAAGGAACTGGCAGACAAGAGGAGCCATCATCTTGATAAGAAAACCCCCCAAAAACAACCTAAATGCCAGGGAGGTAGGGCTAATGTCATACAGTGAGAGCAAGGAGGAATGCCTGGCACCCAGGTTAAGTTCTTGGGTACCTCTTGGTACTTCCTTGCTAAATTCTGATGGAAAATGAACCAGTGCAACAATGCTGGGCTGAGAAACACAGGTGACCAGAGGCTAAGACCCCTCCAGGATGATGGTTTGAGTCATAAGAAGAGAGGTTAGCATCATTTGCATTCCTACCATCAGCTACATCTGCAGGGGCTAACGTTTTCCCCACTTACCCTCTTCTTAGTTTCCCCCAGCAAGAAAGGCACACTAGAATTCTGGAGGAGCTGCTTCTGAATACTGTTGTAGAAGGGGAGGTGAGCAGCACAAGGAATGAACATGACAATGCCTTATCCAAATACCCCTTCAAGGAAGGACTTGTTGCTGCCATGACTTGGCAATGCTGTCAACAGCCCTTCCTGAAGCAGTAAATATTCAATGACTGATCAAGGTGTGGGTCCATACCCAGCTATTCTCACATAATGTGGGACAACTCTAGCCCCAGAGCTCTGTGTGGGTTAGACTGAGACTAACCTTGAGCCCACAATGTTGCCTGACTTCTCCTTTTGCCCAATTCTATTTTTTTCCCTTCCCTCCTACAGGTGTTAATCTAAAGATCACTCCCTGACAAATATCCTTTGAACTAAACTCTGCCTCAGAATCTGTTTCCAACCTGAAACAATTTCCTAATAAAGTGGTAGTATACACATTGTTTTCTGGGGAACCCAGGCTAAGAGAGATATGTAGCCTGAAAAGATCCACTGGCTGGCTATAGGATAATGCTGCTGAAGTGCCAGTACTTTGGCCACCTGATGCGAAGAGCTGACTCATTAGAAAATACCCTGATGCTGGGAAAGATTGAAGGCAGGAGGAGGAGACAACAGAGGACCAGATGGTTGGATGGCATCACTGACTAAACGGACATGAGTTTGAGCAGGCTCTGGGAGATGGTGAAGGGAAGGGAGGCCTGGTGTGCTGCAGTCCATGTTGTCACAAAGAGTTGGACACGACTGAGCGAGTGAACGACGACAACCAGCTAAGAGAGATCTGTAATTTGAAAAAAATCACTACTGGCTATAGGATGATGAATGCGTTTAGGCCAGAACAAAAATGGATGGGGGAAGAATGTTTAGACGAGTATTACAGTCTAGGAGGGATGATGGTAGCTTTGACAGGGATATCATAGGTGGAGGGAGAGGGAAGAGGATTGTGTCAAAAGGTTCCTATGGTGTGAAAATCAATATGACTTGGTGTTGGAGATGAAGAAGATGGCATCAAGGAAGGCTCTTAGGTTTTAGTTTGCATAACTGGATCAGTTGTGGTGCCATTTGCCAAGATTGGGAATGGTGAAAGGGAATCAGGTTTGAGAGTTGAGGGGTAAAGGAAATTCATTATCATGAGCTTAGTTTCTAAAGCTGACCGTCTTTGACACCATGAAAATGAGATATCAGGCACCCAGCTGGATATAAAGGTGTAGAGCTCAGAGCAAAGGTCTGGAGTAGAAAATAAACTTCCAAGAGTCATCAACATATAGGTAGTAGTTTAAGTTGTACATGTGAAAAAGATCATCCTTGAAGTAAGTATAGAATGAGACAAAAAAACAAAATAAAAGAATATGAAGCTTTAAAAATTAAAGGCCAAGTGGAGAAGGATGAGCTTTAAAAGATGGAAAAAGAATGGCCAGAAAGGTACAAGGATATGTAGAAAATGTTTCATCATGGAGCCAAGGAAAGAGCGCTTCAAAAAGAAATTCTAGTTGATAAACTGCTTCCTCTATCTTCAAAGCAAGGAAAAGCTAGTGGATGTAGCCATGAAGAGATAACATTAATAATTTATATAGTTTACAGTTTCAAGGTAGCTACTATAACATATTTTTTGTTTGTTTTCCTATACTCCCACCCCTCTGAAGACCATACTTTAAATTCCTGTGACAAAAAAGGAAATGAATTATAAATCTGTCTGATTTAGAACTAAGAAATAAGTAAAACCTATAGAAAAGCCTTTTAGATTAGAAAAGCCTTCATGTATTGATTATATAAGTGAGGTTATAAAGGAAAACAAACAGCTCTTTTTAGCATTTTATTTTCTTGGCCGTGCCGTGCAGCTTGTGGGATCTCAGTTGCCTGACCAGAGGTCAAACACCTTGCATTGCAAGTACGGAGTCTTAACCACTGGACCGCCATGGAAGTCACTGTTTTTAGCATTTTAACCCATAGGTTATCATTATGTTGCCTTTATAACATTAGCAAAAGATAAAATAATCAAATACTTATATAGCCAATTACTGCAAATAGTAATAATTGGAGACAATTTTCCTCATGATTTATATTATAAAAATAATGATAACATATGGTCAGAAAAAACTTAAATAGCTCTTAGTTTCAGTAAGAATATTTTGGAATATCTTTGTAAAGAGTTAAAAATGGATACTGGGAAAAACTTTTAAGATTCATTAGCAGTACTATTTATTAAAATCTTCTTGAAAGTCAAAATCAGATTCCATACAATGAATGAAATGTGTAAAAAGTCAGACTCAACCACATCTAACCAGCCTTAAAAATAAATAGGCAAGGAATTATCAACCCTATAGTTACATGGCTATTTTTCCCGAGGCACTGATAAGGAAACACTCAGTGAAATGTAAAGTGTTACATAAGGTCAGGATAGTAGCATGAAAGCATTTCTGGGAATCCTAAGAAAACAATGTTTGCAAATTCTGAATTTATTCCTTAATGACAACAGAAAACTCGGCACTGGCCAGAAGATCAACCCTCTCTAGATTGGCTTTGACCTTTTGAACTTCCTACCCCCACTTGCACTGGCAAAGGTCCCCACTTTCACCTCTTACACCAACCAAATGGATGATGTTTAGACATTTAATTTAACCTCTATACCATTTGTTAAGATTAAACACATATTTTATCTTTTTTAAAAAACTACTTTCCTTTAAAAAACCCCCCACACTTCCATTATAAAAGATCTAGGAAATGCAGGTTAAGCAGGGAAAAAAAAACCCCAAAATATCTTGTGATAAATCCCATGACCGTTATACAACCAATGTAAAATTTTGGTGTCTATATTTTCCAAATCACAAATTGTATATTTATTCATATAAATGAACTTTACTTCTATATAGTCATTTCAAACAATCATTTAGTGAACAATATCATTTAGTGAACATCTGTCATCTCATACAGTTGTCAAATTAAAGAAACAAACATATTTTTGTGACAAGAATTCAGGATTTACTCTCTTAACAACTTTCAAATACAACAAACAGCTGTGTCAATTATACTCATCATATTGTACATTACATTCCTAGTACTTATAACTGGGATTTTATATTTTTTGACTGCCTTCATTCAATTTCCCCTCCTCTGATCTTCCACCGCTGGTAAACACAAATCTGTTTGTTCTTGAAATATAATTGGCCTATAACACTGTTAGTTCCTGTTACACAACAGCAATTTGATATTTCTATACATTTCCAACTGAACACCAGGATAAGTTACACTATAAAACCAAAGATTTTATTACATAGCTATTGACTATATTTCCAACACTGTACATTTCATACTGTGACTTTTTTGTACCTGGAAGTTTGTACCTCTTAATCTCCCTCATCTGTTTCTCACCCTGTTGTCGTTCAGTCGCTAAGTCCTGTTGAACTCTTTTGCAGTCTGCCAGGCTCCTCTGTCCATGGGATTTCCCAGGCAAGAATACTGGAGTAGATTGCCATTTCCTTCTCCAGGGGATCTTTCCAACCCTGGGATCAAAACTGCAGCTCCTTCCACATCTCCGGCATAACAGGCAAATTCTTTACTGCTGAGCCACTAGGGAAGCCCACTTCTTGCCGTACCCTTCCCCCATAAATACACTGTAACTACCCTGCATTTTTCTCACCCCCCACTCCCTGCATTTGGGAATCTCCTGTAGCTCAGAGGGTAAAGAATCTGCCTGAATTGCAGGAGATCCGGGTTCAATCCCTGGTTCAGGAAGATCCCCTGGAGAAGGGAATGGCAGGCAACCCACTCCAGTATTCTTGCAGGGAGAATTCCACCGACAGACCATGGGGTTGCAAAGAGTCAGACACAGTTCAGCAACTTTCATTGCCCCTGCATTTACTGTTTTTGATAACATGTTTTATAATTTTTTGTTCTGTGTATCCCTTAAATACCTATCATGGATAGATGATTTTACTATTTTTGCTTTTAAACTTCCTACTATCTTTAAACATGGCTTTGCTTTACTACTTTTACTGTATATTTGCCTTTACCAATTAGATTTTTTTTTTTTTGTAATTTTCATGTTACTAATTGTGACCTTTTCTTTTTTGCTTAGAAGTCGTCCCTTTAACACTTCTTGTAAAGCTAGTTTGGTGGTTTTGAACTCTTTTTGAGCTTTTGTTTGTACAACTTTTGATTTCTCCATCAAACCTGGAAAGCCTTGCTGGGTAGAATATTCTTGGTTGCAGATTTTCCCCTTTCATCACTTTGTATCATGCTATTCCTTTTTGGCCTCAGAAGCTGGATCCTGGGACAGCTGCCTGAGGGATCTGAGGTGTCTAAGAGCTGGTGTTGGCCTGCTGATGGGTAGGGCCAAGGCCCAGGGGCTCCAGGGGCTGGTGCCTGCTCATTGGTAGGTGGAGGTGGGTCCCAGGGTCTGTAACTGCAGGGCCCTGGGGGACCCCAGGGCTAGTGATGGTAAACTGGTATGTGGGGCCAGGTCCAGGGCTCCCTGGTAGACAGGGTCACATTCCAGGGTGGCTGTGGGCTGGGTCCTGGTGCTAGTAAGCTACAGAGAAGAAGATTCCAAAATGGCACTTGCCAGCACTAGTCTCCACGTGGTAGAACAAGCTCTCAAAATGGTTGCGGTTAGTGTCTATGTCTTCAAGGTGAGCTCAACTTGCTTCCTGCCTCTCTGGGAGGCTCTCCAAGATCAGCAGGTGGGTCCACCCCAGGCTCCTTTCAAATTACTGCTTCGGCCTTGGGTACTGGAGGATGTGAGATTTCATGTGCGCCCTTGAAGTCTATTTCCCACAGCCCTCTAGCTCTCCGGAAAGTAAGCCCTGCTGGCTTTAATTAAAGCCAAACATTCTGGGGGCTCATCTTCCCAGTGTAGGAGTCCAGGGGTCGAGGGCTTGGACCACTCACTCCTTGGGGAGAACTCTGGTAATTGTAATTATCCTCCCATTTGTGGGCTGCCCACCTGGTGGTATGGGTCATGACTGTATTGAGTCTCTCCCTACTACTTGACTTGCTGCGGATCCGTCTTTATGACTTCAGTTATAGAAAATCTTTTCTGTTAGTCTTCCAATCTTTCTCATCAATAGTTACTCTGTGAATAGCTGTAATTTTGGTGTGCCCACGGGAAGAGATAAATTCAGAGTCTTCCTACTCTACCACTGTGGCCTGCATTCTTTCTAGTCACTTTATTCTTAATTTCCTACTTTGGCCTCCATGACCCCATTTTTCTCCTCTTATGCCTTTTCTTATGGATCTTTCATCTCAATGTTTTAGTTTTTATTATTCTGCTCACTCCTTAAATGTCAGTATTTCTAATTTATTTATTTATTTTTTCATCCTTAGATCTCCTCTCTTTTACTGCCAATTTTCCTTAGGCTGGCTCAACCATTTCTGTGAGATACAGTGCCACTGTATTTCTAGCACAGACAACTCTCCTCAGCTCCAGCAGACTTGGGCTCTTTCAATCTGTTGTAAAGACCTCAAATTTATCTTAAACTGAATTATCTCCACCTCTAATACCCACCTTCAAGCCTGATACTCTTCCGTATTAGCTTGGTAAAAAGGACAAGCATCTATTCCATCAACTAGCCAGGAACCTTTGTATCACATCATACCCTCAAATTCACTCAGATATCAAGATGATGCTTCCAATGTGATCCTGCTTCCATCTATCCATTCAACAAATATCTTTAGTAGAACTAGGTACATTGTGCTGCGGGCTCTGCATTAAACAGTTATACAATCATTGTCCTCTTGAACTTGAATCAGTTAATGTTAGTTCTGTCTTCATCACATTTTTATCATTTGTTTCCTCTTCTTCGTATTTACTATCCTTGTTTGGGCTTTCACCACAGATATAATTTCTTTACTCCAACCAACTTCTGAGCCTTTGGAGAGTTCTGTAGTATAAATCAGACTGCTTCTCTGCTTTCCTCTGTCTTCCTAATTTTACCTTTCTCATGCCCATTAAATCATTTAACTCTTGCTTTCTGTCTTTTAAAATTTTGGGGCTAACATTTCTTTACCTGTTTTCTCTGTCCTTGTTGATCTGTGTTTATCTTTAAAAATTTTCTATACTATCACTTCTAGTTGAGTTTCAGAAGGGAAATGGAAGTAAACATGTGGAGGTAAGTGATCAGGAGCCCCAAATTAGGTCATTCTAGAGTTTACAATTTCTGGAAGTTTCTTTATGCTACCATTGCTAGAATATTTTAATATATTTTCCTTTACATTTCCTAGCTATGTGATTTTTCAGCAAGAGAATTCAAAACAGCCTCTTCTTCATTAAAAAAAAATTATTATTATCTTACAC
The DNA here is from genome assembly GCF_032452875.1 of Bos javanicus. Taxonomy (NCBI): domain Eukaryota; kingdom Metazoa; phylum Chordata; class Mammalia; order Artiodactyla; family Bovidae; genus Bos; species Bos javanicus. The sequence goes on along the minus strand of NC_083882.1, from coordinate 42,830,838 downwards.
AGTCATCTAGTCACTGAAGAAATAGGAAATAAAATTTAGGAAGTAGGCCAGTGTATTAGGAGATAGCAACCATGTATAAGCCATTAGGCAACACTGTGCAAATATTAGTGACACATACCTTGGGCCTTAAATCTCAAGTGGAAATTAAGTCTAGTTTTTTATTTTGGAATGCTAAAGTCTACCTGTCAAATAACTGGCATGATGGACTATTAGAAAATTCTCTTTCAGGTCTTAATTAAACATTTCAAAGAACTATGTATCTTTCTTCTACAAAACTTTTGGAATAGACACACACACCCACACACAGAGCCATAGTATTTTTGAAAGGATGTGAGAGTTAGCCTTGAAACTGAACAATCAATCAAATAATTCCTACTGCTTTCTTGGGGAAAACAAATCACACCAATGGCCAGAATTCTCTGGAAAAAAAAAATCAGAATTTTTTGTTTCTGAGTGTATCTTTTCTAAATAACACACAAACATACAATATAGGATTCACTAGCTGAGAAAATGCAGTAAGGGCTGTAGAAACTGTAAAGGTGCTGGACATGAGAAAAGAAATAGCAAGGTTACTGGAAAAAAGAGAGGAATCCTTGTTGGACAAGACTCATCAGGAATATATATTAAAGACAAGACAGGCAGAATTGGGATGTAGAAAGAATATATTCTAAGTTGGGAAACTAAGCTTTGGACAGGAGTAGAGGGAGAAAGGTACAAGGGGGAAAGGCAAAGGCAGGAAAAGCTCCTGATACAGAGAAAAGCTATCAGTTTTGCGTCTTTTATGAGACCCACTACAGACATCTGGGCACTAATATAAGCGCATATGTTCCTTCATAGGTACCTAGTCTGTCTTTCAGAGCATGCACATAAGGGAATTTTGTGATCAGGCGACAGATTAGACTCTTTTCCATTAGATAAGGTTTTCATATCTTTATATGTGAAAAAAAGACATCATCTAAGATTTCCTTATGATTTTGCCTTTTGCTCCGTGAGATTTTAGTGTTGTGTAGGAAAGCTGTCCCTCAAGCACTGCTTTCAAAAGGTTGGCTGGAGAAGGAGGCTGGTTTTCTGAAATACTACTGACTGGCTGGTAAAGAGTGAGTTTGGCTGTGGTGCCCAGTTCCTCTATTTCCGAATGACTAGGTGTCAGATCAGTGGTACCCCAGTTAGGGAAGCAGGAAGTGGAGACAGGCCTTATTTTTTAAAGTTTTGGTGTTTTGTCAGGTCTCCACATTGCTCCTTTCCTTAATCTTCCCACTCATTGTGCACACTGCCATGCTTCTTTCCTTCTCTTCTTCAACTTGCCTCTCCTCTCTTCTTAGTCTATTTGGCTACAATAGCATTTCAGAAAATGAGTTTCCTGGACCAGCAGTAGTAGTATGACCTGGGATCCTGTTAAACACACAAATACACAGGCTCTACTTCCAGCCCACTTGAATTAGCAATCTAGGTGTGGGGATCAGCATTCTGTGTATTAACAACCTCTTCAGTTATTCTAATACATGTTAAACTTTGAGAACACTGGCTTACAATGTACCAGTACTGTCTCTTCTGATTCAACTTTGTACCATTCTAGAAAAATAGGGCTGTATCTGACTCTAGATTTAGGTGAAAGTGTGAAGTATTTTGTGTTATTCGATTTACTCTACATTTGCTTAAAGTACCTGCCACCAAATTTTTTAGACTAAAATCTACATGTTGAGAAGAATTAAGTTTGTGTTATTTGGTTTGTACTTACATGTTTTCATTTTTTCAACCAATACATATGAACCCTATGTGACACTGTTTAGAAGGTAGTGGAACCAGCAGACAGGCCTAACAAGAGCTAATGAAAATCAGTGTGTTCAACATGCCACAGGAGAAGCAAGAAAAGCTGTTAGGGAAGCACTGAGGAGGGAGTGATTCCACCACAGCAATCAGAGAAGGCTTTATGAATAAGAGGCATCTGAGCTGAACTGAAAGACGAATAAGCTCTTTGGATTAATTTCTCTTCTTTCACATCTCTAATTTTTTCCTTTTATATGCCAGTTAATGGCTATTTTGCATATGGTTTTAGATGTATTGTTTTAAATATATATAAAAGATAAACATGATTTTATATATATATATATATATATATATATATATATATATATGTACTGCATTGGAAATGAGGCCTAGTGATTTTAATTTTAAGAAAAGCATTATGTTTTGCCTCAAGAGAAGTTTTCCAACATTGAGCTACTTTTTTTAAGTGAATTTTAAAATTTCCTTTAAATAAATCTAAAGAAATGTCTATATGGTCACAGACCAAAAACTTGCTATTGTTTAAAGACTATGTGTAAAATCACAGAACTGAACAACATTAAGACCATATGTTTATTCTCAGTATGTCACTATTTGGTCCTGTGATCTTGAGGAAATTACTTCACCTCTCTGGACCTTCATTTCTTCATCTAAAAAAACTGGTACTCAATAATCTCTAAGGACCTTTTTTTTTTGTTTCTTCTTTTTCAAAACCCTTTGAATCCCATTTATAATTTCAATAGGTTCCATTATTAAAATATTCATCAACAAGGAGAATGTCTCTTTTTCTGGCTATCTAGGCAAATATCCTCCACAAATACTTTGGCTACAAGGGTAGATTCTAGAAATTAGTTGCATGAAGTTTACAGAACACAATGTTAGGCTCAAAACGTGTTCATAACAGACTGCATTAGGAAAGAGTGTCCTTAAAATTACATTACTTCATCTCTAACGAGAAATGTCTCAAGAGGCCATGGCAGTGGTCAAAACCTTGGCTGAATGACTTTCTGATACATTATTGACAGAAAAGTCATTCCTCAAACTGTAAAACCTGCTTACCCTAATTAAACAACAACATAGATAAGGCCAGAACTGAATTTCACAGAGAGCCTAAGAGATTTAAATCAAGTGTAAGATTATTTTGCTATGGTGAGACTCTGAAAACACAGAATATTTCAGTCCAAATAAATCTGTAGTGCACAGAAAAATAATGGCAACTGTTTACTACGGTTGTGAAATTTTTGAACCTGTCAAAAACCTTAAAGAATGAAAAGTTATATAAAAAGGAGCATGTCTTCTTGACTCTAAAAAAGTTTGCAGACCATTTTCTAGCCTGGTTCCTTTTGACGCATGGCTGTCATGCTGTGAACTGCAGGAAGAGGGATTGAGCAGTGACCTTTGGAATGAACCACCTTATGGGCCAAGTGTCTGTACCTAATTGATTTTCCTTACCCCTTTAAAAGTGTATCTCTTACTCCTGGCCTCAATGCCTGCTTAAAGTTCAGCCAATTATTGCAGCGAGATTCAAGCTAAGTGAATTTCACTGAAGCATGCAGTGTGAGGCAGACACAGAATTCATCATCTTGATTGTGGTGATGGTTTCAAAGGTCCATACACATGTTAAAAAGTTATCAAGTTGTACTCCTGAAATAGTCCAGTTTACCGCATGTTAAAAGTTCAGTTCAAAATGTTACAAAAAAACTCATTAGTGCTTATGGTGTGTGTGTGCGGGCACACGTGCACGTGTGCTAAGTCACCTCAGTCATGTCCGACTCTTTGCAACCTTATGGACTGTAGCCCACTAAGCTCCTCTGTCCCTGGGATTCTCCAGGCAAGGTAAGAGTAGTATATAAGTGCTGAGTTGGTCCAGTTGTGCCTGACTCTCTTGCGACTCCAAGGACTGTAGCCCAGCAGGCTCTCTGTCCATGGGATTTTCCCCACAAGAATACTTGAGTGGGTTGCCATGCCCTTCTCTGGGAGATCTTATCAACCCAGCAATTGAATCCATGACTCCTGCATTGCAGGTAGATTCTTTACTGCTGAGCCACCAGGGAAACCCATATATAATTACATGGGGAAGAGTATAAAAGAGATGGCCATTTTTACCTGAGAAAGACACGAAAGGTAAAAGTTGAACTGAGGCTTGAATGATATGTTCACCAGATATGGGGGAAATTGAAGGGCAATGGGCATTATAGTACAAAGCAGCTGAACAAGGTACAAAGGCAAAACACAGTTTGGTCACTGGACTATAAAGAAGGTGGTTGAGTGAAATTTAAACTAGTAAGATGACATGTTGTGGTAAATATAAGCCTAGAAAGGAAGGCATGGCTTTGATGCCATTCTAATACATTTTGACTATACTGTGTGGGTGACTAAAGTTGAAAATTTTATACACATTTGAATTTGCTTAATTCCAAAATACACATCTAAATTTGCTTCCTCTTAAAACCTCACTTAAATTACAATGAAGATATTATTTTCTCAATGCACTCTCTATTAAAATTCCAATGGCACTTTTCACAGATCGAAACAAAAAGTCTTAAAATTTCTATGGAACCACAAAAGACCCTGAATAGCCAAAGCAATCTCAAGAAAGAAGAACAAAGCTGGAAGTATCATGCTCTCTGGTTTTTAGGACACCAGAATCAGTTGGAGGTAGGTGTACCATACTGAAAATGAGAGAAACTGAGCTTCCAGAACTCTGGCAGCCAGGTTTTTAAATTTCAGGGAGCTGATCAGATTATTTTCTGAAAAGTATGACCAGCTCCCTGCAAAAAAAGGGGGAAAAAAAGAAAATTAAAGCTACTGATATTGAGGGTAGCCCTATAAGCAGACAATAAAATATTACCAGACATCTGAACAAAGTTTCTAATATAAAAGACAAAGACCAGAATAAAGAAATAGCCAAAAACTATGGAGAAAGAGAAACCATGCAGCTCTCTCTGCCCTGCTCCTCTCCCATAATATGGGCCAGTTCTTTCTCTATTTTTGTCTGTCAATACCCTCAGATAGATAAGTGAAAAAGTTATTACATTCATGAGACAAAACCAGAATACCAAAAAAGTGAATATTCCGAGAATAAAACTATATTTGGGTGTAAAAACATAATACCTGAAATGTAAAATTCAACAGAGGGTTGGAAGATAATCTTGAGGTAATCTGCCAAAGGGTAAAGCAAAAGGCAGAGATAGAAAATAGTAGAGAAAATAAAGTTAGAGCATTGCTCCAGAAAAGACATCTAAATAGTATAAAACCCAGAAGAATAAATTGAGAAAATGAAGGAAAGGACATCAAAGAAAATAACTGAAGAAAATTGCCCAGAATTTAAGAACAGGAACGTCCAGACTGAAGGGAACTATCAAGTATCTAGCACAACACACTTAAATAGCCCAAAGACATCAGGGGGCATCAGGGCACTTCACTGTGAACTTTTAGAAGACTGGGGTCAAAGAGGTAAAATCCTACAACTTCCACAGAGGAAAAAACACAAGTTTCATGGGAAGGATAAAGTAATGGTAGCATGGTCCAATGCATGATATTTACCTGCTTAATCCATTTTATAGCAAGGAGAGAAATATTTCAATGCAAAGAAATAGAGGAAAACAATAGATTAGCAAAGACTAGAGATGTCTTCAAGAAAATTAGAGATACCAAGGGAACATTTCATGCAAAGATGGGCTTGATAAAGGACAGAAATGGTATGGACCTAACAGAAGAAGAATATTAAGAAGAAGTGGCAAGAATGCACAGAAGAACTATACAAAAAAGATCTTCACAATCCAGATAATCATGATGATGTGATCACTCACCTAGAGCCAAACATCCTGGAATGTGAAGTCAAGTGGGCCTTAGGAAGTATCACTATGAACAAAGCTAGTGGAGGTGATGGAACTCCAGTTGAGCTATTTCAAATCCTGAAAGATGATGCTGTGAAAGTGCTACACTCAATATGCCAGCAAATTTGGAAAACTCGGCAGTGGCCACAGGACTGGAAAAGGTCAGTTTTCATTCCAATCCCAAAGAAAGGCAATGTCAAAGATGCTTAAACTACCACACAATTGCACTCATCTCATATGCTAGTAAAGTAAGGCTCAAAATTCTCCAAGCCAGGCTTCAGCAATACGTAAACCGTGAACTTTCTGATGTTCAAGCTGGATTGAGAAAAGGCAGAGGAACCAGAGATCAAATTGCCAACATCCGCTGGATCATCAAAAAAGCAAGAGTGTTCCAGAAAAACATCTGTTTCTGCTTTATTGACTATGCCAAAGCTTTTGACTGTGTGGATCACAATAAACTGCGGAAAATTCTGAAAGAGATGGGAATACCAGACCACCTGACCTGCCTCTTGAGAAACCTATATGTAGGTCAGGAAGCAATAGTTAGAACTGGACATGGAACAACAGACTGGTTCCAAATAGGAAAAGGAGTATGTCAAGGTTGTATATTGTCACCCTGCTTAAATTTAAATTCTATGCAGAGTACATCATGAGAAACGCTGGGCTGGAGGAAGCACAAGCTGGAATCAAGACTGCTGGGAGAAATATCAATAACCTCAGATATGCAGATGATACCACCTTTATAGCAGAAAGTGAAGAAGAACTAAAGAGCCTCTTGATGAAAGTGAAAGAGGAAAGGGAAAAAGTTGGCTTAAAGCTCAACGTTCAGAAAACTAAGATCATGGCATCCGGTCCCATCACTCCATGGCAATTAGATGGGGAAACAGTGGAAACAATGGCTGACTTTATTTTTCTGGGCTCCAAAATCACTGCAGGATGGTGACTGCAGCCATGAAATTAAAAGACGCTTACTCCTTGGAAGGAAAGTTATGACCAACCTAGATAGTATATTAAAAAGCAGAGACATTACTTTGCCAACAAAGGTCTGTCTAGCCAAGGCTATGGTTTTTCCAGTGGTCATGTATGGATGTGAGAGTTGGACTATAAAGGAAGCTGAGTGCCAAAGACTATGCTTTTGAACTGTGGTGTTGGAGAAGCCTCTTGACAGTCCCTTGGACTGCAAGGAGATCCAACCAGTCCATCCTAAGGGAAATCAATCCTGGGTGTTCATTGGTAGGACTGATGTTGAAGCTGAAACTCCAATACTTAGGCCACCTCATGCGAAGAGCTGACTCATTTGAAAAGACCCTGATGTTGGGAAGGGCTGAGGGCAGGAGGAGAAGGGGATGACAGAGGATGAGATGGTTAGATGGCATCACTGACTCAATGGACATGAGTTTGGGTAAACTCCGGGAGTTGGTGATGGACAGGGAGGCCTGGCATGCTGTGGTTCATAGTGACGCAAAGAGTCAGACATGGTTGAGTGACTGAACTGAAATGAACTGAATCCATTTTATCAACACATTAAGGGTGAAAAAAACATATTACTACAATAGGTGCTTTAAAGCCATAAAAATATTTATCAACATATTATATATATGTGTAAATATATATATATATATATAAAATAGCTAAGTAAAACAGAAATAGAAGAAAGCTAGTTAAATATAATAAGGAATATCTATTAAAGCCAAATAATAAATATTACCCTAAGTGACAAAACACTAACCATTTCAATCAGGAATAAGACATGGATGACTTTCATGAAATTTTTATTAAACACTGTCTTGGAGGTTCTGGGAAATAGAATAAGACATGAAAATGAAATAAATAAATGGAGCAAACACTGGCAAAGAGGAAATAAAACTATCATTTTGGGGGACTGATACTATTATATGTTTAAAAAACACAAACACTGTAATAGAAAGCTGAAAATAATCAGAGAACTTGGTAAAATGGATAGAAATAAAATATATAAAATCAATAGCTTTACTTTTTAGAAAAAGTAAATGCAAATGGGAAAAGCACTCCATTCACAATAGCAATATAAACTATCAAATACTAGGGAATAAAACACTTAACAAAGAAAAGAACTTATAAGCAGTAAACTTTAAAAGTTAATTAAACAGCATAAAACAAAAATTAAAAAATGAAGCATTTATTGGTTGGGAAGATTTGATGGCAAAAAGTTAGTCACCCCGTTGTGTCAAGACTCTGTGATTCCATAGACTGTAGCCCGCCAGGCTTCTCCATGGAATTCTCCAGGCAAGACTACTAGAGTGGGTTGCCATTTCCTTCTCCAGGGGATCTTCCTGATCCAGGGATTGAACCCGGGTTTCCAGCACTGCAGGCAGCTTCTTTACTGACTGAGCCACCAGGGAAGCTCACTGGAAGACTTAATATCATAAAATATTAACTTTCCCAAAATTGACATAAAAATCAAATGCAATTTCAGTTAGCTTGCATTCTCAATTCTAATGGAATTTTTTGGAATTGAATAGTATTACCTTAATGTTTATATGAAAGAATCAGGGGTTAGGAATGGCTAAAAAAATACAAAAAAGAATATCACTGTAGGATAATTTGCTTTATCGGGTATCAGTATATAATAAAGTTCCTTAAATCAATATAATATGGTTTGAAGAAGAAGTGAAGTGAAGTGAAGTTGCTCAGTCATGTCCGACTCTTTGTGACCCCATGGACTGTAGCCTACCGTGCTCCTCTGTCCATGGGATTTTCCAGGCAAGAGTACTGGACTGGGTTGCCATTTGGATATATATAAATATCCATGGATTGGAATAACATATCTAGAAATAAGTTACAGTATATTATGAGAATTCAATATATGACAAATGTGATAATTCAATTCAGCAGTAAAGCTATGAATTATTTAATAAGTTGTGCTGACATTAACCGGCTATCCTTTTGGAAGAAAATAAAATTGGACACTTATGATATACTATGTAATTATAAAAACAGATTCCAGATGGACTAAGAATCCTGCAAGAACATTTAGGCAACATTTATACATTGGGAATGAAAAAAAGACTCAATTATATAGACAGAAAATACAAAGCCTATATATATAAAAAAAAAGAACAGCCAAAACCTGAGCAAAAAATTTAGTTTCTCTATAGCAGAAGATAAAATACAAAGCCAAAAGATAAATAAATGTATTTGGGAAAAAGTCTGCAAAGGCAATATGTATATTAAACAAGGTGCTCTTGCAAAATGGCTAGCAAAAGTCAAATAACCAAAAAGGAAAATAAGCAAGAGGTATATGCATAAGCTGGAGAAGGCAATGGCACCCCACTCTAGTACTCTTGCCTGGAAAATCCCACGGATGGAGGAGCCTGGTGGGCTGCAGTCCATGGGGTCACTAAGAGTCGGACAGGACTGAGTGACTTCACTTTCACTTTTTTACTTTCATGCATTGGAAAAGGAAATGGTAACCCACTCCAGTGTTCTTGCCTGGAGAATCCCAGGGACGGGGAAGCCTGGTGGGCTGCCGTCTCTGGGGTCGCACAGAGTCGGATACGACTGAAGCGACTTAGCAGCAGCAGCAGCAGCATATGCATAAGCAAATCACAGAAAAACAATTCCAGAAAGGTCAAGCATCTAAACTGATGTTAAAATTTAGTACAAGTTGAATAACTTCAAATTGAAAGAACAATGAGATTGTTGATTGCTTGGTTGGCTGATTCGTTTATTCCTAATTCACACACTGAAATTTACTGAAAATTTTAATGAGTCAGGCACCACTCTAGCAGATCATAAGTAAACTAAAGAAAATCCTTTTTACATAATTTTTGCCATACCATTTTGCCCATATGTCAAAGGGCAAACACTGAAAAGAGCAATTGAACCTATCATAGACAATGATGTAGGAAAGAATATATCATCAATTAATGTTGGCAGAAACATGAAACATATAACAGCCTTTTTGAAAAGCAATCTGGCATATCTATTCAAACTATATATGTGTGTGCATGTGTGCTCAGGTGCTCAGTCATGTCCACCCTTTGCAACTCTGTGGACTGTAGCCTACCAGGCTCCTCTGTCCATGGAATTTCCCATCAGGATTTCCCAGGTGGCTGTCAATGCAGGAGATGTAGGTTCAATCTCTGGGTCAGAAAGATCCCCTGGAGAAGGAAATGGCAAGCCACTCCAGTATTTTTGCCTGGGAAATCCTGGGGACAGAGGAGCCTGGAGGGGTACAGTCCATAGGATTTCAAAGAGTAGGATATGACTTAACAACTGAAGAACATACACATATGAGCACACACACACACACACACACACACATATACAGGCAGATTCTGTACCACTGAGCCACCTGGGAAGCTCATATATACACTGTGCACACACACACACACACACTCTCTCACACACACACACACACACACACACACACTCTGAAGCAACTCCATTCCTAGGAATCTAACCCACAGAAATATAAAACAGTAAACAAAGACATATGCTAGTTACTGAAGCTTTGTTTAAGATGGGAAAAAAACTGGACAGAGTGTCATTTCCCATCAATAGGGAAATACTTGAAGAAAAAAAAAAAAAAACCTGGGTTGCAGCCACACCATGAAATACTATGCAGTAATTAAAAAGAATGTTTAGAACCATGGTTGGTTCCTAAACTGTGAGATGAGTCATCCTGAGGTACTACATTAAAATCACAGGAGTGACATGCTATAATTTTAATGGTCAGAGAAAACACAACATCTTTCAACATCTCTTGACACTACATGAACTAGCTTGAGGTAATTCACATTTTTAACGTTAGATTGTGCTACATTACTATCAACAACATACCTTCGGGAGGCTAGGTATTCAGCCGTTGCTGTGATTTAAACGCAAGAACTAAGCTAACAGCAAGATGGAATAGGATACGTATGTAGCACAAATACTGGTTTGAGCAGCTGTGCAGTACTTAACAAGAGCACACATTCCATTAGTAAACGACTGTAGTTATTTAAAAATGAAATAAAAGTATTAATTTTTTCAATGCATGTGTATTTTTGCCCAATGGCTATTCAGTTTCAAGAACATCAACACATATTAAGCTGGCCTTAACCACTCAAGAAGTGGCACAAGGGGCACCAAGAAAAAACTGCTGGGATATAAGGACTCTGTGAACTCAGGACGTTTGGAAACTTCTTAATCCTGTACTTTAAGAGGTTACAAATAACAGAATAAAATTAAAACAAAAGGGAATAATAAAAGTAGAGCAGAAATTAAATGCAAAACAAAGATATAAAGGCAAAGGGAGTACAGAGTAATAAAACTGGCAAAACCAAGTTTTAAAAAGAAAACTTCTTAAAAAAGAAGAGTGAAGTCAACAATAGACAAACTCCTAGGAAAAATTACCAAACTCAAGAAAAATGAAAAATTTCAATAGTCTATAGGTAGTTAACCAACTACCTTTAGGAACCAACCATGGTTGGTTAAGATATTCCTACTGGGCTTCCCTGGTGGCTCAGTTGGTAAAGATTCACCTTCAGTGTGGGAGACCTGGCTTCAATCCCTGGGTTGGGAAGATCCCCCGGAGAAGAGAATGGCAACCCACTCTAATATTCTTGCCTGGAGAATTCCAAGGACAGAGGAGCCTGGTCGGCTGCAGTCTATGGGGTCGCAAAGAGTAGGACACGACTGAGCGACTAAGCACACAGTACAAAGAAAACACTGTGTTCTGATGGTCTTACTAATGAGCTCAAACAGACCTTCAGGGAACTTGCTATTTCAATCTAATATGCACTATATCAGAGAGAGATACAGAGGAACACTCCCTACTTCATTTTCTGAAACCAAATATAAACTCATTCTGATACCAATCAAGGACAATATGAAAAGGTACAGGCTAATTTCACTCATGAAAACAACCATGGGGAAAACTCCTAACATATCAAGTCCAACAATTCATAAAAATAACTGAGAGTTGCTGAAAAAGCATTTCATAAACTTCAATACCTATTAATGACAATAAATCTTAATAACAGAGAAATAAAAGAATACTTTCTAATCTGATATAGGAGGACATCTATTTCACAAATTTCCTCATGGTTTTTTCTAAAATAAATTACTGTCTTTTAATTTGCGTTGTTGATCAGTGGCTACGTCCAACTCTGTGTGACCCCATGGACTGCAGCATGCCAGGCTTCCCTGTCCTTTACCATCTCCCAGTGCTTGCTCAAACTCAAGTCCATTGAGTTGGTGATGCCAACGAACCATGTCGTCCTCTCATCCCCTTATCTTCCTGCCTTCTATTTTTCCCAGCATCAGGGTTCTTTTCCAATGAGTTGGCTCTTCGCATCAGGTGGCCAAGGTATGAGCTTCAGCTTCAGCATTAGTCCTTCCAGTGAATATTCAGGACTGATTTCCTTTAGGATTGACTGGTTTGATCTCCCAGCAGTCCAAGGGACTCTCAAGAGTTTTCTCCAACACCACAGTTCAAAAACATCAATTCTTCAGCACTCAGCCTTCTTTGTGGTTCAACTTTCACATCCATACATGACTACTGGAAAAAATCATGGCTTTGACTAGATGGACCTCTGTCGGCAAAGTGATGTCTCTGTTTTTTAATACATTGTCTAGGTTTGTCATAGCTTTTCTTCCAAGGAGCAAGTGTCTTTTAATTTCATGACTGCCGTCAGCATCTGCAGTGGATTTGTTGCCCAAGAAGATAAAGTCTGTCACTGTTTCCCCATCTATTTGCCATGAAGTGATGGGACCGGATGCCATGATCTTTGTTTTCTGAATGGTGAGTTTTAAGCCAGTTTTTTTTTTTTGGTCCATGTTGCCTTACTTTTGTCTACCCCTGCACCCCTATGACACTGACATGAATTTTCATGTTTTGGTGCTTTAGTGCTGCCCAAGGCTATCTTTTGCTTCTTTTTTAGCCAGGCTACCTTCCAGTCTTCCTCAAAGTAGGACTCCTGTATAGCTCTCAGTCTGAGTTACATGCTTCCTTTTAAGTGCTCATGAATTTTTTTAAAATTTATTTTTCTATTGAAGGATAATTGTTTTACAGAATTTTGTTTTCTGTCAAACCTCAACATGAATCAGCCATAGGTATCCATATATCCCCTCCCTTTTGAACCTTCCTCCCATCTCCCCATCCCACCCCTCTAGGTTGATACAGAGCCCCTGTTTGAGTTTCCTGAGCCATACAGCAAATTCCCATTTGCTATCTATTTTACATATGGTGATGTAAGTTTCCATGTTACTCTTTCCATGCATCTCACCCTCTCCTCCCCTCTCCCCATGTCCACCAGTCTACTCTCTATGTCTGCTTCTCAATTGCTGCCCTGGTGGCTCAGATGGTTAAGCGTCTGTCTGCAATGCGGGAGACCCGGGTTCGATCCCTGGGTAGGGAAGATCCCCTGGAGAAGGAATTGGCAATCCACTCCAGTACTATTGCCTGGAAAATCCCATGGACAGAGGAACCTGGTAGGCTACAGTCCATGGGGTCGCAAAGAGTCGGACACGACTGAACGACTTCACTTTCAAGTAAATTCTTCAGTACCATTTTTCTAGATTCCATATATATGCATTAGAATACGATATCTATCTTTCTCTTTCTGAATCACTTCACTCTGTATAATCTAGAATCATTCCCCTCATCAGAACTGACTCAAATGTGTTCCTTTATATGGCTGAGTAATAGTCTATTGTGTATATGTACCACAACTTCTTTATCCATTCATCTGTAATGGACATCTAGGTTGCTTCCATGTTCTAGCTATTGTAAATAGTGCTGCAGTGAACAATGGGATACATGTATCTTTTTGAATTTTGGTTTCCTCAGGATATATGCCTAGGAGTGGGATTGCTGGGTCATATGGTGGTTTTATTCCTACTTTTTTTAAGGAATCTCCATACTATCTTCCATAGTGGCTGTATCAATTTACATTCCCACCAACAGTGCAAGAGCGTTCCCTTTTCTCCACACCCTCTCCAGCATTTATTGTTTGTAGACTTTTAGATGATGGCCATTCTGACTGATGTGAGGTGATATCTCATTGTAGTTTTGATTTGCATTTCTCTAATAATGAGCAATGTTGAGCATCTTTTCATGTGTTTGTTAGCCATCTGTATGTCTTCTTTGGAGAAATGTCTGTTTAGGTCTTTTTCCCACTTCTTGATTGGGTTGTTTTTTTTCTGGCATTGAGTTGGATGAGCTACTTGTGCATTTTGGAAATTAGTCCGTTGTCAATCGTTTCATTTGCTATTATTTTCTCCCATTCTGAGGGTTGTCTTTTCACCTTGCTTATAGTTTCCTTGGCTGTGCAAAAGCTTTTAATTTAATCAGGTCCCACTTGTTTACTTTTGTTTTTATTTCCATTACTCCAGGAGGTGGGTCATAGAGGATCTTGCTTTGATTTATGTCATCGAGTCTTCTGCCTATGTTTTCCTCTAAGAGTTTTACAGTTTCTGGTCTTACATTTAGGTCTTTAATCCATTTTGAGTTTATCTTTGTGTATGGTATTAGGAAGTGTTCTAATTTCATTCTTTTACATATACGGCTGTCCAGTTTTCCCAGCACCATTTATTGAAGAGGCTGTCTTTGCCCCATTGTATATCCTTGCCTCCTTCATCAAAAATAAGGTACCCATAGGAGAAGGCAATGGCACCCCACTCCAGTACTGTTGCCTGTAAATTCCCATGGATGGAAGAGCCTGGTAGACTGCAGTCCATGGGGTCGCTAAGAGTTGGACACGACTGAGAGACTTTACTTTCACTTTCCACTTTCATGCATTGGAGGAAATGGCAACCCACTCCAGTGTTCTTGCCTGGAGAATCCATTGGACGGAGAAGCCTGGTAGGCTGCAGTCCATGGGGTCACACAGAGTCAGACATGACTTAGCAATTAGCATAGGTGCATGGATTTATTTCTGGGCTTTCTTGTTCCATTGGTCTATATTTCTGTTTTTGTGCCAGTACCATACTATCTTGATGACTGTAGCTTTGTAGTATAATCTGAAGTCAGGAAGGTTGATTCCTCAAGCTCCCTTTTTTTTTTTTCCCCACTCTCTTCTTCCCACCTTGTCAATAGGCTCTTTAGTTTCTTTTCGCTTTCTGCCATAAGGTTGGTGTCATCTGCATATCTGAGGTTATTGATATTTCTCCAGGCAATCCTGACTCCAGCTTTTGCTTCATCAAGCCCAGCTTTTTGCATGATGTATCTTGCATATATGTTAAATAAGCAGGGTGACAATATACAGCCTTGACTTACTCCTTTCCCGATTCTGAACCAGTCCACTGTTCCATGATTGGTTCTAGTGGTTGCTTCTTGACATGCATACAGGTTTCTCAGGAGACATTTAAGGGGTCTGGTGTCCCATCTGTTTAAGAAGTTTCCTCAGTTGTGATCCACATAGTCAAAGGCTTGAGTCTAGTCAATGAAGCAGAAGTAGATGTTTTTCTGAAATTCTCTTGCTTTTTCTATGGTCCAGTTAATGTTGGCAATTTGATCTCTGGTTCCTCTGCTGTCTCTAAATCCAGCTTGTATACCTGCAAGTCCTCGGTCATGTACTGTTGAAGCCTAGCTTGGAAGATTTTGAGCATGATCTTGCCAGTGTGTGAAATGAGTGCAATTGTGTGGTAGTTTGAACAGTCTTTGGCATTGCCTTTTTTTGGGACTGGAATGAAAACTGACCTTTTCCAGTCCTGTGGTCACTGCTGAGATTTCCAAATTTGCTGGCATATTGAATGCAACACTTTTATAGCATCATCTTTTAGGATTTGAAACAGCTCAGCTGGAATTCCATCACTTCCACTAGCTTTGTTTGTAGTGATGCTTCCTAAGGCCCACTTGATTTTACACTCCAGCATGTCTGGCTCTAGGTGAGTGACCACATCATTATGGTTATCCGGGTCATGAAGATCTTTTTTGTATAGTTTTTCTGTGTATTCTTGCCACCTCTTCTTGGTATCTTTTGCTTCTTTTAGGTCTATACTGTTTCTGTCCTTTATTGTGCCCATCTTTGCGTGAAATATTCCCTTGGTATCACTAATTTTCTTGAAGAGATCTCTAGTCTTTCCCTGTTTCTTTGCATTGTTCACTTAGGCTTTATCTCTCCTTGCTATTCTTTGGAACTCTGCATTCAAATGGGTATATCTTTTTCACTTTTCCCCCCCTTCAGTTATTTGGAAGACCTCCTGAGATAACCATTAGGCCTTTTGAATTTCTTTTTCTCAGGGATGGTTTTGATCACCACCTCCTGTACAATGTTATGAACCTGCATCCATAATTCTTCAGGCACTCTATCAGATCTAATCCCTTGAATCTATTTATCACTTCCACTGTAAAATGGTATCTGATTTGCTTTACGTTATACCTGAATGGTCTAGTGGTTTTCCCTACTTTCTCCGATTTAAGTCTGAATTTTGGAAAAGGAGTTTATGATCTGAGCCACAGACAGCTCTTGGTCTTGTTTCTGCTGACTGCATAGAGCTTCTCCATCTTTGGCTGCAAAGAATAGAATCAATCTGATTTTGGTATTGACCATTTGGTGTTGTCCATGTGTGGAGTCATCTGTTGTTTTGTTGAAAGAGGGTGTTTGCTATGCCCAGTGCGTTCTCTTGGCAAACCTCTGTTAGCTTTTGCTTTATTTTGTACTCCAAGGCCAAACTTGCCTGTTACTCCAGGTGTTTTTTGACTTCCTACTTTTGCATTCCAGTCCCCTATAATGAAAATGACATCTTTTTTTGGTGTTAAGTTCTAGATGATCTTGTAGGTCTTGACAGAACCATTTAACTTCAGCTTCTTTAGCATTAGTGGTTGGGGCATAGACTTGCATTATTGTCATGCTGAATGGCTTGCCTTGGAAACGAACCAAGATCATCTGTCATTTTTGAGACTGCACCCAAGTACTGCATTTAAAACTCTTGTTGACTATGAGGGCTACTCCATTTCTTCTAAGCATTCTTGCCCACCTACTCAATGAAGCTGTGAGTCATGCTGTGTAGGGCCACCCAAGATGGTGGCCGTAATAGGTATATATACCGTAATAGGTATAATGGTCATCTGAATTAAATTTGCCCATTTCGGTCCATTTTAGTTCACTGACTCCTAAAATCTCAATGTTCACTCTTGCCATCTCCTGTTTGACCACTTCCAATTTGCTTTGATTCATGGATCTAACATTCCAGGTTCCTATTATTAATAGCATCAGACTTCACTTTCACCACCAGACACATCCGTAACTGGGTGTTGTTTTCTCTTTGCTTAGCCTTTTCATTCCTTCTGGAGCAATTTCTCTGCTCTTCTCCAGCAGCATATTGGGCACCTACTGACCTGTGGAATTCATCTTTCAGTGTCCTATCTTTTTGCGTTTTCATACTGTTCATGGGGTTCTCAAAGCAAGAATACTGGTTTGCCATTCCCTTCTCCAGTGGACCACGTTTTGTCAGAACTCTCCACTATGAGTTGTTTGTCCGTCTTGGGTGGCCCTACACAGCATGACTCACAGCTTCATTGAGTAGACAAGGCTGTGATCCATGCCATCAGTTTGGCTAGTTTTCTGTGATTGTGGTTTTAATTCTGTCTGCTCTCTGATGGATGAGGATCATAGGCTTGTGGAAGCTTCCTCATGGAAGGGACTGTCTGTGGGGAAAACTGGGTTTTGCTCTGGTGGGCAAGGCCATGCTCAGGAAATCTTTAATCCAATTTTCTGCTGTTGGGTGGGGCTGTGTTTGATCTCAGGAACTACCCGTACTATGGTAGAGGTAATGGCAACCTCTTTCAAAAGGACTTATGTTGGCATGCGATGCCTCCCAGGACTGCTTCAGTCAGTGTCCCTGACCTTGTGATAGGCCACTGTCAACCCACACCTCCGCCAGAGACTCTAGAACACTCACAGGTAAGTATGGCTAAGTCTCTTGCGGGGTCACTGCTCCTTTCTCTTGAGCCCTGTGTATACAAGGTTTTGTTTTTGCCCTTCGAGAGTCTCTGTTTCCCCAGTCATGTGGAAATTTTGTAATCAAATCTCACTGGTCATCAAAGTCAATCTCCCTGGGGGTTCTCAGTCTTTTTGCTCAATATCCAGGTTGGGAAATCTGCTGTGGGCCCCAGAACTTTTGCAACAGTGCAAGAACTTTTTTGGTATAACTGTTCTCCAGTTTGTGAGTCGCCTGCTCGGTGGCTCTAAAGTGGGGCTTAATGGCTACCTCCTCCAAGAGGATTCATGCCACACACCACGCCTCCCATGACTGCTGCTGCTGGAGTCCCTGTCCCTGCAGCAGGCCACTCTGACCCATGCCTCCTCAGGAGACACTAAAACACTCAAAGGCAGGTCTGGCTCGGTCTCCTTAAGGTCCTGGTGTGCACAAGGTTTTGTTTGTGCCCTCTGAGTGTTTTTGACGGGTATGAGGTTTGATTTTAAATGCAATCACTTCCTACCGACTGTCTTCTTGCAGCTTCTCCTCTGCCCTTGGACGTGGGGTATCTTTTTTGGTGGGATCCAACATTCTGCAGCCAATGGTTGTTCAGCAGCTAGTTGCGATTTTGTTCTCACAGTAGAAGATGAGCACACGTCCTTCTACTCCACCATCTTGGAGTGATTTAATTTTTATTTATTTATTTTTTGGCCACTCCATGTGCCATGTAGGATCTTAGTTCCCTGACCAGGGATTGAAAGGTGACACCTTGCATTGGGAATGTGGACTCTCAACCACCGGACCTTCAGGGAAGTCCTTAATCTGATATAGACATTTATCAAATACCTTTTAGCAAATAAAAAGTGCAACAATGAAACTTTAAAAGAAAAGTGCTATCACTTTTATTTAGCGTCATACTATAAATTCTTTCCAGATAATAATAAAGGAAAAAGAAATAAAATGTATTCAACTCCAAAAATAAGACAAAAACATTACTATTACTAGATTATATGCTTGCCAACACAAAGTACCAAAAAGAATATGTAGACAAATTATAAGAATTAAGCAAGTTTGCAATATTAGTGAATAAATTTATTGTATTTCTAAATATCGAAAAAAGCAATTAGAATATGTAATTTTAAAAGATACCACTTATAAAAACAATAGTAAGAACAGTCTTGAGTATTCATTGGAAGGACTAAGACTGAAGCTGAAACTCCGATACTTTGGCCACCCGATGTGAAGGACTGACTCATCTGAAGAGACCCTGGTGCTGGGAAAGATTGAAGACAGAAGAAAGGGATGACAGAGGATGAGATGGTTGGATGGCATCACCGACTCGATGGACATGAGTTTGAGCAAGCTTCAGGAGTTGGTGATGGATAGGGAAGCCCGGCACACTGCAGTCCATGGGGTTGCAAACAGTCGGACACAACTGAGTGACTGCACTGAACTGAAAACAGACAAACTAACAAAAGGCAAACAAGAATAGATCTAACAGAAGATGTATAAAGTTTTCATGGAAAAAAATCACAAAATGCTACTGAAAGACATTAAAGGCTCATACACATTAGGGAATCTACCATGTTTACAAATAGGAAGACTTGGAAAAACGTCAATTCTTCCTTAGTCTATGAATTCAATGTAATTTTAATCAAAGTCTCAGTGGAGTTTCTCATGGAATCCAACAAAGTGATTCTAAAATTATACAGAAAAACAAAGGGTGAAGAACAAGCAAGATATTTCTTAGGAAAACACAGCATGGGGACTTGCCTCACAGATTTTAAATTTATTATTAACTTTAACTAAGACTTTGAGATGCTTTTTTGAAAACAGGCTAAGAGACCAACAGAGCAGAAATCCTGAATAGGCTCACATATTTATAGAAATATGGTATGTGAAGAGGAGGCCATAGTAAACCACTAGAGAAAAGGTATTTATAGAAATAAATCATTCTGTGGGCTACTGATTATACATTTAGAAAAAGATAAAATAGATTTCTACCTCACACAATTCACAAAAAATCGATTTTAGACAAAGGACTTAAATATGAAAGGCAAAATTATTAAACTTTTAAAGTGGATATGAGAAGATCTTTATGACTTCACTGAAAGGAATGATTGCTTACATAAGACACAAAAAATACAGACCATAAAAGAAATGATTAGTGAAGCTAACTACTTTAAAATTACAAACCTATATTCATCAAAGGTACCAGAAAGACAACGAAAAGACAACCACAATCTAGGAAGAGGTACCTGCAACATGAAAGGATTAGCATTCAGAACATATTAAGACCTCCTACAAATCAATGAGAAAAAGCTAAACAATTCAAAAGAGAAAAGGGCTGAAGAAGCACATAGGCATTTCCTTACACAGAAAACATGCAAAGGTGATGAATATGAAAAATTATTCCACTTTATCAGTTACTGGGGAAATGCAAATTCTAACTACAATGACATACCATTATATAATGACCAGACTGGCAGAATTTAAAATATAGAATTTTTTAAAATACCAAAGTTGGTAAGGATGTGAAGTAATAGAAACGCTCATACATTGTTGCAAGTATGTACATTTATAAAGATATTTTAGAAAATAATTTGTCATAATCTAGTAAAATTGATGTTGTATATACTCTTGACTCAGCAATTCCATTCTTATGTGTTAATTAAAGAGAAATTCTTACACAAGCCCATCAGTGTATAAGAATGGTCATTACAACACTTTTCAGTTACAACACTTCTTTCATTTCTGTTGCAATGGAAACAGTACAAATATCCTCCAACAGTGGAATGGATTTATCTAGCAGTGAATAAACCATAACTACGTGCATCAACAGGGATGATCATTATGAGCAGCTGCTCAAAAAATAATTATATCAATGAAAAAACAGGATGATTCCAATTATAAGGTCAAAACAGTCAAAACTAAATGGAATTATAGTTCAAGAGTACACATACAGGGTAAAACCATGAGGAAAAGCAAAGGAATGAATAATATCAAATTCAGGACAGTAGCTCTAAGTGAGAGGAAGAGTGAGAGCAGTTGAGTGGAACTCCCAAGGATTTTAATGTGAATGTTCTATTTCTTAAACAAGATGTTAGGTATATATGAGTGCGTCTTATTTTTATTCTTTTAAAAATATGTATGTCGAACTTCCCTGGTGGACCAGTGGTAAAGAATATGCCTTGAAGTGCAGGGGACACAGGTTTGATCCCTGGTCCAGGAAGGTGCCACATGCCATGGGGCAACTAAGCCCGTGCGTCACAATTACTGAGTCCATACGCCTACAGTCCGTGCTATGCAACAAGAGAAGCCACCTCAGTGAGAGCTCACACACCTCAACTAGAGAGTAGTTTCCATTTGCTGCAACGAGAGAAGAGCCCATGCTACAGTGAAGACCCAGTGCAGCCAAAAACAACAAATAAATAAATAAAATTTAATAAATACATGTCATAATTTATTTCGCAAAAAGAATTTCATGAGTCACAATGACTACTTGAAAACAAGGTCAAGTTGAGCTGCACAATGGGTAATGATTCTGAAGGCTTACACACTACCTAAGTGTTTCACTAGTACACACTAGCACTACATGTACAGCTCATATTTCTGCCTCAGCAAAAAATACAAATTACTATGGGTTATAAATTGTTCTCAAATAGTCAACATATAGAATGCCAAACCTACGATTGTCAGCAGTCTGTTAAATTTCCATTAAGTGTCCCTTAGATACGTACACACGTAATAAAATCTCATATAACTAGATAACAGATATATCCCATTTGTAAAAGGAGTTTATTATCCAGAATTTTTAATAATTACTGTTTGTCTTTCTACACATTTAGACAGATGTAACTGAGATAAGTAAAATAAAACAAACGTTCAGAAAATGAAGATTGCTACTTAAGGATTTTTCTGACCTGTACTGGGATTTTTTTTTTCAGGAAAAAACCAACCTAAGGATGGAAATCTGGACTTGGTTCTTTGATCTGATTAGATTCAATGCCTTAATAACTGGTGGGGGGTACAAAAGGGCAGAAGATTCTTAGGGTAGTGAAAATACTCTGCATAACATTAATACCATTATGATGGGTACATCTCATTATACATTCGTCCAAACCCAATGAATGTAAAGTGCTAAGAATCATGCAAACTGCGGACTTTACATGATTATGATATGTCAATGTAGGTTCATTAATTGTAACAAATGTATCATTCTTCCGAGAAATGCTGATAATGGGGGAGGCTAAGTGAAGAGGAACTAAAAAGCCTCTTGATGAAAGTGGAAGTGGAGAGTGAAAAAGTTCGCTTAAAGCTCAACATTCAGAAAACGAAGATCATGGCATCCGGTCCCATCACTTCATGGGAAATAGATGGGGAAACAGTGGAAATAGATGGGGAAACGGTGGAAACAGTGTCAGACTTTATTTTTCTGGGCTCCAAAATCACTGCAGATGGTGAGTGCAGCCATGAAATTAAAAGACGCTTACTCCTTGGAAGGAAAGTTATGACCAACCTAGATAGCATATTCAAAAGCAGAGACATTACTTTGCCAACAAAGGGCCGTCTAGTCAAGGCTATGGTTTTTCCAGTGGTCATGTATGGATGTGAGAGTTGGACTGTGAAGAAGGCTGAGCGCCGAAGAATTGATGCTTTTGAACTGTGGTGTTGGAGAAGACTCTTGAGAGTCCCTTGGACTGCAAGGAGATCCACCCAGTCCATTCTGAAGGAGATCAGCCCTGGGATTTCTTTGGAAGGAATGATGCTAAAGCTGAAACTCCAGTACTTTGGCCACCTCATGCGAAGAGTTGACTTACTGGAAAAGACCCTGATGCTGGGAGGGATTGGGGGCAAGAGGAGAAGGGGACGACAGAGGATGAGATGGCTGGATGGCATCACTGACTCGATGGACGTGAGTCTCAGTGAACTCCGGGAGTTGGTGATGGACAGGGAGGCCTGGCGTGCTGTGATTCATGGGGTCGCAAAGAGTCAGACACGACTGAGCGACTGATCTGATCTGATCTGATGCATGTGTAGGTACAAGAGATAGGTATCTCTATACCTTTCTCTCAATTTTGCTGTGAACCTGAATACATGGAAAATCTCTATACCTTTCTCTCAATTTAGCTGTGAACCTGAAACTGTTCTTAAAAAATAAAATCTTACTAAAAATAATAATTATTAATTAACAAAAAGCATCAATAAATCTTTTGCCAGTGGTTAATGAGAAACTCGGAGAAGGCAATGGCACCCCACTCCAGTGCCTGGAGTGCCTGGAAAATCCCATGGATGGAGGAGCCTGGTAGGCTGCAGTCCATGGGGTTGCTAAGAGTCAGACACAACTGAGCGACTTCCCTTTCACGCACTGGAGAAGGAAATGGCAACCCACTCCAGTGTTCTTGCCTGGAGAATCCCAGGGACGGGGAAGCCTGGTGGGCTGCTGTCTCTGGGGTGGCACAGAGTCGGACACGACTGAAGCGACTTAGCACAGCATAGCATAGCAATGAGAAGCTGGTAGTCCCTGGCACTCAGAAGCAAAAGAGTTACTTAAATTTACCCCTACAGACAACTGTTATCAACTGCCTATATAACCAAGTAATTGTTGTCATAAACATTTTAATTCAGATAAGGGGAAAGATAAGACTAGTCCACTGTATCAAAGTTCACTAGAGAATCTGAGTAAGTCAGATAGAGGAGAAATATCATATGACATCCCTTATATGCGGAATCTAAAAAGAAATGATACAGATGGGGTGGGGGAAGAAGAGGAGGGATAGTTAGGGAGTCTGAGATAGACATGTACACATCACTTTGCAACCAACAAGGACCTAATGTATAGCACAGGGATCTCTGCTAATGTTATGTGGCAGCCTGGATAGGAGGGAAGTTTGGGGGAGAATGGATACATGTATATGTATGGCTGAGTCTCTTCACTGCTCACCTGAAATTATCACAGCATTGTTAACCTGCTATATCCCAACACAAAATCAAAAGTTGTTTTTTAAAAAAATAGGTAACTAGAGAATTTGAAGGAGGATCACAATTTCAAGATGCTAAATGTCTATCACAAGGTTCCTGCTGGATTTCCTCTTTCAGCATCTTTGAATTCTGAGCTAGTGTTTGTGCAGCTCTGTGGTGACAAGAACTAACTTTTTATACAAATGAACAGCATGATCAAAGTTGAAGGCTTAAAGGCAGTGAGAGATACAGAAGATTCCAATGTGCAGTTGCTCTCTCCTTCTTCAAAAACAGGAAAATGTATGGATGGATTAAATAATCTACAAACAGAAACTGATTACAGGTGTATGTAAACCCCATATTTCAATTCATGGACTGAAAGTGAAAGTCACTCAGTTGTGTCTGACTCTTTGCCACCCCATAGACTATACAGTGGAGAAGGAAATGGCAACCCACTCCAGTGTTCTTGCCTGGAGAATCCCAGGGTCGGGGGAGCCTGGTGGGCCGCCGTCTATGGGGTCGCACAGAGCTGGACACGACTGAAGCGACTTAGCAGCGGCAGCAGACTATACAGTCCATGGAATTCTCTAGGCCAGAATACTGGAGTGGGTAGCCTTTCCCTTCTCCAGGGATCGAACCCAGGTCTCCCACATTGCAGGCAGATTCTTTACCAGCTGAGCCACAAGGGAAGCCTAAGAATACTGGAGTGGGTAGCCTATCCCTTCTCCAGCAGATCTTCCTGATCCAGGAATTGAACCAGGGTCTCCTGCATTGCAGGCGGATTCTTTACCAACTGAGCCATCCAGGGAAGGCAAGTGTAAATGTGAACACTGTACTTATTACATAGATTGCCTTTAACATACATGTTGCTGTGTATATCTTTAGCACATTAAAAAAAAATGCCTGCTGATTAATACTTCATGGTGTACATGCACCAAATTTCATCTAGCTACTATCACTGTCTCCCATATATATAAGCTTCAGTCGTGTCCAACTCTTTGCGATCCTATGAACTGTAGCCCACCAGGCTCCTCTGTCCATGGGATTCTCCAGGCAAGAATACCGGAGTGGGTTGCCATATTCTTCTCCAGGGGATCTTCCTAACCCAGGGATTGAACTTGGGTCTGCCACATTGCAGGCAGACTCTTCACTGTCTAAGGCTAATAGTGAATAAAGGAGTAACCAGGTACAAGTCCTTTTATGGGCTTGTACAAGACCTCTCTCTTGTCCAGAACTGCTGGGTCATACAGTATGTATACTTTTCTGTTGACTAATTACCATCTGATTACTTTCCAAAATGACTGTATCTGTCTTTGCTCTTACCAGTCATGTATAAAGATTCCCATATTGCCACTTCCTACCAACACTTTGCATTGTTCTACTTTCTAATTTTTCCCAGTCTGAGTAATAGTATGAACAGTTACTGTTTTAATTTGCATATCCTTATAGCTTCCTGAGTTCTTTCTTTTATAAAAAGTCTGTTCATATCTTTTTTATTTTTATTTTTTCATTTTTTTTCCCACTGGGGTTGTTGTTTATTCTTGGTGATTTTGAGAAATTTTTTTTTTGGTGTGTGTATACACACTCCTACAACCCCTCATATATTCACAAACATACACATACATTTCCACGTATTTATTTCAATATATATGTTGAAAACCATGAGTTGACATTGTTAGCTCTAATTTATTCAAAATCATAGGATTCATGCTTTCTCTTTTTTCCATACTTATAATTTATTCTTTTATCAGTGAAAAACCTGGCTACAATTATTCTCAGTACATTTGCTTATTTGCCCAGTCTTTTAACTGTAAACAGTACTCTTATTCCACTGGGCCACCAATACCAATTCATCTTGACCCTGTTTTGCAAGTATGGGACCAGCCTCTGCCCTGCCTCAGCTTGCCCAATGGTGCCTGGATACTGGAGAAAGGAAAAAAGGGAGGGAGGGATAGAGGGAGGGAGGAAAGGCAGAGAAAAGGAAAATTAAAAATTTTTTTTTACTTGTTAGGTTTTGCTGGTAAAAAGAAAAACTACTGATTTTTGTAAATTGGTATTATATTCAGTAACCTAACTGAATCATCTGATTAAAGTTAAAATAATTGTCAACGTGGCACTTTTTCTAGGCAGAGGATCATATCATCTGAAACCAATGACAGCTTTTTCTTTCTCTTCTAATCCTTAGATCTCACCTTTACCTTCTAACATTTTTAATTGGGAAATAATTTACATGTAACATGATATTAGTTTTAGGTATACAACATAATGATTTTACACACTGTTAATAGTGGTGATAAAAGTAAGCATTTTTATCTTGTTACAATCTTCAAGGGAACACATACAATTTCTTCATTAACTATAAGGCTTGCTTTGCTATGTAGGTTTTATCAAGTATGGAAGCTTTTCTCTAATAAATTTGCTAAGAACTTTTACACAAATACACTTTGAACTTTATTAAATGCTTTTCTGTACTGATTAAGATGATGATAGTTTTTTTCCTTTAATCTATTAATGTGATGAATTATATTCAAAGCATCCAGAGATCTATTCCACTATATCATGATTTTTTTTATGCACTACTAAAATCAATTAGCCAATATTTTATTTAGGAATTTTGCACTTACATTGATATGAAAAATGAGACTAGTTTTTCTTTCCTTCTGTTGTATTATTTGGTTTTGGAATCAGATTTACATTAGCCTCATAAGATGATATTAAAAACATAATGCTGATTAAAAAAGAAACATTTGTGCTTTATCACTCAGTAGTGTCCAATTCTTTGCGACCCCACTGACTGTAGCCAGCAAGGCTCCTCTGTTTATGGGGATTCTCCAGGCAAGAATACTAGAGTGGGTTGCCATGCCCTCCTCCAGGAGATCTTCCCAACCCAGGGATCAAACCCAGGTCTTTCACACTATGGGTGGATTCGTCACCATCTGAGCCACAGGGAAACCCAACAAACCATTTACATACCAACACACCATTGACATTCTTTTATTTTTATTACCATTATGCACTCAATTTCCCTCAGTCATTTTAATGTGTTTAATATATTGCTTTCAATGCAGATGTTCTTTAAAAATACATATTACTTAGTGCATATCTATTTTATGTACGTGTGAACCACACGATTTACATAAAAAGATATACACTAAATTAATATGTATTAATATGACTGAGGGAAATTGAGTGCATAATGGTAATAAAAATAAATGAATTGAACAAGAATGGGACCTTGCATGAACCAAAAATGATAATGTGTTATGAACTGGAGAGGGCCACTATTGCTCCTACTAGTCAAGGATGAAAAAAAGGATCCTGAGATAATATAATTTAAAAGTAAGAGGAACCCTGGGTATCTAGTCCAACACATTGACAATGCAGAAATCCTTTTTCAGCTGTCCTGGAAATGACTGGAGTGATAGACTGCATATCTGTAAAGCGTCCTTTTTGGTGTTAAAAAGTTTCAAATGTTGGCTCTAATCTCCCACTTCCCAGACTTACCAAATCAGAATCTCTGATGATGGGGTCCAGAAATGCATTTAAAAATGTTAAGAAAAGTTAAAAAAAAAAAAAAAGTGACTACAGCAGATATCAGAACACTCATTTTTTTCAAATCTTAATTAAATGTTAAATTTACCTGCAGAATTTAAGGAGAGTATTGGTTGGCCAAAAAGTTCATTTGGGTTTGTCTGTAACATCCTAATAAAAACCCAAATGAACTTTCTGGCCAAGATTTGCTGGCTATACATGAACTTTAAATTTTGCTTTCAAGCACAGTTGTGAATTATCAATTATCCATCTAGGTTTCCTCACCTAGATATTCTTGTGCACAGAGACACAAAGTGTGCAGAGGCCAGTTCTGGTTGGGGACTGGATTACAGCTAAGAAAGGATGAAAGCTACTGACTGGTGTAAGGATGGAAGATGTCAAGAACTGAAACTCTAACCAGATACGGTAAGCAGCTACTTATACTACACTCACTTATTCATTTACTCATTCATCCAAATTGGACTGAGCAGGTTGTATTTCATGCCAGACATACTGGGAAATATAGGTAAGCAAACAGCAATTTCATTATATGTGACAAGCATTATTGTAGGGTCCCAGTGGATAGGATGGGGGCAGTAGAAGATAAAGTAGAAGTACATAGAAGCAGTTCCCAACTCACAACTGATGGGCCAAAGAAGGCTTCCAGGAGGAAGTAACATCTAAACTGAGAGTAAAGGATGGCTAGGAGTTAGCTAGGTGAAAGGGACAACTGAGGGAGTAGGGAGTCGAAAGAAACAGTATTCCAAACTAAGGAAGTAAGATGTGCAAAGGCCAGAGGATTCACAGAAGTGAAAAATGAGACCACAGATGTAGGAAGGAGCCAAGATACGATTAGAATTTACTCCGAGGGCAAAGGTTAAGAATTTTAAATTGGGAAGTGACAAGATCCAACTTGAACTGTACAACTATCACTTTTGTAAAGCAAGGAAATAGACAAGAAAGGGGGTGGGTCAGGAGGGAGGTGAGGAGACCAGTTAAGAGGTTGGTGCAATGAAAGAGGTAAGGAATGTTGGTAACTTTAATGAGGATATTGGAATTAAGGGATAGATTATAGTGGATCTAATTTGAGACATTAGGAGAGAGATATAGGAAAGCAGAATCTACAGGACTCAGTTGCTGATCATACATGAGGATAAGGCTAAGAGAAAGAGACTAATTTCATGTTTTTGACCTATTTGGTATCATTTATTAAATTAGAAAATAGGAAGAAGAGGCTGTGGAAGGTGGCTAAAAACAGGGATAAAAGGTGACTATTTCAGTTTGGAATACAGCATCTAAATAGCTTTGGGGCATTTAAGTAAAGATGGAGAATAATCAGCAAGATACTCAGTTCTGGAGGTAGATTTGGAAGGATTAGGTAAAAGACAGTAATGGGGATGAATAAGATTGCCTAGGTAGAATCTTAGACTATCTAAAGATACAAATAAACATCATCATTTGTATGACGGGGGGAAAGAAGGCCTACCAAAAAAGACTGAAAAAGAGATTTAAAAGAAGTAGAATATCAGGAGAAATGGTCTCATCAAAGACAAGGGAAGCGGGTTTTGCACAGAAGTGGCCAGAGGTTATCATCAAATCTACCATGTGCCAAAAAAGATAAGAACAGAAGAATTTCTACTAGATTATCAATGAGTTCTCATTGGTGAGTAGTGGTATCCAAAGATTTAGCCTAAACCTTAGAGCTGTTAGAATACTTAACTTCTTAATTTTTTCCTATATCTGAAACTCAAAGTGTTGACAACCAAGTTGTTTCCTTAATAAGCATCTTAAAAGATTAAAGACTTATTTCAGTAATTACTATTTACATGAAATTATGTGCCAGGTACTGTGCTGGATGTTGGGTATACAATGATGAACAATAAAGACAAAGTCTGTTTTCATCCAGTTAAGGATAGAATTTTTCAATAGCAATTTAGAAAAAATAAAGATCCGTGTTTCCAGAATGTAAGTTCCTGATCGAATTTTAAATTCAGTTATACAGCACCTACTACCACAGTTTTTGGAGAGCACAGTGTATCAGTGAGTTACAGGCACAGAATAAAAAAAAAGATTTAGAACTCATTTTTCAACTTAAGGAGCTGTGGTTTGAAAAAATTAATTTCTTTGAGCCTACTTCAAGAGGGCAGTAGTGATTGTGGACGACTGTTTCAAAGCCTGAAGAAAGCTGAGGTTGTCTGAGGCAGTCAGGGATAAAAGTACCCAAGGAGGAAAAGAACAGAATAATTATCGATGTTGACTAAATGGTTCTCTTACAAGAGAGTGGAGAATGAAAGGAGAGTTGAGGAACAAAGGTGGGGGTAGGAACTGACTGTTTTATTGACCCCTTCTGCTTAGGTCATCTTCCATAAGAGGTAAACCGAAGATTGACAAAAAAAAAAAAAAAGAATGTATACATGATGGAACTTGTTGACTGCAAGCTTTGTTACAGCATGACCTGGTTGAGCTGTTCTGTTAAGAACCTCCTATCTCAGTGTTTTCAGTAAAATCTTTTTCTCTTTGGCTGGTCAGATTTCTCAGATAACTGTCTTCCAATGTCTGCTTGAGGGAAGCCTCCCAGAGTTCTAGGAACTGAAGGGGGAAAGTTGTTGACTGGTATTCTTAACATTTGACACTCATTTTACTCTCTAGTTTGTAGCAAAACAGAATTTCCCTCAGCCAGACATAGTGTCTCCCTTGCCTGTTCATGCTTTGTCTCTCAAAAATAAATACACAAACAAGCAAACCTCTGATAGTCTGCTAGGATAAAGGAGAGGCAACTGGCTGTTAACACAGAATTGGAAAAGATCTGAGACAGGACTCTTATTGCATGGTAAGAAGACTTTCAACTAATCCTCTTTTTAATGTTTAGCTCCATCTTAAGCTCTTGCTTTCAGAGATAACCTGATATCTCTAATTCTTGAGCCCTTTGCAGTTCTGGCAACTGGGATGCTTCAAGGCATTTACAACTGTTAGTTAGGTAAAGGCTTTCTTGGGACTGTTAAGTCACTCATCCATCAGCTTTCTGGTTTCCAAACTATTGTTGCTGTTGTCTCCTATCCTATCTCCTATCCTGTCTCCTATCTCCTGATTTGCCTGTGGGTTTATGCATTAAAGGGCTTCCCTTGTGGCTCAGCTGTTACGAATCCGTCTGCAATGCAGGAGACCTGGGTTCGATCCCTGGGTTGGGAAAATGATCTGGAGAAGGGAAAGGCTGCTGCTGCTGCTGCTGCTGCTAAGTCGCTTCAGTCGTGTCCGACTCTGTGCGACCCCATAGACAGCAGCCCACCAGGCTCCCTTATCCCTAGGATTCTCCAGGTAAGAACACTGGAGTGGGCTGCCATTTCCTTCTCCAGTGCATGAAAGTGAAAAATAAAAGTGAAGTCACTCAGTCGTGTCCAACTCAGCGACCCCATGGACTGCAGCCTACCAGGCTCCTCTGTCCATGGAATTTTCCAGGCAAGAGTACTGGAGTGGGTCGTCATTGCCTTCTCCAAGGGAAAGGCTACCACTCTAGTATTCTGGCCTGGAGAATTCCATGGACTGTATAGTCCACGGAGTCAAAAAGAGTCGGACATGACTGAGCAACTTTCACTTACGCATTTAAAAATCCTCTATACTGTTGTTTTAGTGGTTTTGGTGGGTAGCAGCTGAGGTTAAATGTATATATTCAATTTACACTATAACCAGAAGTTACTCTATCTACTTATCTACCACCACCTTTCTTTACTACACTTGGCAATATGGAACAGCTTTCAATTTTCAAAAACACAGGTCCTTTCCCTATTTCTTTTTGCTACTAGCAACTTCCTCTATCTGGAATACTTCACCTCCCCACCAATCCTTGTCTGACCCTCTGTGACCATCTCTTTCCCACTCTAAATCCAATAACCCAGAACAGCATTCATAGTACTTTTTAACACACCCCTATCAGGGCAAAGATGATGCTGTGAAAGTGCTGCACTCATTATGCCAGCACATTTGGAAAACTCAGCAGTGGCCACAGGACTGGAAAAGGTCAGTTTTCATTCCAATCCCAAAGAAAGGCAATGCCAAAGAATGCTCAAACTACCACACAATTGCACTCATCTCACATGCTAGTAAAGTAATGCTCAAAATTTTCCAAGCCAGGCTTCAGCAATATGTGAACCGTGAACTTCCTGATGTTCAAGCTGGATTGAGAAAAGGCAGAGGAACCAGAGATCAAATTGCCAACATCCGCTGGATCATGGAAAAAGCAACAGAGTTCCAGAAAAACATCTATTTCTGCTTTATTGACTATGCCAAAGCCTTTGGCTATGTGGATCACAATAAACTGTGGAAAATTTTGAAAGAGATGGGAATACCAGACTACCTGATCTGCCTCTTGAGAAATTTGTATGCAGGTCAGGAAGCACAGTTAGAACTGGATATGGGAACAACAGACTGGTTCCAAATAGGAAAAGGAGTACGTCAAGGCTGTATATTGTCACCCTGCTTATTTAACTTATATGCAGAGTACATCATGAGAAACGCTGGACTGGAAGAAACACAAGCTGGAATCAAGACTGCCGGGAGAAATATCAATAACCTCAGATAAGCAGATGACACCACCCTTATGGCAGAAAGTGAAGAGGAACTAAAAGCCTCTTGATGAAAGTGAAAGTGGAGAGTGAAAAAGTGGGCTTAAAGCTCAACATTCAGAAAATGAAGATCATGGCATCTGGTCCCATCACTTCATGGCAAATAGATGGGGAAACAGTGGAAAACAGTGGCAGACTTTATTTTTGGGGGCTCCAAAATCACTGCAGATGGTGACTGCAGCCATGAAATTAAAAGACGCTTACTCCTTGGAAGGAAAGTTATGACCAACCTAGATAGCATATTCAAAAGCAGAGACATTACTTTGCCAACAAACGTTCGTCTAGTCAAGGCTATGGTTTTTCCAGCAGTCATGTATGGATGTGAGAGTTGGACTGTGAAGAAGGGTGAGTGCCGAAGAATTGATGCTTTTGAACTGTGGTGTTGGAGAAGACTCTTGAGAGTCCTTTAGACTGTAAGGAGATCCAACCAGTCCATTCTGAAGGAGATCAACCCTGGGATTTCTTTGGAAGGAATGATGCTAAAGCTGAAACCTCAGGCGACGAGTTGACTCATTGGAAAGACTCTGATGCTGGGAGGGATTGGGGGCAGGAGGAGAAGGGGATGACAGAGGATGAGATGGCTGGATGGCATCACTGACTCGATGGACGTGAGTCTCAGTGAACTTCGGGAGTTGATGATGGACAGGGAGGCCTGGCGTGCTGCGATTCATGGGGTCACAAAGAGTCGGGACACGACTGAGGGACTGATCTGATCTGATCTGATCAGGGCAAATGGAGAAGGAAATGGCAACCCACTCCAGTACTCTTGCCTGGAAAATCCCATGGACGGAGGAGCCTGGTAGGCTATGGTCTATGGGGTCACAAAGAGTCGGACACGACTGAGCGACTTCACTCACTCATCAGGGCAAATCTCTATATCATAAATACTAGTTTACCTATGAGTTTTTGCTTCTAGCCTCTGAACTCCTTAACAACTAAAATTATAGTTTAATCACATCAGTGTGTCCAGTACTTATTGCAGAGGCTAGCCCTTGACCCGCAGGAGAGCTGCTCCCTGCACCCAGGCTCTTGGTCACCTCTCCCCAGAGGGCCTGTTACGGGAACTGGCTCAGCTGCCTGGTTGCTGGGGGAAGGTAGAAATCAGTAAACGTTTGGAGGAAGACAAAGGAGTAAAATACATAGTCTGCTTAAGGAAAAGATGCATTCTATTGATTAATATACTCTTTTTCTTAAAATTGAAGTACAGTTAAAATATTGTGTTAGTTTCAAGTGTACAGCAAAGTAACTAGGTTTAATATGTATATAATTTTTTCCATGATAGGTTATTATAAGATATCAAATCTGTAAATGCTTGTTGTTTGCATATTTTATATATATATATCTGCAATCCCAAACTCCTTATTTATCCCTCCCCTCTTCCCTTCTGGTAAGTTTGTTTTCGATGTCTATGAGTCTGTTTCTGTTTTGTAAGTAAGTGTATTTGTATTATTTTTTAGATTCCACATATAAGTAATATTAAATGTATTTGTCTCTGTCTGACTTACTTCACTTAGTATGATAATCTCTATGTCCGTCATGTTGTTGTAAATGGCAGTATTTCATTCTTAATTTATGAAATATACAAACAGCTCACACAGTTCAACATCAAAAAAGCAAACAACCCAATCAAAAAATGAGCAGAAGAACTGAACAGATGTTTCTCCAAAGAAGTCAGACAGATGGCCAACACTCACATAAAAAGATGCTCAACATCGCTAATTTTTAGAGAAATGTAAATTGAAACTACAATGAAGTACAGCATGACCCTCATCAAAAAGTCAACAAGCAGCAAATGCTAGAGAGTGTGGAGAAAAGGGAACTCTCCTACACTGTTGGTGGGAATGTAAATTGGTGTAGCCACTATGGAGATTCCTTGAAAAACTAAACTAGAACTACCAGCAATCCCACTCCTGGGAATATATGCAGAAGAGATGAAAACTCCAATTCAAAAAGACACGTGCACCCCAATGTTCACAGTAGCGCTATTTATAATAGCCAACACATGGAAGCAACCTAAGTGTCCATTAACAAATAAATGGATAAAGATACACACACACACACACACAAATGGAATACTAATCAGCCATACAAAGAATGAAATACTGATTATTATCTTCTCATTAGACTGTTCTGCACTGCCATAACAAAACATCATAGACTGGGTGGTTCATAAACAACAGAAATGTATTTTTCACAATTTGGGAGGTTGGAAATCCAAGGTCAGAGTGGTAGTGAGGGTCTAGTTAGGGCCCTCCTCAAAGCTGCAGACTTTGTATTATATCTTTACATGGTGGAGCGGATTAGGGAGCTCTGCTGGCTCTCTTTTACAAGGGCACTAATCTCCTTGGTAATGTCTTTGCCTTCCTGACCTAATCCCCTCCCAAAAGCCCCATCTCCTAATATCATCACCATTTTTTTAAAATAGTTGCTCAGAGGTGTCTGAGTCTTTGTGACCCTATGAACTGTAACCCACCAGGCCCCTCTGTCCGTGGAATTCTCCAGGCAAAAATACTGGAGTGGGTAGCCAGCTCCCTCCTTCAAGGGAGCCTCCTGATCTAGGGATCAAATCTGGGTCTCCTACATTGCAGGCAGATTCTTTCCTAACTAAGCCACCAGGGAAGCCCTTAGGCAATAGGTTTCCAACATATAAACCTGGGAGGACACATTCAGAACACAGCAATTAACAAAATTCTCAAACTGGTACCGCTTACATAGGAACGGGTCATGAACAGTGCTTGAGGACCTTTGAAAACTTCTAGGCTCGGCTTCCCTGGTGGCCCAAGTACTGAATCCATGTGCCTAGAGCCAGTGTTCCAGAACGAAAGAAGCCAGTGCAATGAGGCTATACAACAAAGAGTAGCCTCCACTTGCTACAACTAGAGAAAGCCAGCACACAGCAACAAAGACCCAGTGCAGCCATAAACTAATAAATAACCTTCTAGATTGTGGAAGGCTTGGGGTTCCAGAAGATAATCCATTTTCCTCATACTTTTAAACCTCTATGTGGTTTCCTAAGTTATTCAGAGCCCTTAGCATAACAAACTCAATGTAAGAATTTATACAGACACCACCAGACACCACCCTAATGGCAGAAAGTGACAAGGAAATAAAGAGCCTCTTGATGACAGTGAAAGGAGAGAGTGAAAAAGCTGGCTTAAAACTCAGCATTCAAAAACTAAGATCATGGCATCCAGTCCCATCACTTTATGGCAAACAGATGGGGAAGAAAATGAAACAGTGACAGACTTTATCTTCTTGGGCTTCAAAATCACTGCAGATGGTGACTGCAGTCATGAAATGAAAAGACGCTTGCTCCTTGGAAGAAAAGCTGTGACAGACGTAAAAAGTGTATTAAAAAGTAGAGCTATCACTTTGCTGACAAAAGGTCCATCTAGTCAAAGCTATGGTTTTTCCAGTAGTCATGTATGGATGAGAGTTGGACCATAGAGAAAGCTGAGCGCTGAAGAATTGATGCTTTTGAACTGTGGTGTTGGAAAAGACTCTTGAGCGTCCTCTGGACTGCAAGGAAATCAAACCAGTCAATCCTAAAGGAAGTCAACCCTGAATATTCATTGGAAGGACTGATGCTGAAGCTGAAGCTCCAATACTTTGGCCACTTGATGTGAAGCGCCAACTCATTGGAAAAGACCTGATGCTGGGAAATATTGAGGGCATGAGAAGGGAGAGACAGAGGATGAGATGGTTGGATGCCATCACTGACTCTATGGACATGAGTTTGAGTAAACTCTGGGGGATAGTGAAGGACAGGGAAGCCTGGCACGTGGCAGTCCATGGGGTTGCAAAGAATCAGACAAGACTGAGTGAACAACAACAATGGATTTTTATAAAAAAACATTTTGTTGATAACTAGATTTTTCACCCTTTACAAAACCTGAGGCTTGATTAGGACACTTGGTTCCTTTTGGAGATACTGACCAGTTCTGGCTGATGTCATACTAAGTCTACTGCTGAACAGCTTATTTATTTATTTTTAATAACAAGACTTTCTCAGTGAAAAGAAAGTCAGTGATTCACATACTGGCAGAACTTTCTTATCTTGTCACAGACTAGTACTTTGAATACTACTGTGTTAGTATTTGTATCATCCTTGTATTTTTTTTTAATCCTCTTCCATATTTTCCATGTTCTTGTCTCTCTCTGCTCCACTAGGGGTAATTGCTTCAGATCTGTATTCCAGTTCACTGTAATTCTCTCACTGTATTTAGTCTGATGTTTAATGTATCCAATGTGTTTTTTCTAATTATGCATCTATTTCTTTGTTTACTTATTTTATCCCAAATAATTTCAAACATATATCAAAGTTGAAAGAATTTTACACTGAACTTAGGTGGTATGCTAACCACTTAAGACTATATCATTAACATTTTACTATGCTTGCTTTATCATTTAGTTGTCCATCTATCTATCTATCCATTATCCCATCTTCTTGTTAGTATATTTCAAAGTAAATCATAGATAGACATCAGTTATACTCCCTCCTAAGTACTTTAGCTCCCCTGGAAAAGGAAATGGCAACCTATTCCAGTATTCTTGCCTGGAGACTTCCATGGACAGAGGAGACGGGTGGGATACGGTACAAACAGTTGGCACGCAAAGAGTTGGCACGACTGGCCAACTAACACTCACACTCAAGTACTTTAGCATGCATATCATTAGAGTTCAATATTTTATAGTTGTTCTTCCACTGTACAATTTATATACAATAAAGCACAAGCTGGAATCAATATTGCCAGGAGAAATATCAATAACTTCAGATATGCAGATGATACCACCCTTATGGCAGAAAGTGAAGAGAACTAAAAAGCCTCTTAATGAAAGTGAAAGAGGAGAGTGAAAAAGTTGGCTTAAAGCTCAACATTCAGAAAACTAAGATCATGGCATCCAGTCCCATCACTTCATGGCAAACAGATGGGGAAATAGTGGCTGACTTTTTTTTTTCTGGGCTCCAAAATCACTGCAGATGGTGAGTGCAGCCATGAAATTAAAAGATGTTTACTCCTTGGAAGGAAAGGTATGACCAACCTAGACAGTATATTAAAAAGCAGAGACATTACTTTGTCAACAAAGGTCTGTCTAGTCAAGGCTATGTTTTTTCCAGTGGTCATGTATGGATGTGAGAGTTGGACTATAAAGAAAGCTGAGCGCTGAAGAATTGATGCTTTTGAACTGTGGTGTTGGAGAAGACTCTTGAGAGTCCCTTGGACTGCAAGGAGATTCAACCAGTCCATCCTAAAGGAGATCAGTTCTGGGTGTTCACTGGAAGGACTGATATTGAAACGGAAACTCCAATACTTCAGCCACCTGATGCGAAGAGCTGACTCATCTGAAAAGACCCTGATGCTGGGAAAGATTGAGGGCAGGAGGAGAAGGGGACGATAGAGGATGAGATGGTTGGATGGCATCACCAACTCAATGGACATGGGTTTGGGTGGGCTCCGGGAGTTGGTGATGGACAGGAAGTCCTGGCAAGCTGTGGTTGATGGTGTCGCCGAGTCGGACATGACTGAGCAACTGTACGGAACTGAAAATACAAAAACCTTATGTGTACACTCATTGAGTTTCTACAAATATGCCATAATGTTTTTGAGATTTATCCATGAGGTTACATGTAACCTCATGGATATATTAACTTTTTTTTAAAAATACTGATTAGTATTACTTTGTATGGTATATGGTAATTAAAAAAAAATAACACCTATTCTCTGATTGATCAGCACCTGCACTGATTTCGGCTTTAGACTGTTATGAATAAAGCACCTATGAATATTTTTGTTACGTCTTTTTGTAGTGATATGCTTTCAGCTTTTTAAGGTAAGATCCAGGTGTGAAACTCCTGGATCATAGGGTAGGTATATGCTTACTTTGATAAGAATCTCCTAGACTTTTTTCTAAAGTGACTGTACCAGTTTACACTCTCAACAATAAAACATGAGAATTCTGAGTATCTTAAAACCCTGCCAACACTGGGGGGAGGTCCTAAAATGGTGGAAGAATAAGACGGGGAGACCACTTTCTCCCCACAAATTCATTGAAAGATCATTTGAACACTGAGAAAATACCACAAAACAACTTCTGAAAGCTGGAGGAGGACACAAGGCACCCAGAAAGGCAGCCCATTGTCCTCGAAAGGAGATGTTTTATCATCGGTGCTGTATGGATGGAGAAGTCTTGAGGCTACTGTAAAAATAAGACTGAAAGCCAGAGGCAGGAGGCTTAAGTCCAAAACTTGAGAAACTAGAAAACTCCTGACTCCAGGGAACATTAATCAGCAAGAGCTCATCCAAAAGCCTCCATACCTACACTGAAAGCAAGCTCCATCCAGGAGCCAACAAGTTTCAGAGCAAGACATACCAAGCTAATTCTTCAACAATGCAGGAACATAGCCCTGAGCACAAAAAAACAGGAGGCCAAAAGTCACACCAAACCCACAGACACCTCAAAACTCACTACTGGACACTTCTTTGCAATCCAAAGAGAAGAGATCCAGCTCCACCTACCAGAACACGGACGCAAGCTTCCCTAACCAGGAAACCTTGAGAAGCCACTCGTCCAACTCCACCCACAGGGAGGAACCTCCACAATAAGAGGAACTGCAAACTTCCAGGATACAGAAAGACCACCCCAAACACAGCAACCTAAATAAGATGAAAAGGCACAGAAATATTCAGCAGGTAAAGGAACATGATAAATGCCCACCAAACCAAACCAAAGAGGAGATAAAGAGTCTACCTGAAAAAGAATTCAGAATAATGATAGTAAAAATGATCCAAAATCTTGAAAACAAAATGGAGTTACAGATAAATAGTCTGGAGGCAAGGATTGAGAAGAGGCAAGAAATATTTAACAAGGACCTAGAAGAAATAAAAAAGTCAATCAGTGCAATAACTGAGATCAAAAGCACTCTGGAGGGAACCAACAGTAGAATAACTGAGGTAGAAGATAGGATAAGTGAGGTGGAAGATAGAATGGTGGAAATAAATGAAGCAGAGAGGAAAAAGAAAAAAGAATTAAAAGAAATGAGGACAACTTCAGAGACCTCTGGGACAATGTTAAATGCCCCAACATTTGAATCATAGGAGTCCCAGAAGAAGAAGACAAAGAGAAAGGCCATGAGAAAATACTTGAGGAGATAATAGTTAAAAACTTCCCTAAAATGGGGAAGGAAATAGCCACCTAGGTCCAAGAAACCCAGAGAGTCCCAAACAGGATAAACCCAAGGCAAAACACCCCAAGACACATATTAATCAAATTAATGAAGATCAAACACAAAGAATAAATATTAAAAGCAGCAAGGGAAGAACAACAAATAACACACAAGGGAATTCCCATAAGGATAACAGATGATCTTTCAATAGAAACTCTTCAAGCCAGAAGGGAATGGCAGGACATAGTTAAAGTGATGAAAGAGAAAAACCTACAACCCAATTATTGTACTCAACAAGGATCTCATTCAAATATGAAGGAGAAATCAAAAGCTTTACAGACAAGAAAAGCTCAGAGAATTCAGCACCACCAAACCAGCTCTTCAACAAATGCTAAAGGATCTTCTCTAGACAGGAAACATAGAAAAAGTTTATAAACTCAAACCCAAAACAACAAAGTAAATGGCAACGGGATCATACTTATCAATAATTACCTTAAATGTAAATGGGTTGAATGCCCCAACCAAAAGACAAAGACTGGCTGAATGGATACAAAAATAAGATCCCTATATATGCTGTCTACAAGAGACCCACGTCAAACCTAGGGACACCTACAGACTGAAAGTGAAGGGCTGGAAAAAGCTATATCATGCAAATGGAGACCAAAAGAAAGCAAGAGTAGCAATACTCATATCAGGTAAAATAGACTTTGAAATAAAGGCAGTGAAAAGAGACAAAGAAGGACACTACATAATGATCAAAGGATCATTCCAAGAAGAAGATATAACAATTTTAAATATATATGCATACAACATAGGAGCACCACAATATGCAAAACACATGCTAACAAGTATGAAAAGGGAAATTAACTAACACAATAATACTTGGAGACTTTAATACCCCACATACACCTATGGATAGATCAAATAAAGAGAAAATCAGCAAGGAAACACAAACTTTAAGTGATACAATGAACCATTTAGACCTAATTGACATTTATAGGACATTTCACCCTAAAACAATGAATTTCACCTTTTTCTCAAGTGCACACGGAACCTTCTCCAGGATATATCACATCCTGGGCCATAAATCTAGCCTTCATTATTTCAAAAAAACTGAAATCATCTCAAGCATCTTTTCTGATCACAATGCAGTAAGATTAGATGTCAACTACAGGAAAAAAAAACTATTAAAAATACAAACATATGGAGGCTAAACAACACACTTCTGAATAACCAAAAATCACAGAAGAAATCAAAATATGCATAGAAACGAATGAAAATGAATACACAACAACCCAAAACCTATGGGATTCAGTAAAAGCAGTGCTAAGGTTCAAAGCAATACAAGCCTACCTCAAGAAACAGAAGAGAAATCAAATAAAAAACCTAACTCTACACCTAAAGCAACTAGAAAAAGAAAAAATAAAGCACTCCAGGGTTAGTAGAAGGAAAGAAATCATAAAAATCAGGGCAGAAATAAACGTAAAAGAAACAAAGAGGACCATAGCCAAAATCAACAAAGCTAAAAGCTGGTTCTTTGAGAAGATAAATATAATAGACAAACCATTAGCCAGACTCATCAAGAAATACAGGGAGAAGAATCAAATCAACAAAATTAGAAATGAAAATGAAGAAATCACAACAGACAACACAGAAATACAAAGGATCATAAGAGATGACTATCAGCAACTATATGCCAATAAAATGGAAAACTTGGAAGAAATGGACAAATTCTTATAAAAGTACAACTTCCCAAAACTGAACCAGGAAGAAATAGAAAATCTTAACAGACCCATCACAAGCACAGAATCGAAACTGTAATCAGAAATTTTCCAACAAACAAAAGCCCACAACCAGACGGCTTCACAGCTGAATTCTACCAAAAATTTAGAGAAGAGCTAACACCTATCCAGACTACATCATTAGAAATGCTGGGCTGGAAGAAGAACAAGCTGGAATCAAGATTGCTGGGAGAAATATCAATAACCTCAGATATGCAGATGACACCATCCTTATGGCAGAAAGTGAAGAGGAACTAAAAGGCCTCTTGATGAAAGTGAAAGTGGACAGTGAAAAAGTTGGCTTGAAGCTCAACATTCAGAAAACTAAGATCATGGCATCTGGTCCCATCACTTCATGGGAAATAGATGGGGAAACAGTGGAAACAGTGTCAGACTTTATTTTTCTGGGCTCCAAAATCACTGTGGATGGTGATTGCAGCCATGAAATTAAAAGACGCTTACTCCTTGGAAGCAAAGTTAAGACCAACCTAGATAGTATATTAAAAAGCAGAGACATTACTTTGCCAACAAAGGTCCATCTAGTCAAGGCTATGGTTTTTCCAGCAGTCATGTATGGATGTGAGAGTTGGACTGTGGAGAAAGCTGAGCACCGAAGAATTGATGGTTTTGAACTGTGGTGTTGGAGAAGACTCTTGAGAGTCCCTTGGACTGCAAGGAGATCTAATCAGTCCACTCTAAAGGAGACCAGTCCTGGGTGTTCTTCGGAAGGAATGATGCTAAAGTTGAAACTCCAGTACTTTAGCCACCTCATGAGAAGTGTTGACTCATTGGAAAAGACTCTGATGCTGGGAGGGATTGAGGGCAGGAGGAGAAGGGGACGACAGAGGATGAGATGGCTGGATGCCGTCACTGACTTGATGGACGTGGGTTTGGGTGAACTGCAGGAGTTGGTGATGGACAGGGAGGCCTGGCGTGCTGTGGTTCATGGGGTCGCAAAGAGTCAGACATGACTGAGTGACTGAACTGAACTGAACACCTATCCTACTCAAACTCTTCCAAAAAACTGCAGAGGAAGGTAAACTTCCAAACTCATTCTATAAGGCCACCATCACCCTAATACCAAAACCAGACAAAGATGCCACAAAAAAAGAAAACTACAGACCAATATCACTGATGAACACAGATGCAAAAATCCTTAACAAAATTCTAGAAAAAAGAATCCAACAACATATTAAAAAGATCATACATCATGACCAAGTGGGCTTTATCCCAGGGATGCAAGGATTCTTCAGTATTTACAAATCAATCAATGTGATACACCACATTAACAAATTGAAAAATAAAAGCCATATGATTATCTCAATAGATGCAGAGAAAGCCTTTGACAATATTCAACATCCATTTATGATAAAAACCCTCCAGAAAGCAGGCATAGAAGGAACATACCTCAACATAATAAAAACCATATATGATAAACCCACAGCAAACATTATCCTCAATGGTGAAAAATTGAAAGCATTTCCCCTAAAGTCAGGAATAAGACAAGGATGCCCACTCTCACTACTAGTATTCAACATAGTTTTGGAAGTTTGAGCCACAGCAATCAGAGAAAAAAAGGAACAAAAGGACTCCAGATTGGAAAAGAGGAAGTAAAACTCTCACTATTTGCAGATGACATGATCCTAGACATAGAAAACCCTAAAGACTCCACCAGAAAATTATTAGAGCTTATCAATGAATATAGTAAAGTTGCAGGATATAAAATTAACACACAGAAATCCTTTGCATTCCTATACATTAACAATGAGAAAACACAAAGAGAAAGTAAGGAAACAATTCCATTCACCATTGCAATGAAAAGAATAAAATACTTAGGAATATATCTACCTAAAGAAACAAAAGACCTATATATAGAAAACTACAAAAACACTGATGAAAGAAATCAAAGATGACACAAATAGATGGAGAAATATACCATGTTTATGGATCGGAAGAATCAATATAGTGAAAATAAGTATACTACCCAAAGCAATCTATGATTCAATGCAATCCCTATCAAGCTACCAATGGTATTTTTCAGAGAACTAGAACAAATAATTTCACAATTTCTATGGAAATACAAAAAACCTCGAATAGCCAAAGCAATCTTGAGAAAGAAGAATGGAACTGGAGTAATCAACCTGCCCAACTTCAGGCTATACTACAAAGCTACAGTCATCAAGACAGTATGGTACTGGCATAAAGACAGAAAGATAGATCAATGGAACAAAATAGAAGGCCCAGAAATAAATCCATGCACCTATGGACACCTTTTCTTTGACAAAGGAGGCAAGAATATACAATGAAGAAAAGACAATCTCTTTAACAAGTGGTGCTGGGAAAACTGGTCAACCACTTGTAAAAGAATGAAACTAGAACACTTTCTAACATCATACACAAAAATGAACTCAAAATGATTTAAAGATCTAAATGTAAGACCAGAAACTATAAAACTCCTAGAGGAGAACATAGGCAAAACACTCTCTGACTTAAATCACAGAAGGATTCTCTATGGCCCACCTCCCAGAGTAATGGAAATAAAAGCAAAAATAAACAAATGGGACTAATTAAACTTAAATGTTTTTGCACAACGAAGGAAACTATAAGCAACGTGAAAAGCCAGCTTTCAGAATGGGAAAAAATAATAGCAAATGAAGCAACTGACAAAGAATTAATCTCAAAAATATACAAGCAACTCCTGCAGCTCAATTCCAGAAAAATAAGCGACCCAATCAAAAAATGGGCCAAAGAACTAAACAGACATTTCTCCAAAGAAGACATACAGATGGCTGACAAACCATGAAAAGATGCTCAATATCACTCATTATCAGAGAAATGCAAATCAAAACCACAATGAGGTACCATCTCATGCCAGTCAGAATGGCTGCTATCAAAAAGTCTAGAAACAATAAATGCTGGAGACGGTGTGGAGAAAAAGGAACCCTCTTACACTATTGGTAGGAATGCAGACTAGTACAGCCACTATGGAGAACAGTGTGGAGATTCCTTAAAAAACTGGAAATAGAACTGCCATACGACCCAGCTATCCCACTGCTGGGCATACACACCAAGGAAACCAGAATTGAAAGAGACATGTGTACTCCAATATTCATTGCAGCACTGTTTACAATAGCCAGGACATGGAAGTAACCTAGATGTCCATCAGCAGACGAATGGATAAGAAAGCTGTGGTACATATACACGATGGAATATTACTCAGCTATTAAAAAGAATGCATTTAAATCAGTTCTAATGAGGTGGATGAAACTGGAGCCTATTACACAGAACGAAGTAAGTCAGAAAGAAAAACACCAATACAGTATATTAACACATAGATATGGAATTTAGAAAGATGGTAATGATGACCCTATATGCAAGACAGCGAAACAGACACAGATGTAAAGAAAAGACTTTTGGACTCTGTGGGAGAAGGTGAGGGTGGGATGATTTGGGAGAATAGCATTGAAACATGTATATTATCATATGTGAAACAGATTGCCAGTCCAGGTTCCATGCATGAGACAGGGTGCTCAGGGCTGGTGCACTGGGATGACCCTGAGGGATGGGATAGGGAGGGAGAGGGGAGGGGGGTTCAGGACGGGGAACACATGTACACCCGTGGAGGATTCATGTCAATGTATGACAAAACCACCACAGTATTGTAAAGTAATTAGCCTACAATTAAAAAAAAAAACCCTGCCAATATTTCGTATTGCCAATCTTTCTAATTTTAGCCATACTGGTGGTATTATAGTATTATCTCATAATGGTCTCAATTTGCATTTCTTAGATGACTGACACTGACTAGTTCATGTTTTTAT
The DNA here is from genome assembly GCF_032452875.1 of Bos javanicus. Lineage (NCBI taxonomy): Eukaryota > Metazoa > Chordata > Mammalia > Artiodactyla > Bovidae > Bos > Bos javanicus. The sequence goes on along the minus strand of NC_083882.1, from coordinate 42,786,447 downwards.
TGACCATTTCCATATCTTACTTTGTGAAGTGTCTGTTTAAGCTGTCCATTTTCAAAAAATGGCTTGCCTTCTTCTTCTTAAGTTGTAGGAGTTCTTGATATAACCATGACATCAGTTCTTTGTCACATATATATTTTGGAATAATTTTTCCTAGTCTTCAATATTCATTTTCTTAATTCTGTCTTTTGATAAGCTTATGTTTTAATTTCTATGAAGTATAATTATGTTTTTTTTTCTTTTTTTGGTTATCACTTTTTGTGACCTAAGAAACTTTTGCCAGTTATAGAAATTATAAGTGGCAAAAGATTCAATTAATAATTTTTTAAAAAAGGAAACTGTTGCTCATTCCCAAGTCATGAAACTATTCCATGCTTTCCCCTAAAACCTTTGTGGTTTTCTATTTTATGTTTATGCATATGCTCTACCTCAATTAATCCTTGTGTCTGATATGAGGTAGAAATTGAGGTTCACTTTCTTCCATATGGATAGTCAGTTTTCCAGCACTATTTGTGGAAAAAATTTTCCTCCCCTGATTGGATTATTTTGGTGCCTTTAACAAATTTCCCATAAATTCAAGTCTAATTTCTGGGTGCCCTTTTCCACTGATCTATTTGACATGTCAGTATTACACTATCTTGATTACTGTGGGTTGATATTAAGTCTTGAAACCAGGTAGGGTGAAGTCCTCCAACTTGTTCTTATTCAAGATTAATTTGGCCACTCTAAGTCTTCAGCATTTCCACATACATTTTGGAATCATCCAGTCAATTTCTAAGAAAAAGTTTGCTGCAATTCTTATTGGAATTGCATTCAGGCTACAGGTTGATTTGTAGAGAACTGACATATTAATGATACTGGGTTTTCCATATCCTTTGATGTTTTACTTTACTGATTACATAATCTAAACTTATCTAGCCCTTTTGTTAGTTTCTTATTATCTGCTTACTTTGTATTCAATCCTTTTATTTAAATATTTTAATTATATATTCAAATTAGATAATTCTAAAATATAATACCTATGAGGTTTTCAATCTGTTTTTGTATGTTTCTGTTAACACTTTCACACTGGCTCATTTCTTTGGTATTTGGTCATTTTAAAATTGTGACTTCACATCTCACTAAAGTTTATCAGTGGGAACCCTGACTGCCTAAATTGGGGCTGATAAATATTTAATAAATTATACAAAAGATTTATATTGTTTCTTCTGGAAGCAACGGTGAGGGGTATACCACTGAAGAGGGATTATTTCATTTTTCTTCCAATGTCCTACCCTGGGGTAAATAAAGCTCTCAGGTTCAACCAGCTCTCTTACAGAAGTCAAGACTTAACTGATTGAGCTCATGTATCTGGTTTCCCCAACTGCTAAGTGCTCAGAATTTGATTTTCCCTACTTATCTTTTTCTTGAGAATAGAGGAGAGGTCTTTTAGAGATTTCCTTTTCTTCTTAGGAAAAACGATATATAAAAATCATGGGTTTTTGCTGTTGCAATTTTCTAAGATCTATTTCTACATTAGTGAGAGGGTCCCTCATACCCTGCAGTTTATTATAAGGCTGGAAATGGAGTACTCCACTGGGTTTTTAAGTTATAATTTACCATTAAAAGATCTTAGCTAAGATCTTACACATAAAAATTATGTATCTGCTAAAACGAAAATAGTTAAATCCATGATATTTTTGAAGAGACATATAGTAATCTCAGTTATAAAAAAAACTAAAATAAGATCAGTTATTTGAGATGAGAAAATACATAGGAATAATCTATAATCTCCATAAACCAGTCCTTTAAAAAATCATCTTGGCACTGAAAGAACATGATAAACAAAATAACCCCTTGGCAGTACTCATGTTCCATTTAATTTTCTCTTGAGGACAGAAACTACAGGATAACTTCATGACAAACAAAAACAACTAAAGTTTTTGAATCACTACCTAAAACTTAGTTCATTTAATGTTTCTATTTTAAAACACCAACACAGATGTTTGGCCTCTCTGCCTTGAAACTCTATGCTTTTGTAAAAAAATGTTCAGAATGTTATGTTAAATCCCCACAAGTATTGTAACAAGAATATAAATATTAATAAATCCCAAGTTGGTAAATAAGTAATTCATTAAAATAAAAGTATCACATATGAACTCATTTATAACCGAAAAGAGCCTCTCTATAATAGAACAAAGACAAGATCTAATTTTATGAAATACTGAATTACAAAACATTAAGAGCTCATTAGTGCAGGTGCATTTGGAAGCAGCAGCAACAACAAACCCAAGCTTCCCCCAACAGAATATGATTATTCCAATGAAAAGGAGTATTTTTCTAGCCCAAGGGTACCTGGCTATTCTGTAATCAATTACTAATTGGTTTATGCTAAAATTAAGTTTAGATAAAGCCTTCTAATTTAGTTCTTCAGTTAATTCAGTTCAGTCGCTCAGTCATGTCCAACTCTTTGCAACCCCATGAACCCAGTTAATTACAGCACATAAAATACAAATGGAAAAAAGCCTCCCAAAATAGTTTTTTCAGTTTTATCACCAGGATATTATCTAAGTTTAGGACTTCTTGTAACCTTGATCTCTTAATCAAATTCTTTTGTTCTCTGTAATGATAGTACCAAAGGAACTGAAACAAAGGAACAGAAGTAGCAAAAGACTTGTGATTTTTATGGCAAATGAATTATGTCTTACTCTTCTCATAAAGTTTCAATAATTCCTTCCTACAAAAATGAGAATACTCTTCTGTTATAAAAAACCCTTGTTATATGTTTTAGATAATTTAATTATGCTTATGTGTATGTGTGTGTTTCAAGCAGAGAAAAGTTTAAATGGAAGTCAAAACTCTTCTAATCTATATATGTCAGAGATAACCATTACTAAGGATTTAGTGTAAATATCCTTCTAGATTTTCATTATAATATACATACCTACATACATATAATTTTAGGTCAAAATAGAATTATATCTACCTTATGTACCCCTGGTGGCTCAGATGGTAAAGAATCTGCCTGCAGTGAGAGAGACCTGGGTTCAATCCCTGGGTTGGGAAGATCTCCTGGAGGAGGGCATGGCAACCCACTCCAATATTCTTGCCTAAGGAATCCCCATGGACAGAGGAGCCTGGTGGGCTACAGTCCATGTAGTCACAAAGAATCAGACATGACTGAGTGACTAAGCACTACCTTATGTATCTTTCTGTGTGCCCACCTGGCAATATGTAACAGAAGTTTTTTCCTATAGGAATATATTATAGTGCTACCTCTTTTATTTTAGTAGCAGAACAGTATTCCAAAGAAGTGTTCTACCATACTTACATTAATTTATATCCAAATGGTAAACATTTAGGATGCTTTCAATTTTTGATATTATAAACTATTATAGCTAGTCTCTTACGCTCTAAAATAAGAATTTATTTCCAGTAGAGGTGAATTATCTCCTATTTTGTTAATTTGCTTTAATAAACCACAAAGTGCTTGTTACCAGATTACATTTTTCATTCTAGCTTTTAAGTTAGAATTTCTGAGAAAGATATTATCTGAAATGCATTTGAAAAGATAAATACACCCTGCAAAAAAATATAACAGTAGTACCCTAAGACATTAATGTGTATAAATTATAAGGAAGACCTTAGCAGACATTTCTCTAAAGAAGACATAGAGATTGCCAAGAGGTACATGAAAAGATGCTCAACATCACTAATTACTAGAGAAATGCAGATCAAAAACTACTACCTCACAGAATGGCCATCATCAAAAAGTCCACAAATAATAAACGCTGGAGAGGATATAAAGAAAAGAGAACCCTCGTGCACTATTGGTAGGAATGTAAATTGATACAACCACTATAGAGAACAGTACAGGGGTTCCTTAAAAAACTAAAAATTGAACTACCATATAATCCACCTGCAATGCAGGAGACCCCAGTTTGATTCCTGGGTCAGCAAGTTACCCGGGAGAAGGGACAGGCTACCCACTCTAGTATTCATGGGCTTCCCTGGTGGCTCAGACGGTGAAGAATCTGACCCGGGAGACCTAGGTTCGATCCCTGGGTTGAAGACTCCCTGGAGGAGGGTGTGGCAACTCACTCTTGCCTGGAGAAACCCTGTGGAAAGAGGAGCCAGGCGGGCTACAGTCCATGGGGTCACAAAGAGTCAGACACAAATGAGCGACTAAGCACAGCACACAGCACCATATAATCCAGCAATCCAAACATTTGCTGCAGCACTATTTACAATAGGGAGGATATGGAAGCAACCTAAATATCCATCAACAGATGAATAGATAAACAAGATGTGGTGCATATAAACAATGGAATATCACTCAGCTATAAAAGGAACAAAATTGGGTCATTTGTACAGGCAGGATGGACCCAGAGTCAGAGTGAAGTTAAGTCAGAATGAGAAACAAATATTGTATATTAACACATATATGTGGAATCTAGAAAAATGGTACAGATGAAACTATCTGCAGAGATGAAGATGTGGAGAATGGAAGTGCGGGCATGGAGTTGGGGGTTGGGCCATGGATGAATTGGGAGATGGGGACTGATGTATGTGCACCGCCATGTGTAAAACAGATAGCTAGTGGGAATTTGTTGTTCCTGTTGTATAATGTAGGGAGCTGAGCTGGGATGATTTAGAGGGGTGGGATGGAGGAGGTGGGAAGGGAGGTCAAGAGGGAGGGGATATATATATATATATATATATATATATATATGAAAACAGATAGCTGATTCACTTTGTAGTACAACACTGTAAAGCAACTGTAACCCAAGGAAAAAAAAATGATACAATTAATACCCATATACATAGGTTAAGAAATAGATTATGAACCGAATAATTCATTCATCATTTGGATTACCCATCATTCATTGCCCTCTATTTTAACCGTACAACTGAAAACTGGCTGAAAAGGGATGACAAAAATATAGACATTAAGTAATATACACTGAATGTTTCAAAGATGACTTCACTTCAGAAAGCTTACTTACAGAACTAGCAAAATAACCTAGTATTTTTCAAGGAAAAAAAAAGGAAGAATAAAAACACTCCTAATATTTATGCTGAGCAATACATAAGTGTTTCTAACAGAAATGCTACAAATATCAGCTCTTCATATTATCAGATGTGGAAGGCTTAAGAACCTGATATATAGTAATTATTGAACTGCCTGGGGGAAAAAAGTATTATTCTCAAATAAGAAGAGAAATCTGAAAGAACTAAAAGTTACCTGTAGAGTACAGTTCATCATCCTTATTATGTAGTCAAACTGCTGATGATCTAATATTGCCCGGTTCTGCTGAACATGTAAACCCAGCTCATCAGTGAGACACTGTCTTGCTGCCTTTCCTTTAAGGGCTCTCAATGCAGCAGGAAGGGTCTGAGGACATAAGAGGCAGACATGAACAAGAGGTTTCACTGGAAAAAAAATAACTTTAAATCATGCTAACTCATGCATATCCTGTAAACCATTTAACAGAGCTATTAGAATTAGAAAAGAGTTGATTTGCTGTTAAGGACAACATGGATTTATAGTGATTTTTTAAATTTGTAAGGCAGCATGAAAATAAACAGGACTAGTTTAAGTGATACATTTAAAAAACATTAAACTTCATTAAAAAAAAAAAACTTATCAAAACTGTGGCCACCAAAATAACTGCTGCTTCAGATTCTGAGTCAAAACCATGGATACTTGACATGTTCTTTCAATAACTGGCCACATCTTCACAGCAAGAATAGAAGGAAAAATTAAAATGACAAGAAGCATGAGTGATTTTATTCTTTTATAGTGATTAGCAACTTAATCACTACTCAGTTTTAATTTATGACTGGGAAATTCTGCAATCCCTTCTATTTCAAAAGTATAATTAAGAAGGAAAAAACTCAGAGCAACAAATAGAAATCTTTAGGTTTACATACTAAAACTCTTCCACTTCCTCACCCACAAGAATGCCTCTTCCAGTTCACCTTTAGAGCCTGAGTTACTTTACATAACGTAGTATTAACAATAGGCTTATTTAACTTTGGAAATGTAAAATGAGAACAAAGGAGCAAATAAGAAGGAAGGAAAAAGACTGAGAGTAGGAGGTCCTAATATTGTTACAAAGGGCACAAGAAACAGCGTGAAAGTTGAAAGCAAGAGAAGCAAAATAAAGTCCCTTTAACACTTCAATCATAAGAAAAAATGGATTCCAAAAAACTCAAAACACAGACTTGAGGGTCATTAAGTGGATAAAAACTTTGTTTCACAAGCTTTACTCGCCCCATGTAATAAATGCTCAGAACTATGACAAGTCACTAAGAAAAGGTGACATTAATTTTTAATATGTTTTATTAAAGAAGGCAAGAAAATGTGCTATTAAAGCACACATTAAAGGCATATTTAAATGAAGATCACAATTTTTATAATTCATTACTTGTTTTAAGTAGATTTTTTGTAATAAATAAAATTATATTGTAAATGTTTTTAAGTCTCTTGATGAAAGTGAAAGGAGAGTGAAAAAGTTGGCTTAAAGGTCAACATTCAGGAAACTAAGATCATGGCATCACTTCATGGCAATTAGATGGGGAAACAGTGTAAACAGTGGCTGACTTTATATTTTTGGGCTCCAAAAATCACTGCAGATGGTGACTGCAGCCATGAAATTAAAAGACGCTTACTCCTTGGAAGGAAAGTTATGACCAACCTAGACAGCACATTAAAAAGCAGAGACATTACTTTGCCAACAAAGGTCTGTCTCGTCAAGGCTATGGTTTTTCAGTAGTCATGTATGGATGTGAGAGTTGGACTATAAAGAAAGCTGAGCACTGAAGAATTGATGCTTTTGAACTGTGCTGTTGGAGAAGACTCTTGAGAGTCCCTTGGACTGCAAGGAGATCCAACCAGTCCATCCTAAAGGAAATCAGTCCTGAGTGTTCATTGAAAGGACTGATGTTGAAGCTGAAACTCCAATACTTTGGCTACCTGATGCAAAGAACTGACTCATTGGAAAAGACCCTGATGCTGGGAAAGACAAGGCAGGAGGAGAAGGAGACAACAGAGGATGAGATGGTTGAATGGCATCACCGACTCAATGGAGATGAGTCTGAGTAAACTCCAGGAGTTGGTGATGGATACGGTGGCCTGCAGTGCTGCTGTCCATGGTGTCGTGAAGAGTTGGACACGACTGAGCGACTGAACTGAACTGACTGAAGTTTCTAAATAATATGCCAAAATAGAATTTAATGAACAATGTTTAAAAGTTTCAGGGGGGGAAATGACTATCAATATTTCGGGCTTGGCTAAGATTTTAAATATTAGACACTATTCATTTAAAATGATAAAAACAATGAAAGAATACTTTATAAAGAAAAGGGATGGAAATAGAGGAGAGGTCAGTTGGCAAGCTAAACACAGAAATCTGAAAGGGACATGATGAATATTGGGAATGATGGCGTTTTATTACCTTTTCAGTCTCCAATGTTTTATTTTCAAATATGAATGAAATGCAGTTTCTAACGACTTCCAATCTCTGTGCACTGTTGAAAACTGTTGTCACTTTATCCATTATTGAAACTATTAAAGGAATATAACACAAATTAAATTCCTTTGGCAATAATAAAAGCAAGGGGAATATTACTATTTACAGTTTATATGACTCTGTTTACATGACAAACACTTAAGCCTTTATTTCCCCCTTGTTACATGACACTGAAGGTACTTCATCACTTTGATTACATTTCTACGTTGTGAAGTGACAGGCTAATCAATAGCTTACTGAGGATAATTTCACAGGATAGATGCTAATACTGTACTTAACTCTTACACAAATTAATTCACGTTGCACAGTAAAATTTTATTAAGCAAAGATAAGCATCTCTTTTTTTAACCGTTAGTTGTAAACAAACAGACAAGAAATGTGTCAGGTACAAGATCATGACCAACACAGCTAACGCTCATATATAGAGGACTGACTACTAACAGGAAAAGAAGCTGATATTTCTAACATATTACCAAAGAAAAACCACATACCACTAAAAATTAGGTTCTAAAAATCTGAGTATAGGTGACCTGAAGAAGCACTGCACACAAACAAAAGTGATTATGGCCGAACAACTGCTTTACAAATCTGGGAGAGTCACTTTTCGGTTCTGTGAACTTAGTACCTATCAACTTCACAAGATTGGATAATTCTAGTGTACTACATAAGCTAAAATTACTTAAATGTAACTTATTAAAAGAATACTAGAAGATAGAAATTAAATCAGTATTCATTAAATAAATATCATTTGTACAAATCAGGTAGTAGCTATAATTCTTAAGCCTTATATTTTATGATTGCTCTTACCTAACAAGAAAAACCATAATACCATACTCTTGGCCTTCCTTTCATTTCATCAATATGAACTTTTACATTCTTAAAACAAGTTTTTAAACTTAAAAATTTTGAAATAATCATGAGCTTACACAGAGTTACAAATTAGTACAGAGAAGATCCATGTACTTCACACCCAACTTCCCCAAATGGTGGTATCTTACCTAACTATAGTGCTTTATCAGAATCAGGAAATCAATCTTACTTGGTTTTTACTAGTTCTCTTGAAATCATTTAAAATTATGTAACAGTAATGACCATGATGGTAAAATAGATTATTTCATATGACTTTCTCTGTCTGAAATGTGCATTCTTTATTTTGTACTCTGGAGCTTCCCACATGTGGAGGTCTGTGGCATAGATAGAAACTGAAATTGATCTGTATTTAGAGTAGAAAATGTCTTAGTCTCCAAGTAAGACCACATACTTTAGAGAGCAACAATAAATTTTTAGTTCTAAAATTTCTTTCATAGCATTGTAAATTTTCTTTAGGATGAACCATTAAAAATCCCACCTTTTAAAATAATGAATCTGTTTACCATCTGGAAATTATTACTTTCCTTTGGAGACTATGACTTAGTTCATTCCCAGGACAAAGTTCTTCACTTAGAGTTTGATATATCAGGGATTGGCCAAATCCTCAGCTGCAGCATTCTAATACTAGCTTTCTAACAGTTGACAACAACTCTGGTTTATGGGTATTCGACTTTTCAGGTCTTCCTTCTTAAGGTTTTGGCTTTCAAATGCTATTTTTAGCAGTTCATCATCATTCTGGCACCTCTGAAGAATAGCTGGAAAGTAATTACCTTCTCAAAATGTGAATGGTTCTTAAAGTGACATAGCAATTGTACACTCATATTAAGTGGGTATCATGTAAGATGAAACACTCATACTTTTAAAACTTTAATGCAATGAAAATCCTGATTCTGATCAATTTAAACAAATCAGAAATTGGACAGAGGTCCCTGCATTCATCTTTCACTCATTCATTCATCATTCTTTCATCTGTTTGTTTATTCATTCATTTTGGTTTTATAGGCAGTCCATGCAGGGACAAATACTGAGTCATATGTATTTCTCTCACTGACTACAATGAGAGATCCCATATGCATATAAAAAATTTGATGTTGACTGAAAATGAAGAAAGTAAAGAGATTATACAAAAATAATACTGAGACAAGGCTACAATTCAAGCAGATAAAATTTTAAACCAACTTCATGTGTGTACTTAAAGAAAGCATTCAACTAAGTTATGAATATTAAACTTACAAGATGAAACCCTTCAAAAAGTAACTACCCTAACACATTGGCTTCTCTATTTTCTTCTCCATGTGAAAGTATGATCAACACTTAAGTATAAGCTGGTATTATGTAGGGAAATTACAGCAAATTAGTATTATTAAGTAAATAATAAGTAATATTCACATTACTATATAATATCCCTGACCAGGGATCAAAGCTGGGCCCCCTGCATTGGGAGCATGGAGTCTTAGCCACTGGATCACCAGGGAAGTCCCTGTGTCTTATATCTTGATTAAAAGTTTACCTTAAAACAAACAAATGGATAAATACATACCAACAGGTGGACCTGCAGGCACAACACATTTCTTTTCCACTCTTGAAGCAGGAGGTGCATTCTGATTCTTAGCAAGATTTTCCTGTATTAATTCCTGTACCCGAGTTTCATTAATTTTGGGGAAAGGAAGAATATGAACTCGCAAGTGGGATCCTTCTGTTGGGCGTGGAACTTTCTGAAATGCCATATGAGGGTTTGGATTCTCCTGCAATATTAAACATAGGTAAGATTATTCAAAAGTTAAAATAACAATGGCAGATTGTTGGCCAGAGGGACAGAAACTGAAATCAGACAGGTGAGAGATTGTACATATATTCAGATATATGCCATAAAATACAGAGTCCTGGAATACATGAGCTACCAGCAGCATCTGATATAGCTGATCAATCACTCTTTTCCTCTTCAACACACACTTTCTTCACTTGGTTTGTAAATTTCTTGCTACATCTTTGTCTATTTTTTATCTCCTTAATCTCTTAATTATGTGACTACCCCAGGGCTCAGACCACAGGCCTCTTTTCCATTTACATTTACTTCCTTGGTGATAACTTACAGTCTCGTATTTTTAACTACAAGAACACCAATGATTCACAAATTTTGGTCTCCAAATAAGTGTCCTCCTGAACTCCATATCCATATATTCAACAATGCGCAAATACTGTTTCCACTTGGATTTAAAATAACATCTCAAATATATGTTCAAAACGAGAACTTAGTATTCACCTCCTCCAAAACTGCTATCTACAGTCTTCCTCACTTCAGTACATAGCATATTTATTTCTTCTGATCACTTCAGTGAAAAACTTAGAGTAATCATTAATGCCTTTCTCTAATACCCCATTATCCATTCCTGGGCAAACCTTTAACTTGTGTCTTTAAACTATGTCTATAACCTGACCACTTTTCAATACATCTTGGTTTAAGTCAGCATCTCTTTCATATTGCTAAGAACAGTCTCCTAATCTGTCTCCCTGCTCCACCCTTGCTCCCACTTTCACTCTATTTTTAATACTGCAGACAGAGTGATCTAGTTAAAGCATGTCAAATTATTATCTACTTGTTCATAATGAGTGGGACACGATGTTGAACACATATCAGGACTGTATTAGTTAAATTAATTGTGTCAGCTAATATTTTCATAGACCCTAGGAGTTGGCATGGAGTTTTATCCAGCCACTACTTATGTAGAATTATATTTCAAATACTACAGGCAGAGTGGAATCCATACTTTTTACAAAGTTCCATCTGAAAGGCTGCTGTACAATCATTCTTAGGCCAACTCTTGCATTTACCATTCAGTGAAACCAGAAAGTTTCTTTTTCCTTCTGAACCTGCATTATTTATGTTGTACATTAAGCTCAATATTGCCCTACATATTCTCTGGACAGTTAAAATGGCCAACCAGCATCATCTACCAGAGCTGCTCCCCACAATTCTTTCTGATTATTTGGCCCAGACCCAGATAAAGGAAAGGCAGGAGCAGAGTAGAAGATAAAGGGAGCATGTCAGTAACAGAGTGGAAATAATACTCCTTTAAGTGTCCGAAAGCCTGGGTTCTAGTTTTTGCTCTACTCATTATGTGATACTGGATAAACAACTTTGCTAAGTCTATAAAGGCATGCCTTGTTTTCTTGCACTTCACTTTACTGAGCTTCATCAGTTCAGTTCAGTCGCTTAGTCGTGTCTGACTCTTTGCGACCCCATGGACTGCAGCACGCCAGGCTTCCCTGTCCATCACCAACTCCCGAAGTTTACTCAAATTCATGTCCATTGAGCCATCCAACCATCTCATCCTCTTCGTCCCCTTCTCCTCCCGCCTTCAATCTTTACCAGCATCAGGGTCTTTTCAAAAGAGTCAGTTCTTTGCATCAGGTGGCCAAAGTATTGGAGTTTCAGCTTCAGCATCTGAGCTTCACAGTTACTATCTTTTTCACAAATTGAAGGTTTGTGACAACCCTATATCGAACAAGTCTATTAGCACCATTTTTTTCCAACAGCATTTGTTCACTTTGTGTTTCTGTCATGTTTTGGTAATTCTCATAATATTTCAAATTTTTTCATTATTATATTTGTTAAGGTGATCTGTGGTCAGGGACCTTTGATGTTATTATTGCAAAAAGATTATGACTTACTGAAGGCTCACATGATGGTTAGCACTTATTTTTTTAACAAAAATAGTATTTTTAAATTAAGGCACATACATTGTTTCTTTTAGACACAAATACTATTGCACACAACAGACTACAGTATAGTGTAAACACAACTTTTATATACACTGGGAAACAAAAAAATTCACAAGACTCACTTTATTGTTATACTTGCTTTTCTTCAACTCACAATATTTCCAAGTGCCTATACTTACACTTCTCTTAAAAGATTCCTGAGCTGGTGAAATCAGATCAAAAACTTGTTCCTGCCAAAGTAGCCCTCGTATACACTTTGTATTCCCCCTAATATACAAAGATACATTAGCAAAGACAGAAAAAAATAAATTCCTAAGCCAAGTCTTCACAATCACCACTATCTAAACTATATGCTGAAAAAACTGTTCTAAAATTACACCAGATTAACACCAATATCACTGGTCTGGAGTTTCTGAAACTGCCCTTTCCAAAAGCAGTATGTTTGTTCTCTGTTCTTTAAACACAATATCTAAGATACTTTATCTTCTCAAAAATTATAAATATACATTTTCTAAAACTCATTGGACAGATAATTCTTTCAGGCTGGGGAGGTAATTCATGTGAATTTTGAGTTTTAAGTCATTTAAAGTATATTTGTCACTATTTCTGTTTCTATATACACTATTTTCTTTATAATAAAGTTAAAACTAAATATATTTCCTATGATGTAAATAATATTTATTACAGTGAATTTTAAAACATGGAAAAATAAAAGTAGAAAAGAAATCTTCTTAGTGATGATAGTATTTTTCCTAACATATTTTATCTCTCTCTCTCACTACATATTCTTCTTATTCCAAAAATAACTTAAAGTGGTTTACAAAAATAAAGATACACATATTGATTGCTTCTAGTCAAAAATTCGGTAATGTTACAGGTTCATTCTAAACTGCATAAGCAAGACTGAAGATCTAAAAATAGTCAAGGGAATTCTGAAGAACAGTAAATGGAGAAGTCAAACTCTCCAGATTATAAAACTTATATAAAACTTTAATAATTAATACAGTATGGTAACTAGTATCACTGAGGGTTAAAGGGCTCATGAAATCAAGAAGCCCAGAAACAGGACTATAAGTGAAAATGTGATAGAGATGGGAGGCACTGTAATTCAGAAGGAAAAGTTAAAACAGTTCAGTGAAAGAGAGTAATACAACCAAGTATTTTTAGCTCATGGTCTCTGATGTCAGACTGCCTGGATCAAATCCTAGCTTAGCCACTCACTAGTAGTGTGACCTAGTGTAGTATCAATTCTCTTACTACTTGTGTTTTAGTTCCCTCATCTGTAAGGAAGATAATAATACAATACCTACTTCATAAGGTTCTTGTGAGAGTGGAACAAATTATTATAGGAAAGCTTTATAACATACACACACATATTTCCCCTGAACAAATCTAAAGCTCTTTTCCAAAAGTCTAGAGTATATTCATCTGAAAAATGTTCAGTCATTGCATATTCTATGGCATGACACCAAGCTTCTAAAACTAAAACCCCACTTCTTTTTCCATCGTATCATCCATCTATTCCCATATATTCCCATCATATCACCAGCTACTTATATTTTTAACAACAATAGTATTCAATAAGGGTTTAAATATAAATCACTTATTAGAGAAAATATATAGCTATTCGTCACTAACAGTGTTTTTCTTCTCATAACCAAATCCATACACAATTTAGAACAATAAGCATCTAAAACAAAAATAACTTTAAAACAAAGTTCATATTCTTCAGTTGTACAGATAAGTCTTCATAAAATTCAAATTATGGGTTAAAGTTACTGAATAATAATATATTTAACTGTTTTTAGAAAATTCAAGAAAGGCTCATGCCCCAAGATCTAGTATTGAACACTATTTGGTTTTCCGGCTGCCGTATCTGTACACTGCTGCCCTCTAACGGGCAGTATGGTAATTATAAAGGACTACATTCACCACCTCGCACCCAACTTGGTTGTATAATGACTTCTGAGAAGACAGCAGAAATGAGAGACATTTTAAGGCTGGTTGAACTCCGCATGTTCTTGGAAACATGTGATCTTATTTATAACTCCAAATGAATTTAGAACAATCCCTTGAAGACTACTGAGCTCATTAAAAACCGCAGACCAATTTCATTGTTTAATCACCATGTTGAAATAAGAAAATGCATTATTTTCCAATAGAACAAAAGAAGCAGCCAAATGGTCAACTCTGATTTTCGAGAAGTGCAAATATTAAGTAATAACTAAGGATTTAGACAACCACATACTTAAGGTGAACATAATTCTGTCCAAAGCAACACGTTGGCAAAATGTACTATTGTTTAGAGGAAATTTTAAAGTTGGATAATGATTTTCAAGAAATGAGCTCTGTAATCCTGCTTTTAGAGAATACTCTATCAATGGGAAGCACAATGATTTTCTCAGACTTGAGAAACTGACACATAAACCATCTGGTCTGGAAACATGGATTTTTCTTTTGGCAAACTAAATGAGAATATGCCTAGGGCTTACAGAAAACAAGGCTGAGAAAGCATTTCAAATAAAAGCAAAACAAAAAAAAAAGGCCCAAACTCTACTGGAAATTCAAAGTAGGCACATTGGGGAAAAAAACTTCTTCCACACTGGTCTCAACAATGAATGATAAATCAATGTGTCTCTATCAGAGGCTACCAAGTTTCCCATATTAGTTTAGGTATTTAATAATTATTTAATGTGCACCAATCATATCTACAGCTGTTATACAAATTCTTAAAAATCCATTCAAATACAGCCAAAACAAAACTATCATTGGACTGAATTGCTAAACACTGACAAAATGGACTTTTTGGACTTGCCTCACTGTGAACACATTTGCTAGAATGAAACATCCTCAATTTTCCATCTCACAGAATTAATTAACAGAATTAATATCTCATCCTGAATACAAAGAAATCTGGTGTATGACTTTAATATTTGAAGTGCTGGCTGCCCTAATTCAAGGTTTATTGACCTTGACACTATTGACATTTTGAGCTAGATAATTCTTGTTTGGCAGTGAGGGGTGGGGAAAAGTGGGTGTCTTGTATATTGTAAAATGTTCAGAAGCATCGTTGGCCTCTAACTAACTATATGCCAGTAGTATACTCTCTGGTTTTGACTACCGAAAAATGTCTCCAGACACTGCCAAATTTCTAGGGGAACAGTTTGCCCTTGTTAGAACAACTGCTCTATTCATGACTCTAGAATGGAGGCTGCGTGTTCTAAGACATGTATCCTTTTTACAAATACCAAAAGAGCACAAGTGACTAGCTAAGAGACTTAATACTCTCACACAGCTGCTGGCATGCAAATTAAAGCCATAAAAGATAAAACTACAAACCTATTAAAATGGCTAAAATTAAAACAACTGAGTACACCAAGTGTTGGTGAAGATGCAAAGCAAACAGAACTCTCATATATTACTGGTGGGAATGCAAAATTGTATAGACTCTTAAGAAAACAGCCTGGAAGTTTTTTATAGAGTTATCATCTTGTTACCACTGTTCTAGCAGTCTATTCCTAATTACTCACTCAAGAGAAATAAATATGTTCACATAAAACCTGTCAGATTGATTATATTCTTTGCAGCCAAAGATGGAGAAACTCTATACTGTCAGCAAAAACAAGACCTGAGACTAACTGTGTCTCAGATCATGAGACATCCTTACTGAAAAATTCAGACTTAAAGAAAGTAGGGAAAACACTAGACCATTCAGGTATGACCCAAATCAAATCCCTTATGATCTTACAGTGGAGGTGACAAATCGATTCAAGGGATTATATTTTGTAGACAGACTGCCTGAAGAACTATGGACAGAAGTCCGTAACACTGTATAGGAGGCAGTGACCAAAACCACCCCAAAGAAAAAGAAATCCAAGAACACAAAATGGTTGTCTGAGAAAACTTTACAAATAGCTAAGAAAAGAAGAGATGTGAAAAGTAAAGGAGAAAGGGAAAGATATAAGCAACCGAATGCAGAGTTTCAAAGAATAACAATGAGAGGTAAGAGAGCCTTCTTAAATGAACAATGCAAAGAAATAGAGGAAAATGATAGAATGGGAAAGACTAGAGATCTCCTCAAGAAAACTGGAGATACCAAGGGAACATTTCATGCAAAAGATGGGCACAATAAAGGACAGAAATGGCAAGCACCTAACAGAAGTAGAAAAGATTAAGGAGAGGTGGCAAGAATATACAGAAGAACTGTACAAAAAAGGTCTTAAACTGCCCAGGAGAAACACAATGATGTGGTCACTCTCATCTAGAGTGGGGTGTGAAGTCAAGTCGGCCTTATGAAGCATTACTAAGAACAAAGTTGGTGAAGGTGATGGAATTCCTGCTGAGCTATTTCAAATCCTAAAAGATGCTGCTGTAAAAGTGCTGCACTCAATATGCCAGCAAATTTGGAAAACTCAACAGTGGCCACAGGACAGGAAAAGGTCAATTTTCAATCCAATCCCAAAGTAAGGCAATGCCAAAGAATGTTCAAACTACCACAGGATTGTATTCATTTCACATGCTAGCAAGGTCATGCTCAAAATCTTTCAAGCTAGGCTTCAACAGTATGTGAACTGAGAACTTCCAGATGTACAAGCTGGATTTAGAAAAGGCAGAGGAACCAGAGATCAAATTACCAACATCAGCTGGATCATAGAAAAAGCAAGAGAATTCCAGAAAAATATCTACTTCTGCTTCATTGACTATGCTAAAGCCTTTGAGTCTGTAGATCACAACAAACTGTGGAAAATTCTTAAAGAGGTGGGAATACCAGACCACCTTACCTGCTTCCTGAGAAAGCAGGTATGCAGGTCATACCTGTATGCAGATCAAAAAGCAACAGTTAGAACAGGATATGGAACAATGGAGTGGTTCAAAAATGAGAGAGAAGTACGTCAAGACTGTGTATTATCACCCTGCTTATTTAACTTATATATAGAGTACATCATGCAAAAAGCCAGGCGTGATGACTCACAAGCTGGAATCAAAATTGCCAGGAGAAATATCAACAATTTCAGATATGCAGAGGATACCACCCTAATGGCAGAAAGCAAAGAGGAACTAAAGAGCATATTGATGAGGCTGAAAGAGAAGAGTGAAAAAGCTGGCTTAAAACTCAACATTCAAAAACTAAGATCATGGCATCCGGTCCCATCACTTCATGGCAACTAGATGGGGAAAAGTAGAAACAGTGGCAGATTTTATTTGCTTGGGCTCCAGAATCACTGCAGATGGTGACTCCAGCCATGAAATTAAAATACGCCTGCTCCTTGGATGAAAAGCTATGACAAGCTAGACAGCATATTAAAAAGCAAAGACATCACTTTGCTAACAATAGTCTGAGAGTCAAGGGCAAGATTTTTCCAGTAGTCACGTATAGATGTGAAAGTTGTACCATAAAGAAGGATAAACAAAGAACTGATGCTTTTCAATTATGGTTCTGGAGAAGACTCTTGAGAGTTCCTTGGACAGCAAGGAGATCAAACCAGTCAATCCTAAAGGAAATCAACTCTGAATATTCATTGGAAGGACTGATGCTGAAGCTCCAATAATTTGGAGTCCAATACTTTGGCCACCTGATGCGAAGAGCTGACTGACTGATAAAGACCCTGATGCTGGGAAAGATTGAGGGTAGGAGGAGAAGGGGGTGACAGAAGATGAGATGGTTGGATGGCCATCACCGACTCAATGGACATGAGTCTGAGCAAACTCTGGGAGATACTGAAGGACAGGAAAGCCTGGCATGCTACAGTCCATGGGGTTGCAAATAGCTGGACATGGCTTAGTGATTGAACAACAAAAATCTTTGAACATGTTTAGTGTGGTTTTACTCACAACTGCCAAAATTTTCCTTCATTTGCTTAACAGATAAATAAAACTCTGATTAGCCATAAAATGGAGTAGTGCTCAACAATAAAAGGGACTGATTCATGCAGTGACAGGAATGAGTGTGAAATGCCTTATGCAAAGAGAAACCAAACTCAAAAATCTACATAATGATACTATGAAAAAGGCAAAAACTAACTACAAAGACAGAAAACAGATCAGCTGTCAAGAGTCTGAAGTGAGAGAAGGATGTGACTGTATCGGAGTAGTAACAAAATCTGGGGGAAGATAGAAATGTTCGATGCCCTTAGTGTTGTGGTGATTGCATAACTAGATTCATTTGTCACAATCTACTTAATTGTACATTAAAAATGGTAAATTTTACTATAGGTAAATTATATCATAGTAGATCTGACTTAAAAATGAACAAACAAATAGGATGGAAGAAGGAATTTGATTTTTATGCTTTGGGTTGAGGGCCTCATTTTATCATAACAATCTAAGTGTTTATGTTTTAACTTTGATGATTGCAATATTTTACTTCTTTCCTATAAAAACAACAATAAGAAATCCCTTTATTCACAGTTGCCAAAGAGTACAAATATCATCAGTTTAGATCAAATGTGCCTAGTAGTAAAATTAACTTTCTGCAGAAATGTAAAGGAAACAGACCTAATCGATTTAGAATGGCTATTCCTGCATTTGGGCTTTCTTTTCTCATTAGAATTTTCAAACCTATCTGTTTCAATGCTGGGCAATGAAATACCTATTAAACACAAATAGAAATCTCATATTATAAGAAAGTCCAAGTCCTCTCATTTTTCCTTTAATTTTTAAGAAAACAGACAAATGACACAATCTAGCAAATGATTATGTACTACCACAGGTGCAAAACAAATAGAAAAACTGCACTGTGTAAAACAGCAAAACACATGTCCAAATGATTGCTTGATGCCTCGGAATGGATGCTGATAAAGTGCTTGTTCTGGATTATTTTAATACTCTCATTTTGCATTCAGCTAGTTGATTATTATAAATGTATACTAAGACTCATAGAGAAAGAGCAGTGCAGGAGTTAAATATGCTGTCATCAAAGATGACAAATATGCAGACATCAAAGATTCTGAAAACCAAAATAGGCAGTCACAGTATCATCAACTGGGCATGGAAAGAAAAACTCTACCAATATATGGCCAATGAAAATGTTCATGGTATAACTTTGCCAACACTTACACATTTGTCTCTAATGGATTTATTTGTTTTCCTTCTTCATTCCACCTCCCCTTTCCCCTCCCAAACTCACCAGAAACTTTTATTTAAGAAGCTCCAGAAAGTTAAAAGAGCAGCTACACCCAGCAATTCATCCTTCTCACATCTACTCACATTCCTGCTCTCTGAATAGCACAATAAAGGAGTGGTGATAAGAAAGTGAACAATTAAGGTTCGTATCTGAGGTACTTCAAAGGGAAGTAAAACAGAGAGGCTAGATACACATACCAGACTTCAGTGCAATCAAGTATTTACAAACAACGGAGTGGAATAACCAGGTTTCAATTCTAACCCAATACTAAGGAAACAGTCAAATTATATGGTTGGCTTTTGCTTACCAAAAGGGAATTTTAGAAGTGTGATGATTAAAAAAAAAAATGACTAGTTAAAAATAGAACCATCTGGATTATTTTCCTTGCATTGAGACCATCCTTCCTCCCTCCCCTCAGCTTCCTGTACAACCCAAGAAAGTAACTTTAGCATCCTGACTGCTTTTTAACTTTAAGTATTTATTTTAGGAATGTTAGGACCATCAAGAACTTTAGAATCACAGAACTAAAAGGAATCTCATAAAGTCTGCTGACAGTCCACTGGGATATTCTCAAATACTCATTCATCATATACGTGTATCCTCTTCTCAAGGATATTAGTGGAATCTTGTACCTAGAAAATGCCTGGAACTAGTACGTGCCTAATATACATACTGAATGAGTAGATTTGATTAAATTAAATGGAACAGAATTAGACTGTGGAGGGGGAAAAGCTCAATAAGTTCTCAAGAAATGAGAGAACATCTGAAGAGCGATATCCATATCTTACCTAATAATACAATCCCTCATGATGATCGCCTTACTAGTGTCCGATAAGATGCAAGCTGTTTGTGTTTTACATCCACTCTCAAGAATGTGTAATTGCTAGATACTTATTTCACTTCAGTTTTCAGTTTTGTGTTGGTTTAGTTTAAGTTGGACTTCCCTGGTGGCTCAGACGGTAAAGCATCTGTCTACAATGTGAGAGATCTGGGTTCGATCCCTGGGTTGGGAAGATTCCCTGGAGAAGGAAGTGGTAACCCACTCCAGTACTCTTGCCTTGAAAATCCCATGGATGGAGGAACTTGGTGCAGGCTACTATCCATGGGGTTGCAAAGAGTCGGGCACGACTGAGCGACTTCACTTTCACTTTAGTGTAATTAGGTATCATTAAGTTATAGATTAAATTTACATTATCATTATATATTTAAGTGACTTTGTTTTTGCATTATAATGGCTTGGCACATGCCCTTGCATACAACGCATACTCAGTCCTGTGATAGAGACAAACCTGTGTCGGAACAGAGCTCTGGTCACTTACTGGCTATAGAATTTTGCAGTTCTGGAATAATCTTGTAAAAACTTAAGAAATAAACATTCAGTTATTAAAGAGATCAGTCCCAGAGTCTCAAACATTGTTTCCCATTTAATGTTTTGCTATTCTCTGAAATCCATAAATAAATCACTCCTAGTGAGCAAAGAAAAAAACTTTCTATCTTCAATTTCCTAACATAACGACATCTGCCCTATCTATCTCAAAGGGCTATTTACAAGACGAAATGAGAAAATACATTAAAGGGCTTTATAAAGAAAAAAGTATACAGTCAACCATTGGAAGTACCACTACTTGTCCAACTGGAGATGAGTCAGCCTAGTGGGAGTGAAAGAACATAGTCTTAGGTATTGTAGAGATGAAAATTCCTGAATTTAAAAAATCTGGATTCAATCACTTAATAACCATTTAATAACCACAGGATCATGAATCAATTATTCCCAGTAAAATGGGGATAATGACACCTATCTTACATTGTAAAGATTAGAGATAATGTATGTAAAGTGCTTAATCCCATGCCTGGCACGTTGTGCTAAACACTCAGTATTTATTCTTATTACAATAGGTCAACAGAATTTTCTCACATGAGCACCCTACACATTAGTTCTATACAGTCACCATAAATGGTAAAGCCAAGCACAGAACACAAGTTTGCCTTCTGATAGAACTCTTTTTTAAGTTTTAGCATATTGAACAAGAAACATATTGGACACAATTTTATCATATTGGACACAATTATAAATGTGAAATTTAGGATATCAGTCCAAGGGATAAGTTTTAAAATAACTTCAGAAATAAAATTTATAAATAATTGAATAATCATGAAACAGAGAAACACAGTTTAGTATCCTGCTTTTATCCAACTGGTTCTTAGATTTCGAAAGGATGTTACAACCCACTGATTAATGACCCAACATCCAAAAAGACCCACCTATTCAAATATGAAGTTAATTAAGCAATACCACACGCTAGTAAAGTAATGCTTAAAATTCTCCAAGCCAGGCTTCAGCAGTATGTGAACTGTGAACTTTCAGATGTTCAAACTGGTTTTAGAAAAGGCAGAGGAACCAGAGATCAAATCGTCAACATCCACTGGATCATCGAAAAAGTAAGAGAGTTCCAGAAAAACATCTATTTCTGCTTTATTGACTATGCCAAAGCCTTTGACTGTGTGGATCACAATAAACTGTGGAAAATTCTGAAAGAGATGGGACTACCACACTACCTGACCTGCTTCTTGAGAAACCTATATGCAGGTCAGGAAACAACAGTTAGAACTGGACATGGAACAGACTGGTTCCAAATAGGAAAAGGAATACATCAAGGCTGTATACTGTCACCCTGCTTATTTAACTTATATGCAGAGTACATCATAAGAAACGCTGGGCTGGAAGAAGCACAAGCTGGAATCAAGATTGCCGGGAGAAATATCAATAACCTCAGATATGCAGAGAACTAAAGAGCCTCTTGATGAAAGTGAAAGAGGAGAGTGAAAAGGCTGGCTTAAAGCTCAACATTCAGAAAACTAAGATCATGGCATCCGGTCCCATCACTGGCAAACAGATGGGGAAACAGTGGAAACAGTGGCTAACTTTATTTTTCTGGGCTCCAAAATCACTGCAGATGGTGGTTGCAGCCAGGAAATTAAAAGATGCTTACTCCTTGGAAGGAAAGTTATGACCAACCTAGAAAGCATATTAAAAAGCAGAGACATTACTTTGCTAAAAAAGGGCCATCTAGTCAAGGTTATGGTTTTTCCAGAGGTCACGTATGGAAGTGAGAGTTGGACTATAAAGAAATCTGAGTGCTAAAGAATTGATGCTTTGGAACTGTGGTGCTGGAGAAGACTCTTGAGAGTCCCTTGGACTGCAAAGGAGATTCAACCAGTCCATCCTAAAGGAGATGAGTCCTGGGTGTTCATTGGAAGGACTGATGTTGAAGCTGGAACTCCAGTACTTTGGTCACCTGATGCGAAGAGCTGACTCACTTGAAAAGACCCTGATGCTGGGAAAGATTGAGGGCAGGAGGAGAAGGGGACAACAGAGGATGAGATGGTTGGATAGCATCACCGACTCAACGGACATGGGTTTGGATGGACTCTGGGAGTTGGTGATGGACAGGGAGGCCTGGCGTGCTGCAGTTCATGGGGTCACAAAGAGTCGGACATGACTGAGCGACTGAACTGAACTGAAGCAATATTAGGATACTGATCCCAAATCCTTCTTAACTATATTTTCTTTAAGATACATCTCCCCTCAACTTTACACTGGAAGACAATACTTCTCATTTATTTTCCTTTTTTTAGTAAAAAGATTCAACCCTGAAAATCTTCGCATGCAGGAGAAATAAGCCAGTATCCACATTAGCCAGTATCCACTTTTCTGTGTGCATCTTCTCTTCTCTCCTGGTATCCAAATACAGACTTGAACACATTCCAGTCTTTAACTTACTGCGTTTCTTTATCAGGGAATACTTTCACCCTTGAGTTTGTATGGAACCTGACAGTTTTCTTTCTTTAAGCTTTTCATTCCTGTATATTCAAAGCAATGCACCTCGAAGTTTTTCACAATACAGTGGACAGTCACTGTACCAAGCTAAAGCAGAATACATCGGTCAAATCTGTCCCAGGTAGTTGTGGTCTCCATGAGTCTAATTGTTACATCTCAAAAATATTCAATATGCTCTTAAGAAGACAGAGATCCAAATGAAAATCACAATGAAGGCAAATGATAAACTGGAAAACTGGGACTAATATGTTTTCATAATGTATCAATTGACAGGAAAATCACTTTGAAAAATGAGGTCTATTTTGATGCACAGTACCAACTTTAATATTTTGGAACTCATAGTCTCAAGGGTTTTAAATCAGATCAAAAAAGATCATCACTAGGAATATGAAGCTTTTGAATTTTTCAAAGAAAATACTTTATTAATACTTTTAAAATTAATGACTATCTACATAAATATACTTACGTACATTTTTAAATAGTTGCTCAGCAAGTTCTCTGACATGCTTTATCATCTTCATTGGGTTATTTTCTTCAACTTTAATTCGCTCTACTTCAAAAGCTACCACCTTGGAAAAAGAATCAAATGATAAAGTATCAACTGTAAAATATGCTGAATTAGCAAACCATGTGATAATTTCACACAATTTGCAAACTAAAAAGCATACAATATGTATATTATTATTAAAACAAAGTATTTTATATTTTTACTGGGTTTCACTTCTATTCTAGAGTTAATCAAGTCCTTGAATGTTCTGGTGGTCTCTCTCTCTGATGATTCAGGTCCTGTTTTTTCTTGGGAAAGTCATTATTTTTGGAACTCAATGAGATTCTCTCATTCTGCAGGCCTCGCTCAAAGAATTCTCTCACTCAGAGAATTTCAGACAGTCAGAAAGTCTCCAAACATTTCCCTAACTCACAAAATATGAAGTAAATGTTCAAGTTGGGTCACTCTAGTCCTAGTTCTGCTAACAGCGTGATTTGAAACAAGTCACTAAGACTCCTGAAATGCAGTTTTTTCATCTCTAAAATAAGATTAAGAACAAGATGACCTTAAGGCTCCTTCTAGTTCTCAAATTATAGAACATCTGATCCATTTCCTTACCAACTGATTTACTGGAAGAACCATGTTAGTGTGTACACTTGGAGTGGAGCAAAGAGTATTGACAGGAAAAAATGAGGTAGGAGGAAGAAGTAAATAGATGGATTTTTTTAAAGGGTATAATATAGGGATTTTCATTCTAGCAACTAATAGATTCACGGGAGCAGACAGACATATAAAACTATGACTCCAGCTATTGTAGGCCAGCATTCAGAAGGATATCCAAAGAAAGTCAAATGCTTCTTTCCTTCTAACAGGTCTATTTGATGGCTGTCTGTGGATAAGACAACAGACAGTGCTCAAAACTGCTCAAAGCTCCATAAGCCTTGTGTGTGGCAGGCTGCCCTCAGCCAAATGAAAACAAGGCAAGAGCAAATGCAATTTTCCTAAAAGCACATTCCCCTGCAAGCCAATTAAGTGGCCGAAGAGAATAGAAGAAGAAATTACTTACGTCTGAGGTCTCATTTCTTTTAGGCCCTTGACAGAAGTATATACAGGAGTAACTGGCTTTCAAGTAATAACATTAATAAGACATTAAAAATCATCACTGTAGACTGAACAAAGAAGTAGATGAACACTAAGGGGAGACTAACAGGAATTAGTCTACTAGGAATCTTGGACAGGTCCTTGCAGTATTATTGTTTTCAATGTGAAGAATATATATATACGTATCTGTTGTGTATATGGACTTCCCTGGTAGCTCAGACGGTAAAGCGTCTGCCTGCAATGCGGGAGACCTGGGTTCGATCCCTGGGTCAGGAAGATCCCCTGGAGAAGGAAACGGCAACCCACTCCAGTATTCATGCCTGGAAAATCCCATGGACCGAGGAGCCTGGTGGGCTACAATCCATGGGTCGCAAAGAGTCAGACATGACTGAGCGACTTCTGTGTGTGTGTTGTGTATATAAATGTACATAATAAAAGATAAGTTGTCATATAAAGTTAGAGACATAAAATACAGCTTAATGCTGACTGGTGGCTTTCAGAGTCATCTACTTGGGGCAAGTCTGTAGGAGGTGGTGAGATATGAGCAGAGTATGAAAAATGGACAGAAAAGGAGAAAGAGAGCACTTTCTCTCTTTATAAGGGCAAGGGAAGCACTTATAAAAATAGAGTCTGTGGCAAGCTGGCAAGCAAGTTTTCTGGAAGTAATCGATCTGACTTATTAGTTGTAATGAAGCTGAGAGAAAGTATCACTAAAAGAATTTGTATAGAAAGAAAAAGGGTACATAAACCCAAGTTACTATTTCAAATGCTTGAGACTAATAAAATGTAGGTGCTAGAAAGGACCTTGGGGAGCACCTAATTCATCCACATAAATCATTATATATCAGTTACTTAGTTCAAGATCTAAAGGGTGATATATGTTAGTATTAGGTAATCAATGATCAATCATATTAGAGAATCAGAGATCAATAAGTGATCAGAAAAAACTGTCCACCTCAGGGCACTCTCTCCGAGATCTTCACATGTTTTGTATTATTATTAAGTAAAGCATTTGGTATAGATCTCCATACTCAGAACTAAAACATGTACCTTTTCTTTTATTCTGACTTTACTTAACTATCTTTACAGAGAATAAAAGACCCTTCTCTAAACAAAGGTTATGAAATAAAACCTGTATGAAATAAAACCACCAGTAGCAACAAAAGTCCATATAGTCAAAGCTACGGTTTTTCCAGAAGTCACATATAGATGCGAGAGTTGGAACATAGAGAAGGCTAAAGTGAAAGTGAAGTCACTCAGTCGTGTCCGACTCTTTGAGACCCCGACTATAGCCTACCAGGCTCCTTAGTCCGTGGAATTTTCCAGGCAAGAATACTGGAGTGGGCTGTCATTTCCTTCTCCAGAGGATCTTCCCAACCCAGGGATTGAACCCAGGTCTCCCGCATTGCAGGCAGACGCTTTACCGTCTGAGTAAAGAAGGCTAAGCACCGGAGAACCGATGCTTTTTAACTATGGTGTTGGAGAACTTGTGAGAGTTCCTTGGACTGCAAGGAGATCAAACCAGTCAATTCCAAATGAAATCAACCCTGAATATGCATTGGAAGGACTGTTGCTGAGGCTGAAGCTCCAATACTTTGGCCACATCACTTGAAGAGCCAACTCACTGGAAAAGACCCTGATGCTGGGAAAGATTGAAGGCAAAAGAAGAACGGGGCAGCAGAGGATGAGATGGTTAGATAGCATCACCAACTCAATGGGTATGAACTTGAGCAAACTCTGGGAGATAGTGGAGGAAAAAGGTGCCTGGTGTGCTGTAGTCCATGGGGTTTCAAAGAGTCGGACACAGTGACTGAACGACAACAACAACCAGCAGCGTAATAGGGTCACTGTTACTATTCTCCATTACTCTAGGTACTAGGAGTGGTCTTCTTTTACAGACTTCTGAGAACTTCTACATTTCTTGGTTCTAACATAATGCTCTTCCAGAAGTTTAAATGGGAGTAAGAGTCATTGTTCTATCTATCAGAATGGGCTTCTATGAACATAGTTAATGATAAATGGAAAGATGCATCACAATAAGAAAAATCAAAAGTAACACAAAATAGCATCCTTATTTTGAGTTGCATCTGCTCAAACTTTTCCTTTATATGGCCAATTCCTGGAACAAAAGACTAATTCCTTGAACATAGAGACTAAATCTGCCTTTCATATATTTATTATCTCCTAAAGGAAATACGAGCTCTGGGTTGGGAAGATCCCTTGGAGAAGGGAAAGTGAAAGTGAAGTCGCTCAGGACTCTTTGCGACCCTGTGGACTGTAGCCCACCGGGCTCCTCAGTCCATGGGATTCTCCAGGCAAGAATACTGGAGTGGGTTGCCATTTCCTTCTCCAGGGGATCTTCCCAACCCAGGGACTGAACCTAGGTCTCCCGCATTGCAGGCAGATGCTTTAACCTCTGAGCCACCAGGGAAGCCCAAGTGAATGTGAAGTCGCTCAATCATGTCCGACTCCTTGCGACCCCATGGACTATAGCCTACCAGGCTCCTCCCTCCATGGGATTCTTGAAGGGAAGGGCTCCAGTATTCTGGTCTGGAGAATTCCATGGACTGTATAATTGATGGGGTCACAAAGAGTTGGACACCACTTAGCGACTTTCACTTTCAAAGAAGCTACACAAATGCCAGAAAAAAATCAGCATTAGTTAAGAATGGCTTAGCTAAATGCAAAGAAGGTGCTAATTCTTACTTGAAATTTGCTATATTTTCCAAGGATTAGTACTTAAGAAAACACCCTGATTTGTGGTTCTTTTATGGAGAAACTGAAATTGTGGCCTCCTTACTTTATTTTCCAAGCTTTGATTAAAATAAAGATAACCAAAAAATAAATAAATAAATAAAAAAGAATGGCTTAGTTAAACTATGGCTCTAGGACACAGATTTAATGTAATAACAGTTTGAAATAACATATTTATACATTAAACTTAGACCTTTCTCTCTATAAAACTAGTAAGTTCTACTTATACAATCACTGTCAATTTTTCAAAAAGATTTTAATCAACCATTTAAAATTCAATTATTCAAGGAAATTTCCTGGTGGTCCAATAGTTAGGCCTCTGAGCTTCCAACACAGGTTTGATCCCTGGTTGGGGAACTAAGATCCCACAAGCCAAAAAAGTATTCAGTTGTTCAAAATTTCTATGTATTTTACTTCTGAGACATCCTATAATTATATTTTTTCTAATCCACATTATAAACACCAAGATCTGATACATACAATAGATATTTTTTTATCTTAATTAAATGTTTAAAACACTGCTTCTCTACTTTTAGCTACTAATTTTGTCTGTAAATAATGAATTCATTTGATAATAAGTATACCTCATCAAAGAGATCACAGGATCTATAGGGAGGACCTCTTTCTGAAACAAAACCTGCAAATGCCATTCCATTGAGAACTTTAGTGAGGAAATCATTCTCAACTAGACCACGCTGTCCCAAGAAAGCTGTCTGTAAAGAAAAACAATGTGAAATGAATAACTTATCACTTAGCAATGGATGAATGAATGGTCAAAACAGAAACATACTAGAAAGATCAAAGCCTGAATAAACGTCTTCATACATAAGTATGTTGTCATAAAATACATTTCTCTCTAGAAGGGCTTTGATACCTGAAATACTACATGTATTGAATAAAAATGAACCTGTCTGTAAAGCAGGAGTGGAAATCAGAAATAACCTCAATTTAAAAAAAAATCAATTTAAAGTTAACATATTCTAAAGGAAAATATATCAGTTCCACAGTATTATTAAAAATTATCAGACACCTGACACCAACACAACACTGTAAATCAACTACATTCCAAGAAAAATAATTAAAAAAGAAAAAAATTATCAACTAGCCACACAAAGCAGAGATATTAAATAAACAAATGTGATAGATTAAACTCAAAATACATGGCTAGAAAAAGACTGCCAAGTTCTTTTAATTAAATTAGAGTTTACATTTTGGACAGATACAGTATGGTATTAGATCTTACCTTGTGAAAATGTATTACTGGTTCTGCGTGAATTCTTATAAGCTGTAAGCATGATCTATATCCTTGGAAAAGTTGTGCAAATAATCTAAGAAAAACTGCACGCACTTCCTTATCCTGAAAATATAAGAAGAAACATGTTAGATAACTGAATTTCTTAAAAAAGAAAAGAAAAATCACAAATTAGACAGTTGTAAAGAACCTAAGAGATTATTTAATAAATCTGTGCTTCCTATGCAGAAGTCTCATTTGTAGCAGAACTAAGTAGTGGGCATCTAGTCTGTGCCACGGTTGGACAGTGTAGGCCGTTAAATAGTTCCTTTAAAAACTGAACCTAGTAAAACTTTCCTCTAGTACCTCCAATTTTCCTCTCAGAAAAAAACATAAATCAGAGAGGCTCTGCTTTCACCATGTTAGAGAAGGGCATATTTCCCAAGACATTTGATTTTTATCTCCATCAAAAGAATTACTGTTACAATACAAAAGAAAAAACTCAAGACTATTTTAAAAGCTTATGATATTATTCCAAAGTTTATACTAGTTCTACAAATCTATTCTTACATTAATATAAAATATAACTTAAAAGTCTGTTTTGATAATTCAGATTTTTAAAAAATCATAGTTTTAGAACTCTAAGGAAACTCTCAGATTTAGTCAATCCCTTATTTAATAGATGAAGAAATAGTTGAAAATGCTTCATAACTCATCAAAGGTATGCAGTTCTATAACTTTCCATACTGGCCGCAAAGTTCATCACTAAGAAATGCACTGATCAAAATAAAAAAGGGGTCTCTGCTGTATAGTCACTCTTTTATGACTTTCAATTGGAGCTACATTTATCCACTCACTCAAACTTGATTTTCTCCTGTGACCAACGACCTCTGTTTCCATTTTTTATAAGCTTCTCTTTTTTATCCTTGCCTGACCCTTTCGATTTGATGCTTGGCACAACTTTTCAGGCTCTAATCTAAGTTCTGATTTTTTTGTCCCATACTTAGTCATGCCTCCTCAGAGAAACAGTCTTAGCCTACTCCTCTCCCAATCAATGTACTGCCTGTGGCTTCCCCTTCAGGAGGTCACAAGGTCAATCAGTGGCAATTCTCCTAATTTCTAATTTGGCACACATTTACTAGGCTGTCCATCTAACTCTCACTATACTCAGCTTCTTTGAAAAACATACAAAAAAAAGAAACTCTTTTTAAAAACATCAATCTTAAATATTAAACTTCTTACCAGCATTTTTGAGTGGGATAAAGCTGTTCGTGGAGGGGGAAAAGCATGATCTGCTACTTCCAAATCTGGGTGTAGAATCTAAAGCAAAGAAGCTCTGTTATGTAAAATACCAATAAAACCTATTATTTGATCTACTGGTGGCATTAAGATGAAACAGTCTCAGTATGTGAATTACAATATATTCATTCCCTCCATGAAATACATTAGCTGAGGCAGCTCTGCATGTACTATGCGAAAAGATATTCAAGAAAAAAATATTCAATTAAAATACCCGTTACAGGGAAACACACATAGTTTGGTTTCATTTATTTGAATATAGCCGATCCCTTCTCCAGGGGATCTTCCCAACCCAGGGATTGAACCCAGGTCTCCCACATTGCAGGTGGATTCTTTACCAGCTGAGCCACCAAGGGAAGCCCAAGAATACTGGAGTGGGTAGCCTATCCCTCCTCCAGGGGATCTTCCTGACCTGAGAATCAAACTGGGGTCTCCTGCATTGCAGGCAGATTCTTCACCAGCTGAGCTGACAGGGAAGCTGAATACCGAGCTACCAGTATTACCAGCCAAATACCAAGCTACTACTATATATAGTAGTATATATCATATACATATATTTCATTTATATGATAAACATATAAATGAAAATGTAAAGTTCTGAAATACACACTAAAATATAAAATAGTAGTCACCTCTGAGAGAGAATGGTCTAGGGCAGAGCTATTTATCTATACAGTTGAAAATCTAAAGCATTTATTTTTATGTTTTTTAAATATAATTAAAAATTAATTAATTAAAATACTGAGAAGAAACAGAATAAGTTTGTGAACCTCCCAGTCCAGAGGGGTGACAGTATAACACAATGTGACAAGTATTACAAATACATAAAATAATAATATGTGAATATAAAGTATAATTAATTCAACCTAGAGAAAGTCAAAAAAAGAAGGCAACATTTGTGTTAGGCTTTAAAGGAAGGCAGGCTGAGGGGGCACGTGGGAAAGACATATCCATGCAGGGCTTACACAGGGAAAATAATTCTGCATCCGTAAGCAGCAAATTTTTGTCTTTGCAGAATCACTTTCAAATACTGAAGATTTGGTATTATAGACCAAAAAGCTCAAAACAATACTTATGAAAGACACCAAAATATCAATAATATTTATAATCTAGTCATCAAATCATTATCACAGTATAATAACATCTTCATGTCTATAAAAATGTCCCTGATTATTACACTGTGTAACCATCAGATTATAATTATTTACTGACCAAATGAAGCTGACATACTTGTATGTCAAATCTCCCACACAGTCCATCAAATATGATATCTTTTTAGTCTTATACACTTATGTACACTGTAGTATATGATCCAACAAAGTGTTTGAAAACTGCATAAATAGACATACTCAGTTCCACCAACTCTGAATTTTACTCATTGTCAAGTTTGGTGGCACAAGTGTTGAAGGTTAAGGTTTAACAGGGTGCAGCAAAACCTCTACCAAAAGCCACTGACAAGAACTAAAATCTTAACCTTTGTTAATTTTGGGACTTAATCCCTGAATAAGTAAAACTATCATTAAGTAAATGTACATTAATATTTTTAAACTTATTTAATATTTCTAGAAACATAAAACTTTTTCAGCCACTCAAATACTACGGTCTTAGCTTTTGCTATATCCATATACCGCCGGTGCAATTGTTTAGCTAATATTTTTCTTTGAAATGTCTTTAAATCAACTCATCTCTTTAAATCTAGTAAATTTTCTTAGATGATATCATCTGTGAAATCACAGGTTTTGTATGCTATTTTTAATAAAATAAACATTATAACAAATACATAATTATTAAAATTTAAAAGTTGCCACATACCACCCCAAATCATCTCCATTCTTCACTCTGGGAAAGAGGTATTTGTCATCCTTTGTATAAAACATTCATCCTACTAATAAAGACTAGGAAACAGAGGATGGAATGTGATTTGCTCAAAAATACCCAGTGGCAGGATGCTGACTGGAATTTAGGTCTCCTAAGTTCTAACCTAGTATGCTTTTTACTCTATCACACCTGGTATTCCAGATTACAAATTATAGTGGGAACAAGTCAGTCTTCTCTAAGAGTTCCCATCCCACATACCACTATAACAACACAAGGACCAACACAAATTGGGAAATTTCTGAAAATAAAACCCCTCTTGGTAATCCTAGACTTCTGAGTTCCTATCTAAGTTCCTATTTAAGGGGGAAAAAGATTTTAAACAGCTCAGACTGGAATACCATTCAAGAAGAATATGAAAGCCTTAATTTTAGTAATAGCTTGAAAGGGAATGAAGAATTTCTAAGTTTCAAATTTCTGATGATGGGTAAGTGGGCAACTAAAATGTTGGTAAAATACAATACTGTGCCTTGTGCTTTTAAAAATAAACAAAGGTTGACAAAAAATAAATTTGCTTCAATGAGAAACACTCAGATCACAAGATTTCTTACAGCTTCAATGCACAGAATACTAGACATTTATCAATAAATTACATCTTTTCGTAGTAAGCTGGAAACACTGGCCAGTCCTTATCGCACTGCTTTGCAAGAAGCACATCTACCAAAGAGAAGTGAGATGTCATTAAGAAAGGTGAAGGAAAGGGGACAGGTGCTAGCTTATAATGAGGGAAGTCAGGAGAATCAAGGATTTTGAGGCATAGTCTGGTCTTATTTTCAGAGGTGTGTTTCTAATACCTAGAACAAATATTCACTTAGGATTCAAAGTATACTCTTTAGATAATATTTTGTAAATTATCCTATTCCAACACTATATGAGAATACATCTATATATTTTAAAAACATATAACTCTCGTTTTTAAGTAATTACACTGTCAATGAATGATGTCCAATTACCTTAGTTTAGATTTAAATCAAGAGAAAAATACTTCAAGAAATTAAGTAAATTAAGAAAGAATATATCATACCAAAGAAAGAGCTGCTTGAGTCTGTTGTAGAAGTGGTTCCGGAAGGGAAGAGAGGTGAATACATTCAGGAATTTTAATAGTGCCTCCATCCAAGTCAGCTATGATTACATCTAACTGAAGAAGATAAAAAGAATATATAATTAATAAAATGTCTTTTTAGATTGATTTTCAGCTACTGTATATTTCCCAGTTTCCTCTGAAATTAGATGTGGCATATGACCAAGTTTCTGCTAATGGAGCGAGAAAAGTGATGTGCACATTTTCAGGCATTCAAAACAGAGGTCCAGTCAGGCCCTCCTATGCTTTCTTTCCTCTTACCATCGCTGAAACTGAACTAACAACACAATCTTGAACACATTCAGAGGATGACAATGCCTAAGTGGATTCTAGCGGAGAAACAAGAAGCAAACAAGCATGGTCCTTTCTTGAATGAGTTCATGGAACAAACTGGTCTGACATAATGGAACACTTCTACAAACTGCTGCATGAGTGTTAAATAAAATTCCATTTTGTTTAAGCCATTGCATTTTGTATGCTTTATTATAGCAGTTCAGCCATATCCTAAATAACATAGTAATCATAAGAGTTAACAAGCAAAGCAACTAGTATACATCAAAACAGTACTGTTTAGGTAGCCAAATCACTAATTTTTAGCATTTACAAAATCTATTTTAAAATAACATGAAAAATGTAATAGAGAAACCAGTCAAAATGATTGAAGGTATTATGTTGCTAACAGGATTAAAATTAATTCTAATTTATTCAATGAAAAGTTAAGAAATTCACTTTTGTCAATATTTGGTTTGTCTAACTTCCACAGACTGTTTTTATTTACTGGGAAAAAAACTGTCTACAAACCTGATGAGTGTGTTTTTAATTAGTACTAATGAGGTTTCACTTAATGTTTATGCATTTATAGGTATTTTTGTATGTTGATATCAAAGTTAAAAAGGAACCAGATATCCATATATAAAGTCAGAAAAAAGAATGAGGGTCCTGTTTATAACTGCAATGTGCGATGGTCTTCTGTCAGTTTAAATGACAATTATGATTTGATTACAATTGTAATTATACAAAAGTACCTACAGAGCTTACCTCTTCACTGGCATTTATAACTAAAATAAAATTAGAATAACAAACTCTTTAGGATTTGTGAATCACAGATGTCATATAACCCAACCTTTCAATGAAGAATTTTTCTTAAACTCCCTGAAAACTGTAATGCAATCTGTCTTTGCACTCTACTTGGACTACTCTTCACATAAGGAGACACATTCATTATACCGGGCAGCTCTATTTACTTGAAAACTCTTAGACTGAGCAGAAAATTGTTTCTATATCCCACTATACCCACTGATTCTATTTCAGCGTCTACCCCTTCTTTCTAAGACAGCTACTTAAATATATATCTTTAGCTATCAAATAACATTAGGTTATTACCTGTGAAAATTTTCTTAGGCCCTCAAAGAACATGGTTTCTAAACTCTTGACATCCTAAATGTCCTTCTATGAAGTTCAATTTTGTTACAGTCCTTCTTAAAGCACACTACAGAGAAGAAAACTTATTTTTAATAAGTTTACTTATTAAACTGGTTGAATAAGAGCTGGTTGAATACAGAGTATTACTTTCTCTCCTTTAGTATTTCCATTTAGTATTAAGAACAGAATAATCTGGGGGCAGAAGTTGGGGGGAGCTCACAATAAACTTGTATTCCTCCAAAACCCTTCATTCCTTTGCAAATGCTTTTTGCTTTTTGCAAGTGAAAAAGTGAAAGTAGCTCAGTTGTGTCTGACTCTGTGTACCCATGGACCATACGGTCCATGGAATTCTCCAGGCCAGAATACTGGAGTGGGTAGCATTATCACAGACCTCATTTCAAAAGATGAATAAATTAAAGCACTCACAATAAAAGCATAAATAGACTGCTAAAAATGGATAATTTTATCTTCCTTTCTCATATGCGAAATGAAGAAATAGAAAGATAAACTTAATATGCCAAAAGAGGGACATTTTAAAAGATTAGTGAATTCATTTTATAAATCTCCTTTACTTGCTGTAAGGAAATATTAATGTATTTAGGTTTTTTAATGATGCTGTGCTTCCAGCCAATCTTTTCTATTGGGAATGGAACAGATTTGAAAATAGTAATTAGTTGAAGTGCTATAGGACTGAGGTCACGGCAACTCACTCCAGGATTCTTGCCTGGAGAATCCCACAAACAGAGGAACCCAGCAAGCTACAGTTCATGGGGTCGCACAGAGTTGGACACGACTGAAGCGACTTAGCAGGCAGGCAGGACTCAAAGAAATGTAAGAAACCTCTGATCTCAATAACTAGCCATTTAAAGATGAATACTTACAAGTTCATGAACATCAGTTTTAAAGACAGAATGTACTCCAATAATGAAAGGCGTCGGGGAACTCAGAACTTCCAGGAGCTGAGCCGGGAGAATAGGAATATAAGGGTAACTAGAAATAATAGAAATACATATGAGAAATATTTGTTCTTCCATAATACAACATACCTTTCTTTCATTTTTATACTTTGTGAATTTCAGATTATCTGTGTTTAGAAATTATCAATAATATTCTCAGAGTTGTTAATATTAAATTCTTGGGAGAAAAAAGATTTCAAAAATTCTTCATGTGAAATGTATGATCTGATATAAGAAGATATGAAGTAAGCAGGGCAGCTTTCTTATCCCTTACCCCTCTAGGCAAGCAATCTCTTTAAGTTTTTCAAACTTGCTTGAAAGAATTTTTCCTTAACATAGAGATCTGACATCAGTTGGTAACACTGACTTCCTGATGGAATACCCTCACCACCCACATACTGGTGATAATATATTTCTCTATATAAAACAATCATTTGAGTTCCATTTTCTCTATTTGATTTTTATATTTGGTAAGGATGGCAAGGTACAAAATTAAAGTTTAGAATGCTCTCTTATCTGGAGGTTTAAAAAAAGCACACAGGTTAAAAAATATTTTTAATAAAATCTGTAGACTATATTTTTTCTAGGTCACTGTGACTAACAAATTGATAAAAAAAAATCAGAATAAAATATTGTACTTACAGCACTCTCAGTCATCACTGTTTTCCTTTATACTTTGTATTACAAAAAAAAAAATAACATCCTTCTCTGCCCCCAAAAGAGAGGGGAAAAAAGAAAGATAAAGCCTCACGTATTTAATCAGCTTTGACAATCACCAATGCATGGTCACATATATATTTCTACCCATTTTTGTTCTTTTTCCTACCACATTATTTGGAGCAAATCCCAGATACCATATCAGGTATACATAAATACTTCAGTATATATCTAAAAAAGGTAAGGGCTCTTTTAAAAGTAAAACTATAATACCACTATAACTGCCTGAATTAACAATTTCTTAATATTAAATAATCAGTACTATCTTAAGACTTTTATCTCCAACTATATTCAAAGGGAATTAAATGTTGCTGACAATACTATTCAAATTGATTACTTTTTCATGAAAGGAATCAACACTCAATAATAGGCAACTTGGAAAAGTTCCAAATTCCAGGCTAGATTTCTATCAGAATCATGACTCTTATAACAGCATAACTTTGTAAAATATGCTCTTGTTGTTCAAAACTGTTGTGAAATGATGTTTTGATTGATCACTGATAAGTAATGCATAATCTGGGAATAAATAAAAACACCAAATAAAAACCCTCACCTATATTTAAGAGGAAACATTAATGACTCCAGGGCTCTACAAGCATCACTAAGTCTCTGGAAACTTGCAGAGTGGAAGAGAACCTTATTTTCTGTAAGGACCGCACAAAAGAGGCTGAGGACATTCTGAATTCCTGAAAACACAAAGAGCAAATGCTTACCAAATGCATTAAATTTTATTATGTGCTGCCAAGAAACATAGCCTTAGAATTACATGGAATGAAAAAGCCAATACTTAAAAAAATCTCTGAAGAAAAATATTTAGTTAAACTATGAATTCCAAAGAGCCTATGGGTATTTGTTTTCCCAAACTTTCAGTTTTGTTTCTCTTATTCTTCAAATCAGCGTACACTCATTGACTATATTAGTTAATTGGAAATATACTATTACCTTCTTTTCAACTTCATCTCCAAGGTCTGTACATAAATTTCTATCTTAGATGCTTGGCCTTGTTCTAACAACTTTTTTCCCTTTTAAAGTTAATTTGTCTGATTTTAACATAACCAAACCAGTTTTGTTGTTGAAATTTTCCTAGTATATCTTTTTTCCAACTTTTTACATCACCCTTTCTCTAATTCATGGAAATAGCATATAGTTGATAATTTAAAAAAAAATCTCCTCTACAAGCAAGGAAAAAGCAACATAGGAGAATAATATGAATTTATAATTTACATAAGAGGAAATCAAAATGGCTGATTAACATGAAAAGAAGCTGCAACACTTTTAATAATCAGAAAAATTCAAACTCAAAAATTCAGGAGGTATGATTTTAAACCTACTACAATAGCCAAAACTAGAGTTTGACAATTCTAAGTTTTTATGAAGATGGTAGGGAAAGGGATTATCATATACACTGCTGTGATGAATATAAATAAAGTTAAGATGCACATGCACATACCCTGGTATCTAGTAAATGCAGTAATTCTAATAATTCCATTTTGAGTTATTTATTATAGAAACTTTCATGTGTTTCTATATGTGTACCCAAGAAGATAAGGTACAAAAAGGAACATTGCAGAAGTATTTAAACAATGAAAAAAGGGGATACATCCCAAATATAAGAATGAATAATAAATTATAGTAAAATTTTAGTTTAATTTACTAAAAGTTAATACATGAACTGTGAACTTCCAGTTGTTCAAGCTGGTTTTAGAAAAGGCAGAGGAACCAGAGACCAAATTGCCAACATCCGCTGGATCATGGAAAAAGCAAGAGAGTTCCAGAAAAACATCTATTTCTTCTTTATTGACTATGCCAAAGCCTTTGACTGTGTGGATCACAATAAACTATGGAAAATTCTGAAAGAGATGGGAATACCAGACCACCTGACCTGCCTCTTGAGAAATTTGTATGCAGGTCAGGAAGCAACAGTTAGAACTGGACATGGAACAACAGACTGGTTCCAAATAGGAAAAGGAGTATATTGTCACCCTGCTTATTTAACTTATATGCAGAGTACATCATGAGAAATGCTGGGCTGGAAGAAGCACAAGCTGGAATCAAGATTGCTGGGAGAAATATGAATAACCTCAGATATGCAGATGACACCACCCTTATAGCAGAAAGTGAAGAGGAACTAAAAAGCCTCTTGATGAAGGTGAAAGAGATTAAAAAAGTTGGCTTAAAACTCAACATTCAGAAAACTGAGATCATGGCATCTGGTCCCATCACTTCATGGGAAATAGATGGGGAAACAGTGGAAACAGTGTCAGACTTTATTTTTGGGGGCTCCAAAATCACTGCAGATGGTGACTGCAGCCATGAAATTAAAAGACGCTTACTCCTTGGAAGGAAAGTTATGACCAACCTAGATAGCATATTCAAAAGCAGAGACATTACTTTGCCAACAAAGGTCCATCTAGTCAAGGCTATGGTTTTTCCAGTGGTCATGTATGGATATGAGAGTTGGACTGTGAAGAAAGCTGAGCGCCAAAGAATTGATTCTTTTGAAGTGTGGTGTTGGAGAAGACTCTTGAGAGTCCCTTGGACTGCAAGGAGATCCAACCAGTCCATTCTGAAGGAGATCAGCCCTGGGATTTCTTTGGAAGGAATGATGCTGAAACTCCAGTACTTTGGCTGCCTCATGCGACGAGTTGACTCACTGGAAAAGACTCTGATGCTGGGAGAGTTTGGGGGCAGGAGGAGAAGGGGACGACAGAGGATGAGATGGCTGGATGGCATCACTGACTCGATGGACGTGAATCTGAGTGAACTCTGGGAGCTGGTGATGGACAAGGAGGCCTGGTGTGCTGCGATTCATGGGGTCGCAAAGAGTCGGACACGACTGAGCGACTGATCTGAACTGAAACTTCTGACTGAAGATGGCAAATGTTGACTAAAACAAAAAACTAAAACTAAAATTTTATTATTCAAAATTTATAAAATGAAATATTAAAGAAATTTAAATATTTTCAAGCGATATGGCTTTTGTAGAGGGTAGGTCTATAACAGTTATACCTGTGACTTTAAGATTAAAACATCACTAAGACTTTGGGGATACCTTTACAACCTGAAAATAAGAGAGCTAGTACTAATATATCAACATAAACAACTCTCCCAAATATAATGTTGAGTGAGGAAAGTATGGTACAAAGTGATTCTATAGAATGATAGCATTTATATATTGCTTAAAACCATACAAAATGCTACTATATACCGTTCAGGTATATATCAATACAAACATAGACTGTCTAAAGATATATCCGGGAATAAAAAGAACCAAATAAAGGATGGTATTATCTCTGGGATGAGGTGGCATATGCAAGAAGTTTGAACTATATTTATGATGCCACACGTATTAAACTGAATAACATGTGTGTGTTCAGTTGTTCAGTCGTTTTGGACTCCTTGTGACCCTGTGGACTGTAGCCCTCCAGGCTCCTCTGTCCATGGAATTTCCCAAACAAGAATACTGGAGAAGGTTGCCATTTCCTTCTGCAGGGGATCTTTGCAACCCAGGGATTGAACAGGTGTCTCTTGTGTCTCCTGCACTGGTATGCAGATTCTTTACCACTGAGCCACCTAATAGATAACATTAAATATTTTTCTTTGGAAATAATTAAAGCTTAAAAAAAAGCTGCAAGAACAGTACACAGAGCACCCAAATATCCCTCACAATGATTCACCTAATGTTGAATTTTGCTCCATTTGCTTTAACATTTGTACTTTATGTGTAAGCATGCCCTGCCTCTTTCTAAAACCACACACACATTTTCTGACCCGTGTGTCAGAAAATTCTGACCCATGAATGTCATGACATTCATGATGTGTACAGT
This sequence comes from Bos javanicus, assembly GCF_032452875.1. Lineage (NCBI taxonomy): Eukaryota > Metazoa > Chordata > Mammalia > Artiodactyla > Bovidae > Bos > Bos javanicus. The sequence continues at coordinate 42,746,632 of NC_083882.1, read as the reverse complement.
AAATATGTCAGCATGTTCTTCCTAAGAATAAAGATGAAATCTTCCTTAACCACAGTATGGTTATCCTCCTCAGCAAATTTAACATGTTGCAATATTTTAAGTCTAATCAAAAATCACTGCAGATGGGTAACTGCAGCCATGAAATTAAAAGATGCTTGCTACTTGGAAGAAAAGCTATGACCAACTTAGACAGCATATTAAAAAGCAGAGACAGTACTTTGCCAACAAAGGTCTGTCTAGTCAAAGCTATGGTTTTCCAGTAGTCATGCACGGATGTGAGAGTTGGACTATAAAGAAAGCTGAGCACAGAAGAATTGATGCTTTTGAACTGTGGTGTTGGAGGAGACTCTTGAGAGTCCCTTGGACTGCAAGGAGATCTTACCAGTCCATCCTAAAGGAAATCAGTCCATGCTGTAGTCTATGGGGTCACAGAGTCGGACACGACTGAGTGACTAACTGAATATTTTAAATCTAATCTTACATATGTATTCTCATTTTGTTTCATTCTGACACAAAATTATTCTTTGGAACTTTTCCCCTACCATCAGGATTCATTCTAAGCTTAATGATTTCATTTAGGTGTCCTGTTTCTTTGCTGTGCTGTGCTTTGTCGCTTAGGATGGAGCATTTCCACAGCATTAAATTATTTTCATTGAGATGAAATTCACATACCATAAAATTAACCATTTCAAAGAGAACAATTTATTAATTTGCTTACTGAATCATCCCAAGGACTATATCCTACTCAATCATGTTCTATGATCCTTTACCATATTGTAGAATTTGGTTATCAAAATCTTTTTTTATTTATTATTTTTTTTAAATTTTATTTTAATTTTTTTAATACCAAAAACATTTTTATTTTATTTTATTTTTTTTTCTAATTTTATTTTATTTTTAAACTTTACATAATTGTATTAGTTTTGCCAAATATCGAAATGAATCCGCCACAGGTATACATGTGTTCCCCATCCTGAACCCTCCTCCCTCCTCCCTCCCCATACCATCCCTCTGGGTCGTCCCAGTGCACTAGCCCCAAGCATCCAGTATCGTGCATCGAACCTGGACTGGCAACTCGTTTCTTACATGATATTTTACATGTTTCAATGCCATTCTCCCAAATCTTCCAACCCTCTCCCTCTCCCACAGAGTCCATAAGACTGTTCTATACATCAGTGTCTCTTTTGCTGTCTCGTACACCGGGTTATTGTTACCACCTTTCTAAATTCCATATATATGCGTTAGTATACTGTATTTATGTTTTTCCTTCTGGCTTACTTCACTCTGTATAATAGGCTCCAGTTTCATCCACCTCATTAGAACTGATTCAAATGTATTCTTTTTAATGGCTGAGTAATACTCCATTGTGTATATGTACCACTGCTTTCTTATCCATTCATCTGCTGATGGGCATCTAGGTTGCTTCCATGTCCTGGCTATTATAAACAGTGCTGCGATGAACATTGGGGTACACGTGTCTCTTTCCCTTCTGGTTTCCTCAGTGTGTATGCCCAGCAGTGGGATTGCTGGATCATAAGGCAGTTCTATTTCCAGTTTTTTAAGGAATCTCCACACTGTTCTCCATAGTGGCTGTACTAGTTTGCATTCCCACCAAGAATCAATATAGTGAAAATGAGTATACTACCCAAAGCAATTTATAGATTCAACGCAATCCCTATCAAGCTACCAACAGTATTCTTCACAGAGCTAGAACAAATAATTTCACAATTTGTATGGAAATACAAAAAACCTCGAATAGCCAAAGCGATCTTGAGAAAGAAGAATGGAACTGGAGGAATCAACCTACCTGACTTCAGGCTCTACTACAAAGCCACAGTTATCAAGACAGTATGGTACTGGCACAAAGACAGAAATATAGATCAATGGAATAAAATAGAAAGCCCAGAGATAAATCCACGCACATATGGACACCTTATCTTTGACAAAGGAGGCAAGAATATACAATGGATTAAAGACAATCTCTTTAACAAGTGGTGTTGGGAAATCTGGTCAACCACTTGTAAAAGAATGAAACTAGACCACTTTCTAACACCATACACAAAAATAAACTCAAAATGGATTAAAGATCTAAACGTAAGACCAGAAACTATAAAACTCCTAGAGGAGAACATAGGCATATTGTAGAATTTGGATTGCCAATATTTTGTTGAAGATTTTTGCATCTAAATTCAAAATGCTAAACCTGTAGCTTCCTTTTCTCATAATGTCCAAGTCTGACTTTGGTATTAGGGTAATGCTGGCCTTGTAAAATGACTTTGGAAGAGCTCCCACTTCCTCGGTTTTTCAGAAGAATCTCTAATATACAGCTATTAATTCTTCAAATTTTTCATTGGATTCATCCAGTGAAGCTGTGTGGTCCTGGACTTTTCTTTTAGGGATGTTTTTGATTACTGATTCAATCTCCTTGTTAATAACTGTCCTGTTCAGACTTCCTATTTCTTTGTTATTCTGTTTTGGTAGGAAGTTATTTATTCTTCCAGGTTATCTAATTATTGGTGTCATCACAGTAGTTGCTTATTCCCCCATTACCTGCTTATTTATATATCCATCATCAGTATAGACTCATGGATTTCTATTTTTTTATTCCAACATTCTATAAGTTATTACTGATCTTAACTATGTTTGTGCCCATTAAGTCCTAAACTTAGAACGGTCACCCCTTTAACCTAGTTCCTGTGTCCCTATGATATGAACCCTTTCTTTTTTAAGTTCTTTCTTACTTTCTAGCTTGACAAAATAATCCAGGCTCATATTTTACCTACTCTGTCCCTGCTCTGAAGTTAGTCACCTCTCCAAGGAGGCTTGGTTCCTTCCATTAGAAATGGCTTTTAAAAATCAAGAATTGAGAGTATTAGGGTAAATGTTAGATTATTTCTGCCAAGGTATCTTTGTTTTGGGGTTACTTTTACAGATAAGAGTAGATACATGCACATATATGAACACATATACATGCATATAGACAGACACACACATACATATAGATCCATATACATGTATTTGAGAAATCCAAGTCCATATCATTACTTTCAGTTCCAATCTATTCTCACAGAGTCTCCCAACTAACTCCAATACATATTTCTATGTTCCTTTTTCCAGTGAAAACCCTGGATCCTAATGACATAAACACATTTTTTCATTTGCTAAATCTTATATTGGGGGCTTTCCTGATGGCTCAAATGGTAAAGAATCTGCCTACAATGCAGGAGAAAAGAATGGCTATCCACTTCAGTATTCTTGCCTGGAGAATTCCATGGACAGAAAAGCCTGGTGGGCTACAATCCATGGGGTCGCAGAGAGTTGGACACACAGATGACACCAACCTTACTGCAAAAAGCAAAGAGGAATTAAAAAGCCTTTTGATGAAGGCAAAAGAGGAGAGTGAAAAAGCTGGCTTAAAACTAAATATTAAAAAAACAAAGATCATGGTATCCGGTCCTATCACTTCATGGCAAATAGATGGGGAAACAGTGAAAACAGTGACAGACTTTATGTTCTTGGGCTCCAAAGTCAATGTGGACGGTGACCACAGCCATGAAATTAACAGACACTTAGTACTTGGAAGAAAAGCTATGACCAACCTAGACAGTGTATTAAAAAGCAGAGACATTTCTTTGCCTACAAAGGTCCGTCTAGTCAAGGCTATGGTTTTTCCAGTAGTTACATATGGATGTGAGACTGAGTGCCAAAGAATTGATGCTTTTGAACTGTGGTGTTGGAGAATTCTTGAGAGTCCCTTGGACTGAAAGGAGATCCAACCAGTCCATTCTAAAGGAAATCAGTCCTGAATATTCACTGGAAGGACTGATGTTGAAGCTGAAGCTCCAATACTTTGGCCATCTGATGCGAAGAGCTGACTCATTTGAAAAGACCCTGATGCTTTAAAAGACTGAAGGCAGGAGGAGAAGGGGACAACAGAGGATAAGATGTTTGGATGGCATCACTGACTCAATGGATATGAGTTTGAGCAAGCTCCAAGAGATGGTGAAGGACAGGGAAGCCTGGCAGTCTGCAGTTCATGGGGCTGCAAATAATCAGACATGACTGAGCGACTGAACAACAGCAGCAGCCTCGCTCTGTAATCTAGGTTTCCTGGTTCAATGGATAGAGCCCAGCTTGGGGGAGCCAAGCCTTGGATTCCTGTTTTGGTTGTCCCTAACTTTCTAGGTGACTTTATTATTCATTTATTCAACAAACATTTACTGTGTGCCTACCATATATCTGACACTGTCTGAGCCCTGGGGCATGCATTAGCCCATAAAATGGTCACAGTTCCTGTCTTACTAGAGCTAATGGCTGAGTGAGAAGACAGACTACAGGAAATTAACAAGCAACCTGTCCTCCAAACCTTCATTTCCCAAACCTTCAGTTCAATTCAGTTCAGTTCAGTTGCTCAGTTGTGTCTGACTCTGTGACCCCATGAATCGCAGCACACCAGGCCTCCCTGTCCATCACCAACTCCCAGAGTTCACTCAGATTCACGTCCATGGAGTCAGTGATGCCATCCAGCCATCTCATTCTCTGTAGTCCCCTTCTCCTCCTGCCCCCAATCCCTCCCAGCATCAGAGATGCTGACAGAGTCTGCATCTGACAGACAGAGTCTTTTCCAATGAGTCAACTCTTCGCATGAGGTGGCCAAAGTACTGGAGTTTCAGTTTTAGCATCATTCCTTCCAAAGAAATCCCAGGGTTGATGTCCTTCAGAATGGACTGGTTGGATCTCCTTGCAGTTCAAGGGACTCTCAAGAGTCTTCTCCAACACCACAGTTCAAAAGCATCAGTTCTTTGGCACTCAGCTTTCTTCACAGTCCAACTCTCACATCCATACATGACCACTGGAAAAACCATAGCCTTGACTAGACAGACCTTTGTTGGCAAAGTAATGTCTCTGCTTTGCTGCTAAGTTGCTTCAGTCATGTCCAACTCTGTGCAACCCCATAGACGGCAGCCCACCAGGCTCCCCCACCTGGTGGAGTGGGTTGCCATTTCCTTCTCCAATGCATGAAAGTGAAAAGTGAAAGTGAAGTCACTCAGTCGTGTCTGACTCTTCGCGCCCCCATGGACTGCAGCCTACCAGGCTCCTCCGCCCACGGGATTTTCCAGGCAAGAGTACTGGAGTGGGGTGCCATTGCCTTCTCCCAATGTCTCTGCTTTACAACCCCATATATATGTGGAATCCAGGAAAATGGTACAAATGAACCTATTTGCAAAGCAGAAACAGACACACAGATGCACAGAACAAAGGTATGGACACCATTGGGGAAAAGGGGGTTTGGGATGAACTGGGAGATTGGGACTGACATATACATACTACTAAGATAACTGAGGAGAATCCACTGTGTAGCACAGGGAACTCTACTCAGTGCTCTGTGCTGACCTAAATGGGATATAAATCCAAAAAAGAGAGAATGTATGAATACATATAGGTGATTCACTTTGCTGTACAGTAGAAACTAATACAATATTGTAAAGCAAGTACATTTTGATAAAAGTTTAAAAAAAGACAGTGGAGTTTATTTGCTTCTGTATGTCTTCAGTGTTAATATATTTTGCCTCTTTTGATCATGATTGGTCTAATACTATTTTCTGAGGATGTGAGATCGAAGTAAGTTTGGAGAATTCAGAACTTGAGAATTTGCTGTACCATTTTAGCAACTTCTTGTGAGTCCAGGTATTTAAAAATTAAAATTTATATTTAAAAAAGTCTGTAGTGTAGTAATTTCCAATGGCTATTGTAGCAAATTTCCACAAACTTAATGGCTTAAAACTCAGAAGCCCTACTCCTGGGTTTCCCAGCTTCTAGCAATTGCCTGCATTCTTGAGCTCATGGCCCCCTTCCATCATCGAAGCTGGTAAGGTTGGTTGAGTCTTTCCCTCTTGTGTGAATCAGAGTGCACCACTCTCACACTATATCTCCCTCTTCCATCTTTTAAGGACCTTTATGGTTACACTGGGCCCACCTAAAGGAATTGACACTCGAGTTGCAGTTTTAAGGATAAGCAGCAGTTAGAGTTAGGGAAGGGAGATCAGTAAGACTTTCAAAGTTGACAGACGACCACATGCAAAGAAACAAAGGACAGAGGGAGGGAAAGGCATTCAGAAGACCTACGAGGAGATTTGCCGAGGCCAGGTTCATGAAGAGTCTGTATACCATTAGGAAGGAATCCAAACTTTTCCCCTGAAGACTCTGGAGAAGAACTTTTCCCTCTCTACTCCCCTCTGAACCCACTGTAATACCCACAAAGAAATAAACCCATTTTGATAATCCATCAGAAAATACAAGTCATGGCAAGCATCATGTAGTATTAGATAAAAAGTGAAGAAGGAAGGCATACAGCTCTCCTTAGAAAGCTTACATTAGTAGAATCAATTTGTGACAGCAAGGAGTGAAATATTACACTATATTTACTACTAAAGGATAACATCTCATGTATTAGAAATGAGTTAGGGGTAACAGTCTAATGCTTAAAGGGTAAGTTTCTCATTATCCAGAAAATTATTTCAGTTCAGTTGCTCAGTTGTGTCCGACTCTTTGTGACCCCATGGACTGCAGAATGCCAGGCTTCCCTGTCCATCACCAACTCCTGGAGCTTGCTCAAACTCATGTCCATCAAGTCGGTAATGCCATCCAACCACCTCATCCATAATATAAAATAAAATTTACCTGTGACTAACTACTGGACAGCTTAAATTTTGCATTTTTAAACATCACATGCTTTAAGTTTTAGATAATTAACAATCTCAAACATTTTAAGAAATTAAATTACATTGATGTTTTTATTCCTAACTAGCAACACTTGTTGCTGGCTTCATTATCCTTGAACTGCTAGTCATAATCAGTTTTCTAAATAACCTTGAATGTTTCCTAGTCTTCAGTAGCCAATGTCTATCCAAAGCTACACAATAACAGGAGAGAAAAACAGTATGAAAAGCAAACATTCCAGTGATAATTTCTACTGATTTGACTACAATGATACATACACATCCTGTTGACTGTCCAAATAGTAAAACATTCTGAAAAATTACTTCCTGATCTTAACTTTTCTTTGGGGGTTAAAGATCTAAAATTCATAATATCAAACATTAATGAAGGTATTTGTTTCTTGCTTTGAAAAAACAACACCACAAACTTCTCTCCAGAAACCTCCCCTTCTCTGAATAATAAAGATACGTTATACAAATAGAACACTATGTCTCAGCTTTCAAATGGGCAATTTGAGGAATTGAAGGTCCTGGTTTTCTTGGCAGGTTATATTTCCAAAAGCCTTAAAGAATTTACTATAATTCTGTCAATCCACAATGGAGAAAATGTTATAATGGTCATGGCTTAACAAAAGTCATGAAAAAGGATATTTCCCATTCATTTGATCACTATTTGTTGAAAGCCTACAAGAAAAAGAAATGCAACAAGGCAAAATGGTTGTCTGAGGAGGCCTTACAAAAAGCTGAGAAAAAGAAGAGAAGAGAAAAGCAAAGGAGAAAAGGAAAAACTTGAATGTAGAGTTTGAAAGAATAGCAAGGACAGATAAAAAAGCCTTCTTAAGTGAACAATGAAAAGAAATAGAGGATAACAAAGAATGGGAAATACTACAGATCAAAGAATATTCAAACTACCACCCAACTTCACTCAATTCACGTGAGTAATCCTGGTAATGCTCAAAATCCTTCAAGATAGGCTTCACCAGTATGTGAACCAAGAACTTCCAGATGTACAAGCTGGATTTAGTAAAGGGAGAGGAATCGGAGATCAAATGGCCAACATCTGTGGAATCACAGAAAAAGCATTCCAGAAAAACATCCAGGAATTCCAGGAAAACATTTACTTTTGCTTTATTGACTACAGTGTTGTGACCATATGGATCACAACAAACTGTGGAAAATTCTTAAAAAGGTAGGAATTCCAGACCACCATACCTGCCTCCTGAGAAACCTGTATGCAGGTCAAGAAGCAACAGGTAGAACTGGACGTGGAACAATGGACTTGTTCCAAATCGGGAAAGGAGTACATCAAGGCTGTATATTGTCATTCTGCTTATTTAACTTATATGCAGGGTACATCATGCAAAATGCTGGGCTGGATGAAGCACAAGCTGGAATCATAATTCCCAGGAGAAATATCAACAACCTCAAAAACGCAGATAACACTACCCAAATGGCAAAAAGCAAAGAGGAATTAAAGAACTTCTTGATGAAAGTGAAAGAGAGTGAAAAAGCTGGCTTAAAATTCAACATTCAAAGAATTAAGATCATTGCATCTGGTCCCATCACTTCATGGCATATAGATGGGGAAGCAATGGAATCAGTGACAGACTTCATGTTCTTGGGCTCCAAAATCACTACAGATGGTAACTGCAACCATGAAATTAAAACACGCTTGCTCCGTGGAATAAAAACTATGACAAACCTAGACAGCATATTAAAAAGCAGAGATATCACTTTGCCAACAAAGGTCCATCTAGTCAAAGCTATGGTTTTTCCAGTAGTCATGTATGGATGTGAGAGTTGGACCATAAAGAAGGCTGAGCACTGAAGAACTGATGCTTTGGAACTGTGGTGCTGGAGAAGACTCTTTAGAGTCCCTTGGACTGGAAGGAGATCAAACCGTTAATCCTAAAGGAAAGCAACTCTGAATATTCACTGCAAGAGCTGATGTTGAAGCTGAAGCTCCGATACTTTGGTCACCTGATGTGAAGAAGGGACTCACTGGAAGACTCTGATGCTGGGAAAGATTGAAGGCAGGAGGAGAAGTTGACAGCAGAGGATGAGATGGCTGGATGGCATTACCACTTCAACGGACAAGAGTTTGAACAAGCTCCAGGAGTTGGTGATGAACAGGGAAGCCTGGCATGTTCATGGGGACACAGAGTTGGACATGACTGAGCAACTGAACAATAACCACCACCACTATGCTCCAGATACTAGGAATACAATAACGAAGAAAAATAAAATCCCTACCCTCTCAGATTATCTAATACTTTATACAGTTAAGTTCTGTAACTACCGTTGAGAGGCAATGTTTCATATTTGTTACAAATTCAGTATATTATTTCCAAATATGTTATAAATGGAAATCTTCTAAGTAAAAAAATGTAAAGAAATGTAACTCAATTGGGCAACTATACATGGGTGTACTTTAGTGGTTATGAACATTTTTATTCCCTTGAATGTGACATGAATTAAATACACTTTGCATGCATGCCAAGTCTCTTCATTTGTTCCTGACTCTTTGTGACCCTGTGGACTGTAGCCTACCAGGCTCCTCTGTCCATGGGATTTCCCAGGCAGGAATACTGGAAAGGGTACCATTTCCTTCTCCAGGGGATCTTCCCGACTGAGGGGTTGAACTCAGTCTCCTGCACCTGCAGGCAGAGTCTTTACTGCTGAGCCACCAGGGAAGCCCATTTAGTGGTAGCATTTAACCATTTAGTGTTAGTATTTAAACCCAATAAAATGAAAATGGAAAATCCTTTGAATCAGGATTCTTCTGAACTGTCCTCAAATGATATCATGTAGCAAGCAGATATTAAATACTTTATTTATGTATGATTCTAGCAAGCAGAGTACATTAATCAACAACCCATTGGTCACGACTGTTAGTATTTGGTATTTTGAAGAGTTTCCTTTATAAACCTAGCATAAATATTAAATGTTTAATTTTTAAAAGAAAGCAATCAGTTTCCTGATAACATTGTGACCACTTCTGAATGCTCAAGCTTCATCAAATATCTTATTATTTCATGAATGCCTATCATGGCTCTATATCATTGCTTACGTCTTTCTCTCTGCCTGGAATGTCCTTCCACTTTTCTAGCTAGTAAAAGTTAACTCTTAGTATCTCTATTATTGCATTAATTACAGTGTACCATAATTTTTAAAACATATAAAAGTATTATCTGGGAGAAGAGGATGAGACTGTTTTATCTTTACATCCCTAGTGACTAGCATAGGACTTTACATATGGTAATGGTTCTCTAAGTATTTGACAAAAAAATTATACTCCTGTAGATAGGCATTATAGAAATTTTGTTTGGACTCTGGAATAAAGTAGACATGGTAAGAAGTATCTTCAGAAAAGTGCTGCAGACAGACTAGTGAGAAGATTTAATTTGTTTCAAAACCTCAAGACAAAAAGCTGACAATCCAACTATCTCAAAATGATTAATAATACATATAGTTACAGTAAAACACTAAATTTCCTATTTCTTCCTTTTCTACCTAGAGCACAATATTCCATTACAGTAATGATCTAAACTTTTGTGCCCACAAATTCTCCAACTACATGTTAAATTACATATAATAAAAATGAAAATGGCTACTTCATCTTTTCAATTGTAATTGAGAAAAAGACTAAATCAAGTACTAATGTTACATGAATGATCTACGAAAACTAAACGAAAACAGTACTGTGATCCAAGACTCTAGATTTTGATCATTTAAGGAAAAAGGACAAAAATCATTCTACAACTGATGCATTAATCATGTGGTTCATAAATTTACCAGTCAACATATTCTTAAAGGTGTTACCTTTAAAGAGAAGAATCTTCCACAACTTTAGCCTTCATTCTTTCCTCTAATAATATTTCTTCTTTCTTTTCAGGAACATAAATTAGTTTTGATATGCTTATAAAAGTTAATATCATTTTAAGAATAATTATATAGCATTACAACCAGAAGCTTTTCCAGAGGAAGACAAAAGAGAGAATGCCAGAAGTTTTCCATTAAAACATTTAAGAACAGAAATAACTTTCTGAATAGCAGGTATGGTTACAATCAACATTTTAAGGATGTTTATATAAAAAGGAAAAATAATGTTTGTAAGATAAACTGCAAGGAGATCCAACCAGTCCATTCTGAAGGAGATCAGCCCTGGGTGTTCTTTGGAGGGAATGATGCTAAAGCTGAAGCTCCAGTACTTTGGCCACCTCATGCAAAGAGTTGACTCATTGGAAAAGACTCTGATGCTGGGAGGGATTGGGGGCAGGAGGAAAAGGGAACAACAGAGGATGAGATGGATGGATGGCATTACCAACTCGATGGACATGAGTCTGAGTGAACTCCAGGAGTTGGTGATGGACAGGGAGGCCTGGCATGCTGCAATTCATGGGGTCGCAAAGAGTTGGACACGACTGAGCCACTGAACTGAACTGAACTGACTGAAGATAAACTGAAGAAAAAACACTAGCAATTTTAATAATTTTTAAAAAAAATCTCTACTTAGTATTAGAGATAATACACAGAAATATTGACTCAATAATAGTCCATGAAAAACCGGCTACATATGGGTAAGCAAAAAGAAGTATGCATATAAAAAAGTTTACACTAGGATGAGATCATGAGGAAATAGAAATTTTGATCAGACCAATAATGAGTAAGGAGATTCAAACTATAACCAAAACCTTCCAACAGAGAAAAGTCCTGGACCAGATGGTTTCACTGGTGAATTCCACCAAACATTTAAAGAAGAATGAATATCAATTCTTCTCAAACTCCTTCAAAAAACTGAAAAGGAAGGAACAATCCCTAAGGCCAGAATTACCAGAATAACAAAGCCAGGTAAGGACTCAATAGGAAAGAAAACTGTAGGCCAATCTTACTGATTAACATAATATATGAAAATTCTCAACAGAATAGCAGGAAAATGAATTTAATACCATATTAAAAGGACTATACACAATGATCAAGTGGAATATAATTGCAGGATGCAAGGATATTTCAACATATACAAATTAACCAATGTGATATACATTAATAGAATTAAATATTAAAAAATCCTATGATTATCTCAATACATGCAGAAAAACATCTGATTCAAAATTCTTTCATGATAAAAACTCTCAAAAAATTAAGTATGGAAAAAAACATACCCCAACATAAAAAATGCTGATATGAGAAGTCCACAGCTAACATCTTATTTAACAGTGAAAGCATTGAAAGCTTTCCTGCTAAGATCAGGAGTAAGACAAGGGTGCCCATTCCTTTTCAACACAGTACTGGAAATCCTACCCAGGGCAATTAGGAAAGAAAATGAAACAGAAAGCATCAAATCAGAATGGAAGAAGTAATAGTTTGTTTGCAGATTATATGATCTTAAATATATACAGAAAATCCTAAAGACTCCATCAGAGAACTGTTAGAACTAATAAATAAATTCAGCAAAGTTGTAGGATACAAAATCAACATAGAAAAATCAGATGCATTTCTACACACTAACAACAAACTATTTGAAAAAGAAATAAAATAATCTAATTTATAGTAGCAACAAAATGAATAAAATACTTAGGAATAAATTTAACCAAGGAGGCAAAGATCTGTATGTTGAAAATGATGAGAGTTTGATGAAAGAAACTGAGGAAGATATAAATGAATGGAAATATATCCCATATTCATAATTCAGAAGAATTAACACTTAAAATATCCATACTACATCAAACCACCTATAAATTCAATTTAATCAAAATTATTGAAAAGATCCTGATACTAGAAAAGATTGAAGGCAGGAGAAGAAGGGGACGATGGAGAACGAGATGGTTGGACGGCATCACCAACTCAATGGACATGAGTTTGGATACGCTCCAGGAGTTAGTGATGAACAGGGAGGCCTGGCATGCTGTGGTCCATGGGGTCACTACTGAGTGACTGAACTGATAATTATATTTGAATAGGCATAGAAAAAAATCAATCCTAAAATTCTTATGAACCATAAAAGTTCCTAAATAGCCAAAGGAATTCTGAGAAAGGACACAGTTGGAGGTTTCACAATTCCTGATTTTAAACTATATTCTAAGGCTGCTGCTGCTGCTGCTAAGTCGCTTCAGTCATGTCCGACTCTGTGCGACCCCATAGACGGAAGCCCACCAGACTCCCCCGACCCTGGGATTCTCCAGGCAAGAACACTGGAGGGGGTTGCCATTTCCTTCTCCAATGCATGAGAGTGAAAAGTGAAAAGGAAGTCGCTCAGTTGTGTCTGACTCTTAGCGACCCCATGGACTACAGCCTACCAGGCTCCTCCATCCATGGGATTTTCCAGGCAAGAGTACTGGAGTGGGGTGCCATTGCCTTCTCCGTATTCTAAGGCTACAATAATATTTTTTTTAAAGTATAGTATCGGCATAAAAACAGACACATAGATCAATGAAATAGAATTCAGAGTGTAAAAAGAAACTCACACATATACAGTGAACTAACACGTGACAAAAACCCAAAAATATTCAGTGGGGAAAGGAATAGTCTCTTTAACTAAAACTGAATATTCATGTGCAAAATAATAAAATTGACCCCTATCTCACACCACTCACAAAAAATAATATGAAACAGATTAATATATAAATAAAAGAAACAAACTATAAAACTACTAAAGGAAACAGAGGAAAAGCTCCCTGATGCTGGTCTTGGCAATGATTTTTTAGATGTGACACCCAAAACTCAAGCAGCAAATACAAAAATAAACAACTGGGATTATACCCAACTAAAAAGTTTCTGAACAGCAGGAGAAACAATCAGCAAAATGAAGAGGCAATCTATAAACTGGAGAAATTACATGCAAATCATCTATTTGCTAAGATATTAATATCTAAAATATAACAGGAACTCATATAACTCTGCAACATTCCCTGGTAGCTCAGAGGTTAAAGCGTCTGCCTGCAATGCGGGAGACCTGGGTTCGATCCCTGGGTTGGCAAGATCCCTTGGAGAAAGAAATGGCAATCCACTCCAGTATTCTTGCCTGGAGAATCCCATGGATGGATGAGCTTGGTGGGCTACAGTCCATGGGGTCGCAAAGAGTCGGACACGACTGAGAGACTTCACTTCCACTTTCATATAACTCAATAGCAAAAAGAAAAAAAGAAAGACTACAAAATGGGTAAAGGACTTAAAAAAAAACAGACATTTTTCCAAAGAAGACATATAAATGCTGACATGCACATGAAAAGATGCTCAACTTCATTAATCATCAAGGAAATGCCAATCATCTCACAACAGTTAGAATGACTACTATCAAAAGACAAAAGAGATCTCTCTTATACACTGTTGGCGGGAATGTAAATTGGTCCAACTACTATGGAAAACCATATGAAGGCTCTCAAAAAAAAATAGAACTACCATTTGATACAGTGATTCCACTTCTGGGTACATATTCAAAGGAAATAAACTCACTATCTCTAAGAGCTACTCATGTGTTCACTGCAGTATTATTTACAATAGCCATGACATGGAAACAACCTAAGTGTCCATCAACAGATGAATGGAAAAGAATACACATATAATACATTGGAGAAAGGAAGGAAACACTGTCTTTCATGACATCATGGATAGATCCCGAAGGCACTATGCTAAAGGAAATGTCAGCGAAAGACTAATACTTTATATTCTCATTTTTATAGACTCTGAAAAAGCTGAAATCAGAAACAGACAGAATGGTGGCTGCCAGGGGCTAGGTGGTGTGGGAGGGCTTTCCCAGGTGCCTCAGTGGTAAAGAGTCCGCCTGCTAAAGCAAGCAGATGCAGGAGATGTGGGTTTAATCCCTGGTTTGGGAAGATACCCTGGAGTAAGAAATGGCAACTCACTTCAGTATTCTTGCAAGGAAAATCCCATGGACAGAGGAGCCTAGCAGAATACGGTCCATAAAGGTAGCAAAGAGTCAGACACAACTGAGTAACTGAGCACACATGTACGCAAAGCGTTGGGGAAGTGGGAAGATACTAGTCAAAAAATACAAATTCCAAGTATAAGATGAATAAATTCTGAGCATGTAATGTATAGCATGGTACTATAATTAGCAATATTGTATTACAGATTTAAAAACTGTGTAAAGAGTAGATATTAAATGTTATCAGCACACAAATGATAGTTATGTGAGGGGATGAAGGTGGTAACTAATCTTATTACAGTAATCATTTTGCAATACATATAAGCATCACAGCATCACACTGTAAACCTCAAACTTATACAAGTTATAGCTCAAGAATATCTCAATAAACACAGATGTTACTTGACGAATGCTGTTAACAATGGAAACAGAGTGACAGTAACTTAAGGCCCAAACTAGCTTTAGCCTGTGACTTTAAGAAGGTCTAATAAATAGTATACTATAAAATTGGGAACAATTATTCTATAATGAGTGTGTTTATAGTTAGAAACCAAATTATAGGTGAACATATATCTCAAAAGATGTCAAGAGAATTTCACAAAATTATCTGGGTCAAGGAGGGATACCTGAGCTATGGATTAAAAAAATCAGAGGGACTATAAAAACCAGTTCCTGTGAATACAATCTTAATTAACATGAAAAATTACAATTTTCTACACAAAACACAAATCTTAGGTAAATAAAAAGCAATTCACATAGACTACAAAAAGATACAAATAAATAAAACAGATGTTAAGTTGGAGATGAAGCTGGTTAACAGAAAATTTTAAGGAATGAAGTGGGTAATGGCATAAGTCCACATAACAACTTCAGGCAAACATAGCTCTGAAACTGTGAAAAACAAACTCATTATCATAACAACCCTTGGAAAGAAGAACCAAGGAAATGCTATCATTACATTTAGGACTTTCACAGGAAAACTAGTCAAGGCTACAAAAGTATCTTAGAATTTTATCTGCTTCCTGTCTGTGCTTTGTAAAATCTACCACCACTACCGCATCCCCAACACAGGTAGTGAACTGTGATAATGGTCTAATGTTGGCCTTCAACGACAGTCTAACCAAAATGACCGGTGATAAAAACATGATTTCAGACAGAACTATCAGTACCACATGCTTTGGCAACTACAACTGCATACAGTGCTGTTTGAGAGGCATCCTTCTTTCTCCTTTCCTTTCTTATCTTTTCCTTATGAAGAATAAGCTGAAAGAAAAATGCTGAAAAAGTAAATTTTTAATATGTAAGCAAAAGATAATTAAGCTCAAAATACTAGAAAGCTGATAGTCAAATGGCTGATCATCATCTGTTCTGTGCACTTCATCCATATACAGAACTCTCCTAGGAGATATGACTGCCGTCTTCTTCATGGCTGGTGCAGTCATTTATTCAGTAAATACTGATGCCTTCTGTGTCCAAGGCACTATGCTAGATATAGAGGATGCACAGGATAATAAGACAAGGCAGTTCTTGAAGCTCCCCAGTCAAGAAAGTGAACATGCCCTATTAATAAATAAGGGAAAAACATGTCTTCCTGAAGACATCTGGGAATTAACATATCAGTCCTGTACTGTCTTTCTGTTACTGGAGGATAAAATCCTTTACTTTGTTCAAGCACTGAACTTTTATAAACAAAAAAGAAAAAGGTGCACATATTAAGAGTTAAATAGTTGCACAAGTTTTCTAAATATTTCTAACATAAAGCACAAATACAGAAAAGGATACAAATTAAATGTATAGTTCAATGAACTATCTTACAAACACTACCAAGGTCAAGGGAGGACTTTGCCAGCAGCCCTAGAAGCCCCTTGCATATGCCTCTAATCATGATAACCTCTCCATTGCCATTAAGTTTTCCTGGTTTTTCCTACAGACATTTTTTTTTCACCAAAAGGTGCATCCCTAGACACTACAGTATAATCTCACTCTGTTAAAAATGGAATCTGTTTCAAATCTCTTACTTATTTTTTGTCCATGTCATGTGGCATGCTGGATCTTGGTTCCATGACCAGGGATAGAACCTGCATTCTCTGCAGTGGAAGCATGCAGTCTTAACCACTGGACCGCCAGGGAAGACCCTCAAAACACTTTAAATCTTGAGGTTCCTCCTCCATATAATTTATTTGCTAAAGAATTTGTGACATTGACCAACAGTTTCTGAGAGCCTGGATTTTGACAACTGCAGTCTCTGGAAGCAATGTGTTCCCTACCTTCTGTTTTCCAGGATCAGAATCAGACTTAATCTCTTGGGAAAATACAGGTAGTGTTTGGCAAGGTTAGTTCAGTTCAGTTCAGTTCCGTCGCACAGTTGTGTCTGACTCTTTGCGACCCCATGGACTGCAGCACGCCAGGCTTACCTGTCCATCACCAACTCCAGGAGCTTGTTCAAACTCATGCCCATCGAGTCAGTGATGCCATTCAACATTTCATCCTCTGTCATCCCCTTCTCCTCCCGCCTTCAATCTTTCCCAGCATCAGGGTCTTTTCCAATGAGTCAGCTCTTCGCATTAGGTGGCCAAAGAACCGGAGTTTCAGCTTCAGCATCAGTCCTTCCAATGAATATTCAGGACTGATTTCCTTTAGGATGGACTGGTTGGATCTCCTTGCAGTCCAAGGGACTTTCAAGAGTCTTCTCCAATATCACAGTTCAAAACTATCAATTCTTCAGCGCTCAGCTTTCTTTATAGTCCAACTCTCACATCCATACATAGCTACTGGAAAAACTATAGCTTTGACTAGACGGACCTTTGTTGCCAAAGTAATGTCTCTGCTTTTTAATATGCCATCTGGGTTGGTCACAGCGTTTTTTCGAAGGAGCAAGTGTATTTTAATTTCATGGCTGCAGTCACCATCTACAGTGATTTTGGAGCGCAAAAAAACAAAGTCTGTCACTCTTTCCACTGTTTCCCCATCTAATTGCCATGGAGTGATGGGACCGGATACCATGATCTTTTTTTTCTGAATGTTGAGCTTTAAGCAAACTTTTTCACCCTCCTCTTTCACTTTCACCAAGAGGCTCTTTAGTTCTTCACTTTCTGCCATAAAGGGGGTGTCATCTGCATATCTGAGGTTATTGATATTTTTCCTGGGCAATCTTGATTCCAGCTTGTGCTTCATCCAGCCCAGCATTTCTCATGATGTACTCTGCATATAAGTTAAATAAGCACAAGCACGGTGACAATATACAGCCTTGACGTACTCCTTTTCCTATTTGGAACCAGTCTGTTGTTCCATGTCCAGTTCTAACTGTTGCTTCCTGACCTGCATATAGGTTTCTCAAGAGGCAGGTCAGGTGGTCTGGTATTCTCATCTCTTGAAGAATTCTCCACAGTTTATTGTGATCCACACTGTCAAAGGCTTTGGCATAGTCGATAAAGCGGAAGTAGATGTTTTTCTGGAATTCTCTTGCCTTTTTGATGATCCAGCAGATGTTGGCAATTTGATCTCTGGTTCCTCTGCCTTTTCTCAATCCAGCTTGAATATCTGGAAGTTCATGGTAAACATACTGTTGAATCCTGGCTTGGAGAATTTTGAGCATTACTTTATTAGTGTGTGAGATGAGTGCAATTGTGCAGTAGTTTGAACATTCTTTGGCATTGCCTTTCTTAGGGACTGGAATGAAAACTGACCTTTTCCAGTCCTGTGGCCACTGCTGAGTTTTCCAAATTTGCTGGCATATTGAGTGCAGCACTTTCACAGCATCATCTTTCAGGATTTGGAATAGCTCAACTGGAATTCCATCACCTCCACTAGCTTTGTTCGTAGTGATACTTCCTAAGGCCCACCGGACTTCACATTCCAGGATGTCTAGCTCTAGGTGAGTGATCACACCATCGTGATTATCTGGGTCGTGAAGATCTTTTTGTACAGTTCTTCTGTGTAATCTTGCCACCTCTTCTTAATCTCTTCTGCTTCTGTTAGGTCCATACCATTTCTGTCCTTTATTGACCCCATCTTTGCATGAAATGCTCCCTTGGTATCTCTAATTTTCTTGAAGAGATCTCTAGTCTTTCCCATTCTATTGTTTTCCTCTATTTCTTTGCATTGATTGCTGAGGAAGGCTTTCTTATTTCTCCTTGCTACTCTTTGGAACTCTGCATTCAAATGGGTATATCTTTCCTTTTCTCCTTTGTTTTTGCTTCTCTTCTTTTACAGCTATTTGTAAGGCATCCTCAAACAGCCATTTCACTTTCTTGCATTTCTTTTCCATGGAGATGGTCTTGATCCCTGTCTCCTGTACAATGACACAAACCTCTGTCCATAGTTCATCAGGCACTCTGTCTATCAGATGTAGTCTCTTAAATCTATTACTTCCACTGTATAATTGTCAGGGATTTGATTTAGGTCATACCTGAATGGTCTAGTGGTTTTCCCTACTTTCTTCAATTTATGTCTGAATTTGGCAATAAGGAGTTCATGATCTCAGCCATGGTCAACTCTTGGTCTTGTTTTTTCTGACTGTAGAGCTTCTCCATGTTTGGCTGCAAAGAATATAATCAATCTGATTTCGGTGTTGACCATCTGGTGATGTCCATGTGTAGAGTCTTCTCTTGCATTTTTGGAAGAGGGTGTTTGCTATGACCAGTGCATTCTCTTGGCAAAACTCTATTAGCCTTTGCCCTGCTTCATTCTGTACTCCAAAGCCAAATTTGCCTGTTACTCCACATGCTTCTTGACTTCCTACTTTTGCATTCCAGTCCCCTATAATGAAAAGGACATTTTTGGGGGGTGTTAGTTCTAAAAGGTCTTGTAGGTCTTCATAGAAACATTTAACTTCACCTTTACTGGTCGGGGCATAGACTTAGATTACTATGATATTGAATGGTTTGCCTTTGAAATGAACATTATTCTGTCATTTTTGAGATTGCATCCAAGTACTGCATTCCGGACTCTTCTGTTGACTATGAGGACTACTCCATTTCTTCTAAGGGATTCTTGCCCACAGTAGTAGATATAATGGTCATCCGAGTTAAATTCATCCTTTCCAGTCCATTTTAGTTCACTGATTCCTAAAATGTCAATGTTCACTCTTGCCTTCTCCTGTTTGACCACTTCCAATTTGCCTTGATTCACGGACCTAACATTCCAGGTTCCTATGCAATACTGCTCTTTACAGCATTGGACCTTGCTTCCATCACCAGTCACATCCACAGCTGGGCGCTGTTTTTGCCTTGGCTCCGTCTATTCATTCTTCCTGCAGTTGTTTCTCCACTGATCTCCAGTAGCATATTGGGCACCTACCAACCTGGGGAGTTCATCTTTCAGTGTCCTATCTTTTTGCCTTTTCATACTGTTCATGGGATTCTCAAGGCAAGAATACTGAAGTCGCTTGCCATTCCCTTCTCCAGTGGACCACATGTTGTCAGAACTCTCCACCATGACCCATCTGTCTTGGGTGGCCCTACATGGCATGGCTCATAGTTTCACTGGGTTAGACGAGACTGTGGAACCCTTGCAGATATCCCATTCTTTCTCTCTGCAACTCCCTGCTCTCTGGGTTCTGTCCTAAGAACTCTAGCTGCCTTGCTCTCCAGAGGTCTCCACTCTATTTCCTTGTCTAGGGAGTCCTCTAAGCCCCACCTCTGTTCCCCCTCCCTGCACCATGGCCTGTAAACTCTCTCAAGGCAGAAAGTGGTGCCAATAGTGAAAGTGAAAGTCACTCAGTTATGTCCAGCTCTTTGTGACCCCCATGGACTATACAGTCCATGGAATTCACCAGGCCAGAATACTGGAATGGGTAGTCCTTCCCTTCTCTGGGGGATCTTCCCAACCCAGGGATCGAACCCAGGTCTCCCACATTACAGGCAGATTCTTTGCCAGCTGAGCCACAAGAGAAGCCCAAGAGTACTGGAGTAGGTAGTCTATCCCTTCTCCAGCGGCTCTTCCTGACCCAGGAATCAAACTGGGGTCTCCTGCATTGCAGATGGATTCTTTACCGAATGACCTGCTGTTTCCTGCTTTTCAGGGATCTTTGTCCTTCAGTTGCCCACTATTTCATATTATTTTTTTCCAGCTTTTTAAGGTGTTTCAAGCTGCAGGGTAAATCCTGGCCCAAAATATGAATCAGTTTTTATTAAAGTTTTATTATCTTGTTGTTCATAGTCGTTTTTTAGTTGATCCTATTCACTTTTCCAGTGAATGATATAACAGTTATATCACTGGGAAATAGTGATACTTTTATCTTCCAATTTTTGTATTGTTAGTTTCTTTCTCTTGGGTAATTGCTTCTGCTAATATGTCCAGTAAACAATATCAGCAATTCTGGAACTCATTTTTAATTTAAGAATGAGTGTTACGTTGAATTATGTCCTATTTTTAAAATTAAGGAGTTAATTTTATTACTTTTATAATTTATTAATGTAATTAATTAATGTTAATAGATTTCTGTTGGTATTTTGATTTTTTTGATCCATTGTAAAATATTTAGCCTTTCTCTTTTTATTTTTTTCTCTTTAGGATTTTCTTTTTTCATTTGTTGAACTTTCACGATGATGTGCTAAAATTAATGGCTTTTAAAAAACATTAATTCAGTGTGCTAGACATATTGACGGAGAAGGCAATGGCACCCCACTCCAGTACTCTTGCCTGGAAAATCCCATGGACAGAGGAGCCTGGTAGGCTGCAGTCCATGGGGTCTGAGCGACTTCACTTTCACTTTTCACTTTCATGCATTGGAGAAGGAAATGGCAACCCACTCCAGTGTTCTTGCCTGGAGAATCCCAGGGATGGCGGAGCCTGGTGGGCTGCCGTCTATGGGGTTGCACAGAGTCGGACTGAAGCGACTTAGCAGCAGCAGCAGCAGTAGCAGTGGTCCATGTGATTAGATTGGTTAGTTTTCTGTGATTGTGGTTTTCTGGTTGTCTGCTCTCTGATGGAGAAGGTTAAGAGGCTTATGGAAGCTCCCTGATGGGATAAACTGAGGGGAAAATGGGTCTTGTTCTGATGGGCGGGGCTGTGCTCAGTAAATCTTTAATCCAATTATCTGTTGATGGGTGTAGCTGTGTTCCCACCCTGCTGTTTACCTGGGGCCAAACTGGAGGTAATGAAGATAATGGTGACCTCCCTCCAAAGATCCCATATATGTACTGCCACACTCAGTGCCCCCAACCCTGCAGCAGGCCACCACCAACCCACGCCTCCACTCATGGACACCCACATGCAAGTCCGGGACAGTCTCTTGTGGGGTCACTGCTCCTTTCTCCTAGGTCCTGGTGCACAAGGTTCTGTTGTGCCCTGCAATAGTCTATTTCCCAGTCCAGTGTAAGTTCTGGCAGCTCTATGGTAGGGTTAATGGCGACCTCCTTCAAGAGGGCTTATGTGATACCCATGTCTGCTGCACCCAGAGCCCCTGTCCTTGAGGCACACCACTGCCAACCCATGTACAGCCATATAAGCCATCCTAAATGAAAAAGATCATGTGAATAGTGCTTCAGTTCACTTCAGTTCAGTCACTCAGTCGTGTCCGACTCTTTGCAACCCCATGAATCACAGCACACCAGGCCTCCCTGTCCATCACCCACTCCCGGAGTTCACTCAGACTCACATCCATCGAGTCAGTGATGCCATCCAGCCATCTCATCCTCTGTCGTCCCCTTCTCCTCCTGCCCCTAATCCCTCCCAGCATCAGAGTCTTTTCCAGTGAGTCAACTCTTTGCATGAGGTGGCCAAAGTATTGGAGTTTCAGCTTTAGCGTCATTCCTTCCAAAGAAATCCCAGGGCTGATCTCCTTCAGAGTAGACTGGTTGGATCTCCTTGCAGTGCAAGGGACTCTCAAGAGTCTTCTCCAGTATCACAGTTCAAAAGCATCAATTCTTCAGCGCTCAGTTTCTTCATGGTCCAACTCTCGCATCCATACACGACCACTGGAAAAACCATAGCCTTGACTAGACGGACCTTTGTTGGCAAAGTAATGTCTCTGCTTTTCAATATGCTATCTAGGTTGGTCATAACTTTTCTAGCTAAAATCAATTAAGTTAGTGATTAGTTAGGGACCATGCACAGGCTCTGTAGGTAGTTCATGAACCCCTAAAATTACATCCAAAACTTTGTGGAGGAAGGTTTTAATCAATAAGATATTCTTTACAGAAATAAGTGCCACCAAGGAGTCAGTGCCTATTTCACACATTAAACAAAATAGCTTTAATTAAATTAATTTGAACTTGGTTGAGATGATTCAACGAGCAGAAACTTTCAGGGAGGAAGAAAAGGAATACATGATTTTTAACAGTTTAAACTCCTATGAGGAGGCAGATATAATAGAGAACTACTACTTTGGGACTGATGCCATCATTCATCTTTATTAGGCTACTAGAAACTCTATGTGTGGTGATTTGATCACTGAGTCATGCTCAACTCTGGAGACCTCATGGACTGTAGCCAGCAAGGTTTCTCTGTCCATGGGGTTTTACAGTCAAGAATACTGGGGTGGGTTGCCATTTGCTTCTCCAGAGGATCTTCCTGACCCAGGAATTGAACCAAAGTGTCCAACATTGCAGGCTGATTCCTTACCAACTGAGCTACAAGGGAAGCCCATTAAACTCTTCTGAGGTTCTCTAAATTTCACTGATGGAAGTCACAAAGAAGAATAAGGATGGGGCCATTAAAGGAAAAGGAGTGATGTGTTTCAGAGTTGAGCAGGGAGTAAAATTCAACATGAGATGGGAGGAAATAAAAAGGTAGAATTTTTGTGTAAGGAATTAAAAATTCCATGGAGAAGTAGAGATAGGCCTTCAGGAAAGGGACGGTTTCAACTCAACTATAAAAAGACACAGATGGGGAAAAATGTGAAAAACATAATCTAAGGGAGTGAGAAACTCTTATGTAGGTACACATATAAGACAAGTAAGAGATAACTGGACATGGAACAACAGACTGGTTCCAAATAGGAAAAGGAGTACATCAAGGCTGTATATTGTCACCCTGCTTATTTAACTTCTATGCAGAGTACATCATGAGAAATGCCAGCCTGGATGAAGAACAAGCTGGAATCAAGATTGCTGGGAGAAATATTAATAACCTTAGATATGCAGATGACACCACCCTAATGGCAGAAAGCAAAGAGGAACTAAAGAGCTTCTTGATGAAGGTGAAAGAGGAGAGTGAAAAAGATGGCTTAAAGCTCAACATTCAGAAAACTAAGATCTTGGCATCTGGTCCCATCACTTCATGGGAAATAGATGGGGAACAGTGGAAACAGTGGCTGACTTTATTTTTCGGGGCTCCAAAATCACTGCAGATGATGATTGCAGCCATATAATTAAAAGACACTTACTCCTTGGAAGGAAAGTTATGACCAACCTAGATAGCATGTTAAAAAGCAGAGACACTAGTTTGTCAACAAAGGTCCGTCTAATCAAGGCTATGGTTTTTCCTGTGGTCATGTATGGATATGAGAGTTGGACTATAAAGAAAGCTGAGGGCCGAAGAACTGATGCTTTTGAACTGTGGTGCTGGAGAAGACTCTTGAGAGTCCCTTGGACTGCAAGGAGATCCAACCAGTCCATCCTAAAGGAGATCAGTCCTGGGTGTTCATTGGAAGGACTGATGTTGAAGCTGAAACTCCAATACTCTGGCCACCTGATGTGAAGAACTGACTCACTGGAAAAGACCCTGATGCTGGGAAAGATTTTGGCAGGAGGGGACAGAGTATGAGATGTTTGGATGGCATCATTGACTCGATGGACATGGGTTTGGGTGGATTCTGGGAGTTAGTGATGGACAGGGAGGCCTGGCATGCTTCGGTTCATGGGGTCACAAAGAGTCAGACACGACTGAGTGACTGAACTGACTGAAGAGATAAAGTAAGTGACAATCTCTGGCAGCACTGATCTGAAATATACTCTAAGTTACATTACTCCTTTAATGAAGTATGAGCTGTCCAATGTACAGAGGGCACTTTCTCGTGTCCTCCCTCTAATTCTTCACCCGAGCCATTGCTAGAAAATTAGAGATGAAGTCCTGTTACAGGTGGTGAAATGAAAAGGAAGGGATTCTTTTAGTTTTATCTTCTAAGGAAAAACAAAACATACTACCTATTCGTGTTTTACAGCACAGAGAAAATATGTTTTCCTTCTAAAAGCCTAAGTGACTACAGAGCAAAAGGAGCCGAGGTTAAAAACAATGAGTACTAGTTGGGATTAGAACCCATATAATTATGTATTTTATATATGTTATTTAATGGTTTACTTTTTTATTGTCCTGGTTCATGTCGGGTGATGGCTTAAAACTTAATCTTGTTTTCAGAAGCTTTTAGAAAAACACTGAAAAATGGAGAACAAGACATACCTAACTGCTGGAACAGGAGAGCCACACTAGTTCCTGTGACAGGAAGACTGTCATGCAAGGGAGTCTGGATCAGCTGTCTGTCTCCTGCACCCAAGGAAAACAGCTTCTGCAGATTGGGCGGAAAAGATACACACACAACAAATGATTTCTTTTCACACATTTTCTCAAGATAAAAAAAATCTCTTTGAAGTTCAAATTGAGAGCAGATGATGGTCTTATAAGACCCAACTAACAGATGCGAAGGGCAACAAGGCAGCTCAAAACACTAAAGCTACTTTGTGCCCAAATGAATATGATACAAGAAAATTCAATAGTTGGAAGGTGAAAATTTAGTAATAATGAAACACACAAATCAGTAACAGTAACATGTAACTTAAAAATAATAAAATATTAAAGCTAACATTTATATGCCAGTTACATGTGAATAAAACTGGAAAAATAAAATGTAATATGAAACACATAATTTAAAAACTTCTAATAGTCACAATAATAATCCTTTTTAAATTTAAAAATACATAAAATCGTGTCAACAAAAATTTCATCATAATAAAGTCTCATAAAGTAACTCATCTGTTTTACAGTGTAGGTTCAGTTGTGACTAAACTCACATTTCATATTCTGCCCTTGGAGTACAAACAGGAAAGTGAGGGAGGGGAGTACAGAAGGAAAATAAGCTTAAGAGTAACCAAAAGGCATTAGGAAAGATAGTAGATAGTTAAAAAGGCAAAGGGCAAGGGAAAAAGTTGTCAATTTTACCATAAGTAACATCTCTATCAGACTTTTTTTTAATCGATCAGAGTTTAAAAAATGTAATTTTTAGAGGGCTGTTCTTTCCCTTGATATTGATATTTCATAAGAATAAGCATAGTAAGTGGTCAACTAATCAATTTTAGGACTTAAGTAGTTTTTTTAAGTTACCTAGGAACATTTAGTCTTAGAAGCTGAGGTTCTCATTTTTCTACTTCAGAGAAGAAGATAAAAATTTCAAGACACAGAGAAGATGAAAGACATGTCACTTTGGGAAAGCTTTATTTCAGTGTAAGAGTTTAATGTCCTCATGTGCTCAATTTACGTATGATGAAATTCTTTAAGGTATAGATTATACTTTCCAAAGAAGATCTGTGATTTTGGACAATGGTCAATATCATCATCATTATTATTATTAAAGGCAGACAACTGAGATGAGAAAAATAAGCCCTCTTCTCCTGAAGCTCAAGTGCAAGCTATTCTACTAAACATTACACACAACACACAAAATGGTTTTCAGGACCACATGTAAGTGATTTTATCCAAGGAGATGAAGAAATGAATTAACCTATCCAGCGGTAGTTACAATGCTACAAAAAATTATACTGACAGTTTTCTTAATGTTATCTCTGAATTTGTGTCACTGAAAAAAATTTTAATGAGGTGTAATCATATAGAGGAATAAGCATGGTATAAAGAACACATCTGAAATTCAATTTTAAAAAGTGCATTCCCAAGAAAATGTAAGCTAGATTTCAAGTTACACAGAATATAACTTCTAACTATGCAATGTGAAAGGTGAACCCTGTGTTAAAATTAACCCCATGACCTAAGAAAAGAATGGAATCTTGTGTTTCTAGAAGGAAGACCACAGGGACAATGCTTAACTAAACTAAGACCTTTTTTTTTTTCCCAAGGATTGAACTCTCGCCCCCTGCATTGGAAGGGTGGAGTCTTAACCACTGGACTGCCAGGGAAGTCCCCTAAGACCCACTTTAAAGAGAAAATATTTAAAGAATTCGTTTTTTTCCTTTTCTTCATAAATTAAATTAACTGGAGGAGAGGAGAAGAGAAGCAGGCCCTCTTCATCTTCTTTTTTATTCTGTTTACCTGAGACCCTCCAGCCGCTGGGACAAGACACGCACACAAGTTTGCAATGAGACTTTCCAAGGAGACATTCAGACTGTCCACATATACAGTGTAGATCAAACCCAGGCAAGCCTGAAAACAAAAGATGCATGTAGTTATTTAATGGAAAAAGCAAGCACTAAAAATAAATTGTGACATCTGCTCCCAGGAAAGTTTCTCTTTGAACGTAGTATATTCTACAGTGACCATGGAATAAATTTTAAGCAGCAAATGTTATTAAGTTTATTAAATTTTCCTCCAGAACCAGAAGCTCTAAATGAGCTTCTAAGATGAGTTTATAAAAAACAGAAGTACATGATTTGTAAAACAGGTGTTTGTGTTCAGATAACCACTCTAGCAAATCTGTAAGGCTTAAAACTCTTTTTGTCTCAACTTATTTTGCAAAACTCCAATTTTCAAGAAAAAAATTTAGAAATTTTACCTTATTTTGTGATTATCAATAATTCAGAACATTTATTTTACAGAAAAATTTAACTTATGTGAATTATTATAAAGAACAGCAAAATAGAGAATATATGATTAACACTTTAAGCTCAGAAGAAGGTAGGTGGTAAAATGGAGGACAAAATGGAATCATATGAATCTTCTAGTTTATTAAAATTTATAATTAAAAAACTAATATCTGTTAGGACTTACCAATTGTCATTGAAATCTTGACACTAAGAATATATATAATCTCAACTATACAGAAAAGTTTTCCAGAAATTATGCATTAATTTCTCAAGTCCTTGAGAGATTTTAAGGTGTAATTTATACTTTCTAAAGAAAATCTGTGATTTCTAGACAATGGTCAACATAACTAATATTAAAGATAACAATTGAAGTAAGAAAAATAAGCCCTCTTCCCTTTCAAATGTATTTATAACTACAGTAATTTTTTTCTATATTTGAAAATTCTAACTATCTAAAAAGTAAAATATCTGGAAGTAAACAATATTTTAAAGCTATGTTGGTAGCAGTATGATCACAACTATTTGAAATCACAAATACTCATCCTATTTCCTTTCACCTGGACTCCTAAAAAGATCAGTAAAAACACACTAAGTTGTTATATTACTAATGCATTTTAAGCTTGATACAAGTAATCAAATGATTTCTTTAGGATTCATAAATTTTGGAGTCAGTAAAGATGAGACCTATTTTAAAACAAATTAAACATCCTTAAATATAAGGATATTTTAAACATCCTTAGAAGTTTAAATAGTTATACTAACTTATTCAGGTATTTATTTCATCCAACATGAAATTCATTTCTTCTGTTCACAGTAATTTTATTTTATTGATGAATTCCCAATCAATTTAAAGATATTTTAGGTACAAAAAAACTTGTTACCATGGTTCACTCAGAATAGATTTATACAGTGATACAAATCAATAACAACTATGAGTTCTTTACCCTAAAAATTTCTGGATAATCTAATCTGGATACCAACACCAGGCTTTTGGGAGCAAACACTTCCGCAGGCTGAATTAAACCAGACACTTCCACTTCACCTTCAGTCTCTTCCTTCTTTGTTCCCTAAAAAGAGAGACACTGTAATCAACAGACAGACAATTTCTTAGGTTTATAACTGACAAAATGTAGCCATATCACACACTTCCATGTAATTTATGAAATCCAAAATTAATTCCAAAATATAATTTACAAAACTCAAACTAAAAACAAAGAACATACTTTGAGAGGAATCTAAGAAGCAAGTAGGCAAAGAAATTATGAAGCAGGGCATACTCATTACATTTCTGAGAATCCTTAAGCTCCAGATATATGGCACAATTTTATTTGAACATTTGGTTTCTATGTGAGGTACCAGTAATAAAAGGTAAATAAAACACAATTCATCACTGACTAGACAAATACAAATGACACTTAATGGAAATTCAGTTTCTAAGACAAGAAAAAGAAATCTGTTTTAGAAGTAAGGCACTATTTTTTAGTTTTGTTTTTTGGACTTCTCCCAGTCTTTCAAGCAAAAGAGATAATCATTTAGGATTATCTTGCAGAATGCTCTTAGAAGTAAAGCCCAAACAGCTCTAAATTCTTTTTTCTCAGGAGCAACAATGTTGATTTTTTTAAAAACAGAGGACATTTTTATATACATAACTAAGTTTCAGAATGTACCTAGTTGTCACTGAGCTGTAAAGTTAAAAATAGTTGAAGTGTAAAGCTTATGTCATACCTATTTTATTAGCAAATAAAAATATCTAGAATTTTTTTTAAACCCTAAATATTGAGTGATTAAATACTGGTTAATGTAATAAACTTGGAAAGTATTATTCTGGGGCTTCCCTAATGTTCCAGTGGTTAAGAATCCACCTTGCAATGCAGGGGACACGGGTTCCATCCCTGGTTCAGGAAGATCTCATAATGCTGCGGAGCAACTAAGGCCATGCCCACTGACT
This sequence comes from Bos javanicus, assembly GCF_032452875.1. Lineage (NCBI taxonomy): Eukaryota > Metazoa > Chordata > Mammalia > Artiodactyla > Bovidae > Bos > Bos javanicus. Next base: position 42,717,391 of record NC_083882.1, on the reverse strand, counting down.
ACTGAGTCTGCACTCTGGAGCCCATGAGCTGCAACTACTGAGCCCTGCAAGCTCTAGAGCCCATGCTCCACAAGAGAAGTGACTCAATAAGAAGGGTTGATGCCTGTGCACCGCAACTAGAGAGTAGCTCCTACTCTCTGCAACTGGAGAAAGCCTATGCACAGCAACAAAGACCCAGGGCAACCAAAATTAAACTAAATATATCGAAAGAAAAATAGTCTTCTCACTCATAAGCAACTTATTCAAATTCATAAGTGCTCCATAACACTATATGATGCACTATAAAACTTTGAAGAGAAAAGAAAAAACCAAGATAGAAAAATATTCAAATTTATTTCCAAATGATAATGCTAGGGCATTTTCCCTGACTAGAATCCTTTTCTCTTTCCTTTCCACTAATCAAAGGTCCAGGAGCTTAGACTTTATCTTGCTTCTCAAAGGCTTTCTTTCACTGATTTTTTTCTCCAACTGTTAATTCTTAGCATTTATCAACATTGCACATACCTGTTCATACTTATTTCTCCTGCTAAGCCTCTCCCCTAAATGCCACAAAATGCTGATTCAACTGCCTGCTTGACCTCTCCACTTAGATGACAAATAGGTATCTCAAATAAGACAAAAATATAGCTCCAATCTTTTTTCCTAAACTCCACTCCTCCTTCAGTAATCTCTTATCTCAGTTAAAGGAAATTCTATCCTCCCATTTAGCAAATCAAAAATGCTGATTCCTCTCTCTTTCATAACCTTGGTAGCAATCCCGATTTCTCACCACCTCCACTGCTACCACAGGGCTGTGAGCCACTATCGTCTCTTTTCTGGGTTATTTGATCAGCTCCCTTTTGTCTCCTCCATTCCTCTTTAGCCCTACTTTGCTTCCTTGCTGCTCCTCAAAGGTGCTGGACATGTTCCCAGGTAAAGGTCTCAAACACTTTATTATTCCTTTACCTGGAATAGAAACAATAAATAATTCCCTCAGCTCCCTCATCCTCCCATTCAAGCAAACTTCTGCTCTATTAAGGCTTTGCTGGTATCCTACTTGAAACTGCAATATCCTAACCCCACTTATGTCCCCTTTGCTTATTTTATTTTTCTCCATGGCACTTGTTACCATCCAACATTCCACTTATATTGTTTTCTGGTTTTTGCCTCAACTAGAATGTGCTCTATGAAGACCAGGATTTCTGTTTTGTTCACTGTTGATTTCCCAGTTTCTAAAACAAGAGGTGGGCACACAGTTGATATTTATATAATATTTATTCACTGCATTCATGCAGGAATGAATTTTCTTACATAAAATTTAAAATTTTCTTATTTTACCAAGGAAAGTTTTTCACCTCTACTCAAGGAGGCCAAGAACTGTATTAATATTTTCTATCTTCTTTGGAGCCCATATAGCTTCTATACAGTGACATATGACCAAGTATTAGATGTCTATGGAATGTACATATCCAAAGGGAAATATCTGTTTACTTTTTATTATGTATGATAAGATCCATATGCTCTTGAAAGATTTTCATTTGTTACAAAGCAAAAGCTAAAATTAGGTTGGGTGGTTCTGGAATTCTTAGAAATAATAAAAATGTGATGAAAATGAATTTACCAAAGATTTCCACACTTAATGAATCATCTTTTTTATGGATTACTAACAAAATTTGTCCTTGCATGACAAAAAAATGACTGAAATTCCTGAAAGAGATAAAGTTATCCACATTTTTATGAGATTGTGATACATGCCCCAGAGTACCATTAGAAGTCAGCTTGAGTAAGCACATAACCATTTCATATAAATGACCATTAACCTATGTTAAACTAAACATAAAATAGAATGCATTGGTCATTTCCTTTAATTAAATATTCACTAAGTGGAATAATTATTAACAAGAAAGAAAAAAGGTCTGACATAATATGAATCAATACTAAATAAAAACAAGTCCATTTTCTTTACATCACTATTATAGATTTTCACCTTTACTTTGTAAATGTGCTATGAATCATAAGATGCTGCTATTCTTCATTCCAATAGCTCTTCTATAAGAATACAATGTCCCAAGTTTAGAGAAAATTCGTATTCCTTTTTTCAAAGCAAAGCACTGCTGTGATTTTTTTTAAATTGTTGTTTATAACAAGTCTGATTCCAGTAAACAGTAGTGTTGTGATTTTGGTTAACTTTTTCTATAAGTAATTTATCATGTAAAAGAATAGTGCCGTTTTTTATAGCTGTTAGAATATATTTTGTGTAATAATTATGTAGTGATACTAACTCTGTTATGTGTTTTACAATGACAAATTTTCACATATTGAAAAGATGTGAGAAACGTAATAAGCAGGAAATTAAAAACACAGGAATACAAATGTAATAGACATTATAATAATGGTTAGAAATTTAACATTTTATAGTATAAAGCATTTTCACATACTGAATCTCATTTGAACAAAACTTACAAGCCTTCTTCCAAGCTAAGATTATTCCTTGGTTTTAGTAGGTCCCAAAGTACTCTTGCCTGGAAAATCCCATGGACGGAGGAGCCTGGTAGGCTGCAGTCCATGGGGTTGCTGAGGGTCGGACACGACTTTCACTTTCATGCACTGGAGAAGGATATGGCAACCCACTCCAGTGTTCTTGCCTGGAGAATCCCAGGGACAGGGGAGCCTGGTGGGCTGCCGTCTATGAGTCGGACACGACTGAAGTGACTTAGCAGCAGCAGCAATAAAGATACATGGAGAAGGAAATGGCAACCCACTCCAGTATTCTTGCCTGGAAAATTCCATGGACAGAGGACCATGGCGGGCTACAGTCGATGGGGTCACAAAGAGTCTGTCACGACTGAGCACATCAGCAATAGATACAAATTTACCTTAAATTCTGTTTACTGAACTGCCTCACATTGACATATAAAGTGATTTTATCTTATATTTAGTGTAAGCATGTGCCACAACTTGCCCACTGACTGGTATTTTTTCCTACCTATTATTACTGTGGACCACATCTACTAGCGGCATTCCCAGCTTCCATGTAGTTCCCATTCTATGTAGCTCTCAAACTCTTCATGCCTCAATAGTATGGGATAAATTAGTACCCATCATAGCAATCTGCCCTAAAAGAACTACTGCCTTTCAAACATATCCTCAGGGAAAAATGCTAAAAATTATTAGAAAACTGATTTTATGGAATGACTGCATATAGCAGATAGGCACAATCTGTAAGAAGCTTATCCTATCACCCAGGTAGAATACTTCATTCTCATCTCTGCTCTACTCCTGATGCTTGACTCCTGTCTCTTCTATTCTGAAAAGACTAACTGCATCCAATATCATTTGTGCTAAGCTCATTTTCAGCAACACTGTTTCATACTGTGTGTGGTGTTAGTCACTCAGTCCGCTCAGTCGTGTCCAACTCTTTATGACCCCATGGACTGAAGCTTGCCAAGCTCCTTTGTCCATGAAATTCTCCAGGCAAGAATACTAGAGTGGGTTGTCTTTCCTTTCTCCAGGAGATCTTCCCAACCCAGGGACTGAACCCAGGTCTCCGGCATTGCAGGCAGATTCTTTACTGTCTGAGTCACCAGGGAGTTCCTACTAATTCTCCCTACAAAATTTCTTTAAACACTCAATTTTAAAAGGAGGATGAAGGACACAGCGGGATAAATTGTGAGAGTAACACTGAAACATACACATTAATATATGAAGTGGGAAGTTGCTATATAACACAGGGAGCTCAACCCAGTGCTCTGTAACAACCTAGAGGAGTAGGATGGAGTAGGGGGGTAGGGGATGGGAGGGAGTTCAAAAGAGAGGGACATATATATACTTACGGTTCATTCACATTGTTGTATGGCAGAAAAGCAAACATATTTTTAAAGCAATTATTTGCCAATTAAACATTTTTTAATTGTGAAAGGAATTATGCAAGTAAAAATTTTCCAGTTTCACATTTCCTTTTTGAAAAGCAATTTATTACAGTACACCATTATATAGATTTGCCACAGCTAAGCAATTTGAGGACTTCAAGATCTTCCAAAATTGGAAATAAGGGAGTAGGAGTAGTTGCAAAATTCTGTAAGGTCTACAATTCCGCCCTGAAAACTTCATTTCTTGCCTAACAGTCCCTTAATTATCTTGACACGTCTATATGACAAAACCTAATTTATTCTTGCATTGGTCTGAAAAATAATGACTACATGAGACAAACACATCTTAGGATTTCAAAGCTTCAGACAACTGGGCCACTAGTCTTCAGTTCAGAATGCAGTTTACCTCTAGCAAACAAAATACCGATATTTTCCCCTTCAACAGCTCCTGGACCCGCCGCTATTCCAAAAGTAGGGCAAATTCATTTGCAGGTCTCTATATATTCATCCAGAAAGCTCCCTATTTTTAAGAAGCACACAATCCATAAGTTTTTTAAACATATATACTTATAAGGCAGCATTTTCCAAAGTGCTTTCTGCTGGAAGCTAACAGATATTGCTTAGGTAAAAAGGTATCCTAATCAAAAATTTTGGAAACAATAAATTAAAGCCAAGTTAAAAAGGTTTCCTCACTGAAGGAGTTTTCAGACTGATAGGCAAATCTCGCTTGTGCAATGTCGAGCAAAGATGATATGAATTATTTCTCCAACTTACTGGATGCTTTATTAAAAGCATCTAGGGGACCTAGTGCCCTATGAAACATATGCTGAGAAAGGCTGTCACAAGCTGTTCTAGAATAGAAAATGTATGAAAGTGAAATACGTATATATTCCTATGTTCTATATCCTAAAAAGACTAAGTTAATACCATGCTTATTTCATAAATACATTATTATATTTTATACCTGTTTCATTCATTCTCACATTTCATAAACTAAAGTGAGATTTGAAAATATTAGAACGTAGATAATGCTGCTGGAAGCTAGGGCACTTTAGTTCAGTTCAGTTCAGTTCAGTCGCTCAGTCATGTCCGAATCTTTGCAACCCCATGAATTGCTACATGCCAGGCCTCGCTGTCCATCACCAACACCTGGAGTTCACCCAAATTCATGTGCATCGACTCGGTGATGCCATCCAGCCATCTCATCCTCTGTCGTCCCCTTCTCCTCCTGCCCCCAGTCCCTCCCAGCATCAGACTCTTTTCCAATGAGTCAACTCTTTGCATGAGGTGGACAAAGTACTGGAGTTTCAGCTTTAGCATCAGTCCTTCCAATGAATACCCAGGATTGATCTCCTTCAGGATGGACTGGTTGAATCTCCCTGCAGTCCAAGGGTCTCTCAAGAGTCTTCTCCAACACCACAGTTCAAAAGCATCAATTCTTCGGCACTCAGCTTTCTTCACAGTCCAACTCTCACATCCATACATGACCACTGGAAAAATCATAGCCTTGACTAGACGGACCTTTGTTGGCAAAGTGATGTCTCTGCTTTTTAATATGCTATCTAGGTTAGTCATAACTTTCATTCTAAGGAGTAAGCGTCTTTTAATTTCATGGCTGCAATCACTATCTGCAGTGATTTTGGAGCCAAAAAAAATAAAGTCTGACACTGTTTCCACTGTTTCCCCATCTATTTCCCATGAAGTGATGGGACCGGATGCCATGATCTTCGTTTTCTGAATGTTGAGCTTTAAGCCAACTTTTTCACTCTCCACTTTCACTTTCATCAAGAGGCTTTTAAGTTCCTCTTCACTTTCTGCCATAAGGGAGGTGTCATCTGCATATATGAGGTTATTGTTATTTCTCCTGGCAATCTTGATTCCAGCTTGTGTTTCTTCCAGACCAGCGTTTCTCATGATGTACTCTGCATATAAGTTAAATAAGCAGGGTGACAATATACAGCCTTGATATACTCCTTTTCCTATTTGGAACCAGTCTGTTGTTCCATGTCCAGTTCTAACTGTTGCTTCCTGACCTGCATACAAATTTCTCAAGAGGCAGGTCAGGTGGTCTGGTATTCCCATCTCTTTCAGAATTTTCCACAGTTTATTGTGATCCACACTGTGAAAGGCTTTGGCATAATCTATAAAGCAGAAATAGATGTTTTTCTGGAACTCTCTTGCTTTTTCCATGATCCAGAGGATGTTGGCAATTTGATCTCTGGTTCCTCTGCCTTTTCTAAAACCAGCATGAACATCTGGAAGTTACAGTTCACGTATTGCTGAAGCCTGGCTTGGAGAATTTTGAGCATTACTTTACTAGCATGTGAGATGAGTAAAACTGTGTGGGAGTTTGAGCATTCTTTGGCATTGCCTTTCTTTGGGATTGGAATGAAAACTGACCTTTTCCAGTCCTGCGGCCACTGCTGAGTTTTCCAAATTTGCTGGCATATTGAGTGCAGCACTTTCACAGCATCATCTTCCAGGATTTTAAAAAGCTCAACTGGAATTCTATCTCCTCCACTAGCTTTGTTCACAGTGATGCTTTCTATGGCCCACTTGACTTCATATTCCAGGATGTCTGGCTCTAGGTGAGTGATCACACCATGGTGATTATCTGGGTTGTGAAGCTCCTTTTTGTACAGTTCCCCTGTGTATTCTTGCCACCTCTTCTTAATATCTTCTGGTTTCGTTAGGTCCATACCATTTCTGTCCTTATCGAGCTCATCGTTGCATGAAACGTTTCCTTGGTATCTCTAATTTTGTTGAAGAGATCTCTAGTCTTACCCATTCTGTTGTTTTCCTCTAATTCTTTGCATTGATCGCTGAGGAAGGCTTTCTTATTTCTCTTTGCTATTCTTTGGAACTCTGTATTCAGATGCTTATATCCTTCCTTTTCTCCTTTGCTTTTTGCCTCTCTTCTTTTCACAGTTATTTGTAAGGCCTCCTCAGACAGCCATTTTGCTTGTTTGCATTTCTTTTCCAAGGGGATGGTCTTGTTCCCTGTCTCCTGTACAATGTCACAAACCTCCGTCCATAGTTCATCAGGCACTCTGTCTATCAGATCTAGTCCCTTAAATCTATTTCTCACTTCCACTGTATAATCATAAGGGATTTGATTTAGGTCATACCTGAATGGTCTAGTGGTTTTCCCTACTTTCTTCAATTTAAGGCTCTTTACAGCTGCCCTAAGAAAATATTCAGCTTGCCTGTGGCCCATTCTCACCATGAGTTAGGAACTTCTTCTCTAGACCAGTGGTTCTGTAACTTTAGTGCACAACAGGATCACTGCTGCTGCTGCTGCTGCTGCTGCTGCTGCTAAGTCGCTTCAGTCGTGTCCGACTCTGTGCGACCCCATAGACGGCAGCCCACCAGGCTCCCCTGTCCCTTGGATTCTCCAGGCAAGAACACTGGAGTGGGTTGCCATTTCCTTCTCCAATCCATAAAAGTGAAAAGTGAAAGTGAAGTCGCTCAGTTGTGTCCGACTCTCAGCAACCCCATGGACTGCAGCCTACCAGGCTCCATGGGATTTGAGGGCTTGCTAAAACCGATTTTTGAGTCCCACCCCTAAAATTTCTGATTCAGTAGGTCTGAGGTAGAATCCAAGGATTTTCATTTCTAACAAGTTACCTAGTGATACTGATATTGCTTGTGCAGGGATCAGTTATGTCCAACTCTTCGCAACCCTATGGATTGTAGACTTCTCTGTCCATGGGATTCTCTAGTCACGAGTACTGGAATGGGTTGCCAGTTCCTCCTCCAGGGTATCTTTACTACCCAGGGATTGAACCCGCATCTCTTAGGTGTCCTGCATTGGCAAATGGGTTCTTTACCTCTAGCGCAAACTGGGAAGCCCAGAGATCATGCAGTTTTAAGTTAATCAATATGAGAATATAAAAGAAAATAATAACTGTAACATATATTCTATATGCCAGACACTGTTCTAAGCATCATAAGAGTGTAAATAATTCATTTATACAATCAAGAACTTATTAAATACTATTTTCCAGTAAGGAAACCAGAACTCCCTGGAGAAATGACATTCTAATTTTGAGTCACAAAAACGTACAAAATTAGCCTATTCATCTTAGTAAAAAAGTAAATAATCTGTCAAAGACTAACAGAATCAAAATAAATAAAAATCACAATTGACTGATTTAAACATACAAAAATCCATAAGTTTATAATTTTTAATTGGTCACTGCTTCCCTGGTGGCTCAGAGGTTAAAGCGTCTGCCTCCCATGCAGGAGACCCGGGTTCAATCCCTGGGTTCGGAATATCCCCTGGAGAAGGAAATGGTAACCCACTCCAGTATTCTTGTCTGGAGAATCCCATGGATGGAGAAGCCTGGTAGGCTACCGTCCATGGGGGTCGCAAAGAGTCGGACACGACTGAGCGACTTCACTTCTTCTTCTCACTTCTCAAAGATGGCTAAAGGGGTTCCCTGATAGCTCAGGTGGTAAAGAATCGGCCTGCAATGCAGGAGACCTTGGTTTGATTCCTGGGTTGGGAAGATCCACTGGAGAAGGGAAAGGCTACCTGCTCCAGTATTACCAATCTAACTGTAGTCAATGCAAGTTCTATTTAATAACTGAAATTCAGTTAATAAATACAGAAAGAATAATAGAAGGAAGAATTTACCTTTTGCAATTCTTGCTTAAATAATGTATTTAGGCAAAGATCATCAGTAGACCCAAACTAAGTGAAGGCTGGCACCACCCCAAAGCCACAAATCAATCTTAACAATACTAAAAGTAGAACAACCAGAAGTTAAGTTTATCTTGATGAGATGCAATAGGAAGTACAGTACAATCTTTGAAGTGGTCTTGATTTAAAAATTGAATGTGAATCCAATCAAGCCTCTAGATCTAAATATTACTTTAAGGAAACTATGGAGAATAGAGATATAATGGAGAACAGAGGTAAAAATAATATGGAGAATTAATCAGCCCAATCCAGAATACAGAACTTTGTATAGAACAAATGACCCAATTTCTCTACTGCCCCCAAAAGAGGGCCTGTTACAGAAAAAAACTGAAGAAATATCAACCAAATATAATGTGCAGAATTTGCCTGAATAAGTCAAGACAAATTTTTAAATTTAGAAATATGTAAGTTAGATATTAGATAATATTAAGGGATTATTCGTTGTAATTAATTTTTAAGTATTATAATGGCAGATTGGTAATGTAAAAAAAATCTTTATCAGTTAGAGATATATACTAAAATATTTGGGGCTTCCCTGGTGGTTCAGGCGGTAAAGAATCCACCTGCTAATGCAGGAGACCCAGGTTTGATCGTTGGGTTGGGAAGATCCCCTGGAGAAGAGAAGGGCTACCCATTCCAGTATTCTTGCCTGGAAAACCCATGGACAAAGGAGCATGGCAAGTTACAGTCCGTGGGGTCACAAAGAGTCAGACATAACTGAGGGACTAAGCATGCGTGCAGCATGCACACACTAAAATATTTGCAATAATTTATGGTGTCTGGGGTTTGCTTTAAAATGTCTCCATTTAAAAAAAAAAGGATTTAAACTTTAAAAGACCAACAAAATTCTGATAATTTTTAAAGCTGGGTCAAGTGTAATGGGATTTATATACTACTCACTTAAATTTTGTATTTAAAAAAAAATCCCATCTAAAAAACAAAGAAAATAAAACCTTCATTATCCATCTCCTATGTGTCAATGTTATTCTAAAGTACATTTATTCATTTTGCTCCTTTGATCACACTTGGTTGCTGACATACCAAAATGTCTTTAGTTTGAACTGTATTATTATTGGTTCATAAACACACTTACAGACTCATTAAAAGATTCTAAAATGATACACATCCTAAGTTGCTTCAGTCTTGTCCAACTCTATGCGACCCCACGGACTGCAGCCCACCAGACTCCTCTGTCCATGGGACTCTCCAGGCAAGAATACTGGAATGGGTTGCCACTTCCATCTTCAAGGGATCTTTCCGACCCAGGGATGGAACCCATGTCTCTTAAATCTCTTGCATTGGCAGGCGGGTTCTTTACTAGTGCCACCTGGGAAGTTCAAAAAATTTAGACAAGTCCATCTTTTTTTAGGGTAAGTCATATAATAAAGCACCTCACATCTATCATATTTTACTGATTACTTAAAAAATGTTATAATCACATTGCCTAACTGAATAATTCTGGGAATATGTTATCAAAAATTTAATGCCAAACTTTTGCTTGTGTTTTTTGACAGTGTTACTGTAACTTAGAAAGATAAGAGCCAACATTTTTAAAGTTGCACAATTATATTTTGGATGGTTTGTGTCCCTAAGTTCCTCTTCTTTAGACTTCCAAATAATGTGTCATAGTATATTTGGTATGAAATAATTCACACCAAATGAGAATTAAAAGATCTATTTTTGAATTGATGATATGATCCAAAAATAAAAGAAAAACACATTTTTTAAAAAGGACATAGTTCACTGTTCACATTGAAAATGGGAACAACATTAATGATGACCCAAGAAAGGAACATCATCTGGACTTTAATATCATCTTTTTCAAATATTACCTCATTGTTTTTACCATTTTTTTGGACCAATTCCAAAAGATATTATCTCTCGATTCTTCACAAAGAAAAGCTGTTATATAATTCTGGCTAGCGTCTACTACCTAGGTGAACTTATACAGGAGCTAGAAATCTTATAACTTAAACTCGAAGCAGACTCTAACTTTCTGTAAGGTAACTGTGAATACTAAATAAATTACAATGCTTTGGTCCAGTTAAAGTGGCAAATAGGAAAATATTTGAGCTAAAAAGAAAAATAATTTTCAAGTGTTAATTCTAAATATATGAGAACATTGGAGAAGGCAATGGCACCCCACTCCAGTACTCTTGCCTGGAAAATCCCATGGGCTGAGGAGCCTGGTAGGCTGCAGTCCATGGGGTTGCTAAGAGTCAGACACAACTGAGCGACTTCACTTTCACTTTTCACTTTTCACTTTCATGCATTGGAGAAGGAAATGGCAACCCACTCCAGTGTTCTTGCCTGGAGAATCCCAGGGACGGGGGAGCCTGGTGGGCTGCCATCTATGGGGTCACACAGAGTCGGACACGACTGAAGTGACTTAACAGCATGAGAACATTGATCTTGGTTTTTAATATTATTTATTAGTCAAATGAGCCAGGGATCCTTGAAGTATTGGCTGATTTAAAGACTGGAGCAGGGAAGGAAAAAGGTGATCCTGGAACACCTTGTTATGACAGAAATTTTTAAAATGCTTTAAAAAAAAACTATTGTGGGGTTTTGACAAGACAACACAGGAACCATTCTGATGGGGTAATCACTGGTCAAATCTTAGACAATCTGTGTATCACAACAGTGAAAACCATTAATTATATACTACTGAAGAAAAAAGAAACTAGAATACATGAGATCATATCTCACATAGATAGACAAGACAGAAAAGGTAAAATGTCAACTGCTGACTGGTAAAGGTACAGATAGAGGGTGTGCACAGTTGGAAAACAGTCATTTTGCAACCATCATACTAAGCACTGGCATAGGCAAGAATCATCACTAAATGCTAAATCTGGTGGGAGTGTAGAGGGATAATTAATTAGTTACAGAATATTTAGTCTTAAAGTATCTTACCACACAGCTTATTAGTTCCAAGAAAGAAAAAAAAAACAAGCAAGTATACAATGGAGATATCTGACAATCACCAGACCAGGTACACAAAAAGAACATCAGTAGGGCAGGCTGGTAGCAGACAGACATTGTGTACTTCCAGATATGTGCCCATAGAAGGACATACACTTGGTATTCCAAATGCTGGTAGTATTCCAGCTACTGGTGGATAACCTGAATCTAAAGTGAGAGATATCAGAAAAACAAAAAATGTTAAGAGTTCTATTTAAAAGAGGCGTTCGGACTTGCATTATTTGAAAATGTCAAAGGCTGAGCAACTATTTCAGATGAAAACAGACATAAGAGAAATGATAATTAAATGCAACACATGATTTTTTTAAACTACATCCTATACTGGAGGACCAAAAAAAGGCAGTGGGAAGGGCATAAAGAACACTAGGTCAAATGACAAAACTGAATATGGATGGTAGAGGAGATAAAGGTGTATTACCGATGTCGTTTTCTAATACTGATAACCATACTATGCTTATGTTAGAAAAAAAAAAAACTAACTCATGAAATACACACTGAATACTTTAGGGCAAAGAGAAATGAAACACACTAATTTGTCTCAAATAGTTCAGAACAATGTGTGTCTATCTGTCTATCTAAGGAGAAAGATGGAGTGGAGTAGGGGAAGGACAGTGGGGTCTATTAAAGATAATTAATATTTACGATAATAAACATCTTAATCCATTTAACTGTTGATGGTCTCTTAGCTTGTTGCTGTATCTTGGCTATTGTGAATAATGCTGCAATGAACATGGGAAGCAGATATCTCTTCTATACCCTATTTTCATTTCCTTTGGATATATACTCAGAAGTAGTATTGCTGGATTTATAAGGCAGTTCTATTTTTAATTTTTTGAGGAATTTCCATTTTCATTATCCATAGTATTTCCCACCAATTCACATTTCCACCCACCGTTCACAAGGGTTCCCTCTTATCTACAGTCTTGTATACACTTGTTGTCTCTCATCTGTTTGATAACTGCCATTCTAACAGTTGGCAGTGTTAGGTGATATTTCATTATGTATGAGGTGATATTTCATTATGTTATTGATTTCCATTTCCCTGATTATTACTTACTTCTGCTAAGCAACAACAAAAAAATCCAAGTCACTGGCAAGACCTTTGTTAAGGAGTTTATCCCCAAGTGTTTACTTTTTTTAAGAGCTTACTGTTTCATTTATTTCCACTCTGATCTTTGTTATTTCCTTCATTCTATTAATTTTTGGCTTAGTTTTGGCATCTTCTAGCTCCTTACAGTGTAAACTTAATTTGCTTATTTGAGGTTTTGCTCTTTTCTTAATTTAGGTGTTCATTACTATAATCACTGTAAATTTCCCCCCTTTTGGTTCAGTCAATAAATTTTGGTATGTTGTATCTTTATTTTCATTTGTCTCAAGGTTTTTTAAATTCTTCTTTACTGTATTCTTTGACCCACTCAGTAGTGTATTATTTAACCTCCACATAGCTGTAAATTTTCCAGTCCTCTTCTTGTAATTGACTTCTAATTCTATACTTCTGTGGTTGGAAAAGAAGCTTAATATAATTTTAATCTTAAATGAATTGACTTCATTTGTGGTCTACCATATTATCTATCCTAGGGAATGTTCCATGTATGCTTGAGAAGTATGTGTATTCAGCTGCTATCATAGGGAAGGTTCTCCATATGTTGTATAGAGGCACCTTCAGGAATATGGAAATAAAAGAAATTATTGCATTCTCAGAACTAACTTATATTCAAAAGATCAACAGGGAAATGAAAGGTCCCTTCAAAGAGACAGTGAGGCTCTCAACTAGAGAACATTCTTTCTCATCAGAATGAACTGATCAAAATGGGAACTGAATTAACTAACTGTGTTGGCAACACCCACTTGAATGCTATCTAGGACAGAAATGATTAGAATCATAGACATTTAAGTTTTCTGTCTGCACTGACAGCATGTTATTGTTGTTTAGTTGCTCAGTCATGTCTGACTCTTTGTGACCCTATGGGCTGCAATATGCCAGGGTTCCCTTTCCTTCACTATCTCCTGGAGTTTGCTAGACCTTATGTCCATTGAGTCAATGATGCCATCCAACAATCTCATCCTCTGTTGACCCCTTTTCTGCCCGCCTTCAATCTTTCCCAGCATCGGGGTCTTTTCCAATGAGTCAGCTCTTCGCATCAGGTGGCCAAAGTACTGGAGCTTCAGCTTCAGCATCAATATTCCAATGAATATTCAGGGTTGATTTCCTTCAGGATTGACTGGTTTGATCTTCTTGCTGTCCAAGGGACTCTCAAGAGTCTTTTCCAACACTGCAGTTCAAAAGCACTCAGCCTTCTTTATGGTCCAATTCTCATATCTGTACATGACTACTGGAAAAACTATAGCCTTGACTATACAGATAATTATTAATTTAAAAAATAGTTGGCCCTGAACAATGCAGGATTCAGAGATGCCGATTTCTCTGTGCAGTTGAAAATCCACACGTTACCTTCACAGTTGGTGTTCTGTATCCACATATTCAACCAACCATGGATCGAGTGTTTACTGAAAAAAAACCCATGTATAAGTGGACCTGTGCAGTTTAAGTCCATGTTGTTTAAGGGTCAATTACACAAATAATTGGCTGTGTTAATCTGGCAGGTATTAAATCTCTGACATGAAAAATTCCTTTGTTTGATTCCACAATCAAAATGAATCTGATTTTGACATGGCTTCCCACAAAGATCTGACAATAAGGAGAAAGTGTGCTGATAATATAGATAACATATATTTTGTTCTATATAAACTTTTAACTTATCACTATAAATTAAAAACCAGCATACTAGTTTTAATACATTGCTCTAATGAACTTGGATAATGTGAGTCAGTACCATGAAAGTTGGTTTGTTTACTCTTGTAAAGGGAAATTTTTGCATCAAGAACATTCAGACCATGGCATTTAATTAAAATAGCAAAAATAACAAATGCTCCTTTGTGAGGCCACTTCAGAAAGCACAGCAAATAATGCAAACTGACTCCCTCAACATCCTGCAAACTGTTTTATAGTTTCCTTCTCATACTATAGAGACTTAATTTGTGCACAACAAATTAACAAATAACAACAAAAAAGTTTTTCTGATTCCTTTGTGGGCGGCTGGAGGGGGGAATCTGTAAGCAATCTGACTTACACAAGGAAACAACCCATATGGCACTTAAAGCAGGAGTCACCAACACGTGGCAGTGGCTGCATGTGGCAGAAAGGGTTTTTTTTTTTTTAAGTGCAATTATTATGAAGGTTATAGTGGTGGTTCAGACAGTAATGAATCTGCTTATGATGCTGGAGACCTGGGTTCAATCCCTGAGTCAGGAAGATCCCCTGGAGAAGGAAATGGCAACTTACTCCAGTATTCTTGCCTGGAAAATGCTCCCCAAAGGAGCAATACTTTCTCATAATATCTTTTCTGAATAAATTAGAGGCAGTATTTAGTTATCTGAAACAGAGAGAACCCCAACTAATACTCTGAAAGACCAGTACTTTTAATTACTTTTAATTTCTATAGTTCTAGCCTAATAATTTCAGTACTATCATTGTGATAATACCACCACCAATAATAATGAGTTAACAGTTACTTCCGTGCTTAAAAAATAATATCAAGCATTGTGATAAGTGATTTATAAACATTCTGATTAAATGCTTTATATTCTGTGAAAGCTACCTCAGGAGAAGGACTAAAAGGGACAAACCACAGCTTCACCATGAGCAGATACAAATCTTCTTACCAACCAATTTGCAGATGTGCTATTCTTAGAAATTTATAGACTATAAATAATATTTTAAAGAAGAACAATTAATCTTGGACAATTACTTTGCCTTTTTGCTCTCTTCAATAATACAGTACCTCAGCCTTTTTAAAGTAAATCACATAACTCAAACTTGCAGTTCTAACAAAAACAAATATAGCATAATAAACAGATTCCTAAAAAGGTGCCCTTTGGCTATAATTTGGCTAGAAAAGCTATTGCACCTGAAGATTGATCTCTGCTTCATAAAAGGTTAGACACGAGCAGTAATGTCGATCTGAGTCAATGTCTGTCAGGACCACCACAAAGAACGTTGGTTGCTTCCTCTCTCTGGACAGCTGCCATCCGCCAGGCTGACAAAACTAAAATCAGATAGAAAAAAATAAAACGGTTACATCTGAAAAGTATAAAGGTAAATTTATTATTTATATATCTTTTAAGAATGTTCAATGTTTTCTCATTTACAAAAATTTTTCAGATATGTCACTTCAGCCATTATTTTTAAAATCAATCACAAATTGATAATATTAGCATACTTCCACTAATGTGCATATGCGTTTTAAGAAGACAGCCTAGATTTTTCCAGAGATGCCACACATTCTGAGACCTAAGTTGGCATCCATAGGAACAGAGCACTGAGATGAAAGTTTTGTGTCATTAGAACAAATTATGAGGTAAGCTGAAGATAAAAGTACTCACTTCCTACCATGGATGGAAAATAGAATTATTTTAAAATATCATCATTAATCTAAGACTTCAATTCAGAAAAATAGGCTGTGTTCATCGAGACAGACCACATTCTGGGCTATAAAATACATCTTAATTTATTTAAAAGGATAGAGTTCATATAAAGCATGCTCTCAGACCACAGTAAAATTAAACTAAAAGTCAGTTACAGAAAAATGGCTGGAAAATCCCAAAATACTTGGAGATTAAATAATAAGACACTTCTAAGAATCTCAAAAGAAAATTTCAAATATATTTAACTAAATGAAAATATAACAACATTTGTGGGATTCAGCAAAAGCACTGCTTGGAGGGAATTTTATAGCAGTGAATTCATATATTAGAAAAGATGAAAATCTAAAATAAATAATCTAACTTTTAGGAAACTAGGACAAGAAGAGCAAATTAAATTCAAAGCAAGCAGAAGAAAAGAAATAATAAAATTAGATCAGAAGTCAATGAAATCTATAAAAGGAAATCAATAGAGAAAGGCAACAAAATCTAAAGCTAGTTCTTCAAAAAGAACATTAAAGTCAACAAGCCTCTAGCCAGACAAACTAAAAATAAAAGATACACATTATTAACATCAAAAATGAAAGATGACACATTACTACAGACATTAAAAAGATAATAAAGGAATACTATGCATAAGTCTACGTCCACAAATTTGATAATCTACATAAAATCAGTTTCTTGAAAGACATAATCTGATAAAATTCACCAAGAAATAGACAATGTGAATAGACCTAGATCTATTAAAGAATTTGAATCAACAATTAATAATCTTCCAAAATACAAAGCATCAGGTCCCAAAGGGTTCATTGGTAAATCTTACCAAATACTGAAGGACGAAACTAAAACATCCTCTATAATCTCTTCCGTAAGACTGAAGCACAAGAAATACTTCCTGACTCATTCCATAAAGCCAGCATTACCCTAATACTAAAATCAGAAAAAAACAATTTACAATAAAACTACATATCACTGAGCTTCCTTTGTAGCTCAGTTGGTAAGAATCTGCATGCAATGCAGGAAACCAGGGTTCAATCCCTGGGTTGGGAAGATCCCCTGGAGAAGGAAATGACAACCCACTCCACTATTCTTGCCTAGAGAATCCCATGGATAGAGGAGCCTGGCAGGCTATAGTCAATGGGGTTGCAAGAGTCAGACACGACTTAGCGACTAAACCACCACCACACATCTCTCATGAACACAGTTGCAAAAAGCTTCAACAAAATATCTGCAAATTGAAAATACCAACATATGAAAAGAATTACACACCAAGACAAAATAAGATTTATTTTGGGTATGCAGAGCTGGTTCAACATTTGAAAATCAATTTATCACATGAAGAAGCTAAACAAGAAAAAGTGCATGATCGTATCAGTAAATGCAAAAAAGGAATTTGAGAAAATCAAATACCAATTCACGATAGAAACTCTCAGCAAAGTAAGGATAGAGGGGAAGTTCCTTAACTTGTTAGAGAGAAAAAAAAAAAAACACTACAGCTAACAATATACATAATGTTAAGAAACTAGATGCTTTCTAGCTAAGATTAGGAACAAGGATGTCACTTCTTACCACTACTTTTCTAAATTATACTGAAAGTCCTAGCTAATACAATGAGTCAAAAAAAAAGGAAATAAAAGGTTTACAAATTAAGAAGGAATACGTGTAACTGTCTTTTTACTCCCAAATGACATGACTGTCTCTGTAGAAAATCTGAAAGTAATAAGCAATTACAGCAACGTTCCAGGATACAAGGTCAATAAACAGAAGTCAAGTCTCCTATATATACCAACAATGATCAAGTGTCACTTGATATTAAAAACACAATACCATCTTCATATATTAGCACCCTCAAAATGAAATACTTAGGTATAAACCTAATAAGCAATGTATAATATATATTATATATATAAATTACAAAACATTGACAAAGGAAATCAAAGAAATAGAGTGATTCCAATGTTCATCAATAGGAAGACACGATACCGTCAAGTTTCAATTCTCCCCAGCTTGATTTATAGATTCAATGCAATCCCCCCAAAATCCAGCAAGTTATTTATGGATATTGACAAACTAACGTTAAAGTTGATGTGGAGAGGCAAAAGACCCAGAAGAGCCAACTTAAAATGCAAGAGCAAAGCTGGAAGAGTGACACCATCTGACTTCAACACTTGCTATATAGCTACAGTCATCAGGACAGTGTGGTGCTGGTGAATGAAGATACAAATAGATCAATTAAGAACAGGGAGCCCAGGAACAGACCACGTAAATACAATCAACTGAAGTTTGACAAAAGAGCAAACGCAACACAGCGGAGAAAAGACAGTGTTTTCACAAATGGTGCTGGACCAACAAAATATTCATATACAAGAAAGTAAATCTAGACACAGACCTTGCACCCTTCACAAAAATAAACTCAGAGTGGACCATACATCTAAATGTAAAATACAAAACTATAAAATATCTAAGGATAACATAGGAGAAAACAAAGACAATATTTGTTTGGGCAATGACTTTTTTGATACAACCCCAAAATTATAAACCAGGAAAGAAAGAGTCAGTAAGTCAGACTTCATTAAAATTCAAAACTTCTGCTCTGTGAAAGACACTGTCAAGAAAATAAGAAGATAAACTAAGGACTGGGAGAAAATATTTGCAAAACACATATCTGATAATGTATTATCATCCAAAATATACAAAAGAGATTTTAAAACTAAATAATAAGAAAGTGAACAACTCAATTTAAAAGACAGCAAAAGATCTGAATAAGATTATTGTTGCTCAGTTGCTAAGCCATGTCCAACTCTTTGCGAACCCATGGATTGCAGCATGCCAGGCTCCTCTATCTTCCACTATCTCCTGGAGTTTGCTCAAATTCATGTCTACTGAGTCAATGATGCCATCTAATCAATCTAATCCTCTGCTGCCCTCTTCTCCTATAGCCGTCAGTCTTTCCTAGCATTGGGGCCTTTTCCAAAGAGTCAGCTCTTTGTAGCATGTGCCCAAAATATTGGAGCTTCAGCAATAGTCCTTCCAATGAATATTCATGGTTGATTTCCTTTAAGATTCACTGGTTTGATCTCCTTGAAGTACAAGGGACTCTCAAGTCTTCAACACCACCACAGTTCAAAAGCATCAATTCTTCAATACTCAGCTTTCTTTATGATCCAACTGTCACATCTGCATGTGACAGGTGGAAAAACCATAGCTTTGACTATGTAGATCTTTGTCAGCACAGTCATGTATCTGCTTTTTAATATTCTGTCTAGGTTTCTCATAGATTTCCTTCCAAAGAGAAAGCATCTTTCAATTTCATGGCTGCAGTCATGGTCTGCAGTGATTCTGGAGTCCAAGAAAATAAAATCTGCCACTGCTTCCAATTTTTCCCCCTTCTATTTGCCATCAACTGATGGGACCAAGTGCCATGACCTTAGTTTTTAGAATGCTGAGTTTCAAGCCAACTTTTTCACTCTCCTCTTTCACCTTCATCAAGCAACTCTTCTTGGTTTCCCTGGTAGCTCAGCGGGTAAAGATTCTACCTGCAATGCAGGAGACCTGGTTTGATCTCTGGGTTAGGAAGATCCCCTGGAGGAGGGCATGGCAACCCACTACGTATTTTTGCCTGGAGAATCCCCATGGGAAGAGGAGCCTGCCAGGCTACAGTCCATGGGGTCGCAAGGAGTCGGGCATGATTGAGCGACTAAGTACAGTGCAAGATAGTAAGAAACTCTTCAGTTCTTCTTCAGTTTCCTTCTGAATAAATCTCTCTCCAAAAAAGATACACAGAAGGCAAATAAGCATATGAAAAGATGTTTAATATCATACTTCATAGTTCAGTTCAGTCGCTCAGTCATGTCCGACTCTTTGTGACCCCATGAACTGCAGCATGCCAGGCCTCCCTGTCCATCACGAACACCCAGAGTTCACCCAAACCCATGTCCATTGAGTCAGTGATGCCATCCAACCATCTCAACCTCTGTCATCCCCTTCCCCTCCTGCTCTCAATCTTTCCCAGCATCAGGGTCTTATCAAATGAGTCAGCTTTTCACATCAGGTGGCCAAAGTATTGGAATCTCAGCTTCAACATCAGCCCTTCCAATGAACATCCAGGACTGATCTCTTTTAGCATGGACTGGTTGAATCTCCCTGCAGTCCAAGGGACTCTCAAGAGTCTTCTCCAACACCACAGTTCCAAAGCATCAATTCTTCGGCGCTCAGCTTTCTTCACAGTCCAACTCTCACATCCATACATGACCACTGGAAAAACCATAGCCTTGACTAGACGGACCTTTGTTGGCAAAGTAATGTCTCTGCTTTTGAATATGCTATCTAGGTTGGTCATAACTTTCCTTCCAAGGAGTAAGCATCTTTTAATTTCATGGCTGCAATCACCATCTGTAGTGATTTTGGAGCCCCGAAAAATAAAGTCAGCCACTGTTTCCCCATCTATTTGCCATGAACTGATGGGACCATAAGGGACTGCAAATTAAAAGAATGAGACACTGCCATATACTTATTAAAATGGCCAAAATACAAAATAATGACAATGCCAGATGCTGACAAAAATACAGGACAACAGGAACTCTCACTTATTGCTAGTGAGAATGTAAAATGGTACTACTAAATTGTAAGAGAGTGTGGCAGTTTCTTACAAAACTAAACATACTCTTACCTAAAAGCCAAATACTTACCCAAAGGAGTTGAAAACATATATTCACACAAAACCTGCACGTGGATGTTTATAGCAGCTTTATTCAAAACTGTCAAAATGTGGAAATAACCAAGATATCCTTCAGTAAGTGAAGGCACATCCAAGTGAAGGGATATTTTATTGCACTAAAAAGAAATGAGCTATCAGGCTTCCCCGGTGGCTCAGTGGTAGAGAATCTGCCTGCCAATGCAGGAGACATGGGTTCAATCCCTGGTCCATCAGGATCCCACATGCTGTGGAGCAACTAAACCCGTGTGCCACAACTACTGAGCCTGTGCACTAGAGCCCAGGTGCTGCAACCACTGAAGCCTGCACACGACAGGGCCCATGCGCCACAAGAGAAGCCCCATGCTGCAACTGGAGAGCAGTCCCCATCTCGCCACAACGAGGAAAAAAGCTTGGGCAGCAACCAAAACCCAGCACAGCCAAAAGTAAATAAAATAAAGAAATGAGCTATCAAGCCATGAGAAAACATGGAGGAACATAAATACACATTACTAAGTGAAAAACAGTAGTCTGAAATGGCTGCATATGGTAAAATTCCAAATTTATAATATTCTGGAAAATATACAGCCATAGAGAGCAAAAAGATTAATAGTTACCTATGGCAGGGAAGACATAACAGGCAGAATTTCAAGGATTTTTAGAGCAGGGAAGCTATTCTGTGTAAGACTATAACTGTATATAAATATTATTATGTATTCATCAAAATCTTTAGATGCACACCAAGAGTGAAATCTAAGGTAAATTACAGCTTTCGGTTCCTGATGACATGATCAATGTGAGTTCATTCATCAACTGTGATAAATATATCACTGTGGTGGGGGATACTGATACTGTGGAAAGCTGCATGTTTGGAACTGAGAACACATGTGAATTCTCTGTAGTTTTTGCTCAATCATGCTATGAATCTAAAAGTACTCTAAAAAGTAAAGCTACTTCTAAAAAGATGAAAAAGAGAATATCTTGTTAACAGTATTGGAGAAATGGAACAGAAATAGAAACAAGCTCAACAGTACAGAAGCTCTCTGTACCAGGTTACCTTCTTTATCCTGCTTAGTAACTGTGCAGTTTCAGCATTTCATTCACCCTTTAAGAACCTTAGTTTCCTCATCCATAAAAGGCAGAATATTAGTACCCATCTACTAGTACTACAGATTTATACTTTACGTATACAGATTTATACAGTTTTATACAGTTATACTTTAGAACTGGACATGGAACAACAGACTGGTTCCAAATAGGAAAAGGAGTACGTCAAGGCTGTATATTGTCACCCTGCTTATTTAACTTATATGCAGAGTACATCATGAGAAACGCTGGGGTGGAAGAAGCACAAGCTGGAATCAAGATTGCTGGGAGAAATATCAATAACCTCAGATATGCAGATGACACCACCCTATGGCAGAAAGTGAAAAGGAACTACAAAGCCTCTTCATGAAAGTGAAAGAGGAGAGTAAAAAAGTTAGCTCAAAGCTCAACGTTCAGAAAACTAAGATCATGGCCAGCTAGTCTCATCACTTCAAGGGAAACAGATGCAGAAACAGTAGAAAACAGTGTCAGACTTTATTTTTTTGGGCTCCAAAATCACTGCAGATGGTGACTGCAGCCATGAAATTAAAAGACGCTTACTCCTTGGAAGGAAAGTTATGACCAACCTAGATAGCATATTCAAAAGCAGAGACATTACTTTGACAACAAAGGTCCATCTAGTCAAGGCTATGGTTTTTCCAGTGGTCACGTATGGATGTGAGAGTTGGACTGTGAAGAAAGCTGAGCACCGAAGAATTGATGCTTTGAACTGTGGTGGTGGAGAAGACTCTGGAGAGGCCTTTGCACTGCAAGGAGATCCAACCAGGCCATTCTGAAGGAGATCAGTCCTGGGTGTTCCTTGCAAGGAATGATGCTAAAGCTGAAACTCCAGTACTTTGGACACCTCATGCGAAGAGTTGACTCATTGGAAAAGACTCTGATGCTGGGAGAGATTGGGGGCAGGAGGAGAAGGGGACTACAGAAGATGAGATGGCTGGATGGCATCACCGACTTGATGGACATGAGTTTGAGTGAACTCCGGGAGTTGGTGATGGCCAGGGAGGCCTGGCATGCTGTGATTCATGGCGTCGCAAAGAGTCGGACACGACTGAGTGACTGAACTGAACTGAACTGAACTAGTACTCTAAAGATATGACACTGAAAGATGAACTCCCCAGGTAGGTAGGTGCCCAATAAACTACTGGAGAAGAGTGGAGAAATAGCTCCAGAAAGAATGAAGAGGCTGAGCCAAAGGGAAAACAATGCCCAGTTGTAGATGTGACTGGTGATGGAAGTAAAGTCTGATGCTGTAAAGAACAATATTGCACAGGCACCTGGAATTAACAGTCCATGGTAAATTGGAAGTGGTCAAACAGGAGATGGCAAGAGTGAACTTCAATACTTTAGGAATCTGTGAACTAAAATGGACCAGAATGGGCGAATTTAGTTCAGATGACCATTATATCTACTACTGTGGGCAAGAATCCCTTAGAAGAAATGGAGTAGTCCTCATAGTCAACAAAAGAGGCCAGAATGTTTGTACTTGGGGGCAATCTCAAAAATGACAGAATGATCTCTGTTTGTTTCCAAGGCAAACCATTTAATATCACTGTAATCCAAGTCTATACCCAAACCACTATTGCCAAAAAAGCTGAAGTTGAATGGTTCTATGAAGACGTTCAAGACATTCTAGAACACAAAAAAAAAAAAAAAAAAGTCCATTTCATCATAGGGGACTGGAATGCAAAAGTAGGAAGTCAAAATACCTGGACTACAGGCAAGTTTGGCCTTGGAGTACAAAATGAAGCAGGGCAAAGGCTAACAGAGTTTTGCCAAGAGAACGCACTGGTCATAGCAAACACCCTTTTCCAACAACTCAAGAGAAGACTCTACATATGAACATCACCAGATGGTCAAATGCAAAATCAGATTGATTATATTCTTTGCAGTCAAAGATGGAGAAGCTCTACATAGCCAGCAAAAACAAGACCAGGAGCTGACTGTGGCTCAGATGGTGAACTCCTTATTGTAAAATTCAGACTTAAATTGAAGAAAGCAGGGAAAACCACTAGACCATTGAGGTATAACCTAAATCAAATCCAATTATACAGTGCAAGTGACAAGTAGATTCAAGACATTACATCTGACAGATAAGACTGCCTAAAGAACTATGGACAGAGGTTTGTAACACTGTACAGGAGGCGGTGATCAAAACCATCCCCACAAGGAAGAAATGCAAAAAGGCAAAATGGTTGTCTGAGGAAGCCTTACAAATAGCTGAGAAAAGAAGAGAAGCAAAAGGCAAAGAAGAAAAGGAAAGATATACCCATTTAAATGCAGAGTTCCAAAGAAGAGCAAGGAGAGATAAGAAAGCCTTCCTCAGTGATCAGTGCAAAGAAATAGAGGAAAACAATAGAATGGCAAAGACTAGAGATCTCTTCAAGAAAATTAGAGACACCAAGGGAATATTTCATTGCAAAGATGGGCACAATAAAGGACAGAAACGGTATGGACCTAACAGAAGCAGAAGATATTAAGAAGAGGTGGCAAGAATACACAGAACAAAATTACAAAAAAGATCTTCGTTACCCAGATAACAATGATAATGTGATCACGCACCCAGAGCCAGATATTCTGGAATTTGAATTCAAGTGGCCCTTAGGAAGTATCACTACAAACAAAGTTAGTGAGGTAATGGAATTTCAGCTGAGCTATTTCAAATTCTGAAAGATGATGCTGTGAAAGTGCTGCACTCAACATGCCAGAAAATTTGGAAAACTCAGCAGTGGCCACAGGACTGAAAAAGGTCAGTTTTCATCCCAATCCCAAAGAAAGGCAATGACAAAGAATGTTCAGACTACCATAATTGTACTCATCTCACACACTAGTAAAGTAAAGCTCAAAACTCTCCAAGCCAGGCTTCAACAGTACATGAACCAAGAACGTCCAGATGTTCAGGCTGGATTTAGAAAAGGCAGAGGAACCAGAGATCAAATTATCAACATCTATTCAATCATAGAAAAAGCAAGAGAATTCCAGAAAAACATCTACATGTCAAAGCCTTTGATTATGTGGGTTACAACAAACTGTGAAAAATTCTCAAAGGGATGGGAATACCAGACCACCTTACCTGCCTCCTGAGAAATCTGTATGCAGGTCAAGAAGCAACAGTTAGAACTGGACATAGAACAATGGACTGGTTCCATATTGGGAAAGGAGTACATCAAGGCTGTATATTGTCACCCTGCTTATTTAACTTATATGCAGAGTATATCATGAGAAATGTCAGGCTAGATGAAGCACAAGCTGGAATCAAGATTGCCAGGAGAAATATCAATAACCTCAGATATGCAGATGGCATTACCTTAATGGCCAAAGATGAAGAGGAAGTAAAGAGCCTCTTGATGAAGGGGAAAGAGGGAAGTGAAAAAGCTGGCTTAAAACTCAACATTCAAAAAACTAAGATCATGGCAACTGGTCCCATCACTTCATGGCAAATAGAAGAGGAAACAATAAAACCACTGACGGACTTTATTTTCTTGGGCTCCAAAATCACTGCAGATGGTGATTGCAGCCATGAAAATGAAAAACGTCTGCTCCTTGGAAGAAAAGCTATGACAAACCTAGACAGCATATCAAAAAGCATAGACATTACTTTGCCAACAAAGGTCCATCTAGTGAAGGCTATGGTTTTTCCAGTGGTCATGTATGGATGTGAGAGTTGGACTGTGAAGAAGGCTGAGCGCCGAAGAATTGATGCTTTTGAACTGTGGTGTTGGAGAAGACTCTTGAGAGTCCCTTGGACTGCAAGGAGATCCAACCAGCCCATCCTAAAGGAGATCAGTCCTGAATATTCATTGGAAGGACTGATGCTGAAACTAAAGCTCCAATACTTTGGCCATATGATGCGAAGAACTGACTTATTAGAAAAGACCCTGATTCTGGGAAGGATTGAAGACAGTAGGAGAAGGGGACGACAGAGGATGAGGTGGCTGGATGGCAGCACCGACTCGATGGCCATGAGTTTGAGTAAGCCCCGGGAGTTGATGACGGACAGGGAAGCCATGGTCCATTGGGTCAGAAAGAGTCAGACTGAGTGACTGAACTGAACTGAACAAATACTCTTGGGAAGCTCACAAAAGGTAACAAGAGAAAAGTACTCAGAATAGACTCTGCCATATAATTCTGAGAAGTAAATTTTACTTATTATGATTATTAACCCCCTTGATCTGCAGAGTTTCTAGTATCATATCTATAACACTTTCTTTCCCCTTCTTTGTCAGTTTTTCCCTGCTTCTTCTTTCATTGCCTCATTGACTCCCTGATTCATTCTAAAGAAACATCGAAAAAGTAATATTTGGATGAATTCCTACATTTAGAGAGACACATTAATCACTGTCAAAGCTTCTCTACCAAATGAAAAATTCTACCAGACACATTTCTTTCAGCACACATCATAGGGAATACATAAACAGCAGAAAAACTTTAAAAATACATGAATTAGTAAGTAAAATATCTTTCTCTACCACATTTTTGTTTTGAAATAGTAATTTAGTGAACAAATATTTATTTACCTCGTTAGTATCACTTACTCTGTGAAGCTTCTTCTGAAGCTCCCCAGTTTCTCTAAACCCCCTCCAAACCAAAGAATCAAGCAGTTCCACCATGTGCTCCAAACCATTTTATAAATTCTTATTATAATAAGTAATTATAATAATCACAGTAACCTTTTATTCCTCTCTATATACACACATGTATATATATCACTAGAAGTTATATATTTTACTAATCCAGTACAGAAAAGTTAACTTGTCATTTTGTGTATATTTCTCCCTCAACAATTATTTATCCAAGTTACATGACTTCACATCTCAGATTTTTCTGTGGCCACTATAAGCCTATTTTATTCTAGAATAGCAGCCCTCAAAGTATCGTATACAGAATTACAGGAGTCCCAGTGGTTAAAACAGTTATCATAATACTACTAAGAACTGGTTGTTTCTTTCACTTTGTTGGCATTTACTTTAATGGTATTCAAGCTGGTTTTAGAAAAGGCAGGGGAACCAGAGATCAAATTGCCAACATCTGCTGGATCATGGAAAAAGCAAGAGAGTTCCAGAAAAACACCTATTTCTGCTTTATTGACTATGCCAAGGCCTTTGACTGTGTGGATCACAATAAACTGTGGAAAATTCTGAAAGAGATGGGAATACCAGACCACCTGATCTGCCTCTTGAGAAACCTATATGCAGGTCAGGAAGCAACAGTTAGAACTGGACATGGAACAACAGACTGGCTCCAAATAGGAAAAGGAGTACGTCAAGGCTGTATATTATCACCCTGCTTATTTAACTTATATGCAGAGTGCATCATGAGAAACACTGGGCTGGAAGAAGCACAAGCTGGAATCAAGATTGCCAGGAGAAATATCAATAACCTCAGATATGTAGATGACACCACCCTTATGGCAGAAAGTAAAGAGGAACTACAAAGCCTCTTGATGAAAGTGAAAGAGGAGAGTGAAAAAGTTGGCTTAAAGCTCAACATTCAGAAAACAAAGATCATGGCATCCGGTCCCATCACTTCATGGGAAATAGATGGGGAAACAGTGGCTGACTTTATTTTTCTGGGCTCCAAAATCACTGCAGATGGTGACTGCAGCCATGAAGTGAAAAGACGCTTACTCCTTGGAAGGAAAGTTATGACCAACCTAGATAGCATATTCAAAAGCAGAGACATTACTTTGCCAACAAAGGTCCGTCCAGTCAAGGCTATGGTTGTTCCTGTGGTCATGTATGGATGTGAGAATTGGACTGTGAAGAAGGCTGAGCGCCGAAGAATTGATGCTTTGGAACTGTGGTGTTGGAGAAGACTCTTGAGAGTCCCTTGGACTGCAAGGAGATCCAACCAGTCCATTCTGAAGGAGATCAGCCCTGGGATTTCTTTGGAGGGAATGATGCTGAAGCTGAAACTCCAGTGCTTTGGCCACCTCATGCGAAGAGTTGACTCATTGGAAAAGACTCTGATACTAGGAGGGATTGGGGGCAGGAGGAAAAGGGGACGAAAGAGGATGAGATGGCTGGATGGCACCACTGACTCGATGGACATGAGTCTGAGTGAACTCCGGGAGTTGGTGATGGACAGGGAGGCCTGGCATGCTGCGATTCATGGGGTCACGAAGAGTCGGACACGACTGAGCGACTGAACTGAACTGAACTTTAATGATGGAAAAGGAATTGTGGGCAAAGTTGCTGGTATCTTAACAGTAATCAATGCAGCAGCACTAAACTATACTTATAGACATTGTATTCTTCAAAGCTACACCCTTGCAGTTTTATAAAAAGTTTCATTAATAGTTTCTTTGCTGATACAATAAACATTTTAATTTCATTATAACATCATCCCTGAATTAAAATATTCTGTTTCAAAGAATAAGTACACATAAAGCGCTTTTACAGCATATAGGAGTACAATAGCTGTGTAAGAAAAACTACTTGTGTAGTTGTTTAAATTGTAAGCTGAACCATTCTACCCACCCCCACGCCAAGAAAACCATTCTTTTACTTGAAAGAATAACTGACAAATAGGCTTATAAAGACTTATGTATTTGGTAGTCATTTTCTCAAAATGAATGAAGTGGCCTGTCACTTCAAGATAAAGATCTGAGGCTATTCGTTATCAATGATAAAATGAACTTTCAAGCACAATCATGAACCTGACAGCTTTGTATTCCTAATTAATAGGACAGTATTATTAGCTAACATTTTAAACACTGTATATGTTAATATTAGGAAGATCTGTATAACTCTCAATCCCTATTTGCCAAATTACTAAAGCATGATGCTATAAAATCTTGCATGGATAAAAGATCTTTCAAAGTGCAAAGCCAACAATAGATTTTATCACAGAGAATAAAAAATGTTCATTGATGTGTTTACATAACTCACATTACAATTAGCCTTTAGGAAATTTCCATTTATTGAGTACTGATGTAGTATTCAGACAAGAGTTTCCACAATATCTGAAAAGGCTACAAAAATATACCTCCTTTTTTCAATTACATATTTGTTAGACCTGATTTTCTTCATATACTTCTCGGTTAACCAAAACAACATACGGTATAAGCATGAATGTAGACGGAGGAATGAGAATCCAGTTGTCTTTTATTAAGTCAATATCAATAATATTTCCAAAAATATAATACCACTCTTTTTCTTACGTTTTTTTATGGAAAACAGTTACTTTTTCAAAAAATATGCTATTTAATATGCAATGGTTCATTGACCTTTTAAAAATAGTTAAAATTTTCTAGTTGTCATTTCTAACATAAAAATTAATAGCTAAAACTACATTAACAAAACTTTTTGCAGATTCTCAATAATTTCTGAGAGTATATATAAAGTGTGAGACCCAAAAGTATGAGACTTGCTATTCTAGTAAGAATGGGTGTTAATCTGTAACTCGCCTTGGCTTAAGCTAGCAGAAAGGTATAATCTTTGGTAGAACTCGGGAGTTTTAAACAGGTTTTAACAAAACCTAGAAGTGTTTTTCAAAATCCTCATGTCTGAGCTGAGATTATGAAATAATATAAGAGAGAGCTTGTATCATCAGGTCCCCTCATTCCAACAAACAAGTCTTCTGATACAAAGACAATCAGTTCTGTGAATTAATTACAAATAAACACATTCTCTTAGATGTCTGTCATTCATTACCATAGCTGCTCATTAGGCTTGGCAAATGGTACTGAAAGTTATACGTCATAGAATGACAACTATATATTTTCACATAATTAAAATGAAACTATAAGTTTTCAGTAAGGAATCAACTAAATCTTTTTTTGTGTTAGTTCCAATTCTACCAACTTCATTGATTTCTCAAATCAAAGGTACCTATCATAGAGGAAGAGTTCACAAATAACAAAGTAACTTTTGTAAGCCAATAGATACATTACTTAAATAAGCAATCATATATTTTGCTGCTAAAACTAGAAAAAGCAAGTTGTGCTTACTTTTATATCAAGTGCTTTACACATACAGAGAATATGACAAAATATTACAGAATAATTAAAGATTCCCATAACATTATTGTGACTAATTTGAATGATCTCTTAAAGGTGTAAAGTTGTAGAAGGTTCTTGAGATAATAATCACTCAGTATTTCCAAGACCTTCATGTACATCTATAAATTTAAAGTTCACTAAACCACATTTCATTGTTCAACCTTTAATTAAAAAATTAAAAAAAAAAAAAGAAAGAAAATTCCTCTCATAGAAGATAAGAAACACATAACATCCAGAAGAATATGAGAGTTTAGGTAGTAAGACATCCTTACTCATTTCCCAAAGTTTACATTATAACAGGAATTCTGTTAAATTATGACTTCAAAAGTATTAACAGTGGGAATACTGGGAAATTACAAGGATCATTCTTTTCAGATTCAGTAAGTACTTATTCAAAATTAAGCTTAATGTGACCACAACTAGGACAGTAATAGTAATTCATGATAGGCCTGGTCAGATATTTTTTACTAAATGTTTCACAAAGAAGGTGTCAAGATAGCTGGTTATACATGACACCTTTTATTTCACACATCCAAGTACAGCTATATAAAGGAATTATTTTATTCTATGCTATAATTATAATTATACTATAATTAATATTATTAGAATCATACTCCAAGAGAAATTTTGATATTGTATTCCCAAATGAAATATATTAATTTATAAATATTCAATAAATAAACAATAGTTCATATAAGCAAATATACAGCAACTTTTTTCCACTGGATGAAATGAAACAGTCCTAATCTCCAGATAAATGTCTACCTTTCACATTAAATGTGTTATAAGATTAAGTAATAACAGAACTTGGTATATCAGGAGATGATCCTACCACTAATGAGAAGTATTCCTCATAGGATCTGGATTTGAAATACAATAATGCTAGCTGGTTTAATCATTTCAAACTTTAACTAAAAGTGTGCTGAGGAAGTAATAAACATGAAAGGGGAATTCGCTGGCAGTCCAGTGGTTAGGACTCTGTGCTCTCACTGCCAAGGGCTTGGGTTCGATCTCTAGTCAGGGAACTAAGATCCCACAAACTGCTCAGTGTGGCGAACATACACACAGCGGAGGAAGGGACCCTGTAATTCTTGAACCTGAGCTCAAGTTGTATTTCTGACAGGAATGTGAGAGAATGTTTAGACAGCTGGAAAAAGAATAGTCACTAAAAGACAGTAACAGAATGATAAGCATTAAACAAACAAGATAAAAATCAGGATTCTGCTCTCCCCAGTGTCTTTATTGGCAAGCAGGAGGAAAAATGCTATCACAGGTGCAAACCTAAACTGTTTACAACTGAGTGTCATGACTGACTGGCCTGCAGTTTGCTCTTTTTTCGAGTGACTGCGGAAACATCTATTTGGAATGACACTATCAATGTACATACCACATAAGCTGACAAATACTGTTTTCATAAATACATGAGTGTACATACAGCAACTTATGTTTTTCACCTGACTCTCCTTTCCACCTGACTCTCATCATTTCCCACAGACCAGACTCATTAAAATTTTACAACTTATTAGTGACAGTCAAGATGGGGATAGTTTTTCAGGATACTACATGTCTTTGTTCAGTTTCAGTTTTCTTTAAGACATATCCTGGAATCACATGATACTTCAAAAGCGCAAGGTTAGAACTGACAGACATTTTTAAGCTCCACACTTAATGCATTATAAATATCAACTTTGCTTACTTGGGGATTCCCAGGGGGCTCAGCGGTAAAGAATCCGCCTGCCAAAGCAAGAGACACAGGTTCGATCCCTGGGTGGGGAAGATCCCCTGGAGGAGGAAATGGCAACCCACTCACTCAACACTTTATATATAACTGAATCCCACAAGGTTCATTCTACAAATGATGAAACCAAGGCTAAGAAACATTAAGGTGATATAGGTAGTATGTGACAAAGGCAGCACTAGAATTTAAGCCTCTGTATCTCTAGGAACTGTGTCATCTCACTGCTGAATTATCTTTATAAATCACCTTATGGATATTATTTTATGTTAATATAAATTTAAAGTTGAAAAGTTAGAAAAGAAATAATGAAAATGAACAGTTATTTAATTTAAAACTTTGCTTTGCAACCATTTATATCTGGATGTATCTTTTTACATAAAAGGGGACATATACATACAGTTTTGAGCCCTTTTTTCTCCACCTTCTGTAACAAGTGCATTTTCCCATGTAGTTACATATTTTTAAGAAAGTTATTTTTAATGATTGACTATTACACCAGCATATAGGTAAGTACCACAATGTAACCAATTCCCTATTGTGGGTTGTTTAAGTTGTTCACAATTTTTTAAATAATTAATTCTGGGATAAGCATTTGCATGCATGTTAAGTCGCTTCAGTTGTGTCCAACTCTTTGCAACCCTATGGGCTGTAGACTGAATTAAGTATGGTATTATATAAATCTTCCCTGGCATGTCTCATTGTGTTTTTTGAGAAGAACTGGTTTTGTAGATAGAGCACAACCAAAATGAGCACAAAAAAATGTTTAATTGACCTTGAATTCCTTTTTAAAAGTTAAGCAACCCCAAAATTATTTTGTTTTGCTGATAGAGTTCTTTTCTAAAGAGGACAAAAAAGAAGTGATAACAAAGAACTGTTATTATGAACTATATTCTGACCAAAGAAGAAATGACTTGTGAAATAAAGTAACAGAAGTCTTAAGAAACTGAATTCCATTGCCAAGTCAGGCCATGGCAATGTCAGGTGTGTGTTCTATATTTTAAACAGGTATTTTTCAAAAGTTCAGAGAAAACACAGTGGTTATAAGACTTTGGGAGAGAAGCAATTTAAGAGTTGGGAAATTTCAAATATTTTGTTATCCATACAATAATGAGTATCACAAACACGTGCCTAGTTTTAGTAGACAGCTTTTGATGAAACGTATTGATATAGTATAAAAGAGTATCCAAAATAACTTAAATGGGTTTATGTGTAAGATAATATGATTGTCAGCCTTCAGAATCCAAGCAAACTGATTAAATATTGTTTGAGTAAATAAGAGTTTAGTTATGTAGCCTCATATAAGAACATATAAAAATCAACAGCTCTCTTTGAGACCAGCAACAAGTAATTTTTAAAAATATCTTATTTATAACCTTAATATGGTCTCAAAGTCACAGGATGAGCTAACCTAATCTCTTAATTTTTTAGTATTCTAGCACATCAGTCTCATGAAGATCCCTACATGTAAAGCTTTAAATATAAAAATTTCAAGAAGTAAACTCCAAAAAAGAAAAATGAACATTAGAGTATGTTCTAACGTCCAACTTCTGAAAGAAATACAGCAGTACATGATTTACAAACTTAAAATAGTTCTAAGATGAAGAGTGCAAAAAAAAGTTATTAAATGACTTCCAGTTAAGCATTACAGATGAAACAAATGCATTTACCTCCAAAACCTCCTCAAATGCTCTGAAATTGCAGTTAAAACACACATGCACACACACACACACACACACACACACACACAAACAGCAAAGTAATGTGAAGGAAGATAACAGGTTTAAAGTGGGAAGTGACTTTCGGAAGCCAGAAAACTGGTTTACACTACCAATTCTTAGAAAAGATAATGAAAGAGAGGCCCCAGGTATGTATGCATGCCACAAATATGAAGGGAAGACCAAAATGAACAAAGGAAGAGGAACTCAGTGACCATAAGACAATACAAAGAGAAGCAGAAGACTTTCAATACATGAGAATGAAAAGATCAAAATCATTAAGAAGAGTCTGTATATTAGAACATTTACAGAACAAGAGAAATAATAAAAATTAAAACTGAAGCAACTGTAAGACTGTTCCAGTAGGCCCCCAAAAGGGACATACAAATGGAAAATGGGAAAGAAATAAGTAAGAAACTTAGATCGTGGGAGTTCTAATTCTTAGGTAACAGGAAATTCAAAAGGAATACACATAAAGAAAATATATAAAAGAAATAATAACACAGCCCTCCCACGCCCACTCCCCAGAAAGACTCAGGACCTTAGGACAGAATTAAACTTCAATATGTCTAGCACACTGAGTTAATGTTTTTTAAAAGCCATTAGTTTTAGCACATCATCGTGAAAGTTCAACAAATGAAAAAAAAAAAAAAAAAAGATCCTAAAGAGAAAAAAATACATAAAAAGAGAAGGCTAAATATTTTACAATGGATCAAAAAAAATCAAAATACCAACAGAAATCTATTAACATTAATTAATTACATTAATAAACTATAAAAGTAATAAAATTAACTCCTTAATTTTAAAAATAGGACATAATTCAACGTAACACTCATTCTTAAATTAAAAATGAGTTCCAGAATTGCTGATATTGTTTACTGGACATATTAGCAGAAGCAATTATCCAAGAGAAAGAAACTAACAATACAAAAATTGGAAGATAAAAGTATCGCTATTTCCCAATGATATAACTGTTATATCATTCACTGGAAAAGTGAAAAGGATCAACTAGAAAACGACTATGAACAACAAGGTAATAAAACTTTAATAAAAACTGATTCATATTTTGGGCCAGGATTTACCCTGCAGCTTCAAACACCTTAAAAAGCTGGAAAAAAATAATATGAAATAGTGGGCAACTGAAGGACAAAGATCCCTGAAAAGCAGGAAACAGCAGGTCATTCGGTAAAGAATCCATCTGCAATGCAGGAGACCCCAGTTTGATTCCTGGGTCAGGAAGAGCCGCTGGAGAAGGGATAGACTACCTACTCCAGTACTCTTGGGCTTCTCTTGTGGCTCAGCTGGCAAAGAATCTGCCTGTAATGTGGGAGACCTGGGTTCGATCCCTGGGTTGGGAAGATCCCCCAGAGGAGGGAAGGACTACCCATTCCAGTATTCTGGCCTGGTGAATTCCATGGACTGTATAGTCCATGGAGTCACAAAGAGCTGGATATAACTGAGTGACTTTCACTTTCACTATTGGCACCACTTTCTGCCTTGAGAGAGTTTACAGGCCATGGTGCAGGGAGGCGGAACAGAGGTTGGGCTTAGAGGACTCCCTAGACAAGGAAATAGAGTGGAGACCTCTGGAGAGCAAGGCAGCTAGAGTTCTTAGGACAGAACCCAGAGAGGAGGGAGTTGCAGAAAGAAAGAATGGGATATCTGCAAGGGTTCCTCTGAGAATTCAGGAGGGCTCTGGTCAGTGCATGTATATGAGGAAACCACCCAGGCTGGTAAAAGAGTCATCTAAAAAGATTAGAAAAAAGAGCACTCATCATTTAAGCATGGCTGGGCAAAGTGTCTGTTCCTTCCATCCAGAATGGAAAAATTCATAATTCATGGGACACTGGACAGAATCCATAGAAAGGTCTTGTCTCAGTAGTAGGAATAATTAGACCTAGATTGAATCTGCTCTAAAATTACATAACAAATCATACAAGCAAGACCCAAAAAGGTCAAATTGTTTAAAGTAACTTAACTGCATCTTAGAAGCTCAGGAAGATTTATAGGAATACAAAATGTCCATCATCCAACAAAATAAAATTCAGGATGTCAGGCACCTTATTAAAGATCAACAGACATACAAAGAGAGAGGGAAACAGAACCCATAATGAGGAGGAGAATCAATCAAAACTGACTTAGAACTGATAGAGATATCAGAATGAGCAAAAAAATACACACAGCTACTATTACTGATTCCTACACGTTGAAAAAGTTAAATAGAGACGTGGAAAATATAAAAGACTCAAATCAACTTCTAAAGAGAAAAACTACAATGTATGAGATTTGAAAAATGGATAGGATACACAACATATTAAATGTCACAGAAAAAAAGATTCAGTTCAGTTCAGTTGCTCAGTCGGGTCCGACTCTTTGCGACCCCATGAATTGCAGCATGCCAGGCCTCCCTGTTTTGAATTCACACCAATAAAATTATCTAAATAAAATACAGAAAAAAGAAAGAACCCTCTGAAATGAAATGAAATGAGCATCAGTGAGCTCTAAGACTTCAAGCATCCTAACATAAGAGTAGTAAGAATCAAGGAAGTGAGGAGGAGAAGAAAGAGAAAAAAATGAATAAATAATGGCCAAACAACAGCAGATGAAAACTGGATCTACACAAAACAGTACAGAGCACCAAAAGTGTAACCATGTGCATAAATAAATAAGATTTTCCTTATTTAAATTTCTTTTAAAGATGACTGACTATATAAACAAAAATAACATTGTGGCATGGGATTTATACTATATATATATATATATATATATATATATATATCAGTAAATGTAAAGTATATGTCAACAATTGTACAAAAGTCAGGAGAGGCAAATGGCAGAGTACAGGAATACTATAC
This sequence comes from Bos javanicus, assembly GCF_032452875.1. Taxonomy (NCBI): domain Eukaryota; kingdom Metazoa; phylum Chordata; class Mammalia; order Artiodactyla; family Bovidae; genus Bos; species Bos javanicus. The sequence goes on along the minus strand of NC_083882.1, from coordinate 42,681,264 downwards.
AGTTCATAATACTGTAGGAAAGGTTGTATAGTATCACTTAAATATAGAGTGTTAAGTTAAATAGACTCTAAGTTAAAGATGTATAAGACTGAAAAATGACAAATAGTTAAAAATAACAAGACAACAAAAGAAATAAAATAGAATAATCAAGAAAAATAATCTAAAACAAAGCAGAAAAGGTCACTGAGATGAACAAAAAACAAGCAGTAAAATAAACTTAAACCTAACTATATTAATAATCACATTAAATGGCTGAGATAATGGAATTTGGATAAAAAGCAAGACCCAAACGGTGTGCTGCCTACAAGAAACTTAAAAATACAACGAGGCAAAGAAGTTAAAAAGGATGGAAAACAGATATCATATGCTAACATTAACCAAAAGAAAGCTGGATTAAGATTAATATTACTGTAGATTTCAGACCAAAGAATGCTAACAGGAATTAAAAAGAAATTTTATAATGATTTATGAGCCAGCTCCTCAAGGAAGCATAAATTTCTAAGTATTTATGCCCCTTATAAAGAGCTTCAAAATACATGAAATAAATCAGACAGAGCTATGAGTAAAAAGACACAAATTTCCTCTATTTTAGTCAAAGACTTCAGAATCTCTTAATAACTGATAAAACAAGTTTACAAAAAAAAATACTAAGAATGTAAAAGATCTGAACAATACTATCAACCAAATTTAAAAGACGCTTACTCCTTGGAAGGAAAGTTATGACCAATCTAAAGAGCATATTCAAAAGCAGAGACATTACTTTGCCAACAAAGGTCCGTCTAGTCAAGGCTATGATTTTTCCAGTGGTCATGTATGGATGTGAGAGTTGGACTGTGAAGAAGGCTGAGCGCCGAAGAATTGATGCTTTTGAACTGTGATGTTGGAGAAGACTCTTGAGAGTCCCTTGCACTGCAAGGAGATCCAACCAGTCCATTCTGAAGGAGATCAGCCCTGGGATTTCTTTGGAAGGAATGATGCTAAAGCTGAAACTCCAGTACTTTGGCCACCTCATGCGAAGAATTGACTCATTGGAAAAGACTCTGATGTTGGGAGGGATTGGGGGCAGGAGGAGAAGGGGACGACAGAGGATGAGATGGCTGGATGGCATCGCTGACTCGATGGACGTGAGTCTGAGTGAACTCCGGGAGTTGGTGATGGACAGGGGGGCCTGGTGTGCTGGGATTCATGGGGTCGCAAAGAGTCGGACACGACTGAGCGACTGATCTGATCTGATCTGATCAACCAAACTAGACCTAACTAATTTTTATAAAACACTCCACACAAATAGCAGCAGAACACACATTCTTTTCAAGCATACTTCAAAAAAGGCAAGACAGAGTATATTCTGGGTCATAAAATATATTGCAATGAATTTAAAATGACTTGAATCATAAAAAGCATATTTTCACACCACAAGGGAATTAAATCAGAAATTAAAAACAGATCTCTAGAAAATCCACAGTCTTGGAAGCTAAATAATAAATTTCTAAATAACTCATGGGTCAAAGAGGAAATCAAAAGGGAAATTACAAAGTATTTTGAACTAAATGAAGTGAAAAGATTACCTATCAGAATCTGTGGGATGCCACTAAAGCAGCAATTAAGGGGGCAGTTATAGCACTTAAAATAGAAAAGAAGAAAGGTTTTGGTCAATGAACTCAGCTTCTACCTTAACTAGATAAAGAAGAGAAAACTCAAAGTAAACAGAATAAAAGAAAATAATAGGGATCAAAACAGAAATCAATGAAATAGAGAACATATGCAATAGAAAAAGAAATAATGAAAGCAGTAGCTGGTTCTTTTAAAATATCAAAAAAGTTGACAAACTTCTAGCCAGACTGAAAATGAGAAAAGAGAAGACACAAACTGCCAAAATCAGAAATGAGACAGATGGTATCACTATAGAGTGCTGACAGTAGAAGATTAATAAAGGAATATTATGGATAAGCTTATGCAAATAAACTCGACAATCAGAAAAAATAAACAAAATTATCTAAAAAACACAAACTACCCAAGCTCACTCATGAAGAAACCGATAACCTAAAGAACCCTATATTTACTAAAGAAATTAAAACTGTACTTAAACATCTACCCATAATGAAAACTACAGTTTTACTGGTGGAGTCTACTGAACATTTAAGGAATCCATAACAATGTTCTACACAAACTCTAAAAATGTGAAAAGGACAGGATAATCCCCAACTCATCCCATGAAGCCAATATTACCCTGATACCAAAATCTGACGAAAACATTATAAGAAAACTAGCAGTAGCCCTCAGGAACACAGTCACAGAAATTCTTTTAAAAATACTTTTTAGCAAACTGAATCTAAGAATACAGTAAATGGCATCATGACCAAGAAGGATTTGTCCCAAGAATAAAGGGTTGGTTCACATTTGAAAAACAATATAATTCATTATTTTAACATGGTTACACAAGGAACTGTAACAAACTAAAAAAGAAAAAAGAATATGATCATTTTGACAGAAGCAAAAAGTATTTGAAATTCAGTATCACTTCTAATAAAAAATTCTGAGCACATTAGGAGTAACAGCGAAATTTCCTTAACAGATAAAGGACATCTACGCAAAACCTACAGTGAACGTCACACACTGAATATTTAAAACCTGAATGCTTTCCTGCTAAGACCAGAAATAAGACCGGCATGTCCACTATGACCACATCTACTCTACTTTGTGCTACAGGTTCGAGCTGGAGCAATTAGGGGAACGGAGGGAGGGAGGGAGGAATGGAAGGTATATATTTTGGAAAAACAGAAATAAAACTCCTTACTCACAGACGGCATTCAACTGACAATGTAGAAAATCTACAAACAATGTCTAGAACTAATAATACATGATGCTGAGTAAGATTATAGAATCAATACACAAAAATCAGTTGTATTCTACACATTAAGAGTGAACAATCATAAATGAAAATATCAAGTACAATAGCATCAAAAATATGAAATACGGATAAAATGTCAAAAAATATGAAAGACCTGTAGACTGAACTGCAAAACATTCCTAAAAAGCTAAAGAAGATCTAAATAAATAGGAAGATATACTTTGTTCAAGGGATAATACTTTGTTCAATATTATTAAACTATCAACTTTCCAAATTAACCTAAAATTGAATAAATCTATAGATTCAATGTAAAGTAAAAGTAAGTAAAAAGTCACTCAGTAGTGTCCGACTCTTTGCGACCCCATGGACTATAGCCTATCAGGCTCCCCCGTCCCTGGGATTCTCCAGGCAAGAACACTGGAGTGGGTTGTCATTTCCTTCTCCAATGCATGAAAGTGAAAAGTGAAAGTGAAGTCGCTCAGTCGTGTCCGACTCTTAGCAACACCATGGACTGCAGCCTACCAGGCTCCTCCATCCATGGGATTTTCCAGGCAAGAGTACTGGAGTGGGGTGCCATTGCCTTCTCCAAGATTCAATGTAATTCCAATCCAAATGCTAGAAGGGTTTTGTTTTTGTCTTTGGTAAAAATTATAAAACTGAATTTAAAATTCCAACTGAAATGTAAAGGATACAGAATAGCTCAACCAACTTTGAAAAAGACAAAAGTAAAAGAACTAACACTACTTGATTTCAAGAACTGTGATAAAGCCAGAGTAATAAACAGCAGTGTGGTATTAGAGTAAACAGGCAAACAGAGCAAAGGAACAAAACAGAGAATCCAGAAATAAACCTCAAATACAAAGACAGCTCATCTCCTCCCACCAATGGGAAACTTTGACACTTGTTCAAGAAAAGATTAACTGCTGTTGTTATGTGTTCTAAATGTAAAGGATGATGAAATGAAGCAACACGTTAATGGAGAAAGTTCCTAAGCAGAAAAAAATAATCTTTGCACATTGGGTTCCCTAATCTCTTGGTGCTTGCAAGTCACCCCAGCACAATATCCACACAGGTAATTTTGACTTTGTGTATATTTATACATATAGGATTAAGTGCTTCCTTAAGTGGCTTAATGGAGAAATCATAGGTGTTTCCTTCCACATATTGTTGTACCACTTACATACACATGTGCATATGTATATAAATATTAAGTCTTACTTCAAATAGTACAATGAAAGCCATCTTCCTTTATCTAAATTCACTGTCACCATTTCACCACATACAAATATTTAGTTTTACACATAGGCATTTCATATATTTTATTTAGCCATTCAGGTAGAACTCATTAAGATTATAGTTACTAAAGTTAAAATTTTATAAACAACTCTAAGAAAAAACGAATCATATCATCAAGACTTTATATATTTTATAGGAAAATTAAGATTCCATTCAGTACAGAGAGCTGACATTTCAAAATCTTTCAGGCTCAACTACTCACTTCCTGAAGCTCACTGCACTTTAAAAGTCAAAAATACATATTTCAAAGACAGTTATCAGTTAGTTCAGTCACTCAGTCGGGTCCAACTCTTTTAATTGAAAACTGAAACTTAACCAATAGTCATAATAATTCCTTGGATTTTTTTAGAATGAATTCAAAATTTAGTGCTTATGAATAGGAGAAATAAGGTGAGTTCCATTACAATTCCTCTTTCTTTTCAGTTTATGAACATTGTTTATATAAACATTGGAATTTTACTAATTTCCTGGATGACAAATGTAAGGAATGTTTTCATCCGGGGCTTTCCCACTTATAGTCCCATTACCATGATCTCTAAAAACAAAGAACCCAGTGAAAACTTGATGTCAACTGACTCCTTCAAAAAGCCCATGTATAATGTGGCTCATACTACATGAAAATGAAACTTCAGAAATTATATCATGTGTGAAACATTCATTTGCATTCTTGTCCTTTAAAGTGCTCTATAAGAGCCCAAGAAAGAAGGTAAACTTGAGAACTAATGGTCTTTCACTTAAAGAAACTAAAAGCCAAGGGAGGGTCTACTATCCCCTAATACAACGTCATCCAAAAAGCAAAACATGAATGTGATACGCTAGAGATATTATTTTTAAGGGAAACATTTACAAAACAAAACAAAACAAACAAGGAAAAAAAGACTTATTAGCAGATCTGAAGAGGGAAAAATTGCCCCAAATGAAACCTTTTATAAAATAAATTATGTACTATATATTAAGCTCAGTATAGTAAAAAGACTGGTGACTGGCTTCAAAATAATGTACACGCAAAATGTCTCAAAAAAAAAAATTAGGCAGTCGAATTCTGCGGTATATAAAAGGAAAAGGAAATACAAACACGTGGGATTTATTCAAGCAACTTAAGGTTAACTCAGCGTTCAAAAACAAGTCAATATAACCCATCATATCAATCTAAAAAAGAAAAACCACATCATAATATCATTTAACAACACATTGACACCATCAGGATAAAAATTCTCATCAACCCAGGAATAGAAGGGAACTTTTCAACCATAAAAAGGACACGTGCAATTGATCTACAGCGAACATCACAGTAAATGATGCAAGGTGACATATTTTCCACCTAAGAACAGGAAAAATGCAAGGATATCTACATTCACCATTCTGGCAAAAAAAAAGACATACAGACTAGAATGAAGGAATAAAACTGCCTCAATATGTAGATGACAAGAATGTCTGTAGAAAAACCTAGGGATTAAAAAAGAAAATCTTCCTAGAACTAATACAAACAAAACTGCAGCAAGATACAAAGTCAAAACACAAAAATCACGTTTCTATACATGAGCAATAAACAACATGAAGCTCAAAAAAAAGCAGCAACATTTATAAAAGCTTCCTTCCACCCTGGCCCCACTGGCTCATGGAACTTTATTCAGAATGGAATAATAAGATCCTGTTGGTTCTTGCTGCAGTTGAAAGGTTAGGCCCAGCTAGGCATATTCCCTAAGAACCCAGTGCTGAAGACCAATGATTGCATTCCTACTTCTTTCAAAACTCCTGGGACCAGAGTTGGGGCCTACATCCTTTCAGAACCCAAAGGAACACTGCCTGACAACAGGGAAAAGTCTCACACCCATCACAGTCCCTCTGCCACACATACACAGATGTATAGACACATTGTTATTGAAAACTTTTAGATATAAATGTAACAAATCATGCCACTTAAGAAAGACAGCAAGGATGTTATTAAAAACTGGGAGACAGTATCAGAAGACTCACCATATTAAAGATATAAATTTCCACCAAAATGATCTATATTAAAATAAAAATGCAAGCAGGGCATTTTTTGTACTTACAGATAAAGTTCATTTTTAAACATTAAATGGTACAACAAAAGAACAACAATAACTAAAAAAATGCTGTAAAAAGAAATTAAGTTGGAAAAACCACAGTACTGAATTTTATGACAATTATAAAGCAACAGTAATCAAGAGATTGTTTGGAATTCTGTGGCAGTCCAGTGGTTGGGACTCCATGCTTCCACTGCTAGGATCCTGAGTTTGATCCCTGGTCAAGGGTTCCACAAGTCACCAGTGTGGCCAAAACACGGGCAGGGCGGGGAGGGGCAGGACTAACGTAGGTCAGTGGAATAGAAGTCCATAAACAGACCCGTAAGTATGACCATTTGATCTCTGACAAAGAGCGCTTGTAATTCAAACTGGAAAAAAAAATAGTCTTTTTCCAACAAGTGGTGTTGGGACAACAGGTTGTTTAAATGCAAACGAAAATAAAACCTAATCTCAATCTAAACTTGTCTTATATAGAGACTGACTCCAAATGGACCATCAGATCAGATAAGTCGCTCAGTCGTGTCCGACTCTTCGTGACCCCATGAATCGCAGCACGCCAGGCCTCCCTGTCCATCACCAACTCCCGGAGTTCACTCAGACTCACGTCCATCAAGCCAGTGATGCCATCCAGCAATCTTATCCTCTGTCGTCCCCTTCTCCTCTTGCCCCCAATCCCTCCCAGCATCAGAGTCTTTTCCAATGAGTCAACCCTTCGCATGAGGTGGCCAAAGTACTGGAGTTTCAGCTTTAGCATCATTCCTTCCAAAGAAAACTAAACAAAAAACAAAGTCATAAAACTTTTAGAAGAAAACACAAGAGAAAATCTTTGTGACCTGGGGTTTAAATGAAGAATTCTTAGAAATAACACAAAAGCAGGATGTGTTAAGAAAAATTAGTAACTCAAACTTGACAAAAGTTAAAAATTTGGCCTGTAAAAAAGACACTCTTAAGAAAATTAAAAGCCAAGTCTCCAGAATATATAAAGAACTCTCAAAACTCAACAGTAAAAATAACAGTCAATCCCATCAGAAAATAGGCAAATACTTGAATAAATATTTATTCAAAGAAGATCATGCAATTAGCCAAAAACACACGAAAAGATGCTTAACAACATGAGTCATTAGGGGAATGCAATGAGATAGTACTTCAGTCCCATTAGGATGAGTATAGTCAAAGAGGCTGGTTAAAGTATTGGCAAGAATGTACAGAACTGCTGGTAGAAATTTCAAACAGTACAAACTCTTTTGAAAAACAGTCCAGCAGTTCAGCAAAAGGTCAAACATACAGCTAACACATGAATCAGTAGTTCTACATCTAGGTATATACCCAAGAGAAATGAAAACTAATGGGTCTACACAAAAACTTGTGCATGAGCGTTCACAGTACATTATTCATAACAGCCAAAAACTGAAAGTAACTCAAATGCCTTTCAATAGGTGAGTGGATAAACAAAAATACGGTACACCCACATAATGGAATACGGAATAATATAATGAAAAGGAACAAACTACTGATATGTGCAACAACTTAGTCTCAAATACATTACGTTAATTGAAAGAAACCAGGACCTAAAGTTTACACACTGTATGATTTCATTTATACAGCACTGTCAAAAAGATAACAGTAATGGTAAACATATCACTGGTTGCCAGGGGTTACAGTGGTAGGAGGTGTGACAATAAAGGGATAGTATGAGGGAATCTATTTCAGCGATTGAACCATCTTGTATTCCAATGGCAGTGGTGGTAATACATGTGTTAAAATATATATATAGGCTGTATCCTAAACAAATAAAAAGGTCAATTTTACTGCATAATAATTTAAACAAAAATATTTAAGAATAATGGAAAAAATTCTATTGATCCCAACAGCTGCCTATGAGAATTAAAGAAAACAAACATGGTCAAATTGAGTGTTTAAGGCCAAATATACAGGATTTACTTCCTACATGTCTGATTACATGGGGGTACACAAAGGAGGGGTTAAGAATGTGTGCCAATATTTATGTTATGGTTTCCCCAGAAGCAAACCCTGAAGTGAGGATTTTAGTGCAAGCAGTTTCTTCAGGAAATAATTCCAGGAAACTGTAGTCAGGAAGAAGGGAAAAGAAGGCAGCCATGGTGATCATTAATGAGTAGTCTACATCTGCGGGCAACTGGAGTTCAACTGTCTCACTGAGAGTCAGTGTGGGTCTGGCATTAGAGTTTATCCCATTCAAGGGGCGAGGGAACTAGAGATTTTCCCCTCAGTTTCTGTCGGTCATAAGTTGGAGGCTACTCCTCTGGAGCATGAATTCCCTAGAACTTTTGGCCTGTCACTGTGCAGGTACAGAGTAAGCTTCAGGAGACCAAGAAAGCCCCTAAGCTAACAATCAGATGTACTGGCAATCAGATGTCAGGACAACTTGCATGGAAATGGAAGGTGCTGATCACAGGCAGGGCACTGAGGAAAGAAGGACAGGGCCACAACAGCATTTGCTCCAGATGGGTAAACATGTATCAGCTCAGTTCAGTTGCTCAGTTCTGTCCAACTCTTTGTGAGTTGGACTGCAGCACACCCCATGGACTGCAGCACACAAGGCTTCACTGTCCATCACCAAGTCCCGGAGCTTGCTCAAACTCATGTCCATCAAGTCGATGATGCCATCCAACCATCTCATCCTGTCATCCCCTTCTTTTCCTGCCTTCAATCTTTCCCAGCATCAGGGTCTTTTCCAAAGAGTCAGTTCTTTGCATCAGGTGGCCAAAGTACTGGAGCTTCAGCTTCAGCATCAGTCCTTCTAATGAATATTCAGAATGGATTTCCTTTAGGATGGACTGGTTTCATCTCCTTGCAGTCCAAGGGACACTCAAGAGTTCTCCAATACCACAGTTCAAAGGGTCAATTCTTTTATTGATAGCATAGTTAATAAAGCAGAAGTAGATTTTTTTCTGGAATTTTCTTGCTTTTTCTATGATCCAATGGAAGTTGACAATTTGATCTCTGGTTCCTCTGCCCTTTCCAAATCCAGCTTGAACATCTGGAAGTTCTCAGTTCATATACTGTTGAAGCCTAGCTTGGAGAATTTTGAGCATTACTTTGCTAGTGTGTGAAATGAGTACAATTGCGCAGTACTCTGAACATTCTTTGGCATTGCCTTTCTTTGGGACTGGAATGAAAATTGACCTTTTCCAGTCCTGTGGCCACTGCTGAGTTTTCCAAATTTGCTGGCATATGAGTGCAGCACTTTAACAGCAACATCTTTTAAGATTTGAAATTAATAGAATTACTTCTGAAATAAAACCCAAGAAACTGTCTCTGGAGTGTCAGAATAGAGAGGATATTTTCCTTTTAAACCTTTTAAAAAAATTTCACCATGAACATAAATATTAACTTTTCAAGGCTACTGTGCTTATCCAGTAGAGAAATAATGGCAGCGAGGACTGTGCTCATTGTGTTGGGAATGGAGGGAAAGTAATAGATTTTTCTGAAGATGTAATTAGTGGAATGGATGTGGCATGTGAGGAAGAGAGCAGTACCCAGAATGTGATTTATGCTTTTGGGATCTGAGCAACTGAAAGTATTGTAAATCTGGATCAATAATAGTGCCATTTTTTAATAGCGTTGTTTTGAGTATGGAAGTGCTTACAACAGTGCCTAGCCAGGTAGGAAATACTCAGTAAAGGTTACTTTAAGGTGTGGCAAATTTTCGTTCTTTTTATGGCTGAGTAATATTCCATTGTGTGTAAGTGCGTGTATATGTATACACACCACATACATATACATATACATATATACAGATACAGATACACACACCACATCTTTATCCATTCATCTGTTGATGGACACTTATGTTGCATCCATATCCTGCCTATTACAAATAATACTGCTAGGAACACTGGGAGTACAAGTATCTTTTCAAATTAGTGTTTTCATTTCCTTTGGATATACACCCATGAGTGGAATTGCTGGATCATATAATAGTTCTATTTTTAGTTTTCTGAGGAACTTCCATATTGTTCTTCATAATTTCTGCAACAATTTACATTTCTACCAACAGCTATCTCCTCAAGAATTAGGACCCCTTATTGGACATATTAAACCAGAAGCTAGATGGCAATTTATCAGATATACCGAAAACAAGTTTGTAAAGAAGGCTGAACTTGATAATCTCAAGGCTTCTGACATCAGACAGAAAAGAACTGAGTCTTGATTCTGGCCTTAAGTGCAGTTATGTTATTCTGGCCTTAGTGAAGTTTCCTAATTTCTCTGAACCTCAGTTTTTCTTGAACATAAAATATCTCATATTTTGCGGGTAAGATTAAATGATATAATGCATGTAAGTTGTTTAGCACAATACCTGAGACAGTGGATGATTAATAAACACTATGGTAGAACCTTTAGCCTGTCACACAGCTGGTACTCAGATATACTGGCAGTCCATATCACCTTCATTACTGCTACTATTATATAAGGGTTCTAGTCAGTAACTGATGAATGGAACAGAGGAAACATCTCATCTGAGACATACAGTGTGGGATGGTAGAGGGACCAAACAGGTGACATTACTGAAGGGTAGAATCCACGTGTCCATATTTTTATAAGCAATGATGTCCAGTGTCTGGGTGTCCAGTGATGGACACCCAGAAATGGATGGTAATTAATTAATTCAATTAATTTATTGAGCAACTACTCTGTGCCAAGCACTAAAACAGGATAAGAAAAATAAAGTCCTTGCCCTGTGGGAGTTTATGTTTTAGTGTTTCTGGTGATTTTAATGATGCATAGTTGTTACCTGAATGTAATATAGTGCAAGAAAATATCTGAACCTGAAATGTGTGTGTGTGTGTGTGTGTGTGTGTGTGAAAGTGTTAGTCCTTCAGTCGTGTCCAACTCTTTCAGACCCTATGGACTGTAGCCCACCAGGCTCCCCTGTCCATAGAATTCTCCAGGCAAGAATACTGGAGTGGGTTGCCATTTCCTTCTCCAGGGGATTGTCCCAACCCGGGTCAAACCCAGGTCTCCTGCACTGCAAGCAGATTCTTTACTGTCTGAATCACCAGGGAAACCTATATATATATATATGTGTGTGTGTGTGTGTGTGTGTGTGTAATGTATATAGTAGCTGTATTTTCTGTGGGCCCAGGCAAGAGTACTAGAAATGGCTAAGTCCCTCAGACTAGTATTATATGTTTGCAGAGGAATGACACTCCAAATCACAGTGATACATGATATAGATACCACAAAATATTAAGTACAGAAACTTCACAAAACCCCTGTAATCAATTCCAAGTACCAATTCAATCCATGGCTAAGATATCAATGTCAAAAACAACCCAAGTTTTACTGTAAATGGTAGCTGACTGCAACACTGCACAAAAACTATCATTTTTCAAAACACAGGATACAGTATAACTTGTGATTTGGAAATAAATCAAAATATACATCTAAGTAAACTAATGAAATGATTCAACCAGTTCAAAATTTGTTAGTTTTAGCTCTCATGGGCTTTACAAAAATATGTTTGGTATGAAATGCTAACACTGTTTTTGATAAGAACTGTCTAAACAAGATGGGTATTATTTACCAAAACAGAAAAACAATGTATTAGTTTGATATGGACAGTTGGCTAGTTTTAAATTCTATCATCTGTCAGTCACCCAGAATACTTACTACTTGTTTACTTAATGCAGCCTTTCTGAGAAAGGCACTTGCAGAATATTCACTGGCTGCTAAATATTATTGTTAGAAACAGCAACCAGAGATGGTTATCTGTTTAAGCTGTTTATCTTTGTCCCTTGAAAAAAAATTACAGCAAGCAGAACAAAATGTTCTACTGCAAAAAAAGCTCAGTCTAAATGTATCTGGATAATAACAAAATGAGTGTCTCCTTGGAACTTCAGAGGTAATAATCTCTGAAAAGCAGCCTGGAGAAGAAAATCTTCCTTTCGATCACTACTTTATCAAAGAATAAAATATATATAGAGAAAAATTTTCCCTTGAAAAATAACAACTAAATCATTCATTCACAGAAGAGAGAAAGCCTGAGTGCCACACCACCACAGTGTACCTAGACCCAAGCATCAGGACCAAAAATAATGAAGACTGAATAACAAGGTCAGACCCACAAAGCAAACAACAAAGGTAAAGAGAAAATGGCTAAGAGGTCTCCAATCAGATTAGCTCACGGGAAAATGCTTAAATAAAAATGCTTAAATAAACATAAAATAAAATAATAGCACATCTTCTGTTTACATAGCACCTTGGCATTTTCAAAGCACTAGGGCTTGAGATCAAACAATCAGCAGCTCAGTGACGGGTTCGCTTATTTCAAGTTTAAACTGCTCCTTTTGGGGGGGCTCTCAATCCTTGAATATCTATATTTGAACATTTATCCAACTACCTTGTATTACAACTGATTACAAAATAAGCTGTATGTCTCACTATATTATTACTAACCATAAAGCTGTGTTTTATTCAATTATTTCCCTAGAACTTATTACCACTGTCTCTCTCAAAGATAGGTGCTATTTAAAACTTTGTTGAATTTGACTCTTTATCTTCCACAATGATCATAACTGTCCCATGAAATAGTGAAAGCAGACAGTGTACCTGTTTTACAAAGGAGGAAACTGAAATACAGAAAGGCTAAATAATGTGCCCAGATTCACCCAAGTAGGCTCCACTTCAACTTCTGGGATAACAGTGTCCCTTTGTACGACAGTGTTTAGAAGACTTAGATACAGAAATTGATGGGGAAATAATTCACAGAATTTAGAATGAAAACTAAGCACTCCCAATTTAGCATTATTCTATAAAGAAACGATTTATCTATTATCTACTGCAGAGCGTCAGTAAAAGAATAACACGATTTGTAATTCTGAATTTTCCTTTTGCTTTTCCTGGTCCACTGAGAATCAAGGGAAGTTAAACCCTATATACTTATTTTTGAAAGTTACTACCCTAGGAATATGACTTAAATCAGGATGGCATAATATTGAACCTTCACTGACTAACTGTACACCAAAAACATAGTTGGGACATGTACAACACATGAAAAATAAATTTAACAAAAAAGACACACCCAATTTCAAAAACAAGATAAATTCCAATGGCCTGTAATGAAACAAAAATGGTTAAAAAAAGAAAAAAGTAAATTTGGTTAAAAGCTCCTGATTTTAATAATGAAACTGAATTTTGGAGTTAGCATCAAGGGGAATTTTTTTTAGATTGTTTCTTAATCTGTGATTTTCCTATATATTTCTGTCCTTCTCATCATCCTACAAACCTGACCCATTCTTGTAAAAACTAAGGCTAAATACATGGACCGGTTGGGTCACATTATATCTGGTGGTGGTTAAGGCAGCAGTTCCAGTAATCCAGCTGTTAAGGGCATGAGAGAAGTACAGAAATTCTACTGCCACGCTCCACACAGCATTCATTTGACAAGCAGGGGAAATGCAGTCAGGTGATGGCTTTACTCTTGTGTTTTACCTTCCTCTTCCACTCAGTTCAAGTAAACTCCAGAAATAAGTCAAATTCACAGTAAGCAGTGACTGAAAACAAGGCCCTATACTACATACTATAAGGGGTACAAAAGCTATCTTCCCTTCAAGAGTTTACTATTTAGATAAGAAAACAGTTGACAAGTAAATGATGGGCCAAGATGGAGTAATGAAGAGCTAGATTTAAGCTCCTGTCAAAACAAATTTTTTAAAGGAGTAAAGAACTGAACAAAATATATAAATAACAAGTTTTCAAGACAATGAACATCATGTAATATAGGACAATAATCATGAAAAATGAGGTGACCCTTAGGACTTCCTCTGCTTCCCACACTGAGTTTACAGAACAGAGAGGGATGAAGTCCAACAGATTCCCTGGGAGGAGAAGACAGAACAGATATCCAGAAAGACCAAGAGAGCTAGAATCTGCAAAAGACGAAAATGCTAAGAGAGAAAATGCCAGAGATTTGTAGAAGGTTCCCCTCAAGTATTCAAGAGCATATAGATCAGAAGCAAAAACAATAATAATAAAGATCAGAGGGGTAAAAAAAAAAAAAAAGAAAACAGGAAAACACTTAGGTAAAAACTAATGAAATCAAAGCTAGTTCTCTGAAATGCTGAATGTAATTTATAAACCTCTAGCCAGATAGTTCAGCTGGTAAAGAATCTGCCTGCAATGCAGGAGGCCCCAGTTTGATTCCTGGGTCAGGAAGATCCGCTAGAGAAGGGACAGGCTACCCTCTCCAGTATTCTTGGGCTACTCTTGTGGCTCAGCTGGTAAAGAATTCACCTGCAATGTGGGAAACCAGAGTTCAATCCCTGGGTTGGGAAGATACCCTGGAGAAGGGAAAGGCTACCCACTCCAGTTTCTGGCCTAGAGAATTCCATGGACTGTGTAGTCCATGGGGTCGCAAAAGTCGGACATGACTGAGCGACTTTCACTTTCAGCCAGATGGACAAAGAAAAAGAAGAAGACACAAATTATCAGTATCAGGAATTTAAAGTATACAGATCTCAAAAACATTAATACTATAATAAGGAACTATTTAAAATAACTTCATACCCATAACTCAACAGCTCAGATGAAGTGAATAAATTTTTTTAAAGACACTCAAGAAGAAACAGATATTCTGAATAGTCCTGTATATCAGAATATCTAGTTTAAAACCTTACTACAAAAAAAATTCTTAGGCCTTATAGTTTAATAAGCAAATTCAATTAATCAAGATAAAATATTAAAACTCTACATAAAGCTTTCTTGAAAACAGAAAAGTAATATTTCCAAATCTATTTTTTGAGTTGAGTATAATCCTGAGACCAAAACCAGACAAAGGTATAATAAGAAAACTACAGATCAATGTCTTTCATGAATATAGGTAAAAAAATCCCCAGCAAAGTATTAGCAGACTGTTCCCAGAAATATGTAAAAAGAATAATACACCCCATTAAGTAGCGTTTATGCTCAGAATTAAAGGCTAATTCAATACTTGAAAATCATTCAGTGTAATTCCTCAAATCAAGAGACTGAACCAACTCCTGGGCATTTATCTGGAGCAAACTCAAATTCAAATAGATACATGTACCCTAATGTTCATAGCAGACTGAAGATAATATGCTAAGTGAAACAAGCCAGATGCAAAAGGACAAACATTGTATGATTCCACTTATATGAAATACCTAGAAGAGTCAAATTCACAAAGCCAGAAAGAATGTGATTACCAGGGGCAGGGAGAGGAGGGAGGAATGGGAAGTTATTGTTCAACAGATACAGAATTTCTGTTAAGAGATGATGAAAAAGTTCTAAAGACAGACAGTAGTGATGGTTGCACATGTGAATATATTTAATGCCACTTAACTGTACATTCGGAGAAGGCAATGGCACCCCACTCCAGTACTCTTGCCTGGCAAATCCCATGGATGGAAGAGCCTGGTAGGCTGCAGTCCATGGAGTCGCGAAGAGTCGGACACGACTGAGCAACTTCACTTCCACTTTTCACTTTCATGCATTGGAGAAGGAAATGGCAACCCACTCCAGTGTTCTTGCCTGGAGAATCCCAGGGACGGGGGAGGCTGGTGGGCTGCCGTCTATGGGGTCGCACAGTCGGACACAACTGAAGCAACTTAGCAGCAACTGTACATTAAAAATGGTTAAAATGCTAAGTTGTATTTTATGTATATTTTACCATGATTAGATAAATAAACTTAGTGAAAAAAGAACTGACAGGTCTCAAATAAACACTGACCCAAGCAGAAAGGACAGTGTCCACCTCGTAGATATAAACAACCTGGTATAATTAAAGAATCTGAAGATAATTTCCCACTACCTAAATCCCAAGAATTAGGTACGCTAAATCAAACACACACCCTTTTCCTCTGCTTCTGAAAATTTCCAGCTCTGGTAGTGAGGGGGGAAAGAAGCTTCTACTAAGAAGAAGTAAATTAAAAGTTGAATTCAATTTATTTGTATTGTAAAACTAATTTATAAAAAATTCAAATTTAAAAATTTCAAAGTTACCAAATACAGTAAAACTCTACTATAAAGGAAAAATAAGTCAAATATAATCTGAAGAAAATATTAAAAAATATTAATTTGGAGGGACTTCCCTAGTGGCCCAGTGGTTAAGAATCTGCTGCGCAATGCATGGGACGTATGTTCAATCTCTGGTTAGGGAATTAGGATCCCACACGTCATGGGGCAACTGAGCCCAAGCACCACAACTAGAGAGACTGTGTGCCCCAATGAAAGATCTCACATGCCGCAACTAAGACCCAACAAAGCCAAAAAAATAAATAAATACTTTTTAAAAAATAATGCAAAACACAAAAGGAGAGTAAAAGCAAAGTCAGTAAATTAAAGGAACAGAAAGGAAAATACTAAATCCCAAGAGAAGAGAAAAGGTCTAGAGAAACCAAAATTATAAGTAATACCCTACTTTCTTTTTTTTCTTAGAGTTAATATATATAAGTGGTTTTATTTCTTCCTAGAAAGTAGATAATTTTATGGCTACATTTAGTTTTAAAACAACTTATTCTAAAAAGTACAGATCTGTGAGTATAGGATCTAAACTGACATTTTTGCAATCTATGTACAGTTGTGATTAGCTGAAGCAAGAAGTTATATGTGAAAATTTTGGCCTGCTCTAAAATAGGACTTAACTTTCTCATACAAACATGAGAAAGAAGCGTTTAACTCACTGCCAGTGCTACTACGTTATCATACAACTCATATTATTTATCATAGCTCTGTTTTCTAGACACAAGTCTAACATTCTAGAACCAGAAAACTAATTCTGTTATTTAAATCAACCTGCTATCTTTACAGAAGCCAAAAGTTCTCTGATAGGAATGAAAGAGGATATGAATCAGAAGCAAAGAATAACCATTAAAGGTTAGAACAAGGGGATAGCACAAAAACACATGCATTGAAATTCAAAAATTATAAACTAAATGACTCTAGCCAACACCAAAGAGTATGTATAGGGGTGGGGTGTGTGTGTGTGAGAGAGAGAGAGAGAGAGATATGGAGATAGTGGTAGAAAACACACCATGAATATAGTGTGGGCAATTCTTAATAATCCACTCAGTGGGATTATACCCTAAAATAAGCATAAGATGAGAAACAAAGAGCTCTTTTTCACATAGCTGACCTCAATTCAGGAAAGTCCTTTAGGGGAAAAAAAAAAATCTTTGTACTGTGCATTATTCAAATATCTAAGCCATAAGTTATAATTTTCAATTAACATGAACCCAAAATATATTAACAACTTCATCCAATGCTGTAGCTGGAAAAAAAATAATCAACTTCTTCTAACAATGAAAGAACCAGCTGCTTCAGACACATGATTTAGTTTGTTGGGCTTTTCTTAGGAAGAAATTTTAATTAAACTGAAGGAGTATCACAATGGGAAGAACATTCCAAAGATTTACATCAGTACAGTACAGATTTACTAAATTTCGTAAGACTACCTTCAGTTCGGTTCAGTTCAGTTGCTCAGTCGTGTCCGACTCTTTGCAACCCCGTGAAGTGCAGCACGCCAGGCCTCCCTGTCCATCACCAACTCCCGGAGTTCACTCAAACTCACGTCCATCGAGTCGGTGATGCCATCCAGCCATCTCATCCTCTGCCGTCCCCTTTTCCTCCTGCCCCCAATCCCTCCCAGTATCCGAGTCTTTTCCAATGAGTCAACTCTTTGCATGAGGTGGCCAAATTACTGGAGTTTCAGCTTTAGCAAGATTACCTTAGCAATACAAGATTTTTGCTTTTTGTATAACTTTAGAATCTGTTTATCACATACTTCTACATATAATAAACATAAGCTAAATACGATTCTGTTGTTATTTTTAAAGCCAATACATAATGAACATGAAACTTCTATTCTTATTAAACTATAACTGTTTAATTATTTCAAAAAATAATATCTTTATTTTTTTCTAAACAGAAAAAAACTATTCCAAATCTTGTGAGTACTACTAAATGCTAATCTGTAGTATTTTATAACAGAGCTATAGACAGTCTGAGAGAAGAAAAAAACATACTTGCTAGGATGAGAAGCACACATCTGAACAAACGAATGTTATCCTAACTCCAATTTATCACCCCTTAAGCTACGTAAGACGGTGCAAAAGGCTTTACCATTTCTCTCGAGAGTTCTTCTTGGACCCATGTGTTACTCTGATGTGCACTGTTTCATTCCCAAGTATTCTGGGATTTTCCAATTACCTATTACTGATTTCTAGGATAATTCCATTGTGGTCTGAGAATAGACACTGTATGCTTTTCAGTCGTTTAAATTTGTTAAGGTGTTGTTTTAGTGTCCCGTATTTTGCCACTGGAACTGACCACTTCTGATACAGGGGGTGCTGAAGTCTCCAACTGAAATAGTGGTTTCATCAATTTCTCCTTATAGTTACATTATTAAAGATTTTCCCTCATATTTCAATACTCTTTCCTTAGGTACATATATATTAAGAATCCTTTTCACCCCCAAATTGCAATTTAAAACAACAAACACTTATTATCTCATTTTATTTGAGTCAGAATTTAGTTTAGTTGCTGGGTGGCTCTGATTCAGTCTCTCTTGAGGTTGCAGTGAATCTGCCAAGTCTGGGTTGCAGATCTGCTTCCACGCTCACTCCCATGGCTGCAGGCAGGCCTCAGTCCCTTCCATATAGGCTTCTCATCAGGCTGACGGAAGGTCCTCAAGATGCAGCAGCTGGCTTCCCCCAAAGCCAGTTATTCAAGAGAGAGAGAAGGTGAGAGATCACATCCAAAACTGGAAACTTCAGTCCTTTCAAAACCTAATCTCACAAGTAACATTATAATAGAGTTGTAGATTACTGTTTAGACATTTAATACACACATCCTTTGTCAGATAAATGTTTTTAAGTATTCTGGCCTAACGTGTCACCTGCCTTTTCATTTTCTGTATAGCAGATGATGAAGAAAACCCTTCAACCTTGAAGAAGTCTGGTCTATCAGTTTGCTCTTTTATGATTCCTGTTTGCTTCCTTTGTACTGAGTATCTGCCTATCTCAAGGTGGCAAAGATACTCTCCTAAACATCTTCTTAAAAGCTTTATAATTCTAACTTTTAATTGAGATCTTTAATCTATCTAGAACTGATTGTTGCTTCTAGCATTCTAACATCACTCAGTTCAATTCAGCTCATTCACTCAGTCTCGTGTCCAACTCTTTGTGACCCCATGGACTGAAGCACACCAAGCTTCCCTGTCCATCGCCAACTCCCAGAACTTGCTCAAACTCACATCCATTGAGTCGGTGATGCCATCCAACCATCTCATCCTCTGTCATTCTGGTCTCCTCCTGCCTTCAATGTTTCCCAGCATCAGGGTCTTTTCAAATGAGTCAGTTCCTTGTATCAGGTGGCCAAAGTATTGGAGGTTCAGCTGCAGTATCAGTCCTTCCAATGAATATTCAGGACTGATTTCCTTAAGGATTGACTAGTTTGATCTCCCTACAGTCCAAGGGACTCTCAAGAGTCTTCTCCAACACCACAGTTCAAAAGCATCAACCCTTTGCCGCTCAGCTTTCTTTATGGTCCAACTCTCACATCCATACATGACTACTGGAAAAAGCATAGCTTTGACTAGATGGACCTTTGTCAGCAAAGTGATGTCTATGCTTTTTAATATGCTGTCTAGGTTGGTCATAGCTTTTCTTCCAAGGAGCAAGTGTCTTTTAATTTCATGGTTGCAGACACCAACTGCAGTGATTTTGGAGCCCCCCAAAATTAGGTCTGTCACTGTTTCCATTGTTTCCCCATCTATTTGCCATGAAGTGATGGGAGCAGATGCCATGATCTTAGTTTTCTGAATGCTGAGTTTTAAGCCAGCTTTTTCACTCTCCTCTTTCACTTTCATCAAGAGGCTCTTTAGTTCCTCTTCACGTTCTGCCATAAGGGTGGTGTCTTCTGCGTATCTGAGGTTATTGATATTTCTCCCAGCAATCTTTGTTCCAGCTTTTGCTTCATCCAGCCTGGCATTTCACATGATGTACTCTGCATATAAGTTAAATAAGCAGAGTGACAATATACTGCCTTGATGTACTCCTTTCCCAACTAGGAACCAGTCTGTTGTTCCATGTTTGGTTTTAACTGTTGCTTCTTGATCTGCATACAGATTTCTCAAGAGGCAGGTCAGGTGGTCTGGTAATTCCCATCTCTTGAAGAATTTTTCACAGTTTGCTGTGATCTACACAGTCAAAGGCTTTACAAAGTATTATTTTTGCTATCTGAATTGCTTTGTTATCTTGAGCAAAAATCAACTGAACTTTCAAGTTTGGGTCTTTTCCTAGATTCTCTATTCTGTTTAATTGACTTACAGTATTTATATATTTTATGCTAATACAATGCTGACTTGGGTTCTAAAACTTTATAAATCTTGAAATTGCAGAATATAATCTTTCAGCTTTTTTCTCCTTCAAACATTTTTGACTGTTCTAGGTCCTTTGAATTTCTATATAAATTTTAGAAACATCCCCTTAACTTTTACTAAAAACTTCCACAGGGAATATTATGTTTGAGGCTATACTAAACAAATTAAAACAACAAGAATGTTGACAATTCTATAAAATATAATCCAATCTACTGCTTTATCTTCTTAAATTTATCTCAACAATGTTTCAGGGTTTCCAATTAGGAGTCTTATATGTGTTTTCTTAAATTAATCCCAAGTATTTCATGTGTTTAGAAACTGTTGAAATTGGAATTTACTTAATACCTTTTCCACTTAAGGTCACTAAACTACTAGAAAGGAAATTTATATTTATCATTCTGGCTTTGTATCCTGAGGCCTTGCTAAATCTATTTAGCTAGTTCTAGCAATGGTTTTGTAGACTGTTGTTGTTGTTTAGTTGCTAAGTCATGTCTGACTCTTTTGCGACCTCATGGACTACAGCCCACCATGCTCCTCTGTCCACGGGATTTCCCAGGCAAGAATACTGGATTGGCTGGGTTGCCATTTCTTCCTCCAGAGGAACTTCCCAACCCAGGGATCAAACTCACATCTCTGCATTGGCAGTAAAATTCTTTACTACTGAGCCTTCTAGGAAGCCACCAGTTGGCCTTTTCTTTATATCATCTTATTGAACAACGAGCAATGTTGAATATAAATGGTGAGAGTGAACATCTTTGTTAAGTCCACAATTTTAGTGGGAAATTGTCTCAATATTATTCCAATAAGTTTTCTGAAGATGATCTTTATCAAATTAGGGAAGTTTACTTATAGTCCTTATATGGGGGGGGGATGTGGGAGGGAATAGGGGAGGACAGAATGTTTCATTATGAATAGGTACTCAATTCTTTTAATGTTTTTCCTGCTTCTATTGAAACAATCATATATATGGTAAGCTTTGTCTTCTATTGTGCTTGTATGATGAATTACACTGATTGGTTTTCAAATATTAAATAAACCTTCCATTCATGGGTAAATCTCCACTTGATTATGATGAATCATGATATGTAATACTTTCTAAATACTGCTAGAGATTTGACATGCAAATATTTAGGAAAGGATCTGCATACTTTCATGAGGGATAACATCCACAATTTTCTTTAAATATCTTTAGTTTAGATGTGAAGCCTTATGCTGACTTCAAAGGAATAAGTTCAGAATTATTCTCTCTTCTGTCTCTTCTATTTTCTGAGTTTGTATAAAATTAGTATTATTTCTTCCTATGTTTATGAAATAATTCATCACTGAAGCCATCTGGACCTGCAGATTTCCTGACGGAAAGGGTTTTGACAATGAATTCAACTTCTATACTAGATATGAAGCTAATCAGATTTCTCCTTCACTTTATGTTCTAGTTAGCTATGCTTTTTCAAGAAATTTGTCCATAACATCTAATTTGTCAAATTTATGGGCATAAAGTTGTCTACAATATTCCTTTATTTTCTTTTGAATATCAGCAGAATATACAGAAATATAAGCTCTTTCACTGCTAATATCAATAATGTTTGTTTATGCAAGTGTGTGTTTATTATAAGTGTGTGTTTATTATTATTATGCAGGTGTGTATTTATGCAAGTGTGTGTTTATTAGACTTGACAACAACAACTTCAATTTTTTAAATTTTTTCCAAAAAAAATTTGGATGGCTATTTCTTTGTTTTCTATTTTATTGATTTCTACTTTTATTTTTATCATTTACTTTCTTCTATATACCTTGGATTTAACGTGATCATCATTTTATATCTTAAGATAGAAATGCAAATCAATAATTTTAAATCTTTCATCTTAGTACATATTCATTTAAAGGTAAAGTTTCCTCTAAGCACTGCTTTAGCTGCATCCTGTTAAAAAAAATCAGTTTTAATGATATATATTTTCCATAAATAAAATGTACTCCTTTGAAATATACATGATGCATTTTGAAAACTACCTAGATCTATGAAATGATCACAATTAAAATCCAGAACATTCCCATCACTTCAAAAAATTCCCTCCTGCCTTGATGAAGTCAATTCCCTCAACCCAACCCAGATTCCTGACAACAACTGGTCTGCATAGTGTCCCTATAGTTTTTGCTTTATAAAGAATTTTATAAAGGACTAACTACAGATCCCTTTAAAAGTAGCTTTATTAAGGGATTAATCTCAAAAATACATAGAACTCTAACAACTCAATATAAAAAAACTATTAACCCCAATTTTAAAATGACAGACAGCTACCTCTCTAAAGAAAAACATAAGTGCTAACAAGTACATGAAAAGATGCTCAGTATCACTAATCATCAGAGCAATGTGAATCAAAACCACATGAAATAGCTCCTTACATCTGTTAGGCTGTATATTTTAAGAAAGTGTTGCCAAGGACATGAAGAAACTGAAATCCTTGTATACTGTTATTGTGAATACAAAATGGTACAGCTTCTACGGAAAACAGAAGAAAGGTTGACGAAAAAAATAAAGTATTACCATATGACTCATCAATCCCACCTTTGGCTATTTAACAAAAGAACTAAAATTAGGATATTCAAGAGATATCAAATGCCCCCACAAAAAAATAAAAATAAATAATAACCTTAGGTATAATTTACAAACATATAATGCACACTCATTTCAGGCATATAGTCAGAGGAATATTGGTAACTGAGAGTCTTGTAACCATCACTCTAAACAGTTTCCTTTTACCCCTTTGCAATGGACCATCTCTCTTATCTCAAGCTCCAAGTAACCACTGAAAAGATCTCTCTCTATATGACTGTGCCTTTTAAAGAATTCCATATAGACAGAATCATATAGTCTTTGGCATTTGCCTGACGTCTTTCACTTCACATAGGGTTTTCAAGATTCATCAGTATCCTAACATGTATCAGTATTTCATGTTATTGCTGAGTAGAACTCTGTTGAATAAATGCACCATATTTTTTTTACCCATTAACCTGTTGATAAAAGTACATGTTTAAGAAACTAGCTGTTATCCAAAATGATTGTACCATTTCACATTATCATCAGGATGTTCCAGTTATTCCACATCCCCTGTAACATTTGATATTATGGGTATTTTCCATTTTAGACATTTTATTGGGTGTATAGGTTTTAGTATGTAATCCCTAATGACCAAGGACACTAAACACACTGGCCATTTGTATATCTTATTTTTTAAAGTGTTGGTATAAATCATTTGCCCATTTTCTAGTCAGGTTGATACTTTTGAATTTTAAGAATTCTTTACATTCTGGACAAAGGTTCTTTATCATGTATGTATTTCAAAAATAAGTTTCTGCTAAACTGTACCTTATATTTTCATGTTATTTATAGTCTTTTGAAGAACAGAAGTATTTGATTGTAATGAAGTTAATTTATCAATGTTCTTTCCTATGGTTTCTGCTTTTTGTACACTAAGACATTTTTGCCTAAAGCAAGGTCTGAAAGAATTTATCTTAAGCCTTGCTCTACAAATTTTATGTCTTTAGCTCTAACATTTAAATATGTAATCCCTTTCAACTCAATTTTGGCACCTGGAATGAAGTACTGTTTGTGATTCTTTTCTGTCCTATGGCTTTCTAGCTGTACAAGCACAGTTTGTGAGAAAGATTATCTTCTCCCTCATAGCATTGCCTAGATATGGAATAGCTCTATAAAAACTCAATGAACCATATCTCTGAAGATCTATTGCTTTTCTTTTTTTCTAGTCCATGATAAATATATATATGGATATTTGTGCCAGTATCACATTTCTTTATTACTGTATCTTTTTATTAAGACCAGAAACCAAGTAAATTAGGTTCTCTCACTTTTTCTTATTTTTTCCAAATGGATTTGGTTGATCTAGGCTCTACTGCATTTTTGAATGAATTTTATAATTAGCTTTTAGCTTGTAAGTTTCTTTTAAAAAAATAAAAACTCTCAGAATTTATATATTTAAATGAGACTGGTTTTAATCTTGAGATCCATTCAGGAAGAAAGTTCATTTTAAAAAATATCAAGTCTTCCATGAAAACAACCTAAGTGTCCATCAACAGCTGAATGGACAAAGAAGATTAAGTATATACATATATAATGGAATATCACTCAGCCAAAAAAAGGTAAGATATTGTCATTTGCTGCAACATGGACAGACCTAGAGATTATCATACTGAGTGAAGTAAGTCAGAGAAAGACAAATATTATATGGTATCACTTATATGTGAAATCCGAAAAAGAATATAAATGCATTCATTTAAAAAACAGAAACACGCACAGACATAGAAAACAAACTTATGATTACCAAAGGGGGATGGATGTGGGGGATAAATTACAAGTATGGGATTAAGAGATACTACTATGAATATACGTAAAATAGATAAACAAAAAGGATTTACTGTATAGTTAGGGAACTATATTCAATATCTTATAATAACCTATAATGGATATAAAACAATCACTTTGCTGTATATCTGAAACTAACAACCCTGTAAAATTTTCAAGTGCATGAACATAATATATAACCTTCATTTATTTAAGACCTTCAAAATTCCTCTCAGTAATATTTTATAATTTCCCTAACAAATCTCTTAATAATGCTTTCTACTTTATGAGATATGGTTATCTTCTTTTACTTCATAAGGCATGATTTCCTTCAGTTCTTTGAACATATTTATATGTTCAAAGTAGCTGCTTGGAAATTTTTATCAGCTAAGTGTCATCTAAGCACCTTCAAAGGCAGTTTCTATTACCTGCTTTTTTATATGTATATGGGCTATATTTTCCTATTTCTTTGCATGTCTCAGAACTTTTGGTGTAAAATCACACATTTTAGATAATGTATCTATTAACTCTGGATACTGATCTTCTACCTATCCAGAGAGTATTGTTGTGGTTTGCTGGTTTATTTCTTCAGTGACTTGGCTAAACTATTTTAGTGACATCTATCTTCCCCACAGTGCACAGCCTCTGATGCTGCTCCTCAGAGGATACAGCCTGGGGCATGCAGAAAGATATTCAGTGGTAACAGTTTGGGGGAACTCTCCTTGTCTCTTTCCTTGATTTACCTGTTGTCAGCTTCTGTGGGTATCACACCTGGCTGTTGACCTCCTCTAGCTGCCTCTTTACTGCTTAACTGTTTTCAAAAGTATGCTGGGCATAAACTGTTCCACAGTCTTATCCAATTAAATCCTGTCCTCTTTACAGAGGATGGTCTTTAAAGCCAGAGTATTTGAAGTTCATTCCAACCCCAAGTGGACTATTCTTAGCTATCTCTTTCCCTAGTTTTATCTGGTAAACTTCCAGCTGCTCTACAATTTATCTTGCTGTGCACATGGAGCTATCAGCCTTCTCTGAATAGCCTATACCAAAATCACCATTGTTTGTGAGCACACCTTGGGCTTGAACTTTCCCAAACTCTGTTCCAAATAAAGTCAGTTCCCGCAGGGAGAACTTCAGAACTCTTGGTTTTTATGGCCTGCCTCTTCTCCAAGAAAAAGCTGGTACCACTTCTCTGGAACTGGAAACTGCGGCCATCTATCTCTCAGAGTGATACCTCTGCTTTATGAATAGGGTACTTCACAGCTGGGTGCAGTCGCTTATAGTCTTCTCATCTTGCTCCTCCCAGTGTGGAACCTCCATCCTAGTAGCGTGCTGGGCTGATGGTGATTGAGGCCACAGTATTCTCAGCCTGCTGCCCAGAGGAAGGGGGCTGGATGGAAGAGGAATCCCAGACCTCTTTATTTATTCTTGCCTAGAAGAGAACTTCTGTAACATAGAGCTGGGGGAAAACAAGAAACGCTGTCAGCCTGCCCCTTCAGGGGAAAACCACAGTCCTAGACTGGAAGCTGAGAGGGTGGGATGGCAGAAGGAGCCCTGCATACCAGTTTGAACCTGCTCAGAGTAAGGTTTCCTTTGTTGACCTGCTGGGGAAGAAAAATGGCTCAAATGACAGACTCTCACTGTTAGAAGATTTAGTAGATTTTCTTGAATAAAGGTTTCTTCATTTGCTATATGCCCTTATAACCATTTGCAGAGATTTTAAATGGTTGGGCATTATCTGTTTGCTTTTTTTGTTTTAAACTTCATCAGTTATAATGGTTTTACAAGGAAGAGAGTCTGCTGAAGCATCTCATGCCATCATTTCAGAAGTCATGTCTGATTATATATTTTTTCTTCTACTGAGTGTTACACAATCATCGTATTCCTGGAATAGAGCCCACAAGGTTATATATAATACATGATATTGTCTATGTTACTAGATTCAAACTGTTAATATTTTGTTAACATAGCTTTATCTATCTTCACTAGAGACATTAGCCTGTTGTTTTCTGTAATGTCTTAGTCTGTTTTTAAGATCAGCTGCTCTCATAGGAAGCTGGTAAGTATTTTCTTCTTCTTTACTGACTGAAAGACTCTTTGATTAGAAATAAGTAAATGCTGTAGATGTTCAAAAGAAAACACTGTGTCCCAGAATTGATTTGGGAGTATAATTTGAGTTTTGCCTAGGAAAGATAGTCTTAGGTGAGACAAGTGATGAAATGGCATAATTAAAGGCACAAATATATTTCAAAACAACATTAGGAAATAAGTAGCCCACTTTACTAGAATTCAGCAACTTTTGGCATTGTGTTACTTTCTTGCTTGCTTGCTAAGTCACTTCAGTCATGTTTCTTTGTCACCCTATGGACTGTAGCCTGCCAGGCTACTCTGTTCATGGGATTCTCCAGGCAAGAAAACTGAAGTGGGCTGCCATGCCCTCCTCCAGGGGATCTTACATCTCTTAAGTCTCCTGCATTGGCAGGCAAGTTCTTTACAGAAGCACCACCTGGGAAGCCCATCCTGTTACTGAGCCACTGAAACATAATGATGGTGGGATGTCATTGCTAAGTCATGTCCGACTCTTGTGATTCCATGGACAGCAGCCTGCCAGGTCCTCTGTCCATGGGATTCTCCAGGCAAGAATACTGGAGTAGGTTGCCATTTCCTTCTCCAGGGGATCATCCCAACCCAGGAATCAAACCTGGGTCTCCTGCACTGCAGGCAGATTCTTTACCAACTGAACTACAATGGAAGCCCAAACATAATAATAGAAACATTTTATACAAGGAATGTATATCTCCAACTTTCACTTCCTTTGTGAAGAATCATCACACATAAATTTTTATACAGAAATGCAAAGGAGTTAAGAACAGCCAAAACAACCCTGTAAAAATGGGGGCAAAGTCCAGATTTCAGGAATCATTCATAAAGTATTCAAAATAGTAGTACTGTCATCAAGACAGACAAATAAATCATGAAACAGTATAGAGAGTGCAGACACAGATGCACATATAAACAACTGATTTTCAACAAAAGAGCAAAGGCAAATTCATAGGAGCAAGGATAGTCTTTCAACAAGCCATCTGGAATAAGTGAATTTTCATAGCAAAAAAGTGAATCCACACCTTGCAGGGTATGCAAAGATCAACTGAAAATGAGCCATGGACCTGATAAAATATCTAAAAATTAAAATTCTGAGATGAATACATAAGAGAAAAATATTAGTAACTACTTTGGACTAGGCAATGATTTCTTAGATACAACACAATTATCATCCATCCATACATGTACGGATGATGATATATCCATATATCATTAAAAAAATACATGAAATGGACTTGTAAAATTTAAAGCTCATTTTGCTGTACAGCAGAAACTGAAAACTGTAAATCAACTATACTCCAACAAAAAAAATTCATTTAAAAAATGTAAAGCTTCTACTCTTTAAAAAAAAGCTAGTGTTATGAAAATGAAGATAACAGCCACAGCTTTGATTAAAAAAAGTTGCAAAGCATGTATCTGATAAATAACTCGTATTCACAATATAAAAGAAAACTCTAAAAGAGGAAAACACCCTAAAATAGACACTTCACCAAAGAAAATACCCAGGTGGCAAGTAACAACCTGAAAACATGTTCAACATCATTAACACTAAGGAAATTCATATTCAAATCATAAGCTAGTATGACATATCTATTAAGATGACTAAAATTTAAAAGATCAACCATACTAAGTGTTGATGAGGATGTGATAAGAGTTCACATACACTGATGGTAAAAATTGAAAAGGTATAACCACTTTGGAAAAAAGGTTTACACATTTCTTTTGATCTAGTTTTAAGCAATCTATTTGGATACAAGTCCTTCACCAGATAAATGATTTGTAAACATTTTTCTCTCAATTTGTGTCATGTCTTTTCATCCCTGGATTGAATTCCACTACTGGATTTTTACCCAAAAGAAAAGAAAGCATATGTCCAAATAATACATAAATGTTCATAGCGGCTTATTTGTAATAGCCCAAAACTGGAAACAACCCAAACAGGTAAATGGATAAACAAACTATAATATTGTTGAAAAGAAAAATAAAAAGGAATTGACCACTGATACATAATAAAAGATAAACAAATCTAAAAATGTTTAGGCTGACTGAAAAACATTTACTCCAGACATAGGAGAGAACACAGGTATATAATTTCAATCTATATAAAACTCTGGGAACTGCAATTTAATCCATAGTGACATAAAGCAGATAAATGAATGTCTGGTAGAGGGAGGTGGATAAAGAGTGGGAAGGAGGGATTATAAAGGGGCAGTAGGAAACTACTATGGGTGATGAATACATTCATTATCCTCACTGTGGTGGTTTTATGGTATAATATATGTCAAAAACTTTTCAAATATGTGTAGTTTGTAATATGTATAGTTTATTACATGTAAATTATACTTTAATAAACCCACTGAAACAAACAGTTGAGGAAAGCACAGAAAGACCACCATCTCTGATATATAACACACATGGCTGATTAAAAACCTCATAAATATAGGACCTCATTAAAATTACAGACTTCTGCTCTTTGAAAGATACTTATAAAGGAATGAAAAGACATGACAGATTGAGAGAAAAATATTTATAAATCATGTACCTGGTGAAGAAGTTGTATGCAGATAGATTGTTTAAAACAAATAAATCTCTAAGCTCAATAATAAGAAAACAAAAACTCCAATTTTAAAAATGGGCAAGAGATAGGTTATTTATTTGACTTTTTTCTTGTTTCTTGAGGTATGCCTGTATTGCTATGAACATTCCCCTTAGCACTGCTTTTATAGTGTCCCACAGGTTTTGGGTTGTTGTGTTTTCATTTTCATTCATTTCTATGCATATTTTGATTTCTTTTTTGATTTCTTCTGTGATTTGTTGGTTATTCAGCAGCGTGTTGTTCAGCCTCCATATGTTGGAATTTTTAATAGTTTTTCTCCTGTAATTGAGATCTAATCTTACTGCATTTGTGGTCAGAAAAGATGCTTGGAATGATTTCAATTTTTTTGAGTTTACCAAGGCTAGATTTATGGCCCAGGATGTGATCTATCCTGGAGAAGGTTCTACGTGTGCTAGAAACTAGAAAAGGAAGAAATGAAGAACCCCAGGGTTAGTAGAAGGAAAGAAATCTTAAAAATTAGGGCAGAAATAAATGCAAAAGAAACAAAAGAAACCATAGCAAAATTCAAGAAAGCCAAAAGCTGGTTCTTTGAAAGGATAAATAAAATTGACCAACCATTAGCCAGACTCATCAAGAAACAAAGGGAGAAAAATCAAATCAATAAAATTAGAAATGAAAATGGAGAGATCACAACAGACAAAACAGAAATACAAATGATCATAAGAGACTGCTGCTAAGTCACTTCATTCGTGTCCGACTCTGTGCAACCCCTTAGACAGCAGCCCACCAGGCTCCCCTGTCCCTGGGATTCTCCAGGCAAGAACACTGGAGTGGGTTGCCATTTCCTTCTCCAATGCATGAAAGTGAAAAGTGAAAGTGAAGTCGCTCAGTTGTGTCCGACTCTTTGCAACCCCATGCACTGCAGCCCACCAGGCTCTTCCATCCATGGGATTTTCCAGGCAAGAGTACTGGAGTGGGGTGCCATCGCCTTCTCCATCATAAGAGACTACTATCAGCAATTATATGCCAATAAAATGGACAACTTGGAAGAAATGGACAAATTCTTAGAAAAGTATAACTTTCCAAAACTGAACCAGGAATAAATAGAAAATCTTAACAGACCCATCATAAGCACGGAAATTGAAACTGTAATCAGAAATCTTCCAGCAAACAAAAGCCCAAGTCCAGACGGCTTCACAGCTGAATTCTACCAAAAATTTAGAGAAGAGCTAACACCCATCCTACTCAAACTCTTCCAGAAAATTGCAGAGGAAGGTAAACTTCCAAACTCATCTATGAGGCCACCATCACCATAATACCAAAACCTGACAAAGATGCCACAAAAAAAGAAAACTACAGGCCAATATCACTGATGAACATAGATGCAAAAATCCTTAACAAAACTCTAGCAATCAGAATCCAACAACACATTAAAAAGATCATACATC
Source organism: Bos javanicus (assembly GCF_032452875.1). Classification (NCBI taxonomy): domain Eukaryota; kingdom Metazoa; phylum Chordata; class Mammalia; order Artiodactyla; family Bovidae; genus Bos; species Bos javanicus. The sequence goes on along the minus strand of NC_083882.1, from coordinate 42,650,233 downwards.
ATGACCAAGTGGGCTTTATCCCAGGGATGCAAGGATTCTTCAATATATCCACAAATCAATCAATGTAATACACCACATTAACAAATTGAAAAATAAAAGCCATATGATTATCTCAATAGATGCAGAGAAAGCCTTTGACAAAATTCAACATCCATTTATGATAAAAGCCCTCCAGAAAGCAGGAATAGAAGGAACATACCTAACATAATAATAGGTATATATGACAAACCCACAGCAAACATTATCCTCAATGGTGAAAAATTGAAAGCATTTCCTCTAAAGTCAGGAACAAGACAAGGGTGTCCACTTTCACCACTACTATTCAACACAGTTTTGGAAGTTTTGGCCACAGCAATCAGAGCAGAAAAAGAAATAAAAGGAATCCAAATTAGAAAAGAAGAAGAAAGACTATACTTTCAGGGATCATTTCTATAGTTTGTCACTAGAGAAGTTTCTCTGAATGTGTAGAGCACCCGAAACCATGAGGAGGAGATGTTGTGTCCTCTCCTGAGCGTGAAGCTGAAAAAAAAAAAAAAAAAGAAAAGAAGAAGAAAAACTCTCACTGTTTGCAGATGACATGATCCTCTACATAGAAAACCCTAAAGACTCCACCAGAAAATTACTAGAACTAATCAATGAATATAGTAAAGTGGCAAGATATAAAATTAACACACAGAAATCCCTTGCATTCCTATACACTAATAATGAGAAAACACAAATAGAAATTAAGGAAACAATTCCATTCACCATTGCAATGAAAAGAATAAAATACTTAGGAATATATCTACCTAAAGAAACCAAAGACCTATATATAGAAAACTATAAAACACTGGTGAAAGAAATCAAAGAGGACACTAATAGATGGAGAAATATACCGTGTTCATGGATTGGAAGAATCAATATAGTGAAAATGAGTATACTACCCAAAGCAATCTATAGATTCAATGCAATCCCTAGAAAGCTACCAATGGTATTTTTCACAGAGCTAGAACAAATAATCTCACAATTTGTATGGAAATACAAAAAACCTCAAATAGCCAGCCAAAGCAATCTTGAGAAAGAAGAATGGAACTGGAGGAATCAATTTGTCTGACTTCAGGCTCTACTACAAAGCCACAGTCATCAAGACAGTATGGTACTGGCACAAAGACAGAAATATAGAGCAATGGAACAAAGTAGAAAGCCCAGAGATAAATCCATGCACCTATGGACACCTTATCTTTGACAAAGGAGGCAAGAATATACAATGGAGAAAAGACAATCTCTTTAACAAGTGGTGCTGGGAAAACTGGTCAACCACTTGTAAAAGAATGAAACTAGAACACTTTCTAACACCATACACAAAAATAAACTCAAAATGGATTAAAGATCTAAACTTAAGACCAGAAACTATAAAACTCCCGTTGCTGCTGCTGCTAAGTCGCTTCAGTCATGTCTGACTCTTTGCGACCCCATAGATGGCAGCCCACTAGGCTCCTCTGTCCCTGGGATTCTCCAGGCAAGAATACTGGAGTGGGTTACCATTTCCTTCTCCACGGTGTGAAAGTGAAAAGTGAAAGTGAAATCGCTCAGTCATGCCCAACTCTTAGCGACCCCATGGACTGCAGCCTACCAGGCTCCTCCGTCCATGGGATTTTCCAGGCAAGAGTACTGGAGTGGGTTGTCATTGCCTTCTCCAATAAAACTCCTAGAGGAGAACATAGGTAAAACACTCTCTGACATAAATCAAAGCAGGATCCTCTATGACCCACCTCCCAGAATATTGGAAATAAAAGCAAAAATAAACAAATGGGACCTAATTAAAATTAAAAGCTTCTGCACAACAAAGGAAACTATTAGCAAGGTGAAAAGACAGCCTTCAGAATATGAGAAAATAATAGCAAATGAAGCAACTGACAAAGAATTAATCTCAAAAATATACAAGCAACTCCTGCAGCTCAATTCCAGAAAAATAAATGACCCAATCAAAAAATAGGCCAAAGAACTAAACAGACATTTCTCCAAAGAAGACATACAGATGGCTAACAAACACATGAAAAGATGCTCAACATCACTCATTATCAGAGAAATGCAAATCAAAACCACAATGAGGTACCATTTCACACCAGTCAGAATGGCTGCAATCTAAAAGTCTACAAGCAATAAATGCTAGAGAGGGTGTGGAGAAAAGGGAAGCCTCTTACACTGTGGGAATGCAGACTAGTACAGCCACTATGGAAAACAGTGTGGAGATTCCTTAAAAAACTGGAAATAGAACTGCCATATAACCCAGCAATCCCACTGCTGGGCATACACACTGAGGAAACCAGAAGGGAAATAGACACATGTACCCCAATGTTCATCGCAGCACTGTTTATAATAGCCAGGACATGGAAGCAACCTAGATGCCCATCAGCAGACGAATGGATAAGAAAGCTGTGGTACATCTACACAATGGAGTATTACTCAGCCATTAAAAAGAATACATTTGAATCAGTTCTAATGAGGTGGACGAAACTGGAGCCTATTATACAGAGTGAAGTAAGCCAGAAAGAAAAACACCAATACAGTACACTAATGCATATATGTGAAATTTAGAAAGATGGTAACGATAACCCTGTATGCGAGACAGCAAAAGAGACACAGATGTATAGAACAGTCTTTTGGACTCTGTGGGAGAGAGTGAGGGTGGGATGATTTTGGAAGAGTGGCATTGAAACATGTATAATATCATATATGAAACGAATCACCAGTCCAGGTTCAATGCATGATACAGGATGCTCGGGGCTGGTGCACTGGGATGACCCAGAGGGATGGTACGGGGAGAGAGGTGGGAGGGGGGTTCAGGATGGGAAACATGTGTACACCCATGGTGGATTCATGTTGATGTATGGCAAAACCAATACAATATTGTAAAGTAATTAGCCTCTAATTAAAATAAATTTATATTTTTTAAAAAACTGGGCAAGAGATTTGAACACATATTTCACCAAGTAAGATATAAAGATGGAAAAGGAACAAGTGAAAAATTGCTCAATAGTATGAGTCATCAGGGAAGTAAAAATTAAAACCATAATGATATGTCACTACACACAGTACAATGGTTAAAGTTTAAAAGACTGACCCTACCAAGAACTAGTCAAGATGAGGCAGCACTTGAATTCTCATATACTACTTGAGGGAATATAAATGGCACAGTATTTTCAAAAAAACACTTTTGCAGTTTTATTAAAAAGCGAAATGTGTACATGCTGCTGCTAAGTTGCTTAAGTCGTGTCCGACTCTGTGTGACCCCATAAATGGCAGCCCACGAGGCTCCTCCATCCCTGGGATTCTCCAGGCAACACTGGAGTGGGTTGCCATTTCCTTCTCCAATGCATGAAAGTGAAAAGTGAAAGTGAAGTCGCTCAGTCATGTTCGACTCTCAGCGACCCCATGGACTGCAGCCTACCAGGGTCCTCCGGCCATGGGATTTTCCAGGCAAGAATACTGGAGTGGGTTGCCATTGCCTTCTCCAAATGTGTACATATATAAAGTCAAATATACCGAAGCACTCAAAATCTAGAAATTTATCCAAGAAGAATAAAATCATCTGTCTACACAAAGATGACACAAATGTTCATAGCAACTTTATAGTAGAAAAATTTGGAAATAACCAAATGTTCATCAACAAGTGAATAAATCAACAAACTGTAGTCAATATATACATATGTGTACACATATATAGACTACATATGTGTATATACTTAGCAATAAAATGAATTATTAACACATGCAAAGGGCATCTAAAAATAAGTATGCTGAAAGAATCTAGATAAAAAAGAATACACACTGAATGATTCCATTTACATAAAATTCTAAAAAATGAAAACTAATTTTGTATCCACTTCATTGGGATACTGTGACAAATTATCACAAATTTGGTGGCTTAAAACAAAATAAATTTAGTCTGTCACAGTACTGAAGGAGAAATCCAAAATCAACATGTTGGTAGGGTTAGTTCCTTCTGTACACTTCAAGGAAGAATCTGTTCTGTTCCTCTTGACCAGCTTCTGATGACTGCCAGTAATACTTGATAGTCCTTGGCTTGTAGATGAATCACTACAATATCTAACTCCATTACATCACCTTCTCCTCTCTATGTCCTTTCTTTCTCTTATAAGGACAATTATCATTGGATCTAGGGCCAAATCTAAGCTAGGTTGAGCTCATTTCCAGATCCTTAACTTAATTACATCTTCCAAATAAGGTCACATTCATAGGTTCCATGTGGACATAACTTTTGGGAGCCCACCATTCAAGCCATCAATGTACAGTGACAGAAAGCAAATCAGTGGTTGTCTGGGGGTGGGAGGCAATGAGAAAAAAGTATCACAAAGAGGCATGAGAAAAACTTCTGAGGTAATAGATATGTCCATTATCTTGCTTGTGATGATAGCTTCATGGATATAAGCATATGTTAAAATCTATTAAAGTGTGCCTGATGAGATAGTTAGATAGCATCGTCGACTCAATGGACGTGAACTTGAGCAAACTCCAAGAGATAGTGGAGAACAGAGGAGCCTGGCGTGCTACAGTCCATGGGGTTGTGAAGAGTTGGACACAACTTGGCAAATAAAAACAGCAACAATTTGCAATAAGAACACCTTCATTACTGACATTTGACTTTCAAAAATACAGCCATTATATGGTACTGAACAAAGTAAGTGACCACAAATTTGAAGTAAGATAAAGGGAAAGAGGTTAGGAATGGATACATAATTGAAGAATACCAGAACAAATTGAGCTATAAATTATGAATGACAGAGGTTAAAGAAGGAGTTCTACTACCTGGAAGGGAAGAAAGGTTAATCAGACAACTTAAAATCAGTACTCTGAACACTGCCTGCCAGGCAGACCCTTGAGAAATACTTGTAAAGGTTAAATATATACATACATACATATATGAAAAAGAGGAGGGCTTCCCTGGTGGCTCAGTGGTAAAGAATCTGCCTGCAATACAGGAGACTGAGGTTCAATCCCTGGGTCGGGAAGATCCCCTGGAGGAGGGCATGGCAACCCACTCCAGCACCCTTGCCTGGAGAATCCCATGGACAGAGGAGCCTGGCAGGCTACAGTCCATAGGGTTGCACACAGTCGGTCGGACACGACTGAAGCAACTAAACAGCAGCAGCAGGAAAAGTCAACAACCGGTGAATTAGTAATACATGAAAAGAGTCAAATGTTATCAATGAAGCATTCGTTCAGAGCTCCCGTGGTAACCATAAGGTGGTATTCATACAAGGAACAAAAAGTGGGAAGCACAAAACAACAAGAAGGGTGCAAAAGAAAATGAGAACAGATAACTTTTTAAGGTAGCTATTCTTAAAAAGTACAGGAAACCACAGTTTCTAACAGTAACACTAATATAAATATGACCCCCAAAATTAATATTTCCATTTTCATTCTCATTTGCCAAGAACAAAATTTCATATGGCAATGACTTAAGTGGGAAGAAGGGTTAAAATAGGGAGTAAAAGAGTAAAGAAAGAATTCTCAATGACTGGCCCCTTTCTAGACTCTTATAATACCTACAGTTTGGTGATGCACTGGAAAATCTGCTGAAACATAAGAATTCTTGCCATATTGTTCAGAAACCACTAAATTAGACACATATGCAAAATGCATTCTCTATCTCATGGAAAATTCAAAGCTAAAAAACATATAAAAACAATAGCTACAGATTTATGTACAAATAAACTTTATTATGTTATGTGAAAAATATATCACATTAAAGGGTGTAAATGTAATCCTTGAAAAAAAGAACCCAAACATCCTCTTTAATGAGCAACACCCATTTGTTCTAGTATATCACGCTTAATTCACATGACTAGCAGTTTGGTTTGGCAATCTCAATGCATAAGAAAAATAATTCATAAAAGTTTGACAATATTATTTTTAGTTCACATACTTCTTGGATTGAACCCATAAATGCTTCTACTTTATGCTACTCTAGGGACTCCATTCAGACACAAATACATTTTTTAGCCATTGTGAGGCTGAGGAAGGAACTGAGTATATATACTATTATATTCCAAGCATATATAGCCCATTTTGGCAGAATTTAAAATACAACAATTTTTAAAAAGGACTCTAAATGGAGCCGATGAAGTATGATGGTATAGTTAAGACTAAGACTATACACCATTACGTGCAAGAAGTACATTTCTGTTAGGTAAGGCTCACCAATGATCATGCTCTGTCAATTTAAATTTTAATTGCTCCCTTTCATAAAACTCATAATGTTTGAGAATGGTGACACAAATATCTTCTTAAATATAATCTGTGTTATAACGACCTTGATTATGTTATGAAGCACAAAACATATTCATTTTTAATGAGGGAGAAAAAGATCTAAAATTAGAACACAAACATCTGAATCAATTGTTTCCCCAACTACTTCCAAACAAAATATTTCAAATTCCGTACAAGATTCTGCAAACCCATGAGTACAAACTCTAATCTTGACACTGAATTTGGATCATCTCCATGGAGGAAATCCATGAACCAGATGTGAATTTATTCTTCCAGATGTATTTTATATGTTTGAAAAATAAAACATTTCTTCACTGGCTTTCTTTGAGGCCACTTAAAATTACACTAAAATTAGAGCCAACAGAAGGGAAATCCTACAGATCTTTTGAGTCTTCTACTACTCTTAAAGTAGTCATTAATTGAATTATTCCTAAAGTAACCAAACTACACATACAGTTGCTACATTATCAATGAACATTAAAGTAACTGGTAACTCAGAATCAATTTAACATTTATAATCCACCATTTTTCTCAATGTTCAGAAGCCATACTAATTATAACAAACTGTTTTAAAACAACTTTCTTTTGATATTATCAAACAACGCATATTATTGGAAAATAAAAAAATACACCTATAATGTTATTAAAATGCCATGACTTCACCAGCTGAGAAAAAATTCTACACAGAAATAAACTAATCACAGCAAAATTTAATAAAATTAGTCATACACCTGAATCTAATTGCATGGTTTCAAAGTTTCAAATCATTTTATAATACTAATGACACAAATCAAAAATCAAGAAATTTAATATCACAAAAACCAACCACCATTATATTAAGATCTCAACTAACTAAAAACACACAAAAATGGTTTCTCTGGCACATACATTTTCTTTCTCCTCCAGAGATCCTTTAAATACTTAACAGTTCCTATTTAAACTTTAAAAGAAGATTTAAAAAAAAAGAAAGAATTTAATCAGGAAAGTGGGTGATCTTGTTGAACTGTTTAATTTTATCCAGGAAAAGGCCCATGCTAATTAGTTATAACAGCTGTAAGTGGGTATGACTTAAATAACTATTTCATATGAAAACTGCTTAGTGCACTAAGAAATAGCAGCTAATCAAGCATCAGTGCACATCACAAAAATCTAAACACACACACAAACACATGAAACTGACAATTTTGGTCCTTCTCATGTTTTCAGTGATTTAATAAAAAGTTAGAATTATGATATCCTATATAAAATGAATATTTTAAATTTAGCAACCCATCTTAATTTTACTAATAATATAATTTTACATGATTTCATAGAAATAGTCTATGAATATTCCAAAAATTTAAATTCTAAATTAAAGGAAGAAACTTTTCCAGGTAGGAAATATTATATAATTTCTTTTTAACCTAAAGGATGGGGTTGATTTTCTACATACATCAAAAGTAAGTGTGAAGTGCTAAACAAGAACACATGTTATGAGCGTCAGTAATATTGTGAAGTAACTCAAATCAGAGAAAATTTCTAATTCTCTAAAGTACCAGGAACAGAGTATTTTACACCCACACATATTTATTTAATACACAATTTTGATGTAGTGCCAATAACTCTTAGATTCACCAAGAATTCCTCTCTGGAAGTAAGTAATTGTGGTTGGATTTTAAATATAAATAAATTAAAAACAAAAATTTAACTTAAGTGCACTTAAGAAAACAGATGTTTTCTTTTCACTATTTAAAAATCCTACCAAGCACAAAAACTCCTTTTGGTTTAAGAAGAAACCAGTTGTTTCATTTAAATTTCACACTTGAATCTGAACAACATAAAAGTTACTCTGAATTGCAGAAAGATGATCTCTGATTTCAAGGAATAAGATATGAATGACAGTAGTCATGAACTACAATGTCACATTCCATACATGGTAAGATTGAACCCTTGACTTCTTAAATATATCTGACTTTTCTTTTAAACTCATGAAAGGAAAACAAAAAAAAAAACCGATAGTAAATTTAACACTTATAATCAGATAAAGATAATTGCAATCTTTGGTAAGTCAATTAGCAAACATATCTTCAGAGAAAGTAAAATTTGTAGGATGCAAGAAGCAGAACACACAGGCAAAAAGAATAAACAGAAGAGGTTAGGATGAGGGAAAGCAAAATCATTTAAATCTGACATAGGTCTTTAAATAGTAAAGTACAAGAAAGAAAAAGAATATAAGAGAATATTCCTATTAAGGTAAACACTTACTAAGTATATTGAAAACAAGATGAAGTATAAATAGGAGAAATGCATTAAAACTGTATATTTATGGGGCTTCCCTGATGGTCCAATGGTTAAGAATCTGCCTTGCAATGCAGGGGACACGGGTTTGATCCCTGGTCTGGGAAGATTTCACCATGTGCCACAACCACTGAGCCCGCCTCCTACAGCCCCGGAACCACAAGAGAAGTCACTGCAGTGAGAAGGCTGTGCCCTGCAGCTAGAGAGCAGCCCCCGCTCTGCACAACTAGAGAAAGCCCATGCACAGCAACAAGGAACCAGTACAGCCAAAAATAAAAAAAGACAAATATTTAAAAAAAACTAAATACTTAAGATGAAGAGGATTTTTTTAACCTTTTCTTCCACCAAATTATCTTTTTAAAGCATCCAAGAACTATCATATCTGACACAAATAATTCTCTAATAATAATATACATGCTTATAATAATAACCTATATTGGTGGTATCTCCCCCCCAGCTTTACTTAGGTATAATTAACAAACAGAATTATAAGATATTTAAAAAGCATACAACACAATGATTTCATACACATATACATCATGAAAGGATTCCTCCACACACTGAGTTAAGAAAGACATCCAAAATGGCATGCTTTTAAAATCTCACATATTTTATTAAAACTGATTAAAAGAATATTTGCACAGAATACATCATAGTAAATCAAAATATAGACCAACTTGTTTCATCTAATATTTCTCTATAAGAATTATGATAGGTGAAAAAAGAATGACTATTAAATATTTCTAAATATATTTAAGACTTTAATTAAAATATTGCTATATTTTTCAGTCAAATATTTACTGACAGCATACCACATGCCAAGTATCCCACTAAATGCTAAAGATGCAGCTGGCAAGTAAATAAGGCAAGATCATTGCTCTCATAACGATTATTTTCCAGTGGGGCAGAAAGACACAAATTAGAGGCAGGATAAGTGTTAATTCGTAAATCACTCCATTTGTCACTTTCTGGAACATTTCGTGTAAGACAGACATAACTTACTAATAGAAATTTTGGTAAAATTCATAAGTAAAATAACTGAGACTAATGCTTCTTATACACATTTTTTAAAATGTATTTATTTCTTTAATGGTTAGAGTTCTGTTAGATTTTCTATTTCCTTCAGTCAACTTTGGTCATTTATATTTTTCTAGAAAACTAGAAATTCTAAATTAACCAGAAATTCTAAATTTAATTCAAATTTTTGAATTCATATTTTTGGACTAAACCTGTGTAAAGTTGCTATTATAATTTTTAAAAATCTCAACATAAACCCTTTACATTTCTAACACTATTAGTGTGTACTGCTTCTACCATTTCTTGACCAGTTTTATCAGGGGAATTTGCAAAAGTTAAAATACTGGCTCCATCATTTATAAGTTGTGTGGACTTAAGGTTTTAACTTCTCTGAGTTTTCCTGAATTTTTAAGTAGGAATAAGAATATACTTTTCCTGAAGATTATTGAAGGAATTAAATGATATAATACATGTAAAGAACTTGGGGAATAATAAGTGCTCAACAAATGGTACATATTAAGTATGGACTTATTTTTATGCCCCTTGTTGGGAACACAGTATGTTCTTCAATCTAAAATCTCATGATATTCCTTAATCTTCAAAAACTTAACAGCCTTTATCCTCCCTTCAGATATTGTCTTTGATTCATTCTCTCTCTCCTCTAGCTCTAAAATTTCTAGAAGTTGGACCCTCTAATTCTGTGGGTCATGTTAACATTTTATAAATATTTTTTTCTTTATGTATCTGTGCTATTTTCTGGGTGGTATCCATAAATCCCTCTTCCAATTAACTAATTCCCTCTTCAAATAATTATACTATCCTACAGTAAGAAATACCTTGTAGCACATAGAAAGAATGCAAAAGTTTGCTGAGTAAAAATCACTGATATTTTAATTTCATTTACTGTATTTTTTCATTGCTAAGCATTTGGTCTCTGTCAAATCTCCCTGTTCCTCTTTCCTATTACACAAGTTGTCCATACTGGAAATGATCAATCACTAATAATTTTAAATGAACTTGGTTTAAAAAACATTTTTTTAGTTGTAATATAGCTGATTTACAATATTAGTTTCAGTTGTATAGCACAGTGATTCTACATTTTTATAGATTATACTCCATTATAAGTTATTACAAGATAATGGCTATAACTCCCTATGCTACACAGTATATTCTTGTTGCTTCTCTATTTGATACATAGTAGCTTGTGTCTCTCAATCCCATATGCTCTATTTGCCCCTCCCCTCTTTCCACTCCACTTTGGTAACCACTAATTTGTCTTCTGTATCTTTGAGTCTCAGACTTGTTTTACTGTTTCTTCAAGGTTTTTCTATTATCTCTCGCTCTTGTTGTATTTGTTCTCTTGCCTATTGTGTCTACTCATTCTCTGCATGAGGTTTGTTTCCTATAGTCTACAATGTCTATAACCTTCAGCAGAGGTTGCTTTGTTTTATTGGATCTTTGAATGCCCTAAGCTATGAAAGCATACTTAAAGGATAGAAACACGCTCATTTGCTTTTGCCAGGCCCCAAGGAACTTACTTCACTGTTCCCTGACCAGGGACATGAGAAAGAAGTTCATCTATATAGAGTTTGTGTGAACCACTGTGTTTATTTCACATTATTATTTTAATTATGACATGGATAACTTCACCATCATTACAGGAATTCCTGGCTGCAGTGAGCAAATATATCTAATATTCTTTTAGATGTTTTTCTCTTAAATAAAAAAACATTCAATTAATTCCTGAAATGTACATTCCTATCCCAAGTACTGGCGATTCTAATCTACTCTATAAATCATCTTTTTAATAAAGAGCTACAATATATGATGTGTATTTTCAGAAGTAACAATAATGATAATAAATATATTTGGGCAGTATGTTACGAGTTTATGTAGTCCTTTAAGTAAACTTAAAATACAGTGTCTTTCCTTTGTTTCTCACATCCTGGGAAGATGACAGAGTCAGAACTATAACCCTTGTTTTATACATAAAGATCTGAGGCCCAAAGCTGTTGCCTTATGTGCACATACAGAAATACACTACATACTCATTTATTATTCATTAGTAGTATGTATACCAACATTTTTCTGTTTCTTCTTCTGTTTTTTTTTTTTTCTTTCCTGCTAATTCTGGATATTAAATCCTATGATAGTCCCCACTTTATTTTATTGCTTCAATGATTAGTAAAAAAATACTAAGACTACAAATCTACAAGGCACATAATACTGCTACAACCGTTATGAAAACATCATGTAATCTCTATTCTAAAACATATCTATCACACTCAATGTTTCTATTGTCAGGTTGGATCTCCCAAATAACATCAAAAGAAACCTACTGGTGATCATGCAGAAAAGTAAGTTATGAAATCACTACAAACACAATTGTGCAAATAAAATATCTGTTCATCTGAGTATTACCTTTAGTTGAAGTATCTGTATTTATAGCACCAAATGTGACTAAATTTTAATTCAAATTTAATCTCTGGGTGTCTGTTAAATTTTCTAAAAAAGATTACACTATGATGTTGCTCTGAAACAGAAAGTAAGAGTACAAAAATAAAATTGACTGTCACATACCAGGTAAGATGATTATACACAGTGGGAAAACGTGAACCCTTTACGAATTGCTGATTTCCAACGCCAGGACAGAATTTATGCATCAGGGAAAACTCAGATACATTCTTGTCCAAGCATTCCAATGAAGCACCACTGATAGATTAATTTTCTGAAATATGTCTTTGGTCATGTTATTCTCCTGTTCAAGAATCTGTAATGGTTTCTTATTTCTTAATTCAAATACACATTTTATACAACTTTCAAGGCCATCCACTATCTGGCTTCATAAATTTATGCAATTTTAATTTCCATTCTTCTCCACTTCTACCCCCTTGAATCTCTGCTTCAGTCAGGTCACTCTCGTAAAAGAAGTCCCCATCTGACCTGCAACCCTGTCTGGATCTGTTCACTTCCCCCGCCCCATCCTCTTCTTGCTAACAAGTAAAATCCTACCCTACACTTCAAAGCAATTCAAGTCTTAATCTACTTCATTTTCAGCTCCTGCTGTAGCTAGAGACACTATTATATAAATTATCAACAATACTAAGCTATTTATTTCTTAAATATTGCTTTTTCTTAACTTAGATCTTAAGAGACTTGGAATACCATCCAGCCTTTCTCTTATACACTAGAAGACAGAAATCCTGTTAGGGGGAAAAAAAAAAAAAAAAAGGAGGACTTATGAGATAGGAAACTAAATCTCTGTGAAATTAAATGAAATGTCCAGATTAGAAACCTATATATAAATAGTTCAACCTAGACAAAAGGCCATCTAAGTGATCTTCACCTCCAATTCAGTATTGACACATGAGGTACAGTGCAAAACAAAAGGTATGTAGCAAACCCTGATCGACTTTGCTTTTTAACTTATATAAAAAATAAAATCACAAAAGGGGCATTATATACTTCTGTGACTTGCGTGTTAACCCACTGACATTCCTCTTTCCCAATTAGACTAAAAGTTTATGAACTCTGAATTAAAGTTCCAATACAAATTAGGGGCGGCTACTGAGAGGAGAGGAGAGAGAGAATTAGTTATGGACTTGCTTAGAGTCACAAAGTTGTATTTAACCTTGGTAAAGCAGCCTTAAGAGTTTCTCTTGGGTGCTATTTACACATTTTTTTTCTGACTACAATCATGCAATATGATTCCATTTGGGATTTTGAGTAAAGTTGGAATGCTGTATTCCCTAAGGAACGAATACTGTTTAGCTTTAAAAAAAAAAAAAAAGAATGTGATACTTCTGGTCAAAAGTTCTCTTTCTGGAATTTGTGATAAATGAAAAGAATTTTGGCTGTTCCTCTGTCGTTATGTATATCACAAGCAACGTGCGATTTCTCATGTCACTACAACCTGGTTATTCACTGAAACAACTGATCTTATTACAAAACAAGTTAAAGAAACAAACAAAGCCTCCTTCAGTTCCTGCCTTGATTCATTATTAGAATTCACCTTTCCTTTCACCTCAGCCACAATACCAGATATTAAATGCCAAATGTTGGTCTCACTGAAAGACAGGACATTAGACAATTTAAACATCAGCGAAATTGAATTCAGCTATCCTTAGTCACTGACTGATGACTCTATTCCTATTTGCACATTTTTAAAGTACTACTATGTCCTTCCCGGAAGTTCTTTTTGCATTCCAGATTACAACAGAGACTGAAGCACAACAAAGGAAAAATGCAAAAAGGCAAGTGTCAGGACAAGAGTTGGAAGCAGATACACATATGTAGGTAAGCCTGGGCCAAATTCCTATTCAATGAAATATTAATCTTTAATAGAAATTTAAATAAAATTTTGAATACTTTATTTAGCCTATAAAGCAACTTAATTCTGCCTTAGTACCAAATTCAAAATGTGATCAGAAAGTGTACACTATAACATATATAAGAAGAAAGTATTTACAAAGCATTTCAAAGATTCTGTAATAAATAATATTTGATTGTAACATACATCCTATTTGTCTAATGTCATGTGAAAATAGGATATAGGAAATGTTACCATCAATTTTTCATCTCCCATCTTATAACAGTAACTAAATATATTTCCTCTCTCCCCCCTACCAAAAATCAGAGGGGATATGATTAAAGTACTCAAAAATTTATTTCTAAAATTTACCTAGAGGAGCTTCAAAAACCGAACAATTTTATACAAATACCAGAAATTACATTTAAACAGCTATACACATTCTGTATCTAAAATGAACAGAGTTGATTTCACAAATGACAGTTGTCTTTACTTCTACTGCTGGTTACCCGCTGGGAGCACACACACACACAAAACCTAACTCTGTCAAAGTCACATCTGCAGGAAAAAGGTTACTAAAAAAAGAACAGTCTGCTATTTCAAGTTTATATACTGCCAGTAGATATTTTGCAGTGCTAAGGACAAAAACTGATTTCAAAGAAATAGCTTTATATTTGCATATATTTAAGGCAGAAATTAAACATATTTAAAAGTATCTGAATGCAGAGTTCCAAAGAATAGCAAGAAGAGATAAGAAAGCCTTCCTCAGCGATCAGTGCAAAGAAATAGAGGAAAACAATAGAATGGGAAAGACTAGAGATCTCTTCAAGAAAATTAGAGACACCAAGGGAACATTTCATGCAAAGATGGGCTTGATAAAGGACAGAAATGGTATGGACCTAACAGAAGCAGAAGATATTAAGAAGAGGTGGCAAGAATACACAGAAGAACTGTACAAAAAAGATCTTCACGACCAAGATAATCACGATGGTGTGATCACTGACCTAGAGCCAGACATCCTGGAATGTGAAGTCCAGTGTGCCTTAGAAAGCATCACTACGAACAAAGCTAGTGGAGGTGATGGAATTCCAGTTGAGCTATTCCAAATCCTGAAAGATGATTCTGTGAAAATGCTGCACTCAATATGCCAGCACATTTGGAAAACTCAGCAGTGGCCACAGGACTGGAAAAGGTCAGTTTTCATTCCAATTCCAAAGAAAGGAAATGCCAAAGAATGCTCAAACTACCACACAATTGCACTCATCTCACACGCTAGTAAAGTAATGCTCAAAATTCTCCAAGCCAGGCTTCAGCAATACGTGAACTGTGAACTTCCTGATGTTCAAGCTGGTTTTAGAAAAAGCAGAGGAACCAGAGATGAAATTGCCAACATCCGCTGGATCATGGAAAAAGCAAGAGAGTTCCAGAAAAACACCTATTTCGGCTTTATTGACTATGCCAAAGCCTTTGACTGTGTGGATCACAATAAACTGTGGAAAATTCTGAAAGAGATGGGAATACCAGACCACCTGATCTGCCTCTTGAGAAATCTGTATGCAGGTCAGGAAGCAACAGTTAGAACTGGACATGGAACAACAGACTGGTTCCAAATAGGAAAAGGAGTACATCAAGGCTGTATATTGTCACCCTGCTTATTTAACTTATATGCAGAGTACATCATGAGAAACGCTGGGCTGGAAGAAGCACAAGCTGGAATCAAGATTGCCAGGAGAAAAATCAATGACCTCAGATATGCAGATGACACCACCCTATGGCAGAGAGTGAAGAGGAACTAAAAAGCCTCTTGATTAAAGTGGAGAGTGAAAAAGTTGGCTTAAAGCTCAACATTCAGAAAATGAAGATCATGGCACCCGGTCCCATCACTTCATGGGAAATAGACGGGGAAACAGTGGAAACAGTGTCAGACTTTATTTTTGGGGGCTCCAAAATCACTGCAGATGGTGACTGCAGCCATGAAATTAAAAGATGCTTACTCCTTGGAAGGAAAGTTATGACCAACCTAGATAGCATATTCAAAAGCAGAGACATTACTTTGCCAACAAAGGTCCGTCCAGTCAAGGCTATGGTTGTTCCTGTGGTCATGTATGGATGTGAGAGTTGGACCGTGAAGAAGGCTGAGTGCCGAAGAATTGATGCTTTTAAACTGTGGTGTTGGAGAAGACTCTTGAGAGTCCCTTGCACTGCAAGGAGATCCAACCAGTCCATTCTGAAGGAGATCAGCCCTGGGATTTCTTTGGAGGGAATGATGCTGAAGCTGAAACTCCAGTACTTTGGCCACCTCATGTGAAGAGTTGACTCATTGGAAAAGACTCTGATGCTGGGAGGGATTGGGGGCAGGAGGAGAAGGGGACGACAGAGGATGAGATGGCTGGATGGCATCACTGATTCGATGGACGTGAGTCTGAGTGAACTCCGGGAGTTGGTGATGGACAGGGAGGCCTGGCGTGCTGCGATTCATGGGGTCACAAAGAGTCGGACACGACTGAGCGACTGAACTGAACTGAAGGCAGAAATTCCATACTCAGAAAATTTAAATGATAACTGTACTATTAATAAATTTCACTGAAGAAGTCTGTCACCTTTATCTGAGACTCTGATTTGCACCATACTTCCTAAAAGCTTGTAATGACAAAAATTGTCTCGGTCCTCCCCTTACCATTTGCATTAAATATATTCACCATTTATAATTCTCATGTGTAAATACTAGTATCAACAACAAACTAGAGACAAATTTTATTTTGAAAATCTAGAAAGTGACAATATGGATATATGTAATAAAAACTGTTGAAAGTATAAAAGAACAATACAATTCTAGTTGAATAGCATTTACTCTTTCAAATAAGCCAAAGTTTAGGTTAAATAAATGTTAATTATATATATGCTACTTAATTATATATATATATATATATGTAAAAGTAGATTTAAAAATTCTTATAATGTAGGCATTGATGAAAATCATCCACCAGACAGCTTCTTTTGTTTTCACAAATTTCTTCAATTTACTATTAAAAGGGTTCTCTGATTTCAACTCTTATGGCTGAATTAATAAATGATTATTTAGTAAGTTAGAATTTAACAGTAGGTGAACCAAACAATACTTAATTTCCAGGAAAGAAATTATTTACAAGATCATATGACATCATCTTCTTTGCAGCTTGTCTTATAATTTCTTTTTCTAAAAAAGTTTTTATGCGTTTTTTTTTTGTTTGTTTGTCTGTTTATTTCAGTGGTTTCCAAACCTGCTGTAGAATCACCTGGGAGGCTTTAAAAATTTTTCAACGCCAGGACCCCAACCCAAGTCATAAAAATCATTATTATCTTGGCAAGCAGGCCAATTTATAAACTATTTCGATTTTTTTAACTGTAGTACAAGTATATAACAATTTGCCATCTTAACTATTTTTCTTTAAATTTTGTGTAGCAAAATCTGTGTCAGTCATGCTGTCTCCAATATACTTTTAAAATCAGTTATTTTAATTGGAGGCTAATTATTTTACAATATTGTGGTGGTTTTTGCCATACATCGACATGAATTAGTCACAGGTGTACATGTGTCCCTCCATCCCAAACCCCACCCCTCTACCTCCCTCCCCATCCCATCCCTCTGGGTTGTCCCAGTGCACTGGCTTTGAGAGTCCTGTTTCACCCATCAAACTTGGACTGGTCATCTATTTCACAAATGGTAATATACATGTTTCAATGTTATTCTTTCAAATCATCCCGCCCTTGCCTTCTCCCACAGAGTCCAAAGGTCTGTTTTTTATATCTGTGTCTCTTTTGCTGTCTTTGCACATAGAGTCGTTGTTACGATCTTTCTAGATTCCATATATATGTGTTAATAAACTGTACTGGTGTTTCTTTCTGACTTACTTCACTCTGTATAATAGGCTACAGTTTCATCCACCTCATTAGAACTGACTCAAATGTGTTCAATAGCTGAGTAATATTCCATAGTGTATATGTACCACAACTATCTTATCCATTCATCGGCCAATGAACATCTAGGTTGCTTCCATGTACTAGCTGTTGTAAACTGTGCTGCAAAGAACATTGGGGTATGCATGTCTCTTTCAATTCTGATTTCCTCAGTGTGTATGCACAGCAGTGGGATTGCTGGGTCATATGGCAGTTCTATTCATTTTTAAAGGAATCTCCACACTGTTCTCCTTAGTGGCTGTACTAGTCTGCATTCCCACCAACAGTGTAAGAGGGTTCCCTTCTCTCCATACCCTCTCCAGCATTTATTGTTTGTAGACTTTTTGATAGCAGCCATTCTGAACAGCATGAGATGGTACCTCATTGTGGTTTTGATTTGCATTTCTCTGATGATGAGTAATGTTGAGCATGTTTTCATGTATTCATGAGTCATCTGTATGTCTTCTTAGGAGAAATGTCTGTTTAGTTCTTTGGCCCATTTTTTGATTGGGTCACTTATTTTTCTAGTATTGAGCTACATGAGCTGCTTGTATGTTTTTGAGATTAATTCAATGTAACTATTTTTATACTTATATTTATACAGTGGAAGTGGCAAATAGGTTCAAGGGGTTAGATCTGATAGACAGAGTGCCTGAAGAACTATGGACGGAGGTTTGTGACATCGTACAGGAGGCAGGAATCAAGACCATCCCCAAGAAAAACAAAGGCAAAAAGGCAAAATGGTTATCTGAGGAGGCCTTACAAATACCTATGAAAAAAAAAAGAGAAATGAAGTGAAGTGAAGTCGCTGAGTCGTGTCCGACTCTTTGCAACCCCATAGACTGTAGCCCACCAGGCTCCTCCATCCATGGAATTTTCTAGGCAAGAGTACTGGAGTGGGTTGCCATTTCCTCTCCAGGGGATCTTCCCGACCTGGGCAATGAACCCAGGTCTCCCGCATGGCAGGCAGACGCTTTACCGTCTGAGCCACCAGGGAATCCCGAAAAGAAGAGAAGTGAAAGCCAAATGAGAAAAGGAAAGATATACCCATTTGAATGCAGAGTTCCAAAAAAGAGCAAGGAGAGATAAGAAAGCCTTCCTCAGCAATCAAAGCAAAGAAATAGAGGAAAACAATAGAATGGGAAAGTCTACAGATCTCTTCAAGAAAATTAGAGGTATCAAGGGAACATTTCATCCAAAGATATACACAATAAAAGGACAGAAATTGTACGGACCTAACAGAAGCAGAAGATATTAAGGAGAGGTGGCAAGAATACAGAGAAGAACTATACAAAAAAGATTTTCATGACCCATATAATCACGACGGTGTGATCACCAACCTAGAGCCAGACATCCCGGAATGTGAAGTCAAGTGGGCCTTAGAAAGCATCACTACGAATAAAGCTAGTGGAGGTGATGAAATTCCAGTTGAGCTATTTCAAATCCTAAAAGATGATGCTGTGAAAGTGCTGCACTCAATATGCCAGCAAATTTGGAACTCATCAGTGGCCACAGGACTGGAAAAGGTCAGTTTTCATTCCAATCCCAAAGAAAGGCAATGCCAAAGAATGCTCAAACTACCACACAATTGCACTCATCTTACATGTTAGCAAAGTAATGCTTTGCTAACAATTCTCCAAGCCAGGCTTCAACAGCATGTGAACTGTGAACTTCTAGATGTTAAAGCTGGATTTAGAAAAGGCAGAGGAACCAGAGATCAATTTACCAAGATCCCTTGGATCATCAAAAAAGCAAGAGAGTTCCAGAAAAATATTTACTTCTGCTTTATTGACTATGCCAAAGTCTTTGACTATGTGGACCACAACAAACTGTGGAAAATTCTTCAAGGGATGGGAATACCAGACCACCTGACTTGCCTCTTGAGAAATCTGTATGCAGGTCAAGAAGCAACAGTTAGAACTGGACATGGAACAATAGACTGGTTCCAAATAGGAAAAGGAGTACATCAAGGCTGTATATTGTCACCCTGCTTATTTTTATATGCAGATTACATCATGAGAAATGCTGGGCTGGATGAAGCACAAGCTGGAATCAAGATTGCCTGGAGAAATATCAATAACCTCAGATATGCAGATGACACGACACTTATGGCAGAAAGTGAAGAACTAAAAAGCCTCTTGATGAAGGTGAAAGAGGAGAGTGAAAAAGTTGGCTTAAAACTCATGTTCATTCATGTGACAAGATTTCCTTTTTTTAAAATTTCCTTCTTTTTTAAGGCCAGTGTTTCACTTATGTATATACCACATTTTCTTTCTCCATTCATTAATCAATGGACACTTGGGTAGCTTACCCTTTTTAGCTATTGTGGATAATGCTGCTCTAAACATGGGTGTAGAAATATCTCCTTGAGACTCTGCTTTCAATTATTTTGGGTATTTATCCAGAAGTGGAACTGCTAGATCATATGGTAATGTTATTGTTTAATTTTTTGAGAAACCGCCATATTGTTTTCCACTGTATCTGGACCATTTTACACTTCCACCGACAGTGCTCAAGAGTTCCAAATTCTCCACACGCTTGCTAACACTTGCTATCTCCTGGTTTTGGGAAAGTAATCATCCTAATGGGGGTGAGGTGTCTTGCTGTGGGTTTGATCTGTATTTCCCTGTTAGTGATGGTTGGCAACATTCAAAGAATTATCTCTTTTCAAAGATATGGAATTGACTGACATTCAGAAGAAAAAATAATCAAGCACCAAAAGGCAATGGTTGAAATATACTTAGAGAATAGTCAGAACCTTCAGCTAAGACTGGTCTGCTTCTTCCATCCTACTCAGCCTTCTTCCTTCCTTGCACCTTTCCAGTCTCTCCATTTTCTATAGTTTTTTCTCCATCATTTTAATTCTCTGCTTAAGAAAGGATTAAATATGAACCTAGAAATGTTTATTATTTTTCCCTGGGTCATTTACATATAAAGTCTTAACATCCTTTTAGGAAAGACTTTTTATTTTCACTTGGTAAGAAGCTTTAAGCCACAACTCTGAAGCAGAGGTGCTCAAGGGCTGATGCCCTCACAAGCCAGTTTGAAAGATGACTGACTCACAGTTGGTCACTTATTTCACTTAGGGCTGACCATTTTAGAAACAAGACAACCAACACTGACATAAGAATATTCTTTGGTACCCACCAAGCATTTACTTAGAGACCTGTAGAATAAACTATATCTCTTATGTATTTTAGAGTTTAGAGCTAGAACTAAAGCAGGTCCTGAAAATTTGAATTATGAGAATTTTCCAACATCATCACTGGTTCATTACCCTCAATTATGCAGAATACAGCCAAGACTCTAAAAATAGGCCAAACAAGCAAAAACGAAGAGCAAGTTACATTAAAAAAAAAAAAAAAAAAGAACAACTTTGTTAAAATGCATCTAATTTCCTCATAGGAGAACCCTTTGAGGCTTACTGAGTTACTGGAAAGTATCAGTTTACAAACAATTTTAGCAAATATAATGAAATGATTTTCTAATCATTTACGTTTTATAGACATAAATACATTGAAGATGGAGACATGTAACTACGAACAAGCACAATCATCTAGGTTGGCCCTTTTACATACACACTGCATATTACAAACATCACTTATTACACCATGCTATTAGAACTGGTATTCATATTGAATAGTTTTACTCATTAAAGACTGAATTACATTAGTATGAAATTATAGAAACTGCACGGCTTGCAACCTGTGCAGCGGTAGTGCACGCACAGACACACACACACCTTATCTACACCTCTCTCCTGCTTCCTGCCAGCAGCTACTCAATTTTGACTCTCTCATGAGTCACCACATAAGCAGCTCTTTACTGTGGGTTTACCCTTCCCTGCCTAGTTTCACCATTCCAACCACCTGACTCAACTGAAGGGAACCTTCCCTCCATTCTCCCTACTGAAAGGAAAGAATGCTTCAGGACTAGAGAATCTACAAAACTGAATCTAAGAACATTCAACTTTGAAAGAGAAAGGCAGAAAGGAAGATGACCGAGGAAAACAAATGGGAGTAAGAAGTGAGACACAAGGCCTAGCTCATAAAAACAATGGGCCGAGTAGAAATATTTATTCTTCCTCTCTTAATAGCTTATTTATGACAGATACATGGGGGGATAACATACTATTAATATCTGTTCTGCTTTCCACCTCTTTAAAATCAGTAGAAAAAAACTGAAAGTTATCCCTATTATCTGGGTAGTTTTATAAAACCCTACAATCCAATGCTTTGTGTAGGTTTTTTAATATATTATTTGTCCTTCTTTGCTATCTTCGTTAGGTTTTCTGTATTACTTACTGCTCAAAGTGACGCTGCTTTCATATAATTCACTGTGATGCTTTCAGTTCTGTACTTTCAATATTTTAGAATTGTTACAACAATTTAAGAATTATCTGTTGCTTGTTAATGAGCTACACTAGAAAGGGCAGTAGGCCAATAAAACTATACGGGCATGCTGCCCCTTTTTATGACAAATCTTTAACAATTCTTTTCTTAACTATTTAAACAAATTTTTACCTTAGAAAAATTTTAGACTTACAAAAAAAAAGTTGCTTATTTAACTTGTATGCAGAGTACATCATGAGAAACACTGGGCTGGAAGAACCACAGCTGGAGTCAGGACTGCTGGGAGACATATCAATAACCTCAGATATGCAGATGACACCACCATTATGGCAGAAAGTGAAGAAGAACTAAAGAGCCTCTTGATGAAAGTGAAAGAGGAGCGTGAAAAAGTCGGCTTAAACATTTTCAACATTCAGAAAACTAAGATCATGGCATCCGGTCCCATCACTTCATGGCAAATGGATGGGGAAACAATGGCAGACTTAATTTTCTGGGCTCCAAAATCACTGCAGATGGTGACTGCAGCCATGAAATTAAAAGACGCTTCTTCCTTGGAAGAAAAGTTATGACCAACATAGATAGCATATTCAAAAGCAGAGACATTATTTTGCCAGCAAAGATCCGTCTAGTCAAGGCTATGGTTTTTCCAATAGTCATGTACAGATGTGAGAGTTGAACTATAAAGAAAGCTGGGCGCTGAAGAATTGATGCTTTTGAACTGTGGTGTTGGAGAAGACTCTTGAGAGTCCCTGGACTGCAAGGAGATCCAACCAGTCCATCCTAAAGGAGATCAGTCCTGGGTGTTCCTTGGAACACTGAAAGGACTGACGTTGAAGCTGAAACTCCAATCCTTTGGCCACCTGATGCGAAGA
The DNA here is from genome assembly GCF_032452875.1 of Bos javanicus. Classification (NCBI taxonomy): domain Eukaryota; kingdom Metazoa; phylum Chordata; class Mammalia; order Artiodactyla; family Bovidae; genus Bos; species Bos javanicus. Next base: position 42,627,197 of record NC_083882.1, on the reverse strand, counting down.
GCTGACTCATTAGAAAAGACCCTGACGCAGGGAAAGATTGAGGGCAGGAGGAGAAGGGGACGACAGAGGATGAGACGGTTGGATGGGCATCACTAACTCAATGGACATGGGTTTTGGTAGGTTCTGGGAGTTGGTGATGGACAGGGAGGCCTGGCGTGCTGCAGTTCATGGGGTCACAAAGAGTCAGACACGACTGAGTGACTGAACTGAACTGAACTGATATTCTTTACTGGTTTCCTCTAAACATGTTATATAGCCATGGTACATTTGTCCCAATTAAGAAACTGCCATCAGTAAAATATTAAGCTACAGATTCTATCCAGATTCTTATTTGTCCACCTATGTGCTTTTTTCTATTTCAGGATGTTGGCTTAAAGCTCAACATTCAGAAAACAAAGATCATGGCATCCGGTCCCATCACTTCATGGCAAATAGATGGGGAAACGGTGGAAACGGTGTCAGACTTTATTTTTCTGGGCTCCAAAATCACTGCAGATGGTGACTGCAGCCATGAAATTAAAAGACGCTTACTCCTTGGAAGGAAAGTTATGACCAACCTAGATAGCATATTCAAAAGCAGAGATATTACTTTGCCAACAAAGGTTCATCTAGTCAAGGCTATGGTTGTTCCTGTGGTCATGTATGGATGTGAGAGTTGGACCGTGAAGAAGGCTGAGTGCCGAAGAATTGATGCTTTTGAACTGTGGTGTTGGAGAAGACTCTTGAGAGTCCCTTGCACTGCAAGGAGATCCAGCCAGTCCATTCTAAAGGAGATCAGCCCTGGGATTTCTTAGGAGGGAATGATGCTGAAGCTGAAACTCCAGTACTTTGGCCACCTCATGTGAAGAGTTGACTCACTGGAAAAGACTCTGATGCTGGGAGGGATTGGGGGCAAGAGGAGAAGGGGATGACAGAGGATGAGATGGCTGGATGGCATCACTGACTTGATGGACATGAGTCTGGGTGAACTCCGGGAGTTTGTGATGGACAGGGAGGCCTGGTGTGCTGCGATTCACGGGGTCGCAAAGAGTCGGACACGACTGAGTGACTGAACTGAACTGATGTGCTTTTTTCTATTTCAGGATACCAAAATGCATTTGGTGTCATGACTCCTCAGTTTCCTATGATCCATGAATGTTACTCTTTGCTTTTCTTTTTTTCCCCTAACTTGATAGTTTTTAAAAGTATTGGTTCGAAATGTGGTAGAATGTCCTCCAACTTGGGTTTGTCTGATGTGTTCTCACATCTCTACTGCTGTTATGGGTCTCAGGAAAAATGTCACAGAAATAGAGGCCTTTCTCACTACATCATTATCAACAGGTAAACTCTACTAACATGACTTATTACTGGTGATGTAAATAAACACTGATGACTTGGATAGTATTTTTTTTTTCAATTCATCTGTTATCAATCTGTTCAGGTTTTCTACAGCTTAATTTCATTCTGACAATTTGTTTTGTTTAACAAATAATCTGCCTCATTGAGATTTTTCAAAGTGTACATGTTTACACTGCATAAAATATTTTACTCTCTATTGTTAATATCCTCTAAACCTGCAGATATATTACCTATCTCAATCCTGAAGCAGTATATTAATGTTTTCTTTCTTCTTTTCTTATAAATATATATTTTAGATTGGCCTATTTCGCACACCTTTTTTTTTTTTTTGAGTTTTAATATCAATCAATTATATTTTTGGCTTTCTAATTTACTATCATGATGGTGTGGTCACTCACCTAAAGCCAGACATCCTGGAGTACGAAGTCAAGAGCGTCTTAGGAAGCATTACTAAAATAAAGCAAGTGAAAGTGACCAAATTCCAGCTAAGCTATTTAAAATCTTAAAAGATGACACTGTTAAAGTGTTACACTCAATATGTCAGCAAATTTGGAAAACTCAGCAGTGGCCACAGGACTGGAAAAGGTCAGTTTTCATTCCAATCCAAGGAAGGGCAATGCCAAAGAATGTTCAATCTACTATACAATTGGGCTCATCTAACATGCTACCAAGGTTATGCTCAAAATTCTTCAAGCTAGGCTTCAACAGTACATGAACTAAGACCTCCCAGGTGTACAAGCTGGGCTTTGAAGAGGCAGAAGAACCAGAGATCAAATTGCCAACATTTGCTGGATCATGGACAAAGCACGGGAGTTTCAGAAAAACATCTACTTCTGCTTCATTGACTACACTAAAGCTTTTGTGTGAATCACAACAAACTGTGGGAAACTGTCAAGAAGCTACAGTTAGAACCAGACATAGAACAAGGGACTGGTTCAAAATTGGGAAAGGAATATATCAAAGCTGTATATTTTCACCCTGCTTATTTAACTTATATGCAGAATACATCATGTAAAATGCTGGGCTGTATGAATCACAAGTTGGAATCAAGATTGCCAGAAGAAATATCAACAACCAAAGGCATGCAGATAATACCACTCCTATGGCAGAAAGTGAAGAGGAACTAAAGAGCCTCTTGATGAAAGTGAAGGAGGAGAGTGAGTAAACTGGCTTGAAACTCAACATTCTAAAAACTAAGATCATGGCATCCAGTCCCATCACTCCACAGCAAATAGAAGGAGAAAAAGTGGAAGCAATGACAGATCTTTTCTTGGGCTCCAAAATCACTAAAGACAGTGACTGCAGCCATGAAATTAAAAGACACCTACTCCTTAGAAGAAAAGCTATGACAAATCTAGACAGCATTTAAAAAGCAGAGACATCACTTTGCCAACAAAGGTCTGTCTAGTCAAAGCTATGGTTTTTCCAGTAGTCATGTATGGATGTAAGAGTTGGATCATAAAGAACGCTGAGTGCCAAAGAACTGATGCTTTCAAATTGCAGTACTGGAGAAGACTGAAGAGTCCCTTGGACTGCAAGGAGGTCAAACCAGTCAATCCTAAAGGAAATCAACCCTGAATATTAATTGGAAGGACTGTTACTGAAGCTCTGGCACTTTGGCCACCTGATGAGAAGAACAGACTCATTGGAAAAGACTCTGACACTGGGAAAGACTGAAGGCAAAAGGAAAAGGGGGTGGCAGAGGATGAAATGGTTAAGACAGCGTCATTGACTCAATAGACATGCTGCTGCTGTTGCTGCTAAGTCACTTCAGTCACTTCCGACTCTGTGCAACCCCACAGACGGCAGCCCACAAGGCTCCCCTGTCCCTGGGATTCTCCAGACAAGAACACTGGACTGGGTTGCCATTTCCTTCTCCAATGCATGAAAGTGAAAAGTGAAAGTGAAGTCACTCAGTCGTGTCCGACTCTCAGCGACCCCATGGACTGCAGCCTACCAGGCTCCTCTGTCCATGGGATTGTCCAGGCAAGAGTACTGGAGTGGGGTGCCAGGGCCTTCTCCCAATGGACATGAATCTGAGCAAATTGAGGGAGATAGTGGAGGACACAAGAGCCTGGTATGCAACAGTCCCTGAGGTCACAAAGAGTCATACACGATTTAGCAACTGAACAACAACAATAACAGTTTACTATCATCTTTTAACTCCATTATTTATCAGAGAAGTAGTATTTAGATCTTGACAGATGGCCAGGGTACTGACAGATCAGAAAGTGATGGGACTTACATGTGGATGTAAAATATGACATGAATGAACTTATTCACGAAACAGAGACATATTAAACATAGAGAAGACTTGTGTTTACCAAGGGTGGTTGGGGGGAGTGGCAGAGGAACCAACTGGGAGTCTATAGGGTTACTAGGTGAAAACTATTATATATACAATCGATAAACAATAAAGTCCTACTCGGTAGCACAGGTCACTATATTCAATACCCTGTAATAACCATAACAGAAAAGAATATGAAAAATATATGTATATATAACTTAATTACTTTGCTGAACAGCAGAAACTAACACATTGTAAATCCACTATACTTCAATAGAAAATAAATTTTTAAAAAAGTGATTGGAAGACAAACTAACAAAGCAGACAACCAAAGCCATAGAGGATTAGGAAAAAAATGGAATATGTAATCTGACCTAGCTATCATACATAAAACACATAGGATGAGAAAGTAAGAATAGATATAAGCAATACAATAAAATATATTCCAAAAATAGTCCTCTTCAAAAAATTAAACATAAAATGCCCATATGATTTGCCCAGAATGATCCAGCAATGTCATCTTTTGGATATATTTCCAAAAGAATCAAAAGCAAGAACTTAAGAGATATTTGCACACACATGCTCACTGCAGCATTATTCACAATAGTCAAAAAGTGAAAATAATCCAGGTGTTCACTGACGGGTGAATAGCTCAACAAAATGTAGTATATACATAAAATGGGGTATTATTTACCCTTAAAAGAGAAACTAAATTCTGATACTTGCTATACTGTGGATAAATCTTGGTGACTATGCTAAATAAAATAAATAAAACATAAAACAACAAGCATTATATGATTCCACAGATATGAAGGACCTAAAACAGGCAAATTCATAGAGACAAAGGAGAACAGAGGTTACCAGAGACTGAGAGGAAAGGAGAATTGAAAGTTGTTATTAATGAGTACAGAGTTCAAGTAGGGGATGAATAAAACAGTTCTGGAAATGAACAGTGGTGACTGCTTCACCACAGGGTGTTTATACATAATACCACTCAACAGTATATTTAAACATGGTTAAGAGCTGACTCATTGGGAAAGACCCTGATGCTGGGAGGGACTAGGGACAGGAGGAGAAGGGGACGACAGAGGGTGAGATGGCTGGATGGCATCACCGACTCGATGGACGTGAGTCTGGGTGAACTCCGGGAGTTGGTGATGGACAGGGAGGCCTGGCGTGCTGTGATTCATGGGGTCACAAAGAGCCGGACACGACTGAGCGACTGAACTGAACTGAACTGAAGATACTACATTTTATATTATGTATTTTTTCCTATTTTTTTAATGGTGATAGATTTTAAAATATGAAATTTAACATCTTAACCAATTTAAAAGTATCATTCAGTGGTATGAAATATTTTTATTTTCCAGTTTGTTGAGACAAGATTGACATATAACATTATATAAGTTTAAGGTGTACAGCATAACAATTGGACTTACATCTATCATGAAATGATTACAAGAAAAAGTTTAGTGAACATCTTTCATCTCATATAGATATAAAATAAAAAGGAAGTTTTCTTTGTGATAAGAATTCATAGGATTCACTCACTTAGCAACATGTATATATACGCATATATGTATATATAAACATACAGCAGTGCTTGTTATTCACATTGTGCATTATATCCTATCACTTACTAGAAGTCTTTATCTTTTGACCACTTTCATTCAATTCCTCCTCCTCCACCTTTGGTAACCACAAATCTGATCTCTTTTATGTTTTTTGAAGTATAAGTGACCTACAACACTATGTTATTAATACTTTCTAGTGTGCAGCATAGTTGTTCAAAATGATCCCCATAATCAGTTACCATCTGCCACTATACAAAGATAGTATACGCTTACAATAATCTCCATGCTGCACATTTCATTCATATGACTCATTTATTTTGTAACTGGAACTACATACCTCTTAACCTCCCTCACCTATTTTATTTATCCCTTTACCACCCTCCCTGTTGGCAACCACCTGCTGGTCCTCTGTATCCATGGTACTATTTATGTTTTATGTCTGCTCATTTGTTTCGTTTTTTATATTCTACATATAAGTGAAATCATACAGTATTTGTCTTTGTATGATTTATTTCACTTAGCAACACTCTCGAGGTCCATCCATGTTGTCACAAATGGCAATATTTCATTTTTCTTACAGATGAGTGATATATACTAATCACATCTTCTTTAACCATTCATCTATCAATGAATGCTTCCATATCTTGACTACGGTAAATAATACTGCAATGAACACAGGGGTGCAGGGTTGTTTTTTTTTTCCCCCCTCCCACCTCCCTCCCCATACCATCCCTCTGGGTCATCCCCATATATTGTTTTAAATTAGTGTTTGTTTTCTTTGGAAAAATACCCAGAAATGAGACTGCTGGATCAAACAGTAGTAGTCCTATTTTTTTTTTTTTTTTTTTTTTTACAAAAGGAACCTTCATACTGTTTTCCATAGTGGCTGAACCAATTTATATCTCCAGCAACAGTGCACAAAAGTTCCATTTTTCTCCACATCCTTAGCAGTAATTTGTTATTTATTATCTTTTTGACAACAGCCATTCTGAGGAGATAACTCATAGTGCCTTTGATTTACATTACCTGATCATTACTGATGTCGAGCATCTTTTCATGTCGCTGTTCACCATCTGAATTTTGGGGAAAATGTTTATTTGGACTCTCTGCCCATTTTTTAGCAAGATTGTTTTTTTGATATTGAGCTGTATGAGTTCTTTACATATTTTGGACATTAATCCCTTTTCAGATATATCATTTGCAAACATCTTCTCCCACTCACTAGGCAGCATTTTCATTTTGTTGATAGTTTCCTTCACTGTGCAAATGCTTTTCAGCTTCACATAGTTCCATCTGTTTATTTTGCTTTGCTTACCTTGCCTTAGCAGACAGACCCAAAACATAAACAAAATCAAACAGCATAATGCATATATTTTCTTCCTGCATTTTTAAAGTTTCAGGTCTTACCTTCAAGTCCTTAATCCATTTTGAGTTTATTTTTGTATATGGAATGGTTTGTAATCTAGTTTGATTCTTTTGCATGCAGCTGTCTGGTTATCCCAGCATCATTTATTAAAGAGTAGTAGTTTCCTCATTGTATATTCCTGACTCCTCCATCACAGGGTTCATTTCTAGGTGCTCTATTCTGTTCCACTGATTTATGTGTCTGGTTTTTGCCAGTAGTATACTGTTCTGGTTACTGTAGCTTTGTAGTATAGCTTGAAATCACGATACCTCCCAGTACCATTCTTCTTTCCCAAGATTCTTTTGCCTACTCAGGGCCTTTTGTATTTCCAAACAATCTTTAGATTATTTGTTCTAGTTCTTGGAAGATCCCACTGGTATTCTGATAGAGATTCTGGTATTCTGATGTGAGAGTTGGACCACAAAGAAGGCTGAGTACTGAAGAATTGATGCTTTTGAACTGTGGTACTGGAGAAAACTCTCGAGAGTTCCTTGGACAGCAAAGAGATCAAACCAGTCAATCTTAAAGGAAATCAACCCTGAACATTCATTGGAAGGACTCATACTATTGCTGAAGCTCCAATACTTTTGGCCATCTGATGCAAAGAGCTGACTCACTGGAAAAGACTCTGATGCCAGGAAAGACTGAAAGACTGAGAAGGGGACAACAGGATGAGATGGGTGGAGGGCATCACCAACTCAATGGGCATGAGTTTGAGCGAACTCTAGGAGATGGTGATGGACAGGGAGGCCTGGCATGCTTCAGTTCATGGGGTAGCAAAGGGTCAAACATGACTGAAGTGACTGAACAATAACAACAAACCCTAACAACCTTGCATTTTACTCCATCGCACACATTTAAAGTTTTTAACATCATATTATATATACTTTTTCCAGTAGTCATGTATGGATGTGAGAATTGGACTATAAAGAAAGCTGAGCACCGAAGAATTGATGCTTTGGAACTGTGGTGTTGGAGAAGACTCTTGAGAGTCCCTTGGACTGCAAGGAGATCCAACCAGTCCATCCTAAAGGAGATCAGTCCTGGGTGTTCATTGGAAGGACTGATGCTGAAGCTGAAACTCCCAATACTTTGGCCACCTGATGTGAAGAAATACTTATTTGAAAAGACCTTGATTCTGGGAAAGATTGAAGGTGGGCAGAGAAGGGGACAACAGAGGATGAGATGGCTGGATGGCATCACCAACTCAATGGACATGAGTTTAAGTAAACTCTGGGAGTTGGTGATGGACAGGGAGGCCTGGTGTGCTGCAGTCCATGGGGTCACAAAGAGATATACTTTTGATTTTTGTATCCCTTAGCTACTTCTTGTAGATATAGATGATTTCCTTACTTTTGTCTTTTAACCTTCCTACTAGCTTTATAAGTGGTTGATCTACTACCCTTACTGTATATTTGCCTTTACCAATGAGATTTTTTTCCTTTCATTATTTTCCCATTTCTAGTTGTTGTCTTTTCTTTTTCACTTACAGAAGTCATTCTCGGAAACATATCCTGGAAAACTGGTTTTGTGGTGTTGAACTCTATTAGCCTTTGCTTGTCTGTAAAACTTGCTCTTAAAGATCAGGAAATGTAATCAACCTATGTAATATGAACAAGAAAGCACAGAGAATTCGGCAAAATGAGGAAAGCTTTACAGGAAGCCTAACAGGATATTGGTTGTAGGTTTTCCCCGTTCTTTACTTTAAATATAAATATATGATGCCACTCCCTTCTGGCTTGCAAAGCTTTTGCTGAAAAGTCAGCTGACAGTCTTACAGAAGCTTCCCTTACATGCACCGAGTTGTTTCTGCCTTGCTGCTTTTATCTTCCATTTTTGCCATTTTAATTTCAATGTTTCGTGGTGTGGACCTCTCTGGGTTGATTTTGTTTGAGATTTTCTGTGCTTCCTGGACCTTGATGTATGTTTCCTTTCCCAGTTTAGGCAAGTTTTCAGTTACTATGCCTTCAGATAAATTATCTGCCCTTACTCTTTCTTCTCCTTTTGGAACCCATATGTTAATAATGCTTCAGGTTGTCCAAGAGGTCTCTTACACTCATTTTTTAAAATTCTTTTTTCTTTTCTCAGTTCAGCTTGGTGATTTCCAGTACTCTGTCTTCCTGTTCACGAATCCATTCCTCTGTATCATCCAATCTACCATTGATTCCTTCCAGTGTATTTTTAATTTCAGTTATTGTATTCTTCAGATTTGTCTTTATATTTTTTAACTTTTTGTTAAACTTCTCACTGGGTTCATCCATTCTGCTGAGTTTGTTGAGCATCTTTATGATCATTACCTAGAACTCTTTATTGAGTAGACTGCATAGCTCTACTAGGTCTAGTTAAAACCCACTCAAGGGTTTTAACTTGTTCCTTCATTAGTCACACCCTATTTTGCCTAATTCTCTGTGCTTATTTGTACATATGAGGTGGGTTGGTTATATTTCCTGATCTTCAAAAAGCAGTCTTATGCAGGAAACATCCTTTGGGGCTCAGCAGCACACTCCCCTCGGGTCACAGGAGGTATGACCTGGGGTGCCCCAAAGGCTGAGTGGGCCCTTCTGTTGTGGTGGGGTCAACTACTGTGGGTGTGCCAGTAGGTGGGGCTGGTTCCTGAGCAGTTGGCTGCAGACCCTGCCTCACATGGAGGCTGCCAGCTGCTGGTGAGTAGGGCTAGGTCCTGACATAGCTGGCTGTAGGGCCTGGGGCTGGTGCCAATCGGCTGGTGGGGAGGGCCAGACCCCGGGGCAGCAGGCTGCAGGTAGCAGAAGTTTAGAGGATAGTCATGACTTGTGGTTGAGTGGGGTCACTGCCTGGGGGGTCCTGGGGTTGATATCACCCCACTGGTGGGTAGGGTCAGGTCCTGGACCACCTGGTGGGTGTGTCTGTACCCATATATATTAATAGCTGGCTGTTTGGCCTGGGGAGGGCAGGGTCCCAGGAATGGTGCCAACTGGCTGGTGGGCAGGTAAGCTCCTGGTATTAATAGGCTAGGGGGAAGATTCCAAAATGGTGTTGCTAGCACCAGAGTTCTCATGGTAGTCCGAGTTCCCCAAAATAACTGCCACTGGCATCCACAGCCCCCAAAGGGAGTCCCAGTTGCCTCCTGTCTCTCTGGAAGACTCTCTAGATCAGCAAGTAGGTCTGACCCAGGCACATTTATGTGCTGGGTCTTGAAGCATGTGATATTTTGTATCTCTGCTTTGAGAGTGAAGTGAAGTCCCTTTCCTACAAGCCCCACTGGTCTTCAAAATACAATGTGCTAGGGGGTCATCTTCCCAGTTCAGGATCCCTGGACTAGGGACCCCAACATGGGGACTGAACACCTTACTCTTTGGAAAGAATCTCTGCAATTTTGTTTATCCTCCCGTTTATAGGTCTCCTACCTGGGAGTGCAGGTCTTGATTATATTGCGTCTCTGCCCCTCCTAACGTGGTTCCTTCTTTTATACCTTTGCACAGATTTCCATTAAAATAAGTGCTAACTAAATTAATGAAATGACAAATATTTCATAAAGTCCAAAAAGTTTACACAGATACATCATTAACAATAAGACATCTTTCCTTCAAAAATATTGATTCTGCCTTCCTGAAAACTAAAAGCAAAGGTTATCTTTTTGCAAGAGCCACCTGATGGCTCAGTGGTAAAGAAGCCACCTGATGGCTCAGAGATAAAGAATCTGCCTGCCAATACAGGATATGCAGGTTCAATCCCTGCGTAAGGAAGATCCCCTGGAGAAGGAAATGTCAACCCACTCCAGTATTCTTGCCTGAGAAATCCCATGGACAAAGGAGCCTGGTGAGCTATAGTCCATAGGGTCGCAAAAGAGTCAGACACAACTTAGCAACTAAACAACATCATCTTTTTGCAAGGATCACCAGAGAATATCAATCTATCTTGCTGCTGCTACTGCTAAGTCGCTTCAGTCGTGTCTGACTCTGTGCAACCCCATAGACGGCAGCCCACAAGGCTCCCCCATCCCTAGGATTCTCCAGGCAAGAACACTGGAGTGGGTTGCCATTTCCTTCTCCAGTGAATGAAAGTGAAAAGTGAAAGTGAAGTCGCTCAGTTGTGTCCGACTCTTCACAACCCCATGGACTGCAGCCTACCAGGTTCCTCCGTCCATGGGATTTTCCAGGTAAGAGTACTGGAGTGGGGTGCCATTGCCTTCTCCAATCTATCTTAGCCCCCCCCCTTTTTGCAACATGTTCTAATACCAAGAACATATGCCAGTTAAAGAATCTATAGTGGGATATCACAGACTGAAGACTTTGATGACTGAAATTAGATGAAAGGACAGTACTAAACTTCAAAGTCCTAAAAAGAAGAAAAAGAAAAAAAAAAACCTATTTTTTGAGCTGAAAGTGAGAAATAATATATTTTGTCAGTTTTATTAATTTATAAACTCAATTTCTGGGGGACAATGCTCAACAAAATAAAAGGTAGTGAATTTACAGAGTTGTGAGCCTTTCATCACTTTAAAACAAGTAGGGGAAATAGCTGTGTTTTCTTTTGAACTATACTTTCTAATCATTTTTATATGAATAAATGTTTATTTTTCTACTTGTTTTCTTATCTAGTGTAATTCAGTCTCAAAACAGGAATTTCTCTCCACCTGGACCAACAAAAGATAATATCCAAACAATTAACTTTGGTTCAAATAATTATGTCTACCAAAGAATACTATTTCTTGCTCCTTTGTGATTATTTCCTAGGTGCTAAGAAGCTTTAAGAAAATTGTTGTTACTTGTATCCGGTTTTTTTTTTCTCCTCTCCCCAAAATAATCAATAGTATCTATTAAACATATAGCCATGCACTCAGGAACCCAATAAATCAAATTATGATCCTTCTGTAATTTTTTTAAAATTTAGTCTATTTTTATTCTCCTTGATACTTACTTTACCCTCACTTACCTAAAAACCTTCAACAATCATGGGTCTGATCTATAAAATATATTGCACATCCAACCACTTCTCTGCACATCCATTTCCACTGCTTGGTTCAAACCACTGTACTCTTTTTAATAGAGCTGCTTTAATAACTAAATAACTGACTACTAAATGAGTAGTCGTTTTCACTCTAGTTTAGTAACAGACTAGTATGTGAGCTTTCTAAACTCTATATTGGCATTTCAATATTTTTTTCATTAAGTTTGAAAACTGCTTTATGAAAATGTTCAAATATTAAAAAAATAATTAACATGCTTATTTCTACTACTTAGACTTTAAAATTATGATTTGGTCACAATTGCTTTTTTTTACTGAGATATAGCTGACACCTGACATTAGTCTCAATTGTACAACACAGTGATTCAGGATTTGTATATATTGTGAAATGATCAGGTTCTCCTTTATTTTTATTGAAAGCACTTAATTGAAAATCATCTAACTTCCAAAAGGATTTGTAGCCAGGTTTGAGGATGATTTATTAGTTTCTCATTTTTTGAGAAGTATACAAAATGACTTTCAAAAACTTATCTTATGAATATTAATTACAAGTGTTATCCTTTCACTTAGAAACAGGTTCTTTAATCAAATATACTAAAATGTGATGGGAAATTTCAAAAATATTCTTAAATTTCAATATACCTCTTATAAAACAATATCTTAACTTTTTATTTTGAAATTATAGAATATAGGCAACTTAAAAGAGTATATAGAGGCTTCGATACTCTTTTCCCCCAATGGTTACTACTTATACAAATGTAGTACAATATCAAAACCAGAACACTGACATTGGTGTCATTTTATCACTCATATAATATTGTGCAGTCACCATCCAAAATGAGAAATAAAATTATTTCATCACCATAATGATGCTACTCCTGCTACAGCCTTATACCCAACTCCCTCCCCCACCTCAATTCCCTGGCAACCACCAACTTGTTCCTAATTTGACCTCTGTAATTTTGTTGAGAATGGTATATAAATGGAATGGCATACAATGTATCTGTGAGACAGATTTTTTTCACTCAGCATAATGCCCTTAAGATCCATTCATGCCATCAAGTGTATCTACAATTTCTTTCTTTTTATTGCTATGTTATGGTACATATGTACCTGAGTTTCTTTAATCATTCATTTACTATAGGACATTTTGTTAGATATGTGGCTTGACTTCCACTTTGATTCCATCATGGTCAGAGGACACACTCTGTATGATTTCAATTCTTTTAAAATTTTTTCAGATTATAAAATGTTTAACCTAAACAGAATATAAGTGTTCTATAAATGCTGACTATATCCTGTTGGCTGATAATATACCCTTGCTGATTTTCTACTTGTTCTATCAACTGATGAGAGGTGGGTGCTGAATTCTATTAATTATAATTGGAAATTTGTTTTCTCCTTCAGTTATATCAGTTTTGCTTCACATTTTTGAAACTGTGCTGTTTGATGCATATGCATTTAAAATTGCTATTATTTACTGATGGACTGATGGCATTTATCATTTTGCAAGTTTGTCTCTATTCTGGCAAGGACTTTTGTTCTCTCTGAAGTTTGTTTTATCTGGTATTAACATAGCCCACCCTAGTCTTGATTAATGTGCGCATCACGTATTTTTCCATTCTTTTTCCTTCAACTATCTTTTTGAAACTACCTACGTTATATTTGAAGTGATTTCTTATAGATAGCATATAATGGTCATCCCTTTTTATAAACTTTTAATTGATATATCAATTTACATTTAGTATTATTTATATAACAGGGCTTACATCTGTCATTTTATTTTTGTTTCCTGTTGGTCCTCTATTCTACATTTATTTTATTTTTCCTGCCTTTGTGTACATTAGTCAAATATCTTTTAGAATTCCATTTTCATTTATTGATAGTGTTTACGTATATTTTTTATATAGATTTTGCAGCGGTTGCTCTAAGGATTACATATGTACCTAACATCGCAGTCAACTAGTATTTATCTAATTTGAGAGAAGTGTAAAAACTCTGCCTTCCTTTATGCTGGGTTATTGTTGTTCAGTCGCTCAGCTGTGTCCGACTCATTGCAACTCCATGGACTGCAGCATCCCAGGCTTCCTTGTCCTTCACCATCTCCTGGAACTTGCTCAAACTCATGTCCGTTGACTCAGTGATGCCATCCAACCATCTCATCCTCTGTCGTCCTCTTCCTTTATACTGGGAGGGTGGCATAATTAAGAAAACTCAAGAAGAAAAGTCACTCTATGGCTCCTAATGCTGCTGATGAGAAATCTGCTGTTATTAAAAAAAAGCAATCCCCTATTGCTTAGGTGTCATTTCTCTCTTGCTGCTTTCAAGACTGTCTTTAGTTTTCAGAAATTTGACCGTAGATGTACCTTGGCACAGATTTCTTTGGCTTTATCCTTTTTGGAATCCACTTGGCTTCCTGAATCTGTAAGTTTGCATAAACTTTTGCCAAATTTGGGATTTCTTCCCTGCTATTATTTATTGAATAGTTTTACAGTCCTACCCTCTTTTTCCAGCATTCTGATGACATGCATGCTGGATCATTTATATATTCCCACAGGTACCTGAAGCTCTATTCATGTGTTTGTCTTGTTTGTTTTGGACTATTCTCTCAGATGCTGAGGCTACATAATTTCTTTTGCTCGATCATCATGTTCATGGATTCTTTTCTCTGTCCTTTCTAGGCCTCTGTTGAGTCAGTCTATTGAGGCGTCTTTCCCTTTTTTTAAATTTTCAGTTTTTTTTAAATTCTAAATTTTCCTTTTTCATTTAAGTATGTTTGAAACTGTTCATTAGGCATTTTTATGACAGCTGCTTTGATTGTCAGATAATTTTAACACCTATGTCATTTTGGTGTTGGCATCTGTTAACTGTCTTTTCCCATTCAAGTTAAGATTTTCTTGGTATTATGATTAATTTTCCATTGAAGCCTAGAAATACAAAATACTATGTATAAAATTCCAGATCGTTATCAAATCTTCTATTTTAGCCTATCTCCTCTGATAGTGCTCTATCAGGGGAAGGAGATACTGCCAAATTATTACATGATGCAGATGGAAGGCCAGTTTCCCTACTTAGTCTCTGTGAATGCTATAACAGAAAGGGATCTTTTAATTTCATGGCTGCAGTCACCATCTGCAGTGATTTTGGAGCCCCCAAAATAGTCTGACACTGTTTCCACTGTTTCCCCATCTATTTCCCATGAAGTGATGGGACCGGATGCCATGATCTTCGTTTTCTGAATGTTGAGCTTTAAGCCAACTTTTTCACTCTCCTCTTTCACTTTCATCAAGAGGCTTTTTAGTTCCTCTTCACTTTCTGCCATAACGGTGGTGTCATCTGCATATTTGAGGTTATTGGTATTTCTCCCGGCAATCTTGATTCCAGCTTGTGCTTCTTCCAGTCCAGTGTTTCTCATGATGTACTCTGCATATAAGTTAAATAAGCAGGGTGACAATATACAGCCTTGACGTACTCCTTTTCCCATTTGGAACCAGTCTGTTGTTTCATGTCCAGTTCTAACTGTTGCTTCCTGACCTGCATATAGGTTTCTCAAGAGGCAGGTCAGGTGGTCTGGTATTTCATGGAACATTTAAACTCCATAAAGTACTTAAGCCTAGGGCTTCCCTGGTGGCTCAGACAGTAAAGAATCTGTTTGCATTGCAGCAGCTGTGGGTTCAATCCCTGGATCAGGAAGATGCCCTGGAGAAGAAATGGCTTACCACTTCAGTATTCTTGCCTGGAGAATCCCATGGACTGAAGAGCCTGGCAGGCTATATAGTCCAGGGGGTCCCAAAGAGTTGGACACAACAGCTACTAACACAACACCAAAGGCTAGAGGTACGCAAATCTGACTTTTTTCAGATTTGCTGTAACCTTCAGGTAAGAACAAAAGTAAAAATTATCCATCCTCTTTAAGCTCTTAAGTCTTGTCAACTCTGTACCTTTCCTTAAGAAACATCATTCCTCCAAGATTTCATCTTAGATTTAATTCATTGCTAATTCTGAGAAAGAAGCACATACTAAAGTCATCATTAGCAGGTAAGTAACCTGTATGATAGGCATTAACTGTACCATTTCTGAATATTTTAAACATTTTTTTTTTTAGTAATAAACTTGGATAAGGATATTCTGTGACCTGAAATATTGCACAAAAGCTTCTGATTTCTTATCATGTATCCTCCATTTAGATGTAAATTAATTTCCTTATCTGCTAGAGATTTGGGAATGTAGTTTGGCTTTATATTTTTCAATATTCAAGGAGACTGTGCTATCAGGTGTCCTATAATGTGAAAGCAGTACAAAGTATGACTCTCATTACTATTTTGAAAATTAGGATTATTGGAGAAAGCTTCAACATCAAACAAAGCCATAATTTCTAAGAAAAACAACCTTATTTTTCAAGAAAAGTTTATACTGTATCAAAATACTTTTCCTTTTATCTATTCAAATTCCAAAGGTCACATTATGCTGTTTAGAAAACAGCTTCTGGTATGAAGTCACCACTTACCACAAAAATGACTTCTATATGAGGATGTCATAAATGTCAAACTATAATGCCATAAAGCCATTATTGACTTCTTAGTGCTTCCACTACCAAGAACAATAAACTTTAAACTTGATTTTAAGCAACCAATACAACTATTCGACTAGCCAGAAGTTTGAGGACATTTTTGTAATCAGAATTTATACTATTTTAAAACTATTTACAAGTTGAGATATCTCCAAACAGAATTAATAATAATCCTCTAAAGAAAGGTACCACTTGGCAACTCAATGATAGGTAATTGACACAAACACTTGGAGGGGATCATTCTGTAAAACTTAGATTGAACTCAGAAGGGTGGGTACTATAAGAAGACATCAAGTATGTATCCAGACACGAAATGTTTTGTCTGCTGCAAAGCCAACAGTCTCATGAGAGTATTTGCATCATGAATTTTTACTAATTTCACTCAATCCTTGGTTACCCTATAAAATATTGATGTATTGGGTCCCCATTCATAGGCCCCCATTAATTAGGCACTTTAGGTAGTTACACAAATTTCTGTCTCTAAAGAGAGATCAAAGAAAGGAAAGGCAGGAAGAAATCTGTTAGCCCCCCCAGTGACAGAATCCCATGTGAAACAATATGCAATGAAAGAAAGTTATACTGGTTATTACCCCTATTCTGAAGTAATCTATAAAAGCACTAAAACAATTAACAGTCAGATTTATAAAATGATACAGCAAATACACTGTTTTTCAAATTACAATTTTTTTGTGTAGTCATAACCACCTTTATTGTTCCATTAAAAAATACTTTCAGATGGCAAATATTTAAGATATTAAAATAGCACTGCTTTTTAAGGAAACCCTGACAAAGGATTTTGAAACCCAATTCTGACAGAAGATGGTAATAAAAAAAATATAAGATACAGTAAAACAAAGGCTTAGAAAAAACATATTTTTTTAGTTTCTAAAATGTTTTTTTTTTAAGGTCATATTCACTAAGATAACAGCAGAGTCACAAGTGTGCTATTATGATTTGAAAGTCAAAAATATTTTTTAAATAGGAATAATCAAAAGTAAAAGCTCACAAAGAAAATGAACATAAACTCATAGAACTAATAAGTAATTTTAGCAAGGTTTCAGGATAACTACAAATCACTGATGAAGGCAATTATAGAAGATCTAAATAAATGAAAGGAAATCTGGGTTCATAGTTTTGTAGATCAATATTGTTAAATAAGTCAATTCTCCTCGTAATGATCTACAGGTTCAATGTAATCTCCATTAAATTCCCATAAGATTTTTTCATAGATATCAATAAATGAGTTTTCAAAAGTCCTTCAAAATGTGTATCTCCGCCAAATAATGTTTTCTGATCTTGATTTAACCTTCAAATTTGTTTTTGCCATATTTGTGTCCTGTATGTTCAATATGACTACTTAATGTATGAACAAACTCTGGTAATTTTTATGTGTTCTATTGAGAAATATAAATAACACTGGCTACAGTCCATGGGGTCACTAAAGAGTTAGACATGACTGAGCTACTGAGAAGGCAATGGCAACCCACTCCAGTACTCTTGCCTGGAAAATCCCACAGACGGAGGAGCCTGGTAGGCTGCAATCCATTGGGTCGCTAAGAGTCGGATACGCCTGAGCATCTTCACTTTCACTTTTCACTTTCATGCATTGGAGAAGGAAATGGCAACCCACTCCAGTGTTCTTGTCTGGAGAATCCCAGGGACGGGGAGCCTGGTGGGCTGCCATCTATGGGGTCGCACAGAGTCGGACACGACTGAAGCGAATTAGCAGTAGCAGCAGAGCTACTGACACATAGCTAGCTTTATCATTAGACCCTTGTTGTGACTGTATACTATTTCATGAAAACAAAAACAAAAATATAAGCCTTCACACTGTACAAGAACTATGCTCCTGTCAGAAAGAATATGTACGACAAACTTTTATTTACAAAAAATTTAAACCCATTAATGAAGTATTAATTTCATTAATACTTTGGAATGAAGTATTAATAGCCCCTACCATCTTTGCAGCCTTCTCTGTTATGACCTAATATCCCTCCAAATCCAAAATACATAAAATGGCACCCCACTCCAGTACTCTTGCCTGGAAAATCCCATGGGCAGAGGAGCCTGGTAGGCTGTAGTCCATGGGGTCGCAAAGAGTCGGACATGACTGAGCGACTTGACTTTCACTTTTCACTTTCATGCATTGGAGAAGGAAATGGCAACCCACTCCAGTGTTCTTGCCCGGAGAATCCCAGGGACGGGGAAGCATGGTTGGCTGCTGTCTATGTGGTCGCACAGAGCGACTGAAGCGACTTAGCAGCAGCAGCAGCAGCAAGCTTCAGACAACTTTAACATCCCATCTCAGGACTTTTGCTAAAGCAGTACAAATGTCTTTTCTCTTTAGCATATTCAAATTCCACTTATCTTCCAATTACTCTTAGTGCATAAGTCATCTCAAGATACAGTAGCTCAAATTAAGCACTATTTTATTATGCTCATTGAGTATGTGGATGAGGAATTTGATAGTGCAGAACACTATTCTCATTCAACTGAACAAAAGTCAACAGAGAAGTTTCAGATCAATAGATTTAAGATTAGCTATTTCTGGAGAACAGGGGATATTTAAATGTAAATTTAGCAATTTAACATTTTAAATGTATAAGTTGACTGACAGGGTTTAAAAATTTTTTTAATTAATTTAACTATATTGATATGTTGTGTTTAAATAAACATTTTATTGACAAACTATCTAGACTACAAAAGTTATTTTTTTAGCAGTTCAACTGGAAATGCTTCACCTTGAAAATAAATGATGATCTTCTATGATTCTACTTTAAAACAAATGTCCCATATTTTGCACCTGGATGAAACAGCTCAGACTTAACAGACACTTCAAAGAAAAATAATCATAAATATGGCAGGTAGGAGATGGAGGCATTGATGGTGTGGTGTGGTGTGGTGGATTCCCCCCAACTAAGTCCATATAAAAAGGTCAAGTGCTAAGTAAAAACAAGAGCAGGCATGAAATGGGAGGATAAATAACCAAATAAGGATAGAGGCAGAATTGGAGCAATTACCTAATGTATTAAATTCACAATCACGCATGACTAAAACCTTTTGGAATTGGGCTGAAATCATTATAGAAACACTAGTCAGCACTTCTCATTAAGACTCTTGACAACTAAAGGGCTCCTCCCAACTTTCTAGGCTAAAGGTTGGAATGCATCTCCCTTAGAAGACAGCACATTAATGTGTAATCATCAAACCTAATATTCTGATATACATGATCTCTAACCTTCAAGGATTCAATATTTGAAAACATCTATATTCAGCTATGCATATACATACCATACTTACTTAATACCTATAAAAATGTCCATTATATAGTTCAAGTTCTAAAAAGCTTCTATATTAGAAAATCCCTTAGCATGCCTTTGCTCACCTAGACCTCTCTCCTCTGCTTCCTTCTTCTACAGATTGGGCAGATAGACCATATACCCCTGACATGAATTCCATATACCCCTGACAACTTTCACTAGTATTCCTTTCCTCCTAAGAAACAGCACATCTAAAAGGGGTGTGAAAACAATAAAGTGCTACCCAAACATTATTACTGCACAGAGCTCATTTTCTAGCTACAAGAACAATTCCCATTCAAACAATCCTTTATGGATCACAAAGTATGTCACAGGAAATTAACTGGTTTGTCAAACAAGTTAGTTAAAGCAGAAAATCATAAAAACAAACACCTCTGATATTTTTAACTTAAAACACGTTTAAGTACATCATTTTATAATAATGAGAAAACTTTAGGTTGTTTAGAAGAAATATTATTTGCAAGATATTCTTTCTATTGTTTCATCATAAGTTACACTAAACTTTGCACATATAATAAAATAAGGATTGGGCAGCTCTGGCTAGTAAAGAAGTAATTTCTAGCTTTGGAGGTAATTTCAACTCCTCCTTTTCTTCATATTCGGATCCATCTATTTATGTCACTATGTGTAAGATATCTGCTGCTGCTAAGTTGCTTCAATCGTGTCCAACTTTGTGTGACCCGATAAACAGCAGCCCACCAGGCTCCCCCATCCCTGGGATTCTCCAAGCAAGAACACTGGAGTGGGTTGCCATTTCCTTCTCCAGTGCATGAAAGTGAAAAGTGAAAGTGAAGTTGCTCAGTTGTGTTCGACTCTCAGCAACCCCATGGACTGCAGCCCACCAGGCTCCTCTGTCCATGGGATTTTCCAGGCAAGAGTACTGGAGTGGGTTGCCACTGCCTTCTTCATAAGATATCTACATCACCCATAATTTCATTTTCTAACTAATCATCAATGGTAATCAATTACTACATATCACCTTCACTAAACTATAGGAATATATGAATTTATAGACATCAATTAATAAGCTATTTTCAGTTTCTGTTTGCAATTCATTATTTTCTGTGATATTACTAAACTCCTTGGTTTTATCTAAGATTCAGTGAAAACTGAGTTGGAAATTTTGTTCCATTTGTAAATAGTCTTTAATGTTGATGACTTATAAAAGGTGCAAAAAACTTAGAATCGAGAGTTCAACATACTTCAAAACATAACTTTGAATTTTTCGCCATTCCTGAATCTTTTGATTCATGCGTCTGAATTTAAAATACTGTCAATATCCTCACTATTGAGATCTGAAGGAACACTGAGTGCCTACATAAATGGGGCATCCAAAATCAAAGCATACCATAAGACAGATATTAAGAATGAACTAAGATCACAGTAGACACCAGCAGAGGAAAGCAAAGAAAGTTCCACAGGTGCAACAGAATTGGCATGCGTATTAGATGAAAAGCAAGAAGGGAAGAGAAAGGGAATTCCAGGAGAAAGGATCAGTTTGATCAAAGATATATAGGAAATGAATGCCTAATGCAATTTTGGAAAAGAAAACCAGTTTAACATGGTTGGAATATAAAACGTGCAGACAGAGATAGCAAAGGATTATAAAACTGGACAAGGATTTCTTAGGAGGATAACTTGTAGCCAGGTAATGAACCTTGTCTCCCATGACAAAGAGAATGAATTTCATTCTGCAGATAGACAGTGGGATTAACAGCAGATTTTTGGAGAAAGTCAACACTGACCAAATCAGATTGATATTCAGGAATAATAACTCAGGCCATAGTGAAATGTAGGCAGTGATAAAGTAACAAAGACTGGATGGGAAATTATAATTACCAAGAATAAAAATTACAACAGCTACAAACAAAAGTAGCAGAGGCTGAGAGACCATATTCCAGGTCATGTAAAAGGCATTCACTAGTGGCTTCCCTGGTGGTCCAGTGGCTAAGACTCTGAGTTCCCAATGCAGGGGCCCAGGTTCAATCCCTGGTGAGGGAACTAGATCCCACATACTGCAACTAAGAGTTCATCCGCCACAACTAAAGATTTCACATGCCTCAACGAAGATGCAAGATCCCCTGTGCTGCACCTATGACCCAGCACAGACAAATAAATAATTAAAATAAATATTTTAAAAGCTATTCAGTAAATTGAAAATGATCTGAATCACACAAAACTATATTCACTGACTACAGTGGAATTTAAAACATTAAAAAAAAAAGAAAGATTATCTACAAAAATCTTAAAATATTAAGAAACACAATTCTAAATAACCCATGGGTCAAAGAATAATTTTAAAGGAAAAGTAAAAATTGGTTTTGGGCTTTCCTGATAGCTCAGTTGGTAAAGAATCCGCCTGCAATGCAGGAGACCCCAGTTCAATTACAGGGTCAGGAAGATCCCCTGGAGAAGGGATAGGCTACCCACTCTAGTATTCTTGGGCTTCCCTTATGGCTCAGCTGGTAAAGAATCCGCCTGCACTGGGAAGATCTGGGTTCGATCCCTGGGTTGGGTAGATTCCCTGGAGAAAGGAAAGGCTACCCACTCCAGTATTCTGGCCTAGAGAATTCCATGGGTCCATGGGGTCACAAAGAGTTGTACACGACTGAGCAACTTTCACTTTCACTTAAAAAATAGTTTGAACTGAATTAACATGAAAATATAATTTACTCAAGTTTATGAAAGGCAATTAAAGCAATACTTGGGGACTATTAATTTATAGCACTAAACATCTTTTATGAGAAAAGAATAAAGGTCTCAAATCAACGACTTCAGCTTCCACCATGTGCTTAGACACTCAATCGTATCCGACTCTGTGACCCCATGGACTCCAGTCTGCCAGGCTCCTCTGTCCATGGGGATTCTCCAGCCAAGAATACTGGAGTGGGTTGCCATGCCCTCCTCCAGGGCATCTTCCCTGGATCCCTGGAAGCCAGGTCTCCTGCACTGCAGGAGGATTCTTTACCTTCTTACCCACCAGAAGCAGGCAAAAAAGAAGAGCAATTAAACCCAAAGCAAGCAGAAGAAGGAAAATAACAGAGAATGGCAATCAATGAAATTGATAACAGAAAAGCAATAAAGAAAATCAATGAAAGCAAAAGCTGGTTCACTGAAAATATTAATAAAACTAATAAAACTAGTACTGATAAGAAAAAAGAAGTTCTATAGTTTCAGACTTTAAATTTAGATCTATGTAGGCTTTCCTGGTGGCTCAGCCTGACAGTGCAGGAGACACAGGTTCAATCCCTGGCCTAGGAAGATCCCACATGCCGTGGAGCAGCTAAGTCTGTGCACCACAACTACTGAGCCTGTGCTCCAGAGCCCAGGAACCACAACTACTGAGCCCTCGTGCTGCAACTAATGAAGCCGCGCACCCTAGAGCCTTGTGCAGAACAAGAGAAGCCACCACAGAGAGAAGCCTGCGCACCGCTGCTCACAACTACAGAAGAAGTCCTTGCGGCAATGAAGACCCCGCACAGCCAAAAATAAAATAAATAAAATTATAAAAAATATATAGATCTATGATCTACTTGGAATTCTTGAAATATGAATGGAAGTTCATCTACTAAATAATATGGCTATCAAATGTTCTAGCACAATCTGTTGAAAAGGTTATTCTTTCTCCAGAATTACCTTTGTATGTCTGTAAAAAAGATCAGAGTGTGTGTGTGTGTGTGGGTATGGGGTAAGGGCTCTATGTCTGGATTACTCCTTCTACTGATAGAATAAGTACTATCCCATTACCCATCCTGACTCTAGTATTAAACTATTTGAACACCATAACTTAACAATATGCCTTTAAGTCAATTAGTATAAGCCCTCCAACTTTGTTCCTCTTTGTCAAGGCTGTTTTTATATTCTAGGTATTTTGCATTTCCATCTGAATTTGAATTCTACTAGTTCACTGTTAGCAATATTCAAAACTTAGTTTAGTTTTTGTATATTGATCTTATATCTTGCAACTTCCCTGAACTCATTTATATTAGTTCTAGTAGTATTTGGAGATTCTTTAGGATATTTGACACTCTGGTTCTCTTTAATCTACTCGTTTCTGTATTTTTTACCCTTTAACCCTCACCATGGAAAAGTTGGAATATTTTCTTTTCATCTATCTTTCAGTTTACTAACTCTCTTCAGCAATGCCTAACATGCTGCTAAGTTAATCTTCTCAGTTACTAATTTCAGTTACTGTATTTTATCAGTTCCTGAATTGCATTTGGTTCTTTTATTAGTTTCCAATACTCTGCCAAAATACTAAATCTTTTATGTTTCCTAGACATATTAAGGCACAGCCTAGTCTGACAGTGCCATTATCTAAATCCTTTGTGAATCTTTTTCTATTATTTGTCTTAGCTTTCTGCCACATTATCTTATCTCTAAATTGATTACTTTTCAATTGTAAACTGAACTTGTTTTTTTTTTAAAAGATGGAGATAAATTGAGACTCCAGATGATGTTATCTTCCTCCAAAGTGAATCTATGTTTTCTTTTGGCAGGTAGCTAGTCTAAGTGAAGTCGCTCAGTCGTGACCGACTCTTTGGGACCCAATGGACCATAACCTACCAGGCTCCCCTGTCCATGGGATTTTCCAGGCAAGAGTACTGGAGTGGGTTGCCATTTCCTTCTCCAGGGGATCTTCTTCCCTACCCAGCGATTGAAACTGGGTCTCTCACATTGCAGGCAGACGCTTTACAGTCTGAGCCACCAGGGAAGCTAGTCTAAGGACATCATAAATAATAAATAACCTTAATCCAATCAGGAGTTAAATTTAAGAATTCGTTTCACTCCCTGTGAGGGCCGATCTATTTCTAATTCACCCATATATCTACAATGAAGCCTATTATAACACTTAGAAGTACTTCCAGAAATGATTTAGGATAAAAGATGGAAGTTTTCCAGCTTCTAACTCCATCAAAATTACAAAATTCTGACTACCTAATTTATCATTGAAAGCTTTCCTAAGAATTGAATACTCTTTCTCTATACAGTCAGCTTTGGTGTTAAATTCTAAATAATCTTTATTTTTTTTATTTTTAAACTTTACATAATTGTATTAGTTTTGCCAAATATCAAAATGAATCCACCACAGGTATACATGTGTTCCCCATCCTGAACTTGTAATGAACAAGTAGATCATTTTCAGTGAGCTACAATGTCAGTCATGTAGAAATCAAGTGTTAGGGATCTGTCAGTAATTGCTTCACTATCACTAAGAAGAGAGTAATCTTATACACTGGTCACACTTAATCCACAGTTTATTTTCCCTCAAAATACAATATTCAAATGGTAGAAAATGTGAAAGTATATCTAGAGACATTAAATTTTGTAACACCACTGCTATATTCTACTGTCATACATGTTAAAAGAAGTTAAAATAAATAAACAAGAGAAATTGAAAGCATTAGAAGCATTCTTGGTTCAAGAAAGGCTGAGACATCATAATAGAAGATATACTGTCTCCTTATATTTGAATTTTTTAGAGGGAGATATATAATGAAACTTTAAGATAATGCTCCCCTAAATTTATATATATCTTTATAGTCTAGAAACTCTTTATGTTCTTTTGTTAAAATTTCATGTCTATTTCAGAGGGAATGGTCATATGTATATACATTTTAAAGGTTATATATATATATATACGATTAAATAACTAAAATAACTTTCTGAACATTTTCAACTTGCTCTAAAATAGAGTAACTTTTTAATGTATTCATAATTTTATTTTATTTTTCCACACCTATTGGTATTCTCACATTACAGGAACAGTTACAAGTGAAGAAAACTGCCAAGCACTTTAAATTGTATCTTTAAAAAGATTTAACTTGTCAAGCTATCAGATCACGTGTTTAACTGAAAACAACTGAATATCTCAGTTAGCTAAATAAAACCCATTTTTGTAGAGCGTTCACTCTTCCAATCATCAAAGCAAAAGTAATAATAATCATGGTAAATAAAAATGAATGCAAAGTAGGCTTTTCTAGTGTTAAAAATTTATTCTCACAAAAACACTATTTTTTCTCATATTCATCCAAATATTTACATTATATATAACATGTTTAAATTTTACCACATACAAATGCAGGCTCATTATGGTTGCTGATGGGAGGGGTGAGGGAAGAGGAATAGTTAGGGAGTTTGGGATGGACATGTACACTCTGCTATATGGATAACCTATAAGGATCCACGGAATAGCACATGAACTCTGCTCAATGTTATGTGGCAGTCTGGATGGGAGGGCACTTTGGGGGAGAGTGGATACACGTATATATATGACTGAGTCCCTTCACTATTCACCTGAAATTATTACAACATTGTTAATCAGCTATACCCCAATTCAAAACAAAAAGTTAAAAAAAAAAATGCAGGTTCATGTAGTGTAACTGCAAACCACCAACCATCCACAATCATACCCCTATACTTCTCTTTTATGGGTAAAAAATACTTAAAAAAAAAAAAAAAAAGCAAATGCAAATTATTTGATCTGACCAGGTGCTACTCACAAGTAAAACTGATTTAAATGATTCAACTCTCCATCCTCAAAATTATGCCTCTTTCTATAATATTTATTTCAGAAAATGAGTCCAAAACAAAAACCTTGCCTCTTTCCACACCTTAACCTCTTTTTTCATTTGAATCCTTCGACAAAATCTGACCAGAGAATAGGAAGAGAGAGAGGAGGAAAGAAAGGAGAAAGGGGGAGAAGGAGGAAAGAGAGAAGGAAGAGAAACTGAGGAATTATGGCAGTTATGAGGAAGTGTACCAAAATGTTAAAGACAGTTATCTCTGGCTGAAGATATTACAAGTAATCACATTCTTTTTTATACACCTTTCTGTATTTCTGAGATCTTCAAAAAGAGAAAAATGTGTTTCCCTTTTCAGCAAAAGGGGAAAAATGTTTTGAAAATGTCTTTAATGATATTAAAGTGATATCCAATGATATTGGATAAAAGTCTAAGTCTTTTACTAGTCGGTTCCTATGCCTTTTGCCACTCCCCACACCCCTTGACACGACTGAGCAACTTCACTTTCACTTTTCACTTTCATGCACTGGAGAAGGAAATGGCAACCCACTCCAGTATTCTTGCCTGGAGAATCCCAGGGATGGCGGAGCCTGGTGGGCTGCCGTCTATGGGGTCTCAAAGAGTCAGACACGACTGAAGCGACTTAGCAGCAGCAGCAGCAGCAGCAGCACACCCCTTGCATCCTAATATCTGTACCTCTGCACAAGCTGGACACAATCCCCACTCACCTTTACCTGGCTGATTCTCACCCACATGGGTTGCCTCCCCTCTGGCAAGCCTTCTTGGACTGCAGCTCTGCTCACTTCAAACCCGCTGCTCCAAATACCCCTTTTACATGCACCTTTAGAACCTAGTGCACACAGTAGGTTCAGTATTTACAGTGTTTGCAGATTTGCCTCCCTCTTTCCTTGAAATAAGGAACACACTTATTTGTTATCGAATTCCAGCATCTAACACAGTACCTGACACATGGCAAGGGGTCAAAAAAAAGTTTGTTGTGCAAATAATTTCAAAGTCAAATTATTTCTATTCTATTATGTTGTCTCTCTAGAGCTATATAAAGGTTGAAAAGGTGAATTCCTAAAATAGCAGATTCTCAATCTGGGAGTGAAACAGAATGCTACAATTCTTGTTCCTTCAATCAGTTATTCACCAAATATTTATTTAGTACCTCATATATGCCTAGCATTAGGGATAGAAGGATGAGCAAAAACAAAGGGTTTCTTCTCTCATGATTCTCAAGATGGGATGACAAGAGGGTAAATATTGACTAAATACTTAGGGTTATTTAAAAAAAAACACAGTAGTGAACTGGCCTTGCAGTTAAAAAACACAATTCTGATAGATTATATATGGAAAGACATCACCATATTTGGAAAGATCAAAGATTCAGAATTAGGAATGAGGTGAGGTTACTGGAAGATGGCAATTGCTAATCTTCTTTTCTGGCTGCCACATACATACATTTCCACAGTTATGCATTCTTTCCACAACAAGCTAAACAACTTTACTCCAAATAAAAGAGCATAAAACCTCATAGTGCTTGCCAATACCTAGCTCAAAACACCGAATCACCTAACTCGAGACTTTTCTATGTTACAGGAAAAAAAACACACACCCACCTCATTAAGTCACTATTATTTGGGTTTATTTGTATGCAGTTGAATCTAAGCCCAACAAATGCTGTTGACAACTAATGGAACTAAATGAAACCTCTGCCCTTTGGGGCAATAGAAGAATATAATTCAAAATGACATGCATAGCCAAGAGTGAAGTAAGACACACCTTAACAGTGAACACCCAAAGCAGAGTTGTTTGAAGAACTCAGGGTTTAAAGCTATCTCTTCCTTGTAACTAGACAGCACATTAACTGAAATGACATAGTGTTCTCTTCCAGTTATGAAAGGATACTAGAGTTTAGCTGAGAACAATATTATTTTAGGTATAGCCTTAAATATACTATTTTCAAAATAAATAAAACAGCCACAAATTTTGGTAGTTATGGGTACCAAACTGCTAGGCCTCCTCCAAATTCTAACTGGCATGCAGTTAAATACATAGGCTCACTGATTATGTACAAAGACTAAACAGAAACAGGTATGCATAGCTTATTTAAATATTGATGGGTATAGGGAGATGAGAGAAGGAAATCTAAGACTATATGATTTCTACAGATCCAAAAATAACTAGAGACAGTCCTCTTTATGTGTGGGGCTTCCTTCAGTCTGATAGCTTTCCTCAGACTGCCCCTGTCATCTGTAATTTCTGAAATACAGTTTTTTTCAGATGAGTCTTTAGGCTAGTTTCAGCTTTTCTGAGAAAGCAAATTGCTTCCTATAGGTTCCAAGAGAACACTCCGTAGTGTATGAAGGTCAAGGTAAGCAAAACCTACCTGTATAGGAAAGTCCGAAGGACCAGATTAATATGTGGAAGAACAAAGCTAATGTCATGGAGTGAGGGGAGCAGAAAAATGAAATCTAACATCAGAACTTTGACTTTAATTGAGATAAGACACACTGTCCAGATGAAAATAACAAAAGTAGGAAATAAACATTTTCAATATGGCATTTTAAACAAAAAAGAACTGTAAGTACAGTAATAAAACACTTTAGAAGACCCTTTCCTCTCCCACTTCCCTAAAATACGTAATAAGATTAACATGATTTAGTAATTACAACTGCACAACACATTTTCCACGCCTTGATTCTTACTCATTTGAGACGGTATTGAAAGCAGGAAAGGAAAGGGAATGAAGTCTCCTGGGACTGCTCCAAATAAAAGAAATCCTTTTTATATCAATAAGTTTTATACCAAAATTACAAAATTATTTTGGAAAACATACCTTAATAATGTTAACAACAGTACCAACAACTAACATATAATGATTACTATGTACCGGCACTATTCTGAGAATTTTATGTGTAGTAATTCATTTGATCTTTATAATGATCCTGTAAGTCAAATACTATTTTTAAGCTCATTAGATTGGTGAAAAGAGGCACAGGGTCTTTAAGTAAGACTTAGATCTCTGAGTTACTAAGTGGAGAAACCAGAATTAAATTCAAGCAGTCAAGATTTTAGAGTACTTGCTCTTAATCACTTTACCAAATTGTCTTTTTAGGTTATTACACCTTAAATTCATTTGCAGAGTAAAACTGGACAGATTATTTCTAGTTTCTCCCTATCTTGTCAAGGTACTGCTACTGCCCTGGTCACCGAACTTTGAATCTGCAAGGTAACTTTTCATCCTTCAGTGCATTCTTATTCAATTAGTCATCCAACCAAACCCTGTTGATTAAATATATACTCTGTTTCCACACCTATTATCATCCTGGTGATTCTGTAGCCAAAAACTGAATCAGCTTTTCAAGAAGCAAATACCTCATGCTCACCTTATTAATAAAACATCTTTTTCACATGAACTGCAGGCCTCTTTTATCAGTTTTATGGGACACAATTGAAATAAAATATTTTATGTTTCCCTATAAAAGTCCTCCTTATTAATTTCAGCCCATCATTTTAGCCTACATATTACTACTCCTTTCCAGATATATAGCAAACACTGGGTAAGCAAAATTTTAAATGAAAAATGTACCAATCACACTCCCTATTCAAAAGAAACACAGAGCCTTTGAGGTGTTAGCACCAGAAATAAAATCTACAGGAGACAAAGGTAGCTGGATCAAGCTGGACCCCTAAATTATACTTAGGGGTAGGGTGCTCTCACTTCAATTACTAGTCATGACTTACATGACCCTCAAGGAAACAGAGGGTCATGTAAGTTATAACCCTCCTTTAATCCATTTTGATTCCAATGAGTATTAGTGACTATTTAGAGACTTTGAAAAGGACTTTACCAAACAGAGAGAGAATCAAAATAGAGACCAAGAAAGCTTAAAAGCAGTCCACAGCATTGGATAAATCACAATGCTCTCCAAACTTTTTCACTTCCTACAACACAGAAGACGCTATTTACACAGCACACACGCCAAATCAGACTGCTCATATCAGTGGTCTCAATACCTCAACAAACTGACAGCCCAGTTAAGTGGCACAAACCATTGCTAGACAAGTTCCACACTCACCTACTGCACTTTATTTGCTCTCAGCTGTCATAAATTCTAGGACTTCCCTGGTGACTCAGACGGTAGAATCTGCCTGCAATGCAGGAGACAGGTTCAATCCCTGGGTCAGGAAGATCCCCCGGAGAAGGAAATGGCTACCCACTCCAGTATTCCTCCCTGGAGAATTCTTTGGACAGAGAAGCCTGGCGGGCTACAGTCCATGGGGTTGCAAAGAGTAGGACAGGACGGGGTGACTAAAACTTTCACTTTTTATTCACTTTCATAAATTCTAATTTATTGCAAGCCAGAGATTCATCTGAAGCCCTAGGACATCTCTGAAGGTCCTTCACATGGGTTCTTCATTTTCTAGCTCCCTTTTGGCCAGGATGTGGGGAGTGCTATCATCTGCTCTTCCTCTTAGAGACAGAAAGAAATAGCTAATTCTGACCTATACCCTGGACCCTATTTTATTTCTGTTTTAAATCTGAGAAAAGCCTCATCAAGCTGCCTGGTAACTGACCACTGAAAGACTATTCAATTACCTCCACATCATGAACTCCTTATTGCCAAATTCAGACTTAAATTGAAGAAAGTAGGGAAAACCACTACACCATTCAGGTATGACCTAAATCAAATCCCTTATGATTATACAGTGCAAATGACAAAGAGAGTCAAGGGATTAGATCTGATAGAGTGCCTGAAGAATTATGGATGGAGGTTCGTGACATTGTACAGGAGGCGGTGATCAAGACCATCCCCAACAAAAAGAAATGCAAAAAGACAAAATGGTTGTCTGAGGGGGGTTACAAATAGCTGAGAAAAGAAGAGAAGCAAAAGGCAAAGGAGAATAGGAAAGATATACCCATTTAAATGCAGAGTTCCAAAGAATAGCAAGGAGAGATCAGAAGGCCTTCCTCAATGATCAATGCAAAGAAATAGAGGAAAACAATAGAATGGGAAAGACTAGAGAGCTCTTCAAGAAAATCAGAGATACTAAGGGAACATTTCATGCAAAGATGGACTCAATAAAGGACAGAAATGGTATGGACCTAACAGAAGCAGAAGATAGTAAGAAGAGGTGGCAAGAATATACAGAAGAACTATACAAAAAAGATCTTCATGACCCAGATAACCACGATGGTGTGATCACTGACCTACAGCCAGACATCCTGGAATGCAAAGTCAAGTGGACCTTAGGAAGCGTCATTACAAACAAAACTAGTGGAGGTGATGAACTTCCAGTTGAACTATTTCAAATCCTAAAAGATGATGCTGGGAAAGTGCTACACTCAATATGCCAGCAAATTTGGAAAACTCAGCAGTGGCCACAGGACTGGAAAAGGTCAGTTTTCATTCCAATCCCAAAGAAAGGCAATGCCAAAGAATGTTCAAACTACTGCACAATTGCACTCATCTCACACGCTAGCAAAGTAATGCTCAAAATTCTCCAAGCCAGGCTTCAACAGTACATGACTGTGAACTTCCAGATGTTCAAGCTGGACTGAGAAAAGGCAGAGGAACCAGAGATCAAATTGCCAATATCCGCTGGGTCATCAAAAAAGCAAGAGAGTTCCAGAAAAACATCTACTTCTGCTTTATTGCTATGCCAAAGCCTTTGACTGTGTGGATCACAACAAATTGTGGAAAACTCTTAAAGAGATGGGAATACCAGACCACCTGACCTGCCTCCTGAGAAATCTGTATGCAGGACAAAAAGCAACAGTTAGAACTGGACATGGAACAACAGACAGGTTCCAAATAGGAAAAGGAGTATGTCAAGGCTATATATTGTCACCCTGTTTATTTAATTTATATGCAGAGTACATCATGAGAAACGCTGTGCTAGATGAAGCACAAGCTGGAATCAAGATTGTCAGGAGAGATATCAATAACCTCAGATAGGCAGATGACACCACCCTTATGGCAGAAAAGTGAAGAACCAAAGAGCCTCTTGATGAAAGTGAAAGAGGAGAGTGAAAAAGTTGGCTTAAAGCTCACCATTCAGAAAACTAAGATCATGGGATCGGGTCCTATCACTTCATGGGAAATAGATGGGGAAACAATGGAAACAGTGACAGGCTTTATTTTGGGGGCCTCCAAAATCACTGCAGATGATGACTGCAGCCATGAAATTAAAAGACGCTTGTTCCTTGGAAGAAAAGTTACGACCAACCTAGCCAGCATATTAAAAAGCAGAGACATTACTTTGCCAACAAAGGGCCGTCTAGTCAAGGCTATGGTTTTTCCAGTAGTCACGTATGGATGTGAGAGTTGGACTATAAAGAAAGCTGAGCGCTGAAGAATTGATGCTTTTGAACTGTGGTGTTGGAGAAGACTCTTGAGAGTCCCTTGGGCTGCAAGGAGACCCAACCAGTCCATCCTAAAGAAGATCAGTCCTAAATATTCACTGGAAGAAGCGATGTTGAAGCTGAAACTCCAATCCTTTGGCCACCTGATGCGAAGAGCTGACTGATTTGAAAAGACACTGGTGTTAGGAAAGATTGAAGGCAGGAGGAGAAGGGAACGACAGAGGACGAGATGGTTGGATGGCATCATCAACTCAATGGATGTGGGTTTGAGTAGACTCTGGGAGTTGGTGATGGACAGGGAGGCCTAGTGTGCTGCAGTCCGTGGGGTCACAAAGAGTCAGACATGACTGAGTGACTGAACTGAACTGAAGGTGATAGGAGATTATAAAATGTATCAATATTGGTATTTGAAACTTGCCGCAGATATTAACATGGTGTGATATAGAGTAGATTAACTTCTCACTAGCGGTGTTCTTGTAATGTTTTCATACCCTTGCAGTACTGCAGCTAACATCTCTAAAAATGAGTTCTGGGCAATTAACAAGAGCTCATGACTCCACTGGCTCAGCTGGTAAAGAATCCGCTTGCAATGTGGGAGACCTGGGTTCGATCCCTGGGTTGGGAAGATTCCCTGGAGAAGAGAAAGGTTATCCACTCCAGTATTCTCATGGCCCTGGAGTATAGTCCATGGGGTCGCACTGAGTCGGACACGACTGAGTGACTTTCACTTTCATGACTCCACTAGCAATAGCTGGCACTGGTCTATAGTATCTAATAAAATCTGTTGCAAATCTAGTGAAAAATAATGTCCAAAGATTTGCCTGAGCTGAAATTTCTTTTTGAAAATCAGGTTACTGAATTAAGATCCTAAGTGTACATGTATAAAGTAGAACACCCAGTATTAAATGGACCAGATCCCCATCTTAATCACTTTCAACTAGATTATGTAAATGTCTGAAATCACTCTTAAAGTAGTTAAATAGGTAGATACTAAGAGTCAACATTCTGCCCTGCATATATTCTAGAAAGTCCAATTTATTACATTAAGAGTCTTATATTTGTAATTTAATAGCACACCTAAACATTTTTAAAAACTCAACTTTTGAAAAAAAAATATAAGCATGTATTTTTTTTATATAAAGTTAGAAACAGGCTTTTGATAAGGAAAAAAAGAAAAAAAAAAAACAAAGTACTTCCAAGTACAGTAATAATGAGTAGAATATCTACCTGACTAGGTTAGGTTAATGTTCACACAAATCTGTAAAGTAGAAAAAGACCCTTAAAGATGATTTGTAAATATACACACACAAGCAAGTTTATCATCACTTTAAAAATGCTACTAGACTGAATATGAGGGCATGGCCACATCTGTCATATTTATTGCTGAATTCCCAGCACCCAACACATTGTCCAGCACCTAACAGGCACTAAGAAAATACTTAAGGATGAATCACTGGAAGCTACATGACCATTTGGCAAGAATACTATATACAAAGTAATTTAATCATCACAAGGGAGGTTGGAATTTGACCAGGAAACCTTTAAGGTCCTTTCCAAACCCTAAGATTATAAGACATTTTTATCATTATCCCAGTCATGATTTTAAATGATGGTCACATTCTATTATAGCAAAAGCCTTTAGAGAGATGCTTACCAATAACTAGAGGATGATTCATAACCCACCAGTCAGTCAGTCTATAAAAATCTTTGTCAAGCAGGAAAAAAGAAAGAAAAAAGGGTAAGGGAGAATCACTAAACATTACTGATCCTAAAGGACAAATTAAACATATATATTGCTACATTTAAAACAGACAAGCAACAAGGATCTACTGCAAATTCAAACAAAAAAAGTACACAGAATCATGTTTTCCTTAGAAGCCTCAAATTGGAAAGTCCTATATCAATTAAGCAATTGCTCAGTTACAGAACTGATTTAGAAATACATTAGATTTTTTTTTACTTGTACTTGACTCGCTTTAATGACAAATTGCACATGTGTGATACATCTCTGAACTCTTTGCCCTTGTATGAAATACAAATATTTTAGAAATACTGTATCATATACAAATGGATTACACACTAAATGTATAGCCTCTTTGATTACAGGAAGTTATAACCACAGTAATGTAGAACTCACCTATCTGGATAATTTTTGGCTACTGTAAGACAAGAAACTAACATTCATCACTACTTCATAATATAAGAAATATTTTCCTTAATAATCTGGTACAGTTGAAGTATGTATTTATAATTTGCTTTGTAATATCAAAAATATGCCAAATTCTAAAAGCTATTTAACCTAGCTTATTTGCTTTGCTTAGACTATCTGGCAAGCAGCAACAGGTAACTGGTTGCCTTGGTTATTTATAAACAAATGGACCACATTGTTCCTGTCAATGCTTTAGTACTTATCACTTCTCATGTACTACACAATTTACTTACTCACTATAGTTAGTGCTGGCCCATTCTCTACTATAAATTAAAGTTTTAAGAAGACAAGGACTTTATTTGGTTCACTGCTATATCATCAACACCCACCGCCATGACTGACACAAAGTAAGTGCTCTATAAATATGTTAAATGAATGAACCAGCATTAAATTGTAGCCAAAGTTTCAAATTGGCTATAAATTTTAAAGCAAAATTCTGGACAAATGAGCAAACTATAAAAAAAGAAGCTGTATAAGTACTAACAAGCTAGCACTTTAATAATCTTTATTTTTAAAATCACCAGATAAGACCCAGTAATTCCACTCCCAGGTATATACCCAAAGAAAACCAAAGCATTAATTCAAAAAGATATATGCACTCCTACGTTCACAAAAGCATCATTTTAAATTGCCAAGACACAGAAACAACCAAAGTGTCCATCAAAAGATGAAGGGATAAAGAAGATGTGGAAATACATACATTGCATAGTATGTATCATGGGATACTAATCAGCCATTAAAAAGAATGAAATTTTGCCTTTGCAACAACATGGATGGACTTGGAGGGCGTTATACTTAATGAAATAAGTCAGAGAAAGACAAATATTGTAAGGTATCACTTACATGTGAAGTCTAAAAAATAAAACAAACCGGCAAATATTATAAAATATACAACAACAACAAAAAACAGACCAGTGGTTACCAGTGGGGAGAGAAGGAGGGGCAATATTAGGGTATGAAATTAAGAGGTACAAAGGTACCTAGATTAAGAAGTACATAATGTATAAAATAAATTAGCTACAAGGATATATTGTTCAGCACAGAGAATAGGGCCAATATTTTATAATAACTATAAATGGAGTATAATCTTTAAAAACTGCAAATCATTATGCTGTATACCTGAAATTTATAGTCAATTATAACAGTTTAAAAAAAACTTTTTTTTAATTTCATACCATAAAAGTAAAAATCACCAGAGATCAAAGACCCCGCCCTTAAAGTGTCTGGGAAGCAATTCTTCACTTTCAGTAAGAGCAGCACCACACCATTCTACTTAAGGTTATCACTGTCACCCAGCACTGATAAATCTATCTGCAGGGCAGCAGTGAAGATGCAGACATAGAGAAGAGACATATGGACACAGGGGCAGGGGGCATGGGGAGAGAGGAAGGAGAAGCTGGGCCAAGTGGAGAGAGTAACATGGAAACATATACACTACCATGTGTAAAATAGATAGCCAATGGGAGTTTGCTATATGACTCAGGGAACTCAAACCAGGCCTCTGTAACAACCTAGAGGCGGGTGGGAAGGGGCGGGAGGTGGGAGGGAGGTTCAAGAGAGAGGGGACATATATGTACCTATAACCAATTCATGATGATGTATGGCAGAAACCAACACAATATTGTAAAGCAATTATCCTTTGATTAAAAACAAAATTTTTTTAAAAAGTCACTGTCGCCAAGAGGCAACAGACTGTTCTGTGAGATTAAATTACAGTGTTACCTAGGTAGAACAATATTAAGATAAGTAAATATTTTTGTGGAATTGGAATACATCTAGAAATTTTAAAGAGGTCACATTCAGTTTAAAAGAATTTCTAGTTGATGGAATAAGTAGAAAAAGAATTTATAAGCAGGGAGCTCTCCTGTGGCTCTTTTAGACTCAGAAAACGTCTCTTCCACTTCTCTGACCTATCAGAGTAACACTTAACCCAAACGGAAAGTTCCACCCATCTTGTGTATTAGCACTCAGAAGTCTCAAAGTAACACTTAACCAGAATGGAAGATTCCACCCCACCTTGCGTATTAGCACTCAGAAGACTCAAGAAAAGCAGTCTCAAGAAAACCCAGTCAACAATGGAAACCACAATCAACCCACAAATTGATAGCACATCTCATTTAAGTTTTATAGGAATTTATTCCTATTTCCAAAGTAAGTACACAGTACTGAATTGGAGAAATATACTGATGATCTTACTACCCTTACTGAGAGCTTTCAGTCAGTTATAAACCCAACAGTAGAATCTAACGTTTTCAGTAGAACATTAAAGCTGTCATATTTGAAGGTTATTCTGAGTTCACCTATACTATGTGTGTTTCTGGTAAATATGGTCCATCTTTGGAAGAAATAAAAGCTGCCAACTCCTTAATTACCAAAGATTTGTATCATTAGACCCTTCTGATTTTAATGTTTTAACATTAACACTTTTTTATTCACTTCTTCCCAATGCCAGCTAAACCTTCCTAATTAGAATAAGACTTATTTGTTAATTTTTTTCATTTTGAGAAAAAAGAGAAAAAAAAATTTTTTTTAAATCAGCTTACCACATCTAACCCAAGAATATTTTATATTAGTTTTAGAAAAGCTGTAGCGGAGAATCAAAAGGCCAAGGGCTTCATTATCATCTCAGCCTACATATAGCCTAAGTAGCTATATGACCTAGATTTCAATATCTAATTTTTAGCATGAATAGAGATGAATTTCAGCACTTAAAATAAATCTAACTTACCTAAACCTGTCACTTTTCTCTTTAGCTTTCCAAATCTTGAATTTATACAAATTTTTCCAAATTGTCTAAATTTCAGAAATTTATACAATTTCCACATATATTTCAGATGCTGGATACTTCTTAGTCTAACTTAAAGTATCTTAAACTAGCCAGAAGTAGCTATTTAGAAATAACTAAAGATTGATTATCTTTATGATTAACTTATAAAATATTGACCCTATTTTTAGCTTTTATTATATTTAAGGATACTTCAGAAATCATTCTACCATCCTTTATGCACACATTTCAGCAAAATGCAATAGTAAACTACTGCTGACATAGTACAAAATAGAAACACTATCAAGTAAGATATGTATGTAACATATAATTGAAAGTAGGGAAAGCCTATTTCCTTCTTGAATGTAAGGAAAGATAAAATTTGCAATAACAGACCCAGCCGTACATACATCACTGACAGATTTATAGTGGATCAATAAATTTTTAGTTCTCAAAGATTAAAAACTCTTCTTCAATAAATATACACATTTGTGTTTGTCAACTTAGTAACTCTCTCCACCTAAAATTTTGTATATTGGGGATATTACTGACTTTTTGTAGACACATAAGTACCACTAGAGGCCACCAGAAGCATTTTTAAATGCTTTTTAAAACTGACATGTTTGTTTTTCCAAGGGTTTTCAAGTACTCTAGAAAAACTTATAAGGAAAATGACTATATTCATAGTAGGGAAAATTCCACATGAATACTCAAAGTACAATACAAACTCAAGAAAAAAGATGTGACTGTAACAGGATGTCTGGACCATGGAAGAACTTGATTAGAAAAAGAACTGATGTGTGAGGGGATGGATAATATGAAAATATAATTCCTTATTATACCATTGAAAATAGATTATATAACTTAGAAAGTTGGTGTTCTCTCTCTAAATAGCTGTTGCTTTTTATAATCAAATTATATATAGGTATATATACTGATACAGACAGATAAATAAAATCCCAGAGTTCAGTATTCTTTCTTCGATATTACAAAATCTTCTACATATAATAATGTTTTTATATCTCAAGTTGGCTATCATCTATAGCAATTAAATTTTGATAAAGAAGTTCTATTTGCAAAAGCCACCCCACAGATTTGAATATATCCAAAATTCTGGCTTGACAAGAAAACCTGGCTCAGCAGAATAGATAACATTTGAGAAACCTTTGCTCTGAGATCCTAGGTAAATTGTTTCTAGAATCTCCCTCTTTTCTCCCAGTCTCCTCCTCCTCACTAAAGGGACACAGCAAAAAATAGAAGGCCCAAATGGCATCCAGAGATTCTGTAGATCCAACTGAAATCTATGAAACAAAACAGGACTTATTATATGACTACCCACCTTTGCTGCATAATAAAGCAGAGAAACGTTATTAAAGTCTCTCCTAAAAAAAAAAAAAATAAAGTCTCTCCTTAGCTAAAGGTTTGCAAAGATGCTGTCCTAAGTTTTCTTTTAAAAATCTTCACAGTTTTAGCTTTTACATTCAGCCAATGATCTGTTTCAAATTAATTTTTCTGTATGGTGTGAGGCAGGGTCAAAGCTATTTTTTTCCAAATGGACATTCAATTGTTTCACTACCATTTGTCAGAAATCCCATCTTTCCACAACTAAATTACCTTAGCCACTCTACTGAATATCTGTTTAGCATAACATGGGGATTTGCTTCTAGACTGTAGCATGGATCTACATGTCTATCTTTAAGCCAATACCACACTGTCTTGAATATTGAGTTCTACAGTATGTCCTGAAATCAGGTAATGCAAGTCCTCCAATTTTGATCTTTCTTCTCTAAATTGTTTTGGCTATTTGCCATACAATGTGTCAGAGATTAATTCATGTCACTGAATAAAGCTCTATCTCATATTTTTTTTTAAGTTTTTAATAGTAGTATACAAATAAAGGCAATGGCAAAGAATGCTCAAACTACCACACAATTGCACTCATCTCACACGCTAGTAAAGTAATGCTCAAAATTCTCCAAGCCAGGTTTCAGCAATACGTGAACTGTGAACTTCCAGACGTTCAAGCTGTTTATAGAAAACGCAGAGGAACCAGAGATTAAATTGCCAACATCTGCTGGATCATCGAAAAAGCAAGAGAGTTCCAGAAAAACATCTATTTCTGCTTTATTGACTAACTATGCCAAAGCCTTTGACTGTGTGGATCACAATAAACTGTGGAAAATTCTGAAAGAGATGGGAATACCAGACCACCTGACCTGCCTCTTGAGAAACCTACATGCAGATCAGGAAGCAACAGTTAGAACTGGACATGGGAACAATAGACTGGTTCAAATAGGAAAAGGAGTATGTCAAGGCTGTATATTGTCACCCTGCTTATTTAACTTCTATGCAGAGTACATCATGAGAAACACTGGGCTGGAAGAAGCACAAGCTGGAATCAAGATTGCCAGGAGAAATATCAATAACCTCAGATATGCAGATGACACCACCCGTATGGCAGAAAGTAAAGAGAAACTAAAAAGCCTCTTGAAGAAAGTGAAAGAAGAGAGTGAAAAAGTTGGCTTAAAGCTCAACATTCAGAAAACGAAGATCATGGCATCCGGTCCCATCACTTCATGGGAAATAGATGGGGAAACAGTGGGAACAGTGTCAGACTTTATTTTGGGGGGCTCCAAAATTACTGCAGATGGTGACTGCAGCCATGAAATTAAAAGACGCTTACTCCTTGGAAGGAAAGTTATGACCAACCTAGATAGCATATTCAAAAGCAGAGACATACTTTGCCAACAAAGGTCCGTCTAGTCAAGGCTATGGTTTTTCCAGCGGTCATGTATGGATGTGAGAGTTGGACTGTGAAGAAGGCTGAGTGCCGAAGAATTGTTGCTTTTGAACTGTGGTGCTGGAGAAGACTCTTGAGAGTCCCTTGGACTGCAAGGAGATCCAACCAGTCCATTCTAAAGGAGATCAGCCCTGGGTGTTCTTTGGAAGGAATGATGCTAAAGCTGAAACTCCAGTACTTTGGCCACCT
Organism: Bos javanicus; assembly: GCF_032452875.1. Taxonomy (NCBI): domain Eukaryota; kingdom Metazoa; phylum Chordata; class Mammalia; order Artiodactyla; family Bovidae; genus Bos; species Bos javanicus. The sequence continues at coordinate 42,586,897 of NC_083882.1, read as the reverse complement.
CATGTGAAGAGTTGACTCATTGGAAAAGACTCTGATGCTGGGAGGGATTGGGGGCAGGAGGAGAAGGGGACGACAGAGGATGAGATGGCTGGATGGCATTACCGACTTGATGGACATGAGTTTGAGTGAACTCCAGGAGTTGGTAATGGACAGGGAGGCCTGGTGTGCTGTGATTCATGGGGTCGCAGAGTCGGACACGACTGAGCGACTGAACTGAACTGAAAGTATACATAACATTTATCATCTTAACCATTTTTAAATGTGCAGTTCATTAGTGTTAAGTACACTCATACCGTCCTGCAATCAATCTTCAGAACACTTTTCATCTTGCAAAACTGAAAATCTATACCCATTAAACATTTCCCCATTCTTGCCTCCCCACCCATGGTAATCACCCTTCTACCTTTTTTATGAAGTTGGCTACTCTAGGTACTTTACTTTGTGACTGGCCTATTTCACCTTGGCTAATGTCCTCAAGATGCATTCAAGTTGTAGCACATGTCAAAATTTCCTTTATTTTTAAGGCTGAATAGTATTTCATTGTATGTATATAACACATTTTGTTTATCCATTTATCTGTCAGTGGATATTTGGGTTGCTTTTGGCTATGGTGAACAATGCCACTATGAACATGTGTGTACAAAAATCTATTTGAGTCCCTGCTTTCAGTTCTTTGGGGTATATAACCAGAAGTGAAACTTCTAGACCACATAGTAAGCCTGTTCTGAATTTTTTGAGGAACTGCCATATCATTTTCCACAGCAGCTATACCATTCTACATATCCACCAACAGTACACAGGGCTGTAATTCTCCACAGCTTTGCCAACTCTTGTTATTTTCTATTATACTTTTTTATATTAGTCATCGCTTAATAGGTGTGAAGTAGTATCTATCTCATTTTCATTTTGATTTGCATTTCCCTAATGATTAGTGACCTTAGCATCTATTCAGGTGCTTGTTAGCCATTTGCACATCTTCTATCTCATACTTTTAACAGTTGCATTTTATTCCGATGAATGATTGTAGCACTAATTCAGTCAGTCACCTACTGACAGACATTTAGGTAGTTTCCACTTTTTGCCATGAATAACTTTATACATGTATATGCATATGTATAAGCAACCAAAAAATCAATTTGTTCAGGATAGATTCAGTTTATGCAAGTTTTCCAACTCACTACTTTCACTCTCAAAGTATTCTTGTTTGAATAATACATATGACTTATCAAGTATCAGTTCCACCATAGCACAAACTGCTACAAGTGAAATTAGGCAAGAACTATCTTGACAGACATGAGTCTGAGTGAACTCCGGGAGTTGGTGATGGACAGGGAGGCTTGGCGTGCTGCGACTCATGGGGTCGCAAAGAGTCAGACACGACTGAGCGACTGAACTCAACTGATCTTTTATTAAACCTTCCAGGCAATTTGTTACCAGAACTCACACAACATTAGAAGCCCAGGATTAGAAAGAGATATCAAACATGGCTTAGCTCTATCTGAGACATACAGGCAACACACTTAGATTATAGGAATTGCACAAAACAACAATCAAAGGCGTGACCAGAATTCAAGTTTAGCAGACTGACAGAATAGTGATGCCATCACTTCCAAGAGAAACAAGATATCAAAAAAATGAAAACTGAATCTTACAGTCTGTAGTAAGGAAGCCACAAAAACAAAATAAAACAAAAATAAGGAAAGGCTATGGTTTTTCCTGTGGTCATGTATGGATGTGAGAGTTGGACTGTGAAGAAGGCTGAGTGCCGAAGAATTGATGCTTTTGAACTGTGGTGTTGGAGAAGACTCTTGAGAGTCCCTTGGACTGCAAGGAGATCCAACCAGTCCATTCTGAAGGAGATCAGCCCTGGGATTTCTTTGGAAGGAATGATGCTAAAGCTGAAACTCCAGTACTTCGGCCACCTCATGCAAAGAGCTGACTCATTGGAAAAGACTCTGATGCTGGCAGGGATTGGGGACAGGAGGAGAAGGGGACGACAGAGGATGAGATGGCTGGATGGCATCACTGATTCGATGGACATGAGTCTGAGTGAACTCTGGGAGTTGGTGATGGACAGGGAGGCCTGGCGTGCTGCGATTCATGGGGTCACAGAGTCGGACACGACTGAGCGACTGAACTGAACTGAAGAGAAAATTAGCATGATGGAGATGGCTGTATTTTTCCTGATGCCAAATATGTGTGTTTTCCCCAACACCAACTGGGTGGCAAACAATTCAGTTATGACACTAACTTCCCAGAGTGAGTACAAATCCCACAGTCAAGGGGTCAGGCCTCAGCCAACAAGACTGTCCTCAACTTCAGATGCCAGCTGCAAAAGGATGTCCAAATTATCCACATTTCTGCCTGTAGACTACAAATTCAGGGGTTCATATGACTGTCCCCCTAGGTTCAATAATTCATTAGAATAGCTCACTGAACTCAGGAAAACACTTTATCTACACTTACCAATTTACTGTAAAGGTATGGAGGGAGGGCAAAATACAAAACCTCCATGCCTTCTCCAAGCTCACTACCTTCCCAGCACATCCATGTGTTTACTGACTCAGAAGATCTGTATATATTTTGGTTTAGGGGTTTCTATGGAAGTTTCATTAGGTAGGCATGGCTGAATGTTTCATTAGGTAGCTCATTGGCCGTTGATGACTGAACTCAATCTCCAGCCCCTCTTCCTCCCCAGCGGGCCTGAAATTTCCAATGCTCTAACCACATGGTTGGAGAAGGCAATGGCACCCCACTCTAGTACTCTTGCCTGGAAAATCCCATGGACGGAGAACCCTGGTGGGTTGCGGTCCATGGGGTCGCTAAGAGTCAGACATGACTGAGTGACTTCATTTTCACTTTTCTCTTTCATGCAATAGAGAAGGAAATGGCAACCCACTCCAGTGTTCTTGCCTGGAGAATCCCAAGGACAGTGGAGCCTGGTGGGCTGCCGTCTATGAGGTCGCACAGAGTCGGACATGACTGAAGCGACTTAGCAGCAGCAGCAACCACATGGTTGGTTACTCTGGCACACCAGCCCTCTTCCTGAAGCTATCTGGGGTTCCTGAAACCCATAAGCCATCTTATTAGCATACAAAAGAGTAAATTCCAAAGATTTCAGGCACTTTATGTCAGGAACTGAGCCAAAGTATTTTTTATTCTACCACAAAGACTGAATTAGTGATATCAAAAAATAAAGTCATCAAAGAGAATTAGAATAAGGGAAAGATCTTTGAATCTCAACAAGAACACTGTGGCAGAGGAAAGGCAGCTGTTCACTAAATCTGTTTCCCTTTTCGCCTAGGCACACATCTAGGTTTTATTTGCCAAACTCCCCTTACAGTTAACTGTGATTAAAAGACTGATTTCCGATGAATGGAAGAGAAGTGATGTATACAGCCTTCGGGGCTTCTCCAGTGGCTCAGTGGTAAAAAATCCTCCTGAATGTGAGAGATGCATGTTTGATCCCTGGGTCAGGAAGATCCCCTGAAGGAGGGCACAGTAACTCACTCCAGTCTTCTTGCCTGTAGAATCCCATGGACAGAGGAGCCCGGCAGGCTACAGTCCACAGGGTCACAGAAAGTTGAACACAACTGAAGCGACTGAGCACACACGCATACAGCCTCCCAGACCTTCCCCATAAAATCCACCTTTACTATCCTCCATGTTTTCTCTTATTACTCTGCCAAGTGAATGGTAATGCTCAAGATGAAACTTTGAAGATACCAAACCACACTCTTGTCTACCCTACTGCCAATCAAGTCTGTGATCATGCAAGTAAGAAGAAAAAAAGATCATCTCATTTTAGCCCCTAAGGCTTCAAGGTTTACCTATTATAACATCAATATATAATGAATTCAGAAAATACTAACAAACTACAACTTTGCAATTTTAGAATGGAGAGGGCGTAACTATACTTTAGAATACACCCCTGAGATGTGGGTGAGATAGGTATAAGAGATGAGAGTGGATAGCAAGAAATCAGAACATTAACAGTCTTATAGGAAAAGTAATATGATCACAAAGGTAAATTAACTTTGTTTAAGGTTTTTAAGTTCAGATGCCATATTCCTTCCATAGTACCACACTAGGTTCTTACAGAAATGGAGACGGCAAATGAAGAAGAATCATTTGAAACATTTCATAATAAAGAAAAAATATGATAATAGCTAAAGAGATAGGGTCAGGAAAAGGCTTTTTTAAGTTAATACTTGGGATCAATGAAAAATGAAGACCAGAATGAGGAACTGAAGTTAAAAAGTACAGAACAAGCCATAGTGGTGATATGACAGACAATTACATAAGAGATGAACAGCAGTATTCTGTGTGGTAATGGAGCCAGGCTGTTTGCAAACAACATAAATCTGTAATAGGTTAGGCTTGTGTACTGTAGTTCTACAGCTTCCCCAGAAAGTTCTCTATGGCATCAAAGCTTTAGGTATAACAGAGCCCCAGCATGGCAATAAAACCTTTCCTGAAGTGGTTCTGAGAGCAGACCAAGGAGAGTGGGTAGATTAAAGATTCTCTAGCACAACAGAGACTACTAATCCTCAGTGTTAGTCACTAAGTCATGTCCAACTCTTTGCAACCCCATGGACTATAGACCACCAGGCTCCTCTGTCCGTGGGATTTCCCGGACAAGCATACTGCACCAGCTTGCCATTTCCTTTTCCACTGGATCTTCCTGGACCCAAGGATCAAATTTATGCTTCCTGCATTGCAGGCAGATTCTTTACCGAATGAGCTACCATAGGTATCTTCTATAATTATATATTTTAATTTTTAGCTGTCTTTTTGTATTTGTCAAATCTCTGGGAAAGTATTCTGCTTTCTTTACTCTAAATAATTACTTATATATCTAATTTTTTTATACTCACATGCAGGACCTACATTTTCACCTATTCAATTTAATCCTCTTATATGAAGGACCTGTAATTCCAACCTTTTAAAATATTTGTGAAACCTGATTCTGTCATCCAATATGTTCATTACCTCTCTCATTCTCCTTTCACACATATTCCTCTACAAAGAGGGGAAAAATTCTCTTTCATCCTTTCTACACTCAGTCCCCTGACCAAACAGTACTTATATCTAGGTCAGATGGACAGCCACAAGCCCATTTGCAGTATTCAGTGCATTCTAAACAGCTTAAAGAATTAAAATATTACATGACGCTTATACTTACTTCTCTGCCTTCAAATAGCATCCCATACTAAGACTACTTCTCCTAAGTTACAACTACAGAATGTTGAATACAAAGTATTTTTCATCTCTTCTCCCCAATCTATACTTAAAACTACAGAAAACTGGATTCATGCTGGTAGTCAAATTACTAGTTTATAACTTAAACAAATGGACTAATATCTTAAGAATCTCAAGTTTAGAAATTCTAACAAAACATTTAATCCTCTTTTATCCAAGCCACAACATTTTGTAATCACAGTACTTTAGTCTTCTAAAAAACAAATTAGAAAGATTTACAAATGCCTCAGTTTAGGCATTCCCTAGTGAAGACTGTGACACACTTTTTGAATGTGAATATAAAAAAAATTCACTTCTGAGACAGGGCATCTTTAAAAAGAGCTGGTGCCTAAAACAATACTATTTGTTGATGCCCAAAATGAAGCCAATACAAACATTGCTTCCCATAATCAGAAATAGATTGTTAGCCATAGAATGCCTCTGCAAAACAATTCTTAAATTTTCTTTGAAATAGTCACTAAAAATTGACTGAAACTTTATTTATATGACTGTCTGTGGTTTCCATGTATGCCTAAAAGGTACGAGTAAAAGATAAAAATACCCTAGAATTGGAAAAGCAGTCATTATGTTTGGTTTAGCTTATTTTCATATTTTTATTTTTAAAAAACCATCCAAATTAAAGTTCAGCACATCTCAATAGAAGAAAAGAAAGAGAAGGCAAGTTTTTTACACAAAAGCTTTAGAAAGACTAAATTCAACATCCTCTGAATTAAATTTGGGATCTGACTTATTAGTGAATGAATGTCTAAAATCCTTTCCCACAGTCATAAAGTTTAGTCTTCAGGCTGAACACAATTGCCTTTCAATTAGAATTTGAATACATGAAATACCTGCTGTGTGGGCAGGAAAGATGACAACAGAAAATAATTTCGATATAATACTATGTTCTGAACCCAGGCTTATCCTCTAATAAAATAAATAAATGAAACTGGCTTCTAATAACACAGCATTGTTTTAGCACAGCATTCTTTTAAGATTTCTGAACCTCAGGTCTACCAAATTATAGAATCCTGTTTTCAGATCCTGCATTTAAATGTTAACCATAGCTTAAAGTATCACTCTCAGAATATTCTCAGATTTTGACTGAGACTGAGAGTTAAAAGACCTGGGTGTGAATCCTAGTTCTGCTGCATCTCATCTGTTAGACCTTAGCAAAACTGTTTAAACTTCCTAATCCTCAATATACCTACCTTTAGATATATTAATACTATCTCTAATCATCTAATTTGTCAATTCATCATATTCTATCAATTGTATACAACTGTTAGATATTAACATTAACATTACATGCTAAAAAGTTGCTCCATTACCACCACCTTGGAGGAGCTAAGATTTTTTTTTTTTTTAATGTAGATCATCAGAAAAGGGTCACTACAACCCTGGAATCAACAAACCACTTAAGAGACTGAACCAGATCATCTTTAATTACACTAAAATTTTATTAGGTCTATTTCTGGTCTTAAAGCTGCAGGACTTGCTCTAGATTACACAGCTTATCACAGTTTTCAAGTTATTGCTGTTAATACGCAGAACAGCTTCACATTTCTAACATATAAGGTATAGTGTGTTTGTGTGCTCAGTCACTAAGTTGTGTCCAACTTTTTGTGACACCCATGGACAGCTGTAAATAGTAAGACAACAAAAATGTAACAGTTAACGATTTTGTATGTTTTTAAATGGATTTGATAGATAATATAAACAAATTTATTCTGTACCTGACAAAGCACCACAGACATTAGGAAATAGGAATTGCTATCAATTATGAAAAAATTTAAAGGAAAGAGAAAGTTCCCAATGTAATGCAGCAAGATAAATAATCTTTAAATATTAATCTAGCCCCAAACATTCTGAAATGCTTCACAAAAAATCACCCAACATATTCATCTAGGAAAATCTTAGGTGAGGAAAAGTTATGCTACTTCTGAACACCTCAGTTTCACCAATCCAGTAAAACTACTTGTTACTGGAGAGACCCTGACAGCACCCAAACACAGGACTGTCTTTCCCACAGAGAAAAAATATCCATTTAGTTAGTAGTAAAGTCAACACCGGAGAAGGCAATGGCACCCCACTCCAGTACTCTTGCCTGGAAAATCCCATGGACGGAGGAGCCTGGAAGGCTGCAGTCCATGGGGTCGCTGAGGGTTGGACACGACTGAGCGACTTCACTTTCACTTTTCACTTTCATGCACTGGAGAAGGAAATGGCAACCCACTCTGGTATTCTTGCCTGGAGAATCCCAGGGATGGGGGAGCCTTGATGGGCTGCCATCTACGGGGTCACACAGAGTCGGACATGACTGAAGTGACTTAGCAGCAGCAAAGTCAACACATTAGATCTGATAGACAGAGTGCCTGAAGAACTATGGATGGAAGTTCATGACATTATAGAGGAGGTTGGGATCAAGATCATCCCCAAGAAAAAGAAATGCAAAAACGCAAAATGGTTGGCACAAATAGCTGTGAAAAGAAGAGACACCAAAGGCAAAGGAGAAAAGGAAAGGTATACCCATTTAAATGCAGGAGTTCCGAAGAATAGCAAGGAGAGATAAGAAAGCCTTCCTCGGTAATCAGTGCAAAGAAATAGAGGAAAACAAAAGAATGGGAAAGACTAGAGATCTCTTCAAGAAAATTAGAGATACCAAGGGAACATTTCATGCAAAGATGGGCACAATAAAAGACAGAAATGGTATGGACCAAGCTTGCTACTTGGAAGAAAAGTTATGACCAACCTAGACAGCATGTTAAAAAGCAGAGACATTACTTTGCCAACAAAGATCCGTCTAGTCAAAGCTATGGTTTTTCCAGTAGTCATGTATGGATGTGAGAGCTGGACTATAAAGAAAGCTGAGTGCTGAAGAACTGATGCTTCTGAACTGTGGTGTTGGAGAAGACTCTTGAGTGTCCCTTGGACTGCAAGGAGATCCAACCAGTCCATCCTAAAGGAAATCAGTCCTGAATATTCATTAGAAGGACTGATGCTAAAGCTGAAACTCCAATACTTTGACCACTTGATGCAAAGAACTGACACATTTGAAAAGACCCTGATGCTGGGAAAGATTGAAGGCAGGAGAAGAAGGGGATAACAGAGGATGAGATGTTTGGATGGCATCACTGACTCAATGGACTTGAGTTTGAGTAGACTCCGGGAGTTGGTGATGGACAGGGAGACCTGGCCTGCTGCAGTCCATGGGGTAGCAAAGAGTCAGACACGACTGAGTGAGTGAACTCAACTGAACTGAAAATCAACACATGTCTCTCCATTACTACTAGTGAGACATGAGAGGCACCACAGTATCTATGCCTTAACTTTTGAAATACAGAAAGTATTCCTTCTCAGTCATAGCTAAATAAACTACAGTCAAATCATGATCTCTCTCTAACCCAATAACGTCTGTTGTCCTTAAAATTTATGAAGGTGGTTCACTGTTCATACTGTCAAACTGATGTAATTGATATCCATCCGCACATTTATGTGAGGGGAGGTAGGAACACACAAAAGTTTTAAAAGACCTCGAGTACCAAAATGCTCCCCTTTCAATCATTACTAAAAAGGACAGTGAAACGGTTTTAAAGCTTTAATAGTACAAATGCCAGTTATCCACACTGTAAGACCAATTACTAGTATTTGCCAAGATATGGAAGAGAAGAAAAAGGAATATAAGGAGGGTCCTTAAAAACCTACTTTTCTCCTCATGTGGTAACGTTTACCTTACCCAGAATACTTCATCTCTGACACTCCTAGTCACCCAATGTGTGGGATTTTTTCCTCAAAACAAGCAATTATGCACAACATCTGCTGGGTGTCCTACAATTTAACTGACTGATTAAGGTTAAGGGCTCAGTCCCATGAGACCAACACACCTCCTCCACCTGAGATGCCAACTGCAAGCAGGTCCCCAGGTTACCTACAACTTCTGTATGACTGACTTGGCTACAAATCGGAGGTTCCCATGACTTCAACCTCTTTGGATTCAATTAATTTGCTCAAGTGGCTCACTTAAAAAACATTTTACTTACAATCAGTTTATTAAAGGATATGATAAGGAATACAGATGAACAGCAGATGAAGAGATATACAGAGGAAGCCTGGGAAGGTCCGAAGCACAGGAGCTTCTCTCTCTGTGCAGCTGGGGTGCATCACCCTCCCAGTAGGTGGATGTTTGAACAACCTGGAAGTTCTCCGAATCCCATACTTTGGGGATTTTTATGGTGGCTTCTTCATGTAGGCATGATCAATCATTAACTAAACTGTTAGCCCTTCTCCCTTTTCAAGAGAATAGCAGATAAATGCTGAAAGTTCCAAGCTTCTAATCATGGCTTGGTCCTTCTCCTCATCCAGGAACCATCCAGGAGTCCCCCAAGAGTCACCTCATCAGAACAAAACACTCCTACCACCCAGGAAGTTACAAAGGTTTCAGGAGCCCTGTGGCAGGAACCAGGATCAAAGATCAAATATTAGAACAAAAGATGTCTCCAGTATATTTTGACTTAGGAATTACAAGGGTTTCAGAAGCTCTGTGCCAGGAACTAGCGGCAGAGACCACTTTGTTGTTCAGTTGCTCAGTCATGTCCAATTCTTTGCAACCTCATGGACAGCAGTACACCAGGCTTCCTTGTCCTTCACTATCTCTTGGAGTTTGCTCAAACTCACATCCATTGAGTCAGTGATGCCATCCAACCATCTCATCTGCTGTCATCCCCTTTTCCTCATGCACTCAATCTTTCCCAGCATCAGGGTCTTTTCCAATGTATTGCCTCACAGATTCTCATACTCTTCCCCCCTTTTCAATGCCTAAACTCAAGTTTTACCCTCTCTGTGGATCTACAGAACTCACAGCCTTCTTTACACAATTGGGTTTAACAATCAAAATTAAGCATTTAGCAATGTATTTTTTATCCTCAGGGAGGCAGAAATGGACAGTCATTTGCTAAGATAAGAAAAATCATAGTTTTCAACATCAGTTTTATTACTAATAAATATTTATGATATAGGCTAACAAAAGACTGAACAGTTCTTCCTCTGAGGTAGGAGCTGCAGTATGTCAAACACAGAGCACCAATGACAACAATAATAACAAGCTACCTTATTCACTGAGAACTTTATGGAAGACACGGTTCTAAGCATTTTAATTGTATTTTTCTTATTTTATTTTTACATAACCCTAGGAGATTAGTATTATCAGTGTCCTCATTTTATAGATGAAGACTCTTGTCGCTCAAGAAATTAAGTAACTTGCCAGATATCACACCATTCAGCTGGGATTTTCAACCCAAGCACTCTTCTCATTGTCATATTATACCAAATGTAGACTCAAAACAATTGCTTTGATGAATACTGCTCGTGTGTGTGTGTAAATATACATACAATATAGATGAACACACACACATATATACAAACACATATACACACACTCTCTAAACTTTATAGTCATATTGCAAAAATACTTTAGTGATCATCTTTGCAGTCTCTGATTTTATCACCACAGATCCACCACCAGAGAGAATGTGTTAGTCATATAAATTATGCTCAACCATAAATTGCTTTAAAATGGTTGACAAAAGTAAGGCAGTTAATTGCACTATTACAAAACAAAATACAAATCCTGTAACTAGAAAGAAAGAATTCAGATTTTTACTTCAAGACCAAATTCAAACCATGATTGATCACTATTAAACCAACCTTTGGTTTTGTTTATCTACGTTTTTATTTAGTTTTCACTAAAACAACGACCTTGAAATTTTCAGGAAAAAAAAATACAATAAATATTTGATTAGTGACACACACTATCACTGAAGATACTAGACTAAGAGTTTGATTATAAGAATCAGAGGAATTTTTCAGCTTCCAGGTACATAAAGATTATCTATTTCATCTTTAATATTAAAGAGAAATTTAAATGGGAAGAACAGGTATTCCAGAACCAATGTAAGTCAAAGGTTTCTGTGTTGGGGAGATTATTTTTAATAATGTGTTACAATTAAATCACCAAATAATTTAAAAGTAACTGCAACATAAATATAACCATAAATAAAACAAGAAAAGTATCATTTTAAAAGTACAGTAATACAACATCAGCTTACCAATTCAATTCCCTGTGGAAAAGGTGTATCATCCCAGTCCTTCTGTGGAAATCTCTGGATTATTTTCCCCAGACCTGCTCCTGACCCTATTAATAAAATCAAAGTGCATTAAGTTACAGGTACTTAAAAATCTGAATACTCATTTTATTAATACTTATTTCTAAATGAATACTTGTTGAATAAATTTATATACTGATTAAATATGTTCATGTTTTAAAGGGTATAAAACTATCTTCTAAACACAATACTGAAATGATAGGTAATTCCCATCCTACAGACTCTCAGAAGAATGACACAGAAATACTAGGAAAAACAGGCATATGAAATCAAGTCTCCACATCATGGGAGTAACTACCCTTTATTTCCAATAAGGAAAGCCATCTTCTGCTCAGTATCTCAAGTTGAACTTTAAAACCTTTACCATGAAGACAAAGTAATCTTAAATGACAAATGAAATGGCACTATTAGCACTAAGCTTCAGTTATGGGCTATAAGCACTGTGCAAGGTTAAAGAAAGATTTTTCAGAGTGGCCTGGAAATTAGACAATCACCTAAACAGGGTTTCTCCACATCAGCACCACTGACATTCTGGGCCAGATAATACCTTGTTGGGTTTGAAGGCAGTGGGAGGGGAGCTATCCTGTGCATTATAGTACACTATAGTATGTTTAGTAACATCCTTAGCTTTAACCCACTAACAGTTATTAACACCGCATCTATACCACTAAGTTGTTACAACCAAAAATGTCTCCAAATCACTGCCAAATGTGCTCGGGGTTGGGGACGGGGGCAAAAATGCCCCTGGTTGAAAACCACTCATCTATATCATTCAGTTCAGTTCAGTTGCTCAGTCGTGTCCGACTCTTTGCAACCTTAGGACACTAGAACGCCAGGCTTCCCTGTCCATCACCAACTCCTGGAGCTTGCTCAAACTCATGTCCATCGAGTCAGTGATGCCATCCAACCATCTCATCCTCTGTCGTCCCCTTCTCCTCCCACCTTCAATCTTTCCCAGCATCAGGGTCTTTACAAATGAGTCAGTTCTTTGCATCAGGTGGCCAAAGGACTGGAGTTTCAGCTTCAGCATTGGTCCTTCTAATGAATATTCAGGACTGATTTCCTTTAGAATGGACTGGTTGGATCTCCTTGTAGTCCAAGGGACACTCAAGAGTCTTCTCCAAAACCATAGTTCAAAAGCATCAATTCTTCGACGCTCAGCTTTCTTCATCATCCAACTCTCACATCCATACATGACCACTGGAAAAACCATAGCCTTGACTAAACAGAACTTTGTTGGAAAAGTAATATCTCTGTTTTTTAATATGCTGTCTAGGTTAATCATAACTTTTCTTCCAAGGAGTAAGCATCTTTTAATTTCATGGCTGCAATCACCATCTGCAGTGATTTTGAAGCCCCAAAAAATAAAGTCTGTCACTGTTTCCCCATCTATTTGCCATGAAGTGATGGGACCAGATGCCATGATCTTAGTTTTCTGAATGTTGAGCTTTAAGCCAACTTTTTCACTCTCCTCTTTCATCAAGAGGCTCTTTAGTTCTTCATTTTCTGCCATAAGGATGGTATCTTCTGTGTATCTGAGGTTATTAATATAACTTCAGGTTAATGCTGAGGTTATTCTCCCAGCAATCTTGATTCCAACTTGTTTTTCATCCAGCCCAGCATTTTGCATACTATACTCTGCATGTAAGTTAAATAAACAGGGTGAAAATATACAACCTCGACGTATTCCTTTCCCTATTTGGAACCAGTCTGTTGTTCCATGTCCAGTTCTAACTGTTGCTTCCTGACCTACATACAGATTTCTCAGGAGGCAGGTCAGGTGCTCTGGTATTCCCATCTCTTGAAGAATTTTCCACAGTTTGTTGTGATCTGCACAGTCAAAGGCTTTGGTGTAGTCAATAAAGCAGAAGTAGATGTTTTTCTGTAACTCTCTTGCTTTTTCAATGATCCAACGGATGTTGGCAATTTGATCTCTGGTTTCTCCACCTTTTCTCAATCCAGCTTGAACATCTGGAAGTTCACAGTTCACATACTGTTGAAGCCTGGCTTGGAGAATTTTGAGCAGTACTTTGCTAGCATGTGAGATGGGTGCAATTGTGTGGTAATTTGCACATTCTTCGGCGCTTTCTTTGAGATTGGAATGAAAACTGGCCTTTTCTAGTCCTATGGCCACTGCTGAGTTCTCAAATTTGCTGCCATAATGAGTGCAGCACTTTCACAGCATCATCTTTTGTGATTTGAAATAGCTCAACTGGAATTCCATCACCTCCACTAGCTTTGTTTGTAGTGATGCTTCCTAAGGTCCACTTGACTTTGCATTCCAGGATGTCTGGCTCTAGGTGAGTGATCACACCATCGTGGTTATCTGGCTCATGATGATCTTTTTTGTATAGTTCTTCTGTGTATTCTCACCATCTCTTCTTAATATCTTCTGCTTCTGTTAGGTCCATACCATTTCTGTCTTTTATTGTGCCCATCTTTGCATGAAATGTTCCCTTGGTATTACTAATTTTCTTGAAGAGATCTCTAGTCTTTCCCTTCTGTTTTTTTTCCTCTATTTCTTTGCACTGATCACTGAGGAAGGCTTTCTAATCTCTCCTTGCTATTCTTTGGAACTCTGCATTCAAATGGGTATACCTTTCCTTTTCTCCTTTGCCTCTGGCTTCTCTTATTTTCCTAGTTATTTGTAAGGCCTCCTCAGACAGCCATTTTGCCTTTTTGCATTTCTTTTTCTTGGGGATGGTTTGGATCCCTGCTTCCTGTACAATGTCATGATCCTCTGTCCATAGTTCTTCAGGCACTCTGTCATATCTAATCCCTTGATAGACAGAGTCTATATCATTTCTCTATCATTACTATTACAAAATTACCCTGTGACACTAAAGACCAGATCAACTCAAAATTGATCTTTGGGGATATAATCTGTGAGCAATTTGGGCTAGAGAGTACATGCTAGATCTAAATTGCTTTTTGCTGTACTTTTTAAAGAGCTTCCTGCACTTACATATTCTACATGTTCCCACTCACTCTGAAGTAAAAGCAACTGCATTCTGATTATCTGTGCATCTAACTTAAGGAAACCTTAACACCTGATTCAATTTTTTAAAAAGAAATCATCCACTATCATCTCTCATCTTCATCCCTGTGAACTGAACTTCCCTTTGGCTCTCACTTAGACTTCAATCACTTTATGACCAAATTCTTACCTTTAAAAGATAACTGGAAAGTTAAATTCATCTTATTGACCAACTGAGAATTGTTCTAAAATTGAGGTCACGTTTGAAAAAGGCAAAATAAAAACATTCTCAAAAATGAACAACTGCTGCAGTATAGTAACTCTTCATATACCAACCATTATAGGGAAATAAAGGATTTCAGTAAGAGTAAACTAAAAGTGATTTATTATAGACACCCAGCTTCCAAAATCCACCTCAAGTATCACCAGTTCTTACATTCATAGCAAACTTAATTCAACAAATTACTAGATACTGGAGATATACAATGAAAAAGACATGGCCCCTATCTCAAGGAATTAACAGAACAGAAAACAGTAAAAATGAACTGATAATTTCAGTACATCACAGTAAGTACAATGACAGAAGTAGCAGAGAAATCATGGAAATTTTTACAGAAATGACAGACAGCTTCTGTTCTTTCAGAACCATCTTTATATGCCCAAGTACCTAGCATAATGAATGCCTGGCACTTAGTTCATACTGAGCTAAAAGTTTATTTCAATAGATTTGTTAATACTGATGGAAACTGTTTTAAACTTATATCTCCTCTCACTTTTTAAAAAGTGATATGAATATTATATATCTCATCATATTTAATCAGGTGTTCCTATATTGCTTTCAATTCTGAAAGTCATAACTCATGTACTTCAGGCTCAGGAAATATTTTATCACATTAATTTTCACTAATCATAAAAGTAATAAATGTCAGCTGCAGAAAAAACTTTAATATATAAAAATATAAAGGAGAAATCATCTATTATCCCACACCCGAAGACAATTACTGCTAATGTTTGGATTTTACCCTAGGCTTTTCTCATATGTGTATTTTTTCCATCATAATCAAGATAATACTAAACTTAAGTTTATATATTGATTTATTATTAATGTTTTCTAACATGCCTTTGACAAATATATATATTTCCTATTTTCTCTATTATAAATAATGCTATGAAAGCACCTTTCTATACAAATTTTTATCCTCATCTCACTTTTGCCCAGAAAAAATCTTAGGTATACAACTAATGGATCAAAGAATATGAAAATTTTAAAAACTCACACAAAGTCAAAGGGCCCATCAGTAAGATATAATTTTTTACACCCTGTATATAAGAATGAGACTGTTACTTTCACTTGTTTAGTTAATGCCAATTTGAAAAGTAAAAAGCTCCTTGTAAGCAGGAACGTAACTTTCTAAAGGTCTCTAGGAGCCATATACTTAATTTATTGATTTCATAATGATATGCAGTCTTTCAATAAGAAGAAAGCTTAGTGTGAAATGCTGATGTAACATTTGTAAGCACACAGAGAAATATGATTCATGAGTGATATAACTTCCTTATATGATGCTATTTGTAAATGGAAATTAGGTTATAAAAAGGCAAAAATAAAAATGGTAACATGGTATTTCACAAAATGTGGAAGGAGCTACAGTAACTTGGTTTTGAATATCAAATATGCAAATTGGTACAGCTAACTTTTGAGAAACTTAGGAGAATACCCTATGGAAGTAAACAAACATTGTCTGATGCTTCTTTTTGGATTTTAAGACTTTAAACTGAATGTTTATTTTCCAAGTTTATAAAATTTACCTAAAACCATTCTTACAGGAAGTGCTGGTTGTATTTAAGAATGCTGACAAGATGAAATTTTATGTTAAAGAGCAAGCCATATTGCAGAAAGACTGTTTTAGACTCAAATGTCCACCTGTGGGCTGATTCTTGTGTCCAGAGGTGAAGTCAATCAGAATGGCTGTGGAAACAGCTCCGATTTGCACTATGTATTAAATGGGCATGGGTAACTGGGTAGGGAGAGAGACACTTCTCAAAAGAAAGGGGATCACTTCTTAGAAAAGACAGGTGCTAGGCTGACAAATTGTGATTGTTCAGTGCATTGCATACAGCTAAATTGAAAAAAAAAAAAAAAGAGGGGGCAGTTATTAGTCAAGGCCTTCCTGATTTTCTTTCCAGCCCCTACTCTACCACTGCATCATAAAATCAGGAAATACAATGACCAAATGTGGAGCTCATACATAAAAAGAGGGACTCTTAGCAGGATACCAACACATTTGGAAATAGCTTTCTTTAAAAAAAGAGCAAATGCTAGACAAACCGCCCCACACAAATTTAGGAAGGGTGAGGAAATACTGGCGTGATCAGGCACACTTTTCCCTCCTTTATGTGTGGTAACCCATCCACCTTCCCCTGGGTCCTGATAGGGTAATCCACTTACCCGGCCCACCACAAGGATTATCAAGTGACCTAGGATGATCCAACCATTCACCCTGCCAAAGTGACTGTTCAAGCCTTACCAAATGACTGCAGGAAAGTCACAGTATTTTTAGGGAGTGCTAAGTAGCATGCTGTATGTGTGGAACAGCTAATAGTATGAGGAAGATGTTCATTTGCAGAAGAAATGAAGTCAGTAGGGGTTAATTAACTGAAGAAATGCAATACTTTGCTCTATATGAAACAAGATGCTTGATATTTGTTGATCGTATCAACTGACAGAAATCAATCATTTTAGTATCATGTATATGTTTAAAGTATACACATACAAAATATATACTACTTGGCTTAACAGAGGCTCTGAATTTTGAGAAATGCTACTCTAATGCATACTTTTTAAAATCTTCTCTATGTTTGTCTACACAACCAGATCGGTGGTTATCTATATTAGAGTTGCTTTCTGAAGTCCATCTGCCCATATCACATTCTATCAAAAATGGCACCAGTTCAATGAAGGGCAGCAGTCATGTTCAGAAGCACACAATCCTCTCTCTCTTACCAACCAGAGAGAAATTATGAAATCATTAATCTGACTAGTACATTTACTTCTACCTATATATTTCACCTCACTAGAATGGAAACAGTGATTTTGACCTGCTATGTTTACTGATGTATCCCAGGCATTTAGAACAATAATTAGTATATATTAGATATTTAATAAAATACTTGTTGAGTCAATGAATGGGACTATTAGGTGGGCAAGGGCAAGCAACTGGCAAGCAACTTATGACCAGAGTGACCTATAAAAGGTACCTTAGACAAACCTGGCTCCTCTGCCGGGAAATTCCGAATAGAAGAAATGAGAGACTAAAGCAGCTAAAAAGATGTATCAAGACTTGTGAGTCAGGCAACCCAGGGGGTCATGTGTAAAGCCAGTTACAGAAGAGCAGAAACCCAGGCCAAGACTTGCCAGTACAGTTGCCAGTACAGGACAGGTTGGCAGTACAGACACAGGAGGCAGCAGAAATGATGCGAGAGAAAGGCTGGGTAGCTGTCTAACTTCTACCTCCAGTAAACCAGTAGCACTGGAGCATCTGCCATCAAACTTCAGAAGTAACAATATTCCTCCCTCTGAGACTAGACTAGATCTATGATTCCTTGTCACAAAACAGGCCAAACAATAATACACTGTAAAAGGCATCTATGATAGATCAAGCCCTTTCAAACTGGTAAAGGGTCTGGAAAATTTTACATAAAACAAGATTTAGTCAGAAAAGTGTTTTTAAAAGTGCTTAAAAAGAAGCACATATGAGAACTTTCTCCAAATGTGTAAAGAGCTATTATATGGAAGAAGATAGAGTGGAACAAACTAGAGCCAAAAGCTATAATTCAGAGGAGATATTATTGAATCAATATAAATGAAGAACCTTGTGAGAATGAGAACTATCAAAAATGACAGTGTGAACTGCCACAGAAACTACAAGGACTTTCTTGGTGGCTCAGTGGTAAAGAACCCGCCTGTCAATGCAGAAGATGCAGGCTCAATCAGGAAGATCCCCTAGAGAAGGTAATCCCTACCCACTCCAGTAACATTCCCTGGGAAATCCCATGGAGAGAGGAGCCTGGTGGGCTACAGTCCATGGGGTCACAAAATAGTCAGACATGACTGAGCAACTAAGTAACAACAACAAACGGTGTATCCCCCCAAAAAAATCTTAAAAGCAGACATTCTTCCATGGTTTAAAAAGCAATGTATTAAGTCTGTTCTCTATACCTGTGAGTTTGTTTCTATTTCACTTATGAGGCAGGATGGGAATAGGGGGTTGAAAGGTAAGAACTACGATGTATAAAATGGACAGACCACAGGATGCGCTATACAGCACAGGAAAATAGTCACTGCTTTGTAGTGATTTTAAATGGAGAGTAACCTATAAAAAATGCTGAGTCAGGGACAGTGCTCTGTATCTGAAATTAAAATGATGCAAATCAACTATACTTCAATTTCTAAAATGCAATTCGAGTTTTCTAAAAGTGCATGCTGCATATACATAGTAACCTCTTTTCACAATGACTTTGTTTTTCATATGATTTTTATACTCAGCAAACTTTATACTCAGTCTACATTTAATACTGCAGACATTCATGCATAATTATGGAAATTAAAGTATGGACTTTCTCACTAACATGTTTCAAATATATAAATCAAATAACGGACTAAATTTATTAATATGTGCATGCAAAAGCAGAAGTCTCTCACTCTATTAATACAGAAGGGTATTTGTCCTTCTCTGGCATATTTCAGCTAGAGTAATGCTGCAGGGAAACAGGGAGATGTTAGTAAGAGTACAAACTTTCGACTATAAGATGAATAAGTTCTGAGGATCTAATGTAAAACATGGTGACAACACTATAACTGACAACACTGTATTGCAAAATTGAAATTTGCTAACAGTAGAACTTGTACTCACCTAAAAAAAAGACAAATATGTGAGATGATGGATGAATTAATTAACTAGGTGGGGGAATCCTTTCACAATGCATATGTATATCAAATCACCATGATGTATTCTTTAAATATCTTAAATTTTGCTTGTTAATTTTACCTCAATAAATAGTTGGGGAAAATTAGTGAAAAGCCAAAAAGAAAATTAAATGAATGGTACTAACAGAAACCTTTAAATAGTAATTATTATACAAATGAAACAGTAGCCTTTATCATTGACCTTTGAAATAATTTTACAAGTAAATGAGTGGATAGTGCAGAACAATACATCAGCTAAAATGTCTTCTTACTTTCATCACAGATTGCCCATCCCTCGGTTCCTAACTGATCCTCATCTCTCCCAAGGAGGACAAGAACAGTCTGCACATAGATTTGTCTTTAGACACAAAGAAGACAAATTCTGATAAAGGAAGATGGCAGACACAGTGTATCTAACCTCTGATTAGTACAGTGGAAAAACCTGGGCTTGGAGGCTAGTCAGACTTAAGTTCAAATTCAGGCTCCACTATTTCACTTACTCTCTAGAAATCTGTTTTCTCAACCTTAAAATATGGTTAATATAATCCCCATCATAAAAAGCTGCCATTAAGAATGAGATCACACACGTAGCAGCAAAGAATCTGCCACAAAAGACAGGCTTGAGACAAGAAAAGTTAGATCAAGTTAAGACTCACTCTTTTACTTAAAGAATATACTTTAAAGGAGTTCCCACTGTTCATATTATCTCAGGGCTTCCCAGATGGCCCAAGGGGTAAAGAATACGCCTGCCAATGCAGGAGACACAGGCAGGAGACATGGGTTCAATTCCTGGGTTGGCAAGTTCCCCTCAGGAGGAAATGGCAACCCACTCCAGTATTCTTGACTTGAAAATCCTATGAACAGAGAGCCTGGCAGGCTACAGTCCATGGCGTCATAAGAGCCGGACACAACTTAGCAACTGAGCCACAAACACATCCAAAGAGTATTGAGAAATCAATGGCAACCTAAAGGCAGCCTTTAGCTGACATTTGTTTTACTCTGTCCCAATCAACACTTACATTAATTACATAGTTGAAAACATAAGACATCCTCTTCAAATCTGTAAAAAGAAAAAAATCTGAAGAAGATGGAGGTAGCAGAAACCTAGCTCACCAATTTTGCTGAATTCCCATATAAAAGCATCAAAACAGCACAACTGAACTGGCATAAAAACCAATGTAACAGGGACTTCCCCGGTGGTCCAGTGCTTAAGAATCTGCTTTCCAATGCAGGGCACACAGGTTTGATCCCTGGTCGGGGAACTGAAATCAAACATGCCACAGTGCAGCTAAGCCCACACACCTCAACTACGGAGCCTATGAGCTCTAAAGCCTGTGCTCCACAACAAAAGAAGGACACACCCCACTACTAGAAAAGCCCCTGTAAGCAGCAATGATCACACCAAAATGAAGACCCTGGGCAGCAAAAAAATAAATAAATAAAAGACCTATGTAACAGGATAGAGAATCCAGAAATAAACCCTCATGTATATGGTCAAATGATCTTTAAGAAAAGTGCCAAGGTTACACAATGGGGAAGGACAGTTTCTTCAACAAAATGTGCTGGGAAAACTATTTATCTGCATGTGAAAGAATACGAATGGATCCATGCCTTACACCACATACAAAAATTAACTCAAAATGGATTAAAGGCCTAAACCATACCTGAACTACAAAATTCCTAGAAGAAAACAAAAGGGAAAAGGTTGATGTTATTGGATTTGGTAATAATTTCTTACATATAACATAAAAATACAGGCAATAAAAAGTAAAAACAGCAAAATGGGACTACATCAAACAAAGATTCATGCACAGCAAAGGAAATTAAAACACAATAAAATGCAACCTACAAAATGGGAGAAAGTATTTGCAAGCCAGATATCTGATAAGGAGTTAATATCTACAATATATAAAGAGCTCCAACAACTCAACAACAATGTCCAATTTAAATATAGGCAAAGAACTTATATAGACATTTCTGCAAAGAAGACATATAAACAGCCAACAAGCATATGATAAGATGATCAATATCACTAAGCATTAGGGAAACTCAATTAAAACCACACAGATTAGGATGGCTACTATCATAACCCAGAAAACAACACACGTTAGAGAGGACACAGAGAAACTGGGACTATTGCGAACTGTTGTCTACAATGTAAAATGGTACAGCCCCTATAGAAAACAGTATGGAGGTTCCTCAAAAAACTAAAAAAGGAACTATCATATAATCCAAAAATCCCATTTCTGGGTATATATTAAAAAAACCTGAAAACAGAATCTCAAAGAGACATTTGCACATTCGTGTCCACTGAAGCATTATTCACAACAGCCAAAAGGTGAAAGCAACTAAAACATCTATTAACAGAGATATCTCTGGTGGTCAGCGGCTAAGACTCTGTGATTCCAACGCATGGGGTACAGGTTCTATCCCTAGTCAGGAACAAGATCCCACATGCCACAACAAAAGATCTCACATGCCACAACTGAGACCTGGCACAGCCAAATAAATATTTTTTAAAAATCTACTAAAAGATGAATGAAGAAAATGGGGTACATACATACATGGAATAATATTTAGCCATAAAAAAGGAAATCCTGTCAAATGCTACAATACAAACAAACATAGAAGCAACCTAGATGTCCATTGACAGATGAATGGACAAAGAAGTTGCAGTACATATACACAATGGAATATTATTCAGTCATAAAAAGGAACACATTTGAGTCAGTTCTAATGACGTGGGTGAACCTAGAGCCTATTATACAGAGTGAAGTAAGTCAGAAAGAGAAAGATAAATATCATATTCTAATGCATATATATGGAATCTAGAAAAATGGTACTGAAGAATTTATTTGCAGGGCAGCAATGGAGAAACATAGAGAATAGACATGGGGGGAGGGGAGGAGAGAGTGAGATATATGGAGAAAGTAACATGGAAACTTACATTACCATATATAAAATAGATAGCCAA
The DNA here is from genome assembly GCF_032452875.1 of Bos javanicus. Lineage (NCBI taxonomy): Eukaryota > Metazoa > Chordata > Mammalia > Artiodactyla > Bovidae > Bos > Bos javanicus. Next base: position 42,564,578 of record NC_083882.1, on the reverse strand, counting down.
AAGAAATTCTCTGTATGTCTCAGGAAATTCAAACAGGGTCTCTGTATCAACCTAGAGGGGTAGGATGAGGAGGGAGATGGAAAGGAGGTTCAAAAGGAACGGGGTATATGGATACCTATGGCTGATTCATGTTGAGGTTTAACAGAAAACAACAAAATTCTGTAAAACAATTATCCTTCAGTTAAAAAATAAATTAATTCAGTTCAGTTCAGTTGCTCAGTCGTGTCTGACTCTTTGTGACCCCATGGACTGCAGCAGGTCAGGCTTCCCTGTCTATCACCAACTCTCGGAGTTTACTAAAACTCATGTCCATTGAGTCGGTGATGCCATCCAACCATCTCATCCTCTGTCATCCCCTTCTCCTCCTGCCCTCAATCTTTCCCAGCATCAGAGTCTTTCCAAATCAGTCAGCTCTTCACATTAGGTGGCCAAAGTATTGGAGTTTCAGCTTCAGCATCAATCCTTCCAATGAACACCCAGGACTGATCTCCTTTAGGATGGACTGGTTGGATCTCCTTGCAGTCCAAGGGACTCTCAAGAGTCTTCTCCAACACCATGGTTCAAAAGCATCAATTCTTCGGTGCTCAGCTTTTTTTATACTCCAACTCTCATATCCATACATGACTACTGGAAAAACCGTAGCCTTGACTAGATGGCCCTTTGTTGGCAAAGTAATGTCTCTGCTTTTTAATATGCTGTCTAGGTTGGTCATAACTCTCCTGCCAAGGAGTAAGCGTCTTTTAATTTCATGGCTGCAATCACCATCTGCAGTGATTTTGGAGCCCCCAAAAATAAAGCCTGTTTCCATTGTTTCCCCATCTACTTGCCACGAAATGATGGGACCAGATGCCATGTCTGAATGTTGAGCTTTAAGCCAACTTTTTGACTCTCCTCTTTCACTTTCATCAAGAGGCTCTTTAGTTCTTCTTCATTTTCTGCCATAAGGGTGGTGTCATCTGCATATCTGAGGTTATTGATATTTCTCCTGGCAATCTTGATTCTAACTAGTGCTTCATCCAGCCTAGCGTTCTCATGATGTAATCTGCATATAAGTTAAATAAGCAGGGTGACAATATACAGCCTTGACATACTCCTTTTCCTATTTGGAACCAGTCTATTGTTCCATGTCCAGTTCTAACTGTTGCTTCCTTACCTGCATACAGATTTCTCAGGAGGCAGGTCAGGTGGTCTGGTATTCCCATCTATTGAAGAATTTTCCACAGTTTATTGTGATCCACACAAAGTCTTTGGCATAGTCAATAAAGCAGAAATAGATGCTTTTCTGGAACTCTCTTTTTTGATGATCCAATGGATGTTGGCAATTTGATCTCTGGTTCCTTTGCCTTTTCTAAATCCAGCTTGAACATCTGGAAGTTCAAGGTTCATGTATTGTTGAAGCCTGGCTTGGAGAATTTTGAGCATTACTTTACTAGCGTGTGAGATGAGTGCAATTGTGCAGTAGTTTGAGCTTTCTTTGACATTGCCTTTCTTTGGGATTGGAATGAAAACTGACCTTTTCCAGTCCTGTGGCCACTGCTGAGTTTTCCAAATTTGCTGGCATATTGAGTGCAGCACTTTCACAGCATTATCTTTTAGGATTTGAAATAGCTCAACTGGAATTCCAACACCTCCTCTAGCTTTGTTCGTAGTGATGCTTCCTAAGGCCCACTTGACTTCACATTCCAGGATGTCTGGCTCTAAGTGAATGATCACACCATCGTGACTACCTGGGTTGTGAAGATCTTTTTTGTATAGTTCTTCTGTGTATTCTGCCATCTCTTCTTAATATCTTCTGCTTCTGTTAGGCTCATACCATTTCTGTCCTTTATTGAGCCCACCTTTGCATGAAATGTTCCCTAGGTATCTCTAATTTTCTTGAAGAGACTTCTAGTCTTTTCTATTCTATTGTCTTCCTCTATTTCTTTGCACTGATCACTGAGGAAGGCTTTCCTCTCTCTCCTTGCTATTCTTTGGAACTCTGCATTCAAATGGGTATATCTTTCCTTTCTCCTTTGCTTTTCACTTCTCTTCTTTTCACAGCTATTTGTAAGGCCTCCTCAGACACCCATTTTGCTTTTTTGCATTTCTTTTTCTTGGGGATGGTCTTGATCTCTGTCTCCTGTACAATTAATAAATTAATTAAACACCCCCCCCCAAAAAAAATCTTAAGTAAGCTCATATCAAGCAGTACATCTTAGCCAACTATATTACCAAATGTCTATCACTATTACTTTGACTTAGGTGTTTTTCGTCAACACATTTTACCAGTTTATTCGACATGAGTACTCGTGAGTATATAGCACAGAAAACATATAGAAAGATGCTCATCAAAGCATTAACATAGGCTTTTCATTCAATTGTATTGCCTGACCCATATATTCTAAATTTTCTAATAGGTACACACATTTCTTTGTAATGAATGAAAAGTTTTAAAGCATATTAACCACTTTTGTACCTTCAATGGTGGAAAAAATTATATAGGTGCTATTAAATTTATAGATATAAAAAATCTATTAGATGAATGGATAAAATGGGGTATATAGAAACATGGAATATTATTTAGCCTTAAGAAAGGAAATCTTGTCAAATGCTACAACACGAATAAACTTTAAGGACACTATGCTAAGTGAAACAAGCCAAATAATGCATGATTCCTCTTCTATGATGAGGACCCCAAAACAGCTAACAAGTATTCACTAGAAAGTAGAATGGCCAATTTGAGAGTGGCAGCACATTTCTGTAGCATGGACTAAAATTACTAGAGCAGTTTAAGACCCCAGACTGGAAAAACTGCAAGGAGTAGAATCAAAACTGAGCAGAAAAGGACTTTCTACCACCTGACTGTGTATTGTCACCCTGCTTATTTAACTTATATGCAGAGTGCATCATGCGAAATGTTGGGGTGGATGAATCACAAGCTGCAAACAAGACTGTCAGGAGAAATATCAACAACCTTGGACACGCAGATGATATCATTCTAACAGCAGAAAGGGAAGAGGACCTAAAGAGCCTCTTGATGAAAGTTAAAGAGGAGAGTGAAAATGTTGGCTTAAAACTCAACATTCAAAAAACAAAGATCATGGCATGCAGTCCCATCATTTCATGGCAAACAGGAGGAGTAAAAGACAAAGCAGTTACAGATTTTATTTTCTTGGGCTCCAAAAGCACTGTGAATGGTGACTGCAGCCATAAAATTAAAAGATGCTTGAAAGGAAAGCTATGATAAGCCTAGACAGCATATTAAATAGCTATTAATTAGCAAAGACATCATTTTGCCAACAAAGGTCCATATAGTCAAAGCTATGGTTTTTGCAGTAGTCATGTACAGATGTGAGAGTTGGATCATAAAGAAGCCTGAGTGCCAAAGAACTGATGCTTTCGAACTGCAGTGCTGGAGAAGACTCTTGAGCGTCCCTTGGACAACAAGGAGATCAAACTAGTCAATCCTTCCGGAAATCAACCCTGACTATACACTGGAAGGACTACTGCTGAAGCACTAATATTTTGGCCACCTGATGAGAAGAGCCGATTCAATGGAAAAGACCCTAATGCTGGGAAAGGTTAAAAGTAAAAGGAGAAGAGGGTGGCAAAGGATGAGATGGTTAAATAGCATGGACATGGATTTGCGCAAACTCCAGGAGATAGTGAAGGGCAGGGAAGCCTGGCGTGCTGTAGTCCATGGAGCACAAACAGCCAGACACGACTGAGCAACTGAACAACAGCAGCAATTTATCTGCTGGTCACAGTGCTCCTTCCTGGAACTACATAGGATAAATTTAGTCCCATTTCTACAAGACAGTTCTTCAAATATTTGAATATAACTAACAAAAATCTTGCCCCCTGTCTCTCCTCTGTACCTCCCCTGATCTTTTCTTTTTCAAATTAGTTTCAATTTCCTCCTCAGATTCCAATGTGATTTTTAAAATTTTTTTACAGTGTTAGGAATATGGAGTAGGGATCTAGATTACCTGCATGTGCTCAGCTGCTCAGTCATGTCCCACTCTTTGTGATCCCATGGGTAGGCTGCTCTACCCATGGAATTTTCCAGGCAAGAACATTGAAGTGGGTTGCCATTTCCTAGTTCACTTCCACCATTTACTTGCTATGTGACTCTATGAAAATAGTATTATCTCTTTGTGCTTCATTTTTCCCCCCATACATAAAAGGTACTATTACCTACATTTTAAGAGCTCTTGTCAGGAAAAATATGAGTTAATATACATGTGAAGAGTTTCAACAAGCATCTGGTGCACGGTAAATACTGTATATGTGTTGATGATGATGATAACAATGATGACCATGATTATAACAAAGTAAGTGTGTGCCAGTTCGCCTGAGCAGTACTCCAGAACGGAACAAAGTACTTGAGATTACTGAGTTGGTCTAAGTGATACACTGTAGACAACTATTGCTCTAAATTACATTAGGTCCTTTGGTGACCACAAGACTTTGGAAGAAACATGTAAACCCCGTTTTAAACATGTTTTGATGCTACCCTGTACCTGCAAAAAACTGTTTCAGACTCAAGTTATACCTGTTAAATTTTTTTAGTTAGCCTAGCACAAGCATGTTTTAGATCTTATGTCTGTTACTCACTGTACATACATTATTCAATTTTTTAAGTGGGGGCATACATTTCATAGAATGTGACCATTTTAACAGCTTGATAGCTGTTGACAGAATCTTAAAAGCTATTTCGGTAAAATAAAAACTAAAATGGAAAAAGTGGAAATTACTTAATTGTAACATGCTAAAAAATTGTTCAAGGAGTTTCTCCAGAAAATATTTTCCAAAAACATTTCATCAAATTGGCATAAGTCTGATTAATATTTTTTATTTTCCCAACTCCCCTTCAAAGATCACTGCCTTGTCATAGTGAAGGGGCATGCATAACTCAATGAAGCTATAAGCCATTCCATGCGGGGCCACTCAAGACGGACTGGTCATAGCAGAGAGTTCTGACAAAACATGATCCACTGGAGGAGGGAAAGGCAAATCATCCCAGTATACTGGCTGTGAGAACCTCACGAACAGTATAAAAGGCCAAAAAGATATGACACCAAAAGATGAGTTCCCCAGGTGTGAAGGTGTCCAATATGCTACAGGCAAGAGTGGAGGAGAATTACCAATAGCCCCAAGATGAAATGGCTGGGCCAAAGCAGATACAACTGTCAGTGGTGATGAAAGTAAAATCGGATGCTGCAAAGAACAGCACTGTATAGGAACCTGGAATGTTACGTCCATGAATCAAGGAAAATTGGATGTGGTCAAGCAGGAGATGGTAAGAATAAACATCAACATCTTAGGAATCAGTGAACTAAAATGGACAGGAATGGGCAACTTCTATTCAGATGACCGTTATATCTACTACTGTAGATATAATGTGGGCAAGAATCCCAAAGAAGAAACAGAGTAGACCTCATATTCAGTGAAAGAGTCCAAAATACAGTACTTGGGTACAGCCTCAAAAATGACAGAATGATCTCTGTTTCCAAGGAAAGTCACTTAACATCACAGTAATCGGAGTCTATGCCCCTACCGCCAATGCCAAAGAAACTGAAGTTGATCAGTTCTATGAAGATCGAGAAGACCTCCTAGAACTAACACCTAAAAAAGATGGTCTATTCATCATTGGGGATTGGAATGCAAAAGTAGGAAGTCAAGAGATACCTGGAGTAACAGGCAAGTTTGGCATTGGAGAACAAAATGAAACAGGGCAAAGACTAACTGAATTCTGCCAAAAGAACTCGCTAGTTATAGCAAATACACTTTTTCAACAACACAAGAGACGACTTTACACATGGGCATCACCATCACCAAATGGTCAATACCAAATCAAACTGATTACATTCTTTGTAGCCGAAGAAGAAGAAGCAGTACAGAGTCAGCAAAAACAAGACCTCAAGTTCACTGTGGCTCAGATCATCAGCTTCTCATAGCAAAATTCAGACTTAACTAAAGAAAACCAGGAAAAACAGTAGGCCAGCCAGGTATGACTTAAATCAAATCCCGTATGAATTCACAGTAGAGGTAACAAGTAGATTCAAGGGACTAGATTTAGTTAATAGTGAAGTGAAGTGAAAGTCGCTCAGTTGTGTCCAACTCTTTGCAACACCATGGACTGTAGCCCACCAGGCTCTTCTGTCCATGTTATTTTCCAGGCAAGAATACTGAAGTGGGTTGCCATTCCCTTCTCCAGGGGATCTTCCCAACCCAAGGATCGAACCCAGGTCTCCTGCATTGCAGGCAAATTCTTTACCGTCTGTGAGGTCTGTAATATTGTACAGAAGGCAGTGAACAAAACCATCCCAAAGATAAAAAAAAAAAAAGCAAGAAGGCAAAGTGGTTATCTGAGGAGGCTTTACGAAGAGCAAAAGAATGAAAAGAAGCAAAAAGCAAGGGAGAGAGGGAAAGATATACTCAATTAAACTCAGAGTTCCAAAGAATAACTAGAAGATACAAGGCAGCCTTCTTCAACGAACAGTGCTTAATAATAGAAGAAGACAACAAAAGGGGAAAGACTAGAGATCTCCTCAGGAAAACTGCAAACATCAAGGGAGCATTCCACCCAAAGATAGGCACAATAAAGGATAAAAATGGTAGATATATAGTAGATGCTGAAGAGATTAAGAAGAGATGAAAAGAAGACATGGAAGAACTGTATAAAAGGATCTTAATGAACCGGATTACTACAATGCTGTGGTTAGTCACCCAAAGCCAGACATTCTGTAGTGCAAAGTTAAGTGGGCCTTACGAAGCATAGCTGTTAATAAAGCTAGTGGATGTGATGAAATTCCAGCAGAACTGTTCAAATCTCTAAAGGATGATGCCATCAAGATTTTGCATTCATTATGCCAGCAAATCTGGAAGACCCAGCCAGTGCCACAGGACTGGAAAACGTCAATCCTCATCCCAATTACCAAGAAGGGCAATACCAAAGAATGTGCTAACCATCAGACAATCGCACTCATTTCCTATGCTAGTAAGGTCATGCTTAAAATCTTGCATATGTTAGGCTTCAGCATTATGCAAACCAAGAACTTCCAGATGTCCAAGCTGGGTTTAGAAAAGGAATAGGAACTAGAAATGAAATTGCCAACACTTGCTGGATTACAGAAAAAGCAAGGGAATTTCAGAAAAACACCTCTGTTTCATCGACTATGATAAAGCCTTGACTGTATGGATCATTAAACTGTGGAACGCTCAGAGAGATGGGAATACCAGACCAATTTACCTGTCTCCTGAGAAACCTGTATATGGGTCCAAGAAGGAATAGTTAGAACCCTGTATGAAACAACTGACTGGTTCAAGATCGAGAAAGGAGTACAACAGGGCTGTCTGCTGTCACCCTGTTTGTTTAATCTATACATTGAGCACTTCATGAAAAATGCTGGGCTGGATGAGTTACAAGCTGGAATCAAGATATGCAGGCAAATATCAATAACCTCAGATGTGTGGATGATACCACTCTAATGGCAGAAAGCAAAGAGAACTAAAGAGCCTCTTGATGAGGGTGAAGGAGGAGAGTGAAAGAACCAGCTTAAGACAAAATATTAAAACAATTAAGATCATAGCATCCATCCGCATTACTGCACAGCAAATAGAAGGGGGAAAGGTGGAAGTAGTGACGAATTCCCTCTTTTGGGCTCCAAAATCACTGCAGATGGTGACTGCAGCCATGAAATCAGAAAACAACTGCTTCTTGGCAGGGAAGTGAGGACAAACTTAGTGTGTTGGAAAGCAGAGACATTAACCCTGTCGACAAAGGTTTGTATAGTCAAGGCTATCACAAAGCCTTGAAGACAGTCAAGGCTATCTTCCCAGTGGTCACGACGGTTGTGAGAGCTGGACCGTAAAGAAGGCAGAATTGATGCCTTCAAACTGTGGTGCTGGAGAAGACTCCTAAAAGTCACCCAGACAGCAAGGAGATCAAACAGTCAATCTTAAGGGAGATCAACGCTGAATATTCACTAGAAGGACTGAAGCTGAAGCTTCAGTACTTTGGTCATCTGATGTGCACAGACGATTGATTGGAAAAGTTCCTGATGCGAGAAAGACTGAGGGCAGAAGGAGAAGAGAGCGTCAGAGGATGAGATGGCTGGACAGCATCACCAATGCAATGAACATGAACTTGGGCAAACTACAGGAGATGGTGAGGGACAGGGAGGCATGCTGCAGTCTATGGGGTCGAAAAGAATTGGACACGATGGGGTGACTAAACAACAACAATTCTCCCAGTTGGAGTTAAAATTTCCCACAGGGAAAAAGTTTTGGTCAAAACATGCTATATACATATCACTGGCATTGGCACCAGTCCTTCTATTCTATTCTATCCCAAACAATCTCCAGCTTCAGCACTGTGCCTAGCACCTGTTCTTTTCTTCACTGAGAATATTACCCTTAGGGGAAACAAGTGAAGCAAAAGCACGACACTAGAAAAATCAGACTTATGATCTTTCAGAAACATATAGCTGACTTATACATCTTAACAGGGTAAAAAAGCTGATCAGCAGAAATTTAATTTACTTGTTCATAAGTAAAATTAAGATGAGGGTCTTATAGATCCCAAGCTCCCCATGCTTAATTGAAAAATCTGCTTTTTACCAAATTATCATTTTAAAAAATGTTTTCTTATTCATCAAAGCCTTGTGCTATAATGCCAAAATAATCAGAAGATCAAAACTCTGCAACACAAGATCTAATTGTGCCAGTAAAGACCAACTTTCAAAGGATAAGGAAAAGAAAAACTGTTCATTCACTGCAAAGAAAGCATGCAGGAAATCATTCCACAATAGGCTTTCATATTTGATCCATTTAGTATTTAATCAAAGAAGTCTGTTTTTTTTTCAACTGAAACAAGCCTTTTTGTGGTTATTCAAAAATTTAGGTAGGAATGCAATATGATTTTCCGAATTTCCAGTATAATCTCCTATTATTCAAAAGGCTTATTAAGAACACACAAACTATTTTTTTCCAGAGTTAAATTTAGCAAAAAGCCAAAGGGCTTTCACAGAAGGGAAAAAGAATGCATTTCAAAATTTAACAGAATACACACAATACAATGCATACCATTAAAAATAATAAGTCAACAATAACTATATAACCTTGTGTTTTTCTTTTTCATTTTTAATTGGGGAGAAATTGCTTTATACTGTTGTGCTGGTTTCTGCTGTACAACAATGCAAATTAGCCATAATTATACATATAATCCCTCTCCCCATCCCACTCCTCTAGGCCATCACAGAGCACCAGGCTGGGTTCCCTGTGTTATACAGCAACTTCTCACCAGCTATCTATTTTACACATGATAGTGTATATTATGTCAATGATACTTGCCCCATTCATCCCACTCTTTCCTTCCCCAACTGTGTCCACAAGTCCTTGCTCTACATCTGGATCTCCATTCCTTCCTTTCAAATAGATTAATCAATACCATTTTTTAGATTCCACATATATGTGTTAATATATGATATTTGTTTTTCTTCTTCTGATTTACTTCACTCTGGGTAACAGGCTTTAGATTCATCCACCTCACCAGAACTGATTCAAATTTGTTCTCCTTTATGGCTGAGTAATATTCCATTGTATATATGTACTGCTGCTGCTACTGCTAAGTCGCTTCAGTCATGTCCGACTCTGTGCGACCCCAGAGACGGCAGCCCACCAGGCTCCCCCGTCCCGGGATTCTCCAGGCAAGAACACTGGAGTCCGTTGCCATTTCCTTCTCCAATGCATGAAAGTGAAAAGTTAAAGTGAAATCGCTCAGTTGTATCCGACTCTTTGTGACCCCATGGACTGCAGCCTACCAGAGTCCTCCATCAATGGGATTTTCCAGGCAAGAGTACTGGAGTGGGGTGCCATGTACTACATCTTCTTTATCCATTCATCTGTAGACAGACATCTAGGTTGCTTCCATGTTGTTGTGCTCATGCTCAGCTGCTAAGACAGGACCAAGTCTTTGCAACTCCATGGGCTGTAGCCCACCAGACTCCTCTGTCCATGGGATTTCCCAGGCAAGAGCACTGGAGTGGGTTGCCATTTCCTTCTCCAGGGTTATCTTCCCAACACAGGGACTGAACCCACGACCCCTGCATTGGCAGGTGGATTCTTTACCACTGAGTCACAAGGAAAGCCCATGTCTTAGCTATTGTAAATCGTGCTGCATTGAACATTGGGGTACATGAGTCTTTCAGAATTGTGGCTTTCTCAGGGTATATGCCCAGAAGTATACTTGAAACAAAGGTTTTTCATACACTGACATCAGGCACTAGTTGACAGTAAATCTAGAGAGAAAATAAACAAATTAAGTGAGTCCTACAATTGCCCCAGCTTACTGCCTAGTGAGAGCTTCCAGCCTGCAGAACAGGAATAGGGAATCTGAAGTGAAGTTCAGCAGCTTCCCTAAGTTGAAGCAATAGAGTGAAGGGTCCAGGAAAGCTAAACAGGTTAGAGTTCACAGGGCAGAATACCAAAGAGAAGAGAGATTCATAGTAAAAGAGAAGTCCAGAGATCTGCAGAGGGTCTACCTGAGTCTTCAGCTATCTAACTACTTGAATGTGAGAAAAACCACCTGAGGCCAGAGAATAAACCACATTAAAGGAACAGAGAGAATGAGTCTCAGAGCTCACATAAGGCCTGGAATAGTATGTGTTCCCAATAGCCAAAGTGTGTGGGGGAGGGGAGGGGCACAGGGGGGACAGAAACAAACAAAAATCCTGCCATAATTCCCAGAGCTTCAAGCAGAGAATCCAGAAGAGTACTGCCTTAACAGTGTGGAAAAATCAGCCCCAGACTAAATGCTGCTGTGGGCCCACCTAACAAAACTGAAAAACAAGGGTCAAAATGATCAAGCTATTTCCAAGTGATTTAATTACATCCCAGAACAAAATTCAAGAATATTTATAGATATGTAAAAATATTCTTCACTCAACAGAGTAAAATGCACGATGTCTAATATCTAAGTCAAAAACCACCAGGCATGAAAAGAAGCAAAAAAGTATGGGTCATAATGATTAGAAAATCAACCAACTGAAACAGAGTCTAAATCGACAAAGGCGATGAAATCAGTAGATAAGGACATTCAAAGTTATTATAAGTTTGTTGCATATTTTCAGGTATGTGAACATGAAAATACACTGGATACAATGAATGAATTAGACACTACAGGAAAAAAAAGATGAAAGTCTCCAAAACGAAAGAGAGACAAACGGAAAGAAAATGAACAGAGCATCACTGAGCCGTGTAACTTCTATTGACCTAATATGCATGTAACAGGAGCTGGGGAGGAGAGAGACAAAAATATATCTGAAGTAACAAATGGCCAAATTTGATGAAATTTTATTTTTCCAAATTTGACAGAAACTGTAAACTTAATGATCAAGAAGTTCAACAAACCCCAAACACACACACAAATGTGGCAAACTATACCAAGGCACATCATAATCAAATTACTGTAAAATGATATAAAGAGAAAAATCTTAAAAAGAGCCAGAAAAAAAAGAGACATGCTATTAAGAGTAACAAAAGTAAGAGGAACGACAGCAGACTTCTCATTATAAACAATGCAAGTCAGAAGACAATGGAGTCACATCTTTAAAATACTTGGGGTGGGGGGGTGAATGTCAACTCAACATTTTAGGCCTTGCAGGCTCTGAGATTCCCCTCCCACATCAAGAGGCAGCAGACAGTCCAGCTTGGGAAATACCTTCTGCCACTTCAGACAGCACTAGTCTGGACCTGTGGGAGAACCAGATAAACCAAGATCAAAATAACATTGCAAAGACCTGAAAATTAGACTGCCACTGGAACAACAGCTCACAGAATTAGATAATGGTCTATGCACTAAACACAAGCAGAACAACTAACTGAGCAACCAAAATATCCACAATGTAATTTTAAAAATATCCACTGTACCATGAACCAGGAAAATCAAACCTGAATAAGAAAAGACAATCAACTGATGCCAACATAGACAAAGATATGACTCAGTTGTTACAACATATGACAAGGATTTTAGAGTATCTGTCACAAAAATGCATCAATAATTAATTCCAAATTCCTGTGAAACATAGGAAAAACAGAAAATATCAACAGAGAAAGAGAAGTTATAAAATGAATGAAAATTATAATAAAAAAATAAAATAACCAAAATAAAAATCTCAGCGGAAAGATTCAGTGGTAGAATAGAGATGGCATAGAACAGAATTACTAAACTTTGAGACAGTTAATAGAATTTATCCAATTCTGAAAAAGAGAAAATAAAATATAAACAGAGCCCTGGAGATCCATGTTATCATAACAAAACTGCTAATGTTCATGTAACTGGAATACTAGGGAAAGAGGAGGGAGTGTACCTAAAAGAGTATTCAGAGATAATAATGGCTGAAAGATTCTCAAATTTGGCAAAGCAGAGAAATTTAAGAAGCTGAGTGAATCTCAAATGGGATAAAGTCAAAGAAATTGATGCCAAGACACATTATTATTGATGTTCTGGAAAAAAAATTTTTTTTAAATCTTGAAAGAAGCAACAGAGAAGCAATATATTGCCACAGGATAACACCAATTCAAACGACAGCTAACTTCTCATCAGAAACCACAGAGACCAAAAGGAAGGGCACAACATTTTTCAAACGCTGAAAGAAAGAAATATCAACTATGAATTCTATTTCCAGCAAAACTATCCTTCAGGAACAAAGGGGAAATCCAGACATTCTCAGATGCAGAAAAACTAAAAGAAACTATCACTAGAAAACCTGTTCTTAGAGATTAATTAAAGGAAATTGTTCAAACAGAAAAGAAATAATAAAAGAACTAGAGCATCAACAAAGAAGAACAAGGGACAGAGCAAATATATGAGTACATACAATAAACTATAATTATCTTCAAGAGTTTTATAAATTGTATCTGATGATTAAACAAAGAAGTATAGCAATTCAATTCAATGTTTAAATACCTTCTACAATATCCCCAAACAGTTGTTCATCCTCTGTCTTAACATCTCAAAGTAAAAAATGAAATCACTACTTTCAAATTATTAGAAAGTTCTTTTACATGTTGAAATATTTGTTCAGAATCCAAGTCTCCCCAGGACTAAGGTTTTCTTTTTATTCAGGTCAGACACCTTCAGATCAGATCCAACAAATATTTACTGTGCAGTTATTGTACATGAGGCAGTTAATCCTAACAACAAGCTATGCAATAAAAATATTAATCTCCATTTTACACATAAAGAAATAAATTTACACACCAGGTAATGTTTCCGAAGTCACACTGTATAAATAAGCAGCAGCCCACAATTGTGAATCCAAGTCATTCTAAATCCAGTACCCAAATGTTGCTCAACCTAATGGCTGGTGTCCTGATGTCACCTGATGGCTCTAAACCTCTTTCTGGGGCAACAGTCTACACCCTTTATTCTTAGTCCAACAACATTTGGATCATTGAAAACTTCTCTAACCTTGATTTTACTGCTTACTTGACTTGCAACCTTTAGTTGTTGTACCATAACAGGGCAGGTGGTTAGGAACAGCCAGAATTAATCCTTCTTTCAACACAAAATTTAATATAGGTATGACTCTATAGATAAGTCTAGTTCTAGGGCCTTGACTCTCTCTTATACTTTCCATTCAACTGAAAGAAACTAGACCTCCCTGGGGAAAGCCCAGAGATTTAATAACTAATATTTGCTATACTCACCCTAACAACCTAAAAATAAGCTCACCCCTCTCCTACAGGTAACCATTTAAATACTTAAAAACAATTACTGTGTCTTCTCAAAGGTAAATATAATTTCCCTTTCTATTTTGGTCAGTGTTCCAAAGGTCTTTCTATTTCTCAAAAGACTACTACACTAAAGACATCAACAGAAATTATGAATACACAGAAATAACTCTAAATGTAAATATCTTCACACAGTATCTTCTAACTAACCTAAGACAAAACTCACATACATAAACCACTGAGTCTTGTTTTAATAAATACTACATTGGTAATCAGGAGATCTCAGGCTTGTCTTAGCTCTCTCTCTAATGGTAACCATAAGCAAATCCTCTAACTTATCTAAAGCTCAGTCTCTCATCTATAATGTGATCTTAGGTCCCTTATGACTCTAAAATTGTATGCATGATAGACACCAGAAAATGTGAAATACATACATCTACCACTAGAGGGAACAAAATGATGGCTGCCAACCAAAAGAGCAGACAAAAATCTCCAGACAGATTACCTGAGAAGATGTCCTGAAGAAGAGAATGGAAAACCACTCCAGTATTCCTGCCTAGAGAATTCTGGAGTCTGGTGGGCTTACAGTCCATGCGGTTGCAAAGAGTTGGACATGACTGAGATACTAACACTTTCACTTTTTAAGCAAATCCTCTAATTTCTCTGAATCTCACTCTCTTACCTATAAAGTGACCTTAGGTCCCCTCCAGCTCTAAAATTCTACCCATAAGAAAAAGATACCAGAAAATGTAAAATACATATATCTGCCACAAGAGGGAACAAAACTATGGCTGCCAACCTAAAGAGTAGACAAAAATCTCCAGAGAGATTACCTTGCTAGGAAAACTATATTCATTTAAACTAAGCCTCAATAATTCATCTGCTGACAAAGAACTTGGGCTACTGCCTAAACACTGTTACTATGTATGATGCAGAATAACAGATCTCTTTCTAGACAGGTTAAGGTTATCTTAAACCATTCTAAAGGAGATCAGCCCTGGGTGTTCTTTGGAAGGAATGATGCTAAAGCTTAAACTCTAGTACTTTGGCCACCTTATACGAAGAGCTGACTCATTGGAAAAGACTCTGATGCTGGGAGGGATTGGGGGCAGGAGGAGAAGGGGACGACAGAGGATGAGATGGCTGGATGGCATCACCGACTCGATGGACATGAGTTTGAGTGAACTCCGGGAATTGGTGATGGACAGGGAGGCCTGGCGTGCTGCGATTCATGGGGTCGCAAAGAGTCGGACATGACTGAGCAACTGAAGTGAACTGAAACCAAACTGAATATCAAAACAAAAACAGGCTTATTGTGTAACACTAAGGAATCAGCTCCCTTACCAAAAAAGAAGAGTAGAAATAGTTGGACAGGAAGAACAAAGATGGAGGGAAAGGAGAAGGGAGGAAGAAGAAAAGGGGTTTTCTGGAATTTCTGCTGTATAATAGTATACCTATACCTTTCAAAGTACTATAGAAACATACTACCATGATACTGCAGAACATTTAGCCCCTGTTGATAATACAGCAGAAAAAACAATCCCACACAAAAATTACAGATAACTTTCTTTGAAACAGTTTAAAAACACTTAATATTTTGGTAGTATCCATAATACATCAATCTTTTTATAATTAAAAAAATTACACTTTTAAAATACAATTCTTCTTGGGACTTCCCTGGTGGTCCAGTGGCTAAGACTCTGTACTCCCAATGATGGGGGCAGGGTTCAGTCCCTGGTCAGAAAACATCCCACATGCCACAACTAAGACCTGTTGCAGCCAAATAAATCAATTTTTTAAAAGAATTTTTTTTTAAGAATATTTTTTAAAAGAACAAAAAAATACAATTCTTCTCTACTATGACTTGCTGTATCAATTTCACTATGTTGTTTAAGTTTCCCCCCAACTGAAGATAGGATTACTACAAGACAGGTATTTAGTTTTAGCATAAGAATTTTAGAATAGAACATTGTTAAACTAGGAAGAAAAGTTATTGATTGAACAACAGAAAAGGTCATCATGTTCATCTTCCTTAAACAAGAGATTCCTGTTTGTTGCACAACTCAACCAGGCACGATCACACCTAAATTTCTCATTAAAACTCATTCAACATGTCCCTATCAATGGACTGTCTAAGTCTTAATAAAGGACAGAAAGCAAGAAATCTCTGAGTTTGAAAGAATCTCTAGCAACCTGTGCCTTGCAAATCAACCAGGTCTTTAAAAGAATATATATACTAAATTTGTTCTTCCCAAATACAGTTTAAACATGTCCTCTACCTACAGTACTCTCCCCTTCTCTTTCGCGTCTCTAACTTCTATCTCCAACTCAAAGAGCACAACTGCCAACACAGATAATCCAAGCCTTATGTTTTCTGCTTAATCCTACTCAAAAATCAAACTTCCTGTTCCACAAAGAAGAAGTGAACGAGTCATGAGGCTGGTTGTTTTCCCTGAGGTTTCACTCACTTTAAAACATTTTCTTTTTCTACCAGATAAAACAGAACTTTTCTCAAGCTCCCAATGCCATCAACATCCCTTACTGAACATTTCCACAGACACAGTAAATTAAACACAACCAAAATGGGCTTTTCCCATTGTTTCTACAAAACCTGTATCTTCTCCTCCTCCTCCATTCCGTGTCGCAGAGGGAGGCCTTATCCATCCAGGTATTCACTGTCTCTGATAGGGGTAGGCTCAGCAGCATATGACACAAAACCCTAAATATCACCAGCTTAAACAAGGGAGAAGTTTACTTCACTTCATATAAAGGAAGCCTAGAGGTGAGAGCCCAGGACTAAAGACGAATCTTTGCTCTAGGAAACCAGCTTCTTCAGCTTCACTGCTCCATTATCTACATGATTTGGCCCTGATTTTCATGGTTAAGATCTGCTAGAGCTCCAAATGACACATCCACATTTCAAGTAGAAATTGAGAAGGACACAGGTTACTTAGTGAGAATTCCTGAAAGAACAAATTCACTTACATATCACTGGTCAAAGTCTAGTCACATAGCCATGCCCAACTGAAAGGTAATGTTAGTTAAGTGACAACTGTTCCACTAAAAAACCTGAGCTTTGTTTCTAAAGGAGGAGGTAGGGAAAACAGATATTAGGAAGGCAACTAGCAGTTTCTACCAGACTGTCCATTAGTCTGACAAGTGTCAACACACTGTTTATGAGGGACACAGGGAACTCTTCAGGAATGAAGCCAGGATGGTCAGGGAGAGAGAGCCATACAGAAACAGCTTTGCATGTGCAACACACATGCACTTCAGTACCTGCACTGTGCCCAGTCCCGGACACACCTCTTCTATCTGGCGCTGGAATGCTATTTGCTTGTCATCCCGTGCATTGACAGTTCCTGTCCTGGTATCCAGTATTTAGGCACTTTTCTCTAACAGATATAACAGCAAGACAGAAACCCTTTTCAAAAGTAGAATATTTGCTTGCCAAAGAGGATACAGATTGCCACTGTGATTTTCCTGCTGGGGCCTGTAAGAAGCTCCATACAGCAATCTAAGGGCAGCTTAACAGATTACTCAATAAAGAGGATGGGACAGTACACTTAAATGAAGGGTAATCCTGAGCCCAAATCCCAAGAGATCCACCAGTTACTGTATTTCCTTTTGGTAGCAGAGGATGTAAGATGCAGTAGTTATCTTCTACTTCAGAAGGAATATCTCAACTTACGTCTAAACACTGCCACCTCAGAAATTTCACTAAGGCATCGTATCCTCAAAATTCGTATGGGATTCATGTACTACCATCATCTGGGTCTTTACAAAGGCTCTAGAGTGCTTGCTAGTTCTCTAACCCAAAGTCCTGTCATTCAGCATTATATCCTCATTGCAGGGGACAAGAGTGAGGTACTTCGAGATGGTGAGATGAACAAAATCCCTATAGACTATAAATTACAGCACAGAGCTAAAAAACTGGCCTAATCATGGAGGCAATATGGTGACAATATGGCAGCACTACACTGCTGGCCATTTCTGATGATCTTTGCATATATGTGTGTGTATGTACTTGTATATATACTTTTTTTTTGGTATGGCATTTTGATCAATCAGTAGTTAATCACTAGTTAAACACAGTGTCTTTTTCTAGTGAAGAGACCACTTGTGGAACACCAGGTAGAACTAGAGTGGTGGAAGAAGATAAGGTAAATAACATATCATCATTTTCCAAAATCTATTATCTTCCATACAGACAAGAGAGTTCCATGCAGCCTGAATGTTTCCACCCCTGAACCTTTCATGTCTTTAATGGGGCATTAATCTCTATAATTCTGGATGTGAGATGGCTTTTGGTTCATTATTTTGGTAGGAAGAGAGCTCCAGGGGGCTACACCTGGCTCTTCCTGACATAATGACTCTTAATCCATGGACATGGAAGCCAATTTGGGAATTCTCCCACTGTCAAACATGTTTATTCCAAATATGCACTAAGAAACAAGATATAACCACAGGATAATTCACAGACTTACCAGCCCTACTGTGAAATAATTTCAAGCCAAAGATCTGTTCACATCTGATTTCCATAAGCTCTCATTCTGCCTGGTGAAACACAGTGGTATCTTGAGTCACTGGGGATTAGCATTAGCTCAGGTTCCAACTGTGGGTAAAAGAATTTACCTGCAATGCAGGAGAGGCAGGACACATG
The DNA here is from genome assembly GCF_032452875.1 of Bos javanicus. Taxonomy (NCBI): domain Eukaryota; kingdom Metazoa; phylum Chordata; class Mammalia; order Artiodactyla; family Bovidae; genus Bos; species Bos javanicus. Next base: position 42,546,196 of record NC_083882.1, on the reverse strand, counting down.
GGTTCGAACCCTGGGTTGGGAAGATCCCCTGGAGGAGGGCAAGGCAACCCACTACAATATGCCTGGAGAGTTCCATGGACAGAGGAACCTGGTGGGCTACAGTTCATGTGGTCACAAAGAGTCAGACAAAACTGAGCAACTAACACTCACTTTTTTCTGATTCCAATACTCCCTGAAAGGTTTGAGTCTTTTCCCTTCCCTGATACACAGTTACACTTATATATGATCAAAGGTCCTTTTCTTTAGAGAAGGCTGCAAAAAAAATTAGCTGCTTCAAAAGAAGATACCCATAAATTTAAAAAAGAAAGGAAGGAAGGAAGGTACCTTGCCTTCTCTTTATCCAGGGAGTTTTAGATTGTGAAGTAACAAAGGTATGGGGATTAGGTGATTTCAGTAGGGTGACCTAAAATCAAACCTACATTTATTAGACCTAAGATGCTTTGTTTGGCTTGTTTGTTTGCTTTAATTCGAGTCTCCAGATCAAGTACGACCTTGGTGAACTGCTGCTCCATGTCAATCTGCTATGATAACCATTGTCCACCTTGTCTCTGATGGTTAATTTGTTACTTGTCTCTGCCATTCCAGGACCCCAGTCACTTAAGGGGGCCCATTTTATAGCAGTATCTCTCATACTCACACCACACCAGAGAAAACTGCCACTACAGCAGCTTTTAAGGACGCCAGCATTCCCCTCACCACTGTTATTTTCTTAAAGGTAGCAGAAAGCATCCATCTTGGGAGAACATAATCAGAGAGTTAAGAAAGCCTGCTGCACATAATTCACCTCCCCAACATTCCTGATTTCTCAATTCTGGCATCTCAACTTCATTAAATGTAGATCACTACTGATCTGAAGTGTCAGTCAACAAAACAAGCAGACAAAATTAGAATCAGTTTTTGCTGCTTGAGTAATCACCAAATCTGAAATCTCTTGTGGGTGACCCTACATTAATAAATTCAGCCCAAAATAAAATTAGATCCCCTCTTTCCTAATCTAGAAACCTCAAAGTCCAGTCTTGCATCTATTTCTTTTGCATCTATTGCATCTATTTCTCTTGCATCTATTTCTTGCATCAATTCTTTTGATGCATAAAAACATGTCTCTGATTTTGAAACTGGCCCTTTGGACTGGCTAGGATCTGACTCTAGCTATAGGTCTGGAGGCCACGAGGTGGTAGGGTTGGGAATGAATACAGCCATGACTCTACTCATGAGGCCATTATAGCAACTTTATGCAAGGCAGGACCACTCTCATCGAAGAAAGAGGGGTGGGTTCTGCTGGCAAGGGAGGTTCAGTAAAAACTATACTTCAAAATATGTGGGGAATTCTAGGGTAGTCCAGTGGTTAGGACTCTAAACTTTTATTGCCAAGGGCGCAGGTTCAATCACTGTTAGGGGAACTGAAATCCTATAAGCCATGTGGCATGGCCAAAATAAATAAATAAATAAATAACAAATTAAAAAAAGAATATCTGGAGTCATCCAAACAGTGTTACCATTCCAATTCTTGAATTTCACTCTTTCCCAATCAATGTCCCAACTTACACTGAAGAGATATGACTAAGCTGTGGATTCAACCTACACTGTAGTTCAACTTACTGGATTAGGCTCTGCTCCAATTTTGGTTCAGACAGCCCTAGAGTTGTAAGATACAAAAGACTGTTTTAAACCAATCACAAAACTGCTTAGTTCTCTAGCCATAACTTCAGCTGTGACCTTGCCATGTTCTTTAAATCAATTTACCAAACTCAGCACTACCAACATTCTGGGCCGGTAACTCATTGTTTTCATGGTAAGGAGGAAGCAAGCCTCTATAGCAGCATACTTGGTCTCTGCCCATTGAGTGCCAGAAGTACCCTTCTCCTCTAGTTATGACAACCAAAACTGGCTCCATACATTGCCAAATAGCCCCTGGAGGGCAAAATTGCCCCAGCTTGAGAACACTGCTTTAAACTCTGCAGTGGAGTTAAGAACAGCCAATCCTCCCATTTGTTCAGTCTCTCAGTCATGTCCGACTCTTTGTGACCCCAAGGACTGCAGCACACCAGGCTTCCCTGTCCTTCATCATCTCCCGCAGCTTGCTCAAACTCATGTCCATTGAGTCGGTGATGCCATCAAACCATTTCATCCTCTGTCATCCCCTTCTCCTCCTGCCTTCAATCTTTCAGCATCAGGGTCTTTTCTCATAAGTAGGCTCTTCGCATCTGGTAGTCAAAGTATTGGCGCTTCAGCCTTAGCATCAGTCTTTCCAATGAATATTCAGGGTTGATTTCCTTGAGGATTGACTGGTTTGATCTCCTTGCAGTCCCGGGGACTCTCAAGAGTCTTCTCCAACACCACAATTCAAAAGCATCAGTTCTTCAGTGCTCAGCCTTCCTTATGGTCCAACTCTCACATCCATACATGACTATAGGAAAAAGCACAGCTTTGACTAGACGGACCTTTGTCGGCAAAGTAATGTCTCTGCTTTTTAATACATTGTCTAGGTTTGTTATAGCTTTTCTTCCAAGAAGCAAGCGACTTTTAATTTCACAGCTGGAGTCCCCATCAGCAGTGATTTTGGAGCCCCCAAAAAATAAAGTCTGCCACTGGTTCCACTGTTTCCCTATCTATTTGTCATGAAGTGATGTGACTGGATGTCATGATCTTCATTTTTTGAATGTTGTGTTTTAAGCCAGCTTTTTCACTCTCCTCTTTCACCTTCATCAAGAGGCTCTTTAGTTCTTCTTCACTTTCAGCCATAAAGGTAGTGTCATGTGCGTATGAGGTTATTGATATTTCTCCCAGCAATCTTGATTCCAGCTTGTGCTTCATCCAGCCTGGCACTTCGCATGATGTATTCTGCATATAAGTTAAATAATCAGCGTGACAATATATAGCCTTGATGTACTCCTTTCCCAATTTTGAACCAGTTCATTATTCCATATCTGATTCTAACTGTTGCTTCTTGACCTGCGTACAGGTTTCACAAAAGGCAGGTCAGGTGGTCTGGTATTCCCATATCTTTAAGAATTTTCCACAGTTTGTTGTGATCCACACAGTCAAAGGCCTTTTCCAGTCCTGCAGCCACTGCTGAGTTTTCCAAATTTGTTGGCAATATTGAGTACAGCACTTTAACAGCATCATTTTTTAGGATCTGAAGTAGCTCAGATGAAATTCCATCACCTCCACTTGCTCTGCTCATAATGATGCTTCCTAAGGTCCACTTGACTTTACACCCCAAGATGTCTGGCTCTGGGTGAGATATCACACCATTGTGGTTATCTGGTCATTAATATCTTTTTTGTATTCTTGCCATTTCTTCTTAATATCTTCTGCTTCTGTTACGTCCATACCATTTCTGTCTTTTATTGTACCATCTTTGCATGAAATGTTCCCTTGGTACCTCTAATTTTCTTGAAGATTTCCTTATTGCAAATTCAGACTTAAAATGAAGAAAGTAGGGAAAACCACTAGACTACTCAGATATGACCTAAATCAGATCCCCTACAATTATACAGTGGAAGTGACAAATAGATTTAAAGGATTAGATCTGACAGAGTGCCTGAAGAACTATGGACAGAGGTTTACAACACTGTATAGGAGGCGGTGTTCAAAACCATCCCCAAGAAAAAGAAATACAAAAAGGCAAAATTGGTTGTCTGAGGAGGTCTTACAAATAGCTGAGAAAAGAAGAGATACAAAAGGCAAAGGACAAAAGGAAAAATATATCCATCTAAATGCAGAGTTCCAAAGAATAACAAGGAGAGATATGAAAGCCTTCCTAAGTGAACAATGCAAAGAAACTGAGGGAAAAAAACCTTCCCTTAGTCTTTGTATTACATTATTTTGTCTCCCCAAATGCATCACCATTCAACCCACTACAGCTTTGCCTTCAACAGGTCCTTCATTTCAGGTGACCACAAACAAGTAACTTTCACCATTAGTTGCCATGGGCTGATATCCAATGACCCTTCCATATTTCTCAAGGATCTGTTTCCTCGAACATTTTTGGTACCAACTGCTTATACTGGTTCAGGATCAGAATCCACTCTAGGCAGTTTAAACAAAAACAGGTTTAATATAAGAATCAGATGTTCACAAAATCACTAGAATAATGGATAGGCAGGCTACAGAGTGACTATGACTCCAGAAACTCCTAACCCACATAACACTCTGCCTTAGCCACAATCAGGAAAGCTGTCACCATGAGTACAGGAAGCTAGGAGCAAGCAAACAAGGAAGCTGCTGCAGAAGCTGCAAAAATAGAAAGATACCCACTAAATTAGGAAACTGCCCCCACAAACAGCTAACTCAGAGCCATTCTACCTCTCTCACAATCTTTGCCAGCAAAATTCAAAGCCATCCCCTACTTCTCTCCCACGTGGCTCAGTTCCAAATCAGAGTGTATAGGAAGGATGGGATCTAAATCATGACCAAAAACAAAGTAGCCTGTTGGGGAAGAATGTACTGGTCAGAAGGATTATTAAGTACTCTCATTCTGAAAGTTATATTTCTATCTAACCATATTCAGTGTCTTATAATAACCCATAATGGAAAAGAGCATGAAAAAGAATAGACATATGTATAACTGAATCATGTTGCTATATGCCTGAGGCTAACACAATATTGTAAATTAATTATATTTCAATAAAGATGGTTATTTAAAAAAAAATTAAATAAATAAAAAGGGGCTGAGAGATTATATTATCCTACTGCAAATGTCTATATTATCTTAAAACATTTTTTTATACTGAATCAAAATCTTCTCCAAGGATTCTCACTAACTGATGTCACCAGATTCCAAGAATATATCCATTCCTTCTTTAACATGATAGCCTTTTAGCTGTTTAGAGACCATAAGCATGATTCTCCCATCCTTCTCTCATAATTCTTATCATGTAACTGAGTAATTTTCCTATTATACATTACTCTAACCGCTATTACACAGCGTTCAAATAAAGCTAAACAATTTTAAGTTTCCCTCCATAGTAAGTAGTCAACAGACACTGTACATCTGATCATTCAACAAACATAAGTATAATAATAGTATTTAAAGTAATAACATCTCCTCTAGACTAGCAATATTAACATAATAAATATGAGGAAGTAGAAGGATAAACTCTCAAGTTTATTAAATTTTCCATCTTTCATATTTGAGAATCAACAGATGCTATACAAAGTTGCTCAATATATTCATTCCTCTAGGCATTCACCAACAAAAGTAACACAAACTGAAAAGAGGTATTACTTCAAAGGAAACAGGAATGAGTGAGGGTGGGTGAGGTAAGAGAGACATCTTACTTTATAGTCTTCTGTTTATTTAACTGCTTCATTTGAAAAACAAAACAGAAACCAACTAAAAAGAAAACATTTACTAGTGCATACAATATGGTGGAAAAAACTAGTAAAATCTGTGGACTATATACTCAAGGAAATAAAAAGCAAATAAAATGACCACTGACAACTTTCAATAGTTTCTTCTATTAATTACTCCAAAAGTATCATCACTATGTAATCACAAAACACTCACTGCTACAAGTCAGAGACAGCGATGCCTCTACAAAAGGCCAAATTATGCCATTGCTTCCTGATAATATTTATGAGCAAAATACTCTTCGAGTCCTAGAGAGATACTACTCTATTTTGTAAAAATAACTTTCCATCATTACAGAACTCTCCTTGTTCTTTAACACAACAAATGTGCAACCAAGACCCACTGCTTCTACTCCTAAGTTCTCACTTTAATTCATTTCCTCCTCACTACCACCATTCCCTTGCTGCTGCTGCTGCTGCTAAGTCGCTTCAGTCGTGTCTGACTCTGTGCGACCCCATAGATGGCAGCCCACCAGGCTCCGTCGTCCTTGGGATTCTCCAGGCAAGAACACTAGAGTGGGTTGCCATTTCCTTCTCCAATGCATGAAAGTGAAAAGTGAAAATGAAGTTGCTCAGTCGTGTCCGACTCTTAGCAACCCCATGGACTGCAGCCTACCAGGCTCCTCCATCCATGGGAATTTTCCAGGCAAGAGTACTGGAGTGGGGTGCCATTGCCTTCTCTGCCACCACTCCCTTAGGCCTTCAAATTTTCTTGCTTTAATTGGTATCCATCTCTCCCTTTTTTCCCCATTCTGTACACTGATACAAAGCAATCATTCTAGCATGCAAACTTGACTGCAGGCAGATTCTTTACCAACTGAGCTACCAGGGAAACCTGATTATATCACACATTTAAAGTTTCAATGGCTTCCCACTATCTATAAAGTCCAAAGTCCTTGGCATGCCATTCAAGGCCTCTAATGACCTGGTCTAGCCCAATCTTTCTGGCCTCATATTTTCACACATCCCCTTATACACCCTATAACTCTGGCCACACCAAAACTACTTGTAATTCTTCTAAAGGATCATTCATTCTTAGGCCCCCACAAGTTTCTATTCTTTTCTCTTCTTTCTTAGAAGTCTTATTCTCTTTCTTTCTCATAGATAACAATACAGCAATCACATCCTCCAGAAAGTCTTCTTGCATCTCCTCTCTCCCCTGTCAGGTGGATAAAGCTTTCATTCTCTGTGCTCTGCATGGGATTCTATTCATCCCTGCATCATGTCTCCTTTTCACTGATATTACTATCTTCTCTTTACCTGATTGTCTTTCCAACTAGATGTTCTCTCTTGAGATCAGGAACTGTGACTTCTCTCTTTCAATTAGGCAATTTATAAAGATAATATTCAAAATAATTTCTTACCTAATTAGAATATGATGCTTTTAAAAGTTGGTATCTACAATAGGAAATACAATCATAAAGGGAATTTCCCCACACAAAAAGAACAAGGGCAAATTCTGCTTCTGGTATCACTGAGTAAGTGCCAACCAGATCAACACACTCTCAGATAACAACTATAAATTGTGAATAAAATATAAAAATAACTACCAAAAGACACTGAAGATTGACCAAAAGAAGGCATATTAAATGATACTTGGAACACAACAGTACAAGTGAACTTCCCATTTTAACTTTTTTCCTAAGGCAGGTCCAGTCAGTACCACAGGGGTTCCTAAAACTCCAACATAAACCTCACAGTCTTCCTACCTTGAAGAACCCGAGGACAGAGTTCAGGGACATTAAACATGAGCACTGAAAAGTAAGAGGAATCTCATATGAAGACAGTCAGAAAGGGAGAGATACAAAATCTAATACAAATCCAATCCAACCTCTGGATGGATACAAATCCAATCCAACCTTACAAATCCAATCCAACCTTGCAAATCCAACATTTGCAAGGAGCAAACCATAAGAGGCCCAGCTAAGGATAAAAGAACTGAATTAAGACTACCATCTAAGAGAGTTTGAGTCCAGTCATGCTAACTGTCCATTAAACAAAAGCATCAACAATCTTTAAAGGAATATAACAGAATTCAGTCTCCACAACTTTAAGTGTACACATACAATCCAAAGTTCTTTGAAAAACAAAACAATCAAGAAAAGACCCATTTTCAAGAGAAAAGATAACCAACTAAGTACAAGACTGCTCAGATGTTACAATTAGGTGACAAAATTGTCAAATAAGTATTACAACTAACTTCAAAGATAGAGAAAATTTTGATCATAACAAATGAAACATTAAGAGGCCAAAAGAAAATTTAAAAATAACCAACAAAGGAGAAGGAAATGGCAGCCCACTCCGGTATCCTTGCTTGGGAAGCCTCATGAACGGAGGAGCCAGGTGGGCTACAGTTGGTGGAGTCACAAAGAGTCAGACACAACTGAGCATGCATGCATACACAGGGACTATGACCACCAGAAAAACAAAACAGAAACACTGCTTCAAAGGTTAAGATACACTAGGGCAGGGAATGCCCCTTATTGACCACCAGGTGGCACTGTAGACCAAACACAGCTTGGTTGTTAGGCTATAATCTGCAGTGTGAATGCTGGGTATCAAACCCGGTAGGGCGGCGGCGGCGGCGGCGGCGGCGGCTGCTGCTGCTAAATCACTTCAGTCGTGTCCGACTCTGTGTGACCCCATAGACGGCAGCCCACCAGGCTCCCCCGTCCCTGGGATTCTCCAGGCAAGAACACTGGAGTGGGTTGCCATTTCCTTCTCCAATGCATGAAAGTGAGAAGTCAAAGTGAAGTCACTCAGTTGTGTCCAACTCTTTGCGACCCCATGGACTGCAGCCTACCAGGCTCCTCCGCCCATGGGATTTTCCAGGCAAGAGTACTGGCGTGGGGTGCCATTGCCTTCTCCGGTAGGGCTAGATACATACAATGGAAAATTATTCAATCTTGTAAGGGAAGAAAAGGGACTTTCTTGGTGGTCCACTGGCTATGACTCCAAGCTCCCAATGCAGGGGACCCAGGTTCGTTCCCTGGTCAGGGAACTAGATCCCTTATGCTGCAACTAAGACCTGATGCAAATAAATAAGTATTTTTTAAAATAATAATAAAAAAGAGGAGAAAATTCTGACACATGTGACAGTATCAGTGAACCATAAAGACATTATTCTAAGTGAAATAAGCCAGACAGAAAAGGACAAATATTACAGGATTCCACTTAAATGTACTTAGAATAGTCACATTTATAGAGATTAGAAAGAATAGTGACTTCCAGGGGAATAAGAAGTTACTGTGGAGTGGTACAGAATTCAGTTTGAGATGTCAGGTATTTCTGAAGATGGATAGTGGTGATGGTTACACAGCAAAGTGAATGTACTTAACACCACGAAACTGTGGCTAGGTTCACAAAAATGACTGAGATGGTAAATTTTATGTTATAAATATCTTACCACAATTAAAAAAATTCAGGAAAAAAAAAACCAACAGGTATCCTACAACTGAAAATATACTATCTAAAATTTAAAAATTTACTGGACAGGACTTCCCTGGTGGCACAGTGGATGAGAGCCTGCCTGCCAACACAGGGGGCACAGGTTTGATTCCTGCTCTGGGAGGATTCCACATGCTGCAGAGCAACTGAGCCCATGAGCCACAACTACTGAGCCCAAGCGCCTAGAGCCCATGCTCTGCAACGAGAGAAGCCATCGTGAGAAGCCTGAGCAACACAACCAAATCTAGAGAAAGCTTGCCATACAACAATTAAGACCCAGCGAAGCCAAAAATTAAATTAAATTAAAAAAAAAATTCACTGGACAAACAGCAAAATGAAAATAACAGAAAAAAACACTGCATTTGAAAATCGACCAACAAAATCATGGAATTTGAAAAATGGAGAGGAAAAAAGATTTAGGGAAAAGAGAAAGTCTCAGAGCTTAGTACACAAAATGCTAAAAGAATTTCTTTAGGCTGAAGGAAAATGATACTAGGGAAACTCAGATCTCCAGAAAGTATAAATACTGGAAATGTCTTGAAATGCATCCATTAATTCAACAATATTTAACATGTACCCAGGATAGATAATGTCCTTTAGGCAATAAACATTTCATTAACCTTGTATATAAATCATTTTTATTATTAGTTTACACTATATTTTCAGGGATGCTTCAGCAGTAGTCCTGTATATGCCAGTTATGAAGTGTCTCTTTTTTGGCAGGGGGCGGGGGGGCCACACCACATGCAGGATCTTAGTTCTCCAACTGGGGATTGAACCCTGACCACAGCAGTGAAAGCGCTAAGTCCTAACCACTGGACCACCAGGGAATTCCCATGAAGTCTCTTTACCTCCTGCTTTAGACTCAACGTTTGTGTCCCCCCAAATTCATACCTTGAAATCCTAGTTCCCTATGTGATGGTATTACAAGGTGAGCCTTTGAGATGTGATTAGGGCCTGGAGGTGAAAGCCTCATGAACAGGATTAGTGCCATTATAAAAGAGACCCCCCAGAGTGCCCCTCCCTTCTGCTATGCAGGAAGATGGCTGTCTATGATCCAGGAAGCAGGCCCTCACCAGACAATCTGCCAGCACTAGGATCTTGGACTTCCCAGCCTCCACAAGGATGAGAAATAAATTACTGTTGTTTATAACCCCCCCGACAGAGGATGATGGTTGGATGCAATCAATGACTCAATGGACATGAGTTTGGGTAAACTCTGGGAGTTGGTGACGGAGAGGGAGGCCTGGCGTGCTATAGTCCATGGGGTCGCAAAGAGTTGGACTCGACTGAGCAACTGAACTGAACTGATAAGCCCTCCCGTCTTCAGTATTTTTGTTAAAGCATCCCAAACAGACTAAGACACCTTTCCCAAACTGTATATTTGAAAGTTTTATTCATTTTATAAACTAGGAATGTAAATGAAAAGTAACACAATAGGCATACACTGAATACTTTTATTAACTCACTGACTATAAAATCTACCAAGTTACAGACATCAGTTATGTCTCCTCCCTGCCCCATGTTCAACTTGTAGGTCGTTATTTCTATTCCATTCCATCTACTTATCTCAACCTTTATTGCATAACTCATGCCATCATCATTTCTTACATAGATTAATTACTATTTTCCCCCTTGCCCTCTATGCTCACAACAGCCACAAATCATGGATCATGTTCACTCTTCTTCACTGATCCCCAGTGCATTTAGAATGAAGACTTAAACTCCTTGGGATTCCCAGATGGTGCTAGTGGTAAAGAACCCACCTGCCAATGCAAGAGACATAAGAGACGTGGCAAACCACTCAAGTATTCTGGCCTGGGAAATCTCATGGACAGAGGAGTCTGGCAGGCTACAGTCCACGGGGTCACAAAAGAATTGGACATGACTTAGTGACTAAATGGGCTTTTCTGATAGCTCAGTTGGTAAAGAATTTGCCTGCAATGCAGGAGATCCCAGTTGGATGCCTGGGTCGAGAAGATCCTCTGGAGAAAAGATAGGCTACCCACTCCAGTGTTCTTGGGCTTCCCTTTAGGCTCAGCTGGTAAAGAATCCAGTTGCAGTGCAGGAGACCTGGGTTCAATCCCTGGTTGGGAAGATCCCCTGGAGAAAGGCTACCCACTTCGAGTATTGTGGCCTGGAGAATTCCATGGACTATATATAGTCCAAGGGGTCCCATGAAGTGAAGTGAAGTCGCTCAGTCGTGTCCAACTCTTTGCGACCCTGTGGACTGTAGCCCACCAGGCTCCTCCATCAATGGGATTCTCCAGGCAAGAATACTGAATGACCCCTTATAGTCACGGCTGAGTGACTTTCACTTTCGCTTTAGCGACTAAGCAAGAACAGAGAGGACCCCAGGAAGCTCTCTCACCCTTGTTCCACCATGTGAGAGTACAATGAGAAGATAGCCTGCAACACAGAAGGCCTTCACACCAGAACCCAACAATGCTGGCATCTTGATCTTGGACTTCCTGCCTCCAGAACTGAGAAATAAACTTCTGTTGTTTATATGCCAACCAGCCTATGGTACTTTGTTATAGCAGCCAGAACTAAGATATGCAGCTATTCATATGGCTAGCTCCTTCTAATCTTTTACACGTTAGTTTGCATGTCACCTCTTTGAAGTGCTTATCCTGACCACCTTGTCAAAAATAGGTCTCTGCATTATTCTCTACGGCTGCACTATTTTTTTCCCTTCATTAACACTTGTCACAAATCATATGGTGTTTTTGTTTTGCTTTACTTTGCTTTTTATTACCGGAGACCCCCATACACAACTATAGCTCCATGAAAACACGGAACACATCTGCATGGTTTGCCAGGCTGCCTGACAGTTAATACAGCAGGAATACTGAGGGTGCTTTTTTTTTAATTAACTGAAAACCAAAAACAGGCTCAAGTATTCACACATCTCAAATATTGTTTCATTTTAAGTAGTTTATTTGATATCTCAGTTTACCATATTGGGGGCAGGGAAGTATGAGGAAACAGACTTGACAAATGTTCATGTAAAATGTTTATTAAAAATGGAGAAAGTATAAAATACATCCTTTATTGCCCCCAGAGAATCTGTGTTACTTGAACCAGGATGAAAAAAATATAATTTTTTTTTATCGCTGGTAATATTCCAAACTAATCCATATCAGAAACATATCTTTAAAACTTACCATTGAGAATATAACTGAAAATATGTAGCAATTTAACAAAAATAAAAATTTTTCCTCTATTAAAAAATATATATAAGTGGACTATTAAATTATGCCCCCAAAACAAGAAAGATATTTTAGGTAGATGTAGCATTTTGAAAACCCAATTTCCTATCAAAAAAGCAAGAATGTTCTTAAGAAAATAGTAAACATCTAAATCCTAGACAAGAAGTACTCTCTGTCCCTAAAAACTAGTCATAGCGGTTGTATTTGTGCTACTATAAATAGAAATCTATCTCTTAGTTATTGTTGTGCATATATTTCCTTTATTATCTCCACAGGAGAAACAGATGACAACGACTACATCAGTTTTTTTAAAAAAGGCAAAAGCTGCTTTTTGCTTTCATGTCTTTAATTCTATTAAAAGTCATCTTCAATTCACCCTGCCATCAAATCAGATCAGTCGCGTCTGACTCTTTGCGACCCCATGAATCGCAGCACGCCAGGCCTCCCTGTCCATCACCAACTCCCAGAGTTCACTCAGACACACGTCCATCGAGTCAGTGATGCCATCCAGCCATCTCATCCTCTGTCGTCCCCTTCTCCTCCTGCCCCCAATCCCTCCCAGCATCAGAGTCTTTTCCAATGAGTCAGCTCTTCGCATGAGGTGGCCAAAGTACTGGAGTTTCAGCTTTAGCATCATTCCTTCCAAAGAAATCCCAGGGCTGATCTCCTTGCAGTCCAAGGGACTCTCAAGAGTCTTCTCCAACACCACAGTTCAAAAGCATCAATTCTTCGGCGCTCAGCCTTCTTCACAGTCCAACTCTCACATCCATACATGACCACAGGAAAAACCATAGCCTTGACTAGACGAACCTTTGTTGGCAAAGTAATGTCTCTGCTTTTGAATATGCTATCTAGGTTGGTCATAACTTTCCTTCCAAGGAGTAAGCGTCTTTTAATTTCATGGCTGCAGTCACCATCTGTAGTGATTTTGGAGCCCAGAAAAATAAAGTCTGACACTGTTTCCACTGTTTCCCCATCTATTTCCCATGAAGTGATGGGACCGGATGCCATGATCTTAGTTTTCTGAATGTTGAGCTTTAAGCCAACTTTTTCACTCTCCACTTTCACTTTCATCAAGCCATAGAAGTTCTTAAAATAACAATCGGTGCAGTTAACTTCTAATTATCCCAAGGGAAGCTATTCCTACTACTTCCCAGGAACATTTCATCATTCTAGACTCAAACACTTGCAGCATTTGTAGTAAATTAAAATATGACAGCATTCATTATTCATAAGATTGGCAAAAGTTAAACTGACAAGGCCCAGAGCTGATGAAAGGATTTAAAGTGGGAAAAGAGCATTCATATACCTTGCTACCATAAGTATAAATTGGCAAAATTATAAATGATATATGTTTCAGAAGTTTTTAAAATGTTTCAGGCCTTTTAAACCAGGATTTTCATTTTGAAAACTTCATCCAACAGAAATAAGCAGTCAGGAGACATATATAAGCCTGTCTGCTGCAACACTGTTGGTAATATTGAAAAAATGTAAATTACCTACATACGATTTGGTTATCTGGCACTGGAAAACTGGTTAAATGAATTATAGTATATTCATATATGTCAGGATCCAGTCATAATAGGCATAATTCATGTTCAAAAGACAGAGCATTCAACTATTAAGATGTCTTTATTTATTATCATAGATGTCCAAACATCTATGGGCTCCCCAGGTGGTGCTAGTGGTGAAGAACCCGCCTGCCAATGCAGGAGACATAAGAGACGTGGATTTGATCCCTGGGTTGGGAAGCCCTCCTGGAGAAGGAAATGACAACCCACTCCAGTATTCTTGCCTAGAGAATCCCAAGGACAGAGAAGCCTGGCGGGCTACAGTCCACAGGGTCGCAGAGAGGCAGACACAACTGAGCGACTAAGCACAGCACAGCACACATGTCTAAAATACAGAAACAGTTTAATCTTCTCTGTTGAGTATAATGTTAGCTGTGGATTTGTCAAATACGGTCTTTATTACGTTGAGGTATTTTCCTTCTACATTCAACCTGTTTGGAGCAGTGGTCCCCAACCCTCTTGGCACCAGAGACGGATTTCGTGGAAGATAACAGCCCCGGGGTGGGGAGCATGGTCTCGGGATGATCCAAGCGCATTACTTTTATTGTGCACTTTGTTTCTCTTACTATTACCTCAGACGCACCTAAGATCATCAGGCACTAGATCCCAGAGGCTGGGCACCCCTGGTTCAGGCCATCTATTCTGAAAGGATATTACATGCTGTCAAATGCTTTTTCTATATATTTTGAGATGATCAAATGACTTTTATCTTTTTTTATATTTTACTAATGCAATGTATCACATTGATTTATTTGCATATGTTGAACCTAAACCAGTATTCTCAATCAAAGAATCTAACTTACCACATACTAAAACTTTTTTTAATTGGAGGATAGTTGATTTACAATGTTGTGTTTCAGGTGTACAGCAAAGTGAATCAGCTACACATACTCATACAGCCACTCTTTTCTTAGATTCTTTTCCCATATATTAATAGGCCATCACAGAGAACTGGGTAGGATTCCCTGTGCTATAACAATAGGTCCGCACTAGTTATCTATTTTATATACAGTAGTATGTATATGTCAATCCCAATTTCCTAATTTACCCCTCCCCCACCTACCGCCTGGTAACTATAAGCCTGTTTTTTATATCTGTAACTCTATTTCTATTTTGTAGATATTTTCTGTTAATCATGCCTTCTCTTCAAAAGTTTCATGTTGATACACAAATTGAGTTCTCTAATTTTCCCTTTTAAAGGAAAAGTATCATTATCAATTCTCTCCATTTTTATCATATTTTAACAAGACTTCTTTCACACATGTGATAAGCATTATGTCCTAATCTTCATTAGAACTGTATAGGAAGAGTTATTTTGTCTTTATCTTAAAGCATAAGAAATATGTAGCAAAAAAAAAAAAAACCTTTCTACTGACAGATCATCGGTCAGGTGCTCTTATTCTAAGTAATCCATATTTTATCATCTTACCTATACCACTAATTTTTAAGAGTTTCTAAACTAAAAAGTATGCATTTACTTTTCCTTAGCCTCTTAAGGAGTAAAAGTAAAAGTAAACACTTCTAAGGAGGTGTTAAGAGGCTACGGGAAAAAATAAATTTTTCCCTGACCAAAAAAAAAATTTTTTACCTCAAAAACTCTGTATTATTTTGAACAACCTATGCTAATTCTTTTTTAAAAAATGATTATTAGCATGGCAGCCAAGGAGATGAGCTGCTCAGATCTCCTTTCAAGAAAGAACATAAAATACACCTGCATGGAGGGTAAATAGCAATTAGAATCTTCAGGTTCTGCCACAACTCTCTAGCCAAAACCACAATTTTCCCAGGCATAACCCAACCAATGACTGTGCATGGTTGGGTTACTAGGACCTGGCCACTTCCACCTAACACAGGACTCCTCTAAGAGGCAATCTTTGCTCTAGAGCTCCCCACTGAGTTGGCTGAGACTTTGTACCGAGTTAATCACTGTACAGAATATTAATTAAGCTAGGACACTGGCTTAGAAATTGGCTCAGAAAAAAAACACATCCTTGGTGTCAGAGTAAAACATTTGCAGGGGTAAAAACAACTACCTTAACCAACTTTCCAAATAAAATGGCAAAAGTCTTCAGTATATTTGTTCTTAATATTTTATACCATTTTTTTCCTCCCTAAAGATTCATTCATTATTTTGACACAAAAAGTAAACCCTTTAACCCGGAAAGAATTTCAATTGTTTTCATAATGTTGTAGAGCAGTATCTTCTAAATCTCATCCTATAAGTACCTGTAGAAGAGTCCAAGGGAGTATACAAATTAGAGAAATAAATGTTTGTTTGAGGTGCTAAAATTACAGTTTTATGTTTGGATCTTTGATGAGTAATAATGCTACATCAGTATTAAATAATTGTGTCTGCTGGGTCCTTTGGGAAGAAAATGCTAAGACAAAGATAGGAGTACAAGAAATGTTTTAGAGAACAATGCCTGTGAAAGGTTAAAGGAAGCAGGACTGGGCCAGGAAAATCTCACCATGATGCAGCAAGGACAAAATCTCAATCATGTCATCAACTAACATTTTTTTAAAGCCAACTGAGAAACTTGACCTATACTAACACCATACCTATAGTTATATGAACTTGTTTCCTTTTGTGAAAATGGAGAAAATACTTTGACATCAACTATCTTTCTATCATTTCTCTAATTCTTCACAATTCCTCAGCGACCATCATTAGCCACTTTCTAGGACCATCACTGATGATGCCCTGGAATTTTATTAATCCCCCACAGAAAACTTACTGTGCTAAGCCGATTCAGTCGTGTCCGACTCTGTGGGACTCTACGGACTGTAGCCTGCCAGGCTCCCTCCATCTATGGGTCAAGGCAAGAACACTGGTTGCCATTCCCTCTCTAGGGGATCTTCCCAACCCAGGGATCAAACCAGTGTCTCTTACATCTCCTGCACTGGCAGGAGAGTTCTTTACCACTAGCCCCACCTGGAAAGCTCTGAATCACTACTGTACCTAGCAATTCAACACAAATATCATCATCCAATATGAGTGTCAATTTGCTTTCAAAAAATTATCACCAAAAATGGCATAAAAGAAGAAATTTAAAATAATCTGATTATAGACTAAATTACAGTAAGCAAGACAGAAAAAAAGAATTACAGGACACAGATCCAGGAGAAGAAAACCTAGAGGTAAAAATCAACATTTTGGGCCACTTTTTCCCTAGCACAACTCTCCAAATCCAGCTGAAGATTTAGAAAATAAGCAGAGCTTCTGACAGGCAGGGAGGGATAGAGGACAAATACTGGAGTCCAGGGTCCACCAAGAAAAGAAGTAGAGTTAAATATTCTGTATCTGGTGTCCAGACCCTGAAGGGCTACTCCCTAGGAAGCCTGAAATAACTGACTATCTTTGGGATTACAGCCCAGCCTCAAATCATCTCAGTACTTAAAACTGGATTAAGGTGAGATAGTATCACTAGTTCCCTTAGCCACCTGCTAGAAGCAAAAATAAATCTTCATCCTAAATCTTCAGTTATTTCTATAACTTTTCTAATATCTAACACTCAATCAAATATGACTAGGCATAGAAGGAAATGTTTTTTTTTCTAAGCTACAATAAAACCCCAACAGGAATCCAGAAAATAGCGTTATCAGAAACAGACTATAAAATACCCAAGTCTCATGCCCCATGCATAACTTCTATAAGAATATTCCTAGCAGCTTTATTTGTAATAACCAAATACTGAAAACTTCCCAGGTTTTTCCCAGGTGACGCTAGTGGTAAAGAAGCTGCCTACCAATGCAGGAGACATAAATGAGGCGGGTTCAATCCCTGAGTGAGGAGGAAATGGCAACCATTTTCAGCCTTGCCTGGAGAATTCCCATGGACAAAGGAGCCTGGCAGGCTATAATCCACTGGGTCGCAAAGAGTGGGACACAACTGAGCACAACACACAAACTGGAAACAGCCTAAATGTCTTTGGATGAACCAATGAATCAACAAACCTCAACGCTGTCGATCTGTCAAACAGCCACAAAATGGGATCTTGTTGTTGTTTAGTCGCTAAGTTGTATCTGACTCTTTTACAATCCCATTACTCAACAATGAAAAGAAACTATTTGATCAACACAATCAGGATATCAAGATAATCATACTGAATGAAAGAAGCCCCCAAATACATACAGGTTATACATTTATATCAGAGAAGGCAATGGCACCCCACTCCAGTACTCTTGCCTGGAAAATCCCATGGACAGAGGAGCCTGATAGGCTGCAGTCCATGGGGTCGCTAGGAGTCGGACACGACTGAACGACTTCACTTTCACTTTTCACTTTCATACATTGGAGAAGGAAATGGCAATCCACTCCAGTGTTCTTGCCTGGAGAATCCCAGGGACAGGGGAGCCTGGTGGGCTGCCGTCTATGGGGTCGCACAGAGTTGGACACGACTAAAGTAACTTAGCATACATTTATATAAATTGCCAAAAATACAAATAATCTACAGTGCCAGAAAGCAGATCAGTGGTTACTTAGGGATGGGAGTGGTAAGGGGAGTAATGGATATGTTTATTATTATGCTGGTCATGGTGATGGTTTTACCAGTATAAACATATCAAAACTTATAACATTGTAAATATGTGCAGTTTATTTTACAATAAATCAATTATATCTCAATAAACCTAAAAACCTTAATATGTTCAAATAAATAATAATAAATCAAAGAGAACTTTTTTTTAACAAAAGAACCAGGTAAATAATCTAAAATTGAAGCATACTATTAACCAAAATTAAGAATTCAATGTGTAGGTTTAAAAGCAGCTCAAAATGTAGGTCAGAAGAAAACATGCAGAATACAAAGAGATAAAAGGATGGACTATATAAAAAATTAAAAGTTGAGGAGCAAAACACAGGAGAGATACAATGGGAAAATCAACATACATGTATTTGGAATTCCAAAAGGAGAAAGAAAATGAGACAGAAGAACATTCAAAGTGATAATGGCTTAAAATTTTTGAAAACTGATTTCAAAACATCATGATTGAGCCTAAAGAAGCCCAGTGAAATGCAAACATATAAATAGAAAGAAAATCATGGTGAATTCAAAGACAAAGGTGGGGGGTTGGGGGGGGGGCGGGTAGAGGGGGTTGGGGGGTGATGCTTAAAGCAATGCGTGAAAATGCTAGCTTCACTTCCTGGTGGAAGTCTGAAGAGCCAGTATGATTCACCATGAAGGAGCACTCCATCAGCGCCCACCCATATTCCTTGGATCTTTTGGGGCCAACTTTGACCTGCAGGGTCAGCATCTCGGTGCCTGAGCGCTTTCTCTATACCTGGAAAGACAACCTGCCTGCCTTCTCAACAGGTCAGAGTGCCTAGGATATTACACACCAGGGGAAGGAAATGGCAGCCCACTCTAGTATTCTTGCCTGGAGAATCCCATGTAAGGAGGAGCCTGGTAGGTTACAGTCCATGGGGTTGCAAAGAGTCGGGACACAACTGAGGGACTTCACTTTCACGGAAAAAAAAAAAAATAGACTTTAGGCTAACTTCAACAGAGACAATAGAAGCCAGAACACAATAGAAACAAATCCTTAAACTGTTGAATGATAACTGCCAACTTAGAATTCTATTTCTTGAAAAAATATTTTTCAAGCATGAATGTGAAATAAACACATTTCCAAATGTAAAAGAGAATTCTCACAATTACACACAGAAAACTCAGCATAATTATTTTGAGACTCATTCATACGGTTGTATATCAGTAGCTTGTTCCTTTTTATTGCTAAGGAGTATTCAACTGTATAGATATATCTCAATTTACTTGTATATTCATCTATTAATGGACATTTGGGTTGTTTCCAATTTGGGGCTATTACAAACATAGTATGCTTCAAGAAGAAGAAATACTTTGCCAGGCAGAAGCCTTAGAGATGCAGGAAGGGAAAAAAATGTAACCTTAAATATGTGAGCCAGGACAAATCTCAATAACCTCAGATATGCAGATGACACCACCCTTATGGCAGAAAGTGAAGAAGAACTAAAGAGCCTCTTGATGAAGGTAGAAGAGAAGAGTGAAAAAGTTGGCTTAAAGCTCAACATTCAGAAAACGAAGATCATGGCATCCAGTCCCATCACGTCATGGCAAATAGATGGGGAAACAGTGGAAACAGTGTCAGACTTTATTTTTCTGGGCTCCAAAATCACTGCAGATGGTGACTGCAGCCATGAAATGAAAAGATGCTTACTCCTTGGAAGGAAAGTTATGACCAACCTAGAAGCATATTCAAAAGCAGAGACATTACTTTGCCAACAAAGCTTCGTCTAGTTAAGGCTATGGTTTTTCCTGTGGTCATGTATGGATGTGAGAGTTGGACTGTGAAGAAGGCTGAGCGCTGAAGAATTGATGCTTTGGAACTGTGGTGTTGGAGAAGACTCTTGAGAGTCCCTTGGACTGCAAGGAGATCCAACCAGTCCATTCTGAAGGAGATCAGCCCTGGGATTTCTTTGGAAGGAATGATGCTAAAGCTGAAACTCCAGTACTTTGGCCACCTCATGCAAAGAGCTGACTCATTGGAAAAGACTCTGATGCTGGGAGGGATTGGGGGCAGGAGGAGAAGGGGACGACAGAGGATGAGATGGCTGGATGGCATCACTGACTCGATGGACGTGAGTCTGAGTGAACTCCAGGAGTTGGTGATGGACAGGGAGGCCTGGCGTGCTGCGATTCATGGGGTCGCAAAGAGTCAGACACGACTGAGCAACTGATCTGATCTGATCTGATGGGGCACTGACAATGGTCCAGTTTTGAAGTGAGTGGTAGTTAAAACTGTGTGTTCATTTTGGGGAGTATTTACTGAGCTGTGTAGTTTGTGTACTTTTGTATATGCATGCTACAATTTCATTAAAAGTTTTTTAAAAGATGGTGTAGTTTATATAAACTGATATGGAAAACTTCAGAGCATACTCCTGGGAAAATTAAGTTCTGAGAAAAAGAAGAAACTACTGAATAACAGTTTTATCTCTTTTTATAAAAATATATTGCCTATATACATTTTGCAGAAAAGAATTCTGAGAGGGTATCAACAAAATATCAGCAGGAGTTATATCTGAGTGGCATAAATGGGGGGGGGGGGGCTCATTTTCTCCCCATATTGGTCTGTTTTTTAAATTTATACAACAAATATGGAAATCCTACATGATAGATATACATGAAAGCTAATTATAAAAGAAAAAGTCTTTTTATCCTCCTTAATCTAAAGATAATTCATCTTAAAAGAGGAGATAAAAGCCAAATGGGAATAGAAAAGCTCTGCTTTCTCTGACAATCTACTAATACAACACCTCAGTTCCAAACAGCAGGACTATCCTTTCTTTGTTGTTACTGCTACCAAAACAATCTTAAAAGCTTTTTATGGACTTAAGCATTTGTCACAGCTTCATTACAAGCTTTGGCCTTCTCCACACTATTTGTATACTCTAGTGTCTTTTATATTCATCTTTGCTTATATCTGTCTTTGCCCTTTTATTTTTTACATCCTTTCAATAACTGCATTGATCAGTACTCCCATCTTATTTTACCTACTGTTCTTCTCAAAAGTAATATCCCAAGATTTTTTTAGAATGTCTTGTCTTCAAAGAGCAGAACACTGGAAAATTAAAATTTCACCAACTCCACACAATTCAAACATGTGTTAATACTTCTCACTGAAAGTACATAACTCTTTTATAGCTAACTGTAAAATATTACAAACCCTTTCAATGCAGTTACCCAATAGTCAACACTTTTTTTTCTTTTTGGCCATGCTGCTCCCATGTGGACTCTCAGTTCCCCAAACAAGCATCAAACCCATGCCCCCCGCACTGGAAGCTTGGAAGTGCAGAGTCTTAACCAACTGGACTGCCAGCGGAGTCCCCCAGTATTCAACACTTTATGTGCTTCATTTTGGGGTTTTCCTAACACCACTTTGATCAAACCTTTAAACAGTAAATGAAATGCAGAAATATTTACAACAACAATTTATAAATACTCAATTTTACTTATATAAAATTTATGCAATGAGAAAAAATAACATCATTTGATCACTCTAACAAAACTTACTTTGAGGTACGTCCTCCTTTCATTTCTCTCCATTTGGGTTTGTTTTAGACCCATAATTACTTTGCATGTATGACCTCAGATTTTCACTTTTTTCCCCAACTATACCATAAGAATTTTCCATGTTTCTATACCCTCCAACATTTTTAACTATAATCATTCCATTTGTGCTGAAGATTACTGGCTCCAGTGTTTAGCTACTATAAATAATGCTGCAAAAAACATCTTTAAAGTAAAAGTGAAAGTCAGTAATGTCTGACTCTTTGCGACCCCATGGACTATACAGTCCACGGAATTCTCCAGGCCAGAATACTGGAGTGTGTAGCCTATCCCTTCTCCAGAGGATCTTCCCAACCCAAGTATCAAGCCCAGGTCTCCCACACTGCAGGCAGATTCTTTACCAGCTGAGCCACAAGGGAAGCAGAATAAATAATGCTGCAATAAACATCTTTATATAGTCATTTTTCCATATTTTTTATTTTATTCTTAAGTTAGATGCATTATGGAAAAAGCAGTTCTTGAATTAAAGAAGAGAGCATTTCAGGAATTCCCTGGCAGTCCAGTGGTTGGGACTCCACACTTTCACTGCTGAAGGCAATGGTTCAATCCTGGCCAAGGAACTAAGAACCCAGAGGCCAAGAGGCAAGACCAAAATAAATAATAAAGCAGAGAGAATTTTCAATAGACAAGAGGACAAGCAAGGCCCTGGATCTGAGCTCTTTGGGGAATACAGAGTGATTCCATTTGGCTGATACATTATATACGTATAAAGGAAAACAATAAGAAATAAAAATTGGAAAGAGGGGTTGAGCAAGATAAAGGAGGAATTTTATTAAGTGGACAATGGAGGGTAACTCAAGTTTTTAAATAACACAGGTTAATGTAACTGATACATATTTCTCAAAGTAAGTAAAAACCTTAAGTGGCTCTGAACATGTAAGTGGGGCTTCTAAAATTTTTATCTAAAGACCTACCTTAAATCATAAAACTATAAACCATCTCCTATATCAGAACTTTTGTTAAGCTTCAATCTTTTTCAGGTTCCCCTTCTAAAAAGTGAGTTGATTCAAGGGAATGAGAAGACAAGCCACAGACTGGGAAAAAAATATTTGCAAAGAAGACTTAAGTAGACATTTTTCCAAAGAAGACATACAGATGGCCAACAGGCACACGAATAGATACCCAACATTGTGAATTATTAGAGAAATGCAAATCAAAACCACAGTGTGGTATGCCTCATACCAGAATGGCCATCATTAAAAAGTCTACAAATAACAAATGCTGGAGAGAGGGTGGAGAAAAGGAACCTCCTACAACACGTCAGTGGGAAGCTATGTTGTTGGTATAGCCACTATGGGAAATACTATGGAGATTCCTCAGAAAACTAAAAATAGAATTATCATATGATCTAGCAATCCCATTTATCGGCACATATCCAGACAAAACTATAATTCAAAAAGACGTCTATGTTCATAGCAGCACTATTCAAAAGAGCCAAGATATGGAAGCAATCTAAATGTCCATCAACAAAAGAACAGATAAAGAAGATGTGGTACATATATACAAAGGAATACTACTCAGCCATTAAAAAAAAATAATGCCATTTGCAGAAACACGAATGCAACCAGAGATTATCATAATAAGTAAAGTAAGTCAGAAAAAGACAAATAACAAATGATATTACTTATTTGTGGAATCTCAAGTATGACACAAAGGAACTAACCTACAAAACAGAAACAGACTTGTGGTTGCCACGGGGGAGGGAGCTGGGGAAGGAATGGAGTGGGAGGTTGCGGTTAGCAGATGTACGCCATTATATATAGAATGGATAAACAACAAGGTCCTACCGTATGGGCAGGGAACTATATATCCTGTGATAAACCATAATAGAAAGGAATAGTTTCAAAAGTGTATGTATAAATGAAACAGTTTGCTGTACAGCAGAAATTAACACATTATAAATCAGTATTTGCAAAAAACATAAAGGGCTGTTATCCAAAATATTTTTTAAAAACTCTTAAAACTCAACAGTAAGAAAATAAATAATCGAATACATTAAAAATGGGTAAATGATTTAAACAGGCATCTTTCCAAGGAAGATATACAGAGGCATATTAGCATATGAAAAGACATTCAATACCATATTTTATTTGGGAACTGCAAACAGAAATAATGAAATACTATCACACACATATTAGAACGGCCAAAATTCAAAACACTAACAACATTAAAGAATGTGGAAAAACAAGAAATCTCATTCACTTCTGGTAAGACTGAAAAATGGTACAGCCTCTTTGGAAGACAGTGTGGCAGTTTCTTACAAAACTAAACATACTGTTACCATACAATGCAGCAACTGTGCTCCATGTTATTTACTGAAAGAAGCTGGAAAGATACATCCACATCAAAACCTGCGCATGGATGTAGTTTTTCTCCATAATTGTTAAAACTTGGAAGCAACCAGTATGTCTTTCAGTGGGTGAATGGATTAATAAACTCTGGCACATCCAAACAATTAAATAATATTCAGCACTAAAAAGGCATGAGCTATCAAGCCAGAAAGAGACATGGAGGTATCTTACACGCATATGACTAAGTGAAAGACACCAATCTGAACAAGCTACATATGATATGCTTTTAACCAAAGACATTCTGGAAAAGGCAAAACTATGGAGACATCCGTTGCATCACAGAAAAAGCAAGAGAATTCCAGAAAAACACCTTCTGTTTCACTGACTCTGCTAAATCCTTTGTATGAATCACAACAAACAGAGGAAAATTCTTAGAGATGGGAATACCAGAGCACCTAACCTGCCTCCTAAGAAACCTGTATTCAGGTCAAGAAGCAACAGTTAGAACCAGACATGGAACAACAGACTGGTTCAAAATCAGGAAAGGAGTATGTCAAGGCTGTATATTGTCACCCTGCTTATTTAACTTATAAGAAGAATACATCAGGTGAAATGCCAGGCTGAATGAAGCACAAGCTGGAATCAAGATTGCTGGGAGAAATATCAATAACCTCAGATATGCAGATGATGCCACCCTTATGGCAGAAAGCAAAGAACTAAAGAGCCTCTTGATGAAGGTGAAAGAGGAGACTGAAAAACCTGGCTTAAAATTTAACATTCAAAAAAACTAAGATCAGGACATCACTTCCTCATAAACAGATGGGGAAAAAATGGAGAGAGTGACAGACTTTAGTTTCTTGGGCTCCAAAAATCACTGTAGATGGTGACTGCAGCCATGAAACCAAAGACACTTGCTCCTTGGAAGAAAAGCTATGACAAACATAGACAGCGTTTAAAAAGCAGAGACATCACTTTGCCGACAAAGGTCCATATGACCAAAGCTACGATTTTTCCAGGAGTCATGTATGGATGTAAGAATCGGACTGCAAAGAAAGCTGAGTGCCAAAGAACTGATGCTTTCAAACTGTGGTACTGAAGAAGACTCTTGAGAGTCCCTTGGACAGCAAGGAGATCAAACCAATCAATCCTGAAGGAAATAAACCCTGAATATTCACTAGAAGGACTGATGCTGAAGCTGAAGCTCCAATACTTTGGCCACCTGATGTGAAGAGCTTACTCACTGGAAAAGACCCTGATGCTGGGAAAGACTGAGGGCAAGAGGAGAAGGGGATGACAGGAGATGAGATGGTTGAAGGCACCATCGATTCAATGGACATGAGTTTGAGCAAACTCCAGAAGACAATGAAGGACAGGGAAGCCTGGCGTGCTACAGCCCACGGGGTCACAAAGAGTCAGGCACAACGGAGAGACTGAACAACAACAAATGGAGACAGTAAAAAGATTAGTAGTTGCCTAGAGTCAGGAGAGAGGTCATGATGAATAGGTGGAACACAAAGGATTTTTAGGACAGTGAAACTATTCTGTATGATACTGTAATGACAGATACAAATCACTATGTATTTGTCAAAACAGAAAGAATGTACAATACCAAGAGAGAACCCTAATGTAAACTACAGATTTAGGGTGATAATCATGTGTCAATGTAGGTTCATCAACTAACAAATGTCCCGCTCTGATGCAGGTTGTTGATAGTCAGGAAGGCTATACATACCGGGGTAGAGGGTATACACCAACTCTGTACTTTCCCCTCAATTTGCTGTGAATCTAAAACTGCTCTAAAAATTGATCTTTTGTTGTTGTTTTTGGTTTTTTCTTCCGGTTTTATTGAGATACAATTGTAAAGTTTTTTTTGATTGGAGTACAGTTGCTTTACTATGTTGTATTAGTTACTACTGTACAGCAAAGTGATCAGCTGTAAGTATACATATTCTCCTTTTTTGGATTTCCTTCCCATTTAGGTCACTATGAGCACAGAGTAGAGTTCCTTGTGCTATACAGTAGGTTCTGTCTCATTAGTTAACTATTTTATACAAGGGCTTCCCAGGTGGCTCTGTGGATGTGATTGGTGATAGAAGCAAGGTCCGATGCTGTAAAGACCAATATTGCATAGGAACCTGGAATGTCAGGTCCATGAATCAAGGCAAATTGGAAGTGGTCAAACAGGAGATGGCAAGAGTGAATGTTGACATTCTAGGAATCAGCGAACTGAAATGGACTGGAATGGGTGAATTTAACTCATGACCATTATATCTACTACTGCAGGCAGGAACCCCTCAGAAGAAATGGAGTAGCCATCATGGCCAACAGAAGAGTCCGAAATGCAGTACTTGGATGCAATCTCAAAAATGACAGAATGATCTCTGTTCGTTTCCAAGACAAACCATTCAATATCACAGTAATCCAAGTCTATGCCCCAACCAGTAACGCTGAAGAAGCTGAAGTTGAACGGTTCTATGAAGACCTACAAGCCCTTTTAGAACTAACACACAAAAAAGATGTCCTTTTCATTATAGGGGACTGGAATGCAAAAGTAGGAAGTCAAGAAACACCTGGAGTAACAAGCAAATTTGGCCTTGGAACACGGAATGAAGCAGGGCAAAGACTAATAGAGTTTTGCCAAGAAAATGCACTGGTCATAGCAAACACCCTCTTCCAACAACACAAGAGAAGACTCTACACATGGACATCACCAGATGGTCAACACCGAAATCAGATTGATTATATTCTTTGCAGCCAAAGATGGAGAAGCTCTATACAGTCAGCCAAAAAAAAACAAGACCAGGAGCTGACTGTAGCTCAGATCATGAACTTCTTACTGCCAAATTCAGACTGAAATTGAATAAAGCAAGGAAAACCACTAGACCATTCAGGTATGACCTAAATCAAATCCCTTATGATTATACAGTGGAAGTGAGAAATAGATTTAAGGGCACTCTATCTGATAGAGTGCCTGATGAACTATGGAATGAGGTTCGTGACATTGTACAGGAGACAGGGATCAAGACCATCCCCATGGAAAAGAAATGCAAAAAAGCAAAATGGCTGTCTGGGGAGGCCTTACAAATAGCTGTGAAAAGAGGAGAAGAGAAAAGCAAAGGAGAAAAGGAAAGATATAAACATCTGAATGCAGAGTTCCAAAGAATAGCAAGAAGAGATAAGAAAGCCTTCCTCAGCGATCAATGCAAAGAAATAGAGGAAAACAACAGAATGGGAAAGACTAGAGATCTCTTCAAGAAAATTAGAGACACCAAGGGAACATTTCATGCAAAGATGGGCTTGATAAAGGACAGAAATGGTATGGACCTAACAGAAGCAGAAGATATTAAGAAGAGGTGGAAAGAATACACAGAAGAACTGTACAAAAAAGATCTTCACAACCCAGATAATCACAATGGTGTGATCACTGACTTAGAGCCAGACATCCTGGAATGTGAAGTCAAGTGGGCCTTAGAAAGCATCACTACGAACAAAGCTAGTGGAGGTGATGGAATTCCAGTTGAGCTATTCCAAATCCTGAAAGATGATGCTGTGAAAGTGCTGCACTCAATATGCCAGCAAATTTGGAAAACTCAGCAGTGGCCACAGGACTGGAAAAGGTCAGTTTTCATTCCAATTCCAAAGAAAGGCAATGCCAAAAAATGCTCAAACTACCGCACAATTGTACTCATCTCACACTCTAGTAAAGTAATGCTCAAAATTCTCCAAGCCAGGCTTCAGCAATACGTGAACCGTGAACTTCCTGATGTTCAAGCTGGTTTTAGAAAAGGCAGAGGAATCAGAGATCAAATTGCCAACATCCGCTGGATCATGGAAAAAGCAAGAGAGTTCCAGAAAAACATCTATTTCTGCTTTATTGACAAGCCAAAGCCTTTGACTATGTGGATCACAATAAACTGTGGAAAATTCTGAAAGAGATGGGAATACCAGACCACCTGACCTGCCTCTTGAGAAATCTGTATGCAGGTCAGGAAGCAATAGTTAGAACTGGACATGGAACAACAGACTAGTTCCAAACAGGAAAAGGAGTATGTCAAGGTTGTATATTGTCACCCTGCTTATTTAACTTCTATGCAGAATACATCATGAGAAACACTGGACTGGAAGAAACACAAGCTGGAATCAAGATTGCCGGGAGAAATATCAATAACCTCAGATATGCAGATGACACCACCCTTATGGCAGAAAGTAAAGAGGAACTAAAAGGCCTCTTGATGAAAGTGAAAGTGGAGAGTGAAAAAGTTGGCTTAAAGCTCAACATTCAGAAAACGAAGATCATGGCATCCGGTCCCATCACTTCATGGCAAATAGATGGGGAAACAGTGGAAACAGTGTCAGACTTTATTTTTGGGGGCTCCAAAATCACTGCAGATGGTGACTGCAGCCATGAAATTAAAAGACGCTTGTTCCTTGGAAGGAAAGTTATGACCAACCTACATAGCACATTCAAAAGCAGAGACATTACTTTGCCAACAAAGGTCCGTCTAGTCAAGGCTATGGTTTTTCCTGTGGTCATGTATGGATGTGAGAATTGGACTGTGAAGAAGGCTGAGCGCCGAAGAATTGATGCTTTGGAACTGTGGTGTTGGAGAAGACTCTTGAGAGTCCCTTGGACTGCAAGGAGATCCAACCAGTCCATTCTGAAGGAGATCAGCCCTGGGATTTCTTTGGAGGGAATGATGCTGAAACTGAAACTCCAGTACTTTGGCCACCTCATGCAAAGAGCTGACTCATTGGAAAAGACTCTGATGCTGGCAGGGATTGGGGGCTGGAGAGAAGGGGACAACAGAGGATGAGATGGCTGGATGGCATCACTGACTCGATGGACGTGAGTCTGAGTGAACTCCAGGAGTTGGTGATGGACAGGGAGGCTTGGCATGCTGCGATTCATGGGGTTGCAAAGAGTTGGACACGACTGAGCAACTGAACTGAACTAAACTCCCAGGTGGCTCAATGGTAAAGAATCTGTCTGCCAGTACAAGAGGTGCAAGAAATGTGAGTTCAATTCCTGGATTGGGAAGATCCACTGGAGTAGGGAGTGACAACCCACTCCAGCATTCTTGCCTGGAAAATTCCATGAACAGAGGAGCCTGGCAGATTACAGTCCATAGGGTCGCAAAAGTCAGACATGACTGGGTACACATACAAAGTGTATATATGTCAATCCCAATCTCCAATCCATTCCGCTACCCCTTCCCCCCTTGGTAACCATACATTTGTTCTCTATGTCTGTGCTTCTATTTCTGCTTTGCAAATAAGTTTATCGATACCATTTTTTTAGATTCCACATTCATGCACTAATATATATTTATTTTTCTCTGACTTACTTTACTCTGTAGGATGATATCTAGGTCCTTTCATGTCTCTGCAAGTGGCACAATTTCATTCCATTTTATGGCTGAGTAATATTCCACTGTATATATGTACCACATCTTCTCCATCCATTCCTTTCTTAATGGCCACTAATGAGGTATCACCTCCCACTGGTCAGAATGGCCATCATTAAAAAAATCTATGAACAATAAATGCTGGAGAGGGAGTGAAGAAAAGGGAACCCTTTACACTGTTGGTGGAAATGTAAATCGATACAGCCACAATGGAGAACAGTATGGATGCTCTTTAGAAAGCTAAAAGCAGTGCCATCATATATTCTAGCAATGCCACTCCTGGGAATATACCCAGAGAAAACCATAATTCAAAAAGATACATGCACCCAATGTCCACTTCAGCTGACCACCTAAATGTCCATCAACAGTATAAAGTCTTCTATAAAAAAATAAGTTAACATCTGAAAAAAATTTTTAAAAAGTCAACATCTCAAAAAAATTTTTTTAAAAGTTAACATCTCAAAAGCACCTAAGAGTCTCATATGCAGTAGAACAGCAGTTCATTAATGCTTCATTAAATCCTAGCTTGATCATAGAATTACAAACATCAAAATAAGCATGTTAGATGCCTGTCCAAGTTAAACATCAAGGTCTTGATCGGGATTTACATTGCAAGGGTGTATTTGTCTGTTAAAACTTAACTTGTACACTTAGGCTCTTGTGATTTTATTCTATATAAATTAACATCCAGAAAATTCTGAAATTTTAAAGTGATTCTGAAGAAACTTGACTGGGTATTACAGCCCATAAGCAAATAAAATTTCTGCACTTGAAGTTGATTTTTTTTTCCTGTTTTAAAGTTTTAAAGGAGAGGTGCTACCAAAGATACAATAATTAGCAATGCAACCACAGAGAGAAAGGAAAAAAACTGGAGAGGATAAAGTACAAGTTTCAAAGTTGAAAAGCAGTTGGATAAATTTAGCTGTATTAGCTCACCTCAGAACACTAAATCCTAAACCATGGGGAAAATGACTAGAAGCTACCAGATTTACACTTCAGAATGCTCAACAAGCTCTGACAGTCCCAAGCAAGACTGGCAGTACCAAACAATTGTAGAAGTGAAGGATCGGTGGGACTGTAGGAAAGCCTAGGTAAAAAGCAGTTAAATCCCCAGATACCCTCCCTTCTCTACACACCTAAGTGACTATCCTTGCTCTACCATAGCAGAAGAGTAGAAGCTTAATTAGGATCAGGAAAAAATAAAAGAGAGGGTAACTCATCTGTGGGAATACTTAGCGATTGAGAGTAATGATTTCAAACTACACAGAGAAGAAATGATTTAAAAGTTTACATAGGGAGTGCTGCAACCCCAAATAATCTTCCTCTTCCTGGCTCCCAAATTTCTGGCAAAGAAACCTATCCCTCCCAGGCAAGAGCTATGGGAGGACCCTTCTCTGGGAAATCTGACAAACCCAAAAGACCAAGGGAGGATGGAAGGATGTAAATCTGTAAGTTACCAATTTGGAAGAGTCTACTGTATAGCCATAATAATGAAGACAAAAACAGCCACTTGAAGACATGAAATTTCAGAAACCAGGAATAAATGAAAAATCCACAACTCTGAAGGAGGGGAAACAGCACCACATACAGGATTAGGAATGAGAGTAGCTCTGGATTCTCAACAATCTCAAAATCTAAAAGCCAATGGATAGGGACTTCCCTGGTGGTCTAGTAGTTCAGACTTTTACTTCCAATCACAGAGGTTGAAGGTTCCATCCCTGGTTGGGAAGCTAAGATTCCACATGCTTTGCAGCCAAAAAACCAATTAACATAAAACAGAAGCAATATTGTAACAAATTCAACAAAGACTTTAAAAATGATAGACATTTAAAAAATCTTTAAAAAATAAAAAGACAATCGATCAATAACTTCGAATTTCTGAGGGGAAATATTTCTAGCCAATTCAAAGTATCAATCAAGAATAAAAACATTTCAGACATGCAAGGCCTCAGGAATGTTACTTTCTTTTTAATCTTTTCGCAAGATGCTACTGGAAGATAACGCTAACAAAATTAAGAAGGAAAAAAAAAGAAGAGGTGAGATTCGGGAATAAAGAGATCCTACACAAAGAAGGGAGAAAAGGAGAATCTTCAGAATGATGGGGAAGAAAAGTTTCAGTATATCAGTGGTGCATCATATAGAACAATTAATATAAAAAGCACCCAAGAAGACAGAGCTGACAGAGATTTAAATGACTGACCGAGTTAGTTGTATTTGAACTAAGGATAAGCAATGGAAAACTAAGTAAACAACGAAAAAGATAATTATTAAGTTCATTTACATCATCAAAATGAAAGCACTGAACACTGACTTGGACAAAATTACAACATAACATTTGGGAAGATGTCAGGTGAGTGGGAAGTGCTTCTGTGCAGGCAAGTGAAATAGGTTAGGGGAAAGTCAATCCCCATTTTCACAAAAGTCCAAGAAATACAGCCTAATATTTTTAATCAAAAACAGCAATATAAGGTTTATTTAGAGATATGGAGTCATATCAGATAGGGTTAGGCAGGGCTGCAAGTGAAAGGAAATCTTAATAGTAGTTTAAACAAAACAAATTTCTCTTTCACACAAATGAAAGAATCTAAGGTTGGTATGGAGGATCCATAATTATCTTTTCACTCTACAATCTTCAATATATCGTTTTTAATTCTTGCTCATGATGGCTGCTCAAGTTCTAACCATAACATCTACTGTCTAATCAGCAGGAAAGAAAAGTAATAATGAAGGGTGTGCTCCTTCCTCTTAAAAACATCTCCCAAAAGCTGAAAATGACTTACTGTTTAGTATTTAATCATATTACTGCAACTAGCCACAAGAAAGATTATTAACATTTTTGCCCTGTTGTGGGGAAAAAAATCACTTCATTAAGATCAAGGATACTTTCAGAGTATCAGATGTTATTAATTCTGCAAAATGCACAAAGGATGAGAAATTCCCTAGAGTTAAGACATTGTAGTTAGTATACTAATAAATTATACATATATATATTTTACCAGATTTTTACATCCAGAAATGACTTTTTTTCTCTCTTAGTTATGGTCTAAGGACAATATTTTTATGTTGAGTAAGAGAAAAGAAGTACATGCAAAGTAATTAATAATAGCTAACATTTATTCAGTGTTTTCTATATGTACAAAGCCCTTTACAAACATCTCCTTCAATCCCTACAGTCTGGTAGATACTCTCATTATGTCCATTTTACAGATAAGAATGGAGGATATAGGTAACTTGTCCAAAGTTTTGCATCTGACAGTACAGGACCTGGGATTCAGTCTCAAGCATTCAATCAAAACTCCACAATCTACAGCCTTTTTTAACACCTGCGTTGTCCTGCTTTATTTCAGTGAAAATTCTCAGTTTCCTTATTTGAACTGAAATAAGATTGCTTGCAGAAAAAGAGAGCTACTCGAGCAAGTTCAATTGAAAGTGAGGATATTACAAAGGCACAACAAAGATCTCACGGAAGTCCAAGGGCTTGACTAACAGAAGCCAGGCCAAGCCCAGAACGCAGGAACATGGCCTGGGTTCGCTTACCTCTGCACGCCTTCTCTGTTCTGCCCGTTTTTTCTGTTGGTCAGTTCCTTTGCTCCCGAGCAGTTTCCTACTCCTTGGTGATTTTCACTAGCTATCCTACTGCTGCTGTGTGGCTCTTTCAGCCCCTCTGCGGTATGGTTTTCCATGTGGGGCTCTAAATTATATGGACCCATCTTCCCTTTCAGCGGCAAACCACATAAGTGAATGGGTTGTCCTTTGAGTTCCTATCCTGTCATTTCTGAAGACAGTAAAGTTACATGATCCAGAACACGGCCACTGACCCTTAACATGGCCATAACACTTCACCTGAAGTCGGACACAGATCAGTGGGATGGTTAAGATTTACTGATAACTAACTGACCTAGTTTAGGTGAAACTATCAAAGAAAAAGACAGTCATGTGAAATTTTTGCTAGATAAATATTTTCCAAGATGCCTTTCACAAAGCAGTTCTAGTCAATGCCCTGTGAAGAGTGTTAACTTTGACTAAGTATATATGGGAAACTCTGCCTGTATTTAGTTCCTGGACATTCAGTGTGGAATGGTATATTTAAATTTTCTGGGAAAAAAAAGCTGGGAATCCCTGCAATATGAAATTTTGATGAGCCCTTTAATATAACATTTCCCATATTTACTTTGTCATAGAACTCTTAGTGTGTAATGATACCTCATTGAGCAGTATTTTGGGAAGCATTGCATTAGAGCAAGGTAGTTTTCTTTTCTTGGAGAAGGCAATGGCGACCCACTCCAGTACTCTTGCCTGGAAAATCCCATGGACGGAGGAGCCTGGTAGGCTGCAGTCTGTGGGGTCACTGAGTCGGACACAACTGAGCGACTTCACTTTCACGCACTGGAGAAGGAAATGGCAACCCACTCCAGTGTTCCTGCCTGAAGAATCCCAGGGACGGGGGAGCCTGGTGGGCTGCCATCTATGGGGTCGCACAGAGTCGGACATGACTGAAGCAACTTAGCAGCAAAGGCAGCAGCAGTTTTCTTTCCTTAGTGGGGTAGGAGTAGTTATTTATAAAATAGCTTTACCATCTGAGCTACCAGGGAATCCATTTATAAAATACTATTGTTAATTCTACTTAGCAGTCATTGACAGTAAGAGATGGTTGTTAAAAACACAGGCTGTGGCATTACAGAGATAGGATTTGAATTTTAGCTCTGCAATGTATTAGATGTGATTTTGGATAAGAGTTTAACTGTTCTGGGCCTCAGTTTACTAATCAGTGATATATCCCAGCAGATGCATAGCCCAATGCCTGACACAGTGAATACTTAATAGGTGATATGTAAAACTAACTGTGTTTCTACTAGAAAATGTTTAGGCGCACAGTTAGGGCAATTATTCTTCTGTAAGAAGTTATCTTATATGGGAAGAGTTTTATCTAGCATAACATAATTTCAAAGAAGAACCTCAATTCACAGAAAAGATATCAGTAGGAGAGAGGCTATTAAATTTATGGAGTAAAATGTATGGGGGGCGTGGTGTGAGATGAGGTTACTGTCTGAGACTGCTGGATAGGAGTCTGTGTGTAGGGAGTGACAATATGGTTAAGAGTATATGCTCTTGAGAGGGCAGACCAGATTTTAAAATCTGAATTCACTTAATGATGCTTTGATTTTTAAACCAAAAGTGTACAGACAAATATAAAGCTCTGGGTGTAAGCAACAGCCACAGTTCATTTCTGGAAAAAGCAGTCTCAAGGCTTGCATCACATGTTATGCTTTCTATCATGAGTTCCTTCCACTTTGCCACAATTAACTAGACCAGGGATGTGTATGTAGGCCAGTGGCTTTTACATTAGCATGACCTGAGAACTGTTCAGTAGTTCTGTCTCACAAAATGATGAACTAACTCAGTCTGATTTTCTTCTTCAGGGGATCTGAATATGAGATGGCAAAGAAGGCAGTAAGCAGAAGCTGCAGTACAGCAGAAACCATGAAGTAGAGAAAGCAGTCATGGAAAAGAAGAAAACGAATCTACAGTCAGAGTGGAGGCAGAATCAGGAAACTGAATGATGATGATGATCAATTAAGACTTCCTGTTGGGATACCAATTTTATTTCATTCATCCAGTTCTCAACGAGGCCTGATGGTGGAGACTTTTTCTTGTCCTTCCACACTACACCACTTATTCTTAACTAAATTTCTAATATGAAGTAATTTAATTGAATCTACATATAGTTCTGGCCATCAGAAAGAGTCCATCTTGCTTAATATTAATACTACCACCCACTTCCTTTAAGTAAAGTACAATAGTTCACTTAGTTGGTATAAATGAAGCCAACTGATGAGCTGGGTGGGAAGAACTGGGCCTCTGTGCCATTACTAACCAGGGACTGTAACAGCAGGTGGGCCCCTTTCTGTTTGGACATAGTTGCTTCAGTACTGGGGGACAGAGACTTGGGTTTAGGACTCTGCCATCCATTAGCTATGTATGATCTTAGATAATTCTCTTCACTTGGGGGTCAGAGTTTTCTTTCTATAAATTTGAAATTAGTCAAGCCGGGGTTTCGTGGCCGAGACAAGAGATTTTCAGCACAACTGGTCACTGTTCACAGCATTTAGAAATGGTTAGAGATGGCAATAAAGCTGAAAAATGAGAGGAAGTAAGTGTAGTCAATCTAAGTAAACATTAAAATATTGACACAGCTTAACCAGGAAAGTCTAATAGTTTTCAGTGTTTCTCTACTCTTTTGTTTAGGAAAAAAGGGAATGTCTGGGGGATGATATGTCTTCACAGATGGGACACTAACTTTAATACCATATGTTTCTGGTTTTTCTTTATTTATATTTCAAATATTTACAGCCATTTCCTCTAAAGAACTTGACAAAACAGGTAGATCTGTTTTTCAATCAGTACTTCCCTAGGCTTTGAGTCAACCTGGCTGCTAGTTGTTCCCCAGTATCTGTTTTTCCCTCTTATTCAGTAATGGAACCTTTGGTTTTTAGCTGAGTACATGGCTATCTGGAAGAAAATTATGTCCCATTTTTCTCTCACTCAACATAAAAATCGTGTCCTTAGACCGTAACTAAGAAAGAAAAAAAAAAACACCTTATTTCTAGATGTAAAATGCAGAAAACCTTGTTTTTAGATCTTACTTCTACATGTAAAAAGTTTGGTAATTTTTTTTTAATTTACTGGTACACTAACCACAATATCTTAACTCTAGAGAATCTCTCACCCTTTCTACATTTTGCAGAATTAATAATATTCTGAAAATATCTTTGATCTTAATGAAATTACTTTTTTCCCCACAAAGGTTAATCAGAGAAAACAACAACATTAATCAGAGAAACCGAACAATGAAATACTACTATACACATATCAGAATGGCCAAATATTTAAAAGACTGAAGACACCAAATATTGATAAGATTGTAAAATAACTGCAACTCTTATACACTGTTGGTAGGGATGTAAAATGGTACAAGCACTTTGGGAAAATATGTTGCAGTTTCTTATAAAATTAAGAATATACCCACAATGACCCAGAAATTTAACTAAGTACTGACTGAAGTGAAAAAATATTGTCACAAAAAGACTCATAGGAATATACATAGCAGTTTTATTCATTATAGCAAAAAATTGGAAATAGCCTAGGTATCCACCAATAGAATGGATTGACTGTCTTATATTCACACAATAGACTACTACACAGCCAAAAAAAAAAAAGAAACTTCTAACAGACCTAACAGTATGGGTCAAAAACATTATGCTAAGTGAAAGATGCCTTATATAAAGGCGTATGTGCTATATAATTCCATTCACAAGAAGTTCTAAAATGGGGAAAATTAATCTAGGGTGAAAAAAAATCAGAACGGTGACAGTGATTACTTCTAGGAGGGTTGGGGGCAAGAACTGACTGGGAACAAGCATAAAGGAACATTCTGGATAACAGTGCTATACTACATCACGATAGGGGACTGGGTTATACATATGTGTTAAATTTCCAAGAATGTAAACTTAAGATTTGTGTATCTCATTATATATAAATTTTACATTGAAAGAAAAAAGGTCCAAAAAATATCACACTCTAGTTCATGATATGCATGCCAAACTAATTAGGAAAAAGTACACTGAAATCAACAATTTATTTTGAAATGCATCCCCCAAAAAGATGGATAAATGGGTGATAAAGAAGTGAACAACAACAAAAAGAACAAAAAAAACAACAAAAAAAAGAAGTGAACAGAAGCATTAATATGGGATAAACTAAGTACAATAAAATGTTAATTGTACAGTGTAGGTAGTAGACATATGGTGCTCACTATAAACTTCATTCAGCTTTGAAAAAAGACTTTTCTTCTGATCGCACTACATGGCTTGAGGGACGTTGTTCCCTGATCAGGGATCAAACCCAGGTCCCAGCAATGAGCACACCAAATCCTAACCACTGGATCACAGGGGATTCTCTAAAGTTCTTCATAAGGGGGAGGGGGAGGGGGGAATTTACCCAATCACTCAAAATTTAACTCAAAATCAATTACTTATGAGCCTTTTCCCATTACCCTTAGCACTGGAACACTAGTCTTACTGTCAGTAGCATTAATTTGGCAATTTCATGTTAGTTA
Organism: Bos javanicus; assembly: GCF_032452875.1. NCBI lineage: Eukaryota > Metazoa > Chordata > Mammalia > Artiodactyla > Bovidae > Bos > Bos javanicus. Next base: position 42,508,694 of record NC_083882.1, on the reverse strand, counting down.
TCTTTTCACATATTGTCTTACATTTACAAAATAAAGTGTAAGCCTTTTGGGGGGGACTGATTCTTGAGAGTGGGAATGAAAAAGACTGCAGTGATCTGTTGACTATTTTTTCTTTGTAAGTTTAAATTCTTTAATGAGCCATAATTCCCAAAAAACAACCTATCAGTCAACTTAAACACCAGTATATATGCACACACAACACACATACACACATCTGAAAACTAACAACCATTATAACCTTTAACCAAGTGCTTGTGCTTTGAGTCCTTGCCTATTAATGAAATATACTATGCTTACTGAATTCAACTATTCAAGCCATGTGCGCAAAAAGAATCGGTCAGCTTTTTCTCAAAACACTCTGAAGTGCCATGGCACCAGAGGTCTCAGATCTTTGAGGATAAAGGTGTCTTCAGGAAGTTAAATGTGGGCTATAATTCTATGATCACAGAAAATGAAAAAACATTCACATAAAAAGTGATGCCATTCTTTAAAATTGATTGACATCTTCCCATGTTCAATACATTTAATTAACCTTAAAAAGTTTTATTATCTTCATGTTTAAAAATTATACACAATATTTACATTTAGGATCTTAAAATTTCCTTCACTTTACAAATACCTTTTCTCTATATCTGTTAAAGGATAATAATAAAACATTTAAGAATCTCCTGTTATCCTCCTTTAAGCAATATAAATATCAGGATAAGAAATCAATATTTAGGTATGAGCAAAAGGAAAGAAGCATATAAATCATACATACATACTTTAATTTTAATAATTCTACATTTTTGTCCCCAGAAGAAAAAATATGAAGCAGAAAGTTATCAGACATAGCAAATACTTAAACAAGTTTTTCTTGATTCATCTGAATTGTCATGACATAACGCTGGAAGAAACTACAATTTACTTTCAGTTTAGAGGGGATTCTCTCACTGCCATGTATGAATAACCAAGAGAATGATTACTGTAGCCTTAAAACATTACTGATAACTATGACTGATTCAACGGAGAAGGCAATGGCACCCCACTCCAGTACTCTTGGCTGGAAAATCCCATGGATGGAGGAGCTTGGTGGGCTGCAGTCCATGGGGTCACTAAGAGTCGGACACGACTGAAGCGACTTAGCAGCAGCAGCAAAAGTACAGAGCAGGAAACGACACTATTTGGAAAACCTTTCAGCAAGGACAGAGCACTGAGGCTGTAGAAGACTAGGGAACACCACTCATTATGGTGAAGAGGAAACATCCCTGTCATGCAGGACAGTGTGACTGCATGATTCAGGTAATGCAGATTTCCTCTGCCACTGACTTAGATACCTTGAGGCACCCTGGGTATGAATTTGAAGCCAGTGGCAAACTATTGAAAAATTAAACACAGAGTGATATAAACATTTTACTGAAAAAAACTACTTTGCTGTATGAAACTAGCTGGAGAAGAATTTAACTGAAAGGAGGGCCTGAACAATGGCATTAACTGTGGGAACATATAAGAAAAGTGAGAAAAATTTTTAAAGAAAAATAAAACACTTTGAGGTGAAAGAAAGTAAAGGAAAAGTGTAGCAAGTTTCTAACTTGGGTGAATCACCAAGAGGAAAAGGTCTGGAAGAGGAGCACATTTACTTGAAAATGTTGAATTTCCAGTTCCTAGGTGATCCTAGGAATTTCCAGTTCCTAGGAAATCCTAGGTGGATTTCCACCCCCCGCCCCTCCCACCTGCAGGCAGTTCCACCTCCTAATCCTTACCCACATACCCACGCTGGTATCCTCTTGATGCCTTAGAGCTGTCCAAAACCACCTGATCGTTACATCTCATACTGGTATAGATGTGAGCCTTTTAAAAGAGGAATTTTCTACTTCTCTGCTAATGAGGTTGATCAAGCTTAGCAAATTAAATAAATCCCTTGAGAACAAAGCCAATATCCCCAAACCCGCTCTCTAATCATTCAATAGACACTTGACTGAATGGCTAAAAGGAAGCCATTTGGCACTTCTTATAAAAGGCTTACTAATTTTCTTTAAAAGAGGAGAGTCAAGTTCAGCTTTTCCCTAAGTGCTCTAGCTTGTAATTTCAAAAATCTCCAGTTATTTACTATCCTAAATGAATTCTTGTTGTCCCTCTCATTTCTTTCCTCCTTAAAAAAAAAAAAAAAAAAAATTTTATTAATCTAAACTTGTGTGGATTTTAGTTTACTAAGGCTAGTATTATTTGGTAAAATATCTGTCTCAAAAGAAAAACAAGTAACATTCTTTTCAAATTCCATACAACCGCGTGGGACAATTATATGAAGCATTTGTAAAATTCACTCCAGTCCCAACTACTATTTTCCATTGCAAATTAATTTTCATACTATTATTTTACAAGTTTGTTTGGACACTTGATTTCTCTTTCTCTAAATGTAACTAGATCAGCTTAAGCTGAGGAAAGAAAGACATATTTTTACCTACAAGTAGATGTCATTAACTATAAACAGATTACTTTAAAACTTGTCCCCAAACTATTTTCTTTAAATAAGAATCTTTAATTCCAAGGTTTCAAATCTTATGTTTAAATTAAGATTAAAGTATATAACAAATACTTGATGGAAAAAATAACCTGAGATGTCAAATCTCCTAAAGAGTTAGTTGTTTTCTTCAAATGATGGCACTCACTGATCTTGTAAATTAATGAAGTACGCACAAAGAGCTACAACCACTCAAGGCTAAAGAAGTCATCTACAGAATGATCTCATCCATGGAAATGGGCCTTTCCAAGGAAGATACAAATTTCTTTGTATTCTTTCTCCTAACTCAATCTATTAGGGAAATCATTGAAAAAGAAAATCCTAAAATCTGTCTACTCAGTAAATGTTCAGCAAATAAGTGTTCCATTCCCATTAGATAAAGTAGTCCACCAAAGCAGTAAGAGTATGTCTGCTGAAAGGGCTTTCTCCTAGTTTCAAAGACTTCTCTACTCAGACTTCCCTGGTGGTCCAATGGTTAGAAATCCACCTGCAAATGCAGGGAACACGGGTTTGATCCCTGGTCCAGGAAGATTTCGAGTGCTGCAGAGCACCTAAACTGGTGCACCACAACTACTGAAGTCCAGGCGCCTAGAGCCTGTGCTCTACAGAAAGAGAAGCCACTGCAGTGAGGAGCCCGCGCATCGCAATGAAGAGTCATCCCCACTCGACGCAAGTAGAGAAAGCCCTCAAGCAGCAACTAAGACACAGTGCAGCTAATATAAATAATATTTTTTAAAAATTTTAAACCAAAGACAAGTAATATGTTGTAATGTTTCAGAGACATAATTTAAATTAGGTATAAGATCTGATCTCCCTGATTTTGTCCCTTACCATTTACACCTTCATAAAACTATGCAGTTTCCTCTGTTATTGCTTAAGCAATAAATTTTATTAAGTGATTTTTTTTTCTAATTAAACTTCTCCTGAAGGAAGGAATTCTTTGGTGGTCCAGTGGTTAGAACTCCAAGCTTTCACTGTCCTGCTGGAACCCAGGTTCCACCCCTGGTCAGGGAACTAAGATCTCACAAGCCAATAAACAAATTAATATACATTTTTTTAAATTAAAAAAAAGATTCCCCTGAAGGAAATGGGAGTATATACTGATATAATCTTTCTGGAATACAATTCAGCAATATACCTCAAAACTACTTTCAAAATTGTTCTTTTGGCTTTCAGGAATGGCTGGACCCAGAAATCTTAAATGATGTTTCCAAAGCTCTGTCTCATTTTTCAGCTATCTTTGCCTCTCTCCAATATTCAGACAGACTCTCTATACACGGTGGGGAAAACACTGACAGCCCCAACTCAGTCACATTATCCTACCTTAGTTACCCTAGTAGAAAAAAAGATTTTCTAGTTCCCTCCAAAAGAAAAGACCTGTAAATGACTCTAAATGGCCCAGCTTAAGGTATAGGGTGGGAGCAATGAGGACACTTTCCCTGGAACCACAGGGAATAGAACATGCTTCCCAAAGGAAGAGACGCTAGGCAGAAAATTAATGTATGTCTACATAAATGTACATGCCCTTGACCCAGCAATCCTACTTCAAGGAATTAAAATTGACACAGTTATTCAGGAAAGGAGTATGTCAAGGCTGTACATAGTCACCCTGTTTATTTAACTTCATATGCAGAGTACATGATGGGAAGCGCTGGGCTGGATGAATCACAAGCTGGAATCAAGATTGACGGGAGAAATAGCAATAACCTCAGATATGCAGATGACATTAACCTAATGGCAGAAAGTGAAGAGGAACTAAAGAGCTTCTTGATGAAGGTGAAATAAGACAGTGAAAAAGCTGGCTTAAAACACAACATTCAAAAAACTAAGATCATGGCATCCGGTCCCATCACTTCATGGCAAATAGAAGGGGAAACAATGGAAACAGTGACATATTTTATCTTCTTGGGCTCCAAAATCACTGCAGATGGTGACTGCAGACATGAAATTAAAAGACACTTGCTCCTTGGAAGAAAAGCTATGACAAACCTAGAGAGAATATTAAAAAACAGAGACATCACTTTGCCAACAGAGGTCTGTCAAATCAAAGCTATGGCTTTTCCAGGAATTATATATGGATGAGAGTTGGTCCATAAAGAAGGCTTACTAAAGAATTAATGCTTGCTTTCGAACTGTGGAGCTGGAGAAGACTTCTGAGAGTCCCTTGGACAGCAAGGATATCAAACCAGTTAATCCTAAAGGAAATCAACCCTGAATATTTACTGGAAAGAATGATGCTGAAGTTGAAATTCCCAATACGTTGGCCGCCTGATGCAAAGAGCTGACTCACTGGAAAAGACCCTGATGCTGGGAAAGATTAAGGGCATGAGGAGAAGAAAATGACAGAGGATAAGATGGTTGGATGGCATCGATATTTACTCAACTCAATTTATGGGAGACAGTGAGGGACAGGGAAACCAGACATGCTGCAGTCCATGGGGTCACTAAGAGTCAGACACGACTGAGCAACTTCACTTTCACACATTGGAGAAGGAAATGGCAACCCACTCCAGTATTCTTGCCTGGAGAATCCCAGGGATGGGGGAGCCTGGTGGGCTGCCGTTTATGGGGTCGCAGAGAGTTGGACATGACTGAAGCGACTTAGCAGCAGCAGCATTTTATAGATACAGAAATTCAGACAGAAAAATTAAGTAATTTATCTAAAGTCAGAACTTCTTAGAGCCAAAAGTGAAAGTGTTACTCGCTCAGTCATGTCTCTTTGAGACCTCATGGGCTGTAACCCACCAGGCTCCTCTGTCCATTGGATTCTCCAGGCAAGAACAATGGAGTGAGTAGCCATTCCCTTCTCCAGGAGATCTTCCCCACCCAGGTGAACCCCGGTCCCCTGCATTGCCAGCAGATTCTTTACCGTCTGAGCCACCAGGGAAGCCCCTCTTAGAGCCAAAACCAGGAATCAAACCCAGATCATGTGACTCCATCCCATGCTTTTAACTACTTAACTTCACTGCCTCTCTCTTTAACTACTTATCCCAAGCAATTAAAGATGAATGCAAAGATGTAGCAGAATTCATCACAGTTATTATTACATGTACATTAAATTATGTTATTTAATAATAATGTTATTTAGTTAATAAAAATTAACCCTATCATATATACATATACATATATGTATACACACACATATATTTTTTAGAATATGGAAAGTTGCCACTAATATACAGTTAAGTTTTAAAAAACACATACTGAATAAATTAAACAGGCACTATGAACTTGTTTTATAAGAATTAAAATAAGACTATACATATGGATGCACACAAAAATCTCTGGAAATATATCTTAAATTAAAATGTCAGCAATATACCATTTTACACCCACTAGGATAGCTATCATTGAAAAGATAGGTAACAGATAACAATGAAAGACTAGCAACTCCAAAGTCGAGAACAATCTTGATCCCTTAGGAGAATGGCAAGTAGTTCACTATAGCTAAGGCTTCTTTATTTGCCATTTATCAGCTACTCACATTATTTCCCTAAGTCTTTCAACAAATTCTTCAATAGCTTCAAACCTCATGACCCACAAGTGCAAATAATTCTTGGCAAACATGGTGACCTCACCACAGTATATTATCCATTACAAATAAACAATCCCTTGACGTCTCTGTGTCATATGTACACAGAAGAAAAGACCACTTATACTATTTTGCTTGTTTTTTCTTATTTATATGTTTGGTAACTAATTATTCTGTTTAATCAATAGTAGAAGAAAACAGTTCCATTTTAATAGAAAAGAAAAAGAAAGTGATAGGGACAGTTTTCAGAAACCATTACTTCAGTTTAATTGTATAAATTAAATCAGTCCAGAATCCAGATGTTTTTGAACTTAAGGTATTGTTTTTAAAAAACTGCTTCAACTAACACTCATGCTTACTGAATAATAAAAATGGTATCATTATTTGTTCAGATTAAAAATCAAACAGGAAAGACTACAAAGCATCAATTAAAAATAAATATGAACACATAGTACTACAAAACTTATTTTTCTTTTAAAAGTAACAGAAAATATGATGCTTGTTTAGCTGTGCTTTGATTTGTACATGAATGTTATGACTATATTTCTAGGTAACAAAGTTTTGTCGGTGCTGGGACTGTGGGTAAAAACAGGTACAAACACAAAGATGTCCTATTCCCACACTTTTGTTTCCGGATATCCCCTTTCCCTGTGCTGAATTCTAATACAGCAGACCAGTTAGTGCTATAGGCCGATGGGTAAGAAATGGATTATCTCCTGAAGCACAGTCCTGAGACAGATCCTTGGGACAGAAAACTAGAACCAGGAAAGTGGACCCTGGATAAACCTGACAGGAATGGATTATCTAGCCCCCACCCAGGGCCCAGACTTAAGGAGACACATTAAAAGGAAAGATAACCTCTAGCACAAGAAGGTACCAGAAACTAGATAGGACAGAATTCCTTTAGGAGACCACAGACTAAAAAGGAGTACACACTTTGCAAACCAAATGACTGACTGACTCTCTGGCTTTGTTCCTCTTCTGTTTTATCTTCAACCTTTAGAAAAGTCTTTTTTCCAATAATCCAGCCTTGTTTCAGCTGTGTCTGAGCAAATAAAGGGGAAATGACTGGGTGAAGAGGGAGTTATTTGAGCCAGAATGTGAAGAAACAAGTGGTGCTGCACGAGAACAGTAGAGAAATGGAAGACCTGGGGCTCTGAGGCCAAGCCAATTCTTCCCATGTAGCGGCTTTCCTTCCACTGCCAACCTTAGAAGACTATACCATTTTCATTTTATTAAGAGAACTAGGAATTTTCTATACGAATACGGAGAAACAAATTCACTGTCACAAGGTCTGAAGAGATGGGTACTAGAGTCAAGAATAAGCAACTTTCTGTACTGTTTGAAATTTTTATAACAAGTATGTTACTACAACAAGTAAAATATAACACACACTAGCAACAGACAGGTCAGTCAAACCAGGAATAAACTGATACACCAAAACCATGACAGTATGAGTCAAAACTGAGTAGAAAAATAGATGAATAGAGTTCCGGATGCCCTGGACAGAAGACTAAGTCAAGAGCCAAGCAGAAATAATAGTCAGAAAGTAGGTCTAAAGTAAGTAAAGTCAAGATGTGAATAAAACAGTATGCACAGACTACAGAGAAAGGAAACCAGACCAGTTTGAAGTCAAAGGCAATTAACCTGCTTTCTATAAAAGCAAGCACTGTGTCACCCTATTTGTGCTTATAGTTGTGAAAGCACAACACTGCTTTAAAAGAATTGAGTGGCACTACCCTAGGTTCCAAGACCAGAAAAAAATATTTTACTCCTCAGGAGCCTAATTCTCTGTTGGAACAACTTGGTAGGTATGACACTCATCTCCCTCTGATACACTATTTACACGATGTAAAACTAAAATATTTTAAGTTATTTGTTGGATGTTTAAAATATTGTTTTAATTTCATGTTCTTAATTTCCAAGGAAAAATATCTACCTTACACTCTAAAATTCCTTTCATTTATGTGACTTTTCATTAACTTTCACTCTTTGGCTTAACAGTCTTTCATAAAAAACAGGTTTTCAATCCTGCTCAGTTCCAAGGCTGCTATAGAATCTTAAACAAAATACCAATACCTAGAAGGGATAAATTAAAATTGCTTCTTGGGGAACATATTTTAACACCTGGGTAACGCTTAAACAATTCACTATTCCAAAACAATATTTTAACATAAAATTCTATAGGCTCTTTAATTATATATATATATGTGAAGATCCACTAAGTGGCTTCTTAAAGAAGCACACTCTTCCTCGTAAGAGTATAGAAAACAGTATGGTATTTCACTGTTGTCTCTGAACTTCTGTGGTATTCATAATACTTACTATAGATTACATCATGAAACTTGAAAATCCTCTTTAACTTTTGGTCACAGTTATAAGCAAATAAAGCATTAAATTTAAGAAGCTCGAAAAGAAGCAATTTTCTTCTGAGATTATAGCTAATGACCTTTCACAGTGATCACTTTGCATAGTTTGACACTTAACTTTCCACAAAAGACATTGCTGATAAGGAGCAGACAGTTCTCAGCATAATTAGGAGTCCAGACTCACCTGTCAAACCAAAAAATAGCAACCACAAACTGCAACAGAAAAATATTTTCCAAAGCAAGTTTATCTTCCTGACTGCCAAAGTTCAATATTTCTACAGAAATATTTTTAAACCTTCTTGTGCAACAAGGTTTTAAATTTTGTTTTCCAAAGTATCAAGAATTTCAGCTCCAGAGATTAGGTGCAGAAGGACAAGGAAACAAAGCAATGAAAAGTGACAAACCTCAAAAACAGCCCAGGAAACACAAAAATAACTGTCTTAGTTACTGTAATATAATCGTCATTTATTGCCTATCCAGCGCTCCTTTTCTGGTTATGAAACTGTTACTTAGCAGTTCTCCTCTTCTGGTCCCAATATTTCAGCCAAATCAAAGTTCCTCATGGTTGTTCACTCCAGTGCTTTTGCCACTACCACCATCCCCTCACCTAAAAACCCCTTCCCTATTCCTCTCCCTCACTCTTCTTCACTCCCTGCCAGTCGCTACAATGTATTTATAAATAAGAGTTTTTAAAGTGAGAAAATCGAATTCTATTTAATCCCATTTAATTCCCTTTATGATCCGTGTGAAAGTGGGCTAATTACTCAACTTTGATGGACCCCCACAGCATAACTCACTGTGTTACCATGAAGAGTTACTGAGATAATGTATGTGGAAACTAATTTTTTTTAACATATAAAATGAAGATAAATCTCTGCATATGAAGCAAATTCCTAAAGAAAGAAATGTAAGCTGTGTGGCACATCCAGAGAAAGCATCTGTAGACATTACTGACACAATATGGAGAGAAGAAATGGCACTAGTAAAAGTGGGGCTTCCCTGGTGGCTCAGCGGTAAAGAAACCACCTGCCAATGCAGGAGATGTGGGTTCTACTCCTGGGTCGGGAAGATCCCCTGGAGAAGCAAACAGCAACCCACTCCAGTATTCTTACCTGGGAAATCCCATGGACAAGAGGAGCCTGGAGGGGTACAGTTTATGGAGTCTCAAAAGAGTCAGAGACAACTTAGGGACTGAACAACAAACAGCTAGCATTACAAAAACTGCATGAACCACTGTGTCTGTAGTTGGCAGAATTGTATCCTACAAAATTCATATCCACAGAATGTGGCCTTATTTGGAAATAGGGTCTCTGCAGTATTAATTAGTTAAGGATCTCAAGATGAAATCATTCTGGATTTAAGGTGGGCACTAAATTCAATGATTACTTCTGTATAAAAGAAAAGAGATTGGGACACAGAGATACAGAAAAGAAGGCCATGTGAACATGAGGCAGAGATGAGAGTTCAGTCAGCCAGTCAGTTCAGTCGCTCAGTTGTGTCCAACTCTTTGCAACTCCATGGACTGCAGCACACCAGGCCTCCCTGTCTATCACCAACTCCCGGAGTTTACTCAAATTCATGTCCATTGAGTCAGAGACGCCATCCAACCATCTCATCCTCTGGTGTCCCCTGTTGAATACCAGGCTCTTGTGTCCTCCATTATCTCCCTGAATTTGCTCAGATTCATGTCCATTGAGTCAGTGATGCTGCCTAACCATTTCATCCTCTGACACCCCTTTCTCCTTTTGCCTTCAGTCTTTCTCAGTATCAGAGTCTTTTCCAACGAGTCCATTCTTTGCATCACATGGCCAAAGTACCAGAGCTTCAGCTTCAGCAACAGTCCTTCCAATGAATATTCAGGGTTGATTTCCTTTAGGATGGACTGTTTGGATCTCCTTGCAGTTCAAGGGACTCTCAAGAGTCTTCTCAACACCACAGTTCAGAAGCATCAATTCTTCAGCACTCAGCTTTCTTTATAGACCAACTCTCACATCCACACATGACTACTGGAAAAACCATAGCTTTGACTAGACGGACCTTTGTTGGCAAACTAATGTCTTTGCTTTTTAATATGCTGTCTAGGTTGGTCATAACTTTTCTTCCAAGGAGTAAGCATCTTCATGGCCACAGTCACCATCTGCAGTGCTTTTGGAGCCCAAAAAAATAAAGTCTGTCACTATTATGATGAGAGTTATGCTGCCACAAATAAAATAAGCCTAGGACCACCAGAAGCCAGAATAAGGAAGGATTATTTTTTAATATATATAACCAAAATTTCTTTTATGCATAAAACATAAGAAAAATTTTAAGGCAGTTATAAACTTGAAAAATATTTCAAAAACATGACTAAGTATTACTAAACTTAATATATGAATAATTCTATAAGAAAATTTTTTAAATTTTACTCAGTTAAAAAGGGTAAGTCCAAAAATGAAGAAATAAATTTATAAAGAATGTTCAGTTCAGTTCAGTTGCATAGTTATGTCAGACTCTTTGAGATCCCATGGATTGCAGAACTCCAGGCCTCCCTGTCCATCACCAACTCCCAGAGTTTACTCAAACTCATGTCCATTGAGTCGGTGATGCCATCCAACTATCTCATCCTCTGTCATCCCCTTCTCCTCCTGCCTTCAATCTTTCCCAGAATCAGGGTCTTTTCAAATGAGTCAGTTCTTTGCATCAGGTGGCCAAGTATTGGAGTTTCAACTTCAACATCAGTCCTTCCAATGAATATTCATGACTTATTTCCTTTAGGATGGACTGGTTGGATCTCCTTGCAGTCCAAGGGACTCTCAAGAGTTTTCTCCAACACTACAGTTCAAAAGCATCAGTTCTTTGGCACTCAGCTTTCTTTATAGTCCAACACTCACATCCATAAATGACTACTGGAAAAACCATAGCCTTGACTAGATGGACCTTTGTTGGCAAAGTAATATCTTTGCTTTTTAATATGCTGTCTAGGTTGGTCGTAGCTTTTCTTCCAAGGAGCAAATGTCTTTTAATTTCATGGCTGCAGTCACCATCTGCAGTGATTTTGGAGCCCCCCAAAATAAAGTCCACCACTGTTTCCACTGTTTCCCCATCTATTTGCCATGAAGTAATGGGACTGGATGCCATGATCTTAGTTTTCTGAATGTTAAGTTTTATTTTGTTTTAAGACACCAACTTTGTGATAATTTGTTATGGCAGCCCTAAGAAATTAACAGTGCTGGAGAGCTAGCCTGTAGCGATTACACAATAAATCGTACTGTCCTTAAGACATTTTAGAGAGTAAGGATTATTTCTCTGGTGTGTGCTCAGTTGTTTAGTCGTGTCTGACTCTTTGTGACCCATGGAAAGGGGTCATAAAGGCTCCTCAGTCCGTGGAATTTTCCAGGCAAAAATACTGAAGTGGGTTGCCATTTCCTACTCCAGGGGATCTTTCCAACCCAGGAATCAAACCCTAATCTCCTGCGTCTCCTGCATTAGCAGGCAGATTCTTTATCACTGAGCCACCTGGGAAACCCATTTCTCTGGTGCTGCCATATAATGTTCCCTTAAAATACAAGCTTTTTTATTTTCTTAATCTTTTTGCTCTATACTCAAGAATAATCGGTAACTATAGAACTATACAATTTGAAAAATCTAGTCTATTTAAATCCATTTATACTTAAGTAGCAGTCATATGAAATATTCCCACAGGTAAAATATTTCTTCATTTCTTTTGTTCAGTAAACAATGGAAAACTTACAAGTTTAACTAAAATTTTTTATGAAAAATTCAATAATGATGATACTGATATATATAAGGAAAACTAAAATTATGAAACCATAAAAGATATTTTCCTTCACAATGTAGCTTACAAAAATGAGAACTTCAAATGAACAGCATTTACTTTATAAACAACTGCATAACCCAAATTATTAATCAAATTCAGCAGTAATTTAAAAAGCACCATAAATCTTGTGATATTTAACGATCTCATTTTTCACAACAGCAAACTTTCTAAAGTAATAAATACTAGTCAATGGCCTCACTGTTGTAATACGATTTAGTCAATGGCTTCACTGTTGAAATAGTTTTTAATGAATATCATCATCATATTGGGCACAACAACCTACAACGTATGTTAACCTAAGCTGGGAAATGCAGAGTACAACATGAGAAATGCTGGACTGGAAGAAACACAAGCTGGAATCAAGATTGCTGGGAGAAATATCAATAACCTCAGATATGCAGATGACACCACCCTTATGGCAGAAAGTGAAGAGGAACTCAAAAGCCTCTTGAAAGTGAAAGTGGAGAGTGAAAAAGTTGGCTTAAAGCTCAACATTCAGAAAACGAAGATCATGGCATCCACCCCATCACTTCATGGGAAATAGATGGGGAAACAGTGGAAACAGTGTCAGGCTTTATTTTTCTGGGCTCCAAAATCACTGCAGATGGTGACTGCAGCCATGAAATGAAAAGATGCTTACTCCTTGGAAGGAAAGTTATGACCAACCTACATAGTACATTCAAAAGCAGAGACATTACTTTGCCAACAAAGGTTCGTCTAGTCAAGGCTATGGTTTTTCCTGTGGTCATGTATGGATGTGAGAGTTGGACTGTGAAGAAGGCTGAGCACCGAAGAATTGATGCTTTTGAACTGTGGTGTTAGAGAAGACTCTTGAGAGTCCCTTGGACTGCAAGGAGATCCAACCAGTCCATTCTGAAGGAGATCAGCCCTGGGATTTCTTTGGAAGGAATGATGCTAAAGCTGAAAGTCCAGTACTTTGGCCACCTCGTGCAAAGAGTTGACTCATTGGAAAAGACTCTGATGCTGGGAGGGATTGGGGGCAAGAGGAGAAGGGGATGCCAGAGGATGAGATGGCTGGATGGCATCACTGACTCGATGGACGTGGGTCTCAGTGAACTCCAGGAGTTGGTGATGGACAGGGAGGCCTGGCGTGCTGTGATTCATGGGGTCACAAAGAGTCAGACACGACTGAGCGACTGATCTGATCTGAAGCTGGGAGATAAAATTGCTTCTCAAAAATTTATTTTGAGAGGTTAGACTTTTTTTTTTAAACTTTACAAAATTGTATTAGTTTTGCCAAATATCAAAATGAATCTGCCACAGGTATACATGTGTTCCCCATCCTGAACCCTCCTCCCTCCTCCCTCCCCATACCATCCCTCTGGGTCCTCCCAGTGCACTAGCCCCAAGCATAGACTTCTTAGGAACTCATTTTTTAGATACTTGCATCCAAATTTAAAGCTTACCCTGAAACCACTCTCTTAGCACGCTTCACCACTGTCTTTTTCCAACAGTACCCTGTCCATTAGTGCTCATTTTACCTGTAGATTTCTGGTTCTATAATACGCCTATGTGACTTCTCATCATCCAGAAAATCCCCACAGCTCATCAGTGAAATGTTTTGATGGACCTCACTATAGAAAGTCTCCAAGACTAATGATATGGCAATATTGTTTTCCAAAGTGCATACTCTTTTTAGGGGGGGATATTCAGAGCCCACTGATATATTTGTATCCTGTATACATGTGTTCCAGACTTCAAGTCCTGAGGAACTTCCTTCCCATACCTATCTCCACTCTCTCCAGGATCGAGTGCTCTCATTCTATTGATTCCCATTCTTCTTTCTGCCTTTGTGTATGCTCAGATCTGTCCTATACACTTTCAAACTCTCAGTGGACCACACTACTTCTTGCAATTCAATGTAAACATGTCTTATTAAGCACTAATCAGCCACACAACTCCGGGATACAAAAAAAAAAAAAAATAGTCTTTTTATCCTGAAGACAAAGCATTCCATGTTTTCGAACCAGATATTCTTACCTCTCAAAATTCAGATGACTCAAACAAATGGTCTTAATCTGCTGCATTCACTTCCAATTCTTTCTCCTGTTTAAAGTTTTACTATTTGTTTTATAATACAACATTCTGGCTGAAACAATTTTGGAGTAAAGACTATCCTTGATATAAATTCTCAAAGGATAGCATGGTGTATTAGAATACAGGCATCAGGAAACTTGCAGTCCAGGATAAAAGCTGTGTGACCATTCACAGGTAACAACATGTAGCAGAGAAGGGTTGTGGGAACATGGGCACATTGGTTCCTCATCCATAAAATACGTTGAGTCAAATGACGTATAGTTAACTTTCAACTCTAAAATTTTATGAAACACAAAGATCTTCACTAACTCCACATCTCACAGACCTCTATCTGCCACCCTTGACGCTGAGAAATAGTCCCCCCACTTTCTATGACTCTGGATACCAATCTCCTCCACCTCTGTGTACCTGGATTAAGATTAGCTTCATTCAACAGAAGACTCTAATTTCTAGCAGTTTAAACACAAAGTAAACAAACAAACAAACACATACAAAGTTATAGTCTTAAAAAAAAAAATTCCAGAGGCAGCTATAATAACCCCACTATAAGTCATTAGGGACCGAGGTTCTTTCCAGCTTTTTGCTCTAATTTCCCCAGGATGTGGGCCCTTATCTACATGGTTTAAGATGACTCCAGTTTTTATACCAGTATGCCAGTCTCAGGATCCACTTGCCTGAGAGAATCCCAGAGATGGAGGAGCCTGGTGGGCTTCCGTCTATGGGGTCGCACACAGTCGGACACGACTGAAGCAACTTAGCAACAGCAGCAGCAGCCAGTCTCAGGAAAGAAAAAAGTAAGAGAAAAATACCCTCATCCTTTTAAGAATACTTCTGGGGATACTGCATGTATTATTTCCAATTACATCCAACTGGCCAGAACTCATTCATGTGTTTCTATCTGTTAGTAACTTGAAACAGTCTCTCCTGCATGGCTACAAAACTAGCCAAAAATCAGGGGTTTTATCACCATTGAGAAGAACTACTACTATTGGGGAAATTAAATCTCTCTCTCAACTCCCCAACTCCTTCTTCTGTGGTTCCTCTTATTCTCCATCTTAGTAATAGTGTTCCCCAAAGATCAGTTCTTGGTCCTCTATTCTTCTGTCTCTACAGAGATTTTCCTTGGGTACTCACAGTGACGCAGATCTATCTACTAATGACTCTCAAGTCTTTGTGGTCAGCCTCTGCCTATCCATCTTCTGAAGACTCCATCTAGATAACTGTCAAGTAAAACCCATAATCTTCCAAGCCAAAAACACAAATAAGTAATTTAATAGAAAAACATTTACAAACTTCCTAAGTCATGGTATCAAAAAACATCCCAGACCTCCAAGTTTGGAATTTTAGTCACTTCTGCCTCTTTCCATAAGCCACGGTTTGTAGGTTATACAGATTGTCTAAAAAGAAATGAAATAAATTGGACTATATAAAGTTTATACAGCATATGACCTGGGATGTGCATTTAGCAAACTGGCTTTGGCCCCTTCAACTCTCTAATGTTCTAAAGTCACCATCCTAATTATCAAGTCTATGAGTCTGTCATACAATGTGAACACCCCTCCCAAAAAAAAAAAAAAGAAAATGCATATATGTTGAAACCTAAATCTCCCAATGTGCTAGCATTTGGGCCAAAGTGATGGTACTTGGAGGTGACTAGGGCATGAGGGCAAAGTTCTCATTACAGGGATTAATGTCCAAATCAAAAAGACCCCAAAGAGCTCCCTTGCCCCTTTCAATGTAAGGACATCATGAGAAGACAGCCATCAATGAGCCAGGAAGCGAACCCTCAAGAGACCCTTCCTTAGAGTTTTATGTATTTTCCATATGTTCAGTTCAGTCACTCAGTCATGTCCAACTCTTTAGGACCCCATGAACCACAGCACGCCAGGCCTTGTGGTCCATCACCAACTCCCGGAGCTTACTCAAACTCACATCCTTTGAATCGGTGATGCCATCCAACCATCTCATCCTCTGAAATTCCCTTCTCTTCCCACCTTCAATCTTTCCCAGCATCAGAGTCTTTTCAAATGAGTCAGTTCTTCACATCAGGTGACCAAAGTATTAGAGTTACAGCTTTAGCATCAGTCCTTCCAATGAATATTCAGGACTGATTTCCTTTAGGATGAACTAGCTGGATTTCCTTGCAGTCCAAGGGACTCTCAAGAGTCTTCAACACCACAGTTCAAAAGCATCAATTCTTCAGCATTCAGCTTTCTTTACAGTCCAACTCTCACATCCATACATGACTATTGGAAAAATCATAGCCTTGACTAGATGGATCTTTGTTGGCAAAGTAATGTCTCTGCTTTTTAACATGCTATCTAGGTTGGTCATAACTTTCCGGCCAAGGAGTAAGCATCTTTTAGTTTCATGGCTGCAGTCACCATGTGCACTGATTTTGGAGCCCAAAAATATAAAATCTGCCACTGTTACCACTGTTTCCCCATCTACTTGCTATGATGTGATAGGACCAGATGCCATGATCTTAGTTTTCTGAATGTTGAGTTTTAAGCCAACTTTTTCACTCTCCACTTTCACTTTCATCAAGAGGCTTTTTAGTTCCTCTTCACTTTCTGCCATAAGGGTGGTGTCATCTGCATATCTGAGGTTACTGATATTTCTCCTGGCAATCTTAATTCCAGCTTATGCTTCATCCAGCCCAGCATTTCACATGATGTACTCTGCATATAAATTAAATAAGCAGGGTGACAATATACAGCCTTGACATACTCCTTTTCCTATTTGGAAACAGTCTGGTGTTCCATGTCCAGTTCTAACTGTTGCTTCCTGACCTGCATACAGATTTCTCAAGAGGCAGGTCAGGTGGTCTGGTATTCCCATCTCTTGAAGAATTTTTCAGTTTGTTGTGGTCCACATAGTCAAAGGCTTTGGCATAGCCAATAAATCAAAAGTAGATGTTTTTCTAGAACTCTCTTGCTTTTTCGATGATCCAACGGATGTTGGCAATTTGATCTCTGGTTCCTCTGCCTTTTCTAAAATCAGCTTGAACATCTGGAATGTCATGGTTCACGTACTGTTGAAGCCTGGTTTGGAGAATTTTCAGCATTACTTTACTAGCATGTGAGAGGAGTGCAATTGTGGGGGTAGTTTGAGCATTCTTTGGGATTGGAAGAAAACCGACCTTTTCCAGCCCTGTGGCCACCACTGAGTTTTCCAAATTTGCTACCATAATGAGTGCAGCACTTTCACAGCATTATTTTTCAGGATTTGAAATAGCTCAACTGGGATTCTACCACCTCCACTGCTTTGTTCGTGGTGACGCTTCCTCAGGCCCACTTGACTTTGCATTCCAGGATGTCTGGCTCTGGGTGAGTGATCATACTATCATGATTATCTGAGTCATGAAGATCTTTTTGTACAGTTCTTCTGTGTATTCTTGCCACCTCTTCTTAATATCTTCTGCTTCTGTTAGGTCCATGCCATATCTGTCCTTTACTGTGCCCAGCTCTGCATGAAATCTTCCTTTGGTATCGCTAATTTTCTTGAAGAGATCTCTATCTTTCCCATTCTACTGTTTTCCTCTATTTCTTTGCACTGATCACTAAGGAGGGCTTTCTTATCTCTCCTTGCTGTTCTTCGGAACTCTGTATTCAGATGGGTGTATCTTTCCTTTTCTCCTTTGCTTTTCGTTTCTCTTCTTTTCTCAGCTATTTCTAAGTCCTTCTCAGACAGCCATTTTGCTTTTTTGCATTTCTTTTTTCTTGGGGATGGTCTTGATCCCTGTCTCCTGTACAATGTCATGAACTTCATTCCATAGTTCTTCAGGCACTCTATCAGATCTAATCCCTTAAACCTGTTTCTCACTTCCACTGTATAATCATAAGGAATTTGATTTAGGTCAAACCTGAATGGTCTAGTGGTTTTCCCTAGTTTCTTCAATTTAAGTCTGAATTTGGCAATAAGGAGTTCATGATCTGAGCCACAGTCCATTTGTACAGCAATGGTATACTCACTCAATACATCTTTATTAAACATCTACTATGTGTCAAGCACTCTTCTTTGCATATAATTCAAATAGCATATAACAACTATTTTTTCCAGTTTGTAAAAGTAATTTTTCAAAAAACAAGGTTTTCTTTCAATTCAAATTTAAAACAGAAAAATGAAAAAAAAATCAACTAAAAATATTATTAATTACATTTTATGAACAAACACAGTTTAGTATATTGAACAGATAATTCCAGGAACATTCTGGAATTAAACACAGCATATTTCAGAATCATAATATCATAATGCTAGCTTTTAGAGCGATGTAGGTAATAAAATCATACTAACTCAAGAAAGCTTTATAACAAAGGTTTGTAGACTCAATTAGGTTTATTCTTCATTCACAATTCAAACATTTATATAGATCTGGTGAATTTTGTCCCAGTAGGTTTTTATAGAGAGTTTCAGTAAAAATGACTACTGAAAGGATACAAAACTATTTAAATACCTAAAAAAGCTATGGTACTGGAGAAGACTCAAGCGTCCCTTGGACTGCAAGGAGATCAAACCTAAAGGAAACCAACCCTGAATATTCACTGGAAGGACTGATGCTGTAGTTGAAGCTCTTAGTACTTTGGCCACCTGATGTGAAAAGCCTACTCTTTAGAAAAGACCCTGATGCTGGGAAAGACTGAAGGCAGGAGGTGAAGGGGATGACACAGAATGATATGGTTGGATGGCATCACCAACTCAATGGATAAGAGTTTGAGCAAATTCCAGAAAATAGTGAAGGACAGGGAAGACTGATATGCTGCAGTCCATGGGGTCCCAAAGGGTCAGCCACAACTGAGCAACTGAACAACAACAAAAAGTCATTCCAATTAAAACATTTGCTCTTCAAAAGCTATCGCTAAGAAAATGAAAGGGCAAGCCACAGACTGGAAAAATATATTTGCAAAACATCTGATAAAGACTTGTATCTAGAATTTTAAAACTCAATAAAAAGAAGCCAAACAAATGAAAACTATTACATAAAGAATGGATAAATAAGAAGGTCCTACTGTATAGCACAGGGAACTATATTCAACATCCTGTGATAAACCAAAATGGAAAAGAATATAAAAATGAAAAAATATATATATGTATAACTGAATCACTTTGCTGTACAGCAGAAATTAACACACACTGTAAATCAACTATATGTCAACTAAAAAAAAAGAAGCCAAACAATCCAATTAAAAAAAGAGCAAAAACTTGCTCAGACTCTTTACAAAAATATTCCAGTGCAATAGGTGCAAGAAAAGGTGCTCAACATCATCAGCCACTAGGAAAATTCAAAATGAAACCACAATAAGATACCCCTACATGTCCACTAAAATGGTTAAATTTTTAAAAGTAATATAAATAAAATTTAAAAAAATAACTGGAAATCTCATACACTGCTGGCAAGTACGTAAAATGGCACAGCCAGTTTGGAAAAAGAGTTTGGTGGTTTCACATAAAGTTAAACAGACACTGATCAAACATGTGGTGCCCTGGGACAAAAGAACAAGATGAGCGAGAAGGATCTTGGAATGCAGGAACAAAAACCACCGGACTCTTATCGCCCTTCCCGCCATGTTGTAACCATCGTAGAATCTCTGAGTCCTCCTGAGTAGTATGGCCTGTTCCCACTCCCATCCCATATAAGGAAAAGGTATCTGGCTTACTCTTCTCCTGCCCTGTATGTTGTTGTTCTATGTTTAGTAGCTAAGTCATGCCCGTTTCTTTGAGACCCCACGGACTGTAGCCCACCAGGCTTCATCCGTCCATGCAATTTCCCAGGCAAGAATACTGGTGTGGGACTTCCCTGATGGCAGTGACGCAGTGGATAAGAATCTGCCTGCCAATGCAGGGAACAAGAGCTCAATCCCTGGTCTGGGACGATTCCACAAGCCACAGAGCAACTAAGCCCATGGGCCACACCTACTGAGCCTGCGTGCTGCAACTACCGAAACCCTCACCTAGAGCCTGTGGTCAGCAGCAAGAGGCTACGACAGTGAGAAGCCTGTGCGCCACAATGAAGGGTAAACCCACCCCTACCCTGCAACTAGGGAAAGCCCTCGCAAAGCAATGAAGACCCAAAAAGGCCAAAAATAAATAAATAAACAATATGTTGATTAAAAAAAAAAAGAATACTGGCATGGGTTGCCATTTCCTTCTCCAGGGGATCTTCCTAACCCAAGGATTAAACCCATGTCTCCTGCATTGGCAGGTAGATTCTTTACCACTGAGCCACCAGGGAAGCCCCGGTAGAGGGATGTATATATGTAGTTCATCCAATCAGCAAATGACTCGAAAGACCCCTGCCTTACTTCTTGTCCTCCAGCTATACAGACCAAAAAGCCCTGTTTGGGGTCTGCTCTCCCTGACTAGCAGGAAGTGGGCCTACTGTACAGGCAGCGATCCCCCCTCCCCTGCTCTAATAAACTTTAACCGTCCTTTCACTCTGCCTCCTCTCTGAAAATTTCCAACCCGCACACATACCATGACATATGACCCAGCGATTTTTCTCCTAAGTATCCACCCAAGAGAAATGAAATCAAATGAACAAAGATCTTTTTGCAAATATTCAGTGTAACTTTGTTCATAATAGCCCAAAACCAGAAACTCAAATGTCCACCAATGGCTGTATGGATAACAAATCATGTTATATTTAGCAATAAAAAGGAATTGACAGTACATACAAGATGGGTAAGTCTCAAACATATTTTTCTAAGTGAAAAAAGCCAGACATAAAAAACTATAATTTAATTTATAAGACATTCTAAGAAAGATAAAAAAGTAAGGACAGAAGATCAGTGATTGCCAGAGGCTAGGGAAAGAATTAACTGTACAAAGGGACACAGAGGAGCTTTCTGGAGGGAAGTGTTCTATCTATATCTTGCCTGGCTACACTTACACATACATCTGTCTAAACTCACTGAACTGTTCAGTTAAAAGATGGATTTTACTGCATGTAAATTTTACATCAATAAGTATGACTAAAGAAAAATTGGGGCTTCCCTGGTGGCTCAAACGGTTGCCTGCAATGCAGAAGATGCATGAGATGCGAGTTCGATCCCTGGATTGGAAAGATCCCCTGGAGAAGGGAATGGCAACCCACTCCAGTATTCTTGCCTGGAAAATTCCATGGACAGAGGAGCCTGGCAGGCTACAGTCCATGGGGTCGCAAAATTATCCCAAGTTAAAAGAAAGATACACTTTGCTATCGAGATTCTGTGATTTAAAAAAGCTTCTGGATTTTGTTCCTTAAAAAAAATAATCTTCCCTTTCTCTGCTGTGGGATACGGAGCAGTCATTATAGCCTGGCGGGAGCGGTAGTATCAGAGCCCAAGTGAACCAAGAAGGTACTCCATGTGGGAAGGAAAGGCCAAAGGAGATGAGTTCAGTCAGAGTCCAAGCACTGCAAGGAGGGTGCCAAAACAGAGGGGCAACCTGGAATAGGGCACTGGGGAGTATGGAATGAGGATGTCTTCCTTCAAATGGAAGAAGCCCAGTGTCGTGTGTCAGACCTAAGTAGGGTAAGAAGTATATCCACAGACACTGGGTAAGATAACATGGGGAGCTAGAGCCAGAGCTGGTTGAATAGGGTGTCCCTGTACTGAGACATCCTGGTAAGGGCTATTAGGTCCTGACAGGGGCAGGATGTTGGGAGAGACAGAATGAAGAATCTGAGCCCGACAGAGAGAGGAAGGCATCCAGGAGGGAGAGAGTGGTAGCAAAGATGAAAGCCTGGTGTAATACATGGAGATTGAACAAAGAAGTAAATATAATAAGGATAATGGGAGCCAGATTTCTATCAGAGAAGAATATTACAAATATGAAAAAGGGAAAAACTTGAGTGGACCCAGAAGTGTTGGACTGAAATCGGTGATATTGGTAGGAACTCAGAATTTTTTAATATATATAAATAAATATAGACATAAACGTGTGTGCATGCATGCATGCTCCGTTGCTCAGTCATGTCCAACTCTTTGCAACCCATGGACTGTAGCCCACCAGGCTCCTCTCTCCGTGGGATTTCTCCAGGCAAAAATAAACTGGAGTGGGTTGCCATTTTCCTCCTCCATGGGATCTTCCCAACTCAGGGACTGAACCTTTGCTTCCTGTGTCTCCTTGTATTGGCAGGCAGATTCTTTACCACTGAGCCACCTGTGTGTACCCATACATGTATTCCCCAGCTCCGTCCATTAAGAAAGCCTAAAAGCAGTAGCAACACAGCAGCAGTAAACACACAAGTACTGAGATCTTAGCTTCTTAATGTCATCCAGCATCAAAACAATCCAGGTCTCCCTAGAGAAATGGCTGATTCCAGCACTGAGGCAGGGACAGTACAAGATAAGACCAAAACATCTTCTTATGCCAAAAAGTAAAAAAAAAAAAAACACTCAAAGTAAAACGCTCACAGTGGGGACATGTCATAAAGACACAGAAGCCAGACTGAATGGGCTCTAGTTGGCCGAATGAGGAAAATTTGAAGAACTAAATAAATAGTAACAATATAACCCAGCCAAAAAAAAGAAAACCATGAATCCATACAGATATAAATGCATAAAGGAATACATTACCTGTTTGATGAGGACCAAGACACATAGTTTCAAAGCAATCCTCACGAAAAACATTAGCTATTTTTTCTCTTTCTTAATTTTTTAACTGGAGGAAAAACACTATTAAATATTAACTTTGGGGAATTCTCTGGTGGTCCAGTGGATACAATTCCATACATCCACTACAGGGGACACAGGGTGAGGAACTAAGATTCCACAAGCTGCACAAGGGACTCCCCACAAGGTGGGAAGAGGTAAAGAATCCACCAGTCAATGCAGGAGACCCAAGAGACATGGGTTCAATCCCTGGGCTGGGATGATCCTCTGGAGTAGGAAATGGCAACCCACTCCAGTAATCTTGACTGAGAAATCCCATGGACAGAGGAGCCTGGCAGGCTATCGTACATGGAATAGTAAAGTGTTGGACACAACTGAACATGCATGCACACAATC
Organism: Bos javanicus; assembly: GCF_032452875.1. NCBI lineage: Eukaryota > Metazoa > Chordata > Mammalia > Artiodactyla > Bovidae > Bos > Bos javanicus. The sequence goes on along the minus strand of NC_083882.1, from coordinate 42,485,428 downwards.
TTCATTAGGGTCAGGATTATGAAAATCAAGAGAAGATGAGGGAATCATTTCAAATTGAAGAAGTCATGAAGCATATGGCCAAGAATGTACTGAAAGTAAATGAGAACTTAATGAAATTCATCACCATCAAGTATGCAAGCAATAAACTCCTGAAGATCAGTGTGATTCCTCAGCTGAGCTCCAAAGCTATCCAAGAGCTTGCCTCACCTCTGATGAGATGACCCTATGGCAAATAAATGCAATATATGATTCTGAATCAGATTCTTCTGCCAGTAAAGACACGGCATAATCAACAAAACTTGAACCAGTACTGAAACAGGAGAGGAGGGGGCAGAGCATAAACTTTAAAAGAATGACACAGCCTGAGGATGCAACAATTAGATTAGAACCAAATAGGTCCAAGATGGCCAACGAGCTGACTTCCACTACACCTTGAGCTTCAGTATAAGGCTCACTGTAACACATCAGCAAGCTAAGTGACACACCCTCCGGCGCCATGACAGGTTCGAAGCCAGCCACCAAAGACCAAAAAGTGATTCCTGGAAACGTCTACCCCTTACCCAAAACAATAATCCTCCTACTCATTAGCGTATGAAATTATCCAGCCCATAAAAACTAACCAAGCCATAATTCAAGGCTGTTCTCTTTGGAGATGGTCCACACTCTGCTTGTGGAGTATGTTGTTCACTCGCTAAGTCGGGTTCGATTCTTTGTAACCCAATGGACTGCAGCATGCTAGGCTGTCCTCCACTATCTCCCAGAGTTTGTTCAAGTTCATGTCCATTGAGTCCGTGATGCTATCTAACCAATTTATCCTCTGCCATCACACTCTCCTTTTGCCTTCAATCTTTCCCAGCATCAGGGTCTCATCCAATGAACTGCCTCTTCTATCAAGTGACTAAAGTATTGGAGCTTCAGCATCAGTCCTTACAATGAATATTCAGGGCTGGTTGTGGAGTGTGTTTCTCTCTAAATAAATCCACTTATCTATCAATTTGTCTCTCACTGAACTCTTTCTGTGATGACACATCAAGAACCTGAGCGTAGTAAGTTCTGAAACCAGGTGTGTGTGATCACAGTTAACAGATGGTGGGTTTTCAGCTGGGTTCCAGTCTTGCAGGTGGGCTCAAGTCCCAATCTGAGATACACTGTTTCAGTCTGAGAACTACATGAAGTACTATGTCAGTGTAAATTTCCTGATGTTTGATGACTGCACTGTGATCATGCAGGGGAATATCCTTGTTCCTAGAAAATACACAACGTGGGGTGATAAGGGAAGGCATCAGGTCAGCACTTCCTAAAGGTTCAGGGAGAAAAAGGTTCTTTGTACCATACTTGCAAGTTTTCTGCAAGTTTTTCATTGTTTCCATTTTTTCTAAGTGAGAAAAAACTCAAAGTCGCTAAAAATTAAACAATGTTAAATACAAACTCTGCTTCTCCATATTGTCAATCTTGGTAAGAAAGAGATAGCAGACTATGCAAAATTACTAGGAAATAAATAACACTTTGTGTAGTCAGAAAATATTTAAAATATAGCCCAACCCTTCTCTTGCTAATCTCAATCAGGTCAAGAATAATTAAAGACTAAAAACTTTAAAAAGTCTCCACTAAAGGAAATTATTAGGAGAGGAACAGTGAAAGGGGCACTCCACCAAGAGTGGGAAGAACAATGGTATTCTGAAGCTACAAATGACTGTAACCATCAGCAAAACACAATCTCAGCATCTCCTCTGAAAAAGGAAGGGCTGTCTAGCTGAGACCTTAAATTTCTTGTAAATTACCCTGAAGTTACCCTGAAATAGATGTGCTTCCCCAATTCATTACATTATGCTTAGCTACGCAGTAATACAAAAGGAATACAAAAATAAACGTGCATAAACGTTGAATTCTCTTAAATTGTGGAAATCCCTCCATTAAAATACATCTGCCAGATTGTTACCTAAGAGGATAATTCTGCGACGAATGAAAAGGCTAATTAAAACACTCATTAAAGTGAAACAAGATCACCTGCAGCGATGTGCTGACGGTCCTTACTTAAAAGATCGTATTCAGACTCCTTTTGAAATGACCGTCAGATTTGTCCTGAAAGAACAAGGAGCATTTCCCAGAAATGTTCATAAGTTCAAGGATCATTTGCCCTCTCTCGGTACCATGCGTCCACGGGCGCGGTGACTAGACGGGCCCCCACCAGCTCAGGGGTGAGGTAGCACTGGACTCTCAGCACTTCCTTTAGGAGAGGACAGCCCCCTGCGTCATTCGTTACTCACTCAGGATGCTAGGCAGAAGTTTATCCCCGAGGAACTTAGCACAGTTGGCTCCCGCCCTCCCAACCCTGAAGCCCTGACCCAAGCCCGCCGGCACCGGGGCGATGCCCGTGGTACCCGGCCAGTTTCAGAGCGAGCGCCACGGTACCCAGACTCGCATCAGCTGGGCCGCCCGGGGCCCGGAAGACGAGGCCGCCTCCTCCTCCTCCTCCCTCGCCCCTCGTGCTGGCCCCTCACGCCCACCGCGAGGCTCAGCCGGGCCATCAAGGCCCGACGCCGAGTGCCAGGTCCACCGGGGCCGAGACCGGCCCTCCCCGCCTCCCGGCCGCGATGCCCAGCCCAGAGGAGCCCACTGGACGGCAGCCGGGGGGCGGGGGCAGAGAGGCCCGGGGGCGGCGCCCGCCCCACACCCTTACCTGGCTTCTCGTGGTCGTAGCCGACTACGATGAAGTAGTCGGCCAACCTGGCCATGGCCTCCAACGCCGCGCCCGAGAAGCAGGTGCCCGTCGCCGCCCTCGCCGCCGCCGCCCACCGGGCCCGGGAGGGCTCAGCATTTTCCCTGCAGCAGCAGTAGCGGCAGCGGCGGCCCTTCAGCCATGTTTGACAACCGAGGCGCGCTCTGCGCCTGCGCCGCTCTTAGCGCCCGCTGCTTCCCCGCCCCCACCCGCGCTGGCTCATTGACCCAAGCCTGGGCGGAGAGCCCACCCCCACCCTCCCCGGGCCGCTCGGACAGCCGATCTTGGGAGTAGGCAGCCTAGTGTATTCCTACCGCGCGTTGTCAAAGCAGCCTCTCGGGGTGCTTCACTTTGAGGCCTGGCTGCCCCTCCGCGGCCCACCTCCCGCTCCCGTGTTTCTCCTAAACAGGGTGTCCTTCCTTCCGTCCTCTCCACTCTTTCTTTCTGGGTCTGGGAAGAAGAGACAGGGATAGATGAGGGGGTCTCCTGGAAAGTTTGCTGCTTCCCCTCCCCACCCCCACCTTCAACGGCCCCTCCACCCGGTCACCCGCCTTCCCAAGACAAGATTCTCCCGCCCTCGACTGGAAGCCTGGAATTTGCACCGCCAGGGCTTTTGCTGCACGTTTCCTGTTTATGTTGTGCAGATGGGAATTTTAGGAACTTGCCACCGAGCAGGCGCAGGAGGGAGAGGCTTTTGCGCAATCCTCAGAGGCGCCTCATGCTTTAGTGCTGGGTGGGCTGGGGGCGGTTGGCCTGGGCTTCCCCCAGAGCGCCTGGGGAAGCTGAATTCCTCCAAAGAATGCGGCATCCCCGGGATCCTCCTGAACTGGCCCGGAACAACCGAGTCCGAGGGAGAAGGCTTGTCTCTCCCTAAAGAGTTCTTCCCGCCTAGGTTTTCGCCCCCTGCAGCGGTCCCAGGGGTCCTGCCGCAGGAGCAGGTGGTGAATTCCAACTTCCCTGTGCAAACAATGCAATTAAAATGAATTCGTATGTATCATCATCCAATCTAGGAATTATCTAGGTCACTTTCTTGTTACTGCACCTCTTATTGTTTGGAATTTGGCAAGTGAGAAACCCAGGTGAGCATGCTTTGCCCTCTGTTAGTATCTCATTAAGTTTTGGTAGCAGGATATGTTACAAGGGAAGTTTGGGAAATCTTCATAGTTTGCAAATGATCATCATTCTAGGTGCTTATCACTACTCATTAATTGAGGGTTTAACCTTTACCATTTACTCTTAGCAAAGGGTCTTTTAAGTGCTTAACTAGTATGTTTGATGAGTGAATATACAAATTCCCCCAGCTACCAGCAGGAAGCCGCAATGGCTCGAACTCTGAATTGAGAGTTCAGAGATTTGGTGTCTCAGCTACTGAAAGTTTACTCTCATTGATTATTTCCTCTTTCTGTGTGTGTGGTATTTTTTTCACCTACAGATTGAGAGGGTTGGGCTGCACTAGAACTGAAACTCCAGGGAAGGAATACTTGAACTCAGGGAGTTCATTTGCAAATTGCTTATGGTCAAACTGAATCAACCTAGTTGTAGATGTGGAGGGAAGATAGCAGATAGGTCTTGAAAATAATTAAACTAAAAAAGCTTTAGTCACACCTCAAGAATCTTCTCTATAACTTCCCTGAGAGCTCATCTAACTTGATCACTTTCAGTAAAGCTTAATTTAACTTCCTTGGGAGGCTGCTTATTCCACTGTTTAACAACACTATTGGAAAGTTCTTCCGTGTTATGTCCGAGTTGTCCTGTAACTTCCCCCAATTTTGCTCTATGGAAATACCCAGAAAAAAATCTATCTTTGTATGATAGCCTTTCTCATTTTTAAGCAGCTATCATAGTCCTTCCCCATTTTACTTTTTTTTTATGGTGAAATTCACATATCATAAAAGGAACCATTCTAAAGTGTGCAATTCGGTGATATTTAGTACATTCATAATGCTGTGCAACTACCCCCTCTATCTAGTTCTAAAATACTTCCACCACCCAAAAGAAAACCCTGCACCCATAAAGCAGTCACTCCCATTTTCCCCTCCCCCAGTCTCTGATAACTATCAGCTTGCTGTCCCTGTGGATTTATCTGGTATGGATATTTGATATAAACACAATCATACAATATATGACCTTTCATATCTGGGTTCTTTCATTTAGTATAATGCTTTCCAGGTTCGTTCATGCTGTAGCATGTATCAGTACTTAATTCTTTTTCATGGTTGAATAACATTCCATTGTATGTATATACTATACAAAGTCAATTTTATCTAATTTTTCTTTTGTCTCCTGTGCTTTGGTGTCATATCTAAGAATCATTGCCAAATCCAAGATCACTCCTTGGAAGTGAAAATTTACTCCTATGTTTTCTTCTAAGACTTTCATAGTTTACTCTTGTTTTAGGCCATTGATTCATTTTTAGTTGATTTTTACATATGATAAGAGGTAGGGGTCCCACTGTACTTTTTAAATGTTTTTTTTTTAATTTCATTCACAAGTGTTTGTTCAAATTAGTGTTATTGCGTAAGTCCCCTATATACAAACCTTGAAGTTGCAAACTTTCAAAGATAAGAGTGTCCATGCCAATCCCTGTATGCCCTGCTGTTGTACTGTACTATTCAAGGTACTGTAAGATTAAAAATGTTTTGTTTTGTTTTGTTATGTTTTTCTGCACATATTTGTGTAAAAAGTATTATAAGCCTATTATAGTACAGTACTATATAGCTGATTGTGTTAGTTGAGTACCTAGGCTAACTTTGTTGGTCTTAAAGCGCAAATTGGACTTATGAACGCACTCTCAGGATGGAACTCATTGGTATGGGAGGGGGGACTTACTGTATTATTTTTTAATCAAAACTTGGCTATTTTCAAGCCTCAAATCAAATGTTTGCTTTTAGACATATTTCATCTGTTGAATCATATGTAGGCTGCCAGCCCATTTGCAAATGGATGTTTAATAGCATAGGGGTTTTGAGATACTCCAGGTATATGTATATAAAGACACCATGTATTTGTATACACATGTGAACATATTTAGCATACACTGGAACTGTATTTTGCTTCTCAGCCAACAGCTGCCAGTCTGCTGAAACTGATAAGCCCTGACAAGGCAGCCTGATTACGGAGGTTGGCTGAAGGCCAGACCATCCCCTGAGATAACCACCATCACCTCTCACCAAAGAGGGAGTAAAGCAAACCCAGATTTGTTTTACTGAAGTGGGGCAGGAGCGGGAGGGAGGAAGACTATGCTTTATAAGACAAAAGGAGCTGATTACTAGTAAGCAAGAACAATCAGCCTGCTCTTCCTACGTTCAGCTGTTGTGGAGTAAGTGGTTGATCTATACAGTGATTTCAACTGCTTCCTGTGGTTAGCCACTAAAGTTCAGAGAGGCAATATGACAGTTTGATTTGACTAAGCAGGGCTGGGGCCTGTTCAAATGGTCTCTACCAACCAATAACAAAGGAGACTAAGCAGTTGTGGTAGATTCCCTGCTCCGTTGCCACATCTCCATCCACTCAATTGCCCAAATAAGAAACAATGATTGCTATGCTTGCCACCTGCCTCTCTCATAACCCTATATTCATCACTCAGTCCTACTGATCCTGCCCCCCAAATATGTATGCTTCTCTCCCCACTCACTGCCACCCCACTCATCTGAGCCACTATCACCTTCCACCTTGACTATTGCAATAGCTTCCTAACTGGTTTCCCTGCTTTATTGGCAGTCCCAGACTTTCCTAGTAGGTAAAACATCAGGACGGTAAGTAGATTATGAACACTTGTCATCAAATTAAATCTGTATAGGAAACATACTATTTCTATCTTGAGTGTGTATGTTTAGGGTGCAGGAAGGAGACTTCAGAGATGGCTAACAGAAATTATCGTGCAGTTGCTTTCATGTGTGTAATTATATGAATAATTGAATCTTGACACATAAAGTACCTCTGACATTTAGCAGTATAAATAGGTGCTGTGAAATTGCAGGCTGCTTTAACTTAGATTGCATGTCTATTTGGTGAGTGGGACTGGCTGTGGAATGTGCAGAGACCAAAGCAAAATGAAAATGTAGGAGTCTCTCTGTTCAAAAATTATTAAGAATTTCAAAGCAGAAACAAGCAGAACATTAAATCAAGTGTGGGGCCCTATGTGACTGAACAGGATGCACATCCATGAAGACAGCTCTGTTGGTGAAATTTAGGATGGAGTGTGTGTGTGTGTGTTGAGATTATGTGGGGACTAGGCCCTCGCCAGTCTCTCCAGGGCACCACCACTGCACTGCTCCCCCTCTTGTTCCTCTCTAATCCAGTCATCACACTCGATAGCCACAGTGACCTTTTAAATAAATGTATATATAAACTGAAAACTTTCAGTTTTCACTTTCATGCATTGGAGAAGGAAATGGCAACCCACTTCAGTGTACTTGGCTGGAGAATCCCAGGGACTGGGGAGCCTGGCGGGAGGCCGTCTATGGGGTCACACAGAGTCAGACATGACTGAAGTGACTTAGCAGCAGCAGCAGCAGATCATATCTCTCCCATCTTCAGACCTGTCAATAGCTTCCCAAATCACTCTGAATAAAATGCAAAATCTTCATTATATTCCAAAGGGCCCTATTTACTCTAACTTTGATAACCTCCTTAATCTCACGTCATGCCTCTCTTCTCCCTCACTCAGTGAATTTCAATCTCCTTTTGTCTCCCCTAACGTCCCAAGTTCTTTCTCACCTCTAAGCATTTGTGCATACTGTTTCCTCCATTTGGAACATTCATTTCAGATCAGTCGCTCAGTCGTGTCTGACTCTTTGCGACCCCATGAATCGCAGCACGCCAGGCCTTCCTGTCCATCACCAACTCCCGGAGTTCACTCAGACTCACGTCCATCGAGTCAGTAATGCCATACAGCCATCTCATCCTCTGTCATCCCCTTCTCCTCCTGCCCCCAATCCCTCCCAGCATCAGAGTCTTTTCCAGTGAGTCAACTCTTTGCATGAGGTGGACAAAGTACTGGAGTTTCAGCTTTAGCATCATTCCTTCCAAAGAAATCCCAGGGCTGATCTCCTTTAGAATGGACTGGTTGGATCTCCTTGCAGTCCAAGGCACTCTCAAGAGTCTTCTCCAACACCACAGTTCAAAAGCATCAATTCTTCGGCGCTCAGCCTTCTTCATAGTCCAACTCTCACATCCATACATGACCACTGGAAAAACCATAGCCTTGACTAGACGAACCTTTGTTGGCAAAGTAATGTCTTTGCTTTTGAATATGCTATCTAGGTTGGTCATAACTTTCCTTCCAAGGAGCAAGCGTCTTTTAATTTCATGGCTGCAATCACCATGTGCACTGATTTTGGAGCCCAGAAAAATAAAGTCTGACACTGTTTCCACTGTTTCCCCATCTATTTCCCATGAAGTGATGGGACCGGATGCCATGATCTTCGTTTTCTGAATGTTGAGCTTTAAGCCAACTTTTTCACTCTCCACTTTCACCTTCATCAAGAGGCTTTTTAGTTCCTCTTCACTTTCTGCCATAAGGGTGGTGTCATCTGCATATCTGAGGTTATTGATATTTCTCCCAGCAATCTTGATTCCAGCTTGTGTTTCTTCCAGTCCAGCGTTTCTCATGATGTACTCTGCATATAAGTTAAATAAGCAGGGTGACAATATACAGCCTTGACAATATATAGCCTTTTCCTATTTGGAACCAGTCTGTTGTTCCATGTCCAGTTCTAACTGTTGCTTCCTGACCTGCATACAAATTTCTCAAGAGGCAGGTCAGGTGGTCTGATATTCCCATCTCTTTCAGAATTTTCCACAGTTTATTGTGATCCACATAGTCAAAGGCTTTGGCATGGTCAATAAAGCAGAAATAGATGTTTTTCTGGAACTCTCTTGCTTTTTCCATGATCCAGCGGATGTTGGCAATTTGATCTCTGGTTCCTCTGCCTTTTCTAAAACCAGCCTGAACATCAGGAAGTTCACGGTTCACATATTGCTGAAGCCTGGCTTGGAGAATTTTGAGCATTACTTTACTAGCATGTGAGATGAGTACAATTGTGCGGTAGTTTGAGCATTCTTTGGCATTGCCTTTCTTTGGGATTGGAATAAAAACTGACCTTTTCCAGTCCTGTGGCCACTGCTGAGTTTTCCAAATTTGCTGGCATATTGAGTGCAGCACTTTCACAGCATCATCTTTCAGGATTTGGAATAGCTCAACTGGAATTCCATCACCTCCACTAGCTTTGTTCGTAGTGATGCTTTCTAAGGCCCACTTGACTTCACATTCCAGGATGTCTGGCTCTAGGTGAGTGATCACACCATCGTGATTATCTGGGTTGTGAAGATCTTTTTGTACAGTTCTTCTGCGTATTCTTGCCATCTCTTCTTAATATCTTCTGTTTCTGTTAGGTCCATACCATTTCTGTCCTTTATCGAGCCCATCTTTGCATGAAATGTTCCTTTGGTATCTCTGATTTTCTTGAAGAGATCTCTAGTCTTTCCCATTCTGTTGTTTTCCTCTATTTCTTTGCATTGATTGCTGAGGAAGGCTTTCTTATCTCTTCTTGCTATTCTTTGGAACTCTGCATTCAGATGTTTATATCTTTCCTTTTCTCCTTTGCTTTTTGCTTCTCTTCTTTTCACAGCTATTTGTAAGGCCTCCTCAGACAGCCATTTTGCTTTTTTGCATTTCTTTTCCATGGGGATGGTCTTGATCCCTGTCTCCTGTACAATGTCACCAACCTCATTCCATAGCTCATCAGGCATTCTATCTATCAGATCTAGGCCCTTAAATCTGTTTCTCACTTCCACTGTATAATCATAAGGGATTTGATTTAGGTCATACCTGAATGGTCTAGTGGTTTTCCCTACTTTCTTCAATTTAAGTCTGAATTTGGCAATAAGGAGTTCATGGTCTGAGCCACAGTCAGCTCCTGGTCTTGTTTTTGCTGACTGTATAGAGCTTCTCCATCTTTGGCTGCAAAGAATATAATCAATCTGATTTCAGTGTTGACCATCTGGTTATGTCCATATGTAGAGTCTTCTCTTGTGTTGTTGGAAGAGGGTGTTTGTTAGGTCTCCCTAATCTTGCTTTTCCTTCAGAACACTTCAGTTTCAGTTCAGTCGCTCAGTTGTGTCTGACTCTTTGCAACCTCATGGACTGCAGCACGCCAGGCCTCCCTATCCATCATGGACTCCCAGAGTTTACTCAAACTCATGTCCATTGAGTCGGTGATGCCATCCAACCATCCCCTTCTCCTATCTTCAATCTTTCCCAGCATCAGGGTCTTTTCAAATGAGTCAGTTCTTTGCATCAGGTGGCCAAAGGATTGAAATTTCAGCTTCAGCATCAGTCCTTCCAATGAATATTCAGGACTGATTTCCTTTAGGATGGACTGGTTGGCTCTCCTTGCAGTCCAAGGGACTCTCAAAAGTCTTCTCCAATACCACAGTTTAAAAGCATCAATTCTTCTGCACTCAGCTTTCTTTATAGTCCAACTCTCACAGCTATACATGACTACTGGAAAAACCATAGCTTTGACTAGACAGCCCTTTGTTGGCAAAGTAATGTCTCTGCTTTTTAACATGCTGTCTAGGTTGGTCATAACTTTCCTTCCAAGGAGCAAGCATTTTTTTCATTTCATGGCTGCAGTCATCATCTGCAGTGATTTTGGAGCCCCCCCCCCAAAATAAAGTCTGTCACTGTTTCCATTGTTTCCCCATTTATTTGCCATGAAGTGATGGGGCCAAATGCCATGATCTTAGTTTTCTGAATGTTGAGTTTTAAGCCATACTTTTCACTATTCTCTTTCATGTTCATCAAGAGGATCTTTAGTTCTTCACTTTTTGCCATAAGGGTGGTGTCATCTACATATCTGATATTATTGATATTTCTCCCAACAATCTTGATTCCAAATTACCAAGTTTGTAATCATGTACTTATTATTCCTATGAGGATTTGTTTATATTTGCCTACCCTACATGCTATAAGCTCACTGTGAGCAAGAATGATACTTGCATTAATGATTATTGTATGCCTAGCATTTAGCACAGAGAAAGGCATGTAATACATACTCAGTAAATGTTGAAGGAACAAATGACTTTCAAATCATGTAGGCCCATACATTAGAATTGCCTCATTCTGCCAGTTTTAATCTGATAGTACAGTATCCCCAGCTGGAGGCAGGTGGCATGATGGTGGTTCCCTCTCATTAACACCATTCTCATTGGCTAAGTTCAGTTCAGTCGCTCAGTCATGTCCAACTCTTTGCAACCCCATGAATCACAGCACGCCAGGCCTTCCTGTCCATCACCAACTCCCGGAGTTCACTCAGACTCCTGTCCATCCAGTCAGTGATGCCATCCAGCCATCTCATCCTCTGTCGTCCCCTTCTCCTTCTGCCCCCAATCCCTCCCAGCATCAGAGTCTTTTCCAATGAGTCAACTCTTCGCATGAGGTGGCCAAAGTACTGGAGTTTCAGCTTTAGCATCATTCGGGAAAGACTAGAGATCTGTTCAAGAAAATTAGAGATACCAAGGGAACATTTCATGCAAAGATGGGCTTGATAAAGGACAGAAATGGTATGGACCTAACAGAAACAGAAGATATTAAGAAGAGGTGGCAAGAATACACAGAAGAACTGTACAAAAAAGATCTTCACGACCAAGATAATCACGATGGTGTGATCACTCACCTAGAGCCAGACATCCTAGAATGTGAAGTCAAGTGGGCCTTAGAAAGCATCACTACGAACAAAGCTAGTGGAGGTGATGGAATTCCAGTTGAGCTATTCCAAATCCTGAAAGATGATGCTGTGAAAGTGCTGCACTCAATATGCCAGCAAATTTGGAAAACAGCAGTGGCCACAGGACTGGAAAAGGTCAATTTTCATTCATTGGCTAAGGATGACCCCAAATGATCTAATCATCTCTATTATACTGCATTTATTAATGTCATTCATTGTGCTACCAGTAGTAAATTTTTCTTAAAGTCATTTCACCTCATTCTGTTCTAGATGTTAGTATAAGAAGTTTTTATACGTTAATCATCTTCTCTGTGTTCTCCTTTATCTGTCCTACGGCAACTTATATTCTTTAAGCTTCAGGGAGGTTTGTCTTCTGGCTTTATCAGATACAAAGACTGATTATTTCTGTCCATATGTTTTGTGCAAGAGCACAAAAATGAGGCAGCAAAAGCATTTATTTTCTTTTTGCTGATGTCCTGGAAAATTCTATGCCCTACAAATAGAGAGGTTAACTGCCCTCATCTACCACTCCAAGACAGAAATTAATGCAGTAGAAACAGTACTTTTACAGCATTCTTTACTTGGTCCACCTCCTGAAATCATATGTTTATTTTATACTTAAATTGGTTTGTGTACATGTGCATTTTTCTGGAAAGGATCTATATCTTATTAGCTCCTTAGAGAAGTCAGAGATTTCAAAAAAAAAAAAAAAAACAAGTACCCTGAGCTTTGTATCCTGCTTTACTTTTTCTCCTGACTAAATTTGAGAAGCTGATTGGCTCCTTTCTCTAAACCACTTGGTGTTTTGACTCCCAGATGCTTCTTGAAAGTTGTTTTCAAATGGAATTGGTAAACAAGCCTCAGCAGAGGCATTCTGAACCATATGAATAATAAATACATTATAAACATTCCTGTTTGAAAAAAGAGGCATCAGAGATAAATATGCAATGCACTTAGCTACTCTAGTTATTCTTATTAATATTATTAATACTATTTATTGTTTCTCATTTCTTTTCTTCATGACCTGAGTGTGGTCACACTGGCTTTAGGGACTGCATCCACAGTGTTAACTGAGAAGCCACCACCAAAATTTTTTTAAAACTCCAAACATTACTAAGAATAAGGCTTGGATTTAGGGCCTAAAAATAATTCAGTTGGAATGTGAAGTTGAGACACCATTATACAACAAGGCTTCTGGCATGTTTGTATATCTGTATATATGATGTCAGCATACATATAATTATTACAATGCTTTGGGGGTTTATTTACAACATGACCTTTTAAAAAATTCTTGGACACAAAAAAGAAGTGGATCTTCATTAACCAGATTGTTCTTCTGTTTCTCTCACTTGTTTTGCCAGTGAGATTTTAAAGATGTTTCTTCCTGCACTTCCTTCCTTCCTTCCTTGCACTCTGTGTGAATCTACAATCACTGCAACTTGAATGGATGAAAGTCCACAAACCGCCAAAAGCAGAACTTCTAGGTTGTTTCTTTCCAAATTCGATATTTAACCGTAAATGCATTCTAGTGATCGTCCCGGCCTTCAACAGTAAGTAAACGAACCCCAGGTTCCCAGGGGGAAAAAAATAGATGCCAACATTTGGCAAAGTTTATAGCTATGTTTCAACTTATACTCCACGGCACTTTGGGAAAACCCTATGGTCCTCGTCGCCGACCCACGTAAACACACACTTTCGAAGATACGGGTGTTCTAGCAAAATCCCGAGCCGCCAAGCCAGGACTCTACTTAAAGAAAGATTTGACGGAGTTCTCAAGCTTCAGACTTCTAAGTGCCAGAGCTACAAGGCGCACCTGGGCTGATAAGGAGCGTGGCCAGGCTCTCAGGTGGGAATTCCTGGCACCGCCCCTATGCCCGCTGGCTTAGGCACTGGAGCTCCGTGGAATCTCCACTTCTGGGTCGGGTTTGCTTGTTGAAGCCCCTAGTAGCTCAAAACTAAGTCTGCACCAAGAGCAGGCTTCGCGGTCCTTCAGCGGGAGTGAGAGCTCAGCGCCCTCCACCCTCTTTCCTTCCCCCATCCCCTCCACCCTCCCTTTCTCCTGGAATCAGGGCTCTCCTAAAGGACACAGCGGGGAGGCCACGAGGTGCAGCTGAAGAGTCCTCTGCAGACCAAACCCCCCAGGGCTGGAGGGAACTGGAAGGAACGAGTCCAGACCACGGGACCTTCCCTGGCTGTGGGCCGGCGCCCAGCTGTCCTTGACCTCCCCAGCAGTCGGAGGCGCGCGCCGGGGAAATGAAAGTAAAAACCTGTCTTGGCACGGACCCAGCTGGAAGCTGGCGACGAGTAGGTCGCATCCGAAGACAAGAGTGACAGACAGCGGGTCCTACACAGGGTCGCTGCGAAAAGTCAGACTCGCAGCGGACAAACTGAAAGAAAGCGATGAGAAACGGGAGACGAGCGAGAAAAACAGAATAGTTGGGACTGGGGCGGCTCCTGGAAACAGAGCAGGCGTTCAGTAATAACCTGCAGTCTGCGGTGCGGGCCGACCGGCCGCCAAACCTCATCTACTGCGGCGACTGCCCAGAGGCCAGACATGCGGCCCGAACCTTCCGACCCTCAGCGTGTCCAGCCCAAGTCCGAGCCCAAGCCAGGGATCTGTCCCCTACCCGGAGCTGGAACTCAGGTCCACTCAGGTGACTCCCTTGGGGAAGAGCGCTCAGAATAAATAGCCTCGAGGCGACCATTCCTTCCCCAAGTGTAATGTCCACGGGTCATTCCTGGGAGTGAAAAGGCGGCTGAGGCAGCAGTGCTCGGCCCAGGCCAGGCAAGGTCCGTGCGCGCCCCAGCGCCAGCCGTCTGTGCACTGGGTCTCAGAACTAGAGTGGCAGGGCAGGTAGGGAGCTTAGGGATCCTCTGAGGGCAAGCTAGATGGGGAAGCTAGAAGGTGGGGCGTAACTTGCCCAAGTTCATACAGAGAATCGCTGTCGGGTGAGGACTGGAAGCTGGTCCACAGAGTTCTAGTGGTCCCTCACCTTCCACCTGTCAGTCTAGACCCTCAGCTTCAGGACCCGTATCCAGGGTAGTGGGTGACAGAACTAACTACAGAAGCTGTCCTGCAAGAAGTGGGGGAGTCCCGCGGGGCTAAGTTCCCTCCCCAGTTTGACCTCCAGAATTTAAGTAAGAAAGTGAAGTCAAGAAGCAGTAATGGAAGAGCATAAACGGGTGACAAACATGTTTGGGGGTGATTCATCATGAACAGGCATAAATCCTTGGGCGGGGGCTAGGACTCTCCTCTCCCCCTTGAGGAGATGATGGCCCCAGCCTAGAAAAATATCCATGCCGCGCCCCACTCCAGTCTGCCATGCATGCTTCCTGGCCGAGCTGTTTACCACCTTTGGTGTGACTTTGAGCAAATGCTTACCCCTCTGAACTTTAGTTTTCTTATTTCACCAAGTAGAAAATTGATGTTACCTTCCTTGTCTAACTCAAGGGTAGGTGTGAGGATCAAAGGAGATCGGGATGCGGCCATGATTTGTAAAGTGTAAAGCGATTAACATACGTGAAGCATTAGTGTGCTCCTTGGCAGTAAATCCTCACATTTACAAGGGGTGAATGAAGGCTCCAAGGGCAGTCAGGCAAACTCTCAGGTTGTAACCTTATAAGGCATAATTTGATTACAAGGGGGGAAAAAACGAAACTGTATTCTTCGTCCTAATTTTGGTTATTCCTATATTTCCAAACAGGCATGCAAATTCTGAAACTTCAGGTGACTCCCCACTCTAACTCCCAATTCTCAAATTAGCCTTTCGGAGCCTTGCCCCTATTGCGAAATCTTACCAGTCCATCCCCAGAACCCAGAGTCTCGGCCGCTCGGGGTGGCGGCGGGGAGGGGGCGCTGGCGAGCCCCCTCCTCTCAGTAGTGCTCTGTGCCCTGCCCGTGAGGCTCCGCGGGAGTCTGGGGTCGCGGCCAGGTCAGGCACCAAGCCGGCACGGGGTGCGGTCCACTCGAGGCCACAGCTCCCGAGGTCTGGGGTTCGGGTCATCCACGTGGTACCCCGCGCTGGCTCTTGCAGTTCTGTGCCAGACCTTACACTCTGGGCTGCATGGGTCCTAGGTAAGGAAGGACCCCAAGAGGTTGTACCGGCTCTGCTTCGTCCCGGCTTAAGGTCTGAACGCTGTACCCAGAGAATCAGTACCGGGGCAGTTCCTGCATCAGTCTCCTGGAGCTCATCTCTAAAACTTTCTAGGCATGAGGGATACCCCTCTCGCCAACCTGCAAACCCCACACTCACGGACAAGCAATGCGCGCGCCCGATTATAGAGCGCGCGCCCAAGGGAAGGGAGGGAGGGAGTGCAGGCCGCCTAGGCCCCGCCCCCTGCGCTCTTATAAAGCAGAGAAACGCGAGCCGGCCACTCAGTGGTTTCTTGGTGACACTAGGCGAAACAGCTCGAACCTTCTCACTTTTGGCTTCTCACTGCAGCTTCGACGTCGGGGTTTTGCCACTGCCAGAACGCCGTCTCAGACTTAATACTCCAAAGAATTTTGGCAGATCACCCCCTCAGCAGGTATGCACCGCGGGCGGGGCGGGTTGAAGTTGTAGGGGCTTGCATAGAAGCGCTGAATGAGGGGTACAATCTACTTTGCAGGGTCCTCTGCTGGGTGCGTCCCACATCCCGAGCCCAGCTCGTGGACACAACTGGAACTCCAGAGACCCAGTCCCCTCTGCTCCGTCAGCCAAATTCTGAGAAGTTGAGTAGGGAACCTCTGGGAGCCTGGCGCTGGGCAGCGGCCTCCCCTGCAGGGCTTGTCACCCGCTTGGCGGGTGCAAATGCCGCTGGCGCCTCTCTGCGCCCCTGGGAGATAAGCGTCTGAGTCAGGCGGAGCGCAGGCTCACCCTGGCCGCGCCGGGGGCCCCCCGCTCGCCTCCTTGCCCCGCCCGGCGGTGCGGCAGGCCCACACACTCAAGCTCTGCTCTTTTTTCTCCTTCCCCAGGGTCTGCGCATCGCCGCCGGGATGAAGCTGGTTCCCGTCGCCCTCCTGTACCTGGGGTCGCTCGCCTTCCTAGGCGTGGACACGGCACGGCTCGACGTGGCGGCAGAGTTCCGAAAGAAGTGAGTGGCTGGCAGCGCCTTCCCCAGTCCTGGTACCTGCAACGCAAGGGAAACTGACCAATGGTCGCCGAGGGGTTAGAAATGAAGAGGAATGGGGATGGGCCAAGACCTCGCCAGGACGATTGCGAATGGAGTCTCTTTGTTTTTTAGATGGAATAAGTGGGCTCTAAGTCGTGGAAAAAGAGAACTTCGCGAGTCCAGTAGCTACCCCACCGGGCTCGCCGACGTGAAGGCCGGGCCTGTCCAGACTCTTATTCGGCCCCAGGATGTAAAGGGCGCCTCTCGAAGCCCTCAGGCCAGGTAACTATGCCAGGCGCTGTTGCGGATCCCTTCTCCTTTGCCCTAGCTCTGGGGATCATCAGGGCTGTATTGCAGTTGAGATGGAGATGGCAGTTTCCAGCTCCCTCCGGTCTTAGAATGGCTACTTTCCCGATGACTGGGACCAAAGACCTGCTTGGTGGTGGTGGTGGTGATGGTGGATGTGGTGGTGGTAGTGGGGGTCTCACATAGCCTTCCTTTCCCGTCTCCAGCAGTCCTGACGCAGCCCGCATCCGAGTCAAGCGCTACCGCCAGAGTTTGAACAACTTCCAGGGCCTGCGGAGCTTCGGTTGTCGCTTCGGGACGTGCACGGTGCAGAAGTTGGCGCATCAGATCTACCATTTCACGGACAAGGACAAGGACGGATCCGCCCCCAGGAGCAAGATCAGCCCCCAGGGCTACGGCCGTCGGCGCCGACGTTCACTGCCTGAGGCCGGCTTGGGTCGGACTCTATTACAGCCTCCAGAGCCAAAGCTGCGAGGGGCCCCGGACTCCCGGGTGCATCAAGTACTTGCCACCCTCAGGATTTAGGCGCCTGGGCAGCAGCGAACAGTCGCGCACGCATCTCGCCGGCACCTCTTCGGGCGGGAGGGCTTCCGCGAGCCGAGCCCCTCACTCAGCCTATGGGCCCGGGCTGAGAACAGCCCTGAGAGACCGAGAGTCCAGGAGGCACCGTCCGGCAGCCAGCGAGCACTGGCTTTGCAGGAACCCGTCCTCCTCGGAGGGGAGGCAGTGTTCTCTTCACTCTAATTGGGGCCAGGTGCAGTTTCTCCTCTCCGTGAGCCTGGCAGACGCTCACGGAGAGGAGAAACTGCGAAATAAATGCTGAGACCCTCAGGGGCAAGGGTCTGAGCCACTGCCGTGCCCGCCCACAAACTGATTCCTGATGGGGGTGTCACCCCACCGGGGTGCAAGCCTCACTATTACTTGAACTTTCCGAAACCTAGAGAGGAAAAGTGCAATGAGTGTTGTATATACAGAGATAATTATCAATATTTAAATTTGTTGTTGTCAAGATTTTTTTTGTAACTTCAAATATAGAGATATTTTTGTACGTTATATATTGTATTAAGGGCATTTTAAAGCAATTGTATTGTTCCCCTCCCCTCTATTTTAATAAGTGAATGTCTCAGCGAGATGCAACGTTGTTTGCTGCGTGGAATGTGAGAGTGTGTGCGTGAAAGAGATGAGTTGCCTCTTGAGGAAGAAGAAAACACCGTGTCTGTATAATCTATTTACATAAAGTGGGTGATTTAAGAAGTAGCAAATCAATAAACTGTCTCAATGCTGATTCATTCTTGGGTCACGAGTCTTGGGAGGGAGAGTGTCCCGGGTCTCGGTCTGCCCAGGAGCCTTGGGGTCCGGCCGCCTGGCGTAGGAAGGTTAGGACGGCTGCGCTGGCTGGTGCTGGCGGCTCTTCGCGCTGGCTAAGCTGCCGGAGTAACCCTCTACGGTGGGACGCGCAGAGCGCGTCTTGCTTGCCGGTTGGGGCTTCACGGAGATGTTCCAGGTCCCATCCTCGTGGGGCAGGGGGGCCGGGTAGAGTAGAGTGAGCCCTTAGTGGGGAGGTGAACTTGGACTCTCGATTGCGCAAGAGTCCCAGATTTTATGGAGTCGGTCACGGAACCCCGCGTGAAAGCGCCCCTCGGAGAGTTGGGGTGGTCTCCGAGGCTTTCCAGCTGAGGAGTTTCCCCCTGTCACAGCGGTGCTAAAGTGGTGCTTTTTTGACTCCAGCAAAAAGTGCGAGCTCCTCCGGGAAGTGCTCAGCCGGGCCAGTTAACCCCAGTTCTCTCCCGGCCCGGTGCCCCAGCGAGTCGGCGGGCTCATAAGCGATGCTTCGGCGCCCCCAGCCGGCCGCCTCCGACGTGCCAGAGAGCCGTCAGGAGGTACGTGCGGTTTAATAAGTCCTCCTACGTGGGAGTCAGCACACAGCCTTAATGAAAGAGGAAAGAAAAAAACAGTTCGCAGATGCCAACCAGGACCGCCCCCCCCCCAGACCTGTACCGTGGCTCCCTGTTCTGGGACCGTGACTCAGCGCCCACACGCTGCGCCGCGTGCAGCTGCTGACCGGAGGCGGGCCGGACGGACGTGCCGCCGGAACCGTGCGCCTGCGACGGCCTGAGACCTTCATTGTTCCGCCTCTCCTTGCCGCTCTCCTCTTCCTTCCTCCTTCCCAAGACTTTTTCCATTTTTTTTCTACACTTCTCTCCCTTCTTCCTTCCTCCCCTTTGCTTAAATTTATACCTAATCATCTTAGACGGTTGACCCCAGTTCTGGTGATACAAGCCCGACACTAAGCTCCAGTGAGTGACTAGAAGGGCAGGGGACATTGGAACAGTTCGGTCAGAAGAGGAGGATAGAAGGCACCCTACTCTTGATGTCCCTGTCCCACTGGTCTCAGTCAACATCCTGGAGACCCAGGATGGAGTCCTACTCCCTGCCTTTCCAGTTTAAAGCATGACTGAAACGGGGCTTCTGGGTGATCTCAGAAACCTTCCTGGTGAAGAAAATCTGACGGTGAGTTTGAATAATAAAAGTGTTTCCAGGGCAGCCTACCTTGTTTTTGTTTTTGCATCCATTGCATACCACAAGGTCCCTTCTGAGGGCCCAGAATGGTTCCTTTCAGAAAAAGCCTGAGTGAGGCTAAAAGAGAGCCAAGGTCTGGGGTCCAGAGACTGCCTGCTTCTGAAGCAGTTTCCAATTCAGAGAAAGTAGATCCTGGTGTGTGGAATGTCTTTGAAGACCATCTGAGGCCTCTGTTTTGAGCACCTGGCTGTTGAACCTGTAGTCTTCATATAGTTCATTGTCCTATTTGATCTTAATTTTATGAGGTTTGTTAGGATTCTAGGGGTTACAAATGCAGCAAGAGCCCATCCTGTCCTCAAGATCCTTCTAGTAAAATTCACTTACAGGGAGCTCTGTGCCAGGCACTGCACAAGGTGCAGGGGATGTATTGGAAGAGTAACTACAAAATCCAGTTTTGGAATTCCCATGCCAGTGAGTGGTTTTGAGTGGTCTGAAGGGGCTACAAAAACCAGAGAGTCACAAACACTTCAGGCTTGCAGACAGCAACTCGGGGTTAAATACTCACCCTTCTCCTTGAGCCAACGTTTGTCCCATAGCCACAGAGCCCTTCAGCCAAACCTCACCCTGGCAGAGTTTCAGCCAGCAGGCAAAGCTGCCAAAGGCAGGTTGGGCACTAGCTTAGGGCTGTTCTGAACAGGGAGCAGGCATTTGCCTTCTGCCCAGGGAGTCTTATGACTCCCTTCAGGGAATCCAAGGCAAGTGAAAGAGATGGTTCAGCTCTGAGATGAAGAGGCAGCTGCTCAGATGGAGTCCTTCCCAACTAAAAAAAAAAAAAAATCAGTGATTGGAGATGTGTCTGAAGAGACAAGAGACCTTCCTTAAACCAGTCCAGTACAAGTTCTGAATTGACTGAAGGTCATCATCAAACCGTGGAGACCTTCTCTGTGAACCATCCAACCTTCCTTCTGAATTTTTTTTTTCTTTTCCTAAGGTGTCAAAGCCTGTCAGGATAAAGCCTCTTGATTTCAAGAACACATCGTTTATCAACAGTGATGAGTCATTTGTGAGCTGATCCGACCTGTCGGCAGCTGAAGAGTAGCCACAGCTTTTATCTTTAGCTACTGTTGCTGGCTGTGGGAATGGTACCATCCATTTGTAATCAAACACAATGTACCAAGCAGTTTCTTCAAAAGCTGACACCTTGGCTGAACAGCTAAGGGTGGAAGGGAATGATGGGGAGGAATGGAAACCGATTTCTTTTTTTAGCACCTGCTTTGTATCTGACATTCTCCTTGCCACTTTAATCTCTTATCTCATTTAATTCTTACAGCAGCCTTGTGGAGTGGGTGTTATTATCTCTGTTCTGTCTGCGGATAAAGAGGCTGAACCTCAGAGATGTAAAGTAACTAAGCCAAGGTCACACAGTGAGTAATCAGGACTGGAGTTTGGATTTGCACTCAAGTGCTACAGGCTATTTTGATGCTATGAAGACATAGAGAGTAAAAAGGTGGGATAATTTTAACATTTGTATTCTCAAGCCAGATGTCCCCAAATGTCCTCTAATATGAGGATGGCTTGGGTAGGTGATTTCCACCTGTGGTTCTGAGAGATTTACATGAGGCTGGTAGGACTGGAAACCAGAACGGCTTCAGTGGTATGCTCAGTGAGTGCAAAATAAATAAATGAAGTGAGTTTTTAAATTCTTGGACCTGGTTTGAAGCAGGGATTATAAATCAGAAATAGTCTCTTTTTCCCCCCCTGAGCTAAGCTACTGACCTCTTTGGTTTTTGTTGCCAAATATAGTTAGAACATACACTGAAGACCTCAAGAGCTGGCTTCTGAGAGGAAGGCCTTCTGAGCTATTCCTGGCCAAACCCAGCCCCACACTGCAGGTCTTGAGTCGCCTGGAAGGACACCTGTGTCTACAAAGCTGCAAATAGAGTTTCCACCCTTAGGTGGAAGCTTTGTCTTTGGCAACAGCTGCCCAGGCCAGCTTTTCAGCTGACAAGAGTTCTGAGTGCTGCCCCTCCTTTCCCCAGCTGGAAAGCCAAGGGCCTTGTTAGCTTGGGTCCCACAGAGCTTTTTGACAAAGCCTGATTGGAGGCTTGGTCTTCATTTGCATGGGAAGAAGGGTGAGGCTAGATAGCTATTTGGTGGTCCCACTGGTCTCGTTCCAGAGTTATTTTGGAACATTCTGGAAAAATAATAAAATGACTGTGACCACACAGGCAGATGAATTTACTAGGTTATTGTACATCTATCAAAAACCAAGAAAGTAGTTCTGAGTATTAAGATGAGTTTTTGAGAAAGAAATGCATGTTACTTATTATACAGTATTTATTCAGTGTAAAAAAAAGAAATGATTCACCTTTCATACCATTCCCAGAGAGATAACCACGACTAATATTTTAGTGTTTACCTTTTAAGACATTTTTAGACATATACACATATCAGATCAGATCAGTTGCTCAGTCGTGTCTGACTCTTTGCAGCCCCATGAATCGAAGCACACCAGGCTTCCCTGTCCATCACCAACTCCCTGAGTTCACTCAGACTCACGTCCATCGAGTCACTGATGCCATCCAGCCATCTCATCCTCTGTCGTCCCCTTCTCCTCCTGCCCACAATCCCTCCCAGCATCAGAGTCTTTTCCAGTGAGTCAACTCTTCACATGAGGTGGCCAAAGTACTGGAGTTTCAGCTTTAGCATCATTCCTTCCAAAGAAATGCCAGGGCGGATCTCCTTCAGAATGGACTGGTTGGATCTCCTTGCAGTCCAAGGGACTCTCAAGAGTCTTCTCCAACACAGTTCAAAAGCATCAATTCTTCAGCGCTCAGCCTTCTTCACAGTCCAACTCTCACATCCGTACATGACCACAGGAAAAACTGAACTTGAGTGCAGAGAGCTGAATTAAACATACTCCTCAGTTTAAGGCAAGTTGTTGTTATCCGTCTTTGCAAGGCTTCTCTCTTGTTGTAATTATTTATTTTTCTCCTTTATTTCCTGTCCTCCTTCCTATTTCCTCCACAGGAACTGTCTTTCATATGTTTGATACTTTACTTATTCTATGTTTATAATCCTGTAGAATTGTTTTGTGGTTTTGTGACTATGTGTTTGCATGCGTATGTGTTCTGTGTGAAGCACTCTATCATTCCAAACTTGTTTTTTCCAATTAATCAGTATCAGTTGTTCTTTTCGGGAACAAAGACCTGCTGATTTCAGGACTTAATAATGCTTAGGTTCTTGATGTCTCATTGCAGATGGAATTCGGTGAGAGACAAAGTGATAGGTTAAGAAGTGGATTATTTAGAGAGAAGTGCACTCCACAGACAGAGTGTGGGCCATCTCAGAAGGAGAGAGCAGCCATGACTATGTGTTTTTAACATACAAGTATATTGTGTTAAAATTTTTCCATGGGGTCGCTAAAGAGTCAGACATGACTGAGCAACTTCACTTTCACTTTTTACTTTCATGCACTGGAGAAGGAAATGGCAACCCACTCCAGTGTTCTTGCCTGGAGAATCCCAGGGACGGGGGAGCCTCGTGGGCTGCCGTCTTGGGATCGCACAGAATCGGACACGACTGAAGCGACTTAGCAGCAGCAGCATATTGTGTTAAAATTTTTCCTACTTTTTCTTACTAACCACTTAAAAAAATAATTACCCAAGTAGATTATTCCTTCTTACAGCTGCATATTATGGAGGAACAATGCATCTACCACATTTTAATTTTCTTGTCTCTTAATGAGAGACACTTGGGTTGCCTGTAGCACCCGTTTGCCACGAATAATGTATACAAGAACATCCTGTTTCGTGTCCTCTAATGAATCTGAATAAGAATTTCTTCAGATTATATATCCAGAAATGGCATCAAAAGACTTCTGCAGACAATGCTACATTTTGTGAGATTACTCTTCAGAACGCCTGTAACCAGTTTGTATTCCCACCAGCAGTGCATGTTCCTACCTCCCTGTGTCCCTGTCAACCTCTGTATGGATTCACGTTTGCCATCCAAAAGGGTATACATTAGTAAGGTACTATTGATTTAACTTCCATTACTGATTACTACTGAATTTTAGCACTTCATTTATTTTATTGTTTTAAAGGCAAATTCTTATAAGTAAAATTATTGAGACCATTTTCTCACTCCACATGCAAATGTAAACTAAAAATGTTTTAAAGATTTACATGTAACCTCTGAAACCTTAAAACTTCCAGAAGAAAACATAGCCAATGTGTTCTTTGATGTTGGTCTTAGCAAAAATTTTGCCTGTCTCCTCAGGCAAGGACAACAAAAGAAAAATAAACAAATGAGGCCAGATCCAGCTAAAAAGCTTTTGGATAGCAAAGGAAGCTATCAACAAAACAAAAAGGCAACCTACTGAATGAGAGAAGATGTTTGCAAATGATGCATCTGGTAAGGGGTTAATATCCAAAATATGTAAAGAACTTGAACAACTCAATATCAAAAAACCAGTCTGATTAAAAAATGGGCAGAGGATCTGAATAAGTATTTTTCCAAAAAAAAACATACAAAAGGTCAATATGAGCATTGAAAAGATACCCAACAATACTCATCATGAGGGAAACAAAAATCAAAACCACAATGAAATACCACCTCACATGAGTCAGAATGGCTATCATCAAAAAGACAAGAAATATCAGGTGTTGTAGAGGATGCAGAGTAAAAGGAATCCTTCTCACTGTTGACGTGAATCTAAATTGGTATAACCTCTATGGAAAACAGCATGAAGATTCCTCAAAAAAAATCCAGCAATTCCACTCCTGGGTATTTATTAAAAATAATAATAATAAAAATGCTAATTTGAATAGATGTGTGCAAGAGGAGCCTGGTGGGCTACAGTCCATGGGATAGCAAAGAGTTGGACCCGACTGAACTATTAAGCACACAGCACACATGTACATGTATGATACACAATAGAATATTGTTTAGTCATAAATAAGCATGAAATCTTGTTGCAACAGACATGGATGGACCTAAAGGGCATTATGCTAAGTGAAACGTCAGACAGAAAGACAAATACTGTATGTTTTCACTTACAGATAGAATTAAAAAAAAAAATTAAAAACAGGACAAAGCAGAAATAGACAGGTACAGAGAAGAAACTAGTAGTTGCTAAAGGGGAGGAGGATGGGGAATGGATAAAATAGGTGAAAGGGACTAAAGCATAAACCACCAGTTATAAAATAAATAAATCACACGAATGTAATGTACAGCCTGGGAAATATAGCCAATAATATCGTGATAACTTTGCATGGTGCACGCTCAGTTATGTCTGGATCCTTTTACTAGGGAATGGTATAAAGAGTGCAGTCTGGTCACTGTGTGTGTGCTCACTTGTGTCTGTCTCTTTGCGACCCCATGGACTGCAGCCCACCTGGCTCCTCTCTCCATGGGATTTTTCCCGGCAAGAATACAAGAATACTGGAGCGGGTTGCCATTCCCTTCTCTAGGGGATCTTACGGACCCAGGGATGGAAACCCTGTCTCCTGGTGTCCTGCATTGTCAGGCAAATTTTTTACCACTGAGCCACCTGAGAAGCCCCAACTTTGCTGGGTGCATAAACTATAAAAATCACTACATTGTATACCTGAAACTAATATAGTAAGTCTTACTAATACCACTGAGCCATCTGAGAAGCCCCAACTTTGCTGGGTGCATAATCTATAAAAATCACTACATTGTATACCTGAAACTAATATAGTAAGTCTTACTAATATAGTAAGTCTTACTAATATAGTAAGTCAACTATATTTCAATAAAAAAATAAGTAAATTTATTGAGCCCATGAGTATGTACTTTTTTGTTAAATACTGTACATGTATTTCCAGATCAACCTCTGGGATGATCAGTTTTTACTTCTACTAACAGTAAATGTCAGTCTCCTATATTCTTAGAAACACTGAGCATTATCCCTTTTTCTTAATACTGTGTTATCTGATAGGTAAAAATGATGTGTCTTATTAGAAAGTTTTATTCTTTTCCTATGTTTTTAGACTACATTTATATATTGCTAATTCTGAACATTTTTAGTTGATTCATTCTTTTTAAAAGAAAAAAATTCAGTTATTTGGCTGCACTGGGTGTTAACTGTGGCATGCAGGATCTCTAGTTGTGGCGGGTAAACTCTTAATTGCGGCACGTGGGATCTTACCAGGGATTGAACCTGGGCCTCCTGCATTGGAGCCTGGAGTCTCAGCCACTGGGCCACCAGGGAAGTCCCTACACTTTCATTCTAATAACTCTATAATCTTTATCAGCTGACTCTTAGTCATCATGATTTATTCCCTATTTCTGTAATTTTGGGTTCTGCGCTCACCTTGTTAAAGCTTCCGGGTTGAGGTGAATTGCTCCAGAGAGGTTTGTGTTTGTTTTTTCTTACTGCTCCAGAGTTGTTATACCAGATTTTTTTTTTTTAATTGGAGTATAATTGCTTTACAATGTTGTGTTAGTGTCTGCTGTACAGCAGCGTGAATCAGCTGTATGTACATATATATCCTCTCCCTCTTATACCAGCCATTTTAAATATTTATTTCCTGATTTGGTGTTTCTAAACCATGCACATGGCTTTTGTGTTGGAGAAGTGGGGCATAGCCTTTGGAGGATCCTGGATTTACTTGAGTGTCTCAGTTCCTTTTCTTCTGTCCCTGAGAAAGTTTCTTTATTACCAGGGAGAGGAAAATCCTCCCCGAAGCCCAGGCAACTATTGATAATTTCCAGTTCAAGCTCTCCATTCTGATGTTCAGTTACCTTGGTTTGGTCTCTTGTGAATTTTCTGTATGTTCATGGGAGTTCAGTTATCTATTTAAAAGGATGTTAAGCATACTTTACTTAACATGTCTAGATGTTTTATAGTAGTTGAATTTTTAGCTTATCTAGTTTGCCATTATCATCAAAAATAGGAGTCAGTATCAACTCTTCTCATTATTACTTTAATTTACAATATTTCATTGATCAATGGTAATGAAATATTTTTCATATCTTTATGATAATTTATATGTCCTCATATATATTGTTTTGTTGCTGTTGATCCTTTTTTTCTATTGGAGTGTTTTTTTTATTGATTTGAAATTCTACTTTAGGAATATTAAAGTTTTGTCACATACACATATTCCTTTTTTTGTGAAATGTGACTTATTTTTTTGCCCTATAAAACTTTAGATATTTATATAATCAAAGATACTAGTTTTCCCTTAATTTTTGCCTTTGTTGGCTTGATTAGGAATCCTTCTCTCTGGGACGGGGGACAGGGGACAAAAAAAAAAAAAAGGAATCCTTCTCTGTCTTAATATTTCAGAATATTCATCTATTTTTCTATTATTCATCTGATTTCATTTTGTACTTTAAACATTTTAAGGTGACTAGAATTTATTTTGGTATATGATGTAAGGTAGAGATTTAACTTTATTTTTTTCCCCAAATGATTAGCAATTATCTAATACATATATTAATACTAAGTAATATACATTTTCTGCAGGACTTGAGAGGTTTCCTTCATCATAGACTACAGAGGTTTTCAAACTGTGTCCTATAGAGCCACAAGGTTTCCTGGGGTTACTTCTGCAGATTCCTGGGGAGACAAGGAGGAAGAAAAAGAACTAGACTCTCTAGCTCAAGTGGCGGTAGTGGTAAAGAGCCTGCTAGTCAATCAGGATACGTAAGAGACGAGGGTTTGATCCCTGGGTTGGGAAGATGCCCTGGAGGAGAGCATGGCAACCCACTTCACTCCCATATTCTTACCTAGAGAATCCAATGGACAGAGGAGCCTGACAGGCTACAGTCCATAGGGTCACACAGAGTCAGACATGACTGAAGTGACTTAGCACACGCACTCTAGCCTCAAGTGGAGCAGGTCTACTCTTTTTTATTTTATATGTTGGGGTCCCCTGTCAGAGTTTATTTGAAGAAAGAATTCATCTGCCTGAAAATCATTAATACAGTATAAATCTTTTGCAATTAAAAAAATTTTAATTACTTTTTGTTGGTGTATATTTGATTTATAATGTGTTAGTTTCTGCTGTACAGCAAAGTAAATCAATTCTATGTATACATATATCCACTCTTTTTTAGATTCTGTTCTCATAGAGGTCATTACAGTGTATTGAGTCTGAGCTATACAATAGGTTCTTATTGGTTATCCATTTTATATATATATTAGTGTGTATACGGAGAAAGCAATGGCAACCCACTCCGGTACTCTTGCCTGGTAAATCCCATGGACAGAGGAGCCTGGTAGGCTGCAGTCCATGGAGTCGAAAAGAGTTGTACACAACTGCACAACTTCGCTTTCACTTTTCACTTTCATGCATTGGAGAAGGAAATGGCAACCCATTCCAGTGTTCTTGCCTGGAGAATCCCAGGGATGGAGGATCTTGGTGGGCTGCTGTCTATGGGGTCGCACAGAGTTGGACATGACTAAAGTGACTTAGCAGCAGCAGCAGCAGCAGTGTGTATATGTCAATCCCAATCTCCCAATTTATCTCTCTCTCTTACAATAAATCTAAAACTATAAATGTTTGAATTTGTTTCTGGCCCTTTTATTCTCTTCCATAGTCTCTCTTTTCCTGTACTAGATTAACAATTTAAAAAATTGTTACAAGACTTCAAATTTAACAACAACAAAAAAAGAGATAATAACTAAAGAACTCTCATATACCTATTATTAAAATCCAACAATTATCAAGATTTTGTCACACTTCTAAAGAGCCTCTTGAAAGTGAAAGAGGAGAGTGAAAAAGTTGGCTTAAAGCTCAACATTCAGAAAACTAAGATCATGGCATCCGGTCCCATCACTTCATGGCAAATAGATGGGGAAACAGTGGAAACAGTGTCAGACTTTATTTTTCGGGGCTCCAAAATCACTGCAGATGGTGCTTGCAGCCATGAAATGAAAAGATGCTTACTCCTTGGAAGGAAAGTTGCAGCCAACCTAGACAGCATGTTAAAAAGCAGAGACATTACTTTGCCAACAAAGGTCCGTCTAGTCAAGGCTGTGGTTTTTCCAGTGGTCATGTATGGATGTGAGAGTTGGACTATAAAGAAGGCTGAGCACTGAAGAATTGATGCTTTTCAACTATGGTGTTGGAGAAGACTCTTGAGAGTCCCTTGGACTGCAAGGAGATCCAACCAGTCCATCCTAAAGGAGATCAGTCCTGGGTGTTCATTGGAAGGACTGATGTTGAAGCTGAAACTCCAATACTCTGGCCACCTGATGCAAAGAGCTGACTCATTGGAAAAGAGCCTGATGTTGGGGAAGATTGAGGGCAGGAGAAGGGGATGACAGAGAATGAAATGGTTGGATGGCATCACCGACTCGATGAACATGGGTTTGGGTAAACTCCGGGAGTTGGTGATGGACAGGGAGGCCTGGTGTGCTTCGGTTCATGGGGTCACAAAGAGTCGGACACAACTGAATGACTGAACTGTCACACTTATTTAATCTATCCCCTTTACTCTTCTGTTTGTTTTGTTTCAGTATATGGTTTGCCCCTCCCTCCTTTCCTTCCTTCCTGTTCTCTTGTCCCCAGACATCATATCATTTCATTTCACCCACACACAGTTCCCCACACAAGGGGCTTCCCTTGTGGCTCAGCTGATAAAGAATCCGCCTGCAACGTGGGAGTCCTGAGTTTGATCCCTGGGTTGGGAAGATGCCCTGGAGAAGGGAAAGGCTTACCACTCCAGTATTTTGACCTAGAGAATTCCATGGACTGTGTAGTCCATGGGGTTGCAAAGAGCCGTATATGACTTTCACTTTCACACACAATTCAGTTTGCATCTGTTAAGAAAAAAGAAATGAAAAAAGAATGTTTTCTTACATAACCAAATGCTATTGTTACACTTAACAATAATTTTGTGGTATCTTCTCATACCCAGTCCATAATCAAATTTGCCTTACTGTCTCAGACATGTCTTTCAACAGTGGTTAGTTCAAAACAGACTCCAAACAAGATTGTTGTATCTCTACATTTCCTTTTAATCTAGACCAATCTGCCCCCGTCCCTTTTATTTTCATGCCATTGACTTGCTGAAGAAAACAAAGTTTTAATAGTTGTCATTTAGAACTTTTATTATCAAGATAAATCTTGGTTCTCCTCTTGATTCTGCCCGTGAAGACTCAGCCAGAACATCCTGGCCTGCTCACTTGCCAGGGTGGGTCAGGGTTGGGGACTGGAGTGACCAACGTCGAAGTATTTCTTACACAGCAGAGTATCTTGAAAGGTTAATCTTTGTGCTTTTCTTGCTACACTTTTTCCACTTGGCCTTTCCCCTAGTAAATCAGAGGAATTGCCTCGAGAAGAATTAGTATTGGTAAAACCGGAATGTGAAGAGAAAGAGTCAGAATAAAACAGTCAAAGTTCAGCTTTCTGACATTTAAAATAGGCTCTTGAAGCCCACATCAAAAACAATACTTTTCAAAGCCAAAGCCTTTTATTTGCAGAGCACCAGGTTTTGTTGAGAGAAGAAAAGGCCCTTGAGAATCCAAAGGAAAGGCCCGGAAGCATGAGGAATTGACTTTGCCGTAGAAACACATTGGAAAGAGACTAGAGGGAGAACCTGACTAAGCCGCTTCACCCCAGCGTCCTCTGGGCTGCTGCTGCTGCTAAGTCACTTCAGTCATGTCCAACTCTGTGCGACCCCATAGACGGCAGCCCATCAGGTTCCCCCGTCCCTGGGATTCTCTGGGCTAGGGGAGAGCAAAGACTTAGGAGGTTCGATGGAGGCCTGAGGGAAGAGTCCCACCTAGAGGAGGGCAGCACCTTGGAGAGACTGCAGTCGGCCTCAGAAAACTTTGGAGGGCCTGGAGTCCATCTGCCATCTGATTAAGTCCGATGTTTCTGAGCCGCAGAGCCATGTTAGCTGTTCTTCTTACCACTGCCGAGGGTCTTTCATCACCAACAGCCAGAAGCCCCAGCAGAAGTGACACTTGTCTGTGTCCATTGTTGAGTCCCACCCAGAGAGCTCCGAGTGGCAGAGGACACAAACAAGCCGCCCCCAACTACTTAGTTCAAAGGTTGGGGGTACTTTATACCGAGGAGCGATAAACTGAAGGAGGACCACTCATCTCTGTGTTTGGGCAGGACATTCACAAGTCACATATGGGACGGGATCTCTCAGCCTAGTTGTACTCTTGTATCCTAGCCTAGTTTTTGTCTCAATTTGATGGGTTTGTTATGCTAGTTAGAGCAGTCATCCTTAACCTTTTCTGCCTATTAAAACCACTTGGGGGAGCTTTTAAAAAAGTACTCACACTGGGCCACATCCCAAACCAATTGAACTAGATTCTCTTGTGGGTGGCGCATAATGTCATTGTGTGTTTGTGAGTAAAATTTTATCTTTGTGAGGCCACTTAACGTTGTTTAGCCCAGACGTTATCACTCTGAAGCTATTTCAAAAATGCACCCCAGCCGTCATAACAGACTGAGACCAAGAGTTAGTGTATGTTTGCATGTACTGCTAAAGAGAAAGCTACAGGCCCCAGACGGCATCACCTGAGCTAAAGCTCTTGCTGCCAAACTAGACATAGTACTCAACCTAATCGCAGTTTTTAAAAAATCTATTGACTTTTAACTGAAGGATAATTGCTTTACAATATTGTGTTGATTTCTGCCACACATCAATGTGAATCAGCCATAGGTATACATATGCCCCTCCCTCTTGAGCCTCCCTCCTACCTCCCACCCCATCCCACTCCTCTAGGTTGTCACAGAGCCCTGGTTTGAGTTCCCTGAGTCATAGAGCAAATTCCCACTGGCTATCTATTGTACATGTGGTAATGTATATGTTTAGGCTTCCCAGGGGGCACTAGGTAAAGAACCCACCCGTCATTGCAGGAGACATAAGAGATGTGGGTTCGATCCCTGGGTTGGGAAGGTCCTCTGGAGGAGAGCATGGCAACTCACTCCAGTATTCTTGCCTGGAAAATCCCATGGACAGAGGAGTCTGGTGGGTTACAGTCCATAGGGTCGCAAAGAGTCAGACACGACTAAAGCAACTTAGGATGCATGCAGTGTATATGTTTCTGCTGTAGGAAGGGGGGGGCCCCTCCAGGGCCTTAAGAGTGGGCTCTTGTCTAACACTCAGAAAAGAATTATCCGAGGAGACAAGTGCTGACAAAGCAAGAGAGTTTACTGGAAAAGGGCACTGGGCAGACAGCAGCAGGGTAA
Source organism: Bos javanicus (assembly GCF_032452875.1). NCBI lineage: Eukaryota > Metazoa > Chordata > Mammalia > Artiodactyla > Bovidae > Bos > Bos javanicus. The sequence continues at coordinate 42,453,872 of NC_083882.1, read as the reverse complement.
GGGAACCCAGGAGAACTGCTCTTTCATGTGGCTTGCAGTCTTGGGTTTTATGGTGACAGGGTTAGTTTCCAGGTTGTCCTTGGCCAATCATTCTTACTCAGAGTCCTTCTTGGTGGCGCACACATTGCTCAGCCAAGATGGCTGCCAGAGAAAAGGATTCTGGGAGGTGGAAAGACACGTGGTATCTCCTTTTGACCTTTCCCGAACTCTTCTGGTTGGTGGTGGCTGATCAGTTCTGTGTTACTTACCAGGACCTCCTGTCATAAAACAACTCATGCACACGGATACTACGGTGCCTGGCCAGGGTGGGCTATTTCAATCAGTTTGCTTCCCCTAACATTTCCAAGCTACTCTCTCCTTTTGTAGCACCCTCTCTTCCCCTGCCCCACCCACTGTGTCCACAAGTCTGTTCTCTATGTCTGCATCTCCATTCAGTTCAGTTCAGGTGCTCAGTTGTGTCCGACTCTTTGTGACGCCATGGACTGCAGCACACCAGGCCTCCCTGTCCACCACCAACTCCCAGAGCTTGCTCAAACTCGTGTCCATTGAGTCAGTGATGCCATCCAACCATCTCATCCTCTGTCGTCCCCTTCTCCTCCTGACCTCACTCTTTCCCAGCATCAGGGGCTTTTCAAATGAGTCAGCTCTTCGCATCAGATGGCCAGTATTGAAGCTTCAGCTTCAACATCAGTCCTTCCAATGAATATTCAGGACTGATCTCATTTAGGATGGACTGGTTGGATCTTCTTGCAGTCCAAGGGACTCTCAAGAGTCTCCTCCAACACCACAATTCAAAAGTATCAGTTCTTTGGCACTCAGTTTTCTTTATAGTCCAACTCTCACATCCATACATGACCACTGGAAAAACCATAGCTTTGACTATACGGACCTTTGTTGCCAAAGTAACGTCTCTGCTTTTTAATATGCTGTCTAGGTTGGTCATAACTTTCCTTCCAAGGAGTAAGCATCTTTTAATTTCATGGCTGCAAGCACCATCTGCAGTGATTTTGGAGCCCCCCAAAATAAGTTCTGTCACTGTTTCCATTGTTTCCCCACCTATTTGCCATGAAGTGTTGGGACCAGATGCCATGATCTTAGTTTTCTGAATGTTGAGCTTTAAGCCAACTTTTTCACTTTCCTCTTTCACTTTCATCAAGAAGCTCTTTAGTTCTTCTTCACTTTCTGCCATAAGGGTAGTGTCATCTGCATATCTGAGGTTATTAATATTTCTCCCAGCAATCTTGATTCCAGCTTGTGCTTTCATCCAGCCCAGCGTTTCTCATGATGCACTCTGCCTTTAAGTTAACAAGAATGATGACAATATACAACCTTGACGTACTCCTTTTCCTATTTGGAACCAGTTTATTGTTCCATGTCCAATTCTAACTGTCCAGTTCTATGCTTCCTGACCTGGATACAGATTTCTCAGGAGGCAGGTCAGGTGGTCTGGTATTCCCATCTCTTTCAGAATTTTCCACAATTTGTTGTGATCCACACAGTCAAAGGCTTTGGCATAGTTGATAAAGCAGAAATAGATGTTTTTCTGGAACTCTCCTGCTTTTTCGATGATCCAGCGGATATTGGCAATTTGATCTCTGGTTCCTCTGCCTTTTCTAAAATCAGCTTGAACATCTGGAAGTTCATGGTTCACGTACTGTTGAAGCCTGGCTTGGAGAATTTTGAGCATTACTTTGCTAGCATGTGAGATGAGTGCAATCGTGCGGTAGTTTGAGCATTCTTTAATGGCAACCCACTCCAGTACTCTTGCCTGGAAAATCCCATGGACAGAGGAGCCTGGTAGGCTACAGTCCATGGAGTCACAAAGAGTCGGACACGACTTCACTTTCACTTTCACTTTCACTTTCTTAGGGATTGGAATGAAAACTGACCTTTCCAGCCCTGTGGCCACTGCTGAGTTTTCCAAATTTGCTGAAATATTGAGTGCAGCACTTTCACAGTATCATCTTTTAGGATTTGAAATAGCTCAACTGGAATTCCATCACCTCCACTAGCTTTGTGTGTAGTGATGCTTCCTAAAGCCCACTTGACTTCACATTCCAGGATGTCTGGGTCTACGTGAGTGATCACACCATTGTGGTTACGTGGGTCATGAAGATCTTTTTTGTATAGTTCTTCTGTGTATTCTTGCCACCTCTTCTTAATATCTTCTGCTTCTGTTAGGTCCATACCATTTTTGTCCTTTATCTCCATTGCTGCCCTGCAAATAGATTCATCAGTACCATCTTTCTAGAGTCCATATATATACGTTAATATGTGATATTTATTTTTCTCTTTCTGACTAATTGCAGTTTTGACCTTCCCAGAAATGTAAGCTTAATCAATCAGGCTGGAATTTTCTGGTCAGCCCCTATGATGTGATCTGTCACTACACCATTTCCATCCCCTACCCCCAGAAGGGATGTGCATGATAAAATCCTTGTCATTCTCTCCCCTTCCCCTAAGCTGTCCTGACCTAAAAATAATCCTTTCTTTTCTTTTCCCTCACTCCATCCTTCCTATAAAAACCTTCCATTTTGTACAGCCCCTGAAACCCCCTTCTAGTTGCTAGATGGGATGCTGCCCCATTCATGAATTGGTGAATAGAACCAATTAGTTCTTCAAACTTAATCAGCTGAATTTTGTTATTTATTTATTTACGGTCGTGCTGTGCAGCATGAAGGATCTTAGCTCCCTGACCAGGGATTGAACCTGCACCCCCTGAAGTGGAAATACAGAGTCTTAACCACTGGACTTCCAGGGAAACCCCTGAGTTTTTTTAAAATTATTTATTGATTTTTGGCTGTGCTGGGTCTCCATTGTTGCGTGGGTTTTTCTCTAGTTGTGGTGAGCGGGGGCTACTCTTAGTTGTGGTGCACAGGCTTCTCATTGCTGTGGCTTCTCTTGTTGCAGAGCTCAGGCTCTAGGGTGCAAGGGCTTTAGGGCACATGGGCTCTAGGGCACAGGCTCAATAATTATGGCACAAGGGCTTAATTGCTCTGCGGCTTGTGGGATCTTCTGGAATCAAGGATCGAACCCACATCTCTTGCATTGGCAGGCGGATTCTTTACCACTGAGCTACCATGGAAGCCACTGGATTTTGTTTTTTAATAGTAGTTTTAGATTTAGGTTTGTACCCATTAACACAGCCAGAAATAGAAGGGTTAACTGCCGCCAGCAGGGGCAGGTGTTCGGAGAGAAGACCAGCTGCAGGTGATGGGAGGAAGGCCAGCCCAGGGTGCGTAACAGACAACAGGTGGCTGTGCTGTAAGGCGTTGGCGGCAAAAAGGAACAGCAGGAAGCACCAAGACAGGACATCAAGAATGGCAGAGAACACAGCTGTGGGCATCCTAGGAGCAAACTGTAGGCAGGCCCCAGCAAAGTCCAGGTGTAGGAGGCAAAGAGAGGACTCTACCTGTGACAGCCTGTTATAGGCTGGACTGTCTGTTCTTCCCAAATTTATGGTTGGAGTCCTAATTCTCAGAACCTCAGCATGTGACTGCATTTGGAGATAAGGACTTTAACGAGGCAATTAAGGTAAAAAGAGGTCTTCTGTGTCATTTCTAATCCAATATGGCTCATGTCCTTATAAGAAGAGGAGATTAGGACAGAGATAGCATGCAGACTGAGGGATGACCATGTGGGGACACACAGAAAAAGTGGCCATCTGCAAGCCAAGAGAAAGGACTGGCTTTCCAGTCCAGAAAGCAAACCCGCCAGCATTGTGATCTTAGACCTCTAGCCTCCAGAACTGTAGGAAAAAAATTCTACTCTTTAAGCCACTCAATATATGGTATTTCGTTATGGCACCCAAGTAAACTAACACGCTGCTGTCAGAGGGATTTGGAGAGAACAGGGCAGGGCTATAGTCCTAGAGGTAGGGCATCCTGGCTGGGTCTCAGTACCAAGCACATATCAAGGGTCAGGGAACCAGGACTGGGTCACTGACACAGGGGAAGCAGGATCTCATTCATTCATTCAGTCAACAATAATTAATTAAGCTCCTACTGTATGCTGGTCCCTGTTCCAGGCACTGGATACACTGTGACTGCAGTGGTCTGGTTGAAAGGTGACATCGGCTTGGATTAACAGAGTGGCGGTAGACTAGGTGATTTGACACAAACTGCCAACCTGGAGCTGACATTTCCTGAATCTCCCTGCCCAGGCATATACCTACTTATCTACCTGCAGAAGGATTTGAGTTTCCTCATTTTCAGAGAGGAGGAACTGTAGAGCAGTGACCAGGCAGGTGGTTTATAACTTTTCCAGAGATATGATTTTTCTCTTTGGGAGAAAGTGAAGTTTCAGTTTACACACAGTTTTCACTGGCACCTCAGATAACAAGGGCTTCCCAAGTGGCTCAGTGGTAAAGAAACTGCCTGCCAGTGCGGGAGACGTAAGAGATGTGGGTTCAATCCTTGGGTCAGGAAGATCCCCTAGAGAAGGAAATGACAACCCACTCCAGTATTCTTGACTGGAGAATCCCATGGACAGTGGAGCCTGGTGGGCTACAGTCCATAGGGTCACAAAGAGCCGGACGCGACTCGGCGCCTGAGCACACGTGTCAATTAACAAACTTGGATGTTCCCCTGAATGTCTCCATCTCGTGATCTTTAACACATAACATTCCCATTTTATCTTAACTTCATTAGTTTTTCTAAAATGTCACAGTTTCTTTCCCAAACCAAGTTTCATTGGAAAATTCGAACATTTCCAGGCAATAACTCCATCATCTGTGCCACTGTGGACAACCATCAGATAAACTTCCCTAATTTATACCACATCTGCTCTCCCAGTCCTGCTTGACTTTGAGCATTAAAAAAAAAACAAAAACCATCCAAATTATTTTTTTCCCAAAATAAGCATCCCTCCCACATTTCCCCCACCAATTTTCTATTAAGTGAAAGACAAATCATCAACATCGAATCAGCCAACTTTTATGAAAAGCTGGGAAGTCTTTCAAAAGATTTCAGAGTAAACTGCCTTGTTGAACATGACGAGTAGATAATGGGCCATAGTTTCATCTGTATGGTCCCTGTAGATCTCTTTGATAATTCTGGTAACCGAGGACTGTTTAGACACTGGCATCCTTCTCTATCACTGTGAAGGACTCTTTCCTCATTCCATCATTTGAAAAGTTAAAGCGATGTGAGCCTACAATCTCCCAACTTGATTTGCACTCTGGCCTTGTTTCATTTGGCAGGCAGCATAGGGGAAGAGAAAAGGACATAGGCTTTGAAGTCAGGCAGCCTTGAATTTGCCCATGGATTCTTCCTTCTTCTAGCCCTGTAATTGTGGGCAATTCTCTTAACCTGACTCTCAGTTTCATTAGCTATAAAATGGGGATAATAATATTTACCTAATAGGCTTGTGTGAGGATTAATGATACAACATGGATGAAAGCATCAGCCCCTGCTGGCAGTGTAGTAAATGCTCATTAAATGGCAACTCTTTTAAAATAGTAACAACTGAAGATACCCTGACTAAAAAAGAAATAAATAAAGCACCTACTCTTCCCCATGCCAGACCCAAAGCTGAAACAGTAAATGTGTCATGTCACCTTAGATTTATAATCTTTGACATCCAACCAGTCCATTCTGAAGGAGATCAGCCCTGGGATTTCTTTGGAAGGAATGATGCTAAAGCTGAAACTCCAGTACTTTGGCCACCTCATGTGAAGAGTTCACTCATTGGAAAAGACTCTGATGCTGGGAGGGATTGGGGGCAGAAGGAGAAGGGGACGACAGAGGATGAGATGGCTGGATGGCATCACTGACTCGATGGACATGAGTCTGAGTGAACTCCAGGAGTTGGTGATGGACAGGGAGGCCTGGTGTGCTGCGATTCATGGGGTCGCAAAGAGTCGGACACGACTGAGCGACTGAACTGAACTGAACTGAAAATTGGGAGATGGAATCAATGATCTCTGATTCCTCCCCTCTAGCTCCATCCTGCTAAGATCTTATGTTCAGGGAGAAATGAACACTGAAAAGCAGAAAAAAATTAGATCATCTTTTCTGACTAGTGCCTTTGAAAGCTCAAGCTGTGTTTCACTAGTACTTCCAGTTCCAAAGCTTATAGGATGATGTTTTTTCAAGAGATCAGGAGAAGGAAGCCTGGGGGTAGGAGTGGGGGTGGAAGTGAGGAGAGTACCTGTTAACTTCATGGCTGCAAAACAGTTTTTCAGGGTTAACAGAAAAAGAACAAAGGGACATTTGACCTTTTCATGATTTTTTTAAAATGCAAAATACAAGGTATGCACATAATCTTGTTTTGACTGATCCTTTAAAAAATCTGGCATATTAATGATCCCACTTAAAAGCACTGAGGATGGGGGCCAGAAGGAAACTTTTCTTTCTGAACAATGACTGAGAAGGGAATTCTAATGAATATTTTGGCACACCGATCTCATTTTCTGGCTGCTTCAAGACCCAAGAGCTAGTAGGTCATAATTAAAGCCAATAATGGCAACTCCAGACAGTTATACAAATATTTTCCTGGTGCTGTCAATTCTCCGTGTTAAATGATTTAACATCATATTTGGGGAGTGTAGAACATACAGAGAGGGAATTGAATGTTGATATAAATTCTGGAACATTCACTGCAAATTGCCTCAGAAGATATTGTTTATTACATTCGGAGGAATCATAAAATGTTTTCTTTAGTAGATAATTTTAAAGGACCCTTTCTGTGTGCAAGAACTGTGAAGTTTGTCTTTAAGCCCTCAGAGCAAAATCACATTTTCTGCAGGAAAGAAACATATCCTGTGTTGGGGACTGAAGCCTCATGTTATGTAAATAAATGGACTTCTACCTCCAGTGCACCTTTCTGAAATGTTCTCTTTGATCCCCAAGAATTGCTAATGCTGTGGATGTAGTTATACAACTTACAAAAGACCAAAGCTGCTCACTTTTCTGTCAATTCCTGTTCCAAAAAGAAAACCCACAAATACATCTGTTTGTAAAATCTGTTTAGGATCTTGAAAACAAGGTCTTCAATTTTGTCTTTTTTTCCCATAACAAATTTTGTATTTTTAAAAATGATAATTATGTGAAATCCTCCAGCCCCATCCCCACCCCTGTCCATTCCTACTTTAAACAGGAAGAGCGTTTCCTCCTGGATGAAAATAAAGTGTGTGTGTGCGTGCTCAGTCCTGTCAGTCTCTTTGAGACCCCATGGAATATAGCCTGCCAGGCCCCTCTGTCCATGGAATTTTCCAGGCAAGAATACTGAAGTGGGTTGTCATTTCCTCCTCCAGGAGATCTTCCTGACCCAGGGATTGAACCCATGTCTCCTGCGTCAACAGGCAGATTCTTTACCACTGAGCCATCTGGGGAGCCCGGAAATTAAGCAGCTCAATCTAAAACGGGTCTGAGAGAATTCTGAAGCACCACTTTGGGATAAAATACACTGCCTAGTCAATTCATAAAGCCAAAACTGGATTTATTCTGCAAAACAGTTCAGCCAGAACTTGGGTTCCAAACTCTAGTGCTGTACTGGGGCAATGGAAACTTTCCAGCCGCAGCTTGAAGCTGGGCGCCAAGCACAACACTGAGGCAAAGAAGACATTTGAGACCAAACCAGACAGTGATCTTGGCACAACCTGTCCCTGAGCCCAGGACGTCAGCGGCTGTGGGGTGGTGATGTAGCCTTCAGAGGTCTCTAGATCTCGAGGTGCACCAGAGACCAGATTTGAAAATCTCACTTGTTTCCCCTATTTTTTTCTATCCACACAGATCACCTTGTGGGTTACATCATAACAGATGGTGAAAATGCTATGCAGCATACCCACAATTCTTAGGCACACTTCCACTTAATCATACTTGGGTTTCTATGAGGGCCCCCCCACTGTGAATGAGCAACTCCTTGACATTGGGCAAGAGAACACGAGACTCACAGCCAGAGCCTCTGGCTCTGTGATCTGGCCATTCTGTGCCAGTCACTTTCCTGCCTGGTTTGCAGAACCAGGTAGGTCTCTGGTTTGGCATGACATTTTGGGGGTTCTCTTGTCATAATGCACAGAGACCACTCAAGAAGACTCTATATTCTCCATATTACAAGAGGGCAGTGTGCCAGTTTTAGGGCCAGCTGGCTGACTCAGAGATGAGGAGATAATTCCATGACAGTTTGTTTTCATTCTCACTCAAAGGGTAAAATAAATAAATAAATAAAACTTTGCTGCCACCTGCTGTTTTCCTAGGAATAAATTCTTAAAATGATTCTAGAATAGTTATGCGTTGATTTATTTTAGTAAAGTGCCTTGAAGAATTTGGGGGATTTCAGAATAGTGTGTTTGTTTAGTTGGGTAGAGTCGGACACGACCAAGTGACTTCCTACTTTCACTTTCCACTTTCATGCATTGGAGAGGGAAATGGCAGCCCACTCCAGTGTTCTTGCCTGGAGAATCCCAGGGACGGGGGAGCCTGGTGGGCTGCCGTCTATGGGGTTGCACAGAGTCAGACACGACTGAAGTGACTTAGCAGCAGCAGCAGCAGCTGGCCTGTCATTTCCTAGGACAGATTGCTGGGCCACACAGATGGCTTCCTTCTTTCAGGCCAATGAGTCCTGTCTGTCCCATCCCTTGGTACAAACTTGCTGGGGCTCAGAAAGGAAGGGCAGACTCTCTGAAACCTGGCAATCTTCCAAGGATGTCCACGCAGGGATCTAGCCTATAAGGTTTAGGTTTGGATGCCCTTTCCCCATGGGCCAGTGATGTCATGAAAGGCATAACTGAAGTCAAATCCCCCAGGTACACACTGGTCTCTCTTGGGGGTGTTGGAGGCCCAGGGAAATGGTCCTCAGAAGTACCCTTCCCAGCAGAGGTGATTGTAAACCTTGGGATGAGGTTCCTTTGTGATGGCTCCAAATGTTTTATCTTTGTCATCCTTGAGGAAACTGAGGCAGGTTAAGGAAGAGGGGTCCCCAGAAAAATGAAAGTGAAAGTGAAGTCGTTCAGTCGTGTCCGACTCTTTGAGACCCCATGGACTACAGCCTGTCCATGGGATTCTCCAGGCAAGAGTACTGGAGTGGGTTGCCATTTCCTTCTCCAGGGGATCTTCCCAACCCAGGGATCAAACCCAGGTCTCCCACATTGCGGGCAGACGCTTTAACCTCTGAGCCACGAGGGAAGTCACCAGAAAAATGAAGGTAAACCCAATTTGAATCACTCCCAGGTGAGAATCCTTGAGCCTAAGTTACATGATGAGTGGGAGGAGGGAACATAGTATCTCCTTGCTGCTGCTGCTGCTGCTGCTGCTAAGTCGCTTCAGTCGTGTCTGACTCTGTGTGACCCCATAGACGGCAGCCCACCAGGCTCCCCCGTCCCTGGGATTCTTCAGGCAAGAATACTGGAGCGGGTTGCCATTTCCTTCTTCAATGCATGAAAGTGAAAAGTGAAAGTGAAGTCGCTCAGTCGTGTCCGACTCCTAGTGACCCCATGGACTGCAGCCTACCAGGCTCCTCCATCCATGGGATTTTCCAGGCAAGAGTACTGGAGTAGGGTGCCATTGCCTTCTCCAGTATCTCCTTGAGGCACAGGTAAAGAGCAGGAGAAGAGTTAACAGTCAGAAGCTTAGCTAGGCCTCAGAAGGGCCCTTAGTCACCTTACTGGAGCCATGTAGAGGACAGAGACCTCCTAACCTTGACTATATTAGTCACTTTTTGCTGCTCCAAATCACAAAGTGGGATTTTTTTTTCTTTCCTATTTCCCAGAAGATTCATTTAGATGTGAATGAGTTCCTTTCCATTGTTTTGAGAATTCTTTCAACCAAGGTATTTTTATTGGCAGAGATTAATGAATCAATTAAGTGTGCTTTCATATATAGTTTTAAGTGTCCATTCTTCCTTTTTAAAAAAGATGTAAGATCTGGGACCTTGACGATGGCACAGAATGCAGTTTCAAGGGAAAGACCCTTGCTTTTTCTTCTTTCAAAAAGAAAAGGCATCTGAGTGGAACTGATAAGTTTTAAAGGTGTGTGATGGCCCATTATTCAATGTCTGGCATGATAGCTGGCATGTAGTAGTATGTTCACTGAATGAACGTTCAAACTCATCACCCGTTGTTTCTTCAGTAGGTTTGTGAGAACTGTTGGGGAGGGTTTGGAGTAGAAAGGAACAGAAGGAATAGTCTCAGATTAAACAAGGGGCAAAGTCTGTGTGTAGAGTGAATCATAGGAACTAGTGCTATTATAGGACAAAAAAGGATAGGGGATTAAGAGGTACAAATGACTATGTGTAAAACAAATAAGCTACAAGGACATATTGTACAGCACAGATAATACAGTCAATATTTTATAATAACTATGGAGTATGCTATTGCTGCTGCTAAGTCACTTCAGTCGTGGCCAACTCTGTGTGACCCCATAGATGGCAGCCCACCAGGCTCCTCTGTTCTTGGGATTCTCCAGGCAAGAATACTGGAGTGGGTTGCCATTTCCTTCTCCAATGCATGCATGCATGCTAAGTCGCTTCAGTCGTGTCTAACTCTGTACGATCCTATGGACAGCAGCCCACTAAGCTCCTCTGTCTATGGGATTGTCTAGGCAAGAATACTGGAGTGGGTTGCCATTTCCTTCTCCGCACTATAGAGTATAACTTTTAAAAGTTGTGAATCACTCCATTGTACACCTGAAACTTAAATAGTATTGTACATCAACAATACCTCAATAAAAAAACTTACAAAGCAGACAAAAAACCCAACTAATGCTGTATAAGTGACAAAATATATTTGTACTACTTATAAATTGAATATAATTCTTGGAAAAAATCAAACAACAAGAAGATTATAATGTATAAAATTCCTCCTTGCATGTCTCATTCCCCAAACACTACCATTGTGAATGTCATGCATAAGCCTGACGTGTTTATGCTTCATGTATTGTCTTGTTTATACCCTCATTCTTTCTCAAAGATTTGTAAAGCCTCTGGAAAGGGGCTAGTTTGGCTCAGCCATGTAAAGAAGAGTTCAGGGAAGTGGCGTGTATCCTACTAAAGAAATATCAGCATCTCCCTGAAAGGACTTATATGGTGATGGCAATGGGAGGTAAAAGTGGGAGGCTAAGTAGGAAGGAGAACTCAGGTGGACTGGACTAGGTCATGGAGATTCCCACTGGAGTTTCTCCCTTCCTGGAGATTCTCCATTTTTTAGGTTTTCTTTTTTTCTCCCCCCAGCATTATTGAGGTATAATTGACAAATAAAACTGTATATTTAGAGTGTTCAGTGTGATGATTTGATACATGTATATATTGTAAAATGATTACCACAATTAAGTTAATTAACACATCCATCACCTTGCATAGTTACTGTGTGTGTATCTGTGCGTGTGTGTGTGTGGTGAGAATGCTTAAGATCTAGTCTGTTAGCAAATTCCAAGTATACATTATAGGATTATTACTATTAAAAATGTTTTTTTGGCCGTATGGCATGTAGGATATTAGTTCCCTGATCAGGAATTGAACCCATGCCCCCTGCACTGAAAGTGTGGAGTCTCAGCCACTGCACCACCAGGGTAGTCCCACAACACAGAGTTATTAACTATAGTCATCATACTGTGCATTAAGTCCCCAAAACTTATCCATCTTAAACCTGAAGATTTGTACCCTTTGGTCAATATCTCCCATTTTCCCCTAGTCTCTGGCCACCACAATTCTACACTCTGTTTCTATGAGTTCAAATTTTTTTAAAGCATCCACATGTAAGTGAGGTCATTCAGTGGTACACTGTATTTATCTTCTGGAGACTCTCTTGATAGTGTTCATTACTTGAAGGTTCAGATGTTTTTGTGGTGGGGTAAAAGGAGGCAACTTCTGGGGAGAGTAATGAGGTTGGTGTTTACCTGCATGATGTATTTGAGTAGCATGGAAGCCCACCATCCCATGCATCTGTTGATCCCTTTCTCCCTGTAGAAACTCTGTCCCGGTGCAAATGTCAGAGCCAGAGTCCTCAATCTGGTTCTGCACTCTAGGGTGGTGAAGAGAGTATTCTGTGTGTTTAGTCACTCAGTCATGTATGACTCTTTGTGACCCCATGGACTGTAGCCCACCAGGCTCCTCTGTTTATGGGCTTATCCAGGCAAGAATACTGAAGTGGGTTGTCATTTCCTTCTCCAGAAGAGAGTATAGGAACTGCTAAGAGAACTGCAGAGGACTATAAGGTAAGCAGATGGCCAGTAAACTCTGCCCCTTGTAAGGGTATCAGAACTCTTTCCTGACAGACGGTATTTTGCAAGGGTACTATGGGGCTCTCCAGTGACTGGATGAATAAGATCACTGTTTTTGCAAACCTGTCCTCTGAAGAACACACAATCCCACCCAATGGTGCCAGGACATGGTTGTTTGAATGTTTTAGATACTGGCTCCTGCCCCTCCTGTTGTGCTTGGTAACTAAGATGCTGTCAAGAAAATACAGCAGGCTTATATGAGCTTAAAAAGAGCATTTCAAAATATGGCATTAGCATTAGCCTTTTGTCCCTTTAGTCTATTTCTCCTAGAACAAATGTAATCTTAGTCGCTAAAAATTCTGTTTAAAATAGCTCTTCTGATGAGTCACCTAGAGTTAAGCTGCAGATATGGTATTGTTTTAGCTATGTCAAGCTTGAAATGTTAGCCAAGTCCTAGTAACGACTCACTCCGGGAAACTGGTGACATGTTCTCACATGTGTTTTGGGGGAAGATCCTAAAATGTCCAGAGAGAAAGACATGCTGCGGGTGAGTCGGTCAGTATTATGCATCTCAGAACAGGCTATAAGAGTGTCAAAATGTAAGGAATGGTCTCTGCAGGCTCAGGAGCTCCTCATGGTCCAAGACCTGTGAAAGTGCTGCCTGCCATACACCAGCCCCACCCCGGCCAGTGGACAGAAACGGGGAAGTCTCTAAGAGGCCATGCAGAGGGGTCAGAGGACCTTGCAGATGCTCTGAAGAATAAATTAAAGCTTTAAGCAGAACATCATGCCATGACTTTAAAGGTCATTATCTAGTTCACACTTACATCAGACTCTAAATATTGTCAGAAAGTGGATAAGTTTGCCAGAATCATGAACAATAAAATTGCTCAAAATAGACCACAGAAATCATCAAGGCCAGTGTGGCCGTGGCAGGCCGTGATGTTCAGATCTGATGCTGCCTCGTGAGAGACCTCAACAGGAATGAGAAACAGCAGCTGCTTAAAGGAACATTTATGCTCACTGACCCTCAGAAAATTGCAAAAGCTTTTTAGGCCATGTGAGTGCATGTGACCCTGTCTCTCCCTTTCCAAATGGAAGTGGTGCAAGAAGGAGACTTGTGTACCTTCAGTGAAGTCCTTTGTCCAGCTGTACTATGGCTTCTAAACTTTCTGTCCTTCCCCCTTCCCATGGTATAGCTTGGTGCCCAGTGAACACTGAGCAGTAGCTAGCAGCTTTACCCTCCTGCTTGCCCCACCCTCTGTTGGCCAGAGCCAGGTCCCCTCCTGCCAGGCAGCTGCTGGGTGAAAGTCCAGAACAGCTCTCCTGAATAAACAAGTCAGAGAATGGTAGTTCCCAGCAGTGGATGGGGCTGTGCTCCAGAAGTCTATTTGCAAATCTGTCCTTTGGAACTTGGAAGACATCCCCAGGAGGACGTAATGCATTGTGGCAAGGTTCCCAGACTAGCCCACTGCATGGATTTCACCTGAATTGGAATTGGGAAGCGGTACTCTAGAACTCACCAGCAGGGGTAATAGATCTGTGGTCTCTTCTCTTCAGTTCACAGACATTTCCTGAGCATGGTACCAGCTCATGTGGGACTCAAAGCTGCCCCAGGTTTGCAGGGTAGATTGATTTAGTGACTTTTGGGTACCAAGACAATGGATGAGATTTCCCCAACTTCATGATCACCCTGCTGTCCTTTTCCACTACTTTAGCTGAGGGTGAAAGGTGACTATGCTGGTATTCCTTTAGTTTGATTCTCAAGGTACCCTGGTGTTGGGCCAGACAGCCTGGGTAATAATTCCGACTTCACCCCTTGCACAGTTGCATAACCTCTCTGAGCTTGTTTCTCATCAGCAAAATTGCAGTCATGTATTCCTTAAATCACTGTAGATGGGGATTGCAGTCATGAAATTAAAAGACGCTTACTCCTTGGAAGGAAAGTTATGACCAATCTAGATAGCATATTCAAAAGCAGAGACATTACTTTGCCAACAAAGGTTTGTCTAGTCAAGGCTATGGTTTTTCCTGTGGTCATGTATGAATGTGAGAGTTGGACTGTGAAGAAAGCTGAGTGCCGAAGAATTGATGCTTTTGAACTGTGGTGTTGGAGAAGACTCTTGAGAGTCCCTTGGACTGCAAGGAGATCCAACCAGTCCATTCTATAGGAGATCTGCCCTGGGTGTTCTTTGGAAGGACTGATGCTAAAGCTGAAATTCCAATACTTTGGCACCTGATTCGAAGAGTTGACTCACTGGAAAAGACTCTGATGCTGGGAGGGATTGGGGGCAGGAGGAGAAGGGGACGACAGAGGATGAGATGGCTGGATGGCATCACTGACTGGATGGACGTGAGTCTGAGTGAACTCCGGGAGTTGGTAATGGACAGGGAGGCCTGGCGTGCTGGGATTCATGGGGTCGCAAAGAGTCTGACAGGACTGAGCGACTAAACTGAACTGAACTGATTCCTTAAAGAGCCTTGGGTTGTCTCCCCAACATCTGTTCTCCTTCTCTTGGCAACTAGCACAACTTTTGTTAGGGTATTCACATCTCTCCCCTAACAGAACTCTTTGTTCCTAAAGGCTCAGGCCTAGAGCAATTCTATTTCCAAGTCATTGTAACAGACCCAGGGCTGGCCTAATTCAGGCCAATAAGCTTACTGAAGTTTATTGGTTACTCTCAGAAAGAAAAAAAAATGTCATCTCTCACATTAGATAAGAATGGGGATATATGTGGTCCCACTCTGAGATTGCAGTAGGGGTCCACTCTAGCTGGTAGCTCTCACTGTGGGTGGCAAGGTGGAGAAATGGAAACAGCACCCCTTGATGAAGCTGCTGGACTCCCAAGTGGACCCGTTCTGAAGCCAATTCTACTTCTATTGTCTCAAGTGTGTGAACCAATAACCCCCTTTTTACCATTTTGAGTTGAGATTTCTGTTCCTGTTCTTGTAATGGAAGACATTTTTAATTGATACATTATAGCACAAGATTTATCATGGGTAGTACATGGGATAAAGCATTCATAATATTTATTCCAGAGCCTAATTTATAGAAATGACTTCCACTCTTTTAGCCCAAAGGCATTAGTGGGAGAGACCAGCATTTCTTAAGCCTTTATTGGGGCTAGGGAAGAAGAGGGTCTGACTCAGCAGATCCCAACTAAACCTTAACCTGTTTCAAGGTTTAGGTATCTTGCCTGGGCTGGGAGGGGCCCCTGCTGGACTAGTTCTAGTTTCAGGATAAACCTTTCTGGACGGGGTCTTGTAAACCTGGGGTTCCCCTGGACCCTGGGCAGGTAGGATTGAAGAGGGTTGGAGGACAAAGAGGGAAGAAAGGAAAGAACCATGATTTGCTGGAGCAATAACAAAAGGACTTATCTTTGGGATCACAGTTAATCTCTTCCTTTCTTCTTTTTTTCTTCATTTCCCTCTCCACTTCCTTCCACTGTTATTTACTCTCAGTTCTCACCAGGCCTGGGTGATAGAGGACATCAGAGTTGGGAAAGATTGCTGATAAGGGCAAGGACATCCTTCCTGGAGGGAGACAGGAGAACTTCTATCTCACTCTAGTGACTTATTTAAGTGTAGCGGGGATCTCAGTTTGCAGACTAAAAAGTGGATTTAGACTCCTCCTATACGAGGTTGGCAAGGCTTGGTTGGTTGTCTTGGAATCTTTGCATGAAGGATAAGGATGTAGGAAAGACAGTTCAGTTCAAAGACAAACAGTTGTGTTGTGACTGTGGTAGGAGGGCTGTAAGTAAGATTTCCGGTCATTTCATCACCCCTAGATTTAGGCCTGCATCTCTAGAGAGAGGAGACTGCAATAAAAGAATAAATTGACACAAAGCTGGCAGGACTGAAAGCTCTGTAAGCGACCTTGTTCACGTGACATCACTGCTTTGCAATCTCGTTGCATATGAAGGGTAGAGCTTATTTGTCCCAATTTAGCACACTGCTTTTGAAATATGCTAGAGGATAGAGAAGGAGTGTAAGAAAACATTTCTTCATAAAAATGGGTTAAGGGTGCCATGTTCCAACAGTGAAGCAGATGCCTAGAAGTGAAAATAGAACCACAGCGTGGTCTGATGAGAACAGGACTGAACTGCCAGCATATTATCTGGACATGAGATTTATGACCATGGTCAAGAATTGCCCTCGCCTTTGTTTTTATCAGCCACATTCCATTAATGCCTCTTGATGAAGCTGTGGTCAATAAAAAAACCTACTTGTTTTTAACAAGAACTGCTGCCAAACCAGGAATCCCCATGAATTTGTACTGCCGATTTTAAAAAAACAAAATACACAACTGAATAATGATCCTTGCTGAATTTCATGCTGTTCAGATTGTTTTTCATCTTGCCTCTTTCATCTCCTAGCTATGACTCTAAACTTTGTGCTTATCTTCTTCCTTTAAGTCATATATAAAAATGCTGACTAAAGCAAGGTATAAGAAGGATGAGTCTGATGGAAAACTTCCTGCTAACGGAAACCAGTTATTTATCAATCCTCTGTGGATATGGCTCTTTAGTCAGCTGCAAAATCATGTCATTATACTTTTATACCACTCACCTTCCCGACCTATCAGTGAATCGTGGGATGCTTTGTCTAAGGCCTCACTGAAATCAAGTTACACCGCCTCTGGCATTCTGACCCCTGGCAGTCTGGCACTTGCCCAATATGTTGCACGTGGTAGGTGCTCATAAATGTTTGTTGATTCCTTGAATCATCAGCTTAATGACCATTTATTTTTTAAAAAAGGAAATGAGGCATGATTAATTGATGAGATACCTGGTTTCCTGGTGCTCTTTATATTCATTTTTATTGTTTCAAGTAAAAATATAAGTGTCATACATTACAGAAAAAACAAATATAGACTATGACTGACAATAACCATTGTGCCATTTATTATCATTATCCATATCCATTATTATAATTTTTTACTTTAAAAAACATAATCACATGAAGCGTCATTTTTCATTTAACCTATTCTAGCTCTTTTTCTTTTTCTGAGTAGTACTTAGTTGTGTGGATCTCATTCTTCTTGAAGTCTGTTTAAATTCTTCAGGTTCTGACATCACAATTGTTTGTCTTTAAATTGTGGAGTTAATTCATTCCCAGCAGTGGATGGGACTGTGCTCCAGAAGTCTATTTGCAAATCTGTCCTTTGGAACTTGGAAGACATCCGCAGGAGGATGTAATGCATTGTGGCAAGGTTCCCAGACTAGCCCACTGCATGGATTTCACCTGAATTGGAATTGGGAAGCGGTACTCTAGAACTCACCAGCAGGGGTAATAGATCTGTGGTCTCTTCTCTTCAGTTCACAGACATTTGCTGAGTATGGTACCAGCTCATGTGGGACTCAAGGCTGCCCCAGGTTTGCAGGGTTAGGTTGATTCAATGACTTGTGGGTACCAAGACAATGGATGAGATTTCCCCAACTTCATGATCACCCTGCTGTCCTTTTCCACTACTTTAGCTGAGGGTGAAAGGTGACTATGCTGGTATTCCTTTAGTTTGATTCTCAAGGTACCCTGGTGTTGGGCCAGACAGCCTGGGTAATAATTCCGACTTCACCCCTTGCACAGTTGCATAACCTCTCTGAGCTTGTTTCTCATCAGCAAAATTGCAGTCGTGTATTCCTTAAATCACTGTAGATGGGGATTGCAGTCATGAAATTAAAAGACGCTTACTCCTTGGAAGGAAAGTTATGACCAATCTAGATAGCATATTCAAAAGCAGAGACATTACTTTGCCAACAAAGGTTCGTCTAGTCAAGGCTATGGTTTTTCCAGTGGTCATGTATGGTTGTGAGAGTTGGACTGTGAAGAAAGCTGAGTGCCGAAGAATTGATGCTTTTGAACTGTGGTGTTGGAGAAGACTCTTGAGAGTCCCTTGGACTGCAAGGAGATCCAACCAGTCCATTCTAAAGGAGATCAACCCTGGGATTTCTTTGGAAGGAATGATGCTAAAGCTGAAACTCCAGTACTTTGGTCACCTCATGTGAAGAGTTGACTCATTGGAAAAGACTCTGATGCTGGGAGGGATTGGGGGCAGGAGGAGAAGGGGACGACAGAGGATGAGATGGCTGAATGGTATCACTGACTTGATGGATGTGAGTCTGAGTGAACTCTGGGAGTTGGTGATGACAGGAAGGCCTGGCGTGCTACGATTCATGGGGTCGCAAAGAGTCGGACAGGACTGAGCGACTGAACTGAACTGAACTGATTCCTTAAAGAGCCTTGGGTTGTCTCCCCAACATCTGTTCTCCTTCTCTTTGTATATTCCCCTCTTCTTGAGTGCAGACATGGCCTGTGACTTCTTTCTAATAAAGAGAATACACTAAAGGTGATGGAATGTATATGATTATTGATTTGATTGCATATATAATCTTAATATTATTTTCCTGAAGGGCTTTTTTAGCTTTGAGGAAGCAAATAGCTATATTGGGAGCCCCATGTGCCAAGGACCTGTGAGCAGGCTGTAAGAGCTGAGGGTGGCCACAGGCTGACAGACACCATGAAAGTGAAATCCTGAATTCTAAAACCCCAAGGAACTAAATTCTGCCCTCTGAGTTCTGAGCGAGCTTGGAGCAGAATTTTCCCTAGGCTAGCCTTAGAGGCAGAGAAGGCAATGGCAGCCCACTCCAGTACTATTGCCTGGCAAATCCCATGGATGGAGGAGCCTGGTAGGCTGCAGTCCATGGGGTCGCTAGGAGTCGGACACGACTGAGCAACTTCACTTTCACTTTTCACTTTCATGCATTGGAGAAGGAAATGGCAACCCACTCCAGTATTCTTGCCTAGAATCCCAGGGATGGGGGAGCCTGGTAGGCTGCTGTCTCTGGGGTCGCACAGAGTTGGACACGACTGAAGCGACTTAGCAGCAGCAGCAGCAGCCTTAGAGGAGAACATAGCCCTGGCTGATACCTGATTGCCTTCTGAGACCCTAAGCAGAGGGTCCAGTTAAGTCATGGCTGGACTCCTGAACTGTAGAAACTAGTGGTAGTGACATTAAGCAGCAGTAGGTGACTAATACACCACGGGTTGGTCTATTTTGCCTTGCCTAAGAACTGCAGGATGAAGAACAGAGAGAGGGAAGAGACTGGAAGGGAAACTCAGCAACTTTACGAAGAGAAGGAAGTGACAAGAGAATGGGCTTTTGCTGTGAAGCTCTGCCATGTTGATTCACTCATTCACTCATTTATCCATTCATTTGTTAATGGATGTTAAATTGGAAGTACAGATACATCAAGATATATGTATCAGTCAGGTTTCAGGGAAGGATGTGGTTATAGACTGAATTGTGTCCCCCTAAAATTCATAACTGAAGCTTTAAATTCCAGTACTTCAGAATGTGATTGTATTTGGAGAGAGGGTCTCTAAAGAGATAATTAATTTAAATACTGAGGCTATTAAGCTTCCCAGGTGGAGCTAGTAGTAAAGAACCTGCTTGCCAACACAGGAGACGTAAGAGATACGGGTTCAACCCCTGGGTTGGGAAGATCCGCTGGAGGAGGACATGGTAACCCATTTCAGTATTCTTGCCTGGAGAATCCCATGGACAGAGGAGCCTGGTGAGCTACAATCCATAGGGTCATACAGAGTCAGATGCAACTGATGTGACTTAGCAGCATAAGTAGCAACAGCAGCAATGAGGCCATCAAGGTGGGCCCCCATAAAATCTAACTGGTATTCTAAGAAGAGGAGATTAGGGTACACAGAGAGACATCAGAGGCACATGTGCCTTGAGGGGCAACTGTATCCAAAGACAGAAAGAGAGCAGCCATCTGTGAGCCAAGGAGAGAGGCCTCAGAAAAACCAACCTGGCCAACACTTTGATCTTGGACTTTTAGCCTTCAGAACTAGGACACAATAAATTCTTGCTGCTTCATCCACCTGGTCTGTGGTATTTTGTTATGGCAGCCCAAGTAGACTAATCCAGAATTAGAAACCATTCTAGGTATTTTATGCACAGAAAGATTTAATAGGAATTTCAAAATCATTGGAAAAGCTGGAGTATCTGGGGTTGGGCTGCCACCAGAACTAATATGTTCGAGAATGTGCTTCTGTGGCCGTGATCCTGGGGATCATGAAGTTGCTGCCTCTTCTGTCCACTCTTCCCTGGCCACCACAGCTTCCTCTCAACACTCAGGAAGGTGGCAGGCTGCCCCTGAAAAGCTGAGGTCAGCTACTCATCTGGCTTTCTATACTTAGGTGTCCATGATCTTGAGTGCCAGGGAAAAATGGCAGTGGGGTGATGTCCTCCATCCCATTTACGCCTTCCAAATCTCATATGAAGGTTCTTTTGTTAAAAAAAAATATTTTATTAAGACACATACCCTAGTAGAATTTAAAAACCAAAGGAGAGACTGTAGCATTTGCCCCCTGTTATGGCCTGCCCTCTGTGAAGTGTGCTTCTCTTTGAATAAATCCACTCCTTACCTAAAAAAACAAAACAAAACAAAAACCAAAGGAGGGCTTCCATGGTGTCTCAGTGGTAAAGAATCTACCTGCCAATGCAGGAAATATGGACTCCATCCCTGATCCGGGAGGATCCCACATCCTGCAGAGCAACTAAGCCCATGCCCCACAACTGTTGAGCCTGTGCTGTAGAGCCCATGCTTCTCAATAAGAGAAGCCACCACAATGAGAAGCCTGTGTACCACAAATATAAACAGCACCCCCTCCCACAACTAGAAAAAAGTCTGCGCAGCAACGAAGACTCAGGACAGCCAAAAATACATAAATAAAGTTGGATAAGAAAAACAAAGGAGTATAGCTCCAATAAGAATTATTTGAGTGAAACTGTGTTACACATATAAAGGCACACAATGTTACCTTCTCTGTAAATACTGAGGCAGGTACTGTTTTTCCATATTACCATATCTTATTGTTGCCCTTGAACATTTTTATTCATTTTTTTATTATTTTACTTTATTTATTTATTTTTTGGCTGTGCAGCATGGGGGATCTTAGTCCCCTGACCAGTGATTGAACTCTTGCTCCCTGCAGTGGAAACACAGAGTCCTAATCACTGGACCACCAGGGATTGAATCCGGGTCTCCCACATTGTAGGCGGATGCTTTACCATCTGAGCCACCAGGGAAGCCCAATGCAAATTTAGGTTCTGCCTGATGAGTCCCTGATTATGACACCCAGTGAGCATTTAGTAATCTTTAATCTCAATAATTCTGTTAGTTCTAATTCTTACCTTAGTTTCTTGAGCTGATTGACTTTCAGTGAATACATGACCATATTCACTCAGCTGGTAAAGAACCGCCTGCAATGCAGGACACCCTTGTTCTATCCCTGGGTCGGGAAGATCCCCTGGAGAAGGGATAGGCTACCCACTCCAGTATTCTTGGGCTTCCCTCGTGGCTCAGATGGTGAAGAATCCACCTGCATTGTGGGAGACCTGGGTTTGATCCCTGTGTTGGGAAGATCCCCTGGAGGAGGGCATGGTAACGCACTCTAGGAGTCTTGCCTGGAGAATCCTCATGGACAGAGGAGCCTGGTGGGCTACAGTCCATGGGGTCGCAGAGAGTCAGACACGACTGAGCGACTAAGTACAGCACGTTCACTCCACAGTGACTCCCAGTGATCTCCACTGTCCTATTGCAATTACTAAATGGTAGTAACTGACTTCTGACCAACAGATTACAGCCAAAGTAAACTGGGATGTCACACCTCAGCTTTATTTATTATTACGTTATTTTTAAAAATTCATTTTATTGAAGTTAGTTAATTTACAATGTTGTATTAATTTCTGCTATACAGCAAAGTGGTTCAGATATATATGTACATATATATATTCTTTTTAATATTCCTTTCCATTATGGTTTATTACAGGATATTTAGTATAGGTCCCTGTGCTATATAGTAGGACTTTGTTGTTACACCTCAGTTTTAAATACAGAAGACTGTGACTTCCCTGTGACACTCTCTCGAGTTCCCACCCTTTCTCTTTCCCCTTGTTTCTGTTCTCTTCCTCTGCACTCTCTCTCTTTTATCCTGGAAAGCAGGCACAAATGTTAAGAGCTATTCTACAGACATGCTCGTGTGATGCTTCTTAACTATGTTTAGTATTCTGGCTGCAAGGGGGCCATGGTTTTTAACTTCTCAGCCTCTGTAGCACTGCTGCTGCTGCTGCTAAGTCACTTCAGTCGTGTCCGACTCTGTGCGACCCCAGAGACGGCAGCGCACCAGGCTCCCCCCGTCCCTGGGATTCTCCAGGCAAGAACACTGCAGTGGGTTGCCATTTCCTTCTCCAATGCAGGAAAGTGAAAAGTGAAAGTGAAGTCGCTCAGTCATGTCCGACTCCTAGCGACCCCATGGACTGCAGCCTACCAGGCTCCTCCATCCATGGGATTTTCCAGGCAGGAGTACTGGAGTGGGGTGCCACTGCCTTCTCTGCTGTAGCACAGGAAGGCACAAAGAAGGGCGTGGGAAGGGATGCTGAAGCTTATAGACATATCGAGGGCCATGCACTAGACACCAGAGCAAAACAAGTACCAAGACGTTCAAAGAAGATATCTGAACCTGATTACAGAATTCATTGAACTGCTCACTTATATCAAAGATATAAAATGCATGGAAAAGAGAGGATTTGATTTCTTTGGGGAAGTTGTGCAGTTTTGTCTTCACCTATCGCTAGCAATAGCTCTGAGTGCTTCTCCCATCACTTCAGGTGAGAAAGAAGCTATTCAGCAGGACCACTTTGGGAGTCTGATATGGATCCCCCTGTGATTTGGGCCTTGGAGGATTCCTACTGGACTTCTGTCTGACTTTTGCCTTGGAAAATATAAAAGATGGAGATGGTTTGGTGAGCTGCTCAGACCTTGGGAGTGAAGGAGAGGTAGTTGATCTGGGCAGCTTGCTCTTCTAGAGTTTATTGTGGCAGAGAACGTGTATTTCCGGAGCTTTGGAATGTCCAGGAGACGTGAACGGGGAGAGCTGGGGGAAGCATTTGAGTTGAATCATTGTTGGAGTTAGCTAAACTGAGAAGGGTGGAGTATGGTATCCCAGGTAGAGGGAACAGTATGTGCAAAGGCTTAGAGGCATCAAAGGGCCTAGAATGTCCAGGTGGAAAGTTGAATGTTCAGTGTGGCTCCGCTATAATTTGAGGGTGCAAGGAGTACAAAAAATTAGCTTGGAAAAATGCCCTAAGTACATGCTGTGCTTCCAAGCTTAGCCTTTGTCCTTTAGGAACTAGGTAATTACTGTAGAGGTGTTTTTTTTCTTTTCTTTTCTTTTAAATTGACAATGTATTTTTTTAGGACATTTCAGATACACAGAAAAACAGAGCAGATAGTACAAAGAGTTCCCACAGAGCCCCATAGTTTCTTCTTCTGTTACTAACATCTTACAATGTCATAGTACATTTGTCACAATTAATGAACCTTCTATTGACACATAATTAACTAAAGTTCATAGTTTATTCAGGTTTCCTTACTGTTTACTTAAAGTCCTTCTTCTGTTCCAGCATCCTATCCAGGACCCCACATTACAGTTAATCCTCATTCCTCCTTAGGCTCCTCTTGTCTGTGACAATTTCTCAAACTTTCTTTTTTTCAATAATCTTGACAATTTGTGGAGTATTGGTCAGGAATGTTTTTGCCGATACTGCTGCTAAGTCGCTTCAGTCGTGTCCAACTCTGTGCGACCCCATAGATGGCAGCCCACCAGGCTCCCCCGTCCCTGGGATTCTCCAGGCAAGAACACTGGAGTGGGTTGCCATTTCCTTCTCCAGTGCGTGAAAGTGAAAAGTGAAAGCGAAGTCACTCGGTCGTGTCTGACTCTTCGTGACCCCATGGACTGCAGCCCACCAGGCTCCTCTGTCCATGGGATTTTCCAGGCAAGAACGCTGGAGTGGGGTGCCATTGCCTTCTCCGAGGAATATTTTAGGATACTTTTAAATTGGTATTTGTCTGATGTTTTTGTCATGATTTGGAGAAGGAATCATTTGTAATGATTACACTAGAACTCTGGGTACCATGGATTTTTCAGTATAATGTGACCCAAGCCAGTGTGAATGGTGAATGAGATGGGGATATTAAGTTGGCACTCTTTCATTAGCAAGGCCTGCAATGACTCTCCATCACAGTCATTATTATTTATTAATTAGTTTATTCACTTGGGCTGTATTGTGTCTTAGTTGCAGCGCTCGGGCTTCTTGTTGCATCGTGAGGCTCTTTCACTGTGGTGCACAGACTCCCCAGCCACGGTGCCCAGGCTCAGCGGTTGTGGCACTCAGGCACAGTTGCTCCACAGCATGTGGGATCACAGTTCTCTGGGGATCAAATCCATGTCCCCTGCATTGCAAGGCGGATTCTTAACCAATGGACCACCAGGGAAGTCCCACAATTTTTATTATTATTGTTTTAATTTTTAAATTGATATGTAGTTGGTTTACAGTGTTGTGTTAGTTTCAGGGGTACAGCAGAGTGAGTCAGCTATACATTCTTTTCTGATTATTTTTCCATTATAATTTATTACAAGACACTGGATATTGTTCCCTGTGCTATATAGTAGGTCCTTGTTGTTTATCTGTTTTGTATATAGAAATATGTATGTATGAATTCCAAACTCCTAATTTATTGTCTCTCCTCTTTCACCTTTGGTAACCATAAGTTTGTTTTCAATGTTTGGGAGTCTATTTCCATTTTTTAACCAAGTTCATTTGTATCATTTAAAAAATGATTCCACATATAAGTGACATTATATGATATTTGTCTTTCTCTGACTTTCTTTACTTAGTCTGATAATCTCTAGGTCCGTCCTAGATTGTTGCTATAAATGGCATTATTTCATTCTTTTCTATGGCTGAGTGATAAACCATTGCAATTATTGGATTAAAAAATCTAGAGAAAGATTAAAAGATCTAGAGAAGGCAATGGCACCCTACTCCAGTACTCTTGCCTGGAAAATCCCATGGGCGGAGGAGCCTGGTAGGCTGCAGTCCATGGGGTCGCTAAGAGTCGGATACGACTGAGTGACTTCACTTTCACTTTTCACTTTCATGCATTGGAGAAGGAGATGGCAACCTGCTCCAGTGTTCTTGCCTAGAGAATCCCAGGGACGGGGAAGCCTGATGGGCTGCCGTCTATGGGGTCGCACAGAGTCGGACACGACTGAAGCGACTTAGCAGAGAAAGACAAAATTGTGTATGATTTCATTTATATGTGGAATCTGAAAAAAACAAAAACAAATGACAAACATAGCAAAACAGAAACAGAGTCTTAGATTCAGAGAACAAACAGGTGGTTGCCAGAGGGGAGGGAAGTGGAGGAAGGAAAGAAATAGATGAGGAAATTAAGAGCTACAAACTTCCACTTATAAAACAAATGAGTCATGGGGGTAAAATGTGTGGTATGGAGAATGCTGCTACTGCTAAGTCGCTTCAGTCGTGTCCGACTCTGTGCGATCCCATAGACGGCACCCCACCAGGCCCCGCTGTCCCTGGGATTCTCCAGGTAAGAACACTGGAGTGGGTTGCCATTTCCTCCTCCAGTGCATGAAAGTGAAAAGTGAAAGTGAAGTTGCTCAGTCGTGTCCGACTCTTAGCGACCCCATGGACTGCAGCCTACCAGGCTCCTCTGTCCATGGGATTTTCCAGGCAAGAGTACTGGAGTGGGGTGCCATTGCCTTCTCCTGGTATGGAGAATACAGTCGATAATAAGATGATTTCCTTGTGTGGTGACAGTAACTAGACTTGCCGTGGTGATTATTTGGTAATGTACAGACGTATCCAGTCACTACATTGTGCACCTGGAACTAACGTAGTGTAATAGGTCAATTATACTTCAAAAGCAAACAAAAACTCATAGAAAATGATATTAGATTTGTGGTTACCTGAGGCAGGGGATAGCGGCAGGGGGGAGTTGGATGAAGGTGGTCAAAAATTTTAAACTTCCAGTTACGAGATAAGCAAGGGATGTATCATACAACATGATAAATATGATTAACACTGCTATATTTTATATCTGAACGTTAAGAGAGTAAATCCTGAAAGTTCTTGCCACACACAAAAAAACTAGTTTTCCTTTGTTTTTCTTTTTATATGAAATAATACTGAATTTGAATGATACTGAAATGATCAAATGACTGATACTGAACCTATTGTGGTATTCATTTTATGATCTATGTACTTCAAATAGTTATGCTGTGCACCTTAAACTTACATAGTACTGTGTGTCAATTATATCTCAGTGAAACTGGAAGAAAATGTCATACTCTTTAATATGACTTACACAACCTACAGGATCTGGACCCCGCCTGCCTTCCTGACCTCATCTCCTGGCACTCTCTTCTTTGCTCTTAATGCTTCAACACCACTGGCATTTGTTTGCATTTCTTGAAGACAGTGAAGGACAGGGAAGCCTGGCATGCTGCAGTCCTCGGGGTTGCAAAGAGTCAGACGCAGCTGAGCGACTGAGCAATAGTTTGAAGGGGCAAGGTTTGCTGCCCTCAGGACATTTGAGTGATTTTTGCTCTATCATCCAGGTAGAAGACGAGTTGGGCCTGAATTAGAGGAAAAGGGACCTGGTCAGAGAGTGTGTAAGTGTTAGAACTGAAAGGCTTTAACTGACTGAATATAAAAATAAAGAAAAGAGAGGATTCGGGCACAGTTCTAGACTTTGTAGTTTGAACGACTTGATCACTAGACTTGCCCATTCACTGAGATGGAATGCAGGAGCCTGGTGGGTGGGGGGAGCATCATGAGATCACAATGACATACCAAGTTTGATGTGCTTATGGACCATCAAGATGTTCCTGTCCAGCAGGCGTTGGAAATCATGAGTCTTGGGTTCAGGAGGGAGGTTGCGTGGAATAAGAGCAACTGCCAAACGAGAGATTGTGGCGGGGGCGCTGATTATTAATTCAACTGGGATAAACCCAAGGGACATATTTGCAGTAATTCAAACCCTTGGCAGAAAGTAGTTTAATGTGAACTTCAGGTCAGCAGAGAAATTAAATTTATTTTGGAGACTATCAAGCCAAAGGAGGCCAGGACTTTGGGGAGGATTTTGTGGTCATTCCACTCACCACGCTTAGGCTAATGACTGCTTCTCTTCTACTGGAATGAAACTTTGGGGTTTGAAAAAGCTGCTATTTTAACTAATTAATATAGCCTCAGAAGAAGTAGCAAAGAGTCCTGGGGTTTGGACAGAGTTTTATGTAAGTGGAAAGTAGAGTGATGGACAGGTCAGGTTGTGATGAAATTGCTCCCAGGTATGTCATTCTACCACTATAGTTACTGCCTTCATACCACCATGTGCGTGCGTGTATGCTCAGTCACTTCAGCCTTGCTCGACTCTGCGACCCCATGGACAGTAGCTCACCAGTTTCCTCTGTCCATGGGATTTTCCCAGCAATAAAACTGGAGTGGGTTGCCATGCCCTCATCCAGAGCATCTTCCTAACCCAGAGGTCAAACCTGTGTCTCCTGCATTGCAGGCAGATTCTTTACTGCTGAGCAATGGGGGAAGCCCCTCAAACCACTATATTCACAGTAAAAAAAAAAAATTTACAAAAGTGGTATACCCATGCTTTGCAGTTACTGTAGGCTGGCTTACTCAGTAAACACTGAGACTAATTTCTCCCCTGTCTTTTACTATAGAGTTTGGAAAGCAAATTACATGAATTCCAAGACCTCCTTAAAACCAGAGGTGGTCATGAAATACAGTCTGGGTTCATGAAGAGTTCCCAGAAGTTCTTGTGGTGGGCGTCCATTTCTGAATAGAAAGGCAAAGGTTTGTGAGGAGAAGTTTTTGCCCTTATGCGTTCTCTTGCATGAAACTTAGATAGAATGCCTGGAGACAGCAGCCATTCTGGTACCAAGAAAGTAAGAAATGTAAGCTGAGAATAGTGGAGCCAGATTCTATCATGACTTCCTTTAGCAACTGTACTGATCCTGACCTGCTTCTGGATTTCATGTTATGTGAAAAAAAAAAAAAAGCCTTTACTTCTTTACTAGTAAACTGGCTTCCAAACTTAGCTGCCCATGAGAATCACCTGTGAAGGTTTAGGGTGCCAAATGTTTAAGGAACCTCTGATACCACGAGTTGAATGGAAATGTCTGGGGATGGGAACTTAAGATTCTATAATTTCTAATTACAGGGAATTCCAAGGTACAGCCAAGTTTGAGAACCAGTGTTTTTTTTTTAAACCACCGTTTTTGTTTTTGTTTTGTTGTCATTCCCTGGTGGATGCTATTGTTACGATACACGTGTTGAAACTGTATTTAAACAATAGGAGCATATAAACTCCCCCATCTCCAATCAGCTCCAGCTCTACTACTGTCCCTAGGGGATACACAATCCTCATGGTGCTGTGCCATTTAAAAAACTTCCTATCTGCATATACCAATGTATATCCATTTTTTATTATAAAAACTCCTCTAAAGGCTGTTCAAGTACAACCTGAGAAGTGACATTTCCAGGTAACCTGGATGACCATAACTAATTATTTCACTGTGCAGCGTCGTGTTAGTCGCTCAGTCATGTCCGACTCTTTGTGACCGCATGGACTGTAGCCCAGCGTCGTGTTAGTCGCTCCAACTCTTTGTGACCGCATGGACTGTAGCTGGCCAGGCTCCCCTGTCCATGGGATTTCCCCGGGCAAGAATACTGGAGTGGGTTGCCATTTCCTTCTCCATTCAGCTGTAAGACATAGACCATGCTGACAGTGGTATTGGTGAGCTTTGATGTACGGCAATCCTCATGTTTTGTGTACTAAAATCCTCCTCTGTGATTACTTGCCTCAAGTTTCAGTTGTGAGGGTCGGTTCTTCTGAAGAACCATCATCTTTTTTGATTTATGTTTCAAAGTTGCAAATCACTTTGAGAATCAGGAGAGATTGAAATCAGCACATATAACATTTTCAGCAACGCTGCTATAATTGATAGCATATTTTTTAAAAAATGGGGAATTTCTTGGCAGTTCAGTGGTTAAGACTTTGAGTTTCCGCTGCAGTGGGGCATGGATTTGACCCCTGGTTGGTGAACTAAGATCCTGCATGCCTCGAGTTGCATGCAGGATCTAAAGCTAAATAAATAAATATTTATATAAAAATCAGTTCAGTTCAGTCACTCAGTCATGTCCGACTCTTTGTGACCCCATGAACGGCAGCACGCCAGGCCTCCCTGTCCAACACCAACTCCTGGAGTTTACCCAAACTCATGCCCATAGAGTCGGTGATGCCATCTAACCATCTCATCCTCTGTCATCCCCTTTTCCTCCTGCCTTCAATCTTCCCCAACATCAGGGTCTTTTCAGCTCTTTGCATCAGGTGGCCAAAATATTGGAGTTTTAGCTCCAACATCAGTCCTTCCAATGAACACCCAGGACTGATATCCTTTAGGATAGACTGGTTGGATCTCCTTGCAGTCCAAGGGACTCTCAAGAGACTTCTCTGACACCACAGTTCAAAAGCATCAATTCTTCTGTGCTCAGCTTTCTTTATAGTCCAACTCTCACATGCAAACATGACCACTGGAAAAACCATAGCTTTGACCTTTGTTGACAAAGTAATGTCTCTGCTTTTTAATATGCTGTCTAGTTGGTCATAACTTTCCTTCCAAGGAGCAAGCGTCTTTTAATTTCATGGCTGCAGTCACCAACTGCAGTGATTTTGGAGCCCCCCAAAATAAAGTCAGCCACTGTTTCCACTGTTTACCCATCTATTTGCCATGAAGTGATGGGACCAGATGCCATGATCTTTGTTTTCTGAATGTTGAGTTTTAAGCCCACTTTTTCACTCTCCTCTTTCACTTTCATCAAGAAGCTCTTTAGTTCCTCTTCACTTTCTGCCATAAGGGTGGTGTCATCTGCATATCTGAGGTTATTGATATTTCTCCCGGCAATCTTGATTCCAGCTTGTGCTTCATCCAGCCCAGCATTTCGCATGATGTACTCTGCATATAAATTAAATAAGCATGGTGACAATATACAGCCTTGACGTACTCCTTTTCCTATTTGGAACCAGTCTGTTGTTCCATGTCCAGTTCTAACTGTTGCTTCCTGACCTGCATACAGATTTCTCAAGAGGCAGGTCAGGTGGTCTGGTATTCCCATCTCTTTCAAAATTTTCCACAGTTTATTGTGATCCACACAGTCAAAGGCTTAGGTATGGTCAATAAAGCAGAAATAGATGTTTTTCTGGAACTCTCCTGCTTTTTTGATGATCCCAGTGAATGTTGGCAATTTGATCTGTGGTTCCTCTGTCTTTTCTAAAACCGGCTTGAACATCTGGGAATTCATGGTTCACATATTGCTGAAGCCTGGCTTGGAGAATTTTGAGCATTATTTTACTAGTGTGTGAGATGAGTGCAGTTGTGCGGTAGTTTGAGCATTCTTTGGCATTGCCTTTCTTTGGGATTGGAATGAAAACTGACCTTTTCCAGTCCTGTGGCCACTGCTGAGTTTTCCACATTTGCTGGCGTATTGAGTGCAGCACTTTCACTATTCCTCTGTTGAAAAGACCTCTCGCTCCAGAGTGAGGACTCTTGTGCCAAAAAGTATTAATGTTGTGACTTTACAAAGTGTCTTGTAAAATAAATGCTAATTTCTTTCTCATGGAGGGGAGGCATTGCATTACAAGTTCTGGAATGAGAAAGCATGGGTTCAAATGCCAACTCTTGGCAAGGAACAACAAGTGTCGGTGAGAATGTGGAGAAAAGTGAATCCTTGGGCACTCTTGGTGGGAATGTAAATTGGTACAGCCATTGTGAAAAACAGTATGTCAACTCCTCAAAAAATTAAAAATAGAGTTACCATATGATCCAGCAATCCCATTTCTGGGTACTAATCCAAAGGAATGAAGACACTAACTTGAAGAGACATCTTCACTTCCATGTTCACTGCTCATTATTTACAGTAGTCAAGATATGGAAGCAAACTAAGTGTCCATCAATAGATGAATTAGCAAAGAAAATGTAGCCCAACACCTATCATTTAACAGTGGACATTGAATTTCCAAATACATGGGATTTTGTTTAAAGTGTCTTTAATAGTAATTTCTCATTTTGATACTAATTCTCATTTAAAAGCTTTCTTCTCTGCAATTATCCTCCATGTTTTTTCAGTCTTCTCACTTTATTGAGGTTTTGATGGCTAAGTCAGAGATCTCTCTTGGTAAATTTCACACTGCACTTCAAAATTTGTGGCTTATCTTCAAATGTGTTTTGATATTGCTCTCTAACATAATTCCACAGTAATAAAAGAACAGATTCTGTATGTTTTCAGTACCTTTAGGCCATGAAATTTCTGCACCTGGTTTTATGTCTCTGGATATATTCCATTGTCTTCTAGTTTATAGTCTATGGGAACTTGAATAGAATTTGTATCCTACTGTTGTGTGAAAATTGTATAAATCTTAATTTATGTTGAATTGGTTCACTGTGCTTTTCAGGTCTACTATATCCTTCTACTTCTGTGCATATTCATTCTATTAATTTTTGAGAGTTTGATATTGAAACTCCAACTAAAAATCTTAATTTATCTACTTAAAAAATAACTGTAATATATAGTGTCAATGCAGGAGACATAGGAAACACAGTTTCGATCCCCGGGTTGGGAAGATCCCCTGGAGGAGGCCATGGCAACCCACTCCAGTATTCTTGCCTGGAGAATCCCATGAACGGAAGAACCTGGTGGGCTAGAGTCCATGGGTTTGCAAAGGGTTGGATAGGACTGGAGCAACTTAGCACATACATAGTAGAACAATACCCTTGTTCTGTATTTTCCAAGTCTCCTGTAAATATGTTATTATACTTTCATAATTTAAAAGATAAAAGTTAATAAAAGAGAATGTAGGATATATGTACAATGGAGTATTATCCGCCAATAAGAAAGAATGAAATCTTGCCATTTGTAACAACATGGGCGGACCTTGAGGGTGTTATGCTTAGTGAAATAAGTCAGAGAAAAACAAATACCACGTATGATCTCACCTATATATAGAATCCAAAAAAACCCCAAAACCTTCATGAGTGATGGACAGATTGGTGGTTGCCAGGGACAGGATAGGGGTGAGCAAGATGGGTGAATAGGGTTAACACGTACAAACTCCCAGCTACAAAATACATGTCATGGAGGTATAATGTATAGCATGGTGACTGTGGCTAATAATGCAATAATGTAAATATGAAAGAAATAAAATTTTTATAGCTGTGTATGGTAAAGGAGTTTTTTGGCTATGCCACATGACTTATGGGATCTTAGTTCTCTGACTGAAAGTGAAAGTTGCTCAGTTATGTCAGACTCTTTGCATACATATACATGGATATACAGTCCATGGAATTCTCCAGGCCAGAATACTGGAGTGGGTAGACTTTCCCTTCTCCAGTGGATCTTGGAGGGATCAAACCCAAGTCACCCTCATTGCAGGAGGATTCTTTACCAGCTGAGCCACAAGGGAAACCCAAGTTCTCCAACAAGGGACTGTTTTTTGTAACCACTGGACTGCTAGGGAATTCCCTGAAGGACATTAACTAGATTTATTGAGATCATTTTGCAATATATACAAATTTCAAATAATCATGTCATACACCTGAAACAAATATATGTCAGTAATATCTCTGTAATAACTAAAGTCATTCTACCCTATGTGACTTGGGGCATATTATTAAATCTCTATGCCTCAGTTTTCTCATCTGTAAAATAGTGATATTATTATTTCTCTTCTTACCAGATTGCAGCAGGTTTTATAGTGGCCCCCAAAGGTTTTCTCAAGTTGTAACCCCCAGAACCTCCAAAGTGAAAGTGAAAGTTGCTCAGCTGTGTCTGACTCTTTGTGACCCGATGGACTATACAGTCCATAGAATTCTCTAGGCCAGAATACTGGAGTGGGTTGCCTTTCCCTTCTCCAGGGGATCTTCCCTACATAGGGATCAAACCCAGGTCTCCATATTGCAGGTAGATTCTTTACCAGCTGAGCCACAGGTGAAGCCCAGAACCTGCAAATGTGACCTTATTCAGAAAAACAATCTTTTCACTTGTAATTGTGGATTCTGAGATGAAATCATGTTGGATTTAGGGTGTGTTTGTTTGTTTGTGCTCAGTTGTGTCCAATTCTTCATGACTCCATGGACTGTAGCCCTCCAGGTTCCTTCGGTCCATAGAATTTTCCAGGCAAGAATACTGGAGTGGGTTGCAATTTCCTACTCCAGGATAATAGTAGTATTATTGTGAGGATTAAAGGAGATAATAAACAATTAGAAATATGCTTAGTAAATGACCAATGCTGCTGCTAAGTCGCTTCAGTCGTGTCCGACTCTGTGCGACCCCATAGACGGCAGCCCACCAGGCTCCCCCGTCCCTGGGATTCTCCAGGCAAGAACACTGGAGTGGGCTGCCATTTCCTTCTCCAATGCATGAAAGTGAAAAGTGAAAGTGAAGTCGCTCAGTCATGTCCGACTCTCAGAGACCCGATAGACCACAGCCCACCAGTATCCTCCATCCATGGGATTTTCCAGGCAAGAGTACTGGAGTGGGGTGCCATTGCCTTCTCCGAAATGACCAATAAATATTAACTATTTGGTTAGCTGTGAATCATTTGCACACTTAATCCTGAATACTTATGCTCAAAGGCAAATTCCATTTTTGTGGAATTTTTTCCCCCAGACCTTCAGTTGACACAGAATTCCTCCCTCCAACAATTTCTATTGAGTTTGTTGTTGGGATTTCACCATTAATATTTCATTTTCCTCTTATGGTTTCACGTCACACATTCTTCCTAACCTCTAGTTATCACCTTATGCTGAGTGGTTCCCATATTTGAAGCTCAGTATTAATTTGTTTTGTACATGCTCCAGACTCCTATGGCTTTTCAGACATTACCACTTGGATGTTCCATAACATTCCATCTCCTAAACTGTATTCCCTATCGCAGAGAATGGCACCATAATTCGCCCACAGCCTCCTAATTCTGAATGTAATCCTCGACTCCTCCCTTTTACACCCATCAAGCAGTCTACCAATTGTATCTTCAATCTACTCACTTCTCTCCATCATTTTTGCCATTGTCTTCTCTCAACTACTGCATTAGCTTCTCATTCTCCTATCTTCACACTGTAGCTTTAATAATATTTCTAAAATGTAAAACTGTCATGCTATCCCTCTGCTTAAAACTCTTCAATGACTCCCTATCATCCTCAGAATAAAATACAAACTCTCTAACAAAACTTGTAAGTTCTGTCAAGATCTGGCTGGTGATTGGTCTTCCAGCCCCTCTCTGTCTTTTTTTTTTTTTTTTTGACTTTGCCTGGATCTTAGTTCTTGCTAGGATTGAACCTGCACCCTTGGCAGTGAGAGTGCTGAGTCCTAACCACTGGAGAACCAGGGAATTTCCCCAGACTCATCTCTTGCCCTCCTTTTCTTTATATCCCAAAGTCCAGACTTATTGATGAGTCCACTTTGCTGTCTTAATCTCAGGGCCATGGTGCTTGCTGCCCCCTTTACCAGTTTTTCCTCCTTGTCCCAGCCTTTGCCCTGCCTCATTTTACCTAACTCCTTCTGATCCTTCTCAGTCGAGAATGGCGTCCTCTCAGAAAACTTCTCTTGCCTCCCATACTTGGGTTAAGGGCACCTCCTCCTTGTTCTACAGAACCCATTTCTATCATCCCACTGATTCATACTACATTGTAATTATCTGTTTGCTTACCTATAGCACTCACAAGAGTGACACACAGTTAAACCTTAATAAAGACAAGGTTTGTGTAATCAGTATCTGTTGTGTTATCAGTACCTCTATCAGGCACTTGTTCACAGTCTTCTGGGAACAATATTTCTTTTCTGATAACTAATTCGTGTCTTACAGACTCTGGAGAATTTGGTAGGTCTTTACAGGACTTAGATTGAAGGTGAGTGCATGGTCCAAATGGGAGCAATCATGGTATAAAAATTGTGATGGAAAAAACCACATTGTGATGGGATAATGATAAAGCCTAATAGATGTTGGATTCAAATCTAGGCTCTTCAGCTTAACAGCAAATGAACATCTTTGTGGTTTTATCTTTTCCATCTGTAAATGTGTATAATAATACCAACTTTATGCATCTTGAAGAATGACAATGAATTATTGTAAATCTAATCGGATGTTGGTTAAAGATGGAGTTTCATCGTTGGAACAATTTAGCACACCTGGTATGCAGCTGGTGCTCTGAATGCTTTTTTCTTTGTACTTGTTAATAAAGCCCATCAGAAGCACCTTGCTTTTAGTTGTTAGGGCCAACAATATCCCTTCACTATCCTACCTAAGGGATGTGTAAACTCTTCAGCCCTATGTCATACTTTCGTTCCAAGGAACCTTGATTGCCTTTGGTTCTGAATCATCCCAGTTCATCAGGTGGATGACATCATGCAGACGCTATCATGCTTCCTGGCAAGCAGGAAGTAGCAATGACCATAGATACACTGGAAACACAGATTTATGGACAGGGTGGGAAGTAAACCCCACAAAAATGTATGGACTTGGCACCTTGTAAAATTTCTATAGGTCTAGTGATCTGGGGCACAGGGAGTTATCTTTTCCAAAGTAAAGAAAAAGTTGCTGCATCTGGTCCCTCCCACCACTAAGAAAGAGGTACAATATCTCTTGGGTCTCTTTAGGTTTTGGAAGCAACATGTAATTCATTTCAACATGCAAGTCTCACTAATTTACTGAGAAACTAAAAAAGTTGCCAGTTTTGAGGGGGACCCCAACCAAGAGAAGACTCTGCCTCAGATCCAGGCTGCCATGCAAATAACTCTACCACCTGGGCTGTGTAATACAGTGGTTCTTAAAGTGCCTGTGGCAGGTAGGGACACTTCAGCAGTCTCCAACTGGTGAATCATAGCCCAGACTGTTAAGATTCTGGAGCAAAGCTTACCATTTTCTGAAGACAACTATTCTCTGGAGAAACAGTTTCTAGGTTGTAAATGGGCCTTAGTGAAAAAGCAAGAGAGTTCCAGAAAAACATCTATTTCTGCTTTATTGACTATGCCAAAGCCTTTGACTGTGTGGATCACAATAAACTGTGGAAAATTCTGAAAGAGATGGAAATACCAGACCACCTGACCTGCCTCTTGAGAAATTTGTACGCAGGTCAGGAAGCAACAGTTTGAACTGGACATGGAACAACAGACTGGTTCCAAATAGGAAAAGGAGTACGTCAAAGCTGTACATTGTCACCCTGCTTGTTTAACTTATATGAAGAGTACATCATGAGAAACGCTGGACTGGAAGAAGCACAAGCTTGAATCAAGATTGCCGGGAGAAATATCAATAACCTCAGATATGCAGATGACACCACCCTTATGGCAGAAAGTGAAGAGGAACTAAAAAGCCTCTTGATGAAAGTGAAAGAGGAGAGTGAAAAAGTGGGCTTAAAGCTCAACATTCAGAAAATGAAGATCATGGCATCTGGTCCCATCACTTCATGGGAAATAGATGGAGAAACAGTGGAAACAGTGTCAGACTTTATTTTTTGGGGCTCCAAAATCACTGCAGATGGTGACTGCAGCCATGAAATTAAAAGACACTTACTCCTTGGAAGGAAAGTTATGACCAACCTAGATAGCATATTAAAAGCAGACATTACTTTGTCAACAAAGGTCTGGCTAGTCAAGGCTATGGTTTTTCCTGTGGTCATGTATGGATGTGAGAGTTGGACTGTGAAGAAGGCTGAGTGCCGAAGAATTGATGCTTTTGAACTGTGGTGTTGGAGAAGACTCTTGAGAGTCCTTTGGAATGCAAGGAGATCCAACCAGTCCATTCTGAAGGAGATCAGCCCTGGGATTTCTTTGGAAGGAATGAGGCTAAAGCTGAAACTCCAGTACTTTGGCCACCTCATGCGAAGAGTTGACTCATTGGAAAAGACTCTGATGCTGGGAGGGATTGGGGGCAGGAGGAGAAGGGGATGACAGAGGATGAGATGGCTGGATGGTATCACTGACTTGATGGACGTGAGTCTGAGTGAACTCCAGGAGTTGGTGATGGACAGGGAGGCCTGGCGTGCTGCGATTCGTGGGGTCGCAAAGAATCGGACACGACTGAGCGACTGAACTGAACTGAAACACTGAATACTTGATGATATCATCCAGATTTCCATGCAACCTAAGTTGGTCACCATGAACTGAATGTTGTCTGACCTTCCAGGCCATAAAATTGAACATTTATGGCAGCATTCCACTATTAAATGTAAGTGTATGTATAAGATCAGGCTCAAGTGAGTTCTGAAGGCACAAGTAAGCTATATAAGAAAATGGCACAAGTGCCCAAGGCCCATGCTCCTCTCACATTGCCATTTCCTCGCCAACTTGAATCTGTGGCTTCTTGAGGTGTTTCCTATGACAAACGAAAAATTCCAAGCCCAGTTTAAAGATGGGTCTATATAATATGCTGGTGCTATTCAGAAGTGGATAGTTGTCACGCTGCAGGTCTCCCATGATGGATGGCTTTAAAATGTAGGAGTGAAGGAAAATTCTCCCAGTGGACAAAAGTAAGGATTAATGTTGACTTCAGTGCCGATGGTTTGGTTGGATCATGATTGAAAAATTGGTGACAAGGTCTGAGAATGAGGTCTATGGACAGAACTCTCTGAATATGAACATAGTGTTAAGATATTCTGTCCATGTGAAAACTTCCTACACAGAAATCTCATCATAAGAGGATCTTAATAAGCAGGTGAATGAGATGACATGTCTGTGGACATCGGTTAGCATCTTTCCTTAACTACTCCTCTTAGGCCAGGAGAGAAACCAAACAAAGATGTCCATGGAGGTTATTCAGGGACTGAGCAACATGGATTTCCAGTCACCACTGCTGAGACCAACACTGAATATTCATTCTGGCATCATTCCCTGGGAGCACCAGCCTTCCCTTTCCACAGATGTTCTACCAAAACCACTAAGACTTGTAGGTTGTGTTATTCACATGGTATTTCACAAAGATAACCACGATAGTGTGATCACTCACCTAGACTCAGACATCCTGGAATGCAAAGTCAGGTGGACCTTAGGAAGCAAGCATCAACTACGAACAAAGCTAGTGGACGTGATGGAGTCCCAGTTGAGCTATTTCAAATCCTAAAAGATAATGCTGTGAAAGTGCTGCACTCAATATGTCAGCAAGTTTGGAAAACTCAGCAGTGGCCACAGGACTGGAAAAGGTCAGTTTTCATTCCAATCCCAAAGAAAGGCAATGCCAAAGAATGATCAAACTATCACACAATTGCACTCATCTCACATGCTAGCAAAGTAATGCTCAAAATTCTCCAAGCCAGGTTTTAACAGTACATGAACCATGAACTTCCAGATGTTCAAGCTAGATTTAGAAAAGGCAGAGGAACCAGAGATCAAATTGCCAACATCCGCTGGATCATCAAAAAACCAAGATAGTTCCACAAAAACATCTACTTCTGCTTCATTGACTGTGCTAAAGCCTTTGACTATGTGGATCACAACAAACTGGAAAATTCTTAGAGAGGTGGGAATACCAGACCACCTTACCTGCTGCCTGAGAAATCTGTATGCAGGTCAAGAAGGAACAGTTAGAACGGGACATGGAACAACAGACTGGTTCCAAATTGGAAAAGGAGTACATCATGAATTCAATGAATTCATTCATTCATTGGCTGTGTTATTGTCACCCTGCTTATTTAATTTATATGCAGAGTATATCATGCGAAATGCTGGGTTGGTTGAAGCACAAGCTGGAATCAAGATTGCCAGGAGAAAAATCAATGACCTCAGATATGCAGATGACACCACCCTTATGGCAGAAAGCAAAGAAAAACAAAAGAGTTTCTTGATGAAAGTGAAAGAAGAAAGTGAAAAAGTTGGCTTAAAGCTCAACATTCAGAAAACGAAGATCATGGCATCTGGTCCCATCACTTCATGGCAAATAGATGGGGAAACAGTGAAAACAGTGACAGACTTTATTTTTGGGGGCTCCAAATCACTGCAGATGGTGACTGCAGCCATGAAATTAAAAGATGCTTGCTCCTTGGAAGAAAAGCTATGACCAACTAGATAGCATATTAAAAAGCAGAGACATTACTTAGTCAACAAAGGTCTGTCTAGTCAAAGCTATGGTTTTTCCAGTAGTCATGTATGGATGTGAGAGTTGGACTGTAAAGAAAGCTGAGCACCGAAGAATTGATGCTTTTGAACTGTGGTGTTGGAGAAGACTCTTGAGCATCTGTTGAGCTGCAAGGAGATCCAACCAGTTCATCCTAAAGGAAATTAGTCCTGAATATTCATTGGAAGGACTGATGGTTAAGCTGAAGTTCCAGTACTTTGGCCACCTGATGAGAAGAACTGACTCATTTGAAAAGACTCTGATGCTGGGAAAGATTGAAGGCAGGAGGAGAAGGGGATGACAGAGGATGAGATGGTTGGATGGCATCACAATGGACATAAGTTTGAGCAAGCCCTGGGAGTTGGCGATGGACAGGAAGGTCTGGCGTGCTATAGTCCAAAGGGTCTCAAAGAGTCGGACATGACCAAGTGACTGAACTGAACTGATTTCACAAAGCTTTGCTTCTGAGCAGAGAACTCACTGCAAATGAAGTGTGCCAATGGGCTCATGCTAATGGAATTCTCTGGTCTTGGAACATTGCCCATCACCTTGAAGCAGCTGCCCTGATAAAGTGGTGGCATGACCTTTTAAAGGCTTAATTACAGTGCTATCTGGGTGAAAACAGTTTGCAGAGCTGGGGCAATGTTCTTCAGGGTGTATATATGCTCTAGGTTAATGTTCAGCTTATGTTGCTATATCTGCTCTAGCCAGTTTTTATGGCTCCAGGAATCAAGCTGTGGAGGTGGGACAGGGTTCTCTTACTATCATATTTAGTAGTCCACTAGTAAAAAAAATTTTTAAATCTTTATTATGTATTGAGGTATAGCCGATTAACTATGCTATGATAGTTTCAGGTGAACAGCGAAGGGACTCAGCCATACATACACAAGTATCCATCCTCCACTAGTGAAATTTTTGCTATTTCCATCATTTTAGGCTCTGCTGGTCTAGAAATCTTATTTCTCAAGGGAGGACTGTTTCCATCAGGTAACACCTCAATGGTACCATTAAACTGGAAGTGAAGACTGTCATGTGACCACTTTAGGCTC
Source organism: Bos javanicus (assembly GCF_032452875.1). Lineage (NCBI taxonomy): Eukaryota > Metazoa > Chordata > Mammalia > Artiodactyla > Bovidae > Bos > Bos javanicus. The sequence goes on along the minus strand of NC_083882.1, from coordinate 42,413,609 downwards.
CTCATGCCAATGAACCAACAGGAATAGAGGGGTTACTAAACTGGTTGGGGAATATTTGATCCTCACTATTAAGGGGAAATGGGATTTTCTTAGAGACTAGACTTGAAGAGGCTTGTGTGACCCTGGTGGCTTGGGGCTTAACAGAATTCTTGGGGCTTCCCTGGTGGCTCAGATGATAAAGAATCTGCCTGCAATGCAGGAGACCCAAGTTTGATTCCTGGGTCGGGAGGATCCCCTGGAGAAAGGAATGGCCACCCACTCCAGTTTTCTTGCCTGGAGAATCCCATGGACAGAGGAGCCTGGTGGGCTGCAGTCCATGGTGTTGCAAGGAGTCAGACATGACTGAGCAACCAAGCACACAGCAAACTGGCTGGGGAATATTTGATCCTGACTATTAAGGGGCAATTGGATTTTCCTAGAGACTAGACTTGAAGAGGAGAAGGCAATGGCAACCCACTCCAGTACTCTTGCCTGGAAAATCCCCTGGACAGAGGAGCCTGGTAGGCTGCAGTCCATGGGGTTGCTAGGAGTCAGACATGACTGAGTGACTTCACTTTCAATTTTCACTTTCCACTTTCATGCATTGGAGAAGGAAATGGCCACCCACTCCAGTATTCTTGCCTGGAGAATCCCAGGGACGGGGGAGCCTAGTGGGCTGTCATCTATGGGGTCGCACAGAGTCAGACATGACTGAGGCAACTTAGCAGCAGCAGATTTGAAGAGGCCTGTGTGACGCATGTATCAAGGCCAAGTATGCTGGTTTACACCTGTATTTTATTAGGGTTCATTAACTGCAAAGAATAGAGTCCCAAATCCAAGCAGCTCGAGAAAAACAAGGAATTTACTTAGAGAATCATCTCCTGGAACTCAAAGACAAGACCTCAGTTAACCCTCAAGAATAAAGTAGGATCAGGCTCTCAAATGCTGGGTCCCCATATCTCCTTTCAGCTTTTCTCTGCACATGGATTTCATTCCATGTTTTTATTGCAGATTGGTCCTCTCTGCTCCTCAGTTCATGTGGCTCAAGATATGGCATCTAGTTCCGGAGAAGGCAATGGCACCCCACCCCAGTACTCTTGCCTGGAGAATCCCATGGACGGAGGAGCCTGGTGGGCTGCAGTCCATGGGGTCTCTAAGAATTGGATACGACTAAGCGACTTCACTTTCACTTTTCACTTTCATGCATTGGAGAGGGAAATGGCAACCCACTCCAGTGTTCTTGCCTGGAGAATCCCAGGGACAGGGGAGCCTGGTGGGCTGCCGTCTGTGGGGTCGCACAGAGTTGGACACGACTGAAGCGACTTAGCAGCAGCAGCTGCAATAGCTTCAGCTCCCTGGAGGGAGACTGATACTTCTTTCTTGTTCTGGTTGCAAACTTCCTGGGGAAGAATTCTGATTAGTCCAGCTTAGTTCAGTATTTGAGGGAGGGGTCATATTGTACTAGTGCAAAGGCTTCCATGAAACCTCAGGGGGAGAGTTGGTTGGCCAGAAGGTTAGGAATGGATGGGGAGGTGATTGTGGGAAAGTGTGTTCCCAGAAGAAAAAGAAGGATGCTGTACTGACAAGTTATGAGGGTCTATTACTAAGTAGTCCATTCCCCCCCCATGATAATTTTAAAAACTAAATGAATAAATAAATAAACAATAACTAATATATTTGGAGCTTACTATGTGCTAGATTCTGGAGGTGGGTATGATAACCCACTCCAGTATTCTTGCCTGGAGAATCCCCGTGGACAGAGAAGCCTGGAGGGCTACAGTCCATGGAGTCCCAGAGAGTTGGACACAACTGACTAAGCACAGCACAGCATGTGCTAGATACTGTGTGTGTGTATCATAGTCCATAAAGTAAGTTTAATTTGTATTCCCATTTTACAGATGAGGATAAAGAGACTTAAAGAGAATTAAGTAATCCAAGTAGGTAGATGAACTGGAACTTGAATGCCAAACTTAGTTATTTCCAAGGGCTGTTCTTATACCATGACACCTTTATCTAGTTCTTTAGGTTCTAGGCACTCAGTCTTACCACGGACCTCAGGGTGCTGGCTGGCCATCTGCGACCCTACATAAGTCCTGTGAGCTACTTTTTCTGGGATTTTGTCTGTGGGCTCCATGCATCTGACTCTGTAGGATCAACTGACCCTGAACCTTAGTTTTCTTATATGTAAAAATGGGGTTGCTATAGGATTATGGAAAGTCTTTGAGGGCAGATATTTTTATCTACCATGTTTACTGCTAATCCCCTGGACCCAAAACAGTGCTGGATACAATAACAATTTATTAAATGAATAAATGAGATGATGTGAAACTCAAAAAGGTCCTCTTTGAGGAATACAATATTCTTGCCTTTTGGCTAACTATTAGGATTTTGTGTGTGGGGTTAGGCGAGTGACAGAGAGGGAGGTGGAGAGGACTTTAAAGAAGCTGTGTATATGGGGAGGGAGAGACAGGGAGAGAGGAGAGAAAAAGAACCCTGCTACAGGAAAATTACAGAGACTGAGGAGGAGAGGAGGGAGAAGACAAATGGAGCTGCTGGGTTAAGATTTACTAGCGGTCTGCCAGATACATGGGTACAGCGGGGTGAGGGGAGGGTGGGATGAATTGGGAGAGTAGCAACGACATCTGTACACTGCCATGTGTTAAACATCGCTAGTGGAAGCTGTTATGTAACACAGGGAGCTCAGCTCCGTGCTCTGTGATGACATGGAGAGGTGGGGTTGGGGGTGGGGAGGCTCAAGAGGGAGGGGATATAGGTATACATATAGCTGATACACTTTGTGTACAGCAGAAACTAACAACATTGTAAAGCAATTATACTCCAATAATTAAATAAATAAGATGACATACCAAAAAAAAAAAAAAGAAAAAGATTTGCTAGTGGTCCACAATGTAAATATCCCCACGGAACCTCTGGTGAACTCTGTATCTCTCACCCTTGCTGTAGAGGTGGATTCGTCAAGTACTGGCCTTGAGGTGGGTCCGTGGTGATGTTCGGAGCTGAGCACACACAGTTACGATTGAATGAGATGAGGTAATTGAACTCCCTGGCCCAGCACCTGGTCCATGAAAGTCAATCAGTATAAGTCTATTTCCCTATTGACCTCAGCTGACCTGCCACATCTCCCTGAACACAGCACAGGGCTTGGCATGTAGAGACTGCTCAGAATGTCTGCCTCCCTGCCAAGCGGGTTTTCCAAGGGCTCTGCTTGAGAGCATGACAAAGCTCTGAGATATGAAGACTTTTGTGCCACTTCACTCTATGCAGAGTTCTCACATGCCCACTCCCAAAAGAAAACACTCTTTAGCCTGGTTGGGAGACTCCTGGGTAAGCAATGATGTAATTTGTTTTCACAAAAACTATCAGAGGCTTTTGAGTTAAGCGTTTGCTCAGCTGGCCTTTGCCAAAACCCATGGTTGCTTTGTGTCATTGCCTGTTGACAATGGTCATGGTTACGCATTGTACCTCAAAGGCCAGACCATTCCAGGGTAAAATGCTTATAAGGGAGCTGAGCTCAGAGCTCAGAGCCTAGAGGTCTGGAGAGATCCCATTAGGTGCTCAGCCAGATGTGGCCCCAGGGACTCTACTCCAGGTACAACAGAGTTAGTAGACAAAAGGGAATGACAACCCGTGCAGGCCCCTGCTGTCCGCTTGGGCACAAATGTTCTCAGAGTTGCCATAGATATTTTAATCAGGATGTCCCTTTCATTTGAATCAGCGGGATGCAGATTCTATATTTAGTTGTTTGCCCCTGCTAACAGGCTGTGATCCCCTAAGAGGGCAGGAACTCTTGTCTTATTCATTGTCATGTGCCTGTGGCTTAGCACAAACCCAGGTAAAAAGGACCCGTTTGGTGAAAGTTTATGGGATGGAAGAATGAACAAAGAGTCCTCCTTTCAGCCTCTGTTTTCAGGCTCTTCCTTACTCCCTTTCATTGGCTTGGGTCCCTGCTCCCTGCAGGTGTCTCCTAAGAGCTCATGTCCCTCTGTTTCCTTCTCATCCTGGAAACGGAAGTTCATTTTGAAGGCTGCTCTATTGTTTGTTCTGCTCGTCATCCCAAGCTGAATGAGACCCATTTGTTGCCTGTTTGGCCGCTCTTCACACAGCGTGTTTTTGTGATACGTAACATTTCCTTTCAGACCAAGAGTGGCCTGGTGTAGTGGCAAGCTCCAGTGCACCTAGGGCTGTTAGTGTCCGAAATTTCAGCTCTCCTATTTTCTAAGGCTGTAATTCAGGCACATTATTGAATTTCACGAATCCTCAGGGTCCTCTGTCCCTAACATCGGTGGAACAAGGTGAAATCGACTGAGATTGGACCCAAAGATTTTTGGATTTTTTGGATAAACTTGAGATTGAAGAAGGACCCGTGATTAAGATTTCACAAACAGTTTTGTCTCCTAAAGTTTCCTGAAGAGGAAATACCTAGGAAATGCCTCTTAGGCACCTTAAGCAAACGTAGAGCAAAGATCTGACTCTAGAATGGGGAGGGTCTGATATTCTGTAGCTCCAACAACCTAAAATGGTTAGTAAAATTGTGTCAGACATTTCTATTGTATTAGAGTTAACCTCTCCAAAGTGTTTCTTTTGGAGCAGTGTTTTTTTCCTCAGTACGTGTTAGACTGCCATCTGCTTGTTTATTATTGCTTTCAGGAAATGGATGAGCCATTACCAACTAGTCAATCATAGAAACTCAGTTGCTCAGACACTGACAATGCCTGGAAGGCTGCATCAGCCTGGTCATAAACTCTTTTCAGAGGAGAGAATGTGAAAAAGGGCTTAACTGGGTTTTATGGGGCTCAGGATTGTCTTGCCTGTGGTCAGAATGCTTTTTCTAATATCATTTAGAAGTTGGAGTTTTCCCTGAAATGGACACTTCAATTTTCTGACTTCCTGGAATAAGATCCTAAAGCAGGAAATAAAGACAAAGGTGATGGGCCTTGGACTGGAGTATAGGGAAATAACCACCTCTTTTATCTGGATCACAAGGATTTGGGGAATGAAGAGTATTCCTGCTGTGGGACAGGCTGGCCCTTGCCCCGTGGCAGCAGTAGAGATGAGCACAGAAGTCCAGCACAGGGCCTGAGAAATTAGAGTGAAAGTACTGGGTTTTACATTCCTCTCTGCTGAATTCTCTCTTCTCTCTCAGGCTGTGTCATCACAGTGAGAAAATAGGGGAAGGGTCCTGGTGGCTTAGACGGTAAAGCGTCCGTCTACAATGCGGGAGACCTGGGTTCCATCCCTGGGTCAGGAAGATCTTCTGGAGAAGGAAATGGCAATCCACTCCAGTACTATTGCCTGGAAAATCCCATGGACAGAGGAGCCTGGTAGGCTACAGTCCATGGGGTCACAAAGAGTCGGACAGGACTGAGTGACTTCACTTTCCTTTCCTCTTCTGTATAGCTCATGCTGGGGCAGTGCAGTGAGTGGGCTCAGGAAAGTTGTACCTTGAGGGAGGCAGGTGTTCAGATCCAGCATCCTCCATGTGGGGCCAGGCAGCTGGCCGTGGTGGAAAGTACAGGAGAAATGGGTAGGCCATGTAGGCATTCTTAGGGGAAGCTGGTAAAAGCCTGGATTTCTTTCTTTGTGTTTTTAAATTTTTTATTGGTGTATAGTTGATTTTGGGCTTCCCAGGTGGCTCAGGGGTAAAGAATCTGCCTGCCAGTGCAAGAGACGCAGGTTTGATCTCTGGGTTGAGAAGATCCCCTGAAGAAGGAAATGGAAACTCACTCCAGTATTCTCGTCTGGAAAATCCCATGAACAGAGGAGCCTGGCGGGCTGCAGTCCATGGGGGCTGCAGATGACTTGGACACGACTTAGTGACTAAACAACAAGGGTTGATTTACAACGTTGTGTGAGTTTCAGGTGCACAGCAAGGTGAACTAGTCACACGCATGCAGGTCTCCACTCTTGTTTTTAGATTCTTTCCCCATACAGGCCATTGCAGAGTGCTGAGTTCCCTGAAAGCTTGGGTTTCTAGAGGACAAGTGGGATGGGGCTTAAGCTGTAATGATTGGGGCAGTAAGTAGAAGTATGATTTACAAACTGAAAGTGGAACATTTTTGAATGACATCAGGATACTAAAATCTGCCTCATCCAGTGGTAAAGGATTTGCCCTTACAGTCAGGTTTTACTATCTGTAGCTATTATCATTACTAGTGTAAGTTGGGAGAAGGCAATGGCACCCCACTCCAGTACTCTTGCCTGGAAAATCCCATGGACAGAGGAGCCTGGTAGGCTGCAGTCCATGGGGTCGCTAGGAGTCGGACACGACTGAGCGACTTCACTTTGACTTTTCACTTTCATGCATTGGAGGAGGAAATGGCAACCCACTCCAGTGTTCTTGCCTGGAGAATCCCAGGGACGGTGGAGCCTGGTGGGCTGCCGTCTATGGGGTCGCACAGAGTCGGACACGACTGAAGCGACTTAGCAGCAGCAGCAGCAGTGTAAGTTGAATTGATCAACTTCTTTTTTAGTTTCTTTTTTTAAAGTTTTTCTTTTTTTTTTAAGTCTTTATTTAATTTGTTACAGTATTGCTTCTGTTTTGTTTCTGATGTTTTGGCCCCAGGGCCTGTGGAATCTTAGTTCCCTGACAAAGGATTGAATCTGCCCCGCCTGCATTGGAGGCAAAATCTTAACCCCTGGACTGCCAGGGAAGCCCCTTGCTGATCAGCTTCTGAGATGCCTTCCTGCTTAGCAGTTGCTAGAATCTACAGGGTGCTGGAAGCACCCGTGAAGTTAGCCTGGCTTGAGTGTTTGTTGGTTCTCCTTACTGCATCCTTGTCCCTCACTGTCCTGATTCTGTTCAGCTGGCATGGAGTATGGGGCAATGCTGGAATATTTCAGAACATGTAGCCAGGGCAATGTTGTAATTCATTAGGAGTCATTCTTTAGGGGAGAGAAGCTTGTACTTTAGATAGTTGTCCACATTCTTGGAAATTATGGTTCTGAGGTTCTCTCTGGTTGCAGGAGGGCCAATTCCCATTCATCTTGTGACATGCTGAGATGTTGTTTAAGCATTTCTTAAAAACAGAGGAGACATTTCAGGACGAGCACAAACAAAGCCTCAATTTTAAGACAGCAACAAAAGAAGTTAAGTCTTACTTAAAATTTATATGTGAGCACATCAGGTCCTGCTACGGGACAAGGCCAAAGAGTCACGTGGCAAGTTGTGCTGTCCAAAGACCGCCACAGTACCACTCTCCTCCCACATGCTGTCCCCACGATGATAGCCTGACATTCCTTCTTTTGAGAGATGGGATCTATCTTCCACCTTCTTGAAACTTGACAGGCTTTGGGGAGAAGTAATGCTATGTGGCTGAGCCCAGGTCATAAAAAGTAATATAACTTCTGCCTGATTTGTGTGGGATGCTCACTCCTGGAACCTGTATTAGATACCTATTACTATGTAACAAAGCACCCCTAAACTTAAAACAACATACATTTATTATCTCAGTTTCTTTAAGTAAGGGATTTGACCATGGCTTGGCTTGTTCCTGTGCTGCAAGATCTCTCCCAAGGCTACAGTCAAGTTTCCGACCAGTGCTGGGGTGTCACCTGAAGTTGAAAATGGGGAAGGATCCACTTCCAAGGTCATTTATATGGTCATTGGTAGGATTCAATTCTTTGAGGATTATTGTATTGAAGTCTTTAATTCCTCACTGGCTATGGGCCAGGGTAACCCTCAATTCCTTGCCATCTAGGCCTCTTCAACATGTCAGCTTGCTTTATCAAAGCCAGAAAGACAGAGAATCTTATAGTAAGACAGAAGTCATGATCTTTTGTAACCTAATCATGGATGGAATATTCCATCAATGTACCATATTTTGTTGGTTAGGAGCAAGTTACTCAAGGGGACAAGATTACACAAGGCTGTGAATACCAGGAGTTAGGGCTCATGGCGGGCTACCTTAAATCCTTCCACCGCAAAACCTAACCACCATGCTATGAGAAATTCCAGCTTGAGAGGCCACATGTAGATGTTCTAGTGTTATAGATATGAGTGAAAGAGCCTTCAGACAATTCCAATACCTAGTCATTGAGTAATCCCTGAGCTTTTCAGACTTTCCAACTGAGGTTCCAGGCATTATGGAACAAATATAAATTGTCCTTGCTATGCCCTTTCTGAACTCCTGACCCATATAATCCTTGAGAATAATAAACTAGTTGTTGTTTTACACCACTAGGTAGTAACTAGAACAAACCACATATCTGAAGATTTATTACTTACCTGGTCACCTGGTTTGATCATATGAAATACCAGTGCACATTTTTTTGCAACTAGATTGGTATCACATTTCTACCCAAAGTTTGCAACCTGAGAATATTCTAACAGTCCCTGCAGGATTAAAAAACCTTGAAAGATCCTATGAAAGTGTCATAGGCAATACTTACTTTTTGGCTCATCTAACAAAAATAGCACCCTACTTTCGGTGTCCTTCCTGTATCAGCAGTTTGTAAATTGTCTTCACAAGGGGCACAAGACAAATCCAGTTTTCCCTGGCTCAGTTCTGGGATTCAGCTGAGCTTTCATGGCCATGGGCACACTCCTGAATCAGGCAGGATGTTCTAAATTTTCTTATCAGTCCATTTTGAACAGGACAACCATAGTGCTTGGTCAGGCATTAACTATGCATCAGAATAGCTCTGCATACTTTTTATTTACATGTGTATATTGAGATGGAAAAAAAATTGGGTTACTTTAACATCTGGCACTTGAATTCCTCTATGGGTGGGAAGTGACTTTGTTTGAAAAAAGAATTTGATAAATAAGCAGTGGGGGTACAAGAATATGACCCAACCCATCCCCCCTGCTCCAGCCTCTCTGAGTGAGATAAGGAAAGGAATTTGTTTCTGAATTTTGAGAGATGGTTGGGAGAGGAAAGAGCAGAGGACAGAGAAGGGAGAAGGAAGACAGAGGAACCAGAGGAGTATGTGTGAGTGGGTTCAGTGAAGGAAGTTATGGTGTTGGGGCTACTAGAGAAAACCATCATCAGGGGCTGGCTGGAGGGGCTGAGGACAGCAGGAATGTGTGATGGGGATTTCTAGATTCTCTTTGTACAGTGAATGATGGGACTCCCTACCTGTGACCTCTCCTTAACATTTTAAGCAAATATTAATCTTTTTTTTTGACTATGTCACACAGCTTTCAGGATCTTCGTTCCCCACCCAGGGATTGAAGCTGGGCCCTGACAGGAAAAGCACTGAGCCCTAAGCACTGGACTGCCCGAGAATTCCCAAGCAAATATTAATCTTATATATGGGGTATATTAATTTTTTTCCATGAAAGGGCTAAATTTCAAGCCTCGATTGATATGGTGCTAAACAAAGGCTTTACTCAAAGAACATTACCCTGAGAAAGCAGGACATGAGACTGTACGTGTCCTGAGCATTCACAGAAATCCTAGAGAAAGCTTTGGACTTCCAAAGGCCCTGGGTATGTATTTTGAGCACAGGTCTCCTAACCTTCCTGACGCAGGGAAGTCCCAGCTGATATGAGGGACTGTCTGAGCCTCTGTGTGTCAGGCCCTGTCTGCTTCCTGGCCGCTACGTCCTTTCTCAGTTTTCTACCCTTACTTTTCCCTTGAGCTTTGTATGTGAAACCCTGGCTTGCACTTACAGGCCTAGCCCTGCTCCAGATCTCTGGGACATCCTGGAGATTCAAGAGGCATTTAGCTAGAGCCAATCTGATGGTCTAGGGCTACACATGACGTCAGTTTAGCTGCTTGTGCTTTCCTGATTTTGCATCCCTATTTTGCTACCTCTCTTCCCTCCCCCCACCCTCCCTCTGAGGGCCCTCAGGACTTATAGCCAACTATAAGGTGCTATGCAACCTATTTCTAAATTTCTTCTCTGGTCTTCCACTTACTCCTTTCCTCTTAGGAGTAAGGAACCTTGATCTTTGGGTCTAGATCTGATACAAAATTGCTCTTGACTTTTGAAAAGTCACTTTTAACCTCTGGCCCCTGGATTTCTCACCTGTCAAGACATTGTGGTTAGGAAGATGATTCATAACTCAACAGGCCTGGACATGAGTTGTAGAGGCTCCTCAGCACAGGGACTAGACGGGATGGGTTCCAGGAGTCTACTAGTCCTAAATGTGTGGTGAAGTCAAGCTAGGTGTGGGTCAGGGCTTGTGACTACAGGGCTTTATCAAGGGTTTGGGTGCAGCCATGGAGTGTAAAGTAGAGATACATGGAACAATCTTGGTTTTCAAGATTCAGGCCGTTGAATACAAACTCAACTAGTGGCTGGGAGTTGGGGAGCAGGGTCTAGCCCCTCTGTAAAGGAAATCTGGTTAGGTTAGATAGGGACTCAGAACCACAACCAGAGCTAAAGCCGGGAGGACTAGAGTTCAGGGCAAGACTCAGTTTTTAGGGGGGCAATGGAAAGACAGTCAGGGAAACTGAGGCTGAAAGTCAGTGGTATGAACTGAATTGATATAGCTGTCTGGTTGTGACTAGGAGACTTTGGGGGTTAGTTCTAGCTTACTGGCTTTTGGGGGATAAAAATAACAAGATTACTTTTATATCAGCAACTGTATCAACTAACACAATTAAACTTCCTTGGGTCCAGCCTTTTCTACTCGAGGCTGCTTTGGAATGGGACTAAACCTGTTTATGGGGGAAGATGCATTGCTGGTACCAGAACTGTCCTGGTAAAAGACTCTAAGGTTCCTTGAGCAGTGTCAGACATTCAGGAGGGGTCAAGTGAGGACAAGTCACAGTACCCTCCATGGTCGCAGAGAGTATAGGCCAGGGCACACCTGGATTAGGTGGCCCCTTTCTAACATGTTTGTTAGATCAGGCATTGAGCAGAGCACCACACTTACTTGTGAGTTCACTCTTGTGTGGATGAGAGACCATAGTATCTGACACACAGTAAGCCTTCTATAAATGTTGGTTAAATCAATGAAAAATGAAAGTTGAATGAAATAAACAGGAAAGATTGACAGCTGGAAGAAAGGATAGAACAGCAGTGACCTTAGAAAATTGTCGTATTTCCTTCATGTGATCCTCACCATCAACAACTGAGTCTTAACCTTTTCCCTATAACAAGAAAAATAACTCTCAAAACATATTTTCAAATTATGGATTGCCAGAGTCAGGGAGATGTTCCTACCCTTGACCCAATAATCCCACTCTTGGGATTCTATCATAGGAAATAATTCAACAAAAACAAAAAGTTAAGTGCACAAAAGTATTTATGATAACATCATCTGAAGCTGCAGAAAAATGTGAACAGACCATGTGTCCAATGAAAAGGGCCAGGCTGAATAAATTTTGGTACTTCCACTCAGTAAAATATACTGAAGGTATGAAAAAGATCAGTATAAAGATTATGTGCAAACATGAAAATCACCTACTAAATTATTTCATTAAAAAAAGGAGTATGCAAAATGCTACATACTTTATCCGTGCAAATGTGTTGAGTGTTCTTTCTTGTCTCAGCCAATTTATTCTAAGTTCCTATTGCTATGGTTAAATTCCAAAGGAATGTAGAAGTTACTTCAGAATATCTAATGTTCCCTACTCTTGCTCTGATTTAAAAATGATGCATAGGGAATGTATCAGGCAATCCAAGCAATCCAGTGGTTAAGACTGTGCCTTCTAGTGCAGGGGGCATGGGTTCTATCCCTGGTCAGGGAACTAAGGTCCCACATGTCATGTGGTATGGTGAAAAAAATAAATAAAAATAAATAATGATGCATATTGTATAAACTTTATTAATTGTGGGACTGCAGCAAATTTTCCAGAAGTCAGAATAATGCATATCCTATTATAGACAGTGATATTATGGTTTGTTATAGTCTTCTCAGTGTTTTATATTATAAATACGTGTATGTGTGTGTGTGTGTTAGCTGCTCAGTCGTGGCTAACTCTTTTTGACTCCATGACTCCTGCCAGCCTCCTCTGTCCATGGGATTTTCCAAGAAAGAATACTGGAGTGGGTAGCCATTCCCTTCTCAGGAGGATCTTCCCAACTCAGAGATCAAACCCAGATCTCCTGCATAGCAGGCAGATTCTTTACCATTTGTGCCACCAGGGAAGCCCAAATAAATACATGCTGCTGCTGCTGCTGCTGCTCAGTCCCTTCAGTCATGTCCGACTCTGTGCGACCCCATAGATGGTAGCCCACCAGGCTCCCCCGTCCCTGGGATTCTCCAGGAAAGAACACTGGAATGAGTTGCCATTTCCTTCTCCAATGCATGAAAGTGAAAAGTGAAAGTGAAGTCGCTCAGTCGCGTCCAACTCTTCGAGACCCATGGACTGCAGCCTACCAGGCTCCTCCGTCCATGGGATTTTCCAGGCAAGAGTACTGGAGTGGGGTGCCATCGAATACATAGTAGAATCTAAAAAAAATTAGAATACATATTGGAAATGTGAGAAGATGGCAGGAGCAGGATAGCATAGAATTTGAATCTTCTGAAAGTACCACATAAAAAACAGAGCAGCTAGTTAAAAAAATTAAAGATCTAGGGTTGATATTTATAACAAAAGTAGGTAACAAAATACAAGCACCAACAATCATAATGTGTTTGGCATCTATGTAGGACAAAGTGGAGGAAGGTAACAGGGAATTGATGGACCTGAGAAATTATGAGACAACATTAGACATGATGGAAGCATGGAGGGTCAATCTGAGAGCAGGAACTAAACCTGGAAGGGGTTTGCCCACTCCAGTGAGGGATGGAAACAGAGGGCTTGAGGTAAGGCCTGAAGGAACTGGGACACTAACTGCTTTGAACATGAACTTTCTCTCTTTTTTTGAGTCAGGTTGACTTTTTAAAAAATAATTTTTATTTATTTATATTTTGGCTGCGAGTGGGCCCTCTAGCTGCGGCGAGTGCGGGCTGCTCTCCGCGGTGGCATGTGGGCCTCTCATTGCTGTGGCCTCTCGTGTTGGAGCACAGGCTCCGGGACTCAGGGCCTTACTAGTTGCCGCTCATGGGCTCTGGAGCGTGGGCTCGGTAGTTGTGCTGCATGAGCTCAGCTGCTCCATGACATGTAGGATCCTTCCAGATCAGGAATCAAACTCCCGCCTCCTATGTCGGCAGGTGGACTCTTATCTACTGCACCACCAGGGAAGTCCCTGAACATGAACTTTTGAAACTGAGTAGTCCTGATGTCATTTAAAAGCAGGGGCCTATATTAAGGGAAACTTCTAGGAGTACAGTAAAAATTGATGAGATAGAGTTAAAAAACAAAGCCAACAACTAAAGTAAGAGACGGTTGAGAAAAAGTGGGAAAAAAAACAAAAGAACCAGGAAAGAAAGAAAGCAAACTATTTAAAAAAAATAAACTTTTAATTTTAGAAGGCAGAGTGCCACTTTTTGACATTACATGGACACAGCAGAAGAGGGTGCTCTGTGAAGTTAGAAAAACCATTTGAACAAAATTCAAGGAAACTATACTCCCATCAGTACAATCACCAGAAACGTATCAAAATCAAATTTTCTATGATGAAAGGATTATGCATCATTTTAATATATTCAAGAGATAATGAAAGCTTGCCAGAGAGGCATGCTCAAAAAGGATATGAAAATATAACATTCTATTTCAAAACAAGAGATTAAAGACAAACATAAATCAGAATTTGAAAAATTTAGAAATCGTATGACAGAACTGGGCTTCCCTTGTGGCTCAGCTGGTAAAGAATCTGCCTGCAATGTGGGAGACCTGGGTTCGATCCCTGGATGGGGACGATCCCCTAGAGAAGGGAAAGTCTACCCACTCCAGTAGACTTCTTCTGGCCTGGAGAATTCCATGAACTGTATAGTCCATAGGGTTGCAAAGAGCTGGACACAACTGAGCAACTTTCACTTTCACACTTTCATGACAGAACTAAAAAATTAGAAATAACAGACAAAATCATTTTAGAAATGAAGATGCAATTAGAAGAAGCAATAGAAACTATTCAAAGTATAATACAAAAGAGAGGGGGAAAAGGCTGAAAAAGATGATCAGAGCCTCTGTAGCCTATAGGACAGTAACAGGTGGTATAATATATGTATTATAATTGGAGTCCTAAATTGGGGATGGGGTGGGTCAAAGGAATAATGGCAGAAAAAGTTTTCATATTTAATAAAAACAATAAATCCACAGACCCAAGAAGTACAACAAACCCCAGGCAGGAAAACTAAAAAGCAAATCACACCAAAGCATAATATAGTCAAACTGCTGAAAGCTAATGACAAAAACAAAAAGCAGACTTAAACTTAGAGAACTTCAGAGACACATACAAGGAAACAAAGATAAGAATGACTATAAAAACAAGCCATTGTCTTCCAGCAACATTTTTGAAGTACTAAAAGAAAACTCTGTCAACTTAGAATTCTCTATCCAGAAAAAATATCCATTAAAAATGAAGGTAAAAATAAATACTTTCTCATATAAATAAAAGCTGAGAGAATCTGTGACTATCACTTAACTGCAAAAATGTTAAAGGAAGTTCTTAATGCCAGAGAAATATGACACCATCTGGAAACTTGCAGCTACATGAATGAAAGCAAAGTGGAAGAAATGGTAAACATGTGAGTATTTATAAAAGAATTTCCTCTCATTTAAAAATTTTATTACAAGATAAGTCGCAGTTTAAAAATAATAACAAAATGGGACTTCCTTGTCGGTCCAGTGGTTAAGGCTCTGTACTTCCACTGCGGGGGGCTCAGGTTCAATCCCTGGTTGGGGAACAAACATCCCAAATGCCATGCAATGTGGCCAAAAAATAAACAAAAATGAAAATAATGACAGTGTTTCATGGTGCTTATAACGTATGTAGAAGTAAAATGTATGACCACAATAGCACAAAGAATGCGATGGGGAGATAGAAGCAGATTGTTTTAAAGGTCCAGCACCCGACTCCAGTACTCTTGCCTAGAAAATCCCATGGATGGAGGAGCCTGGTGGGCTGCCGTCTATGGGGTTGCACAGAGTCGGACACAACTGAAGCGACTTAGCAGCAGCAGCAGTAGCAAACCACATTAAGTGGTATATGATTTAAAGCTAGACTATGTAGGATAAATATGTATATATAAAAAAGGAGGCAATCACTAAAAACAAAACAAAAGTCAAAAGAAGGTACCTCCAAGGAAGTGATGTTTAAAATTATAGTAGTTTAAAAATATATTTTATATCTGGCAGAACAAAGGATTTCCAATACCCTTCTTATAAACATTTCCCCAGCTCTTGTAAAACTAAATGTTATTTATTACAGGTAATATATTTACTTGTCTTAAAAATCAAATCATAGCAAAAGGTGTACAGATGCAATAAATGTATTTATCCATGTTTAAATATGCATCCATATTTTATACATAAACTAGTGAATATATAAGTATAATTTTTTTCTATTTAAAAAAATATGTGTATGAATGATAGCAAGCTAGCACAGTCTTACGTACTTTGGTTTTTCACTTAACATTTTACCTTGGAGTTCATTCCATTTCAGTATGCTGAAAGCATCTTCATCCTTTCTTAAGCTGCAGTGTGCCACTGAAGAGATAGCACAGCTGTTCATCGAGCAATTTCTGATTGATACATATTTTTTCCATTTTCTTAGATAATAACAATAAATAAAAAATAACATTGTGCATATGCTTTTTTACATAGATACAAGGATATCCAACAGATAAATTTCTAGAAGAGGAATTTTTGGATTAAAAGGTGTGTGTATTTATAATTTTTAACTATTGCCAAATTGCTCTCCACAGAGGCTATATCAAGATACAATACAATGACCAATGTATGAGCGTGTCCATTTGCTCACATCCTTATCAATGATATGTTTTCAAATTTTTTGATAGTTACTGTTCTGCTGCTGCTTATGTGCTGTGCTCAGTCATTTCCGATCTGACTCTTTGCGACCCCATGGACACTAGGTTCATATATATAGCACACTGGGTTTCTCTATCCATGGAATTTTCCAGGCAAGGATATTGGAGTGAGTTGCTATTTCCTATTCCAGGGGATCTTCCTGACCCAGGGATCCAACCCATGTCTCCTGCATTGGCAGGCAAATTCTTTACTACTGTGCTATGTGGGAAGTCCACGTAAGGTAGAGCATTGATAAGTAATGACAATTTTGCCTTAGAGCCACTTGTTTCTCTTTTATGTCTTCCTTTATTGTACTGACCTTAACTTCAAGAACAGTATTAAAAAATAATGATGAGACTGAGCATCCTTTTCCGGGTACTGATTTCAATGAAATAGTCTATAGTATTTCAATTTTAAGTACA
Source organism: Bos javanicus (assembly GCF_032452875.1). NCBI lineage: Eukaryota > Metazoa > Chordata > Mammalia > Artiodactyla > Bovidae > Bos > Bos javanicus. Next base: position 42,397,378 of record NC_083882.1, on the reverse strand, counting down.
ATATTGCTACTCTTGATTATGTTAAGAGATTATCTTACTCTTCCTAAAATTTTTAACAATTAAAAAAAAGAACCAACAGAAATGGATGTAGAATTTTAGCAAATGTTTTTTAGAATGTAGATTTGAGTGATTTATTTTTCTTATTGATGAATTGTATAATTTTAATACCTTTCTTAATGTCAAACCATCCTTCCATTGCTAGAATAACCCTTGCTTGAGTATCACAGATTCTTTTTTAATGTGCTTTGATCCAATTTAGTAAAATATTTCTCAAAATTTTTCTGTCCATATTCGAAAGTGAGACTGCCTGTTGTTTCTTCTCGTGTTTATACTGTTCTTGACAGGTTTTGTTGTCAGGGTTATAATGACCTCATAAAATGAACCGGGCAGCTTTTCTTTGCTCTTCTGCCTTGCTGCTCTCCTGGCTTGGGGAGAACAAGGCTGGCCTGCGTTCAGAGCTCTTTCAGGACCCCTGGTGACCTCCAGCATGTTCCCCGCCCTCTTCTGGACTCTTGATGCTGTTGTCTCTGGCATCTCTCTGCTTTTCCTAAGGCCGGACTTCCCAGTGCGCTCCCTTAGCATCTATGCTCCGATGTGGGCTGGCCTCCGGGTGAACCCAGGGGAGGGGATTTCCTTGGCAGATGGAGCCTCTCTGTGTGCCCCTCCCACTTCCTCCAGGAGCCGGACCCCCCTCCATCCCCCCCACAACCAGCTGCAGTCACTAGCTCTCTCCTGGGTTTCTGTTTGCAGCTCTCTGCTGCCCTCACCTGCCCTCTGGCCACCATGTCTGTCCTTACCATGATTCCCTTCAGCCAAAAGAATTGAAGACAGGGCTTACTCCCACAGGTTCAGTGTTCATGGATGTCTTGAAGCCCCCTTGGAGTTCTCCAGAGCAACCGATCAGAAGTGAATGCTGCAGGGAACAGAACAGGTGTTCTGGCTCTCTCTCTGAAGAAAGAGAATGCAAGAATAGTCCCAGAGCCTGGTCTCTGCCCTTATGGGAGAAACACAAATCACATTTCTGTTACAGGTCACCTCTCAGAAGGCTTGATGTGTTCTGGCAGGGCAGTCAGAGTGGGGAAAGGTCACATTTCGTCTGGACCTTTGTCCATCATGAATTGGTGTCCCCAGAGACATCTGTGGCCTAAGAGGTGTCTATGACTTACACCTCTACACCCTCCACCCCCTAGGCTGTTTTCCCTCCTTTTCCTGCCACCTGAGACAGTTTGTATGTTCATCCTTTCTGTTCCACTGTCAGCTGTGAATGACGCCAGATGGTGAAGTCTGAGCTATTCTGTGAACCATCTGGCTCAGGCTGACGCTTTCCTTGCCAATCTCCCCTGATGCCATTTAAGGCCAAGGCTGTGGGGAGGCACTTTTGTAAGTATATTGTTGGTCACAATTTAATCTCATCTAGTGGTGAAGAGTCAGGCAGATTTGGTTTGAACCTTGGGTATGTCACTTACAAACCTTATACAAATAACTGGCCCTTTCTGTGCCAACATTCCTTGTCTTTAAACCAGGAAAATAATAGATGGACTTGTTAGGTTGTTGTGAGATACGAATGCATGTAATGCATTTGACCTGATGCCTGACCTAGTACACATTCTATAGAAGATAGTTCAGTTCTTTATTATTCTGATGATCATTTCTCCTGTGAAATCAAGGTAACTCCTTAGCGGACATTCAGGGCTCTACACAATCAGCTTTCAAGCTGCCTTTCCAGCCTTAGCTCTACCACTCCATCGTACATACTCTATTAATCAGCCAAAATTTTACCTCCTTGTTTTTGTTCATGCTGTTCCCTTACACTGATCTCTTCCCATTTCTTCATCATTTGCTGATAAATTTCCCAATTGTTAAGGCCCAATTTAAATACTATGATCCATGAGGAGTTCTTGGACGCCCCACTCAGAGGCTGTCTGCCTCCTCCTGGAATGTTACCATTGTAACTGTTCTCAATCAAGAATTGAGTGATGAGATTTGGCCACTGAGAGTGAAATTTAATGTCAAATTTCATGTGACAAATGTCCTGAATTTCCATGGATATGCCCCTCTTGGAGAGTTGATCTCTGACTGCCTCAGGCCTTAGGGACACCCTTGGTTCCAGAATTTCATCACCAAAAGGGCTGGGAGGGGAAGCTAGGGTTGCATGGTGAATACCACTGTGATGTCTGTTTATTAAGGATGCTTAGGGGTAGGGGTAAGAGATTGGAGTCGGGTAGCTTTGGTCCTACTGATGAGCTATGGATACTTCCTAATCCATGAGTGAATGGACTAGTTAGACTTTGACAATAACTAACCCAGCTCTAATGTAAGCTGTTCTTAGAAAAGAGAATGTGAAGAAAGGTGCAAGGTGGTTCTCTGGTGACAAGTCAGGGTATTAACGTATGTTGTGTCACAGCCACCTCCAGGTCTCTTTGTGAGAGTCCTACTGGGGAAATGGGACCTTTGCCTGGGTTGGGCTGGGCTGGCTGGTGTGGGCATGAACTTGACATTCCTAGAAGTTGAGTTAGTCAAAACTTGGGCCTTGGTAGGCAAGGACCTTACTTCTTCAGGGACCTCTCAGGTCTGGTGAGAGCTTGGCCTAGACCTGTCTACCAAGAATCACAGGCAGGAGGTCAGGCTATGGGCAGAGGTGTACTTATCTCTGGCAAGTGGGTTGCGGGCTGTCCCCAGGGATTCCAAGGGTCTGGCTGTGCTTTGGAGCATGAAATTGGCAAGGGTGGTGGTGGTGGGGGTTATGTGTGTGACTTGGCGTCTAGGCATCCTCCCCCTGGATCAGAGGATGCCTGAGAGGCAGGAGCAGAGACCTGTAGTATGAAGGTAAAGTCAGGGAATGACCCAGAGGACTTGAGAGGTTCTTGTTCCTCTGAACTTCTGTGTGAGGCAGCAAAGGATAAACTGGGCCCAGAGAACAACCAGCAGAGAGCCTTTTAGAGCAAAGTCATGGAAAACCCTCATTTTGCTATATTCCAGCCTAGGCCCCAGGATCCAGCCCTAGCCCCTTCCTTGCCTTTCATTGAAAAGTTTGTTCCTCTCTTAGACTTTGAGGAATCATTAATGCTGTTTTCCAGATACTTCCAGTTCTCCTTTATTCCAGACACACAGTAAGATTGCACTTCCCAGGTGCCCTTGTGACTGGAGCCAAAGTGACAATTTGAAGCCGATGGGTTGGGACCGGAAGGGGTATGTGTATGCATCACTTCTGGACCAGAACATCTCATTATTAATACCAGATCATCTGGAACTTTCTTTCTGACAGTGGTTTGGGCAATGCTCAAGATGATGGCTGATCTATCAGCCTGGGTTCTGAAGGAAGAGCTGTGGAGCAAAGCCCCCAGTCCTGGACAGGTAGCATAAGAGGGGAAACAAACTGGATTACTGTGAACCACTTATTTCTATCAGTTCTGCTTCACGGGGGATCCAGGCCCCCTGCCTATTCCCCCATTTTACTCGTCCACAGTGTTGGAAGACCTGTTTATTTTTTCCTCCAAGACTGTGCTTTCTGATTTACTCTTGTCTTTCTCTATCCTCCTCTTTCTTTTCTTAGTTCTTATCTTTTGCACACATATCCCTGGGTCCTGGTGCTACCTTGTCATCGATTAGCTCATCCTTGGGACCCTCGAAGTCCCCTCTTGGACCATGAAGAAAGCTGGGCATACCGCAGGCAAGATTGCAGAGGCTGGAGTGGGCAAGGGCAGAGGGCACGTTGTAGCTTTCAAGATGTCCCTGGTGATCCTCGCCTCCTGGTATCACACCCTCATGTATTTCCCTCCCACCTGCTACCAGTGTAAGTCTGTGAGATCAACAGAGTATGGCAGAAGGACTGGGATGTTACCTCCAAGATTATAAAAGATTGCAGCTTCTGTCACTCTCTCTCTTGATAATTCACTCTGGGGGAAACTGTCATGAGATGCTATGGAGAGGTCCCTGTGACAAGAAACTGAAGCCTCCTGCCATTAACCCTGTGAGTAAACTTGAAAGTGGATGCTCCAGTCAAGCCTCAGATGACTGGAGCCCTGGCTGACACCTTGAGTGCCACCTCACAAGAGACCCCTTGCTAGAACCACCTTGCCAAGCCACTCCAGGATTCCTGATCCATAATACACTGTGGTTGTCTTAAGCTACAAATTTTGGGATAACTCATTATGTGGCAATAAATAACTAATACAGGGAAGATGCTGGGGAGATTGTTTGGGGACCTCAAAGCTGAGTACAATAAAGATGATAGATCTCAGCTTAGCCTAGGCTGTGTCCCTTGCTCAGGGACAGATTTGGCCACGGGATGCCTTTACACATCATTCCTGAGGGACCTTCCAAGACAGCATGCAACCCAGGGGAGGAGGAGACAGGATATGTGAACACAGCCTGGTGTCTTATCCCTTAGAAATGTCTCTTGACTCAGTTCTAAGAGACCCACTCAAATCTGTTTTGTGATAAACACTGAAACCATTTTACAAAGAATGTAAAACATTGGTGCATTAGCCGCATTCCTTTCGGACAACTTTGCTTAGTGTGATGCACAGAGAGACAGCTAGTGTGACTCTGTGAGGATTCCAGCACACGCATAGAGCCATGTAGAGTAGTGGATACCCCAGAGATAGGTGATGACAACCATAGGAATGAGCATCTAAGTTGTTGACAGGGAGCAATAAGTTGGTGAAATCAGAACTATTGCTTTTAAAGCATCTTCACGTGGCTTATAGCCTTTTGGGGCTTGGGAAAATCTGGGGTCCAATAACAACAACAACAGCAAATACTGTCCTTCCACTTATTAAACACTTGCTTTGTTTGACTTCAGAGTGAATAGTTCATGAAAGTGAAGTGAAGTGTTGTTCACTCAGTCATGTCTGACTCTTTGCGACCCCCTGTACTGTAGCCTGCCAGGCTGCTCTGTCCATGGGATTTCCCAGGCAAGAATATTGGAGTGGGTAGCCATTCCCTTCTCCAGGGGATCTTCCCAACCCAGGGATCAAATACCTGGGTCTCCTGCATTGTAGGTAGATTCTCTACATTCTGAGCCACCAGGGAAGCCCAAATAGTTCATGCAAGTCATCATAGTTTTCAAGCTTTGAAATATTCTATTAAGTGAATATTACTCCCATTTTACAGATGAAGAAACTGACATTGCATAAGTTGCTTCCTCCAGAAGTCAAAGCAAGGGCCACACAGGCAGTCACCTTCCACTCCTAAAGGCACAGTCCTCTGGTTCCTACACCTGACAAGGAGGACTTCGTTCCAGTTGTGTTCTAAGCACTTGTAAATCTGGCCCCTTTGCAAGACCAGGTCCCCTGAAAGAAAGTCCATACTACCATCTGAGTAAGGCTCTTGGCTCCAGGGATCCAGGGACTGTGTAGAGTGGGGCAGGGGTGTTTCCAGAGTTGGGGAAAGGATATCTGAGCTCCTCCAGGGCTCAGGGGCAAGGTGGGGTCCCTGAGATGAGTCTTTACGTCTTTATCACCCACAGCCTCCACTAAGCCCAACACAGAGCCTCATGTACCTGTACCAGGGAGGGCAACCTGCAAAAGAGGGTTTGCTAGAAAAGTGATGTCCACTCTGTACATCCAAGAGGAGGGTCTTTTTAATGCTTAGCTTTTGAGAGGGAAATCTATCTAAAATGGCATATATCTTTTTATTTTTTAAAATTAATTAATTATTTTAATTGGAGTCTAATTACTTTACAATATTGTAGTGGTTTTTGCCATATATGAACATGAATCAGCCATGGGTGTACATGTGTTCCCCATCCTGAACCCCCCTCCCAGCTCCCTCCCCATCCCATCCCTCACGGTTGTCCCAGTGCACCAGCCCTGAGCACCCTGTCTCATGCATCGAACCTGGACTGGCGATCTGTTTCACATATGATAATATACGTTTCAATGCTATTCTCTCAAATCATCCCACCCTCGCCTTCTCCCACAGATTCTGTTCTTTACATCTGTGTCTCTTTTGCTGTCTCACATATAGGGTCATTGTTATCATCTTTCTAAATTCCATATATATGCATTAATATACTGTGTTGGTGTTTTTATTTCTGTATAATAGGCTCCAGTTTTATCCACCTCATTAGAACTGATTCAAATGCATTCTTTTTAATGGCTGAGTAATACTCCATTGTGTATATGTACCACAACTTTCTTATCCATTCATCTGCTGATGGACATCTAGGTTGCTTCCATGTCCTGGCTATTATAAACAGTGCTGCAATGAACATTGGGGTACATGTGTCTCTTTCAATTCTGGTCCCCTCAGTGTGTATGCCCAGCAGTGGGATTCCTGGGTTGTATAGCAGTTCTATTTCCAGTTTTTTAAGGAATCTCCACACTGTTCTCCATAGTGTACTAGTTTGCATTCCCACCAAGTGTAAGAGAGTTCCCTTTTCCCCGCACCCTCTCCAGCATTTATTGTTTGTAGACTTTTTGATAGCAGCCTAAAATGACATGTATCTTATGGGTCTTTTGAAGCTCTCTATAAGAATCATATTTTACAACATGGTGAAGGGGAAGAGACTTGGGCTTTGGATTCATAAGGATATGGTTTCTTTTACTCAATCGACTAATAAAGCACAAAAAAATTAAAAATTAAAATTAAAAAAAGGAGATTTGGGAAATTATTATCAGTTAGGAAATGGGATCTGATAGAAGAAAACGACTGTCCTCTTGAGGTTTTACGTAGGTCTGTGTAGAATATGGATCAACAAGCTGAAGAAGTGGGTGAGCAGGTAAGACACTGTTGGGTCATGGCAAGGATGACCAGATGAGATCGTCACAGAAAGTCTCAGTTAAGTTCAGTTCAGTTCAGTTCAGTCGCTCAGTCGTGTCCGACTCTTCGTGACCCCATGAATTGCAGCACGCCAGGCCTCCCTGTCCATCACCAACTCCCTGAGTTCACTCAGACTCACGTCCATCGAGTCGGTGGTGCCAGCCATCTCATCCTCTGTCGTCCCCTTCTCCTCCTGCCCCCAATCCCTCCCAGCATCAGAGTCTTTTCCAATGAGTCAACCCTTTGCATGAGGTGGACAAAGTACTGGAGTTTCAGCTTTAGCATCATTCCTTCCAAAGAAATCCCAGGGCTGATCTCCTTCAGAATGGACTGGTTGGATCTCCTTGCAGTCCAAGGGACTCTCAAGAGTCTTCTCCAACACCACAGTTCAAAAGCATCAATTCTTCAGTGCTCAGCCTTCTTCACAGTCCAACTCTCACATCCATACATGACCACAGGAAAAACCATAGCCTTGACAAGACGGACCTTTGTTGGCAAAGTAATGTCTCTGCTTTTCAATATGCTATCTAGGTTGGTCATAACTTTCCTTCCAAGGAGTAAGCGTCTTTTAATTTCATGGCTGCAGTCACCATTTGTAGTGATTTTGGAGCCCAGAAAAATAAAGTCTGACACTGTTTCCACTGTTTCCCCATCTATTTCCCATGAAGTGGTGGGACTGGATGACATGATCTTCGTTTTCTGAATCAACATTCAGCTTTAAGCCAACTTTTTCAGTCTCCACTTTCACTTTCATCAAGAGGCTTTTGAATTCCTCTTCACTTTCTGCCATGGCCCTAGTAGCACTTAGGTGTGTGTGCTCAGTTGTGTCCGACTCTTTGTGACCCCATGGACCACCAGCCTCCTCTGTTCATGGGATTTCCCAGGCAAGAATACTCGAGTGGCTTGCCAGTTCCTCCTCCAGGGGATCTTTCTGACCCAGAGATGGGAACAGTGTCTCCTGTGTGGCAAGGAGAGTTGTCTTTAACCTCTGGGCTTTCCTTGTGGCTCAGCTGGTAAAGAATCTGTCTGCAATGCTGGAGACCTGGGTTCGATCCTTGGGTTGGGAAGATCCCCTGGAGAAGGGAAAGTCTACCCACTCCAGTATTCTTGCCTGGAGAATTCCATGGATTGTATAGGCCATGGGGGTTGCAAAGAGTTGGACACAACTGAGCAATTCTCACTTTCATTCAAAACAATTTTGTTAGATTGTATTGTGACATCTATCATATCAGCCTGCATTAAAAAACTTATCAAAATTGGTGAATTTTTGTGCAGCCATTTTAATATTGAAGATGCAAGAAAAAAGTCACATTTTCAATATATTATGTTTTATTTCAGGAAAGGTGAAAATGCAACTGAAACACCAAAAAAGATTTGTGCAGTGTATGAAGAAGATGCTTTGACTGATAGAACATATTAAAAATGCTTTGTGGAGTTTTGTGCTGGAGATTTCTTGCTGGATGATTCTCCATGGTTGGGCACACAAGTTGAAGTTGATGGTGATCAAATTGAGACATTAATTGAGAACAATCAATGTTATACCACATGGGAGATAGCCAACATTCTCAAAATATCCAAGTCAAGCATTAAAAATCATTTGCACCAGCTTGGTTACATGAATCACTTTGATGTTCGGGTTCCACATAAGTGAAGCAGAAAGAAACCTTCTTGACCATATTTCCACATAAGAGTCTCTACTTATACGTAGCAAAAACATTCTGTTTTTAAAACAAATTGTGACAGGCAATGAAAAGTGGATACTGTACAATAATGTGGAATGGAAGACATTGTAAGGCAAGCTAAATGAACCACCACCAACCACAGCAAAAGACAGTCTTCATCCAAATAAGGTGATATGATACATATGGTGGGATTGGAAGGGAGTCCTCTATCGTGAGCTCCTTCTGGAAAACCAAACAGTTAATTCCAACAAGTGCTGCTCCCAATAAAACCAACTGAAAGCTGCCCTCGACAAAAAGCATCCAGCATTAGTCAACAGAAAATGCATAATCTTCCACTAGTATAATGCAAGACCACATGTTTCTTTGATGACCAGGCAAAAACTGTTACAGGTTTGCAGGGAAGTTCTGATTCATCCACTGTATTCACCAGACATTGTACCTTCAGATTTCCATTTCTTTCAGTCTTTACAAAATTCTCTTAATGGAAAAAAATTCAATTCCCTGGAAGAGTGTAAAAAATACCTGGAACAGTTCTTTGCTCAAAAAAATAAAAAGTTTTGGGAAGATGGGATTATGAAGTTGCCTGAAAATGGCAGAAGCTAATGAAAGAAAACAGTGAATACATTGTTCACTAAAGTTCTTGGTGAAAATGAAAAAAATGTGTCTTTTATTTTTGCTTAAAAACCAAAGGAAAATTTTCACCAACCCAATATATATACTGTATGTCTATGTATTATTATATGTAATAATAGTTATACAAGAATTATACAAAATTATATCTTATACAATATGTAATTATGTAATATCATACATTACACATGTCACACACATGTAACATACATATATGTATATGTACATATATAATAGACATGTATGTACATATATTACACATATATGTGATGCATATATTACATAAAATTATGTGATATTACATAATATGTAATCCAACCAGTCCATTCTGAAGGAGATCAGCCCTGGGATTTCTTTGGAAGGAATGAGGCTAAAGCTGAAACTCCAGTACTTTGGCCACCTCATGCGAAGAGTTGACTCATTGGAAAAGACTCTGATGCTGGGAGGGATTGGGGGCAGGAGGAGAAGGGGACGACAGAGGATGAGATGTCTGGATGGCATCACTGACTCGATGGACGTGAGTCTGAGTGAACTCCAGGAGTTGGTGATGGACAGGGAGGCCTGGTGTGCTGCGATTCATGGGGTTGCAGAGTTGGACATGACTGAGCGACTGAACTGAACTGAACTGAATATGCAATAATATAATTTTGTATAACTATTACACAATTGCAATTGTTATTGTATAATAGTGTGAGAGACAGAGAGGCCTGGCGTGCTGCAGTCTATGTGGTCACAGAGTCGGACGTGACTGGGCGACTGAACAGCAGCAATAGTGTAACATATATTACATTATATAATGTCAGTTATGTTCTATATGTTTATGTGTGTAAATATATATATATATGATCAGTAAACATTAGTACAGGTTTGATCACACAGGATGGGTTCGGGTCTTTCAAATGATTCTTTGCCACCTTTACAAAGTCCTGGGTCACAGAGGCCTCTCAGGTTCGTGTAGGAAGGAGCCTGCAAGGGTGGCCCCAAAACACTGTAGTTATCATTCCAGGGCTGCACTCCAGATGAGCTGATCTTGTTTCTGTGTGTCTGGGCTACATGTTAGACTTGACCTGCAGCAGAGCACATAAAGCCACCATGGCAGAAACACACATGTCCTGATGACTGGGCAGGAGAATCCAGACCCTCTTCAGATCCTGCAGGCTTCCTGGGAGGTGGGGTCCTGACTTGACTCTCAGGGAGGAGCCCTGTTCCTGAACAGTAAGTGATGGGTCTGGAAATGGGTTTTGGAGTTGGGAGAGGAGCTGAGGCTCCTGCTTTTTGCATGCTGAGAAGCAGAAGTCTTTTAGAGACATAGGACTTGACTGCGAGTTGTGAAACTGGGGTGCCATCTGCTTTCCAGGCCCTTTGGATGGTTAAGAGACTCCTTTGCCTAGCCAGCTTTCCCCTCCAGCACCAGGGAGGACTCATACCTTTGACCACGCTACACATAGCACAGGATCTAAGAGGGGCTCCACATCCCCTCATTCCCCTCTTGGCTCAGTCCACAGCTGTCTCTCACCCTAATTATAATCCCTACAAGGGCAAATACCGTGTCTGAATTCATCTTGGATGCTTCTGTAGCTCTTTACCTCCCTCTCTCCTTGTGCTTTGCAGATAATATATAATAGAGGATACCAGTGACCATTTGTTAAAGACCCTTGTCCCCAGATGCTCCTTAGCAAGTTCTCTTTTCCTCTGCCCTAGAGACCAACTGCTGTGGCTTGATGACTTTACACTGTCAGCCAGAGTTCTTAAACTGCAATTTATCATAATCTGTGGTCTCCAGATTCTTGCTTAATTCCTCTCTCTCTGGAAATATGCCAGATAAATCACAGTCAGTCATATCCGTGCTTCACCTCTCCCCAGAAGAGCCAGTGGGAGGGCAGAGTTAGAAGGGAAAGCATCCTCATATTATAGACAGAAAAACAAAACCCCTGGGGAGAGAAGGGACTTGCCCAAGGTCATGGTTTTGAGTCAGGGCCAGAAGTCAGCTCTCCTGCCTCCCAACGCCTCTGTGGCTCAGCAAGCTGGCCTGGTGGCCTCTCTCTGTGTGCAGATTGAAGCTTTGAAAGGGCTTTTCTCTGGCCCTCACCTTTCAGGCATCACGTCTGGAGAGGCAGGTTGATGGCTCGGTCAGGCCAAGCGTGTCAGCTCTAGGGGAGGATGAACGCTTGGAGCTCAAGGAAAAAGACTGGCCCAGGGAGTGGAGATCGTAGCCAGGGGCCCTTTTGACATTCTCTCCATGCAATGCGGTCTTCTGTCAAGTAGTGGTTTGACAATGAACCCACTGAACAAATAGCGTCCTGCTGGAGTTCACCCTGAACGTGAACTTTGTAAAGTGTTCATGGCCATCAGAACTTCTTGCCTACCCCATTTAACTGTCTTCTGGCAGGAGGATGGTTTTGTTTTTGTGGCCTCAGGGTAATGTTTTTCTCATCAGCAGAGGCTGATTCCTGCCTGAGCTTTGACCAAGGCCTCCGGCTACGTGCCATGCTGAGTTCTCTGGGGGAGGAAGCTGGTAACAGTGCTTTGTGAAGCTGTTTTCCAGGCACTGCTTGCTTGATCCCCACTGAAGCCCTGGATGACAGGAGGGAAGTCCTTATTCAGTTCAGTTCAGTTGCTCAGTCGTGTCCGACTCTTTGTGACCCTATGGACTGCAGCATGCCAGGCTTCCCTGTCCATCACCAACTCCTGAAGCTTGCTCAAACTCATGTCCATTGAGTTGGCGATGCCATCCAACCATCTCATCCTCTGTTGTCCCCTTCTCTTCCCGCCTTCAATCTTTCCCAGCATCAGGGTCTTTTCCAATGAATCAGTTCTTTGCATCAGCTGGCCAAAGTATTGGCACTTCAGCTTTAGCATCAGTCCTTCCAGTGAATGTTCAGGACTGATTTCCTTTAGGGAAAACAGTCCTTATTAGTCCCTACTTTATAGAAGACATAATGCAGGAGCCATGAGGGAGTGAATTCGATCTCTGGGTTGGGAAGATCCCCTGGAGAAGGGGATGGTAACCCTCTCCAGTATTCTTTCCTGGAGAATCCCATGGACAGAGAAGGCTGGTGGGCTTCGGGTTGGTCCTGGGGGTCCATCGGGTTGCAAAGAGTCAGACACGATTGAAATGACTTAGCACACACACACCACACAGCCTAGAGAGGATGAGTGATTTGCCCAAGGCCACAGAGCTAGTGAGTAACTGAAACTGTGGAAGTTCTCATATTCAAATTCTGCTATTTACCCTGAAGAGCATTTGAATCTAGGGTTTCCTACTTACTAGTTGTGGGATCTTGAGCATTATTTAACCACTCTGCCTCAGTTTCCTCACTTTTAACATTAAGAATATAGCATGACCTTCACTGGAATGTTGGGAGACTTAAGGTTATGTGAAGTTCATAACCCCGCACTTGGCAGTTGGTAAGTGCTGAGTAATGTTAGAGATTATTGTTATTATCAACTCTGGCTCTGCTCTCTAACAGGGCAAGTTTCTTCTGAGCTCAGATGGGGATCCCTCCAGACAAAGTCAAAGTGCTGCAGAAGAGCTAATCCTGTCTGACTGCTCATTTAATTTTATTATTATTTTAAAAATCTGACAATTGAAGATAATCATATATAATTACTCTTGTGATACATAGTAATTAGGCCCACAAGGCCAGTGGTTCACATAAATAGTTGAAATTATTTTTGCCTTGATGTAGGCAAATAAAAAGTTGATTTTTCTCTTATTTGGTTATTTTTGTTGTCTGTAATAGAGATCTATGTCATCACATTTCTCCATTACATGCACCATTTAATCCTGATCAAATGCACTGACAATGACTCACATTAAGAGACAAAAATAGGAAAAGAAAACAGAATTACTCATAATATTCGGGAAGTGGGGGGTGGGGAATGATAGGAAGTGTAAGGGTGTTAATTTCCTTACCTTTCATAGCAGCCAATCAATTGATACTGTTTAAAACTGAAGACTGTTAAAAAAAATACACATAGTGATTCCAGTCTGTTAATATTTTTCATAATATGTTTTCTTAACCTTAAAGGTATCTTTGAGAATAATATCTTTTGTGGAGAATAAATGAAGTAAATAATTCCATTAGCTTTACTTCAGTATTTTACACCTTTTACTAAATAGTATGTGGAGGGTGATCCTTTCTAACTATTTATTTATATTCATCCATCCAGCCATCTATTCAACCACTCTTTGTTAGTTACCTGCCTATCTATCCATCTCTCTGTACATCCATAGAAAGAAATATCTGCAATGATGTTCAGTCGTGTGAGCCATGATTATTTTGAGGTGAAGGGATTTTGAAGATTTTTGAATAACGTCTTTGTGTTTTTAATTATTATTTAAATTTGTTATAATTAATATGTATCTGCCATTTGCAGTAATTTGGACATGTGTGCTGTGCTTAGTCACTCAATTGTATCTGACTCTTTGCAACCCCATAGACTGTAGCCTGCCAGGCTCCTTGGGCTGTGGGGATTCTCCAGGCAAGAATACTAGAGAGGGCTGCCATGCCCTCCTCCAGGGACTCTTCCCAACCCAGGGTTCTGTCTGCCGCATCGCAGGCACATTCTTCACTGTCTGAACCACCAGGGAAGACCAAGAAGACAGGAGTGGGTAGCCTATCCCTTCTCCAGAGATTCTTCCTGACCCAGGGATTGAACCAGGGTCTCCTGCATTGCAGGCAGATTCTTTACCAGCTGAGCTACGATTATAATACTAAGTAAAGTAAGTCAGAGAAAGACAAGTATCATATGATATACTTATATGTGAAATCTAAAAAAATAATACAAATGAACTTATTTACAAAGCTGAAATAGATTCATAGACATAGAAAACAAACGTGTGGTATGTATAAGATAGATAATCAGCAAAGACCTACTGTGTAGCACAAAGAACTCTACTCAATATTCTGGGATAACCTACATGAGAAAAGAATCCAAAAAAGAATGAATGTATGTGTATGTATAACTGAATCACTTCACTGTACACTTGAAACTAACACCACATTGTAAATCAACTATATTTCAATAAAATTTAAAAAAGAAAACAAACTGTGGATGCCAAAAGGAAAAGGAGGGGAGGGATAATTTCCAAATTTGAGATTAACAGATATATATATATCTACTAATCTCAAATTTGGAAATTATCCCTCCCCTCCTTTTCCTTTTAGATATCTCTCTCTCTCTCTCTCTCTCTCTATATATATATATATATATATATATATATATAAAAGAGATAACCAATAAGGACCTACTATATGGCACAGGGAGCTGTATTCAATATCTTATAATAACCTAAAATGGAAAAGAATCTGAAAAATAATATATGATATATATATAATAAATCACTTTGCTGTATACCTAAAACATTGTAAATCAACTATACTTCAATAAAATATACTAAAATTTTTTTCAAATTTAAATTTATCATTTTTATAAAAATCGAGGTTATCTTAAAAAAAAAGCAGACAATGCTTCTGTAGTTCCCCAACATTTGGATTTTCTTGCTCTTATCACCCTCCCCTACTCCACAGGCTCCAGAACCAAGGCTTTCGGGCTCATCCAATACCCATGGTGGTTCTATCCCAGGCCCCTGTTCCCAGAGCTGATGTCAGGAGTCCTCAGTGATGGAGAACTTGGGTGGCAGAAACTCTTTGCAAAGAGGCTGTGAATAGCCTGACAGGGAAGCATATAACTGAGGGAAGGTGGCCAAGGATGGGGAGAAAAGAAAAGAGCTCTGAGTCCCTGGGATTGCCTCATTTTACATATGAGGAGATCAAGCTTAGAAGGGAAGCGTGGCTTGTTCAGGGTCAACCAGCCTGTCACACACGTTCAGTGCACCACGTCAAAGGCAGGCAATGTCTTTCTCCAAGCCCTATTGAATAAGTAGAAGTAGTAGGGCCTCAGCCCCTTATTCTTGATTTGGAAAATGGAGAAGGAAATGTAACGTCAGAGTGTGAGAGAGGAATTGGAGCCACAACCTCTTCTTCTTCAGCATCTAGTTCTATTTTGTTTTAATAGGATGTAATGTCTTTGGTGGCTCAGTGGTAAAAAAAAAAAAAAAAAACCCGCCTGCCAATGCAAGAGTTTTGACATGGATTTGACCCCTGGATCAGGAATGAGGTTGATGTTCCCCTGAAGGAAATGAAAACCAGTATTCTTGTCTGGGAAATCCCGTGGACAGAGGAGCCTGGCAAGCTATAATCCATGGGGTCTCAAAAGAGACGGGCATGACTTAGAGACTAAACAACAGCAGCAAACAATGTCTGGCAGAATTAGCATCTGTAGGGAGTGCAAGACCCCCTGGAGACATCTACAGCAGCCACTGCACTGACTGTTTAGATTCAGAGACTTCTGGGCAAATATTATGTCTGGATCTGAGTAGAGATTTAGAAGACTCTGCCAACCAGTGATTGTCTTCTCTACTCCGATTGGGGAACGTGACCTGTGTTTCCCTGCAATAGTTTTTTCTTTTAAATAGTTTTTTCTTGTTTCTTTGGGGTTGGGTGGTGGCAAGGATGAGGAGGGGGCTCTTTCACAACACTCGAGGAGGGCAACTCCTGTCCAACTATTGTCAGCACCTGCCTGGTGGACAGCTCCACGGCAACCACCCGCTCTCCCCATTTCAATGGGGCATGGAACCATTGGTGTTCTGTGAATGATGGCTTGTCTTTCTCTCGTTACTTCTTTCTTTCTTAAGACATCATTTTGTCATAAGGGGAGATCTGATTCAAGGGTTTTATTCTTTAAGATACACAAAACAGTATGTAAAAAGAAATATTAAATTAGCCTGAATAAAGGATTACTTTGGCTAATTATAAGAGCCCGAGTGATTGAGTTAGAAACAGCTAAGGGATCTCTGTGTGTAATAGCTCAGGAATCTCCTATGGCAGGACTTTCTGATCCAAGTCAACATCAAGGATACATCATCTCACAAAAATTGTTTGGGCTACTTCCCAGTGCTAATGCAATATGGGAGAGGTTAGTTGGACACTGAAACCTTAGCATTTCAAAGATATTTTAATGTTTTGAGGTTGCTGTTCAGAATACTTAAAATCTGGGATGTTCCAGAAAATCCAGAATTATAATTATTATGCCCCTAACCAGCAATCTAGAATGACTCAAGTAGAAGAGAGAAGTCTAACTGGAAATGGATGTCCCAGAATTGTGAACACACTGGAAACCAAAGTACTCAGGATGTACAGAGATTTTTGTGCCGGGAGTGAGCAGAAAACTTTGAAAAAATATGATTCCATCTATTTCTTCACTTAATAGAAGTGGAACATGCCACTAAAGGCTGTAAAAAGGTGTGTAGCCAGGTCAGGTGCTGGCGGGAGAGGCTGGTTGGCTTCCATTAGGCTCCTTATAAAGCAGCCTTTATTGGTGAAGTCATGTTATCACAGAGTCTCGTTCGCAGCCTGGAAGGCTTGAAAATGCAATTTTGCCAATATCGAGAGTGGCTCCATTTCACTCAGACCAGGGTTTAACTGGTATTTTTAACTGGTTTATTTACGTATTCACAATACTCTTTATGATTTATCCATTCATTTTATTTAAGAAACAATTTGTTAAAATTATTTGATTAGATTTTGCTCTTTCTACTCCTGATCCCAGGAAGTCTATGATTATAGCTTTTTACCTGTTTCTAGTTTCACTGAGAGTGTGAGGATTTTGAGTTTAATTCTTAGAATTTTGGGAGTGCCTTGCTGATGATCACAAGTACTGATTCCAGGAGGTGGGGGTGGGGAGGAGGAAAAACACATTAGTAATCAGAAAAGGAGGAACATTTAGAAACAGAGTATTTGATGTGCCCTGAATTTTTAATGAAACTTGATCATGGACTCTTGAGTTCATCTGGAAGAGAAAAGACACAATCCTAGCCAAGAACATTTTGAAAAAGAACAATGGTGAAGAATTTTCCCTATTAAATATCAAAATATGTGATAAAGCTACAGTGATTAAAACATTGTGGTTTTGGTATGAGTGCATGCAAGTCACTTCAGTTATGTCTGACTCTGCAACCCTGTGGACTGTAGGCTGCCAGACTCCTCTGTCCATGGGATTCTCCAGACAAGAATACTGGAGTGGGTTGCCATGCCCTCCTTCAGGGGATCTTCCCGATACAGAGATTGAACCTGAGTCTCTTATGTCTCCTGCACTGGTAGTGGGTTCTTTACCACTAGCGCCACCTGGAAAGCCTGGTTTTGGCATAGGAATAGACAAATAATTCAGTGGGACAGCACAGAGAGTCCGGGAATAGATTCACCTATATATGTGAGTTTAGCATATGAATGAATATTTCAAATGAGAAGATAAAGGGAGGAGAATAGGGTGAATTGTATAGTAAATGGTTTTATTAGTTATTCATTTAGAAAATAAATTAGATCCCTATCTCATACATACACAAAAATAAAATTCAGTTGTAGAACTAATACTAAAGAACAAAACTAAAACATTTTAGAACAAAACATATGATATTATTATTATTTTTTTTAAATCTTGAGAGGGGGAAGATCATTCTAAGTATGACAAAAATTTAGAACCCTGGAAAAGGCTGCAGATTTGACTATGTAATATTGAAAACTTACGTGCCGACTAAGATACCATAAACATTACAAATGTAAAACCAGGTCTGGAACTCTGCCCCCACTCTCCAGCTCCTGTCTCTCTCTGTCTGACTCTCCTCTTTTCAGTCCCTGGCGGCTTTTCCGAATCCCTGCTCTCTTATCTGTGCCTCTCCTCCTTCTCTCTCAGTCTCTGATCTTTCCTCTTCGAGCTTTCCATCATTTTGTCTCTAGGTTTGTCTCACAGTTTCTTTCCTTGAGAAAAGCCTAAAGAGTGAACTCACACATGGATTGAGAAGTCAGGAAGGAAAAAGATGGTAGAGTGGGAGGAAAATTTGCAGTATATATATAACAAAATATTGAGATTCATAAGATATATATAGTAAACACAAGTCTGTACAAAAGGCAAGTGCTATTAGAAGATTGGATAAAGGACATACACAGGCCATTGGAAGATACTAAGACGTACGTGGCTTAGTGATGCTCTGTAGCCCTGGTTCCCTTAGAGCAGGACACCCATCCCCGAGGTTCTGGGCATCTCAGTTCCCTGTGACTCTCAGCTGAGTCCTCCTACAGGAACTGTCACTTAGAATGAAAGTGAATGCTGTCATTCCTAGCAAAGCAGTCACTGAGAAGTTTGAATTACACTAAAAATGGGGTCACTGCCGTTTATAAATAAAAGTAGTCTTTACAGCTGCCACCATAATTGTGTCAATTTCCTAAATCTAACTTTATTCTTTTTTAATTTAAACACTTAATTCCCTTGCCACATAAAAAAGGGAAAGACATAATTTGCATTTATGTTAATCACATGTTATTATCTAAATCAAGACTTTTTTGGATATTTGCTTGCTTTTATATCAGGAACTGTGAGGTTCCAGGGAAATTTGCTCTGCCCTTCCGATTCTCCTGGGAGGAGCTCTGACTGACCTCTGTCCTGGCTAATGACAGGAGCCAAGGGCCAGGACAGGGGGCAGTGGCTGAAAGCCTCTTTGGGATCTGACTGTCCTCAGAACACAGAAACACTGAGTGGACTGGAGCAGAACTTCAGTGACAGGCATGAGTCAAAGGGAAATGTTGCTGATAACAACAGCTGGGGTTGTCATTGTGCTTCCCCTGGCAGCTCTGCAGATCCATGTGTTCATGATCCCCCATCTCTCCCCAGTACACAACGTGATGGGATGTTTACTGCTCACCTGAGCAGCTGAGGGCCAGAGGGGCCAGAGGGGCCAAAGATATAAACAAGGAGGACAAAGCAGGACTTGAACCCAAATATCAGACCACACGCATTCCTGACTGAGTGTGACTCCTTTACAAATCCCCTCCCACTTCTTTATGCTCCTACAGGTCCTTGTTCATTCAAAATTATGTCAGATTTGAAGTATCTCTGTAACCCTTGGACTATTCTTGTAACACCCGTGTGGGGTGGGTACAGTCTACCACCAGAAACATCTCATACTCTCAGGGCCTCATGTACACCTGGAGAGTCCAGGAGATTCAGCAAAATGATTTCATTTTCGCATCAAGTCATTCATCACTCCTTACAGAAGTAGCCTTAGATGGGCAAGTGGGAATTCTCTTGGCTCTCCTCACCTTGCTATGATCCTGTTCCTTTTCTCTATTCCTTGGCCACCCCCAGGAGGCTAACTCCATTCCAGAGCTGTGGTGTTATATCCTAAGATCTTCAGGTCTTCATGTCTTTCAAAATCAGCAGAGAGAAGCATCCATAAAACAAGTCATCCTCTTTCTAATATTAATTGTCTTCTGTAGCCTGGGGTTTTTGTGCCAACAGAGTGTCGGACACTCTACTGTGACTATCTAGAGACAAGCCTTCCTCATAAGGGACAGGTGAGGTTAGGGTTAGGGAAGGAAGGAAAAAAGTGGATGAGGGGGAAAGAAAACCTCACACAGCTACCACATCCCTGGGTCTGTCTCCTCTGGTAGATGGTGGGCTCCTTGAGGGCAGGGATGTGCCATAATCCTCGATACCCCCACATCAAGCATGGGATCTGCTTCAGAGTGAAAGCTCAGTGAACACTGGGTGAGTGGAAACACTCAGGTAGAGAAAAGTAGACCTCAAGAGCATTCTGGAACCCAAACCTCCTTCACATGTGGCTGGTGTGACTTCTTTTGATTGATTCATTCAGCAACATTAAAAATTATCTTCACCAACCTGGGCCTGAGAGAACACAGTCCCTTCCCTCATGTCAAAGAGCTTCTGAGTGATTCTGGTAGAAACAAATTAGCCACACAGTCACGTGCTGTCTTGTCACTAGAGGATGGGGGTCCACAGGACGCAGTGGGAGCTCAGAAGAAGGACCTCCAGCCAGACAGGGGATTGGGGAAGGCTTGAAGTTCTTTTTAGAAGCTGATATGTTCCTGCTAGAGATGGGGAGAGGTTGTGGAGAGCCAGCAGAGAGGGAGCTGGCCGGCAGTGGGGTCAACAAAAAACTTGGCTATTTTCACCAGCCTCCGGCCAGGAAGGGGGAGTGAGAAGCCTCAAATGGAGCTTTGACACTGTTTTTCTTTCTTCTGGAGAGCTGCCACGTGCTGCCACAGAGAGCATTTCACGGGTAGATGCATATTATTCCAGTGTGTTTATCTAGGAAACCAGAGCCCAGCTCCAGCATCTGGTTTTCAGCACAATCCTGAACAAAGTCCAATTTTCCAGTTGGGTTAATGAAAATAAAACCTGGGAAGCTGTGGGCTGGCTGCATATCGGGGGTGAGTCCTGGGCTCGCACAGGGTCACTGGCTGCAGGGCCGGAAGGGCTCTGGCAGGTCATGGATTCCGTGGGCCTGGCCGTGAGGCTGGCACTGAAGACAACTTTGCACAGAGGGGGAGAGCTGCCAGCCTGGCTCGGAGGAGCGTGCCTCATGGAGGAATGGATGTCTTTGGATTCCATCTGGCTCAACCTGACAAAAGTTGACGGAGTACCTTCTGTGGCCAAAGCACTGGGCGGAGTTGTAGGGCGGGTGAGATGCAGATGTGAACCAGCACTGGCCCTGGCCTCCCAAAGGGCAACACAGAGCCACCGACCTGCCAGACAAGCTGACCGATGAGTGAGACCCTTGACAGCCCCTGTCAGCACTCGCAAGCTGTCTGGGAAGCTGGGATGTGAGAGGGACCCATTTTTAAAAGTCACATTGAAAAAAGATATAGCGGGGCTTCAGCGCTTCCTAGGTGGCGCTACTGGTAAAGAACTCGCCTGCCAATGCAGGAGACCTAAGAGATGTGACTTTGATCCTTTGGTTCAGGAAGATCCCCTGGAGGAGGGCATGGCAACCCACTCCAGTATTCTTGCCTGGAGAATCCCATAGACAGAGGAGCCTGGCAGGCTACAGTGCATGGGGTTGCAAAGAGTCGGACACAACTGAAGTGACTTAGCACTCACGCACACGGGGTTCAAGGAGACCTGAAACCCAGAACTCTAAGTCCATACAGTTCTCCTTGTTCTCATGGCTGCCCGTCCTGCATGACCTGCCTCATTTTCCCATCTTATTGCAGATCGGGTATTTCTGTTCTCCAGACTGCATGGCAAGAAAACATGATTTCCCCAACTGTTCCTGAGTTCACATGAGCCTCCTTCTCTCACTCTTTCTTTCCCAGTTCCAGATTTCTTGGGAAAAGGTGTTCATTGGGCCTGGTAGGTGACAAACTCACTCTTGGTAAAATCAGCTATGGCCAGGGATCAGGGTCACATGTGTAAATCAGGGGAAGGGGAGCTGATCCTGACCTGGGCCTCTTCTTCATGGAAAGTGCTTATAGGAAGATGCGCATCAGAGGAGCTTGTCCTCCTCCCAGTCTACTGATGTGAGTGAGATGGGACAGGGATGCTTATCCATGAGTGTCGGAAGCAGGGCTAAACCCAGACTCCTGACCTCCAATCCTGTGCTCTTTCCACTACACCCCATTCCTTTGGTCCTGATGCAAAGCCAACAATTGTGAAATAGACTCTGCCCATGCCGTTCCCCCGTGGGAGCAGCTCCAGAATTAGTAGTGTTGATTAGAGAGAATTTTGTTGGCGGACCTTGGAGTGAGCTGGAAGCAAAACACCAGTGGTGGGGCTGGTTGAAAACCCTTGGGGAAGCTACCAGAAGGTGTGTGTCATAGGTCGCAGACAGGGTGATCTCTCACAGGGCTGTGAGGCTCTTGGGGGAAGGATGGCCTCTTACTCTTGTCTCCTTTACCTGGAGGTTGCTTCTTAGGACAGAATGTAGAGAAGGCCAGAGCAGGGCAGGGAGGAGGTGCTTCTTTCTCCTTGGTCCTGGCTCAAACTAGCGAGCCATAAAATGGCCTTTGGTGGAGATAGCTTTCCCTGAGACTAGAGAGCAGAGTCCCCAAGCCAAGCCAGAGAGCTAACTCCTGAATGACTCCTAGGGAAAGGCAACTGGTATATCCTGGTCATCCTTCAAAGCTCCTGATGACGACAATTTTCTTTCATTGTACCATCTTGGCGTGGGAAGTGATGTGATGTTTTCCAGGATGCTGTCAGTGGTGGACACACCCTGCTGCTCCTGCTCCTGACTCTCCAGAGCCTCATGACTGAGATCATTGATGTTGTGGCTTCCAAGGCTGAGCCCAGCCCAAGGCTGGAGCCAATCCTGATGGTGGCATCAGTCCATTCCTGGGGGCTTAGACCCATCTTCCTACTGGTAGACCTGGCAAGGGGAGCACCAGGCCCAGCCCCTGGTTGGGCTCCTTCTGCCTTTCTGTGTTGGGATATCCATAGACTAGGCTCCTACCTTGGTCCCTTCTTCCTATTTTACTTGGTCATACTTCCCTGAACCCAAACTACCCGGTGCTCCACATCCACTTACAACCTTCGAGCTGCTGTCCATTTCTCCAGCCACTGATGAGCACCCTGATCTAGCTTCGCCTGTTCTTTATCACCTCTCATCTCTGTCATCTCTGCCTACTGGACAGGCTGCCTTAAATACTAATGCTGATCAGAAATGCCTTTTTTAGCTGAGCCGGAACCTCTGGATCAGGGTTAATGAGGAAGTGCTTTCCATCCTCTCTTGTTCCTCTCCCTGGCTCTGCCTACTTCTCTGTGCCCGTTCAAGTGATATTTAGCATGAGCTGTGCTTCATGTCCCACTAGACCCTGTACTGGAGTCTTCCCTCCTTTCCATTTGTCTTTTTTTCATTAATTGTGAGGTTTGTTGGGAGGCAGTGGTCAGCAGCCCTTTCCCCAGTGAACAGATCTCCTAGTATACCAATGAGGGTTGCTGACATTTTAGAATCAAGCAAATCATGTAAATATGCCTGGAATATTACAGATCATCTTATATCAGGATGACCATCAAACAACAGGATTAATCCGAATCTAAGCAGCTCTGCTCAAGGTGAAGAAGGAGAAAAGTAGACCATATTCCTCACTCGTTTGACTTTAATTCTTCCTCCCATGATGCAGGCAGGTATCACCTAAGCACACTCTTGGCTGACCCTTCACAGCACTTTCCTCAATCCGGCTGCTGAAATGACATTGTTTACATCTCTGAATTTGGGTCCATACAGTTCCTTGCATCTGCAGGGGCTGTTCTGTCTAATCACTTCCTCTCCCTGGGACATGGTTCATATAGTGTTTGCCCAAGGCTGAAATGTCCTCATCCTCCTACCTACCCACCCACCCATGCGTCCAGTCACAGTTAATGCTTCTGCCAGGTTCTGCACTGTGCGATGAGAACAGTGTAAAGCATGGTTTCCTCCCCCAAGGACCCCTGTGCTCCACTTCGACCACCCCAGCACCTCTAAGCGGGAGTCACTGATGTGTCCACCTCTGGGCCTGGGCTCATTTTTGTGGGGATGACAGACAAAAGTGGGGGAGACTGATGATAAACATGTAAACAATAATTAATGCTAGTTGGCTATAGGGAATGACTCGCATGGCAAAAGAGAACAGCAAGGAATCAGAGGGGAGACCTATTTAGAAAGGATGTTGGGAGTAGGCTTTCTGAGAAAGTTACTTTTAAGCTGAGATCTGAAGGATATGGTTGGACAGAAATGCACAGGCAGCAGAAAATAAAATACTCTAAGGCCCAAAGGTGGGAAAGAAAATGGTTTCAGGAATGGAAAGCAGCATGACTGAAATACAGTAAAAGAGGAAAGGACATGAAATGAGACCAGGGAGGTAGGCAGGAGACATATTAATGGACAGCCTTTGGGTTACAGTGAGGAAGTTGGAAAGGGAAGAAGCTTAATCAAGGACTGATGTTATCGGATTTATATTTTTAAAAGATTACTCCAGGACCTCTCATATGGTCCAGTGGTTAAGACTTTGCCTTCCAATGCTTTGGTCATCCTTCAAAGCTCCTGACATTTTTCTTTCATTGCACTATCTTCATGGGTTCAGTCCCTGGTTGGGGAGCTGAGATCCCCAACATGCCTTGGGGCCAAAGAAACCAAAGCATGAAACATAAGCAATATTGTAACAAATTCAATAAAGACTTTAAAAATCAGTTCAGTTCAGTTGCTCAGTCATGTCCGACTCTTCTCGACCCCATGAATCGCAGCACACCAGGCCTCCCGGTCCATCACCAACTCCCGGAGTTCACTCAGACTCACATACATCGAGTCAGTGATGCCATCCAGCCATCTCATCCTCTGTCATCCCCTTCTCCTCTTGCCCCCAATCCCTCCCAGCATCAGTCTTTTCCAATGAGTCAGCTCTTCACATGAGGTGGCCAAAGTACTGGAGTTTCACCTTTAGCATCATTCCTTCCAAAGAAATCCCAGGGCTGATCTCCTTCAGAATGGACTGGTTGGATCTCCTTGCAGTCCAAGGGACACTCAAGAGTCTTTTTCAACACCACAGTTCAAAAGCATCAATTCTTCGGTGCTCAGCTTTCTTCACAGTCCAACTCTCACATCCATACATGACCACAGGAAAAACCATAGCCTTGACTAGCCAGACCTTTGTTGGCAAAATAATGTCTCTGCTTTTCAATATGCTATCTAGGTTGGTCATAACTTTCTTTCCAAGGAGTAAGCATCTTTTCATTTCATGGCTGCAGTCACCATCTGCAGTGATTTTGGAGCCCCAAAAAATAAAATCTGACACTGTTTCCACTGTTTCCCCATCTATTTCCCATGAAGTGATGGGACCGGATGCCATGATCTTCATTTAAGCCAACTTTTTCACTCTCCTCTTTCACTTTCATCAAGAGGCTTTTTAGTTCCTCTTCACTTTCTGCCATAAGGGTGGTGTCATCTGCATATCTGAGGTTATTGATATTTCTCCTGGCAATCTTGATTCCAGCTTGTGTTTCTTCCAGTCCAGCGTTTCTCATGATGTACTCTGCATATAAGCTAAATAAGCAGGGTGACAGTATATAGCCTTGATGTACTCCTTTTCCTATTTGGAACAAGTCTGTTGTTCCATGTACAGTTCTAACTGTTGCTTCCTGACCTGTATACAGATTTCTCAAGAGGCAGATCAGGTGGTCTGGTATTCCCATGTCTTTCAGAATTTTCCACAGTTTATTGTGATCCACACAGTCAAAGGCTTTGGCATAGTCAATAAAGCAGAAATAGATGTTTTTCTGGAACCCTCTTGCTTTTTCCATGATCCAGCGTATATTGGCAATTTGATCTCTGATTCCTCTGCCTTTTCTAAAACCAGCTTGAGCATCAGGAAGTTCACGGTTCACGTATTGCTGAAGCCTGGCTTGGAGAATTTTGAGCATTACTTTACTAGCATGTGAGATGAATGCAATTAAATGGTCCACATCAAAAAATCTTTACAAAAAGAAAAAAAAAAAAAGATTACTCTAGTTGCTATGTGGATGATAGTTTGGAGAGAGGTCCCGTGGAAGTGGGGAGACCAGATGGGAACTACTGCAGCAGATCTTTCAGCTGAGAGATCTGATGACATGGCCCTGGAGACACATTTTGGATACAGAATAGGAAGATCAGAGGTGGTAGGCAAGGGAGACTCCATGCATGAGGCCCATGTTTCTGGCTTGAGAAACTACGTGAATAGAGGTGTCTTTAACAGAGATATGGAGACTGCAGGCAGAGAAGCTTCATTTGGCCGAGAAAATCCAGAGTTCAGACTCGGGCATGTCCGTTAGACAGCCAAGTGGGTCAAGTAGGCATTTGGAGAAATGAGACTGGAGCTCAGCGAAGAGGTTGGGCTGAAGTTGGTTAATCAGCCTTATCAGCACATGAGAGCAATGAGACAGAAGGACACTTTGTATCTGCTCCCCTGGCAGCTTTGCCCCAGAGCTAAGGTCTTTCACGCTGCCTTAAAGAAAGAGGTTGGGGTAGGGGTCCCAGGACATGCTTCTCATAAGAGTGGGGCTTTGGGTTCCTGCAGGGTCAGGACTGTGCAGAATAGTGATTCAATTGGGGTTAAGAACTTTCTCTTCTTCACTGGGACCAGCCTTTCCTAGGACTGTTTTAAATTCCATTGATTTTTTTTTTTTTTTTTGCTTTGCTCTGGAAACAACTCCTTTTTATGTAAGCCCTCTCAGAAAGTGACGAATCATGGAAAAATTCTCTTGGATTTGGATTCATCAAAGATGGCACATCTTGCTCTGTGGTGCGGAGGCCACCCCCAAGGATTCGCTAGAGGCCAAAGAGCTGGAAAGTAGATGCAGGTCGCCAGGCTGGGCCATCACAACTCTTCACTCCTGAGAAACCATACACAGCTTCACAAGACACGGAGGGAGTGCAGGGGGATGGCGGGGGTGGGGCACTGCCGTGTCTGACAGCCAAGGCAGGAAGGGAAGAATTGGACGAGGAGGGGAACATGTTTCTCTGGGGCAGGAGAACACAGTGTACTCCTCTCGCTTCCAGGAGGAAATCTCCTGCCCAGGGTTCCAGTCTCTCCCATGACTGAACTCTCTAGTAAAGAAGACAGTGATCTCACCCCAGGGAACCTCCAGTGGAGGTGCCTGCTGCCATAATTCTTGACTCTAAAGGACACATTTGGGGAAAGCAGAGTCCTGTCCCTCCTCCCATAGGGAGAGCTTCCTGAGCTTTTAAGACTTCTCCAGGGATGAAATGCCTGCTTCTGCTCTTCATTTCTTTATTTCTGCACACTTCCCCTCAACCCTGATTTCCTTTCTTATATCTTTATTTCCCAATTCTCTGCCTCATGATGGAATGAAGTGGTGTGTAGGGGCTGATGTCCTTGGCCATAGCTGTAGAATGTTGACGGTGGCAACAGAAAGTGAGGAAAAAGCAGAGAAGCTCCATGTACCCAGATCCCAGAAGGTACCTCTTCAAGCCTCAAGGTTGTGATACTCAGTAATAAAGGAGGAGGTACAGGGTGGAGATGAACTTCCGGTGGGCAAAGAGAAGGGAATCAGCTGTCACCATGGCACATTTGCTAGACATCATAGACTTAAAAGTGGCATGTTGATTGATCAGTTGTCAAGATTATAAAGAAGAGAGACTAGTGGAAGCAATGTGAAGAGCACAGACATCAACTTGGAGAGAGGGTAGTCGACCTGTGGCCCCTGGAGGTCCTTCTCCCTCCCTTCCTCCTCCCACCCCCAGGTGCTTCTCCCTAAGGTTAAAGCCATCTCCCTCTGGGGCTGAGACAAAGTAACTGGGAGCCAAGGCAATGGCTGTTGAAAAATGCAGAGAACTTGGGACTTCCCTGGTGGTCCAGTGGCTAAGACTCTGTGCTCCCAATGCAGAGGGTCGGGGGTTCAATCCCCGGACAAGGAACTAGACCCCACATGATGCAATTAAGATAGAAGATCCTGTGTGCCGCAACTAAGACCCAACGCAGCCAAGTGAATACATATTTTAAAAAAGAAAAGAAAATGCAGAGATCGCTCTGGGGCACACAATGACCCAGGAGTGGTGGACACAGAAGGTCTGGATGGTAAAAACCACCCCTTCCCCTTTCTTTTTTCTCTGCTTTTTGTGAGTTTTATGGAGTTAGTATAGGAACCCTGGGTAAACACTTCAATGGCATCTCATCTTTCTGAGAGTAAAATCCAAAGTTCTTATCGCAAGCCTAAGGCCCTTCATAACTCGGTCCCCACTGCTTCTCCCTGTGTTCTCCTTGTTCACTCTTTCCAGCCGATTGGCCTCCTTGCTGTCTTTTGGTGACGCCAGCATATCACATCTCAGGGTCTTAGCATTTGCTGTCTCCTCTGCTTGGAGCTCTTTTCTCAGAGACCTGCGTGCCTCACTCCCTCAGTCAGGTTGTCTGTTTCAAAGTATTCAAATGCTTCAAGGTATTCAAGTGCTACCTTAACAGAAGAGCTTTCTCCAGGCATTCTACCTGAGTCAGACACCTCCCCAATTCACCTCTCCACTATCCATCCCTTTTCATGCTTAGTTTTTCTTCACAGCTCTTCATCACCCTGTATCAATTACATGTCCATCTGTTTGTTTCAGGTCTGTCTTTTCCTGCTTGAATGTAACTATTCAATACTGCATTCCCAAAGCCTAAAACACTGTCTGGCACATGAAAGAATTCAATAAATATTTGTTGGGTGAGTGGATGACTGATTAAATCCAACGGAAGTAGAGGTTTGGGTGACTCACTAGCATTGACATGTAATCTGCACAGTGAATATTTGTCACAGTTATCAACATTTTCTTCACATTAATCCACTTTCTAATAATCTTGTCTCATTAGTGCAAAATGATTCCTCAGTGTTGGGCCAAGTGCCAGGTTTTTCCTGGAAAGATTAGCAAGAAAGACCAGCAGGGTGCTCGAGCTGAGCCCCTGGTATCTGAGAAGAGGGCCATGGCACTCCTGGGACTTCGACAATGATCTCACATTATCTGAATTTTCCCGAAGGAAGCCTGGGCTATGTCCCTCTCCATGGATGAAGTGGAGGGAAGGGGGGATATTAGTTAGGGTCCTCCAGAGAGACTACTGACAGGACACATACACACACAGACACATCTATCCATCCATCCACCCATCTATCTATCTATCAAGAGGTATCAGAAAGCCGTGTGGAACAGAGGCAAGAGATGGGTACGATTGGAGAGGAGGAGTCAGCTAAGAGGAAAGAAATGGAGATGAGAGACAAGTAGATCTGAAGAAAGAGGAATTAAGGGCGTGTCAGCTGAAGGCCCCTGCCTCAGTAAAGCAGATGAAGAGGCTCTCCTGAAAATACTGACATTGGCAAAGGCAGTTCATGGGGTTTGAAGGGAGAAGATAAGGGCAGCTTGTTGGCCAGAGAAGTGAGGAAACCCTGGGCTGAATGAGGGGCTACACGAAGGCTCCCCAGTAGATGGAAGGTGTGACTCAGACCCTCCTGCAGCCCTCACTGGCAAAGGGTTTGGGGACCAGACAAGAGGGGACTGGGAGAGGACTGGGAGTCAAGAAGGCCAGAGGGTGCTGGTTGACCTGCACTGGAGACCCTGGGAGAGGCCCAAAGCCTGGAAGTCATCCGGGGGCTCCAGGGCAGGCTGGCAGAAACGGAAATGTGAGGTTGGATTGGGGGCTGTGCTCTCCAAGGGGGGGGTCCACAGCCCGAGGAAGGGGCAGGGGTTCGTCATGGTTACCATGTCCTCATATCCCTGTAGCTGCTCTTGCCCTGTCTGGAACAGCCCTGCCCTTGACGTGTCCCGCAGCCCCACGCATGCCTCTTTCACTGACGGCTCAGGTGGGGACAGTTATCTCCTTCTCTGTGCTCCCAGCTCCTGGGCTTGCCTCCTCGCAGCGCTTGTCAAGCTGGATTGAAGGTGACCCTGTCCATCTACTTCTCCCATTCCCCACAAACCCCAGCCATGGGACTGTGATTTCTTGAGGGAACAGGCTTACGTGTTGCTCATTTGTGGGCCCCTCTGTGGGTCTTCAAACAACTATGTCCTGAAATGGGGCTCTCCTAAGGATGGGTTTATGCCCAGGATTCCAAGTGAGAGTAAGCAGAGGGCTGTGGTGGGAGGCTGGGTGTCTCCTCTCCCTTGCTCTTTGCTTTCCCTCCCTTCCTTCCTTTTCTTTTTAAAGATTTTTTTTTTTGATGTGGACCATTTAAAAAATCTTTATTGAATTTTTACAATATTTCTTCCGTTGTTTATGTTCTGTTTTTTTGACCCTGAGGCATGTGGGATCTTAGCTCCCCCACCAGGGATCGAACTCACACCCTCCACTGTATTGGAAGGTGAGGGCTTAACCACTCAACCACCAGGAAGTCTCTTTCCTTTCTTTTTTCAAATTGAAGTATAGTTGATGTACAGTATGTATTCGTTCCAGCTATGGACGGTAGTGATTCAGTATTTTTATCGCTTATGTGCCATTAAAAGTTATTACGAGGTAATGGCTATAATTCCTCCACTCTATTGTACAATCTATCCTTGTTGCTTATCTATTTTATACACATTCCCTCTCCTTTCTTTCCTCCTTCCTAACCCGGCTCTTCTGTTCTCTGTTCTGGGGAAAAGAGACAGAGCAATCCAGACCAATTGATAGCCTCAGAGAGTACAAAGTCTGAACAGCCCCCAGCGCTCAACACCGGAGCGCTTTCAAAGCTCAGACCCGCTTGCGACGAGAAGGAGACATCCTGGCGGCGGAGGAAGCACCGCGCCGCGCGGGAAAGCGGCAGCCCCAGGGAGGGTCGGTAGGGGGCGCCTAGAGTAGACAGTCGGCCTCCTTGCCTTCCCTTGTGGGTGATCTCAGACGGTTTGCAGCAGTATCACAGATGGGATGCTTATGGTCATAGCTGAGGGCTTGCGCGGCCATTCCCCGGCTGCGTGATCCAGTGCCACCCACAATCTTAGTTTTCACAGTTATAAAATGGGTTTATAATAGGACCATAAAACGTGAAAATGTTCTTAAAGCGTTTTCACATTTGTTACTGATAGAGGCTAGCTGTCTCTACTACTACTAAGTCATGTCAGTCGTGTCCGACTCTGTGCGACCCCATAGACGGCAGCCCCCAAGGCTCCCCGGTCCCTGGGATTCTCCAGGCGAGAACACTGGAGTGGGTTGCCATTTCCTTCTCCAATGCAGGGAAGTGAAAAGTGAAACGCTCAGTCGTGTCCGACTCTTAGCGACTCCATGGACTGCAGCCCACCAGGCTCCTCCGTCCATGGGATTTTCCAGGCAAGAGTACTGGAGTGGGTCGCCAGTGTCTCTAGGACTTAAATTTCCCGATTTCCCGCCTAATACCTTTTGCATCCATCAAACATGTTTGGCAGGGCTAAGGATGAAAAATCCTCCTTGGGTGGGCCTCCTCTCTGAGGATGATAAGTTCTCAACAACTACTGTAAACGCTGTTGGCCCCACTCCTGCCCGGGCTTTTTATTACCTAGTGGGGGTGCCCTAGCGAGGGGATTTTTTTCACCAAAAAGGGTGAAAAGTTGCTCTGCCAACCCTGATTGAGCCCTTTGTTTATTCACCAAGTGTTCATTGAGCACTATTATATGTAAGGCTGTTCCAGGCACTGGGGATACAGTGGTGAGTCAGATAGCATGACAATTCTGGACTGCTTTTTCACTTTTAAAGTCTCGACCAATCTGTCCTAGACAGCACTAGTGGTAGAGAACCTGCCTGCCAGTGCAGATAGAGGTAAGAGAAGGCAGGTTCCATCCTGGGTCGGGAAGATCCCCTGGAAGTGGGCAGGGCACCCCACTCCAGTATTCTTACCTGGAGCATCCCTTGGACAGAGGAGCCTGGCGGGCTACAGTCCATGGGGTCACACAGAGTCAGACACGACTGAAGTGACTTAGCCTGCACATCCTAGCTTAGTTTCAGGTTTCCCTAAATCAGGGGCCAGAAGATTCTGCCTCTCCACCCTCAGTCTCAGCCCCTGCCCTCTGTTAATGACAGCCTTGGAGGAGCTCTGTGTGGGGTCGAAACGTCAGGCTCAGAAATGCCAGGGCTTTTGGAGGCCAGGGGCTGACACCTCCCCACGCCCATCTCTCCCACAGCTTCCTCAGGGAGTTTTACCCTCATAAAGAGTGATGAGCTCTGGGCTTTGTCAGGCATAAGTCATCCTCCGAGTCTGACTGAACTCACGCAGCACAAAGTGTGGCTGAGTCTGGGCTGGTTCCCTCTCCCGCTCCTCTACTGTGCTCTCAGAGAACTCAGTCTCTAATTCCTCAGCCCTAACTCTGGGTGTTAGCTTGAGCCTTCCTGAAATTTCCCAGTTGCTGGTTCTCTCTGTGTCTGAGTTTCTAAGCCCCAGGCTCCTGTTTTGCTCAGCGTTCCGGAATCCAGGTCTAGAGCACCTGAGAAGTGAAACCGCTGCTGATGGTCTTTAGGGATTCCCATAGTGCCTGCTGAGATGGAGGCAGCCCAGGCCCCAGGACTGCATAACGAGGCCTGGAGCCTGGCCCTCCCGCTCTTACTTGTTTGCTGTGAAATGTAGGGCAAGTCATTTTCCTTCTCTGGGCTCAGATTACTCGTTTGTTCATCTACCCATTCATCCACCAGTACAGTAAACATTTCGACAAATCTCCATCACCTGGCACTGTTGGATAAAGTCTCAGCCCCTGAGCATGGCATTTAAGGCCCCTGATAGTCTGAACCATCTGGGAGGGAGCTGGATGAGAGATTTTGTTTCTTGAACTGTTTTTATTCTGCCCTGACTACCCAGCCCTTCACACACCACCCCCGGAGCCACGGCTGGTCTCCTGTGCCAGGTGGTCTGGCAGAGACACACTCAGGGTACCTGAGTGCAAAGAAGCTCTGTCCTTCCTAGAATTTCCTGGGAATTTTGGCCACTGCTACTAAAAGACCCAAGGGTTTTGAAAGGTCTTTCAGTCCCTGAATTCAGGTCTAAACCTGGGGGTAGAGCACAGAGAAGCAGGTTATAATGAGAACCAGGTGACCTGGAGAGGCTCAGTGGAGTAGGTCTCTGGATGCACAGTCCAGGGAAGAAAAGGGAAGGTTAGAGGAGAAAGAGTTCTGTAGGAGTCGAAACCAGGAGAGACCTGGGAGTGGTCATGGGCAGATTGGTGTGACTCAGAAATGGGGACTTGAGTTTGCTGCTGCCTTGGTGTCCAGACTGTCGGAGAGAGACAGTCTGGGCAAACTGGGTGTGTGTCCTGTTCCGTCCCTTGACCCACAGTGCTTAGCTCAGCTTATGACATGTGGCTCAGGAGACGTGCGGCTTATGATGTGTGGCTCAGAGTAAATTCCAGGGCTTGAACAAGAGCTTTGGGGAAGAGACTTGATCTTTTCCCACTGGACTTGTATCCAAGAAGATGAAGGCTTGGAGTTGCTGGGAGCCATTTTCCCTTAGCTGTGACATCTGAGATTAAAGTCAACAAGGTGGAGAGCAGAGCAGGGGCAGAGCTCAAATATCATCATTTGAGCCTCTTATGCTGCTTTGCCTGAAGCTGCCCATCCCTGGGACTTTTTAGTTTCATGCCCCTCGCCTATTATTATTATTATTTTTGCTTGAACCAATTAGATTTTTGTGTGTATGCATGTGTTTTAATCACTTCTAACTGAAAAGTCCTACCCAATATAAAGACACGATAAAATCCATCTTTATTAATAAAGGCCAATGTGACGGGAAGGTTCTTCAAGAGATCGTTAGAATTCAGCCCCACAGTGACTTAGTGGTGATCACCTGCTGATAACTGCTGCCCTGTGCAGGGCCAGTAGGGCCTCACTGACCCAGAGACCGGCAGCCTGGGGGGCTCAGGAGAGCTGCTTTGTGGGTGCAAGTGAGGCAGGCCCAGAGCCTGTCCACCTGCTCACAAGTGCACCTGCCCTGCACCGCTTGTATTATTGTCTGGCTACTGTCTGCAGCCCAAGATAAGTCTGCTCACATAGTCCCAGGGAAAAGGGATTAATTAGACACCAAGTCTGGGACTTAATCTCCTCCTGGAGAGGGTGTGTGCTTCTGAAGGTCCCACTTGAAAGCAAAGACTGAGAGAGAGATTCTGTGTCCCTCTGATGTCCTTCATCATAGCAGTCATGAAGTTGTCACTCCCTCACTATGACTTAGCCTAACATCTCTTCCCCAAGTGGATTTCTGGGTCTTGACCTGGAAAAGTGGAGCCTAGACAGGGAGCCAGGCTACCCTGGTGGCTCAGATGGTAAAGAATCCACTTGCAATGCAGGGGACCTGGGTTTGATCCGTGAGTCAGGATGATCCCCTGGAAAAGGGAATGGCCACACATTCCAGTATTCTTGCCTGGAGAATTCCATGGACAGAGGAGCCTGGCAGGCTATAGTCCACGGGTGGCAAAGAGTTGAATACTACTGAGCGAATAACACACACACACACACACACACAGGGAGCCAGGACCTCTAGCCTGCAGAGGTCTTCAAATGCAGCAGATGGAAGTGAATACTAGAACAGATTATGTAGAATTTGTAGTTTTCTGGACTTAATTCAAAGCAGAAGTGAAGTTCCCGCCACAGTAAATGGTTCCATACAGAGGAGAACTTTGTTATCCTCAATAATTTATTTGCTGCCTGTATAAATGAACCACAACTTTTATATGTTCCAACTTTTATAAAACTTTCACTTGTGTAACTACATGTTGATACTTTGAAACTGGTACTTTGTCTATTAGCTGATGGACTTTGTGTTCCTTCTTGGTGGCCAATTGCTCCCTGCTGCTGCTAGCGGATGAGGGACCAGGTCTCTACCTTGGGGTGGGCCACAGGAAGTATGTATGGTGGTGTTGGCCTCATTGCCTTCCATGTGCCAAGGGGACCCCTAGTCCCCTGGATGCTCTGGGCCTGGAACTTGCCTGTTGATATGAGATTGCTGAACAGGGTAGTTGCTTCCATCTCCCTTCTTCCCTCCTGTGGTCCTCGCATCTTGTGGGGTGGGGAAGGAGCTTGGTGGCTTATGTTCTCGGTGATGGCAAAGGTGGTCTTCTGCCTGGGGATGGTGCAGATTTTGCTAATCTGTAGTAGTGGAGAAGATGAGGGTAGCAAGGGATGGTGGAATCTTGGAATAGAAGCCACAGCCTGGACTTCTCCAGGCCCCATGGAACAACAGGGAGATGTCCATGAAGCCTTGCATCTGCCAGGACCCAAGGTGAGTAATAACTGTGATGTTTCTGCAAATATAAAACTGATGTGTTTAATTAATTATACCTCTTAAGGTCATTGTTTTCCCTCAAAGAGCCAGTTATAAAGATGATCACTAGAGGGCAGGAGAGACTTCTTTAGCAAGACAGCAGGCTTCCAGCCCAGGCCAGCACTTTCCCATACCTGGGGCTGAACTGCCTGATGCTTCCCCATTCATATAGAAAATGAGAATATGTGCATGGCACAGTGGGGTAAACTGAAGGGAACTTGGGGATACCTGTTTGAGCTTAGTGAAGAATGCACAGCATTTTTTCACATTTTGTAATTATAGTAAGATACAAAGTAAAGGAGAATTCAGTTCAGTTCAGTTCAGTCACTCAGTTGTGTCCAACTCTTTGAGACCCCATGGACTGTAGCATGCCAGGCCTCCCCGTCCATCACCAACTCCCGGAGTCCACTCAAACTCATGTCCATTGAGTCGGTGATGCCATCCAACCATCTCATCCTCTGTCGTCCCCTTCTCCTCCCACCCTCAATCTTTCTCAGCATCAGGGTCTTTTCCAGTGAGTCAGTTCTTCTCTTCAGGTGGCCAAAGTATTATAGTTTCAGCTTCAACATCAGTCCTTCCAATGAATATTCAGGACTAATCTCCTTTAGGATGGGCTGGTTGGATCTCCTTGCAGTCCAAGGGACTCTCAAGAGTCTTCTCCAACACCACAGTTCAAAAGCATCAATTCTTTGGTGCTCAGCTTTCTTCACAGTCCAACTCTCACATCCATATATGACCACAGGAAAAACCATAGCCTTGACTAGACAGACCTTTGTTGGCAAAGTAATGTCTCTGCTTTTCAATATGCTATCTAGGTTGGTCATAACTTTCCTTCCAAGGAGTAAATGTCTTTTAATTTCATGGCTGCAATCACCATCTGCAGTGATTTTGGAGCCCCCCAAAATAAAGTCTGCCACTGTTTCCACTGTTTCCCCATCTATTTCCCATGAAGTGATGGGATCAGATGCCGTGATCTTCGTTTTCTGAATGTTGAGTACTTTAAGCCAACTTTTTCACTCTCCTCTTTCACTTTCATCAAGAGGCTCTTTAGTTCTTCTTCACTTTCTGCCATAAGGGTGGTGTCATCTGCATATCTGAGGTTATTGATATTTTTCCCGGCAATCTTGATTCTAGCTTGTGCTTCTTCCAGCCCAGGTTTCCTCATGATGTACTCTGCATATAAGTTAAATAAGCAGGTAACAATATATAGCCTTGACACAGTCCTTTTCCTATTTGGATCCAAAGGAGAATAATAATATTGAATTTGTATAAAATTCTAAATAAAATTATGTCAAATATTTTACTGTTAAATATGAGTTGGCATCCACTAACATATCTTTATATATCTAATTTTAAGCTTAAATGGAGACATGAAATTTCTGATCAAGATTTTTAGTTATTTCTTCAAATGATGACTATCAAGAATAATCATCATTGATGAGAAAATTCATTCATACAAACTGGTGATAAAGAAATTAAAAACAACTTTATAATGGCTCAAAAATTTACAGCAGTTGAAATTAGGTTTAAAGACTATAAGCTTTTGCTCTTCTTCTATTGATTAATGGAGTGCTGAAATTTCTTGTGATAAGGCATTGGATTTAACATCCACTGAATCTCTTGGATTTGAGTATACTGAAATAATGATGATTCATTAATTTGCATAATGCACATGCATTCTTAGAGCAATCACCCTGCAGCCAGCCTGGATGTAACTAAAAAAAACTCAGCTGCTGAAAAAGATAAGCAGCAGCCCATATACAGAGAGTAACCATTGTCCTGATTTGTCCTGAAGGGTTCTGACTTACATCTTCCAACTTGACATGACTATTCATAGCGCCTCCTTTCACTCAAAAAAAAAAAAAAAAATTGCATCAGTTTTTCAGTTTGGTGTTGATACACATAAAATGGATGAATCTCAAAAACATCCTGAGTGAAAAAAGCCAGACACCAGAAAAGTACATGCTGTATGATTGATTTCACTTATTTGAAATTCTAGAACAGGCACAACAAATTTGTAATGATGGAAAGCAGATGAATAGTTGTCTGGGGCAACGGGGTGGGGCAGGGGAGTGGGTGATGACTGCAAAGGGGTACACAGGAACTTTTTTGGCAATGGCAAGGTTTTCTATCTTGGTTGTGGCAGTGATCACCCTGGTAGATCACCCACATATACATTTGTCAAAACATATAGTTTTGTATAATATATTTAAAATGGATGTATTTTATTGTGTATAAATGATACCTCATTAAAGTTGATTTAAAAAAATAAGATGGGGACTTCCCTGGTGGTCCAGTGGTAAGGCCTGGAGCTCCCAGTGCAAGGGGCCTGGGTTCAATCCTTGGTCAGGGAACTAGATCCCACATGCCACAACTAACAGATGTCACGTGCTGCAACTAAGATCCAGCATGGCCAAATAAATAAATAAAAACAAAGTAAAATAAAATAAAGAAAGTGTACTAGTTTGGTCAAGAGACTATACGGTTTCTGTCCAGGGCTGCCATCTGATGCTGTGCCCACCAGGGACTCCCTCACCTACCCCATCCCCACCCCTTGGTGGGCACTCTGTGGTCTCTGGGCATGTGGGACACAGTTCTTCTGATCCACAGCGGGCAGCAGCACACACTACAGCTGGTGGCCAGGAGACATATGCTGGTGGTGGGGGCCCCCTGTGCTGACTGGGGGAAGATCATTGTCCTTGCTGCCGAAGGGGGCCTTCTTCGGGGAGGGCCGGCCCTCAAGGAGCTGTAGGCCAGGCTCTCCCCAGGCGTGACCAGCTCACGTGGTTTAGCTGCCAATGCACCCCAGGGCTGTGGGCATCACACCATTTTGCTGCACCTCCTCAGTCCACTGGAGGCATGCCTAGTAGAAAGCTCCGGCCTAGGGAGGGTGCCTATGCCAGTCCCTAAGCCTTAACCATGAGGCTGGAGTCAGAAACAGGGAGGACCTTATGTAAAGAAAATGAACCAACTCCCGTGTCTTGGCCCCAGGAAGTAGGGGAAGATGAGAGCGGGAAGGAGGAGAGACATAAGAGCTGTCAAATACATGGGTCTTAAATCCCCTTTCTGAACTTTGGTCTAGAATGGGTGTCAGGCATACTTTTCTCTAAAAGGCTAGATAGTAAGTGTTTTAGGCTTCCAGGTAGTCCTAGCTCTGTTGCAACCACTGAACTCTGCATTGTAATTTGAAAGCAGCCATGGACAATACAGAAGTGAATGACTGAGGTTGCATCAATACAACTTAATTTATGGATGCTGAAGTTTGAACTCACGTAATTTTCATGTGTCACAAAATATGATTTTTCTTTTGATTTTTTCCCCCAATCATTTAAAAATGGAAAAAACATTCTTAGCTCACAGGCCTTACTTACAGAACAGCCTGGGCTGGATTTGGCTGGCTGGGCACAACTTGCCAACTACTGGTCTAGAGAGGTGTGTTTTGTATGGGGAGACTGAGGGTACATGGAGAAGGAAATGGCAACCCACTCCTGTGTTCTTGCCTGGAGAATCCCAAGGACAGAGGAGCCTGGGGGGCTACAGGCCATAGGGTCACAAAGAGTTGGACACGACTGAGGTGACTTAGCACGCACTGGGGGTGCAAGGCTTCTGGAAAGGGATGGCTCTTTGATCTCTGGGTTTTGACATAGTTAAAGAGGCCGTGACCTTTAGCATTACCAAGACATTCTTAGTTCCTATTTGATTTGCACGCAGAAGTTCTCTCAGCCCCTGAGGAACTTTCTGAGTACAACCCCAATTCAGAATATGCAAATATATTGTTAGACTTTCGGTCATTTGGTTTTGACTTTCAAGTAAGTTTTTGGAGATCATTTGGCATGACATAATTAAAATTATAAAAGAGGGCCATAAATTGACATAAAAATGTGTGGGGAACCAAAGGTTATGAATAACCAAACACTGTGTTTTGAGATCTATAAAGAGGTGTGTGTGAGGTGGCTACCTGAATAAATTTAGGGTGGGGGCCTCTTCAGGTACCATTATAGGGAGCTAATTCGACGCGTAGCATCAAGGGTCCACTGTAGTCACTGCGCCTGGCATCCAGCACAGGTAGGCCAGGGAAGCCGCGTTGTGACGGGGAGGGCCAGATTAGTCGAGCCCTGTTTGCGCATGCGTGATGCCTAACGCCGGCATGCCTTAGCGCAGCCTGCACGCACAGGTATCCCTCAGCCTGCTGTTTTCTGCTTTCTGTCTCCCTTCTTCCTGGGCCCCACGTCTCACTCTCACTCTACAGCACCGGATCCTTTCTCTCCTTATTCCCTTTCCTTCCTCCTTGTCACAGGCAGTTGTTGGGTTTTGCTCTCAGTTTTGTGTTGTGTTTTGTTTTTTTTTTTGCTGATATCAGGAGTTGGTGTCCCAGGTTGGCACCGTGGCAAAGCTTTTGGCCCTCCCACTCTGTCCCTGGTGGGTCGGGGAGAGGTTTTTCCTGCACCCACTGTTTGTGAATTGAGTGAGGGAAAATGGCAGTCTGACTCAGGAATCACTGAAGCTAAACAGCATCCCTGGCTACCTCACTCACTCTTCAGTTGGAAGCCAGCCTAAAAAGTCCTGCTCCCAGGACGGTGTGGTCATCGGAGGACTGGCTGTCCTGACTTCTTCTCTGTTCTCTTCCCTCAGTCCCTCTGCTCTTCCTGTCATTAGCTATCTTTCCTGTGTAGTCAGTAGATTATAACTGCGGGTTCTTAGACCCGCCTCCCACAGGGTCTGGGCAGGGCTGCGTGTATCCACCCAGGACCCAAACCAGGGCCAGGCCCAGAGTGGGCCTTGATGATATTTGTTGGCTGGAATTGAATCAGCAGTTCACTAGCAGGATCTGTCCAGTCTGGCTGGAATCTGGGAGCTTTAGCCAGCCCTGCTGCCTGTCCTCGAGGGACCTTAGTCACCGAGGATGCCTGTGGGTCACTTACTCCAGAACAGTCTGTTGTGCTGACTAACAGGGCATCCTGGGGCGATAAGGGTTGGGACCTAGGAGGGCGGGGTGATGCAGATGAGAACAAGGTCAGGGCTCCAGAAAGGGACTTTGGTAGGAACTTTGCCATGGGGTAGGAGCAGAGAGAGCAGAAGCAGAGAGCCAGGGAGTGAGATCCCAGCCCCGGCCTTGGTCCTGGTCTTCCTGCTGGGGCCCTGCCCTGCTGGAGAGAGAAGCTGGAAGCCTCTCCCAGGGAGAACCAGGCCTCATAGGCGGCAGTGTGAGTGCTCCGGCAGCGTCCCCTGGTGACCCAGTCCCTCACCTCCGCTGGGGTCTGACAAGAGGGAGTTTCAGCTCTCAGGTTTCCTCTGTTGAGGGCTCTGGGGGATAACTGCTGTGGGAAAGGGCAATTTGGGGTAGCAAGAAAGGGATTTCTGCGAGGCCCACTATTTTGTGGGTTGGGTGGAGGCACCTGGGAGGCGTTGGAAACTAGGTGGGTGGAACCTGCAGCTTGGGCCTCTGTGGCCTCACTTGGACCTCACTGGCCTGACTGATGGCTTCTGCTTTCATCTTCAACATGCTTGTTCTTTCCTCCACAAAGGATGATAAAAAGAGAACTTCTAGCATCCAGCTCTGTTTAGACACTGACAGGAAGCTCACAGTCTAGAGCGTGGAGGGGGGTGTACGATTTAATAAGAAACTGCATAAAATGAAGAGGTGGGGCTCAGGAGGGGTGCCCAACTCTACCTGGCGGTGGGGCTTGTGGGGACACCTTCCCAGAGCAAATGGTGCCTTTGCAGAAGTGGGTGGGGAGGCAGGAGGGTAGTAATTCAAGCAGAGGGAACAGCATTTGCCAAGACGTGGATGTGAGAGAGTTCAAGCTGTCATCCATCCCTTCAGGCAGTCAGGAAGCTTTGCCACAGTGCTTGGGAGGGGAATTCAGGGTGGTCTTTTAAGAACTCCCAAGGGGCCCACCATGAGGGGTATGGTCAGCATTTGGGTGGTATCTGAAAGCATTACAGACTGCTGGCTTCCACTAAAGCCTCCAGCTGCCAGCCCTGGGTGTGCATTCTATTCTTCCAGTCTAGGGGGCTCATCACTCCCCCTGCTCCCTCACCTCCCCTCAGCCCCAACTGCAGTCCCTAGAGAAAGCCTTGAATTATGAGAAGCAGGCTCAAAGCAGGGCCCCTGTGTTTGATGGCTGTGATAGTGGCTGCCACCAGGGTTAGATTCTGTGTGTCTGGGGGGTACAGACCGGCCCAAAAGAATGTGGGAGCCAGTTCCCACTTTTTATATTAATTTTTATTTTATATCGTAGCATGGTTGATTTACAATGTTGTGTTAGTTTCAGGTGAGTGATTCAGTTATACATACACACATATCCATTCTTTTTCAGATTCTTTTCCAACATAGGTTATTACAGAATATTGACTAGAGTTCCCTGTGCTATATAGTAGGTCCTTATTGATTATTTTATGATAATAGTGTATATATGTTATTTCCAAACTCCCAATTTATCCCTCCCCCCCATCTCGCCCCTTTGGTAACCATAAATTTGCTTTTTATGTCTGATCTGTCTCCATCTTGTAAATAGGTTCATTTGTATCATCTTCTTAGATTCCACATGTAAGTGATATCATAAGTAAGATATTTATCTTTTTCTGTCTGACTTACTTTGCTTAGTATGACACTCTAGGTCCATCCATGTGCTGCAAATGGCATTTCATTCCTTCCAGCTTCCACTTAACACCTGTGTCTGCTTTGATCTCACAACTTCTAAGACAGCAGTGTGCTCCCCAGTATGTCTCCTGGGAATCCTAGCCCCCAGGATTAGGTGTTGGAGGAGCTTAAGCTCAAGAATCACCTTCTCTTCCAGGCACGGATGATTTGGGGATGTTGGCTCCCATGTTGGCGAAATGGAGATCAAACTTATTGAAGTTTGAGAAGTTTTAAAGAATGTTAATAGCTGACAACAGAGTTCTTGTCCTGGACGTCTCAAATCGGAACACACAATGCTGTACCGAGGGTAAGATGAGTTAGGATAAATATGGACCATCTTCCTGGAGCATCAATTTGATGTGAATTATTTGTGGGAAATACCACTCCCAGCT
Organism: Bos javanicus; assembly: GCF_032452875.1. Classification (NCBI taxonomy): domain Eukaryota; kingdom Metazoa; phylum Chordata; class Mammalia; order Artiodactyla; family Bovidae; genus Bos; species Bos javanicus. The sequence continues at coordinate 42,355,730 of NC_083882.1, read as the reverse complement.
GTGTTTATTCAAACAAACATACATATAGGAGTAGAATTTACATAAAATTACAAAATTTACATAAACGTTTAAGTGAATAGGGAGCCCTGATGGAAATCTTTAGTTTAGAAGCATTCTCAGGCTCTCCTCTGAGACCTATGAGATTTGCATTCTTTTCTCTGCTCTGAGCATTGCCACTCTCTCTACATTTTACAAATGATAACAGTAGGTCCTGAGAGAGAGGTGGGTTGGTGACTTGCCTAAGTGATGCCATAGATAGCAAGGTGGGGATGTGACTGGAACCCGCAAGGCTGGACTCTGCATTTAGCATGTTGTCTGCTACGCAAAAGTGAATCTAAGGCACCATGTTTTAGGATTTTGGTTTCAGTCGTGCCATGGAAATAACTAAATCCTACCTGTCAGAGTAGTCTTTGAGCATGTTGGAGGGATGGTAGGGGCAGTGGAAGGAGTCAGAGACTGAAAGTCAAGAGACTGAACTTTATTCTTGAGCAGTTCATTCAGTAATTAAGTTCTGTGACTTGAGAGAAATTGCTCAATGTCCCTGTGCTTGGCCTTCCTTACCTGTAAAATGGGATGGCTACACAAGATACCAACAACCTGGTCTTCTAGGCAGTGGGACACTGCTTGCCTTCCCAGACTCCCCGCACCTGCAGCTGGGCCCTTCCTTGCCATCCTAGAGCCTCCGAGGGAGGGGTGGCTTGCAGCTCAGTTGGTCGCCCTGCATAACAGTGAGCAAGGAACACTGCAAAGGGGCCTGGACAGGGGTCTAGAATATCAGCCTTTTACAGGATTACCCCGCTTTTGTTGGGGACCCTCTGGTTCCAAGGTTGAGGTCAGAGCCACTCAAGGTGTCCTTGTAAGGGGTGCTTGTGTGAGGATGCACTGGGCCATCTCACAGCCTGGGGGAAGAAGAACTGCCTGACCCTGACCTGAACCTGGCACCCAAATCTGTCCCTACATCCTGGGGCAGCCCCATCATTCATCTTCACTGCTTTCTCTCTCCTCTCATCTTGACTGGCTCCCTCTGCTTGCACATAGCCAACTTGGCTGCCAGCCCAGCAAGGGTGTTGCCCACAGCTACTCAGGCTGTTACAGAGAGCTATAGAGAGCTGCTGGCTGGGCAGGGTGATGTGAGCCTCGCCAAACCTCTCCTGCTTTCAGCTCAGTGCCTCACCTTTACCTTCCCCAAGTTAAGGATCTCTTGTCCTTGAGTTTCTCGGATCAATTTCTGCAGAGACTAAACCATTCCCCAGCATGATAGTTTCCTGGCAGGGTAGGATTAGGGAAGGGCTCTGGGAGAGCCAACTCTTCCTTATAAAGACTTTCTCTCTATGCTCCTATTTTCAGCCCACTTCTCACCTTGGCTCAAGTTCGTGAGCCTTGCTGGGGTTCGCTGATTGGAATCAGCTTGCTTCTTGTTGGCATCCCCACCCCTCCTTCACAGGCGCTTTGGTTTCAGTTTTCCCTGCTTTGCTTAGTCGACATTATCCAGCCTCTTGCCTCTTCTAAGGATTTGTTAACTTCTCTTGTCCTCTTTCACCTTCATGCCATTCTCTTTGCTCTTGTGGGACTCATTCATTTTTAGTTCATCCGTTATACTTTAGTGGGTTTCAGGAGGGAATGGAGATACACATGTGTTTAAACCCTTCCACGCTTAAGGGCAAGTCCTAGTCACCATTTAAGACATTCTTTCATCTCTGACAGTCCTTTGAAACTCTTCTTGTCAAGGACACACATTATCTTCACATTGCCAAATCTAGAGGTCACTTCACTGCCCTCAGCAATAATGTTTCTCAGCAGCATTCCACATACTTTTTCATTGCAGTATAATTGCTTTACTGGAGAAGGCAATGGCAACCCACTCCAGTACTCTTGCCTGGAAAATCCCATGGACGGAAGAGCCTGTTGGGCTGCAGTCCATGGGGTCGCTAAGAGTTGGACACGACTGAGCGACTTCACTTTCACTTTTCACTTTCATGCATTGGAGAAGGCAATGGCAACCCACTCCAGTGTTCTTGCCTGGAGAATCCCAGGGACGGGGGAGCCTGGTGGGCTGCCGTCTGTGGGGTGACACAGAGTCGGACACGACTGAAGCGACTTAGCATAGCATAGCATAATTGCCTTACAATGTCGTGTTATTCTCTGCTGTGTAACAACATGATTAGCAATCTGTATATATATCTCCCCTCCCTCTGGAGCCTCCCTGCCCTCCCCCCACGATCCCGCCCCTCTAGGTCATCACACAGCGCCCAGCCGAGTCCCCTGTGCTATACAGCGGCTTCCTGATAGCCAGCTGTCTCACACACGGCGGCGCATATATGTCAGTGCTACTTCCTCATTGAGTTCCCCCCTTTCCTTCCTCACCTGTGTCCATAAGTCTGTCCTCTACATCTGCATCTCTATTCCTGTCCTGCAAGTAGGTTCATCAACACCATTTTTCTAGATTCTATATATATGCATTAATATACCATATTTTTCTCATTCTGACCTACTTCACTGTGTATGACAGGCAGCATTCCATGCACTTGACCCTCCCTTCTTCTTGAACAGTTGACTTTTTTTGACCTTCATGGTGACCCATTCTTCTGATTTGTCTACTTCATACACTTGCTGCCTTCACTCTCTTTTGCTAATTCTTCCCCTTCTGAGAATCCCCAATGGACACTTTTCTTGACCCTCTTCTGTTTACCTGTATACTTTCCCCGGTGAATCTGATCTAGTTCTGGAGCTTTTAATGCCTCCTAAAAGGCAGTAACCCCCACATATCCATCTTCAGTGCTGATGTCTCCGAACTTCAACTTATTGGACCTCTCTATTTGGCTACCTAATAGGCAAAACTAGAAGTCCTGATTTTCCCTTCAACCTGTTCCTTCCTGGTGTTCTAAATGGCATGCCCACACATCCAGTTGTTCAAGACCAAAACCCAAGGTCATGCTTCAGTCTGTTCTTTCCTTCTCTGCTCCTATTCACTTTATCAGCAAGCCCTGTCAGTGCCCTCACAATGCACTATTATGTCCACGTCTTTCCAATTCCACTGCAACTACCCCATGAAGGCCGCCATCACGTCTTGCTTGGACTATGCCAATTACCTCCTGATTGATTTATCTGCTGTCACCATGACTCCCCATGTCCCTTGAGCCACCTTCCACACTGTAGCCAAAATGATTCCATTAAAAATGTCTATCAGGCTCCAATTCACCTAAAGCAGGCATTAGGAAATGATGGCCTGCTGGCTAAATCTGTCCTGCCACCGGTTTTTATATGAACCCTCAGGGTTTGATCCTTGGGTCAGGAAGATCTCCTGGAGGAGGGCATGGCAACCTGCTCCAGTATTCTCACCTGAGAAATCCCATGGACAGAGGAGCCTGGCGGGCTACAGCCCATGGGGTCACAAAGAGTCAGACATGACTGAAGCGATCTAGCACACACAAGCCAAGAATAGTGCTAAAAGTCTAGCAAAAAAATCAAACGAATAATAATATTTCAAGTCACATGAAAGTTATTGCTATTATTGTTCAGTTGCCCAGTCATATCTGACTCTTTGCAACCCCATGGACTGCAGCACACCAAATGAAAATTACATGAAATTCAAATTTTAGTGTTTATTAATAAAGTTGTATTGGAACACAGCTGTAGGCAGTCACTTATGTATTGTTATGGCTGCTTTTGCACTATAAGGACAGAGTTGTGAGGTTTGTGATAGAGCCCTTATGGCCTCAAAGCCTAGAACATTTACTATCTCGATCTTTACAGAAAAAGTTTACTGACCCCTGACCTAATCACAAATAGAGTTTAACGTTATGACCATTTACAATTTGGTGATGGGACTATATGGATAGCATGTGTTTTCCTTCTGAGAATTAAGGAATTATTCAAAGCATTTGTTTCTTTGGGAGAAACTCTTTGGATTGGGCTAAATCTACAATAATTCTAAATAAAGAAAAAAACAATTCTTTCATCTTGTTTGAAGTCTAAGAGTGAAGATGCACTGATTATCAGAAGTTATTTAAAGATTCAGTCAAAACAAGACTTGCTAATGGATTAGAATGAATAATTTCCTCACCTGACTTGTAAACATGTTCTTAATGGAGAAATCAGCTGTGCCTTAGCAAATAAAATATGGAAGGGAGTTTGTACTAAAAAATATCTATCCAGATTATGCCACTCTCTTGTTTAAGATTCTCCAGTGATTTCTTTTTGCATTTAAAATAAAACCCAAGAGTTTTACCATGGTCTCTGCTCTTCTAGAAACTCCTTCTACCACCCTCCCTTGTTTCATAGGCTTCAGCCACTTTGGCCTTTCTGTTGTTCTCTCATTTCTGCCTCAGACCTTTGCATTGCTCTTCCTTTTGTCTAGAATGTTCCTTGCAGCCACAACTCCTTCTCATTCATGTGTAAGCTCATATTTACTTCTTCAGAGAGGTTTTCCTAGTCTATTCTATATAGAGTAGGCAGCTCTTCTCTCAAATGACTCCCTGCTGCTGCTAAGTCGCTTCAGTCGTGTCCGACTCTGTGCGACCCCATAGACGGCAGCCCACCAGGCTCCCCCGTCCCTGGGATTCTCCAGGCAAGAACACTGGAGTGGGTTGCCATTGCCTTCTCCAATGCATGAAAGTGAAAAGTGAAAGTGAAGTCGCTCAGTCGTGTCCGACTCTTAGCGGCCCCATGGGCTGCAGCCTACCAGGCTCCTCTGTCCATGGAATTTTCCAGGCAAGAGTACTGGAGTGGGGTGCCATTGCCTTCTCCGAAATGACTCCCTAGAACATCACTTTGTTTTGTTTGCATATGAAAAAATTCATAGCAAGTATCATTATCTAAAATTATCTTCTTTGTTTATTTGCATATCATTTAACTCTTCCACCAAAAAATTAGCTCTGTAAGGAAGGCCCTTGTCTGTCTTGTTCATTTTTTTGTATCTCCACTTACCACAGCACTTGACATACAGGAGGTGCTGGATAAGTATCTGTGTAATAGATGAGTGAGTGACCACGTAAGTTAAAGGGACTAGCGACAGGGACAGATCCCAGAGAAGGGGATATAAGTAGGGCAGGCACCTCTAAATGTGTCTCTTGAACTTTTACTTCCTTTCCTCATTCGAGGCCAGAGTATTACATGAAGGCTGGCACCGCCCCCCCCAAGCAGTGCAGTTTCCCCTTGTGATGTCCTGTAACTTTCCGTGCAGCTGTCCTTCACAGCTCTTTGTGGGTGGTTTTCCACGTGGTCAGTCAGCTCCATCAAGCGTAGGATGTGGAATGGCTGCGACAGTCCTGAGGATATCCGAGGGAAGGTGCGGTGTGTTACTTGTACCTGGAACCAATTCCCAGCACTTCTTGGTGTAGGAGAGTCCAGGAGTGACGCACGGGATGTTCCTCTGCGGCTCTTTTTAAAGGGAATGGTTCAAAGAAACTCATTTTTGCCTCCACATTAAAACTGGAACCTGGGAACTTCTCTGGTGGACAAGTGGTTAAGACTTTGCCTTCCAGTGCAGGGGTACCAGTTTGATTCCTAGCCAGGGAGCTAAGATCCCACATGCCTTGTGGACAAAAACCCAAAAACCCAAAAAACAAAGAACAGAAGCAATACTGTAACATATTCAGTAAAGATTTTTAAAAATGGTCCACGTGAAAAGAATCTTAAACAAACTGGAATCGGTGGTCTGCAGTTCCAAGGAGACATGGTGACACAAATTCTGCCTAAGAGTTTGGGCTGGAGTCCTGGAAATGACTACTTAGCAGTTGCCTTTCATTTGTGTTGCTGTGTGATTATTGAAGTTCTTGATTTGGAGGAAGAAAACAAACAAAGATAGCAACAAATATATTTATAAAAAAACAGCAAGAGAGAAAATGTTCACCTTTGAAGAAGGCAAAGTGGGAAGCCGGGCCGCTGAGCACGTTTCCTTCGTGAGCAACTTGAGGCTCTAGGGGGTCACAGCGCTGCTGCAGAATTTTCTCAAAACTAGGGAAGTGGTGGGTCGAGCTTTTGGAAACTCTGCCTCCTGTTCCGCTGCCCACAGCCCAGGGCAGGCTCTACCCTGAGGTGAGCTAGGGAGCAGCAGCTCCTGAAGGGGTTTTGCAGAGTTCTCCCACCCCGTCTTCCCCTGCCTGTTTTCCTGGGGCTGTGACCGAACTCCTTCAGGCCTCGGGGAAGAAGGATGCTCAGTAAACTTGCAAGACTGGACCTCTCCTAGCAACACATTCCTAATGACCTAATAGCACAGCTGCTGGGAATTTCCTTGGTCATATCTCAGTGATCTGCATGCTTGTTGTTTCTTGGGCCCCTTTATGTCTGTGTGACCCAGTTTTTAGTCTGGACTTTGCTTCTTAATTAACCCACGTGCTTGTGTGACCAGCGGCACACCCACATGGGGATGAGGCCTATCCAGGCCTCGTTCTCTTGCGTTCTGGCTTGTTATATGAGTTTCTATGCATGTGGGTGGGGTAGGCGGGGAGAGCTGCCACTGGATCTGCTTAATCTGGAACCAGGGTCAAAGCAGTGACTGTCGGAAGCCACCAGGCCAAGATGTCTTTCTATCATGGCTGGTGTCTTATCTCCATACCCAGAGAGGGCTTCCCTTGGAACTCTAGAAAGACGATGACAGCAAAAAGGTGAGTCAGAAGGACTGGACTGATGCTGGGCAACGAGAGCTGTACAAGTGGACTGAAGCGAATGTATGTACACAGGAAACTGCACAGAAGGTGAAGAGTTGTTCGGGTATTGATGCTAACTCCTCTTCACTAGGGGGTGGTGACAAGTGACAGCCAGCTGTGGCTGAGGGCTCACCACTGTCCTGATTCTGTCAGGATCCTCTCCTTTTGTTGTCTTAGGCTGGTTTCAGTTCTTAATCCTCTTCTTTGTCTCAAGCTGTCTGCACACCGCATTATCTACTCTGACATGATTTACTTTCTTAAAATGGGGTTCAGTATTAAGAGAGGAGAATTTTGAGTCTCTCCACCAGCAGTTGCTCAAAGTTCACAGTAAAGGAGCAAGTCTTCAGTGACTATGCGTTTGGAGAGGTTTAATTTCACTCAGTACCTCTGGATCTGCATGAACTGCTTAAAATACCAGGAACAGCCTTTGGGCCAGGGAGTCAGTATGACATTAAAACAGGCTCCAATCTAGAATCCCCCCAAAATGAAAACACTAATTCGAAAAGATATGGGTACCCCAATGTTCACAGCAGCATTATTTACAGCAGCCAAGGTATGGAAGCAACCTGAGTGTCCATCAACAGATGAATGGATAAAGAAGATAAGACATATATATGCAATTGAATATAACAAAGAATGAAATTTTGCCGCTTGCAACAACATGGTGTATTTGGAGGGTATTTGATTAGTGAAATAAGTCAGATAGAGAAAGACAAATACTGTGTGATTTGACATATATTTGGAGCCTAAGAAAGAAAAACCAGTGAATAGAACAATAAAGAACTCACAGGTATAGAGGACAAACAAGTGGTTAGCAATGGGGAGAGGGAAGGGGGAGGAGAAGTATAGGTGTAGAGGATAAGAGGTACAAACTATTATGTACAAAATAAATAAGCTAGCCAATATTTTATAATAACTGTAAACGAAATATAGCTTTTAAAAATTTGAATCACTGTGCTGTACATCTGAAACTTATAACAGGTCGTGTCTTAACTATACTGCAACTAAAAACAAACAAGCAAGCCTGGCCCCAATGCCGTCTGCTTTACAACTTTGGTTCTGAATCTCTCCTGACCAGGTGGCGCTAGTGGTAAAGAACCCGCCTGCCAGTGAAGGAGACGCAAGAGACGTGGGTTTGATCCCTGGGTCAGGAAGATCCCCTGGAGAAGGAAATGGCTACCCACTCCAGTATTCTTGCTTGGAAAATTTCATGGACAGAGGAGCCCTGTGGGTTACAGTCTGTGGGGTCACAAAGGGCCAGGCACAACTGAGCACACATGCATACACCTTCCGGGCAGCTCTGCACGCTGTGTTCTGGCTTGCTCTTGATCCTTCCTGTTCTCAACCTGACATTTTCCATCTTTAACCTCACTTTTTTTTTTTCTTTATTAGAGTGTAATTGCTTTACAGTGCTGAGTTGGTTTCTGCTGTACAACAAAATGTACCAGCTATATTCACTTTATCCTTTGCATCTGTGCATATTACTGGCTCTGCTCTGCCTACTGCCACCTGGCTGAAATCGCTCATTCCAGCCTTGCTTCCAAATGAGTGAAAGTCTCTAAGTTGTGTCTAATTCTTTATGATCCCCATGAACTGTAGCCCACCAGGTTCCTCTGCCTGTGGAATTCTCCAGGCAAGAATACTGGAGTGGGTTGCCATTTCTTTCTCCATGGGATCTTCCCAACCCAGGGATGGAACCCAGGTCTCCTGCATTGAAGGCAGATTTTTTTTTTTTAATCGGAGGCTAATTACTTTACAATATTGTAGTGGTTTTTCCATACATTGACATGAATCAGCCATGGGTGTACTTGTGTGCCCCATCCTGAACCCCCCTCCCACCTCCCTTCCCATCCCATCCCATCCCATCCCTCAGGATTGTCCCAGAGGGATCTAAACTGGGAAACTTTGGAAGCAAGGCTGGGCTTCCCTGGTGGTTTTCCCTTTCAGGTGCACCACCCCTGAGTGCCCTGTCTCATGCATCGAACCTGGACTGGTCATCTATTTCACATGTGGTGATGGACAGGGAGGCCTGGCGTACTGAGATTCATGGGGTCGCAAAGAATCGGACACAACTGAGCGACTGAACTGAATACACATGTTTCAATTCTGTTCTCTCAAATCATCCCACCCTTGCTTTCTTCCATGGAGTCGAAAAGTCTGTTCTTTACATCTGTGTCTCTTTTGCTATCTCGCATATAGGGTCATTGTTACCATCTTTCTAAATTCCATATATATGCATTAATATACTGTATTGGTGTTTTTCTTTCTGACTTACTTCACTCTGTATAATAGGCTCCAGTTTCATCCACTTCATTAGAACTGATTCAAATGCATTCTTTTTAATGGCTGAGTGATATTCCATTGTGCATATGTACCACAGCTTTCTTATCCATTCATCTGCCGATCAACATCTAGGTTGCTTCCCGTCTAAACCACCAGGGAACCCCAGCCTTGCTTCCAAAGTTCCCCAGTTTAGATCCCTCTGGGGAGCTTCTGCCATTCTCTCTAGTTGCAGAGCAGGATCTAGATATGTCTGAGTGTCTCTTCCAGCTTCCATCTGTGCCTCACACTGGGCCAGGCCATGACCACAGACTGTTGATCAGGGTGGATGCTGACCCAAAGGCTCCTTACTGCCCAGTCGTTGATTCCTCACCCTCTGGATTCCTACCATTAAGCATCTTCCAGTTGGGGGTGGGGGCGGGGTTGGTTTTTAACCATTTCATGACCACATACATAGACTACAAATTTACATACACTTCTGAGGGCATCCTTCTGATAATTAATAATTAATAGTTCTCACATTTGTCCAGTAACATATAGTCAAAAGAGAACTTTAGTGTATTCACACATATTGTCTCATACTTCTATTTTCTTTTGCCAGAACTACATTGACGTATCATAAAGTCCACATGCATTTGTTTCTTCTGTTCTTTTTATGGTTTGAAAGCTCATTTCTTTTTAGAACTGAATAATATTCCATTGTCTGAATGTACCACATTTTATTTGTCTAGTAGCCTTCTGAAGGACATCTTGGTTGCTTCCAGTTTTGGGCAGTTATGAATAAATCTGCTATAAACATCTGTGTAGACATAAACTTTCAACTCATGTGGGAAAATACCAAGGAACATAATTACTGAGTGGTGTGGTAAGAGTGTAATTTTGTAAGAATTTTCAAACTATCTCCCAAAGTGGCTATGCTGTTTTGCATTTTCATCAGCAGTGACTTAGTTTCTGTGGCTCCATAGCCTCATCAGCATTTAGTGTTGTCAATATTCTGAATTTTTAACATGCATGTGGCGGTATCTCATTGTTGTTTTAATTTGGATTTCCCTAATGACATATAGAGGAGAGTGAAAAAGTTGGCTTAAAGGTCAACATACAGAAAACTAAGATCATGGCATCTGGTCCCATCACTTCATGGGAAATAGATGGGGAAACAGTGGAAACAGTGGCAGACTTTATTTTTTGCGCTCCAAAATCACTGCAAATGGTGATTGCAGCCATGAAATTAAAAGACACTTACTCCTTGGAAGGAAAATTATGACCGACCTAGATAGCATATTGAAAAGCAGAGACATTACTTTGCCAACAAAGATCCGTCTAGACAAGGCTATAGTTTTTCCAGTGGTCATGTATGGATGTGAGAGTTGGACTGTGAAGAAAGCTGAGCACCAAAGAATTTTGAACTGTGGTGTTGGATAAGACTCTTGAGAGTCCCTTGGACTGCAAGGAGATCCAACCAGTCCATCCTAAAGGAGATCAATCCTGGGTGTTCATTGAAAGGACTGATGCTGAGGCTGAAACTCCAATACTTTGGCCACCTCATGTGAAGAGTTGACTCATTGGAAAAGACTCTGATGCTGGGAGGGATTGTGGGCAGGAGGAGAAGGGGACGACAGAGGATGAAATGGCTGGATGGCATCACCAACTCGATGGACATGAGTTTGAATAAACTCTGGGAGTTGGTACGGACAGGGAGGCCTGGCGTGCTGCGATTCATGGGGTCGCAAAGAGTCGGACACGACTGAGTGACTGAACTGAACTGAATGACATACGATGTTGAACATCTTTTCATATGCTTATTTTCCATCTGTGTATCTTTGATGAGGTATCTGTTAAGGTCTTTTGCTCATTTCTTAATTGGTTCATTTTCTTATTGTTGAGTTTTAAGAGTTCTTTGTATATTTTGGATAACAATTCTTCATCAGATATATCTTGTCCAAATATTTTCTCCTAGTCCGTGGCTTATTTACTCATTCTCTTATTAACTTCACTTTTGTAGATAATAAATGGTATAAATTGTTGAGAGCTTACCATACACAAGCACTGTGCTAAACTTCCTACATATATTATCTCATAAAAGTCCTATGAGGTGCTGTGTTTATTGAGGTTCTGCTTCCCCAATGGCTCAGCAGGTAGACAATCTGCCTGCCATGCAGGAGACACAGGAGATGCTGGTTCGACCCCTAGGTCAGGAAGATCCCCTGGAAGAAGAAATGGCAACCCACCCCAGTACTCTTGCCTGAAAAGTTCCATCGACAGAGGAGCCTGGTGGGCTACAATCCAAAGGGTTGCAGAGAGTTGGACAAGACTGGGCGACTAAGCACACAGCACAGCACAGACTGTAAGCAGCAGAAACTAATTCTGGCTAGCAAAGTAAAGAAGAAATGTATTGAAAGGATGATAGGGTACCGCATGGGATAGGAGGCAGAACTGAACAATCAAAATTAAGAGTAGAAACCCACTCTTGCCTACTTTTGTAGGCTCCTTGCTGCTAAGTCACTTCAGTCGTGTCCGACTCTGTGCGACCCCATAGACGGCAGCCCACCAGGCTTCCCCGTCCCTGGGATTCTCCAGGCAAGAACACTGGAGTGGGTTGCCATTGCCTTCTCCAATGCATGAAAGTGAAAAGTGAAAGTGAAGTCGCTCAGTCGCGTCCGACCCTCAGCGACCCCATGGACTTCAGCCTACCAGGCTCCTCTGTCCATGGGATTTTCTAGGCAAGAGTACTGGAGTGGGGTGTCATTGCCTTCTCCTTAGAAGGTGGATTTGCAGATAAATCTGGGCAATCCTGTTGGCTCCTAGTTCCTGCTATCTCTTTGTTCCAAATACCACTTTTCTTTGATGGAGAATCTGATTGGGCCAGATGTGTATCCTCGGGCCAGATATGTATCCTCGGGCCAATCAGGTTGAAGGGACGTATGTTACAGGCACAGCCACTGGGGCCCCTCGCCCTTGTATAAGGGGTGTTCTCAGAGAAAGGGAATCAATGTGAACCAGTTAGTCACCCAAAGGGTGTCTGCTGCAAGCACATAGTTCTATCAGTTAAAAGGTCCTGGCACTCAAAAGCGGATCATTGAAGCACATTATTAAGGGGATTAAGAGGGAAGAGCTTAGGGAAAGCAGCCAGATATGCTAGAGTGTTTTGGGGCTGTGATAGCAGGGAGCTGTTCTGTGCCAAGCTTGAAGAGGAAGGAGGAAGTAGTGGTTTTTGAAACCTGTGGAGAAAGCTTAAAGGAGAAAGCTGGCTGAAAAGTAGCTGTGGTTTGGGGGAGAGGGTCACAACCAACTTTCAGAAACCCAGCAGTGTGGGATCTAGGGAAATAAATACCAAGTTTCCACTCTCCTCTCACCTGCTCATTTCTTGGACACAATCAGAAGCCAGAGAGCAATGGAGTCCCTTGACATGATTCTTAGAGGCCAGCCTCCCGGGACTCCAGCCTCCCTGCACTCCTCTACTCTTCAGTGTAGAGAAGAGTGGAGAGTGGATACGGAGAGGCAAACAGATGGCAGCCAACACAATAAAAATACAAATTTCAGCTCATGGACAATGACTGTCCAATTTGGAGGAGGTAGTGACTGGTTTAGATTCACAGTTAATTGAGACTCAGAGTTAGGGTTTGAACTCAGTCTGACTGCGGAACCTATGCTTTTGACCACTGTTCTTTCAGGTGAAAATGCTGAATTCAAATACTGACTCCTTGCAACATCACCTCTTAGCTGTAGCAGCAGGAAGAGCCCGTAGTCCCTCAGTAGTGCTGGTTTCCCTCAGAGTCCTTCCTCCTGGGCTCTGCGGGGCCATGTGGCTTGGAATATCAGAGGCAGTCAAGGTAGAGTCCAGGCTTCCTGACACCATACAGGCAGCTCCACTCTCCTGGGGGTAGGCATGTGATCAAGATTTAAATTGCACTCCAATTAAGCCTCTCCTTGGGGGACCATTCTCACACTTGGACCTTGCACTTGTGAGAGCTAATGCCCATTCCTCTCACATAAATAGGCCCATTAGTGGCTTATCTGTCTGGGCTTTCACTTTCCTGCTGCTACATGGGACGCCCCAGACAAACACATTTCCAATCAGGCATGCAGAAGAAAATATCATTAATGGCAATAATATTCATTCTATGGTTTTATTTCCTTTCCCATTATTTTCTAACTCTTTAACTTATTTAATAAGAGCTAATACCTATGAGAAGGAAATGGCAACCCACTCCAGTGTTCTTGCCTGGAGAATCCCAGGGACGGGGGAGCCTGGTGGGCTGCCGTCTATGGGGTCGCACAGAGTCAGACACGACTGAAGCGACTTAGCAGCAGCAGCAGCAGCAATACCTATGATATAGATGTTATCATATCATATCGTATCACCAGGGATTGCCTGGTGGCTCAGATGGTAAAAAGAGTCTGCCTGCAATGCAGGATACCTGGGTTCAATCCCTAGGTTGGGAGGATCCCATGGAGAAGGAAATGGCAACCCACTCTAGTATTCTTGCCTGGAAAATCTCATGGATGGAGGAGCTTGGTGGGCTACAGTCCATGGGGTCGCAAAGAGTCAGACATGACTGAGCGAATTCACTTTCACTTTCATGATATACTTCTATGTGCTAGACACTGCCCTGTTTTTAAATACATGGATTGTCTCATTTCATCTTGACAATAAACCTAGGAGCTAGCTAGATACCACTTAAACCCCACTTTAAGGTGAGCAACTGAAACTTACAGGAGTGAAGTATGGAGCCATAGGCAATAGAATTATTATTAAGTAGATCCAAGATTTGAACCCAGACAGCCTGGCTCCAGAGCCCACAGCCCTTAGCCATGATGAGGGCTCTTCCTGCTCTGGATAGCTTGTATTCATAAAACAGTGAATTCTAACTACCCCTATGCCACTTTAGAGGTGAAACTTTAATTTATTTAGAGAATAGAGGTAGGAAGGGTACAGACTGCTAGGGATCATCAAATATCAATGTGCTCCTGTAAGGTTTCCATCTGTACTGCAGTAGACTTGTGAAAGGGTAACAGACAGGAAGGCAAGGGGTATCCAAATGGAGGAAATAGCCTGCAAGTGTCAGACATTTTTATCTCCCTTAATCCGCAGAAGGAAACAAACTAGCGATATTTTTTCCTTCTCTATACAAATTTAAAAGGAGGTTTCTCTTAAAATACTGTGTTGCCATAATGACACCTGGTTTCACCTGAAGTTAACTATTCTCAAACCTAGGCAATGGCAACCCACTCCAGTACTCTTGCCTGGAAAATCCCGTGGATGGAGGAGCCTGGTAGGCTGCAGTCCATGGGGTCCCAAAGAGTCGGACATGACTGAGCAACTTCACTTTCACTTTTCACTTTCATGCACTGCAGAAGGAAATGGCAACCCACTCCAGTGTTCTTGCCTGGAGAATCCCAGGGACGGGGGAGCCTGGTGGGCTGCCGTCTATGGGGTCGCACAGAGTCGGACACGACTGAAGCGACTTAGCAGCAGTAGCAGCAGCAGAGGTAACCAATGCCTTTTTCTTATGGGAATGTTTGTCTTAAGCTATGCTAATGTACTATGCATTTACCCCAAACTCTGTCTTCAAGTCGGTTCCGCCTCTTGGCTCAGAACCTACTTGACAAACCAGTATGTTATACTCAGGTATTGTTCCTCTAATCTATGTAAACGAAACTATTTGTATGGAGATCTACCCTTCTTCAAGATTCAAGTTAAACCTTTTTTGGCCCAGGATGAACCATTTGGTGCCAAGATTATCCAAAAATGCATCTTATGGGTGAGGGGCCTGGTGCCATTCTGAGTTTTAAGATATTCCTTTCTTTCATTAACAGACTGCTAGTGACTATATAACATCCAGCTGAAGACTAGCAGGGGGGTACTCTTTCTGCCCCCTTCTGATGCCTATGTCAGAAGCTTTCTCTATCTCCTTTATACTTTAATAAAACTTTATTACACAAAAGCTCTGAGCAGTCAAGCCTCGTCTCTGGCCCCGGATTGAATTCTTCTCCTCCGGGGGCCAAGAATCCCGGCGTCTTTGCGTGATTCAACAACAACTTTCAGTTGGAGACATGTAACTAAGTTTGGCTCATTCGATATGTGGAGGAGTGATATATACCATTTTCAAGCCAGGCCATAACCTCCCTGCACTCTGGGTCACTCTCTCTTTCCTGTTTATGGTTCTAGAACTGAAGAACTCTGAGATGGCTAAATTGCCCTTTGTAAGGAACTTGTTACTACATGGGGAGGGCAGTGTAGAAGAGTTGCCTGACCTGCATTGGACAGTGACATAAGTGAGAAACAAATCTTTGTCAGATTTGACCATTTAGAGTTTTGGGTTTATTTATTATTGCAGTATAGCTTATTGTACTCTAATATAAATTTCATACTTATACGGATATTGGTACCTCTAAGTAGGGCATGGCTCTAACAGCTTAACAGTCTAGTGGTATACTGAGCAGAAAACTATTGTTGAAGACTAGAAATACCTTAGCACTGTAGTGCTGAAACATTATTAATTGATCTAACTTGGGGGGCATAACCCATGTTTATTAATAGGACGTTTCTAGGAGAAGAGATTGAAAAGCAGAACATTAGTAGTGTATGCTGGCTACTTCTGGCTGCAGTTGCCAAGGTACTACAAGAAAAAGATGAACTCAGAATAGAATTGGCCAGACTGGCGGAATAAATAAAAATCAAACAGACAAACAAACAAACACCTATGACCCAACTATATGCTATCTACAAGAGACATGTGTTAGCTTCAAAGACAGAAATAGGTTGAAAGTAAAAGATATACCCCCCTCGATAGCTATCAGAGAGAAATGAAAACATACATACACATGAAAGCTTGTACACAAATACTCATGGCAGCATTATTCATAACAGCCCCAAAGTGGAAACAACCCACATGTTTATAAACAAATGAATAAACAAAATATAGTATATCTTCACAATAGAATATTATTCAGCCATAAAAAGAAACGAAGTACTGATTCATATTACAAAGTAAATTAACCTTGAAAAATTATGCTAAGTGGAAGAAACCTGACACAAAAGAGCGCATATTCCGCTTATATGAAATATCTAGAATAAGAAAATACAGTCAGAAAACGGATGAATCTAGGGCATAGAGGAATGGGAAATGGGGAGCGACTGCTAACGATTACAAGGTTGTTTTTGGGGGTGATGAAAGTATTTTGAAATGAGACGGGGTGACGGCTGCACGGCTTTGTGGGTACACCAAAAACACACTAAATTGTACTTCTTAAAAGAGTGAATATTGTGGTATAAAAATTTACATCTCAATTTGAATTTAAAAGCACAAGATTGGTGGCTTTGTTAATTAAATTAAATGCAATAGACAAAGTCCAGTATCCTGAGGCCTGCAGAGTTAGAAAAGCTGACTGCTTTTGGTTCCCGTATAGTAAGAGATGGGAATTTAAAAGTTTTTGCATGACAAAGGCCCAAGAAAATATCTCAGTTGAAAGTGAATCATGGAAAATATCTGATGAAACGTGGGTTCCTTTGTTCCAGCTAGCTTCACCAGCTAGTTTAAGTAAATCACTCTCACATTGAGAGTATGTGGGGGCAAGAAGGCAAAAGAATAAAGTAAACATGAAAACTATGTCTTACAAATGGAACACTGAGGGTGAATATTGGCAAATAGAATCGTCTGGGTGCAAATAGGTCAGACACTAAGCAAATTTTTGAGGAAGCTGTATTGTCAAAGAAACCACAGTGTTTGAGTTCTTCAGTTAAGCCATAAACAACCTCTGGGAGGAAGTTGCACAGCCCCTAAGAGAGCTTTCTCCCCAGTTCTCTCTTTAGATGTGGACAAAGAGAATATGGGTCCAAGAGGAAGCCCCTCCCAGGGTAGTGCCAAGGATCGCAAAGAACAGTAGGGGAGAGATCCTGCCTCAGGCTAGGCAGTAATTCTAAAGGCTGCCCGCTGGTGCTTTAGCAGTGTAATACCAGTGTATTCAGCAGAGTCACACCAGCGTAGCTGTGGGACAGTGACCACTGTGGGTCTCTCATTCTCCCCTTTCTGAAGGGGAATGTTAATTGAAGTTATCCTATTCCTGTTCCATCACTGCATATTTGTATGTTGGCATGGGTATGGGTCAACTAACCCAGGTAGTTCAGTGTTAAAGAATCCACCTGCCAAAGCAGGAGATGCAAGATACCTGGAAGATCCCCTGGAGTAGAAAATGGCAACCCTCTCAAAGGTACTCTTGCCTGGGAAATTCCATGGACATAGGAGCCTAGTGGGCTACAGTCCATGGGGTTGCAAAGAGTCAGACACAACTGAGCGACAGAGCACCACACACGTGGGTATGGGATGGACAACGTGCCCTTTTAGTGCACGGTCTACAAGCAGTCACGTGTGTTCCCAGCAGAGAGGACTATGAAGCACAATGACAGATTGGATTTTGGGTTGTTTTCCGTGAAGAGCAATGGAAGGTATTGTATTTGTGAAAGAAGGAAACCAAAGGGATACTCAGTGACCAGGAGAGTACACTGTGGTGGAGACAGTTATTGTTGACCGATAGGCTTGCCATTGCTCCTTTAAATTTTTCAGCCAATGATGTTGGCTAATAATTTTTCTTTCTTGTAATGTCTTTCTGATGTCAAAGTATCGAGTTTTTGCAAGCCTTACTAAATGAGTTTGGATTCATCTGTTTAGATGGGTATTATTTATACCTTACATTTTTGTGATTCCATTTGGGCTTTCAATTTCCTTTGTGGAAGAGTTTTAACATCAGATTCAATTTCTTTGATAAATATACAACTATTGGTATTTTCTATTTCTTCTTGTGGCGATTTTGGTAAATTGTATTTCAACAAAATTGAATGTTTCACCTAAAATTTTCAATTTATTGACATAAATATGTGCATATAAAATGCCAATTTAGTGGCATTGAATTGTTTATGATACTCTCTCATTATCCTTTTAAAATATGTAAGGTCTGTTGTGATGTTCCATTGTTTTTATACCTGATTTTGGTATTTGTATTCTCTATCTCTCTCATTTTTTTCCCTCTCTGTATCTGCCTTGCCAGGCATTTATTAATTGTATTAACCTATTCAAAGAAAACACTTTTGACTGTTGATTTTCTCTATTGCATGTCTTTTTTCTATTTCATTGATTTCTGCTCTTTATTGTTTCCTTCTATTTGTTAGGGATGGGAGTTAATTTGCTGTTCTTTTTCTAAAGGTTTTTAAGTTGGACACTTACATCACTGGTGTTCAACCCTATTTATATTTTAATATATAGATTTAGTAGCTTCCCCGATTGCTCAGAGGGTAAAGAATCTGCCTGCAATTCAGGAGACATAGGATCCCTGGGTCAGGAGGATGTCCTGGAGAAGGGAATGGCAACCCACTCCAATATTCCTGCCTGGAAAATCCCATGGTCAGAGGATCCTGGTGGGCCACAGTCCAAAGGGTTGCAAAGGGTGGGAAACGACTGAGCGACTAAGCATGCACACAATATATAGATTTAATGGTACAGGTTTTCTTCTAGGCACAGCTTCAATCGTGCTGTTGGCCACACACCACCTCCCTTCTCCCATACATCAAGTAGTGAAAGGCTCCTAGCTGGTGAAAGTGCAGGATGGAACCTGCATGGAGCTCTGAGTCACTGTTTGGAGGAAAGCCATACAGGAGAGTTACCTGACCTGCACCAGCTTGTGATATAAGCAAGAAATATAACTTTGATGTGTTGAACTAAGTTTTGTTTGTTTGTTTTGAATAGGTTTGCCATTGTCTGACTTATCTTGGCTAATGCAAGAGGGCCTACATTGGTCTATATTAAAGAAGACTTCTTCTCTTTGATTTTTCCAAGTTATACATACCATGAGAGGGCTTCCTTTGTGGCTCAGCTGGTAAAGAATCTGCCTGCAATGCGAGAGACCTGGATTTGATCCCTGGGTTGGGAAGATCCCCTGGAGAAGGGAAAGGCTACCCACTCCAGTATTCTGGCCTGGAGAATTCCATGGAATTCCATGAACTGTATAGTCCATGGGGTGGCAAAAAGTGGGACACGACTGAGCGACTTTCTCTTTCACATACTATGAGATTGTTGTTATAGGAGGTTTTTCTTGAATATGTAGGGGTACTGGTGGGGTATTACAGCACAGCACACAATAGGAAATAACTTTACATTGCATATGTCCCCCTCTTCATCCCATAGGAAATTTTTCATTGTTTCTCTCTTTGACTTGGTCCTGCCCCATAGCCAGGTTTTGGATTCCCTTCTCTATTTAAGCTCTTTCTTCACAGTTCATATTTTTTCTTCTTCCCATCCTTCCTATTCCAAAGCAACTCAAAACTCTCTAGTTTTTGCATATAGCTTTTCCTTACCTTGGATAAAATAAAATTCCTAGTGTTCTCTCTACTGACCAAAGTGCACCTAGAGGTCTGGGATGGAAATGGGGCTGTGAGTAGTGTGTTGGAGAATCGGGGGTGGCGGGGAGCTTCCAAGCCAAGAGGTTTTTTTCTGCAGAACCCAGAGTTGTGTTAAAAAATTTTCCTGCCACTTTTTTCCTATTCTTTGGGTTTTTATTTATTTGACTTCTTTCATTTTTTACGTAGTTGAAATCATGCTCTGTGCTGTACTTTTATAACTGAATGTTCTATCATAAACATTTACTATATTACTATATGATCTTGGTAAGCACCTTTTTTACATTCACACTTCTTCCTTTTTATCACACCACAGTTATCAATCCCAAGGTGTATAAAAAGGACAAAGCAGCACCCTGAAATCACACCCACTGGACGGAGAGCATTTTATACACTGGGCTACGTGACTTTGGCTTCCGACAGTTGGACTGAAAGAAGAGTATTCAGAAAGTCTGTGGAGTGACTGATTGGACAGAGCTGTCCCTTATCATACTGTAACTGAGCCATGGTTCTGGCTGGATAGCTTGGGGTCCTGGGAATCAGGACTGCCAAGCTCAGATGCATCTGAATGTGTCTGGAGCAGTTGCCGGGAGGGTCAGGAGCAGTCTGCTCTCAGAAGGATCTAGGAATCACTTGGAAAGGGTCCAGCCTGTGCACATTGTTCCTCTTGTCCTGACTATCCTGAGTGAGGGGCTATAACGGTCAGGTAATATAAGACAAGTAAGATGACCTGGAATCTGCCTTTCTTGGAGGCCTTCCGTGTGATCGGTGCAAATGCTTTTTCACCTTCCCTGTTCAGGCCCAGGGAGGTGACACCCTGATGGTACCAGCCCTTGTTTATCATACAGATCCCCATGGTTCCCTGCACCCTACTTACATCTTATTAAATAGTTCCTTTATTAAATTATCTGTTAAGTCAATTCACCTAATGTGAATGTAGTATCTGTTTGCTTCTGACCCTACCGATATAGAAACTGTTCTGTTGATGGCTCTGGAGAGGCCCCCTGGAACTCTAGTTCTCAGCAGCCAACTCTGGTGATGGAGGATGGGATTTAAATGGTGGACACCTAAAGGAGAAGAAAGCACAAAAGGTAAGGCCAGAGACTGTGACTTCATTGACATACTTCAGAGATCCCTGGTAGGAATGGAATTTGACGGTGCATTTGGGCCTAAGTTATTGGGATAGATAGAGATCAGACAGATCTGATTTGAATCAGCGAGGTAGGGTGGTGGTATTAGGAGGCAGGACCATTAATATCACCGGATCTTATTCCACTGCTCTCTGGAGAAGGACTGAGCACAAGTTAAGACCCTGAGGGAGCATGAATGATGATTAAAGCTAGAGCCCACTGAAGTAGGAGTAGGGTGGGGTGGGACCTGGCCTTGGAGGGCCTGCACAGGGTCTGGCCCCTCTAGAACTTTGGCAGAAGGAACAAAGATCCTTACAAAGCAATATGGGGAGGAAATTATTCCCCACTGACTTCCAGAATATACTCACATGGAAGGAATGTTTGAGAGAGAATTGGAAACTTCCAGAAAACACAGGGTTTGGGGATGATGGGCATGAGGAATTTAAAAACAGGTTTATTTATAAATAAGTTATTCATAAATGCTGGAAAAGTGACAGGATTTGGAAAAGTTAATTTGAAAACATCAGCACCCTGGGGCACTAAGTCTGGTTTTATTTACCCAGGTCATGTGGTACTTTCTTTAGTAAAATAAGGAATTTATATGGAAATAAGGAATTTATGAGGAAATCAAGCTGTCACTGTGTAATCTTTACAGAATGTCCAATCAAGAATACAGGGCAGAAATACAATGGGAGAATATGACTCAGGTATTGTTCTCCTAAATTCTCCCAAGGCCTTTGCATATACTGTTTCCAACGTGTGGAACCTGGAAGGAGGTCAGTTTTTCTTGTTGTGTTCTGATACAGTGCTTGTACTTCTCTTTCTAGCACTGTCACTGTTGAATTTATGTGTCCAAGTGGTCCTTTGATTAATATCCTGTCTTGCTAAATAGCTGTAACCTCCATGAAGGCAAGAACTGTTCTGCTGACTGTTGTTGCTCAAGGGCCTGGGGCCTGAGCTCTGCTAGATATTCCATAGGTATTTCATGGATGACTGCTTGAAGGACTTTTAGAACATGTTCCCAAGTAAGAACAAGTGAACTACAGTACATAATTCTCCTAATCTTGGGCTCTGTGTGTGTGTGTGTGTGTGTGTGTGTGTGAGACTGTGCTGGGTCTTCGTTGCTGTGCACCAGCTTTCTCTAGTTGTGGCCAAGTGAGGCTACTGCAGTGGCTTCTCTTGTTGCAGAGCATGGGCTTTAGATGTGCAGGCTCGGTAGTTGTGACTCGTGGGCTGTAGAGCTCCGGCTCAGGGGTTGTGGCGCATGGGCCTGGATGCTCTGTGGCATGTGAGATCTTCCTGGACCAGGGATCGAACCATGTCCCCTACACTGGCAGGTGGATTCTTTAACACTGAGGCCCCAGGGAAATCCCTAACCTCAGGCTTATATTTCATTGTTATGTGTAAAGACCTTTTTCTGACACCACACTAGCATGCTGGGAGCATTGACACCAGATTCAGCATGGTAACTGCCCACATTAGGACTTCATGAGGAAGGGTAGTGAAGACTTCTTAAGTCAGTCAGAATCCTGCCCTCACAGAACAAAAGACACACAACTCCTTTGACTTCCCTGAAATTGTCAAAAGGTTTGTTCTTACCTCAGAGGTCTTGCATCTCAGAGTGGTTGCCACTACTATGCAAATATCATGGTGCTCTGACTCCAACTTGGAGAAGTTCTGGGTGGTGATCTCTACACTGTACTACACTCTTCCCTGTTTCCTTTGATGGGAGATTTTAGGCCTGGTGTAATCAAGGTAATCACAAAATCTATGGCAGTTATATTTGGATGTTACAGAGCTGCTCAGTGTGGCCAACAGGAGATAAGTGGGAGTGTGATATGGTGGCTTCATTAAAAGACATTTGGGATGTGCTGCATGGCACAGAGCACTGTATTCAATATTTTACAATATCTATAATGGAAAACAATCATATAGCTGAAATCAGTGCAGTAACTGTCTTTCAATGACTGGCTTCTTACACTTAGCATTGTGTCCTAAGGTTCATCCATGTTGTCACATGTTACAGGATTTCCTTGTTTCCTAAGGCTGAATAATCTTTATTGTATGGATATATCATATTTTCTTTGTTGTTCATCCGTCAATAGACATTTAGGTTGCATCCTCATCTGCCTATTGTGAACAGTGCTGCAGTGAACATGGAGTGCTAATCTCTCTTTGAGATCCTGATTTCAGTACTTTTGGATAACTGTGCAGAAGTGGGGTTGCTGGATCATATGGTAATACAACTCAATAGCAAAAAAGCCACCCTAATTACCCAATTTAAAAATGGGCTAAACACTTGAATAGACACTTCTTTGAAGAAGACATACAGATGGGCAACAGGTAATTGAAAAGATATTCAACATCATTAATCGTTTGGGAAATGCAAATAAAAATCACAATGAGATATTACTTCATATTTGTTAGGATGGTTATTATCAAGAAAACAAAAGACAAGTGTTGGCAAGGATGTGTATACACTGTTGGTGGTAATGCAAAATGGTATATCCGCTGTAAATAGTATGGAGGTTCCTCAAAAAAATTAAAAATAGACCTACCATATGGTCCTTCCTCCCTCTTGCTTCATGAAACATGGATGAGATGACTGAAGATATAGTTGTAAGCTTTTCTTAGCAGAGGACATGCATGCTGCCTGCATGCTAAATTGCTTCAGTTGTGTTGGAGCCTATTAACTGTAGCCTGCCAGGCTCCTCTGTCCATGGGATTCTCCAGGCAGGAGTATTGGAGTGGGTTACCATGCTCTCCTCCAGGCGATCCTCCCGACTCGGGGATTGAACCCATGTCTTTTATGTCTTCTGTATTGACAGGCAGGTTCTTTACCAGTAGCACCACATGGGAATCCCTAGCAAAAGAAAGGTGACTGCTAGTTCCAACAAGGATGAGTTCACACATGAGGTCAGGTAAGCTGGTGACTGGCTCAAGTGGGGTTTGTCTGGAATATGATTGTAGATAGGAACCATGCAGATGGGCCAGCTTTGGGGAACAGTCGGCAGGTAATAGACACCAGTGACTTCCTACTACAGGAGTCTGAGGATCTGTGAAGTGTCTGTAAAACCCAACTCTGGACTATTTACTGAAGGGAAGAGAAAGAAATTTTTCTCTTATTTATCGCATTGCTATTTTAGGTTACCCTCAGCTGAATCTAATTCCCACTAATATATTTAAGAATACTCAGTTATTGGTAAACCACAAGCTTTTGCAATGATCATTTAGAAAGGATCTGGACGTTGACATACGTCACTGAAAATTTATCTGGCTCAAGTGGGGTTTGTCTGGAATATGATTGTAGATGGGAACAATCAGATGGGTCAGTTTTGGGGGACAGTTGACAGGTAATAGAGACGAGTGACTTCCAATTGCTTTGTTTCTCTTTCCCAAAGACTCACCCTTTAGACAAATCATGAGCCACGGGGACTTTTGCCCACCCTGAACTGTTTTGGGCTTGTCCAGTGTTCTCTCCAAGCCGTCTGAGGATTTCTGGGTGGAGTTTCTGACTCGTAGTGACCTTTGTGTTCTCATTCCTTGAGCTGTGTGGATTCTCTCTCCTCTGGCAGCCACCCTCCCTTCTTTCCTGAGTCCTTCCAGTCTGGAGCTCAACTCTTCCTTCTTTGTTCCCTCACAGCACCTCTGAAAGTTTGGGGATAAAATGGTTGATAAACAGCCATTTGCCCTGGACCTGTTCACACTTAATGGTTCAAAGAAACAGTGGAGTTGTGAAATAACAGTTTTTTAAAAATTCAATTTTGGAGGTTTTTTAAACAATTTTTTATTGTAGTAAAACATATAAAACATAAAATTGCCCGTTGTAACGTGGACAATGCTGCATACATTTCAGTGGCATCAATTACATTCACAATGTTGTGCAATCATCACAATTTTTGGATTTTTGATTT
This sequence comes from Bos javanicus, assembly GCF_032452875.1. Classification (NCBI taxonomy): domain Eukaryota; kingdom Metazoa; phylum Chordata; class Mammalia; order Artiodactyla; family Bovidae; genus Bos; species Bos javanicus. The sequence continues at coordinate 42,331,369 of NC_083882.1, read as the reverse complement.
CCCAAATCAAAATCTTATGCAGAGTCCTCCTCTCTCACCCAGAGGTGTCATTATCCTCAGTGAGATCATAGTGAGGTCATTCTTAAATAATCAAAATTCAGGATCTTGAAAAATGTCTGTGCTTCTCTCTTGTACAATGTAAACTGCTCCCATTCCTCCCTGGTAGAATCCACAGAGCTCAGGATGGATTGGGTGTTGACCGTACTGTAAGGACTGAGGGTGGCCAAGAGCCTGGAAGCAGGTACCGGGGGACAGGACAGCTCCAGGCTCTTGCTTCTGCTTCAACCTTTGACCTTTGATCTTATCATTCATTAAATGGTTGGGTGGGCAGTTCTGAATCAGGCATTCAGGGGTTGAAAAGAGGATGGCCTGGGTGTGGTGTGTGTGTGTGCGTGTGTGTGTGTGTAAAGGCCTGGGTGTGTGTGTGTGTAGGGGCCTGGGTGTGTGTGTGTGTGTGGGTGGGTGTGGGTGTGGGTGTAGGAGCAGTGAGGGAAGTCTGCATTTTCAGGAGACAGAGGTCATAACCTCATTTGAGGCTCTGCTCTGCTCACTTTCTTCTCTTCCCTCCCAGATGATTCTGAAGGGCTACAGTCATGCTAGATTTTGATACCTGAATTTCAAATTATAAAGTATGAGGTGAAGGGAGTTTGGGGCAGATACTTTGGGGCGTTCAGACAATGACTTAAATGTGCAAGATGTTTGAGGCTGTGATTCCTGTCTATAGGAGTCCAAGGGCAGAGTCTCACCAGATGGTACAATGGTTAGGCTGATGGTAGAGTTTGGAGAGTATGAAAAACACACAGACATGGGAATGAGCTGGAGCTACATCCCAGCATGGTGTTGTGCAGAGTCCTGGAGGGAAGGCAGAGACAACAGGCCATTCTTAGATGCGGAAGAGGACTGCTAATTCCTAGGCTTCCATTTAATTACAGGGACCATGTGCCCAGGTGGGTCCTGGGGAACAACAGCCCCTGACTACTGAGCAGGTGTTCTGCGGGCATGCAGTCTTGGCTGTGGGCCCCAAGCCTCAAGTCCCCAGCCACTGGCCCTCTTCACTCCAGTCCAGAGAGGAGTGACTGGGAGACGCTAAGCCCAAGGTCCCCAGTCACCCCGAGTGCACATGCCCTGGATCTAGACCTAGCTCTCACTCACACTAATTTTCAGAGTGCTCAGGTTTGTCTCTTTCCTTTCTATATTTCATTTCAGGAAGAAGGAACTGGCTGCCAACTGTAAGGGTAGAATCCTATGCGACTCTAGCTTGCTTACAGCTGATTGGCCAATCAGAAGTCAAACACTGCTGGGGAGGAGGGAGTTCCTGGTGGCCTAGTGGTTAGGATTCCAAGCTTTCACTGCAATGTCCCCAGGTTCATTCCCTGGTTGGGGAACTGAGATCCGCTGCATGCTAGGTACCAAAAGAAAAAATTTCTGGGGAGGGAATTGAACCTCCTGCTGGAGTGGCAAGGCAGGTCGGGGAAGGCTGTACCCTCAATTATGCCACGGTATCAGTGGGGGCCACAATGCCCTTCCACTCTGGAGCCAGGAACACTGCCCCAGGCACGCTTCCTCTAGCCACCAGTCGCTCCTGATGGACCTATTTCTGTCCCGTTGTTAGATCATATGCCATGATTTCAGTCCATTCAATTAGTAGAAGGCCCTGGGGCACTTTGGTTTAAAAACTGGATACATTTGCTGAGAATCTGCTAAGCACTCTCAGAAGCAGAACCCTCTCTTATTGTCTCCTTGGGGAGACATATGCTTCTGCAGTGCAGGAAAGAGTGGTTGTTGTTGTTCATTGTCTGAGCCGTGTCCTACTCTTTGTGACCCCATGGACTGTAGCCCACCAGGCTCCTCTGTCCCTGGGATTTCCCAGGCAAGAATACTGGAGTGGGTTGCCATTTCCTTCTCCAGGGGATCTTCCCAACCCAGGGATCGAATCTGCGTCTCCTACATTAGTAAGTGGGTTCTTCACCACTGAGCAACCAGGGAAGCCCTCAGGAGACAGTAAAAGGAAACAGAGAAACTGGTTATTTGGAGGCTGCTATGGACACGACTGAGCGACTGAACTGAACTGAACTGATGCCATCTTAGATGTGTGTGTGTGCATTGTAGAACAGTTACCCAGAGTGGGGTGTTAGTAGGAGCCGGGGGGATGATGCACAGACCCCAAACACCTCTGGGCTTCCAAAAATGCTCAAATAGCCTGCACCTGCCAATGGTATCAGGAGTCAGAGCACTCTGGGAGGTAACCGACAGCTCTGAGTCCAGTGCTCTCTAGAGTGTTCAGGTCTGGATGATTGGAGGGAAGTGCCGGTTGGAGGAGAGGGCTCAAGAAGTCTTCTGGCGGCTGAGGCCTGGAGGAGACACTGGTGGTGCTGCTGGGGGAAGACGGTGGGGAAGGGGAGGTGATTTTGTTGGCAGCGACAAGTTTGGTTTTCATGTTGAACTGAGGCTACAGGAGGGATGGATTAAATCAATGGTCTTCAAAGTGGAGTGTTTAGGATGGATGATCCAATGGGATATAAAAGAAAAATTTAAACTTGTACTTAAACAGACGTACCATGGATATCATGGCTTCAGTTCCAGATCACCATAATAAGGCAAGGATCACAGTAAAGTGAGTCATAAGAATTTTTTGGTTTCTCAGTGCATATAAAAGTTGTGTTTACATTATGCTGTAGTGGGGACTTCCCTGATGGTCCAGTGGCTAAGACTCCACATTCCCAGTGCAGCCCAGGGCCCAGGTTCGATCCCTGGTCAGGGAACTAGATCCCATATGCCACAACTAAAATGTCCAGCACGCTTCAGCTAAGACCTGGCACTGTCAAATAAATAAATAAAAATAACCATTAAAAAGTATATGTTATAATATAGTTGCTTAAGTGTATAATAGCATTATGTCTAAAAAATAATATACATACCTTAATTAAAAATATAAAACAAAAAATTACAACAGTAACATCAAAGATTACTGATCACAGATCACCATAACAAATACAATAATGAAAAAAATTTGAAATATCTTGAGATTTTCCAAAATGTGACAGAGACATGAAGTGAGCAAATGCTGTTGGAAAAGTACTTCTAGTAGACTTGCTCAACACAAGGTCACCACAAAACTTCAACTTATTAAAAATGCAGATTTGCTAAGTGCAATAAAGTGAAGCAGAATAAAATGAGGTATTTCTGCTTTAGTGTACAAATAAATAAAAAAGTCGAGTTTCACCAATACTTTCTGTATGGATTGATACGGCACGCTTCCTTAACACTTTCACCACAGGTCCATGTCATGTATCCTAGTAGAGGGTCCCCAGGGAAAGGAGGGGAGAGGGGGACAGTGAAACCCTCACTGGTTCAGTTACTTTCAAGTGAATCGTGTAGCCCAGGTTAGATAGATTACATCACCTATCATTTAACTAATGCTCACAAAAGGGACAAGTGGGTTGAAAAGGTTCCGGCAAAGAAATCCAAAGACTGAAAATGCAGTTGGCCTTCTGTATCTGTGGGTTCTGCATTGGCAGACTCAACCAACTGCGAATGGAAAATACTTTTTAAAATTTCCAGAAAGTTCCAAAAGGCAGAACTTGAATTTGCAGTGAGCCTGGCAATGATTTACATAGTATTTATATAGTATTTGGTATTGTAAGTAATCTAGAGATGATTTCAAGTATTTGGAGGATGGTGCGTAGGTTATATGCAGATATGCCATTTTATATAAGGGACTAGAGCATCCATGGGTTTTAGTATCTGTGCAGGTACTGGAAGGGACACTGTAATATGGATAGTGCAAGCAAAAGCAAACTCAGAAAAAATGGCAGGGCTAACAATTTCCTACTATTTGTATGAGATTCGTTATGATGATATCTCTGACATGGAAGTCTATCAGGAAAAAAGTTTAAATTTGTTTAAAAAAATTCAAAACATGGATTTACATCACTACAGTTAACAACCAGCCTAAGGGTTTATTGGACCTTGAGGTATTAGCTGATAATAATATAAATATGCCATCATGATCAGCTAGATACGTGCATTCTATCCACCCAGAGTGTGAAGACAAAACTCTACAATTTTTTCCAAGTCATGTGATGCTTAGTTGCATATTTTTATGAACTATTATTAAATATAATAAATATGTTTAGAAATCCCTGTTGAGTAAAATCTCTTTTATTTAATAAAATCTTTTTTATTCAATAGTAAAAGACAAAATGGCAGTCAGTATCACTGGGAGAAAACTACTGTTCTATTTGCCATGGTTACAGTGACTGAAGCGGTGCAGAGAGAAGATGGCAACACATAAAAGGGCATTCTGTAGAAAAACACATTATCAGGTGTTTGAGAAAGGTTTAGAACACATGGAAGTTGGCTATATGATTGGATGCCAGTTGCTAACATGTTGCACTTCAGTCTTTTCAATGAAGGCATTAAGAAGGGAATACTTTTTGTGCTCTACTAAAGAAAAAGTGTGTTTATAATGTGAAAGATATATCTAGTATAATATGCTGTAGTTTTTATGTATAAGAGTAACCACCAACGGAGTGGCTGCCCAGACTGGAATACAAAACTATGGATTGGGGGCAGGGAGGGACTCCATATGAAACTCATCAGTGGCATCATTTACTTACAAATTGCAACAATACAGAAATTGAAGTTAGAAGAGCCAAAATATAGGATGTGGATAATATGGTTAATTTGAAAAAAATTAAATACAGTAGAATCTTTACAATAATTTATAATGGGATGTGGGAGAAGGCAATGGCACCCCACTCCAGTACTCTTGCTTGGAAAATCCCATGGACGGAGGAGTCTGTTAGGCTGCAATCCATGGGGTCGCTAAGAGTCGGACACGACTGAGCGACTTCACTTTTACTTTTCACTTTCATCTATTGGAGAAGGAAATGGCAGCCCACTCTAGTGTTCTTGCCTGGAGAATCCCAGGGACAGGGGAGCCTGGTGGGCTGCGGTCTATGGGGTTGCACAGAGTTGGACACGACTGAAGTGACTTAGCATAGCATAATGGGATGTGGATGAGACTATGAACATTTTTTATATTAGTCAAGGTTTACTGATCATCCCAAGGGAAAGAACTTAAAAGTTGTGGAATTAAAAGATGTGTTTCTTTCTTTTTTTTTTTAAAGATGTGTTTCTTTAAGAAGAGGGCAGTTGGACTTCCCTGGTGGTACAGTGAATAAGAATCCACTGGGGACATGGGCTCGATTCCTAGTCTGGGAAGATTCCACATGCCATGGGCAACTAAAGCTTTTGTACCACAACTACTGAGCTCTAGGGCCAGAGAGCCACAGCTAATGAGCCTCTGTGCTGAAGCCCTCGAATCCTAGAGCCTGCCTGCTGCTAATACTGAAGCCGGTGTGCCTAGAGCCTGTGCTCCGCAAGGAAGAGCAGCCCCTGCTCGCTGCAGCTAGTGAAAGCCCTTGCACAGAAATGAAGATCCTGTGCAACGAAAAATAAATAATAATGAAAAAAAGGAAAAAAACAGTTATTTCAAATTTGCTGGCCTCTTGCTTGTGACTGTCTGTGTGTGTGAGCTCACACGGAAGCACACACACATCCCCACACCCACTCCCCCCTGCACACACATATATATATACACACACACACACAATGTATCCCTTCAGGTAAAGGTGATGTTTTGGGAATTAATATGACTGTGCTTTAAAATAATCATGTTATGGGGAAAGCATTTTGAAAATTGATGTTTGGAACTGTTTCTATTATTATGTGATTTTAATGCCAAAATGAAGTGTCTCATTGCCAACTATAGAGACTGGCATAGCCACAGCCTCCAAAATTAAGAAGTACACTTTTAAAACCCATTTTGCATTCTTCCAAATGAAGAGTTTCTGGAGTTTAAAAAATCCCATTGTTAAAAATATCCCCAGAAACAACTGATGAAAATGAAACGGCTTCTAAAACATCAACCAGCTTATACTGGTTTTTGCCTCCCCAACCAGCTTAAACTGGTTCTGCTTCCTTCAAATAAGTTCATTAATCAAACCTTGACTTATTTTACAGAGACAACAGTGCAAGATGGGAAACCATCTCTCCAGGATGACCCCCAACCAAGAATCTTCAGTCTACAGAACTCAAAGAATCAAAAGGTTGCCACTGGAACCCTTAACAAAGCAAAGAACTAAGTCATTCAATAAGGAAAACCTGGCTTCCAGTAGCATGACTAGCTTATATGTTCTGATTCAAGACTAGCCAATCAGCTTCCAAGTATGAAATTCCCCTAACCCCTTAAATTTTATTTAAACCAACCCTGGATCATGGAGACAGATTTGAGAGCTTTGTCTCCTGTCTCTCTGCTGGTTAACCTCACAATAAAGATTTTTTTCCCCCTCAAAACCAGTGACATATTATTGGCTACTATACACATCAGGCATTGAACACTTGCTTGATAACAAAAACATCAGGAATGAAGGCTTCATGGACAAAGAAGGGTTTTCTGGGGGAACGTCACATTTGCAAAACTGATATTAGATGGAATTTAAGCAGTGAGAATTATGGTTTAATAAGTGTAGTGAAAGATAAAATTCTTCTATTTGGGTGTATTTATCTTTGTGAGGTTTTTGTTTTGCAATAATAGCCATTAGGACTAAGTATTGACATTAATTGAACTTAAAAGCATATTTTCTAGTCTCATAAAATATTAAAGTAAGATTTATTAAAATCATTTTTAATCATGTTGCTTTCACTAAATAGAATTTTGCTAATAACTTTAAAGTAAAGAGGGAAAAGGTATTAAAAATGAAATTATTTAAGATTATTGTTTCATATTTATCAAATCCTTTAATGGTCTTTGTGATTGCTGAGTCGCTAAGTTGTGTCTGACTCTTTGTGACCCCCTCTGACTGTAGCCCACAAGGCCCCTCTATCCATGGGATTTCCCAGGCAAGAATTCTGGAGTGGGCTGCCATTTCCTTCTCCAGGGGCTCTTCCTGACCCAGGGATTGAACCCAGGTCTCCTGCACTGCAGGGCGATTCTTTACCACTGAGTGACCTGGCAAGTGTGCCTGATATATTTATTTAGTTACATGTACATAAAACTCACACATAAATTGTAAATAGCAGGCTAGGACATCAAAGGAATAAAGCTTGGTACGGGAATCAGATGATGTGAAGGCAGCTGGCACCATCAGGACACTAATGAATAGTTTCATTTCCCCATGGTGACCAACTTGATGTGAGAAATTACAGGGAGAAAGAGTTGAGAATAGCTCCCAAGCATGGCCTGCGGAAGTGGGTGGTGGTGCTGTCATGTGGAAGGCTGAAATGTTACCCAACCAAACTTGGGTCCATTGACCAATCTACCAACATCAGGTTGTCGGGAAGTGAAGGGAAGTGCATCATTTGCTGCAAGGCCAAGCAAGGAGTATTGGCGGCTAAGGCTCAAAAGACCTGAACTACCGGATGGATTGCAGGGAAGTGTTTTTAAAGACAGGAAATGGGTCACAGGGTGTGTGAACAGCTCATGGACAGTCTTCTGATTGGTGAGATAATTGGGAGTCAACGTCATCAGCCTTCTGGTTCCAGTTGTCGGAGGTCTATGTGCTTGTTGATCAACATGCAGTTAATGTTTTTCAACTGGTGGGGTTTCAGTGTCTGCAAAACAGCTCAAGATTATGGCTCAGATGTTATAGATAGCCTTCCAGGAGGAGCTAAACGTTCTTGAGTTTGTTTTATAGCTAAATTATTATTATTTTATCTTGTCTATTTTCTTCTGTTTCAGCATTTTCCTACTTCTCTGATTAAATCTGCTCCTGGGAACTCAGGGAAGGCCTAGGATGCTAAGTCGTGTCTGACTCAGGCTCCTCTGTCCATGGGATTCTTTAGGCTAGAACACTGGAGTGAGTTGCCATTTCTTTCTTCAGGGGATCAGGATTCCCCACCCAGGAATCGAACCCAGGTCTCCTGCACTGCAGGCAGAGTCTTTACCAACTGAGCTAGGAGGGAAACCCTAGGATGCTAAAGTTTTCCACAAACAAGAAGCAGGTGGAGGACAGGGAAGATGGGAGAAGGCTGTTCCTTGGAAGGATCTATAGGATCCTGCTTGGTTACAGAAACACAGGAATAAGAGCAGGTTCTGGCACGTTCCTGGGTTCCTGGAAGGAAATTAGGAGTTTTTTAGGTTTGGACACGTTTTCCCAGGCTTTGGAACCTCTGGTGGAGATGTGTCCAGTAAGTTGGATAGACCATTTGCAGCTCTGGAGCATTCCGGAATGATGAGGACTTTCAAGAGTCATTAGCAGGCAGGAGGTTGTTAAAACCGTGGGAGTGGGTGAGAGCCCCAGATGAGGCAGGCAGCTCAGCGGTAGAAAACCCAACAACGCTGCAACGAAAAGCCAGGCCCTGGAGGCTGAGAACCTAGCAGTCATCATTGGGGTATGTTGAAAATCTGGGGTTGTGGCGGGGCGCGGGGGCCAGCTCTGGAGACTGTACTCCAAGGGTTCCAGGAAGGAAGGTGTGGTCAGCAAGTTCAAATGCTGGGGAGGGGCGAGTAGGGGCTACAAAGCACTCACTGGCTTCTGGCAACTAAGAGGTCAGTGCGGACTTGGAGAGGCGGGTGCATAAGCCCAGGGTTGCAGGAGAGGGCGAGTGGGAGTGTCAGCTCAGTTCCGGGGAGTAAGTCACCTGTTTGGGGATCGTGACCCCAGCATCTCTCTTTGGGACAAGTTCCGGCAGGGGAGGAGGTTCGGGAAGATGGAACACAGAAGAGAGCGCTTTGGGGGCCGGAGCTGACCGCCGAAGCGAGGTGCAAGGAGCCGGACTGGTCCTGACCCCCGGCGGCTGCGGGCGCGCTTCCGGCCGAGGGACCCATCGCCGCCGCGGCGCCCCTGGGGCGCTCAAGTTTCCAGTTGGCCGCGCGGCCCTGTAGCGGCGCTCCAGGTAGCGGCGGCCCAGCCCGGTGGGCGGGCGGCGGGCAGGGCAGACCTGCGCGGCGGCGGCCCGGCCCGCACCGCTCTGTTGCCGGCTCCTCGCTTCCTCTCCGCTCCGCGCCCAGGTAGGTCACCGGCTGGGGCGGCGCGAGGCCCCCGGTCCTCTCCCCTGAGGAGGTGGCCCTCCTCCTGCCTCCCGGCGGGCCCGGGACGCCGCAGCACCGCGCCCTGGGAGCGCCGGTCCCCGCCCCTGCTGCGGGACTCTCTGCAGGCTCCCGCCCAGCGCCAGCGGCGGGCAAGGCCTGGCCGGGGCCGGCTCGCCCCGGCAGCAGTGCTCGGCAGCCTTTCCGCGGTGCTGGCTGTGCGCCCTGCCCCGCGCTGCCACCTGTGTTCCAGCCTGCGGGCCGCCCCCATCGGCCCGCGGCATGGCCCTGTCCCCTGAACTCGGTGAGTGCGTGCGATGCTGCGCTCCTGACCTTGGGCCCACGCCCCGCGGCCCCCGGCTGCCCGGGGCGGGAGTCGGAGCGCCCCGGGGTGGGAACTAAGGTCCTGGGCTTCCTCGCCCGCTGAGAAGGTGGCTCCGACCCCAGGCTCATCGCTCTGGCCTCTCCCAGTCCCTGTGGTAGCCTAGGGTTCAGAGTCCTCGGGTGAACCCGCCGCCGCATCTCGGCTCCCTGGCGGCTGATTTCGGATTCGAAAGGTTTAGAGAAATTAAGGGATCTGGGACTTGCCGCCACTTAAGTACCTGGACAAATTTCTGGGTGCTTGAGGACTGGCCAGATGCCAACAGCTTAAGACTTCCACCTGAAGGCAGGGGGGTGGACAGGATGGCAAGGTGATGGGATCTTTGGAGGCCTTCATCCTTACCTCTTTGGCTCTTTCCAGGCAAGGGAGGTAGGTATACTGCATCTGGCAGTCTGCTTTATGCCCTTGAACTTCCTGGTAGTTGCTTTGCCAGTGGAACTGCTTGACTTGGCTGGCAGAGGCCTCTGGAGTAGGAGAGGCTTGCTAACTAGAGTGTCATTTCCCCTAACTGTTGGGTCCTTGTGTGTGAGTGGAACCTTGGTGATGATAAATTAGCAAAGGAGCTGAGTGAAGAAAGCTGGAAACACTAGGAGGAATTTCAGCATGGTCCTGAGTCCTTGTTGACTATCCCCCTGGATGTGGTAACCAACATTTGGCCACTTTAGGGAGAAATTGGCTGCAACTGGAACTCCCATAGGAGAAATTCCTCCCCTGACTGAAGCATCAGTGGCAGCCGTAGAGCCAGGCAGCCATAGAGCCTCTGTCAGCCCTCACCTTCTAGGGTATTGATAGCTAGTTTGGAGTAGTTGTGTGCTGTGCTTAGATGCTCAGTCGTGTCCAACTCTTTGCGACCCCATGGATTGTAGCCCTCCAGGCTCCTTAGAATTTTCCAGGCAAGAATACTGGAGTGGGTTGTCATTTCCTACTCCTGACCTACCTACAACTCTGGCAGCAACTCTGAGGAGCTGCTCTAAAGATGCCTGTTTGGGGCTGCCCTAAGAACTACAGTACTTTCATGAGTGGCCTGAAGGAGACTCTTGGACTCTGAGCCCCACCCTCAGCCCAACCTCGGTTCTTCAGAGATCCTCAGTAAGGGGTGAGGGACTCTCAGCAAAGTCAAGAAGCTTTTGGAGAGATGAGCTCTGCTTTCCTTGTCTTCACACTAGGTCTGTCCTCTTTAGATGGCTTTGAAATCAGTTCCTGGTCTTGAAAATATCATGAGCAGATAAAATACAGCCTTAGGGTTAAGCACGCAGAATATCTTCTCTCCCCGAAAGCTGCTCATTGGTCTTTCGGTTCTTCCCCCACAAATATTAATCTCTTATTTCTAATGTGTGCTGCTGCATATCTAGGACAGGAGACCATGGCTTTGGGCTCTGATCTAGCAGGGGCTAGGCCTGAATAGGGTGGGCTCCTGACTTGAGTGCTGGCCATGCAAAGTCAGCAAGAAGTATCACTTATAGAGGAGAAGGTTATTTTTCCTGATCTGGTTTCACATTTGAACATGGGTTCCTTTTTCTTGAACCCAAATAGGAGTTGAGACAGTATGTGGCACATATTAGTGCTCAGTAAATAATGCTGAATGAAAGGATTTGGTGTCTAGATGAAAGGTCATGTTCATTTTCTCTGTTGGACTTTCTCACAGCTAGTATCAAAATGATGATGATGTCAAGAGATCATACTTATAAAACACATGTTATGTGCCAGGTACTATTCTAAGCACTTTACACATGCTAACCGATTGTCATGGCAACCTATGAGGTTGGCACTGTTATTATCCCCATTTTATAGGGAATAAAACGGAACCAGAGAAATCAGTAACTTGTCCAAGGTTACGTAACTTAGTGGTGAAGCAAAATTCAAACCTGAGAAGTCTGGCTTGAGTCCATAGTCTTAACCACATACTGTACTGACTCTTGACATTGACGTAGGTAGATTGACCACTTAGCTCATTGACTCATTCATTAAGTTATGCATTCACTCATTCAACAGATGTTTCTTGATACTTACTATAAGGATTCAAGAGTGAATGAGAAGGGCAAGGTCTGTCATGAAGGTGATACATAGTGAGCGAAACCCCTTTGCCCAACCTCTCTTTGAGTCATGCACACCTCAGAAATGAGAAGAAAATGAACCCTGTATAGGCAAGGCCACAGCATCCTTTTGGGGAGAGGGAAGTGGTATCTTTTTGGGTAAGACATAATTTGATTCCAGCCTTTCCTGTTTGTTGGGATTTTGTAAGGGACAGTTAAGTAGTAAAAGCCTGATTTGGCACAATAATTTTACATCCTTGAACCTAATAAATATTGTAGGTTTTTATATCACGGAAATGAAAATAAAAAATTGGGTGTAGTCTGGTCTCTTGGGCAGGAAATACAGGCCTAGGCCTGGTTATCATAGATGGTCTTTTTTTTCCTTAAAGTCTATTGTAAAAAATTGAGATATAGTTCATGTATAATATTATATCAGTTATAGGTATGCAACATAGTGATTCATAATTTTTAAAGGTTATATTCCATTTATGATTATTGTAAATTATTGGGAATATTCCCTGTGTTGTACAATATGTGCTTGTAGCTTATTTATTCTATACATAATAGTTTGTGCTTCTTTATCTCCTACCCCTATCGTGTCCCGCCCCCTTTCCTTTCCCTACTGGTAATCACTAGTTAGTCCTCTATACTGTCTCTGTTTCCTTTTTGTTATATTAATTAGTTTGTTGTACTTTTTAGATTCCACATGTAAGTCATATCATACAGTATTTGTCTTTTTCTGTCTGACTTATTTAACTTAAGTATAATACCTTCCAAGTCTATCCATATTATTGCAAATGGCAAAATATTCTTTCTTACGGCTGAGAATTCTATTGTATATATGTCCACATCTTCTCTCTCTGGTCATTGCTGATGGGCACTTGGGCTGCTTCCATATCTTGGGGATTGTAAATAATGCTGCTCTGATCATTGGGGTACTTTCAAATTAGTATTTTCATTTTTTCAGATCTATATCCAGGAGTGGAATTGTTGGGTCATATGGTAGTTCTTTCAGGATTTGAAATAGCTCAACTGGAATTCCATCACCTCCATTAGCTTTGTTCGTAGTGATGCTTCCTAAGGCCCACTTGACTTCACATTCCAGGATGTCTGGCTCTAGGTCAGTGATCACACCGTCGTGGTTATCTGGGTCGTGAAGCTCTTTTTTGTACAGTTCTTCTGTGTATTCTTGCCACCTCTTCTTAATATCTTCTGCTTCTGTTAGGTCCATACCATTTCTGTCCTTTATCGAGCCCATCTTTGCATGAAATATTCCCTTGGGATCTCTAATTTTCTTGAAGAGATCTCTAGTCTTTCCCATTCTGTTGTTTTCCTCTATTTCTTTGCATTGATCGCTGAGGAAGGCTTTCTTATCTCTCCTTGCTATTCTTTGGAACTCTGCATTCAGATGCTTATATCTTTCCTTTTCTCCTTTGCTTTTTGCTGCTCCTCTTTTCATGGCTTCCAGGCCTCCCCAGACAGCCATTTTGCTTTTTTGCATTTCTTTTCCATGGGGATGGTCTTGATCCCTGCCTCCTGTACAATGTCACAAACCTCCATCCATAGTTCATCAGGCACTCTATCTATCAGATCTAGTGCCTTAAATCTATTTCTCACTTCCATTGTATAATCATAAGGGATTTGATTTAGGTCATATCTGAATGGTCTAGTGGTTTTCCCTACTTTCTTCAATTTCAGTCTGAATTTGGCAATAAAGAGTTCATGATCTGAGCCTCAGTCAGCTCCCGGTCTTGTTTTTGCTGACTGTATAGAGCTTCTCCATCTTTGGCTGCAAAGAATATAATCAATCAGATTTCGGTGTTGACCATCTGGTGATGTCCACGTGTAGAGTCTTCTCTTGTGTTGTTGGAAGAAGGTGTTTGCTATGACTAGTGCATTCTCATGGCAAAACTCTATTAGCCTTTGCCCTGCTTCATTCTGTATTCCAAGGCCAAATTTGCCTGTTACTCCAGGTGCTTCTTGAGTTCCTACTTTTGCATTCCAGTCCCCTATAATGAAAAGGACATCTCTTTTGGGTGTTAGTTCTTGTAAGTCTTCATAGAACCGTTCAACTTCAGCTTCTTCAGCGTTACTGGTTGGGGCATAGACTTGGATTACTGTGATATTGAATGGTTTGCCTTGGAAAAAGTTGGCTTAAAGCTCAACATTCAGAAAACTAAGATTATGGCATCTGGTCCCATCACTTCATGGGAAATAAATAGGGAAACAGTGGAAACAGTGTCAGACTTTATTTTTTGGGGCTCCAAAATCAATGCAGATGGTGATTGCAGCCATGAAATTAAAAGACGCTTACTCCTTGGAAAGAAAGTTACCATAGCATATTAAAAAGCAGAGACATTACTTTGCCAACAAAGGTCCATCTAGTCAAGGCTATGGTTTTTCCAGTAGTCATGTATGGATGTGAGAGTTGGACTGTGAAGAAAGCTGAGGGCCGAAGAATTAATGCTTTTGAACTGTGGTGTTGGAGAAGACTCTTGAGAGTCCCTTGGACTGCAAGGAGATCCAACCAATCCATTCTAAAGGAGATCAGCCCTGGGATTTTTGTGGAAGAAATGATGCTGGAGCTGAAACTCCAGTACTTTGGCCACCTCATGCGAAGAGTTGACTCATTGGAAAAGACTCTGATGCTGGGAGGGATTGGGGGCAGGAAGAGAAGGGAACAACAAAGGATGAGATGGCTGGATGGCATCACTGACTCGATAGACGTGAGTTTGAGTGAACTCCAGGAGTTGGTGATGGACAGGGAGGCCTGGCGTGCTGTGATTCATGGGGTCACAAAAAGTCGGACACGACTGAGCGACTGAACTGAACTGATGGTAGTTCTATGTTTAGCTTTTTGATTTTCCACAGTGGCTGCCCCAATTTACATTCCTCCTAACAGTGTATGAGGGTTCCCTTTTCTCCACATCCTCGCTAACATTTTTTATTTGTGGTCTTTTCGATCATAGCCATTCTGACAGATGGGAGATGATATCTCATTGTGGTTTTAATTTGCACTTCTCTTATTAATGATATTGAGCATCTTTTCATGTGCCTGTTGGCCATCTGAATGTCTTCTTTTGAAACCTGTCTATTGAGGTCTTCTATCCACTTTTTAATTGATTTGTTTGTATTTTTGATGTTGAGTTGAATGAGGTATTTATATATTTTGGTTATTAGCCCCCTATTGGTTATATCATTAGTAGTATATTCTTCCATTCAGTAGTATCATAGATTGTCTTAATGTTCTTTCAAAAGGTAAAGGGCTTTGAGTTTGGGACCAGTGCTCCTCAGTCTAGGGGGACTTCTGGGCCATGAGGAGCAGAGATGTATTAGGCTCAAGGAGGAATTGTTAGTTCCCCAGCAAAGTTTGCTCTCCCAAGACAAAGCCACAGTTTCCTTCAAAGCTGCTGCTCTTCTGGAGGGTCTTGCATCCCTCCAGTGGGACCCTTGGTCTTTGTCCCAGCCTGTGTCATTGTAGTGGGGCTGCTGCCCATCTCTCTTTGGACATGATGGAGTAGATCTCATGCTAATCACTGGGGCCTGGGAAGGCAGCTTTTTCTAGATTGGAAAATGAAGGCTCAAAGTGGAAGGCATTTTCCAAAGCCTATGCCCAGGATATGCATAGGTATTTTTCCCTAGGGTGTCAGTGGTGGAAGGGTCAAATAAGTGTGTTGGGTTAAACAAAGTCAAGCAGCTTTTAAAAAGTTATTATTTGTTTATTTTTGTCTCCGTTGGCTCTTCGTTACTATGCATGGGCTTTTCTCCAGTTACGGTGAGCGGGGGCTACTCTCTAGTTGGGGTGTGCAGGCTTCTCACTGCAGTGGCTTCTCTTGTTGCGACTGACTGGCTCTAGGGTGCACAGGCTCAGTAATTGTGGTGTGAAGAGTTACTCACCCTGCGGTGTGTGCGATCTTCCTAGACCAAGAATCGAACCCATGTACTCTGCATTGGCAGGTGGATTCCCAACCACTGGACCATCAGAGTAGTCCCCTCAAGCAGCTTTCTTGACCAGAGGATTTCGAAATGTTTAGAATCTGCTAGTAGGAATCGTGTGTGTGAATTCCCATGAAGGACTATGTTATGCAGTACTGTGTAAGCCTTCTGGCATTTTATGTTCTACAGACTACACTTTGGAAAATGCTTGTTTAGACCAGAACTTTCCAGGGTCTGGTTAAAGATCTAGAATAAGACTCCCTGGATGTGCTAGGTCCAAGTCGGTTCTCAGATGCATGGGCTAGGATGCTCCATGGCAGCCCCATCCTAACCCCACTCCCGCCCCAAACACACTAGCCAAAGGAATCATTTGCCTCTCCTCCCTCTGGCAAAATGGTACTAAGGGCTCAGGTATTTTTTTCCCCCTCCATTTTAAGGTCATCTAATTATTTAATGAATACACATGACCGTCCCTCTACGTTGCTTGTAGCCTGCTGTTCGCGCTGTTTATGAAACAGCTGTGAGGACAGGTGGGTCCTAATCTCTGGGTAGCTAAAGCCCAGCAGCAGCCCGAGGATCGTGTGTCAACCCTGTAATCCCACTCTGTACGCACAGGAATTACTCTGCCGCTCAGGAAGGCACAACCTCACGATTGGACATGAGGAGGTGACTCAGGCCCAAGCCAGGGCTGGAGCCAGCCTCCCAGTAAACAAGTGGCCCCATCCTCTCTGGGCGCTTCTCCCCAGGGTTTCAACAGCACCACAGAAATAGCCCTGTTGCTCATGGTTATTTCCCAGACCCACGCCGCTGCTCTAAGTCCCTGGGAGGCCGCGTGTCTGTCGTGAGCTTCCCCACAGAGGACTGTTCTTCTCCTAAAGGGCGGGTGAGGAGTGGGACTTCGCGCTCTGGGAGGCTGTAGTGATCCACCTGGACTGCTCCGTGGGTTACCTGAGGCAGGGAGCCCGGCAGCTGCTGGCGGCTGCATCCAGCCGGCCCTCAGGAGGCTTCTCCAAGCTGGAGGCCCACGTGGGAGCTGACAGCGGCAGTAAGGAGGGGAGGCTGGGGCAGGTGGGAGGCACTTCTTTCCCGGGGGTGGGTGGGTGGGCCAGCAGGCCCGCTGCTCTGGCTGAGCTGGTCAGGTTGCCCTGTCATCTGTGATGTGCAGCTCCCTTCCGGGAAAGGAGCCGATCGAGGCAGCCTCTCATCCTCACCTGCTCCCGCCCTGCTCTCCCCTTGAGCTTCTGTCCTTTCCCTCAGGTGGGGGAGGGGCTCACATTGGCAACTGGCCCAGAGCCCCCTCCCCCCGCACCGCCAGTCTTGGGGTGCTCCCAGGAAGGCTGCTTCGGGGCGGGGGGCCCTCTGAGGGGACTAGGGCAGGCTCGTAAGATGAGCCGGGTCGCGAGGCAGAGCCTGAATTGGAGTTTAGAAACGGAAGCGGCGCAGGTGATGGTATCGCAGCTAGTGCTCAGCTTTCAGGAGGGGTCTGGACGTTCGAGGGAGGGGGTGGCTTATCAGCTGCGGTTGGTCAGGAAGGCTGAATGTACTTTTGCTTAGGGCAGCAACAGCTTGAGTTTCCTGCTCTGAAGGGGGCTGTGAGTGGGGGCAGGACACTGCTTTCTGGACACAGCAGCCGTGATAGCTGGCATTACCTGGGCCCTTTTAGGACTCTTGGAAAATTTCCACTTCCATTTCATATTCATGGAAGAATTTCCAGCCCAGACGTATCCTGCTGTTGCTCAGGGCTGCTCACAGATATGCAAAGCAGAGACCTCCCACCCCAGCAGCAGACAGAACCCAGCTAGCTAGCTGCACTCACACTGACTCAGCTCAGCCTCCCGCGCAGCACGCAGCCTTTGGTCCCAGTGCGTCACCTGGATGGCATCCTCAGGAGCAGCCATGGGGACCCCAGCACCAGGCTCAGGTCTGTGTCGTGGGTTCTGACTATGGGATACTGGCAGGAGCGAGAAACAGCTTCATTTGTGTAGCGAGGGGATTTTTAAGACGCACTGTGCCGCTTTTCTGGAGAGGCTGTGATACCGTGAAAAAGTGCCTGTTTGTTGAAATTGGTGGCATATTACAGCTTTCTAACTTTGGGACACTTTGCCGTCAAGCTCATTGGAGGGTGTGGTATTCTATGTCACAACGACATAAGCCAATGCGAGTGAATTCACAGTTTAGCCTCCCAGGCGTGCTGGCTTCAGCTGACAAGTGGTTGAAAGTCAGGCTTGAACTGGCAGTTGGAGCTGAAGCTCTGCTGGGCTTTCTTCCACATGCCTGGCCTGGCCAGGGTCTCTGGGTCTGAGAAGAGAGGCAGGCTTTGGAGAAAGGGGTTGGCAGGTGGGACTTGTCTGCCAATGATGTGCAGAAGACAACAAATATCCAGAAGGCTCCTAAGCCCCACTGACTTAGCCCAGTGCCCTGGCTGGGTTACTTGGTCAATTCTAAGTCATGGAGTAGTCTTCACCAGGTATTTAAGATGTTGGTAGTAGTGCTGCAGGGGATTCATATGGATACTGACACAAAGAGGTCTATGGGGAGATGGTACTCTGTGATTCTCAAGTCTTTGGTGCGCCCCGTGAATATCTGGGGTGAAGAGGCTATGGAATGCAGCATTTCCCTAATTATTGACCCCAGGACCTGTTTCATAGCAACAGGTATTGACTTCTAATGAGATCCAATATGGAAAAGACTGACTTAAGTTATCTGAGCTAAAGAAAAAGGAAGATCACTTGTAGAAGGATGCATCCTGTAAAGTATGTTTAGTTGACTTGAGTACACTAAAAATGCTTCGTGGAAAAATTGGCAGGATCTGGCATAAGAGCCCTCAGACACAAAAGACACCCCCAAGTGGCCCACTTCTGAGGGGATGTGGCTGGGTCATGCTTGTGTGTATTTAGGGGTATTAGGAGGTGGTGGTGAGCAGCCTCTGTGATGCTATCACAGCTAAAGGGCTAAAGCTAATGCAGAGATGGGTCTTAAAGGTGGAATTCCTTTTGGACTGGCCTCTTTCTGGTGTGGAGTAGGTGGGAGAGGACCCTGAAGACCAAAATATGGGATGTAGACATTTGATTAGTTTTCATATTTTTCTCTTTTTGGAACTCTTGAGTCTATTCATTTTCTTTTTCTTTTCTTTGTTTTTGTGTAAATGACATTACAGTAGCATCAACGATCAAAATCAGATATTGCCTTTCCCACTGGCAGTCCTGCCATCTGGTCATTTAAGTGTGTTTCTTGCAGCCCTGGTCCATAAGGGGTTGCATTTTTGTATCATTGTAATCAAAGCTTGGGAACAGTTTCATGTATTAGTTTTTTCATTTGCTGTTATCTCACAAGGTATTTTTTTATGTGATGGCGCTGTCCTCATGATTATAATTTTGGTTGCTTCATGTTCTTTTTCAAGTGCGTATGCTCTCATCTGAACCTTTTAAAGCTATTTCTATGAAGAGTGCAGGTAAACATCTTTGTGCATTTTCCTTCCTTCAGATTCTTTTCTTAGAAGCAATTTCTCAAGTGCGCTTACTCTTTCAGATGCTTGAATGCTTTATTTCTGCTGCCCCTTGGCTGGAGCCCTTTAAAGATCTGGAAAGCTGCACTTGACAGACGCCTTAGAATTGGGGGATGGGGAACAAAGTTGGTCCAGCTTTGTTCACCCCTAACAGCTCCTCCTGGGTCCAGCTCTTTGTCTTTCTTTCCATTTCTTTCTTCCGTCACCTTCTTCTCTGGCCTCCGCTCTGATGGTTTCCAGCTTCCTCTTCTCTGCTATCAGGGTGTGGAAATCTCCACAGCCAGCCGTTCCTCTTCATCTTTGCAGGATGCTATCTTGGTCTCTGCTGCCACAGACCCGCACAGTTGCGTCCTGGGCTGCCTCTCTCCTCCCACTCAGGCCCCGAGGGGTGAGAGAGGCCCAGGAAAGGCCTGGCCGTGGGGGTGGAAGGAAGGAGGAAATTGGTTTCACGGTCTAAGGGCCCGCAGAGGTTTTGTAGAATACCTCTCTATATAGCCTGCCCTTTAAGCAGCCTGCTTTCCTCCTTCCTGTCTGTGTTATGAATTAGATCCACAGGCCGCAGAGAAGACCAGAGCAGCAAGCCCTCCTGGAACCAGAAACCTCACTGGTACCTAGAATTATGGTGCTTAGAACTGAGACGGCCTTGGAGACCACTTAGTCTAGTCCCTTTATCTCACAGATGAGAACACCGGGAGGTGTAGAGAGTGACTGCCCCCAACTGCTCAGCGTCCCTCCTCCTCTGAAAGTGCTTCCTCTCCCTGCCAGAGAGCAGCCGGGCACTGTCTCAACCTTCGTCCTCTGTCTGCCTGATGACACCACGTCTCTCTTTAAACCCTCCTTAAAGAAACTGGATTGATGTTCCTGGTGAAGGTGGCGTGTGGAAGGGATACAGTATTGGTCTGCTCCATAAGTGGGATGCTGGGGACAGCGAGGGGACCTGCCCTGACCCCCAAATGGGCAGAGAGAAGCAGCACAGTTTAGGAGTTCAGAGGTCAGATGCCAGAACCAGATTCGAGGGCTCAGAGTCCCTGAGCGGAGGCTCAGAGAGGAAACGGATGGGAGCCAGTGGCTGGGAGCAGTGCAGGTCATGGCCTGCTTATTAGAAGTGTGACCCTGGGCAAGTTAGCTGTCTGTGCCTTCATTCTGCCATCTGTAAAATGGGAACGATAGGATTAACTTAGTTATTACGTGTATAGGCCTTGACAGAGTGCACTTACTACATGCTATATAAGTGTTGAAAGGCAGGCAAAGAAAAGAATCAACCAGGCGATTTAGGCCGGCTACTGATAGTGAGAAGCCGGTGTGCAGAGGAGGTAAGGGCAAGCTTCTTTGAGGATGTGAGTCTTCAGCCGGGCTGTGAGAGGTAGAGTCTCCCTGTCCCCAGATTTTTATGTTATAGGCTGTCCTGTTAGAAGTTCCAGAGGGTTTGGGAGATGGCGCAACTGTGGTTTCCTTTCAGCAACAGTTCTCATTTTGTGTAGTGAGGAATGCTCTTACGCCGACCATTAGAGCCTTTGGGCTTTGGCCTTCCTCTCTATGCAGTGGGGAGCAGGCTTGGTCTCTGTAGCACCCTGCACGGCCGCCTCATCGTCTACAGGAGGGGTTCTGAGCTCTCCCCTCCACAGGAGGTGGGAAGGGTGGGGCTTGCCCCTTCACGAGGATTCCCTGGGTTCGGGAAAACAGTAGAACCCTTGGTTGGACAGTTCATGCTTTCACTTCTGAGCATTTGCTTTCTTGAGACGTAAGTGGGCCTATGCCTTTCACAGTCACTCGCTTAGGGAGCTAGTTGTAAAAATTGGCCTGTTGGGTTTGATCTGGGGAATTCCTGACTAGACAGCTGACCCCAAAGACTGGGGCACCTGGCCCTCTTTTCAATGCCTTCTCCTGCCCTGCACACCAGTGACTCAGGTGGTCTAGTAGTTCT
This sequence comes from Bos javanicus, assembly GCF_032452875.1. Taxonomy (NCBI): domain Eukaryota; kingdom Metazoa; phylum Chordata; class Mammalia; order Artiodactyla; family Bovidae; genus Bos; species Bos javanicus. The sequence continues at coordinate 42,310,555 of NC_083882.1, read as the reverse complement.
TGGCTCACGTTGGTTCTCTTTTCCTGCCAGCCGAGATGCCGCGCCAATTCCCCAAGCTGAACATCTCCGAGGTGGATGAGCAAGTCCGGCTCCTGGCCGAGAAGGTGTTTGCTAAAGTGCTCCGAGAAGAGGACAGCAAAGATGCCCTGTCCCTCTTCACAGTCCCTGAGGACTGCCCCATTGGGCAGAAGGAGGCCAAGGAGAGGGAGCTGCAGAAGGAGCTGGCGGAGCAGAAGTCTTTGGAGACCGCAAAAAGGTTTGTCCCCCTGAGCTGGGTGGGGTTGTGCAGACACAGGTGGGCTGCAGATGCTTGTCTTGTGATGAGGCACCTTGTGTGAAATCAGCAGTCCTGGGAGCTGACTTTAGTTCTTAACCAAGACTATTTAACTTACCACGTATTCACTGAAGGATGTTGTGGCTTTGGTTGAAAAGATCGAAAACCACTTTCTCTGCTGCTGTTTTAAAAACAAATCATGTGCCTAGATACTCACGATTTCCACATAACATTTCCATCTTCTTTCTAGAAACTTGAGGGTTAGTTGGGAAACATCAATTTTACTTCTTTCATCACTTGACAAGTACTTTGTGTTGTTAATTAACTCAGCTCACTATTTGCCAGGTGTTGCGCTGGGCACTGGGGATATATTAATGAACTAGATATAGTCCCTGCCGTGTAGAGCTTACAGTTGGTCTAGACAATAATTGACTGGACAAATTAATTGAGAAATGACAAGTTGTGATAAGTGCTGTGTCAGTCAGAGTCTAACCAGAAAAGCAGAAACACCTTGAGTATTGGAAGTAGGATGTTTTTGCAGGAAATTGGTTACAGAGGTGATAGAGAACCAAGCAGGGGGGAGAGAGGCTGCCCAGAGAGTAGACACAGTAGGAAGCAGCTGTCCCCCCAGACTGGAGAGACAGTGGAGGGAAGTGGGGTTGCTGGAGCTTGGGGTGGAGGAGTTGGAACTGCAGTGGCCTTTCTAATGGAAACTGGAGCCTAGGGGGTGATGCAACAGCTGCAGAGATGGCCTCCAAAGGCAGAGATGGAGACAAGAGATACCTGGCTTTAATCTTTCTGGCACCTTCTGGTTTCCCCCACTGGTTGCCATTGTCCAAGCCTAGCCAGAAGCCAGCTGACACATGGAGAGGGAGAGTCCTTTTTCAGATTGGGTAGTTAGGGAAGGTGACATTGTAGCTGATGCAAGGGTGTAAAGGAGCCAGCTACTGTAGAGCTGGGTGAGCGCCTTATAGGCGGAGGAGCCAGGACAAAGGCCCTTAGGTATCTTCAGGGAGGCCTGTGTACGGTAGAGGTATGGTTAAGGGTGAAGTGCCATGATCTGCATCTGGAGGGTTAGACGGGGCCCAGACCAGACTGGCCTGTGCTCCCTGATAAGTAGTTTGGATCTTTAAGTGCATTGGGAAGCCTTCACCTTTCAGTTTATCTCACCTGTGTTGTGCTGTGTGCTTAGTCACTCAGTCGTGTCCAACTCTTTGTGACCCCCATGGACTGTAGCCTGCCAGGCTCCTCTCTCCATGGGATTCTCCAGGCAAGAATAGTGGAGTGGGTTGCCATTTCCTTCTTGAGGGGATCTTCCCAAACCAGGGATTGAACCTGCATCTCCCATGTCTCCTCCATTGCAGGTGGATTCTTTCCCCTCTGAGCCATCTGGGAAGCCCATCTCACCTGGGAGAGCAGAATTAAACAATAGAAAGCTTTGAGAAAGTGTCTGGTGGGGCTCTAGCTAGGTGCCTGCCTAGCCGGCACATCGCAGACCTGAATAGCTAAGGTAGTGGAACTTGAGCCCTCTCTGCGACCCAGTCCATCGTCAGGTCCTTCCTAAGGTACTGCCTCATTTTAAAAGGCAAGTCCTTTCCTTCCTTGGTAGTATAGAACTTCAGTACTTTGGTAACATTTTTTAGGAAAGTAGTGAAAAATCAAGTATTAGTATAAGGGCAAGAACAGAGCTTTATTGTGCAGAATGTAAATGTTTTCCTTCCTCTGAGGGGCTGTAAGCCCGTGAAGTGACGGGGTCGTTGGTGTCGTTAGCCAGTGAGGTGGTCACAAGTTACCCTGGAGAGTGAAGCAGAGCCTGACTGTGGAGGCCCTCGTCCATACTTTGCTGGCTGAACAGATGTTATGAAGTGAATGCTCTGCAGGACCTTCTGTCTTCTGAATTGAGCATTTTGGACCCTTAATAATGAGAAGAGAAGGAGTCCTACATTTTTGTATTACTAGAAATGATAGGTTTCTGAGGTCAGTTTCCTACAGAGAGACACTGGACCTGACATCTGCAAAAGAGATTCTTCTGTTATCAATGCCCAGGCTAACAGCAAGCCTTCTTACTCTTGAGTCCAAATGATGCTCCATGGTTTCCAGAAATTCCTCTGCAACCTTCTCTCCAGAATTTTTGTTCTTTCCCTACTTGTTAGGTTGTGGTGGTCTTGGTTTGCATCTGTCTGCCCCCTTTGACTGGAAGCTCCCCGAGGACTGTGTCTGGCTCCCACTGTATCCCAAGGACCCAGCCCAGAACCTAACCTGTGTTGGCGAGCAGTGGTTATGTGGTAGGAGAAAGACATCCGGTTTCCCCACTGCCACCACAGACACCACCTCAGAGTGGCCATGGCTCCCTGGATTGCTGTGTTCTGCCACTCACTGGGATGCTCTGTGACTTTGGGCCATTAGGAAACTTCTCTGTGCCCCAGGTTTTCACCATCTGTAAAGTAAGACCAGTCCAAGAGCTACTTTCATGGGATGTTGTGAGCAATGAGGGAATTAACATGTAAAAGGCTTAGGGCAGGGCCTGGATCACAGTAAGCCCCATGGAAAGTTTAACTGTCCAACTTCCTGCAGTAGAGATGGGCAGCAACCTTACTGTGGGCTAAGTTAATCTGTATATTAAACTCTGTTGCTCAGTTGTTTGGTAGTGTCCGAATCTTTGCGATCCCGTGGACTGTAGCACGCCAGGCTCCCCTGTCCTTCACTATCTCCTGAAATTTGCTCAAATTCATGTCCATTGAGTCGGTGATGCCATCCAACCATCTCATCCTCTGTTGTCCCCTTCTCCTCTCCCTCAGTCTTTTGCAGAATCAGGGTCTTTTCCAATGAGTCTGCTCTTCACATCAGGTGGCCAAAGTCTTGTACCTTCAGCTTTAGCATCAGTTCTTCCAATGAATATTCAGGGTTGGTTTCCTTTAGGATTGACTGGTTTGATCTCCTTGCTGTCCAAGGTACTCTCAAGAGTCTTCCAGCACCACAGTTCAAAAGCATCAGTTCTTTGGTGCTCAGTCTTCTTTATGGTCCATCTCTCACATCTGTACTTGACTACTGGAAAAATCATAGCTTTGACTAGATGGACCTTTGAATGCAAAGACATGCCTCTGCCTTTTAATACACTGTGTAGGTTTGTTATAGCTTTTCTTCCAAGAAGCAAGCGTCTTAATCTTGTGGCTGCAGTCACTGTCTGCAGTGATTTTGGAGTCCAAGAAAATGAAACCTGCCCCTGCTCGCACTTTTCCCCCATCTATTTGCCATTAAGTGATGAGACTGAGTTATATGATCTTAGTTTTTTGAATGTTGAGTTTTAAGCCAGCTTTTTCACTCTCCTCTTTCACCTTCATCAAGAGGTTCTTTAGTTTCTCTTCACTTTCTGCCATTAGACTGGTATTATCTGCTTGTGTGAGGTTGTTGATACTTCTCCTGGCAATCTTGATTCCAGATTGTGATTCATTCCGCCTAGCATTTTGCATAATGTACACTGCATCTAAGTTAAATAAGCAGAGTGACAATATACAGCCTTGTCTTACTCCTTTCCCAATTTTGAACCTGCCCACTGTTCCATGTCCAGTTCTGACTGTTGCTTCTTGACCTGTGTATAGTTTCCTCAGAAGGCTGGTAAGGTGGTCTGGTATTCCCATCTTGAAGAATTTTCTGCAGTTTGTTCACAAACTTTAGCATAGTCAATGAAGGCTTTAGCATAGTCAATGAAGCAGAAGTAGATGTTTTTCTGGAATTCTCTTGCTTTTTCTATAATCCAGTGGATGTTGGCAATTTGATCTCTGGTTCCTCTGCCTTTTCTAAATCCAGCTTGTACATCTGGAAGTTCTCTATTCACATACTGTTGAAGCCTTGCTTGGAGGATTTTGAGCATTGCCTTGCTAACATGTGAAATGAGTGCATTGGTAGGATAGCTTGAACATTCTTTGGCATTGCCTTTCTTTGGGATTCTTTTTTCCAGTCCTGTGGCCATGGCTGAGTTTTCCAAATTTGCTGGCATATTGAGTATAGCACTTTAATAGCATTGTCCTTTGGGATTTTAAATAGCTCAGCTGAAATTCCATCACCTCCACTAGCTTTGTTTGTAGTATTGCTTCCTGAGGCCCACCTGACTTCACACTCCAGGACGTCTGGCTCTAGCTCTAGGTGAGTGACCTCACCATCCTCATTACATGGGTCATTTAGATCTTTTTTGTACAGTTCTTCTGTGTATTCTTGCCACCTCTTCTTAATCTCTTCTGCTTTTGTTAGGTCCACATTAAGCTTATCAAGTGGATATTCTTATCTTGATTTTGCAGATCAGGACACATAGCCAGTAAGTGACCCAGGTCTTTTGAATGTAGACCCTCACACTTTAACCACGAGGCTGTCCCATCTCCAGTCAGGCCTGGGGTCCTTGGTTCAGTGTGGAGACACTGGGGACTACTCTCCAGGATGTAATTGCTGGCCGCTGAATGGAATGGAGGGAAACCTGGACCACAGCTCCCTGCTGCCCACTGGCTCCTTTTCTGCCAAAGCACAATCTGGTCCCTGGACTACTTGTCAGACGTCCTGGTGTCCTCTGGAGCTGTGCACCCCCAGTTTTAGCTTTCAGCCTCGCTGCTCAGTAGAGGCACTGTTAGGCAAATATTTAGTGAACCGTCTGGAGGCGGAACCCTCTCTGCAGCTTCCTCTTTTTCTCTTGCTTGTCCCTGACACTCTGGAATGTAACTGGTAACATGGAGCCCTCTCGCAAGGAACCCCCAGGCCTGGAGCCAGAAGCAGGTTTCCAGATACCCAGAGTCTGTGGATTTGTGTTTCAAACTGTGACATTAGATGGGACTTCTAGTTTGGAAAAAGGTCTCCCTCGCCCTGGCTCCTCTGACAAGCCCGAATGTTTCTGGTACTTGGAGAAAGCTTTTTTGTACAACCATTCTCTTTTTCTCTCTTATTATAAAAAAAAAAAATAAAAAAGACTATTTAAACTCTAATGTAAAGGCACTAGCTAGAACTTGGAAGTAAATAGCTTCTTAGAAAAAGAATGAGAAACTTGGATTGTGAGTAAGAAAGATGAGCCCCTAAAACACAGAGGCTGTTGTCAGGATTCCAGCAGTTCTAAGAGCTGAACTGGGCTCAGTCATAAACCTCCCAGGGCTGGGGGCCCTCTCCAGGGAGCTGGCACCCCAGGCTGCTCAAAGAGGCGCTCGGTTTGCAGGCCAGATCAGGAGGTCAGCAGTGACGTCTTGCTGCAGGGACCTCTCTGCCTCCTTAGGAAGATGACATTGACCAGGCCTCTATTGAGACTCAAGGTGTGTCAAGGTGAGCGGGAGGGGTAGGCTGTCTATGGAATCAAAGTTAGGAGGCAAAGACAAGAAGACTGGAAAACCCTGCTGGCACCCAGAAGCTCTCTGTTGTTCACTTTGAATCTCATCATCTCACCTAGCCAGAGCTCAGCCACCCTGCAAACATACATAGCTGGAATGTAGCCAGCATGGGTGACAACCCTGTAAGAATATCTGATGTGCAGCCAAAATGCACATCAGGGCTCCTTCGGCGCTCTACTTCTCGTTTTTAAGCAGCTTTATTGAGGTGTAATTCACATACCATATAATCCATTCTTTTGAAGTGTACGATTCAGTGGTCTTTTAGTATATTTGCAAAGTGCAACTGTCACCATGGTCAATTTTAGAACATTTTTTCAACCCCTCCCCTCTGAAAGAAATCCTGTACCTTTTAGCTGTCACCCCCCCAATTCTCATCCCATCTTCTGTTCTTATTTCACACTGAGTTCTAATAAGCTTGGTTATTTTGTTTCTTATCCTGTGACAGATTTAAGGAAGCAAATTAAAAGTGGGAGAGGGACTTCTATAGGCAGAGTCAAGGGCATGTTGTGCGGTGATTACGAACTCAGACTTTGGAACCAGACCAGCTGGGTTCAAGTGATGGCCTGTGTCTTATGACTGAGTGGCCTCAGGCAAGGACCTTAAGTTCCTATTTCCTGATCTGCAAAAAAGGATGATGGACCTACCTTGTGAGAATTAAATGAGCGAATAAGGATGGCTGCTTAGCACACGTGCTTAGACATCATTAGTGTTCTTGTTTTTGTTATTATTTAACAGTTCACAGTGAGAGAGGAAACAGAATAATTATGAAAATCAGACGCAAGAATTCAAAGCACAGCAGTCTTTGGCCAAAGTGTCTCTAAGCTGGTGACTGAATAATGCGATGATGACGCTGAGTCACGGAGAGAAGTTTCAATTATGTTCAGCGTGCACTGATTCAGATACAGGAATTATGAATTTCATTTTTAAAAGCCACACTGAAGTTTTTTTTTTTATTTAGAGTATAAAGTGGACAGCCATCTGATGGGAAGAGCCAACTCATTGGAAAATACCCTGGTGCTGGGAAAGATTGAGGGCAAGAGGAGAAGGGGACGACAGAGGATGAGATTGTTGGATGGACTTGAGTTTGAGTAAACTCTGGGAGATAGTGAAGGACAGGGAAGCCTGGCGTGCTGCAGTCCATGGGGTCACAGAGAGTCAGACACCACGTAGCGACTGAACAACAGCAAAAGGGGACTCTCCAGAGCAATTACTTCCCTGAGTAAACTAGATAAACATATTTGTTATGAATCGAACATAGCACAGCTAAATCATTTTGTTTTATGAAACTTCTTATATCAGGGGTAAGTCACGTCTAAGTTCAGGGCCATTGACAAAGGAGCTTCGTTTGAAACAGGTTAATTTATCTGCTTTTAAAGTTAAGAAGAGAGTTTAAGACTTAACAGGTAAGGAAGATCATACTTCACTGTGCTCTCTGGGGAGGAAGAGTAGCTGAGAAGGACTGGGGAGAGGGAGAGCGAGGTCCATAGAGACCTACACATGGTCAGGAGCGGCGGGAGGACAGTGGTAGGTCTCGGGGGGAGGTGAAGGGAGAGATGGTTGAGGTTCTGCCTTCATCCCTGGCGGGCTTCAATGTGCAAGTCGGCTGCACCCATGCAGTCAGACACACTGAGTATGTGCTCTATGCCCTCTGCACACCCACCTTTTGGTGCCCACCATACAGCATGTGTCACAGTCAGCTTGCCCGCCTTCTCCCTTTCAGACAGGCTGAGGTCTCTGGTTTCAGTCACAGAGTAGGTGGCAGCTCCTCAACTGCTCCCCTGCTTAGACCCAGGGCCCCACTTGCACGTGAATCAGTGGAAGCAGTAGGAGCAGACACGCCTGTGGAAGTGCGAATGCCTGCCCCACTTAATGCCATTCAGGTTCAGACTGTTAATGAAACCTTGTGCTGGTGTCTGACTCCTGCTTCGAGCCTTTAGCATAGTAATTCTCACCTGGAGTGGTCTGGGCTACCAAAACAACCCGAGTGTGTGTGTGTGTATGTGTATAGAGGGGCTTCAAACAAGTCTCCCAGTTGGGAATGTTCCCCTCTCCCTCTGGGAATGAGGCAGGGTGCCTTCTCTGACCCTCTTGCTCTATGGCTCCCAGCCTCAGTCTGGGTTAGAGCCTCCTCTGGGATCCCGAAATAGCAGGTCGTCTCATCACACTACCCACGTCCTGTGATGATAATCTATTGAACTGTCTGGACATCGAGGTCAGCCTCTGGAGTCAGAGGAGTATTTTGTCTACCCGTCTAGCCCCAGGACCTGGCACATCGTTGTTGAGTAAAGTGAAATCCACTGTGCCTCCTGACCCACTGTATGTTGTTCAGAGCCTTTGGTGAAAACTTGCCCTGGCCAGACCTCACAGGGCAGTGGCTGCAGGCCCCCGAGAAGATGCTGACTCTTCTCTGGAAGAGCATGGAGGCTCTGGGGCTCTTAACTGGAGTGCCTAGGAGCAGGGAAGGGCTGGGGAGTGGGCAGGGTGAGGGTGGGAACACAGAGAGTGACAGGGACAGGCAAGGGCCATAGAAGAGGTGGGGGCAGCAGACAGGTGCTGAGAGATGCCTGCTAACAGCCCAGATGACCGTGTCCTTAGCTGAGGGTCCTTAGCTGAGGGTCTGGTGGGACAGGAAGGTCCCTGGGGCCCAGGAGGGAAGACAAAGCTGCTCCCTGGCCCGTTGGGCCCGCAAGCTTGGGCTGGAGCTGGTGTCCTTATAGCCCCGCTCCCTGCCAGTTCTTGGGCAGGAGTGCGTTTCTGCCAGGTGTGTGGGTGGGGAAGGGAGCGGGTGGGCCAGCTGTGGCAGAGCAAGCCCGCTTACTCTGTGTCCCAAGGGCTCACACGAGGGGCAGCAGGTGCAACTGCGGATAGACAGATCTTGGCCCGTGACGAGGAAGTGCTTTCTAACAGTGGCAACAGATCGTGTTTTGTTCACCTTGTATTTGCGTGCTTGGCATTGGCATGGCTCAGAGTAGGTCCTTGGGAAATGGTTTTTGAATAAATGGTTGACTGCTGACGTCTTATTCAGAAATGTAGTGAGCTGTCCGTTCCTGGATGTATTCAGACAAAGGCTGCCTTAGAGGATTGGGGTGTGTAGCTTTAAAATCCTTTCCTGCCAGGATACTGCATGGTTCTATAGTTCAGAAAAAGCATTTGGTAACTTCATTGTTGTGACGCAGGTGGGGCTTCAGACAGCCTTGAGAGGGCTAGGACACACACACACTCTCAGTCACTCAGCTGCCGCTCTCCACCTTTGTGGCTGAGCCTCAGCTGCACAGAATGGGAATGAGATGTGGACCTGTGGTAGACAGAGTTTCTAGAACATCCCCCCAGAGGTGTCCTTCCCTAATCTCCAGACCCTCTGAATGTGATGAGGCATCGCTCCTGTGATTATGCTGTGCTGTGTGGCTCAGTGGACCTGAAGGCAGGGAGGTGAGCGGGCCTGACCTGGTCACAGCAGCCCTTAGTGCAGGGAGTGTTCTCAGGGGGTCACGGAGGGGGAGGTCAGAGATTCCAAGTGCCAGAGCCAGGCACTGTGCCAGGCTTAGAAGATGGAGGGCGCCGTGTGCAAGAATCAGAGGGTGAGCCCTGTCCCATAGCCAGTGAGGAGCCAGGGCCTCAGTGTAGGGCCACATGCAGATGAATTCTCCAACCACCTGCATGAAAGCGGACTCTTGAAAGTGGACTCTTTCCCAGGGTCTCCAGTTCAGAGGCTAGTGTGGCCAACCTCCTGGTTTTGGCCTTTTGATACCCTGGGCATGGATAGAGCCCAGCCGTGCCCACCCAGATGTTTCACGTATAGATCTGTGGGCCAGCGAGTGGGGGTTGCTTGCAGTCACCAGGCTCGTGTTTATCGTGCAGCCATAGAAGATAATGCAGGGCGCTCTTTAGTTTTCCAGTTTTCTTAGAGACGAGCCTAATGGTTAGCTCTGGTTGTTTCAAGCACTTGCCTAGGGTGTCTAGACCCAATCTATTGTTAAACCTGTACCTTATCCCTACAAAGTCCAAATCCCCAGCCTGTGTTCACCTGTGATAATTTTGGAGCTCACCTGGTGACCAAGACTAGAGTCATCGTGGATGTCTTCAAGAAGGAGAATTGAGGGGGGGTTGGGACCAGCTGGTGGCTTATTCATGAGGGCAGAGGGATATGGTCATTTCTCGGATAAGCCTGGTGGCCTCTTGCCTTAAGCAGCCTTCTAACTTTCTGATCGTGGTTGGTGTTTTTTTTTTTTGTTAATTTTCTTACCTGTTTGTCATCTTAGATATCGCCTTGCTTCTCCTTAGCAGGATTGGTCCTCAGGCAATATTGGCTGAGGCTTCTGGGGGTGAAGTCGGCAGAGGGATTAAAACAGTGGCCTGGTAGACAAGAGCGACATGGAGGCCAGAGTCTCACAGGGTCTGGCTGAACCTGTCAGAACATGAGAGGGAGCCCAAAGTAATGGCTCCTCTAGGTGTGAATATCTGAAAGATGCTAAAGTGGGAACCTCATCACTTCCGGTGAGTCTGCCTCTAAGGAATGATTGACAGGCATGAGTTGGCATCTTCCTTGGAATGGGATGTTTGACTCAGCTTCATGTGATGGATAGATGGCGGGCTCAGAAAAGCCTGACTGGATGTTCCTGGAGTTCATCCTGGGTTTCCTGAAAAACCCAGTGTATCTGTTATGCAGGGTCAGGGCCAGGGCAAAAACAGACTTCTGAAAAAGGACCACCTCCACTTTCCAAGTGTAAACAGCCTTGTCCCTGAGGAGGTGATAACACATATGGGCAGATAAGAACCAGAGAGCTGTGGCAAGCAGCGGATGTATAGACAGAGCAGGGAACTGTGGTTCCTGAAAAATGGGCTATGGGTCTGTGAGAAGAGGTCTGGCCAAGGGCCAGGAGGAAGACAGCTGCTTCCGGGTCAGTCATAAGGTCTGTTTACCGATTTCTCCACAGCCTGTACTTGTCACTGGTTCCTGGAGAAGGGGGCAGGTGCTAGGGGCTCTGGAGGGTCACGGTTGTCACTGAGTCCTTCACTGGTGGCTGTAGGCTCCGGTTGTGCTGGGATAGTACCCAGGACACTGCTGGGCCCCGTGGCATAGGAGGGCAAGCAGTCGGCTGGTTGTTGGCATTGGACATCATTGGGCAGCAGTGCTGGGTTCCCTCGGAGACAGAAAGAGACATGGGAGAGGGGAGTGCTGATGGTGTCATCTCCCTGCTGCTGAGCCTCCTGCCCAGGGATCCTAGAACTTACGGTGGTGTCATTTGAAACATTACTGATTAGTTAATGAGGAAGGTGAGTATTCACAAAACAGCCTTGCAAATAAGCATGAGCTCATGACAGTTTAAACCAACCTGTGCCTACTTCCCTAAGAGTTTGTGAAATCATCTTTTGGTGTCAAGGTGACAGGTCCAGAGGACCTGAAATTGATGCTGATCAGTTACTTTCCCATTACAGAGCTACAGATCTGTGCCTGAGCCAGCAGCAGGTGGAGGGTACTGCCAGGCTGGAGGAAGGAGCAGCAGGGGAGTTAGGGTGCCAGGGAGGTGGGACGCCGAGTGCTAGCTGCCTGGCTAGGACTTCATAGAAGTCATTTCACATTGTGAACCCCTGACTCTTCCTTTTTGAAAACAGGAGGTGGACTGGCTGATTGTCACAGTCTCCTCTGGCTCCAGTGCCCCAAATTATCAACTTTGTGAAATGCGCTGTAATTGAGACTCTTCACAGGCTGGGACTCAGAGTTCGGCTTATCTGAAGACAGCATGCTGGCCAGTTTGACATCGTCCTCACCTCTTCTGCCCTTGGTGTTAGACCCCTGCTGCGTGGCCTGCGGTCTGTCTTCTGAGACATTTGCCTACTTACTTGCTCCACGTGCTGTGCAAACACAGCCCAAGCAGTTCTTAGTGGCTGCATAGAGGGGTGTCTGGGATGTTGCGTGTGGAGAGACGTGTGTGAGAGAAAGGCATGAATAATTAGAAACTTCTGAACGGTAGGGCCAGCACCGCTGATTAATCAGAGCCAAATTCTCCTGCCATGTCCGTAACAGAGAGTCTTCATCACTCTCCCCGATTAGCTGCTGTTGTCTCTCACTTTTGCATGTCCTTGACTTTTAGAAAGAAAAGTTTTAAGATGATTCGATCCCAGTCCCTGTCTCTGCAAATGCCGACACAGCAAGATTGGAAGGGTCCCCCGACAGCCAGTCCGGCCATATCTCCTGCAACCCCCGTGCTCCCTGGAGCCACTCCCCTGCCTGCGCCTGCACCCTATGCCGTGCCCGAGTTCCAGCGGGTCACCATCAGTGGAGACTACTGTGCTGGGGTAAGGCATCTCCGTGGGCTCTCTGGAGGCTGTGTGAGTGTTGCATAGCACGCCTTTTGCAAAAGCTGGGGTCCCTGGGGTCACGCCGAGACCCCAAAGCCTGGCTTGGTCTGTGAGTGTCTGGGAGATGGCGGGCAGATGTCTGGAGAGAAGGAGGGTTCTAGGCAAGGTGGTGGGTATGGGTGTGTGTCTAGGGTACTGCTGTCCTTGTGGGGAGGGCCTGGGGCTACAGGCTGGCACATCCAGTGGCCTGTAGTTTCCATGTGGTCTCTGAGCCCAGAACCCCGCTCTCTGTTCCTGTAGCCCATTGGAGATGGTTCCAGTTTGGGCCCTTCAGAGTTCTCAGATGTTGAATGGATTCAAGTCCTGGTGTTGATTGGTTTGCATGCCATCAGGTATTGCTGATTCAGCTCTTCCTCTGTGCCTGGACTCATGTTCTTAAATATAGGCCAGACCCTCGAACCAGGAAGAGACCCTCGAACTTGACAAGAATGTGATCAAGCTTGGTTTGCCCCAAGTCAGTTAACTCAGCCACTGAAAATGTGCTAATTTCACCTGGCTGGATGCTGAATTTTTATTGCTTCTTGAAGAGAAACATCACTTAGCTCCAGGTTTGGTTCTGCCTTCCTGGCCCTCAACCTATACTCATGCCTCAGTTGGCTTGTTATCCTCTCTTCTTTTTAACAGTACTCTTAGGATATACAGTGTATCTGAGAAGTGTGACTTATTACTTGTATTACAGAGTGACTTATTACTCTTATACATTTTCTTCTATTTTAACAAAATCAATAGAAGATCTTTGCATATGGCTTATAACTTAAAAGGCCCCAGAATTATAGCAGTCCTCTAGCTACCCGATTCGCCTCCCCTGAGGCAGTTATTGGTTTTGGTTTCTTATTTATTCTCACACAGTAAACTGTGTACCTACCGTGCTCATGGTTTCTATGTTCATGTAGTTGATTTATTTCTTTTTACACAAATGGTGGTTACCATACATTATACTGAGCCTAGGTTTTCCCTTAACAGTATATCTTGAAGATAACGCTATATCATTCTATCAAGAACTTCCTTGTTTTTTTTTTTTTTAAAACAGGTGCAAAATATTCCACTGTGTGGATGAACCATACTTTAAGTTCCTTTCTATGGATAGGGATTTTGGTTGGATTGCAAATAGCACAGGCCTTGTTTGGAGATATAGCTTCGTGACCAGGAATCCATGGTGCCCACCCAACTTCCTGCATGTGGCAGAGTGGCCAAAAGGGAGAGTAGAGGGGGCTGAGGGCCAGCTGAAGGGAGGACATTGGCTGGTGTGTTAACCGGCTCTTTTCCATCAGTCTCCTTGTTGGCACATTGTAGGGCACGGAGCCTCTGAACCGGGCGACTGGTCCCCTGAGAGCCACCAGTTTGTAAGTGGCAGGCTGACCTTGCAGGTCGCCTTGGGCCCCATGGGTCTGCTGCCAGGCCTGAGGTGTGCAGTGGTAACAAGCTGGCTGGTCTGGTGGGATGCTGAACTCGTCTCTGATACCTCCAGGCCTGGCCCGAGCCCGTGCTATGCTGAGTCAGTCAGTCCTGCAGATGACGTGTTTGGCTTTGTCGTGGGCAGGAACGTATTTGTCTCTGGTGTTGTCTGCTCACCTGAGCTCTCAGAAGCCATCAGAAGGTGTAAAATGGAGTTAATACCCCCTTATGGGGACATATGTAGTCAGGAAAGGAGAAGCTACTTCCTTAATAAAAAGCAAGGGGGAAACAAAAGTAAAAGTAGAAACACGTGCATGGAAAGATATATACCTTCCTCTGAGGGTAGAGTTTTAGCTGCATCTGAGATGATCTATTTATGTAAACATATAAGACATCCGAAACAGTGATAAAAATGTTAAAATTGTCCGCTCCGGAAGGTAGATGCACAGGTGTCTGTCATCTTCAGTGCTTGTCTGTATGTTCACAACATTTCAAAACTAAAAGTGATTTTTTTTTTTCACTGAAGCAGAGTGGGCCCCAGCCTTCCTCCTTCTGTGCTCCATCTTGCCACCTCCCTTTTCCGCATCTCTTATCCCCTCTTATGAATGAGTGACTGTTTGGCTGTTTTCTCCCCCAGCACGTTCAGGTTTCTGCCACACGCATCCTTCCCAACAGACAGATGAACACGTGCACTGGGAGGTGGGCATTTATCTCATTTGTCTCTGAGTATGAGGCAGCTCTGGGAAAGCAGAGCGTCCTTGGGCTTCAGGAATCAATCCGTTCAGGGTCTGAAGTGTGACTTTCTGACTTTCTGTCATTTATCCTCTCTGGGTCTCTGTTTCCCCAGTGGTGAGATGAGTGGCAATGAGGACCAAAGTGAAACTTATGGAAAGGAACCATCCCATAAGCGTGTGTTGCTTGGGTGGATTGGGGTGACTGCCAGATGAATCAGAAGGCTGGGGTAGCAGACTGAGCACTCGGAAGGACCCATGTATTTTCTTAACTGATCATGATGATGCTCACTCCATCAGGGACACGGTCCAGGCTGGGCCTCTTCATGTGCCGGGTGCCGCAGCATCTGGCTTGTGGTTGATGTGCTGAGTGCTGGCCTGGGGTGTGCACATTGGAGTACCTGCCTCCCTCCCAATGGCCCCAAATCTCCTCCTGTGTTAGGGGGTTCCGTGATTTGCCAGGAGGACTCCTAGGACTCAGCGCATAGCTGCACTCATGACTAGGATTTACTACAGTAAAAGGATACTGAGCAAAATCAGCAAAGGGAAGAGGTACACAGGGCAGAATCTGGAGGAGGCCAGAGGCAAGCAGCCCCTCCCAGTAGAGTCACCAGAATGCACTTAATCCCTCAGCGTTCACGTGTGACAGCACGTGTGAAGTGTCATCTTCCGTGGAAGCTCATTAGAGACTTAGTGGCTGAGATTGTTACCGGGGCTGGCTGCACGTCTGCAGGGCACACCCCTCAGTCGGAGGCTTGCAACAGGAAATCAGGCATGCAGCATACACCACGGTGTGTGCACAAACTGTCAGGCAGAGGGAGCCACTGTGCCCTCCATGGTGGGGATGCTCCTCAGACCCAAGTTCCCCGCTGTCTGTCCTGGGCCTACCTTGCGGCAGCTCTCACTAGGTCAGCAGCCTCAGGCCTGCTCTCTGAACTTTTTCCTGCAGATCACCGTGGAGGACTATGAGCAGGCTGCCAAGAGCCTGGCCAAGGCCCTGATGATCCGGGAGAAGTATGCCCGCCTCGCCTATCACCGCTTCCCGCGCACCACGGCCCAGTACCTGGGTCATCGGCGGCTGGACACCACGCCCCTGGAAGAGGGCCTCCCAGGTATGGTGCTGTGGTGGCAGCTGGGCTTCCAGCGGGGCACGGCCCGAGAGTTGGTCAGGATGTCTTACTGGTTGGATGTGTTTCCCTCAGATGGCTTCTCCTACACTGATTTCTTTGCCAGTTTCCCAAGGGTTGATTCCGTGTGCACCAGGTGCCTTGCTTTGAGCTGAGCTGTACAAGTTGTGGGGAGTGGAGGGGCTGAAAGGCAGTCTCTGATCTTGGGAGATGGGCAGTCTCCGCCTGGATATTTAAACACAGTCAGACAGTAAATACCAAGTTAGTGGTGAGGTGCATGGATTGGGGGTAGGTAGAGAGGGTGTGTTCTCAGGGCAGGGAAGTTGGCTCTGGAGTCCAGCATACTCACATTCCGATCTAAGCTCCACTTTCTAAATACCTAAAGACCACTTTCTTGGGAAAGGAAGTTATTTCTCCAAACCTCAGTTTTTCAATCTGTAAAATGGGAATGCTAATAATATCTCTCCTTTGGGCCTGTTGTGAGGATGAAACGAGAGAAAGCATGTGAAGTAGTTGGTGCATTTCCGGATCTAGTGCATGCTCAGTTGCGTCTGACTCTCTGTGACCCTATGGACTGTAGCCTGCCAGGCTCCTCTGTACATGGGATTCTCCAGGCAAGAATACTGGAGTGGGTTGCATGCTCTCCTCCAGGGGATCTTCCTGATTCAGAGATCAAATCTGCATCTCTTATGTCTTCTGCATTGGCAGCCAAGTTCTTCATCACTAGAGCCACTTGGGAAGCCCCTGGATCTAGTGAGTGACTGGTACAGTAGTTATGTTGATGCTGTGGAGTTCAGGGAGCAGGGGATCGGAGAAGGCAGGATGCTTTCTGGTGGAATCTGTTTGGCCTGTGAAGGATCCAGGGGCAGTAGGGGCTGTAAGTTAAGCAATGTGAATGAAGACAACAGGAGACCTCGATCGTGAAAGCTGGTGGTGGGGAATCAGATGAGGGCCTGGTGGTCTGTGCCAGCACCCAGGACCCTGGGTGGAGTTGGTGCCAAGATGTCTCCTCTCCGGCTTCTTTGAAGCTCTGAACCTGGACTTTGGGCATCTGTTACCACCTGGGGCTCTGAGTCTCAGCCCTCCCGGGTCCAGTTCCCTGTCTGTCTGAGGGTTGATCCCACTTGCTCCACTGTTGGCAGGCAGAAATGACTGTCAAAGGTGCACTTTATACAGAACAGAGTCCTGGGGGCCTGGGTGTGAGTGTGGTAAAGTGCAGGCTGTGGTTGACCCAGGCTTTTGGACTGCCAGCATCTCATGGGCACTGCCCCGCATTTGGGACTCATGCCTGATGGGGGTGTGTGTGGCATCTCTTTCCCTCTCTGTGCTGCCTTAGCCCCTGGGATGGCTCACGTCTGCTCCAGGGACAGTCTGTTCCGAGCTCTGATGGGAGACACTCAGCCAGCCGCTTCACCTTCCTTCCTTCCTTCCTTCCATTGATGATTCCAGGATTTCCTCCTGCCTGTGCTGGCAGTGGACAGCCCAGACCCTATGCAGGGTTGGCTGATGTGCAGAGTTGAAGCCCCTAGTTCTACTGCTACTTAGCATAACCTGTTCCTTGGCCAGAACAGAGCTTGTCGAGAGCCAGGAAAACCCACTACAAGAGTGATGAGAATAACGCCCTATGATATATTTACACAGCATCTTCCTCTACCTGCCGCTGCAACCCTCACAGCAGCGCGTTAAGGCAGGGCGTCATCCTCAGCTGAGCAGACAGGGTCGGGAGGTAAAGTCCCATTTTGCTCGAAGTCATAGCTGGGAAATAGCCAAGAGGTGTTTTCTGGCTCCTATGGACTGACAGCCCATGGTGTGGGGACAGACAGCTCTGTCTCTGGGGGCACAGGCTCCCTATTCTGTGCTTATGGGGAGGGCTGGCTTCTCCATCTTGCCCCTTGGCCGCCCTGGGCTCAGGAAGATGTGGAAGGACAGGAACAATTATATTCCCGCTGGGCAGTCCCAGATCCTGTCTGTTCTCTTATTAGGAGAAGATGCAGCTGCCCGTCTTAATAAGCTTCATGTCCCTGAACTACCCAGAAGATGGAAGCTCATTTCAATTAAGTTAAAAAAAAAAAATGAAGTGCCAGTTACTGGCCAGGGATGGTTCTAGGAAATGGGGACACAGCAGTGAACAAGATGAACATTTACCACCCAAGATAAAGACAAGAAGTCATCTTCAGTTCAGTTCAGTTGCTCAGTCGTGTCTGACTCTTTGCAACCCCATGAATCGCAGCACGCCAGGCCTCCCTGTCTATCACCAACTCCCAGAGATCACTCAAACTCACGTCCATCGAGTCGGTGATGCCATCCAGCCATCTCATCCTCTGGCGTCCCCTTTTCCTTCTGCCCCCAATCCCTCCCAGCATCAGAGTCTTTTCCAATGAGTCAACTTTCGCGTGAGGTGGCCAAAGTACTGGAGTTTGAGCTTCAGCATCATTCCTTCCAAAGAACACCCAGGGCTGATCTCTTTTAGAATGGACTGGTTGGATCTCCTTGCAGTCCAAGGGACTATCAAGAGTTTTATCCAACACCACAGTTCAAAAGCATCGATTCTTCGGTGCTCAGCTTTCTTCACAGTCCAACTCTCACACCCATACATGACCACTGGAAAAACCATAGCCTTGACTAGACGAACCTTTGTTGGCAAAGTGATGTCTCTGCTTTTCAATATGCTATCTAGGTTGGTCATAACTTTTCTTCCAAGGAGTAAGCATCTTTTCATTTCATGGCTGCACTAACCATCTGCAGTGATTTTGGAGCCCAAAAAATAAAGTCTGACACTGTTTCCCCATCTATTTGCCATGAAATGATGGGACCAGATGCCATGATCTTCGTTTTCTGAATGTTGAGCTTTAAGCCAACTTTTTCACTCTCCACTTTCACTTTCATCAAGAGGCTTTTTAGTTCCTCTTCACTTTCTGCCATAAGGGTGGTGTCATCTGCATATCTGAGGTTATTGATATTTCTCCCAGCAATCTTGATTCCAGCTTGTGCTTCTTCCAGCCCAGCGTTTCTCATGATGTACTCTGCATAGAAGTTAAATAAGCAGGGTGACAGTATATAGCCTTGACGTACTCCTTTTCCTATTTGGAACCAGTCTGTTGTTCCATGTCCAGTTCTAACTGTTGCTTCCTGACCTGCATATAGGTTTCTCAAGAGGCAGGTCAGGTGGTCTGGTATTCCCATCTCTTTCAGAATTTTCCACAGTTTATTGTGATCTACACAGTCAAAGGCTTTGGCATAGTCAATAAAGCAGAAATAGATGTTTTTCTGGAACTCTCTTGCTTTTTTGATGATCCAGCAGATGTTGGCAATTTGATCTCTGGTTCCTCTGCCTTTTCTAAAACCAGCTTGAACATCAGGAAGTTCACGGTTCATGTATTGCTGAAGCCTGGCTTGGAGAATTTTGAGCATTACTTTACTTGTGTGTGAGATGAGTGCAATTGTGCAGTAGTTTGAACATTCTTTGGCATTGCCTTTCTTTGGGATTGGAATGAAAACTGACCTTTTCCGGTCCTGTGGCTACTGCTGAGTTTTCCAAATGTGCTGGCATATTGAGTGCAGCACTTTCACAGCATCATCTTTCAGGATTTGAAATAGCTCAACTGGAATGCCATCACCTCCACTAGCTTTGTTTGTAGTGATGCTTTCTAAGGCCCACTTGACTTCACATTCCAGGATGTCTGGCTCTAGGTGAGTGATCACACCATCGTGATTATCTTGGTCATGAAGATCTTTTTTGTACAGTTCTTCTGTGTATTCTTGCCACCACTTCTTAATATCTTCTGCTTCTGTTAGGTCCATACCATTTCTGTCCTTTATCGAGCCCATCTTTGCATGAAATGTTCCCTTGGTATCTCTGATTTTCTTGAAGAGATCTCTGGTCTTTCCCATTCTGTTGTTTTCCTCTATTTCTTTACATAGCGGCAAGTGCTAAGGAGACGAAATAAAGCAGGGAGGGGGAGGTGAGATGCTGGGGCTGGTTGGGGTGGTTAGGTTTTAGGTCAGACAACCAGGACAGACCTCACTGGTGACTTTGGAGCCCCTGTGAGCTCCTGAGGTCAAGGACATTTTGCTATCACTCAGTCCTGTCTTTCAGACTTTCATCCCCCCCCTCTGCCTGAAGAAGACCCATATTGCCTGGAGAATGCTCCCCCCAACCTGGGCTACTTGGTCCGCATGCAGGGAGGCATCCTCTATGTGTATGACAACAAGAAGATGCTGGAGCGCCAGGAGCCCCACAGCCTACCCTACCCCGACCTGGAGACCTACACGGTGGACATGAGCCACATCCTGGCTCTCATCACAGATGGCCCCACGTAAGTCCCCTTCCCTCTCCATGACCAGGTGAGTCCACCTCTTTCTGCAGGAGCACTGCTCTGTAGAAGGGACCAGGGCAGGCCTTCTGCTCTGGGCTTTCCCTCAGTTAAACTACCCCAGAGAGGGCTTTGTGGGTTTCTCTCTTCCCAGTGCTTTTGGGCTTTTGCGACAATTTTTCTTCACAGACTGGCGTATTCTTCGAGTTGCTCCTGCCTGTGCCTTCCGCATGCACGGGTGTGGAGCTCCTGCTTGCCGGTGGCCACCTGTGCACCTTAAAATGATGGTCAGCCCTCACCCCAGGCCGGACAGCAGCGATGCAGAGAGTTACCAGCCCAGGGCTTTAGGGTAGATGGTGGGGGAGCCATGAAGACTATTGCTTCCGGTGTTGGTTTTTCCATGTTTCTGGAGCAGGGAGTGCAGGGAGCCTGGAAACTCTGAGCCACAACTCCCAGGATGCTTCTAGGCTTAGCTGGAGCTACCCTGGCAGGGAACTGTCTTCCTGAGTTCGGGCCCTCGCTCCTCAGAGAGCATTTAAGGGAATCAGTAGTGGAGGTTGCGCATGAGTGCCCAGCTTGGGGGAGCAGAGGAAGCTGGTCACAGCTGAGGGACTTCTCTCTTGTCCTGCTATTTGGGTTTTGCTGGGAGTTCGGTGACGCCAGTTTCTACGGGAGGAGAGTGGGCCCCGAGGGGATGGACAGAGTGGGTCGAGGTCCTTGGTGATCTGAGGGCAGAGGGAAGAGCTGGGGGGAGAGTGGGATCCCTGGGAGCTTGCCTCAGTCAATGTGAACAGAGGATCTGAGGGGAAGCCTTGGGGACAGGGCTGTTCCAGGAGGTGTGTGAGCAGCAGCTGTCCTGTCTGGGAGACTGTCAGGACGAGTCCTACCAGGAGAGGGACTGGGAAAGATGCCCTTGAGAATCCCGTCTGACCCAGACTCTGCCATGCTTGGCTGTGGGCTCATCCTGGCACACATATGGTGGTGCTGGTCCAGGCTTGGTGGCCGCTCTTTACAAGGGTCTCTGTGCCTGGGTGCCAAGGGAGCCGTGTGCATCTGGGGGCCACAGGGGAGGAGGTGGCCCGACTTGTGGTTGCATGTTCCGTGTAGCTGTGGCACAGGCACGTGGCCAGGCCCCTGGGCTGGATGTGGGCTGGCTGTTGGCTGAGAACAGTGGGTGCTCCCACCCTCCAGTGGCCTTTGCAAGCTGGTGGGGACATCAGTTCTTTCATGGACTTCTGTCCTGGTAGCAACACCCCTATATCCCTCATCTGCCTACGATGCAGAACATCCACCCCTCGTCCTGAAGCCTCAGGGCTGAGAAATCTTCTGGGTGTCATCTGGTCACAGCCAAGGCGGGAAGGTCATGCCTTTGGATTTGACTGTATTACTGATCTTCTGGACAGAAGTGAAACTCCTTTCAAGGAATGAAAGCTGGCAGAGGATAGATGGGAGGGTGGAAAGATGGAAGGGCTGAAAGAGGGAGACTTTCTTTGAGTATCCACGAAGCTGAGTTGGACCCTTCACACCCTAAGCCAATTTGGCCCTCACTTCAGTCTTAGGTAGTACCATCTCTGTATTTGTTCATGAGAGACAGCAGCTTGAGATTAATTGCCTAAACCTCTAAAGCTCATACGGAAGTAATCTGTATGAGGTCAGCTCTCTGCTGCTGCTGCTGCTAAGTCACCTCAGTCGTGTCCGACTCTGTGCAACCCCACAGACGGCAGCCCACCAGGCTCCCCCGTCCCTGGGATTCTCCAGGCAAGAACACTGGAGTGGGTTGCCATTGCCTTCTCCAATGCATGAAAGTGAAAAATGAAAGTGAAGTCGCTCAGTCGTGTCCGACTCTTAGCTACCCCATAGACTGCAGCCCACCAGGCTCCTTGGTCCATGGGATTTTCCGGGCAAGAGTACTGGAGTGGGGTGCCATTGCCTTCTCCAGTCAGCTCTCTACTGGCCCCTATCGACTCTCCACGCATTTCATAGAGCATGTGGCTGTGGTTACACAGTTCAGCTGGGTCTGCGGATAGCTGGCCCCTTCTCATCCCTCTCTGCTCCATCCTGACCTTACACCCAGGACTGGGTCCCCACAGACACCGGAGGTCTCCAGACTGGAGAACTGATGCGACTTCTCCTCAACTGTGGTTTCTTCTCCTTCCTGACCTGCAGGAAGACGTATTGTCACCGGCGACTGAACTTTCTGGAATCCAAGTTCAGCCTACATGAGATGTTAAATGAAATGTCTGAGTTCAAAGAGTTGAAGAGTAACCCCCACCGAGACTTCTATAACGTGAGAAAGGTGCGTTAGCGGGCCAGCGTTCAGAGCTCCTGTCCCAGGCCTCATTCCAACCCATTCCGGCCCTAGCCAGTCGGGGGCTGGTCCCCAATGTGGCCTTCCTATGAACAAAAGGAAAACTGGCCAGTCTTCCATGTGTCCGGCCACGCCTCAGATGGTACTTGTTATGACTTTGTTGTATATCTGTTAGAATGTACCATCCTGCTTGAAAAATAGAGCAGGACCTATTAAGAATTGAGACATAGAGCTTGCCTCAAATTTATCATGGATCGAAAAACAGTTATCAATGTTAAGACCTCTTTGGACTTGGGAGTGTGTGGTTTTTCTTCCTTTTGGACTGGGTGTGTTTAAGAACAAGTATCTGATGTGCTTCTCTCTCTGCCCTCTAGAGTGGATGAGCAGCCTACTCCTGGGCTCAGGGGCTGCAGTCGGGATAAGCCTGTAGGTTAAATGGTCGCCTCCTCCTGCTTTTCCATTTTATTCCATGTAACTAATATATATCAAGCATGGGATCAGTGCCAAGTGAGGGACATTTGATGCTGAGTAAGGGTCGCTTTTTGTCTATAAGCAGTTCCCAGCTGGTTACTATTAGTTTGATAGGGATGTGATAGAGGTGTCTTTCAGGAAGAGGTCGGAGCTGAGCTGACTTAGAATGAGTTACGCTCAGCTCCTGGGCTCTAAGGCTTACGTAAAAGTCTTGGGGATTTCCAGGCAGAGGTGAAAGGGCGTGTGTTGGATGTTGACCTTCAAGCACCGTCTGTTTCTTCTCTGTGATCCTCAGGCGCTCAGACAGATGGGTGCCTCAGTTAATAGGCCAGCTCCTCTCTATCCTGCCTCCATGAACGCTTCACCCTAGATGGGTGTCCAGGGAAACTCCTCGCCCAGCTCTGGGCAAGCCTGCCCTCCGCACACGGGCATGCTCAGGGCCGGCCGGCCTCCTGCAGTGTCCTTGCTGACTGCACCAGCTCCGACACTGTTTGCTTCTGAAGCGGGGCCCCTGTGGGTACTGATGGGCTGGCTAGCTGCTCTCTGGCCACTCTGTGGGTGAGAGTCCTGGGGACAGGGGTGGGGGCTGTGGTTACATACCAGAGCCAAACCTCGAGCTCTCTGTCAATCTGGGAGTTCGTGTACTCTCTGAATGGAGATTCTTTGAGTGCTGTGCTGGGCTGCACTCTGGCTCCACAGCCGTCCATAAACACAGGCCAAGGTCTGCTCCAGGTCAGGCTGTGCCTGCCCCTCCATGTCTCCTGGGTGCTGACTGCTCTTACCCTGGAATTCTCTGCGAGGGGAGGAGAGCTGATTCTGAAGTCAGGATGGGCTGGGAGGTGGCCTCCTCACTTCCAAGTGGCTCTCAGTGTCGTGGTGGCCCTGCTCTGAGGCAGGAGCTGTGTGTGGCTATGGGTCAGTGTAGGTGGTATTGTGAAATTACCTGCAGTATCACAGCAGATCCTGGGTCCTGACACCGTGAGGCCCAACCAGCAGGTGTGTGTAACTGAAATGATTGTTTTCAGCTCGGAGTGAGAACAAGGGGCTGAGTGTGTTTGTTGCTTGGCAGTGGGGTAGGATTAGGCCTTACCCACTTTGCTTTGTTTCATACCATGGAGAGCAAACAGGTTTCATCTTCTGTGCCAAACTTGACCAATGGGTAGTGGCTACCTGAGGCTATTCCCAAAGCTTAGTGAAGGGTGCTGTAGTTGATTATTGATGTCTGCCATGGATGTGGCAGACCCCAGTTCGATTCCTAAGTCAGGAAGATCCCCTGAAGAAGGGATAGGCTTCCCACTCCAGTATTCTTGGGCTTCTCTGGTGGCTCAGCTGGTAAAGATGTGGATGCCTGCAGTGCGGTAGACCTGGGTTTGATCCCAGGGTTGGGAAGATCCCTTGGAGAAGGGAACAGCTACCCACTCCCGTATTCTGGCCTGGAGAATTCCATGACAGAGGAGCCTGGCGGGCTACAGTCCATGGGGTCGCAAAGAGTCGGACACAACTGAGCGACTTTCACTGTGGATGTGGAAATAGTGTTGGCTTAGAGGCCAGGTACTGGCCAGCCCATTTAGAAACCACTGTTTGTTTAGACCCAGATCTTAGGTGAAAGCAAGGAATGCTCTTGGATCTTCCAGTGAATTGAAAGTGCTGACCTCTGATTACAGGCTGTCTTACTTGTTCCTAAAATAATCACCCTGGTAATTCTGAAGTTTGGATCCCGTGCTTCCTGGATTGTGCAGCTGTTTTCCTTCCTCACCTTGTGACTCACGGGGGTAAGCACAGGCTGCACCCACCCCCTGCGGTGTGTCACTGGGATGCCGGAGGACAGCAAGAAAGCCCAGAATGTGCTGAGTCATCCTGAGGTGGTTGAGCCCAGCTGTGTCCGGACGGCTGAGCTGAGGCCGGCTGACCTTCGCTTGTGCCTCCCCCATGAGCCCAGCCTGTCCCTGAGGGGCCTGAGCTTTGGGTGATGTTTTAACTTTTGGTGCTTCGTTTCTCTGATGCCCAGTGGTCTGTCTTCCTGGTAGGAGTGGCGGGATTAAAGGCAGGAGGGCCCCGAGGAGTGAGTGATGTGGCCGGTGACAGGGGCTGGCTGGTGGAAAGCTCACAGAGGTTCAGTGGATTGGATGTCGGGTTTGGCATGACTCGGAGATGCCTGGCCAGCTGTGGACAGCATTCCTTGGCCTGAAGTCAGCCGCCTCCTTACCCCAGCCCTGGCAGATTGCCCAGCTGGCCGCAGCAGGGACTGCAGAGTGTGGGCTAGTGGTTGGCAGCACCCTGGCCTGTGAGGTCACTGCCACCTTCCCTGGGACCTCCTGCAGGCCCCTTGGCTTTATGGAAGAGGGTCAGGCTGCCCACTGTGACTTCAGGCCATCCCTCAGCTTAGCCAGGGCTCTGTTTCTTTAGGGCTGGTGGCTGAGGGGAATGCTCTGGGGGTTCTAAGAGAGGTCAGTAGCAAGTGTGGGATTTTGCGGGGCATTACGTGAGCCCTCGGGGTTCTATGAGGAGGAGGTGGATATCACTGAAATGGTCGGAACCTCCCACACCTGTTCATTGGTCCGTTCATCCATCCATTGATTTCACATCATCCCAGGCTCTGGGGTAGGCACTGGAGACTTAGATGCACAGACACGCCCCTGTCCTTGAGGACTGAGCTTCCAGTCTAATGATGAAGTAGATAGAAACTTATTAGAGAGGACTGGAGGATACATACAGTGACAGGAATGTCTGTGCCAGGGCTCCAGGTTGGACAAGGGGAAAACTCACTCGTTGTGTTTGGGGGATCAGGATAGGCTTCTATGTGGAGGAGGTCGTAGAAGACTTCCAAGTGGATGAGACTGGTGGGGAGGAAGGAAGACATCCAGGCTGAGGAATAGCAGGGCTCCTCGGATACCTGTAAGTGGGGTGTCCTGGCTGGAGCAGAGAGCAGGGCAAGGTGAGACTTAAGACTGAAAGGAAGCCTTGAATCCCAGGCTAAGGAACTTGGGCGTTATTTTGAAATGTTGGGCAGCACTGATGTGTTAACAGGGACGATGGCCAGATTTGAACTGTACTAAGAAAAGGTCTCCTGATGCTGTAAGAAGGGGGATTGGGCAGCAAGGCTACAGCGGGGCAGCCCAGTTCTAGAAGAGATACGGGGTGGGGCGGTCCAGCACCAGGGGGTGCTGAGGCTCTGCACGCGACACCGAGGCCCGGGGGTCCTGGTTCTCGGTGCCGAGGGAGGCGGCTCGGCTCACGTGCTGGGCCTGTGTCGCAGGTGGACACGCACATCCATGCAGCTGCCTGCATGAACCAGAAGCACCTGCTGCGCTTCATCAAGCACACGTACCAGACGGAGCCCGACAGGACAGTGGCCGAGAAGCGGGGCCGGAAGATCACCCTGCGGCAGGTGTTCGACAGCCTGCACATGGACCCGTACGACCTCACTGTGGACTCGCTGGACGTCCATGCGGTGAGTGGGCTCGGCCCCAGGGCCTCACGCAGTCCTGGTGGAGGACTCAGCCTGCTGGAAAGCAGCCACGATTGGTCTTGGAGAGGGGCTGGCTGTGTAGGCATCTCTTTCTCTTCCAGCCGTGGGAACTGTGAGAGGCAGTTTATCCTCAGAGAGTAAGGGCTGGAAGCAGCCTTGGGACAGAGGAGAAGAGGGTGTGACTTGGAGTCAGAGACATTCCCCTTCTAACTCCCATCTCCGCTACGTAAGAGTTAAGTGCCTTTGAGTAATTCACTTGAGCTTTTATTTCCTTGCTTGTAACATGGTGACTACCACGTGCCTTAATGACATTGCAGTGTTATTAAAGTACTAAATGGAGGTGCAGCTGCTGTAGAAAACAGTGTGGCCGCTCCTCAGGAAGTTAAATGTAGAATTACCATATATTCCAGCAATCCCAATCCTAGGTATAGACCCCAGGGACTAAAACTGATACTTGCACATCAGTGCTTATCACAGCATTATTCACAGTGGCCAAAGAGTGTCCATCACCACTTGAATGGATAAACAAAATGTACACACACACACACACACACTGGAATATTATTCAGTCCTGAAAAGGGGTAAAGTACTGATAACCTGCCACATCCATGGATGAACCCTGAAAACATTATAAATCAAAGAAGTCAGACACAAAAGGACAAGTACTGCATGATTGCACATGTATGAGGCATCTGGAACAGGCAAACCCATGGAGACAGAAAGGAGAATGGTGGTTCCCGTGGGCTGGGGGAGGCGTCGTGGGGAGTTGTTTTGTGAGGACGTAGTTTCAGTTTTGTAAGATGAAGAGAGTTCTGGGGACAGATGGTGGTGATAGCTGCACAGCAGTGTGAATGTACACTTAAAAATGGTTAAGACGGCACATTTTGTGTTGTATACATTTCACCACAGTGAAAAAAATCCTAAAAGCAGACACTGAATGAGGAGATGTGGAGAAAGGGCCTTATGCAGTCCAAGCAGTAATAGGGCACACGTTATTACGGATGGCTCAGTATTCTTTGCTCGCTCAGCTAGCCCTGCTCCTAGAAGCACGAGGACCTTGACCCTGCTCAAGAGGGTCTCAGGAACGGACCCCAGGGCCGACTGAGTGAGGACGTGTGGTCGTCCCGGCCCTGGGACTTTCCAAGCTTCCATGTACGAACTGACATAGAAGGTGCCTTTCAGTGTGGCTCACGGAGGCCACATTGTAATGGCTGGAGGAGGCGTGTGTCTGGTGGCTGCAGGACAGCGTGGTGAGCTAGCTGGTGTTTCTTTCTCCAGGGCCGGCAGACATTCCACCGCTTTGACAAGTTCAACTCCAAGTACAACCCTGTGGGGGCCAGCGAGCTGCGAGACCTATATCTGAAAACAGAAAACTACCTAGGAGGAGAGTACTTCGCTCGGATGGTCAAGGTGAGTGAGCCCTGGGCATCTCAGCCCTCCTCGGATTCCCGACAGCATCTGCGTCCAGGGAGTGGGGGCCTGCAGGGGCTCCTGTCCTCTTCCCCTTCCTGAATCCCTGTCCATCCAGCTCAGGCGAGGGGCAGGCGCCAATGCCCAGTGCTGTGGCCCTGGCCGCCGGCTTCCGGGTGGGCAGGAAGTGCTGTGTATGGACTGTGCTGACTGCGGGCAAGAGGAAGGGGAGGATGTCCGTCCCAGCGCAGCCCTCCACAGCCAGGCTTGCTGCTCTGCGTGTTCGCAGCCTGCACTGGGTACAGGTTCGCTCTGTTTGGTGACGCTTCTGCCCCCGGGCCTCTAGTCACACGTGTGACTGTGCAACCCAGGGCTTTCTTCCCCACGAGGGTGGAGTGAGTGCTAACAGAGGTGTAGATCAGGCCTTATGAGCCGGGGAGCTGGTGGCTGGGGGAGCTGCAGGGTCTGCTGCTGGGGTCAACCCAGGTTCAACCCTTGGGCTGATCTGAGCTCTTCTTTGTGCCAGGAGGTGGCCTGGGAGCTGGAGGAGAGCAAGTACCAGTACTCAGAGCCACGGCTCTCCATCTACGGCCGCAGTCCCGAGGAGTGGCCCAACCTGGCCCGCTGGTTCATCCAGCACAAGGTCTACTCGCCCAACATGCGCTGGATCATCCAGGTGCCCCGGATCTAGTAAGTGAGGCAGCTGCTGTCTCCCTGTGTCCTCTGGGGTCGCCAGCCTGTCCCACAGGATCTGCTGAGCCTGTTCCAGTGCCAGCCTAGGCCTAGTGCCCCTGGGACTCCCCTACAGAGAGGGGCGGTCTGCACAGATACTTTGTGATGCTTCAACACTGTTGTTTGAGGAACATATAATCGCAAAGGCCTGGTGGAACCGTGCTCAGTTGCTCAGTCACGTCTGACTCTTTGCAACCCATTGACTGTAGCCCACCAGGCTCTTCTGCCCATGGAATTTTCCAGGCAAGAATACTGGAGTGGGTGGCCATGCACTTCTCCAGGGGATCTTCCTGACCCACAGGTCGAACCCGTGTCCCTTGTGTCTCCTGCATTGGCAGGCTGATTCTTCACCACTGTACCACCTGGGAAGCCCTGGTGGGAACGACTGCCCATCTTCTTGTCACTGTGATTTGAGGATGGACTATCTTTTTGGGTGAGGCTGGGAGTCTGCATAACCTGATGGGGGCCTACATTGCTGGCCCACTGCCTGGATATGGCTCAGACTACCCCTGTCCTCTCCAGTCTGGGCAATATAGGGCCCTTGGAATGTCTGGGACTTGTGGTTTAGGGGAACTGAGCTGAGTGGCAGGGAGTTGGATCAGCCTGAATCCCAGCGCCCCCCTCCCAGTGTGGCCTCTAGCTGAAGAAAGCTCACTGATGGGCATGGGTAGGTGCTGAGTGTGCCAACCAATGCTTGGTATTGCAGAACTTGGCGAGGAGGGGAAGGATCTGTGATGGAGCCCCACCTCTGACCCTGCCCTGGGTGCTTAAATGGGGACTTGCTCTGCCTGAGGAAGGGACCAGGGCTGGTCTCTGACAGGTTGAGGGGGCTACTGGAACCACTTTTATCGGCAAGTCTCACTTTCCCCCAGTGACATATTTAGGTTAAAGAAGCTGCTGCCAAGTTTTGGGAAGATGCTGGAGAATATCTTCCTGCCCCTTTTCGAGGCCACCATCAACCCTCAAGATCACCGAGAGCTTCACCTCTTCCTCAAATACGTAAGCACGGGTGGTGCCCAGGTGATGTGCCCAGGTGATGTACCCAGAGTGGAGGGAGGAGAAGACTCCCAGCAAGTTAAGTCAGCTTAGCTTCTAAGATCACTGGTGTGCCCCAGGCATGAAGTGTCCCACCCTAAGAAGCTGAATTTCTAGAATAACAAGCTTCTTGCAGAGAAGAGAAGTTCCCTTCTCCTCTGGGGTGGCCCTGCAGGCATAGGAGGGGTGATGGGAAGGCAGCCGAGGGGCAGAAAGACTGAAGAGTCAGTTCCTGGCCAGGCAGGGTGAAAGGACCGGGCCTGCTCCAGCTGCAGACATTCCAGACTCCTGCTTTCCCCTGGACACCAGTGGTCCTCACACCTTGTTTGGTTGAGCCCCACAAAATATGTTTATCTGGTTAGCTGTGGCAGAGGGGAGAAGGGTGGAGAAGAGACTTAACTAGGAAGGGCATCAGCTTGTCCCGCCCTCTGGGTACCCAGAACAAAGGTGGCTGCAGATGGTGCGAGGCAAGTTCAGTGCCTGGTAGAGGTTATGGTGTGGATGGTTTCTGCCAGGGAGGGAGGCAGGGAAGATCCCAGAGGGCTCAGGGTGAAGAGGTAGGGGTGGAGGGATGGCTGAGTGTATCTGTAGGGGGAGGGGTTGGGGGGTGCTGGACAGGCGGAGGTTTGAACAGGCGGAGGGCCAGCGTTGAATTTATGTCTTAATACCATCGACAAGCAGGCTATTGAGTGAGGAAAGCCCTGGAACAGAAGGTAGCTGGAGGTGGGGGCAGGGGCGCAAGGTGAGAGTTGGGGGGCCTGCTCAACAGTAGAGACGTGAAGGGGGCTTGAAGTCATAGTAACAGTTCACACTGATGGCCTCCCCGCGCGGTGATCCACGCCATGACGCGATCTCGCCTCACCCTCAAGACTGCCCCATTTTACATCATTTGCTGGTAGTAGCCAGCATGATTATGTGTTGCTGTGTGTTCAGACACTGTGGATTATCTCACTTAATCCTTACAGCAGTCCTGTGAAGCTACTAGCTCCAATTTACACACCAGGAAACTGAGAGACCACAGAGCTGAAAAGGGGCAGGACTGCAATTCATACCCAGGGTCCTGACCCAAGTGTCATCGATCCCATAGAATCCTGCCTCCCATTAAGGAAAGTGAGGGGTATACAGGTGGTGGGTGCAGTTGGAGAACAGATGGGGCGTGGGCATGGCCTGCAGGTGAGCGAGGCGAGGAGTCGGAGGGGCCCTCGGTGCCTGGTTTTGCAGGGGAGCAGGTGCTGTGCCTTTAGGAGGTCACTGCCAGCTGTGTGGGGAGTGGGGAGGCTGGGGAGGAGGAGGAGTTGGGGTTTGGACAGATTCTGTGCTTGAGGCCCTTGGGATGTCCAGTTTAGGGCCCTGCATGGGGGACGCAGAGCTCAGGAGAGGGGCTGACACTGCCCCCGTGCTGGGCCCTGAGAGTTCAGGAGCAGCATGGAGCTGTGAGTGCAGACAGAGCAGAACTCGAGGTCCCTCTGGCCCCAGATGTGTCCAGGCCATGCTGAGAGCTGCAGTGGGGACTGTCATTTCCTTTGACATGTGACTGACAGAGAAGATTCTGGCAAGACCTTGGTGGTCCTTTGCTCCCCTGGGAACAGGCAGACCTGGCTGGGGCTGGGCTGGGAGCCCCCCAGATTGAGCCTATCCTTCAGGGGCCCCTTCCCAAAGCACTGCTGGGGCCGAGTGACGGGAGCCAAGTGGCCCTGCGTGCCAGCGCGGAGCCGAGTCCTCGCAGGTACGTCTTCCCTCAGGGCCCGACCTCTGGGAGGAGGCGACAGCAAGAGGCTGGTGCCTCGGGAGGGCCCGTGGAGTGTAGGGCGGGCCCAGTGTCAGTGTATGCTTCGGGGAGGGCGTCTTCTGAGCTGCTCCGACCCTGCTCAGAGGGCAGGCTCCAGGAGCCAGGGCTCAGCCTTCCAAGAAGCCCTCTTGGATGGCGCCCACCTTGGCCTGCTTGTGAGGCATCCCAGTGGGTTTCTCATGGCCACTCCAGGGCGTCCTCTACCTGCAGCCCCGAAGAGTGCAGGCCCAGAGCCCATTTAGGCTCAGCTGGTGGTCTGACGTGGGCAAGTGCCTCCACCAGCCCTGCTCTGCTCTCAGCCAAGCCCACCCTCACAGGGCCACTTGAGCACTGAGTTAGCTGAGTGTGTGGTGAGTGCTCCAGGCAGGGCCTGACACCCCGTAGGTGTATGGAAACTCCTGTCCCCTTCCCCTCACAGCTGTTGTCACTGCTGCTGATGGCACAGCGGAGGACGGGAGGTGAGTCCAGCCGCCTCACCCTGCACCTGGCCTGGCCTGAGTTCCCCTTCACTGTTGCTGCCACACAGGGGCTTGGTGCTCTCTAGACTGGCTTCCGGGTACCTCTGGAAACCCTGGAGGGACAGCCTGGGGCGCTGTGCCCACTCCCCATCCCTGGGAGAAATGTGGCTCAGGCAGGCCCCGGGGTCCCCAGCTGAGAGGCCTGGGCGCCAAGGCCTTTAACAATTCGCTTGGC
Organism: Bos javanicus; assembly: GCF_032452875.1. Lineage (NCBI taxonomy): Eukaryota > Metazoa > Chordata > Mammalia > Artiodactyla > Bovidae > Bos > Bos javanicus. The sequence continues at coordinate 42,279,088 of NC_083882.1, read as the reverse complement.
GGCCCATCTGCCGCAGCTTGATGCAGGATCCCTCCTCCTGCCCAGGTGACAGGGTTTGACAGCGTGGATGATGAGTCCAAGCACAGCGACCACATGTTCTCGGACAAGAGCCCCAGCCCGGACGTCTGGACCAGCGAGCAGAACCCACCCTACAGCTACTACCTGTACTACATGTACGCCAACATCATGGTGCTGAACAACCTCCGCAGGTGGGTGAGCCGGCCCTGCGCACCCCTCGCACGGGGGTGCTCCCCAACCCACCACACTGGACCCATACCCGCAGGGCCGCACGCACACACACAGGCCCGCTTGCTGCAACAGGCACCATCACACATACAAGGCGGCCAGCCCCATGCCTGGACACGTGTCCATACACACACCACACCTGTGTGTGTGTCCATCCCTGATAGGTTACAGATGCATGACCTTCCGACACATGTTCACTCACCTCCACACCAATGGCGTTCATATGTGTGTCCATCCATTCAACACTTCACAGCACCTGCCAAGTGAAGGCCCTGTCCTGGGCCCAGGACACATAACAGGGAGCTAAACAGACTGTGTTCATGCCCTCAGAGCTTCCATCTGGTGGTCTTGTGTGCCCAGGCTCCCCCAGCGCACACACCCAGGCGGGGTCCAGGCGGCAGGATGCTGAGCGGTCCTTCCCACCCCTGCTGTGTCGCGAGGCTGAGGCCTCAGGAAGCACTAGTTCCTGGGTGAGGGGCTTTGAGTGGGACCACGACTGAAAGGAGATGCCAGGGGTGGAGTCCTGGGCTGAGCTTTCTGAGGCAGGGGCTCTAGTTCAGCTGTTGCTGCCCTGCTCAGGGGCTTCTGACGTCTGGCTCCACTCTCTGGGATTGCCCCCTTCTTACAACAGAGTCTGGACTCGATGGTTTCTCAGGGCCTTGCCTGTCTGAATCTGGGCTGCCAGGCCCTGGGGGAGAGGAGGAGAGGATGGATGGAGGACTGAGCCCTCCCTCTGTTCTCCGGAGATGGCATCTCCTGGTTCTGAGGAGCTCTGGGCCTGGGTCTCAGATTTGGGGAGAGGTTGTTTCCAGGGTGCTGACCCTGCCATGGGTGACTGTCTTCCCTGGAGTGGGCCCTGAGCGAGCGGCACAGGCCCACGGGCACTGGGGCAGGTGGACCAAGGGTCCTTTTTCACCATGAGCCTCATGCCTGCAGGGAGCGGGGCCTGAGCACGTTCCTGTTCCGGCCTCACTGTGGGGAGGCTGGCTCCATCACCCACCTGGTTTCTGCTTTCCTGACTGCTGACAACATTTCCCACGGGCTGCTCCTCAAGAAGGTAACCGGGCCCCTGACAGATGCCTGCCCTGCAGTAACAGTCCTGCCCTGAGGCTCCTCTGGGGAGGGTGGGGACCGCCTGGACTCTGACCACACCCTGGGAGTCTCTGGCCAGTGATGCAGAAATGCTGCTTCTTTTTCTAGGCTTTGCTATCTGTAGTCTCTTGGTTTTATATTTAATTATGAAATAATATGATCAAATCCATCCCAATTTAGGTTTTCAAAAAAGTGGAGAAACAGAAAAAAAATTCCTTACTGCTATCACTTGAAAAAAGCATCATTAGCTTGTTGTTATTTCCAATTCCCATCTTTTTTTTCCAGGGCATATTTTTAATAAGCTTATTATCATAACACACAGTTCCTTCTTCGTCCCCAAACTTTGTTTCACAAGCATTTTTCTGTGCTGTGACATGACATCTGGCTGCTCATCCTAAAGGCTGCGGAAGGACAGCCCTTCTCCAGCTGTTGCACAGAATCCATCTGACTTTTTGCTTGTGTAACTAATGCTACCATGAACTCTATGCATTCAGTCTTCTCCATATTTTGACTCACTTCCATAGGAAGGATATTTGCTCAAACTCCTCTCCTTCCCTGTTCCTAGGGGGCACCTAGCCATGCCTCATGGTTCTGTGTGGGGCGGGTGCTACATCAGAGAACCACTCTAGCCCGGTCATGTCCACCCCTTTCCACCTCCAAGGAGTTGCAGTGTTTACAGTCACAACCTCAATGTTTGTGGTCAAGCAAAACAACAAAAGTGGGGCATCTCCAAGGGCTGACTTGTTGGGGTCAGTGCCTGGGAGAGGGGAGCAGAGGACGTAGGTTGGGGTCAGCCCGGGACCTGACAGGTGCCCTTCCTGCCCTGAGCTGTGCTTCTGGTCTGGAGCCAAGACGGAGCACTTCCAACAATGGGCAGGAGAGCAGTCCCAGGGAGGGATGGGCCCCGATGCAGGAGAGAGGTGAACACAGAGGGTGGGGTCCAGAGTCCTGGCAGGGAGCTCAGGGGTCTCCCACAGACACTGCCCGGAGCCCTGGCTTCCCTTGGTGAATGCTCCCCGCCTTTGGCTCTTGTCCCCTGAGTTTGGTGGTTCTTTTGCAGAGTCCGGTGTTGCAGTATCTCTACTACCTGGCTCAGATCCCCATTGCCATGTCTCCTCTTAGCAACAACAGTCTGTTCCTCGAATATTCAAAAAACCCTCTGAGGGAATTCCTGCACAAGGGGCTTCATGTTTCTCTCTCCACCGATGATCCCATGCAGTTTCACTACACGAAGGTGAGGACTCTAGGGGAAGGTGAGGGCTGTCATCCTCCCACGGTAGGGACCTGAGCACATGGTGCCTTCAGGGTGGCGCTGGTGACCAGTGAAGACAAGAGGAGGCTCCTGGTGAGGAAAAAGTGTTCCTCCCAGAAGCCCTTTTCTGGGGTTCTTGAAACCATGAGGCTTTCTTTTCTTTGCCTTTCATTTTCCCTTCCTTTGATATTCCCTAGCTCTGTAATATTGGCAGTGTTACTTGTATTAACAATGTTAGCTATCATTTTTGTTACCACTATGAGTACTAGGAAGTTGTGGATCTCTGGGACAGCGAGGAGGAAGGGAAAGGTGGTATCATGCATGGGGACCAGTCACCAGTGTACCAGCACAAATGTGGTAATGATGAGACCAGCCACACATTAGTGAAAACAGAAGTGCCTAGGTCTTCTAGGACAGGCTCCAAGCTTCTGGTCTCACGTGTGCGTGCTCAGTTACTACTGTGTCCGACTCTTTTGCAATCCCATGGACTATGCAGTCTGCTGGGTTCCTCTGTCCATGGCATTTCCCGAGCAAGAATACTGGAGTGGTTGCCATTTCCTTCTCCAGGGAATCCTCCCAAACCAGGGATCAAACTGCATCTCCTGCATTGGCAGGCGAGTTCTTCTTTACCACTGAGCCACCAGGGAAGCCTCTGATCTCAAGACCCCTTTATATAATGAGGAACTGAGGCTCTCAGAGAACTGAGGTTGACATGCCTTCTAACTAGTGAAAATTAACTGTGTGAAATTGAAAAATATTAACTCATGTAAAAATAACACTAATAAATCATGAAATGTTAACACAGTTACCAATTTTTATGAGAAATAACCATATTCCCACAAACTTCAATAACAAAATAGAGAATGGCATTGCTTTACATTTTTGCAAATCTCCTTAATGTCTGGTTTGATAGAAGACAGCTGGATTCTCATCTCTGCTTCTGCAGTCAATCTATTGTGACAAATTGTTTTTACCAAAGTGCATGAAGAAATCTTGCCTCACAGAATAAATACATAGTTGGAAAAGGGAGGACCTTTCAAAAAGCCCTGGGGATCCTTAGGAATCCTGGGACTGTGTTTTCAGAACCACTGCCTAGGATACAGAGGCAGTGATGTGGCAAAGAGGTGAGAGAAGGACTTGTGATAAATGTGAGCTATTTCACAGCTGAGAAAACAAAGTGAACGCACAGCTCAAGCTTAAATCCTCCTCGGCTTACACTGTCTCACTACTGACCCTTGATCACTTCTCATTCCTAATCAATGCTCCATCTCTGTTAGTACTTTACTCAGATTAACTTTTATTTTGGATAATCTTAAGAAAAAGTGTTGACTACAAGGCAAGGCTGCAGAGTGGGTATTAAAAGTGTGCATGACAGGGAGATAGGCACAGGACAGCAGGCTGGTGCCCGCTAGTCCTGGGCGCAGGGCCTTGAACATGAACATGTGCCGGTCAACAGATAAATCTGTAGCTGTTCTTTGATATCTCTGTCTTTGGTTACCTGAACTTTCACACAAAAAAGATCTTGGGAGTTCGTGATTTTAGGGGGAGGGGGATGTTGTTTTATTGTCCATGTGCCAGTTCTTAAGGAAAAATGAAATCTGCGATGTCCAAGTGTTGAAATGGACAGGCTCCCATCTAACATTTCCTCTGGGGGGAATCTAGGAAGCGCTTATGGAGGAATACGCAATTGCGGCTCAAGTGTGGAAGCTGAGCACGTGTGACCTGTGTGAGATCGCCAGGAACAGCGTGCTGCAGAGCGGCCTCTCGCATCAGGTACCTCTCGTCCTTTCCACACCATACGTCAGATGCCTGCTCTGTGCCAGGCGTCTTCGGCCCTGCCCCTGGGGATGGACGAAACAGGCAGGGTCTCTGCCGCATTCTAGGGGAGACCGCTGGGGAGACTCCTAAATTTTCATGGCTGCTCTGTTGCCTTTTTTCAGATCTCTGCTCACATGTCACCTCCTTGGAAAGGACTTCCCCAATCACTCATTCTATAGTAGCCACACACCTGCCCTCATTATCCATCCCTTGTCTGCTTTTTTCCATAACATTTATTACTACTGACATTGCCAATTATGTAGTCATGTGTTTTTCTGTCCTGCCTTCCAGAATATAAGTTCAGCATTACATCCCTGAGGTCAAGATTAGATTTTGGCACATAATAAGCACTCAGGGCTTCTCAAATAGCTGAACAGTACCTAGATTGAACAGAAAACTGTAGGAATGGGACCCAGACATCACTCATTTTTTTTAACAGCTCTCTAGGTGATTCTGATATGGAGCCAGGGTTGAGAACCACTGCTCCAAAGGGTGTCTGTGTCCCTGGGCAGCTCCCCTGGGCAGTGTCAATGGTATAGGGAGAGGGCTGCATTGTGCTGCTCTTGTTGGACGCTGATGCAGATAAGAGGTAAGGCTCAAGATTCATTTTGTGGGGACTTGGTTCCCTGGACTGGTTGTCCCCAGGCACATCTGTGTGCCCTTGTCAGCTCTCGGGAGAGACTTCGAGAATCTTCACGCCTTCACCTTGCTTTCTTCATTGCCAGCGGCTCTTATAGTTCTTGTCTTTCTGATCAAGGAAATCTCAGTTAGAAATGAAGGGACTGAATGTGGTTACCAGGGTGACATCCTTGAGGACAGGAAGGCAGGAGGAATTTTGTAACAGCTCTGTGAGGCAAGATGTCTTGATGGAGGATCTGCTTTGGAGGAATAGCCTGATTTGGTATGGCTAAGTCTGAGCTGCCATGTGGATATAGAAGTGAATATAAGGTATATTGTTTCATTTGTATTTCTCTTGGTCCATAGGAAAAGCAAAAATTTCTGGGACAAAATTACTATAAAGAAGGACCTGAAGGAAATGATATTCGAAAGACAAATGTTGCTCAGATCCGGATGGCATTCCGATACGAGACCCTGTGCAATGAGCTCAGCTTCCTGTCTGATGCCATGAAATCAGAAGAGATCACAGCCCTGACCAACTAGTCGAATGTTGGACATGCGTTTTAACTTTTTGGTTTAATTTCAAGTCTGCCGTGATTAACAGTGGTCAAGATACCAAACTAGGACTTTCCTCCGTGGAGACGAAACCACTGAAGAACTTTCAAACTAGTGATTTTTGGTTGCACTGTTCACTTTAAGGTCTAACATACCCATTTCGGTGGCTTCCCTGGTGGCTCAAAGTGTCTGCCTGCAATGCGGGAGACCTGGGTTGGGAAGATCCCTGGGTTGGGAAGATCCCCTGAAGAAGGAAGTGGCAACCCACTCTGGTATTCTTGCCTGTAAAATCCAATGGATGGAGAAGCCTGGTAGGCTACAGTTGATGGGGTCGCAGAGTTGGACACAACTGAGTGACTTCACTTCACTTCACTTCATGCCAATTTCTGTTAATATTTTTGAGTAATAGATGGTGACTCCTCCTTGGGGATCTGGGAGCTGGACTAGTTCCTAATTTTCCAAATGTTCCTCTTCAAAGTGCTAATGCTTGCATCGTGGGGGCCAGGATCTTACATGGTCCAGTGCCCAGATACGAAGTCTGGTTTTCTGCCATAGTCTTCTCTACATACCCCGCAGGCTTGTTGGTAGTTGTTCATTTCAGCCTCTCATGGGCTGGCTGCCTTAAAATCTACTCCAAAGCTCCCTTTCATAAAGGAGCTACTTTGAAAGAATTAGACAACTTCCTTCTTTGCGTTTTTTTTTAAATGAGTTTTAAAACTTTATTTAGCCTTCCTCCCTTCATATTTAGGAAACCAAATATTCATATCACAGCCATCACTCCTATCCTGTGTCTTGGTTTCCTCATCTGAAAGGTGAAGGTTTCGATCAGATGAGTGGTTTTCCGTGGTGTTCTGTGAGCTCAGTTCCTGGACCACTTCAGGGCAGGGAATGAGAAGGGGGTTGAGGCTCTGAGGTGCTGCTTTTACTTCAAGGTGACTCAGCTTTTATCGGTTTTATACTGGGGCTTCTGTGTATTTACATTTGAACTAAGGACTTTGAAAAGCACAGGACTAGATGACCTCTGTTCCTTTTGGTTCTAATATTCTGTGACTGTAGCCCAATTATCATTTTACTTATGAACAGTTAGGGCCACAGAAGTGAAATTTGATTAAGGTCACACAGCTCTAATAAGTAATAGGATCAGAACTAGGTTTCCCTAATCCTAATCTAGTCCTTTCCCCACTCTTCCTTCAGGCCTGACACATTTAGAATTTTTTTTTATCACTGTAACTTGGTGCATTTCCCACCCCCCCACCACAAGGTGAAATCTCTCCTTTACCTAATATGCAGACCTCTTCAGTATGTACCTGGTCCCAGGGGCCAGGTAGAAAGCATTTTTAAAGACCAGTCTGAATTTAAGCTTTACCAATGTACTCTTCATCTGTGTTACTAGGGCCTGGTACATAGTAGGTGCTCAATAAATGTATATTATATAAAAATGAACGAATCTCCTCTTTCGGAAATATTTTAAGGTTGTATGCTCCTGGAATTCAAGAGGCTGCTCAAGGACCTTCTTGTCTATCTCTATGGACAAATATAGACTAGAGTAAGCCCTTGTGAATCATCACAGAGTTAGAAGAACACTATTTTTGCCTGTGAAGATGCTTACCTGGCTTTAGGTTGTCTTGTCCTGTTACTTTGTAACGATTATTCCCTCCACTGGTCAACTTAACATACGGAACAATAAATACAGTCTTTTTACAAGGCAAACATATGCTACCTTATAGCTAACCATGAAACTGAATGAAAACCGAGCATTTATTTTAGGCACTCGTTTTTAAAAAGCCATTTGTATACATTTGCCTGAACATAACAAGTATTTTACAGTTCTTCATTGTCATTTTGTGTGTATCAAGCATTTAATTATTAAAGTCTGTTAGGGCTGTGGCTCAACAGTTTTAAACTATTTTAGGCAAATCTTTTAAGTTTTAAAGAAAAGATATAGGCATCATGAAAAGCTATCAATAATAATGACTAATTTATCTATTCTGAATCAAGATTCAGATATGGATGACATTCACTAGGAAAACTCAAAAATTTGAACTGAAGCTTTCAAAACCCCGGAGGGAAACTTCTGCCCTTTTTTTCTAACTTCTGCTGTAACAGTTCATGAGTAAAGTCTCACATGGTCATTTCCTTTCCCTGGATATATCTCCAGTCTGTTCAGTCAACACCTATTGCATTTTACCTGACCTGCACGCTTTTCAGATACCTTTTTCTATAGCACGATGCACTTTTATTACATCATCAATCTAATTGGCCTTTTTAGGGTGAATCTCTTTCTTTTGTGATCACAGTTGGAATCAAAGACAATTGTACACTAGCCCACGTTTCTAGCAGAATGGTTTTTGAGACATGCTTACTCGAAAGGGCTCAAGTTCACACTGTTACTTGAAACTGCATTGTTGATCAATGTTATTGTTCTGTGCCTCATGAAAACCAATCACAGTTGTTCTGTGCCTCATGAAAACCAATCACAGCTCCTGGGGTGGTGGTTACCAGGCCTGTCCTGCACCTTTACTTTGTCTTACCTTGGATAAGGCAGAGTTAAAAGCACATCCCTATGGCTTTCTCTTTACTTGTTTCTGAATGCCGTGATGGTGAAATAATATTTTGATCATTTTCTGAGATCGCAGACGCAACTGAAGGTAATACACTGGTAATAAACCTAGGTATTCTCTACCTAAAAACTATGACTGTTATAAAAAACAGGTATAACTAACTGCAATAAAAGCAACACTTATCAGACATAGTTCCTTGAAAATTTTTATACCTTCAACCTCTAAAGAAATATCTTATTAGGGAGATAGAGTATGCCAGAGTTAAGACTATAAACAGCTGCAAGATTGTAAAAATAAATCTCTGAGGGGGCTTTTATGTCTTTGACACCAAAATGTGTACTTCTCCATGATGATACACATTAATTATAAACTGCTACTCCTTCTTATAAATGGTTTTCCCATTCTCAGCACTAAGATTCTAGCCTGCTTCTCTAATTCTACTCTTTTATCTTAGAAATGATCTTACAAGGTAAAATATCAAAACCACCACAGGGTGAAGTATTTTATTATTTTTACTATCCAGTAGGGTAATAGAAAGACATGAAAACAAATGAGCAGCTGTTGCTGTTTATGTTATATTGTCATTATAAATGTCCTTTATAAATGTGGGTGGTCACCTGATTTTTCTAATCTCCAAGTAGCTTTCTTACTCCTAGATAAAGAAAGCAAGCTGGACTTAAGAAAAAAAGTTAAAAGTACAAATTCTTTGGATTGCCTTTTAATGAATCCAACTTCTTAATGATAAAAATCACTGAACCAAAAGATACTTTCAAGCAGCCTTATTACCTATATTAGGTATAAGTAAATCGAGTCTAATTTGAAGTGTTTTAAAACATAGCACAAAAACAGCACAATCCGCCAGAACACAACACAAAACAGTCCTCTAAGGAATATAAACACTTGGTATATAAAAACGTGAAACTACATAATAAAAAATCTCAATTACCTAAAATTTAATTGCTAAAGATTATTTATTGCACAATACATCAGTTTGCCCCAAGAACAAAACAGATACTATTATCTTCAACTTCTAAATTCAGTACATAGTCAAATCCATTTTCTCAAACTAAAGTTCTACAGTATTATGAGTAAACCTTTGTTATTAAGACAGGGAAACTTTATAACTTACAAATTTCTTAAGAGTTCATGAAACAGCTTCATAAATCCTAGAAGGCACACATATTTCCTATCATAGTAAGTGCATTTAAGTACTTAATATTTAAAAAAGACAAGCTGTACAGAATACAAAAAGTACACATTTCATCCATTAAACAAATTTACAACTTTTACAATTAGTTATTACAGTAGAACCTACCTAACATTCACATCTAAAGAATTATTACCCAGTTTAATGGAGTGAGCAAAAAACTGTGCTCATTTATTTGATAAGGCTAGTAAAAATATATTTCACAGTATCAGTTAGTGTCTTGGAGCTTATATTGGAAAATAAAAAGGTTTGGGCAACATCAAGTCACTGGGCTCACTATGAAAAATAATTCCTTGAAAGGTGAAGGATTCTGGGGGATAAAATCATTGGCTATACCTGGAAAGATCCAAAAATCTATGAAGAAATTTTATGCATTTTCAGAAACATTCTTAAATTGGGCAATCTGAATGAAGACTCAGCAAAGTCATAAAGATAGTACTCCATGGAACATATTTTAGAAGATTTAATCTCCAAAGACTTTTATCTCAAAATTTTCAAAATATGTTCCATGGAGTACTAGGGAACCTATGGAGGAGAATTAGAGGTCTGGATTTTGACTTGGATTTAATTGAATTTTTTTTGGAAAAAAAATTAAAAAAAAAAACAAACAAGTCCCATCATGCAACTGTGTTACTCGTCAAATTCCAATATACTTGTAATCACCATGCATTAACATGTTTTTGTTGGCTGACTTCATAAATATTTAGTTACTGTGGTACATAAATTTATATACGGAAATGTATAATGAGAAAATGATAGAGCAGGGGCGGGGTAGGGGGGTACTGGGGGATACTGTGTGTGTGTGTGTGTGTGTGTGTGTGTGCAGCACGTGTGTGTAGGGATTTTGAGTATAATTTTTACTTGGGAAAAAACAGTTCTGCTGCTGAAAGAAAGTGTGAATACCACAGATAAAGTCTGTTTCTAAAGAGCCTGCAAACGAGAGGAAGGGGCTTTCTCAGGTCTCACAGCCATCAAGTGCACTGCCAGGTCGACAGGACAGAGACCCCAGTACTCCTCTTGTATAAACAGCTGCCTCCATCAGGAAAGTAAACCAATTATTAGTACTATATTAGGGGGTAGAATCCAAGCTACATTTGGTCAGACATTTTTCCTAAAAATTACTTAATTTGCATTCTGATTAAAGTCCCCAGTATCCAAAAATTCTGCTGTCAATAAGCAGCAACTTAAATTGTATGCTTTGGTATTTCAGAAAATAGTAACATACCAATAATAAATCAGAAAATTATGTGGAATGTTAAAACACTTTTAAAGACATCAGGCCCTAGTTTATTATATGCTGAAATGTTAATATATAGCATAAAATAAAATTTTACTTTATCAACAAAAATTTTAAAAAATGGCTCAAGTGCTGCTGAACACCATATCTATACTCTTTCCTGGCGTTTCAAATGAAATGCAGTGAAAGAGAAAGTCAAGTCATCTCCTAATTTTCAGGGGTGTTTTGTGTACATATGGTTAAAAGGCTACATACTATTTTCTTAATCTAAGAAATTTGAAGACTCTGGGACCTCAGGAAGATGCCTTCAAATTAAGAAAATAAAAGCACCATAACCAATGTTAAAGACTTATCATAATTTGGACATAAAATTTAGGGTCTATGATGAAGAAAAACTTCCATCTGAATCTCCAGGATGAATAAGTATTACCAAAAGCTATTTAGAACAGTTTCCCAGCTGTAAGAAAGCATTTCTAGAATAGCCAAGAAGACTCCCCAGCAGAAATCCATTTACAAGGCAAAGTCCTGCCCTAATTCATAGTCTTCACCCAAGTTACACAGCATGGGGGGAAAAAACACTTAAGTTAAAAAACATGTAGTTCCAAAACACACTGTTAAAGTTAGGAAATAATTAGGGCTTATTTCAAGTACAAACTATTAAAAGAGCAATAGTCAACCACAAGGGGGCATACATATTCCTTAGATCCCAGCAGAAAGACTAATTTAAGTAGTAACATGCACTCTGATGTATTATACATTTTCAGTTAAGATTTTCTCTCACATGGCTACAACTTTTTAAAATTCAAGGTTTATTTTAAACCTAACTAAATAGATTGCAGAATACTCTTGCCCTGAAAAGTAACAGTGTTTCAGAAGCCCCCGGAAATGTTAACTCAGCAAAGAATTCAAGAGCAATTAGTCCTAATATGTATTAGAACAGATAAATAATAGGAAAATATAGTCTAAAATGGTAGCAAATTTTAGTTTATCCGAAGTGGAAGACAGGGAAAGTTTATCAAAATAAAAGGACAAACTGTCAGAATAGCAAAAATAAGAGGGTGGGGGGGGAATTGCTGTGTCTGTGCTACAATATCCCTGCCCTCCTTCCCCATGACTGAAGTATGTATAGTCCACACCAGCAATGGAACACTTCACCAGGAGGTCACGGTCTGTGGGGCTGGCCTGCCTCATCAGCCATGTTAAGAATATAGTTAGCCATATCATCTTCAGTGGGTGCATCAGATACCACCCAAGATTCATTCGCTCCAGTCATCTGTAGGCGACAAATAGGGCAATTCCTGTGTCGATCACTCCTATTAGAGAGATCAAATAAAGAATAGTTTGTTTTCTTTTTCTGTTTAAAACAATGAATCTGAAATGTAATACATGTACATTTTTTTAAAAAAGGAAATAGCATAAAAATGTATAGTGAAAAATACATCTCTTCCTCCTACCCTAATCTTTATTATCCCCAGAGGCAACCGCTGTTAACCAGTTTCTTATATATTCTTCAGTTTTTTATATATTCTTCTAGAGATAGACTAGCCTTGACCAGCTTGTGTGTGTCTACACATCACTGCTCTTTTTAACAAGTATCAGCACATGTTAGAGCTGCCTATTCAAAATACACTGTTTGGATAGGCCATAATTCATTTAACTTATCTCCCATAGAAGGAAGGACATCCAGATTTTTTTCTATCTTTTGCTGCTATAAACAATGGAATGGAAGCATTCAAGGCTTAAAATAAAATGAACTTTACATGCAGAATAATTTTGGGGGGAGGAAAGAGCTTATATATAATCACTTAAATAAGATTATGTTTTCCAAAGGGATTTTTTTCTCTTGTCAAACATTACTTTGAAAACTTTAAAAATAGCATATTTGAGCCAGAAACATGTCACAGAGGGAAAATATTTTTCTCTTTATTGCTCAGTGAAATCTGAAACCTAAAAGTAGTTAATTGCTCTTTGGCTTCTGTGCAAAAATTTATAAATCTGTTCTAAAAACTAAATGTGAAAGTAGAGCTGACATATATTGTTCAGATTCATTTCTGGATCTTCAGAGATAGTTTTTAAGATAATTATCTGTGCTCTTCTGTGCGCAAAAGTCACAATTTTAAAATAGTCGATTTCTGCTTCTGGCCAAGGGACCAGATTTATCTTCCCACTTAAAACAACTTAAACACTGGACAAAATACATGAAATAATGGTTTTCAACACTAAACACAAGATGACAAAGGATTATAATCCCAGAGAGATGGGAAACAAAACAAGGTGAGCCCTATAATTACCCAGCTCACTGCCTCTGAGAGTTCCCACCCCAGAGAGAGAGCAGGGGAAACTGAGACGGAGCCTGGTAGACTCCCTGAGTTGACAAGACAAGAGCAGAGAATCTTAGGACGCCAAGACAAAACTAGTTCATAGGGTAAAGTGCTGGACAAGAGAAAGCTACACAAAGGGAGAATCCCAGAGTCTACTGAAGGTCCCTGTAGATACATTCAGCAGAGTAATGATCAGTGTGTGCAAGTCAGGAAACTACTCAAGCCCAGGAATCACTCAAAAGGATCTGAGGGGACAGTAACCAAAGCTCACGAAGGGCCTGGACATTGCCTGTTCCTGCCAGACAGAGTGGAAAACCTTCTCATTTATGGAGCATCGGGTAGAGTACTCTGAAGGCTTGCCTCAGCAGGGCATAATTAGCTCTAAACTAAACATCACTTTGGTCCTGCCTAACAAGCCATAAAAGCAAGACTCAAAAGGATCAAACCGTTTCCAAGTAACTATATCCCAGAACAAAGCTCAAGGATATTTACAGGAATACAAAAATATCCAGTACCCCAAAAGGTAAAAAAATCACAATGTCTGGAACCCAGCTAAGAACTACCATTCATACAGAGAAGCATAAAAATACAATCCAAAATGAAGAAAACAATCCATCAAAACTAATCCAGAATTGACAGATACATCAGAATCAGCAACAAGAAAATGAAAGGTTATGATAACTATATTCTATATACTTAAAAAGCTAGAGGAAAGACCACATATTAAGCAGAGACTGGAAGATATTAAAAACTTGAACTTCTGGATGAGGACTAAGATATCTGAATAAAAAAATACATTGAGTGGGATTAATGGCAATAGACTGCAGGAAAAAAAATCAGTGAATTTGAAATGATATAGCAGTATTAATTATCCAAAATTAAACACAGAGAAAATGACTCAAAAAAGAAGGAAAACAGTATGTGAGGTGTGCAAAAGTGGTCTAGTACATCAGTGGCTGGAGTCCCAGAAGGACATGGGACAAAAGAGAACAGAAAAAGATGTTTAAGAAAATACTGGCTGAAACATTTCCAAAACTCATGATACTATACACCTACAAATCCAAGGAGCTCAATGAATCCTAAGTGCAAGAAACATGAAGAAAACTAAGGCACCTCAAAATCAAACTGCTGAAAGTCAGAGATGAAGGGGAAAAAACCTTAAAAACAGCCAGAGGAAAAAAGGCACATTACTTACAGAGGAAAAAAGATAAGGATGAGAGCAGATTTCTCATAGAAAATGTTGTAAGCAAGAAAATGGTGGAGCAATGTCATTAAAGTACTGAGAGAAAAACTATTATCAGTCTACAATGTTATATCCAGAAAAAATCTCTCTCAAAAAAGGTTTTGCTGTCATTCAAAAAAATTCTATGGAATTTATAAAAAAGAGCTAATAAATCAATCATTATTAAGGTTGCAGGATACAAGACTGATACACAAAACTGCTTATTGCTAGTATATAGAAACACAATAATCAAAAATTGAAATTTAAAAATAACATTTAAAGTAACATAAAAATTATAAAATACTTAGGGATAGATCTGTCAAGGATATGCAACACTGGAAACTACGATTGATGACAGAAATTAAAGAAGACCTGTGGGAGACCTGGGTTTGATCCTTGGGTTGGGAAGATTCCCTCGAGAAGGGAAAGGCTACCCACAGTATTCTGGCCTGGAGAATTCCATGGACTGTATAGTCCATGGGGGTCACAAAGAGTTGGACATGACTGAGCGACCTTTACTTTCACTTTCAAATAAATGGCGAAACATTGTGAGAAGTGGGTTGGAAGATTTAATATTGTTAAGAAGTTTTATTATTGTTTAGTCACTATGTCCGACTTAACACTCCCCAAATTATTTAATTCAATCTCAATCAAAATTCTTACAGACTTTTTTGGGTAGAAATTGATTATAAAGTTGATTATAAAATTCACACTGAAACGCAAAAGATCTAGAAAAACCAAAACAACTTTGAAAAAGAACAAAGCTGGAAGACTAATACTCCCTGATTTTAAGACTTACAAAGCTACACTAATCAAAGTAGTATGATATTGGTGTGAAGTAGACAATAGGTCAATGGAACAGAAAAGAGTCCAGAAATACTCACCTGTGTTTGAACAACTGATTTTCAACAAAGGAGCAGAGGCAATTTTAGAGAAGAAAAGACAGTCTTTTCAAAAAACTGTGCTGGAGCAACTGGAAAGCCATTAAGGGTAAAACAAAAATTTTTTGATCCATACCTCACACCATATAAAAATTAACTCAAAATGGATCCTAGACCTAAATGTAAAACCTAAAAACAATAAATCTTTTAGAAGGAAAAAATTGAAGAAAATCTTCGTGACCTTGGGTTAAACAAAGATTTCTTAGATATGACACTAAAATGATTATTCATTAATCACAAATTGAGAAACTGGACTTCATAAAAATTAAAAATTTCTACTCTTTGAAAGACATTCTTAAGAGAATGAAAAGATAAATCACAGAGTGGGAGAAAATATTTGCAAATTATATATCTGATAAAGGGCATGTGTCCATAATACATAAAGAACTCTCAAAACTTAATACAAAAACAACTAAGTAAAAAAATGGGCAAGTAGGATCATCAGTACCATGTTTCTAGATTCCATATATATGCATCAATATATGGTATTTGTCTTTCTCATTCTGACTTACTTCAGTCTGTATAATAGGCTCTAGGTTCATCCACCTCATTAGAACTGACTCAAATTCATTCTTTTTAATAGCTGACTAATATTCCACTGTGTATATGTATCACAACTTCTTTCCATTCATCTATTGATGGACTCTAGGCAGCTATTGTAAACAGTGCTTCAGTGAACACTGCAGCAAAGGAGACACAGACATAAAGAATAGACTTTTGGTCACAGTCAGGGAAGGAGAGGGTGGGATAAATCGAGAGAGTAGTATTGAAATATATATATTACTGTATGTAAAACAGTTAGTGGGAATTTTCTGTATGACGCAGGGAGCTCAAACTGGTGCTCTGTGACAACCTAGAAGAGTGGGATGGGGAGGGAGGTGGAGGGAGGCTTAAGAGCGAGGGGACATATGTATGCCTGGGGCTGATTCATGTTGATGCATTGCAGAAACCATCACAGTATTGTAAAGTAATTATCCTCCAATTAAAAATAAAATACAGTTTTTAAAAAAGAAATGGGCAAAAGAATCTGAATGAATATTTCACCACAGATGAAATACATATAGATACGTATAGAAATTAGCATAAGAAGTGCTCAGCACCACCAGTCAGCAGGGAAAGGCAAATTAAAACTACAATGAGATACCACTACACATCAATTAGAATGGCTGCAATTAGAATGACAAATACCAAGTATGGCAAGGTTGTAGGGCAACTGGAACTTTCATACACTGGAGTGTAAAATGGCACAACCACTTTGGAAAACAACTGGCAGTTTCTTAAAAAGTTACACATACACCTACCATATGATCTAGCCATCCCACTTGTAGGTGTTTATCCAACGTAAAAGCCAAAATGTACATCCATAAAAACAGCTGAGCACAAATGTATACAGCAGCTTTATTTGTAACAGCCAAAAATTCAAAACAACCCAACGTCCATCAACAGGTGAATGGATAAAGAAGCTGCAGTATATTCGTACAATGAATACTACTCAGCAATAAAAAGCAAGGGACTACTGATACATACTACAACAAAGTAAATCTTGAAAAAATTATAATGAACGAAAGAAGCCAGACCAAAAAAGAGTATATACTGTATGGGACATCTAAATTATTTTATAGCGAGTGACTGAAACCATATTAGTGGTTGTCTGGGGACTAGGAGAAGGGATTGGGGGAAGGAGACCTTACAGTGGGCAAGAGGTAACTTGAGGGTGATGGATTTGTTCATTATCTAAATTGTGAGGATGACTTTTATGATTATATACATATGTCAAATTGTACTTTATATATAGTTTACTGTATGTCAATGATAAATTTTCTTAAATGCTTGATTCTTATTTTGTAAAATAATGAGCTTGACTAGCCATTCTCTAAAGTTCTCCTCAGGTCCAATATTCAAGGATTAATATTATTCTGATGACATATGGAGGGAAAATGTAGAAAAGAGGAAAAAAATGGAAGGGAAAGGAAAAATGTTTGATTCTAGACTTTAATCAGGCACAAACCTCTTTATAGCAAAAGTAAATTGTCAAAACTAAGCTACATCCTCACATTATAGACTATGTATAAAAATATTTTAAGCAGTAAGAGGCATGCCATAAAATCCAAAGTATTAAAGAACAAAGTCTCTTATACTTAACTATAATATATTTGCATTTTTTGAAGTGTATTCATATACACTTTCCCATTTGACCTTGGCCTACCCCATGAAGGCAGATTACTTACCACTTGTCAATGCACTTCTGACAAAAGCTGTGAGCACAGGGCAGGATAAGGTCAGCCCGACCATCCATACAAATACAGCACTCTTCCTCGTCAGTCAGCTGCTTTACCCTGCAATGGGAAAAATGAGCTGGAGCAGTGATATTCTCTGTTGTCACTGTGCTGTAAACTTTCTTTCCATTGGTTTAAAAAGCGTAAACAAGGATGTATGTGCTCTCAACACGAAGCACATGACTCATGCAGTATCAGAGTAAAATAACCTGTATTTTAGGGATAGCAAACATATTAGGGAAGAAGTACTAGAGGGGAAATTTCAGAGAGAAAAGACTAAATAAAAGATAAATCCTGAGATGGTTTAAAAGAAAATATGGACTAAAACTGGAAATATTCAGGTCTTTCTGAAAATAACTTAGCCCATTTTAATCATATTGAATTTTTACACATGAATTCAACCAATATGATTTATTCACCATGCAGGATATAAAGCTCTCTAAAATATGGGCCCTGCCATCAGGGTCTATATATTGTGCTGCTGCAGCTAATGGGCATATAAATGAAAGAACAGCTTAGTCTTAAGGTTCAGGTGCTATATGAAATATGAAAGAGACAGAATGCAAAGTATCTGTCCTCAAAGAGTGCTTCCATCTTGGGAAGAAAAGAGATGTTCAGCCTTCTACTCCAGCCACAGTTGAGATGCCCCTGGTGAGCCAAGCGCCTTTGGAGGTGGTGTTTTCCTTTCCTGGAATACCCTTGTGAGTTTGACAAACTCCAACCTCAGTTACTCAGCTCAAGATACCATCTTCTCTATGCTCTCAAAAACCAACATTTTCCTCAACTAAAGGTCTTAAATACTGCATTTTATTGGCTGTTTATTGGTTAGTCTATCCATAAACTGTAAACTCATAAGGAGTTTGTCTTAGGTTCTCAATATGTATTTCTTGGAGTGATTTAAATTTGCTTTTAATCTTTGTGCTATTCTGTAATGTTTAGGTTTTCTTCATCAAGCATGTATTGCTTTTATAATTATACAAAAATTAAATGTTCCAAAGTATAGCCACTAGACTATAAGCTTCTTAACGGTAGAAACTACCTCTAACATGTTTTTATTCCTGGCTGTGCTTATACCACTGTATGTAAGACACTGATATACTACTTTAAAATCTGTCAATTTGTATATAGAAAATAAGCAAATGTCAAATGTGTATTACATGTAGTAAGTGCTAAGTAAAGAAGGAAGAAAGTATATTTCAAATTTGTCAGAAAGATAAGGCAGAAAAATGACAGGATTTCGATAGAGGACATTCAATGTGAATAAACAAAGCTAAACAGGTAGGGGAAAGTGTCTATCAAGCAGGCTGGTATGAAAGACTGCTTAAGTATAGCAGAGATAATCTGATCCTTGTATGTCAAAAGAGTAAGTTTAAATTTGTTTTGATAGACTTTAATCAAGGGGAAAGTGAACCCCCATTGGAAATAGTGCTTTAGGATATCAACTGGGAGAGCAGTATGAGGGACAGTCTAGAGAGAGGAACACCAATTAGATCCTTATTTCAGTATTTCACCTGGGACATAATTAAGCCTGGTCTAAGGGGCATTACAAAAGACAAATCATTAGGATGTGGTAACAGAGTAAATGCTGTGCTTCAGCAATGCATAAAAGAGGGCAGCTTCTGAATTGAAATTGGGAAACTGAATGAAAACCTAGATGGGTGTGGATCTAATGTATTTTTCTATATCTATTTATTTCAATGTTTAAATGCTTTTTAGGTGCAAGGTAATGCTAAAAATCCTTCAAGCTAGACTTCAGTAGTACATGAACTGAGAACTTCCAGGTATACAAGCTGGACTTAGAAAAGGCAGAGGAACCAGAGATAAATCACCAACATCTGTTGGATCAGAGGAAAAACAAGGGAATTCCAGGAAAACATCTACTTCTGCTTCATTGACTATATTAAAGCCTTTGACTATGTGGATCACAACAAACTGGAAAATTCTTAAAGAGATGGGAATACCAGACCACCTTACCTGTCTCCTGAGAACCTGTATGTGAATCAAGAAGCCACGGTTAGAACTGGACACAGAACAACTGACTGGTTCAAAATTAGGAAAGGAGTATGTCAGGGCTGTATATTGTCACTCTGCTTATTTAACTTATATGCAGAGTACATCATGTGAAATGCTGGGCTAGATGACTCACAAGCTGGAATCAAGATTTTTGAGAGAAATATCAACAACCTCAGATATGCAGATGATACCACTCTAATGGCAGAAAGTGAAGAGGAACTAAAGAGACTCTAGATAAGGGTGAAACAGGAGAATCAAAGAGCTGGCTTGAAACTCAACATTCAAAAAACTAAGATCATGACATCAGGTCCCATCACTTCATGGCAAATAGATAGGGAAAAAGTAGAAACAGTGACAGACTTTATTTTCTTGGGCTCCAAAATCACTGTGGATGGTGACTGTAGACATGAAATTAAAAGATGCTTGCTCCTTGAAAGAGAAGCTATGACAAACCTGTGCGTGCTAAGTCGCTTTGGTTGTGTTCGACTCTTTGCAACCCCATGGACTGTATAGCCTGCCGGGATCCTCTGGCCATGGGATTCTCCAGGCAAGAATACTCGAATGGATTGCCATGCCCTCTCCAGGGGATCTTCCCAAACCAGGGATTGAACCTAAGTCTCTTATATCCCCTGCATTGGCAGGCAGGTTCTCTACCACTAGTGCCACCTGGGAAGCCCAGACAGCATATTAGAGAATACAGACATCACTTTGCCAACAAAGGTCTGTATAATCAAAGTTATGGGTTTTCCAGTAGTCATGTATAGATGTGAGAGTTGGACCATAAAGAAGGCTGAGTGCCAAAGAACTGATGCTTTTCAACTGTGGTGCTGCAGAAGACTCTTGAGAGTCCCTTGGACAGCAAGGGGATCAAACCAACCAATCCTAAAGGAAATCAACCCTGAATATTCATTAGAAGGACTGATACTGAAGCTGAAGCTCCAATACTTTGGCCACCTGATGGGAAGAGCCGACTCACTGGAAAAGACCTTGACCCTGGGAAAGATTGAGAGCAGGAGAAGGGGTTGACAGAGGATGAGATGGTTGGATGGCATCACCGCTCAAAAGACATGAGCCTGTCTTCAAAAAAAAAAAAAAAGACATGAGCCTGAGAAAACTGCGGGAGACAGTGGGTAGGGAAGCCTGGCATGCTACAGTTCAAGGGGTCGCAAAGACACACAACTCAGTGACTGAACAACAACCAGGTGCTATGTACTGTGCCAGATCCAAAGGAGCTGGGGTCTCTGCCCTTGAGGAGCTTACAGTTTATATCTAAGGATGTGGACTTGGTTGTCAGTAGCAAAGAATATAACTGAATCCATAAAGGGTGACAGACAGGGTTTTGAAGGTTAGAGTTTAAAACTGAGGAGCAGAGGGCCACAAAGAACAGCGTTCTGGATGGAGGAGATGCAGAAGCAGCCAACGGAAGCCGTACTACGTTCACTCGATTGTTTTGCTACCTTCCTAGCAGTACAGTTACCAGAAGAAGGAGGGAGAAAGGCTTGCTGTTTGTCCTTATTAGACCACTTGTAGAATGGAGAATTCAGTTCTCTGTCCCCCTACTCTGAAAAACAAATTTACAGATAAAAGATCATCCAGGAAAGCCCCTGGAATATAGAAGAGACCAATATAAACAAAGGCTGAAGGAACTGGGGAGGTTTATCCTGGAGAACAAAAGGCTCAGTGAGAATTTGATTAGTGTGTTCAAGTCTTTGACTGAGAGAAAACAGACTTGTGTGGTGGAATTCCAGAGGGTACTGTCACTGAAATTAGTAGAAAACAGTAATAATTAGTAACAATGATAGTTAACTTTTATAGATATATACTTTTATGAGCCAGGCACTGTTCCAAGTATTTTACATATACTAACTCACTTAACTCTCAAGAGTCCTATGAAGTAGAACTTATTACTGTCATTTTCTTTTAAAAGATGAGGATACTGAGTAAAGAGAGGTTTAATAACTTGTCCAAAGTGACACAGTAAGGAGTAAAGCCAGGATTTAAACACAGGCAATTTGCTTCTAGAATCTGTGCTTTGCTGCTTTGGAGAGCCAGATTTTGCTAAGGAAAATTATGCAAAAGGAAAAATTACACAGTGATTAAAGCCATTTGTGTATCAAAAACCTTGTCTTTCTGAGGCAGTGAGTCCCACACAACTGCAGGTGTTCATGTTCAAGCTGGACTACCACTTGGCTAAATATGGTAAGTCTCGCTACGCAAAGTGCTATCCATGGTGAGCAGTAGTGACAACACCTGAGAGCTTGACAGAATCTCAAGCTTTTTCTCAAAACCACCGAACATCAAAGTTTAAGAAGCACTGCAGTACAGGATCTTCGTGCACCAGGGAGTAGTAATGCAGAGATTAGAGCATGGCTGTACTGCCAGACAGGCCTGAATGTCAATCTCCGCTAGACCAGTTTCTAGCCATGTCATTCATTTGTCTAAACCTCAAGTTGCTACATCTGCAATGAACCAATATTTGTATTCCCCTGGGATTGCTATGATTTAATGGGTTTATTAAAAGGGCTTCCCTGGTGGCTCAGATGATAAAGAATCCACCTGCAATGCAGGAGACCTGGGTTCGATCCCTGGTTTGGGAAGATCCCCTGGAGAAGGGCATGACAACTCACTCCAGTATTTGTGCTGGAGAATTCCCATGGAAACAGCAGCCTGGCAGGCTTACAGTCCATGGGGTCACAAAGAGCTGGACACGACTGGAGTGATTAAGCACAGAGCACAATGAGTTTATACATGTAAAGCACTCCTCACAATGCCTAATACTCTGTAAGTATTTAGTAAATATAAAATACTACTAGAAATAGGTAGCAGATATAAGACTGAATCAAATAACTACCTCCCAAGATCCCACTCAATCTGAAAACTCTATTTTTCTATGAACTAAGTATATCAGGGTATAAAAAAAAACAAAAACACAAAATATACAAAGGCAAGCAGCAGCCCTAACCTACCAATTACGCATTGAGTTTCCCAGTCTAGAGGGCACATGAAAAGGGATAACACTCTTACCTTCCTCATTAAGATGACTGCAATAAGAAAAAAGTATTACTTTCATTTTCTACCACAGAGACTAGTAAATACTATTTACTATTAAATGCTATTTTCAACTTTTAAAATACTTTAAAAAAATCACCATTTTGAAGAGGGAAAGGAATGAAAAACAGAAAATCAGATGTCTGTCTTTGAAAGATTAACTTAACAAAATACAGGAAAGATAAGCCTAAATGCTACCTATAATACAGATGTCTGTCTTTGAAAGATTAACTTAACAAAATACAGGAAAGATAAGCCTAAATGCTACCTATAATACTCAAACTTTGAAAGATTAACTTAACAAAATACAGGAAAGATAAGCCTAAATGCTACCTATAATACTCAAACTCATTTGGCATTTCATCAGTAACACTTGTACTGCCCAAGCCTAGAAAACCAAATAATCCTATTAAAGACAAACAGGAAAGAATAATTTAAAATACAATTTTACTACAACATAGTATTTGGAAACCAGCTGGTTAAGAATGGATCGGAAAATGCAATTGCAAATGGAGCAATAAAAATGAAGTTCTTGTTAAGCATATTCTTAACTTTAAGGTAAAAGATACTGTCAATACTGATTTGTGCTGTCTACCCTGTTTGACAATAAGACAGGATGTCAACATGTCTAGACCCACGTAAGCCTTTTTCCAGTGAGGCATTCACAAATTTAAATTATGGTCATGGCTGTCAAATGGCAACAGGTGGGTGCATTCACATGCCAAAAGCATTATGGAGAAGGAAAAGAAAGTCTAGATAGAACAATAATATATTAGGCCTGAGTAAACAAGCACCATCACAGAAAATGCTGGCTGACCTCACTTCCTTCTGGTAACTCAGTACATGCAATATGTGCACCAACTACTTGTCCATTCCAGAATGGACTGCCAAGTCCTGGAGCCAATATTTACAACAGTAATGCTCCAATTAGTCAGATACCTTTAAGAAAAACTGGAATGGTTTTACCAGATTCTTGGACCTAATTCCTTGCAGGGCTTTGATTGTCTAAGATCCTAAATGAGTATTACAAGAGGGTATTAACTATATACCTTGTCATTAAATGCAAGCGGGTTGAGTAGATTCATGGAAACTGGGTTGACAGAAACATGTGAATCACTTTAGTTTTTCTTTAATGTGGCACTCTAACAATGTCCTGAAACACAGAATAGTCCAAAAGCAGATCTGGGATATAATACCATCTGAGACAAAAAGTAATGTGATTTAAGAAGTCACAGAGACCATTAGCAAAAATATTACTGTGATATTCAGTAGTTTGCATGTTGGAAAAGAAGAGAAACATGGCATTTATGCACTGCATACCTTCCCATCCAAAGACTAGCCTGACAAGATGTTACAGATGCTGAGTTTTCATCAGCGTCTTCAGAGGTGGAGCTCTGTGCTAATACTCCTGCTGCTTGACTTGTGATGTCTTTATAAAGCTGGATAAACTGGTACAAATTCATGATCCGTGATGCTTCCACAATGCCACTGCTTTTGTTAATCTAAAAATACAAAGAAAATGAAAAAAAAAAAGTTGATAATCTTTGACTGATTTTTTCCCAAAAGGGGAACAATTATTTAGTCACCTAGGAAACAAAGATTGCAAATTACCTAAAAAGAGAGCAATAGTCTGAACAAATGAATAATGTCACTTCCTCTACGTTTGCAGGGTTCAAAACACACAATATTTTCTCATGTGATAGTCAAAATAACCTGTAGGGTTGATTAGGCATCAACTTATTTAGTAGTGGAGGTCAGGCAATTTTCCCAGACTTAAAAAATGAATTTTAGAGATAAATCCTTTTAATTTATTTAAAGAATTTCTTAAAGGTTTATTTGAATCCAACAACCACTTGCCATTCTACTATAACTGAAAGAGATTAGTTTCTTGAATATCTTAAGTTTTATTATATACCAACACTTACAAACTGAAGCAAGAAAACTATAATAAAATCTATTTTTAATTGCTAGGTAACCGCTTTACGTCTAGCTTATATTCTTTTTAAAATATTTATTTATTTATTTTATTTTTGGCTGTGCTGGGTCTTCATTGCTGCATGGGCTTTTCTCTACTTGTGGCGAGCAGGGGCTACTCTTGAGTTGCAGAGCGTGGGCTCTAGGGTGTGCAGGCTTCAGTAGCTGCAGCTTCCGGGCTCTAGAGAAGAGGCTCAGTAGTTGTGGTGCAACAGCTTAGATGCTTTGCAGCACATGGGACTGTCCCAGATCAGTGACCAAACCCATGTCTCCTGCACCGGCAGGCAGATTTTTTACCACGGAGCCACCAACAAAGCCCCTAGCTTACATTCTTAATGTGAGGAGGTATTGGGGGCAAGTGTGAGATAATAGGTAAGAAGAGACAATATTGTTTTCATCTGTCTTGGGAAGTATGTAGTATGGCATACATTCTCTCTTCAAATGAGCAAAGCCAGGATTGAGGGCATCATATTCTTGGATAAAGAACTTTAAATAATCAGAGACAGATTATAGAGATGTGAAAGACTTCCTGTCAACACAGGAGATACCACAGAAGACAGTGGGAACTATTAAATGCAATTGAAGTATGAAACCTATTAAGTGCATATCAAAGTATATGGGACAAAAAAAATCAGAAAGCATTTAGAAAGAAATGAAGAATAGAGGGAGAGATATAGAGTAGACCTTAAAATTGTAAATGAAAGTTTTTTAAAGTATTGCTGGAACTGGGGACATGAGAAAGTGAAGTGGTTTGATTATATTAAAAAACATGTTACAGCAACATTTCAATATTTTGAAGAATAACAGTTGTAATTAGCATTTATTATTAGTTGAGAAGACAGTAAGAGAAAAAAGTTGAGAGTCAAGTATGAATCAGACTCCATATTGTGAAAATGGAAGAACCATTTCTAATAGAAAATTGATTCAGTTTGGGGAAGGTTAAGAGTCTATCTGGAGATGCAAATGTGTAAGATTCTTTGTAATAGATTATACATGGGTAGAGAACAAATAGAATTACAGGTGATTGGAATTTAGGTGGGGAGAAGACTCTTGAGAGTCCCTTGGACTGCAAGGAGATCCAACCAGTCCATTCTGAAGGAGATCAGCCCTGGGATTTCTTTGGAGGGAATGATGCTGAAGCTGAAACTCCAGTACTTTGGCTACCTCATGCGAAGAGTTGACTCATTGGAAAAGACTCTGATGCTGGGAGGGATTGGGGGCAGGAGGAGAAGGGGACGACAGAGGATGAGATGGCTGGATGGCATCACTGACTTGATGGACGTGAGTCTGAGTGAACTCCAGGAGTTGGTGATGGACAGGGAGGCCTGGCGTGCTGCAATTCATGGGGTCGCAAAGAGTCAGACACGACTGAGCGACTGAACTGAACAAAAAAAGACTTTCAGAGCTGAGGAAACTGAGCCAGTCTTCCTTTGGAAATACACAGTTCATTAGAAATTAGGGGATAATTCACATAAATGTAGTATTTAATAGCAAAGTTTATCAAACTGCAATTTTTAAACTGAAGTATAGTTGATGTATAATTATAGGTATACAATTTAAAAATTCATAATTTTAAAGGTTATACTCCATTTATAGTTATTATAAAACTATTTATATTCCCTGTATTGTACAATATATCCTCATAGCTTATTTTACACCTTATAGTTAGTCTTGTTAATCCCCTAGCCTTATATAGCCCCTCTTCTTTTCCTCTCCCCACTGGCAACCAACAGTTTCTTTATATCCATGAGTCTACTTTTTTGTTATATTCACTACAAACTATAATTATTATAATCATAGGACTTACAAAACAAATGTTTACCAAGTGTCCATTATGTGGATGTTACAGGTACTATATAGGTACTACCGCTCTAGCACTAGTGACACGTGTATAAAAACCAGATAAAAATCCCTGCCCTCACGAAGATTCCTCTAGAGGTTGGAGAGACAAAATATACACAAGATGGAAATAAGTCTTATGAAGAATATTAAACGGAGGAGAGAAAATGCTGAAAGGTTGCAGGGAAGGCCTCACAGAGGTACCATTTAGGAACTAAAGCGGTCCAAGAATGAGTCATGTGGGTATCTGGGGAAAGAGCACTCCAGGCTAAGAGAATAGGAAGTGCAAAGGCAGATGTGAACCCGGCCAGTACCATAATGTCTTGATGACTGTAGCTTTGTAGTATCATCTGAAGTCAGGAAAGTTGATTCCTCCAGTTTCATTCTTCTTTCTCAAGATTGCTTTGGCTATTTGGGGTCTTTTGTGTTTCCATATGAATTGTGAAATTTTTTGTTCTAGTTCTGTGAAAAATGTCATTGGTAATTTGATAGGGATCACATTAATCTGTAGGCTGCCTTTGGTAGTATAGTCATTTTCACAATATTGATTCTTCCTACCCAGGAACATGGAATATTTCTCCACCTGTTTATGTCATCTTTGATTTCATTAGTGTCTTTTAATTTTCTGTGTACAGTTCTTTTGTTTCCTTAGGTAAGTTTATTCCTAGATATTTAATTCTTTTGTTGCAATGGTAAATGGGATTGATTCCATAATTTATCTTTCTGATTTTTCATTGTTAGTATATAGAAATGCAAGTGATTTCTGTGTATTGATTTTGTATCCTGCAACTTTGCTAAATTCACTGATTAGCTCTAGTAATTTTCTGATACTATCTTTAGAGTTTTCTATGTACAGTATCAGGTCATCTGCAAACAGTGAGAGCTTTGCTTCTTCTTTTTCAATCTGGGTTCCTTTTATTTCTTTTTCTTCTCTGATTGCTGTAGCTAGGACTTCCAGAACTATGTTGAATAACAGTGGTGAAAGTGGACACCCTTGTCTTGTTCAAGACAATATGGTACTGGCACAAAAACAGAAATACAGACCAATGGAACAAGATAGAAAGCCCAGAAATAAACCCATGCACCTATGGGTACCTTATTTTTGACAAAGGAGGCAAGAATATACAATGGGGCAAAAGCAGTCTCTTCAATAAATGGTGTTGGGGAAACTGGACAGCTACATGTAAAAGAATGAAATTAGAAGATTTCCTAACACCATAAACAAATATAAACTCAAAATGGATTAAAGACCTAAATGTAAGACCAGAAACTATAAAACTCTTTGAGGAAAACACAGGCAGAACACTTGATGACATAAATCAAAGCAAGATCCCCTATGACCCATCTCCTAGAGTAATGAAAATTAAAAAAAAAGTAAACACGTGGGACCTGAATAAACTTAAAAGCTTTTGCACAGCAAAGGAAACTATAAGCAAGGTGAAAAAACAACCCTCAGAATGGGAGAAAATAATAGCAAATCAAACAATTGACAAAGGATTAATTTCCAAAATATACAAGCAGCTCTCATACAACCCAGATACAATACATACAATACAAACAATCTCATACAAATACCAGAAAAACAAACAACCCAATCAAAAAGTGGGAAAAAGACCTAATCAGACATTTCTCCAAAGAACACATACATACATGTGCTAACAAACACACGAAAAGATCCTCAGCATCACTCATTATTAGAGAAATGCAAATCAAAACTATAATGAGATATCACCTCACACCGGTCAGAATGGCCATCATCAGAAAGTCTACAAACAATAAATGCTGGAGAGGGTACGGAGAAAAGGGAATGCTCTTGCACTGTTTGTGGGAATGTAAACTGATACAGCCACTATGGAAGATGGTATGGAGATTCCTTAAAAAACTAGGAATAAAACCACCATATGACTCAGCAATCCCACTCCTAGGCATATACCCTGAGGAAACCAAAATTGAAAAAGACACATGTATCCCATTGTTCACTGCAGCACTATTTACAATAGCTAGAACATGGAAGCAACCTAGATGTCCATCAACAGATGAATGGATAAAAAAATTGTGGTACATATACACAATGGAATATTACTCAGCCATAAAAGTAATGCCTTTGAGTCAGTTCTAATGAGGTGGATGAACCTAGAACGTATTATACAGAGTGAAGTAAGTCAGAAAGAGAAAGATAAATACCGTACTCTAACGCATATATACAGAATCTAGAAAAATGTTACTGAAGAATTTATTTACAGAGCAGCAAAGGAGACACAGACAAAGAGAATGGACTTATGGACATGGGGTAAGGGGAGAAGAGGGTGAGATGCATGGGAAGAGTAACATGGAAACTTACATCACCATATGTAAAATAGATAGCCAATGGGAATTTGCTGTATGGCTAAGAAACTCTAACAGGGGCTCTGGTTCAAAAGGGAGGGGATATATGGATACCTATGGCTGGCTGATTCATGTTGAGGTTTGACAGAAAACAAAAAAATTCTGAAAAGCAATTATCCTTCAATAAAAAAATAAATTAATTAGGAAAAAAAAAGAAGTGAACCTGGCAAGAAGCACAGGGTCCAGCAAGGAGCCCAGGGAGGCTGGAACGAAATGAGAGAGGGAAGACTGGTAGAAGATGAGGTTCGGGACTGAGGTGGGGCCAAATGTACAGGACTTGGCTGATCACAGTAATGCCTTTGGCTCTTATCTCAAGTACATGGCAAGTCACTGGAGGGTTTTGAGCCAAGGAATATTAAGACCTAATTTCACTTCAGATTATGAGTGGAATAGATTGGTTGTTGATCTGAGACTAGATAGAATGGGGACAAGGGCAGAGAAGCAAGGAGATGAGTTAGAAAGCAACTGGAATAATCCCAGTGAGAAACGATGGTTGTGAGGAATAAGGTGATAGTAGCAACAATGGTAAGACTTGGTCACATTCTGAATATATTTTTGAAGAGCAACCTAACAGGATTCCTTATGCACTGACCGTGGGGTGGGTATAAGAAAAAGAGAAGTCAAGATGACTCCAAGGTTTTGATCTAACAAGACAGATGAAAATAATATAATTCATGAAGCTTCTAAACAGCCACCTTAGACCATAATTTTAATTAGCTCATTAATTTTCTAATATTATTTCCACAAAATATTCCATTTAAACATTAGATTATTTTTTTTTTGTTTAAACTGGTGGAAGAGGGGTTTTATGTGATTTGTAGCTGATGGCAATTTAAATGACAGAGGAATGAACATTCTATATGAGGGAACTCAATGAGCAGAGGCATTGAGATGGAAAAGTTACAGCTGTACAGCCTTAAGGACTTCCCTGGTGGTTCAGACAGTAAAGCGTCTGTCTACAATGCAGGAGATCTGGGTTCGATCCCTGGGTCGGGAAGATTCCCTGGAGAAGGAAATGGCAACCCACTCCAGTACTCTTGCCTAGAAAATCCCATGGATGGAGGAGTCTGGTGCAGGCTACTGTCCACGGGGTCCCAAAGAGTCGGACGTGACTGAGCGACTTCACTTTCACTTTACAGCCTTAAATTAGTTAAACCCGGTGAGACTGTAGACTTCAAAAGGGGATAATGATAGAATAGACAGTTTGGAGCCATACTGCAGAAGGCCTCAAATGCCAGGTGAATGAGTTGGGATTATTTTTTTTAACATTTATTTAAATCGCTGGGTCTTCACTGCTGTGCACAAGCTTTCTCTAGTTGCAGCGAGTGGGGGCTGCTGTTTGCTGTGGTGCACAGGCTTCTCTCTGCGGCGGCTTCTCTTGTTGCAGAGCACTAGCTCTAGGGCACACGGGCTTCAGCAGTTGTGGTGCAAGGGCTCAGTAGTTGCAGCTGTAGAGCTCCAGAGCGCGGGCTCACAAGTTGTGGTGCACAGGCTTAGTTGCTCCGAGGCATGTGGGATCTTCTGGAATCAGGGAGCAAACCCGTGTCCCCTGCTTTGGCAGGCAGATTCTTAACCACTGGATCACCAGGGAAGCCTGAGTTGGGACTATTTTGAAGCCAAGGAGGAATTGTTGAGGAACTTTAAACAGAAAAGTGATCTGATGAGAGTTGTGCTTTAGAAAGGCTATTCTCATAGCATCACAAATTAGAATTAGGAGAGGAGTCTGAAGGTGCAGAGACTAATCACAGAATCTAAAGTAATCTAGATGAGAAGAAAGAGGGGCCTAAGTATTAGTTACAGTCTCCTGGAGAGCGTGAACTCTTTCTTACAAATAAACTCAAGTAAAACATAGTAGAGGTAAAACCAAAAAGATCAGCTGGATAGTTACTGTGGAAGAGAGAGCAAGAAAAGGAGAAAGAATGTATATTTTTTCAGAAATGACCTTTGTCACTAGTTTTTATAAATTTACCCATGTATCCTCTGAAGTAGACTTTCAAATAGTCCTGAAAGATTATGTGCAGTGTAAATTCACAGACAATGGGAATATGGCAGATACTTAATTTGAATAGACTTTACATGTTTTAAGCCCAGTTCTTCATTTCTTCTTTACCGTATTTCTTTGTAAAGTCAAAGGTTGCAGATTCCCAAAGTTCTTTTGGGGAGTATGCATATTTACAGCACTGTAAAAAAACCCCTAATGAATTTAATATAAATATAACCCCCAAAACAAACACAAAATGGAAAAATATGTGGTTGGTATGTAATTTTTGAGCCCAGGAGTCAAACTATAAACAATAAAATGTGACTGTGGATCAAGTTCTTTCAGCATGCATTCTGTTATTTCTAAAGGTGCAGAAATAATACATTCTTTCAGCATGTATTCTCTTTCTTCTCACCTAGATTACTTTAGATTCTGTGATTAGTACCTGCAACTTCAGACTCCCCTCCTAATTCTAATTTGTGATGATGCCATGAGAATAACCTTTCTAAAGCAACAGTTCTCATCAGATCACTTTTCTGTTTAAAATTCCTCAACAATTTGTAACATATTATATACTATTTAAAGTTACACTGCTACCCAAACTAGTATCATATTATCTACTTATGATGAATAATGTAAAAAATTTTTGAATGATGGTTCTCTGGCAGCTATTATTGCTATTGCTATTGCTAAGTCACTTGAGTCGTGTCCGACTCTGTAGTGTGCCATAGATGGCAGCCCACCAGGCTCCCCCGTCCCTGGGATTCTCCAGGCAAGAACACCGGAGTGGGTTGCCATTTCCTTCTCCAATGCATGAAAGTGAAAAGTGAAAGTGAAGTCGCTCAGTCTGTCCGACTCTCAGCGCAGCTATTATAGTCCTTTTTAAAATCTGGACTTAAAAGAAATCAATAAGCAAATGTTCAGTGTGGATAGACCCAGTTGAATGGTATTAATGATACTGTGTATTTTCTCTAAACCAACTGTAAACTTGAACAGGTGCCATTCAATTTCAGTCAAGTGTGGAATTAAGATCTTGGTCTTTGCTAATCTAATCCTCTTAAAAGTTCTTTTATTACTTAAATAGATTAGACCTTCAAATTTGATCAACTAAACAGAATCAATCCTACTACACTTACAGCTTAGTAGAGGCAATAAACCTATTGGGGAAATGTGGCATATTATTTGGGTAACATCCAGGATCCACGATACAAAAGAAAAAAGATCTCCTTTACAGGAGATTCTTTCTATAGGAATTCTTTATAGATTGATCAGGAGTTGAATTAAGGACATTCATGATTGCCCAACTTATTGTTTATAGGAATATGGATGATTTTATTGTATTTTAGAGCAGCGGCTGGGATAGGAGGAAGCTTAATAATATTCATTTCTTCATCTTCACCAAAAGTTCACTGGCCTCAAAAAGGTTAAGAACCACCTATTCTAATCTATCCATTAGTGGATAAGGCTTCCTGATACTCTATGATTGCTGCCATCACAGTTTTTCACACAGTTGATATACTCATTTATCTTAAATTTAAAGATGAGTTAAGAGACACAGTGTGTCTCTTAATTGATGGTGAAAATCCCTTAATTAACTAAAAATAACTTTAAAAAAAAACCACCCAAACCCACAATCCATTGTAAAACTAAAAATTACTTTTAACCCCCCAACCAAACCAAAAAACCAACCCTTTCTAATGGATTTTATAAATTATCATTTAACAAATAAAACCTAGTGTTTTTTAAAAGAAATGATCTCATAAGATACTTTAATTTTTAAGAAGTCATTTTAGAGCTATGTAGGGCATCACTTTAGGATTCCACAGTCAGTTAAAATCCAAAAAGAGAGGTACACAATAAAGATCAGAGTTTACTACTGCCTTCCTTCGGTATAAAAATTTCTGACATGTGGCAATTATATAACCAGTGAAATTTAGTTAACCTGGAAGAGCCATCAAAATCATTTTACATAGTTTTACAAATAAATATTAATAAAAACCAAATTATAAATATTTACTTCTGCTATATTATAGTATACTAATAAATATGGTTCTAACCACCAAAATAGTTTAAGCTCAGAGCTGGAAGTCTCTATCACTCTTACCTTGGTACAGACCACTCGTACAACCACTTTCCAAAAGGCAGAGGAATCAGACCCAGGTTGTACCTCAAAGAGAAGATGTTTTTCCTGGCCAGAAGCCACTTTAGCAGTTCTGAAAAGAGGCAAACGCATTCATTAATTTTATGAAAAGTCATATAAAATAATGGAGCTATGAGCCCAGATTCAAGAAGGTTTAAGGCAGAGGAGGAAATGTGAAGAAAACACAGAAAGGCAAGTAACAGTAACGGTGATTCTAATAGTTAGATTCTTAAAATACAGGGATAGAAAATGTTTTGACTATACACATACAATTTAATTTCCAAAGTGGACAGCATAGTGGAATGATGTTTATAAATCTATTTTTTTCAGATCTATATCTCAATGGTCTTTAAATTTCTAATAAAAACATTTAGGAAAAATTGTGTACAAAGAATCAGGTACTTCAAGAAAAAATTTAGCTGGTTTCATTTATCCCAGTTTTGACTACCGCCTCAGATATATATATAATGTGAAAAAATCTTGCTCTTAGTTGAGTCTTTCCTTAAGGAACAACACATATTTTTAGAGATAATTCGAAACTGGATAAAGCAAATGATTTTGAGACACAGAACTTCACTCTCTTCCCCTAGCAGAGTCATTCTAATTTACAAAGAAAGAGAATACTAACATAAGAATATAACACTTTTTAGGATAACTCAATATTGTGCATGTGTCAATTTAAATCAGTTCAAAGACATAATTAAGTATTGCAGCTCCTTTTTTATTTTTTAAATAATTATTCACATTTCTCTCTGAACACCAGTGGGGATATCACATTCAGAAGTAAGTAACTTTCAGCTAGATAAATTGAGGCCATTGAAAATTAAGCAACTAGCCCTAGGTAACAAAATCAGCCAGTTAAACTAGTACTGCCGGTTGTCAGTTCCATTTTCTAGCTATCCAGTCATGCTTCTTTTATGTAAGCTTAACTATATAACTCTCAGACAGCACTGAATTTGTGAAATGTCCAACTCTGGTCCAAGGGAATTGGTTTTAAGAAGCAAATATAGTCAGAAACATTCTGTGCTAAATAAATAAAAGGGAGACACACTATACCACCGTCTCTGTATTACACAGTAAGCTTAGCTTGTGGATGCTTTCATGGGACACACTTTATCCAGTGTCTTTAAACCAAAAAACAAAATTTCAAAGGACAGACTAGATTTTTTTGTACATAAGTTCTAAGACTTTAAGGGATGGCAAATGTCATTGATTACTGGTTAGAAAGTTGAAACAATAAACTTTACAAAAAAGTATTTCACTTTTATGATACTATTAAATTCACAATCCAATTTTATTTTCTAGGAATGTGTTCTCAAAAGTAATGCCTCAAATGCTACCATTTGTATGATCTTAAAAAAAAGAACAACAACAAAAAGAACAAAATAAAATGCTGGAGTTTTAAAAACCATGACTACATTTTTATTATAAAAGATCAGACAATAAATACAGTGTAAAATCCCCCTTATCTGCCCACTTCTCCATCAGCTCCCCAGAGACCCAATGTGTATCCTTCCAGTTCATCTTCTATGCATTTACATACAGGATCCATCCCTATATCCATACAGGGTTCTTTTTTTTTTGGCTTGTTTTTAATGAGTGAAATCCAATGTTTTTAAAAGAAATGCTCTTCTAATATAACTTTTAAGAGTTAAGAATGCTTTATTCTTCATGACTGGCTGATGACAGGATGCTCCAGCCATGTCCATAAAAGATATAGCTGTAACAAAACTTAAGGAGTACATTCACGTATTTTACCCTTAACTGTCAATGGTGACTATAATATAAATTGATATATACTAAATGGTCCCAAACCGCTAGGTGATTTTGTTTGGCCTTTTCCAGGTTTAAGGAGAGGTAATGTGGGATAGTGGGAAGAACTTTAGATTTAGGGAAAGCTGGTTGATTTAGGGAAATCAGTAATTACTTTAGGCCTCAGTTAAAACATCTGTCAGCAGAGTGCCCTGCACATACTCTGTGTTCAGCGAATGTTAGCTAAGTTGAATAGACTAAAGAGAGAACCTTTAAAAGGTTTAAAAGGCAATGCCAGTAAGTTATAACTATACCCTCAGGGAGATAGAAGGTACATATATAAAGAGTCAGATATAAGTGCTGCTAGAGGAAGACTTAATAGAAGTGACATCTGCTCTCCTGTCACTAGGGAGAATACACACAAAAAAATGGAGTATTTTAAAAGTATAACAATCTGGGGTCTTTCAGGGACAAAGAGCCCTGTGTATTTTAATATCTTCTATACAGATCACTGCACCCCACTCCAGTACTCTTGCGTGGAAAATCCCATGGACGGAGGAGCCTGGAAGGCTGCGGTCCATGGGGTCACTGAGGGTTGGACATGACTGAAGTGACTTAGCAGCAGCATACAGATCACTATAAAAATTGATTTAATAAAGAATAATTCACAAAGAGAAGGCTAAGTTCTATTAGGTGTGCTCTTTAAGGAGGCAGAGAAGTTTATATTCCATCTTAGAAATCAATTCAAGAATTAAGTAAAGATTTAAAGAAAGTGAAAGTTGTTCAGTTGTGTCCAACTCTTTGTGACCCCATGGAATATACAGTTCATGGAATTCTCTAGGCCAGAATACTGGAGTGGGTAGCCTTACCTTTCTCCAGGGGATCTTCCCAACCCAGCGATTGAACCCAGGTCTCCTGCATTGCAGGCAGATTCTTTACCAGCTGAGCCACAAGGGAAGCCCCAAGAAAACTGGAGTGGGTAGCCTATCCCTTCTCCAGGGGATCTTCCCGACCCAGGAATTGAACCAGGGTCTCCTGCATGCAGGTGGATTCTTTTACCAACTGAGCTATCAGGGAAGTCCATCAAAGATTAAAAGATGACCAGAGATTTAAAGATGATAGCTAATTAGAAAATATTTATAAACAAAACATCTTATTCTTCAGTGATGAAAAACGAATTACTACCATATAGGCATGTATCTGGCAGAATAATGGTTCAGTGGACAAACACAGATTTATTATCTAGATGAACTGGTTGATTGTCAGAAACCTGAAGTGCCCTTTGACTATCCGAGGTGCCTTTCTCTAGGTGACTAATTGGTATATTCTCTTCTGTTATGCACCTTCTTCAGTGCTTTCAAACAAAGGTCAATTTATATGCCTATGATCAAAATTCAATTTTAAGTTCTTTCCATTTGTTTAGTCCATTTCAAAATATGACATATTTTGAAATAGTCACATAGAAAGTCTTAAGGTATTCAATAAATACTTGCTACCCACTGCTGCTGAAAACATTAAGTCTTACCAATCAACACTTCTGGTTATTTCCCAGACAGTCACAACATTGGAGCATATGTTAGGGAGGAAAAATAAAATGAAAAAGAGCAAGTCTTACACATCATTAAGTTCTGCTACTCTTCCAAGAAATTCTTCATAAGTTAAGGAGCCACTTTCTCGAACCAACATGACATGTTTTGCTACTTTTTCTGG
The DNA here is from genome assembly GCF_032452875.1 of Bos javanicus. Lineage (NCBI taxonomy): Eukaryota > Metazoa > Chordata > Mammalia > Artiodactyla > Bovidae > Bos > Bos javanicus. Next base: position 42,242,900 of record NC_083882.1, on the reverse strand, counting down.
TAACTTGTTAAGAACCAACTGTGTCTGATCCGAAATTTGCTGTCCCATGATGAGATGATGTCTTATGAAATCCAAAGAGTGTTGCTTCACATAGTTTCTGTCAAATATACATAAAAGTTACTTTTATGTGCAATATAAAAATGGCAATATACCCATCCCTTCAAGAAAATAAAAACAAGAATACTTTAAAGTGAAATCTCAATAAACTTGCATGAACCTAAGGTGGAATTTAAACAACTATAAAGATCTACAGTTTTATTTTTCTAAAGATCATATAGTTAAATAAGAAAACAGGATTCATTTATCTTATTGGGAGGGTGCATTTCTATAATTTTGCCTACTTGGCAACCATTACACACACACAGGCATTTAATTGACTGTATTTAATGGGAAGCTTATTTACCTCATATAATTTTCCTAAAAACATTTCCTGACTGCTCACCACGTCAGGCTTCAAACTAAGGGCTTTCTTATACTATCTCATCTATTTTTTCCAATAACCCTAAGAAGTGGGCATTATTATAGCCCTAGTTGACAGATGAGGAAATAGAATTGAGTGACTTATCTAAAGTTAAACAGTTGGTAAATGGTTGAAGTGAACTTTAAACTCATGTTTTTTAGACTCTTGTGCTTATATTCCTCAGTTCAGTTCAGTTCAGTTTAGTTGCTCAGTCGTGTCCGACTCTGTGACCCCCATGGACTGAGGCATGCCAGGCCTCCTTGTCCATCACCAACTCCGGGAGTTTACCCAAACTCATGTCCATTGAGTCGGTGATGCCATCCAACCATCTCATCCTCTGTCATCCCCTTCTCCTCCCACCTTCAATTTTTCCCAGCATCAGGGTCTTTTCAAATGAGTCAGTTTTTTGCATCAGGTGGCCAAAGTATTGGAGTTTCAGTTTCAGGATCAGGACTGATCTCTTTTAGGATGGACTGATTGGATCTCCGTGCAGTCCAAGGGACTCTCAAAAGTTCTCCAACACCACAGTTCAAAAGCATCAGTTCTTTGGCGCTCAGCCTTCTTCACAGTCCAACTCTCACATCCATATATGACTACTAGAAAAACCATAGCCTTGACTAGACAAACCTTTGTTGGCAAAGTAACGTCTCTGCTTTTCAATATGCTGTCTAGGTTGGTCATAACTTTCCTTCCAAGGTTATATTCTTAAACACTATAATATTCTATGATGTATAATCATGATATAATAGGTCAGCTAAAATTTTTATTGTAGAATTACTATATTTATAAATGTGCAATTCTAATTGTAAAATATATGTAAATTTAACAGATTTTTCAGCTAACTGAACTCTCTTACATTTTCTGCTTAGGAAAAAAAAGATAGTGCTTTTGCTTTTTAACTCCTCTAGGTATTTTAAACTTAGAATTTATGTAACTTGTTTTCTAAATATAAAGGTGATATTTTAGTTAAAAGGCTAGATCACTAATAACCTACTATCAATGGAGATCAATAAGTTACTGAATTGGCTTAAAATTTGATCACAAAAATTTATTTAGTAATCATTTAAATCTTTAAAGATTCTATGTATCATGGCTAGAGAAGAGCTGGATATGTTTATTCTAGATAGTTTTCTTTCCTTTGGTTAAAACAGAAAGATAAACTTTTAGTATTTATCTATACTGATATGTTATATAACTGAATAAAGAAATCCAATTCAATATATATACCACTACTAATAACAGGAAAATCAACTAATATTTGTTGACCACTTCTATTGTGTTACAATCTTCTAGGCACTTTACATGTATTCATAAATTTAGTCATTTAAATCTTCGTAATAACCATTTTACAGATGAAGAAACAAGATAGTTAAGGAAAAAGCACAGAGAGGTTAAAGTAACAAAGTCACAAAGCAAATAAGAGTTTTTTAAAAAATAAAGTTGGAAAGAGAAAAAAGCATTAGAATAAAAAAAAATCTAATTCCCCCTCCTCCAAGAAATTCCATTTTATTTACCCATCAAAGACTATCATTTTACCTCACCTGAATTAATACTCATAGCATATAAAGCAGGTAAAATAGTAACAATTTATAGCAAAAGTTTTGTCAGGAAATCTGCTTTAACATTTAATAAAAAAAAGTTAAAACTAAAATATTAACTATCTAACTTTAAAACATAAAATCATTTACAGTAAGAGTTCTCAGTAACCATAAATATGCAAATTTTGTCTTTAGGTATCCAAATCTATTATATTTGAGGCTTATTCTTTTAGTCACTTTAAATATAGGAAAAGTACAACTGTTCTAAAAAGATAAACTCGACAATTACTGTTTTGAATCTGAGCCTACTTGGCAATGATAAGTATGTATTACAGAGATAAATGAAAGGAAGTTGTTGAGGAAGATCCAAGGCACTAAAAAAAAAATCTCTGAAGGCAAAATTACATATTTTAAATATAGCCAAGTGCATTCATAACAACTGTATTCAAAGAGAAACAAAGATTTTGGCCTAGAGGAGATCTCGAGAGTATTCAACATTAGTGACTCCTGGATTTCACAGACTAGTCAAGTCTCAAAGCCCCGTGGTGCTGCACATTTGTTTCGACAGTGTCCAACAATAAACAAACAAACAAAAAATCCCTAAACTGTAACAAAAAACTTAAGAACTTACAACCTAAGAACTAGAAGGATATATTAATAATACTAGAATAAAAGCCCTTCCTAAGAAGGTAGTAATTTCACACTGACATACCACTACATACACTAACACTACTGTTCTTATTTGGAGCCAAAGGTCGTACACCAGTGCTAGGGAGCCACTGTTACACAGCCTTTGAAAAATTAAATTCAATAAGCACCATACCCCCTGCACTGTGCCATGTTCTGGGGTTTCAAAAGTCAGTGCAAGAAATGTGGTTCTTGCCGTCATGGAGCATCAGATACAATGGGGAAGAGACAGCAATTGCATAATAAATACTTAACTACAAAATGACAGGGCTTCCCTCATAGCTCAGTTGGTAAAGAATCTGCCTACAATGCAGGAGACCCTGGTTCGATTTCTGGGTCAGGAAGATCCCCTGGAGAAGGCATAGGCTACCCACTCCAGTATTCTTGGGCTTCTCTTGTGGTTCAGCTGGTAAAGAATCTGCCTACAATGTGGGAGACCTGGTTTGCTCTCTGGGTTGGGAAGATCCCCTGGAGAAGGGAATCACCACTCCAGTATTCTGGCCTGGAGAATTTCACAGACTGTATAGTTCATGGGGTCGCAAAGAGTCAGACAGACTGAGCAACTTTCACTTTCACCAAAGTGCTAAGCCAAACAAGTATAGGGTATTGAAAGCCTAAAGCCTATAAAACGGGGACTTGACCTAGCCTTGTCAGAGAAGTCCTTGGGCAAACATTTGATCTGCCATCAGTCAGAGTTACCCAGAGAAGAGGACAGGGGCATGGCAAGGGGAGGACAGTCCAGGCAGAGGCTACAGAAAGTGCCTAACACAGGGAGGAGTATGGTAACTTTGAGGTAATTAAAAAAAAAAACTCAAGTGTGACTAAAACCTAGACAGAGGACAGGGAGACTGCCACCAAGAGATGGGATGTTTACCAATTTTGTTGATGACAAAGACAAGACTCCAGGCCTGCTCAATCCTCGGATGACTAAAACAGGAATGAATAATATCCACAGAATACCAGGATCAAGACTGAAAGTGGATACTTATTTTCTGAAACTGAATAAATTACATCAAATATGACTAACTTGTTCAGGATCTAACCTAAATATGTTTTAAAATGCACATAAAGCACATAGGTAACATATGCTTAAAAGTAATTAAAATATAAATGGTCTGAAGGTGCTAGTCAAATACGGATAAGAAAGATGCTAAAATAATCCTAAATTCTTGCTAGAAGCAGATGTCCAGAGCAAGGGCCTAAAATTCCACTATGCTCTGTAATGGTTCCAACACACTGAAATTTGGACAGGGAGGCCTGGTGTACTCCGATTCATGGGGTCGAAAAGAGTCAGACAAAACTGAGTGGCTGAACTGAACTGAACTGAACTGAAGCAGTCACACTTACTGTTTTAACTAATTAATCAATTAACTTGACTGCATCGGATCTCAGCTGCAGCACTCAGGATCTTTGATTTTCACTGTGGCATGTGGGATCTTTAGTTGCGGCCTGAAGACTCTCAGCTGTGGCATGTGGGATCTAGTTCCCCAAAACAGCGATTGAACCCAAGCCCCCTGCACTGGCAACAGAGTCTTAGCCACTGGACCACCAGGGAAGTCCTCCCAGCAGCCACACATTTAAAGAGCACAGTCATTTGAACATATATGGGAAAGCACACAACATGTTACAGATCTAGAGAAGGAAATAAAGCAATTTATTTCAGATAATCATGGTTCAGTAACAACACGACAGGTTTGTTTAAACTCTTGAAGAGCTTTCATATGGAAGAGTAAGTAACATTTATTTTATATAGTTACACACACCAGAATGGCCAGTATAAATTAGGCTGATTTCAGGTCACTATTAGAATTTTCTATCATCCACAATCATCTGGAAGGGTTAAGGGCAATCATCTAGAAGGGTTAAAAGCATGTGTGCCTGCTTTCATTGGAAAGGTGGATGTGCTTAAGCAAAAATAAGTTCATCTAATTAGTGTTTTAGAGAAAATTCTTGCTTGAATGAGAAGTGGAGAAGATGTTCTCTAACCTAGTATTTCACTCTCAAAGTGAAAACTTAAATTCTCTCTAGCATTCCTATATTGATTTAATAAAAATGCAATAAAATATTCTACTCAACCAGACTGAAAACTTTACATTATACCTACAATTCTTAACAAATAAAAAAATTAAACTTTTGAAATATATGGTCTTAAGATTTCATGTACAACATTAATGATAATTTAATCAATATGCCCACCAAACAAATAATAAAGAGATCTGGTTGCTTGTTTAATGAATTAGAAAATGGTGCCTTCTAAGAGGTAGAATTGTGGGAGGGAGGTTCCAGAGGGAGGGGACATATGTATACCTATGGTTGATTAATGAAGATGCATGGAAGAAGCCAACACAAAAGTGTAAAGCAATTATCTTTCAATTAAAAATAAATTTGAAAGTAAAATTAAATTAAAGAGGTTAAATTGTCATTATATGCAGATTTCATTATATTATATATAGAAAACCCTGAAGATTCCACACAAAAACCACTAGTTCTGATAAACAAATTTAGCAAGGTAGTAGGATATAAGATTAGCACACAGAAATATGTTTTAAAATTGCAGCCCTACTCCCTCCAAAAACAAAAACAAAAACCTTAAACCTGACCAAGGAGCTGAAAAACTTATATGCTCTCAGAACTATAAAGCACTGATAAAAGAAACTAAAAATACATGTATATTTATGGCTGAGTCCCTTCACTGTAAACTACCACAACATTGTTAATCAGCTATACCCCAATACAAAATAAAAAACTATGAAGTTTAAAAAAAAACACTTTGAAACAAATTAACATTTACTCAACAAATTTTATGATTTCATTTAGAAAATTCTGATATGACACATTAGCTGCTGCTGCTGCTAAATCGCTTCAGTCATGTCCGACCCTGTGTGACCCCATAGACAGCAGCCTACCAGGATCCTCTGTCCCTGGGATTCTCCAGGCAAGAACACTGGAGCGGGTTGCCATTTCCTTCTTGGCACATTAGCAATCACATATATTTACTCATAAAAGTTTAATTCATTAAAATTATTCCATACAAATACATGCATATATATATAAATCATAGACATATGACCTTGATTAATAAATGTTTGCTAATATATTTAGCAAAAAAAAAAAAAAAAAGAACTACCATATGATCCAGCAATTATACTCCTGGGTATGCTGCTGCTGCTGCTGCTGCAAGTCACTTCAGTCGTGTCCGACTCTGTGCGACCCCATAGACGGCAGCCCACTAGGCTCCCCCGTCCCTGGGATTCTCCAGGCAAGAACACTGGAGTGGGTTGCCATTTCCTTCTCCAATGCATGAAAGTGAAAAGTGAAACTGAAGTCACTCAGTCGTGTCTGACTCTTAGTGACCCCACGGACTGCAGCCTACCAGGCTCCTCCATCCATGGAATTTTCCAGGCAAGAGTACTGGAGCCGGGTGCCATTGCCTTCTCTGACTCCTGGGTATATATCCCCCTAAAAAAGAAAATGCTAATTTGGAAAGGTACATACACCCTCTATGCTCACAGCAGCATTATTTACAACTGCCAAGATATGAAAGCAACTTAAGTGTCCATCAGCAGATGAATGAGTAAAGAAGTGGTATGTAGATATACAATGGAACACTACTCAGCCATGAAAAGGAATGAAACCTTGCCATTTGCAGCAACATGCATAGACTTGGAGGGTGTTATGCTTAGTGAAATTAGTCAGAGAAAGACAAATACTGTATGGTATCATGTATATGTAGAACTAGAAAATAAAACTAGTGACTATAAAAGAAACAGACTCATAGACAACAAACTGGTGGTTACCAGTGGGGAGAGGGAAAGAGGGAGGGGCAAGATAGGGATACAGGATTAAATATACAAACTATTGTGTATAAAATAGATAAGCTACAAGGATATACTGTACAACACAGGGAATACAGCCAATATTTTTATCCCCCCCCAAAAGAAAATGGTCCATTTTGTTTCTGTACTGTTTTGAAATTGGTGTCCTAACTTTGAAGAAAATTTAAAATGTGAAGCAGCATATTAACTCATCTTGTAATTGTACTTGGTATCAGGAAACCTGACTATTAACTCCTCAGATTAAAAGGGAAAACTATCTAGAGACTACGGAAAGAGCATGGAACAGTGCCTCTCAACCTGCTTCAGTGGAGAAGGCCCCCGATTCACAGTTCATTTTGAATACCATAAAATGACAAATATCTGAGTCCATCTGAGAATAAAAATATGGCTCTGCAATCTAGATGCAATAAAATCACAATCAAGGGTGCATGCATGTTCACAAAACAATCTGCTGAGGCCACCCTCTCGTCACCCCCCACAGGTTTTTCAATGTCCCTCTTTGGTGACTCGGCACATTCTTCTATCACAGCACACATCATCAGTTAGGTCACTTGACCATCCCCCTCTGTGAGCTTCTTGAGGGTAGCAGCTGTGTTCTCTTTTCTGGCAGATACATAAGCACACAATAAATGTTTACCAATGGATACAGAAAATACTGTTGACAGTTTGGGGTTTTTTATTATTCACTTAGTATTTTTTTTGACTTTTGTTAACTTGTTCAGTCATCTACTAGTTGGGAGAGAAGCTGACATTAAAAAAACACAGGGAAGAAAAAATATAAAATTTATTGTTAATGTTTAGGTGAATTGAGAAGTATTCATTATTTGGTATGAGCAAAATACTTCCTGTGGATCATGAAACAGCAGTATTGAACAGGAACTAAATTTGTGAACCACTGGCATACAATTTAGCAAAAGATAAATCTCTCGTCAAGACTTAAAGAACTGACCGCTCTCATATTATTGTACCCCTATAATTTAGTCCTTTCAAGCAGGATAACAATGTGCTTTCAAAAAACATTTGAAGGATTTTCTAAATAAAGAATAACTGTTATTTTGAAACTCATAATATCAAGGATTCCAAAAATGCCACATTCCCTAGTGGGTGGTAACTCATACACTTGATCACTTCTTTTTCTAACAAAATGAACTTTTGTAGTTCAAATATTCTTTATAAAGATACAAAAATCACATCATGGGTAACTGGAAAAAAAAAAAAAACCTTCATGAAAATTTAAACCATATCCATTCATAAAAGGATTAAACAAAGATGAAAAGCCTAGACGTGTAACAAGATGACTAGTTCACAAATACTGAAGTATTTAGAAAACGTCTCTGAAACCTCTTCTCCGTGAAATTTTGTACCAAGTTCTTTACTTAAAAAAGAGATATTTATAGTTGAAACTATTTTCACTGTTATTTAGCATCAGTGATGCTAAAAGCACTAAAAACTAAGGTTCCTAAAGATACTATTTATTACTCATTATACTCAAACTCTAGATCATAAACAGATTATCAGCTGTCCTGCAAGACAAGAAATTAAGAGCAGTTATAAAAGACCATACTGAAACAAAGAGACTGGTCAGAGACACTATAGAGTCTGGAATGCCTGTTACAGACTCAAAGATCTTAATCAGACAAAAATTTTATACAAAGAAAAACTACAAAAGGATAGTACTTGGAGACTGAAAGCGTGGATTTCTGGTATCACTAGGGTGTTTACTAGTACATTTCATATCTGGAAAAATGCACTAACTAGACTTTGGACCTTCTCTGCCTTTTGGAGAAGAGAAAGAGAAAGGAAGTGTGGCAAGTGTTTCAATACGAACTAAGAAGGCACAGGTGGTAACACACACCAAATATAAAATGCACTTAAACCAAATGACAAAGAACATATTTTGGAAACATACAATCATATTCTGAGGAAAATATTTAGAAGCTGCAGCCAGGCAGCATCAGAGGAAAGGAGAAATATTCATACTATTTTTTGTGTTCTGAATTCAGAAAGCATCGCTTCTTAGAGGGGAGATGCTTTCCAACACAGAGGAGGCTAATTCAGGATTGTTGGTCCGGGGCCCCTCACGTTCCAGATGAAATTCGGAAAGGATGGAGGTCATGTTTTAGCAAGAAGAATGGGCGAGGAAAGATGCAAAAGAATCACTCCATATAGAAGATCTAAGAATGACAAACCATAGGAAGTGTCACGGCCGCTTTATAAATACGCCAGAGACAAGAACGGAATCATTCGGCACCGTGAAAACAGGCCAGGGTCAGAATACAGAGACGTACACTGAAAGGGGCTGGGGATAAAATATTAACAATAACAGTAAGCCCACATTCTAGCACGGTAACACGATAAAAATAACAAAGAAATCATTCCAAAGCGACACAGAAAGTTTCCCTTCCAGGGATGATTACTACAATTAGTAGTAAACTTCTGGTCTTTGCCGGGTCTCACGGTAGCTGGTTTGACGAGCTCAGGCCTTTCGGAAGGGGAGCAGCCTAAGCTAGTTTAGAGGGGGTGGCCGGATTAAGTAGACGGACTTGGATATTTCTGAGCCATCACCCAGGCAAGGGTTTCTAACATGGGGTGTCCACTGCAACGGGGGAGCACAGGTTTCCAGCCTCACCAGTGCGTTAACTCAACACACCCGCCACCCTCCCACCACCGCCCCTCCTCAAGCGCACCTGCACTCGTAACCAACAGCTACGTCCGCTGGCCGACTGACTGCGCCGGCGGCAATATTCAAAAGCAGGTCCGCGCTCGAGGAGAAAAAGCCTCTCCTGGTCCCCCAGAACCACCCTCCCCAAACGGGACGAGCCACTTCCACGCCCTGTCACTGGAAACCACCGGGTTAGAGACAGTGCGACCATGGAAAGGCCTCCCAAGCCAGCTCCTCTCCCTAAGCCGAGGCCTAGAAACTGCGGCGGCAGGGCGGGGCTTGACCCCCCACGGAAGCCCGGCCCTGCAGTAGAGGCGTGGCGGGTGTTCCTATTCCCTGTAGGAGGGCTGAGGAGCAGTTGGGAAGGGAACCGGCAACAGGCTAGCGCAGCAGAGCTCACCCCAAGTTCAAGGCATCGCGCTTCCGGGAGCCGCGGCGCCGCCTCAGTCTCACAGACCCGCAGGCGGCGGCGGCGGCGGCGGCTGCACGGACCACTACCCGGTCGCACTTCAGTGACGCACAAGTCCCGCCTCCAGCGCGTTGCTTGGAGACGGTGCCCAACCTTCTCCAGAGCTTCGACTAGCTGGCTGCGCTTCTTCTGAGGACCTGCGAGGCCTTGGCCTCGGGGGCCATCCGAGAGGGAAGGGTGGCGGCGAAGGCCAGAGGGGGCCGTGCGCTAGAGGCGGCAGCAGAGGCTTCGCCTGGCAGCTTCCTCAAGTCTAAGGCTCCGTGGGGCGGCAGTGGGTGTGGCCTGGCCGACTGCCGCCTCTTCTGGCCCCACTTCCCTAGCGAGAGCCCACCTGGTGACAAAAGGCACTGCGATCCCTGATTTGGTCAAAAGTTGAATTCCAAGTCACTACTTATAAGGCCTCTAATCTCCTACTGGTCATAGCTACACAAGTGAAAGTGAAAGTCGCTCAGTCGAGTCCGACTCTTTGCAACCCCAATAGACTGCAGCCCGCCAGGCTCCTCTGTCCATGGAATTCTCCAGGCAAGAATACTGGAGTGGGTAGCCATTCCCTTCTCCAGGGGATCTTGCCAACCCAGGGATGGAATCCAGGTCTCCCGTATTGCAGGTGAATTCTTTACCATCTGAGCCACCAGGGAAGCCCATCTCATTTCTTTTACGTGAAGGGGGCCCATCGTGCTCTCCTAGCTAGAATAAGAAGCATTAAAGAGAAATACAGGAAATAACCAGCACAGGGTTCAAACCAGTAAGCCCTAGTAAATGACTATTATTATTTTGAACACATGTTGGCGAGATCATGGCTTTTCAGAAGGTCCCTAGTGGATAATTGCTATTAAGCATCTGTTGTGTGCCAAGTACTATACTAGGCACTTTTTAGGCATTGCTTTTGTTTAAATAGTGCGCTTCAAGTTACACAGCCCGTGAATAATGGAGTAAGGGTTTAGACCCAGGTATGACTCACACTATCATCTTTATGCTTAGCAGCTAAACTACTTAAGCTTGTTGCCAGGCAAGAATGCTGGAATGGGTTGCCATGCCCTCCTCCAGGGTATTTCCAACCCAAGGATCGAACCCGCGTCTCCTAAGTCTACCTGCATTGGCAGATGGGTTCTTTACCACTAGCGCCATCTGGGAAGCCCAATCTTGCCCTCTAACAATAGGTAATATTTGTTGACCATTTACTATGTTCCAAGCCATGTGGTGCTAGTGGTAAAGAATCTGCTTGCCAATGCAGGAGATGCAAGAGACACAGGTTTGATCCCTGTGTTGGGAAGATCCCCTGGAGTAGGAAATGGCAACCCAATCCAGTATTCTTGCCTGGAAAATTCCATGGACAGAGGAGCCTGGTGGGCTACATTCCATAGGGCCACAGCAAAGAGTCAGATATAACGGAGCACATGAGCACAAGCCCTGTTCTAAGTACTTTAAAGGTATTAATTCATTTAATCCTTGCAGCAATCCTATGAGGTGTGTAAGTATTATTAATATTCTCATTTTAGTTGAAGAAACAGGCTTAAGAAAGTCAAGCTTTCCAAGGTCAATCTATTAGTAAGGAGCAGAGCAGATTCAAACCCAAGCTGACCAAACCCTGAGCTTCTTGTTTAAACTGTCTAAATAAGATAGTGAGAGGTCATTAGGGCCAGGTCCATGGCCTGTGTACTCTTAAAATTTTTTTTAATTGAAATATAGTTGATTTGCAATGTGTACTCCTTTTTTATACCTTATGGAGAGTATATTGAGGATTATCTCCTTGACAATCAGTACAAAACCTGGCATTCAATACTTGTTCAACATCTGGACATTTGATGAATATTTGAATGTGAGAAAAGCAAAGAGCCTAAAAATGAACCATACATAATGATTTTTAAATATCTAATTAAACAAGGTCCTATAGTTGAGCCTAATCTGGATCAGGAGTTAGGTCTATATCTCTGAAAAATTGCCTTCAATTAAATATGGAGTAGGAGATTCTATTCAGTGCAATAAAACTAGACAAGGAAACTTCATAAAAAAGCATTCACATTGGAAGGAAAAAAGTTTAACACTGTATTTTCAGACAAAAATACCATGGAATATTACCAAAAAAGCTACTAGAACTAGAAGTGAGTTTTGTAGGATACCAAGTCAATATATAAAAATCAGTTTATGTTTCTATAGTACTAATGAAAAATTAGACTTTGAAATTTTAAAGTACCCTTTAGCAGCAAAAAAATGCCAAACACACACACACACACATACATAAACTTAGGGATACACTTGACCAAAATGTGAAAGACATATAAATTGAAAACTGAAATACTGTGAGAGAAATTAAACATCTAAATACAGAAATATATCATGTTCATGGATCAGAAGATTCAGTATTTTTAAAATGTCGTTTTTTTCTCTGAATTGATATATAAACAAGGAAAGTCTAATAAAAATCGTAGCAGATTCATTTTGTGGAAATTACAAAGCTGATTCTAAATGGTCTATGAAAATGCCACCTAGAGTAGCCAAAACTGACTAAAAACAACAAAGTTGAGGGACTTACACTACCTGACTTCAAGACTTTATGAGATACAGTGATAATACAGTGTGGTATCAGTGTAGAGACAGACAAAACGGAGTTAACAGAATAGAGTGCAGAAATAGACCTACACAAATATGGTAAATTGATTTTCAACAAATATGCCAACGCAATTCAATGCGGGAAGGATAATCCTTTTAACAAATGATGCTGAAACAAGTGGATAGCATATGATAAAAATAAAAATAAAAAATGAAAAGAATCTTGATCCTGTCCTCATTCCATATGAAAAGGTAACTAAAAATGGATCATAAATCTAAATTTAAGTGCTAAAATTATAAATGTTATAGAAAAGAACATAGAAAAATTTTAGTGGCCTCGAATTTGGCAAAGATTAAGAAAATAGCACAAAAAGCACAATCTATAAAAGGAAAAAATTATATTTACTAAATTTCACTTCCTTAAAATTAAAACTTCTGCTTTTCAAAGCACACTTAAAATGAAAAGGCAAGCCATAGACTGGGAGCAAGTATTTGCAGAACATATATTTGACAAGGGACTTCTAACTATAATATATAAAGAACTGTTAAAATTCAATAAGACAACCAATTTTTTTTAAATGGACAAAAAATTTAAATAGGCACCACACCTAAGAAAATACATGGATGACAAAATAAGAACACAAAAATATGCTCAACACCATTGCCATCAAGGAAATGCAAGTTAAAAAGTACAATGAGATATCGCTGCACATCCTAGTCAGCAGAATGCCTAAAATGAAAAAGACTGATCATATAAAGTGGGCAAGGATGTGGAACGACAGGAATTCTCATAGACTGCATGTTGAGAATGCAAAATGATACAACTATTTTTAGGAAAACACTTGGCCATTTTTAAAAGAGTTACACACACCGACCATATGATCCAGCCATTCCACTCCTAGGTATTTACCCGTAAAGACTTATACATGAATATTCATTGCAGCATTATTTGTAACAGGCCCAAATAGGAAAACATGGGTGAATCTTAAAAACATGGATAAATCTCAAAATAATTATTCTGAGTGAAAGAAATCAGACAATTCACACAGTGATTTAACTGATATAAAATTCTAAGAATCCAAACTATAGTGATACAGAAAGCAGTGTTTACTTGGAGTGAGGGATGAAAAGGGGCCAGGGTAGAGAGTAGTGGAAGGGTGGAATTACTTAGATGCAAGAGAAAACTTTTGGGGGTGATAGGTTCATTTTCTTGATTCTAGTGATGGTTTCATGGGTGTATGGCTTCACTGGTGGCTCAGATGGTAAAGAATTTGCCTGCATTGCAGGAGACCCAGGTTCGATCTTTGGGTCAGGAAGATCCCCTGGAGAAGGGAATGGCAACCTGCTCCGGTACTCTTGCCTGGAGAATCCCATGGACAGAGGAGCCTGGTGGGCTACTGTCTATGGGTTCACAAAGAGTCGTACCCTGAGCAACTAACACACATTTCATAGGTGTATACATGTGTCAAAATCTCTCAAACTGTACACTTCTATCACGTGCAGTTTATTATACCCTAACGATGCCAATTATACCTTAATGATGTTGGGAAAAAAACATATCTGTTTAAATTCTAAGAGGCTTTATATTTCAATCTGATCTGAGCATGGAAGTTAGGAAAATCACTTCTACAAATTACCTTCAATTTTATGAAATAGGGCCAGTACTCTTATATAGCTCATGGAGAATATAATAAGGACTGGACTTTTGGCAAGATCACAAGACTTAAATATTTTAAAAATCAACATTAAATTGGTGTTATTACAGACATCTCTAGATAGTTCTGTCTCATCAGTACAGCTCTTTTCTTAACTTTGCACAAGCATAATAATTTAGTTAGAATGTAAACCAATAGGTTAGTAATAAGGATTATCTTAAAAACCAAAATAAAAGAGATTAGAAGTTCTCTCTGGAATAGGACTTATGAAGTTGTTTTGTAGCAAGATAAGGAAGCCTTTATTTTTCTTTAATATATAGAAAAAGTCGAGGAAAAATGTTTGTAGGAAGCCATAAATATAAACAGTTATGGGGGAGGGATAAATTAGGAGTTTGGGATTAACAGATACTATACAAAATAGATAAACAAGGTCCAACTATATTCAATATCTTGTAATAACCTATAATTGAATCTATATATAACTGAATCACTTTGCTGTGTACCTGAAACTAATACAAACTTGTAAATAAATGACAGTTTTAAGAAAAGATTTTAAAAAGAGTTATGGGAGAAGAAATCTCTAAGTTAATCCTTTTATAAGAAGAAGGATCCTCTTGTAATGAATCTTGCAGTTTGTAATGTGTATTCAGGTGGCCATAGTTTGTATACGTATTTTCCAGTTAAAACAGAGGCTTTGATAAAATTGTAGTAAACACAGTCCTTTAGTGAAGAGCAGGAAAATTTGAGAGAATTTTGAAATATTTTTTCTAGGAAAGTATGTCCAGTGTCTCCTGCTTTTCATAAGGTCACTAAACATCTGTGATAGGGCTGTGGGAATATATGAGGAAGGCTTTCAGTGGCTACGGGTTGTAAACATTTTTAACTTCCTGTATATAATTCATAAAATCATAAAGTAGAAAGAACTACTAAGTCCTCTTATCAAACATTCTTCTTTTATAGATGAGGAAACTGAGATCCAAAGGTGGGAAATGATTCACTTAAGGACTAAAGAGCAAGTTAACTGGGTTAGATTCCAGAAATTTTCTGGCCACTAGTGCTTTCCCTCACAACGTATTACTGCTTTTAATTAGATCGAGGTAGAACACAGAGGAACGGGTCATCTACAGTTAAGATGAAAGCATCATCATTTTCCAGGATACTGAACTTTGAGGTTTTTATATTTGACTGACTCCCCCTCTCAGGCTGCTGCTTCTCAATCTCTGGCCTCAGCCTCTGCTTTTGTTTTTAAACATTCAGAAAGCTCATGCACTCAAAGCTGCAATTATCACATGTATACAGATGATTCCCAAGTCAATATTGATTAATGTTAACTTTCAGTGGTGTATCAATCCTGTACTTCCCTAATTACATAGGCTCTCTTCTATAGGAATGAATATTACAGTAATGGCACCCAAATGCAACAATTTCTATATCAAAATGGCTTCAATATTTCTTCTGGTCGCTCAGACTCAATCATACGAAGAGATATCTTTCTGTCTCTTAAAGCATTCTCGTATTCTGTACCTTCGTTAAAATTTCTTCTCATTTTTTTAATCCTTTTTTTTTTTTTTTGAGTTCTTAGTGCTCTGTATGTATTATCTCCTATAAGGCTCACAATGGTCCTAAAAGACAGATGTTAAAGATACTAATATCATCTCAGTTTTACAGACAAGAAAACAGTCCTAGAGAGGTGCAATAACTTGCCCAAGTTCACATAGTGCATACATGGCAGAGCAAGGATTCAAACCCACTGTCTGAATTCAGAACCTCATGTCTTAGCTACTGTACTTTCTATTGGGTATAACCCTTTCTTGTTTATTCCCATCATCTCAGCCAAAGTTTCATATTAGATCAATGGCCACAGATAGATTAGCATACCTTAGCTGATCAATCTATCCTGAAACATATTTATTCAGTCTATTCTGTATCTTGCTGTCAGAGCAAGCAACTTAAAATATTAGCTTCTAATATTAGCTTCTAATATCTAATATATGTTTCTCAAGTCTATACCACAAAGGTTCAGTTCAGTTGCTCAGTCGTGGCCAACTCTTTGCCACCCCATGGACTGCACCATGCCAGGCTTCCCTGTCCATCACCAACTCCTGGAGCTTACTCAGACTCACGTCCATTGAGTCAGTGATGCCATCCAACCATCTCATCCTCTTTCATCCCCTTCTGCCTTCAATCTTTCCCAGGATCAGAGTCTTTTCTAATGAGTCAGTTCTTTGAATCAGGTGGTCAAAGTATTGCAGCTTCAGCATCAATCCTTTCAATGAATATTCAGGACTGATTTCCTTTGGGATTAACTGGTTTGACCTCTTTTCAGTCCAAGGGACTTTCAAGACTCTTCTCCAACACCGCAGTTCAAAAGCATCAGTTCATCGGCACTCAGCTTTCTTTATAGTCCAACTCTCACATCCATACAAGACTACTGGAAAAACCATAGCTTTGACTATATGGACTTTTGTCAGCAAAGTAAATGTCTCTGTTTTTTAATATGCTATCTAGGTTTGTCATAACTTTTCTAATGAGGTGCCGGTGCTCAATATTAAGCCAGAGCAGGTCAAGAAAATGGACCCTAGTGTTTGGCAACAGTTTTAAATGAGTGATTTTACCACCCCATACCCCTAAAGATCTATGTGGGTCTTGGGGGAGAGATAGCTCTCTAGACTACCTACTCCCAGGGTTATTATGTTAATCTAAGCCACCTCCTAACACCCTCCCCCACAACCTTTCATTATAATGTACTGTGATCACTAATCTTTATAGAACTCTTCACTGCCCACCTTCCTTTGTCATAACTCATCCCTCACCTCAGGCAAGTTTATTCTCTGCCTCAGCCATCTCAATTTGACCCCAGGAATTCCGATTTTCCTGCCAACATCTCCTCTGCCATCTGCTTTTTCTTTGAACGGCTCTCTGCCTTACTGAAACCAGAGGAATTCACCTCTCTGACAACATTTTTTGGCTAGGAGACAAGTTAACATTTTCTTCCCTAGCTATCAGGTCCTTCCACAATGTTTTACTGCTATAAATGTTTTACTACTATCAATCAGCCATCCTGATGCCTGCAGAGCAGGAGTCCCGGGTTCCTGACCCAGTGTAGGTCAGGAAGATCCCCTGGAGAAGGAAATGGCAACCCACTCCAGTGTTCTTGCGTGGAAAATCCCATTGACAGAGGAGCCTGGCAAGAGGCGGATACGATTTATCGACTAAACCATATCGCCATCTTTACTTCTTTAAGCTCTTCCCTCTGGAAGTCTGTTTTTTCCTAAACCAGCTGTGCTTATTAATAATACAGATGAAAGTCATGTTTCTCCTTATGCAAATATGAGCCTCAAACTATCATGTATAATGCAAGGAAAAATCAATCCGATGCATACAGACAGGGCCAGGGGAAATGAAGTGAGAAAATTCAAGAACAACATAGAGATTACTTGCTCCAATCCTGGAAGCTATTCACCTTGGTTTTTTGGGTCCTTATTGTCAGACAGACAGACTAATGGGAAATGGCAAAGTCTATCCTGAGAGAGCAAAACTCAGGTCAGTTTATCACTCTGCTACATGGAAAACAAAGACTAGAAGCAGCTGGTTCATTATTATACTTCCAGATTATGTGAAACATGTCTTTTCACAGATAATAAATTTGTACTAATTTGTTTTGAATTAGAATGCTAACAATCCTTCATTGCTATATTCTATGATCACTGATCTCAGCATAACTGTTTATGGCCTCTCCTTGCATTTGATTGTTAAGTTTTAAAATTTAGAACAGTCTGTCTATTCTGCTTTTTTCATGCTATCAACTTGTTACAAAAACTGGGTGTGTTAGGGTTCAACCAGAGAAACAGAACAAGTAGGAAATATATTCTGAGAGATTTATTGCAAGAAATTGACTCAGTTGTCAGGGCTGTTATGGCCAGCTGGAAATCCATAGAGCAAGCTGTCAGGAAGGAAGCCTGGAACTCTTGGGCATGAGTTGAAACTTCTACAGTTCAGTTCAGTCGCTCAGTCGTGTCCAACTCTTTGTGACCCTATGAATTGCAGCACGCCAGGCCTCCCTGTCCATCACCATCTCCCGGAGTTTACTCAAACTCACGTCCATCAAGTCGGTGATGCCATCCAGCCATCTCATTCTCTGTTGTCCCTTTCTCCTCCTGCCTCCAATCTCTCCCAGCATCAGGGTCTTTTCCAATGAGTCAACTCTTTGCATGAGGTGACCAAAGTATTGGAGTTTCAGCTTCAACATCAGTCCTTCCAATGAACACCCAGGACTGATCTCCTTTAGAATGGACTGATTGGATCTCCTTGCAGTCCAAGGGACTCTCAAGAGTCTTCTCCAACACCACAGTTAAAAAGCATCAATTCTTCGGCACTCAGCTTTCTTCACAGTCCAAATCTCACATCCATACATGACCACAGGAAAAACCATAGCCTTGACTAGATGGACCTTTGTTGGCAAAGTAATGTCTCTGCTTTTCAATATGCTATCTAGGTTGGTCATAACTTTCCTTCCATGGAGTAAGCATCTTTTAATTTCATGGCTGCAGTCACCATCTGCAGTGATTTTGGAACCCCCCAAAATAAAGTCTGCCACTGTTTCCCCATCTATTTGCCATGAAGTGATGGGGCCAGATGCCATGATCTTAGTTTTCTGAATGTTGACCTTTAAGCCAACTTTTTCACTCTCCACTTTCACTTTCATCAAGAGGCTTTTTAGTTCCTTTTCACTTTCTGCCATAAGGGTGGTGTCATCTGCATATCTGAGGTTATTGATATTTCTCCTGGCAATCTTGATTCCAGCTTGTGTTTCTTCCAGCCCAGCATTTATCATGATGTACTCTGCATAGAAGTTAAATAACCAGGGTGACAATATACAGCCTTGACGTACTCCTTACCTATTTGGAACTAGTCTGTTGTTCCATGTCCAGTTCTAACTGTTGCTTCCTGACCTGCATACAGGTTTCTCAAGAGGCAGGTCAGGTGGTCTGGTATTCCCATCTCTTTCAGAATTTTCCACAGTTTATTGTGATCCACACAGTCAAAGGCTTTGGCATAGTCGATAAAGCAGAAATAGATGTTTTTCTGGAACTCTCTTGCTTTTTCAATGAGCCAGCTGATGTTGGCAGTTTGATCTCTGGTTCCTCTGCCTTTTCTAAAATCAGCTTGAACATCTGGAAGTTCATGGTTCACATATTGCTGAAGCCTGGCTTGGAGAATTTTGAGCATTACTTTACTAGCATGTGAGATGAGTGCAATTGTGCGGTAGTTTGAGCATTCTTTGGCAGTCTGGTAGAATTTCTTCTTCCAGGCAGCTTCAGTTTTGCTCTCAAATTCTTTGAGCTTATTGAATCAAACCCACCCAGATCATCTAGGATAATCTCCCTTGTTCAGTCCTTAAGTCCTGTCCGACTCTTTGTAACCCCTTACTTAAAGTCAATTGATCAGTACTTTAATTTCATTTACAAAATACCTTCAGAGAAACACTTAGATTAGTATTTGAATAACTAGGGACTAAGAGAAACTAAAGAGCCTCTTAATGAAAGTGAAAGAGGAGAGTGAAAAACTGGCTTAAACTCAACATTCAAAAAACTAAGATCTTGGCATCAGGTCCCATCACTTCATGGCAAATAATGGGGAAACAATGGAAACAGTGAGAGACTTTTTTTTTTGGGGGGGGGGCCTCCAAAATGGTGCAGATGGTGACTGTAGCCATGAAATTAAAAGTCACTTGCTCCTTGGAAGAAAAGTTATGACCAACCTAGACAGCATATGAAAAAACAGAGACATTGCCAACAAAGGTCCATTTAGTCAAACTCTGTTTTTTCCAGTAGTCATGTATGGATGTGAGAATTGGACCATAAAGAAGGCCAAGCGTCAAAAAATTGATGCAAGGAGATTAAACCAGTCAATCCTAAAGAAAATTAACCCTGACTATTCATTGGAAGGACTGATGCTGAAACTCCAATACTTTGGCCACATCATACAAAGAGCTGACTCATTAGAAAAGACCCTGATGCTGGGAAAGATTGAAGGCAGGAGAAGAAGGGGATGACAGAGGATGAGATGGTTGCATGGAATCACTGAATCGATGGACATGAGTTTGAGCAGGCTCCGGGAGATGGTGAAGGATAAGGAGTCCTGGCGTGCTGCAGTCCATGGGGTCACAGAGAGTCAGGACTGAGTGGCTGAACAACAAGATTTAGCTACATTAATGCATAAGGACTATCACTCAGGGTTAGCTGTTGCATAGACTATCCCTTCATTTTGGATTTATCTGTTTTCTTCCATTTACCTTGCTCCCTTTTCTTGCCACATTTCCTGTATGAGTAGTTTGGCTTTAGAGGCTTGATTTGTCTCACAATCAACTGTTTGGGCAGGAATACCTCTTAGGTTCTGCTGTGTGCTTCATGCTGCATCACATCAGGAGGCCCACAGTATCTGCTTTAAGACTGATCACCAGGACTCCCATCAATATTTCATCCAATGCTTTTATCCATTATGATGGTAGCCTGAATCTATTTTATTAGGGATTACAAAGTGTTGATTTTCTAGTTATCAGAAATTAGTAGCTTAGTTATCACTAAATTATCACTTAGTAGCATCACATTTGTAAAAAGTATAAAAAGGCTATTTGTTTACCCTGAAATACTGTTCATACAGGAAAGACACAAGTAATACCAAATTCTTTCCTTTTAAGGAGTTGGTAACTAGCTCCTTACAGTTGTGTCCAGGGTGTGGAATTTTACTTTTTCAGTATAATTATGAATTTGTGGGTTTTAAATATTTGATCAATTGAATTTATTATTAGTTTTGATGTTTATATAGTCCCATTTTTGGCCAGTGATAACCACAGTATACAGTCTTTTAGGCAAGACTTTGATAGCTTCCTTGCATTCTGGTCCCTGGCTTATCTTCTATATTTTTTGCTCCAGATCTGGAACTAGCCATTCTTCCAAGGAATTCTAGATCCTTTTACTGGGGAATGGTATACAGGGTCCAATCCTGTCACTAGATATATCCATAGCTATTGGACTATCATTACTTCTAGTCATTTTCAGTGTACAGAGTTAGGGAAATTAAAAAGGAAATAATAATCTAGAGTTCATACTGATGTTCCTAGTTTAAGATTTAAAAGATTTAAAATCTTGATTAGTCTTTTCATGTACTAGTATTGCATTGTTTTAATTACAGGGGATTTATAATATGTTTTACTATCTGGTTGTGATAACCTCCTCCTCTATCTCTCTTTTGGTCCTCAATGGAGAGAACTTATCTGAAGGGGAAAGGAAGCCAGGCCATTATGAATGTTTGCCTAATAAAGCCTTAGTCAAGGGATGGAGAGTGGGTTGGAGTGAGGTGATTTTAACTTGATTTTAATCCATGAACCAATTCCCATGGAATCAAATCCATGTCATAGATTTATAAAAGGATGTTAATAAAAACTGCAAAAGCTGTCTGCACTAAAAAATCAGTATTTTAGGTTATGTTAAGTACTGCTTTGGTCCATTTTAAATGAAGTTAATTGCAATTGGAGAAAGAAGCACTAATTCTCCACTTGTCCCACACAAAGGTTACCAGATAAACAGGGATGCCTGGTTAAATTTGAATTTCAGGTAAACAACAGTTTTTGGTTTTTTTTTAGTATAAATAGGTCCTAAATTTTATGTCATACCAATATATGGAACTAAAATGTTATTTATTACTTACCATAAATTTAAATTTAACAGGGTATCTTGATGTTTGTCCTGCTAAACTCACCGTGCCTATCTAGCACATTCCTTAGCTTTGGTACTTCAGGGATTTCAGCCCATCAGTGCTGGTGTCAGGCAACTGGAATAATAGCAGGCAGAGAGGGCCGTGCCTGCAGAGCTTTGTGGCGGCTGGAGAGAAAAGCAGCCGTCTCTAATAGACAACTGCCATCTAGAGAAGTAGCACTGTTAGCTGATAGATGCCACAGAGGATGTTATCAGGGAGCAGCAGCAGAGTCTGTCAATGTCACTGGTTTCCTGTGGGTGTCGCAGTTCCCAGAGGAGACAGAAGCAGTGCTCAGTGCAGACAGTGGTGCCTGGTAGATGTACTGATACCTTAGAGGAAATAGTCATAGTACTTGGTAGGAAAAGGAAGCAACAAGCAGAAGTGGCCAGAGTTTCTAATGGAAGATATGACAACACTCCCTGGAGAGGAATTAGACTGAGAGCAGTGGGAAGAACAATGCCAAAAGGATGATGACCACACTTGCTAGTGTATACACTTCAGGTGTCTGCTTCTGGATAAATCTAAAGAGATGCTTCTTATTTTTTTAAGGAGTAGGACTCTGCTTCAACAGAGCCAAAGAAATGCAGATTATGCTGGTTCCTTACAAACCATCATTCTAGAAAAGGACAATAAAGAAAGTACAGACAGTGTCACAAGTATAGACAGTATCATAATGATCTCTGCCTCTGCCCATACTTTACTGATATCAGCCAATAACCCCCAAAGCAGGGCTCTCCGTGGAAGCTACTTTAGGCACAGGGCTTAAGGCTAGAGGCCTAAATATTATCCAGAAAGAGATGCAAAGGCAGCCACAAGTCCACTTATCTAACCATGTATTTAGTTTGGAAGTGATCGATGGCTACTCTGCCTCTAGGGACAAGGCCTTGCCAGAGTCTGAGAAAGTGGACAGTTGAGTGCCATGAATAATTCCTGAGTTTTAAGGCAGAATAACTCTACACCCCAGTGAAATAAGGGCTAACAGAGGTCCTGACCTTTATCAATGAGGTTAGCAATGGCTCTTCTCATCATGGTGGTGGTTTAGTAACTAAGTTGTGTCCGACTCTTGCAACCCCATGGACTGCAGCCTTCCAGGCTCCTCTGTTCATCGGCTTCTCCAGGCAAGGATACTTGAGTGGCTTGCCATTTCCTTCTCTAGGGCTCTTCTCATGAGGGGGTATTAGAAAGGGGACATCTAGGGACTCCCTGGTGGTCCAGTGGTTAAGACTTCATGCTCCCAATGCAAGGGGCCCGGGTTTGATCCCTGGTCAGGGAACTAGATCCTGCATGCCTCAACTAAAGATCCCACATGATGCAAGAAAGACCCCATGTAGTGCAACTAGGATCTGGTGCAGCAAAATAAAAAGTGGGGAGGGGAAACATAGAGGTAGAAGCAGGGTTGGGAATATTCTCTTGCTTCTGCAAAGTTTGAAGTGTTTCCCAGCTCTGGTGGTCTCCACATGGCATTTCTCCCTATGTCGGTGCAGACCACCCAGCTTACACACTGAAATATTACCGCGTCATTTGCACTGAGAATTGAATTCTTGATCTACCTGTACTGGAGTTTCAGACACTGGTCAAGATGTCCCACAGACAAAGCCATATTTCAGTCCGAATCGGCATCAGCTTTGCCTCTTGCCTCCACCTAGACACTAGTCAGTACCCATGGTGAGTTCACATCATCTCTGATATCTACGGGTGCCATGTGCCCCATCCCACCCCCTTTCCAAACTTATAACCCAAACAGTTTCCATGCTGGACTTCAGATTTAGACATCTCCTTCGCATAACCTCTACTACGCAGACATTCCACTTCATAGTATACCTTTAATAGGATCTTTTAGGAATTCTGCTAATGAGAAAACATGACATGACTTTAACGTATCTCTTATAATGTTTTAGCTTTATTCAGTTTTGTAACATCTGTCTTTGTTATTGCTATAATTTAAAATACATATAAATATTACTATAATTGCTAAATATATTCAGTTCAGTTCACTCACTCAGTTGTGTCCAACTCTTTGTGACCCCATGGACTGCAGCATGCCAGGCCTCCCAGTCTATCACCAACTCCCAGAGTTTACTCAAAGTCATGTCCATTGAGTCAGTGATGCCATCCAACCATCTCATCCTCTGTCGTCCCCTTCTCTTCCCACTTTCAATCGTTCCCAGCATCAGGGTCTTTTCAAATGAGTCAGTTCTTCACATCAGGTGGCCAAAGTATTGGAGTTTCAGCTTCAACATTAGTCCTTCCAATGAATATTCAGGACTTATTTCCTTTAGGATGGACTGGTTGCATCTCCTGCAGGCCAAGGGACTCTCAAGAGTCTTCTCCAACACCTCAGTTCAAAACCATCAATTCTTCAGCACTCAGCTTTCTTCACAGTCCAAATCTCACATCATATATGACCACTGGAAAAACCATAGCCTTGACTAGATGGACCTTTGTTGGCAAAGTGATGTCTCTGCTTTTCAATATGCTATCTAGGTTGGTCATAACTTTTCTTCCAAGGAGTAAGCGTCTTTTAATTTCATGGCTGCAGTCACCATCTGCAGTGATTTTGGAGCCCAGAAAAGTAAAGTCTGACACTGTTTCCACTGTTTCCCCATCTATTTCCCATGAAGTGGTGGGACCGGATGCCATGATCTTCGTTTTGTGAATGTTGAGCTTTAAGCCAACTTTTTCACTCTCCACTTTCACTTTCATCAAGAGGCTTTTTAGTTCCTCTTCACTTTCTGCCATAAGGGTGGTGTCATTTGCATATCTGAGGTTATTGATATTTTTCCCGGCAATCTTGATTCCAGCTTGTGTTTCTTCCAGTCCAGAGTTTCTAATGATGTACTCTGCATATAAGCTAAATAAACAGGGTGACAATATACAGCCTTGATGAATTCCTTTTCCTATTTGGAACCAGTCTGTTGTTCCATGTCCAGTTCTAACTGTTGCTTCCTGACCTGCATACAGATTTCTCAAGAGGCAGATCAGGTGGTCTGGTATTCCCATCTCTTTCAGAATTTTCCACAGTTTATTGTGATCCACACAGTCAAAGGCTTTGGCATAGTCAATAAAGCAGAAATAGATGTTTTTCTGGAACTCTCTTGCTTTTCCTATGATCTAGCGGATGTTGGCAATTTGATCTCTGGTTCCTCCACCTTTTCTAAAACCAGCTTGAACATCAGGAAGTTCACGGTTCACGTATTGCTGAAGCCTGGCTTGGAGAATTTTGAGCATTACTTTACTAGCGTGTGAGATGAGTGCAATTGTGCGGTAGTTTGAGCATTCTTTGGCATTGCCTTTCTTTGGGATTGGAATGAAAACTGACCTTTTCCAGTCCTGTGGCCACTGCTGAGTTTTCCAAATTTGCTGGCATAGTGAGTGCAGCACTTTCACAGCATCATCTTTCAGGATTTGGAATAGCTCAACTGGAATTCCATCACCTCCACTAGCTTTGTTCGTAGTGATGCTTTCTAAGGCCCACTTGACTTCACATTCCAGGATGTCCGGCTCTAGGTGAGTGATCACACCATCGTGATTATCTTGGTCGTGAAGATCTTTTTTGTACAGTTCTTCTGTGTATTCTTGCCACCTCTCCTTAATATCTTCTGCTTCTGTTAGATCCATACCATTTCTGTCCTTTATTGTGCCCATCTTTGCATGAAATGTTCCCTTTGTATCTCTAATTTTCTTGAAATTATCTCTAGGCTTTCCCATTCTGTTGTTTCCCTCTATATCTTTGCACTGATCACTGGGGAAGGCTTTCTTATCTCTTCTTGCTATTCTTTGGAAGTCTGCATTCAAATGGATCTATCTTTCCTTTTCTCCTTTGCTTTTCGCTTCTCTTATTTTTTCAGCTATTTGTAAGGCCCCCTCAGACAGCCATTTTGCTTTTTTGCATTTTAGCTTTTGATGAAATTATAATCTTCATAGGTAAAAGAATATGCACAATAGAGTATTCTGTTAGATATTTTGGTATTTATAGAGATTGTACTTTTAATTGACTTTGTCTTTTTTTTTAATCACAAAAGAATGTCTTCAGTTTACCTGAAGACAAAAAGCTAGACAAAATAAAAATTAATGTGTAGTAAAAAAAAAAAAAAAGTCTGGAAATGCACCCAAATGTTTCTAATTTCTAGAGAATCTTAAAATTTAGTATGCAGAATGTCAGATTGCCAAGAAAGCACCCTAAATAGATCCTTAACATCACTCATTATTCAGTTCAGTTCAGTCACTCAGTCGTGTCTGACTCTTTGCGACCCCATGAATCGCAGCATGCCAGGCCTCCCTGTCCATCACCAACTCCCAGAGTTCACTCAGACTCATGTCCATCAAGTCAGTGATGCCATCCTGCCATCTCATTCTCTGTCGTCCCCTTCTCCTCCTGCCCCCAATCCCTCCCAGCATCAGAGACTTTCCAATGAGTCAATTCTTCACATGAGGTGGCCAAAGTACTGGAGTTTCAGCTTTAGCATCATTTCTTCCAAAGAAATCCCAGGGCGGATCTCCTTCAGGATGGACTGGTTGGATCACCTTGTAGTCCAAGGGACTCTCAAGAGTCTTCTCCAACACCACAGTTCAAAAGCATCAATTCTTCGGCACTCAGCTTTCTTCACAGTCCAACTCTCACATCCATACATGACTATTGGAAAAACCATAGCCTTGACTAGATGGACCTTTGTTGGCAAAGTAATGTCTCTGCTTTTCAATATGCTATCTAGGTTGGTCATAACTTTTCTTCCAAGGAGTAAGCATCTTTTAATTTCATGGCTGCAGTCACCATCTGCAGTGATTTTAGAGCCCCCCAAAATAAAGTCTGACACTGTCTCCACTGTTTCCCCATCTATTTCCCATGAAGTGATGGGGCCAGATGCCATGATCTTCGTTTTCTGAATGTTGAGCTTTAAGCCAACTTTTTCACTCTCCTCTTTCACCTTCATCAAGAGGCTTTTGAGTTCCTCTTCACTTTCTGCCATAAGGGTGGTGTCATTTGCATATCTGAGGTTATTGATATTTCTCCCGGCAATCTTGATTCTAGCTTGTGCTTCTTTCAGCCCAGCGTTTCTCATGATGTACTCTGCATAGAAGTTAAATAAGCAGGGTGACAATATACCGCCTTGACGTACTCCTTTTCCTATTTGGAACCAGTCTGTTGTTCCACGTCCACTTCTAACTGTTGCTTCCTGACCTGCATACGAGTTTCTCAAGAGGCAGGTCAGGTGGGCACTTAGCGTGGGCGGCTGCGACCAGCGTGAGCGGCTACCCCATGTCCGGGGTCAGGAGCAGAAGCCGGGAGGACCCCATGCCCAAGAGGAGACGGCCAAGAGGAGTTACCCCACGTCCGAGGTCAGGGGCAGCAGCTGAGAGGAGCTACCCTGCATCCGAGGTCAGGGGCTACAGCCGAGAGGAGCTACCCTATGTCTGAGGCCAGGGGCGGCGGACGGGAGGAGCAACCCCATCTCCAAGAAGCAGTGGCTGCGAGGGCACAGGAGGGCCTAGAGGAGCTATTCCATGTTCACTCATTATTAGAGAAATGCAAATCAAAAGTACAATGAGATACCACCTCATACCCGTCAGAATGGCCATCATCAAAAAGTCTACAAACAATAAATGCTGGGGAGGGTGTGGAGAAAAGGGAACCTTCTTGCATTGCTGGTAGGAATGTAAACTGATACAGCCACTGTGGAAGACAGTATGGAGATTCCTTAAAAAAGTAGGCATAAAACTACTGTATGACTCAGCAGTCCCACTACTAGGCATACATCCTGAGGAAATCAAAATTGAAAAAGACACGTGTACCCCCATGTTCATTGCAGCACTATTTACAATAGCTACAAGATGGAAACAACCTAGATGTCAATTGGCAGATGAATGGGTAAAGCTGTGGTACATATACACAATGGAATATTACTCAGCCATAAAAAGGAGCACACTTGAGTCAGTTCTAATGAAGTGGATGAACCTAGAGCCTATTATACAGGGTGAAGTAAGAGAAATATAAATACCATATATTAATGCATATATATATATATATATATATATATCTAGAAAGATGGTACTGATGAATTTATTTAGAGAACAGACCTATGGGCATGGGGGGAGGGGAGGACGGAGAGGGTGAGATGTATAGAGAGAGTAACATGAAAACTTACAATGCCATATGTAAAATAGATGGCCAATGGGAATTTGCTCTATGACGCAGGGAACTCAAACAGGGGCTCTGTAACAATCCAGAAGGGTGGAATGGGGAGGGAAATGGGACGGAAGTTTGGGAGGAGTACCTAAGGCTGATTCTTGTTGATGTTTTACAGAAAAGAACAAAATTCTGTAAAGCAATTGTCCTTCAGTTAACAAATGAATAAAAATTTTAAAAAAGCACCATAGATTTCAAAGACTAAAATAGAAAATCTAGAGAGGAGCCACCCTTTGCTAATATTTATTGGTCTTGTAGTTGCTGAGGGAGCTCAACTTTCTTTAACTTGACCACTGTCCAAAACACACTGCAGTTTCCCTGCTAAAATAAATATTAATATGAGATTACTCATAAAGGTGAGTCAATGCACAACTCGTAAAGTTCAAGTATTATAGTCTTTATGTATTCTTCTGGCTTGTTCACAACTGCATTCTGTACCAAGAGAGTCATCAGGAAGAACAATATTTGGATGGTCAGGAACAATCGGCCCTGTAATGGATGATCTTCAGCCTTGATACAGAGAGTTGGATAAAGATATTGACTTGGAGCTCATGAAATCTGAAGGTGTATGCAATGTGGTCATTCAGCATTTACTAAGAGCCAGCCATGTATGTGCTAATATATATGGTATCCTTAAGTCCAGGCACAGAACTCCTAAAATAGCCTAAATGATAAAAGCACCTACTAGGAACATCTTTTGTTCTAATATTTGTGTTTTGACCCTGTATCCTGACACAGAGTTCCTAAATCTCTTGGAATCTTTTCTCTGGGTGGTAGAAGTGTCTTTTCTTCTAATGACATGACTTGGTAAGCTTCTAGATGGTGGGTGATCACCAGAAAGACCAAGTCATGAATAGAAGCTTGAAACTGTTCAGTCTCACTCCTTATCATCCCGAGAGGAATTGGAAATGGATTTAATGAGTGATCATGTTTATGTGATGAAGCCTCTATAAAAATCCCCGCAGGAACTTCCCTGGTGGCCCAGTGGTTAAGAATCTGCCTGCCAATGCAGGGGTGGTGTTGCTGGTAGACATGGATTCAATCCCTGGTCTGGAAAATAAGATCCCACATGCCACATGGCAACTAAGCTCTGGCGTCACAACTATTCAAGCCATGCACTGCTGAGAGCCAGTGCCCCACAACAAGAGAAGCCACCTCAATGAGAAGCCCCTACACTGGAACTAGAGAGTAACCCCCACTCCCTGCAACTAGAGAAAGCCGGAGCGCAGCAGTGAAGAGCCCATGCGCAGCAGTGCAGACCCAGCACTGCCAAAAGAGCCACCCCAAAGTACGGGGTTCAGAGAGCTTCCAGGTTGTGATGCATAGGTGCATCATTGGTGTACCTGGAGAAGGCACGGGAGCTCTGCACCCCTTCCCACATACCTTGTCCTGTGCATCTCCTCCTTGTTCTGTGCTTCTGTATCCTTTATCATCTCTCTTTAGATAGACTGGTAAGCAGTAAACTGTTTTCCTGCACTCTGTGAGCCGTTCTAGTAAATTAATCAAATCTGAGGAGCAGGTTCTGGGAACCTCTGTTCTATAGCCAATGGTTCAGAAGCAAGGGCTTCCCTAGTAGCTCAGTTGGTAAAAAATCTACCTGCAATGCAGGAGACCTGGATTCGATCTCTGGGTCGGGAAGATCCCCTGGAGAAGGGAATGGCAACCCACTCCAGTACTCTTGCCTGGAGAATTCCATGGATAGCAGACCTGGTGGGCTACCGTCCATGGGATCGCAAAGAGTCGGACACGACTGTGCGACTGACTTTCCTTTCCTTTCCTGTCAGAAGCATGGGTAACAACCAGACTTTGATTGGTGTCTGAAGTGGGAAGGAGGGACAGGCTTTTGGAACTGAACCCTTAACCAGAGGGATCTGACACTATCTCCAGGTGGACTTTGTCAGAATTGAATTAATGTCCTTCCCAGGTGGAGCTAGTGGTAAGGGACCTGCCTGCCAATGCAGAAGAGGGAAGAGACGTGGGTTCAACCCCTGCATTGGGAAGATCCCCTGGAGGAGGAAATGGCAACCCACTCCAGTATTCTTGCCTGGAGAATCCCAAAGACAGAGCAGCCTGGAGGGCTACAGCCCATAGGGTGGCAAAGAGTCAGACACGACTTTGCACGCACGCATGATACCTAGCTGGTATCCCAGAGAATTGCTTGTTGTGGGGAAAACCTCACACATACGTGACGACAGAAGTGTTGTGAGTGTGGCAATAGTATGAGAGTAAAGGAAAGACACGCAGTTTTTCTAACACAAGTAAGAATGATACCATGTCGCATAAGCTAACAGACATACAAACAAATTGCAAAGAGAAAGAATGACAAGAATGACTAATGTTTGTGGGAGGCAGCCTTCTAAAAAGACTCCCAGTGATCCCTCACCTCCTGGTATTCATTGTTTATGTTATTTAGTCACTAAGTCATGTGTGACTCTTTTGCGACCCCATGGACTGTAGCTCACCAGGCTCCTCTGTCCATGGGATTTCCCAGGCAAGAATAATAACGTGGGTTGCCGTTTCCTTCTTCAGGGCATCTTCCCCCACCCCAGGGATTGAACCTGCATCTCCTGCATTGGCAAGCAGATTCTTTACCACTTAGCCACCGGGGAACTACCTTGGTGCATTCATGCCTTGGCATAATCCCTTCCTCTTAAGTATGAGCTGGACATAGTAATTTACTTATAGTGAATAGAATATATAAAAGTAATGGGATATCACCTCCAAGATCAGGTGTAAAAGATGATTTCCATCTTGCTAGCATACTCTCTGACTCTTCAACCTTGCTGGCTGTGATGAAGCAAGTTGCCATTTTGTGAGCTTATCCCAATAGTGAGTTCCATGTGGGAAAGTACGGTGGTTAGCCTTTGGCAGATAGCAAACAAGGAACTAAATCCTGCCAACAACCACATGAATAAACTTGAAAGTGATTCTGCCCCTAGAGGAGCTCTGAGGAGAACACAGCCCTAGCTGACACTGTAGCTCTGAGAGAGCCCTGAAGCAAAGGACCCAGTTGGCCATGCCCAGACTGCCGACAGACAACAACTCTAGATAACAAGTGTTGCTACAAGTCATTAAGGTTAGGCTTAATACTTTGGCCACGTGATGTGAAGAACCAGCTCATTGGAACAGACCCTGATGCTGGGAGAGATTAAAGGCAGGAGGAGAAGGGGATGACAGAAGATGAGATGGTTGGATGGCATCACCAATTCAATGGACTTAAGTCTGAGCAAACTCCAGGAGACAGTAAAGGACAGGGAGGCCTGGCCTGCTACAATCCATAGGGTCACAAAGAGTCGGACGTGACTGAGCAACTGAACAATAACAACAACAAGGTTAGGGGTAATTTGTTATGCAGCAACAGATAACAAATACAATTGGGAAAAAAAGCAAAGGTATTTGAAATAGAAGGAACAGCACTTGCAAAGATGAGAGGTCATGACACTAATTACATTCCAGAATAGCAAATATTCTTGCAGTTACATCATGAAGGATTCTTGCAGAAATGACTGGAGAAGAGGTTTGAGATAAGGATTGAAGCCAAACTGTAAAATGTGTTCAAGAATCATTTGTATCAGTCAGCGTGTCCTCACAGCAAATAGAAATCTCTCCAATTGTTTTAAACAGGAAAACCTTAACATAGGGAATTAGGTATTGTTGGAAGGACTTAGAACCTAAGTGTGAAAGCTACAACTGTAGCTGCTTCCCACCACCCATAAAGTTAGGTTAGCTTCTGGAACTTTGCCGCAGAAAAGCCACGACCCACAGTCATGCTTGCCTGTAGCCAATTGCTGAAGTTGTGCAAAGCTGGTCTCTCCCTCCTTCTGCCTTCTAGCTCCTGGATCATTGTATAGTCCCAGAAAGTAAGGAAGTGACCAATAAAAGCACAATTACGGGAGTAGGCCAAAGGGACACAGGAGCAGATGAAAAAGTTCCTAATGGTCAAAACTGGAGCAATTTGAGAAAAAAAAGAAATGAAATAGTACCAGAGTTTTCCTAAGTGGTGCTAGTGGTAAAGAACCTGCATGCCATTGAAGGAGACTTAAGAGACATGAGTTCGATCCCTGAGTTGGGAAGATCCCCTGGAATAGGAAATGGCAACCCACTCCAATGTTTGATGGTACCCCACTCCAGTACTCTTGCCTGGAGAGTCCCATGGACAGAGGAGCCTGGTAGGCTGCAGTCCATGGGGTCGTGAAGAGTAGGACACGACTGAGTGACTTCACTTTCACTTTTCATTTTCATGCATTGGAGAAGCTCTTGCCTGGAGAATCCCAGGGACGGGGGAGCCTGATGGACTGCCATCTATGGGGTCGCACAGAGTCGGACATGACTGAAGCGACTTAGCAGCAGCAGAAAATCCTAAGGACAGAAGAGCCTGTCCTTTGTCCATAGGTGGGCTACAGTTTATAGGGTCACAAAGAGTCGGACATGACCAAAGCGACTAAGCACGCACACACGCAAGCTTGTGAATAGTATTGGATTATACTAAAGTAATAAATATTCATTAGTCCATATTGATAGAAACAAGCTACTGAATAAATTAAGGAGATTATTAAGTCAGTATCCTGTGCAAGAGAATTACAAGTAACTTATGTAGACATTTTACTTCCAAGGAGGCAGAACATAACTCCCCTACTTAAGTATGGGCTATGTATTGTGACCTCTTTCCAAAGAGTACAGTGTAGAAAGGGGAAAAGAAGGCTCTCGGCTGATTTCAGTATTTTAAAAATTCTCTGAGGTAAAACCTGACCTTGCATATAGACTGTTATGGGGTAAGCAACTAAATTTTATTTGCACTGAACTAGGAGATTGATGGAGAAGGAAATGGCACCCCACTCCAGTACTCTTGCCTGGAAAATCCCATGGACGGAGGAGCCTGGTAGGCTTCAGTCCATGGGGTCACAAAGAGTCGGACTTGACTGAGCGACTTCCCTTTCACTTTTCACTTTCATGCATTGGAGAAGGAAATGGCAACCCACTCCAGTGTTCTTGCCTGGAGAATCCTAGGGACGGGAGAGCCTGGTGGGCTGCCATCTATGGGGTCACACAGAGTCGGACACGATGAAGTGACTTAGCAGTAGCAGCAGCAGCAGCAGGAGATTGAACGGACAAATAATTGCTTTTTTTCCTGTTTGGATACCTAAACCTTTTCTTTTCAGTGTGTGAGTGACTCTTCCATTCCTTAGGAAGAGTTTATTTATTTGCATATTATTATTATTGTCTTTAGAAATTTGTTCTCCCCCAGAGCTTTGGGTACTAGCTAAAGGTCTAGAGAAGTACAATAAAATGTAAAAATGTAGCATTCTTTGGCTTGAAAGTCAATATGGTTCAATTCTGTTCAAGCCAATGGATATTTAGAAACTCCCACTACATGCAAACATGTGCTGGATCTCAAGCCATCTGCTTTACTCCAGTTTTCTACATTTGGAAATCAGCTTGTCTTCATTGGACCGACATTGGCGTGTTAATATCTGACAGTTGGCCTGGACTTCATAAGCATGCAGTATTACAGAGGACTCCTTCCCAAGACAGAGTAACTTTGTCCAAAGGAGTGCATCTATAGTATTTGAGCCTGTGAGACATGCTTGGAGAAGTCATTTCTGGGCAGGGAAATCCTTTGCATCACCTGCAAATGTAATCACATGGCTATCTACCAGCCTCTTTCTAAAACTGGCTTTGGTAGGCTGGTCTGTAGGTCTGACATGGGATGCCCCCTCACATTCTTCCAATTTCTCTTTGTTCAGTGGAGAATAAAGAGAATCTGACTAGGAAAGAGGAAACTTCTAGACCAGGATCTACTTCTAGTTGGTTGTGACACTGGGCTCCATTTTTTTTTTTTTTTAACTATGAAAACAGAGTTTAGAGAAGCTTATTTTGAGCCCTTCTGAGTCTTACATTTTCTGATTCTATGAACTGAATCAGGTAAGTCTTTGCTGAGGTCAGTATCTGCCTCAAGGAAGGAGCAGTTCTCAAAGTCTTTTAATGCTTCTGTTTTCCCCTTGTTATTGCAATGGATTTTAAGAAAAATTCCCTCAAGTTGGGACAGGAATCCCAAGTCATTTTTCTTATTTCACCTCTGTGTTTTTTGGCAAGTGACTGATTTCAACCTTGCATACTGGAATGGTTTACATCCCTACATTGTCATTTGCAAGGGGTGTCCATTGTTGTAGGGGAAGGAGTGTGGGCTCTGTGGTCATTCTGACCTGGAATTGAACCCTACCTTCACCACTTAACTAGGCCTGTGATCTCAGAAAAGTGACTAAACTCCTTTGAAAATCCAACTTTCTAATAATAAGAAATGACAGTAATAATCCTTCTCAGGGAAGATGTGGCAATTAAATAGAACAACATGAGAAAATGACTGTCACTTAGTAGGTGCTCAGTAAATGATAGTTTCCTCCCTTCCTCCCTCCCTCCCTTCTTTCTTTTCTTATTTCCTTTCTTCCACAAAGATGGAAGTTACACATTTTCATCAGTATTTTTGCAATTGACATTTGGACTAGCATGACATTTGGACTAGCAGTTATATGTGGCTGGGTAGAGTTTTAGTCTTTCCTCCTCCCTCCTCCTGAGTAGGGCATACTGCTACTGCTAAGTCGCTTCAGTCGTGTCCAACTCTGTGCGACCCCAGAGACGGCAGCCCACCAGGCTCCTCTGTCCCTGGGATTCTCCAGGCAAGAATACTGGAGTGGGTTGCCATTTCCTTCTCCAATGCATGAAAGTGAAAAGTGAAAGTGAGTAGGGCATAGTCTTGTCTAAATTAATACAAGATCCTGTACGGTAGATGGGCCCTGGTGGCTCAGTGGTAAAGAATCCACCTGCCAAGCAGGAGATGAGGGTCCCTGGGTCGAGAAGATTTGATCCCTGGGTTGAGCAGATTCCCTGGAGAAGGAAATGGCAACCCACTCTAGTATTGTTGCCTGGGAAATCCCATGGATAGAGGAGCCTGGTGGCTATAGTTCATGAGATTGCAAAGAGTTGGACACGACTTAGAAACTAAAACAACAAGTGTGGTAGGTACTCATGGATGGAAGACCTAGTGTAGAAGAGCTGATTATTTTCCAGCTAAACCCCACAGATGGAAGGCCCCCACTGAGGCTTTTCTCCCCTTTTCTTATTCACCTCTTGTGAACTGGTTGAGGCTGATTAAGCTTTGTTGTTGTTGTTTATTCACTAAGTCGTGTCTGACTCTTCATGACCCCATGGACTACAGCCCGCCAGGTTCCTCTGTCCAAGGGATTTCCCAGGCAGGAATACTGGAGTGGGTTGCCATGCCCTTCTCCATGATTAAGCTTAAGGACTGACAAATCAGGGTTTTAAATTCGTAGACCTCAGGGCCAGCCAGGCATGTTGTCAAAGAATGAAATGCACTGGGTGTGAAAAACAAAAAGGCAACAGTACTATAAGATTCATAGGAAATGGCACCTTTACTTTGGTGTGAGGTTGCAGTCAGGAATGGTGAGGACTGCGGTGAGGTGCAGAGAGCATCGTCCACTTAAGGGTGCAGCCGCAGCTCAGGATCAGCAACTATGAGGCAGTAAGCATTCTCTAGTTCCACATCTTGCCAGTTTTCAAGGGAACAGAAGTATAAGCATGAAATCTCTTGATGTTTAATTCTTGGCAATTAAACCTAATTTTAAGAGAATACTCTGTGGGGCAACCATAAAAGACTATGCCAACAGGTTATGGTCTCTGAGCTGAAAGGATCATGGAATTGTGGGGTTACTGATGAGGGGAAGAAGATATTAGCAGTCTAAGAGAGAAAGACTGTAGAGAGAGAGAGAGAAAGTTAGAGACACAGGACAAAGGAGAGGCCCTGAATCCCCAATTTCATGTAAACTCTGAAACATATTGGAATGTAGGACCT
Organism: Bos javanicus; assembly: GCF_032452875.1. NCBI lineage: Eukaryota > Metazoa > Chordata > Mammalia > Artiodactyla > Bovidae > Bos > Bos javanicus. Next base: position 42,207,234 of record NC_083882.1, on the reverse strand, counting down.
GAATACTACCTGAATACTAAGTAAAAGACTAATTTATGTGTGTATAATTGACCTACTGAAAATAAGCTCATCTGAAACAAGTAAAGTCCCACATGGTGACGTAGGTTCTATTGGCTTTGCTTATTTCAACAACCAAAGTTGTTTACTTTTGCAAACAACAGGTTACTTCATTGCATGGAAGTTATAAGGCGTCAGTGTAAATAAGAGGGCAAAGAAACTTTATAAATGTTTTTATTTTTTCAGTACAATTATTTCTGCACCTCCCAGGCTTATTTTGCTGGAAGAAGGAGAGCTAGCGATACATTTGGTAGTGACATCTAAAAAGCATATAGAGGTAATGATGTATTTTTCAGGTATGTTAATAATAAATTAAGGCTTAATGGTTGCCATATTAATGAGAAAATAATGAGTAGGTTAGTATCCGAAAGAAATAATTGGGTTTTGGAAGTAGACAAGCTGGGATATTAACAGTGAAAAAATTATCTTCATATATTCTACTATATGAAAATTTTGATGAATAATATTCAATTATGGAATGTAAGGACTTGCACAGCACCTGACATTCAGCAAATGTTTATTATTTACTGCTTTTTAACACAGTGATTTTATTCACTAATAATTTCTGTAATTTGGATTAAAATAGAAATTTGTAAGAGTTTTTTTGGGGGGGGGGCAGGTTCTTGTAACAGTATATTCTTCTAGAGAAACTAGCAGCAGCTCAAGAGAGAAAAGTAAGTGTGTGTAGCTTCTGATAAGTGATTTCAATTCAAATTATTCAGAGATGAACATTTGCTCTGACTGTATTTATAGTCCCTACTGACAAATGCTCCCAACATCCCCAGCCTCGTTCTTTTTTTCTATTTATTTTGGCTTTACAGAGATTAGGTCTCACATTACGGGAATCTATGTCTTTTAGTTGCTAAATTTTTCTTCCTTCTTTCACTCTTGCCTGGCTCAGAAGAACATGCCAGGTGGTAAAAGTGTTTCCTTTCCAGAGCTGAAGAAAGGATCTGGGCTGTAGAGTCAATCAATAGACAAAGCCTTGATCTCAATGGTTTCTTGACTCTCAACTCACCTATTCCCAGGCAGCATAAAGGCCACTTGACAAACATGTTCTGCTTAGCGGTTTAGGTCCTGGTGTTTTGCACAAGCTCCTTTCTCCCACTGGGATATTATTAGGACATCACCAGGCTAGAAAGGTTGTAGGAAGCTTTGGAGGTAGGAGGGTAGGATCCAGAAAGGACTGCAGTAAGAAAAAGGGAATTTCCTTTGGTGTACTCCGGAGTTGAAAGGTAGCCCTGAGTTGAGTCTAGTCAGGAACCAAGGGTAAACTTGCTTGCTTGGTTCTCTGGTCCTTTTAGGCTCCCCGTCTGGGACCAGGATGTGTATCAGGAAGGAAATAAGCCTGAGGTGTGTCCTCTCGTTTCTTGCTCATCTAAACTTCAGCTTCCAGGCATCGCACTGTGGTTTTGGGTGGACTCTTGGGCTCCTCTGGCATTTTATTCATTTTCTTTGATTCCTCATTAGGGTTGCTATCATCGGCCTTCTCCTCTTTTACTACTTTAGTTTCTATCATTTCCTTCTGCTGGTTCTTATTTGTAAAAGGGAATGCCTTCACATACCTGTGGGCATAAACACAAAATTAAAATGAGACTTCTATATAACACATAGAACAACAGATGATACTTTGTAAAGACCTACACTGGCGGAGTACACTGGGTTCCTCTATTTCAGAGAGATGCCAACACATGCATGCATGCTCAAATACCCCCACCCATCCTGACCTGAATGGATTCATTTAGATGGGATGGTAGGTTCACAGGCCAAACTTTAGCCTGGTCTCAAAACCCTCTCATCAAAAGCAAAGAATTGAAAATCAAATAAAGCATATCCATTTCCTCCTAGATGCCAGTCTTTTCATTTCTTGATATTCAAAGGGACAGCCATTGAGCTAAATCTTCAAGCCGGATAACACGCATGTGCTGAAACAGTAGGGAAGTTTGGGTGGTAGGGAGGACAAATGAGGTGGGGAGGAATATGTACAGTGTATGAGCACTGCCATCTCCATTTGGGAAAGGGAAATGCTAATGGAAACCTGGATAAACATGAGATACAGATGCGACAAAAATGATGAGACCGACCATCTGCCAACAACCCCACCTTTTGACGTAGCAAACTGCGAGGCCAGCTGCCGCAGCAAAGAAGAGGAGCGCAAGCACCAGCAGGGCAGTGGGAACACCTGGGGAGACAGAGACAGACATTGCTGTGGGCTGGTCTTCTCACGACGCATCCTTACACATGATGGAGACCACAGAGCAGGGGAAGAGCCTCCTCTGTGACCACACAGGGGCCACACAGGGTGTTAGGCCCACATATACTTCTTTCTTTCTTGCCTATAGAATCCTTAGTCTTGTCTCTCACATTCTCTGCTCGTTAGTTGCAATATGACAGAGTCCGTTTCCTGTCTGTGGCCTTGAAGATGATTAGTTTGGAGCAAATTAAGTGCAAGATCCTTCCTTTTAAATAGGAAGACCAACTTACTGGTCATAGGCATTTAAGGTGTCTGGATATATTTTTAAAACTTCTGCATGTGAATAGATAGTAATTTATTCTGAAAAGTCTTTATATTTTAAAAGTGAATCTATCTTATTTTATTTTTTTAAATGTAGATTTTTATTACATATCATTCTTGTACATGTATAAGAAGAAAAATAATTGGTTAAGATCCCCCTAAAACTTCTTCATATTTGGAGTCCATTTGTTTTTCTCAAAATCATTGATATCTGGATATCTCATACAATACAATTCTATGAAAACTTAGGGGATATATATACTGCTTAGAAAAGTGTTTTGCTGTTGTCACTAGAATTTTATTCCAAACTACTGAAAAGTGAATCTATTTTAGACTCATGGTGGTGGTGGTTTCACTAAGTTGTGTTCGACTCTTTGCGACCCCATGGACTTTAGCTCCTCAGGCTCCTCTGTCCATGGAATTTTCCAGGCAAGAATACTGAAGTGGGTTACCATTTCCTTCACCATGGGATCTTCCTGACCCAGGAATCAAATTTGCATCTCCTGCAATGCAGACAGATTCTCTATTGCTGAGTCACCAGGGATTCCCTTTAGACTCATGATGTTTAGTTTAATCATTAAGGTTCTCTAGAGACCTCAAGTTCTGTGACTATATGAAATTTGAATTTGCATCAAGCTTTTATTTGCATTAGTATTTGTCAGGTCCTGAGTGCCCAATCTGGATACAGGCTAGTTTCTATGTATTGTCTGTTAAATGCATACACACACACGCACAATACAGACAGAAAGTTTTTACCTCCAAACCCAACAGCTTCATTCTTGAAGGCTGGTCTATTTTGAATATCTGATTCTCTTTCTGTAGCTACGGCGCTAGTGTCCATAAAAGCTTCTGTTATGCAAATTAATTTTCTTTTCCGTGGAGTAGACGTGGAAGCCAGAGGGGGAGCCACAGTCGTTGTAACATAGTCAGGACCATCAGTAGACAATTCTGAGTGTGTACTGTCACTGACCATCATTTTTGTTGTGTATGTTGCAGTTTCAGTGTTGAATAAGGGATCATCGGTGGTGATAATTTCTGGAAGGCAGGAGTTAATCCAAATATCTGTCCAGGGAAGGAAAAGTAAAATAAGAAGTATGTATTGAAATAGCCTCCTAAGTGATCTGTCTGCCTCTAATCTTACTTTCCTCCATTCTCTTCATACTGTAACTGGAATCGTCTTACAAAAATGTGAATCTAATCATATCACTTTCTTCTTTAGAATCCTTCCCTCACTATACTGCACAGCCTATGAAGTCCTTCATAACCTGGATCCTGCTGACATGGCCTGCCTCACTTGATCGGTCTTTCTCTCATTCCCCTTGCCATAATGGAGTTCCTTCAGTTCTTTGATGTGCTTTCTCTCACATTCAAGTCTTTGACCAGGATACTTTCTTCACCTGTAAGAAGCCCCCTTTTATTAAGCTTTCCTTGTCCTTCAGGTCTCGAACTGACTACCTCTTTCTTAGACAGACGTGAAGGCCAGTCTGAATCCCTCGACTTGCAGTCTTGTACCTCCTGGTATTTCCTTTGTCATGATTCTCATTATACTGCTCCCCATTGGACCATGAGCTCCCTGGAACAGGACTCCTGTCTGTCTTGGTCATCATGGTCTGTGCACTATGCCTGGCACATAGTATATGCTCAATATCTGATGATTAAAGGAAGGAAGGAAATATGAAATGAAGAAAGGAGTAGATGGGGAGGCCAAACATACATACATGACACCACTTCAGGACAAAGATCTACTAAAACCAGATTGTTCCGTGTTTGTTGAAAAAAAAAAAATGTTTTTAAAGGAGGTGGGGGACAGAGGAGGGATGTTGGTTTTCTCTCCAATCTGTTGAATGTGGTAGAGAGGAAACTAGCATTTGATGAATATCTTACTCTTGAGTCAACCATGGTACTTCATTTACAATTTTATAAAACCCTCATTTGTACAAGAGAAACTGAAATTCAGAGAAATTGAACACCTTGCCCAAAGTCATGTAGCCAGTAAGTGTTAGAGCCATGCAATATATTCCAACATGCATTTGTATCTCTTTTAAATCCCTAGTTATTTGTGAGAGTGGGTAGCATCAGCTGGAATGTTAGCCATAAAGGAAAAGTTATTCTATTATTTTTTAAAATTAAGTAAAAATTACCAACCAAGTCTGTGGTGAATGTGAAAAAACGTTTTGACTCCACCAGTGCTTTATACTATTCTTTTTACTCTGAAAAGACCTCTATTCAAATAGGCATCATCCTTGACCTCTGCCCTGGACTTTGGAAGGCAGCTTTGCTCACCACTATACCACTAATGCTGCCCTGGACTTTTAGCTACATTTTCTATTCTTGAGCACGTGCTAAGTTCTTCCTTCAAAAAATGAACATTTTTAAATATCAGGGGGAAAAGCCTACTGAACACGATATATGTGCTTGGAACTGAGAATACAGAATCAAATAAGGGGGGATTCCTGTTTCCTGGAAAAGTATTTTGATGAGAGTAGGGGGAGATAACTGGGGATTCACAGATGAGATGGTATGAACAGCATGTGGAGGGTTAATGTGCTCACTCAACAAATATTTAATAGGCTCCAACTCTGTGCTAGGCAATAGGGACATAGTGCAAATAAGACAAAGTGCTTACTCATAAGGGGCTTATATGTTACTGGAAAGAAGGATATAGATAATAAAAAAGCACAAAATAAGCCAGAAATTTCAGAAGAGGATAATTAAACAGAATCAAACCGGAAGAGGCAGAAATGGGAATAGATACTTTGGATAAGGTGATAAGAGTAAGTCTCCTTGGGGAGATGATACTTAAGTTGGAACCTGAATGATAAAAGTAGTGAGTCATTGAAGATCTCGGACAACAGCATTCTAAGTAAAGAGAACAGTTCAAAGGCCAGAAAGTGAATAATCTGGGCATGTTTGATGATAAGAAGGCCAGTACGGCCGGGATTGAGCTCCAGCTCCTCTAATATGGAAGAGGATATCCCAGTCAGTCAAAAGGGCGTGACCCAAGATTCCAGGAATTTGCACGTGTAGGCATGTCAGAAAATGAGAGGGCACGCAGTGTGGCTGGCGCGCAGGTGTGCCTATGTTGGGAGCGTGAAAGCCCGCAAGGAGGAGATGAGACTGACAAGATAGGTGGGAGGGTATTAAAACTGCGTGGTAAAGAATTTGGAATTTGTTCTGTAGGAGAACTCTTCAACTGGAGTCAGCAAACTTTCCAACTGATAGAAGTTCTCGTCTACACCCAGTTTTATGTGAAAAAAGTCTTCATAGTTCACATTAGGTTCTCAGATGGGAAGCCACCCAAAGCTCTGGAGCAGAGGAGGCTCTGTGTGGAGGATGAAATAGAGATGAGAGAGTAAACATGGTCATTGTTACTTAACTTTCAGGAGCCAACAAAGAGGTTACTGCAACTGTACAGAAATAGTAGAATCCAGAGTACCTGGAATTCTAGAACTTACATTTTAGAGATGCTGGCAAGAGAAACAGTTTTCAACTCTGACTGCAACTTAGAATCATCTGGGGAACTCTGAAAACATATTCATGTGAAGGACCCACCCTGGGCCTGGAATGTTACTGTCATGTGGTAATCACCAGGAAAGGTGACGACGAAGTCACCCAAGGCCCAGGATTTAAATCCTAGCTCTGTCCCTCAGTGACTGTTGACACAGCAGAGCACACTTTAGGCATAAGTTACTTCTCCTGGAAAGCAGTAGTGGTACCCTTGTGTGATTTCACCGAGGAGTGGTGAGACAGTAAGTGTGTAGAGCCCAGCATAATCTATGACATGATCTGTAAGATCTATAAGAATTGGTTTCCTTTGACTCCCTGTTCATTAAGGCAAGAAGGCTGCCACATTGAGGGAGCAGCAGCAAGCTGGCTCCTTACCAGTTGAGGGTACAGTGTGTCTCACCCGGAAGTGATAGGACCTGGGTCTTCTTCCCTCCAAGCAGTAAATATAGTTTCTCTAGAATATGCCAAATTCTTCAATAGATTATTAAACACAGTGTAGTTGGCGTACAAGAGGAAAGATTAGGAATTGGGGGTACAGAAAGTCTTCCTGAAGAAGGAAGTCTTTATGCAGACTTGAATAAAGAATACAAGTCAGTCAGGTGATGAGAGGATAAGCATCGTGGCAGAGGGGACAGCATGAAACACATGATACCTGCCAAGCATTAAGAGCACACTGGTCTGATTCCCAAAGCTCACAAAGGCAGCAGTGAGAGGACAGCCTTTGGAGTCAGGTTTCAGGTTACTCTGATCCTCAGAGCCTGTCAGATAGCAATAAAAAAGAAAGCTACGAAAACAAAGAAGCATGAGATAAATCCAGGTCAGTGTAAGATGGGCTAGGGTAACTCTGATCCTCACAAAGATGGCAAACAGAAGCAAGTGAACCTAATTTATTTTAAAAGGGTAGCAAATTTTCTCAAGTCACTTTTATATATAATTCTCTGACAGTACATTCTCAGAGAGATACCTTCTGAGGACTAAAAGAACTGCAAATGAACTGCAAATTCCATTCAGTAGGTTTATTATCTTAATAATGTTGCCTTTATAATTTTGAAAATATTATAGGATAAGAAAATTATTCATATTATTTATTGAAAACAATAATTTTCCATGTAAGAGAAAAAAGATGCCAGTGTATATACATACACACATATATATTCCTAGTTGCCCACTGAAAAGGGCTGAGAAGTAATGAAAATGAGAGTATTACTTAGAACAACTTGCATGCAGATTTTGGTTTCTAATTAACCTTCCCCATTAAAAAGGTCTCTTGGAGAAATAGCTATAAATGGCTGATTCCATGTCTAGGATAAAGGAAGTACAAAGTGACATGTTATTATGACAGAAAGCAATGACTTGCTCAAATACTAATGGGCTGAAGGACACAAAAGTCAACTAGCAGGGGTTTCCACGTGCCAAATGTGGGATAATTTGAGCATCAAAAAGAATAAAGTAATAATAATTCTAAAATTGATGACAACATATTGAACACACAGACTAAGTAATGCTATGCATCTATGTGATTATAATATTAGTACTATATGAATTATAGTATTAGGGGGAGAGAGAAGATGTGCGTGTGTATGTGTGTGTGTGAAAGACAGAGATTCTTCTTTATCAAAGAATGCCAGCTAATAGATGTAGAAGGAAGAATGTATTTAGAAAATTAACATTTTGTAGCCCTGCATATAACTGATTCCAGCAAGGATCATCAATGTTTGCTTGAACTATTAGGTAAAATATCATTGGGGGTATGCATGGTGCCAAAATATCACACTAGAGGTTCCTTCCTCATTGCCAAAGGGAAAACAAATCTGAGTTCATTAGGGAGGTCCAGCAGTCACCATCTTATTCAGATGATGAAAGTTAGCATGTTAATAGTGGGATATACCGACATTCAGTGCCTTTTGTTAGGATATGATCTAAAGTACACAATATCTAACCTATCAAGTATTTTTGCCCAAACTAGTAGCTGTGTGTCTAATCAAGCCTCTATACTTAACTCTAAGTATATAGAAAGCATAGAGAATGGAAGTATAAGTTAAATGAAACCACGAGGGAACACGCAAACCTGAGTCATCTCCCTGGACTTCTTTTCGTTTAGTCCAGAGGACTGGGTGTTTGTTTATCACACTGACAGCTGGCAGGAAGGGCGGGCATTTGAAAGGCCAGGCCATCTGACAGATGTGCATTGGCTGTCATATAAGCAGGCAAAGAAACCACCAATTCCCCAGCCAAAAGCGATAGGTGGATGAGGTGGGGAGAAGAGGATCGTGAAAAGAGTTTGTAAAAAGCTTATGTTCTAGTCTTTACATAGCTGGAAGCTCACTGTAAGAATTTGAACAAGACAGACCTCCATTCTGAGCTATAGTCATTTCATCTGCAAAGTAAGGGAAGTGAAAAGTCTCGAGACTTTTTGAGGCCAAGGCCCCATAGTTCATAGAATTGCTTGGATCTAATTGCTGCCTTTGGGCAACAGAACAGTGCTGGTGCAATGTTACCTCCTGGATCTTAGAGAATGACCACTGAGCTCCTGACCTTTAGAAGGTCAGATTTATGAGTATGTGTGAAAAGTAATAAACGAGACAGAGGTTCTTATGATAAGTGGAGAACAAGTGTTTAGTCAAAAGCTTTCTGAGAAGTTACTTGGGTAAGGCACTTGGGCTAAGGCAGCCAAGGTTTTCCAACAAGGTTAAAGGGATGACCATGAGCAAATCAGTTCTATTTTATAGCTTCAATTCCTTCCTTCATAAAATGAAAATTGGGTCTTGTTCTTAAAAACATCTAATGTAGCATTTTAAATTCCACTCCTGTAAAGGAATGTGGGATAAATGAAGGAGATCTGCGTGTGAGTCTTCATAGTAAGGAAATCTTAGACAAATGTACTTACGTCCTCTAACCTAAGCTTTTTCATTTGCAAAATAGGGATGATAAAGCATACCTCCTATGGACATTGTCAAGGTTTAGTGAGATAAATTAGTATATTGCTTTGTCCATGGGTGTTTCCTTCCCTTCTTCCTGTTTATCTTATGGGATGAGAGGAGAGGATGGAGCCTCTAGGGGTACCCTCTCCCTATATTGCGAATCTGTCATATTTCCCCTAAATTTTTCCTCTGAGGGGGACACTGCCACCTCTAGCCTTGTCAAAGAGGCAGTCTTGGGAGGATTCAATGGCCATCACCGAGATTGCTTCTGCTGCTGCTCAGGCTTACTCTTCTCAGACTGGTCATGGTGGTGGTGGTTTAGTCGCTAAGTCATGTCCAACTCTTGTGACCCCATGGACTGTAGCCTGCCAGGCTCCTCTGTCCATGGGATTTCCCAGGAAAAAATACTGGAGTGAGTTGCCATTTCCTTTGCCAGGGGCTCTTCCCAACCTTGGGATCAAATCCACGTATCCTGCTTTGCAGGCAGATTCTTTACCTCTGAGCCACCAGAGAAGTCCTGGTTATAGAGCTATTGAAATCCAGACACAACACACCGCGTGGAGAGACCGCATGTCTAACTCACCAGATGAGTTGTGGCAGTAGGACCTGTGCCTACTGCTGAGTGAACTTCTCCAAATCACGACGCCTACCCCACTCTTCCCACACTTGGGGTTGGAGATAATTCGAGGGATGACCACGAACTGATTTTTAACCCATCCATAGCTGTAACAGAATACACATGAATTGAATGGATACACAGATCTCTTGCTGCTGAGCAAGAACACAGAGCCAACAAAGCTCCCACCATGTTTGTGAGTCTGTTTCTCACCTGCAAGTCTCAAAGCCAAATTTCCGTGCTTCTTCAACCTGGTCTTGGCTGGCCAAAGTGAGTCCCACGAGCCTACAGGCCTCCTGGGCTTCTGTGAAATTCAGAAGCGGCTGTGTCTTTTTGGTCACTAGGGTGACCCCCATGATTCTGCATGGTCCCAAGATGGAAAGTTCTGCAAAGGAATCACAAAGCCCCTCAGCGTGCTGCTGTCCTTGTCTCAGCCCTCGGGCTCTCCCTTGATTAGAGCCTCACTGTCAACACAGCAGCTGGGATTGGAGCTCAGAAATAAGAAGACCCAGATAAGGCAGGTAGGTGCTAGCCTGGATCCGTGCTGTACCTCTCACCGGGTACAAGTCCATCCCCCCTCACTGAGTTCAGGTGCCTTGTTCATTACATGGAGACTTTGGCTCCTAGTTCCTGGGCAAGGGCAAGTCTGGGGGATGCAGCTGCTGCAAACCTTTTTGGAGTCTATAAAATGAGGGGTCTGAGACTGAGAAAGATGAAATCCAGGGCTCTGCGTAAACACGATAGCAATACTCCCAACTAATGTGGGTTGGAGACAGCACTATTTCTGAGATGGGCTGAAAAATGTTGTACTTGTTATAATGGAATGTGAACTTTCTCAGTCCCAGGTCGTCTCTGACCATTGGGGGGCAGGCTTACGCAGAAATTCCTGGAGGAGTCAGATAGAAAAGCTTGCACGGCAGAGAAACTAAATAAAGGAAGTGGAGTTTTAGAGTCAGACCTGGATTCGAATTCTAGATTGCTTGTCAGCTCTGTGAATTTAGGCTGGTTACTTCACCTGTTTGAGCCTCAGTTTCCATATTTAGAAAACTGAAAGAACAACAGTATCTATTGTACAAGGTGGTGGTGGTTTAGTCACTAACTTGTGTCCGACTCTTGTGACCCCATTGACTGTAGCCCACTAGGCTCCTCTGTCCATGGGATTCTCCAGGCAAGAATGCTGGAATGGGTTACCATTTCCTTCTCCAGGGGATCTTCCCAACCCTGGAATCAAACCTGGGTCTCCTGGATTACAGGCAGATCCTTTACCAACTGAGCTACCAGAGAAGCCCACAGCATAGGGTAATGAAAAGTTAAATGAGTTAATTCAAGTAAAAGTGCTTAGCACAGTGCCTGTCACATAGTAGGTGCTCAATAAATAATAACATAGTTTCATTATATCATCTTCAAAGCACTTTAGTTTTAGTTTGCTAACGATTGATCTCCCTGGGGAGGCTGAGGCAGTTGAACAGTTAATATGTGAATAATATCTTACTCAAAATCTAATGAATCCGAGAGTTCTGTTGATCCCTTCTCTCTGGATTCTGGGATTTATAGACCTGTATGAAGTTGCAAAGTTGCATTGCATTCAGGTACTTTAATCCTACTGGGCTTCACCCTCGAAAGTTCACGAAAGGGCATTTCCTGAGTAATTGCTTAAACACAGATCTGTGCATTGGATACCTGGTCAAATGTTTGACCACTGTCTTAGTTGGTGTTTAAAGGAAGTTTCTTCTTGCAAACATGCAAAGAGCATTTCTAAGTACTCCAGGCGACCTTGTTGTGGAGCAGGGGACTGGAGGAAAGGAAATTAATAAGATGTATGGCATTTGTGGATAACCTTATTTGCTTCCAGACTCTGCTCTTAACAAAAGAGAGACTAGAGAGCCAACACCCTTATGAGTGTTTGTGACAGAACAGCTTCTTATGACTGTGTTCACTAATGCTAATACCTACACCAACACTGATATTAATACTAATTAATTCCAGCTTCTATCATCTGTATATGACACTCTGTGCCAAACCCTGACTCTTCTGACAGAAAATTGAAGTTCAGGGAGATAAACAACTTTCCCAACCCAAGGATATAGAGCATCTGGGTGGAAGTTTGGAGGCACAAATCCAACCATGACTGATATGAAAACCTCAGGACTTAACCAGTGCCGGGAGCCGGCAAGAGACATTCCATTCGTGATACGAGCCTCAGGAGTCCCCCTGGATATTCTCGAGCATCTACCCCCAAAAAACCAGAGTCTGCCTACTTTATTGCTTTGTGCTCTCACCTCTGACTTTACTGGGGGCTGTCCCCCACCACCATCTCACTCTCTCTGACAAAGAGTTAACTTACAGCTCCAATTAATAAAAGTTCCTGGGCAACTAGGAGTGTTTAAATCCAAACCCCTCAGATGGCTCTCTAACTCGCCTGACAAGTTTACCCGGACTCCTGCAGCTATGCATACGATTGTTTATAGTCTCCCAGCCTCAAGAGGCACAGGAAGCTTAAGATATTCAAATAGCTTAGAGCCTCTCAGAGAGTTAGAAACTGTCAGAATAAAACTAGTAAAAGATTTCATTGATGAGCCAGTGCTTGTTGCTAAGTTTCCACATCCCCTGAATTGTATCCTTGAATGTGTATTAATTAATATAGTTGGTATGTTGAAAAAAAGGTAGTGGTCTTGATGTTAGTAACTTTAGACCCTTAAGGTAATAAATTCTTTCCTTTGTTGTAAACCCATTACACATCCGTCCTATAGGAATGCAATTTTATCTTCGGAAGATGGCACCAAACCTTAAAATAATTACTCTTAAGAAAATAAGTCTTACGGTTGATAAGTCTTTGTCAAGAGTCATAAAATGTTAATAGGCCTTCTGGCCAGAAGATGATGTAAATCACCTAAACCATTTGTATACGATAAAAATTTGCAGGAAAGAAACCCTGGTTTTTGATAAAGATCAAAAACTGCTGACTTTGCATCCCCTATTATCCTCTATGTGTAACTTAGGGTATAAAAGCCCCTATTGAAAATAAAGCTACGGGCCTTGCTCGCCAAAGCTTGGTCTCCCCATGTCATTCTTCCCCTTAATTTCCAGCTGAGTCTCCATCTGGAGTGCGGATATCCTCTGTGACCATTTATTTGCCTGGGCTTCTAAGACCCACTCGAGAAGGTGTCTAAGGTGGGGCACCTTCCGCTATTCGAGAGGGCGCCTGTGGCCTCCGTGGTCAGAGCTAACCTGGTGTCACGGGTTATATTGATTTTCCGTGTAAACCAAGCTACTCAGCTTCTTTTCTCCACTGAATTTTCCTACTGAGATATCCTCATTCTATTACTTTTTATATCTTTGATAAATAAATAAATAAATAGGTCGCTGAAGCCGTCTCTCCTTCAAATACCCTGGATCAGCCGGGGCTGGACCCCAGCAAACCAGGACACTGTTCTGCTTCTCACTGTGCAATGAGGGGAAGATACACACACACAGAGCTAGAACTGAACTCTTGCAACACACCATTTGTCCTGGAATTTGGCTCATTTAACTCATAAGCTTGCTTATAGCAGCGTCTTTGGGAATACTTATAGAGAAGGTATGTTAATTACACTGTAAAGTGGTCTTGATGCTTTCTCATCATACATCATTTTTACTCTAAATATTGTTGTTATAAGTAACGACAGACCTATTCTGGGCAATAAACCTAGCTTTGACCATTTCTTCTCTTGTTAATTGGCTGTGTAACCTTGGGGAAGCTAGTGTTCTCAGCTGTAAAAGGGGGATGGTTATATCTTTACAGAATATTTGTCAGAATTGTTAAATATATAACTTGTACCTAGTGGAGGCTGGGTGCATAAGTGGGCAGTTGACAAATATTTGTAGATTTTATGCTTTCCTATGTAAGGACAAAAACAGGGAGCTGGAACCTAAAGGATCCTCCAGTAACCCCTTCCTTAAGCTTTCTTAGAAAATTACAAGTGTAGTAGAAAGAGTATATACCTAGGAATCAGACAGAGCTGAATTCAGACCCAAGCTTTATTATTTACTGCTTTTATGACATTAGGCAAGTTGCTTGGCCTCACTGACCCAGTTCCTTCATCTATAAAATGTATTCTTAAGAAATATATATGAAAAAAAAAGAAATATATATGCATACATTTCTTTTATATATTTTTTACATACTGTATATACAATATATAAAAATAGGCCCTCAAAAATACTAGTGCCCATTCCCATCCATTTACCTTCATCAAGCCCCTCCTCCCTAATCATGGCTCTGGACAACTTTCAGTTGTTTACAAATCTTAATTTCCTTAGGAAAATTTTGTCATTATTGAGGGTGGTCTGAAGAGTGTGATGAATCAGGGTCAAAAAACAATTTCATAATAGTTTGAATATTAATAGCAGTAGTTTGGGGAAAAGTGAAGAGTCTCCCCAGGGGGATGTCAAATAAGTTTGTTACTTTCAAACTTATTTGAAAGTAACATATTCTGGCATTTGAAAAAAAAACCAGTCCTATAACTCTAACCTTTATAAAATGGAATGCAACAATATCTAAATTAAGTCTGGATGTCTGTTCCCAACATATTTTATACTTCAGAGCATCTCCCAATAGAGGAACATGTAATTTTCCTTTTAAAGTGCTCATATTTTCATTTGCCCAGAGCTGTAATGAGTGATTTGTGGTCACATTTTTATTTATTTTTTGCCTACAGTGCAGAGTGAAGTTACCAGTTAGGCATCTCAAAAGCCCAGAAATCATTTAAGACATTCTTTTGGTAGGAAGCTGATAGCTAATTTTCAAACCTGTATTTTTTTCAGGTTTTTTTTTTTCAGTTAATTTGCTGTTTACTGCATATTAAAAATGTATGTATCCCATGATAGTGTAGTAAAACTAAAATTAAAACAATCACATTGACACTTCCAAAGACATAAAACAGGCCAATATTCTGTGAAAGTTAACCATTTCCCAGGCTTCATGATTGCTTAAAATTTTTCACAATCATTCTTTGCTCCTTCAATTAAGCACTTTTAAAATCAAGTGATCTCTCTTCATTGTGTCAAAATATTTTTATTAAAAATATCCCATAGCCAAAAATAAAAGTCAAGATAACATAAAGGTAAGTGAGAATCATTTTGGTGAAGCTGACAATATGGTGAAAACATTTCTGCCAGAACACTCCTGCCAATGAGATCTTCTGTTGACACTGAGGGCCACCCCCACCCCAGAAATTCAATCAAGAACTTAGTAGACTTAGGACAATATGCAGCATCTTGCTTTGCCTCAGGCTGGCCATCTAGTAAGAAACCTACCTTCTGAGCGGAGAGAGCCTTGGACCAGGAGCCTTGTGGTCCAGATGGAGGCAAGAAGCAACCCCAGGCTGAAGAACTTGGCCATTGTGCCAGCACCTTCAGAGCCAGAGAAGCAGGTCAGATGAGCACTGGTAGTATCAAAGGCAGACAATAATCACCAGTGGATGGAGACTTCTGGAAATATGTGGGGCCCCCACTGCTCTGCTTCATAACCGAGACATCCGGATTTCCCTGCTTTCAAGCTTCTGACTTGTCAAGGTCACTAGGGGGAAATGAGTGACGTCCTTGAAAGCCCAGGCTGTACTTTGTGGAAGGCTTTCTGGAAAATTTAGCTAATGCTGACTCAGAAAACACACGAATGAGGAAGGCAGATAGCACAGGGCGAACTGCTGGAGGTTTCCCCAATTCTCATATCCCCTGCCACCACCCATGTCCCCCACCAGCTCAGTTCCTACCTGGTTCATTGTTACTGTCTGTGTAGCTGCTGATTTATATAACTGAACATGGATTGTGCTTCTTTTCCTCCTACAATCAGTGGGTTTTTTTTTTTTTTTTTTAATCCCCCAACTGCATATCCTTGTGATCTGTAGGGAAATGAGGCTAAGACTCATGAAAACAAATGATTATTTAAATACCGAGGACAGAATCCTCATGCTCCCTTTCAAGATTTCTTTATCATTTGAAATGTCTACCCCACTATAGGTGATTCCTGCTTCAAAGAAATCAGACACATTGAAGATTCATACAAAACATGACTAGGGTGGCAATTTATAAAATCAGTAATACTTTACAATAGTAATCAACACAGAGGTCCTTTATATAACTTTCTCTTGAATAATTTCTCATATTCTGGTAGGTGAAAATTCGACTCAGACTTCCCCTTTTTGGTTTGATGAATGTGAGATTTTTCTGCACTTGTACGAGCAGTCTGAATGCTCTCTTTTCCCAGCTAGAGTTTCAGTGGTTTGTCTTCCATGGTAATTATGGGATTCTGGCTTGAGAGTAATGCCTTGAGCAAAAGGTTACTAGTTTTCTCCAAAAGGAATGTCATTTTCAGGAACAGTGTATAGGGATGTCCCTGGTGGTTCCAGTGTTTAAGATACCACGCTTCCAAAGCAGGGGATGAGGGTTGGATCTTTGGTTGGGGAATTAAGACCCCATGTGACTCGAGTGTGGCAAAAAAAAAAAAAAAAGAGGAGTAGTATATGGGTAACTAGTTCTTTCCTCTACAAATGGTATTGGTCGTGAAGTTAGATATTGGTGTGGAAGATACCAATATGAAAGGAGAATCTGCTCTGCACAGGCATAGAGCACTTCTACGTAAATAGGGTTTGTTTGTGCTCACTCAGTCATGTTGGACTCTTTGCAGCCCCATGGACTGTAGCCTGCCAAGTTCTTCTGTCCATGGAATTTTCCAGGCAGGAATATTGGAATGGGTTGCCATGCCTCCTCCAGGGCATCTTCCTGACCCAGGGATCCAACCAGTATCTCTTGGATCTCCTGCATTGACTGGTGGATTCTTTACCACTAGCGCCACCTGAGAAGCCCAGAGACCAGGAGACTTACCTTAATACACCTTAAATAGCTATAGTTTAGACCTCATTACTTGGGTGAGCACAAGACCTAGGCTACAGGGACCTCAGAAACATAAACGACTCTATCACCATGGAGCCAGGGAGACAGGAAAACAGGAACTGTGTCCTCTTCATCATTATGCTTAAAGCTAGCATCACACCTGAAAGAGAGTTAGCCTTCAAGCTTTTGATAAAGTATTACAAAGAGGAAGAAGGAAGGAAGACAGGAAAGGAAAAGAGAATTACGAAAGGATCTCCCTATTCAAGGTCAACTGCATTATGCAAAATAACAGGAGTGACGTCTCACATTCAAGAGTTCCAGGGAGTGAGGTGTAGGGGACATCTTGAGGGGAGACACTTTAGACGTTCTGTCAACCACAGTTCCCTACCTTCATTTAGATCCTGATTCTGCTTCCTAGGAGAAAAGCCCACGTCCCATGTCTACTGTTCTCTGTAGCTCTTCATTGGATAGAATCTTCCTTGGCCACATTTGTAGTGGGAATTACAAATTCCCCCAAGGCTTCTTGGGGGTAGCACAGCTTGTAGAGTCTGCTTTCTGCTGAAGTAAGCTCAGGATGCCAAAAGTTGTTTTCTAACTTAACAATCGAAGGAGTTTTTAGTCGTGGCTTGTATCTCTTTGTAAATGCTGCTGCTGCTGCTGCTGCTAAGTCGCTTCAGTCATGTCCGACTCTGTGCGACCCCAGAGATGGCAGCCCACCAGGCTCTGCCATCCCTGGGATTCTCCAGGCAAGAACACTGGAGTGGGTTGCCATTTCCTTCTCCAATGCATGAAAGTGAAAAGTGAAAGTGAAGTCGCTCAGTCGTGTCTGACTCTTTGTGACCCCATGGACTGAAGCCTACCAGGCTCCTCCATCCATGGGATTTTCCAGGCAAGAGTACTGGAGTGGGGTACCATTGTAAATACTACTCTTTCCCAAACTTAGGATTCTGGTCTAGTTGCTTCCATTTGATTTCACGTGCTAGTAATCATACCCCAAATTATAAATATATAATATATTTATATATATTATAATATATAAAATATATAAATATATAAAATATCAGCCCCATGCCCCTCTCTCTAATTTAGTGGTGGCTATTGAGTTCATTTGAAACCACAGATGGAAGGACCATATCCTGACTCTGAACTTTACCATAGGGCTGGTCTGATCTGAATTCAACTAACAATATTACTTGTTCTTTTTCACTCAAAGCTCTTTTCAGTCTAATTGGGCTTTAAAGCAGTCTGGTTTTCTAACCCTTCAGTCTAGGAACTCTGTATCCTTTTCCCTTTCTGTTTCAATTTATCCACTTCTTTCCCAAGTACTTCTTTTTCTTGCAATCTCTCAAAAGTTAGACAAAAAGAGTTCACATACTTCAATACTCTGATTTTTTTCAGCCGCTTCTCCTAGAGCTATAGGTTGTCCATGGACTGTTTTTTAAGTTATCATGGGTAAGACTTTACCTATTATTTTTGTTTTATTCACAGCACAGGTCACCATATTTCCAGTCCGTGATATCAGTGTTCTGGTTTCCTGCCACTTGACCGCGAAGTCCGTGTCTCCTATTTTGAAAATTTGTTCTTGAAGTTCCCTATTACTGCTTCTGTATATGTTAGTCAGGGTAGGCTAACTGCTATAATAAACATTCCTGAATTTCTGTGGCTTAATATGCTAACATCTTATTTCTTGCTTATGTCAGTTGAATTCTGGGAACGCCCACAAGAAGACTCAGCTTCTACTGAGTGGGGCCAGCAACTTCTTGGACGTCACGTTCTGAACGGAATGCCCTGAATCTGGCAGGCAGAAAGGGGACTACAGGGAATGCAAGGTACTAGGCAGGAGAGTCTGTTTAGGAAACTGGATCTGGAAGGTTCACATTCGCCTGCCCCTTGCTGCAAGAAAAGACAAAAAAAAGATTGTCTAACTGTAGAAATCAGATTGGTGAAAATGTAGCAGTCTCTATCACAGAAAAATGTATCAAAAAAAAAAAAAAAAACACAACAACACACACACACACAGACCAGGAAGATATGGGAAACTAGGGTCAGGAATGAGGATGAGAAGCAGAGGAATTGATGGAGCCCCTGGAAGGGATCTGGTAACCCAGGGCCTGGGGGCCTGGGAGGCACTGTCACCCAGGGTAGATTCTAGTTCAGGGTTGGGCAAGGTTCTGACTCAGCTCCACAAAATTAGGAGGCATTTGGCTGCTGCCAAAGGTTTGGAAATGTGCTTTTATTTTCAAACTCAGGTACGTGACACTCTATAGTTCAATGCTAGCACACCTGTGTGAGGTTTAACAACATTAGGAACTGCCAGCCAGTGATACATAAACCCCGCATCTCCCTCTCCTCTTACTCCGCCAGGCTGTATATGGGAGTGACACAGAAAGTGAAGGTCCTCTAGGAGGGGACATCGCGGCACCAACAACAGAGTCCTAGGGCCAAGCAGAAATGTCAGACCTCAGAGGCATGGTGAAGGAAGGGAACTTTTATTTCTGATCAATATCACTCACTGTTGGACATACAGGGCCTGTTTCTCTCCATTTCACTGCTGCTTTGGCAACAGTTCCAATTGCATTAGGTCCATCTTCGCTTTTAAGAAATACCGAGGAGTCCTGTTTCAGGAATGCCCTTGGTAATGCGATTACTCGTTTGCTCCTTCTGATCACTTCTTGTCCTTGACTTCCCTTACTCATAGAGTCGTTTGGCTGAGGGCCTGGTCTAGAAGCATTCTTGCAGGCCTTTCCATGAAGCAGCTGGAGGCTCAAGAGCTCACGGCAGCTCCTCTCCTGGCCTTTGTCTCAACTGGAAACAAAGGTGGGAACCCTGTGGCCAAGGGGGCAATGGGTCAGCTCGGCCCAGTACTTCTTCGGGGCAGGCTGAGACTGGCCAGCCCAGAGTCCTGCTCACAGCCACACTCTCCAGAGCTCTGTTTACATCCTGCCTTTGGCTCTGAGGGCCTAAAGCTCCTTCGGTGTGTCTGTTCCCCCTTGAAGAGGTAGGGCAAACCATCCATCAGTGAATCCAATGTCCGTCTGCCTTGATCTGCGCCTCTTTACCTTAATGGCACATCCTTGGTCAACCCTGGCTTGGACTTCTCTCACAGTGGTTTTCTCGACACTGAAAAGGGTGCCCCCTCCCCGCCTCCAAAAAAAAAAAAAAAAGCTGTTTTACCGAGGGGTCCTGATCTAGGTCGGTCTTTCTGAAAGAAGTGATTGCTTCAAGCCCAACCCTTTAGTTTGGAAATGATGTTAGGTCACAGAGTAGATTGAAAAAATACTAGAATAAGTTGAGGCTAATAAAGATGTGATTTCTCTCATTCACCATTTGAGATGGTGGTGGTGAGGATGCTGGTGCTGGGAAGTATGAAAATCGTCAGCTGTTCCCAGACTGCTCTCCACCACCTTGCACACTCATTCTTCTGACCAACATTAAATGACACCCTCCCAAGCATCAGCCACCATGCTAGGCACTTACCCAGAGAATGGGTAAGACATGGTTCTTGTCTTTGAGGATAAACGCTTGGAAAGACAGACACATAAATAAGTTATTAATATTATGATACACTATAGTAATGCTCATTAGTAGTAGTAATGAAAATGTTTTAAAAGTGCTGAAAAGTACAGAGAAGGGTATGACCTATTAATGTGGTCTGGTGTGGAGTTGGAGGGAGGCCATGAAAGCTGCCTGGAGCCGGTGATTTTTGTACTTGGTCCTGAAGAGTGACCAGAAGAAAAGAGGAGCACGGCAGAAGAAAAACAGTCTAGTTTGGGAACCAGAAATGACTTGGAGTGGCTGAAGGGCTACCTAGGGGTGTGGGGCTGAAACAGAACATGACTAGATAGAAGACCTTTGGAAAAGGCAATTTAGTGCAGGGGTAAGAGCATAGCCTCTGGGACCAGCCTGGCTGGGTTTAACTTCCAACCCCATGGGTATCCTTGGCAAGTTACTTGTGTTTTTGTGCTTCAGTTTCCTTATGTGAAAATGGGAAGAGCCATAGCTTTTTTCTTTTTCGTGAGGACACAGTGAATGAATCCTTATATAATACCAGTGTTTGGCCCATAGTAAGTTCTACATAGGGTCAGCAACAAAAACAAATGACCACAGCAAAACAAAAGCAAAGACACCACCATAAAAGCCACACAGAAACCAGCACTCCCCAGATCTGATGCGGAAGAAGGCAGGCAGTGGCTATCCAGGTGGAGCAGGAAGTCAAGCTGCAGGTGGGATTTGCTCTGTTTTCTGCTAAATAATGGGAAAGCTCCAAGACCTACACTTGTGTTGGGAATCCCACCGAAACTGGAGCCTTGTGGCAGAGATGCACACTTGCACGTGGGCACAGGAAAGTTGAAGCACACCATGTTTCTTCCCTTCCCAGAGAGAACAAAGTGGGGACAGACCATGCTGTAAGCATGCATGTGCGCTCAGCTGTGTCTGACCCTCTGTGACCCCATGGACTATAGCCTGTGAGGCTCCTTTGTCCATGGGATTTTTCAGGCAAGAATACTGGAGTGGGTTGCCATTTCCTCCTCCAGGGCATCTTCCCAACCCAGGGATCGAACCTGTGTCTCCTGCATTGGCAGGTGGATTCTTTACCACTGAGTCACCTGGGAAGCCCCCACCATGCTGTATAGCAGCTTAGAATTAACACTGGAAATGGAGACCAGCAAGTTCACCATGCAAGTCATGAGTTTTCAGTGTTTCTCAAACATCGTAAACCCATGTGGAGAGCTCACTGAACAGGTAAGTGCCTGGTGACTGCCCCACACGTGAAAATCTGTGGGTTGGCTTTATGCACAACACACACCCAGAGCACACATTTGGAGGACAGTTGACTTCATGCACGTGTGTGCTGTGTGTGTGTTTGTGTGTGTGTGTTGTATGTGTACAGAGGCATATGTATTAATTTACATCTTCCCATTTCATTTCAAGCACTGAGCTAAAATCAGCCTAAATATTTTTCTGAGAAATCTTTCCATCTTCTGTAAAAAAAACTCTGATTGCAATGAGGAGGAGGGGAGGCTGAAGGAGAGTCGGTAAGAATGAGATGTGAAATGGGAAGATACTCATGTTGCTATTCCAAATTCCAGGTCTGATCCTCAGGGCAGAGTTAGCCCTTAGGCACAATCGTTCCTGATTTCCAATCGATTGTAGAGAGGAAAACCAAGGAGAGTGGGCTTTTCATGTTTGCCTGTGAGGAAGGTATTTTGTTTCTCCCCAGCCATCTGAACTGGCGCAGCCACCTTCCCTCCTCTTCAAGTCCCCTGGTGACGGCTACTTCCTTGTCCACTGATGCTTTCTGTTGATCCTCCAGGAACATCAGCTATTGTGTGTGAATAGCTCCCGCAGGGGTGCCAAGTGGAAAGAACCCCTGCTTGTTCCCCTGACGGCAGCAGTGGCATGCCCATGCCCACGCCTGACGCGTCACGCTTGAGGAGAGGGCGACAGGCTGTGCGCTGGAGCAGGGCACTGCCTGAGCGTTGGGTTTTCTACTGCTCTGTAGGCTGCTCATGCTGGAGTCCTGAGCTCCACCAGGAGTCCCGTTGGGCTGCCGAGCACGTGGATTTCCCAAGGGACCCGTCGGCCTGCTCTACGCAAGAGTTATGGGAACCGTAGAGCCCCAGCACGACAGTCAAGACCAGCATCGCCGCGGCCATCATCCAGATGACTTGCCAATGCTGACACAGTTTGGGATACATGACTTGTAAGAAATGAACCAGTTCTTCAAGTTTGCTGTCAAATGAAAAAAACAGGTGGAGGGTTTAGTATATTGGACACATATAAGATGCCCCGACCCATACTTCTGCCTGGAATACTTTTCAAGTTGTCTTGAGCCATGGTTCTCAAACTCAGCTGTGCAGAATTGCTTAGCAGTAATTATTCAAAATACCCCAGGACTACAGACTAAGAATCTTCAAAGGTATGGTCCAAGAGTCTACAGTTTAAAACATTCCCCAGGTGATTCTAAGTCTATAACCTTTATATTAGGAGTGACTGGGTTAGACCACTCTATTTGTGTGATCATTCAGCCTCTGACACATGCCCTCATCTATTCACGAGACAGTCATTGACATCTGAACTCCCCTAAGGCCCGAGATCCAGGCTGGCTGACCCAGACTCCCATGCATCCACGCAGGCCCAGCATCTTATCTGTACTTAGTGTCACTAATGTAGAGATCAGCTCCATGTTATAACCTGTCCCCTGCCTCCATGTTCAGAGGCATAATTTGTTGTGCTCAGCTCCACATATGACCATGTCCAGAGTGGAAGGACTGTGATAAATTCCTAGAAGACTCCTGAATAATAAATGAAGACGTTGAATAATAAATGACATGGAACCAGTAACCTCAAGAGCTCACTTTAAACCATCCCAGGGGATTCCAGAGAACTCCTAGCCTCTGGCAACCTCAGGGTGACTTATTCAAGTATTTTCTCAGTCCTAGTAATCTTCCTTCCCAGTGAAATAGGTAGCCAACAGGAATTTGCTGTATGGCTCAGGAAACTCAAATGGGGACTCTGTATCAACCTAGAGGGGTGGGATGGGGAGGGAGATAGGAGGGGATATATGTATACCTATGGCTGATTCATGCTGAGGTTTGACAGAAAACAACAAAATTCTGTAAAGCAATTATCCTTCAATTAAAATATATATTTATAAATATAAAATAAATCTTCCTTCCCAAATATCTCTTCCTCCACTTTGTCTGGTCTCTCCACACTTTTCTCTCCTCTCTCATTGCCATTCATCCCCTCACCTCTGCTTTTTGCCTGTGTCCCCCCCGCATCCTTGGCTTCCCAGGTGGCTCAGAAGGTAAAGCGTCTGCCTGCAATGTGGGAGACCCAGGTTCGATCCCTGGGTTGGAAAGCTCCCCTGGAGAAGGAAATGGCAATCCACTCTAGTACTCTTGCCTGGAAAATTCCATGGGTGGAGGAGCCTGGTAGGCTACAGTCCATTGGGTCGGAAAGAGTCAGACATGACTGAGTGATTGAACTGAAAAGACATTTGGTCAGATGGCCCACCTGTAAGAGTCCATTCTTGAAGCTATCTGGACACACTCATTAAGCTGGAATTTCTTCCCAGCCCGCCTTTCTTCCCACCTCCCCACCCTTTCCTTTTTCTTCTCTTCCTGACTGCCTTTCAACTTTTCCACTCTTTTTTTGTGGCACAGTGAAAAGATGGTTGGATGGCATCACTGACTCGATGGACCTGAGTTTGAGCAAGCCCTGGGAGTTGGTGATGGACAGGGAAACCCGGCGTGCTGCAGTCTATGGGGTCGCAAAGAGTTGGACACGACTGAATGACTGAACTGAAAAGACATTTGGTCAGATGGCCCACTTGGAAGAGTCCATTCTTAAAGTTCTCTGGAGAAGCCCTGGACACACTCATTAAGCTGGAATTTCTTCCTGTTTCTAATCCCAGATTGATCAATCAATCCATCTAAAACTGAGAATACTGAACATCACCAAATGGAGGAGGTGAGAAGTGACAGGAGGGCCTTCTCCAGATCCTGAAGCTCACATAGACCCTGAAATATGCAGGCCACTTGCTGAGAAGTAGACAGCTCTAGTTGCCTTACAATGGGTAGAAAGATTAAACAAATACCCTCTGTACAGAGGGATCAGATGCTCAGAGTACCTGCCTTGGATGTTAAAGCATTGGTTGATTTCTTTTCCACATGGGAAACCACTGATAATTGTTTCAGAAGTAGTTAAGCAAAGCAAAACAGTGAGCACATGAGCCAAGGTGGAAAATCATTGGCTACTTTCATAACTGTAGGGGAGAGAGAATTTGGAAATGGAAGCTTGTTTTCTTTTGGCACCATTTTGATTCTTTAACTTCTATTTAGATACAGTTGGATGCTATGGCACAGTCTTTCTTCTGGGCTGTATTTTTCTGGGCCCCAAAACAAGCTGCTGGAGCTGGAAGAATCCCACTCTCACTTCATCCCTTAGAGGGATTGGGAAGGAGGAGGGTAAGATAGGCTTCATGACCCTCAGCTGGTTACCTATTTAAAGTCTATAAAAATGATTAGAAATAGAATTATTGATTAGAAATAGAATTCCTTCGGAAATCAATTTTTGGTTGCTCTGAGTTCTACCTACTCCTCCATTGGGAGGAGTGAGGTTGCTCCCCCGCCACCTGGGCTAGGAGATGCTGCGTGGGGAGCTCAATACCTCGCAGTTTGGGCACATGGTGAGTGGGCTGGTGTGTGACTCCCACCTGAGGGATCTGAAGAATGAGAATCTTGCTGAACTACTTGATGCCATCAGAACACGGGGCCATGAGACCGAGAACCATCCTCCCACCGCTAGTGGGCCAGAGATACGTATTTCATTTTAACTGGGTATAGGCAGGAGAGGGAGAGCTGGCACCCGATGTCATAGACCTGGAAACACTACCAAGAAGCTGAGTACAGAAGCTACACTTTCAGCTGCCCAAGGACTGAGAGAGAGATTATAAGTAGCCAGCCAGAAGACCTGCATTTGACCGCACAAAGGGAATTGCAGTTGAGAGATCCTCAGTAATGGTGTGTGTGTGTGGGAGGGGGGCGGTGGTGTGGGGTTCTCTGAAGGTTCCATAAAACACCACACTGAACAAAATCAGAAAGTCAGGGGACTTCCCTCGTCCGGTGGCTAAGATCCTGAGCTCCAGATGCAGGGGGCCCGGGTTCAATTGCTGGTCAGGGAAATAGATCCCACATGCCACAACTAAGACCTGGCACAACCAAATAAATTAGTAAGCTAAGCTAAGTCACTTCAGTCGTGTCCGACTCTGTGCGACCCCATAGACGGCAGCCCACCAGGCTCCCCCGTCCCTGGGATTCTCCAGGCAAGAACACTGGAGTGGGTTGCCATTTCCTTCTCCAGTGCATGAAAGTGAAAAGTGAAAGTGAAGTCGCTCATCGTGTCCGACTCTTAGCGACCCCGTGGACTGCAGCCTACCAGGCTCCTCCGCCCATGGGATTTTCCAGGCAAGAGTACTGAAATAAATTAGTAAAAATAAATATTAAAAAAAAATCAGCCTTAAATCCCTGCTGAGGCCTTGAGCCTGCTCACAATAAGACCACTGAAGTAATACCTTCCCTACCCTTAATCTCCATCCCCTTGCCCAGCCCTGGAGAGGTCAGGCACTACATTAACTAAGCTCAGTGGAGGGCACGAGTGACAGAGAGCAAGAAGTCAACTCTGGCCCCACTATTGGCTTCCTTCCTGAAGCAGAGCCAAGCTGACTGGAGGCAGGAAGGGATGGGTAGAAGGTTGAACTTTTTAAGTTCAGGATTTTGACTATTTCAGGGATCTAGCCATTTAAATGACTGAAATGAGGTTATTCTTGGGACTTCAGGTTGATCAGAGGACTTCTATTTTCTGATAGTTATTGGAAAAATAAAGGAGTCTGCCTAATATCATCTTAACCCCATGGAGCAGTTCTGCAGAGACACTGAGAGCCAAGACAACAGTTTTCTGTTGCATCTTATGAGTCTCATTCATTCAGTGCATTACATAAATGTCAGAAGACTAATGTTCTCTGTTTTAATATAGTTAAGATCTTGGGTTGATTCACCCAGTAAGTTCATTGAAGCTGATCCTCCAGAAAGTAATATTGAGAACAGATTATATTATTATAATAGAGGAGAGATTCAGTGTTTCAGGTTGAATGTCTTCAATAAAGGGTTGGCTGCTGGGGTGATTCTAGTGTTTTTCAAATGTACTAAATAGGACATTGGAGAAGGCAATGGCACCCCGCTCCAGTACTCTTGCCTGGAAAATCCCATGGATGGAGGAGTTTGGTAGGCTGCAGTCCATGGGGTCACTAAGAGTCAGACACAACTGAGCGACTTCACTTTCACTTTTTACTTTCATGCATTGGAGAAGGAAATGGCAACCCACTCCAGTGTTCTTGCCTGGAGAATCTCAGGGACGGGGGAGCCTGGTGGGCTGCTATCTATGGGGTCACACAGAGATGGACACGACTGAAGCGACTTAGCAGCAGCAGCAAATAGGACATGGAACTTTTCACAACTTCAGACCTTGCTTGTTAGTGAGATGCCAAAATTTAGTGGTGGGAATTGTGCTTGAGTAGAGGTGCCTGCAGGCAACTGTGTGTGTTAGGGACTTGGAGATGAATGAATTCTCTGGCATTCGAGACAATGGCTCTTGGGATTGGTCTGGGTTGGGTGACAGGTGAGGAAGGGATCCTGTGACTGTGAGTGGGCAGTTTCTCTGATAGCAGTCTCAGTCGTTATGGAGACGATGATGCCACACTGCTGAGCCTGAACAGGTGAAGCTGCACCATGTGCTAAGGACCCTTCTGAGGCTGTGCTGATGCCTGGTATCCATCCCCCGAGGTCCAGGCATGTTCTTAAGACCAGAAAGTGAATCTGAGAGGGAGCAGGGATTGGGAGAGAGAACAAGGCCTTTCAGGATCAGCAGGACCAAGAGAACACTCTTGGACGATGGATGTGAAGGGCAACCATTGCCATGCACTGCTGACCAAGAGCTGGAGAGAGGGAGAGCTGGACACAGCCTCTCTTCTGCTGGGATTCCATGAATTAGAAGGGAGCCGCCAATGACCCAAGATCAAACCAGCTAGATAAGGATTCTAGCCCTGTACTTTGTAAACCAGTTTGTTTATATTCCATGTACTCTCTGTGGTCTGTTCCTTTTGTTCTTTCTTGGTGTTTGGAAGTTTTAGAAGGCCCAGCCTGTCTTTTGTTTTGAAGGGAGCCAATGATGGACAGGGAGGCCTGGCGTGCTGCAATTCATGGGATCACAAAAGTCAGACACGACTGAGCGACTGAACTGAACTGAAAGAAAGGGCTGTTGTCAGGCCTGGGCTTGACTGCGTTAAAGGAGAGGAGATAGTGTGGTGGCCAACAAAATGAGAGCAGAGGACCCCCAGGAGGGACAGAAGACCGAGAAAGACAGGACCCAGTCGCTCAGAGCAGGGACTGTGCTTTGATTGTGAACACTGGGCTTCTCTCCCTAGAAGAGGTAGTGCATCCTAGCACACGTTTGTTTCCAGCTGTGAAACACTTTCTCTTCCCATGAACGCTGGAGTTGACTCATGAAGGCTAATGCCTCTTACTCTGGTTGAATCTTCCAACTGGGCTCTGCTGCTTGTTCTTATGTGCTTTGAAGCATATCCATCTCACTTTGAATCTGCATTTTATTACATGTTTCATTGCATGCATTTGATTTCCAGAGTCTGCTAGCAATGAGACACAGACAACATACCCTATCCCAAATGAAGCAGCTGATTAGATTAATTGATCATTTTTGACTAAAGTCATCCTGGACTGAAGGTAGCCTGGGAGTCTAAAAGCAGTAACTTTGGTGAAGTGTTCCAAGTTAGCTGTAACTACATTTTAAAAATCCGAAACTCAAGACTTCTAGTTTAAATGTGCTAATAGAGATAATAGGGCCGGATATACAAAATTGGGCCCCTCTGGTAAAACCCAGGATGTCAATTTGTCACTAGATCCATAAGGTACAGGTAGGGCAAGATGCTGGACCTACATTACCTTTATCTACATGTTACATAGATTTTTCATGATTTTGTGGAAAATGCACTTAAAATACAAAATATATTTGGTCACCATGGAAGAAACATTTTGGAGACTCATGTTTGCCACAAAGTTGAGTTGTCCCCTATCTCTATGCGTTCTCTCCACCCCTATCCTCCTCTAGGGCTTGCGGTCAACTCCCTTGACCTTGGATCTCTCATGGGAATGGCTGGGCAGTGAGTTAACTGTGGTCCCTTGCATTTTCTCAGCTCTTAGGAACTCCTGACCCCACCCTTGGCCACCACTGACCCCTAAACCCTGGCAACGCCCTCCTTGTTAACTACTTGGACTCTTTGGGATTCCCTCTGCCTCCTCCTCCAACACGAGTTCCCTCCTGGTTTCTGTTGGCTGCTCACTTGGGCCCTGGACGGCCTTGGACTGGCCCCTCCAGGGATGCTGTGCAGTGAAAGGGACTGAGGCCCAAGTTAGCAACTGTGAGGGCTGCAACCTGCTTCTCTGCTCCTTCTCCTCTTCCTCAGTTTCTGCCGCCTCCTCTGGCTCCTCTGGGCTCTCGCTCTTCTGTTCTTCTTCCTCCTCCCTCAGGCCTTGAAGCTCCTTGGTTTTCTTTAGACCTTCTTGGTATCTGGAAGGCAACAATGAACAACTGAGTCTGGAAAGGCCAGCAGATGCAGAGCATCCTTCCCCAAGTTGCTAGAGGAGGGACTCTGAGCACTTGCTGGGATTCTGCACTCACTTCCTGTGGCTCCACACAATAGGGAAAAGCCACCACATCCCACAGTGGCTCATATCAGGACGGTTTCCCTTCACCCCCGGTCATCCTTCCTGTTTATGTTAAAGTGTGACAAAACAGATGGGCAAAAAATGTGGGTGCAGTCTCCTGGCTAGATTCTTCTCCAACAAACCATTTGGGAGGGCTAAGGACTGCATGTGCTCTCTGTGTGGCCTTGGAGCCTTGGCTACTCCCCTGAGAGAAGGAGGGGTTGGCACCCGTTGCACAGGTGATGGAACATTCTGAGAAAGTGACAAGAGTACAGCTTGGCCTGGGGAAGGTGGGGCTTATACACAGGCTTGGTGGGAAGCTCTGTGGAAGTGAAACGCACACAAGTTCTCTGTAAATGGTCACAAAGGCAATGGAAGCATTCACTCCCCTCCATTCTAAGTACAGAGGATAGGTATGGGTGAAAAGACAGGCTTTTCGAGAGAAATCTTCTGACTTCCTTCTCCCAGTCTTAATATTACCCTGAACATACATTTTGCTCATCTAACAACTGAGTGTTTAAGGCCAGCACAGTTGGGCTGGGGCAAACCCCACTGTAGTTGTAGGTGCCACCACACCAAAGCCCACAGGTTCCATGTCAGAGAGAGGCTGCATCTCCCTCAGGGGCTACAGGGCAAGAAGCTCAGGATGCAGTGCCTGGTCAGAGGTAGTTCTTTACCTGGCTGGGCTGGGGCCCTGCTCAGTATTCTGTCCCATCAGTGACTGACAACAGGCCAAAGGTGCTATTGCAGCTCAACTGGAGAAGGGAGTGGCTAGAAGTTGAGGGGACTCCTGTGGCAAGAAGAAGGGATGACTGAGGCAGTTCTGGGAAGTGGGGCTGCAGCTGCTCCTGGACACTGCTGACAGCGGCGTGACTGCTCTGGGCATGTGTCAGGAAGTCTCAGGCACCACCAAGAGGAACCCACCCAGGGCCTTTGACTTCCAGATCATTCTGGTGGCTTTATGCCTAAAAAGAGGGCAGTCTGGTTATTATCTAACCACACCCTCTTGCCCCATTTCCTCCTGTCTTTCCTGTGGAACAGTACTGCTCTTTTCTATATAATTCCTTACTCAGGCAAGGAGGTCCTGGGGCCATGAGTTGCTTCCCTAAATCCATTAAGAAACAGGAAAGGTCTGTGGGAAGGTATCTTGTGAGACGTGCCAGGTGACCTTAGGGCTGCTGACAGCTGACTCACCCCTTGTTGTAAGCTTCTTCCTCCATCCTGGCCTTAGCCTCCTGGCTGATCCCCTCCAGGCAGCTCGGAGTTGGCACAGAAGCAGAGGCTTCACAATCTGGGTCGCCATTTGTCTTTCCACTAGTGAGAAGGCAAGGACAGGACATCCTTTCAGGGACAGATAGGGCATCTGAAAACCAAACCATGTCTTTGGCCTGTTCCTGGACAGAAGTGAGGAAGCTCATTCGGGTTGAATCTATTTCAATCTTTCTATCTTGAGATAAGATTCTTTTTTTAAAGGCTCTGGTCCATGAATCCTCCCTAGACCCCCAAACATCCAGTACTGTACCAGCTCCCCTTTTCCCTCCTGCTCTCAAACCCACTTTCATTCTTTTTCCAAGAGATGCTGTGAGTAGACAGCCAGCTATTGGGAGCTCCAGGGTACTAAGAGGAAGAAGACGGGGTGGACCAAATGTTCAGAGTCATCCCATCCCTGCAGTCCGTCTTCTGCTTCATTCATTTAAATATCTACCCAGGATTAAGTCACAGGCACCTTGTAATGTGCTGGGGAGACATTAGAAAACAAAAGAAAAAGTCTTAGCCAACATGGAGCACAGCAGGAGAAAACGCCCACAAAAATCAAGAAAAAATATAAAATTAATTACAAATTGTGATGATTTTTATGAGAGAAATAAACTCTGTGCAATGACAGAAAATAACAAGGGAAGAACCTGCTTAGATTGAATGGCTACAAAAGACCTCTTGGAAATGGAATAGCAGACCTGAAAGATGAGAAGCCAGCACGTCTATGGCAGAGGGAAGATCATCCCAGGTAGAGGATACAGATGTGTGAAGACCTTGAGATACAAAAGATGTGAAGTTTGAGGGACTGAAGAGAGGCAGTGAAGTAAGAGTTAACTTCTGGATAAGATATGTTTTTGATGCCTGTGAGGTATCTAGTTGGAGATGCCAAGTTGGTAGTTGTATGTACCATAGTGCTTAAGAGGAGAGCTCTAGACTGGAGATATTCAGAAGATAGCTGGTATTTAATGCCAGAGGAATGGAAAAGTATGTCTGGGGACAAGTATGAGGAAAGATGAGAAGACAACCCAGGACCAAGCCACGTGCATATCCACCCTTAGCTCAGGTAGAGAAGGAGGAACCTGCAGAGGAGCTTAGAAGTAGCAGCCAGAGAGGTAAGAGGAGAATCGGAGAGTGTGGAGTCCTGGGAGCTGAGAAAGTGTAAGCAGCTCTTTGTGGGAAACCTCTTTCAGCAGGAAGCCCCTTTCCTTGTCACTTTAGCAAAGCTATATTGAAACTAACCATTCATTCATTTATTCATGCCGTACAGCATGTAGGATCTTAGTTCCTTGACCAGGATTCAATCTACTTCACTCCACCCCACCCCATCCCACCCTGTGTTGGAAGCTCAGAGTCTTAACTACTGGTCTGCCAAGAAAGTCCCTGTAACTAATTTTTAAACCAGGCACCACCATGCTCTACTTATCTCTGGCTCAAGCACAACTTGCCTAACTTTTTGGTTCCTCCTATAGATCAAAAAGGTAGAAATGAAGAATAAGTTAACAGATGACCAGATCTATTCCCTAGCTCCCCATTCAGTCATCTCCCAAACAACCATGTGACCAAACTGTGTGAACAATATAACATCTAGAGTCAATGAGACTACATGCAGTGGGGGGATAGTGACCACTCTGACCCACATCCCAGTGATTAACTGAGATGACTTCCCTCCTTCCGCTTAAAGGTTTCCTGGCCATGCAGGATCTTCGGAGGTGTTTTTGGGGGACAGTGAGTCCATCTTCACAGACTACCAGCATTCCAATGAAAGGAATTTTCCTTTCTACCATTTTACTGATTTTGTAAGCGGCGAGCAATGGGACCCTCTTCCCCCGCCCGCCCCTAACATGGAAAGCGTGTCAAGGAGGGAGCATTGTCTCTCACACACACACTTCTGAGAATCTGACTCAGATGTGTATAGGAAAAGTGACTCTTGGATTGGATACCATGGAGGGCAAGAAGAGCTCTGGTGACACGGCAAGAACCAGATTGGAAAGGGCTGAGTGAAGACTGGGAAGTGAGAAAGGTGAAGATGTGGACACAGGAAACTGACAAGGCCAGGGAGCAGGGGGACTGTGCAGCTGAAGCAGTGGGTCAAAGGACAGAAGCACATGTGAATGTGGATAGAAATGGTTCAGTAGAGGGGATGAGAGAAAAGGGAAGACCAAAGAAATAAATCCTTTGAAAAGGAAAGTAGGGACAGATCTTAGAAAGGTAGAGAAACTTCTCCTTACTCATAACAAAGGCAGGAAGGCAATGGAGATGGTGGGCTGGGAATCTGGCAAAGGAAGACGAGAGGAATCTTCTCTTCCAAGAGCTTAAATTTTAGCTATAAAATGGAAAAACAAGGTCATCTACTAAAAGTGAGAAGTAGGGAGGCTAGGCAATCTTGAGGAGGGTCGAGAAGGCATAAGCATCATGAGGTGGAGGTAAGGGGGACAACTGTGCTAGATTAAAGTAGGATAGCTGATGGTGCCAGGAGTCCATTTGAGGTATGAAATCACGAGTTGAAAGGAAAATCCTGATGGCTGTGCTTTCTCTATGTATCCTGCAGCTCACCTAAGGGCCTGGAATTCCAATGGGAGTCTTGTCATGGCGGAGACCACAAACAAGGCAGAACATTGACTACGGCTTTGCAGCCAGGACTCTGAAGCTCACAGCTGCTACCCTCCCTGACATCTCAGCCAGGCTTCATGAGTGAGTCTCCTCATTCTCAGCATCAGTTTCCTTGTCTTAGTTTCCTTCAGGCCTTGTAAAATTTACATTTCATCAGGTTGGAAACCAAAACCCATTGTGAACAAGAAAGAACACTCTAAAAATATCAGCTATTCATAACATTTCTCCTTTTTAAAATCACATTATCCACTCCCTTCTATGTGACCTCTGCCTAACGTACAGTTTCTTATTTTTCCAAATGATTGGGAAAAGAGCAGAAAAACAGAGCTACAGCCAAGGGCAGGGAAAGCCATTCTTGTACAAAATTTGGTGGTGGTGGTTTAGTCACTAAGTTGTGTCTGACTCTTGCGACCCCATGGACTGTAGCCCACCAGGCTCCTCTGTCCATGGGATTCTTCAGGTAAGAATACTGGAGTGGGTTGCCATTTCCTTCTCTAGGGGATCTTCCCAATCCAGGAATCGAACCCAAGTCTCTGCATTGCAGGCAGATTCTTTACTGACTGAGCTACGGGGAAGCCCTTACAAAATATGGTAGGGTGTAAAATGTTTGCAGTTATTTCCTGACCCCTAGACTGAGTCTGTGTGTGTGTTACTTGCTCATTTGTGTCTGACTCTTTGCAATCCCACAGACTGTAGCCCACTAGGCTCCTCTGTCCATAGAATTCTCCAAGCAAGAATACTGGAGTGGGTAGCCATTTGTTTCTCCAGGGGTTCTTTTTGACTCAGGGATTGAACCCAGGTTTCTTTCACTGCAGACAGATTTTTTACCATCTGAGCCCCCAGGGAAGCCCCTAGACTGAGCTTATAGTTCCTTAAATATCTTCTCCAACTATCTGGAATCTTCTCCCCATGCACTTCAAAGGCTTGGTTCAAATATATTTTCCTTTGTGAAACTCTTGCTAATGTTTTCCTCTCTCTCATACCCTCTGGTTAAAGTTGATCTCTCCCTCCCTTTATATCCTCAGGAAACCTCTTTTACAGCATAACTCAGAGCTATGGCACTTTTATACACATGCTCTTCCTTCTGTATGACTGTGATTGCAGAGTGTGTTTCGGTTTGAATGATGCTTAGCACGTGGGAAGTGCCTCTAAGTGTTTGCTGAGCTGTACTGCCTTCACTGTGGCTCATCCCCTGTCAGTTAATCTTACAAAATGGGCAGGTCCTCTATGTAAATGACTCTTTCCTGAGAACTCTGTGTTTGAACTGAGCTGAAGGAATCTCTACGCATGATCGTAAACATGGAGCTGAGCACAGCCTGTGCCCACCTTGAGATTTCTGGGCCAGACACTCATGGATCTTGGCATCTGTCCCCAGTTCATAATCTTGTGTGCTTTCTTCCTGAGATGACTGATTAGAATGAGGCTCATTGTTCTCTCACATCCACTGGGTCAAAAATGTTTGTCATTGTGCTTAGCTCTCAGTAATGTGAAGAGATATTTAGTCAAAATGTGTTGTTTGACCTGCAGATATATTAGATTCTATTTTTCCCACGTGGTCAACAGTATTTGAAAGCGACTCCAGTCCTTTCCCATGGACAGATCTTACCTTCTTGGACTCAGCTATGTCTGTAAGCCACCCCCATTACCAGGTTCCCTCAGACAAGTCCAGCCTGGGGGACCTTGGCTACAAGAACTCCCTGAGTCTCTGTTACTCAGTCCCAGGTTCCTGGAGTTCACTAATATGTTGATTGAGGGCTAATCCATTCCAGAAGACTATCAGCAAAGGGGAACTGTTTAACTATATATATTTATGTCATATAAAACCTGTAAGCAATTATCTTGACTGCTTCAAAAATGTAGAAAATGGTTATTTTACAGATTAAAGAGAAAATCGCTCTGTGCTATAGCAATATAATGGCCACTTTTATGAAACCAGCCCTGTGCACCATCCGCATTTATGATGGTGCTGAGCCTTCACTGAATGGCTCTATGTGAACTTTGCACTCCCATCTACTCCGCCCTCCACTCCATGCCCGGTCACCAAGTTCTTTCACAATAGCTCACAGGAGCTTTTTCAAAAATAGCCCTTAAATCCACTCTCTTCTTGTGTGTCACACTGAATTTCTTCCCATTTGTCCAGTTGGAGTGTCTATTAAGAGGTTAAGTGCATGCGATCTATTATCTACTAGCTGTGTATCCTCAGGTATGTGATGGTTTCTCTGAGTTTCAGTTTCCTCATCTATATTAATAGTATACCTTCCTCATGGTATTATAAGGATTAAAGGAGATCATTAATGTAAAGCAATTAGAACAGAACTTGGCATAAAGTAAGCATGCAGTAAATAATAAGAGTAATTCTCATTATCTTCAATATTATTCCTTGATTACTCCATACTTTATTGCCTTAGTTCCTGGAATGTTATTAACCTCCTAGTTACCTGGTTAACTATTATAACCTTCAGGTTTCACTTTTAACATAAATTGCTAGAGGAAATGTTTTCTAAGCAACCCTGATTACCAAAACTGGGTGATGTGCTCATTTTCTTGTATGTTGTTTCCTTATAGCCTGTTCTTCCTTCTGATATCACTCATCACACTATATTACAATAGGCTGCTTTCCATCTGTCTTTCCCATTATACTGTGAGCTCCTTGAGTGCATTCCAGGTACCTGGGTCTTGGTCATTAATTGGTGAAGAAATGAAAGACTATGAATAAACAGCTTTTTCAAGTTAAACTGAAACTGTTTCAAGTTAAAATGAAACTGTTCTTGAGCCTTATTCTATTTTAATCTTTAATACTAATTTTAAATATCACTCTCTATTTTTCTCTAAGTCTAGAGGTTCCTAGACCCTTGTTGAGTGAAGAACAGGTTTCTATGAAGTCATATGGAAGAACAAGGCTCAGAATTCTTTCAAGTTATTATTGGGAGTGCAGTCTGTGGTCAGATATTTGCTTTTGAACTATCCACAGGCAATATGATCTTCTCATCATCTTTCTTGTGCTTAGCCAACTTCCCTCCTGCTCAATCACTGTATGCTTAGGGAAATGTGAGATCATTTAAACACAACAATCTAGATAGTAATACATATTAACCGATAATGCATTGTTTCTCTTTAACAGTATGGAAAAGGCGGTTATAAACAATTGTATTTCTGTTAGAATGGAAATTATGAATTCATTTTCACTCACAGATTGTCTCATTGCCGATCTCTTGGCAATCTATTAGATATTTCCAGTTCCATAAATTTAGATCAAAATTACTTTGCATCTTTTAGAAATCCAGAACGGAGAGTTGTTGTTAATCTGAATCCCTCCTCCTTTGAATAGCCCTTCCCCTTTCTGCAGTCGTCTTTATAGACTGGGTGTATTCCCAACAGGCAAGTCAACCACAGCATGGGTAATGTATCACAGTGGTCTTTTTGAATAGCCCATAAGAATGAGCAGCACGCAGTTGCTTCGTTAGGGTTTCTTGCTCGACTAGGTTCAGCCCTCACTCTGTCCCTGTCTCTCTTGGTTCTATACCCTTGGAATGGTGCTGTCACCATTGATCCTCATTCATTGCCACTCCTGATTCAGGGCTGCTACCTACTGTCCCCGGTTTCGTACCTCACTTTCTCCTACTTAAGGGTAGTTCAGATCCTTGATGATCTCTGCTGCCTCAGATGGAAGCTCTCAGCTGGCCTGAGCATTCATTCTACAGAGTACAGGCCCTGCCCCATCCTGAAAGTCTGCTGGGGAGAAAGGGGATGTAGATCTTCTGCCTTGACTGGCTCTACAGGCTGAGGGTTGAGAATGGAGCCTTGTTAGGGCCCTCTTGGAAAGGGTGTTGGTGTGTCCTAAGGTGGGACTTGGGGGGAGAATTTTAGCATGCTTCTCACTCAGGGCATCAGATGGCTGTTTCTGGAGAGATTTCCGAGACCATGGACTGGACACTATGACTCTAGGGACTTGGCAAGACTCTGTAGGCTCCATTACCTCCACACAGTTGTGAGTCTGTCGACCCTTTACAATGTCCCTGTAGTGATCAAAAAAACAAGGAAACAAACAAAACACCCTACTCAACATGAAGGATCTCTAAGCTTTCTCTGGGTAAGGTGGCAAGGTGAAGAACCGCCCAACCAACTTCAAGATTAATGGACAGAAAATGAATCACTGAGTGATACGTTGGTGGTTGCATATACTGAGAAATGAGGAAAACAGGCTGAGTCTGGGGTGGGGAGCTGGGAGCTTGCCTGTACTAAAAAAAGGCACACGACACAGACCTTCCTTGCCAGGTCAAGCAAAACTATTCTAACAGCAATGAAAAATGAAGTACTAAAGCTGTCTCAAGGCAAGGAAGAAGGAAGAATAGAGGTGTATGTTCTACCAAATGAAGAAAGACATAAGGGGAAAGTTCTGAGAGGTGGCAGCTGTGATCCAGATGTTTCCAGCAAGTAAATGAAAGAATTGGAAAAGCAAGTTATAAACTTCTCTTGAGTATGTAGAAATAGCCTGCCTTGCTTCGGCTAAGGATGAAAAGAACTGCAAACAGCATAGAGGCCTAGAAAAGTTACATGTAGCAGAAACTGTTTGTTGCCAACCCATTATTCATTCTTCCTATTTCCTAACAGCAACATGATTTTGCCTGGGAATTTACTCTTCTTCATGGATCCAATTGCTCCATGGGAAGCTGATCTTCTCTTCCCATCTCCAGGGTATAGTTTAAAACTATGATGACAATCTCATTCTCAATCACATTGCCTGTGATTGGTTTAGAAAGGGACCATGTTCCAAATCTGCTAACAAGATAAAAAGGAAGACTGAAAGACTGGTTCCTAAGAAACAAACATGGGACAAGATGGTCCCTTTCTTCCTCAAGATGTTGTCGTGTCTGGATGAAACACCTGGCATTAGCCATTTGTCACAAATCTGCTAATGAGGTCAACATGCGTAGTGGGCAGAGACAAGGAAACTATAGAGGCTGAGCTGGGGCCCTGCCATACCACGAAAAGCCTCACCTACTATTTAAATACCTTTGATTTGGGGCTTTCTTGCATCTGTAGCTCAAAGTATCCTAATGAATAAAGAAGGCTTCTGTCCCCTCTGGGCTCTTCTAGGATTGAGGCACACTTGCACTCATCTACAGCATCTTCCTTGTCCAGGAATTTTGCAAACTGGGTCTGAAATCTTTGTGGGTCTCAGAGTACCATTCATTTCCCCCTAGAACTTAATTTGCCTCCCACTGCATTTTGTGAGTGAGGATGGGAGGAAGGTGAGTTGGAGAACTTTTCCTCTGAGATCCCCAAAGTTAAGAAGAAAATGGACATACTTACTTTTCCAAAAGTGCAGGCAGTGCTGAGGAGACAGGTGGGTTGCCTTTCCCATTGGATGATTCTGACTGAATGGAAAACAGGAGATATTGAATTGAGGATGAGCTAGGAAGGGAGAAGCCAGGGCTGACCAGTCTCTGAATCCTGGGGTAGGGCCTAGGCATTGAATGTTCTAGAAGTATCCTGTGTGATTTTAATGGAGAGCCCTGATTGCCAATCCCTAGTCTAAAGGAATGTATATTTGGAAACTGCATTGTACATTTAGTATAGTTTGGGAAATAGTCTCTGTTAAAACATACATGGGAAATAGATGGGGAAACAGTGGAAACAGTGTCAGACTTTACTTTTCTGGGCTCCAAAATCACTGCAGATGGTGATTGCAGCCATGAAATTAAAAGACGCTTACTCCTTGGAAGGAAAGTTATGACCAACCTAGACAGTATATTAAAAAGCAGAGACATTACTTTGCCAACAAAGGTCCGTCTAGTCAAAGCTATGGTTTTTCCAGTGGTCATGTATGGATGTGAGAGTTAGACTGTGAAGAAAGCTGAGCACCGAAGAATTGATGCTTTTGAACTGTGGTGTTGGAGAAGACTCTTGAGAGTCCCTTGGACTGCAAGGAGATCCAATCAGTCCATTCTAAAGGAGATCAGTCCTGGGTGTTCATTGGAAGGACTGATGCTGAAGCTGAAACTCCAGTACTTTGGCCACCTCATGTCAAGAGTTGACTCATTGGAAAAGACCCTGATGGTGGGAGGGATTGTGGGCAGGAGGAGAAGGGGACAAGAGAGGATGAGATGGCTGGATGGCATCACCGACTTGATGCCCATGAGTCTGGGTGAACTCCGGGA
Organism: Bos javanicus; assembly: GCF_032452875.1. NCBI lineage: Eukaryota > Metazoa > Chordata > Mammalia > Artiodactyla > Bovidae > Bos > Bos javanicus. The sequence continues at coordinate 42,168,436 of NC_083882.1, read as the reverse complement.
GTTGGTATGGACAGGGAGGCCTGGCGTGCTGGGATTCATGGGGTCTCAAAGAGTCGGACACGACTGAGCGACTGAACTGAACTGAAAACATACTAACTGGTACTCCTGAGGCTCCTTTTCAAAAAATTGTTTTCAAATTGCTTTATTTTAGTGAGTGATTTGGGAGCTTATAGTGATCTTGTGGGTGATTAAAATGCTCAAGATCAGAAGAAGCGAAAGAAGTTTTAGAGTTATTGCTACCTATTATTAGTACAGTAAAGCTTTTTATTGCTTATACAGTCAGATTGGCTCTTTGTAGAATAGTGCTGATCACGAACAGGGCATAGAGAAACAACTGGAGAAATAATTAAAGAGTTTTAAATAGGATTAACCAGATTCACAAAGTTCTGGGAACTGTTTACAGGAGCAGTCTTTGTTTAAAAAACATTGAAATGCATTATTTTCTAATTATAAGTAATACAGTTTTACTATAGAAATATAAAAAGGATCAAAAAATTAAAATTACCTGGGTTTTTACCACTGCCTGGAAATGACTATTATTAGTAGTTCCATATATATTCTTTCAGAATATTCTATGTCTACACATAGACAGACAAACCCTTTTTTAAAACTACAAAACAGAGTTACACTGGAAATACTGGGGTTTTGCTTTTTGTTTGTAATAAATTATGGACTTTCTTCATGCCAATAAATAAAAATTTACATTTTAATCATTATATTTAGCAACTGCATAGAAACTCCTTATTGGGCTATTCATAATTTACTTAAATAGATCTCTTATTAATGGAAATTCTGCTTATGTCCAATCTTTCCATGTTGTAAACAATGCAGTAATGAATCAAGGTAGGGTAACATTGGGTTGAAGAACTCAGGCTCTGGGATCAGAGCACCTAGGATTCAAAGCTCAGCTTACTACTTCCTCCACAATGCAACTTTCAGCTGTTTAAACCCACTGTAGAGTGGAGGGTTCTGGTTTAAGCATGAAGAGAGATACACTTTGTAAGGAACACTCTCTGAGTGGCCAGCACCTTGCTCAGGGATACTATGTCTTCTTCTCTGGGCGGTGCAAGACATGGGGCCTGGTCTACGCTGAGGTTTCTCAGCCTATAACCTATAGCACAGAATCTGTGCTTTGAATTGTCCCTTCTTTGATGCTGCCCTATCCAGGTCACCCCCACAGTTGTGAGCCTGAGGCCTGGGAGGCAAGCATCATGATACTCACCAGGGCTGGTAAGGAGGGAATGGGGGATGAGCTGGGTGACTGGCCCGGCAGGTTCAGGATATTAAACTTGGGCACCACGGCAACGCTGACCCTTCGGCGGGGCATGTTCTGTGGGAAGAGAATGGATCCACCGTCACAGAGGAAGCACCCAAACTTCAGAAAGGCCTGGGAAATGCCTACTAATTCCTAATGCTGTATTCATTGGATATTCTGGCTTTAAGGTAATGATGGTGGTAGAGGCTGGGGTGGAGAGAGTGGCCAAAATTAACAAATTTTTTTATTAGTGAGGAGTGATTTCTCAACACCCTCTGATTTTTTACAGATTTTTTTTAATGTGAATCATTTCTAAAGTCTTCATTGAATTTGTTACAATATTGATTCAGTTTCATGATTTGGTTTTTTGGCCACGAGGCATGTGGGTTCTTGGCTCCCTGAAAAGTGAAAGTGGCTCAGTCGTGTCTGCCTCTTTGTGACCCCATGGATGATATGGTCCATGGAATTCTGCAGGCCAGAATACTTGAATGAGTAGCCTTTCCCATCTCTAGGGGATCTTCCCAACCCAGGAATCAAACTCAGGTCTCCCGCATTGCGGGAAGATTCTTTACCAGCTGAGCCACAAGGGAAGCCCAAGAACACTGGAGTGGGTAGCCTTTCCCTTCTCCAGGGGATCTTCCCGACCCAGGAATTGAACCAGGGTCTCCTGCATTGTAGGCAGATTCTTTACCAACTGAGCCAGGAGGGAACCAGGGATCAAACCCACACGCTCTGCATCGGAAGGTGAATTTTCCCAACCACTGGACTGCCAGGGAAATCCCAATTCTGATTTTAATCAATCAGATCCTAAAGAAATGGAACAAAAATGACCTCTAGTCATTGTACAGTGTATGAAACCTGACTAGCATAGGAAAACTATCTATGACAATAGCAAAGTGTGTGCATCATTTCATGTTCATTAAAGGGATGGTACAGTCTGGGAAGCCATGAGCAAGAGAAGGTTGGAGGATGAGCTATCAAGTGTGGGAAGCTGCATGAAAGACTCTGTCCAGAGGTTCTCTGGCACCTGTGGATCCAAGAATGAATGATTTCCTGGTAATCTGTAGAAATTTCTTTCTCTCCCCAGTTTTCCTTGAATATGCATACCTTTCCCAGCGAGAGGGACATGGACCGCGCTGTGCGAGGGACTCCATCTTCTGCAGGAAGAGGAAACAGAGGAGAGAAGCTAGATGAGTTTTCAGAGTAGGCTCCAGCAGGAAGATCACAGAAACTGAGTCAAGGTATCTACAGACCAGAACTGACCCTCAAGGGATGCCTCAAGGGCCGAGGTGCCGAGGTCACTGACTTTGACACTTGACCCTTTGAGACAGTCACCTGCAGAGTAGGGTTTCTAGGGGACAGAACCTTCATCCTAACTCCTCTGGACACTATGAGAAGTCTCGGTCTTGCCCCTCTGGTCTCCACATGACACCACTGTACCATCTCTGGATTATGCCCTGGTGAGTGTGTGAGGATTCCTCGTAGCAATACCAGGGTTTACTGGATCATCTTGCTCATTCAAGGTGTGGACAGTCAAGGAAATTATGAGCAAGGAAGGTGTGGTGTCAATAAAAAGTGGAAACTTGACAACAGTAATTTTAATGTCATCTACAAAATAATTTTGAACAAAGGAAACCAGCATACTCAGATTTTCTTCTGCTTAGTACATATATTAAGTGATAAAATTTGTGTTAAATATTTAGCACCACACATGGATAATACTGCCACTAGAAAACACAAGTATGCGTAGAGAAAGGCTTTTGACAGCTCAATTCAGTTTGCTTCAGCTTGTATGGCTGTCTATTTCTCACATTCATGTACTTTAGGCGTGTCTCTTGAAAAGCACATAATTAAACACATTTTCTTAATCTAATCTGAGGTTTTCTATTAACCAACAGTTCTAAGCTGTTTATATTTCTTGCAATTGATATATTTCTACCACCTTATTTTGTATTTTCTAATTACCTTGCTTCATAAATCAAATTTATTCTAACTACCCCCTCCCCAAATTGATTTGGAATTTATATATTTTAGTTGTAATCTTTAGTGTGCCCCCTTAAATTTTTAACATGTTATTTGACTTTAGATTTAAATGAATCAAGATCTCTATTCTTCCTGAATCGTCCTTAAAACAATGATCATGCCTTCAAATCTTACTGTTTTTCAATATTTTTACTTCACTTGGTTTTTGTAATCTCAAATTATTGTGACTGCTGTTTTACATAGTGGCTAGTTGTTTAGATTTACTTACATGTTTACAAATGTCTGATTACCATCTCTTCTTGCATTCAACCTTCTTTCGATCTCCATTTTATTTTTCCTTAAGTGCATTAATTGTCCTTTTGGTAAGGGGCTGTGAGAGGTAAACTGTCTCAGTTTTTGTCATAAAATGTCTTTCTGTAGCCCTTAGCTTGCATGTCAGTTTAGTTGGTCGTATTAGCTCTAGGTTAACAGTTACTTTCTCTCAGCTCTTTCAACACTTGACTTCGTTGTCTCCTGGTACCGGTATTGGTTGTGGAAATTGTCACTCCTTTGTGGATAATCTGTCTTCTCTCTCTGGTTATTTTTAAGATCTTCATTTTGCCCTTGGGGTTCCATAAAGTTTCTCTTTGATGTGTTTTTCTTTCTTTCGCTTGGGATTCTCTGTACTTTCTAAATGCAACAATTCATGTCTTTCTTTAGTTCTGAAAAATCCTCAGTTCCTGGGAAATTCCTTTGAATATTTTCTCTCCTGATGTATATCCTAATAAGTGTATTTCAAATCTTTTTTTATTTTATATCCCATGTCATATATCTTATAACATTTCTTTCATATTTTAAATTAATTTATCCCTCTGAACCACATTGTGGGTGACTTCCTCAAATCTGCATTCTGGTTAACAATTTTTTTCCTCAACTATTCCTAATCTGATATAAATGTTACACCAATCAGGATAAGCAAGGTTATGCTACAATAATAAACCACCACAAAGTCTCAGTGGCTTATAACAACTAAGATTTATTACTCGCTTTTGCTACACTGCTTATGAGTCAGCAACAGGCTCTGCTCTGCATTTCCTCACTCAGGACTCAGGCTGATGGAGCTTCTACTATTCTGGAGCAGGGATGATTACAATGTCTGGTGGAAGGAAACACAGGGAAAATTGCATAGTAGTCTTAGGGATCTCAGCTCAAATGTGATACATGTCCTGCCACTGACATTTAATGCCAAATCACATTGCTCACCTAACTTCAAGGGGATGGAGAAGTGTGTCCAGGAGAATACTGAGAAACAGCTTCAACTATAGGAGCTACCAAAGGGTCCGACTACCAAAAAGTCGTACACAACTGAGCAACCGAACAACTGAACTAAAAGTAACTACCACTCCTAAACAGCTGAGTGTTTAATTTTCATGCCTCTATTCCTCATATCTAGGATTATATTTTTTATAATTGTATTTTTATTCTCATATTTTTTATTTGTTCTTTTATGCCTCTAATTTTATACACAACTTGAAAAAAATTTTAAGATTGCTTTATTATCTGCTGTGTTTAGGATACAGTCCTATTGTTTGGGTGTCTGATGATTCTCACTGATGGTAGACTGTTTTATTTTATAATTTTATATTGTCAACTCATCTCCTGTGAAGTTTTATTTAGAGGATTCTTTGTCTCCTGGGCACAGGGTGTGTCTCTCCAGAGTGGTTTATATTTATTTCCAATAGTGTTCCTAGCAGCACCATTGTGATGTTCTTTTCAGAATCTCTGCATATTGCATCATCTCTTCTGTTATGGCATGTACTTTGTGGGTTTGCAGTTTTCCTATGAGGAAGGAGAAAGTTTTTTTCCTATCAGAGTCCAGGGTGAAGCAGATAAACTTCCTTGATTTGTTCCATTGTGACTTGGTGATTGTTTCAAAGATGCAGTCCTTGGAAAGTCTTCACTTTCTATAGGAGGCTCAGAGTCAGCTCCCTGCCATGGGGTCTCTGAGGCCTCATCTCAGATTGCACGTGAGTGCAAAAGCCCAGAGTCCAGATAGCTGAGGCTGACTCTTATCCTCAAGGAAACTGCAGGGTCAGCTTGGTTTCAGTTCTCTTTTCTTTTCTAGTATCTGAGTATTTCTTGTGGATTCAGCTATTCCTTTTGGGTAATGTTTGATTCACTTTATCCAGCAGAAATTTCTAAGTATTTGTAGTCAAAGGATTTTCAAGTTTTCCAGTCAGCCAAAATAGCAGTACCAGAAAATATTCTTTGTATATGAAAAGTTAATGCAATTAATAAAATACCAATCTCATAAGAGGGGCAAAGAATTAAAGAATTTACACAAGTAGAAATACGAAGACCCAACAAACATTTGAAAATGAATGTCAAGAAATACAAATTAAAACTATGAGAAGAGGTACAATATTGCTTCAAAGTCAAAAATACTTTTAAAAAGGAAAAAAAAAAAAAGACAGGATTGTCCATGGTATGATAAATTGAGCATTACTGTTACCCATTAAATGGAGATATCAATGGGTTATTTGGAAATAATTTGCTTTAAAAGCCTTATAAATATTCCTTTCCCCTGAGCCAGTATTTACACTTCTGGAAATCTACCTTAATCCAAAATGCAGACAACTGGCATGTTTCACATTCAGAAAAAAATAGATGTTATATTTTTCTTTTGAATGTGTATCACCTTTCTCGAAATCAGAGATATTTTTCTTGCCCTGTAGTCTTCAGAGTCTCAGGCATAGAGAAAGATTACATATGTAACAAAGAAGTCATATAAAAGCTTAAGGAACAAGCACCATCAGGGAATGGTCTCGGGCACGTCTGGCCCCTCTGTACCAGCCCAAACTGAAGTGTAGCTTGGAAAAACACTGGAGTGGAACCAGATTGTGAAAACCACACATTCACCATTCAACACTCAGCTACCTCCCGTCTTAATGCAAGCACTTTCTTGTGTCCCCAGACTGAACGTGGGCCTCTGCCATGCGCCCCGTAAAGTCTGCTTGCTTCTGTCATGGCACCACTTTCCCTGCCCTGCCCTCACCACAAGTTGGGAGCTCTCTTGGGTCAGGCACAGGCTACCCTTCACCTCTCTAGTCCAGTATCACATGGCACACATCTCAGTGCTCAGTTAATGTCTGTAGAACTAATGGATGAGACTCATGGGCAACTGTGCTCATTCTACAAATTGTGGGTAAGGTGGTACGCAATTGAGAGACCCTGCACCTTGCCGGACAATAATGCAAGAGCCTGCGTGTTAGGATTTCTTTGGTGGCAGCTTCTCCAACTTCCGTGGTATGCAAGAGACCCTGCACCTTGCTGGACAACAATGCAAGAGCCTGCGTGTTAGGATTTCTTTGGTGGCAGCTTCTCCAACTTCCAACACTGACAGAGAGATGTTTGTTAGAGGCCCAGATGCATGTGGGTCAGGAGCCTTGCTGCCAAGATCCAAAACAGACGGTCTGGAGTGAGTGTGTGCTGCCTTCGGACTCTGGGAAGTATCACTGATATTCCCCAGGAAACTTGTGAAACCTCCTGTTTATAAAGGTTTCTCCATCTGTTATACTTTCCCTCCTCCTGCTCTTGGTAATACGGATGTTTGCATTCCATAGGGATTCCTGTCACTAAAAGGTCTGTTTTCTCCTACTAACACCCCCCTCATCAGCCAGAGCTCAAACCCTGGCAGCTCCCAAGGACAGATCCTGGCCCAAAGCACCATCCTCCTCCCTGTGGACTGCGGCAAAGCCTCCAAACGCATCTCTCCACTCCTCAACGTCCACTCCTAATACATCATCCGCTCTGAAGTCAGAGCAATGTTCTAAAAATAAGACCTGACTATGGCCACTGGAGTAAACTCACGGGTGTCTCATTGCCTGTGGGGCAAACGCCCAGACTGTTCTCAAGGCCTGGCACGTGGCCCTGGTCTAAGTCTTACCTTCAGCCTGTCACTGTCCCACTCCAACACCGCAACCAAACAGAAGATGGTTTGTTTCAGAGTCTTCTCACCCCAACCTCCACATCTTTGCACATGCTGTTTCCTCCACCTGTGATGTATTTCCCCCTCTAGTCTGGAAAACTCCTATTTTTACTTTAAAACATAGCAACTCTCTTACTGCATAGCACAGGGAACTACATTCAAAATCCTGTGGTAAACCATAGTGGAAAAGAAGATGAAAAGGAATGTATATGCGTATGTATGTAAACTGAGTCACTTTGCTGTACAGCAGTAATGAACACAACATTGTATATTAACTACACTTCAATAAAAGATTAAAAAAAAACACTGCAATTCAGTATCAAGTGAAATAAGGTGGTGTCTCTCTGTGGTTCTATAGCAATCTGTCCCGAACTTAAAAAAAAAAGTCTTTCTTTAAAGCACTTGTCTTGCCCACAGTTCTGCTGGTTATCTTAGCAGTAACTCCTTTAGCCAGGCTCTCACTCCACCCCCACTGCCCAGACTCCACCTCTATCTGGACTCCTGTAATAGCCGGCTCGTGGGTTTCCCTGTCTCTGTCTTTATCCCAGTGATGTAACTGTCACACTATTGCCAGAGGGAATCTTCTAAACTATATATGATGATGGAAACTCCCTGATTAAAATCTTTGGTTGGATCCCTAATGCTTTCCAGAATAAAAATGCAAATTCCTTAGCATGTGCTGCCCAAAGTGGGGACCCCACAGCACAAAGCCTCTAAGGTCTGGGGTCTGGCAGTCTCATGTGAAGTGCAAGTTGCTCAGTCGTGTCTGACTCTCTGCGACCCAGTGGACGAAACAGTCCATGGAATTCTCCAGGCCAGAATACTGGATTGGGTAGCCTTTCCCTTTTCCAGGGGATCTTCCCAACAGAGGGATCAAACCCAGGTCTTCTGCATTGCAGCCAGGACTCTCCACCAGCTGAGCCACCAGTCAGTCTCATAAAGGAGGTTAAATTCTTGCAGCCTAAGGGCTCTGCATCACTAGTCAGCTTCTCTGGTTATTTTTATCAGGAGTTGCTTGGGGGCCATTCGTGCTTTCTGGTTCCAGACCCCCGGGGCTCACGGGAGCAGTGGCTGCAAGGCCCCTGTGGACAGCATTGGGTGGGGCAGCAAGCCTTGCTCACCCTGACATAGGCCCTGGGACTGCCCCATAGGTGTGATCCTAGCCTGGATCCATCAGGGACCCATAATCACAGGGCCAAGGTGGGGCAGTGGGCAGGAGTCCAGTTTCTTACCAGAGGGGCCACAGCTGCGGCTCGAATTTTGATTTGCAAGTTTTTTAAACTCCATGAGCTCTGCATGGTCCTTCTCATACGTCCTCTTTAGGTTCTCCACATACTGCATCATCACTTCTGTTGCTTTCGACATGCGTTTTTCCTGCAGGGATGCAGAGGAAAAGCTCATCAGCCCTCTTTGCTCTGAGCCAGGATCTGGGCTGTGGGATTCAAAAGGTTACAGTGATATGACTCTAAGAGTTTGCTGTCTAGGGTGTGAGCTGAAACAGGGGCTCAGGCACCTGCCCTCGAGGAGAACAAGAACAAGCCCAGCCATAAAGCCTCAGGAGACGAGAAGGAACAGAGTCCTCCCTGTAAGAATGGGTTGGGGGAGGCTTCATGAAACAGGCTGAAGTGATGTAGGGCATGGGCAGCATCTGGGCATGTAGCTATGGGCATGAGAGACAGTTCGCATTCAGGGAACTCCAAGAGCCAAAGTCTAGAGGCAGGACATTACCAGGCTTGTATCAATGTGAGGATTCCCCCTCCAGACAGAATCCTTTGGAGAGTAAAGAGGATGCCTTCAGGAATTGAGGGCTTCCCTGGTGGCTCAGACAGTAAAGAATCTGCCTTTAATGCGGGAGACCCAGTTTCAATCCCTGGGTTGGGAAGATCCCCTGGAGAAGGAAATAGCAATCCACTCCAGTATTCTTGCCTGGAGAATCCCATGGATAGAGGAGCAGGGCGGGCTATAGTCCATGGGGTTGCAAAGAGTCAGACACAACTGAGTGACTTTCACTTACTTATCAGGAATTGTGCTGGGGCAATAGGCATATACCAGAACTGTCTGGAAAGCCAAGAAAGCACAGGTCGTCCTGCTTATATAGGAATCAGCAAATGGTTGGGTTTGTTCACAAGATGAAAAGGTGAGTTAGAGCTGAACTGAGTGCTTTGGACTCATTCTGAAGGAAGAGGGGAGCCACTGAATGTCTTAAAGGCGTGTCATAATCAGTCCACCAATGGAGACTGGTCTAAAGGAAACAAGATGAGTGGCAGCTAGAGCAACAAGGAAAATGAGGATAAGTGCCTGAACCAGTCCATCGGAACCAGAGAGGACTCTGAGGACTGAGACAAGGAAGCCACTTGGAGAAGGCTGAAGGCTGGAGTGAGAAGCACATTCACAAGGACTGTGCAAAGTGAAGAGTCTTCTCTGCTGACACCTCTCCAATCCCTCAGAGAGCCCACAACCTGCCTGTCTGTGGAGGGGCATGCTCAGTGACCAAACCCTGGACAAAGTCCCCGTAGCCCTGAGCCGAGATCAGTCACTTCCCTAAAGCTCTCCCTCTGTGCTGCTCCCAGCTGGAAGAGCTTTCTGGGTGCTGCCACTCAGGAAAGTTGGGTGACTTTTCCCTGGACGGACATAGGTGGGACAGCCCTGTGGTTTGTTCTTCTTTCATTCTATGAGAACCGCCCAGGGCTGGGCCCCAGGAACACCCCTGTCATGCAACCCACGAGGCAGGACACATGGTACACAGATCCATGGCAACAGCAACAGTGACAACAACATCCAGGTGCTTTACAAGTGTCTCAGCAGCCTTGGATGGCAGACACCGCATTTTACATTTGGAGCAGCTGGCGCTCAGAGAGCTTGTTAACTGACCCAAGGGCACACAGTGAACCCTGGTACAATCAGAATGGAAACTCGGGCCGTCTGGCCCCACAACACCATGATGGGTTGGGGCAGTACCTTGTGTGCCTCAGGACTTCAAAGTGGCTGCAAGGGAGCCACAGTTGGGCTTTCATCCCAGGTTTGCCCATCACTGTGTTATTACCTTTCTGAGACTTCACATTTTTATTGAGGAATATCTTTCCAAGATTACTGGGAGGATTAATGAAACAAAGTGGGTTTTCCTAAAGCATGTTTTGCCAAACACTAAATTCCATGGGAATTGAGTAGGTATTTTATAGGGAGAAAAAAAAGAAGGAAGGGATGGTTCTTTACTCAAATACATTTGAGAAATACATAGGTAATGTTAAACAGGATTTTTCATTACAGGACTTCTCAAAGCCTTGCTTATGCCAGCATGCATTAGAAATCTCCAAGAAAGGTAGCACGCAGCAGTTCCCATGCAGTAGGTATCCATGCGTGCAGGCTAAGTTGCTTCAGTTGTGTCTGACTTTTTGTGACCCCACGGACTGTAGCCTGCCAGGCTCCTCTGTCCTTAGGACTCTCCAGGCAAGAATACTGGAGTGGGTTGCCATGCCCTCCTTCAGGAGATCTTTGCAACCCAGGGACTGAACCATCATCTCTCACATCTCCTGCACTGACAGGCGGGTTCTTAACCACTGGCATAAAAGTTTTTTCTGGGGGAGCACCTCAAGAGTTTAGTGGTCTGCCAAAAATACTCTGAAACAATCGTAATTGGGGACATAGGATGTCCGGCCCACAGGAAGGCATCAGTTGGTGGTGTCTGCAGTTGTCAGCGCTTACACTCAGCCCCAGTTACAAGAGGCAGAGCAGAGCTCACCTGGCGGACGGCCCCCACCATCTCGGCACGGCTGGAGAGGCGGGCAGCCAGGCGGTGCAGGACAGCAATGTCCTCCAGCAGCTTCTGGTAGGTCTCCCGGTGCTCACAGTGGTGCCAGAGGGAAGCTGAGGACTGGGGAGGGAGAAGGAACATCACCTGGGGTCCTCGCAGACCAAGACTTGACTTGTGCTGTCCTGACCGAGAGAAGGGGCCTCTGTAGGCCACCAGCTGCAGCTGTTTCTGGGGTTGAAGAAGCCCAGTGTGGACACTATATATCTGGCCAGCCCAGAGGAAGGCAATCACATCCTGGTCTCTTGTCCCCAAGGTGCTCCCTCTGCCATCCCAGGTCACCCAGCCCCCTTCCCGAAAAGCTGCTGAGGGCTCACAGGCCTTACACACAGCCCTGAGGTAACCAGGTCTTCAGGATCTCAGTCTCAGCTCTCTGAGGAAGCTTCTGCTTGGCTCAGGGCCTCAGCCTCATTTCTCATTTCATGAGACTCTTCTTGGTGACTATGAAAAGCAGGACACCTGGCCCAGTCCCTGGGGACAGTCCCTCCTGCAAGGGTTCTCCAGTCAGGCTTTGCAATTACCGTAATGGAAGCTTTGAAGTTTTCCAGTTCCTTCTCTGTGTTTTCCTCTGTCAGGTTGCGTTCCCTTTCTGCCTGGTTAATTCTAGATTCCAGGGTGTAGCTGTCATTTCTAAAGGCCAAGGACAGTTGTACAAACACGTTCTGTTGGGAACAAGAATGTGGAAGAAGCGCTAGGAGGAGGTACTGGAGGGAGCAAGGCTGCCGGTGAGTTTTTTGCATGAGCATTTACATCACCTCATGGAATCAGCCCGCCCAAAGCAGCCAAGTACAAGTGAAACTCTCCCTTCATGGAGCAAACTGCACAAAAGATGGTGAAATAGGTCCGTACCAGTTCCTTCCCAGGACCAGAAGACCAAACGCATTTTACTAATAAACAATAAGACAGTAACACTTTGCTTTTTCCTAAATGTCAAGAAAATAACATCCTGTATTTGGGTTTAGATAAACTCAGGCCAACATAGCTGACTGTGTAAGCAATGTGGATTCATGCTAGGATTTATGGCACGTGAGTTTTGGAGGTTTCGCATGAAACTACCGTATTTAAAGAAACTCTACTTGAGATGTAAGCCTGCTAATCCAAAGCACATTTCAATCAGCATCTTATCTGAATATACCAAATCCTGAAAGCAGCTTTTAGAAGCTGCCAGGAGATTAAATAAAACCGGGTATGATTCTGTTAGAAGTTTTCTGGAAAGAGTATTCCATGCCAAAAATGCAGCCTGCATGAATGAACTTTGAGAGGTGGGGTTCATCACACATGGAATTCCTGGGCTAGTAGGAAACTTCTGGAGAGGAGAGACAGACAGATGGACTCCACACAGGAAGTAAACAATGGCCTTCATGTGCCTTGCCCGCATCAAGTGGTAGCAGATTTCCACCCTCGGGCGAGCTGATTCTGCCTGAGCGTCTGAGGTTCATGTAACATGGTCCACGGTGGGTAGACATCTCCAGATGGAGAACCGAAAATCCTGAGCTACTCAATAAGATGATGAGAGCAACATCGAAATCTTCTCTGTAGCAAACGTCTGCTCTGCGCCAGCACTGCCAGGACTTTCATGCACTTTAGCTCATTTCATCCCTCAACCACATTCTGTGTCAGGAACTGCTGTGTCCACTTTATGGGTAAAGAGACGGACACCAAGAGAGGTCATTAACTGGCTCAATGAGCCACAGGGGAGTAGCAGAGACAGGATTCAGCCTCAGACTCTCTGATTGCAAAGCCTGTGCTCCTTTCACTGTGCTGACCACGGATTGTGTCAGAACACACGGAGGACAGGAGCTCGCTGTTAACCAAACCACCCATGGCCATCTCCACCAATGTGAGTGGGTGGGGATTTTCTGCCCTGCCCAAACCTCAATCAAGTTTATTAGTAATGGTCAAAGTTTTGTTCTCTATACCTGGGTTATCCCCTTTAAAGGCAGTGCAATATAAAGTGCCCTAAATTCAGTCAGAAGACGAGGATCCAAATGTTGGTTCTGCAAAGCACTGGGTCTGGGATCTCAGATGAGTCATTTAATCCCTTAGTTTCCTCCTTTGTTCTGCTTCCTACTCTACCTGTTTCTCAGAGCTGATGAGCGGGTCAGTTGAAAGCATGGACATGTGTGTGTCATGGGCTGTAAGTGCCCTGTCTGTGTGCCAGGCAATTGTTACTATCTGTGCCAGTATTTCACATTGTCTCTCTCTCTGCTTATGTGGTCCACTGAGTCTCAGGAAGGGTATGTTCACTTTCTTGTTATCAGGGGTAAACCATGCTATAAGATTGTAAAACCTTCCATCCTCCTAACCCAAAGTGAAAAGAAATTCTGGAATCATCTATGTTCCTGCTCCCTTCCTTCTGTCAGCGTCGACATAAAATTGTCATGGAAACAAACTGCTGCTGGTGTTGGAGGTCCTCACTGTCTCCCCTCCGATGCATTCTCTTTGTCCATCTACCCCTTCACCAGAATGAAATGCCTCTCAGCTCTCTCGCCGCCCCCAGTGGGACAGTGTCTCTACAAAGATGAGGAGGCCCTGGGGGGGATCAGTCGAGGTGAGAGAGCTGCCCCCACAGTCTCTCACCATGGCTGAACTGGCTTCCTTATATCTGAAACACTTAGAAGGAAAGCACCTTCATCTTCCAAAGTTTGAAACATGAAATCTGATCCTATTTTAATAATTTAAAAAATAAATTTGATTCACTCTGCAGCCTCCCAGCTGACTTTGTGTACTTAAGTCATGCTTTTAAAGAAAACAATCTTTGAAGAAATGTGGGACTGCCAATTACCTTCTTATCTCTGACCAAAGTTGTTAAAATCTTCATTAACTAGGGTGGGGGGGGGGCGGGATGGCTGGTTCAGTTGGTCTGATCACAGTGCCCATATTTCCTCCATGGTCACTCGTTCTCATGTTTGTGTGAAAATGTCAGGAGCAGAGGCTGGAGAAGGGAATGTTTTGAATAAAGCCACTCATGCCCAAGTACTCAATTTCATAAAGCACTAGAATTACTTACCTCGACTTCCTTTTCAGTGAGTGGAGGGGCACTGTGAAAAAGAAAAAGACACAGAAATGAACTTTGTCCAACCCACGAAATAAACCCAAAGGTGGCTTTGACCAACCAGCAGACCAGGTGTTTCCAGGAATTGGAGTAAGCAGGGCTGGCGAGATGGAGAAGATGCAGGGTGCACTTTGCGTGAGTTCTATAACCTGCGAGAGACTGCCCGGACGCTGACTCCTACAGAGGAAGTGTGCTGGAAAATATTAGATTCTGGGCTCAGTGCTCTACAAGTGCCTCCACTAACGGTGACTTTGGGTGAGCTCTTTAATCTAAGTTTGCTCATCTATAAAATGGGAATAATATCTATCTTGCAGGAGTCTTATAAGGAATACATGTATGTATGTAAATATATATGTACAATACATGCATATATATGTGGGCTTATATTCATACATATGTGACATCTACACAGTTGTTTATGTGTATATACGTATACAAGCACATATATGTATGTATATACGTGTATGTGTACATCTGTGTATATACATGTGATGTCTACACGTGGTGGGCACTCAGGAGATGTTGACTATTACTATGACTAACAGGCGTGTTGTGAAGTCTTAATGAGAGAATACACAAGCTATACAATTTATGAGTTGTATACATCTGAACAGCCATTGTCATCTTTCCGGGGCTGCTCAGGTCTGTAAAGCCTGGCCCTTCTCTTGCCCCTGAGGACTGTGATGAGGGCGCATGTGAGCCAGAGAATGAATGGCAGGAAAGGGTGGCCAGAGCTCTTCTGCCTACCAAGGGCCTCCTCTGATGGCTGGAATCAGATCAGGAGAGAGAGTCCCAGCTGGTGCAGAGGGCGTGGTTCCCCCAGCAAGCACCCTCCACTCTGCACGCTCGCGCGGACACCGCTCTGGCTGGTGACTACAGCTAGCCCAGCTCAGAAACCTGGACAACGTAAACAACACACGGGCCCTTTCCTGTGCTGGGGAGGACGAGGAGTCCCACCGGCGTCACAGGACTTGGCAACACAGTGTGTCATCGATAAGGCTCTCAGGAAACACAGCTTCCTCCCTTTGACGGGTGCGGAGAGACCCTGAGAGCAAAGGTAGGGGTCAGCAGTCTCTGCAAGGGACTGGTTCTCACCCCTGACAAGGGACTATGAGAACCTTCCTGTCAGGATGAGACAACAAGACCCCATGGCCATCCAGTCAGCAGAGTACAGAGCATGAGATAAACAACTGCAAAGATGTTGGATGCTTGCAATTCTTGCCACAACCCCATCCGTCAGGCCCTTTCCTCTGGGGGCCAGCCAACAATCTCAACTCTCCTATAGAGCATGCATGTCTTGCTTATATGGTGCAACAAAACTCATTGAGCTTACCTTTGACTCTTGACTTTGTTTGGACATTATGTGAAAATTACATGTTTTCATCAATTATTAACCAAACTTATTTTTCAACCTTGATTACTCATTGGCTGCTTTTCTTTTTGCTATAGAAAACTTTTTTTTTTTTTTTTAATGTACAAGGCCTTGAGGGCTCAGGGAGGTGTGGTTTAGGTAAAGAAACTGCATGACAAGGCCAGCTCCCAAAGCAGAGCGCTCTACCTCATGAACTGTCACCGGCAGGCAAGGGGGCAAAGCCATTACCCTCCAAAAAGGTGGCGACGTATGAGGAGACCAGTTTGGATATCATTGTGTGCCTCAGAATTCAAACTGCCTTAAGAGGCCTTAGAATAAAATCAAGGGCCTCTGTGAACTGTCCCCTACCAGACTCTCTTTCTCAGCCTTGAAGGCTGTTTCGTCTTCAAACACACTTATCTTATGTGGCCCCAGGGCCTTTGCATCTACTGTTCTTCCCTTTTTTTCATTCTCTTACATTTGTAATTCATAGAATTGTACAAACATCATTACAGTCAACCTTAGAACTTTTTAATCATCCCCCAAAGGAACTCTGAACCAATTAGCAGTCACTCTCCCAACCCCCATCCTGAGCCCTAGACAACCGCTAATCTCCTTTGTCTCTATGGATGTCCCTATCCTGGATATCTCATATAAATGGAGTCATACAATACTGACTGACTTCTTTCACTTACCATAATGTTTTCAAGGTTTATCCACCTGGTAGCATATACAAATACTTCATTTTTATGGCTGAATAGTATTCTATTCTATGGATATATCAGATTTTACTTCTCTGTTTATTAGTTGATAGGCATTTGGTTTGTTTCCATTTTTAGCTATTATGAAAAATACTTGTTATTGAACATTCACATTCCAGTTTTTGTGTGGGCACATATTTTCATCTCTGCTATATATATAGGAGTGGAATTGCTGGGCTACTTTGGCCACCTCATGCGAAGAGTTGACTCATTGAAAAAGACTCTGAGGCTGGGAGGGATTGGGGGCAGGAGGAGAAGGGGACAACAGAGGATGAGATAGCTGGATGGCATCACTGACTCAATGGACATGAGTTTGGGTGAACTCCGGGAGTTGGTGATGGACAGGGAGGCCTGGTGTGCTGCAATTCATGGGGTCGCAAAGAGTCGGACACGACTGAGTGAATGAACTGATGATAACTGTACGTTTAACTTTTCAAGGAATTGTTATTCAAATTGGCTGTACCATTTTACTGAGAATTTCAATTCTTCCACATCCTCACCAACATTTGCTATTGCCCAACTTTTTATTGGGCTTCCCTGGTGGCACAGTCCGTAAGGAATTGGCCTGCAATGTGGGAGACCTGGGTTCGATTCCTGGGTTGGGAAAATCCCCCGGAGGAGGGCATGGCAACCCACTCCAGTATTCTTTCCTGGAAAATCTCCATGGACAGAGGAGCCTGGAGGTCTGCAGTCCATGGGGTCGCAAAAGTTGGACACAACTGAGCGACTAAACATAGCACAGCACATGTTTTCTATTATAACTATTCTAGAGATTTAAAATTATATCTCATTTATGATAAATGATAAATCATTCAATGAAGTTATTATTCATGATAAACCATCTGAATTTGCATTTCCCTAATGACTAAAAGATGAGGAAAGGCAGGCACCTTAAAGATGGCAGAGTAGAAGGACGTGCGCTCATCCTCTCCTCTGAGAACTCCAAAATTTCAGCTAACTGCTGAACAGCCATTGACAGGAGAATATTGGAGCCTACCCAAAAAAGACCCCACATCCAAAGACCCTCGACAAGGGTAGGAGGGGAAAAACCACATTTAGAATCAAAGCCCATACCTTCCAGAGATGCTCGGAGGGCTCAAACAAAACCTTGTGCATGCCAGGACCCAGGGACCCCACAAGAGACTGAGCCAGACTTGCCTTTGAGTGTTTGAGTGTCTCCTGTGGAGGCACAGGTCAGCGGAGGCCTGCTGCGGGGACAGGGACTCTGGCAGCAGCAGACCTGGGAAGCCTGGCTTGTGAGCCCCACCATAGAGCCACCGAGCAGACAAACCCACAAACTGGAGCAATGACCCCACAAGAGACTGAGCCAGACTTGCCTATGAGTGTCCAGGAGTCTCCATTGGAGGCATGGGTAGATAGTGGCCTTCTGTGGGGTCAGGGGCACTGAATACAACAGTCCTGGCATAAGTCCTTTTGAAGGAGGACCCCCAATCCTGGTTTGGCCTCAGGCCAAACTATAGGGAGAGAACACAGCCCCATCCATCAACAGAAAATTGGGTTAAAGATTTACTTAGTATGGCCCTGCCCATCAGAGCAAGACCAGGATTCCCCCACAGCCAGTCCCTACCATCAGGAAGTTTCCACAAACCTCTTATCCTTATCCATCAGAGACAGACAGAATGGAAACTGCAGTTATAGAAAACTAACCAAACTGATCACTTGGATCACAGCCTTGTCTAACTTAATGAAACTATGAGCCATGAAACTATGTAGGGCCACCCAAGACGGACGGGTCATGGCGGAGAGTTCTGACAAGACGTGGTCCACTGGGGGGAGGGAATGGCAAACAACGTCAGTATTCTTACCTTGAGAACCCTATTAGCATTGTGAAACGTCAAATAAGGTATGACACTGAAAGATGAACTCCTCAGGTTGGTAGGTGCCCAATATGCTACTGGAGAAGAGTGGAGAAATAACTCCAGAAAGAATGAAGAGGCTGAGCCAAAGCAAAAACAACACCCAGTTGTGGTTGTGATTGGTGATGGAAGCAAAGTCAGATGCTGTAAGGAACAATATTGCATAGGAACCTGGAATGTTAGGTCCATGAATCAAGGCAAATTGGAAGTGGTCAAACAGAAGATGGCAAGAGTGAACATCAATATTTTAGGAATCAGTCGACTAAAATGGACTGAAATGGGCGAATTTAATTCAGAAGATCATTATATCTACTACCGTGGGCAAGAATCCCTTGGAAGAAATGGAGCAGCCCTCATAGTCAACAAAAGAGTCCGAAATGCAGTACTTGGGTACAATCTCAAAAATGACAGAATGATCTGTTTCCAGGGCAAACCTTTCAATATCACCATGATCTAAGTCTATGCCCCAACCACTAATGCTGAAGAAGCTGAAGTTGAAAGGTTCTATGAAGACTGCCGGGGACCAGCCCCGGCTGATCCAGGGTATTCGAAGGAGAGACGGCGTAGGCGAAGATCAGGAAACAATTGCTTAATTAAATGTTAATTAAGGATATAAAGAGTAATAGAATGAGGATAGCTCAGTAGGAAAATTCAGTGAAGAAAAGAGGCTGAAATAAGGATAGCTCAGTGAGGAAATTCAGTGGAGAAGAGAGGCTGAATAATTCAGCCAGAAGGTAAGAGAAAGAACAACATGGTGAGACCAAGTTTCGGTGAACAAGGCCCGCACTTTATTTTCCAAAGTAGTTTTTATACCTTAAGTTATGCACAGAGGATAATGGGGGAAGGGGTAGAGTCTTGCAGCAAACCAGGCTTTCTTCCTGCAAACTTATCATATGCAAAAGCTTAGGTGATTTGCATCATCTTCTGGCCCGGAGGCCTGTTAACATTTTAAGACCTTTTCTTCAGAAAACTTATTTTTCTCTAAAGGTGATTGGTCAGGAGCCACCCTCCAAAAGCATTAGATAAAGTTGCATTCCTACAGAGCAAAGGTGTGGTGGGCTATAACAAGAAAAAGAATTAACTCAAGGGTCCCAGGTTACAAACATTAAAGCTACTACTTACACCAATTATATTAATCAATACACTGCCAGGGACACAGCAGGTAAGGGATATGGAAACTTAGCAGCAAACATTGGCCCAACAAGTGAAAATCCCTTCACCAATACAATTTCTAATCAATCTTTTAACTACTCGAAAGAATCTGTGTTTAGACAGTTTAGAACATCTCCTGCCTCTCACAGTTGGGAGGCTCTGAACAATCACATGTGGCCGGAAAAACCTATTCAGGCAGGCTAGAGGATTTCCAAAGGAGTTTGTAGGTTAAACACTGTCACACCCAGGAATTATTAACTGGAGCTGTAAGCTAACTTTTTTCAGAGAGGTAGTGGGGGACAGCCCCCCGTAAAGTCAGAGGTGTAGGTGAAAGCACAAAGCAGAAAGTAGGCAGACTCTGGTTTTGGGGGTAGATTGCTCGAGAATTTCCAGGGAGACTCCTGAGGCTTGATCCCGCCTTTGCGTATGCCAAGCCTCCTTCCTCATGACCTTTGCCAGAGGCGGAGCTCGCTCCCCGCAGAAGACCTACAAGACCTTCTAGAACTAACACCAGAAAAAGATGTCCTTTTTATCATAGGGGACTGGAATGCAAAAGTAGGAAGTCAAGAGGTACCTGGAATAACAGGAAAGTTTGGCCTTGGAGTACAAAATGAAGTAAGGCAAAGGCTGACAGAGTTTTGCCTGATCACAGCAAACACCCTCTTCCAACAACACAAGAGACGACTCTACACATGGACATCACCAGATGGTCAATACTGAAATCATATCGATTATATTCTCTGTAACCAAAGATGAAGAAGCTCTCCACAGTCAGCAAAAACAAGACCAGGAGCTGACTGTGGCTCAGATCATGAACTCCTTATTGCAAAATTCAGGCTTGAAACTGAAGTACAGAAAACCAGTAGACCATTCAGGTATGACCTAAATCAAATCCCTACAATTATACAGTGGAAGTGACAAATAGATTCAAGGGATTAGATCTGATACATAGAGTGCCTGAAGAACTATGGACCAAGGTTCAGAACACTGTACAGGAGGTGGTGATCAAAACCATCCCCAACAAGAAGTACAAAAAATGCAAAATCATTGTCTGAGGAGGCCTTACAAATAGCTGAGAAAAGAAGAGAAACAAAAGGCAAAGGAGAAAAGGAAAGATATATCCATCTGAATGCAGAGTTCCAAAGAACAGCAAGGAGAGATGAGAAAGCCTTCCTCAGTGATCAATGCAAAGAAATAGAGGAAAACAATAGAATGGGAAAGACTAGAGATCTCTTTAAGAAAATTAGAGATACAAGGGGAACATTTTATGTAAAGATGGGCACAATAAAGGAAAGAACAGTATGGACCTAACAGAAGCAGAAGATATTGAGAACAGGTGGCAAGAATACGCAGAAGACCTATACAAAAAAGATCTTAATGACCCAGATAACCACGATGGTGTGATCACTCACCTAGAACCAGACATCCTGGAATGTGAAGTCAAGTAGGCCTTAGGGAGCATCACTACAAAGAAAGCTAGTGGAGGTGATGGAATTCCAGCTGAGCTATTTCAAATCCTCAGAGATGATGGTGTGAAAGTGCTGCACTCAACATGCCAGCAAATTTGGAAAACTCAGCAGTGGCCACAAGACTGGAAAAGATTAGTTTTCATTTCAATCCCAAAGAAAGGCAATGCCAAGCAATGTTCAAACTACCACACAATTGTACTCATTTCACACGTTAGCAAAGTAATGCTCAAAATTCTCCAAGCTAGGCTTCAACAGTACTTGAATTGAGAAATTCCAGGTGTTCAAGTTGGATTTAGTAAAGGCAGAGGAACCAGAGATCAAATTGCCAACATCCGTTGGATCATAGAAAAAGCAAGAGAATTTCAGAAAATCATCTACCTCTGCTTCATTAACTATACTAAAACCTTTGACTGTGTGGATCACAGCAAACTGTGTAAAATTCTTCAAGAGATGGGAATACCAGACCACCTTACCTGCCTCTTGAGAAATCTGTGTGCAGGTCAAGAAGCAACAGTTAGAACCAGAACATGGAACGACGGACTGGTTCCAAATTGGGAAAGGAGTACGTCAAGGCTGTGTATTGTCTACCTACTTATTTAACTTATATGCAGAGTAAATCATGCAAAATGCCAGACTGGATAAAGCACAAGCTGAAATCAAGACTGCTGGGAGAGAAAGCAACAACCTCAGATAATGCAGATGACACCACCCTTATGGCAGAAAGCGAAGAGGAACTAAAAAGGCTCTTGATGAAAGTGAAAGAGGAGAGTGAAAAAGCTGGCTTAAAACTCAACATTCAGAAAACTAAGATCATGGCATCTGGTCCCATAACTTCATGGCAAATAGATGGGGAAACAATGGAAAGACTGACAGACTATTTTCTTGGTCTCCAAAATCAGTGCAGATGGTGACTGCAGCCATGAAATTAAAAGATGCTTGCTCCCTGGAAGAAAAACTATGACAAACCTAGACAGCATATTAAAAAGCAGAGACATTACTTTACCAACAAAAGTCCATCTAGTCAAGGCTATATTTTTTCCAGCAGTCATGTATGGATGTGCGAGTTGGACTGTGAAGAAAGCTGAGCGTCAAAGAATTGATGCTTTTGAACTGTGGTGTTGGAGAAGACTCTTGAGAGTCCCTTGGACTGCAAAGAAATCCAACCAGTCCATCCTAAAGGAAATCAGTCCTGAATATTCATTGGAAGGACTGATGCTAAAGCTCCAATATTTTGGTCACTTGATGCGAAGAGCTGACTCATTTGAAAAGACCCTGAAGCTGGGAAAGATTGAAGGCAGGATGAGGAGGGGATGACAGAGGATGCGATGGTTGGATGGCATCGTCAACTTGATGGACATGAGTTTGGGCAAGCTCCAGGAGTTAGTGATGGACAGGGAAGCCTGGTGTGCTGCAGTCCATGCGATCACAGAGAGTTAAATATGACTAAGCGACTGAACTGAATGACTAATGATGCTGAGCATACTTTCATGTGTTCATTGACCCCTCATACACATTCTTTGAAGAAATGTCTATTTAAATCTTCTGTCCACTTAAAGATATTAGTTGTCAATACTACTCAGCCATAAAAAATGAAATTGAAATTTTGCCATTTGCAGCAATATGGATGGACTCGGAGGGCATCATGCTAGGTAAAATAAGTCAGACAGAGAAAGACAAACATTTTATGATCTCACTTTTGTGGAATCTGAAAAAGTACATCAAGCTAGTAAATACAACAAAAAAGAAACAGACTTACAGATATGGGTTACCAGTAGGGGAGAGGGAAAGAGGAAGGAAGAAGGGCAATATAGGAATATGGGATTAAGAGGTACAAACTATAGTTAAAAAAAAAAAAAAAGGCTGTAAAGATATATTGTACAAAAACAGGGAATATAGTCAGTATTTTATGATGACTATAAATGAAGTACAACCTTTTAAAATTGTGAGTCATTATACTGTATATATGTAACTTATATAATATTGTACAACTATATTTCAATAAAAAATTTTAAATTATTTTTAAAATTTAACAAATGTTGTGTTATTGAATTATAAGTTCTTTATATATTATAGAAAGAAACCCCTTATCATATACATGCTTTGCAAATATTTCCTCCTGTTCTGTGGTTTGTCTCTTCACTTTCTCGATGGCGTTGTTTGCATCACTTATGAACCTTACGTGCTGAGTTGGAACCACCTCACGTGGCCCTTTATTATTCTCTTTGTTTTGGGTGCATTAGCCCTGCCTGGACTATTGGACTTTGGCCTTTCTGGGGTCAAAGCTCAAGTCTGGTGCTCTTGTGTTCCATCCAGAATCGAACACAGGGGCCCCCCAGTGTGGGCTCTTGTGCAGCCCACGCCCTGATTTTACCTTCCAGGGAGGGACTTGTGGACCCGCAGTTTGCGAAGCAGCACATCAGAAATATTGGGCATGACATCCAGCCCGCCCTTTGACTCTTCTTCCTCAATAGCTGAGGAGAGTTCAGAAGGGTGTCCTGGAAAAACAGAAAAAAGTATTTAACTTATAAAATGTCTGTTTGAAATCACAGTAATATTCTTGGCAATTTGCTTCAGGGGGTAAGGAAGAACTTTAACATTTATTAGAGCTTGGTTATATGCCAGGGGCTTCATGATTGTTATTTTATCCTCGCAATAATCCAATGAGCTAGACTTTAATCATCCCATTTTACAGGAGGGTAAACCAAGACTCAGCAAGATTAATATTGTGTTGGCCAAAAAGTTCATTTGGGTATATCCAAACAAACCCTTTGACCAACCCAGTAACTTGCTTACAGTCACAGAACTGGTAAATGGCATGGACTATAAACAGTTCTATCTGCTCCAAGTTCTCTGTTCTTCCCACCGCTCCCCACAGTACCAAGCAGTCTCCTTTGTCTGGGGTCTGAGATTGGTTTTTGGCAATTGGAAGCTGGTTGGCTTGTTGGCTATAATGTTTAGAAAAGTCCCCTCTCTTTGGCAGACTTCTCAGGAGGCTGGCTGCCCAACTAATCTTCCTCAAGTGAATTCTATTATCTGTGTCCCACTTAGAAATAAGAATTTGCTTCCATATTCCCACAGATAGGAGTAGAAACAGGGTTTTTCCAGAGTAAAGCTAAGGTCATTAAATCTTTGATCTTTTGTAGACCTCTGAAATAGTTGCCTCTGAGTTAGTTGTCCTGAGTTGCCTCAGGACCAATAAAAAACTTTTTTTTTCCCCCAAATATCTCCTAACCTTCCTTGGTCTGTGCTCTGAAGGCAGAAATAACAAGCCAAGTGTTCTCTTTGCCACAAATTTTTCTCATGTTCACAGACAGCTCCAAAGCTTCCTTTCTCCATTTTCCCAACTGTTCAGCGTGGCCTCTAGATACATCCCATGCCCCTACATTCTGGTTGTTGCTACCCCAGAGGCTCCAATGTCCTCCATCAAACTCTTATCTCTGGAGCATGTTGGCAATGTCCTTTGCATTGACCTCAGTTATTCATTTGGCATAGACTTGCTGTGCCCTATGGGCTCATAGCACACTTCAAATTAAAAGTCTCAAATCTCTTTTACTTGAGCTAAATCAAATATCTATGTCTCATACAATGCTTACTTTCCATTGCAGGACTTTATAGTTATCCATCCCTTACCATCTTTCATGGATTTGGGCCCAGCAGATTTCTAGAACTATAGTCAAGGCCTGCGGTCAGGACTGTGGGCAAGGTTGTGGTAGCCAGCTAAATGGAGCTAAGATTGGGAGTCATGAATTAGAAGCCTCCTCAAGTGAGATCACGTGGTGAGATGATTAGGTATACTTTGGCTCTAGGTGAAGAATGTTTACATACTTAGATCCTTCCAACAACTGAACAGTGTTGATGATGTTCCTGGCCCTCAAGGCATCCAGCAAAGTCTGGAGAACCATCTATCAGAGCCACGGCAGCCAGCAATCCTTCTTGGGATCTGAGATTCTACTCATATCAGGTAGCTACTTCTCTTAGCTACCTGTCACCTCTTGAGTTCTGCCCTGGCACTGCTCTCTGACATTTCCATGTGACAGAGGGCAAACCTTGTGGTGCCTTTGGCCTCACTCTGCCTTTATGTATCCCCACTTCACCCAGCAGAGAGATAATGAAGAACTGGGCTCTTGAGGAAATCTGTAGGATTGATAGAATTATACAAGATCTAATCACCATAGTGAAGTCATATGAGGGGGTTTTTTGCCTGGAAAAGTCCCCTAGGTAGAACCCCACCCATTAAAATGGCTGTCTTAAGAGTGATCCCATGGGATTTCCCTGGTGGTCCAGTGGCTAAGACTCTGGGTTTCCAATGCAGGGGTCCCAGGTTCGATCCCTGATCAGGGAAAGAGACCCCACACGCGTCAACTAAAGATCTCACATGCCACAGTGAAGATCAAAGATCCTGCATGCTGCAACTAAGAACTGACACAGCCAAATCAATAAGCAAATATTATTTTTTAAAATGGTGGTCCTAGAACAAGTGGCTCTCAGAACCAGCCACCCTCCTGATTGCAACCAAACTGACGACAATGCCAACACAAAATTTTAAAGTCAACTAAAAATATATCACAACTCTCAATACAGGAAATGATAATAATCTTTAAAAATAATGGTCAGAGAAAAAATTTCCTAGAAATAAATGTAGAGCTCCCAACCTTGTTAACCCTTTCTTCCTCCCTCAAAGAATCAGTCCTGAGAGGAAGATATCAGAGGTAGTGGTAAGGTTGTGATAAACTTTTGTAGTTACTTTTGTGACTACAGAGCCAGAAGAGAACAGGACCAAGGGGTGAGTGGGCAGATGAAGAGGTGTTCAGAAAGTTTCTCTGGAGTAGAAAGATCTCCACACCACCAAACAACACTCCAACTAGATGAAAAATTGCCTGTGCGGCTATTTGTTTTTCATAATGAGGAGGCAAGGAAAAGAAAGGAAAAGCAGAATGACAGCATGGTATTCTACCAGCTGATAATCTCAAACAATATAAAGGGATTTACCAGAAAGGAAGATACATGAGAAAATAAATCAAACAAGTCCCGCTGATGGAGTGAGTGGCAGAAGACACATGGAAAACCCCAGCTGAAAATCGACCCACCCATCCTGCACTTCTGAGAAATAGCAGAGTGGCCAAACTCTTTGAATTTTGCCTGTCTTTTCCTTCCTTTCTCTGGCAGAAGAGTGAGAGTGGCTGCTGGCAATGGATGGGTCAAGTGTGGAAAAGAAACATCTGGGCAGATTGTCCCTATAATTCTACTCTGAATTGGTGAAATAATCCATGCCTTACTACTGGCCACCCAAGGGAATAAGATATACCCCAACTTCGGTGTCATAAATTCAAGTGCTACGGTACAAACAAAATTATAGAAAAAGAGCAGAAACCAACCCGCAACCACCACTACCCACAGCTCCATCTGAACTTCCTCTTTTCCCCATTCTCCAAGCAGTGACCAAGCAGACACAAAACACCCAGTCCTCAACTCAGCACAGCCAGGAGGACAGAGATCTCAGAAAAGGTAGGAAGAAGTCAATGAAAATTGATCTACACAATATATCTAGGTCAAGAGAAACTTCAAGTAGAAATGTTCTCGTCAAAAATAAATTAAATGAAAACAAATGTCATGGCAACTACACAAAAATAGTGAAAAGAGGAAGGAAAGCAGGGAGGAAGGTGTAAAGGAAAGAAGAAAGGAAACACACAGGCCACAGATGTCAGGATAGAAACAGAGATGCAAGAACATGTCAAAAATGCATTTTTGTGTAAAGGGCATGGCACAAGTGCTTTGACTCTAGGAGAAATTAGAACTCCCCCTCAAAACGAAAAAAAGAATCAGAGGTGAAATTAGAGGATGGCATAAAATGGAAGAAGATTACAATCTAAGAAAATAAACTGAAGACCAAAAATAATAAAGCAAAAAATTCTAAAAACGTAGATCTAACCAATATGTTGGAAATATGAAGAAATAAAAACAAAGCCTCAAGTTGAGTTAGTGGAGGAAACTGAGATGAGCATAAGGAATAAAAAAGGAAAGAAAGATTAAAGTATTGAGAGGCAGAATAATGGACCTCCAGTGAAGACACTGATGAGAAATTTCCAGATAATGGTGGCTCTGAAGAAGGGGAAAAACAAAAGCAACAAAGAACAGGGTCAAAGACGAGAGAAGAAAAAATTTCCTCCATGGAGAGAAAAGCCAAATTTGCAGACTGAAAAAGCACACCACTACAGAAAAAAACACATGTATATATAATCTTATTCTTTCTATGTATGTAGATATATCTTATATAGATCTGTATCTATATATCTTCTCCAACTACCCTCATAGAAAGAGTAAGCCACCTACAGGGAAAGGTGAGGATTGAGAGGTGCTGTAAATAAGCTGGTCTTAAGACTTCTTGGCAAGACTGAATACAGTGGAGCATTTATAAAGATCTGGGGAAAAGAGAGATCCAGAATGTATAACCGTCCAAGCTCTCTTTCAAGGGACTTTCTTCCCTGGTGGCTCAGTGGTAAAGAATCCACCTGCCAATGCAGGAAGGCATGTTCAATCTCTGGGTCAGGAAGATCCCCTGGAGAAGGGAATGACAGCCCACTCCAGTATTCTTGCCTGGGAAATTTCATGGACAAAGGAGCCTGGGGGGCTACAGTCCATGGGGCCACAAAGAGTTGGACATGAGTTAGTGACCAAACAGACAACAGCAACAGTACCTCAATGATATTTTAAAAGTGTTCATATTTCTTGTTACTTTGTGGCTTAGATAATCATACACTGCATCCTTTTTAAATGTGTATCAAAGACTGGTTCTGGGCCCTTGATTCTGTTTTATTCTGATAAGTACTGTACCACTTTAATTACTACTGCCTTATAATATATTCTAAGTATACAGTCAGTTACTTCTCCCCTCTCGCTGTTTTTTTTTTTTTTTTTTGAAGAGTATTCATTATATTTTAGACAAAGATTCAGTGAGAATAGAAAGAGCAACTAGACAAGAATTCAGGAGACTGGACTTCATGGCCAAATACCACTTAACAGTGTCTGGCGTCTTTCAATGTGTCTGGTGTCTTTGTGACCCTACAGACTGTAGTATGCCAGGCTCCTCTGTCCACAGGATTCTCCAGGCAAGAATACTGGAGTAGGTTGCCATTCCCTCCTCCAGGATATCTTCTCGACCCAGGCATCAAATCTGCATCCCCTCCTGGGCAGGGAGTTTCTTTACCACTGAGTCACCTGGGAAGCCCAATCTTTGGGGTAACAGAATCTTAAATCTTCAGATACATATATCTTATTAAATAAAACAAAGTTCAGAAGTATTAGTAAGATAAATACAAATATAACTATATATAAACTGCTTGAAAACAGATTTGCTACCCCAATTAAGGAGAAATAATTGGGCTTCCCTGGTGGCTCAGATGGTAAAGAACCACCTGCAATGTAGGAGACCTGAGTTTGATCCCTGGGTCAGGAAGATCCCCTGGAGGAGGGAATGGCTACCCACTCCAGTATTCTTGCCTGGAGAATCCCATGGACAGAGTAGTCTGGTGGGCTATAGTCCATGGAGTCGCAAATAATTGGACATGACTGAATGACTAACACATATACACTGGAGAGAATAAAAAGTTGTTGCTTTTTAAGAATTTATGGGGTTGTGGGTAAAATTTCAAGACAAATCTTTTCCTAGGGTTTTAGACCTGCTTTAATAAAGAAGTTAGAAATTAAAAGTAGAGATTATATCATATTTTTTCCAAAGATATCATATAAACATGATTAATTTTTAAAAAATTAATGGATATTTTACTTCTGTGAATCTTCTTGTCAATGCTGAATCAGATCAGATCAGTCGCTCAGTCGTGTCCGACTCTTTGCGACCCCATGAATCCCAGCACGCCAGGCCTCCCTGTCCATCACCAACTCCCGGAGTTCACTCAGACTCACGTCCATCGAGTCAGTGATGCCATCCAGCCATCTCATCCTCTGTCGTCCCCTTCTCCTCTTGCCCCCAATCCCTCCCAGCATCAGAGTCTTTTCCAATGAGTCAACTCTTTACAGGAGGTGGCCAAAGTACTGGAGTTCAGCTTTAGCATCATTCCTTCCAAAGAAATCCCAGGGCTGATCTCCTTTAGAATGGACTGGTTGGATCACCTTGTAGTCCAAGGGACTCTCAAGAGTCTTCTCCAACACCACAGTTCAAAAGCATCAATTCTTCGGCACTCAGCCTTCTTCACAGTCCAACTCTCACATCCATACATGACCACAGGAAAAACCATAGCCTTGACTAGATGGACCTTTGTTGGCAAAGTGATGTCTTTGCTTTTGAATATTCTATCTAGGTTGGTCATAACTTTCCTTCCAAGGAGTAAGCGTCTTTTAATTTCATGGCTGCAGTCACCATCTGCAGTGATTTTGGAGCCCAGAAAAATAAAGTCTGACACTGTTTCCACTGTTTCCCCATCTATTTCCCATAAAGTGATGGGACCGGATGCCATGATCTTCATTTTCTGAATGTTGAGCTTTAAGCCAACTTTTTCACTCTCCACTTTCACTTTCATCAAGAGGCTTTTTAGTTCCTCTTCACTTTCTGCCATAAAGGTGGTATCATCTGCATATCTGAGGTTATTGATATTTCTCTCAGCAATCTTGATTCCAGCTTGTGTTTTTTCCAGTCCAGCATTTCTCATGATGTACTCTGCATATAAGTTAAATAAGCAGGGTGACAATATACAGCCTTGACGTATTCCTTTTCCTATTTGGAGCCAGTCTGTTGTTCCATGTCCAGTTCTAACTGTTGCTTCCTGACCTACATACAAATTTCTCAAGAGGCAGATCAGGTGGTCTGGTATTCCCATCTCTTTCAGAATTTTCCACAGTTTATTGTGATCCACACAGTCAAAGGCTTTGGCATAGTCAATAAAGCAGAAATAGATGTTTTTCTGGAACTCTCTTGCTTTTTCATGATCCAGCGGATGTTGGCAATTTTATCTCTGGTTCCTCTACCTTTTCTAAAACCAGCTTGAACATCAGGAAGTTCACGGTTCACATATTACTGAAGCCTGGCTTGGAGAATTTTGTCTCTTGAGACTCTTAAGACTAATAGAGTTTTGCCAAGAAAATGCACTGGTCATAACAAACACCCTCTTCCAACAATACAAGAGAAGACTCTATACATGGACAGCACCAGATGGTCAACACCGAAATCAGATTGATTATATTCTTTGCAGCCAAAGATGGAGAAGCTCTATACGGTGAGCAAAAACAAGACCAGGAGCTGACTGTGGCTCAGACCATGAACTCCTTATTGCCAAATTCAGACTTAAATCCAAGTAAGTAGGGAAAACCACTAGACCATTCAGGTATGACCTAAATCAAATCCCTTATGATTATACAGTGGAAGTGAGAAATAGATTTAAGGGCACTCTATCTGATAGAGTGCCTGATGAACTATGGAATGAGGTTTGTGACATTGTACAGGAGACAGGGATCAAGACCATCCCCATGGAAAAGAAATGCAAAAAAGCAAAATGGCTGTCTGGGGAGGCCTTACAAATAGCTGTGAAAAGGAGAGAAGCAAAAAGCAAAGGAGAAAAGGAAAGATATAAACATCTGAATGCAGAGTTCCAAAGAATAGCAAGAAGAGATAAGAAAGCCTTCTTCAGCGATCAATGCAAAGAAATAGAGGAAAACAACAGAATGGGAAAGACTAGAGATATCTTCAAGATAATTAGAGATACCAAGGGAACATTTCATGCACAGATGGGCTCTATAAAGGACAGAAATGGTATGGACCTAACAGAAGCAGAAGATATTAAGAAGAGGTGGCAAGAATACACAGAAGAACTGTACAAAAAAGATCTTCATGACCCAGATAATCACGATGGTGTGATCATTGACCCAGAGCCAGACATCCTGGAATGTGAAGTCAAGTGGGCCTTAGAAAGCATCACTACGAACAAAGCTAGTGGAGGTGATGGAATTCCAGTTGAGCTGGAATTCCAAATCCTGAAAGATGCTGTGTAAGTGCTGCACTCAATATGCCAGCAAATTTGGAAAACTCAGCAGTGGCCACAGGACTGGAAAAGGTCAGTTTTCATTCCGATCCCAAAGAAAGGCAATGCCAAAGAATGCTCAAACTACTGCACAATTGCACTCATCTTACACGCAAGTAATGCTCAAAAATGCTGAATAGGTAGGTGTTAGTTATTATACGACAGACTGTGTGCTAAGTAGCTTCAGTCGTGTCCGACTCTTTGCAACCCTGTGGACTGTAGCCTGCCAGGCTCCTCTGTCCAAGAGATTTCCCAGACAAGGATACTGGAGTGCGTTGCCATGCCCTTCCCCAGGGGTCTTCCTGACCCAGGGATTGAATCCATGTCTCTTAAGTCTCCTGTACTGGCAGGCAGGTTCTTTACCATTAGCACCACCTGGGAAACCCCTATGTCAGACTGGGGGCTTCCAACACAGTTGGTGGCACCATGGACATGAACACACAACAATCCTTAAGCAGAGGGCTTCTGTGCTGAGAATGACTGAATGAGCATCAGCCATCCGGAGAGGTAAGTCAGGAGAGGGAGCTTGGGTTGGAGGGGAGGCAAGACCTCCCCCCAAGTCTTCCTTTCTGAAGATAAGTCTGGCAAGAGGGTGGGTGGGGCCTCGCAGTCCCCAGGAAGGAGGGGCTGGGGTCTGAACTCTGTGGTGACTGCAGATTAGAAAGCAGGTGATGACTCTAATGTCTCAAAAAGAGGAACTGCTATAGTTGGTGACATCCTGGGTGTAAGAGGAAAAGGAAAAGGAAGCATCAAAAGTTCAGGCCTGGGTCACCCTTCCAACCCACTAGGTGCTAATGAGACTCAGGGAGGACTGGCAGGATCTGGAACAGGAGCTGGTTGGAAGGAGGCAAGTTTAGAGGTTCTCTGAGTGAGCAGGAAAACACCATCTGATTCATTCATTCATCCATCTGCAAATATTTAGCAAGGGCCTGCTCTGCGTCCGGCCCACACTAGCCACCGGACAGACAAAGGCCCTGACAGGAAGTGCAGTGTTTACACGTTCAGCTTCTTTGATCTGGAGAAAATGAATCCAGCCCTAGCCTGAAGAGAGTGTCTCTTCAATCCCACCTACCTTTTTCCTGCTCAGCCGCTTCACTAAGTTCTGGAAGCTTGAGCCCCACTAAGTTCTGATTTCTCAGCAGGATGTGCTCCTTTTTAGGGAAAGAAAGACAACATTTCAGATGGTGACCTCAGGCTGGACTCCTCCCTTTGCTGTATGGCTCTGTGACTGCTCAGTCTCACGGAGCAGACCCTAGGAACATGGATAGTCACAACACATGAGGGGCAGTAGGGAGACTGCTTCTCTCCCGGCCCGTAAATGTGCTAGAAACCCCAGCTTCAGCACCCCATTCCCTGAGTCAGGAATTGTCCTTGGTGTGGTTGCCTTTTAAAATCGGCCTGTGAGCCTCAGGGCGAGAGAGCTGCCAGCCACACGGTGGCTGAAGGCTGGAGGACAAACAGAAGCAGGCCTGGGGCTCTGGGGAAAGGAAGGTCCCCTGGGTGTATACGGAGCTGCCAAAGATGGAAACAATCTCTGTGATCTCACGGCTGTGCTCTGAGCTGGCTGGAGCCTCCTGCCTTGTTGTTCTTGGGCAGTGAGTGCCCACTTCTGGGACTTGTGGCCTCTCCTGCCCCCAGCTCCTCAGTGGCCTGTGATGGCACCTCTTGAGATGTTTAACTCTCCAGACCAGTGAGGACTGCAGATTGCCGCCCCAAGGCAGCAAGCCAGCAGCCCCTGCTGCTGGGGGCCTTACCAGGGGAGCTGGGAAGAGATGGGGCTGCTGACTCCAGGTATGTGGCACAGGAAGCCTCACACTTGTACCAAGTCCAAGACCAGTGCCCCCAAGAGGAATTGCCGGACAGGGCTCCTTGGCCCTGGGACTTGTGCTTTCTAAGAGGGTTTTCAGTGTCCCTGTAGCAGAGGCCACTTGGGCGGTTTGCCTCCTGGGTGAAGGAGAGGAAGAGGCCAGCAGAGGGAGCTCTGGCCCAAATGGGAGCCACAGGCCAGGGCCCTTTACCTGTTTCTTTAGCCAGCCGCCCACAACCGAGCAGCTCTCAGGACCCTGGCTTGGGGTAGCGGTGGGGGCTGGGGATGAGGTCAGAGGCAGGGCAGTGGTTAGTGAAATGGGGCTTCCAGATTCTTTCTACTTTGCTGCAGAGAGAAACATGCAGGGGTCTGGGGGTGGCCTGTTGCCTGGGCCTGGCCTCTGATGCCCAGAAGCCCAAGAAGGCAAATGCCTGACTGGCTTCCTTGGTGTCACTCCACGCTATGGAGTCATGGCTGCCTTGGCCTGTGGTCTGGATTGGCCCTCTGGGGAAGGAGGGCTCAGGTAAGGATTTCTTTTAGTAACCTCTTTTCTTCCTCACATCCAGGGCTCTCTCCCCCCATCTCTGGATGCCACCCCCTCTCCCCCAGTCATTCCCTGCTTAGGGTGGCAGCCTCATGACAGACAGTTGTGTCTGGTTTGATGGCCAGTGAAAGCTGGGGACATCACAGATATTGGAAGAAATTCACAAAGAGGGAGTAGCCCTTCCTGGCTGGGAATGATGGATTTGAGGCCCTTTGTTAACAAGCAACAGGGAGGAAAACTTAGGGGCATGACAGAAAGAAAAGCCATCCCATCCTTGTCTGTCCAAGGTGACAGGGCGCTCCATCAAAGGCTTCTCGCTCATAAGGCATCGGCTCTGGCTGGAGCGGGGAAACACAGCCCAGCACTGAGGGCCCATGTACCCCTGCCTACACCCACTTTCCCCTCAAAATGTGGCTTTGTGTGGCAGCTACTTCCCAACTGACCTCGCCCGAGTGAGCGGGCAAAAGCCCTCAAAGATGATATTTATGCAGAGTGCACAGCCCAGCGGGCCTGGCTTATCAGGGTGGGGACATTTAGGGCTCTACAAGGCCCACGTCTGGGCCAGAGCCACCCCAGCTCAGCCCAGCGGTCCTCAGCCCAGGGTGGGGACCTGCACGCACAGCCCACCCCAGGAGGCCCCAGAAACCCACCTCACGAAGCTTGGTCAGTTTCTGCATCCGCACAGGCTGCACTTGTATCTGAAAGTCTTTGAGTCCGGGCGCCTTGGCCAGCTTGCTGCCAGCTTTGCCTGTAAAACGCTTCTCTTCCTCAGCCAGCGGCAGCTTGGCAAGCACTTTCTGCAGCCGGGGGCCAGGTTCTTCGGGGCCGCTGTCCCAGGACACTCCCCGCAGCAAGGGCGGCCGGGACGTCGGGGGCCACAGCTCAGCTTTGGAGCCAACCTTGGACCCTGCGGGCTCTCCAACTGTACTCTTCCCCTGGGAGGCCTGGGGAGCCACCCCCCCAGAGCCCTGGGTTGGACCTCTGGGCAGAGGGTTGCCCTCCTTGGCTGTCTTTGCCAGCGGCTTTCCCAGCTCGCTCTCCACGGGGCCAGGCTGGGGGCTGTTAAGGGCCATCTTCCCACCACTGCCTGGGCCAGAAGCTGGGCCCTTGGGTATGGCCTCCGGGCGCTGGAGGGGATCGAAGTTTTCCTTTTGTTCTATTGTAATTTCTTTGGACTTCTCAACTGTGGGAGAGCGGGGAGTCAGCCTGCCCTGAGACAGTTTTCTCTGGTCATTCTGCTTCCGGTCAGCTAGCCCTTTGAGGACGTTCTGAAAGAGACAAGGTAAATTTGGGACCCCGGAGGCAGGTTGGAGAGAAGAAGGGTGAGTTCACTTCTGCTGTGGGGTCTCTACCCCACAGACTCTGCTAAGGGGACTACACGTAGCGGGTGGGCTAGGTAGAAAGGGAGGACTGCAAAGTCACATCTGAGCCAGTAAAGGGAACCTACAAACAAGCTGGAGGTTTGTAAAACCGACAGGACAAGGGGACCTGCCATTCAAAACCTGCCAAGAACTTCCCGAGGGTTAGGAGCTGCAGAGGACAGTGGAACGGAGGGCAGCATGGGGGCAGTCACAAGTTCTGGCTTTGACTCAACTGCCCCAGATTCTAGCCCTGACTGCCTGTCAAGGCCCTTAACTCTTAGGGCCTCAGATTTCCCGTCAGGTTTGTAAAGAAAGAAAGAAAGAAAGAAAGTGGAGTCGCTCAGTCGTGTCCAACTCTTTGCGACCCCATGGACCCCGTAGCCTAGCAGGCTCCTCCGTCCATGGGATTTTCCAGGAAATAGTACTGGAGTGGGGTGCCATTTCCTTCTCTAGGGGATCTTCCCAACCTAGGGATCGAACCCAGGTCTCCTGCATTGTAGACAGACTCTTTACCATCTGAGCCACCAGGGAAGTCCTAAACTCCCTGAAATTATATGCAAATGTATATGTGCTGTTCATGGGCTGTATGTATTTTTCTGGGAAGAGAATCCACAGCTTTCAACAATTTCTCAGAGTTCTATGATCCAAAAGAGGCTACAGATCACTGAATGAGGTGATTCTTGCAAGCTGATATTTTACTGTTCAGAAGTTCTAAGATTCTACATTCTTTCATTTCCCAGGGAAAGCTGCTTTGTGAGGCGCATGTGGGTCTGTGTGGGTATTTGTGTGGCTGTCCTGTGTGTGCACTGACACTCTAATAGAAGACTCTGTCCCAGACCCAGTTCTATTAATAGATGAGATTATATTCTATGCTGCCCTTGACACCACCTTGAGCAGGTGACTCTGAGCAGATGTGGGACTCTTCCTTTGCTCATCAGCCAAGATAAAGTTTTCCGGGTGACCCCCAAGAAGAGCCTCAACTAGGGGCTGGAGCTTCCCTGCAATTTTCATGCAAGCTGACTGGAACAGCAGACTTGCCCAGCTTTTGCTGGGTCCAGAGGTCCCGCAGGTCTCCGGCAGCAGCCTGACTGGGGCTCTAGGGCTATGAGCAGGACCACCATGGAGGTCATCCCCACTCAATCCCACCTCCTCACCCCTCCTCCTCAGAATTCTAGTCAACTCGGGGCAGAGGAAACTTCTAGCCTCCTCAGCCTGGACCTTCCACTCACGCACACCCACTGGCAGGCTGCCCAGGGCCTAGCCTTCTGGGACACCGTGTCTCCTACACTCAAATCATCCCAGTTGGGCAGAGCTCAAACTCACAGACTCGCCAAGGTGAGGTGAAGGGACTTCGGCCTCATCCCCCTTCTGCTGGAGAAAGTAAACACGAGTTAGCCAGCCACGTGAAGAGACCCTATCTCCTCTTGAAACACCCTCAAGGAGACCCTACAGTGGTGTCAATGCCTCCCCCACCCAGCAGCCCCACCTCCAGGGGCTCACGGGGCGCCTCTCAGGAGTTAAGGGGTAAGAGAAGAGACTAGCTGGCATAGAAACCCCACAGCAGCCCCATTACCTGTGGCGGTGCTCCGGGCAGAGGGGACGGTGGGCCACTGCACACATCCAAACCTAAAATAGTCCAGATGCTGCTGAGTGACGCCCAGCGCCCCCAGACTCTCAGCTGTCCTCCCCACAAGGTCCTCCCTTAGGTCCCTCAGGCCTGGAGCCAGTGTTTGTTGAATACCCCTCACAGTGCTGCTCTACAGGGAGCCCTCGTCTAATCATTACAGAAACCACATAAGCAGGCTGGGGCAGAGGGAGAGCAAGGCCACACAGCCAAGAGAGTCAGCACTGGGCTCTGAACCTGGGTGGCCTGGCCTGAGCCTGAGCTTGCCCAGCAGCTCTGACCAGGGCAACCTGCTCTCCTGGGCACCTCACTCCTTCCCTGGCTGAGCTTCAGTTATGGCTCTGAACACAGCCTCATGAAGGGAAGCAGTCAAGATACAAATTGCGGCCCAAGTAGAGGCCTTTGCAGTAAGCTCTGAGGTCACCTCTCTCCAAGGCCTCTCTAGACAAGGGGCCCCAGTCACAGCTCGCTCCCACCACCTTGCACGCATCCTCACCCTGGGCCAGGCCCACTTCCACATGCTAGCTCGAAGCCCTGAAAGCAAGCATATCCTCCTCCTCTGAGGCCGCCCAGCCAGGCCCCGGGGGAAGGGGCCAAGAGAGGGTCCTGATTGGGAAGCCTGCAGGATGGGAGCCCTGGGGCCCAGGGTAGGGACTGAGCCGCCACCCAGCAGGAGGAGCCAGGGCAGGTGACTTCCAGGGACTGGACCTTACCAGGCGGCGTGGGGACGGTGAGGGAGTTGCTCTGAGAGGATGCAGGAGAAGCTCCGGGGCTGAGGTTTGGGGAAACAGCTGTGGAGACACACAGATTGGCCAGCATTAGTGAAGGCTCAGGACTTCAGTCTGACAAAGACATCCTTTCAGATCGTCTCACCCTTGGGGACCGGGTCTGCCTCGTCGGGTTCACAGGCTGATTCTCAACTCTATACAAGGCCACTGCCATAGCCTAACCCCTCCCTGCCCCAACAGAGGGGGCACTGAGGTCACTTAGGGGTGACAGACGGCAATTTGGATCTTACTCCTTGGTCTGCCTGGCCTCAACCCAAAGTACCTTCTAGAAACAGAGGGCCTGGCATCGCTTGGCAGGTATAGGTCCAAAGGCTGTACCTCTTAGGCTTGTCAGGATGCCCCTGATTTTAATTGCACCCCTTGTCTCCTAAGTACATTCAGACTTGTCTAACTGCCCCAAATTCTTGCTCAAGAAAAAAGAGTGACTTTAGCCAAAGGGTTAACAGGAGGATTTCAGGGTCCAGGAAAACCTTCTAATCCAGAAATTTCATTAAAACACCAAAGACCACCTTCCCTTCCCCTTAGTAGCTAGGATCCTTCCCAGGGTCTCCAGCTGGAGGTCAAGGAGAGGGAGCCCAGTGCCGGCCTCTCCTGACCTTCGCAGAGGAGGTGCCCATAGAGCAGGCCTCCTGGGGATGGTGAGATGCCATACAGACCTGACTTGCGGGGTGGCCCAGGGGTCTGTGCACACTGGCATCACAAAAGGGTTTCTCTTCTTTCAGGGTTCAGGGACTGGGGAGCCCAGGTCAAGTTCACCAGTATCATATGGGCTAGTATTTCTTGGCAAAGCAGGAGGACACAATGGTAACATATAGTCCCCCAAAACTGAAAGGTAAGAGAGTTTTCTGGGCTAGAGTTGCGTATTTCAGAGCTTCTGATATGGGGCAAGATGCCCTCCCCTCACAGGATCCTCTTCATGAGGCTCAGTCCTCCTGGGGCTTAGAGGCCTGGTGGCAGGTGCTTTGAGGGCACCGCTCAGAACCAGGGCTCCTGCTACAACTGATGCCCAGCCCTCCCCACCCCCACCCTTCAGAGGGGCTCAGAGCGGCCACCTGGCCTCCTACCTGGTGAGGACTCTCCGGGACTGCTCCTGGACTTCCTTCCACGGCGGGTCAGGAACCGCTCGCTCACCAACTTGGCTTCCTCCAGTAGCGCCAGGTTTTTCTTCTTGTCCTCCTCTGAGATGCTGATGTCTGGCAGCTGGTCATTGACCAGGTCAATGACGTGCCCTGCAGGGTCTGCAGAGGCAAGTGAGCTCCAGGTGAGACCCATGGAATCCTTGGTCCCTCAGGGCCTCAGCCCTGCCCCCAACCCCAAGCCCCCAGCCCACGGATGCTGCCCAGAGTGGACTCGGCCAGCCAAACCTCGGCCCAATGCCAGGCCCCGGAGAGGGCTCCGAGGGGACAGACAGGCTCCCTCAGCAGGCCTAGCCCCACCAGCCCATGGCGTGGCATGCCTTCTGCCACAAATGGCCATGAAACCCCCCATGAAATTCCCTGTCCTAACTTCTTCCATCAGGAGCCCCACCCGTGCTGTCTGCTCCCCTAGTGTCCTTCCTTTGGGTCTCTGTTCCTTTAACGAGCCAAGGACACAATTCTATGGCTACCTTCCATCGTTTTGCCCTCTATTCACACTGTTCAGCCCTGTGCTGTGCTAAGTCGCTTCAGTCATGTCCGACTCTGTGTGACTCGATGGGCTGTAGCCCACCAGGCTTCTCTGTCCATGGGATTCTCCAGGCAAGAATGCTGGAGTGGGTTCCCTTGCCCTCCTCCAGGGGATCTTCCAGACCCAGGGATTGAGCCCGTGTCTCATGTCTCCTGCATTGGTAGGCGGGTTCTTTACCACTAGCGCCACCTAGGGAGCCCCTCTATCCTTATTCTATCCTTCTCCAAAACTTAACCCTATTCTTCTCCAAAGCTGCCCCTTCTCCAGGAGACTTTCCCTGGATGAGTGGTACCACCTCTCACCCAGCTGCTCAGAAACATGAGAGACACTCCACACTCTTTCTTCTTTCTCAGTCCACCCAGGTCCCACCAACTCATCATCAAGTAAATATCCCTGGAACCTGTGCCTCATCGCCATTTTTGCTCATCAGCTGTAACTTACTTGCTCAATTACATCAGCACCTCCCAGGTCCTTTCCACCTCCGGGTTACCTGCACCATCCCATCCTCTGCTGCCTCTCAGAGGGACCATCCCGAGAGCCTCCTCTGACCATGCAGTTCTCCCGCCTCAGCTCAGCAGGATTCCTCACGGTCTCCAGGGTAACATCAGATAACCAGCTGGGCCCAGCCGCTCTTCCTGATCCCACATACTCCTCTCCTCCAGCCCCTCTGTGGTGAACGGCTCCCGCTGTGCCTCTCCAGCCTCCTTTCCTCCTTCTTCCAGTCAGAGCTCCCCAGTCTCTACTGGGTGAAGCTCACTGGAGTCTCAGTCATGTTGGGAAATTAGGAAGGAGCTAAACCCTGTTGCCCACCTCGTCTCATGTACCAGTAATGGAACTGTGTACCATCCCCAGCCAGCCAACAAGCTCAGTCCCCCTGGGTGGCTGGCTCAGGAATGGCCAGGTGAGGCAGTGAGAGGCAATTCTGAGAAAGGTGTTGGGTATACGGGAAAGAGGAACTCTCTTTTCACTGAAGGGGTATAAGTTGCTCATAGACATTTTCCCAGAAGTAAACCAACACAGAGAGGAGACTTGGGAGAGGAGATGAGATGATTGCTCATGACCCAGCGTGAGCACCTGGGGTTAGCACACCCCGAAAACACAGACCCTGGCTTTTATTTTTATTTTTTGGCATGAAGTAGTATAAGCTGTATTTCTTATACGTATTTCTTATGTAGTATAAGAAGTATTTCTATGATGTGAGAGTCCTGAGTAATACACACAGCAAAGCATTCAGTTGCTCTGTTAAGGTTCCTGTTCCCCAACAATGTTGCTTCTTCCATCCAGATGACCTTTCCTCTTGTCCACCTCTCTAAGGCACAACTCAGATACTCTCCCGTC
Source organism: Bos javanicus (assembly GCF_032452875.1). NCBI lineage: Eukaryota > Metazoa > Chordata > Mammalia > Artiodactyla > Bovidae > Bos > Bos javanicus. The sequence goes on along the minus strand of NC_083882.1, from coordinate 42,128,603 downwards.
TGGAATACCTATCCAGCCTTCCCCGTCTCTAGCCAGAACTGGTCCCCTTCTTGACTCAGTTTCCCTAACACTTCTGTGAAGGACCTTGCCACACAGTGTCTTGATTCTATCTGTTCACTTGTCAGTCTCCTCACCGACAGTGAGTGACATGCAAGCAGAGACCACACCTGTATTTGTGATGGTCCAGAGCAGGCTCCGAGATACACTGCGGAAGGAGAAGGTGGTTGGGGCAGCCAGCCTTGCAGCTAAGCACACACCTACCTGGATGTGGGCCTTTCTAGCTGGGGGTGGAGTGCCTCACCCAGCCCGTCTGTCTCCCTTTGCCTCATCTTCCTCTGACTTGTCTTTTTACCAAAACAAACTAAAATCAGATATAATACTTCTGGGCTCAGACACAGAGGGCTCATCAATTTTGCCCTGTTGGGCTTCTAGAGACGGACTTATCTGAGAAACAGGAGTGGGGAAGCTGGCCAAGCTGCCAGACCTCAGCCTTCCTACTCAAACAGACCTTCAGCTGGACCTCTACCTCTGGTTGCAGAAATAAGAGAAATCAGCTTAGCCCTTACCCACAGAAGTCAGCGAAGCAGTGGAAACCTTCAAGTGTCGGTGAGAAAGCCTCCTGTGGGGACTGTGGGCTCTGAAAGACAGGACAGAATCACCTTGTTAAGAAAATTGGTCCACAGAGCATGTAAATAGGTGTCTAGATGCTTGCCTATGCTTTCTAAGTCATCCTAGATCATGGCTTCCAATCTCATCTAAGCTTGGGATTTGGTAGAAACACACATTCTCAGGCCCCACCCACCAACAGGATCAGAAACTCTGGGGATGGGGTCCAACACCCTGTGATTGATTGAACAAGTCCCGTCCTCCACCACCAGGTGCTTCTGATGCTTGCTAAACCACTTCCCTGAGGAGAGGTAACTTTGTTTATCAGGGCTCAGACTCTGAGCACCTAACTTGCAGAAAACTCATAAAATGTGAATAATTGCCTGGTAGAGATGCAGATGATTTCTGTTGGAGAAAAAAGATTAAAAAAGTAAGGTTTCATTGTTCCGTGAAACATTAACCTATTTCATATCTAACTGAAGCAATCTTATTCCAGCTTTCTTGTCCTCCTCACTGATTATATTAAGTATGTCCATTTCTTGTATCCTCTTTTGAACCAGCTTTGTATTCCTGTTGGTCCCCAACCCCCATTAATGAGCTAAATAAATCTTTGACACATAAATCTTTGACACATGCTCATTACATATCTGTATTAGGGTTATCTTCATAACTTTTTGGAAATTATACTCAGGCCATCTCATTCTAGGTAGACAAATGCATGAGGTAGTGCTGTGTAAGACTGAGGCAGTGACATCTCTGTGCCTGTGAGCCAGTATTCCTCCCACGAGGTCATCTGCCACACAGGCAGAATACTAGTCAAGAATCCACATCTTCCAGGTCTGTTTGCAAGTATATGGACAGATATTATAGGAAACTCCCCTGCTATGACTTGTGCTTTTCTTAAAGGTTAGCCAAGTGCAAAGATCTGAATCCAGGAGAGAAAATAATATGGGGGAAAGGGAGATGATGGAAAAATGCCATGCTCTCTCTCTCATTTTGAAAAACCGTTTGGTTTTATTTCATCAATAAAATCATCAAGAAAGAAGAAAAGATTTATTAAAAAAAAAAAAAAAGAGTTGTCTAATCCCACATGCTAGGAAGTAGTACCCTTTATTGCATAGGTTAGGCACAGAGGATGTACCTGTTGACCGGGTTTTTGTCAGTTTCTTCTTCTGGTGAACTGGCATCCCCAGTCAGGATGATGGTGGGTGGACTGCAAGATATTCCTGTGGTGGCAGGGTCCTGGTGATTTAGAACAAGAACACAGATGGAGTTAAGCTTCCAGGAGCTGGAACATTTATTCCAGCATCATGATACCAGAGCCTTCTTGAAATGGGCCAAAGGAAGTTTATTTGGATTATCCAGAAAAAAGAAAAAGAAAAAAAGTTTCTCCATCATTCACCTAGCTTAACTTGGTCTATCTTTTATGCACTAAGATTAGGAAGCCACAAAGCAATCCCTGGTTATTTCTCACTGCTGCTGCTGCTGCTGCTGCTGCTGCTAAGGCGCTTCAGTCGTGTCTGACTCTGTGCGACCCCATAGACGGCAGCCCACCAGGCTCCTCCATCCATGGGACTTTCCAGGCAAGAGTACTGGAGTGGGGTGCAATTGCCTTCTCTGTATTTCTCACTAACAATGTATTAATAGAAAAAGAACAGTGGAGTCCTCAGGCTGCAAGCAGCCTGCTTGGGGAAGGATGCAGGCCAGCAGAAAAGGTGGCGACACATGTGTTCCTGACACCCAGTGACAGTCCTCCATGCGGCTGATGTGACATTTCAATAAAGTGATTTGTTCCAGGGGTAATGGAACATGGTGTTTAACTTTTATCTTTGTGAAAATGTTTATATAAATAAACAAACATTTCTGAAATAATAACAAAAGTTACAGGCCAATCCTTAAATTTTTGAGATAGTTTGTAACTACTAAGCAAAATAGAACAAAACTTCTCATCATCAAAATGAAAGTTATTACACTGCAGATTGGAGCAGCTGTAGTGAAAATGGTATACTGTTATGCTGCTAATGGCTGTGTGAGTGGTAAAACCCTACGTATACAAATGTAACATACAAATGTGTATGTTCCAAATATGTATAATAAGTACTTGTTGAGTGAGTAAATGAATGAATGAAATAAAAGCATGCTGTATAGGATATACAACAAAATTCATAAAGATACATGTCAACCTGTGGATCTGGAGATAGAAATAGGACCAGTGAACAGGAACAATAATGTCTTTGATTTCTCTGCCACCTGCTGTCCCAGTGTACCCACCTCAGAATTGTTCCCAGTTATATTTGGGAAACTCTCTGGGGGTCCTCTTTATGACCCTTCATCATTTTCCTTCTTCTTGCCCTGCTCTCCCACACTGGTGTGTGCTGTTCCAGCCCTCTGCAAATGCCCTACTTCCCCTACCAAAGGCCTGTCTCCCCATGCTCCTGAGCATGTCACACCACCTACAATATCAGTGCAGCTTCCTGGAGCTTCAGAGAAGTGGGTCCCCACAGCCACTTTCTGTGGAGGTCATGTCCTTCTAGAGTCCCTGGAGATTAGTGCTCTTACCTCTACCGGCCTTGATGAAGCCATGGCCTGGGGGCTGCCCTCACAGAGCCAGGCTGAGCTGTGTTCTTAAGTCCTTGGCATGCAGGAGTTGGCTTTTAGCAAGATGGGGAGGAGGCCCTCTCTCCTTTTCACATTATTCTTTCTTGTCAAGTGGGTACTATACAGAGTCATCTGGACTTCTTGATTCCCACAACTTTTAGTGAAACCAGCTCTTCCATTTTCATCTGCGTCTATTCCCTCCCTTAGCCTCAAACATGAAGCCAGGTGAGCTGGGGAAGAGTCTCTGAGTCCAGCCAGGGAACGCCAGATCCCTGTGTTCCACGATCTTTCAGCAGGAGGGAGCTGTAGTGATGAGACAGGGGGAAGCCCTCAGAATCCCTGAGCACATGGAAGGAAACTTCAGACAAGGACTCTGGCTGGGTAGGAGTAGGAAGCAGCATTGCCTTTTTCCTTTTCCTTTGGAAGACTCACACCCTCAAATTTCTGCTCATCATCCACTAGTTGTGTGTCCTCGGGCAAGCTACTTGACCTCCCTATGCCCCATGATAACTCACAAGGCTGATGTGAGGATTAAAAATAATGTTGAGAAAGTACCTTAGCACAAGACTGATATATAAATAGTCATACCACTGTCAAATCACTTTTCTCTCTCGCTCAACAAACACATTTTAGTTATGCATCATGAGCCAGAAGCAGTTTGAGATACAAAGACCCTCATGAGCTCACAGACAAGCAAGGGATACAGAGAAGTAATTCATACTGATAATACATATAAGGTGATAAGGGATGAACCACATTCTTTGAAAGCTCAAAGGAAAGCAAAGCAAACTCTCTTATGAGGGGAGCTGGAGAAGACTCTCCAGAGGAGGGGACATTTAAGCTAGCTCCTAAGGGATGAATATGAGTTTGCAATACAAAGATATTAGAGGAGGGACCTCCCTGGTGGTCCAGTGGTTAAGAATCCGCCTTGTAATGCAAGGGATGGGGGTTTGATCCTTGATTGGGGAACATAAGATCCTACATGCCATGGAGCAACTAAGCCCACAAGCCACAACTAGAGAGTCTGTGTGCCACATCGAAAGATACCACATGACTCAGTGAAGATCCTGTGCTGCAACTAAGACCCGACCCAGACAAATTTAATTAATTAAAAGTAAGATATTAGGGGAGAGGTTTTGGGCAAAGGAAACAGCATTAGTAAAAGGCATAACAGCACTAAGGATTCACGAGTGTAGCTGGAGCATAGACTATGGAGTAGGTGAAATAACTTGCTTACTCTTCCCCCACCCCTTTCCCTCTCTCCCTCTCTCTGTTCCTCCCCCCAACCCAGCTTAGCTCCATTCATGGTGTAGATTGTTTTACCCCCCTTTTTTTTAATGAATGACACAAAAGTTTTCAAAAGTCTTAGAGTCTAAGAGAGCGGCCAGTCTGTAAACTTTTGTACATTATTACACTTTATTCTGTCTATTCATCCAGCAAACATTTATTGAATGCCTACTATGTGCTAGGGCCTACGCAGACAAAGGTGAACCAGGACCTCTGAAATACTCCGCTCCCCCTAACTAGCACAGTGGGAGGGGAGTGAGGTAGAAGTAGCCTCCTCCTCACCGCTACCCATCCCAGGTAGGGTCCCACCGGTCCAGTCCCGTTGGGTGCCCTCAAGGTTGACGCTGTGAGGTAACTGGTCTCCAAGGCACTGGAGGAACTGTTTTCCAGTGGAGTTTTCCCTGACTCCTGGTGAAAGTGATGAATATGAGTCACTATCCAGAGGTGATTGTCATCCACAGGGTTGCTGGTACCCTCACCCAGAGGAAGGTCAAGGGCAAAGATTCCCACACAGAAAGGCAGAAACAAGCTCCTGGCGGCGAGTGCCAAGTGTGTAAATAAAGACTGCTGCTGCTGCTGCTAAGTCGCTTCAGTCGTGTCTGACTCTGTGCGACCCCATAGATGGCAGCCCACCAGGCTTCCCTGTCCCTGGGATTCTCCAGGCAAGAACACTGGAGTGGGTTGCCATTTCCTTCTCCAATGCATGAAAGTGAAAAGTGAAAGTGAAGTCGCTCAGTCGTGTCCGACTCTAGCGACCCCATGGACTGCAGCCTACCAGGCTCCTCCATCCATGGGATTTTCTAGGCAAAAGTACTGGAGTGGGGTGCCATTGCCTTCTCCAGTAAATAAAGACACACACACACAATTTGAAGTTGCTTAAAAGCCAGGAGGCACAAAGCAATCAGGGAGAAATCCTCTAATCCCCTGATGGAATGCCCTGGAAAGTCCTCATGCTCTCCTTCCAAAGTGTACAAAATATACACTAATAAAATCAAATTGTTCTCTCCTTAATCAGCTCACAGAAAGCTCCAGGCAATATCTAATTTTCTGCAAAACTGTTTTTGTAGGGAACATTTAGTCTTGTGCTGGCTGGGTTTCACTTTAACGGGGGAGTCAGCAATCAGGAGAGAGTGTGGGAAGATTCCAGAGGCCCTGCTGGTGAATTCTGCCAGGTTTTAATGCCGTGTAAATACTCATCCTTGCTCCCGCTCTGAGCTGCCAAAACAGAAGGTAGGGCTCAAGAAAGCTTGTTGGGCGGCGCATTCAAACAGAATCTACCAGGCAAGTTCCTGGCTCCAGGACTTCAGGACTCAGGCTCTGGAGCCACACTAATTCACGATACAGCTTTTCACATTAGTTGTGTGACCTTGGGCAAGTGACCTCACCTTTCTGTGCCTCATCTATAAAATAGCTATCTCACAATATAATTACAATTCCACAGACTGATGTAGAAATAGGATTACCAGATAAAATACAGGATGCTGCTGCTGCTGCTAAGATGCTTCAGTCATGTCTGACTCTGTGGGACCCCATAGACGGCAGCCCACCCTGTTACATTTGAGCTTCAAATAAACAACAATTAATTTTTTAGTGTAAGTAGGTCCCACATACTTACACTAAAGTATTCAGTGTAAAGGAGCTCTGAAGGTAAAGACTCTGCCTTCAGTGCAGGAGACCAGGGTTCGATCTCTGGGTCAGGAAGATCCCCTGGAGAAGGGAATGGCAACCCACTCCAGTATTCTTGCCTGGAGAATCCCATAAACAAAGGAGATTTGCAGGCTACATTCCATGGGGTAGCAAAGAGTCGGACACGACTGAGTGACTAACACACATGTCCCAAATATTGCATGAACATAACTATTTCATTTGCTAAGTGTGGCAGCTCCAGATGGTAAGCTTGTAGAAGAGCACCCGGCAGCTAGTAAATGCTCAATAAGTGTCAGATGTTATAGTCTGTTATTGGTACCGCTGGGGCTAAATTAATGACTTTGGAATTTGGTTTGGAGAAGATTGTTGTTCTTAGTTTTGCATCTATACGACCTTTTGGAGTTCAGTTAGGAGGACCTTGCACTTCTGGTCATGGAGCCACGGAATATCTTCCATGGGACACCCACAGAATCAAGTAATCAAGCACTCCCAGGGAAGCCTACATCAAAGGCCTCCTTCACCTGGCTCCACTCCCTCTCTCACCACCTGCCTCTCAGACAAAGTAGAGATGACTCTTACCTACAGAAGAAGCAAAGAAACAAACATGGATAGAAGGAAGTGACAATTAGTCCCACCTACTGCCTGCAGGGCCCTGCCCCAGGCACTTCCTGTGTGTTTTCTCATAATCCTTCCCGCATCTCTGAGGATGAACCTCAGGACGCCCACGAACAACATGGGGTGAGAATGTCTCCTGATCTCACAGAATCGTGCAGGGGAGATAAGACGACGAAAGCAAAAGCCCTGAGTGTGAAATAGGGGATTAATATGTTTCTTTTCTTTCTCCTTTTTTCACATTTCAATTCCCACTTAACCAACAATAAAAACCAGACTGTCCAGGGTTGCATAACCCTGGGGAAGAGACAAATATCAGGCCTGTTGGCCTTCCTGCCACACACGCTGGCTGTACAAGTTGTCTCCAGGTCTTGGGTCTCACCTTCCCTGATTTCTGGTGCCCTGCAAGCCTCTGACGTGCCTCTCTTATTCTTCCAAACTGTCCCCTACCCAGTAAGCCCCTTCCTCCAGGAAGCCCTTCAGGCTGAATACACAGCTGGAGGAAAGATAGCAGGGGCACCCTTCTCACCTTCCAGGGCCCAGCCTCCCCAGGGATCCGTTCCCCTTCCCTGGAGTCAGCCGAGCACTGCGGGAGCTGGGCCATCTCCCAGCAAGCTCGCCCTTTAATAAGCCAGCAGGTCACATTTTGTTCTCTTTAAATAAGCCTTATAGAAACATTTAAATGTTTATTTCGCTCATAAATTCCCAAGAATGCACCACAGTTTCCTAACTGCCTGGGCGCAGGGATAAATATAGGCCAGTGTCACAGACGGGAATATTAGCTTCCTTTCCCCCATGTCACGTGACGAGCCCTGGCTCGGAAGCTCTGAGCAGCAGACCAGCCCCAGCCCAGGCAGGAGTGGGGAGTCCTGCGCTGGGACCCTGGCAGCGGGTCTGGGAGAGGCCTGTGCAGGCAGGCAGTGTGGGGTGGTGAAGTTGGGATGTCTACACTGCTCGGGGACCTCGGGCAAGTCACTTAACTTCCCTGGGCTTCCTGTTCTCAAACATTAGTTGGAGCAAATAATCCCCATTTTCCAGGCTGGTTTTAAGGGTGACAATGGCAGTGAGGGTAGTGACAGAGGGCGGGCACTGCTGTAGCTGTGTCCCCAGGCCCCTCTCTCACAGCCCGAAGGGCAAATAAGGACTGTCTCTGGAGAGGACGGCCCTGGCCGCAAAGAGGATTAGCACTCCCGTGACAGGATAAAAGGATTCTCTGGGGACTTCCGAGAAAATGATTATTCCAGCAATGAGTCCTAAGAGCATGGGAGAGAGCAGAAGTGCCTCTGCTGAGCTCGGCTGGACATGGGGCTCCTCCCTGCCAAGCGTGGAGGATCAGATTCTGGCTCCCAGAAGGTTCCCCGTTGCCCGCTGTGTGGATTTCCCCGTCACTCACGGCCTGCCCTGCCTCTGTAGATCCTCTTTCCGGCCATCGTCCGGTCTACTCCTAGCAGTCTGGGGTCGTTGCTTAGTTGCTATGTCTTGTCCGACTCTTTGCGACCCCACAGACTATAACCCGCCAGGCTCCTCTGTCCATGGGATTTCCCAGGCAAGCATTCAGGAGTGGGTTGCCATTTCCTTCTCCAGGGGATCTTCCCAACCCAGGGATTGGGAACTCCTGCATGGGCAGGCGAGTTCTTTATGGCTGAGCCACCAGGGAAGCCCCAGTCAGGGGTCACCCACCCCCCAGATTATCCTACTTCTTTGTCACAGTTTTTACTCTTATGCCATCAGCCTTTGAAGTGTGAAAGTGCATAGAGTGTCTGTTAGCCTTCCTCTGTCGGGGAGGAGGGTATCACTCAACCAGTTGGCCATTCATCATGATTATCTTCCATCCTTTCCTCCTCCTTCCTGTCCATCTCCTCCTCCCTTAAGTCCAGGCATTTAATCATCCATACAGCCAATTATGCACCCAGCCTATCACACAACCAGACATCCCTAAGCTCTTACATATGCAAGAGCCTATGCTGAAGGTTGGAGAGACACACATAGCCCCTGACCCTAAAGGAATGCAACCTGACAGGGTACTCAGAGAAATAAAAAAAAGACAAGCTACTCCATTGCTTATGATAGGACCAATAATTGTAATATACATTCCTGACCATCTGCAATAACCAACATTTCTAAAGCACTTTCAGCTTTGTCCTGGACAGTTGCACAGCTATAACCTCACAGCTCTTACTCTCTGACCCAAACCATTAGAAGCCATCCTGATAGAAGAGTCCTCTTGACTCTTTCTGAGCTTCTCTTCCATAGAGGATGGGGTGTCAAGCACCTACCTCCCATGCCTGGGGTTTCTGGTGTCCAAGACACTGGATTTACTGCTGGGTGGGACCAGGGAAGGAGGCCAAGGTGGTGGGAACACCTCAGCAGAAATGGGTTTGAATCTCCACTCAGCCATGACACACCATGTGGCCTTTGACAATTATGTAACCTCTTTAACAAAAAACAGATAATAATAATGTCTACTTTAGGGGTTCCCAGTAGATATCTCCAATGTCTTATACATCAGACTCTAATGCTTTACTGACAGTTTACTTGAAGATGCTTCACTGAAGATCTGAACTGAGCCTGTTTCTGCAAAGGGCAGGATGAGATAAGGATGAATTCAAAATCTTCAAGTGGAGTATTCAAGGTACTCCTCAGTTTCTGGTGGTTAGAGTGTACTTCCTTGTCTCAGTTTCTCATCTGTAAAATGAATAATAATCATACTGATCTCCTAGAATTGTTGATGTAAAATGCTTAGAGCACTGTCGGTCACAAAGGCAGCACAGTAAGTAAGAGGGTTCTCATAGGGTTAGTTGGGGAGGGGGTCCTCCCCACTCTACACAGTCCTTACCAGTTTCCAAGTATTTAACATGCATTATCTATTTCGCCTTCATCTCATTCCTGACAAAGGATTGATTCTTTGAGTCCTGAACCCTTTTCCCACCAGTGTAGAGCACACATTTCTCCAGGGGCCTCCACTGGGGTATAGATGGAACCCTAGCCCACTGACCAGTGAGCACAGGGTCTGAACAGCCAAGGGGAGGCGAAGTGGAGAGTGAAGCTGGCAATCCACCTTACAGAGTCACATGTGTTAAGGTCTAGATATTTCTGGGGATGGCATAGAACAAAGATCCTCCAGTTCCTGATCAGAGAAGGTCATGAGAGCAAATCAGATCAGAGAGACTTGTCATTCAACTGTAAATCCACAAGGAAGTGAACTCCCTGAGAGTGGGGCCTTGGTTGGTTAGAGCTCAATAAACGCTTGGTGAACGAATTCAATAAACATTTATTGAGTAAATTAAACTCAGTTCTATATTTGCTGAGTACCTACCACACGTCAGTGAACTGCCATCCCTTTCCTGTGTACTCAAACTCCACTGCATTGCAATGGGGTGTTTTCTGGACTAGAAAGAAGAAAAACCATGATTCTAGGCCTGTTTCTCAGCTACGAGCCATGAGGCAGTGAAATTCAGGCCTTGTTATTTCTTCATTATGTGACTTTGGACAACTGGCTTAACCTCTCCAAGACTTACTTTCCTAATCTATAAAACGGGTACAGGCATTGCTAACTTACAGGCCATTATAAAGGCCATCTGAGATCATGAGTGTAAAGAGCGTAGCCTAGAACACAGTAGGAGCCTCACATGTTAGTTTCTCTCCTTGCATCCAGCTATAACACCTATGTGCTCTGAGATTTCCAGTTTCCTGGGGATGATGATCTCTGTCCCCACAGTGGCGTTAGAGGACTAACAGCAGTGATACCTGTGAAAACTTTTTAATGGACCATTTTGTGCTGCACGAAAGACTGAGAACTTTGTTGAATACTAAGTGAAGTTGAGTACTTTACCTAGCACTGGCTATATATTATCCTGGTAGAGTCAAGTCGCCTAGGTTTGGGTCTAGGCTCTTACAATCAAACCCCTTAGCTGTGTTGCCCAGTGCACCTTGCTTTCTTTTCTGTGCTTAAATTCTTCATCTATAAATAGGAATAGCAGTAATACCGACCTCACAGAGTCAGTGTGAAAACTAAATGAGATAATATAGACATAAACCTAGCAACATGACTGGAATTGCCTTAAAAGTTAGCTGGTGTGAGCGGCTATTACTGGAACGCTCAGCTTATAGATAAGGAAGCTGAGGCATGATGAATAACCCACCCAGGGTCACACTCAGGGATGAAGCGCAGGCCCCCTTCACTCTGCCACATGGCGAATGTTTCATGTTCCTATGAAACAGAAGCATTTCCTGTGCCTTCCGGAGCTCCCTGGCTGCTTGGGGAACCCTGCTTGGAATTCTGCTCTTCTAACAGGACAGCCATGCGGGATGATGGTAGTGAGTCTGGATGTGTCTCTTACTACGCTAAGCAGGGAGAGAGTTCCAGGTTTGTTATAGTGGCAGCTACCAGGCTATCCAATTCTGGGCCAAAAGATGGGGAGACCCCGCAGCTTCATGGTCGGAGGTTCTAGGAGCTCCACAAACAGATCCTTTCTTGTTAGGGCTAGATGCAGAGGGCTGCTTTTCCAAAAAACACTCCAACCTCATTTTCAGTTAAGTAATAATTGGGGCAGGGGTCAGGGTGGGAGCAAGGATACTGCTGGTTAGTTGAGTGCCCCCGTGATCATGTCAACCAGATGCTGCTGTATGTGAGGGTTAAACATCAGCTTCTGTCTAGAGGATCAGAAAGTGCAGTACAGTAAGTCCCCTACATATGAACCCTCAAGTTGTGAAGTTTCAAAGATGGGAACGTGTATTTGCACGTAAGATCACGTTATTTCACGCATCTAGTGTACTTTGTTCGGAGAAGGCAATGGCACCCCACTCCAGTACTCTTGCCTGGAAAATCCCATGGATGGAGGAGCCTGGTAGGCTGCAGTCCATGCTAAGGGTCGGACACGACTGAGCGACTTCCCTTTCACTTTTCACTTTCATGCATTGGAGAAAGAAATGGCAACCCGCTCCAGTGTTCTTGCCTGGAGAGTCCCAGGGACGGGGAGCCTGGTGGGCTGCCGTCTATGGGGTCGCAGAGTCAGACACGACTGAAGCGACTTAGCGGCAGTGTACTTTGTCTCGTGCACGCCTCCTCTACGAGCAGCTGTGCTTTTGTGTACTTCACTGTACAGCCCTGTATGGAGTGCAGGAGTACAGTAGCTTTATTTCAAGCCCAGGATGTCCAAAAGCATAAAAGCTCACTATGTTCTGGGCTTTTTTTATGTATTACTGGTGTGAAAACTATTATAAACCTATTACAGCACAGTAGTCTACACTGATTGTGTTAGCTGGGTACCTAGGCTAACTTTGTTGGATCTATGAACAAATTAGACTTACAAATGCATTCTCAGAACAGAACTCCTGCATACGTAGGGGACTTATTGGATCAAGTAGATGCTCAGGGAGGCCTGGACTGAGAGGAACACGTGTGTGTGGCCTGAAGAGGGAACAGCACCGTGGCCTGGGTTTCTAGGGCTCAAGACACACCCAAGCGTGCTGTTTTATCGGGACCACGCTGTGGCGCTTCAGGTTTGTAAGGTGGTAAGTTCTACGGGGCCCAGGTTGGCTGCCTCTGACAAGTGGTTTTGGGAGCAGAGGACAGTGTTCCCTTGGTCCTAGCACCCCTCACAGAGGCCCCAGTGCCAAAGCTGAGGATGCTCAGTGCAGGGCATAGACCAGGAATGTGGGCTCGGGGGCCAGGCTGCCTGGGTGCAAGTCCTGGGCCTTTCACTTACAAGCTGTGTGACCCTGGAGCAAGGTGCTTAACTATGCTGTGCCTCAGTTTGCTCAGCTATGAGACGGAACTGATGATGCCTACCTCATAAGGCGGCTTTAAAGTTAACTGAGTTAATAGAGTAGTAACCCCAACAAGGTCCATTTGGTCAAAGCTATGGTTTTTACAGTAGTCATGACAGATGTGAAAGTTGAACCGTAAAGAAGGCTGAGTGCCAAGGAATCAGTGCTTTTGAATTGTGGTGCTGGAGAAACTCTTGAGAGTCCCTTGGACAGCAAGGAGATCAAACCAGTCAACCCTAAAGGAAATCAACCCTGAATATTCCTTGGAAAGACTGATGCTAAAGTTGAAGTTCCAGTACTTTGGCCACCTGATACAAAGAGTGGATTCACTGGAAAAGACCCTGATGCTGGGAAAGATGGAAGGCAAAAGAGAAGGGGGCGGCAGAGAATGAGATGGTTGGATAGCACCACCGGCTAAATGGACATAAATCTGAGCAAACTCCAGGAGATAATGAAGGACAGAGAAGGTTGGTGTGCTGCAGTCCATGGAGTTGCAAGGAGTCAGACACACTTAGCGGCTGAACAACAATGAAAAGCGTAGTACCTGGTAGCACAAGGTTAGCTGTTATTACTGGCTTTATGGATAATGGAGAAGTGCAGTAAGGGAGTGATTAGAGAATGATGATCAGAGTGATGCTGGAGGAGATGATGTGAAAAATGTGAGGTCAGCTTATGAGCTCACACTGACCTGCCCCTGGGGCCTGCCAAAACCCAGGGGATAGGATAGGGTGATAGGGGTGAGATCCAGTGAGAACTGGGCTCTTATAGTTAATATGAATGTCTCCGTACTTGAGGTTTGTAAGGTCCCTCTGAGGAGGCCATGCAGTTCCAGTGAGTGGAGTTGCTAATACGGCTGTTGGTCACAGGCCTGGAAAGGGCTGATGTCCTGGTTATACTGCCTCTAGGGCCTGGGGGTAGGTCTGGTGCCCCACAGGGAGGCAGAGAGAGGCTGGTATGTGTGGGGAGGGGTTGGAGGAGGCTCTGAAATGTGCCATGGCATCAAAGCCTGGAGGAACTGGAGGCAGAGAGGCTCTAGGAAGACGCAGAAACCTCCTTCATGCGTCTGTGGGTCTCCACCCACAACAGGCCGCTGTGACGACAGAACTGAGGGAGTCGGGGGAGGCAGGCTCCAGCCTGACCAGGAAGCAGAGCTGCCAACCACGCACGGGTCCACCCCAGGGACTTTGGTCCAGCGGGTGTAGGTTGGCAGAGGAATCCAGGGGTAACAAGCTCCCAGGTGACTTAGACCAGGCAGGATTTTGCCTGTCTTTAGAGGAAGGGGCTTAGATGTGACCTGAGATCCCTTTCAGCTCTGTCGGTCTGTGATCCCATAGACTTGTATCCTCACAGCTTCTGTTCCTGCCAGAGCCTCTTGGCTACCAGCTCATCCCTTCCGGCCCTTCCCTGCTCAAAGGCCAACCCAGGAAACACTGCTCAGGACACAGCCTTACCAGAGGGCGTCACCAGGAGGCTTTAATTCTTTGTGCATTTTGATTATAGCTTCTGCTTGGGATCTTAAACAGTATATCTCTCTGTCTATCTGTCCAAGTCTGTGCGTGTCTGAAAGTGTGTTTAGGTCTGGCATGTGTATGAGTGTTCATGTGCTTATGAGTGTGTTTGTGTGTGTATGTGTGCGTGTGCAGAAGGAAAAACAGGATCTTTTGTGTTTTTGTGTGAGACGGCCTCAGCTAGTGCTCGTGTCAGCGATGGCAAGTGGGGGCTGGGACCTGAGGAACCAGAAGTAGGGCTGGACCCCGGGGAGCCGTAAACTCAGAAGGATGGTCTGTTTTTGCCTGTTTCACAGAGTGGGAATTCACACAGCACCAGGAGTTCCAGCCCAGTCTTCCTGGCCTCTGCTGCTCTGAGCGACTCAGGCTCCAGCCCCAAGGCTCCAGTCTAACTCTCAAGACCTAACTGTCTCCTGAGGCTGCGGCTGTCGGAGAAGCCCCATGTGGGTTGTCTGATGGGCACTCCAGAGGAAGATGCTCTTTACTTAGGATGCCTCTGGGTTTCTGGAGGACTCAGGGAGGCCCAGGGCCTGTCAGTCAGGGCAGAGAATAAAAGGATAATGAATCTGATGTGGCCTCCAGCCTGGGGTCTAACCTGTCCCAGCTCCACAGTCCCTCAGGCCAAAGCAGGGCCTCAAGGGCTGGGCTGAACAGACAGGGTCCAAGAGGCAGCCACTAACACTCACCCTGGGGAAAAGACGAGGAACCAGAGGTGTGTAAAAGTTAACAGACTCAACACCAGGTCTCTTGACCAGCATATGGAAGAGCTATGACTTCAGCCCAGGTTGGCCTCACTCCAGAGTCCATGTTCTGAAATCCTGCGCTAATGGGCCTCTCACAGGATCCGGGCATCCTGGCTCCAGCTCACCCGGGTTCCTCATGGGTCCTTCTCCTGATAGACTCTGGCACTGCAGAGGCTATTGAGGCCCACAAACAGTCTCCTTATTTTCTTATCTCCCCATGAGCACATAGAGGATCTTCAGAGATCCTGAGGGCCCAGGGTGTTTGTTGTAGAAGTCTGGTTTGGGAAAGTGAGTTTGTGGAGGCTGGAATCTGGAGTTTCTGCTGCTCAGCTGGGGCTCTCTGACCCTCAGCTGTGTGGTGAGCTCCTGGCACCCTATCCCTGTTAGTTATCCCTAGAAATTCACCCTCACCTCTGACCCAGTGAAGTTACACCTACGTGTGGTTTGAAGCCGTGATGGGGAGAAAGGCCAGCAGGCTTTTGTGCCATCTGGTCTTGCATCTTGGTGGAGGTTTGAAGTGTCTTTTAATTAGAGAGGTTTGAAACCAAGAGGAACTGAACTCAGTGTTAAAAGGATCTCTTCTCTGAGGTTGGAGCTGTGTCTCTGCCCATCTTTCATTAATTTATTTTTTTAGGAACACTTGAATACTTGGGGAGCAGGGCATGGCAGCCATTCAGGGGAGTTGCCCAGGATTCAGGTGCTAGATTTTGCATCAGAACCTGTCTTAAGGGCACTATCATTGTGAGTAAAGTGGACAGGGTCAGGGATGACCACAGCAAGAAGTGATCCAGGACTGAGGGGTGGAGATGCTAAGGGAATAGAATCTGGGAAAGGGAATGACCTGAGGATTGGGAGCAGATTGGAATCCAGATGTGTTTTAGTCTAGCTACCTAGGTGGCTCAGTGGTAAAGAATCCGCCTGCCAATGAAAGAGATGCAGATAATAAGAGTTCGATCCCTGGGTCAGGAAGAGCCCCTGGAAGAGGAAATGGCAACCTGCTCCAGTATTCTTGCCTGGAAAATTCCATGGACAGAGGAGCCTGGTAGGCTACAGTCCAGGGTCACAGAAGAGTCGGACATGACTGAGCACACACACACAAGTGTTTCACTTTGTGTTGTACTTCCCTTCTTTAAACTCCGAGATTTCAGTAGATTAGCAAACTTTTTGTTGGGTAAACCTTACAGTCACTGTTGGTAACACTTTGGGGGAATTGTCCACACGTGATTAGGAGCAGCAGCAGGAAAAGGGCAACAACAGAGTACACAGTTTGGGGAAGGCTAGATGTCACCTGCAGAGGAGTGGAGGAACAGTGTGGAGCCACTGAAAGGAGCTGGACCGCAGCACCCACCATAGCCCAGGACACTCCTGGGAGTGGGGCTCAGTTAAGCCCTGAGCTGGTGCCTACGGCCAAGGGCATGAGGGCTTGGCTTACTGTCATTGAGAAATTCAAGGGCTCTCCAAGGCTGCCAAGTCCTACAGCATCTCAATCCTAAGAGCTTGGGATGTGGGGATTCAAGAGGCTGTTCTTTTCTAATTATCTGTTCTTTTTATTATCTTAGTTCCCACAGTTACGATGTGAAAAGAAAACAAATGTCATTATAACATGAAACTATTCACTAAGAATCTGCCCACTTTTCAAATGTATCAAATTAATGCCAGCTCATATATCCTTCCCTTACTTAACAAGTATCTCTCCCTCAGTCTCAGGGACATTTGGAGAACTGTCAGATACAACTGGATGGATAAGTTCAGTGCAAACCAACTGCAAAGTTCATCAAGTTCAAAAGACCACGTCGGAGACCTTCACATACAAGATCTTAGATCAATGAGGAGCTCATGGAGTTGGACCAGTTAACAGATGAATTCAAAATTATGAGGATGATGGAAAGATAGGTTCTTCATGAGGGAATATTGAGGGATCGAAAGAGGTCCTTAGAAAAATGAATGAAGCCCTTCAATATTAAACAAGCAGAATCTCTTAATGAATGTGCTATAAAGTAAAATGTAAAGGTTGTGACATCATGTGAACAGATCGCTTCACTGGCATAGAAAATATGTAATACAAAAATCAACATACTTGATTAATTCTCTGTTCCTTCTAAAAATTAGCATATAAGCTATATTTTGTAATATGTACGGTTAAAAGTTTATCTTCACAATATCATTTGTACAGTTAAACCTCAATGAAACCTTTCAATCTACTTTCATCATTGCCTTTTTTATAATAAAATCTTACTGAAACCCTTTTTCACTATTTACTAAGAAACTTTGATCTTCATTTTAAGAGGATTCAGTTTAAGTGACCTGATGCTGGTGCCCACAGCCCTGACAGGACAAGGCCCTCCATGCTGGTGGTTCTCCTCCAGGTATCTCTCCATCCTAGGAGGGCAGTCTGACTTCCCAGGAGACCTCAGTCAGACACAGCCCAGGAGGTTCCACTTTCAGGGTATGTGGGGGCCAACTCAAATGACCTTTGTATATGTATTCCTTGGTGTGGAAGCCACACACCTTCCCCGGGCCCTCTGCCGCCTGCAAAGGCTGGTGGCACACCCTATGGCCTCAGCCCAGGGCACTTGGCGTGGCCCCGGCCAGACAAGCTGCAGGAAGGGAGGCACTTACTTGGCCGGCGGGGCTCTGGGCTGCCTGTGGCTCTCCGGGGGGCTCCTCGTCCTCGGGAATGTGGGGCATGGCAGCCTCCTGGCGGGAGTGACTGCGTGTGCCCGGAACCTCCGCTGCGTCAGCCCCAAAGATGCTCCAAGAGGCCTGGGCTCCACAGGCTGAGGAGACGCCAAAAGGACAAGTCAAACCCAGTCCCATCCCTGACCCACGCCGGGTCCCATTTCCAGGAGCCACAAACCGCAGAGAGCGCCTGCTTGAGTTTACAGCAACAAGGGCTAAAATAGGCGAGCAGAGGGCATCTGGAATTGCATTTCCTCCTGCTCTTTCGCTCTGTTTACAAAGTCAGAGGCGACCTTAGAGATTTTGCATCTAATTTAGGCTGTACAGGAAACAGCCATCCCAGAAGGGTGCCTCGAACGCCTCGAAGCCATAACCGATGGAAGATACTCCAATGGGAGCCAGACTTGTGTTTGCCAGCCATTTATTGAGCAGCTACTGGGTGTTAGGCATTATCTAGGAACGTTACAAACATCACCTAATTTAATCCTCACGCTGTAGGCATTACTATTTGCATTTTATAGATAAGAGAACTATTTGGAGAGTGGAAGCCACTTGCCCAAATCATCCAGAGACCAAGCTTTTGAATCAAGATCTTCCTGATTTGGAGGCCACTATACCTTACAACCTTGCTTGGTCAGATGCGGGAGGAGGAAGGGATGGTGGTTCCTGAGTCCTGCCCCATGCCTCACCTCAGGCCCTTTAGCAGCAATTCTGATCCTCAGTTGAGGAACAGCCCTCACTGGACCTGCCAGGACTCTGCTAAAGTCATGGTTCTGGAGGCTCAGCCAGGGTGGATCTCTTGTGCCTTGTGCAGTACACAACCCCAGCAACCTTGGGTTGCTGCCCCAAAGCCACACTTAACCCTCCCTCCCCTTTTCTTTCAGCTTTCTGAAAAAATAATAAAGGAAGCTGAGCACCGAAGAATTGATGCTTTTGAACTGCAGTGTTGGAGAAGACTCTTAAGAATCCCTTGGACTGCAAGGAGATCAAACCAGTCAATTGTAAAGGAAATCAGTCCTGAATATTCATTGGAAGGACTGATGTTGAAGCTGAAACTCCAATACTTTGGCCACCTGATGCGAAGAACTGACTCATTGGAAAAGACCTGATGCTGGGAAAGACTGAAGGCAGGAGGAGAAGCGGACGACAGAGGATGAGACAGTTGGATGGCATCACAGACTCAATGGACATGAGTTTGAGTGAACTCCGGGAGTTGGTGATGGACAGGAAGGCCTGGCGTGCTGCAGTCCATGGGGTCGCGAAGAGCTGGACACGACTGAGTGACTGAACTGAACTGAACCCTCTCCCATGGGGTAGCAGCCTTGAGATCTGGTTGGGGTTGACACCAGTCAGCATAATCTCATCCATCTCAGCAGAGATCGGCTCAGGGCTAGACAATAGATCCAGACTGAGCCAAGGAGCACGAGGCAGTGATCTGGGACCCCGATGCTCTCTCTTGCTCTGGGTGGTGGAGTGTGCAAGTCTGGTGCTATGGATGCCATTCTGCCTCCATGAGGAAGGCCAGACTGAGGAGAAAACTTGACACCTAGAGGAGAGCAGAGACAGGAGATCTGCAGAGAAACGGAGCTGGAGCCCTGGTCAGAGCTCACCTGCAGCTGGAACTATTTCTTAATTATCCAGTTACACAAAGAATTTAGTCTCAGAGTGTTTAAATCAGTTTGAGTTGAGGTTACTTTTAACTACTAAGTACTGTTACTTGTAAGTACGAACTGCATTTTCACATTTCCTGGCTGTTAAGAGGTGTAGGACCAAGATCTGGCAATAAACCTGAGCCAATGGGTCAGGCTCCTCTGATTCCTCTTAGAAAAGGGGACCAGTCACGTCAGGTCTCCATCTGGAGAGGCAGGACGGCAAGGTCGAAGGAACACAGGCTGGGAACCGGATATCTGGATTTGAGGCTCCACTCTGCCCCTCACTGGCTGCTTAGCCTAGAAGCCTGGCTTCACCTCTGAGCCTTGGTTTCCTCATCAGGGAACAGAGATAAGAATGCCTCCCATGCAGAATAGTCCCAAGATGAAAAGAGAGCTCACTCAGCATGGAGTAGATGTTCACAGAGGCCACCTACATGCTGGTCTGCAGTCCAGAAGCTTGGCTTGAGCCCAGGGCCTCTGCCTGACCTCTTCTCATCCCTAAACCCCTTTAGGTTCCCCTGCCCTGGAAGGTGAGGAATGCCTCCAGGGACCCGAAAACCAACAACCAGTCTGATTATACAACTTCGGGGGTTCTTTGAAGGAGCTGCTGTGGGGGACAGCAGATGAAAGCCACCAGAGGCAGATGTCATCCTTAGACCCTGGCCAAGGCCACACTCAGGAGCTGCCGGGACACAGAGGGGAAATGGAAGACACTGCCATTTACTGAGTACCTACTATGCGCCAGGCCCTATGCAAGGTGCTGTTTGCTGGAGACTACTGGAGAAGGAGCCAGAAGGCCCTGCCACTGCCCACAACACCAGGAGTTCTTCTTGTTCCACCTGTCCCAAGAAAGGGCTCAGGAAGGTGCTAGTGTCACTGAGCTATGGGGTGGCTCAGATGTGGCATCAGCCACAGCTCTTACTGACGCCCCCCCCACCAACACT
This sequence comes from Bos javanicus, assembly GCF_032452875.1. Lineage (NCBI taxonomy): Eukaryota > Metazoa > Chordata > Mammalia > Artiodactyla > Bovidae > Bos > Bos javanicus. Next base: position 42,108,558 of record NC_083882.1, on the reverse strand, counting down.
CACCTCTAAACCAAGCTTCCTGAGGCAGACAAGGTGGTCACAGATACCCAGATCACGATACCACAGGTATCGACTGATCACAGATACCCAGAAATTCATGTTGAGCTGTATTTTAAGAATTGGAGAACTTTATCTCTGGGAGTTTTAGTCCTTGTGACCACCATCTTGACTTTTGTCCTTCTCTTCACTGCACAGGGAACCCCATTCATCTCTGAAACAGTTGGCTGACCCCTGCTGGTCAGCTCAAGAAATCTCAAGTAGAGGACCTGTGAGCTGACCTCCTTCACCACAAACACTCACATCTACTCTACCATGAAGATGAAGAAGATGTGGTCTTGGCCCCAAAGGAGCATGGAATCCAGTGGGGCAGGGGCGGGGGAGACAGCCAGAAAACCAGATGAAGAGGGTAAACACTTTGAAAGTGAGATGCTTTCCCAGAAAAGGGTCCCTAACTCGGGAAATTGGGATGAGTAGAATACCGTTTTAAGGAAGATTTCACATTAGAAATGGCATTTAGACTGAGCCATAAATACTGAAATGCTGATGGGATTTCTCTGAACAGAATAGCTGGAGGAGGTGAGACAGGAAGGTGGGTCATTGCCAAGAGGACAGATTTAACCTGACTTTTGGGAACAAGAGCTATGGGACCAGGGTATGCTGTGCCTCCCAGCCCAAATGGTTTCTGTATAAGTAAATTGAGCAACAGGTTTGCCCAAAGATGAGCTCTGTGATGAATTCCCATCACCCCAACTTGGGTGTCAGCAGCAGGGACAACAATGCTGTGCTGTGCTTAGTCGCCCAGTCGCGTCTGATTCTTTGCAACCCCATGGAATGCAGCCTGCCAGGCTCCTCTGTCCTTGGGGGTTCCCCAGGCAAGAATTTTGGAGTGTGTCTCTATGCCCTCCTCGGTGGATCTTCCCAACCCAGGGGCCGAACCCCGGTCTCCCACATTGCAGGTGGATTCTTTACCATCTGAGGCGCCAGGGAAGCCCAGGGACAACGGTGGTGCTGGATTAAGTACAGGGTAGTAGGGTTTGAGGGCAGCAGAAAAAGATCCACACACCCCAGTTCTACCTGCAAAGTAGACTACATGTCCCAAGAAAAATTTTTAAATGATATGCCATGTGTGTGCAGGTCTCCAGGCTGTCTTAACGGTATAGTTTCCAAAACAGGGAAGGTAAACAGTTTCACATTTCTTTTGTCTTAATCTACATGAAGTGCATTGCGCTCTGCATGCTAAAAGAGATTCAGACAATGCGGGGCATATTCAAAAAAGGGGAAGCAGGACAAGAATTTGTGTTTAAAGAATTAAAGGGTCTTCTCTGACGGTTCAGTGATTCAGACTTCACCTTCCATGCAAAGGGTGCATGTTTGATCCTTGGTCGGGGAGTTAAGATCCCACAAGCCTAGTGGCCAAAAAACCAAAACATAAACCAGAAGCAATATTTTTAACAAATTCAATAAAGACTTTAAAAGTGGCCCACATGAAAAAAGTCATAACAAAAAGAACTAATGATCTTTAGCCTGGAAAAGAGCTGGTACAGGAAGAAATAAAATCTATTTGCAGATATCTGAAAGCCATCCATGTAGTTCTATTGCTGCAGAAGGGCAGATGCATGGCCAGTGACCGAAAAGTGAGATCAAGGCAAGGAAAAGCTTTCTGGTAGTTGGAACCATCAGAACATGAAATGGGCTGCTCTTTAAAATAGTGAGCTCCCCATTCCTGGGAGAGTCTCATCAAAGGCTGGGGCAAGGGTCATAGGATTTCTAACCTACTTCAGGGGCTTTCTCCAACCCTAGGAGTCCCTGAAATCCTGAACTCCTCCTAATCACAGCAAACCACAGACCTGAGGGACCCATCCCATAGGATTTTGGGCCACAGTATTCCAAAGTTGCGTCAGAAATATCGCCACTTCCTTTCCTTTACCTCTCGCTCCTTAAGAAAGACCTTCAGTCAGTCCCTGGGTCAGAAAGCAAAGTAAAACAGAAACAAATTGAGACAAGCACCAAGAGGTGTCAGCTGCTGCAGGATAAAGCAGAGTGGAGGCTGGCTGAGGTCCCACGCTTGACAGGATGGATCCCCGAGTTCTCCAGGGGGAGCCCCAGCAGCCCCGCCCACCCAGGCCATTCCCACGCTGCTCCTGCCCCGTTGCTTTCTCTCCCATCCATTATTATAAACTCGCTGCTTAAAATAGCAAGGTAAAAGCAGAGTCCCTCCCTCAGGGTGACATCTGGGTTCCGTTGGAGCTCGTGGGCACGCGGACCTCTCATCCATCACAGCAAGTTTAGAATATAATCTCCAGGAAGTGGTGATCTAGAGCACCAACCCAAAAAAGGAAAAAATATTTAGTAATGTTTGGTCTCTGAGCAGCTCCTTCTTTAACCCGTTTTCAGGACCTTTCTTGCTGCCTCTCCAACCTGGTCAGTAAAGGGTTAGGTGGATCATTGCCAAAAACCATCAGCTCTTTTGACTCTTTCAGCCCCCAGATGTTGCTTAACTATGTAGCTTGGCCCATTTTACAGGAAGGAAAACTGAGGTGCAGTGTAGTGAAGCAACTTGATTGGTCTAGCTACCTTTGTACCTGGTGCAAATTATCTAAGTCTCTGCGGGAATAACTATACAATCATTGCATAACCAAAAAAATCAAAATTCTCTAAACCTCATTTAAGTATGTTAATTTCCCCCTGGCTATTCATTAAAGAAAGCAAACTAATATAATTTTATTCCTTCTTATTCATTAGACATGTCTAGGTTGTCTGCTGAGTACTGGACGCTATGTTAGGTGTATTTCAGATGCTATCTTTTTGTTATTTCCATCTTATGTGTTAAGGAGCTAAGGATCAGAGAGGTGCAGCAACTTGCTCAAGATCGCACAGCTAATAAGTGGCAGGCTAAGGATTATAACCCAGGCAAGTTTGAGTCGAAGGCCCCTCATCTGTTCCCTCTTCTACTTGGTCTCCTCCATCAGGAGTTCTGCTAGAGTGTAGCCACCAAACCCAGCACGGGCACACTGCCTGCAGGGGAGAGATGGGAAGTGCATTCCCAGCGGGGATAAGATAAGATAGCAGAAGCAACAGTGTGTCGGGCCAGGGGTCTTATGAGGCCAAAAGACTGGGCCCACTGTTAGAGGTTCTGTGACCCCCACTGTGTAGGGTGAACCATTCACCCATCCATCAGTCTGTGGGTCCACGTGTTCACCCACTCGTATTCTTAATCTTCTACTTATACAACTGTCCATTAGTTTGTTCATCCAATCTTTCACCCTAGGAAGGCCCACATTTGTTAGGTGAGCAGCACAGACTCTGCCCCTGAGAATGGTCACTGCAGGACCCTGCAGGCCTCGGGGAGAGGGCAGGAAGGGGCTTCTCTGACAGAGTGGCCATAAGGCACAGTCCTGCCACCCACAACTGGCAGAAGACCTCCATCCTGCACACCTCAGCCATGGGAGGAGGGTGGCTTCCTGTGGGGCTGCCTCTGTGCCAGCAGGCATGGGGGCCACTGTCAGGAGGCGTGATTTCACAAGGGCCTTTACAACCTCTTTGGTGTTCTCAGCAGCCCTTGAGGTCAGTAATGTATATACTATTATTATTAACATCATGATCGGTCCCATTTTGCAGATGAGTAAACAGAGGCTCAAAGATTGGCCAAAGTCATGTCCCCCATGAGCGGCAGTGCTGGAAGTCAACCACAGGTCTGTCTGACTCCCCAGCTCCCTGCAGGGTCACGTCCACTGGATTACGGGTTCTTGGTAAGCATGACCTCTTAACAATGGCCCCTGGGCTGCCTCTCCCTGAGCCTTGTGACCAGTCCCGAAGAGCCCAAACCCCTCTCTGAGACCACAGTATCCCAGGAGCACAGCCTGCCTACTGAGTGGCTCTCACATTCCCTCTGTTAATCTCTGGGTGGAGGAAGAGCCAGAGGCACTTCTGGGAAACAATGGGTTAACCCAGACTCCACTGACCTTTCTGGAGTGACTCAGAACTCTCAGAAGGGGAGGGTGGTTTTTTTTTGTTCTTCCAGCTTTGAATTTTTGCTTTCATTTTAGCAGCACAAAGAATTTGAAAGAGATTAGGTTGCTATTAATACCACTGGTCTATCTCTAGATGAAGAATTCGATGGAGGGAATTGTTTGGGGTGGCTGCACACATATCCCTCTCAGTTCTTTGCAAACTCAGAGGATGACAGAGAGGCCACTGGAGAAGTGCCAGTTGCGTCCCTACTCCCATCCGACAAACCCACACAGTGGCAGGGACTTGACCAAAACCACACCTGTGGGTGAAGAGCAGCCAGAGAAGGTCCCAGAACCCCTGCCCCTCAGCCCTACTACACACGTCAGCCTTCTGGCCTCTTATGTTGAAGGTTTGCTTTTAGTAAATAATAAGTCGATGTGTCTCTGCCGTGAAAGCAGGAGTCCCCTGGCAGTGCCTCTGATCTTGGGAGAGTGATGTTAATGCTAATGCTAAGTCGCTTCAGTCGTGTCCGACTCTGTGCGACCGCATAGACGGCAGCCCACCAGGCTCCGCCATCCCTGGGATTCTCCAGGCAAGAATACTGGAGTGGGTTGCCATTTCCTTCTCCAATGCATGAAAGAGAAAAGTGAAAGTGAAGTCGCTCAGTCGTGTCCGACTCTTAGCGACCCCATGGACTGCAGCCTACCAGGCTCCTCTGTCCATGGATTTTCTAGGCAAAAGTACTGGAGCGGGGTGCCATTGCCTTCTCCGTGGGAGAGTGAAGATGCCCCCAGATCCCTGCATTTGCCCCTGGCAATCCTGGACACACTTGGAAAGTCTCCTTGGGCATCAGAGATCAGCTCAAAATACTGAGAGGTGCCTCTGTGGGTCCCTAGACCTGGCCAACTGCAGAGTTGGGTCCTGTGCTTGCTAACTCGCTTCAGTCATGTCTGACTCTTTTGTGACCCCGTGGACTATAGCCTGTCAGGCTCCTCTGTCCATGGGATTTTTCAGGCAAGAATACTGGAGTGAGTTGCCATGCCTTATTCCAGGGGATCTTCCCAACCCAGGGATCGAACCCGTGTCTCTTACGTCTCCTGCATTGGTAGGCAGGTTCTTTACCTCTAGTGTCACCTGGGAAGCCCCTAGGTCCTGTATCCTGAGTAAGTGAGGGCAAGTTGGTGGTCTCGCCAGGATAGTTCCATCCTGCTTCCTAACCTCAGAATGCTGCGAGAGGGCTTTGGACCTTGGCAGACTAGATTGTAATTCTCCCTCTGCCTCTTTCTTGCTGGATTGGTCTCCTCTTGGCCTCAGTTTTCTCATCTGTAAAATGGAGGGAACAGGACCTACCTTTTCAAGTTGTTGAAAGGATTAAATTAGGAAATACACATGGTACCCACACAGAGTATACACTCGTTGAGTTCCTTTCTCATTCTCTGAATTGGACAGCTGAGTTCTCCAAGTCGCAACATCACCAAAACCCAACCAAGGCCCAGAGAGTTTGGTGTTCATCCTGGGAGGCAGAGTTCCCAGCTCTGTCCCTGGCAGATAAAGGAGACAGAGTCCTGGCCCGGACAGGGCTTCTCCTATGTCCTGACACATAGATAGCAGACCATCAGGGGCTGTGCACTCTGGTGATGCTGACATTTTTCTCTGTTCTTGGGCAGCCAGTGGTTACAGTGGTGGATTTACAGAAAGAGTGTGTAGTACTGTGGTTGCCTGAGCTCTGGCTGTGGTCGTCTGAGCTCTGGCTGTGGTCAGTCCTGAGTCTATCTGATTCCAAAGGAAGTACATGCTCAGTTACGCCCAACTCTTTTCGACCCCATGGACTGTAGCCTGCCAGTCTCCTCTGTCCATGGGATTCTCCAGGCAAGAATACTAGAGTGGGTTGCTGTGCCCTCTCCAAGGGATCTTCCCCTCAGTTACTTCTCATCCTCACCACAACCCTTCTGGCCCCAGGACTAGGAGCAAAGGAGCCTCAGCCTAGCAGTGTTTGGGCAAGGGGGCCCTGAGCACTCCTGACACTCCCTGGGGTCTGGCTGTGCTGTCCAGCCCAGAGGATCTTTTATGGGCCCATTTGGCTGGGGGTGCCTTCCTCCCCTAATTCAGACTCCAGTCTAGTCCTGAGAGTGAGCCAGCATCTGCTGAGACCAGTGCCAGCACCACATCCAGGAGTGGGGGTAGGGCCAGTCCCCAGAGGAAGAGAACCTGAGTGAGGATGATGCTCAGCTGACGGGAGCCGGGGTCGGGGTGGGGCGGAAAGGAGGGCCACAGCAGATAGATGGCACGTCTGGAATCATAACAGACTCCTCATTTCCCTTCACATCTCCTTTCCCCCGCTGCCTTTCCCCTCCAGTAAACAGTGAGGCCCTTCTGTGCCCATTGCTTGGGAAGGGGGTCCCGGGAGAGGGGGCTCGTGGTGGCAGCAGGAGGTAGAGAAGAGGGAATCTGTCTCTGCCTTATGTATCACAAAGGGCTAGCCCTTAGGGAAACTGGAAGGGTTGGATAAACATTTCTGCCAAGACACATGAAAGGCCAACAGGTACATAAACAGATGCTCAACATCAGGAGTCATGAGGGAAATGCAAATTAAAACAATGAGATATCATCCCACACCAGTTAGAATGGCTATCATCAGAAAGACAAGAGCTGACAAATGCTGGTGAGGGCAAATTTGTGTCCTATTTGATGAGATTGTATTTTGGTACAGCTGCTGTGGTTCTCCATGGTATGTGTGTGTGCTCAGAAAAAAAAAAAAATGGGGCCAAAGCATTCTAAGGGTAAGTCTCTCTCCACCCAAGACTGTGAAGATGACGGGATGAGGGGGAGACAGGAGAGGTGAAGTAGGAGCAGCAAGAAGTTAGGCTCTGGTGAGTCCCTGAGAAAGGGGCCTGTGCCCTTCCTCCCTAGGGAGGTGAGCAAAGATCCCCAAATCTGAGAACTGAGAGGTCTTGGGCCACATTCCCCAGACACCTCAGAAGAGAAGGGATGGCTGTTTGCTGTGACTTGCTCGATGAGCCCTTCTGACATCGTCATTGGAGTTTTTACATCCCTGGGGTGGGGTGGGGGCATGGGTCTGAGAGCACAGTGATTTCTGCCCACCTAGGAGCAGAGCTGCCAAACCCGAAGGTACCTTGAGAAGGCGGATCAGAAGTTACTCCTAAGCAAGGCCTGAAAGCAGGGGCCCGTCTTGTCAAATGACAGGTGCCCTCCTCACACGGGAAGCCTCTTGGAACTCAGATGCTGCTCAGGAAGAAGTGGAGGGTTGGAGACCCATCAGTGCCTGGGATCCAGCTTCTACACCCCCTAAAAAGTGGTCAAGTCACAGCCAGACCTCTATCCACCCGCCCCCACCCCGCACTCCCTGCCCCAGCTAGGACAGGAAGTTAGCCAGAGCATCTCCCCAGCTTGCTGCTCCAGCTTGTTCACTTCAGCAATCCTTTCTTTAAAAATAAGTCCACTTGAAAAAATTTTTTCTTCTTGGAAATATGTACGATTGCTTCATCAGAGGGAGTTCAAAGGTACCGGGAACAGCAGAAAAATATCCGAGTCTTGCATTGAGCTCCCAGGAGAGATAAATCTCGCTTGCTTCTCTTTGTTCCAGGCCGCCCAGCAGCCTCTTCCCTGAGTTACTCACTCCAGAGTGACATGAGTCATCATCCTGGGGTTAAGTACCACACCGTGTTCCTGGGGCTGCAGGGCTGGCCAGGGCGTAGAAGGGCCAGCAGGGAGACCAGATGCTGCCTCCAGCAACAGAGGACCAGAAACTGCCTCCTAGATCTCGGACCTGGTTCTACCCTCCTCAGGTGTGTGACCTCGGGGAATCGGTGAGCCTCTCTGGGAAGGAGGTGGCTTTCCAGGCTCTTCCATCTTGTGTTTCATGGGAACATCTCCAGCGCTGTGCTGGTGCCTGCTAGTATGGGCTCATAAGAGCCGAATGTAAAATTGTCAAGTGTTTTGTGAGCTGGTCATTAAACACAGATATTATGAAAAATTAAATTACCTTAGAAACAAAGGAAATAAATACCCACAATAATGATGCCTTGATTGGTTTACTACATTTTACTATTATCTATGGTCTTGAGATGACTTTTTCCTAGTATCTGTATGGAGGGAACACTATCTAATGACCTGCTACTGTATACCTCTTCCCAACCCCATGTTCAGGGATGTTGAATTAATAGCTTAAAATTGGTCATGATGGGAGTATTTTTACCACAGGAATCAGCAAATGTTATATATCAAAGTCTTATTTCCCTAAGAGCCAGCTGTTAAACATTTCCCAGGACACCACTGAGCCGCTCAGTCGCGAGCCCCCTGCTTCTCACCTCTTGCCGGGAGCAGAAAGGATGCAGATGACTTGAACATTGCCCCAGAGAGCAGGATTATGGACTTGTGATTGCCGACTGCCTCTGGACAACTCTTCCCACAGGCACTGTGGGCCCTGCACACTCACCATGCCCCAAACAGAACCCATCATTCTTTCCGCCCCCAGCCCTGCCCTCCCACAAGCCCACTCGTGTGTCCTAGTGAACACACTCAAGCTCAAAACCCAGCCATCATCTCTCCTGCAGGGCTGGTCTCGTTCAGTTAGACTCTGAGTCTTGTTAATCCCAGTTAGGTGTCTTTGGTCACTTGCCTTCTTCCCATGGCCACCATCCCGGCCATGGCTCCGTGGGACCTGAGTCACTGCGGCAGTCTCATTGGCCTCCTTACCTCTGGTCTGGCCCCTCCCAAACACCCTCCCCAAACTGCCAGAGCAAGTCTCTCTAAAACATAATTTGGATTACCCTTTCCTTTCTTTTAATCCTTGAGATGGTAAGAAATCTTGATTTAGAACTGGTCCCTTTTCCCACAGGACGAGATCTAAGGTGAGATTCCAACCCCTCTCACTGGCCTCATCTCTTATTTCAGCCGTCATACATCTTATGATCCAACCACAATGGACCAGCAGCTAACCTCCTAACACGCCCTGCTTTTTTACACTTTTGCACCATTCTTTTCCCTATGCGTAGGCTGCCTTTCCTCCCCTTTTTATACCTGATGAGCTCCTATTCATCCAGTTCAAACAGTCCTTCATTCACCCCAGAAAAAAATTCTCCCTTCGTATATTAGTATTATGGCTCCTGTAACAAATTATCAAAAACTTGGTCTCTTAAAAGAACGCAGATTTATTATCTTACTGTTCCAGAGGTCAGAAGTCCCGACTCAGTCTCAGTGACTAAAGTCATACCAGCAGACTGTGTTCCTTCGGCAGGGTCTAGGGGGGAATCCATCTCCTTGCTTTCCCCACTTCTAGAGGCTGCCTGCATTCCTTGGCTGGTGGCCCTTTCTCCATCTTCAAAGCTGACTGTGTAGCATCTCTTCTCTTCTCTGACCTCTGCTTCCATTCTCACATTTTCTTCTTGTCTGACTTTGTCCTGCCTCATTCTTATAAGGACCCTTGGAATTACACTGGGCCCACACAGATAATGCAGGATGATCTCCAAATCTAAGGAAACTTAATCTAATCATATCTGCAAAGGTCCTTTTTCCATTTAAGGTAACATATTCAGGGTCCAGGGATTAGGGCACAGACCTCTTGGCGGGGAGCGGGGGAGGAGTATTCAGTTTACCACACTTCTCTCTGTTTTCCCTGAGCAATTTGCACAGGCCTCAACTCAGCTAGAATTTGAGCACCTCAACAGCAGGGACTATACCTTATTCATATTTTTATGACTGTCTTTAATAAGTCTTCATACTTTTATGACCCATGTCCAGGGTGAAACCCAGAATGGCTACCCACTAAATGTTGGTTGAATGAATGAATGAAACCATATCATTAATAAACAGATTAAGAAGGGTTTGCTTTAACTGGCACCTAGCTTCTGTAAAAATAGGATTCATGCAAAGGTGGCAGATTGAGATCCTCCAGGGGCCAGGCAGCTGAGATGAAAGAGAGCCATCATAGTGACTGGCCAACCACAGAGCACAGGCACCATCTATCTGGGGCAGTTACTACTACTCAACTGGTGGGGGTGGGTCATGAAAAAATATCCATCTTTGTTAGCTGGATCTCCCAGTTTTTCAAGAAAAGCCCAAATCCCAGGTGTATAAATATTAAATCTCCCCAATTTATAAATGTTTGTCAAAACAAACACATCCCTGGTCAAGATTCAGTCTGCAGCCACAAATTATCACCTCTGATTTATATCCTGCGATCATGTTCCCCTTGACTTTTCCTGCTAGTTAACCTAATTCAAATCAAGTCCAATAAGTAGTGCCAACTACGGGCACCATCTGAGAAGGCCAGCCAGCTAAGTGGAGATTGGCTCTTCCTAAAGACTGATCCCCTGGAGAAGGAAATGGCAACCCACTCCAGTATTCTTGCCTGGAGAATCCCATGGATGGAGGAGCCTGGGGGGCTACAGTCCATGGGGTAGCAAAGAGTCGGACACGACTGAGCGACTTCACTCACTCACTCACTCAAAGACTGAAGAGGCGCCATCCCATGGGTTCTTTGGGTGATTTGTGAGTCTGTGGGTCCCTCCTTGCTGTCCAGGCCCTGGAGCTGCTGCTTGAAGAGACAGCTCTCTGCCTGGCCTCAGACCTTGATGGAGGCCAAGGCCTGCTCCACGCAGAAGCATCTCCCCAGTCCAGTGGCCCTGCCTCTGGCAAGGACATCAAATGAAACCCAGCTCAGGACTGGCAGCAAACATGAGATGTGGTACATCGAGAAGAATTGGGATTTAGGGGTGAAACAGACCAGAGGTTCCACTGCAGCTCTGAAACTTGCAGCTCAGTGGCTCTTGACAAAGCAATGAACTTCTATGGGATCAGACTGCTGTTTGTAAGATGGAATTAAGATACTCCTCTCAAACTGTTGTTATGAGATTTAAGTACAATTGGCATGGAAAGTATCAAGAACACAGTAAATACTTAAGAAATATTCATTTACTCACATCTGAGAAAGAAAATATTGATAACACTTATCACCCATACCTCATGGAACAGAGGGTTTGACTTCAAACCTACATAAGCTCCTCTCCAGGCTTGGTTTTCTGGTTTTCCAGTTCACGGCAGATCAAAAACAGTGAGAAGACACAACTGACCACAAGGAGGGAAGCAGCCAAACAGCAGACACAAGCACTCTGTGTGGCCCAGACCCGGAGTCACTGGGTCTGGGTCTGTCTTAGCCTTCCAGGCCCTGTGCTTCCCTGGTGGCTCAGATGGTAAAGAATCTGCTTGCAATGAGGGAGACCTGGGTTCAGTTCCTGGGTCAGGAAGAGCCCCTGCAGAAGGGAATGGCAACCCACTCCAGTATTCTCAGAGAATTCCATGGACAGAGGACACTGGAGCAGCCCATGGGGTTGCAAAGAGTCGGACATGACTGAGCAACTAACACATCCCTTGTGTTCAGCCCTGCTACAGAGCTAGAATGTCCACAGTGAGTATGGATGAAGCAGAGCTTGCATCTGGCTCCTTGGGAAAGACTGGAGAGCAAGTCCCATTTTAGAACATTCTGTCCAAAATGGTTCAAAGGCATAAAAGTTTGATGGTTTGGACATTTTTGTTTGTAAAATATTGACTGGGGGTGTGTGGGGGGGAACAGGTGGCATGATTCTACTTTTATTTTAAAATCATATATATTTTTATATATATACTTTTTTTGTGAAATATATGTAGATCAAAATATGGCTCTGTCTATTCATGAGGGTGGGGAGCAGAAGTCAAGAAGGTTAAAACCCAAATGTTAAAAACAGTTATCTTCAAGTAGGATGGGCTTCCCTTGTGGCTCAGATGGGAAAGAATCTGCCTGCAATGCAAGAGACCTGGGTTCGTTTCCTGAGTGGGGAAGATACCTTGGAGAAGGGAATGGCAACCCACTCCAGTATGCTTGCTTGGGAAATCCCATGGACAAAAAGAGCCTGGCAGGCTATAGTCTATGGGGTCTCAAAGACTCAGACACGATTGAGTGACTAACACTTTCAAGTAGAATCACGAATAAATTCAATCTAACATCTGATGCTGGGAGGGATTGGGGGCAGGAGGAGAAGGGGATGACAGAGGATGAGATGGCTAGATGGCATCACTGACTCGATGGACATGAGTTTGAGTGAACTCCAGGAGTTGGTGATGGACAGGGAGGCCTGGTATGCTGCAATTCATGGGGTCGCAAAGAGTTGGGCACAACTGAGCAACTGAACTGAACATCTTTTAAATATTTATGTGTATATTTTCCCATTTTTTTTTCTACACTGAACCTGACTTGCCTGCATAATAAATAATGGAATTGTTAAAAGGAAGAAAAGATACTCTCTTTGGTGTCTTGAGAAATTAAAGGAAACCACAGCAGCAACCTGTCTGAAAAGCCAGGAACAGCACGTTACCACCTTGGGAATTTTGTTCCAAACAAAAATAAAATTTCTTGGGATTTTCCTGGTGGCCCAGAGGTTAGGACTCCGAACTTTCACTACCAAGGGCCCAGGTTTGATCCCTGGTCGAGGATCTAAGATCTCACAATCTGCATGATGTGGCCAAAAAAAAAAATAATAATAATAAAATAAAACAAAATTTCTCCCTTGACTCAGCAACACCCCTATCCCCAGACAAAAATAATAAGTGAATGTCCAGGTCCCAGCTTGCCTCTCTTTGCCATTCTTCCCTCCACGGCCCCTCCTTCCTCTCCCTTCCCAGCTTTGTTCTGGGGAGTGACCATCAGGGTCTACCTGCAGGAACTGGTTTGGGAAAGTCAGAAGGAAAAGATGGGCTGCATGGTGCCTGTCTAAATCATTCATTCATTCAGGAAACGCCGTGGGATGCCTGCTCAGTGTCAGTGCCGTGCTGGGCACTGGGGCTCCAAGCGCATCCTTCACGGCTGCCTCCCCAGGAAGTTGTCCTGGCCTGTCCCGGATGCTGTGTGCCCTCTGGTCCGTGATAGCACTGTGCAGCTGTCCCCATCTGCTGCGCAGTGGTTCCCTGCATCCTGGCCGCATCTGCCAAGCCTGAAGGCAGAGGGCTCTCATCTGTGCCCCAGCTGTGGGAATCAGCAGTGTCCAGGACTCAGTACCTGGTGGATCCTCCTTTAGAAAGAAAGGACTCTAGGAATCAAACCTTGTTTTTAATCTGGCATCCTTCACACACAGCACATTATGTATACGTTATTTATTAGCTTTTGAACCCTCTCGGCTCTGTGAGGAAGGGTTTCACCTTTCCATTTCACAAATGAGAAAATAGAGTGTCAGAGGGGTAAAGTGACTTGTGCTGGGTCACACCGTTGGGGAACAGAGTCAGGACCAAAACCTGGGCCTCCTGTGCCCAAAATGGGGTATTTTTTTTTTTTTTTTTCTCAAGAGCAAAGTCACTTCTGTCCCTCTGTAACCTCAACGGAGACAGACAAGAGCACTGGGAGAGGTTTCCAGACAGAGGCTCTGGATTACTCCAGGTCACAGCCCTACCTCAGGGCCAGCAAGGGCAACCCTAGCTGAGGTGCAGAACTAAAAGTCCTCCTCGCAGCATCCGCGGGGGTAGATAGGAAGTAGCTGTACAACCCGAGGCAAAGAAGACAGAGCTCTACCTGTCCCCTGTGTATCTCCACGTTGGGATCCCAGTTCTCAGAAGCTGTGGGAACAGGCCCCAGAACCTGGACTGAGTTGCACGGCAGAGTCAGGCTCCATAAGTGCTTCAGAAGGCCAAAGGAAGGAATTACGACGGGTTGGTGAAGGAGCCTTCTGGGAGAATGGAGAGCTGACTGTGACGTCCCCAGCCTGTGTGGGGATGGGTTCCTTCAGCACTCAGCCCTCAGTCTCCCCATTGCAGTAAGGGTCTGATTATGTTGCTGGACTATACCCCACGATTTTGGGGTCCATGGAGCCTATTGAGAGCAATCAGACAACCAGTGATGAGGGGTCTTAACTGGCAACCTCAGGGCAGAAGCAGTCTGAGGCCATATTTGTATCACTTCCCTTATTACAGTGATTGGTTCAAGGGTGAGCATGTGACCAGCCAGAGCCAATGAGATACAGTAAGACTTTGCTGGTCATTCTGGAATGAGATTCTTAAGTGCAGACCTTGAGTGTAAGAGGGTGAAAACAGAATTCTCATTGTAAAGGTAAAGAATTTGTCTAAGAATGGAATCAGTGTGAAAGAAAGCACTGCAAAGATCCAGAAAGAAACTAAGTTCTAAGGCTATCATCTAAGGCCCTGATCAACCCATGCCTGATATCCCTGGCCTTTTATGTTTCAAGAACTGATGAATACCCCTTTCTGCTTAAACTGGCTTATGTTGACTTTTTTGTCTCTTGCAAAAAAGAGTTCCAACTGGGACAAATAGCTGAGTCTTTGTAAAGTTGGCTGTACAGGGTCTCTCTCTCAACACCAAAGGCTTCACTCTTCTTATTGTTCTGCTGCCTACACAGGAGTTTGATCTGAAAAACTCAGATCTGGAGCAAATGTATTTGCCCTAAGTTATTTGGTGACTAAACTTATCACCATGCCCCTTTCCTCAGAACCTGCTCCTCATTCTGCATTCCCTGCCCTCATTGATGGGCTCAGCACCCTCCCAGAACCCCCAGCCCAAAGCCCTCTTGCACAAGGCCTGTCTCCCACCCTATCTCCTACTACACACACACACACACACACACACACACACACACTCTCTCTCTCTCTCTCTGTCTTAAACTCAGGCTCCAGAGGTGGGAGGGACTCCGTTTGAGCAGCCAGCATGTTCTTGCCTAAAAGATGGCATGATGAACATAAAAACAAGTTTGAATCAAATTTCATGATTGTCTTTTCTTTTTTTTTTTGATTGACACATTTTAAACTTTTTATTTTATATTGGAATATAGCTGATTAACAATAATGTGAGAGTTTCAGGTGGACAGCAAAGCAACTGAGCCATAGATATACACGTATCCATTCTCCCCCAAGCTCCGCTCCCATCTAGGCTGCCACATAGCATTGAGCAGAGGTCCTGCCCTGTGCAGTAGGTGGGTATCCATTTTGACACGTACAGCAGTGTGTCATATCAAACGTCATTGCCTCCTGTGGTTGACCACCAGGACCTTCCACCACCCACTCCTCAGCTCAGAGGCAGATGGGATCTGACTGCTAACCCTCCCCAGGAGAGCAGATACCAAGGCCCCAGCAAGGGGTTGCTGTGTGAATACAATTTCCATCCTCTGCCCCGGACCCCAGTCCTATAGTTTGGGATGAGGACCCCAGTTTGCTGGACAAGGAAGTAGCTCACACCTCTCATTCATTGAGGCCTGTGGAGGAGACAGGAGTAGTTTTGGATCTTGGTTGGGGTCTTATCTTCACTAAGAGAATCTGAATCAAACTGCTTTTGCAGTTTGGTCAACTCAAAAGATGCCCTTTGGGTGGGGGCTGTGGCCACAAGAAGCCATGTGCTTAAGTCAAATGCAGCAATTCCCCTGGTGTCCGGATCTATGCAAATAGCTGTGGGATTTGAGTCTTCAAGCACAGCTTGAGAACAGACTATGGTAAACAGTGATGTGAAGTGGCCTGGGAGGCTGGGGGTGGGGAGGGCAAGGGCAGGAGCCTGGGAATGGCTATCCCAATAGCAAACTTTGGTGGCCTGCGGCACATAGATTTCATTGTGCTGCTACTTGAACAGGCATGAGCAACAACAGCTGCTTAATGATCTGAGACAGGAAGGACCATAAAGGATTTCTCTCCAGGGAAGTTGTCATCTTCCCACAGTGGAAAGATGGCAAATGCATGACAACAATACCCAGGCATCAACAGAAGAGAACATACATTTGTTGCATGGGGTGCTCTTCCTGGCTCTTTACATCCTTTAAAAAGTCCTTACATCAACCCTGCAAGGTCTTGTTATTCCCATTTTACAGATGGGAAGCTCAGAAAGGCTAAGCAATTTGCTCCAGGCACTACAAGCACTGTAAGCAGAGTTTGAGCTCAGAATAGTCTGGCTCCAAGCCCAGGATTCTGTTCAACACACCGTGATGAGGGCATTACAGAACCCAGCAGCGGTGGTGGCACAAAAGAAACACCAATGCTGGAGCAGAAGAGATTTTTCTGGCCAAGGATTCACCGATTCATCATGGAGAAGGTTTTATCCTTAATGTCAGATTCACATAGCTTCTGTCTGTTACATTGCAGTTGGTTAAGTCCTTAAGTTAACAGGTACGCAGCATAGAGTTCAATGCAGAGTTTAAGCTGAGTCATTCTTAAGAAGCTTCTGGAAATTTCTCATCTGCACTTCCAGGTAAGAGAAACTGATAACGAATCAGAAAATGGACCCTCGAAAGGGTTGGTCCCCATATTACGATGACACTTTCAAACTCAGGATTCAGTGAACTAAATCTAACCCACTGACTCTATTTGTAAATAAAATTGTATTGAAACACAGCCACAACCATTCATTTTTGCCTTGCCTATGGCTGTTTTTGCACTCCAAGGACAGAGTCGAGTAGGTAAGACATATACTGTTATATCTGACTTACAAAGCCTAAAATATTTACTATTTGGTTTTTTACAGAAAAAGCTGACCAACCCTGCTGTAACACAATTCCAGTTATTTGTTTTCAGGTTGGTCTCCCCAACTTCACAGACAGCAACTCAGCGGGTTTCATAGCAGACTCCTACTCATCCTTCAAAACCCAGTCTCCTTACCTTATCTATGTATCCCCAGCAACAGATACAGATATAATTAGGATATGGCAAAAGTTGAGCTCAATCAAATAATTCTTTAACCCAGATTAATGCATACATCTCCTGAAAACTCCTAAGGAGAAAGGGGACAAGACTCCTGGGAAGGTCAGAGATGTGCGACTTGAGGAAACCAGGGCCACCTGGGGAGTAAAATCAGGCATTCTGAATTTTTCCTCATGGTCCTGCTTCTGAGCCTGATTCTCCCTCCTTAGGCAGGGGAGGCCCTGCTCTCAGGGCTCCCACAGATGGTCTCACCAACTTCCATCACCCAATTCCAGCACCTGGGCCTTGCAGTTAGAATATTTTCCTTGATGGAAGGAGAGGAGAAGCTCCTTCTAGGAAATTTTCTTTTCAAAGTTAGTGCACTCCCATTATCCAAGAGGGCAGAAATGGTTGGTCCAAATTGCCCCTTCCAGCGGACAATTTGATATATTCTTTTTAAATAATAAATGAACTAGCTGATATTTTTTCTTTCTAGTCTTCTCTTTTAGTTCTGACTGCTCGTGAGTTTGCATTTCCTGACCAAAGTTCCTTTTGTGAAGAAAATTAAGATTTCAAAGCAGAGAGGCCATTTCTTTGTGACGGTGTTATGAAACCACTCTGTGACCTTGGGCCAGTCATGCCTTTCTCTGGGCCTAGCTTTCAGCTTCTGCCCAATAACATTCAGACTTTTGACTCCCTGGGCGGGGATGGAAAGCAGTGGCCTGACATCAGACAGCTCTATAGAACTTCGTTCTTCTTTCCCACCTCTGTGCTACAGTAACCGCCTCTGTCTTCTCCCCACTCTCCAGCAAATCCAGCAGTTCATTCCTACTGCCCTTTCTTGAGGCTTAGAGAAGATACTTTAGCTCTGAAGCTGATCCTTGGAAGATAAGAAAATGCCACTGATGTGGTTGGAAAAATCTGAGCTAGATGAAATGGAAACACAGAGCTTTCCCTGGAGGCCAGATGAGAAGAGCATGGACAGAGGCCAAAGTCCATCCCTTCCTTGAGCTTCTGGGAGCTGGCTGCCCACCTCCTGTTTCAGAACACAACGCACCCCTTACCCCTCACCCTCCTTGCAGATCCCCCCATGGACTTAACTCCTGAGCCTGCAGAATCCTGGTTATCTGGGAGCAAATCAGTCTTACTATGGATTGAGCTGGATTTTATTGATTTCCCTGTGGGTGATTTATAACTGCCTGCTTCCTAAAATGGTGTGTGGCCAGATGTCAATAAAAACAAACAGAGGGTAAGAGAGTTAAAAATAAAAGGCTGAAAAAGAGAGCAGAGGAAAGAGAGGATAATTTCACCAGTCAAGTTTGGGATGTGTCTTCCATTCAGATGACTTGGAGAGAAAGCTTGATTTTCAGTTTTTATAGACATAACTAATTTTGCTTTGGGCTACTATAAGAATTAAAGAGCGAAGACAAAGACCAAAGAATAGTTAACATCTTGAACTTTCAAAACTGACTCTTGCTCAAAAAAAAAAAAAAAATTAGAGTGAGCTTTTGCACTTCAGAACTTTGAAGTTCATTTCACAGGAGTCTTTCCGTTTAAGAACTTCAAATTTCACTTCACAAAAGGACTCCTTCTTCAAGTATGTCCTCATGCTGTTACACAGCAGGATCTGGAATTACTTTTGTTGTTGTTGTTGTTTTCTTTTTAAAGCAGGCAGTATAAACAGAGGTTCTAGGTGTTATATGCATGTGTGAGTCTGATGGCTGGTCACTGACTGTCCTGGATGTGGCTCTAGGGCAAACTGGCTAAAATGAGCTCAAGGAACATCCAGGACCACAAGTGAGGGCCCTTTAGCTCACGGACTAGAGGCAGTGCCTCTTAATTCTGGCTGCAGGTCCTGTCATTTGGTGGTCTTGTGAATGGGTGATTTAAACAAATTCTGGCTTCACTCGTTGCAACCAGCCGTAAATCAGATGACTCAGAAAAGAAATATGGGTATTGTTATGGGTTGAACTGTGTCCTCAAAAAATTCATATATTGAAGCCCTAGCCCCCAGCACCTCAAAATGTGACTGTATCTGGAGATAGTGTCTTCAAAGAGGTGAGGGCATCAAAATGAAGCCATTAGGACTTTATTCAGTCTGACTTGCATCCTTATAAGAAGAGGAAATTTGGACACACAGAGAGACACCAGGGTTGTACATGCACAGAGGAAGGACCATGTGAGGACACAGCAAGAAAGTGGCCTTCTGCAAGCCAAGGAGAGAGACCAGACCACAGGAGAAACCAAGCCTGCTGACACCCAGAACTGTGAGAAAATACATTTCTTTTGTTTAAGTCACCTAATCTTTGGTATTTTGTTATGGGAGACCTAGCAAAATCATATAGTCATTGATAGGATTTCTTAGTCATGTCAGGGCTGAAGTTAATCATTTATTTTTCAAACAGTGAGTCTTCGGTATCAGTGAAATTTGGGGAATAATTTCTTTAGCATGTTTCTAGGCCAGCCACAAATCTCCTTGTAAGACTCTCTAATAAAATTAAAATGCTCTGAAGTAGGCCCGAAGAATTCTAGCTTTAAAGAAGTAAAAGTATCACTATTCACAGAAGACACAATCTTATATGTAGAAAATCCTCAGAAATCCACTAAAAAATCTATTAGAATTAATAAACACGTCCAGCAAGGTTGCAGGATATAAGATTGATATACAAAAGTCAACTATATATTTCTATATACTAGCAGCGGACAATCTGAAAATGTGAAAGCATAAAATAATTGGGAACACACTCGACAAAAGAAATGAAAAACATATACTTTGAAAACAACAAAACATTGTTGAAAGAAATTAAAGAAGACCTGAATAAGCAGGATGCCATCTCATGTTCACAGATCAGAAGACTAAATACTAAGATGGAATAGTCCCCCAGTTGAGATATATATATATATAAAACAATCCTTATCAACATCCAACAAGCAGATCCTAAATTTCATACGGAAATGCAAGGGTCCAAGAATAATCAAAACAATCTCAAAAAAAGAAGGGAGAAAATAGGTAATCCACACTTCTTAATTTCAAAGCTTAATATATAAAACTACAGTAAGACACTGTGATATCAGATACTACACAAAAATAGATGTAAAGGTGAATGAAACAGAATTGAGAGTTCATAAATAAAGCTTTATATTTACAGCCAATTGATTTCAACAAGGGTGCTTAGATAATTCAATGGGGGAAAGAATAGTCTCTATAACAAATATTTCTGAAACAAGTGAATATCCACATTCAAAATAATACAGTCAGGCTTGTTCCTTATACCATATATAAAAATTAACTTGAAATAGATCAAACACCTAAATGGAAGAGATAAAACTATAGAACTCTTAAATAAAGATATAGGAATAAATCTTTGTGTCCTTGGGTTAGGCCATACCTTCTTAAATACAACACTAAAAACACAGTCAATAAAAGAAAATATAAATAAATTGGACTTCCTCAAAATTAAAACCTTTTGCACTGCAAATGATATGATCGAGAAAGTGAAAATACAACCAATAGAATAGGAGAAATATTTGCAACTAACATATCTAATAAGGGACTTGTATCCAGAATATACAAAGAACTTTTACAAATCAATAATAAAAAGACAAAAAACAATTTTAAAATAAACAAAATATTTGAATAGGCATTTCTCCAAAGAAGATATACAAACAGCCAATAAACATGTAAAAGGGATTCAACATAATTAGCCATCAGGGAGTACAAATCAAAAGAACAATGAGATACCACTTCATACCCATTCGGATGACTAAAATAAGACAGACAGATAAGAACAAGTATTGGCAAAGATGTGGAGAAGTAGGAACACTTACACATTGCTAGTGGAAATGTAAAATGATACAGCCACTGTGGAAAATAATTAGCAGTTCCTTGAAAGATTAAACATCGATTTGCCATGCAATCTGCCAGTTTCACTCCTAGGTATACACCCAAGAGAAATGAAGACTTACATCTACACAAAAACACCTACACAGTGTTCATAGCAGTATTATTCACAACAGTCAGACAGTGGAAACAAACCAAATGCCCAACTGATTAACAGGTTAATAAAATATGGTATATCTAGACAATGGGATATTATTCAGCCATAAAAAGTAATGAAGTACTGATGCATGCTAAAATATGGACAAACCTTGAAAACTTTATGCTAAGTGAAAGAAGCCAGCCACAAAAGACCATATATGACTGTAGTCATATGAAATGTCAAGAATAGAGAAATCTATAGAGACAGAGGAGAAAGAAATGGCAACCCACTCCAGTGTTCTTGCCTGGAGAATCCCAGGGACTGGGGAGCCTGGTGGGCTGCCGTCTCTGGGGTCGCACAGAGTCGTACACGACTGAAGTGACTTAGCAGCAGCAGGGCTCACAGGATGTGGGAGGATGGGAAGTAACTATTAGTAGGTACAAATTTCTTTTTGATTGGTGAAAATTTTCTGGAATTTTAAAATAGTGGTGATGGCTGCACAATTCTCTGAACATATAAAAAACATTGGAATTGTATATTTTATTTATTTACACTTTGATTGGGTAAATTATATGATATAGGAATTGTATCTTAATAAAGCTGTTAAAAAATAAAATTTTGCCATAAAAAAGAAAAGAAAAAACAAAGAATTTAAGAAAACAGATTGAGGAAAACAGATGGAATATCTGTTTGTGTATGGGGCTAGGTGGGGGGAAATAAAGGAGAAAGAGACAACAAAACGATGACAAGAAATAGGAAAAGATGTAGGGACCAGAGACATGAGCTGAGAGAGACAGACACGTGGAGACATGGAGACAAGACTGCACTGAAAAGAAAGAGAAACACAGGGTGCATGTGCAGATCATGCACCGATTCTTCCACTTAGCAGGTATTTACTGTGCATCTACAAAGCCAAGCTCTGTATATACTAGCAAACCAGGGAGAGCAAGTCACTGAGTTCCGTGGTAAGAGACAGAGCCGCCATCAGGCACTCGCAGGCGTGGATGGGGAAAGCTGCGATGCAGCACACAGGTCCACAGACATATACACATGCTCACTCCAGACCGCACGCAACACAGGCAACATTCCCAAAAGTCAAATCATCCTGCCCTGTACATGATTTCTCACCTGAAGCGTTTAAGATTCTGCTAGCAAGGACATTCAAATATTCAAATATGTTGTACTTTTACAAGCACAGGCAAAAATGGGAATGGTGTCTTTTATTCTCTTCCTAAAGTTTCCATAAGAGTCTCAAGGACAGGATTCATCTCAGTCAGGAGCTTCCTTGTACTCTTCCCCTTCATCTGTAAGGACTGGCTTTGGAAACAGAGAGGAATATGAACGGTAACAAGTACACCAGGACTGCTCCTCTGGGCTTGCAGCTGGAAAGTTCCCAGAACACATTGTTATAATTGTCCTTTCATCCATTCAGATTTAGCCTGATAAAGACATTCATGTTGCCCATTCTCCTGTCTTCTGTCCCCTCTACTGCTGACAAGCGCGTGAGAGGAGATCTCAGCTCGTCAGGAAACGTGACTGTTCCCTCCACAGAATCTGCTTCCTGCCTGATTTAGAAAGGAAGGCAGGGAAGTTTCTGGATGTCCTGGCTCTGATCCCTTTTCTCCTAAGTTAGCCAGAGTCCAAGCCACATAACATCCCTGAAATAGTCTTGAGTCATCCTAAATTTGTAGTTCATCCCCCCTCCCCTTTTTTTTTTAAGATTTTTTTTGGTGTGGACCATTTTTCAAGTCTTTATTGAATTTGTTACAATACTGCTTCTGCTTTAAGTTGTGGGGGTTTTTGGCCCTGAGGCATGTGAGATCTTAGTTCCCCAACTCGGGATCGAATCCATATCCCCTGCATTGGAAGGCGAAGTCTTAACCACTGGTCTACCAGGGAAGTCCCATCCATCCGTTGTATTAGTATGTGAAGGGTTCTCTTTGGGAGATTTGGTATTGAGTGCTTTGGGCACTGTGTACCAGCAGAGAAGTAGGAAATTCATAAAACCCAAGGCATGTGGGGAGGGGGCACTGGCCTGCAGACTCTGGGCAGGCTGAACCAGAGCTGTGCTGGGAAACAGCGCTTGGTTCCCTGAAGGCCTCCTCAGCTGGCCACCATTTGGAACGGTAGTGAATTAATGTGATCCAGGCTCCAAAAATAGTATTCAGAGCATCTAAAATTGCCTTCCACCCTGGGCTGGGCCAGTCCCCTGGGGATGTCAGTATTTCTAGAATGTCCCCATTCACCCAGAGTGCCTTGTGTCAGACCCGAGTGGGGATCTGGGCAACCGTTAAAGTCTGCTGGTTGGATTCACTCCTGCCCAGGCCTTCTTGATGGTACATCACTTGTCCTGCTTCCCAAACAGGAAATGCTCTAGATTTATGCTGCTTGCTGCCACCAGGTCAAAGGCCTTTAACCTGGCACATGGCTCAGAAGGGCAAAGAGTGGCCTGGCTGACTGTCATTGTTTAGTCACTAAATTATGTCCAACTCTTTGCGACCCCATGACCTGCAGCACGCCAGGCTCTGCTGTCCTTTACTATCTCCCAGAGTTTGCTCAAACTCATCTCCATTGAGCCAGTGATGCCATCCAACCATCTCATCCTCTGTCATTCTCTTCTCCTCCTGCCCTCAATCTTCCCCAGCAACAGGGTCTTTTCCAGTGAGTCAGCTCTTCGCATCAGGTGGCCAGAGTATTGGAACTTCAGCTTCAGCATCAGTCCTTCCCATGAATATTAAGGATTGCTTTCCTTTAGGATTGACTGGTTTGATCTCCCTGCTGTCCAAGATACTCTCAAGAGTCTTCTCCAATGCCACAATTTGAAAAGCATCAATTCTTTGGCATTCAGCCTTCTTTATGGTCCAACTCTCACATCTGGACTTGACTAATGGAAAAACCATAGCTTTGAGTATGTCATTAGCTGTGAATTAATTCCAAACTAATCCCTAAAAATGAAGACCAGGAAAGCAGAATCACCTGGTAGGGGGCAGAGCTTCTGGCTTGATGTTGATGCCAAAGGAAGACATTTCCATGACAGCCTATCTCTCTCTGATAAAATGATTCTGGGTTCCCAGGGAACTTTATCATCAGGAAGACTTGTCATACCAAGCATGCCTCAGTGCCTCTCTACATCCTCTGCTCTAAGTATGAATTTCCTTTACCCCCTCTTCCCTGCTTGACAAATGCCCCATTGCCCTCTTCTGCAATGTCTTGCTAAGGACTGGGAAGCCATGGTGTGTGTGAAGTTTGTCTGCAATGAATGCTTCTGAATCACCATCAGATTGTACTCCATGTCTAGAGATGCACACCCCAGACTCACCCACCTCTCGACCAACAGGAATTCCCAGTTGCCTTTCCCCCAGAACAGGAGGGACACAGGAAAGGAGCATCTCCAACAACTGGACTGACCTCCAGTCTTCCAAAAATGAAGTGGTCAGGCTCTCCAACACTGCATAAGCTGCCTGACCAAATGCAGTCTGAGTGTCTCTCCGCTTAAAGATCATGTGCTTTACTTCTCATTCTCTCGGCTGTCAGCCTCCTTAGTGGCTCCACGTTGCCTCCTTAAGAGATGCCCACGTGGCACAGAACAGAGAAAGTGCTTGGGTGGGGAGGGAGGACAAGTTAGCCTATGCCTCTGTTTCCTCTTCTGCAAGAGGAAGACCATTGATTCCACCTTAGTGCCGGGAGCCGGCGAGAGGCACTCCACTCATGACAAAGGTCATGAGGAAGGAGGCTCAGCATACGCAAAGGTGGGATCGAGCCTCAGGAGTCCCCCTGGATATTCTCGAGCATCTACCCCCAAAAAACCAGAGTCTGCCTACTTTATTGCTTTGTGCTCTCACCTCTGACTTTACTGGGGGCTGTCCCCCACCACCATCTCACTCTCTCTAACAAAGAGTTAACTTACAGCTCCAATTAATAAGTTCCTGGGCAATTAGGAATGTTTAAATCCAAACCCCTCAGATAGCTCTCTAACTCTCCTGACAAGTTTACCCGGACTCCTACAGCTATGCATACGATTGTTTACAATCTCCCAGCCTTGAGAGGCACGGGTAGCTTAAGATATTCAAATAGCTTAGAGCCTCTCAGAGAGTTAGAAACTGTCAGAATAAAACTAGTAAAGGATTTCATTGATGAGCCAATGCTTGCCGCCAAGTTTCCACATCCCCTGTATTGTATCCTTAAATGTGTATTAATTAGTATAGTTGGTATGTAGAAAAAATAAGTAGTGGCCTTGGTGTTAGCAACTTTAGACCCCTAAGGTAATAAATTCTTTCCTTTGTTGTAAACCCATTACACCTCTGCCCTATAGGAATGCAATTTTATCTAACACCTTTGGAAGATGGCACCAAACCTTAAAATAATTACTCTTAGAGAAAATAAGTCTTACGATTGACAAACCTTTGTCAAGAGTCATAAAATGTTAATAGGCCTTCTGGCCAGAAGATGATATAAATCACCTAAACCATTTGTATACGATAAATTTGCAGGAAAGAAACCCTGGTTTTTGATAAGGATCAAAGACTGCTGACTTTGCATGATTTCACATCCCCTATTATCCTCTATGTGTAACTTAGGGTATAAAAGCCCCTGTTGAAAATAAAGCTACGGGCCTTGCTCGCCAAAGCTTGGTCTCCCCATGTCATTCTTTTTCTCAATTTCCAGCTGAGTTTCCATCTGGAGTGCGGAGGTCCTCTGCGACCAATTATTTGCCTGGGCTTCTAAGACCCACTGGAGAAGGTGTCTAAGGTGGGGCACCTTCCGCTATTCGAGAGGGCGCCTGCGGCCTCCGTGGTCAGAGCTAACCTGGTGTCACATGTTATATTGATTTTCCGCGTAAACCAAGCTACTCAGCCTCTTTTCTCCACTGAATTTTCCTACTGAGCTATCCTCATTCTATTACTCTTTATATCTTTGATGAATATTTAAATTAAGTCGCCGACGCCGTCTCCCCTTCGAATAACCTGGATCAGCTGGGGCTGGACCTCGGCACCTTAGGATGGTTACATGGATGAAATGAGATGTGTAAACATCTTGGCTCAGAGTTGGTGCTTTGAGGGACAGCTGCAAATTATGCCCCTCGTTGCAGCAAGTCCCCCTTCTTCTGGTAGCAGCAACCGCGTCATCATCCCTTTGCTTAGGGAAGGATGAGGCCAGGCTCATCAGAGCACCCCACGCCCCTGGCCCTGGCTATTCACTGAGGGATGAACACCAAATGTCAGAATGAGCCAATACTGGAGGAAGAAACAGTGTCCTATCCAGGGACTAGGACACCAAATACACACTCTCTCACCTGGGCTTACCTGTGGCTGCACACTAATTGTCCTTCTGTGAATGAATGTATTGTAATTGTTTTTATGAATAGCTTTGAGGAAAAAAATATCATTGCCCATTTTAAAATGAAAGTGTTTAACTATTACTACCATGGACATTCTTAAAATCCTTTTTGTACTAAGTAAAAATAAAATGAATTTCCCCTGCAGAAAAAAAAAAGAAAAGGAATGGGCCAATAAATTCAACTTGGTGACTTTCATTGGAAGGATTGGGGGACTTCTTGCTGCTGGGCGTTCTGAAAGTGAAGTGAAGTGAAAGTTGCTCAGTCGTGTCTGACTCTCTGTGACCCCGTGGACTATACAGTCCATGGAATTCTCCAGGCCAGAATATTGGAGTGGGTAGCCTTTCCCTTCTCCAGGAGATCTTTCTGACCCAGGAATCGAACCAGGGTCTCCTACATTGCAGGCGGATTCTTTACCAACTGAGGTATGAGGGAAGATTCTGAGAGGAGGATATAAGCTGGGAACTGCAAGCACCATGGTGCGACCGAGAGGCAGAGGCTGCCTGAGGAGAGAGGTCCCATACTGGAGGCAGCTGAGAGATGGCGGGAACGAGCCCCAAGGGTCCAGTCATTTCTGGAACTGCCCTAGACATCTCAGTTATGCGACTAGGAAAATCTGGTTCTTGTCTAATCTAATTCAAATGCCTTTCTGTTCCATGCAAACAAGAATCCTGGCTACTGCTCACCAGATTTGGTTTGACCATGCCCCCTGCCATTGCTCAGGGTGTGGTGAGGGGCTCCTTGAGGCCAGCAGAGCTAATACCACAGCCCACCTTCTCGTCCTCAGCCTCCTTCTCTTCAGTCCATCATCCACCACACTGACCATTCTGGAACAAGGGCTTAGTCCTATTACTCCTCACATAGAAGGCTCCTTCCCTGCCCTCCCCCCACCACTGTGTAGACAGCAAGTCACCACTTCCCCAGCTCTACCTTCAAAGCCCTCTGCAATCTGACCCAATTCCCTCTCAGGACCCTCTCCCCTACCTCCCTACCTGCTGCTTTACAGATATTGTGCCTGATCCATAGCTGCCAGCTCCCTACTCTGAAATGCTCCCCTGCACCCTCCCACACACCCTGTCCCTGGAAAACGTTCCCCTTCTCACCAATCCGCCAACATTCCACCTCCTCAACTATCTTCTCTTCCAAGAAGCCTGCCCAGATGACCGAGGCAGAGTGAATGTCTCACTGCCCTGCCCTTCCTCCCTGCTTATACATAGTACTTGTCAGTCTGTCCTTAAGTGAGAATAACATGTACACATTTTGAGAGCAGGAGGCATGTCATACTTGATAAGGATCCCCCCGGGGCCCCCACAGAAGGATTGGCTGCCATATGCTTTTGGTAAACTTGTTGACACAAGACCTCAGCTTCTAGCTGACAAGCTCTGAGGCCCCTGCCCCTCCTCTCAACCACACTCTAGGAGAAGGGAATGTAGCCTTGGGGTCACATTTCCTCTTTACCAGGAAACTTTTAAATTGCAGTCTGGTGGCATTAAGTGCCGTCACAATGCCGGGCACCGATCACCATGATCCGGTTCCAGAACTTTTCAGCACCCCAAAGGGAAACTCATACCTACTAGGCAGTCCCTTCCCGTTCCTCTGCTCCTCCCACCAGGCCTGTCAACCACTAGTCTGCTTTCTGTCTGTATGGATTTGCCTGTTCTGGGTATCTCATGTAAACGGACTCATACAATATGTGGTCTTTGTGTCTGGCTTCTTTCACTTAGCATCATGTTTTCAAGATTCATCCAGCCTGTAGCATATTTAGTACTTCATTCCTTCTAATGGCCGAATGATACTTCACCACATGGATACATCACATTTTGTCTATCTGTCATCAGTTGATGGATATTAGGTTGTTTCCACATTTTGGTGATTGTGAACAGTGCTACTATAAATATTACTGTACAAGTTTTTGTTTGAACACCTGTTTTCAAGTTTGGGGTATATACCTCAGAGTGAAATTGCTGGGTCACATGGTAATTCTACATCTACTGGGAAAATTCTCACACTTATCATCTTTAATTTCACCAATATCCTGAGTCTGCTTAACTGACTTTACTTTGGGAGAGTCCGTCAGCTTTTAAAAGTAAGCTATTTCGTCTTTATGACTGTCTCCTGACAGCAATCCTTAAAGGGTGTTCCCAGTTTTTAATATTAACCTTTTGCTGTTTTGACTTTTCTATTGTCGAAGCTGTTCAGATCCACTTGTTTCATTTGTGCATCACAGAAATGCTGCAGGGTAGATATTATGACGTCTGTTTTTCAGGTGAAGAGGCTGAGTTTCAGTGGAGGGACGTGACTTGACAAGGTTCACAACCATAGGGGACCAGCTGAGATTCATTCCCAGCGCCAAGCCCTTTCCATACTACCACAGTGTCCCTCTCTGTCCAAGGTCTTTTTTGAAATAATGTATTCTGAATATCTGAAATGTATTCTCAGATACATTACTGTTTAAAAATGCCCCTTGCTAGGTGACTATTCAGTGCTGGCACAGACTTCACACACTCTGCCAGTTGGCACCTCATTTATAACCAGAACTTTTTCCCTGGGGCAGATTCTGCCTGTAGCAAGAAGATCAAGTTTTTCCTTTTCTGGATCTTCTGGGACCTGCTGAAATCCTGGGTTAATACTCCCTTTTGATGTTGAGCTGAAGCTAAATGTGAGTGTGTCCCTTAGCTCAATCTGACATTTCCTCCCCATTCTTTTATCCAACTCAAGTTCAACCCAAGAGCATCCTCTTCCCCTTCTCAGGAGGAAACTGTCTTGGACTGAGGAGTCCCTTGATCTCTTTGGAGCAGAGAAGAGGCACAGCTATGCTTGGAAGCCTCCAACCCTAGAATCCTATTTCCACGCGGAACCACATGGAAGACTGTAAAGCAAAATAGATGACGGACGACGATGACAACACTCACATTCATCAGAGCCTACTGTGCCCCTGATGCTGGTCTGTTGGCTCACACTGTCCCCCAGCTGCACTAGAAGGCAGATGTCATTCAGCAGATGAGGAAACTGAGACTCAGCGCCCTGTGGTGATTTCTCCAGAGCAGCAGAGCTGAGGGTGGCCAGGCAGGACTGGACACCAGCAGAGCCCATGCTGTCCCACATCCTGGTCGCCATCTGCCTCCCAGGGAGAAGCTTTGGGAGTGGGACAGGCCCTGCCCTGGCAGTCCTGAGAGTGGCCATGGGATCTGCCTCACCACAACTCAAGCACATGTGTCCCGAGCCAGCCTTGCCCAAGTTATGTCCTCTGGAACCCTGGTGTTCTGGGTGATAATAGGAGCTCTGAAAATAAAGGTTCCACATTTTGATACACTTGAGGATATCACTAATGAGGCAGGTTTCTGTCCTGTAGGCCTTCTCAGCCCTTAAAAGCCAAAAGAGCCCCGGGACTTCCCTGGCAGTCCAGTGGTTAAGACTTTGCACTGCCAACGCAGAGGATGTGGGTTCGATCCCTGTTCCTGGAACGAAGATCCCACATAACTTGCAGTGTGGTCCAAAGCTTTAGATAAATAGACAAATAAATAGACCCAGATATAGAGAAGAGACTTGTGGACACAGCGGGGGTAGGAGAGAGTGGGGCGAGTTGAGAGAGTAGCGCTGGAACATAAATATTACCATATATAAAATAGATGGGAATAGCTGGTGGGAATTTGCTGTATGATGCCAGGAGCTCAACCAGGTGTTCTGTGACTACCTAGAGGGGTGGCAGGAGTGGGAAAGGGTGGTGGGTGGGAGGGAGGTTCAAGAAGGAGGAGACCAGTATACCTGCGACTGATTTATGTTGACCTATGGCAGAAACAAGCACAACATTGTAAAGCAATTATCCTCCAATTAAAAATGTTTAAAAATAAAACAATAAGTAAAATACAGGGAGGAAAACTTGAAAAAAAACTATTAAGAAAGGCTATGTAGGTAGCCTTAAATTTATTTGATTATGGGATGTCAAACAGAATATCTCCTTTTTCAAGAAGTGGCTTAATGTGTCTACTCAAAGCCCTGATCAGAGATGCCCCTGAGCCCTCTAATTAGTCGGTATGCAGAACTGAGGGGGCATGATGGCTGTGCCCGTGGGCTCTGGACCCAGGCTGTCTGGGATCACATCCCAGCCCTGCTGTGTAGTAGCTGCATGAACCTCAAGCAAGTTACTTCATCTATCTGTACTTCTATTTCTGCATTTGTAAAACATGGATGATGATAACAATGTAAATTATATTCTACATGTAAGCTTCGTAGAACGATGTTCAGCACATAGTCAGCACTCACTAGATGCCAGCTGGCATTTTCAATCCTTCTTGAGCCCTGCAAGTCAGAGTCTACACCTGGCCTCCCTGCCCCCAGGCCAACAGTACCCTTTTTTGTGTTTTATAAAGCCTCTCAGTGAAGATGATGCAAAGCCAATTAAAAGATAGCTCCCTAGGAATAACCCTTCCTATCCTTGAAGGCTGTAAAAGCTCCTTTTATTTCTACTTGATATTTGTCTTCCTCACAGACAGGCACATAAGAGTCAGAAGACCAAGATTCCACATGCTACTTATTTATTTTTCTAGTGGGATCTTGAGTTTCCTTCCCAACAACATGGTGCTTAACAAGCCTCTAAACCAAGGGCAAGGCACAGAGTGGGTGGGGCTACAGTAGACAGAGGCTGGATGGCCAAGCCACAGAGGACAGCACCGGTGACAGGTGGTGTGTGTCTTCCCCTTTGGGGGAAGCGGGAGACAGGGAATATGACAAGTGGACTTGGATACTAAAATAGGAGAATTCACAGTAACTGCTGCAACAGACCTAAAATCTTAGTGGTGTTGCATGTACACCTTGGGGACTAAGTGTAACACCAGTTGCGATGCCCACCTCCACTAGCAAGAAGTGCTAGAAGAGACCAGTCTATATGGAATATATGGCCAGCATTAAGTGGGTATGTGAATACCAAGAATTCTTGGATGACTTTGGCTGCCAAAACCTTTTTCTGTTGCCCAGCTGATGCTCCCCTCCCTCTTACTGGAGAAGCAAGACCTTGAGGGAGAGCATGTGTTAATTTCTCTCAGCTTTTAAAAGTCTTCTCTGCAAGTCTGAGTCTCTAGCGGTCTACATCCCAGTTTATTATATTCTTGCCTCTGGGAAGCCTCAGGCTCTGCAGCAGCTGTTGCTTGTCTCACTGATTTTTCACCTGAAGTGGAGATGGTCCATACTCTCTGTATATGTCCATAAAGTGAAAGTGAAAGTGAAGTCGTGTCCTACTCTTTGCGACCCCGTGGACTGTAGCCCACCAGGTTCCTCCGTCCTTGGGATTCTCCAGGCAAGAATACTGGAGTGGATTGCCATTTCTTTCTCCAGGGGAATCTTCCTGATCCAGGGATCGAACCCAGGTCTCCCTCATTGCAGGCAGATGCTTTAACCTCTGAGCCACCATGCCCCCCTGCATTTCCCAGCTTCCCTTGCAGTTTACTGGGGCCATATAACTATCTCTGCCCAAGAGACCAGGTGTCACCTCTGAGTGGAGGCACCGAGGACAGGGCCTCCTACCTCTGCCCCTGTTGAGATGGCTCTGGAGGCCTGGAGCTTCATAGAAGAGCTGGAAGAACCAACTCAGAAGCAGATGCACCCCCTCCTCCTGGGTCTGCCTTCTCCACTGAGAGTGTGTGAGGGGGAAGGGGAAAAGAGGGGCCCTCACCTACTCAATGGACATGAGTTTGAGCAAGCTCTGGGAGATGGTGAAGGACAGAGAAGCCTGGAATGCTTCAGTCCATGGGATCGCAAAGTGTTGGACACGACTGAGTGACTGAACAACAACAGCTGGGTAAGAGAGAACAGTGTTTGCACACAGGGCCGTCCAGGAATTCTTGGCATTTACACAGCCATTTAGCGGTAGATGTACCTTCCATATGGGCTTTTCTGTGACTAAACTTCTCGCTATAATTTGGGGGAACAGTGTGACCTGTGATTCCGATATACCAGCGGTACCATGGGACAGTGTAGCAGACAGCATGCCTCAGACTACAATATACACACAAATGACCTAGGGGTCTCGTTAAGTTGCAGATTCTGATTCAGTAATTCTGCGGCAGCACTCAAGAGCCTGCATTTCTAACAAGCTCCCAGATAATGCTGACGCTGCTGGTCGCTAAACTATGTTCTGAATAGGAAGGTGAGGGGGCAGGGCTGACTCATCCATTACATATGGTAGGAACAGAGCCTGCTGCTGCTGCTGCTAAGTCGATTCAGTCGTGTCTGACTCTGTGCGACCCCATAGATGGCAGCCCACCAGGCTCCCCCGTTCCTGGGATTCTCAAGGCAAGAACACTGGAGTGGGTTGCCATTTCCTTCAGGCAAGAGTACTGGAGTGGGGTGCCATCGCCGTCTCCGGGAACAGAGACTAGTGCCCTTGAAACCGTTTTAATCACTTTTAAAAATCAGAAGAAAAAAAAGCTTTTAGGCCAAAGAAAATGTTTTAATATGTAACATTTAACATATTTATCTTTACACCAACAGAGATATAGACTTTGTAAGCAAGAAGGGGCCCACAGCGACTTCCTTAAGCCATCCAGTGGTTAAGGCTCCCTGCTTCCACTGCAGTACGGCATGGATTTGATTCCTGGTCATGGAAATATGATCCCTTAAGGTACAGCAAAAAAGTAAAAGTAAATAAGTAGTTGGTTTTTTTAAAAAAAGAAGGGCCTCATTAAGGCAAAACTGCCTAGACCCCACCAAAATCCTACACAGGGCAGGGGGGCAGTGGGAAGGGCTATGCCATCTATAGTGTATATAAGTGTGCATATTCGACTCTTAGCAACCCCATGGACTGTAGCCTGCCAGGCTCCTCTGTCCATGGGATTTCCCATGCAACACTATTGGAGTGGGTTGCCATTTCCTCCTCCAGGGAATCTTCCTGACCGAGGGATTAACCTGCATCTCCTGTGTCTCCTGCATTGCAGGTGGATTCTTTACTTGATGAGCCATCATTGAAACCCCTCTGCTGCTGCTGCTGCTGCTAAGTCACTTCAGTCATGTCCGACTCTGTGTGACCCCAGAGACGGCAGCCCACCAGGCTCCGCCGTCCCTGGGATTCTCCAGGCAAGAACACTGGAGTGGGGTGCCATTTCCTTCTCCAATGCATGAAAGTGAAAAGTGAAAGTGAAGTTGCTCAGTCGTGTCTGACTCTCAGAGACCCCATGGACTGCAGCCCAGCAGGCTCCTCTGTCCATGGGATTTTCCAGGCAAGAGTACTGGAGTGGGGTGCCATTGCCTTCTCTGGAAACCCCTCTACAGTACATAAAACTGTGAAATCTTGAGCAGTCATGAAAGGTGACACAGATAAAATGGCTCTGTGGTCCTCTCAGCGGGGAGGATCACATGAGATACAGTATAAGAACATGTTACTGGGCAACAGAGAATGGCTTTGGCAGCCAAGCTCATCCAGAAATTCTTAGCATCCATACTCACTTAATGCTGATTCCTTTTAGCATGGTCTTTTCTAGAGCTTCTTGCCACAAGATGGAGGTGGGCATCCCGATTTGCATTAGACTTTGTCACCAAGATGCAGTTAGTTGTTTGAATCATTTTTCTGAGTGTCCTCAGGTTCTCAAGATCTCCACTTAGGGAGCTCTGAGGGGTACCCAATGCCTTCTAGAGGCCCTTGAATTCTAGTGTCCCAAAGTCTTCCAAGAGACTTCCAGTCTTTTTGTCCCTGCTCCCCACGGCATAGGACACACCCATGTGCTCCCAGAGCTGGAGGGCTTGGAGCAGCTGGCCCTGTAGTGAAAGGGAAGAAGGACCAGGCTCCAGAGGCATTTTTTGTTAGTGACGAACACAAGACCATCATCTCTAATCTAAGTAGCAAACGTTCAAAGTGTGAGTCAAATGCCTTGTAACAAGAAAGAGAATGAATAAGCATTCCCTTCAACACTAAATGTTTCCTTAAAAACACAGCCATCCATTTGGACCTGATGCCAGTTCTGACTGTCCCCAAAAGCACAGCATTTGCTTTGAGAGAATGGACAGTGATAGCTGACTCTAACACACATGTAATCCTCCTTTGTCACAGATGCATCTGACACAATTATTGCTCTTGCTTGGCCTCAGTCATGCACCTACTGGGGTGAACCACTGGGCCTTGGTCGGTGTACTGTTCATGGATGAGGAAACTAAGGTCTCAGAAGGGACATGTCATCTGCTCAAGGGCACAAAATGAGTTAGAAGCAGAGCCATGCCTAGCAGCTGGGACCACTGCTTATATATGCAGTCTTCATTTCAGCACCAGGGATGGATACTGGAATACTGCCTTCAAACTTTTACTGTTTTCAAACCTGGGAAGATTCATTCTTTCATTCACTCACTGTCTACCGAAAACCACCTTAAACTTGACATGGTTCTCGCTTCCATTAATACATCTCAATAAAATCATAATGATCTAACCTTTTGAAGAGTCTTACTGGCCCAGCCTCTATGTCCTCCAGCCTGATAGTTCCAAGTGTGGGATTCTATCTGTTGATGGGCTGTATGTGTTTTGCAGCAAGGGCAATCTAACCTTGACCTTGCCACTTTTCACTGTGTAAACCCAAGTGAACTAGCAAAACTCAAAGCCTCCATTTCTCATCAGTGAAATAGAGATATTATTATTACCTATCTTACAAGGTGCAAAAATGTTATAATATGTGTAAAGCATTTAACACACTATGTAGCTGGTGCTCAATCAATGACAGTTGTGATAGTAATGATCATAAGTACATTATTATTCTCTTGTTCTTTTCAAGTGAAACAAGCTCCTGGGGATTTCAGCAAGTGGAACCTCCCTACCCAGAAGGCTGAAAAGTCAGGCTTTCTTTGTTCACGTGCGTGCACAACTTCCGTGGTTTAGAAACTATAGGACTCATGACAGAGGGACAACTTGCAAGTGTTTCTGGGTCTAATGTACCAGATCCTTGGAGTCATCACGACGTCCATCTTTGTCTGCTGAACCCAGCTGACCAGAGAAACAGTCTGCCCCAACCAGTGTAAGGCCCTGTGAACCCCAGCATTGTTGGGAATGTTGGCTGTACGTGGGGACAACTGCAAAGGAAACAAGGCTGCCCTCTGATGTACAACCATGTGAAAAGCCACATGCAATGGACATGATTAGTCATCTGTGGGAGTAACCCAAGAGATTGCCTGTAAACGTGGCTGAAGAGATGGGAGGCTTGACCAGGATCTCCAGAGGGCAGGACAGAAAGACAATTATAAGCGTGTGATGACACCTTTTGGAGAGAACTTTGCTCTCAGCAATTTCCCCTTCTCTAAGAGGAATCCTTGGAGAAGTCAGTGGCAACCCACTCCAGTACTCTTGCCTGGGAAAATCCCAGGACGGAGGAGCCTGGTGGGCTGCAGTCCATGGGGTCGAGAAGAGTCGGACAAGACCAAGAGACTTCATTTTCACTTTTCATTTTCATGCATTGGAGAAGGAAATGGCAACCCACTCCAGCGTTCTTGCCTGGAGAATCCCAGGGACGGCGCAGCCTGGTGGGCTGCTGTCTGAGTCGCACAGAGTCAGACACGACTGAAGCTACTTAGCAGCAGCAGCAGCAAGAGGAATCCTTACATACTGAGGAATGGCTCCTTATGGCCGCATCTCTACCCCACGATCTTGTCACCTGACCGTGGCTGATTAATACTGACTCAGCCAAGCTGGGCCTATCAGGGTCTCTCCCCTGAGACCTCGGACAGCGATGAGGAGCCATGGAACCTGGTTAAGATAGGAGTTGAGCCCTAGTGCAGTGGTCTTCTGGGTGGGAGGTGCATACCCAGGGAATATCCGAGATGATCCATGGAATACGGGAAGACAATCAGGAACTATTACTTATTTCGTTTCTTTAGTATTAAATAAGCAGACTGGCAATGATGCCTTCATTCAGTCACATGTTGAAAGGTCACTGTCTCATCCAGTTTGTGAGATGTCCTGAGGGAATACGGGAAATTCTACAATGCTAAGGGACTGATTTCACTCCCTCATGTATTTCTTTGCTTTCAGTGACATATGACCCAGTTTATATGTGATCAAGTGGATTCGTGAAACATATCTAATTTTAAGCAAACCAATCATCATAAAATGGACAAGTGGCTTAAATGTCTCCTGCAAATATGTGGAGTAAGTATACTATAACCACTAATAATACCACAAGCAACTCTCAAACGTTTCTACAAACTGGTGGATCAAACTAAAAAAGTTCACTTACAATTCTGCAAGTAAGGACAATTTTATTCCACATCAGCTGTCTGAGCTGGCTATCCTTCACTTGCTCTCTCTCTCCTTGCCCTGCCCCGGGATCCATCCTCTCTGCTCTGGGCTCCCGGATGACACCTTTAAGACTGGATGCATCACGAGGGCTTCCATGCTTGCTGAGTTTGGCCAACGGACCAGTAGGAGGTGGGGGGTAGGGGGAGAGGTTGGGCATTTCCTTCCCTGCACCCTTCTTGCTTCAGTGTTACATCTCTGGCAGTGGCTGTGACCCTCCTTAATAACAGCTCAACCTGGATGGTCCCACCTCCATGGCTCCAGGTGTTACTGGCTTCCAATCACACTATTTTCTCCTCTTGCCCCTCCTGGCTAGAACTGGTAATGGCTCCCTGCTGTTGCTAGTGTGGGGGAGTACCTGGGCACCATCCCTCGTGATTTCTAAACCTCTATAAATGGTTCTTTCTTTTGTTAAATCTCTTGAGCCAACTCAGTTAAACTTGGTTCCTCGCCGGGAGACTGGTACGTGTCTCATGTAACCATGACAGTTATTAAAGCCAGGGGTTATCCAAAGTGCTGAGATCTTAAAACGTAATGAGGCATAAGTAATCACATTTCTCTTACTAAAGAATACTCTTTTAAGGAAAGCAAAAAAAAAAAAAAAAAAGTTGCTGGCACTGGTAAAAACACAAAGCAAGATTTTTAAATAGTGTTTTCTCTTTCTTATCTTTTTAAAATTTCTATTTTTACTAGTTTTATAAAATAACTTGCATATCGCCAGTGGTAAAGAATCCAACTGCCAGTGGAGACACAGTGCAGGAGACACAGGTTGGATCCCTGGGTTGGAAAGATCCCCTGGAGTAGGAAATGGCAGCCCACTCCAGTATTCTTGCCTAGAAAATTACACGAACAGAAGAGTCTGGAGGGCTACAGTCTATGGGGTCGCAAAAGACTTGGACACAACTGAGCACAAGCACAACATGAATGCAGTAGCTCATGAACATAACTGAAAACAGAGATATACAAATAAACTAGAGCTCCATTCTAAAAACATTTTAATTGGCGAGATTAACCATCAAAACCCTCTGCTGTAGAGAAGACCTCTGCTCTAAAGAAAACACTGGCAAGTTCCTGCTGCCCCATCCCTACCACTGCCTGGGGGCTGCGTTCCTGGGGCAGGTCTCCTCCTTCCTTTGATTCTCTGAACTATGTTCCAACAAATCCCATCTTTCTACAGAAGACAAAGGGAATTCCAAAGAGAAACGCTTATCTAAAGTCCCCAGGGGACAGACCCATCCAGTGCTCTGGGGGAATCTCTTTGTTATAAGCAGAGATGGCTATCAGGCCATTTTATGGCTCACATGAAATACCCCTTACAACTTTCCACCTTCTGAGCTAAATCTCCATCTCCCACACATTTTGGTCACTGGAAGGGTAATCTTTTCCCATACATTAGCACACAGACATTCAGAATTACATACTTCTGTC
The DNA here is from genome assembly GCF_032452875.1 of Bos javanicus. Classification (NCBI taxonomy): domain Eukaryota; kingdom Metazoa; phylum Chordata; class Mammalia; order Artiodactyla; family Bovidae; genus Bos; species Bos javanicus. The sequence continues at coordinate 42,070,949 of NC_083882.1, read as the reverse complement.
TCTTGTGAGTTTGATTATCATGAGTCAGTCTCATATACATAATTAACTCCAGGCCATAGACCAGGCTTAGGGATAGGTCCAGGACCCTGGAATATCCCCAAGATCATGTTCCTCAGGGAGTCCTCTTGGCATCCAGTCTAGATTCCCCCTGACAATATTCAGCTTTATCATCATCACCTTCCATCAGGGACAAGTTGGACCTCAACCGGGAAATAGGAAAGATGTCTTAGGTAGGAAGTCCGGAAGGGCATCACAGTCTTTCTACCAGGGATCCAAACCCCAAACAAGTTGAAAATATCATGACAAGACAGCCCTTAGTGAAACCTGACCACCTAGAGCCACAAAACTCTAGGTGTTCCATGTGCTTGATGTTAATCTAAGCTTAAATAACTGTTATTATTTATTGAGTACTTACACACATATAAGTACTATGGATACAGCAGTCCATTTCATCTTCATAAAAACTCTTTGAGCAAGTTAAATTATTAGCATCTTCAGCCTCATCTTACAGGTAAGAAAAGTAGTTAGATTCTTCCCCCAAAGTCACATGATAAGTTACAGAGTAGGGATTTGAATTCAGGTCATTTGATTTGAGCACCTGAGGTCCCAACCATACTCCATGCTGCCTCTATAGCAGATTTCGTGGCTTTGGCCATGTCTAGGAACTTTTTGGGCATAAACCTTGGTGGGTCAGAGAGAATGACTCAGGACTCATGACATAGGACATGGCATTTCCTGCTAATAGAAAGCTCATGGTTCTAGACTTGTATTTTCCTACTAAACAGAACATAGGGCCTTGCTCATGGACAAGGTTATGAGACCTGAAACAGACTGCCACATACTGGGAGTTCCCTGGCAGTCCAGTGGTTAAGAATTCACCTTCCAGTGCAAAGGGTGAGAGTTCAGTCCCTGGTAGGGAAACTAAGATCTGAGAACTAACTACTGAGCCCGAATGCCACAACGAAAAATCCCACATGCCACAATTAAGACCTGACCCAGAAGGGTGGGATGGGAGGGGGTCGCTGAGAGCAGACACCAAGCTGAGGGATTTAACCCCATCAAGTGGACACCATCATTATCCCTGTTTTACAGGAGAGGGAACTGAGACTCGGAGAGGTTAACTGTGGCTCAAGGGGTACAGCTGGTCAGTGGTGGAGTCACGTGGTCACTCCAGGGCCTGTGCTCTCCACCAGACAAGATGCTACTTCCAGCTCCAGCCATCAGCTTCCACTGTGATTGTGAAAGAAAGTGAAAGTGAAATTGAAGTCGCTCAGTTGTGTCGGACTCTTTGCGACCCCATGGACTGTAGCCTATCAAGCTCCTCTATCCATGGGATTTTCCAGGCAATAGTACTGGAGTGGATTGCCATTTTCTTCTCCAGGGAATCTTCCTGACCCAGGGATCGAACCCAGGTCTCCCGCATTGTAGACAGACGCTTTACCGTTTGAGTCAGAGAGAAGAGCCAGTCAAAGCTGAGCCCTCCTCCTGACTCAGGGCTGGCGCTCTTTTAACCACATCTGTATGAGCAAAGTCAAGGGTGTCTTCGGGCTTGCTTTCTCTTCTGTTGAACCAGGAACCTTGGGCTCTCTGGAAACATGCTCTGGTTAGCTTGTGGGTAGCCTCCGGTAGCCTCTTTGTGTCTCTTCCCGGAGTGACCACCATGCCTTCGGCACCGTGTCCCAGCCCTGCACCCCTGCTGCAATCACTGGATGGCCCCGTCCCTTCCCACCTCTTCTGGGCCCATTGGCTCCTAATTTTCACTTAGTTTTGCTGGGGTGGCTCAGTTTCCCTCTGCCCCATCTTATACTAACTGATATGCCTGCTCACAAAACCTGTGTTTCCTAAAACTGAGTCATCTACACCCCACCCTCACATGTTCTCACCTATATATTTAGAGATTTAATTTTTTTCATTTGATTAGCAAAGCGCCAGGATTGCTATCTTGGCTGGGCCATTTACCACCTCTGGGTTGTTGGCCACGTTCTTTACCCTCTCTGGCCCTCAGTTTCCTCATCTGTACAATAGAGCGAACAGTTGTAACTACGTCAGAGGGCTGCTGTGAGGATGAAATGAGGTCCTGCAGGGAAAACAATAGGATATCGCTAAGCACACGAGAAGTGCCCAGTGTGTTAGCCTCCCCTGTCGTCACACTTATTTTAAAAGGGAACTTTATATCCCTACCATCCATGGAAAAGTCAGTACCATTTGTAACACAAATAAAGAGGAGTTAGTTGTAAAAATAAACTTAATGAAAACAGATATTAAATTCTAACTATTCCTGACGAAGTCTCCAAGCCCAAGACTTGCTCTCATTTTTGTCAAGAAGAGAGACAGGAAAGCATTGGAAAGACGTTGAAGGCACACTAGGTCCAAACCCAGGGGAACAACTTGCCCGGATTTGCCTGGGATGTCTGGTTTTAGTACTGCAAGTCCTGCACGCCCGCACTCCTGGGCTGCTGCAGATAGATGGGAAAGAACATAAAAGGCAATTCTGACGTGAATCTGTGTATTTAGAGCTGAGTCAGTATCTCACTCACTAGCATCTTGCAGAAAAAACCCACACCCTAGAGCCGTACCGCACAAGCCCACCCGGGAGCGCAGAGTTCCCAAACACCACACGTGGATGGAAAAGCTGTCGTGTGTGTGCCACTGAGACGGGCCCCAAAGGAAAACCACACTTGTAAATGCCCAGTGGGAGGAACGATGATTTTAACTGTTGCACAGCAGAACTACTCGGTCGTACACAACACCCGAAACATCATGTTTTGAAGTATCTTTGATGACATGAGAAAATGATCATGATAGAACGTTTGGTTAAAAAAAGACTACTATTCAGACATTAAAAAAAAGAATGAAACCTTGCCATTTGCAATAACGTGGACGGACTTGGAGGGTATTATGCTTAGTGAAATGTCAGACAAAGAAAGACAAATACCTTATGGTATCACTTATGTGGAATCTAAAAAACAAACTAGTGAATATAACAAAAAAAGAAAGAGATTCACAAATAACTCCAGTGGTTACCAGTGGGGAAAGGGAAGCAGGAGGGGTAGGATAAGAATAAGGGATTAAAACTGCAAACTGTTATGTATAAAATAAATGATCTATGAGGATATAATGTACAACATAGGGAATACAGCCAGCATTCTGAAACTATATAAGGAGTATAACCTTTAAAAATTGTGAATCAGGAAGAACTGAAGCTGGAGCTGAAGCTCCAATACTGTGGCCACCTGATGCTGAGAACGGACTCATTTGAAAAGACCCTGATGCTGGGAAAGATTGAAGGTGGGAGGAGAAGGGGACGACAGAGAATGAGATGGTTGGATGGCATCACTGACTCAATGGACGTGAGTTTGAGTACGCTCCGGGAGTTGGTGATGGACAGGGAGGCCCGGCGTGCTGCAATCTATGGGGTCGCAAAGAGTCAGACATGACTGAGTGACTGAACTGGACTGAATGTTGTAAGCTGTAACATATAATATTGCACATCATTGATACTTCAGTTTTTTAAAAATTAGGGGGAAAAAAAGCCAACTAAGATGTCCTTCAGTAGGAGAATGGATAAACTGTGGTGCATCTAGGTAATGGAATGTTATTCAGTGCTAAAAAGAAATGAGCTATCAAGCCATGAAAAGACATAGAGGAATCTTAAATGCTTATTACTATGTGAAAGAAGCCAGTCTGGAAAGGCTACATAGTGTGTGATTGCAACTGTATGGCATTCTGGAAAAGGTGAAACTACGGAGACAGTAATAAAAATCTGTGATTGCTAGAGATCTGTGATCTCTGATTGGGGTTATCAGAGAAGGATGACTAGATGGAGCACAGAGGATTTTGAGGCAAGCGAAAATACTCTGTGTAATACTATAATGGTGCATACATGTCATCATACAATTTTTCCAAACCCACAGAATGTACCACACCAAGAGTGAACCCTAAGGTAAACCATGGACTTTGGGTGACTATGATTGTCAATGCAGGTTCATCGGTTGTAACAAATGTTTTACCCTGGTGGAGCTGTTACCTGACAGAGGCTATGCATGTGTGGGGTGGGGAGGAACTGGGAAATTTCTGTGCAGACCTTCCTCTCAACTTTGCTGTAACCCTAAAACTGCTCTTAAAAAATAGTCTTAAAAAAATTTTTTTTTTTGGCTGTGCTGTGTGGTTTGCAGGCTCTTAGTTCCCCAAAAAGAAACTGAACCTGGGCCACCGCAGAGAAAGCGCTGAGTCCTAAACACTGGACCACCAGGGAATTCCTTTAAAACAGTTTTGTTTTTAAGCAGACTATAAAACCCATGGTAAGACCCTAGTTTTATAAAATATACAGAAATGTAAAGGAAGAGACACACCATATTAACAATATTTATGGGGACTTCCCTGACGGTCCAGTGCTTAAAACTCCACTCTTCCAATGCAGGGGCACAAATTCGATCCCTGGTCAGAGAACTAAGATCCCCCATGCCGTGCAGCCCAGGCAAAAACAAAAACCCAGTATTTATCTCTGAATGATACGATTCCACAGGGATCTTTCATTTATTTATATTTGTTTCTGAATTTCTTACTTATACTTTCCATGAAAGTTTAGCAAAGAATACACATTATTTTTATTACTAGGAAAAAAATCTGAATAAGAATTATAAATTTAAAAAGTACTGGGATGGGAAGAAAGTAACCAGGGCAGATTAAGCCCCAGCCTTTGCTAACCCTTTTTTCACATCTGTGGCTTATTAGCTGAGAGGCAGAAGAGGTTTTCTGTCCGGCTGGCTGACTGTCACCTGTTTGCCTTCTTCTGTGGGGAAGGCCCTCACAGAGAAGTCAGGGCATGCCCAAGGTCACGGACTCATGTTGCCTCTGCTCCTCATCCAGTGAGGCTGCCCTGGGCTGTCACCTGGACTCAGGGTCTGACCTCCAAGGTCCACGGGGCAAAAGGAATCCCCTTGACCTTCGCATCACCTGGACTGTGACACTCTAACTGCTCGAGATCCTGGTTACTGACTAGAGGCAGGACGGCATCCAAGTGCCCACTTTGGACCAAACAGCCTGAGCTGGAGTCCTCGCTCACCACCCACCGTGTTCCCTTGGGCATGTTGCTTCACCTCTGTCAACCACAACATTCTCATCTCTACCACAGGATTAAATTAAATAACAGCTCTAGCACAGAGCCTGGCACAAAGTCAATTCATATCCATTTTCTCTCCTCCTTCCTTTTACATTTGCTACAAGAGAACTCAGTTCTCTATCTCTGTCCCCCTGCCTCCAAGAGCTCAAAGAGCAGAATCTGGAGGCTCCTAGATCTCTCCTCCCCACCCATCTGGGCCTCTGCTCCTCTTCAGTCGTCAAACAGTCCCTCTGCTGACCACCAAGCCATAGAGAGGGCAGCTGAGAGGCACTCTAGAAGTTACATGTGGCTACCCAGGAGAGGTGGCAGGGTAAGGAGAGGGTGGATGACTTGAGACAACCCCCCCGCCCCCGCCACTATCTTGCATTCTCTCAAGATACACCAAAAGAATCTGATCATCAGGTACACACACATAATAAACCCAGGGCCCTGTTTAACCAGAAACCACATTATAAACATTATGTCCATTTCTTCATAAGTAAAAAAATCGCTCCTGAGAACTTTGTATTGATATACTCTCGGCATTATTCTGAATGTTGGACACACTCTACAGAATGAGATGGGGTCTGTGCCCTAAGAGAGCTCAGTATCCACTCCTGCTGAACGTGTGGGCACACCCATCCACCTTTGTTACTAATAGGACAGAGGCAAGGATTGTTTGGGAAGCTGAGAATCCATTTGTGAGGTTCAGTCCACCAGGCAAGAAATCTGGCTTCCTCACACAGAGATTCACAGAACCAACCCCTCGTCCTGAGATTATGAGCCCACTGGTCCACCTGAGAGTTAATTTCCAGTAGAAGACATCCCGTGGCCTTCACTATCTTCATCCAGGATACGAAGTCTCCTGCTTGTCACTTGGTGGCTGGATGGCCTTGGACAAGTCATGTAACATCCCCCAGTTCTAGTGTCCTCCTATGAAACTGAGGTGCAGACACATCCCCTTTAGCGTTGCTGGCGAGAGCACACGAAATCACGTATGGAAAGTCTGCCACTCAGTGTTGGAAGAGAGTCGGTGCTTCCCCACAACCCGCTCCGAAGCGGCACCGGCCAGAGATGAACAGGGCACAGTGGTTAGAGCAGAGCCTATGGAGATGGGCTGCCTGGGGTTGTAGGCCAGCACCACCTGTCACCAGCTGTGTTTCCTCTCTGGGCTAAAATGTCCCATCTCCATGATGAGGATAATAACAACCTGTGCTTTGTAGGGTTGTGGAGGTCTGAATTGCTACATGGCAAGTGCTTAGAGCAGTGTTCCATGCATAGTAAGAATGGCATGTTTGCTTTTTCTTCTTCTAGAAAACATGTTTATGGGAATCACTGATCATGGTGTAGCAATTTGTACAGGATTGTACCTCCCAATCTTACATGGTATGCAAGAACATCCTGCTTACTACCAAGCACAGAGGAAGGTACATCAGCTGTGAATACAAGCAGCCACTTTCAACACACACCTATAGACTTACGCACCCACACACAAACACCACTGAATCATGGACAAAACAGACATGACAATGACAATTGTAATTTCCATTAAGGACAAAAAGCCCAAGACACTCCCCAAGGCAGAAGTGTACCCTCATATTCCCAGTTGTGTTGAGGGGCAGGCGTTGCAGCTGGACTCGTACGGACTTGGCTCTGACTCCCAGCTCTCCTAGCTCTGCTCCTCCTCAGTGGTCTGACCCTAGACAAGTCACTTACTTTAAGTTTCCTCCCCATAAAAGCCTTGGGGTGAAGCTGAGGGGAGTTCATGCCACCTGTCACCCACACGTCACTGCCACCTGGTGGGGACAACAGAACCCCCGGCGGGCTCCGACTCCCTAGTACTCCCAGCCTAACAGCCTGGGAAGCAACTTCCTTTTTCCTGCAGAAGATCCATGGGCTGCTTGACTCCCCCCACACCGAGACCCTCAAAGAGCAGCTTGGAAAGTGGGTGTTAAGAGGGCAGCTGCTGCTGAACTCTGGGGGATGGGAGCACCAGCGAGGGGTCCCTGACAATCTCACACTGTTTACTCAATCTGCAGAGCATCTCCAGGCTTTTATAGCCGTTTACTGGACAAGAGGGAACAGACAGCTGGGCCCCTCTCTGGCCTCCGGCTTCCACCGGCCTTTCCTTTGGAAAAAGGCAGCCTGAGTGCCTTCCACTCTAGGAATAGCTCTGACTCCGAGCTTCTAGAGGTGTGCAGGCTCAGTGCACAGGCCAGGCACACACAACCCCTCGAGGGTGCAGGGAAAGGTCACAGAGGGGCAAAGCTGGAAGCAGGAGAGATGGGGACGGGGTAAAAACCGGGGCTGCCACCAGAACACAGGATAGAAAGTGCAGGGACAGATACAGGGGCAGGTCAAGGAGGGAGACAGACAGGGCTGGGCCAGCACAAGGGCCAAAGTGGACAGGAGGCGAGTGTTGGGGGGGGTTGGTGACGGTGGCAGAGAGAGACACAAGCGCTCACAGAGCAGGGCTGGGGCAGCAGGCAGTGTGTGAAGAGCCCTGCCCAGTGGGCTTACGTAATCCGGGGACCCTCTATTACTCCAAAGTGGTCCACAGGAAATCTGGGGATGGGGATCCCCAGTCAGAACCCACGTTTTCGCCCTAACTTGTGCATGCTTTCCAACAGCAAGCAAAAGAAGCACAATTTACTTAAGTTAGGACAGGCTAAGATTCACTTCTTATTTTAAAATGATGACAGCAACAATGAAAATACTCGGCTGAAATGCCATTCGACCAAGCCAGCTCCCCTAGAAAGTTAAAGTCAGGCGCCCCCATCCCAGCACACCCTGTACCTTTAAGGAGGAGAAGAGTTCCCTTGCTCCCAGCTGAAGAGGCAGGTTATTCTTGGAGATAGCGACGACTTACCTAAAACTGAGTTATTCCCCTTTCCTCCTCTGGCCAGCCTCTCTTCACTCTGGGGAGCTTTTACCATTTAAGGTCAATGTTACATCTGGCTCCGGAGCTTGGAGCTGAGAAGCCTCTGGCTGCCGAGCTCCGCTGCCCGCCTCCTCGGAGAGGGGCTGGGACTTAGAGCCCAGAGCTCCTCGGGGACCCCTCTGGCCCAACTCAGGGGGCAAACGGCAGGGAAGCTGGCCAGGCCATCCGAGGCTCAGCGCAGGCTGGGCCTGAGAGGCAGTGGCTGGCCCTGGGCCCCTCCCACAGGCACCCACACAGTGGAGGGCAGTGCCCACAGGCAGCTCATGCTGCTGGGCATGTCCTGGGCAGGCAGGGACCAAGAGAACTCGGCCGATCTGCCTCCCAGCCTGGAGTCTCCAGCGAGCATGTGAGTCTGGACAAGACCCTGGCCCAGCGCCAGCGAGACTGGGAACATTTCCTGTCCCGGGGATTGGGAGGTGGGGGCTGCTCCCACCTTAAACCCTCGGGATTAGCAGAGAGAAGGGCCTGGAAGATTCAGCTAATTCCAGACCTGGCACCCGCCCCAGGGCTTCAGTCCTTGCTCCTCCACTGAGTAGCCCTGGGGTCTTAACCTCGTGGAGCCTCAGTCTCCTCATCTCTAAAGTGGGAATCACTGGGATCACAATGCCTAACTCCTAGGGTTGCAGGAGGATTTGATGAGATGATACTGAAAGGCTTAGCAGAGTGCTAGCATCTCAGACTTGCTGATCAATACCAGTGAGTTTCCTGCCCCTGCTCAGACACAGGTGAGGAAGAGCTGCTCTCTCCTGAAGTCCACACCTTGCCCTTACTCGCTCCTCACCACCTTGGGTGCAGCCCCCCACCCAGAGAAAGATCATGGTGCTGTGGGCCCTGGCCAGTCACATGGGGTCTCCAACCCTTTTCAGCAGTTAGAGGCAGCTCAGAGAAATCCTATGTAGGACTGCCAGATAGAATGCAGGACACCTACTTAGACTTGAATTTCAGAGAACACATATCTATTTTAGTATAAGTATGTCCCAAATATTGCACAGGACATGCTTACATACACACACACACATATATATGCTGTGCTGTGTGCTTAATTGCTCAGTAGTATCTGACTCTTTGTGACTCCATGGACTGTAACCCACAAGGTTCCTCTGTCCATGGGGATTCTCCAGGCAAGAATACTGGAGTGGGTTGCCATGCCCTCTTCCAGGGCATCTGCCCAACCCAGGGATCAAACCCAGGTCTGCCGCATTGCAGGCGGATTCTTTACCATCTAAGCCACCCCAGAAGCCCAAGAATACTGGAGTGGGTAGCCTATTCCTTCTTCAGGAGATTTTCCCAACTCAGGAATCAAACTGGCATCTCCTGCATTGCAGGTGAATTCTTTACCAGCTGACCTACCAGGGAAGCCCCATATATGTGTGTATGTATGTATATATATATATATAAAATCTGAAATTCTAATTTAATGAAATTTAATGGCTCATCCTGTATTTTTATTTGCTAAATCTGGCAACTCTAGTGGTGGGCCATCACTTACCACCTCAGAAAGTGTTCGCCAGTCATGCTGAGGGCTCTAGGTGTCGGTACCTCGAGACGTGTGGCCTCAAGCCCTCCTGGTGACAGCTGCCTGGCTGCATACAGTCCTTATCCTCAGTTCCTGGCTGTGGCAGGCTTTCTCCCCCAAACCTAGCCCACTGGGCTTCTATCCCAGCCCCTTCCACGGACATCCAGTCCTGGACTGTCTCTTCTCCTTGCTTGTTACGAAAGAGATTCCTGATGAGACTATAGTACATGCTGTCTGTCAAACCCATAAATAACTATTTTTGTAGATGGAACCAGAGAAGACTCATGGGTACTAGCCATGCTTTCCCTCAGGCACCTACACCTATCCATTGACTGGGAACAGGCTCCCACTGGCAAAACCACAACGTGATAGCTACTAGAACTGCAAGTAGAGGGATTAGAATGAATTACCAAACTCTTTACTGCTGTTTCTCCAACTTCATTGTGCAATAGAATCATCAAGTGTGAAACTCTCTGGACCCCTTTTCTAGAAATTCTAATCTTGTGGCTCTAAAGTGAGGCCCAGAAACCTATATTTTATTTAAGGCCCTCGGGTGATTCTCACTTATGCAGTTGGTCCAAAAACCCCATTTTAGGGAGTGGTACTCCAAAAGTTGATTTTATGAATCTAGCAGCAATTCCTGCAAAGACAACTAGGAACTTCAGTTTGTGTGCATGTGAGGAAGGAGGTGTGAGTGTATGTCTGTGTGTCTATGTGTCTGTATGTGTTATATAAACCTTATATTGAACACCTACGATATTCTAATCACTGTATTAGACACTCTCCATAAAAGCATGTACCTTCCTATGTGCCCCGTGAAATAGAGCTATTATACCATTCTTTTGAAAAGAAAACTAATAAGATTTAAAGAGGCAAAAAGACCTGTGTGATGTTCCACAGCCAGTAAGCGGTACAGCAAAGAAGTGAACTTAGGTGGTTTGGCCCTAAAAGTCTGTCCCTGTACCATACTTCCTTCTCTTCAGCCTAATTTCTTAAATTAGGGTTTATGGATAGCCTTCAGGAGTCTCTGAGCCAATTGAAACTGTGTGCAAAATACTGTGTGATTTCTGTTTTTCTTGGGTACAGGCCTACAGCTTTCACCAGACTCACAAAAGGGTCACCAAATAACATTTAAAATCACTATATTAACACACATTTCATAAAGCACGTCACTGATGGGTGTGTGAAATGAGCACGCTCTATAGAAGACAATTTAGCATGATCAAAATTACAAGGCTTGTATCCTTTGATCCAATTCCACACCTAAGAATTTATTTTGCAAACATATTCCCACGCTTGGGGAAATGACAAATGAACACGATTATTCACTGCAGCTTTGTGTATAAAAGCAGAAGGATTGGAAACAACATAAGTGTCCACCAACTGTCAGCCGTAAAAATGATGGGTATAGCCACAGCACAGGGTGGGGAAATGCAGGGACAGGAAAAGCCTCCAAGATCTCACGGTTAAGTAGAAAAAGTAGGATAACAGAACAGCATAGATATGTAAACACACACACAAATATACTCACATTCACACATACATACTCACAAGTACATATGTATGTGTACACACAATCTCACTAAAATTAACACAAGAAATAAATAACATTAACATTAATTGCCAGATGGTACTAGTGGTAAAGAACCAATCTGCCAATGCAGGAGACATAAGAAACACAGGTTCAGTCCTTGGTCAGAAAGATCCCCTGGAGGAGGGCATGGCAACCCACTACAGTATTCTTGCTTGGAGAATCCCATGGACAGAGGAGCCCGGTGGGCTCTACAGACGATAGGGTTTCAAAGAGTCGGACACAACTGAAGTGACTTAGCATGTAGTAGCCTATGGGGAGGAAATCTAAGTGGCTGGGGCAAAGAGTATACACTGTGTATTTTATTTATACATTTAAAGTTTGAATCATGTGAATAAGTCATATGTTTACATTCAAAAATAGTAATGAAACAGAAGCATTGCTAGAAACAGGGATTTAGTTAATTCATCTTCCAGCACTGCCTCCCCCAAGTGTCAGAGTATTGGCATGAGCCTGACTAAAGGTTATTTTGGGTTTCTTACTTTTTATTTTTGAATAATTACAGAAATGCAGGAAGTTCAAGAATAGTACAAAGAGTCTCATGTACACTTCCCCCAGCTTCCCCCAGTGGTAATAGCATATACGACTATATGAAAGCCAGAAAGTGGGCACTGGTACCTTATTGTTAACTAGATCACAGATTTTATTATTTTTTTAAATTAGAGTATAGTTGCTTTACACTGCCGTGTCAGTTTCTGCTGTACAGCAAAGCGAATCAGCTATAGACACACATATAGTGTTCATTGCTCAATCGTGTTTGACCCTTTGCAAGCCCATGGACTGTAGCCAGCCAGACTTCTCTGTCCATGGACTTCTCCAGGAAAGAATACTGGAGTGAGTAGCCATTCCCTTCTCCAGGGGATCTTAACAACCCAGGGATCAAACCCAGGTCTCCTGCATTGCAGGCAGATGCTCTACCGTCTGAGCCATTACATATATCCCCTCTTTTTGGATTTTCTTCCCATTTAGGTCACCAGAGAGCACTGCGTAGAGTTCCCTGTGTTGTACAATGGGTTCTCATCAATTATCTATTTTATGCATAGTAGTGTATATATGTCTATAGATCTTATTCTAAAAGTTATTTTAAAAATGCAGCCTTCTCACAGCTCACATATTCATTTAAAATGTTTTTTGGGTGTGCCAGACTAGAGTTGGCTGATGGGATGTGGTAGGGACACTTCAGAGCCATCCCTGCTCTCATGCAGTATAGACCAGAGAAGGTGACCCCTTACTTAAACAGTAACAGTATTTGGAGGCCTGGGACCCAGCAGTATACAAGGAGTGTTGACACAGCTCTAAAAAAGGCACTGTGTCCTTTGCTGTCCTGGTCATGGAGCTTCACAGCTTGCCTGAAAGCTGACTTTTAATCCTTAAAAGAGCATGAGCAATTACTCGGGCTATATTTATCCTTGTTCCTGGAGCCACACAGGGATTTGGCCTCACTCTACCCAAATCTCCAGTTCATCCATCACTCATTCCCATCAGAGACAATCACGTGTCCTCAACATCAAAGTGGTAGGCCAGTGGAGGCGCACTGGCACACGACTGGGGGACGCACTCCCCTCAGGCCCTCTGACTCAAAGCCAGGGAAGAAGTTTAAAAATCCCAGGCCAAAAGCACATCTTGGGGCTGAGGGAAGCCAAGCCAGGAGAAGCAGAAGCTTGCCAAGAACTCTGCCAGCTCAGGGACTGGGATGACCTCACTGGGAGTATTGGCCTCCCTGCCCCTTTTATACGTAGGGACTCTGTGAAATGCCCAGTACTTAGGAGGCCCTGGATGAGTAAGTGAACAGATAAGTGGCCAAATTGGCAGGAATGACATCCAGGTGTCAATGCAAGGGACAATGACAGGTGTCATTGACTGAACGTGGTGCCAGGCACTCTGTTAGCAACTTTACATATAAGGTCTAGTCAGTCTTCACCAAGCCCACGTGATGTAGGCCTTCTCACCCCTAGGTCCTAGATGAGGAACCTGGGATATGGAGAGGTCAAGGAGCCTGCTAGTGCCTTACAATTATAAAACTTATCTTTGCCACTCTAGAATCTCAGGGTGTCAACTTCAGGAGAGCAGACTTGGGGAACTTCCTTGGTGGTCTAGTGGCTAAGATCCTGGCATCCTGACTGCATTAGGCCAGTCCTGGGGAGAACAGCCGCCAGAAAAATTATCCTCCACTTTCTCCACTCGACCTCAAGAGCATGACCGACCCATTTGTTTCAAGGACGTGTTCTGTGTGCATGACTTGTGCTTGGACTTCTGCTGGCAGTGAGGTTATACAGATGAGCAAAATGTGACTCCTGTCCTCCAGGAGCTTATGGGATAAGATGCAAGAAGGTAAGTAACATCTGTGATTACAAGGTGTGTGAAAGTGGTTTACAAACTCTCTCTGTGTGCTTACATAGGCATTAGAGTAAAACTGTTCTGTAAGGAAGAATGTGGTTAGCAACCATGGATGGGCTGGGCTGCTGAACTTGAACCCAAGAGCTGCAGATGCTCCAAGGAAGAAGAAGCGGGGACAATGAGGAAGGTTTGATTCTAGAGGAGTGGGCATTTGAGGCAGTCATGTGTCCAAACAGGTCAAGGTTTCAAGATGTGAAGAGTGGGTCAGGGAGATTGTTCCTAGTGGAATAAGTGGTGTGGGTCTAAGTGGAGAAGCAGGAAAGTGCTCAGGAATGCAGTGGCAGGGCTTCTGTCATGGAGCTGACCTGAGTTGGTCAGACTATGAAGGAACCTTGAAGCCCAGGCTTGAGTTTGGACTTAACTCCATGTGGATTGGGAGCCCCAGGAGGTTTCTAAGCAGGACTAGTGTGTGGTGAAAGTTAGGCTTTGGGACGATTGTTGTAGGACAGTGGGACCAGTCAAGAGATAACTGATAAAAGTCCTTTGGAGCCACATGGACTCCAAGGAATTATAGGGAAATTATGTAATCTCTTCAGTGTCAATTTCTTCTTTTTCAAAATGGGTAATACTGGGGATTATCTTCAAAATATCTGTCATGACCCACATGCTGGCCAATTGTAATAGGTATCAATGGCTATATCACTGGAGTCACTGGATCCTAGAGATCCCCTGCAGTATGAGGCACCAACACTAGATCTCCTCATGATCTGAGTTGCCAGGTCATGGGGAGATCTAGGGAATTCTGGGGGAGATTCCAGGGCAACTGAGGTGGTGGAGGAGAGTCAGGGGTCTCAGAGTAGGAGCTGTTTACCAACTGGCAGGGAGGTACCTTGACATTTTAACAACACATGGCTATAGTGGAGTGACTGGGCTAAACACTAGCCTAGGTGCTCCTGAAACACCCCATAGACATGTGGCTCTCAGGAGAGAAGAACCAGGTTGAGCAACTGGATATACAGTGGAGTCATTTATGGAGATGTGAAAGCCAGCTGGGGTACAGGAGTAATAGACTCCAGAGTCCCATTTTGGACATGTCAAGTTGTAGATGACTATGAAACATCCCCGTGGAGATCACACACGGATAACTGAACGCAGGAAGCTCTGCACAGAAGTGGTAACAGCAGTGGTAAGGGTGGGAAGAAAGACATAGACTCAATAAATTTGCAACCTAACTGCATGTGGGGTGTGGAAAGAAGAGGTCAGGTGGCTCCAGAATTTTGACCTGATCCCTGGGCAGGTAAAGTGAATGTTAATACCACAGGGCAGCCAGGAGCAGGCACTCACTGGCCAAGAAAAATCAGTTCAGTTTGAGATGCTGGTGGGATGCCTGGATGGAAATACCCAGATGGAGACACTCAAATGGAGATGCCCAGAAGATGGTTAGAAATACAGGATTGCAAGGATTGTTCCTTGAGAGATGTCTAGACTAGTGGAATAGACTTTAGAAATGCGGATCTCTAGGAGACCTTTAAATCACAAGTGAAGAAGACTGTAAATAAGCTATTGGATATTTGGGAGGGCCATGTCAATAGATGGAATTAGAAGCCAATTTTCAGGGATTTGGTGAGGCCTGGGATGTGAAGGCAATGAGACTCATTTCATCATGCACTTGGCAACAGTGTGCTGTGACAACCAAGTCATTCTTGGCTCATTGAAAATCCACAGTCCACTGAGACTCCCAGATCTTTACATAAGCAGAGCTCTCTCTACTTTGCCCCCACCACTAACTATCCTGAATAACAGTGTAGTCTCAACTTGTTCTTCAAACACAGGATTTCTGTGCAGGTGCCATGACACAACAGATTGTTTATTTCACCAAAGGAAGAGACAAACCTTTCTCAGATTGTCCTTTCAGGCTTCACATACATTTGGGAGTTTGCATTTTTTTATGAAAAAAGAAAAAAGATGTGAAGCATAAAAGGATTTTTGAGGTTTGTGAGTTGACATTCCACCATTAAATTAATGCTAACAAAAGCTCGATTTCACTAATCCTGAGAGGAACTTGATCTCCAGATGCACTGACTGCTGATTGGATGCCTGCACCACGAGGCCTCTTCCACAGCCCAGAGTTGGGTGTTTTTCCTTTTTAAAACTACTTTGAAGTTGTGAAGAGCATGTATCACTTTTTAAGAGCAAACCCAAAAGAACTCTTGCAAGTAGTTTTGTTCAAGTGAAGGCTAACTGAACTAAATAGAACAGTCCCCTTTCATAACAACAAAAGCAGAAAAAAGAGGAAGAGAAGGAAGAGAGAGGGTGTGCATTTGTTCTTCCTCATCTCCCCAGTATGGAACGCTAGACTTCTCTGGGCCTTGGTTCTCAGGCCTAGATTCTTTTCTATCTGCACTTATTCCCAAGAGAATCTTTTTGAGCTCATGATTTTAAATATCATTTATTTAAACTCTCTGAAGACTCTTAAATGTTCATGTCCACTCTGGACCTCTCCTCCCAACTCCAAAGTCATATATCCAACCGCCCACTCAACACCTTCCCTTGGGTGTCTCACAGTCAGCTCCAACTTAACCCAAGGGCCTGCTTTGCCTTCAGCTTTCTCCATCTTGGTAAATGGCAAGTCCATCCTTTGAGCTGCTCAAACACAAAACATGGCTCATTATTTCCCTTCCTGCTCCTCACACACCCCACAGGGAATCCATCAGAAGATTCTGTTGGCTGTATTTTCAAAATACATCCAGAGTCTGACCATTTCTTACTATGTTTATCAATACTACAGGTCTAGGCCTCCATGATTTCTTGCCAGTCATCAATGCAATTGCCTCCTAATTGCTTGTTTGCCCTTACAAAACAGGCAGAGTATTTTTTTTTCCATCATGAGTTATATCATGACTTACAAAACTTACTCTGTACCAGGTACTATACACAGTGATTTATATCCATCACTTATTTTCAAAGTGAATTCTCCCAAAGTGTTCAGTCTGCATTTTCCAGGTTAAGGTACTGAAATGAAATTCCTTATCCAGGATCACACAGCTCTTCTTTGAAAGAGCTGGACCTAAACACCTTAAGTCCCAGGCTCTTTCCTTCAATCCAGTTGCTGATGAATAATATGATTTTCACCCCCAGGAAATCCCTCTCTCAAAGCTGCCTGATGAAGTCAATGCAATCTAGAGTCGAGTTCATAAAAAGAGATTTAGACAAAACCAGGTAGGTAAAAATGAAAGAAAAATAGGAGGAACATTTCTGTAGGTCAATCATCTTGACAGCAGTTTATCTGCCCAATTTATTCCATTTAGTCAGTAAATTCCATTCTGTCGAACTTATGGTGTGATATATCCGAAAGAGGTTGTTCAACCAGGTTTCCTGGGGCCATGTGAAGATAAAACCAACTAGGGCCATATTTACCCTCCTTCCCATCCTTGGGATTCTGGGCCCTGTAATATCATTTCTTTATTTTTCACAACATTCTGGGTACAGTGATCCTCAGGCTCATTACCTCTTTTCTTTCAACAATGACAAAAATTGCACAAACACATATCTGAGCACATCCTCCAAACATGGAGAAATGTCTATGCTTCAGAATTCACAAATGTCCCATCCAATCCATTTGTTTGTGTAACCTTGAACTTTCAAATTTAAAATAAACCATGTACTAGACAAAAGAATTCACTTTGGATCTGAGCCTTTCTTTGTGATCATCCCTTCTTCTTCTGGATTAAAAGCAAAAGACATCTTACAGCTTGTTTTGGATTCTCCAAAAGCTAGTTTTGAGGGGTGCTAGGGACCTCCCTTGTCTTTCTTGGATGGGAATGCTGCTCCTTGTTTTGATTTATTTTTGTTTTTTTCTGAATGTTGAAAATACTCTGGGAATGAAAAACTGTAAGGCTGGACCCTGAGGGCAGGGCCCCTGGGTGATGGGTTCCCTAAGAGCTGTAAGGGCCAAAGGGATAAGTTACCCCTTGGAAGTGCATAGCTTTGGCTCTGCATGGAAGTTGTCACCCTATGACCCAAAGGAATCTGCTTGTGCTTCAAATGTAGATCTATGGGATGGGGTGAGGATTTTGGTGGGCTAAAATTGTGATGTGAACCAGAAAGCCTCTGAGAAAAGGCTCAGAACTATGAGAGGTGAAGAAGAGGGAACATGCCAAAGCCTAGAACCAGACTTTATGCCAGCTTATGGTCAAGCTCCAAAAACTCCAAATTGCTCAAAGCAAAATAGGAGAGGATCTCAGGGGCTACCTTCCAAGGGACCTGCCAGGAGGGAGAGAGTGGGAATCCGTAGAGTCAGTGGAGGACAGCAGTAAGGGAAGAATTTTTCTCTTCCAGAAGTCTGAAGACCCTCCATAGCCCTTAGGGAACATGACACACACCACAGAGAATGGCCTTTGGCCAAGAGTAGGGATGGCTTCCCAGGTGGTGCTAGTGGTAAAGAACATGCCTTCCAATGCAGGAGATGTAAGAGACATGGGTTCTATCCCAAGGTTGGGAACATCCCCTGGTGGTGGGCATGGCAACTCACCCCAGCATCCTTGCCTGGAGAATCCCATGGATAGAAGAGCCTGGTGGACTACAGTCCATGGGGTTACAAAGAGTCAGACATGACTGAAACAACTTAGCACGCACATGTTCAGGGACTCAAAGTCACAGCTTAAAATCCACAGCTTACTATTCATTTCTTCATTCATTCATTCATTCAATAAACATGTGTCTTTTCTACTTCCTGCTAACGAGTCTGCTTGCCTTTACTCTTGCCTTTGTCCAATCCAATCCAGTCCCCCCACCTCAGTAGCCAGAAAGACACTTCTAAAATGCCATTCTGTTGCTTACACCCACTGGCAGAGGGAGACCAGACAACAGCAACTGAAAGGTCTCTACTCCCTGTATTGAGAGCTCCTCTCCCTGAGCCTGGCTAGGTCTTCCCTCCTCCTTTGTGCTTAAACGATCCATTGCTGGACTTCCCTGATGGTACAGCGGTTAAAACTTTGCCTGCCAATACAGGGGACACGGGTTCAATCCTTGGTCCTGGAAGATCCCACGTGCCATGGGGAAACTAAGCCCATGCACCACAACTACTGAGCTGTGTGTCTAGAGCCTGTCCTCCACAGCAAGAGAAACCACCGCCACGAGAAGCCCCCACACCGCAGCTAAAGAGTAACCCCTGCTCTCTGCAACTAGAGAAAGCCCGCACAGCAAGAAGACCCAGCACAGCAAAAACTTAAAAAACAGATCCATTGCTGACCATAGACCCTTCACATACCTTTTCTAGTTGTGTTAATATGAAACCCTGAGTGATGTCGCCTTCGATTTTGCACTAGAATAGTTCTTTGAACTCTCAGAGTTTCATCTTATTTTTTGGAGTTTTTAGAAGGAGAAATGGAGAAGAAAATGACAACCCACTCCAGTGTTCTTGCCTGGAGAATCCCAGGGACGGGGGAGCCTCGTGGGCTGCCGTCTCTGGGGTTGCACAGAGTCGGACACGACTGAAGTGACTTAGCAGCAGCAGAAGGAGAAAAGGAGAATGGGGTAGAACAAATGATGTTGCCTCTTTGTGAATCATTTACCTCTTCGCTTTGCCCTCAGGCCCTCTCATTAAGACCTCCATATAACATCTACAAATAACAGAGGGGCTGCTAATGTGGACTTAAAAAAAAAAAAACCCTATAATTTTTGCTGTCATTAGAAGTGGGAATAGCAAACTATATTGGGGTAGACTGTATCTACTATGGGGGAAAAATCAACCAAGTGACCTCCCCTAACTAATATAAGGCAAATAAGCACTTGTACACAGGAAAGAGATGTAACAAACTCCTGTAGTCTGACAAAGACTATCTCTCCCAAACATCTGTGATACATCCACTGTGGTAAATCTGCACAGGAAGCAAGGGCATTCAGCCCCTAACCCTTTCTTTTTGCAGGAATATTATTGCAATCTCATTGATGTATTGGGAGGGCCCCAGTTGGAATCTGTGAGCAGAAAGTGATACCAAGGGCCCCAGAGGGGCACACATAGTGAGGGTCTGGGCTGGGACCTGTGATAAGAGCCTCAGTAGTTACAGAGGAAAGGGGTTGGGGAGGGTGGAGCTCGTAACGGAGGCTGCAGGCCCCTCTCAACCAAGCCACCTTGATGTAGTGGTGTGCTTTGGGTATAAAGCCTGAGTCAAACATATGAATTAAAAGAACTATAACTTTAGGGGACTTCCCTGGTGGTCCAATGGCTAAGACTCTGCACTCCCAATGCAGAGGGACTAGGTTCAATCCCTGGTCAGGGAACTAGATCCCCCACGCTACAACTAAGAGTTTGCATGCACAATGAGGACTGAAGACCCCACGTGCCACAACTAAGAACTGATGTGGCCAAATAAATAAATCTTTCCAAAAATGCTATAACTTTAGAACCTAAATAAGAGACACTCCTGTGACTCAAGAGGATATATCAGTCAATTAGAGAAGGTTATACTATAGTAACAAAAAAACTCCAAATTCTCAGCAGCTTACAACAGTAAAGGTTTATGTCTTAGGCATGTTACATTCTGGATGTGGTTTCATTCTGCTCCATGAACTCTTCTCTCCAGGACTCAAACTAAAGGAGTAACCCCACATTGCCAATTTTGTGGCAGAAGAAAAAGAGAGTGATGGCTCTTGAAGTTTCTGACTGGAAGCAGCTTGTGTTACTTTCGTTTCATTGGCCAAAGCAAGTCATAGGGCCAAGCTGGACATCAGCGAAGTGAAAAATACAACCCTTTCACAAGGAGGGTAAAGACAATCTACCACAGAGAGTTCCAGACCAATGAAGGCATTGCTATGGCAATGATCACAACTATTTGAGACTTTTTTCAACTGTGACGCCATATGATGGAAACAGAAACAGGGGCAGCAACATCATCATTGGACCGATAAGGCTCTAGAGTTCTTTGCTTGGGATTTGGAGGCAAGACTGTATGTTTGGACTGAGTAAGCCTCTGAGGTTATTAGAAAATTCAAGGGAAAAGACGTCTTGAGTGGAAGATACTGGACTTCCAGCTAAAAGGCAGGATTGTGGGTACTTGGAAATTTCAAAGAAGATGACTTTGCTTGTACACCAAGTCGGGAAGGCAGTTCCTAACAATTTTATGCAAAATCAAGAAGGTGAAGGTGGTTTATGGTTATACAGTTAGCAGTCAATCCACAGTAATGCATGCCAGATAAGCCCTCTTACGCCCTTCATATGAATTACTTTAATCTACACAAGAATTTGGGGCTTCCCTGGTGGCTCAGTGGTAAAGAATCTGCCTGCAATGCAGGAGAGGCAGGTTCAATCCCTGGTTCAGGAAGATCCCCAAGAAGGAAATGGCAACCCACTCCAGTATTCTTGCCTGGAGAATTCCATGGACAGAGGAGCCTGGTGGGCTACAGTCCATGAAATAGCAAGAATCGGATACAACTTAGCGACTAAACCACTACCACCACCCACACAAGAATTTATAAGTAAATAGTATTCTTCCCTTATTTTACAGAAATTAAGATTTAGAAAGGTGAAGTATCCTTTCCAACAGCTAGCAGGTGGCAGAGCTCTGATTCAAACCCAAACCTCTTTAGCTCCAGAATTTTCTCTCAAAACCAGATTTGCTTGCCTCCCTGTGATGCCCTTGCTCTGACATCATCTCTTCAGCCCTTTTCCTCTACTAATTTGACACCATTTCTTTTTTGCGTCTTTGCCTGTTTTCTCTTGTACACTCCTGCTACTGCAATGCCAGGAGCCTCTCCAAACAAAGATCCCCATTCTCTGACTCCACATCCTGAAAGTTGAAATGTTTAAACCTGTCTGGGACCAGCCCAAAAGGTCAAGGTTGTCTGCAGCGTCCTGGCTTCCATGCCCTTCCCTCGTTTGCCAAGACTGGCCACCTACCTGCCTCTAGTCCATCTCCGAAGGCAACTCTCTGCCCCCAGTTCTGCACTGGGAGCGCCCAGCTCTGCTAGGAAAGGGGCAGAGCCCCAAAGTAGACCCTCCAGCAAGTGCACAGTGAGCACAGGCTAATTTGTCCTAATTCACAAGGAGAGGTCCCATTTCTAGAAGCAAACCTATTCAGCAAAGAACAACACAGGAATTTTAAAATATTGAAAATACTCCAAGTGCCAGAGTCTTTCTGTGGCAGGCCCGGATTGTTCAAGGCCTTAAGCAGCCCCACACTTGGCATTTGGAAAATTAGCAATTACCGCTGCATCTGAACAAATGGCATGCTAACGTTTACCCTTTGAAAGGTGACCGTATGCTTTGAATCAAAACTAGGAAAACACTTTGCTGAGAGAAGTTTCTCTTCTGATTTGTGAGTGTACTTAAAGGAAAAGTCCCCTGATGGCCTAAAAATACTATTATATTCGGGTTTTGCATTCAACAAAAACTCTTGTATAAACAAAAATGTAATTCTATAAAATTGAGATTGTGGGCCTTCCCCTAGTTACTCTGTCAAGGCAGGCTTACATCTGGAAGGCTTCTCCTAAAGTAGTGCTTCTCAACATGTAATTGCCTATTACATATGCTTTAAATTGAATTTCCTGGATTCTATTCCAGATTGAGGGTTGTAGAGCAGGGGGTTCTGTCATTTCTAACAAGCTTTCTAAGAAATTCCCACTGAAATTTGAGAACGACTGCCCTAACTAGTGACAGGCCAAAAAAAGAGACTAATGAGCTCATGTGAAATGGAAGTTTTAGAATCCCCTAAATGCCTATAACTTCTCTCAAAAAAAAAAAACAGTCCATGCCATTTCTTGCAAAAGATTGCTGGTTTGTGGCCAAGATGGAATAGGAAGACCCTGAAGCCACCTCTTTCCACAGGCATACCAAAATCACAATTACTTACAGAAGGGAATTCATACAACTCAACATCCAACAAACAAACAACCCAATTAAAAAATGAGCAGAAGACTCAAATAGATGCTTTTCCAAAGAAGACATATATTAAATTGCTAGCATGGTATGTATATTCAATAAATATTTTCTAAATCTGAGCTGATCCAGAAGATGAAATCAGAAAGGGAATTCTGGGATTCCCTTTAATAGAAGAAAAAAAGAGTTGAGAACCTGGCTCTGTGTCCTCACAAGGCCAGTGTGCCCCCAGGGATGAAGTTGGAGAGGAAGTTGCAGTGTCCTCGGGCTTGGCCACATCCCAGTGGTTCACTACTGTCTCTAGTCACATAAATCCTGCCACGGTGTTCAGAGATAGAATCTTGACCTGGTGAGAAGCAGAGCAACAACTGTCCAAACTCAGGTCTCCTCGGTGTTAAGATGCTGACACATTAATGCTGAAAGTGTGCAGCCCAGACTCAAGCACCTATGTTCTTGCCTCCTTCTAAGAGCAAGGAGCAGGCAGGGAGACTCAGCCATGACCTTGGGCTCCCATGCATAGCATCAAATGTATTGGGGTGTGCATAAGTGTTACCAGTGATCAAAGGTCTTCTGTTCCACTCTGTACACACCCGACATCATTTTGGCTTTCAGCTTCCCCACTTCCCTTGGTCTGGCATAAAGAAGGCCCAGCTGTCAGTTCTTGGCCCTGCTTGTCCTCCAGCCTTCATAGGAACCTAGATTTCCTATAGAGCAAGGAGAATAGGTAGCTGACATCCCCTTCACTTATCAGGGATTGAATTACCAGTGAGGCTGTAATTTGCCATGAGGTATGAAGCTTCTTCACAGTGTCCTGGGCTGAAAATAGAAGGGAAAGGAGGTGAACAGAGTTGGGATCTGACCTCAACTCTGGGCTCTGTGGATCCAGCATGGACAGCGGGCTTGGGGATAGCCTCTCTGACACTTTAGGAGCTTACCACCACCATCACTACCCACCATCACCGTCACCACAGCTTAGGGCAAAGGGGAAAATAAGAACATCTACAAGTTTAGGTCCTACACATAAATTTGGAGGCTTGTGGGGCCCCGCAGGCCTGCCACTACCAATGTGTGACTGATATAACCGCTATCTCAGTAGAAGGCACTTCACTTCGAATGTTGAATGGTTACCATTGAATTCCACTAAAATCCCATCAGTTATCAGGGCTTTACAAGAGCTCCTAACAAATAATGATAACTTACTCTTATGGTTTGAATTGTATTACCCAAAAATTCTTATGTTAAAGTCCTAACCCTCTTAGAATGTGACCATATTGGAAATAGGATCGCTGCAGATGTAATCATTTAAGATGAGGTCTCTAGGGTGGGCCTAATCCAGTGACTGGTGTCCTCATAAAAAGAGAAATTTGGACAGATACAAACATACACATACTCTGCACCATGTGAAAAGACACAGGAGAAGATGAACATATACAAGCCAAGGAGAGAGGCCTCAAATAGATCCTTCCTGATCAGCCCTTAGAAGGAACCAACCCTGCCGACTCCTGATTCAGACATCTGGCCTCCAGAACTGTGAGACAACATACTCCTGTTGTTGAATTACTCAGTGCTTGGTACTGTGTAATGCTATCCCTAGCAAATGAATACTCTCACCATTGAGAAATTCTCACTATAAATCACGATCACTTATTTCAGTTAGCCCTACAACAGCCTGATGAGTCAGGTACTTTTAAAAATCTTTATTTAGTTATTTTCTTTGGCTGTGCCAGGTCTTAGCTGTGGCATGCGGGATTCTCAGCAGCATGCAGGATCTTTAATTGTGGCACATGGGATCTTAAATTACAGCATGAGAACTCTTGGTTGCAGCACGTGGGATCTAGTTGCCTGACCAGGGATCGAACCTGGGCCCCTCTCATTGGGAGCACAGAGTCTTAGCCACTGGATCACCAGGGAAGTCCCTAGGAACTTTTTTTTAATCCTCATTTTTCCAAACAAGGCCTCTAAGGTTATGAAAGGTTAAGAAACTTGCCCAAAGTATTACATCATGGAGCCAAGATTTGACTTCTGCTGCCTGACTTTGAAAGCCCTGTTATTTTCTATACCACCCACCACTGCCTTAAGAGTTATGAATAAGGCCATCGTGGGAACCAGGCTCACATGAGCTCTGCCTGGTAGCTGCACTCCCCATGTGGACATGCTCAACTCACTGTTGTCAACTCAATGGATTTCCTGACATGCCACTGGCATGGACCACATGGACCACACTTGGCAGTTTCCAGATGGCCACGCAGGATTCAGGGTGGACAACAGGTCAGCAAGGGCTGACAGATGAGATCCAGCTAACAGGATTTGGCAAGGAAGTGGGGCCAGTATTCATGGACCTGACAGGCTCAGTCATGGATCTGCAAGGTGGATGGTACTGGGGACCAAGAGAAGCCAATAAGAATTCCATGCAGGCGAGAAATAGATGGGTAGCTATTAAAAATTGAGCCTGGAGAGGAATAAGTAAAAGACAGGGGCAGAAATGCAGGATCTGGGATCCACAGAGACCAGGGTAGCTGAAATTCAAGGCCGAAAGGTGAGGACAGGCCACAGAAGCCCCTCAGGGAAGATGTTGCTCAAAGTCAGAAGTAACTGGTCTCTGAGGCTGATGTCATGGGCTTGACTTTGGTGGGAACAACAAAGAGAAGAGAAGAGGCTTTTCATCTAACTACTGGAGAAATAACTCCTCATGTGCAGATGAAGCAAATGGGAGAAATCTTGCATAAGGCAGTTGCCCAGCTGCAGGCTTACAGCCATCCTGAGTTTCGCTTGGGGTTCCTCTGCTGCTACTAGGTCTAGTTCACGTCCAAGGTCATGAAGTCTTTAACAGCTCCAGACAGAACATGCTTTCCTCATTTCTCTTCTGACTGTAGGCCCTGACTTCCTACAAGATAGGGTACCAAAACGCCCAGCCACTTCCCGAGTGTTTCTCAGACACTATCAATGGGCCACCACTACTTCCTGGAGTGTCTCAGGTCCCAGATATGAGCTTATGGGTTCATCATTTGGGACCAAGGCCAGCCTTCAGGAAGCTGGTGGCAGGGGACTTGCTTCCCTTCTGGGTTCTACTCACCCATGTTCACACTGCTGCAGGACTTCCTCACCAATCTTTTGTGGGACACGGATAAACATTTTGAATATCCTTAGATGTATATTCTAATCCAATATACATTTTGAAAAAGCAAAATTTTATGAGTAGCAATGTAATTCTTACAGCTCTTTGGGATAAGTTTAACGAACAATGTCACAAGAACCATAGAGAAATTCTACTTTTTGATCCAGTAATAGCACCCTTGCAAAGTCATTCTAAGGATATATGCACAAGAGATGAGGAACATATTCATTCATAAATTTAGTAAGCTTACCAAAGATGTGAGGACCTGTAGAGAGGTGAATGAACCTAGAGCCTGTTATACAGAGTAAGGCAACTCAGAAAGAGTACATCAAACATTGTATATTAATGCATATATATGGGATCTAGAAAAATGATACTGATGTTCCTATTTACAGGGCAAGAATAGAGACAGAGACATAGAGAACAGACCTACATATACGGCAGGGAAAGGAGACGGTGGGACGAACTGAGAGAGTAGCGTTGACCTATATACACTACCCTGTGCAAAACAGATAGCAGGAAGCAGCCGCATAACACAGGGAGCTCAGCCCAGTGCTCTGTGATAATCTGCAGGGGTGAGATGAGGGGTGGGATGAGGGGGGCTCGGGAGGGAGGAGATATATGTATACTATACCTGATTCACGTTGTCGTACAGCAGAAGCCAACATAACATTGTAAAGCAATTATCTTCCAATTAAAAATAAATTACAATTGTAATGTAAAAATAAATTTAATTAAAAAAAAAGATGCGAGGGCTGTGTGGCAGGATCACGGTGCAGGACACGCGTATTTCATCTTGCCAGCAACCTTGGACTCCCCTTTTCCTTTTTCCACTCACATGGTCTCAGAGACTCCAAATCCACCCCCCCTACCACCACCGTTATAAAGAATAACTCTGCTCTCCACAACTCCTTCCCCAACATTCCTCCACTCAAACCTGCCAAATGCTCCATTCAATACACTCTCATTCCCCACTCCAGAGAAGGCAGTGAAAAGTGGTTATTCTTAGCACAGTTTTTTATTCCTTCCTTCACATATACTATGGAAATTAAACAGCTATTAGAAAAGAGGGAGGATTAGATCTGTATGTGCTGACATGAGCAAAAGATGTCAATGATTTATCATAAAATGAAAAAACAAACAAACAAATAAGCTCCAGGGTCATAAATACAGTGTGATACATGTATATCACACATCTGAGATACATTTAAGCCTCAAGATCCATGAGGTCTGGCAGGCTGCGAGTCAAACTGTTAGCTGTTGTTTCCTATGGGGAGAAAATGGGATTAAGGTTATAAAGGAGAACATTCTTTTTTTTTTTTTTTACTCCATACTGTTTGAACTTTATTTTACAATGAAAATGAGTTAAATAAATAAAAGAAAAACAGTCACACACACTCACAAAAAAAGAAAGAAAGAAAATGTGTTGACTGTGTAAGTCAGAAAGAAAATACGTAGGATTTCAGCATGGGAAAAGTGGCCAAGGATTGCCAAGGCCCTGCCCTCTAGGAGAAGCAAAAAAAATTTTTTTAACATAGTTCTTTTTTTTAAGTATTTATTCATTTATTTATTTGGCTACATGGATCTTATTTGCATCATGTGTGATCTAGTTCCCTGACTTGGGATTAAACCCAGGCCCCCTGCATTGGAAACATGGAGTCTTAGCCACTGGACTACCAGGGAAGTCCCTTGGAAAAGCTAATTTTTACCTTCTGCTAGTTTGCTCATTTATCCTCAACTGCCCCAGGAAGCCAAGAGAGGGTGGTCTCTCCTGTTAGAGGCATTGCTTGGGGAGCCAGGCTGGACTCTCTTCCATTACTGCTGAGTAACAACCCTTCTCCTTCAGCCTTCCCAGATCACTCACCCGCATTGCACCAGGGTAGGATGGGACCCAGAAGACACCTCCTTGATAGGTTCTCCTTTCTCCAGTGAGAGCCATGCCCAAAAACCTGGGGTTCACCAGGACCATAAGCTCCTTTTTGACAAGGAGAGGTGAGGGGATTCCAAGCTCCTGATATACCTCCTCACCTTTCTTGGCAGGATTGATCAGGCTTGGCTAATACCAACCAGTAACCCTGAATGAAAACAGAGCCTCAATTAGGAGCTGTGGGATTTGGGGGAAACTATTGCATCACTACAAACAAAGCTAGTGGAGGTGATGGAATTCCAGTTGAGCTATTCCAAATCCTGAAAGATGATGCTGTGAAAGTGCTGCACTCAATATGCCAGCAAATTTGGAAAACTCAGCAGTGGCCACAGGACTGGAAAAGGTCAGTTTTCATTCCAATCCCAAAGAAAGGCAATGCCAAAGAATGCTCAAACTACCACACAATTGCACTCATCTCACATGCTAGTAAAGTAATGCTCAAAATTCTCCAAGCCAGTCTTCAGCAATATGTGAACCGTGAACTTCCTGATGTTCAAGCTGGTTTTAGAAAAGGTGGAGGAACCAGAGATCAAATTGCCAACATCCCCTGGATCATGGAAAAAGCAAGAGAGTTCTAGAAAAACATCTATTTCTGCTTTATTGACTATGCCAAAGCCTTTGACTGTGTGGATCACAATAAACTGTGGAAAATTCTGAAAGAGATGGGAATACCAGACCACCTGATCTGCCTCTTGAGAAATCCGTATGCAGGTCAGGAAGCAACAGTTAGAACTGGACATGGAACAACAGACTGGTTCCAAATAGGAAAAGGAGTTCGTCAAGGCTGTATTGTCACTCTATTTATTTAACTTATATACAGAGTACATCATGAGAAACACTGGACTGGAAGAAACACAAGCTGGAATCAAGATTGCCGGGAGAAATATCAATAACCTCAGATAAGCAGATGACACCACCCTTATGGCAGAAAGTGAAAAGGAACTCAAAGGCCTCTTGATGAAAGTGAAAGAGGACAGTGAAAAAGTTGGCTTAAAGCTCAACATTCAGAAAACGAAGATCATGGCATCCGGTCCCATCACTTCATGAGAAATAGATGGGGAAACAGTGGAAACAGTGTCAGACTTTATTTTTGGGGCTCCAAAATCACTGCAGATGGTGACTGCAGCCATGAAATTGAAAGACGCTTACTCCTTGGAAGGAAAGTTATGACCAATATGAAGATAGCATATTCAAAAGCAGAGACATTACTTTGCCAACAAAGGTTCGTCTAGTCAAGGCTATGGTTTTTCCTGTGGTCATGTATGGATGTGAGAGTTGGACTGTGAAGAAGGCTGAGTGCCAAAGAATTGATGCTTTGGAACTGTGGTGTTGGAGAAGACTCTTGAGAGTCCCTTGGACTGCAAGGAGATCCAACCAGTCCATTCTGAAGGAGATCAGCCCTGGGATTTCTTTGGAAGGACTGATACTAAAGCTGAAACTCCAGTACTTTGGCCACCTCATGCGAAGAGTTGACTCATTGGAAAAGACTGATGCTGGGAAGGATTGGGGGCAAGAGGAGAAGGGGACGACAGAGGATGAGATGGCTGGATGGCATCACTGACTTGATGGATGTGAGTTTGGGTGAACTCTGGGAGTTGGTGATGGACAGGGAGGCCTGGCATGCTGCGATTCATGGTGTCGCAAAGAGTCGGACACGACTGAGCTGCTGAACTGAACCAAACTGAACTGAACAGGACTGGATGCCATGATCTTAGTTTTTTGGATGTTGAGTTTCAAGCCAGTTTTTTCACTCTCCTCTTTCGCCTTCATCAAGAGGCTGTTTAGTTCCTCTTCACCTTCTGCCATTAGAGAGGTATCATCTGCATATCTGAGGTTGTTGATATTTCTCCCAGCAATCTTGATTCCAGCTTGTGATTCATCTAGCCTGGCATTTCACATGATGTACTTTGTGCAGAAGTTAAATAAACAGGGTGACAATGAACCAGTCCATTGTTCCATGTCTGGTTCTAACTATTGCTTCTTGTCCTACATACAGGTTTCTAAGGAGGCAGGTATGGTGATCTGGTAGTCCCATCTCTTTAAGAATATTCCACAGTTTGTTGTGATCCACACAGACAAAGGATTTAGCATAATCAATGAAACAGAAATAGATGATTTTTTGGAATTCCCTTGCTTTTTCTATGATCCAGAGTATGTTAGTAGTTTATTCTCTGGTTTCTCTGCCTTTTTTAAATCCAGCTTGTACATCTGGAAGTTCTCAGTTCATGTACTGTTGAAGCGTAGTTTGAAGGATTTTGAGCATAATCTTAGTCGCATGTGAAATGAGTGCAATTATACGTAATTTGAGCATTCTTTGGCATTGCTTTTCTTTGGGATTGGAAGGAAAACTGACATTTTCCAGTCCTGTGGCCACTGCTAAGTTTTCCAAATTTGCTGGCATAATGAGTGCAGCACATTAACAGCATCATCTTTCAAGATTTGAAATAGCTCAGCTGGAATTCCATTACCTCCACTAGCTTTGCTTGTAGTAATGCTTCTTTAGGCCCACTGACTTCACACTCCAGAATGTCTGGCTCTAGGTGAGTGACCACATTATTAAGGTCAACTGGGTCATAAGACCTTTTTTGTATAATTCTGTGTACTCTTGCCACCTCTTCTTAATCTCTTTTGCTTCTGTTAGGTCCTTGCCATTTTTGTCCTTTATTGTGCCCATCTTTGTATAAAATGTTCCCTGGGTAACTCCAGCCTTTTTGAAGAGATTTCTAGTCTTTCCCATTCTATTGTTTTCCTCTATTTCTTTGCATTGGTCACTTAAGAAGGCTTTCTTATCTCTCCTTGCTGTTCTCTGGAACTCTGCATTCAGCTGGGTATATCTTTCCCTTTCTCCTTTGATTTTCACTTCTCTTCTATTCTCAGCTATTTGTAAGGCCTCCTCAGACAACCACTTTGCCTTCTTGCATTTCTTTTTCTTGGAGATGATTTTGGTCATCACCTCCTGTACAATGTTATGAACCTCTGTCCATAGTTCTTCAGACACTCTATCTACCAGATCTAGTCCCTTGAGTCCATTTGCCACCTCCACTGTATAGTCATAAGGGTTTGATTTATGTCATAACTGAATGGCCTAGTGGTTTTCCCTGCTCTCTTCAATTTGAGCCTGAATTCTGCAATAAGGAGCTGATGATCTAAGCCACAGTCAGCTCCAGGTCTTGTTTTTGCTGACTATATAGAGCTTCTCCATCTTCACCTCAAAGAATATAGTCAATCTGATTTTGGTATTCACCATCTGGTGATGTCCATGTATAGGGTCATCGCTTAT
The DNA here is from genome assembly GCF_032452875.1 of Bos javanicus. Taxonomy (NCBI): domain Eukaryota; kingdom Metazoa; phylum Chordata; class Mammalia; order Artiodactyla; family Bovidae; genus Bos; species Bos javanicus. Next base: position 42,040,266 of record NC_083882.1, on the reverse strand, counting down.
GTGGTTGGAAGAGGGTGTTTGCTATGACCAGTGCATTCTTTTGGCAAAACTCTGTTAGTCTTTGCTCTGCTTCATTTTGTACTCAAAGGCCAAACTTGCCTGTTATTCCAGATATCTCCTGACTTCCTACTTTTGCATTCTGGTCCCCTATGATGAAAAGGACCTCTTTTTTTGGTGTTTGTTCTAGGAGGTCTTGTAGGTCTTCACAGAATCGTTCAACTTCAGCTTCTTCAGCATTAGAGGTTGGTGCATAGACTTGGATTATTGTGATATTGAATGGTTTGCTTTGGAAACGAACCAAGAGCATTCTGTCATTTTTGAGATTGCACCCAAGTACTGCATTTCAGACTCTATTGTTGACTATGAAGGATACTCCATTCCTTCTAAGGGATTCTTGCCTGCAGTAGTAGATATAAGGTCATCTGAATTAAGTTCTCCCATTCCTGTCCATTTTAGTTCACGGATTCCTAAAATGTTGATGTTCATTCTTGCCATTTCCTGTTTGACCACATCCAATTTACCTTGATTCATGGACCTAACATTCCAGGTTCTTGGGCAATACTGTTCTTTACAGCATCGGACTTTACTTTCACCACCACAGTCACATCCACAACTGAGCGTTTCCACTTTGGCTCAGCCTCTTCATTCTTTCTGTAGTTACTTTTTCCACCCTACCTCAGTAGCATATTGTTCACCTACCAACCTGGTAGGTATGAAAAAGGCAAAAAGTTACGTATAAATATATATTTATATACATATAAAATATATTCCTCAGACATAGTAAAGAATGAAATTTTGCCATTTGCAACAACATGGATGGACTTGGAGGGCATTACGCTAAGGGAAATAAGAGACTTATTAGGTCAAATACTGCATTTTACGACTTATATGTGGAATCTGAAAAAGAAAAAAATGAATGAATATAACAAAATAGAAACTGACTCAGAGATACAGAGAATGAACTAGTGATGACCAGTGGGGAGGGGGAGGGGAGGCAAGCTCAGAATCGTGGATTAAGAGATATAAACCAATATGTATAAAATAAATGTTACGATAATATATTGAACAGCACAGGGAATATAGCTAATATTTTATAATAATTTAAGAAAATACTTGTTTATTTGGCTGTGCCGGGTCTTAGTTGTGGCATGCAGAATCTTTAGTTGCAGTGAGCAAACTCTAACTTGCAGCATGTGTGGGATCTAGTTCCCTGACTAGGGATTAAACCCAGGCCCCCTGCATTGGGAGCAGGCAGTCTTAGCTACTGGATCACCAGGGAAGTCCTTATAATAACTTTAAGTGGAGTACAATCTATAAAAATTTTGGATCACTTTGTTGTATGTCTGAAATATAAGGTTGTAAATCAACTATGCACAATTAAAAAAGAAATTGCTGTCATCAAGAAGCTTTCAGCTCAACAAAGGAGACTGACAAGTCACCCTGGATTACTTAAGCCATGGGAACACAGAGAACGTTTTCTCTTGGGGAGGGAAGGCCATGGGAGGGGAGAGTCTGAAAGGAGGTAGTATCTGACGTGGGCCTCACAGTGTGAGTAGGAATGTACTAGATCAGGTGAGCTGATGCTCAACACCCATTGCAACCTTCTTCCAGTGTTCCTGATACTGCAGGAGCTGCTAACATAAAACTATTTTTCTCAGATTTCCTTGCAAGCAGCGCTCTGGATAGGGTTTAGGTTCTTCCCATAAGGTTCACAAACATGATGTAGAGGGCAGGAATCAGGCATGAGCCAAGCTTCCATCCCTTTGACTATTTCTGCTGTCAAGCTTGTGTGGAGGTATTTGCTTTTTCTGCAGCACGTGTGGTAGCAGCCTCAGCATTCAGACACTAGCTCATGGGTGTCCAGAGAAGGCAGAGAGAGGGGCATCTTTTTTGCTAGTGAGACTGTGGCCAGTGTGGGATGGTTCTGGAGCGACAGCTGTTGATTCCTGAGAGTAGAAAATGTTCAGGCCTTCCAGAACCTCATCTAGAGTTGGAGTAGAAGAACTCAGAGCATAGGGACAGTTTGCCTCAAACTCTCCCTCCTGTGTCTGCTGATCACCTCAACTTCTACCCTTTCATATCCTTAAATGAGGGAGGGGCCACCCTTTGCAGGCCCTCAGAGGTGATCTGCCTTTGCAAAGTGCCAGGATCTTGGAGCCTTAACTACAGCTGGGAGTGAAGCCATTTCATTTTAACAACCAGTTGCTCCAAGTTAAAAACCATGAAATGTCAACAAAAAGCTTAAGCTGGCCCTCTCCAGTCTTCTACTGTCTCCTTCACGGAACCCATCCACACAGGCAAAGCTGTCAGCCAAGTGAAAGTGTTGCTGGATCCATTTAAGAGATAAATGTGGGATCTTTAGAAAGTCTACAAACTCAGCAGTTGTCAGGAAGCCAGCAACTGATGTTTACCCGTGGTTTCTGGGCTGTGTACCTGGGATGTGCTAGTTAGAGCAGAGTTCACCTCCCCCTAGTCCTGGGCTGCAGAGATGCTGACTTGCAATGGGTTTTTACTGCCGGGAGCCGGCATATTGCATATTGAGTGCATATTGCATATTGAGTGCAGCACTTTTCAGGATCTGGAATAGCTCAACTGGAATTCTATCACTGCCGGTAGCCAGCGTGAGGAACTCCGCCCATGACAAAGGTCATGAGGAAGGAGGCTCGGCATACGCAAAGGCGGGATCGAGCTTCAGGAGTCCCCCTGGAAATTCTCGAGCATATACCCCCAAAACCAGAGTCTGCCTACTTTCTGCTTTGTGCTTTCACCTACACCTCTGACTTTACGGGGGGCTGTCCCCCACTACCTCTCTGAAAAAGAGTTAGCTTACAGCTCCAGTTAATAATTCCTGGGTGTGACAGTGTTTAACCTACAAACTCCTTTGGAAATCCTCTAGCCTGCCTGAATAGGTTTTTCCGGCCACATGTGATTGTTCAGAGCCTCCCAACTGTGAGAGGCAGGAGATGTTCTAAACTGTCTAAACACAGATTCTTTTGAGTAGTTAAAAGATTGATTAGAAATTGTATTGGTGAAGGGATTTTCACTTGTTGGGCCAATGTTTGCTGCTAAGTTTCCATATCCCTTACCTGCTGTGTCCCTGGCAGTGTATTGGTTAATATAATTGGTGTAAATAGTAGCTTTAATGTTTGTAACCTGGGACCCTTGAGTTAATTCTTTTTCTTGTTGTAGCCCACCACACCTTTGCTCTGCAGGAATGCAACTTTATCTAATGCTTTTGGAGGGTGGCTCCTGACCAATCACCTTTAGAGAAAAATAAGTTTTCTGAAGAAAAGGTCTTAAAATGTTAACAGGCCTCTGGGCCAGAAGATGATGCAAATCACCTAAGCTTTTGCATATGATAAGTTTGCAGGAAGAAAGCCTGGCTTGCTGCCTGACTCTACCCCTTCCCCCATTATCCTCTATGCATAACTTAAGGTATAAAAACTACTTTGGAAAATAAAGTACGGGCCTTGTTCACCGAAACTTGGTCTCACCATGTCGTTCTTTCTCTTACCTTCTGGCTGAATTATTCAGCCTCTTTTCTCCACTGAATTTCCTCACTGAGCTATCCTTTTTTCAGCCTCTTTTCTTCACTGAATTTTCCTACTGAGCTATCCTCATTCTATTACTCTTTATATCCTTAATTAACGTTTAATTAAGCAATTGTTTCCTGATCTTCGCCTACGCCGTCTCTCCTTCGAATACCCTGGATCAGCCGGGGCTGGTCCCCGGCATTTTACGGCTCTTGTTTTCAATCATTAATGTACCGACATCACGTGCCAGCTTCAGCGGGGTTCTCGTTCTCTAGCAGGCTCCCCGACTACAGACATTCACACACATACACACACCACTCCAGATACTCTTCAGAGACTGACACCACACATTCATTTGATAAATATTTATAGCTCTGGCTGGAAAGCCCACACCACCACCCATGGATCCCACCCACAGTGGGACTGGCCCTATGTCAGCTTGGCTTGTAAACCTCTCTGAGTGCAGGGCAAGGCGTCCTGGGCAAGAGGCAATAAACACACACTACTTGGTTGAGCCCCTGACTGACAGAATCCTGAAACCAGAAACGAGTCTACATTTCCTGCAGAGTCTGTACGCTTTAGATCTCCATGGGTGCTCGGCCTCGGTGGGAGACAAGCAAGAGGACGAAACGGATTTGGCTTTTGAAAGAGGACTCTTTTTTGAATTGCAGTAAAGAATCTGTGACCAGGTGTCCCCAGAAGACCTCGTTATGCAGCTTCCAAACATTTTCTAGGTCCTGGGCCTCTTTCGGAATGTGATTAAAGTTCTAGGTATTCTCCCCAGAAAAATGCACACAAGCATATATACATGACATTCGGTGCACATAGTAATGTCAGAGACAGGCCTTCGAGAAGCTAAGAGTCCCACAGAGAACGTAAATGAGAGGACAGAAATGCACAGAAATAAGGATAAGACAGTTACACGTGCTCTGGAGGATTGTGGCGTTTAAGTATTTTGAGAGCTCCTGGGGGAGAGAGATCAAGCTGTAAGGTAAAGAGTCAAGCACAACATGAAGGAGCCTGTCCTAAATGCATTCTGATGTCCTCCAGACATCTGCTGAGGGCCTCTGAGCCTTGATGTCCAAGTGCAGTGGCCTGGACTTCTGAATCCCATGGACCGAGGAGTTCCACGCCCTCTCCAGCATATCTGCTGGTTCCCTGTGGGGACCTCAGTCTCTTGGCCCTCCTACCTCTCAAAATGCTAGCTTCCTCACACACCACTTCTGTCCCCTTAGGACACCCCATCCCCCAACACAAAATTCAGCCACTCATCTGGTTTGCACAAGAAAAACTCAATCACACCAAGAATTTATACACACAGGTTTCCCAAAATACGGGAGAACGGCTCCTGGGATGCAGTCGTGTTAAACAGCACCTGGCCTTCTGCCAGCCCTGTGCCCTCTCACCACACTTTTGTCTCTTTCCTCCTCTTTCTCAGAAGCAACTCAAAAAGTTCCTGGGTCTTAGTCCAGCTGAAACCTAGGCCTGGGGTGTGGGTGGGGCGAGGGTTGGTGGCAGAAGAGAACTACCCTCTCTCCAAGGATTTCTCAAGGCCTCCTTCCAAAGCACACACACAATCTTTTGCTAAGAGGAAGCCGGCAGTAAAAGTCTCTCCATCCCGTTTGTATTGGTGAATTGAAGAGAACAAAATCCACTCAAGCTAGATTAAGCAAGAAGGGATTTATGACAGGATATTAAGTGTCTTACAGGACTACTAGGAAGAATTTAGAAAAGATTTTAGGTTGAGCTTGCAGTAAAGTCTTCCAAAGAAGATCCTGGCCACCAGGGAAGCCACTTGCTCCAGGATCAGCACTGCTCCTGCTACAAGGCCAGCGGCAAAATGCATAATCCTGGGCCTCCCAGCATCTATGAGACTGTGGCAGGACCCCGGGATGTCTGCTCATGCCTGCAGAGAAAGCTCAGTCAGCCTCTCAGCTGCAGTGCCAGCAGAAAGTGCAGGAGCAGCAAAGGGCTGGCCTCTGCCTGGCTCCCCGCTAGATCTCTTTTGCCTCACACCTTGAGGTTTGATCATCCATCCAAGGGAAGACATCTGAGAGTCCATCACAGTCAGGATCCACTGGGCCTACCCAGCAGGTAGGGACTCTTTCCTGAGCACTCATCCTTGTAATGTGGGCCACACACACATGGGTGCCCTACTCCTTGGCCCCAGGCAGAGCCAGGACTGGAATGAGACAATGGGCACCAGAGGTCCAAAGCTGAAAGAGGCACTTCTATGGCTCATGCAAGTGCAAGGTCAGCCCCTGGAGTGAGTGTCTCCTTAAATATTTGTGCACTCAGTCCTCTGTTCGCCTCATCGTAGTTCCAGCCACCGCCCAGGAGAGACTAACCTGTACTCCTCCCCCAGCCTTGACAATCTGGAAACAGGTCCTGGCTGGACACCATGGTGAGATTTCCATGTGGAATCACATGGTGCCACCTCCAGCTTGATTCCTAGGCCAGATACCAGAAGAGGCACCAGGCTCTCTGAAAGTCAACCCATCTATGCCAGCTCCCTTAATTTGAGAGTCATCAGTAAACAGATGTACTTTGTACCTCTTAATCCCTTACCCCTATCTTGTCCCTTCTATGGATACAATTAAAAAAAAAAAAAAAACTATAATGATATACTGTTGGCTTCCCAGGTGGCAGAGTGGTAAAGCACCTGCCTGCCAACGCAGGAGATGCAAGAGACACGGATTGGGTCAGGAAGATCTCCTGGAGTAGGAAATGGCAACCCACTCCAATGTTCTTGCCTGGAAAATTCCTTGGAAAGAAGAGTCAGGTGGGCTACAGTCCATGGAGTCGCAAAGAGTCAGATACAACTGAGCACATACACACACACAATGAATATACACGGGGAATACAGCCAATGTTCTACAATAATGTAAATGGAGTATAGTCTTTGAAAACTGTGAATCCCTATGTTGTACACCTAAAACTTATATAATTTTGACCCTGAGACCTGACCCCAGGTCCAGCTGGGTGGCCGGCACCATGCCGCACTGCCTCCCTGGCAGAGGCCGACTTTTCAAGGTCCATTTCAGGATACGTCCCAGCACAAATGGAACGCTGGTGTAAAAGGTCCTCTATCCTCCCCATTCCCACCACCGCCCCTGTGAAATGTTAAATGTACAAGGATAACTTTCCTCCCACTTCTTTGCAGCCCCATCCCCTGGAGACCCACCCAGACTGAATCATACACAGGAGGCAGCCAGGGGTATGGTGGGTGGTATGCTGCCCTGTAAGGGAGACCGAGAGGTTTCCAGCCAAAGGGCCCTGGGTTGGTAGCCCAGCACCACCTCTGTGTAGCACTGGGCAGGGGACACTCTCTCTGAGCCCCTCATTATCTGTAAAATGGGATAAATGATACCCACCTCATAGGGTGGTTAAAGGGACTAAACATGTATGTATACAGTCTTGCCTCTGCATCCGTAGGCAATTGGTTCCAGGAGCTTCCTCGGATGCCAAAATCCACGTATCCTCAAGTTTCTTAAATAAAATGGTGTAGGATAATCAATACAGTCAGTCCTGTGTATCCATGGGGTTTTTATCCATGGATTCATCCAACCAAGGGTTGAGCAATTGGTTGAATCAGAAGTTGCAAAATCCAGCAGATTCAGAGGCCCAATTGTGTATACAAAATCTACGTTGTCAGCCAGGTTGCCTACCCTTTGAAATTCAAAAACACTGGCTTGAATCTCATCTCAGCCTCTGCCAGGGACCAGATCCATTTAGAGATTTATTTCTGCACAAATCAGAATTGTGTCACTTTCCTTCGAAGGCAAAAAGGCTACAGATGGTCTTGGGTTTAAGTACTATTTTCCTCTCTGTTATCCATGAAAATATCTGAGAACTGTTCCAGGTCCACAGTAATCATTTAGAGGACCAAGAGGCCAAGAGGGGATAGAAAGGAACAGTCTCCTTCTTAAAGCAGAGGCTGAACCCCTCCAAAGCCTCCTATAGAGGACTTCGGGGAGGAGCTGCTCTGTTCTGAGGTTTATGATATAAGAAACAGAAAACCCAACCTGAAGGCCTTAAACACCGGGATGACTTATTGGTTCACAAAATCCAAAGACAGGGTGAGCTCTAGCATGGGTTGTTCAGAGGCTCCCAATAGGTGGGGGTCTATACCCCAGTTTGTCCATGAGTCTCTCCCCTCCCCCTTCCCCTCCCCCATCAGCTCTTTCCAAAGTAGCCTTTTCTTGGGGTAGCAAGATGGCTGCTGCCAGTTTCCAGGGTGACACGCTTCCTCATTCACAGCTAATAGATGGATGTGGTTGCATGCCCACTCCTATGCCAACAGGGTTGGGACTGTGTTGATTGATGACTTAGGCCATTTGAAACCTACCCCTGAAACCAAAAGTTGGCTTGACCCTTGACTTAAACCACATGGTGGTTATACATGCTGAGATGGCGAGGCCACCACAGTATCTGCTACAAAACCCCTTTATCAGCGTGGGTGCAGGTATGCTGTGTTGTGTGTGACATGTTTGATATGCCACTGCGTGTAAAGTATGAGTGTGCTATGTGTACGTGATGCGTCTGTGTGAGCTTGTGTGTGAGATGTATGTCTATAAGTGTAAGGATGCTTAGTAATCATTTTGCAACATATACAAGTCAAATCATGTTGTGCACCTTAAACTTATACATTGTGTGCATGCGTGCTAAGTCACTTTAGTTGTGTCCAACTCTTTGTGACCCTGTAGACTATAGCCAACCAGGGATTCTGTCCATGGGATTCTCCAGGCAAGAATACTTGAATGGGTTGCCATGCCCTCCTCCAAGAGATCCTCCTGACCCAGGGAACAATCCAGGCAGGTTCTTTATCACTAGAGCTACCTGGGAAGACCCAAACTTATACAGTGCTATATGTCAATCATAAGACACTTTCTCCTAGGAAGAAAAGCTATGACAAACCTAGACAGCATATTAAAAAGCAGAGACATCACTTGTGTGAACAAAGATCCATATAGTCAAAGCTATGGTTTTTCCAGTAGTCATGTACTGGATGTGAGAGTTGAACCATAAAGAAGGCTGAGCTTGGAACAATTGTTGCTTTTGAACTGTGGTGTTGGAGAAGACTCTTGAGAGTCCCTTGGACTGCAAGGAGATCAAACCAGTCAATCCTAAAGGAAATCAACCCTGAATACGCATTGGAAGGACTGACTGCTAAAGCCGAACCTCCAATACTTTGGCCACCTGATGGGAAGAGCTGACTCACTGGAAAAGATCCTGATGCTGGGAAAGATTGAAGGTGGGAGGAGAAGGGATGAGAGAGGATGAGATGGTTGGATGGCATCATCAACTCAATGAACATGAGTTTGAGCAAACTCTGGGAGACAGTGAAGGACAGGGAAGCCTGGCGTGCTGCAGTCCGTGGGGTCACAAAGATCGGACATGACTGAAAGACTGAACAACAAATATGTCAATCATATTTCAATAAAACTGGAAAAGTTTAAAGTGTATGTATGCTATGCAATTGTGTATATATATGTGTGTATGCAAAACGTGTGTGTTGAGAAATCCAAGTGTCCAGGTTAAGTGAAACTCACTCAGTCCTTCAGTTGCTGTCAGTCCAACTCTTTGTGACCCTGACCCCATGGACTATAGCCCACTGGAGTCCTTGGAATTCTCCAGGCAAGAATACTGAAATGGGTTGCCATTTCCTTCTCTGGGGGATCTTCCCCACCCAGGGTCTGAACCCAGGTCTCCTGCATTGCAAGTGGACGCTACCATCTGAGCCACCAGGCAAGTCTAGATTAAGTGTTGCTTCTATTTGGGGCCTGTCACTCTGATCTCTGCCGCCACCATCTTGATGGCCACTAAGGAGCACTACGCTCCCCTTCACCACCCCCCCGCTCCACCCACCCCCACCCCCACCCCCACCCCCACCCCCCCCCACCCCCACCCCCACCCCCCCCTCCCACCCCCACCTCCACCCCCCCTCCCCCACCTCCACCCCCCCCTCCCCCGCCCCGCTCCGGGACCCTCTGGCCAATTGTGTGCGAAATCCTTTACCCCTAAGTACAGCTGAGAGGTTGGACATTTTGAAAACTATACTAACAAAAAGGAAAAGTAGTCAATTCAGAGAGCATAAGAAATATTCAAAGTTATTTCTGACAATGTCCACCGAGGAGCCAATAATTACCTCCTGTTAACCCCAAGGCGCTGTCTGCCTTTGCTCCTTCCCAGCTCGTGGCTGCGACTGAGACACGTCTCATTCCCTGCTTTGCCGAACAGTCTCCAGGAAACCTGTTCCCTTGCAGCCCAGGCCAAAATTTCCATCTGTGCTCACCATTTCACCTCAGGGCCCTTTCTCCTCCTCCCTCCTCCTTTCTCCTCCTCTCCCCTTTTCCCCATCACTGCGGCCCCGGGAGACCGCCCTTCGCAGCAGCAACCGGGCCACAGTGAATCAGCTTCATTATACTCTGTGATAAGAAGCAGCACAGTCTAAACACAGAAATATGGCCTCACGCTCTTCATCAGCACACTTTAGGCTCCCATGAAGGACCGGTGACTTTCGTCACCTTTTCCCCAAGCCCCAGTCTGGGGCGGGTCTAGCTGCCTTGCCTGCTGCCCAGCCAACCTCCCTCATCCCCCGGGCCAGGCCAATCCAGCAGAACCACAACCATAGAACCACAACCATAGAACCACAACCATGTGCGGCCCTCTACTGCCCTCTGCTGGGGCTTTGCTTACACAGCCCTGGAGTTCACTGCTGATGCTGCTGCTGCTGCTGCTGCTGCTGCTGCTGCTAAGTCGCTTCAGTCATGTCTGACTCTGTGCAACCCCATAGACGGCAGCCCACCAGGCTCCCCCGTCCCTGGGATTCTCCAGGCAAGAACACTGGAGTGGGTTGCCATTTCCTTCTCCAGTGCATGAAAGTGAAAAGTGAAAGTGAAGTCGCTCAGTCGTGTCCGACTCTTAGCGACCCCATTGACTACAGCCCACCAGGCCCTCCGTCCATGGGATTTTCCAGGCAAGAGTACTGGAGTGGGGCAGAAACACGCCCCTTGTAAACCACCACGTGGATAGTTCCGCTTTCGGCAGCACCACAAAAGTCCCGAGAAGCTTAAATCTTGACGGTAGCCTTTTGGACCACTTCGGTTCATGATGGTTCGTAGTGGAAAAAATGGTGACCTTCATCTTAAACACATTGCATATTACAAACGAACTGGTGAATATCATCCAACTACACTGCCTAGTGAGAGAAGTGGCATAAGAAGAGCAGCAAAAAAATTTGTCTTCAAAGAAAAGAGGCTGTTTTATGTTGGAAAAGACAGAAAACAGGATCGCTTGGTAATTGTTTCAGAAGTAGAAAAAAATAAAGTCCTAAGAGAATGCCATGAAAATGACACTGGAGCCCATCATGGCATATCCAGAACCCTTACTCTAGTGGAATCCAGTTACTATTGGACTTCTGTGACCAATGATGTCAAACAGTGGGTATATGCTTGTCAGCATTGCCAAGTGGCAAAAAATACAGTTATTCTAGCACCTAAACAGCACCTTCTCAAAGTGGAGAATCCATGGAGTATAGTTACTGTTGATCTGATGGGCCCATTTCATACAAGCAACAGAAGTCATGTATATGCTATAATCATGACAGATTTGTTCACAAAATGGGTTGTGATTTTGCCTCTTTGGGATGTTTCAGCATCAGAAATTTCTAAAGCTATTATCAACATATTTTTCTTATATGGGCCTCCTCAGAAAATAATAATGGACCAAAGAGATGAATTCATTCATCAGATCAATGTAGAGCTATGTGAATTGTTTGGCACAAAGCAAATTGTTATTTCTCATGCCTCCCAAACAATTAATCCAGCTGAAAGTACACCTAGCACTATCAAAACCTTTCTTTCCAAACATTGTGCGGACTGCCCAAACGACTGGGATGACCACCTGCCAGCTGTTTCATTCGCCTTCAATGTCACTCACTTGGAACCTACTAAAAATACACCATATTTTCAAATGTTTAATCGAAATCTTTACATGCCTGAATCTTCAGATATTCATGAAGTGGATGGTGATAATACAAGTATGTTTGCCAAAATTCTAGATGCAATTAAAGAAGCTGATAAAATAATGGAGAATAAGACAACTTTAGTGGGCCAGATGGAGAACAACAATTGTAATGAACTAAATAAAAGCAAAATCATTGTTAAAAAGAAACCGAAGCAACTAAATCCATTTCATCTGAAAGTGGGTAATGAAGTGTTAAGGCAGAGGAAAAACTGGTGGAAGGACGGTCACTTCCGGTCTGAATGGGTCAGCCCTTGTGTCATAGACTACATTATGGAGAACGGGGGCACTGTTCTTCGAGACAGCTCTGGGGCTAGACTTAAACGACCTATCAAGATGTCCCACCTGAAGCCCTATGTCAGAGAATCGGGTGAACAAGATAGTCTCCATCTCTTACACGGTTCAGTAGTGGCAGATCATGACTATATTGGAATGCCCGAGCTGCCAGTTGGAGCATATCAAGCAAGTATTCTGGTGGAACATGCGGCTATTGGAGTAGACGACAGTGAGTTACTGATGTCAAGCAAGGATCGTGAACTATTAGAATACAGAAATGCCAAAATCTCTCCATTGATGGAAGATCATAATGCTCTTGAAAAGCAGACTTTTAGTCTCTTGGACTCTTCAAACCAAGTCCTTGAGTACTTAACTTAATAAACACAAAAATTCATTTAAAGTGCTATTTAGAGAATACATCACCTTGAATCTTATCTCTTCCATTCAAAAAGATTACATAGAAAAAGTATCTTGACAAACTCTTAATGACTAAATCCTGAAGGTTTATTTTGTAATTATTTATCTGAAGTTGTTCTTTTGTATATATATATGGATATATATATTTAGGCAAAGGAAGCATGTAATATATGGATATTATTTTTTCTTCTACAAACACAACAGGCAAAGCATGCTTGCTTCTTAGGAAGCAACTAAATTCCAACTCAAAACTTTGGTATTGTTACCATGTTTTCAGTTTCAATTTTTTAAAAATATTCCCCCCTTTTAAAAACTGTTTGAACTACCTAGAACTGCATTAATAAATATTTATTGAATGTGTTAAATGAAAAAAAAAAAAAAGAGTACTGGAGTGGGGTGCCATTGCAACCAGGAATCAACTCTTTTAAAAGATGAATCCTCTTTAGTCTGGCTGCTGGAATATAACTAACCAATATTTAACCCACTTATCGCTACTCAAATGCTTAATTAATTTTTTAAAATGTGTATGGGATTTAAAACTCTCACTTCATAGGGCCAGGATGCAAATCGAAAGGGCTTACTTATTCGTTCATTCATGATTCAAAAATTGATCACAGGCTACTTGCTAAACTCTGTATTAGCCCTAAGGACACAAAAAGGACTAAGAGAGAAACTACCCTAAAAAGGAATAAATAAGATGCTGGGATAGAATATAATAAGGAGAAGCTACTTGCACGAAGAGGAAAACAACATTCTTTGTTGCAACTTTTGTTCTCCTCCTGCCAATCTCCACATAACAACCAGTGACGATGTTATACCCTGGGAAACTGGAGCATGTCACTTTCCTACTTCAAATCCATTAAGTGCGCTCCTTTATATTGAGGACAAAACCAAGCTCTCCAACAAAATGTGGCCTATCATTCCAACCCCATCTCATGTCCTTCTCTTCTGTGTTTGCTGTGCTCACCACACTGGTCTTTTTTTTTTTTTTTTTAATAGCTTCTTCAAATAAGCCAAGCTGTTTTCTATCTCCCAACCTCTGGATATGTAGCTCTCTCTACCTTGAATGTTTCTGCCTTCATCTCCATGAAGCTAGCGACTTCTTATCCGTCAAATGTCAGCCTAAATGTCACCCACCAGCAAGACCTTCTCTGTTTACCCTGTCCAAAGCATGTCCACTGCTAGTTCTGTATGGTATCAAAATATATTTCAAGCCTTCAATTAATAAAGCAGTTTGATATGAGAATAAATGAATGAAACCAAAGAAACATAAGACATAAACTCTAATGCACAAGGGAATTTACTGTAAAAATGGAAAAGTGAGATTTCAAAATGCTGGGGAAAAGAGGCTAGTGAATAAAAGTGAGTAGTGATGGCACAACTCGTCTGTATACATTGAGACAAAAACACAGCTGGGATCTTATTCCTTATACCCAATTCTGATATATCAAATATGAACTGTAAAAAATAACTCAAAAAATATCCTTAAAAGCATGTTAACTAAATGCTAATCTAAGACAGAGGCTTTTCTAAAAAGACTATGAAATCTAGAAACTATATGGGGAAGAATTAGTCAAGTTCTCTAGGTAGCAATGTAACTTTGGAATGAAAAAAAAAAAGGAAAATAATGACAGAAACTGAAATTTAAATGAAAGGCTAAGTTTCAAAACAGGGAAAACAAATTCAAAGAACTCTTTTCCTTAATTTAGATAGAACTGATATAAATGAATATTTTTAAAAATAGCTCAATAGAAAAGTGTGCAAAGGATAGAAAGAGTTCATAAACAAAGCAAATTTAAAAGATAATAAACATGTGGAAAGATGCTCTAATTCACACATATTTAAAGAAATGCACATCAAAATGGCAAGAAAACTTTTTTTTTTTTTCCCTTATCAAACCAGTACAAGACTTTTCAGATGCTGGGAGGGATATGAAGAAACTAATACTCTGGCTTCCCAGGTGGCTGTAGTGTCTACAATCTGCCTGCCAGTGCAGGAGATGCAAGAGCTGTAGGTTTGATCCCTGGGTCAGGAAGATCCCCTGGAGTAGGAAATGGCAACCCACTCCAGTATTCTTGCCTGGAAAATCTCATGGATGGAGGAGCCTGGTGGCTACCATCCGCGGGGGTCACAGAGTTTGACACAACTGAGCACAGGCACACAACACTCTCATTCACTTTTAAGGAATGCTATGCTAAGTCACTTCAGTCGTGTCCGACTCTGTGGGACCCCATAGACGGAAGCCCACCAGGCTCCCCCATCCCTGGGATTCTCAAGAACACTCAAGAACGGATTCTCCCCCGCCCCAAGAACACTGGAGTGGGTTGCCATTTCCTTCTCCAGTGCATGAAAGTGAAAAGTGAAAGTGAAGTCGCTCAGTCATGTCCGACTCTTAGTGACCCCCTGGACTGCAGCCTACCAGGTTCCTCCATCCATGGGATTTTCCAGGCAAGAGTACTGGAGTGGGGTGCCATTGCCTTCTCCGACTTTTAAGGAAAGGAGGGTGCAAATTGATACAGTTTCTTACTGCAGATAAGTTTGATAAATACCAAAATTTAAAAGGCACATATCCTTTCACATAGCAAAAAATTTAGATATGGTTATACCTGCAAGGAGATCCAGTCCATTCTAAAGGAGATCAGTCCTGGGTGTTGTTTGGAAGGACTGATGCTAAAGCTGAAACTCCAATACTTCGGCCACCTTATGCAAAGAGTTGGCTCATTGGAAAAGACTCTGATGCTGGGAGGGATTGGGGGCAGGAGGAGAAGGGGACAACAGAGGATGAGATGGCTGGATGGCATCACCGACTCGATGGATGTGAGTTTGAGTGAACTCCGGGAGATGGTGATGGACAGGGAGGCCTGGCGTGCTGCGATTCATGGGGTCGCAAAGAGTTGGACACGACTGAGCGACTGAACTGAACTGAACTGAACTGGTGTCACTTGTATCTCAATACAACTGGAAGAAAATAAATTATCCATCATTCACATGATGCAATATTTTTTTATTTTTAATTGAAGGATAATTGCTTTACAATATTGCCTTGGTTTCTACCAACCATCATCATGAAACAGCCATGGGTTTACCCATGTCCCCTCCCTCTTGGACATCCCTCCCACCTCCCTCCCCAGATGAAGCAATATTGTGCAGAGGTTAACAAGAATATGGGTGTTCTGGACATGCCAATGGGGAAAGACTTTTAATATATTAATTTTTAATATTTTAATTTTTAATTAATAATTACTTTTATTTAATTATTAATTCTCTTTTGTTATTGAAAGCATTCTGTAGAGGGGAATGATCCCTTTTGTATAATTTTTGGCATTGACACATAAGTGGGTAAGTGCATCTTTTTCTGGAAGGAATCATAGGAAACTATGCTTTTTACCTTTGAAGAGAGAAAATGGGATGGGAAGGGAAGGAACAAGATTCTCCATTTTCGTGTTTTCTGGAGTAAAGCTGAAGGACTTGAAAAGTTTCACCTTGTATTTATATTATTTTTTAACACTTTTTAAAAATTTGGCACTCAACTGTTTGTAATGAATTACGGCCTCAGTTCCGAATGCCCCTTTCATTTCGTGTGCTGTGCTAAACAACAGGATCCCTTTAAGCATTTCTCCTTTAAAGTGAGCAGGATGTGAAAACTTTCTTAATTGAGTGCACTGGAGGGATGCCGCAGGAGAGAGTAGGCTTTCCTGTCATTTCCAGGGTTGGAGGTGGGTGTGGGGACTAGAGCCTGCCCAGCCATGGCCCAGAGCACTGTCCCTCTGCAGCCCTGCAGCCTTAGCCTATGTAGAATAACCTTCCCTTAAAACTCAAAAACTTGAGCCCCGCCACATATTCTAAAGGGCTCCTCCCTAAGCCAGGGCCCCAGACCATCCACCCTTGTGACACATGCCCCCTCCTGCGTTCCAGGAGGTAGGAAAGCTTGTCCAGTGAGGCCAGAACAGCTCTGGCCTGCCCCAGTCAGCCAACTTCTCTGCCCTCCCATCGCAGAGCCCCACTGCTATGGACTGAATTTCCTCCTGCCTAAAATTCACATACATAGTTCTAACCCCCAGTGGGATGGTAGGTGGAAATGGGGCCTGTCCCCAATAAGAGCTCCTTTGTGAAGCAGTGAGTGCCCCTTCCTGAGAGGCTTGACAAAAGCTGAAGAGTCATGGATCAGGGATGTTAGAGAAATTATTCCTACATGAGGAAGAAACTGGGACTAGAAGATCTTTAATCTAGATAAAAAAGCATCTTTCTTTCTTGTTTTTGTTTGTTTGTTTGTTTGTTTGTTTTGAGTATAACTGCCTTACAATGTTGTATTAGTTTCTGCTGCACCACAATGTGAATCAGCGGTAAGTATAGATACATCCCTTCCCTCTTGAGTCTCCCTCCCACCCCACCCCTCCAAAAAAGTATATTTTAACAGAAGTAACATTCATCTAGAGACAGAAAAACCTGGGTTCACATTCTGGCTCCTCCACTTACAAGCTGTGTGATCTTGGATAACCAATTTAACTTTTTGAGCCTCAGTTCCTTGATTTATAAAATAGCAATAATTGTTCCCAACTTGTAAGGTTGTCATCTGGATTAGATGTTAACAGACGCAAAGTGGCTTGGACAGTGTCTGACCTAATATCAACATTCAGAGGTCCAACTCTAGGATTCTCTAACCCCAGGGTGTCTCAGCAGCAGTTCTCGGAGTGTGGTCCCTGGACCAAGAACACAAGCATCAGGAACTCATTAGAAATGCAAGCTCTCCATCCCACCTCACACCTACTGAGTCAGAAACTGGGATTGGGCCCCAGAAATCTAAGGTTTAACTAGCTCTCCAGGTGATGCTTATTACACTAAAGACTTTGAACGACTTTGAAAAGCAGTTCTCTAAGCAACAGTCTTGTCTCTGAAACATAAGAACGGGAAATCTCTCCAAAACTTGAAAAGTTCTCTTTTTTCCACCATAAAATAAAATTAGTGCTGAAATGTTGATCCAAATGACTTTTAAAAGGCAATTGCCTTTGTAAGCAGGTTTCGCAGGCAGGAGTCATGACTTGGGCTTGGCAAGCATGCCCTCAGCCAAAAAGCACTGATCAATTGACTTACTTTGGTTACACCATGTAAACCAGTAATTTGACCAATCATGAACTACACAGTTGAGCTGATTTTCCACACTCACAAAGGGGGTAAGTCAGCAGAATAGTTGGAAAAGAATTTCTTAAACTGTGATGCTTCTCTAGACGGGAAGTCACCTCGAGGGTAAGTAACAAGAATTCTCAGTGGAGTGCACATTAACTTTTTCTCTGCCCGAACAAGTCACAGAATTCAGTGATGTGTTTATCATATACATAAACCTGGACAAAGAATCAGGTTAAAGTAATTTTTAAACAGTTCTGACTCGATGGACGTGAGCCTGGGTGAACTCCGGGAGTTGGTGATGGACAGGGAGGCCTGGCGTGCTGCGATTCATGGGGTCGCAAAGAGTCGGACACGACTGAGCAACTGAACTGAACTGAAACTCATTTTATAAACAGAGGGGATCTTTTAATATACAGAACCTAGGATAATTCCATCAAAATAATCCATTTTTTCTTGAATTTGAAATGTTTCTCACGATTTTTAGGAATGAATGCAAAGATAAGTATTCACTTTTCAAAGTTCTGAGACTATCTTGAGAATTTTGTTTAAACAGTCAGGCAGAAAGCTTCATCTACACAAAGCAATAGCACCCAAATTCCTTGGGCACATTTGCTTTTGAAAGGAATATCCTTTACTGTGCATCCAACTGTGGCTTTTACCAAGCAGTTTAAAATCTATTTATGTACTGAGAACATCTAGGCTCCTTAAGCTGGGAGAGGGGAGTATTCAAAAAGTATTCTGACCTTGAGGAAAGGAAGAATTGGAGGGGAGAAAAGACTGCATTCAAAATAGGTATTTTAGGGACTTCCCTGGGGGTCCCGGGGTTAAGACTGTGCTTCCAATGCAGAGGGATGACTGGTTTGCTCCCTGGTTGGGTAATTAAGATCTCACCTGCCACTCAAACAAAATTGGTATTTTAGCCTCTTTCCATGCTGACACTGCTCTCACAAACATGGTGAATGTTTCTAAAACCCACCAGACTTTCTATAAGAAGTGTGGCAAGCACCAACTGCACGAAGTGACACACGCCAGGAAGGGCAAGGATTCTCTGCCTGCCTAGGAAAAGCGGCATTATGCCAGGAAGCAGAGTGACTATGGTGGCGAGACTAAGCCGATTTTCCGGAAAAAGGCTAAAACTACAAAGAAGATTGTGCTGCAGCTCGAATGCACGAAGCCCAACTACAAGAGAATCTTGGCTAAAAAGAGGTACACGCATTTTGAGCTGGGAGGAGATAAGAAGAGAAAGAGGCAAGTGATCCCGTTCTGAGCTTCACAGTTTTATTATGAAGACAGTAGAAGTTTGAGATTGTTTACCTCAAAAAAAAAAAAAAAAGGTATTTTAAATATACTGTGATATACTGACATGGAGAACAGACTTGTGGTTGCCAAGGGGGAGAGGATTGGGGGGCGGATGGAGGGGAAGTTGGGATTAGCAGATGCAAGCTATTATATATAGGATGGATAAACACAAGTCCTACTGCATAACACAGGGCACTATATTCAATATCCTGTGATAAACCTTAATGGAAAAGAATATTTAAAAAAGAATATATATATGTGTGTGTATAAATTAGCAAAACATTGTAAATCAACTATATTTCAATTTTTCTAATGTAAAAAAATAAATTAGTATACTGTGATACATACTTTTTTCCAAAAAGAAAGGAGGAGAATGGGGCAACAGAGGATGAGATGGATGGATGGCATCACTGACTCAATGGACATGAGTTTAAGCAAACTCCGGGAGACAGTGAAGGACAGGGAGGCCTGGCATGCTGCAGTCCGTGGGGTCACAAAGAGTTGGACAGGACTTAGCGACTGAACAACAAAACTGAATATAGTTCAATGCCAAGCTATTTTTGGAGACAATAAGACAAATAGAAAGGAGAGAGTTTCTTGAATGATGCTAGAAAGGAAGGCTTCTTGGAGGAGATGGGACATGAAATAAAATGTATATTTTAAGGCAGGCAAGAACATTTAAACAAAATTCTGCCTTTCTGTTCCATTTGGGCCTCTTTCCTTCCTCCCTAATGTGCAGTGTGGGTCTATCTGCATTACAAGTTAACCAGAGCTCCTCAAAGATGGAAATTCCTACTCGAACTTAAACATCAATTTTTTTTCTTCTTTCTTCTGATGCTAGCAACATAACTTCCCAAAAGATTCACATTCCTTCCCAAGTCTGTAGGCAGTCGTAGGAACTTACTGCTCAATTTGTACATGTTTACCTGGACTATGTATTTTTGGTGAATGTTATATATCAGTCTATCATTTTGATGTATGATCCTTTGTCTCAAGAATGTATATGACCTTGCCTTCAACTTCTAACAGGTCTCAGAGCTTCTGAGAGTCTGTTTCCTGGGTTCTAATCCTCAGTTTGGCCCAAATAAAATCCTCTTTTTTCTTCTTAATGTGACTTTTAATTGAATATTTGTCAACATACACATAATGAATGTCAAAGAACTGGTAAGTTTTAATGCTGGGATGTGGGCGTCCCTTGTAGCTCAGCAGTAATGAATCTGCCTGCCAATGCAGGAGACTCAAATTCAGTTCCTGGGTCATGAAGATCCCCTGCAGAAGGAAACAGCAACCCACTCCAGTATTCTTGCCTGGGAAATCCAAGGAACCGAGGAGCCTGACAGGCTACAGTCCATGGGGTCAGACACGATTTAGCAACTAAAGAACAACAATGCTGGGATGTACTCACTTGTCACTGGCCGTTAAAGAGTGTTATTCTTGCCATTAAGATTTTGCTTGAAATGGTTCCCACATTCCGCCTATTCAAATCCTACCCATTTCAAAGTCCATCTTCTTTTCTTCTTTCAACAAGAATCTATAACGTCCTTAAAATAAGAAGGGACCTTGTGCTTCTTACCTTTGGGGACAATAAGAAGAGAAGAAGTGATGACTTTGAGAGACTGACATCTTATCTGAAGTAGAAAACCCCAAGGGATAGAGCATATGGTTGTGGTTTCCAAAGTAGAGTCACATGCATGTTGGCCCATCACTTTATACCTCATCTTATTTCCACACTGATCCCAGGAGAGAGATATGACCACCCGCCTTGGCCTCCATACCTTTGACAGATTACTGTACCCATGTCATAAAGCTGTTCTGAAGATTAAAGGAGTTTTGGCATTTCAAGTAATGGAACAAGCAAACATTCAGTACCTCTTAGTTACTACTATTTAATTTCTAGTAGGGGAAGTACTCCAGTGTTCTTGCCTGGAGAATCCCAGGGACAGGGGAGCCTGGTGGGCTGCCGTCTATGGGGTCACACAGAGTCGGACATGACTGAAGCGACTTAGCAGCAGCAGGGGAAGTAAGGGCCAATCAATCAAAAATATTAAGTAACTTGCCCAGTCATGCCAGGGATACCACACACTTACGGATAATTCCTATGCTAATGTCTTGCCTTGAGAATTCCCAGACCAAGAGGAAAATGTCAGATACTCAATCTACCTGATATATAGACTCTGTGGTTGCAACTTCTTGAGGGAGATTCTCCCACCCCTCTCCCACTACCAACTGCAAATTTTATACCCTGAGACCAGACTGTTATCTGTATTGGTGGGATTTCTTTCCTTACCCTCTTTTACTTAGAGAATAGCCTCTTAAGGATTCTAGCATAAGCCCCAAACCTCTAATTCTCTCTCTCTGTGAGCATTAAAACTCAATGCCTTGAAGTAATGGGAAACAATCCTACTTTTACCCACCACTATCTGGGTAGTCTTAGCATGGGCTTTAGTTTCTGTCATTCAGATCAGTAGATCTCTCAGCTGTGCATTTACAAGGACATGCCATACTATAATGTTCTCATTGCTTTTTTTTTTTTTTTAATTCAGTATATCTAGGTTATCTAGCAGCATATTAAACATGTCTAGCAGAAGGATTTTCTGGTTATTTTAGTTTGCCAGAACTAAGATTTCTATCATAGTTTTTCTTTTTTTACTGACAATGAAATTATTAATAGTTCTGTTGATCTTTACATTCCCAGTTCTTATCTAAAGCAGCATTTTATATAGTTTTAAATTCCTGAAAATAGGCTCATGTTTTAGAGATGAAAGTTTATTAAAAACCTAGAGGTGGGGGAATAATAAGGGGAAAAAAAAAAAACCTAAAGGAAACTGTGACATAGATCATAAAACAACTGCCCAGAAAA
Source organism: Bos javanicus (assembly GCF_032452875.1). Classification (NCBI taxonomy): domain Eukaryota; kingdom Metazoa; phylum Chordata; class Mammalia; order Artiodactyla; family Bovidae; genus Bos; species Bos javanicus. Next base: position 42,018,732 of record NC_083882.1, on the reverse strand, counting down.
ATGTAATGACAAACTATAAGCCTAAAAAGTTTTACTAATGATCAGGTGTCCCACTACTACAGAAACAAGCCTTATTTTTAAAAATGACAAGGAAAAGCACAATTTAAAAATTCTCCTGGGAACTTCCCTCATGGTCCAGTGGTTAAGACTTGACCTTCCAAAGCAAGGGGCATGGGTTCAATCCCTGGTCAGGGAAATGAGATCCCACATGCCTCATGGCCAAAAATACCAAAACATAATACAGAAACAATATTGTAACAAATTCAATGAAGACTTTAAAAATGGTCCTCATAAAAAATAATCTTTAAAAAATTAAAATTCACCTGCAAAGACATATCCTATGATATGCTCTGTTAAGGCCTGCATTGTGTCTTCCCGTAATTCAGATGTTGTAATCCTAACCCCAAGTGCCACAGAATTTGACTTATTTGGAATTAGATCTTGAAAGAGGTAATTAAGTTAAAATGAGGTCACTAGGGTTAGTCCTAATCCAATTATGACTGGCCTCCTTAAAAGAAGAAAAAATTAGGGCACACACACCCAAGGGACGGCCAGGTGGAGACAGAGGGAGAAGACACCACATACAACCCAAAGAGAGAAGAATCCTCAGAAGAAACCAGCCCTGCAGACACCTTGATCTTGGACTTTGAGCCTCCAGAATTATGAGAAAATAAATTTCTGTTGTTTAAGTCACCAGGCCTGTGGTACTTTCTTGTGGCAGCCCTAGCAAATGAATGCAATTCCTATTCTTTCTTAATAATATATACAAACTACTTAAAATATATACCCCTTTGTGTCCTGCTATTTAGGGGGCAGGGTGGAAGGGAGAGTCAAGAGGGAAGGGATGTATGTATACATACAGCCGATTCACTTTGTTGTACAGCAGAGACTAATACAATGTTGTAAAACAATCATACTCCCATAATAGAAAATATAAATAAATAAAAGATATCTAATTTGAGATCTCAAATATTCTTTACCGAAAGATCAAATATTTCAATTAGTACTATATTTGATCAACATGTAAAACAGCTCACTCTTCAGAATGGTTAAATATACATGTTTACCAACACTACAACCAACCACAGAAAGAATCAACATCAGAAAGCTGAAGAATCTTAGCAATCTATTTGGAATACGTACTCAACAAAACCTACACTGACCAAATACACTAACTACTTTACCTTGATCTGGGCCACTCAAGCCCAATGTGGAGCACAGCATTTGTGAACGGACTTTGCACACTCATGTCAGCTGAAGCAAAATCTCTGTACTCACTACCAAACTAGATCTGCAGCTTAAAAACGTCTAATTTTAGGCTTCCCTGGTGGTTCAGTGGTTATGAATCCTCCTGCCAGTACAGGGGACTCGGGCTCAATCCCTGATCTGGAAAGACCGCCCCCCCCCCCCCGCCCCCATGGCACAGAGCAACTAATCTCAAGCGCCACAATTACTAAGCCAGGGCTCCAAAGCCCGTGAGCCACAACTACTGAAGCCCGCGGGCCCAGAGCCGGCTCCACAACTAGAGAAGCCACCACAGTGAGAAGCCCTGCGCACAGCAATGAAGACTCACCACAGCCAATATATAAATAAATACATCTTTTAAAAAAAGTTGAATTTCACCCATGTCTGCTATGGTTAGGGGAAAACAAAAGGCTGCCTGTCACTCTCTGTATCAAGTCCCAGTGGTTGCCTCATGATTTTCTCTCCTTCTAGTCTTCTAATTCCTTACAGAACTTCTTCCCCTACCTGCCTACTGCATATGCTACAGTTCCTCATAGCTTGGGCTGGGCCCTCCCTTGTCACTCTACATTCTCACTTGAGTTTATCTCAACCTGTCCCATAATTTTAAATTTCATCTATATGCTAGGAGCTTTCAGACTTATTTCTCCAGTTCTTAGAAACTCTCTTCTAAGCTCCAGACCTGTATATTCAATAGCCTGTCTGATATCTGTCTCAGAGATGTGAGAGACAGGGCAGGCAACACACCTGAAACCCTACTAGGGATCTGCACTTGCCCAAATGTGCTCCTCCACTAATCATATGTATCTTGGAAAATGGCACCTCATTCACCCAGTTGTCCATGCCAGAAACCTGGAAGTGCTTCCTGACACTACTTTTTCAATGACCCTTGTATCCAGTTCATTAGCAAAAGAAGTGAAAGTGAAAGTCACTCAGTCGTGTCCAACTCTTTGCGACCCCATGGACTATACAGTCCATGGAATTCTCCAGGCCGGAACACTGGAGTGGGTGGCCTTTCCCTTCTCCAGGGGATCTTCCCAACCCAGGGATCAAACCCAGATCTTCTATACTTCTGACAGATTCTTTACCAGCTGAACCACAAGATTACACACACACACAGACACACACATACACATGTGGAAATGGAGAAAAGTGAAGAGATTATATTTATATATATCTACCACCACCTGCCTGTTTGCCTGCTAAGTCACTTCAGTCATGTCCAGCTCTTTGCAACTCTAAGGATGACAGCCCACCAGGCTCCTATATCCACAGGATTCTCCAGGCAAGAACACTGGAGTGGGTTGCCACGCCCTTCTCCAGGGCATCTTCCCTACTAGCGTCTCTTATGTCTCCTGCATTGGCAGGTGGGTTCTTTACCACTAACGCCACCTCCATCACCTTAAACCTATTCCTAGCTATTTATCATGTTACTCGGACAGTAGTTTTCTATGTATTCTACCCACATCCTCTCAAGCACTATCTAATCCATTCTCCACAAGGTAGCCAAGACAATCTTTAAAACCACAAAACAATTCTCTTTCATAGACACCTATTCAATGATACATATACATCACTTCAAACTTTCAGTTACATTGCACCTAAGATAAAATCCAAACTCCTTAACCTACTTTATGTCAAAAGAAGTCTCATGGACACATGCATTAGAAAAAGGATTTCCTTAGAAAAATACTTGCAAAACTTTACAAGTGAGTTAAGGCTTTAGTAGGACTGGTTCATCAAACACTCTTCCCTGCACCCAAGGTTATAAGGTTTACAGTCAGCTGATTCATGACTGAAGAGCAGTTTTCTCATACGACTTCGATATTCCCCCAAATTCTTGCGTATTTTCAGACTTGCAAAAGTCAGCCACGCAAACGTCATTAATTGAGTTGTTTTTGTTAGGGAATCAATAACATGGGAAACATTGAAGGTTTCATTCACTTTGGAGACCTACAGAGAGTGTGACACAGATTTTGTTTGGTTACCTCAGAGTGCAGTTGTTTTGTTTTTTTCTAACTGTGACGTCTATACTTACATGGAAACAGGGCAAGGCACCAGTTTTGCTTTACATGGGCATGACTGGGCTATTTCTTATGTCTTCAAGCCTCAACTTATGCTACTCTCCCCATCACTTTTTACATTCCAGCATACTGGAATTCCAGCAATATGACTTTCAGGTTCACAAAGCTCTTCCCCAGAATACTGTCCCTTCTGTCTCGCATACACTCCACTTGAGCCTTTACCTAGCCAAATTTTACTCTTCTTCCCAGTGGCAACCTAAATATCACTTCCTTCAAATTCCACTCTAAATCAGGCTCTCATGTTATTCAATGATAGTGTTCTGCACTGTCAGTTAGGATGCTGTTGATTGCCAGTAACTGAAACACCAACTCAAATGTGTTGCTAGGGTCTTTAAGGCCAGGAGGGTTTGGGCAAGAATAATAACATTCATCACTAAGTTTACTTTTGTCTAATGCTCACTTTATAAACCATAAAATGTATTAAACAGTATTTCCTGAAAATACAATGCAGAATCCACTAACCGTATGTGCCTATTGAACACTTGAAACTAAGGAATGGCTAATGCAACTAAGGAACTGAACTTTAAATTTTGTTTATTTTTAATTAACTTAGAATTTTAACTTTAAACTGATAATTCATTCAGTTACTGGAAAACTTATAAATTTGTTTGGAAAATTCAAGTATGTGGATCATTTTTTTTTTTTTTTGGCTGTGCTGTGGGGCTTGCAGGATCTTAGTTCTCTGACCAGAGATTGAATCAGGGCCCCAGCAAAGAAAACATCAAGTCTTAACCACTGGACTGCCATGGAATTCCCTGGATCTATTTTCTTTTCAATGCCAAATTTTATGAAATTTAAGTACAGGTCCAATAGTTCCAATTAAAATTAAGCAACTGAATTAAGTATATAAGTGTAAAATACATACTGCATTTACAAGACTTACTATGAAAAATAATGTGAACTAACTCAATTTTATATTGATTATACATTGAAGCTATATTTTTTATATATTGGGTAAAACAGTATTATTAAACTAATTTCATCTACTTCTTTTTATTTATTTAATGTGGTTACTAGAAAAATTTACGGAGAAGGCAATGGCACACCACTCCAGTACTCTTGCCTGGAAAATCCCATGGACAGAGGAGCCTGGTAGGCCGCAGTCAATAGGGTCGCTGAGTCGGACATGACTGAGCGACTTCACTTTCATTTTTCACTTTTATGCATTGGAGAAGGAAATGGCAACCCACTCCAGTGTTCTTGCCTGGAGAATCCCAGGGACAGGGGAGCCTGGTTGGCTGCCATCTATGGGGTCACACGGAGTTGGACACGACTGAAGCGACTTAGCAGCAGCAGCATCGGAAAAATTTAAATTACCTACATACCCAGTATTATGTCTATATTGGACAACTAATCAAAACATAAATTTAATGAAGTTTCCACTTAAAGGTTTTGAGGGAGGTGGGAGGAAATGCAAATATCAAACTAGTATTTTTTTTTAAAGATAGATGTGTAACATGCTGAAGCTGGATTGGAGTTTGGGATCAAGAGTGGATGACATACTGGATAAAACAGGAATTTATTCCAGGAAAGTGAGGCTATTGGTTTGGTCTAGAACGGAGGTTGTGGAGATGAAGCCCATACACATAAGAGGCACTAGGTAAAATTGACGGTGTTACAAATCTATTTAATCAGTTTCTTTTCTTGTTCACTCAAAACAGTGATTACAAGCTAATCTAATCACATTCTATAATTTAATGTAAACACTAATTAAAATGTCCTTAGTCAAATTCTATAATCAAAACGTTGATTACAAATTTAATCCAATTCAACAATTTTATTAAAAATCACAAATCTAGCAGATTCTCATATGCTTCAAAGACCCCCCACCCCCCAAAACCCCAAACAAAACCCACACAAAATACATGAACTAGCACAATGATTACGGAATTCACTGCAACGTTTCTATTTAAGCTCGTCACAAAGGTAGCACAGATATGACGAACGAAAAGTAGCTGCTAACTGAACCACCAATTTGCGTTAAGGAATGAACCGACTGTCTCATTCATGGTAATCTACAGTAGAAAATGAGACTGGCCAGGCCAACCTGGAAGAGGATAAATCCGGGGCTCGGGGGCGGAATCGGGCTCAGGAAAGGATGGCTATAATTGGCCAGAATTCCCATGCCAGTCACGGGCGACAAGGGCTTCCCTTGTAGCTCAGTCAGTAAAGAGTCTGCCTGCAATGCAAGAGACTTGGGTTCGATCCCTGGGTCAGGAAGATCCCCTGGAGAAGGAAATGGCAACCCACTCCAGTATTCTTGCCTGGCGAATCCCATGAACAGAGAAGCCTGGCAGAGTCGGACACTACGGAGCGACTTTTCACTTCACTTCACTTCACACACGTCAGTTAGCGGCCAGGCCCCGAATCCGAGCCTCATTCGCCCCCAAGGTGGGCGGGGCGGATACACACTCCACCTATTTATCCCCGCTCCTGGGCGGCTTCAGGTTCAATAGCCTCAGGCCCTCGGCGAGGTGGGGCTACGAATCTTCCGAACCCGCCTTTAAAATCGGGGAACCTAAACCACAGGAGGAGCGTTCCCAACGGACAGGCCCTCCCGCGGGGAGAGTTTCCGGGGCAGGGGGCGGGGCTGCCGGAAGTCGCCGGTCGCCGTCTGCTGTTCGTTGTTTGAGCGGCTGACGGGAAGGAGAAGCCGAAGCTCCGGCGGCGCTGCGGGGCTGCAGTCACAACTGGAGCCCGAGCCGCCGCTCGTCTCCGGACGAGCTGTAAGCCAGGAGTACCGGCTGTGGACAGGCGGGGCCCGACGCCCGCTCTCCTTCTGATTTCACCATGTCGCGGGGCTCTATTGAGATTCCTCTTCGGGACACTGACGAGGTAAGTGTCGAGCATGGAGGAGGGTGGGGGCCGTGAACTTGGACGATCTCCCCCTCCCCCTTTCTCCCGACTTCGCTTCCGAAGTAAGAGCACTGTCTCTCCCAGATCGAACTCCCCTACCGAAGCTCCGACCACTTCCTTCCCCAGCCCCGGCACCCTCCCAGGCTGGGAGCATCAGGTCCCCGAAACCTTGAGGCCACCCCGAGAAGGAGTTCTTGAAAGTTCCCCCCCAATCTGCTCGTATTTGACAGTACTCTGCTCTTCCTAGTTCAGAGGCGCGGGAGTGTGAGTGTGCTTGATCAAATGTTAGGCACCTCACAGACCACAGAGGTGGACACTGATGTCACTGTGTTCTCTCTGCTGCTCAAACTAAGTATCTCTCCCCGGGAATATGTAGGATGTCGCCCTTCCTCCCTTAGAAACTCGAGTGTCGCTGCACAAGGCTCTTTCAGCGAAATAGAGACCCCAAGCCGCTGCTGTGTGCTGATAGAATTGCCCCCCTCTCCCTTGTCTCCTCTTTTATGGATGGCCAATAGCTTGTCTGAGTAAAGCTCTCAGAATTGCTGTTGTCTTATTGGCTATCTCATATTCTTATTTGTTTGTTTGATTGAGGTACAATATTGAGATGTGTTTCACTTACCATAAAATACAGTGGTTTTAGTAATAGTCACAAAGCAGTGTAACCACCACCACGATCTAATTCTAGAAAATTTTTCTACTGTTATTTTTGTGCCACAGTCAGGAATGTGTATGACACAAATGCTGCCTCCATGAAGAATGTGTGAAGTGGCAACTCACGGTTGCCTTGCTTCTAGGATTGTGCTTCTTGTCAGACCAATGACATCAGAGTGTCTGGGGTGCTTATCTACAGTTTACCTGCATTATGCATTAAGCAGAGTTCCGTTTCATTTTTTTCAAAGCTTTTTATAATTCTAGGGATTTGAAGACAGCTAGCAGGATTTTTTTTGCTATGCTTTTACTTTACTATTCCATATAATGTATTTGGCATATGCTCCTTAAACATTTCTTAACATATACTTGTTTTAGCCTTACAGAAAGTGAACACAAATCCTATGTATTAAAAAAAAAAAAAAATTCTACGTATAACCAGCCTGATTAATCTCTGGGAAAAGAGCAGTCCGAGGAGACACATGAATTTCAAAAAGAGAAACAGGAACTTCCCTGGCACCCCGTGGTTAAGACCCTATGTTTCCACTGCAGAGGGCACAAGTTCGGTCCCTGGTTGGGATATAAGATCCCACATGCTGTGGTGGCATGGCCAAAAAAAAAAAAGAAAAATAAGAGTTAAAACCTACATTTTGTATTTTAGGTCATTGAACTTGATTTTGATCAGTTACCGGAGGGAGATGAAGTTATTAGTATTCTGAAACAGGAACACACACAACTGCACATATGGATTGCTTTGGCGGTGAGTATTCGTGTAACAAATACTTTTTATATGTCGACTGGAAAAAAATATGTGGTTTCTGTTTTCAGATACAGTAATAGCCAGCTTGGGTGAATGACAGTACCGTGTATGTGGAAGTTAATTATATTATAGTCCAGTTTCCTAAGTGGTCTGCTGGCCTCTGGTAAATTAGAATATGTTGGTAAAAGCAAAATTCACTTAAGCCAAATAGTACTCAGTATTGAACATTTGATTATTTAGTGGTTATTCAGTGAGGACTGGCTTATGATTTGTGGATAAACTGAGAAAAAACAAGGTGCCACGATGTAAACAATCCAGCACCCTCTACCCTCCTCAGTACTAGCTGCATGATTATGTTTCTTTTTTGTGGGAACATTATAGGAAATGATTATAGTAGTGAAATACAGTGAATACTTTAATCATTATTCCTAAGCAAGTTTGCCACAGGTCACTTTTCATGTAAGGATATAAACAAGGCATCTAATGTTATCTTGAATAGTCAGAGAAATAGATCTGGAATTAGGTTTGTGTCCAGTGCTCAAGCCTAACTCTTGAGTTTCTTAGGCATGGATTTACAGAGAGGTACTATCAGTGACAAGCAGTGCCTTCCTGACTTAAGTGCTAAATTTTCTCAGTCTTTGGAGAACAGGCCATTAATGCTTGTCACTCATTTTTTTAAAACCAGAAGGGAACTTAAGTTTTTTTTTTAGTACAAATGCCTCCTTTCACAGCACTTAAATGAAAATTGGAGTCTTGCAGGGTTAGCATGACACCTGTAGTAAGATAAATTTATGAATCATTGTGGGCTACAGGTTGTTAAAACAAGAAAGAATGTAGGCTTTGGGATTAGAAAGGCCTTTGTTTAAACTCCAACTCAGCTGCTAACTAATTCCGTGACCTTCAACAAATGATATATCTTCTGAGCCTATTTCCTTATCTAAAATAGGGGGTTGTTAACACTGAATTAAAAGATGGTTGTACAGATTAGAGATAATGTCTATGAAACTCCTGGCATTGTTTGTGGCCCAAAGTAAGGGGCTAATGATGGATATTCCTTATAATATTAACAAATGAAACAAATATCCACAGAAGTTATTCAACAGGCACAAAGTCATAGATAATTTTTGGTGGATCTAGAACTAGAACCCAAGTTTTTTGTTTGGAATTCTTTATACCTCTCACTATTTCTTTCTCTCTTTGGCTCTGATTTACTTTGAAATCAGTTAATTATTACTGAGTAAGGAGATGGAAACATTTGTAGTGATTTTAATTTTTTAAGCAACTTGGTTAGATATAATTCACTGTAGTAAACTGCAGACATGACTGAGCTACTGAATACAACACAGACATTTGAGAAGTTTTAGCACATACATACACCTGTGAAATGATCATCATATTTAAAATAATACATATATCCATCACCCCTGAAACTTTCCCCCCAACTCTCCCTTCCCCACCCTCCCATAGTGTCCAGGCACTTATTAATATTATTATGTATGATCAGGTAAATTAAGTCAGATTTCTTTGAATTTATGAAAGTGGAAAAAAATGCCATATGAAAGCAAAATAGTGCCCAGGCAACCCCTGATCAGCTTTTTGTCGCAGAAGATTAGTTTGAGATGTATTCACGTAGTTGCATATATCCAGTAGCTCCTTTTTACTGCTGAGCAGTAGCCATTGTACAGATAGACCATGGATTGCCCATTCACCTTTTCATCAACAGTTTGGTTGTTTCCAGTTGGGCCCTATTACACATAAAACCTCTGTAAACATTTGTGTACAGTGTTTTGTATGGACATACAATAACTCTAACTTAATTATTTGCCTTATAGCTGGAATACTACAAGCAAGGGAAAACAGAAGAGTTTGTCAAGTTGTTGGAAGCAGCACGTATAGATGGCAATTTGGATTACAGAGACCATGAAAAAGACCAGATGACTTGCTTGGATACATTGGCGGCCTATTATGTTCAACAGGCTCGTAAGGAAAAGAATAAGGACAACAAGAAGGATCTTATTACACAGGCAACCCTATTGTATACAATGGCAGATAAAATTATTATGTATGATCAGGTAAATTAAGTCAGATTTCTTTGAATTTATGAAAGAGGAAAAAATTGCCACATGAAAGCAAAATGTGTGTAATAGGCAACAGAGTTTCTGAAAAAACTTTTTTTAATATGGTTGATAAGAACAGTAAAAAAGGAGAAGCGTTCCTTATTAAAATAGAAATTTCTTATACTGTTGAATTAATATGGGCAGATTTAGCATAGAAATTTATAAACATGTTGAGTTGGTAACTCTAACATCCTCAGGTGAATTTCAGATGTATTTTATGTATTTTAAGGAGTTTGAACTTTTCTTTTTGTCATTTTTCCTGGCACAGACAGCTTGCATTTTGGGATAATTTCTCAATTTGTAATTCAGATTTCTCAATTTGTGATTACTGATGGTTTAAACACACTATAGTGATAGAGGAATTTGTGTGATGCTTGACTGCTCTCCTGTATGGTTTTGATTTTCATATTACACATTTGTCTTATCATGGTTAGTCCTGGGTAGAGTCAAGTGTAAAATGGTACGTTACTTTTTCAGAACCATTTGTTGGGAAGAGCCTGCTTCTGCCTTCTTGAAGGTGACAAAATGGATCAAGCTGATGCACAGTTTCATTTTGTACTCAACCAGTCTCCAAATAATATTCCAGCACTGCTTGGTAAGTCATTTTCAGCAACCATCTTAGGAATCTTTATTTTTCAGCATGTGCCTAAAATACATCTCTTTGTTGATAGCTCCTTAGTAACTGCGCTGGGCAGCAAAGTAGAAGAGCTTTACCTTAGTAAAAATAAAACCCTTGTGGGGTGGGGAGGAGACTTTCCTGGTGGTCCAGTGGTTAAGAATCCACCTGCCAGTGCAGGCAGCATGGGTTCAATCCCTGGTCCGGGAAGATTCCACATGCCATGGAGCAACTAAGCCCATGTACCTCAACTACTGAGCCCGAGTGCTTTAGAGCCTGTGCTCCACAACAAGAGACTCCACCCAAGTGAGAAGCCCATGCACCATATAAAGGAGCTCCCATTCACTGCAACTAGAAGAGAGCCTGCATGCAGTAACAAAGACCCAGTGCAGCTAAAAATAAATAACATTTTAAAAAACAAAGAAACTCTTATAGGGAGTTCCCTCGTGGTCCATTGGTTGGGACTTCATGCTTTCATGGCCAAGGACCTGGGTTCAGGGCCACCCAGTGTGGCCAAAAAAACAAAAATGAAAAAACTTATTGCAGTAGATCATCATTTCTGTTGAAATTACAGAAATAAAATATATACCAGTTAAGCATAATTTGTAATCTACTTCTAGAGAATCAGTAAACAACCTATTTGGACAGCTCTAAGCTAATTTTTGTTTTATAACATTTCACATAAATATAGGACTGTTCTATTTATAGACATAGATTAATACATCCTTATGAAAAGCAAGTTTAAATATGAAATCGTTTTTACTATTTTTGACCGTTTTTTACTGGGAGATATATTCGATCTAGGTGAGTTAGTGGAGAGTATATAACACTTGAGTTCTTTAATAAGTGCATGTTTATTTTTAAAAATCATTACAGGTAAAGCTTGCATTTCGTTTAACAAGAAGGATTACAGAGGCGCTCTAGCTTACTATAAGAAAGCCTTGCGGACTAACCCAGGTTGTCCAGGTAAGAGAAAAACTTCAAGTCTAAGCTGTATATGATCCAACTTAAAATATTGATATTTGATTCAAAGGCTGAACAGAAGTAGTTCTTAGTATTTGCCCTATACTTTTTTCCTTTGCAAAATCACATTCATTTAGCAAATTTTGAAATTAAATGTTAAGTGTTTCCAGAAGGAGAGGGTGTCAGACTGTGTCAAATTCTGTTAGGCCAAGTAAAATAGGGAATGAAAGTTGCTCATTGGATCTGGCAACGTACAAATCATTAGTAACCTTGGTAAAAGCAGTTCTATTGGAATGGTAGAGGTGAGATACTCATCGGAGTGGAGTCCAGAGAGAAAAGGGAAGGAAAGGAATTGGAGGCAGCAAGTATAGAGTCTAATGAGCTTGACTTTCTAAGGAAAGTAGGAATGAAGAGACACTGGAAAGAGAAATGGAATCAAGAGAGGATTTTTTAGGATAGGAGTGTGTATGGATGAGAATGATCTAGTTGAGAGGGAAATTTTGATGATGCAGGAAAAAGGGGAGGGTTGCTGGTGCAGTGACCTTAGATGAGAAGGGGTAACATCTAATGAGCACTGGAGAGGTTGGCCTTTGATAAGAACATGGTTGACTTTTGGCATGGCTTTGAAATTGGGAAGCATTTATAAGCTTAGTTCTGTAGATGTGCATGTAGCCAGTCACTTTATTTAAGCCTATAATGAAGCTCTCTGTTTAAAAAATTGCTCTTTAAAAATTAGATCTTGAAGGTACAGTATAGCCAGGCATATTGGAAGATAAGAAAAATAACATTATTTTTCTGACCTCCAGTGAAGCCAAGATTGTGATATACCCAAAAATTTTATAGTGGGATTATATTGAGGTTAATTCTGGGATTTTGCAACTTATAAATAGTGTTTAAGCATTTAAAAAAATTTGAACCCAAGAATGCCTTAGTTTGACAGACTAAATAACTTGATTTTATTTTTGTAGCGGAAGTTCGTTTAGGAATGGGCCATTGCTTTGTGAAACTTAACAAACTGGAGAAAGCTCGTCTGGCATTCAGCAGAGCCCTGGAACTCAATTCCAAGTGCGTAGGAGCATTGGTGGGACTGGCTGTTCTAGAACTCAATAATAAAGAGGTGTGTGATTAAAAAAACTGTTTAGTTTCTGACCGTTTTGTCAGGTGAATAGTATTAAATTATATATTGAATTATATCTCAACAGAAGTGTTGAAAAATGCAATCTTATGGAGTCTTTTCTATTATTTGCCTTGGGGATTAGCAGTAAATTGTTTAAGACAGTGATATCAGGTATATTTATTACATTCAACCAATTTCAAAGGGCAGGAAATGCTTTCCAGTGGCAGTGTTTCTGCAGTTAAGTCTGTTAAGAAAGCTAAATTCTGAAAGTTTAACTCACTATTTGAATTTATTTCTATTATTTTTCCTTTAATTTTTATAGTTTTTAAAGATTACTTTCCATTTGCGTTATTACAAAATCTTGGCTATATTCTTCATGTTGTACATTACATCCTTGAACCTTTCTTACACCTTGATAGTTTATGCCTCCCACTTCCCAACCCCTATATTGTCCCTCCCCTCCCCAACTGGTAATCAGTAGTTTGTTCTCTATATCTGTGAGTATGCTTCTTTTTTGTTGTATTCACTAGTTTGTTGTATTTTTTAGATTCATACAGCATTTTTCGTTCTGTGACTTATTTCACTTAACATAATGCCTTCCAAGTCCATCCATGTTGTTACAAATGGCAAAATTTTATTCTTTTTTATGGCTGTGTTGTATTCCATTGTATGTATATGTGTGTGTATCACATCTTTATCCATTCATCTGTTGATGGACACTTAGGTTATATATCCTGGCAATTATAAGTAATGGTGCCGTGTATTTTGAGGTAGTGTTTCCAGTTAATATTTTGGTTTTTGAGCTGTGTACCCAGGAGTGGAATTGTTGGGTAGTATGGTGGTTCTATTTTTAGTTTTTTGAGAAACCTTCATGCTGTTTTCCTAGTGGCTGTGCCAATTTATAATCCCACCATCACAGTTTGAAACTTGTTATTGCTGGTGAGAAAGTTAAAAAGAATGATATTTTGGTATCTGAACTTAGATTTGTATAATCTTATTTCTTCAGACTAGAAAGGAAACTTTGAAAAAGTGCTATTTAAGTAATGTTTCACTCATCCCTGCCATCACTGTGTTTCTTTTAGGCTGATTCCATCAAAAATGGTGTCCAGCTTCTTTCCAGAGCCTATACAATTGATCCTAGCAACCCTATGGTATTAAACCACTTAGCAAATCACTTTTTCTTTAAAAAGGTAGGAGAAATCATTTATTAAAGTTGTTTAATGTTAAATCCTTATCTTTGCTTTTCTGCACTGTAGTTGACACTTTATCTTTTTAACTTCAAAAGAAATTTTAATTAAGAGAGTTTTTTTCAAGTTAGAGTTTGTATTAGTATCTAGGTATGTCTGTTTGTTCATTCAATCATTTAATAATTATTGACCCTGTATACCATACCCAATATTGTGATGGAGGTGTGAAGTTCAGTAAGACAGTTTTCACACTCAAGGAGTTGAGTTTCATAGAAAACCCAGACATGTGAACAAATGTAAATGTAAAAATAAAGGTCTCTACCCTGCTGTGGCAGAGAAATGAAAGGAAATGATTAAGTGGTTAAGAAAAGTGTTTACCACCAAGAAAGAAAACGCTCTTGAGTTACGTTTTTAGAAGACGATCACTAGGTAGCTGAAAGAAGAGAGGCACAGCTCTATGAAATCGTCTTAGTTTTTTGCTTATTTTTGTATGTTGATCATGATGTCATTTTTAAAGTTGCCACTAATTCTGTAGAACAATGGCATTCTAGATGTCTCAAATACTAGAAAAGTTTTTATATAGTTGGTAAGCATGAGTTTAATCATTTTGCAACTAGGTACTAAATTATACCAAGAACTTTTAATTAAATAGCAATTTAAGTAAAAGTTCACAAAACTACATCGATCCTTATTAGTAATAGATGCTATATTGCTGTTATTGTTGCTATTGGTATGCATTCTATCCTTACTAAATGCCAAGTACTGTTAAAAGTGCATGCCATGAATTTATGTAATATTCAAAACAATCCTCTGAGGTAGGTAATATTTTCTTAATTTTGTGGATGAATCATGGAAGCAGAGTTAATACCCTGAGGTCACACAGCACACATGGTGCTTTCTTCTCCCTGGCTATAGAAGCATACTCCCCTTTCATAGTGAATTATTAATTAAACTTTATGCTATAACTATTACAGTACTAAAAGGCAACTACTTAGGGAGAAGATGGAAATGTATTTTAAAAGTAAATGAAGTGTTACTGTTTTAAGATAAAACATTAGCACAAGAAGGCAATGGCACCCCACTCCAGTACTTTTGCCTGAAGAATCCCATGGATGGAGGAGCCTGGTAGGCTGCAGTCCATGAGGTCGCAAAGAGTCGGACACGACTGAGCGACTTCACTTTCACTTTTCACTTTCATGCATTGGAGAAGTAAATGGCAACCCACTCCAGTGTTCTTGCCTGGAGAAGCCCAGGGATGGGGGAGCTTGATGGGCTGCTGTCTATGGGGTCGCACAGAGTTGGACACGACTGAAGTGACTTAGCAGCAAGTTAGATTGGTTTTTATTGGGGAAAAAAACAACAAAAAACAGAGGACTAATGATTCTAAATATTTGAGTGCATATCTAGTAGTCAGTGCTTACAAATGTTAGGACAGCTTCCTTGAACCAAATGAGAATAATGCATTTTTAATTTTCAATGCTAGTCACCCTTGCACTGCTGAAGATACAGACTTGCTTCTACTGAGCACAATTCGTATTTCAGAACCTTAAAGATTACCTAGGTGAAATATGTAAATCAAGGGAGTCTATTTGAGTGTTACTGAATACCTGATCTATGATCAGTGCTGTGCCAGGTGTCATGAGGTCCTCTTGCACTGAATATGTCTGTAAGGTTTACAGGGCATGTTTATATATGTTGTCTCAGTTTGTCATTAAAACAACTCTAGAAGGTACACAGGCTATTTCCAAACCCTCATTCCAGTGAACAAGATGTAAATTTAGCTAAAGGCTGTATCATGTAATTAAAACTGTGGAGTTTGAATCACTTAGTTCAGATTCTGGCATCACCATTATATATAGTTCTTTGGCTTTGGGCCAATATACTGATTTCCCTAAACCTTAATTGCTTCACTTGTAAAACAGTAATAATACCTACTTTATAGGATTTGAGGGGTGGTAGTTAGGGTTGTTAAATGTAATATCCACATTACATACTTACCTAATGGGAAACAGTCCGTGTTAAAAGCTGCAATCCCATTATTATTTATAATATTTTAAAAATGTCAAAAACTTTACATCAGACCAGATTTCTGGTCAGATGAATAAAACACATTTCCTATTAAAACTGAAACATTGTTTCTACCCCTGATGTATAAACTCTGAGACACTTGGCAGAATAATCAAAAGGAAAGTCAAATCTAGTAGAAAGGTCATGACCCAAGCATTCAAATAGAGTTGAATGCAGGTCCAGGCACTGGTACTTGTTACCTTCATGTGGCAGAACATATCCTTGGAGTGGGGAAGAAAGTAAACTGAGTTCTAGCTTTTCACTTTGGATAACAAACTTAATACTTAAGTTTCTCTTTTCCCATCAATAAAATGGTAATAATGACATACTTTGCAGGGAAGGTTGATTAAGCTTAGAACTAATATAAGTATACCTAGCAGAGTACTTTGGAGAAGGCAGTGGCAACCCACTCCAGTACTCTTGCCTGGAAAATCCCATGGACAGAGGAGCCTGGTACGCTTCAGTCCATGGGGTCGCGAAGAGTCAGACACGACTGAGTGACTTCACTTTTACTTTTCACTTTCATGCACTGGAGAAGGAACTGGCAACCCACTCCGGTGTTCCTGTCTGGAGAATCCCAGGGACGGCAGAGCCTGGTGGGCTGCCATCTATGGGGTCTCACAGAGTCGGACACGACTGAAGCGACTTAGCAGCAGCAGCAGAGTACTTTGGATATAGTGAAAGTGTAGTCGCTTAGTTGTGTCTGATTTTTTACAACCCTATAGACTGTATCTCACCAGGCTCCTCTGTCCATGGAATTCTCTAGGCAAGGATACTGGAGTGGATTGCCATTTCCTTCTCCGAGGGATCTTCCCAACCCAGGGATCAAACCTGGGTCTCCCACACTGCAAGCAGATTACCATTTGAGCCACAAGAGAAACCCTTGGATATAATAGTTCTTATTAAATTGTAATTGCTCCCATTACTGTTAATAAGGGACTTAACTTCTCTTGGGTTTTCTCATCACAAAAATAGGCCTGATGCTTCAAAGGATTATTGTGGAGATTAAATGAAGTAATAGACATACTGAGCAAATGTTAAGTACTATACAAATGTTAGTTCCAATCTTCCCTAAGTTTATCAGCAAGGGGAATAAGGAGAGTGATTTGTAAATATGGGTACAGTGCTGTTATTGTTAATTCAGTTAACAAATTTTTAAAGTGAAATTTGAGGAACCCTATGACTGAGACCAGTAGAGTTGTTGGAGCTTACCCATTGATTTTTGGGTCTTCCTTGTTCAGGATTACAGTAAAGTCCAGCACTTGGCTCTCCATGCATTCCATAATACAGAAGTGGAGGCCATGCAAGCAGAAAGTTGCTATCAGTTGGCTAGATCATTCCATGTCCAGGTAAGTTAATTTTACACTCTGGAGTATCTTAATTCTTTAATGGTTTTCCAAGTCTTTTAAAAACTGTTATATGTATTATTGGTCTTGTTTTATTTTCATTTTTTAGGAAGATTATGACCAAGCTTTCCAGTACTACTATCAAGCTACACAGTTTGCCTCATCCTCTTTTGTGCTGCCTTTTTTTGGTTTGGGACAAATGTACATTTATCGAGGTGACAAAGAGAATGCATCTCAGTGCTTCGAGAAAGTTTTGAAAGCTTATCCTAATAATTATGAAACTATGAAAATTCTTGGCTCTCTATATGCTGCTTCAGAAGACCAAGAAAAAAGAGATATTGCCAAGGTACGCTTTTAAAAGTCTTAGTTATTTTCTGGTAGCTATCCCTAGATGCTCATTTCTTGTTATTGCTTATAGAAATACATTGGACTCGGTTTTGATAGCTGAGTTTGCTCCAGTTGAAATAACAACTGACATTAAACAGGGTAGAGTAGTTACCACATTTTACTTTCATAGCCTAGAGTTGGAATGCCTTAGCTTAATGATCTCTTTTTATCCCAGGGCCATTTGAAGAAGGTCACAGAACAGTATCCTGATGATGTTGAAGCTTGGATTGAGTTGGCACAGATCTTAGAACAGACTGATATACAGGTATTTGATCACATTTTTCATCTACCTAATGTGTTTTTGGTAAGCCTGGTATAGTGCTTCTCTCTTTTTCACTTACACCTTATTCTGTCCACCATGAAAATACAGGGTGCCCTGTCAGCCTACGGAACAGCAACACGCATCCTTCAGGAGAAAGTGCAGGCTGATGTCCCCCCAGAGATTCTGAATAACGTGGGTGCCCTTCATTTCAGACTTGGAAATCTGGGTGAGGCAAAGGTAGGAACGAAGGACTAGTTCCTTCTTTTGAACTATCAAGTTCAGTGCATGCTTTTTTAGATGTGTCAACCAAGTCTTTTCACAATGTAATTTTCTTTTCTTTCTCCTAGAAATACTTTTTGGCATCTTTGGATCGTGCAAAGGCAGAAGCCGAGCATGATGAACATTATTATAACGCCATTTCTGTTACAACGTCATACAATTTAGCCAGGCTGTATGAAGCGATGTGTGAATTCCATGAAGCTGAAAAACTATATAAAAACATCTTACGGGAACATCCTAATTATGTTGACTGTAAGAATTTTAAACTTTATTTTTTATGTATTAAATGCTCACAACAGCAGCAAAAATTTAGCCTGGAGAAAATCTTTCTTGGAACTAATAATAAACAGTTTTAGGGAATTTCCTGGTGGTCCAGTGGTTAGGATTTCTTGCTTCCACTGGAAATTAACTCCCTGTTCTGGGAACTAAGATCCTGTAAGCCACACAGTGCAGCCAAAAAAAAAAAAAACTATTGAAAAAACAAAACAACTGTTCTAAAGGTTATACCTTTTCTTCAAAGCAAATTTGTGGCCTTAAAAAAAAAATGCAGCTTCACTTAAATTTATCCTGGAAACAGAAGGAAACAACTGAAAACCAGTGGGACCATATTTTATAGACTAGTCCATCTTCAGTGGGTCAGCTACCTCTACTAGGCTTTTAACAACTCCTTGACGTATTTGGTTATGGGTTTATCTTTATGGTGGGTTCTGTTTTGATTTACAGTGTTTTTAATAGTTATAAAGGACAGGGCCTTTCCTGTAAATAAT
Source organism: Bos javanicus (assembly GCF_032452875.1). NCBI lineage: Eukaryota > Metazoa > Chordata > Mammalia > Artiodactyla > Bovidae > Bos > Bos javanicus. Next base: position 42,000,034 of record NC_083882.1, on the reverse strand, counting down.
TATTCCTAAAAATGTCCTACCTTGAGTTTTTGCAACCTGAACAGTGTGAAATTTGGAAAGTTTCTAACTAAAAATCATTTATATGCTGTACTTCCCTTAAAAGAACCTAAAGCTATGATGTTTTGACTCTGGTCAAATCAAGGGCTACTAACTTGACCCCTGTCATACTATTATGAATAAAAAAGTGATTTAAAATAAATAAGATTTTAGTTGAATTCCAGGCTTAATCTGAACTGAGTTGATAGGCAATTATAAACCATTGTTGGTTTCTTGAGAGAGTGACATTTTCTGGAACAAATAACAATTTGACATTTGTGTGGCACTCCCTAGTGGCTCAGATGGTAAAGAATATGCCTGCAATGCAGGAGTCCTGGGTTCAGTCCCTAGGTAGGGAAGATCCCCTGAAGAAAGAAAGGCAATCCACCCCAGTATTCTTGCCTGGAGAATCCCATGGACAGAGGAGCCTGGCTAGCTACAGTCCATGGGGTCACAAAGAGTTGGATAGGACTGGGTGACTAACACTTTCACTTTTAAAATTACTTAAGGTAAAGAGACACAGTTAGAGGTCAGGTTTTCTAACTAATAATCCCTTAGTAGTCTGTGTTTTCACTGTTGTGTGATATGCCAAGCACAGTGCTGTATATCAGAGAGAAACTGGAAACAAAACGATGACAAGCTTTTAAAATGACTTAGCTTGAGATAATGACTTGATCCAGAGTACCAGCTTGAGGAATGGAGTAGAAGGGAGAATCTGAGATTTCAAACAGGAAGGTTTGATGGTATTGAAGTTGCACTTTAACTTATTAGATATTTAATTAGCTATATCACTGCTTGATATTTTTTCACCTGTGATGTGTTAATTGAAAGCAATTATTTTAAAAGTACAACTTTAAAATCATGATCCTACTTTATAGCTAATATTTTAAACATAAAAACTTGTGCATTTTCAGGCTATCTGCGCCTAGGAGCAATGGCTAGAGATAAAGGAAACTTTTATGAGGCTTCAGATTGGTTTAAGGAAGCTCTTCAGATTAATCAGGTTGGTAATAATAACTCTTGGGTTTGAAAAAAGAATTACTTCACCATTTTCCTTCAGTAAATCAGTTTTTTCTTTTAATGGCTGTCTAGGTTGGCATGTCCCTCCCCTTTTTTTTTCCCATTTACTTTTTAAAGATACTAAAGGGCTTCCCTGAGAGCTTAGTTGGTAAAGAATCAGCCTACAATGCAGGAGATCCTGGTTTGATTCCTAGGTTGGGAAGATCCGCTGGAGAAGGGATAGGCTACCCACTCCAGTATTCTTGGGTTTCCCTTGTGGCTCAGCTGGTAAAGAATTCGCCTGCAATGAGGGAGACCTGTGTTCAATTCCTGGGATGGGAAGATCCCCTGGAGAAGGGAAAAGCTACCCACTCCAGTATTCTGGCCTGGAGAATTCCACGGACTGTATAGCCCATGGGGTTGCAGAGTCAGATAGAACTGAGAGATTTTCACTTCACTTCAAAGGGTGTAGAGTCATCTAGATGTTTGGATTGTGGCCAACAATGAGAATTAGATTTCACGTCACAGCCTAGGAAACACACGTGTATACAAACAAAGAGATCAGGTTTTCTAACTAGTAATCCCTATACTTGAGATCAAAGTTTTATAAATTAATAATGATTTGTAAAATCATATTGTCCTAGACAGTACATTGATATTTTTACTGTATTCCATTTTATTGCATTTCTTATGCTGATAACTAAACACTAAATTGATTTTACAAGTCATTAATCCATCTCAGCTCTCAGTTTGAAAAACACTGTTGTAAACGTAGCCTATAAACCTCTCCAGGAATCACCTATTGTGGAAAGAATCCAAATTACAGATCTTGCTTCTTTTTATATGTGTTTTTAGGACCATCCAGATGCTTGGTCTTTGATTGGTAATCTTCATTTAGCAAAACAAGAATGGGGTCCAGGCCAGAAGAAATTTGAGAGGATATTAAAACAACCAGCTACTCAGAGTGACACTTATTCTATGCTGGCCCTTGGCAACGTCTGGCTTCAGACTTTGCATCAGCCCACCCGAGATAGAGAAAAGGTAATCTCTTTTCATTTCTTTAAAACAAAGTTGATTCTTACTTGATTCTTATTTGAATTTTTTTAATAATCTTTTTATAGGAAAAGCGTCATCAGGATCGTGCTCTGGCTATCTACAAACAAGTACTCAGAAATGATGCAAAGAATCTATACGCTGCTAATGGCATAGGTAATTATAAGATTTGGATATCCATAATTGTGAAATAAATGCTTTTGGAAGGATGTTTATAGATCAGATTTTCTCTCTAGTTTTTTTTCTGGCTACAAATAGGAAGTTCTAATTCTGTGAACCTTTTTATAACTTTAGGAGCTGTTTTGGCCCACAAAGGATATTTCCGTGAAGCTCGTGATGTATTTGCCCAAGTAAGAGAAGCAACAGCAGATATCAGTGATGTGTGGCTGAACCTAGCACACATCTACGTGGAACAAAAGCAATATATCAGCGCTGTTCAGATGGTAATGTTTTATTTTTCAAAATATTTTTATTTTGTGGTCATCGTTGAGCAGTTTTCTTAACCATTCTGGCCTCGTCTGTTTAGAGGTTTATAATTTTATAAGGTTAAAACCAGTCTTTGATGTCCAGACAGAGATGTGAGTCCTGGCTCCACCATTAATTGCACGTCTTGGGCGTGTCTCTATAAGACAGAAATATGTGTAACCTTAATCTCATAGAATTTTATGTGGATCCAGAATGAAAAATACTTGGCACTAATTTGCCTAGCATAGCAGTAAGTGCCAGAAGATAGTGGGATTTATTATTCATTTGGGCTTCCCTAGTGGCTCAGCTGGTAAAGAATCCTCCTGCAATGCAGGAGACCTGGGTTCGATCCCTGGGCTGGGAAGATCCCCTGGAGAAAGGAACAGCTACCCACTCCAGTATTCTGGCCTGGAGAATTCCACGGCCTGTATAGTACATGGGGTTGCAAAGAGTCGGGCACGATTGAGCAATTATTTGCTCATTTTATCCTCTTCCTTCTCAGATGAGAGAACTGCATTTCAGAAAGGTTAAAAGACATTTAAAAAGAAAAAACTCCCTCCATGGGGATAAGTTTTCATAGCTAGAGATTTTTGTTATACTTTTCATATTTGTTGATTACTTGAAGTAAAAGAGTCATGCCCAGCATCTTTAGCATAGTGAGCATCTTTAGCATACCTAGTGAAAAAGGAAAAATGCTCTTATTGAAATTATTATGGCCAGAAAAAAACAAGTTTCTGACCCAAGGTAGAAGATATGAGCAGTCCAGGCTCTGGGAAGTAGTTAACCATTTTTTCTAAAAAGGACGAGTAGTAGTAGTATTATTGGAAAGGTAACTTGTCACAAGGACTTACAGAACCTTGATTGCATATGGTAGTCTCAGAGGTTGTATTTTTGGAGGTCAGCCTTCTTGGTCTGCAAATCAATTGCTAGGAATAATCAGGGAAAAACCATCTAACCGTCTTCACCGAGAAGAACTTGCCTACGACACTCCTGACATTGCATGGTCAGAAACTGACTTGTTCGTGGCAAAATTAATACCCCAGTATTGCTATATTAGTTTTACTAAGAGATTAACAACCAGAACTGTGAGGCTTCTCATATTGATTGCCAGTAGGTTCCACCAGCCCTAAAGAAAGGTGGTAGAGCCCCATAGGAGCCAGGTGTATGACTTCTGATAAATCATCATTAAGTCTTGTCTAGATTGTATTGCTAAAGATACAAAAAGACCTTCCATCTGTTTCACCTGTCAGTGTTGGTCCACATTTCAAATGGAAAGACTATTTCGAGTATGTAATTTTTCTTATCAGGTTTTTATGTTGTGAAAATGTATGCTGGTGAATGTCAAGAATCAGTCTCAATTTAGTCTTTGAAATTAACCATCCAGAAGATGGTTTAAAGCTAATTTAAAGCTTTTCATATAGCTTTAAAATCGCTTGAAATTTTCTTATAAAATAATAGTATATAATTGTTGTTGTGCTTTAATTAACTTTTTCTCTTTTTGTAGTATGAAAACTGCCTCAGAAAGTTTTATAAGCACCAGAACACAGAAGTTGTGCTATATTTGGCCCGGGCCCTCTTCAAATGTGGCAAGTTACAGGAATGCAAACAAACCCTGCTGAAGGTAAAAAAAGAGAACTCAGTTCTGTGCTGGTTTGTATTTTTTACTCTGTTTTACACATGCTTACATGCCTAATACTCTAACTAAAATTCTTTTCATGTCTTTATAACATATGAAAAATTTGCTTTGTTTTTATTTATAGGCTAGACACGTGGCACCCAGTGATACAGTTCTTATGTTTAATGTGGCCTTGGTCCTACAAAGATTAGCTACCTCTGTCCTGAAAGATGAAAAGAGTAATCTGAAGGAAGTACTTAATGCTGTGAAGGAACTGGAGCTTGCACACAGGTAAGATTTTGTACCTGTTTTCCAAACAACCTTTGAAATTGTTTGTTTCTTTAAACCCATATGTCTCAAAGGAGAATCATTCTCTAGTAGAATCATTCTGGCAACTTTTAAACCAAAGCAGACAGCTGCCACTAGGTGACTTCAAACCATAGCCAGGATCCTGCTAGAATTGGATCCTATAGTTCGACCCCTATAACTGGCTAGCTTTACAGGCTTGCCCTAGATTTTTTATTAATCTGAGAGTAATATGACCCAGCATTTTACACACTAGAAACTTTTAGACTCCACTTATGTTGTTTTGGAGAAGGCAGTGACACCCCACTCCAGTACTCTTGCCTGGAAAATCCCATTGATGGAGGACCCTGGTAGGCTGCAGTCCATGGGGTCACTAAGAGTCGGACACGACTGAGCGATTTCACTTTAACTTTTCACTTTCATGCATTGGTGAAGGAAATGGCAGCCCACTCCAGTGTTCTTGCCTGGAGAATCCCAGGGACGGGGGAGCCTGGTGGGCTGCCGTCTATGGGGTCGCACAGAGTCCGACATGACTGAAGCGACTTAGCAGCAGTAGCAGTATGTTGTTTTTACCTGTTATACCAGTGTCTTCTTTGAGGTACGAGTTTTCCTTGAGCTAAGATTAAGGCCTTTCCTCTTAAATAACTGAATAAGTTTATTTGGCTCAACTCAATTTATGTATGGGGAGAAGGCAGTGACACCCCACTCCAGTACTCTTGCCTGGCAAATCCCATGGACAGAGGAGCCTGGTAGGCTGCAGTCCATGGGGTCCCAAAGAGTCGGACATGACTGAGCGACTTCCCTTTGACTTTTCACTTTCATGCATTGGAGAAGGAAATGGCAACCCACTCCAGTGTTCTTGCCTGGAGAATCCCAGGGACGGGGAAGCCTGGTGGGCTGCCGTCTATGGGGTCGCACAGAGTCCGACATGACTGAAGCGACTTAGCAGCAATTTATGTAACTTTATAGTATTTAGTTGGTAACTCAGTGTATGTTAAAGTTAAAATCTTACATCTCTTCAGGTTTTATCCAATCTTATTTGAGTTCTTGTTTTAAGTATTTCTTGCCTTGGCTAATAAATTATATGTGCTTTCATGGCTTAAGCCTCCTAACCTCCATGCTGACATATTTAGTAAACTTGGTGTTTAGTAAATATTAGTTGCTGGAATTGATTTTTGGTTGTTTGTGAATTTACTGATAATGTTAAATATAACTTTATCTTCATGAACTTGCTGGTATTGCGTGGTATGTTGTTGAGAGTTCTTTTTAAGTGAGTTGTATATGTGTTTTTCCTATTGAGATGACAGCCCTTTGTGAATACATTTAAGTATTAAGTGTTCATTAATTTCAGTCAGTATGTAAGCCTTCTCTGAAACTTTTTTTGAAAACAGATTTTTAATCTGTTTTTAATCTAAAGGGTCTGTTCCATTAATTTTTTTTTTACGTATTTTATTTTCTCATTCCATTTAGATATTTCAGTTACTTGAGTAAAGTGGGAGATAAAATGAGATTTGATTTGGCCCTCGCTGCTACAGAAGCCAGGTAATGTTACTGTTTATGGAGGGTGACTTTGGGTGAGGTAGTGATATCCATATGGGCTGGGAGAGTGACACAGCAGTGAGGGATTCTGACCTTCTAGGCATCAGTCTTTCACACTCCTCTCTGGGATGTTCCACCCTGGGCTAAGGCTTTTTCTTGAGGGTTCTTTCGGGGAATATGCCAAAGTTAATTTAGTTTAAGTCCTAAAATTATATGGGAAAAGACTTTTCTGATTTCACTAACATCAGTTATGTAGTCAGAATCAAGACACAATTCCCAATGCTGAGTTACATGTGAAGATATTGTTGGGAATCTTTTTAGCTGTGCTTTGGGAAGACAGTTATGATTTGGAAACTTAAAATAGTTGACAGTATTGGCTTATGAGAAATTAAGTTAATTTTGCTAATTAAGACTTCTATGATCCTGCTTCAAACTTTTAAATATGTGTAAATAATGTAAATGCTCTGAGTTTTTAAATAAAAAGTATACTAGCTACATTCATATTTCTCGAAATTGGGAACGTTCTAGGCAATGCTCTGACTTACTGAGCCAGGCGCAATACCACGTGGCTCGGGCACGCAAACAAGACGAAGAAGAAAGGGAGTTGCGGGCCAAACAAGAACAAGAGAAAGAACTGCTAAGGCAGAAACTTCTCAAAGAACAGGTATTTCTTGTGTTTGTGGTGATACTAGAATTAAAGGTGGGCATACATACACTTTGTATGTTAGTTCATCAAAAGTTCTTTTGATGATAGCCATGATTTTATGGTCATAAGAACATTTTGATGAGATTTTCCCCTACCCTTTTTCCTCATAGGAAGAGAAACGTCTCAGAGAAAAAGAAGAGCAAAAGAAACTTTTGGAACAGCGGGCCCAGTATGTAGAAAAGACCAAAAATATTCTTATGTTTACTGGAGAGACTGAAGCAACAAAAGAAAAGAAAAGAGGTGGTGGTGGTGGACGGGTAAGATGTGACTCCAGCTGGAAATGAAGTTAACTGACTAAATGCACTCAATATTTAGTCATGCTTTGGCTTCCTCCTTTGCTAAAGGATAGTCTTCAACGCAGAGAATGCTTTAAATGGTATCTAGTCTTTAGAAATGCACTTCAGTGTTAGTTTTAGTATAGTTTATCTTGTAGCAACCTTGCAGTTGATGGTCTTTGCTATGAGAAACATTCATCCCAATTAGCAGTTTTAAAGTATGGGCCTCACCATGCACCTCTTCAGTGTGACTCGGAGGGCTGGTGGCATGAGGCCTATTTCATACAGCCATATTCTACCAGCCAGGAAAGCACTGACTGTGGTCTTCTTTGGATTTCAGCGTTCCAAGAAAGGAGGAGAGTTCGATGAATTTGTCAATGATGACACCGATGAGGACCTGCCTGTCTCCAAAAAGAAGAAGCGAAAGAAGGGCAGTGGTAGTGAGCAGGAAGGCGAGGAAGAGGAGGGCGGCGAGAGAAAGAAGAAGAAGAGGAGAAGGTAGCATCATGGGAAAACCTTTTCAATCACCTCATGAAAGTGGGGAACGCCTCTCACCTTCTGAATCTTAGGGCTAGAATTTGGGAACACCTGGTAATCTCTTGATGCACCCAGACAGAAACCTTTCATGCTCCTGCTTCCTGCTTTAATCCTAAAATGGACCCCAATTACCAAACACTACAAATTTCCTTCTGAGAGCTATGAGTCAGTCATAATTGCCTTTCTTATGTCTATAAAATTGCAACACTTAATTGGAAAACCTATGCAATTTAGAATGAGAAGAGTTAGTGGGTCGGTGCCAACTGTCTATCTTAATAACCTTACAAAAGCCCCAAACCTCAGTTTCTCTCTGTAAAATGGTGAGAGTCATGGCTCAATTCAAGTTTTACAGGATGTGTAAAATGTGAATTTAGCTGAAAGAAGGGCTTTTCATCCTCCCATGCCATCCACTGTGAGGACAAGTGGTGCCTTGTCCCCTCTTACCTGGAGGGGCCCTTGAACTCTCCCACTCCTCTCACGGTGCTTCCCTGTCCAGGAACCTCCAGGATTACCTAGGCCTGTTCTTCCCAAACCGAGGCTGACTCTGCTTGTGGGATTCAATCAGACACACTGACCTGTGGAATTGAAGCTGTGGCTGAATATTAGCAGACCTAGGATGAGTAGTTGGGAAGGAAGGAAGAGGAGGGGGAGGATGCTGAGTCTGGAGCCTGGATCTTTTCTCACATCCTCTGTCACTCACCCAGGGCAAGATCTGAGCTTATCTTACATTCATTAAGAGGGCTCAGCAGTGACTCATGTGGTCAGCAGACTGCATAAATCCATGATTTATCTGTGTGGCAGACTGCTGAGCCTTGTGCAGCAGCTGCACGTTGTGGCCCCACAGTCTGGTTGCAGTCAGCATCCGTAAGGAGGGCGTTGAGAATGACTCGTACTATTTGAATGGCGAAGAAGTCTTGGGCTTTATAGGCATATGAGTGAATCTTGACACACGTTCTTTTGGTGTTCACTATAGACCTCCGAAGGGAGATGAAGGATCTGATGATGATGAAACAGAAAATGGCCCCAAACCGAAAAAGCGCCGTCCACCAAGAGCAGAGAAGAAGAAGGCTGTAAGTGTCCAACACGTTTTTCTGTCCCTGGTAGGCATAAAAGATGTCTGCTAGATACATCCTTCTCCTGCAGTGTCTTCAAGCACAGACGCTTGTTTTTGAAGTTTGTTGGTTGCCGTTTGATTGTATCATTGCAGTGCAAACCCAATTTAACATGACATCCTAACGGAAGAGTCCTCACTAATCTATTATGTGTGTTCTTTCTTTAGCCCAAGCCAGAACGTCTGCCTCCTTCAATGAAGGGAAAAATAAAATCCAAAGCCATAATATCATCAAGTGATGATTCGTCTGATGAAGATAAACTGAAAATTGCTGATGAAGGGTAGGAATTTTTTGCTTGGTGTGTTCTCCTAATGAAAGATAACCGAGAGTGGTCACTGTGACAGAATGTCATCTCTGTAGTTTCTTAGAATCTTAGAACTGGAAGACACCTTATCACACACCTTATTCTGATCTTGTCATTTTGTCTACCAAATATTTGTCCCTTACAGGAGGAAACCTATTTTGAAACCTTCTTTCTTCATGGATATTAGTTGAAATTTTCTATATGACATCCTCCTACACAAAATGTATCATTTGGCTACACTGCCATTGACTGGCTTAAAGTAGTAGGAGTAGCTGGATCTTGGTCACAGGAAGAAAGGCACTTTCTTGACCATTCCGTCCTTTGTCAGGCAGGGATGACTTAGCACTACCTGCCTGTGGAGGGCTTATCCTGCACTCCTTTAGCTTACAGCCCACTTGGTCAAACAGTATTCTGTTGTACTTGTCCTGAACTTGCCCCTGAAGCTCCACATTTGGATTCCTAGACTAGAACTCTTAATACCGTACTACGCCTTGTTCTTCTGATGGCCATTTCACTGATAGCCATCATTTCACTGATGGCCATCATTTCATTCATTCATCCAACAGATATTTGAACATCCATGTTATGAAGTGAGTGCTAAGTGCTGGAGATGCAGAGGAAAAAGACATTGACCCCGCCCAAAGGAATTTGTGCTTTAGAAACAGTAGAGAATGACAGATAAACCAAAACTACAGTATACTGGGGAAAGTGTTATCACTTATATTTTCCATTTATTGCTTGCCAGGGACAAGCAAGCAATGAATCTGGAGTTGAAGTAGTGAGGGTAATTACTGAGATAAGTTTTGTAAAAGGCTGTTTAAGTCTTTTAGAAGAATAAAGAGTCCTAATCACCTGTACTTCTAAAAAAAAAACCAAACCAATAAATAATAAAAGTTTTTAAAATAAAAGCAAGAGAGGGAGTCCTGGTGGGTTAGAGGTGAAGCAGCAGTGAGAGGTTAGCATGTTGAAGGGGCTAGGGGTCTGCGGCTGGGGGTGGGGTGGCTAGCCTGGTATGGTAAAGCATCTGTGAAGATGTTTGGTTCCCATTTTCTCTGAAGACAGTGGTTGACACAGATTTGGATTGCTTTTCCACTGGTCCTTGCCCACAATGTTATCCTAGTCCATTGATTAGAGGCATGATGGTTAAACCCTCAGGAAGTGTTTCCTTCTTTAGCCAGATGGAACGGAGTGAATTAGATTCAAGGGGCCCACTGGTACTTGGTGTATATACAGAAGGAATATCCAGCATCCTCTTCTCCACACTTCACATCCTTTCAGAGTGACCTGAGTTACATGATATGTGTCTAGATTTCTTTCAGATGTAAGCACAAAGAGCCTCTCTTCAGTCTGCAGGGATGTTTTCATTGCTGGGGAGAGTAGTCTGTTTCACCTCCATCACCCTTCTTAGACTGACCCTGTAGGATTTAATATTCCTTTCTTGGTATATTTGTCATGGAAACCCAAACCAAGGAATATGCCAGAGGAGAAGCATGTCCCTCCTGGTGAGCGCAGTGCAGTGGGGGATTGGGGGGAGGTAGCAGCTGTCACAGTGGTTAAGGGAACGTTTGTTCCTGTAGGAAGCCAAGATTACCTTGCCACCACCATCCCGAGCATTAGTCCCTTTCCTTTAACATCTGATATGTAGAGGAGAAACTTGGGCAAAAGTAAACAAGCAAGCAGCAGAACCCCCTTAGCACAGCTTCCTATGCAGAGTAAGTCTAGTCCTGTCAGAGGGCATCAGAGCAGAAGCAAATCCCAGAATAGGAATGGTGACTTGGCTCCTTGGCTGACTCCTACACAGATGGGACAGGGGAGCCCCACTCGGCCAACCCTTGGGAGAGGGTTCATGTCCAGAGTCTCTGCAGCCAAGTCAGGTCCTAGGTTTTACCTCTGCTGCTATGGATTTGCTTATAAAGATAAATGTATTCCTTCCTTACATAATTTTACAGGTGAAATTGAGAAATGCTTCATTCTGATGAAAGGTGCCTGGTATGACCAGTGAGAGTCATCCTTCACTGTTTTTATTCTGTCTTAGAGCTAATGTGCCTTATTCTTTTTGCCTACGTACTCCCCTTTTTATTATGAACAACATCTCATTTGCAAAAACGTACACCAAAGAAATATTAACAGTAAAAACACCGATCAGGTCCAGAATATTCTGCCCTTCTCTTTTAAAAGGGCAACCCCCGATTGTCAGGTGTTGTCGTCCGGAGACCTGGCCTGTAACAAGCATTTCTCTTTGCCAGGCATCCCCGCAACAGCCACAGCAACAGCGACTCGGATGAGGGCGAGCGGCGGAAGAAGGGTGCCTCCTCGGAGAGCGACTCTGACGAGAACCAGAACAAGTCCGGCAGCGAGGCCGGCAGCCCCCGGCGGTCCCGGAGATCCCACTCCGATGAGGATTCGGACAGCGACCAGCCGGCCAGGAAGCGCAGGCCTTCAGGCTCCGAACAGTCGGACAACGAATCCCTGCAGTCTGGGCGGAGCCGCTCCGCAGGCTCTGAGATGGACTCCCGGCCCGCGTCCCCGAGTGCTGAGTCGGACCACGACTCCGAAAGAGCATCTGACAATGAGGGCTCCGGCCCAGGTTCCGGAAATGAATCTGAACCCGAGGGATCCAACAACGAGGCCTCGGATAGGGGCTCAGAACGTGGTTCAGATGATAGCGACTAGGCTTTATTTCATGAATATGCTTCATCTCTGCAGGAAACTTTTTTTTTACATATGAAAGCTGTGATAAAAACATTTCAGGTGTTTGGTCAGTGGTGAAATTTTTGCTAAGGCAATTTTTTTCCCTATCCATTCGTACATTACTATGACCGCAAGAGATATTTCCCGTGTTAGAGTCTAATATTTGAGTCTCTTGAGCAAAAGGTGACTATTCTTCATTATGGTACAATTCCACCTATTACATGTGAAAACCCCAGAAAAATAAACCCACGTGCTGAAGCATTCCTACAGAGTTTTGAGTGCCTACAACAGTGGCACACGTGTCATCTTTGTATGGTAAGCAGTACACTGTTTGGATTTCTATTACAGTCTTTTACCAAGTGGTGTGAGAAACTTGGTGTTATTGTCTTTTTCCATTTCAAGCTTAGATCAAGAATATTTTTATTTTCTGGAGAAAGAGGTATCTACTGTATAATTGCACCAAAGTACAAATGAAGGTTTCTTCGATAGGGTAATACTGCAGCCATGTAGATAAAACCACAAATATATCGTTAGGTTGACTAAGATGTGGAAAAATGCTTTTCTGTTAGTAGAATGCAAAGACCTACCTAAGCCACATAATAAAATTCTTTTACCAATTTTTATGTGTAAACTTTGTGTCATTTGGGGAGGGGGGGAGCAGTACATTTGTATATGAAAATTTAGTATCAGTAAACTGCAAATATTTGGAAGAACCTGAATTAAACAAGGCTGTTTACTCAAAAGTTTTGTAATTCTTTGTAGATTTCTGGAGTGTTTTTAAAGATGCAAGAAGCTATTTACAGGGACTTTCTTGGCAGGCCACTGGTTAAGTCTCTGGGCTTCTCATGTAGTAGGGGTGGGTTCAGTGTCTGGTTGGGGAACTAAGGTCCCACATGTAGTGTGGCCCAGCCAAAAAATTAAAAACAAACTATGGAAGCCAAGACATGGAAGCAACCTGAGTGTCCATCAACAGATGAATGAATAAAGAAGATGTATGTATAATGCATATATAATGGAATACTACTCAGCCATAAAAAATAAAATATTGCCACTTGCTGCAATGTTGACAGACCTAGAGATTATCATACTAAGTGAAATAAATCAGAGAAAGACAAATATACACTATCACTTATAGGTGGGATCTAAAAAGTAATAGGAATTTGTTTACAAAACAAACACACTGATAGACGTAAAAAACAGTTACCAAAGGGGAAAGGAGAGGAGGGATAAATTAGGAGTATGAGATTTAAGAGAGATACACATTACTATATAACCAGGATTTGCTGTATAGCATGGGGAACTATATTTGAGATCTTGTAGTAACTACAGTGGAAAAGAATCTAAAAAATTATATACATATTCATATATTCATATACATGAATCATTTTGTTGTACTCCTGAAACTAACACAGTATTGTAAATGAACTATACATCAAAAGAAAAAGATGTTTTAATATGTAAGACCAAGATGCTAGTATTTTTATTTTCAGTACCTTTTGTGATTAATGACTTAAGGATCATCATTTTATGTAGCACTGAACAGTTTGTAAAAAGAACTAAAATTAGTCAGCAAGTATGAAATGCATTATAAAAGGCATTGAGAACAGAGATCAAATGTCTTTCCTATTCTCAAATGGAGTGATGTTTGCACAGGTTATGGGAGCAAAGGGAGAACAAAGTCAAGGGAAGGTTTCCTGAAGCAACTTGAAGCAACTCACCCAGTGGAGAGTTAAGGAAGGTGTTCTCTGCATGTGCAACTCTAGGAACTAGAATAACTAAAGGAGGAAAGGTGGCTATCAACCCCACCCCACCCCACCCCCTGTGAAACATGACAAGCCTGAGATTCAGAATCTATAATAGCAAAGGTGAGGTTCAGACTATACTCCAGGTCCTCTGTCTACTCCCTGCTTTTTCCAATATGTCACGTGTAACTTGGGGTGACATAGTTAATCCCCAAATGACAAATCCAACTACTGGGTAATCACTTCCTAAATGATGACTCACTTCAAGCAATAACTCAAGTCTATTGGTAGAAGTTCCCTTGGAGAGCCGTTTATGGAGAGATTTAACCTAATGAGAGTGATTTCCCTAATATTCCACTGCCCACTGCAGGTTTTGGCTAGGATGGTGTTTTGGAGTGCAGTTACAAAGCACTTTTGCACGTCTAAGTCAGTTCCACTTAAGATGGCTCTTTCTTCCATCAGGAAGCCCTCAGATCAGCAGAACAGGAATATTCTCTGCAGTCACTTTGTTCATGTCAGAAAGCACCGTGTGGTTTCTTCAGGTCCAGCTCCCTCTGGTCTTAGTTAGGAGCCTGGAGATGACGGAAATGACCAAGGAGCAGGGGGTGCCCCTGAGGATGGGGAAGACCCTTCTGACAAAGGAAACCTGACTGACCTGCTGCCTTTGCTCTTCTGCCGCTGCTCTCCGGGACTCAGAGCAGCCGAACTGCCTGGAGCCTGTGTGTCTGGATCAGCCTTCTTCCTAATTTTTTTTTTTTTTTGAGGTGTAACTGACATATAACATGATGTTATTTTTAGGTGATTTGATATTTGTATTGCAAAATGATCACCACATTTAATCTAACTAACATCTGTCATCTGATGTTGTTACAAAAATGGAAACAATATGGATATTCCTCAAATAATTAAAAATAGAACTGCCATACAGATCCAGAAATTCCACTTCTGCGTATTTATGAGAAGAAAATGAAACAGTAATTCAAAAAGATGTATGTCTTCACTATAATATATAAGGGTTCCTGCGCTTTGCCCGCCTCCCCACCCCATGGTTCAGCGGTAAAGAGTCTGCCTGCAATTTAGGAGCACACTTTTGTCCCTGGGTCACGAAGATCCCCTGGAGAAGGGCATGGCAACCCAATCCAGTAGTCTTGCCTGGAGAATACCACAGACAGAGGAGACTGGCAGGGTTCAGTCCATAGGGTGACAAAGAGTCAGATACAACTGAACTAGCTTAGCACACACACGTTATATATTGTAAATATGAAGCATTATTTACAATAGCCAAGATATTAAAACAATCTAAGTGTCCATCAGCAGATGAATGAATAAAGATGTGATACACACACACACACACACAAAATGAAATGCTACTCAGCCACACACAAAAAAAGTCTTGCCATTTGCAACGACTCAGGTGGACCTTGAGGGCATTATGCTAAATAAAATAAGTCAGAAAAATATCCTATGATCATTTATATGTAGAATCTAAAACACAAAGCCAAACAAACCTAAGCTCATAGACACAGAGAACAGATTGGTGGTTGTCAGAGGCAGGTGTGGGGGAATGTGGGTAAAAGGGTAAAGGAAGTCAAAATGTACAAACTTCCAGTTATAAAATAAATAAGTCATGGGATTTAATGTACAGCATGGAGACTATAATTAATAATACTGTAACGCATATTTGAAAGAGGAGATCTTAAAAGTTCTTATCACAAGGGAAAAAAATGTTTTGTAATGATACAGGGTAACAGATGAACTTTATCGTTAATCTTGCCCTTGCTCTTGGCTGTCTCTCAAACCTGGGTGCTTGTCCAAGCTTGCTTCATTTTTAATAGATCCTAGCAGGGGAGGGTCTGCTGACACCTGTCAGTGTCTCAGTGGAAGGTATTTAAGATACAGGTGAGCTGGGGCAAGGCGGAGAGAGAATGCAAAAATGGCGTCAGGCCTTAGCTTCCCTAGAATGGCCCTTGAAGTGTGCCTGCCCCTCAGGCCACAGCTCCTGGGCAAGAAAATAGGCGTCTTTCACCAGAAAGAGGGGGTAAGTTTCAATCTGCTGTCTGTGACGCTGGGGGTGGGAATGAGGGCGGGTGGATGTGTGCCAAAGATAACTACTTATCTGATTGTTACAGCCCCCTGGGCCCCAGGAACTAACCCCACCCCCAGAACCAGGCGATGAAGGAGGCGTCCCCTGGGCTACAGCTGTAAAAACTGGGTCACCAGATGTTGGGGGCCAGCGAACCAGATGTAAAAACCCGGGCACCAGACGAGGGTAGCAGCTCCCCTCCAGGAGATGCTGGCTCTGGAGGGCAGCGAGGGAGCAAAGATGGCGTCCAGCTGGAGCGAGGCCGGCGGCGGAGGTTCAGGGCTGGCGTTCACAGGAAAAAAGGATTTTAAAAGAAGGATTTTTTTTTTTTTTCAAGATAAAAAGAAAAAGAGGGTTCCTGCTGGCTTTAGCAAGGCAGAAGGAGTGCTGAAGGATCCACCAGCCACCATCCCTTGAGAGTACCCCAGCAGGCCAGGGCCCCTCAGTCCAACGCTTTAAAATCAGCAAATGAGCCTTGCTCACGTCAAGTCTGGGCAGTTTTCAGAGTCTGCTCTCTGCGGGACCCTGGGGTGAAGCAGTCTGCATGCGAACTCTTTAGGAGACACTTCTCAGTATGCCACGGCCCCACGGGTCTTTGGGGCGTGAGCCGTTGGTTTTCAAAGCTAGATGATTTGGGGGCTTGCCTTAGGAGCAGGTCTTAAAGGTTGGGTTGCACAATGTGGAGTCCAAACCCTCTGCTCAGGGATGAGCTCTGGGTTGGAGTTCCCTTCCCATTGTGGGTTGGGGGTTTATAATGAAATTGTGTCTCAGCCTTTTCCACCCAGTTTAATGTGGTCTTTTTCTCATGTACCCAATAAAAAGGAGTTGTTCTGCTAGTTTTTAGGGTTTTTTTTTTTTTTTTCCAGAGAAAATCGTTCCATAGGTAGCTGTAGATTCAGCACACCCATGGAAAGAATTCAAGACCCCTCAAGTCCCCTACTTGAACTGGAATCTTCATCTTCTATTTTACTTGGTGAATTGGTGAAATGGCTTGGGCTTCACTGGTGGCTCAGACGGTAAAGGATTCGCCTGCAATGCAGGAGACCAGAGTTCCATCCCTGTGTGGGGAAGATCCCCTGGAGAAGGAAATGACCACCTACTCCAGTATTCCATGGGCAGAGGAGCCTGGCAGGCTACAGTCCATGAGGCTGCAAAAAAGTCAGACATGACTGAGGGACTGTTACACCTTTTTTCTTAGTGAGCTTGGTGTCAGCAGAAGGCAGCAGGAAATAGTTCGGAAGAGCAGAGATCCTGCAGTCCAGGAGCCCTGGAATCTCATTTTGTGCCGCTGGCCTGGGGCAAGCTGCTTCCCTGTAGTCACCTTCTGTCTAACAAGCCGTTTCTTCTCCCTGTATGTTTTGAAAGCCTCACCTGCATCTGTCACAATTAGAGAATGCTATTTACACTGACTTTGATGCAACTTCGGAACTGAACCAGACTTGCCTTGTGGTCCAGTGGTTAAGAGTCTACCCTTTCAATGCAGGGTGTTACAGTTTCCATCCCTGGTCAGGGAAGTTCTGCTGTGCGATGTGGCCCCCGCCGCCCCCCGCCCCCCCCAAAAGAAACAAAAAACGGTTAGAATCAGACCAAGTTCCACAACTGTTATTTGAGCTATTAAACTTTAAAATAAAATTCGCTTAAATTGAGGTAAGAAAAACCACTGTTAGTCTGACTCTGAAACTAACTCACTTCCTCCACTGGAGTTACTATGTTTATAACATGAAGTTTCCTAACTGGGCAATTATTCCAATATAGCAGAGGTCTATACCTAACTCATAGGATTGTTGTGAGGATTATAAAGTTAGATTCAGTGATGAACCTATGGTGAATTCCCAGGAATGCCCTCGCTATCACTGAATCAATTCTGAATGTCTGACAATATTCATCAAACTCACAGATGCTTGTTCAGTCCAAGGGGGGACTGGGTCAGTTACTCCTTCGAAGGTCATCCTTTTAAAATTGCATGCTTCTTCCTAGTTCCTGTTGAGAAAAATATTTTTAATCTCCAGGAAATATGACTTTCCTGGAGCTTTTAAAGTATCCCTTGTTTTGATCCCACGCATGAATAATTTATTCCCTGGGAGAGTAGGTAGCCAATAGAGTCTGGAAAGACTATTTAAAGGAGATTAGAGTCAGCTCCTAAAATGAGAATTTGGAGCATGGGCAGAGCAACTTTTTCCTAAAGGTAGTTTCTGCTGCTCTGGTCGTTTGGGTATGTTAGAGCAGTGCGGGTCAGTTGTGATGCTCGCCATATAATGTCAGGAGCACAGGAAATTGTATATGCTACAGGCTAATCCAGTTCATCTAGATCTCAGGGTGTCCACTGATTTGGGTGGAGCAAATCAGCTTGTCATCAGAGACTCACTTTGCATCAAGCTCCGGCAATAGGAAGGCTTCCCAGGCCTCCAGCCTGACTGTCATCCCTACTAATGTGACAAAATGCTTGACTTTTCAGCTTCAGTATCCTTACCTACCTAAAATATAAAGTTGTCTGAGGCCCACCCTTTTTAAAAAAATTTAGTTATTTTTTAATTGAAGGATAATTGCTTTACAGAATTTTGTTGTTTTCTTGAGACCCTTTAAAGTTATACATTCCAGGGTCATTGCAGAAAATTTTAAACAGGTTGTCTAGTCTATGTCAACTGCATTAGTAACTTAAGGTTTTTCTGTGTCAAGTAATTGGAAATCAAGTCTGCTATTTCAAACCTAACTTTTCCATCAATACAGATTTTTAGGTTTTGCTTATGAAATATATGTATTTACTCTTTTGCTTTTATTTATTCTGTTTACTACAGCAAAAGGTGTTTTGTAACATTTTTCATTTTAAAAATATTGAGTTTTGAAAAATATCTTTTTAATGCATTTTTTCTTGACATAGTTGATCAATTCTAGATTGCCACTAAGGCAACACTGCTGGGAGCAAATCTGTATTTTTTTTAATGCAGTCCACAGCTAAGCAGTGAAGTGGACACTTATTAGGTAAAAAGACATTATGCTGGATTTTCAAGCCTCTTATCCAAAGGTGACTAAATTTGTGAATTTACCTTCTTGTCAATTCTATCTCCTAAGTATTAGTAGGACAGTAATCCAGTGTGTTCCTTGTTGCCGCACACAGGTTCGGTGGTTGCAGTGTGCAGGCCCTAGATTGCCCAGGCTCCGGTAGTTGCAGCTCCTGGGCGCTAGAGCATGGGCTTTGTAGCTGTGTTGCACAGGCTTAGTTGTTCCAAGGCAAGTGGAATCTTCCCAGACAGGGACTGAACTCGTAACCCCTGCATTGGCAGATGGATTCTTATTCACTGTACCACCAGGGAAGTCCTCTTAGAAACCTTTATCTGGCTCACCAGATTTTGTTCTCATTTTGACAATTGTGAAGGCACAGACACTAGTGAACATACCAAAAGGTGACTCCTCTGAGCATGAGCATAATAAACAAAACTGTGGGTTGGTTTTTAGTCCCAGACTGGGTTCCTCTAAGTGAGGTGAAGTGTCCATGATAGCATCTTCTCCAGAAAGGGCTCAATGCCAAAACCTTTGTTCTCTCTTGGGCAGTTTTGCTCTTTGAAACAATGCTGCTTTGATTTCTCCAGTGGGAACTAGTGCTCCAATTTCCGTGGCTGGAAAGAAGTGGAGACTTCATTTCCTGCTGCAGCCCACTGCTGTGTGCAGACACGCTCCTTGCTTATCCTTCCAGCCCGCAGTGGCAGTGAAGCGATGGGAACGAGGCAAGGAGGTGGGAGAAGGCAGCACCATCATATCCCTTGGCCATGAGCACTTTAGGGAAGGACCAACGCTGGGGCTGGCTTAGTGGATGTTCAAACCTTGCTGCAGCACCTGCAACCCTCTTTTCGGTCTAGTCTGAGTTTCCCGTCATTGGAGTCGCAAGCATCTTTCTTTTTTATGGTTCACAGAAATTGCAGAAGTCAGTATTCCACTCTTCTGATTCCAAGGAGACTGATTCAGGGACACTTCCTGCTGGAGTTGCACACTGCAAATGGCTGATCTTGTCCAAAACCCCTACTCAAATCAACTTTGAAGCTCTCACTTGTCGTATGAGCTGACAGTGCACTCCAAGGGACAGTCGTGCTGTGACCAGTGAGCCCTGTTTCCTGTGGTGGGGACTGCAAGTGCCTTATAGTTATTTGGCCCCAGGGAATGGATTCCAAGAATGGGGAGATGGTTTGGCTTTTGGAAAGATCTGGGACCTTTGATCCATAGTAAAAGGAAGGGAGTCACATGGGGACAATTGTTGGCAAGTCGATAGTTTCAGTGGTACGAAGAGTTGGAAGGACTAGAATTGCTTCTCAATGAACTAGAAGCTGAGTCCCAGGCCACCACAGGTTGGTGGTCAGCAAGGGGTGGGGGGGTGCTCTATTAGGTTATGTATCGAGGCTTGTCAAACTTCAATGGGGATTCTGATCCAGTAGGTCTGGAGTGAGACTGGGTAAGTCTCCAGGTGATACTAGAACAAAGACTCTACTTGGAGTAGCGAGGTTGTGTATCATTACAAATATGTCTTCACCAGGGGAACACCCATGGTGCTTTTTTTTTTTCCCACTGGGGCTGAAAAACCTGGCAAGGCAGTTTCACCAGCTAGGGCTGGGGTATGGAGAAGGGGAGGAAAGAGTCAGATATAGCTTAGGGAAGGAGGAGAAGATTTGAGATTATTTTATTACTATTTTGAAGAACAGTGAAGTCAACATGCCAGGGAGCTAGTGATGTCTGATGTACAAACTTCAAAGGATCTTGGGGTTTGGAAGAAAGAAGGGCAGAAGTGGTTAGAAAGAGCTCGTGGGAAGCGAGGTGGATACTGGCCCCCCTGAGGCCATTGGCTTGAGAGGAGGGGACAGTAGGGGAAGTGATGGCGTCGGGGACAGCTGAGTTTCCCTCAGAACAAGTAGCAGGAAAGTTCAGAGAGAGACTGCAGATAACAGGGGTGAGGACCTAGAGGGTATGAAGTGAGGGCTTGTGAGCATTGAATTGGGGTAGATGAGCAGATGTATGGAGAAGTTCAGAGGTGGGGGGTCCAGGGTGGATGTCAGGGGGCTTCAGGTTTCTGCTGAACTGAGGAGGGGGTGAGGCCCAATGGGAAGATGGGCAACCAGTTCAGGCTGCATGGAGGGCCTTGGACGATACTGTCTCCTGCAGCTCTGGTAATACACGCATCATTGCCGGGGGAAACATAAGGCTTACAGGAGCAGCATTACTCCTGGCACCTGAGTTACAAGTGCCTGTCAGCATCACATGGGGATATTCCACCTTCCCCTTTGTCCAGTAGGTGGGGTATTTCCCAACTCTGTTTAGAGTACGGAGTTTTAAAATGATCCTTAAAATGGCTTGTTTACCTTTTTTCCTAACTCTTTGGATTGTGTGATCATGTCCCCAGGAATAATGGTTAAATCTGTGTTAAATTTCTTTGTGCTTTTTGACACAACTTGATGACATCTGCAAAGACCTGATTTCCCAATGAGGTCACACTGGCAGGTACCGAGAGTGAGGACATCAACATATCTTTTGAGGGGTCACAACTGAACCCCATAACCAGGGGATTTAGAGGCTGACTGCTCCTCGTCTCTGTCCTGTGGCCCAGCCCTCAGAAGTGCTGCACCAGCTCTGCGCACCCCCAGGGAGGAAGGGCTCACTGCTGCCAGGATGGATCTTCTACTTTCTTACCCCTTCTCTGTCCCCTCGACATGTAGTCGTGCATGTGGTGGTGAGGGTTGGCTCTTTGAGATGCGATGCAGGGTCCAAATCATAGCTCCGTGACTTCAAACTTTCAAAAGAGCATGAGGAAGGTGCTCCTAACCACGGGCTGAGTAAAGGAAAGTCCTTGAGTAAGGTGTTTAACTTCTCAGAGCCTCCGTTTCCTCATCAGTGAAATAGAAATGGCACAGTACCTGCCCCAAGGATGTCGGGAAGATGAAATGGTACCTAGTCCAGCCTGGCATAGGCTAAATGCCCAAGAAATGTTAGCTAGAAAGTGTGTTAGTCGTTTAGTCGCGTCTGACTCTTTGCAACACCGTGGACTATAGCCTGCCAGGCTCCTCTGTCCATGGGATTCTCCAGGCAAGAACACTGGAGTGGCTTACCATTTCCTTCTCCAGGGGATCTTCCCCACCCAGAGATTGAACCCATGTCTCTTATGTCTCCTGAATTGTCAGGCAGGTTCTTTACCACTAGCATCACCTGGGAAGCCCCATTAGTTAGAATCATCATAATAATATGCCATAGCATAGCACTGGATAGTATTAATGTTATTAACATCATTGATAAATAATAATAGGAATCCTCCGAAGACAGTCCACTCCACTTAGAAAAAAACCTAAAGCCATAATTATGTCCTACGAGTTCTACAGGTCACCCCTGCCCCTCTGCAGCCTCAGGCCCCTGGTCTGTTCCGTCACACTGATCCCTTCATTGACCCGCAGGCACTCCACCAGTGTTCCCATCTCAGGGCCATTGGCGGCTTTCCTCCCCACTTCCTGCAGATATCTGCATAGTTCACTGCCTCGCTTTATTTAGATCTTTGCTCAAAGGTCACTTCCTCCCTGTTTCAAGTAGCATATGTGTACCTCCTTAGGTCTTTATTTCTTCACGTAAAGCACTCTTCACTACTGACAGTATATAGGTGTTTGCTCTCTCTCTTTCCTATCACCTAGAGTGTTTGCTTCCTAAGAAGAGTTTCCCTCATTTGCTGGTATATCTAGCACTGGAATAGTGCCTGGCACATAACTGAGACTCAGTAAATATTTATGAGATGAGTGGACTTGGAGAGCAATCCCATACCTGAACAACCCCGTTTTTCATTGCCTGTCTCCTCACGACCACCCTAGGAGGTGGACACACCAAGGATTATTTCACATTTAAGGAAAATGAAGCCCAGAGAGGTAAAGCTATTGACCTAAGCTCACAGAACTAATTAATGGGGAAGCTGGGATGCAGGCTCTGGTCTATTACTCTGCATGTCCCATGGAGACCTGAACAGCCCTCAAGGATTCAGTGCTTATCAGTCACATTGTTACACCGTCTAGCGTTGAGGCCAAAATTCTCACTGTCTCTTCTCCCACTGAAGAGCATGTCCAACAGGTCTTGGCCTTTCCTTGGGGACAAGGATACAATATCTTTCTGCCAAGAAGGAGTGTCTTCTCCTGGGAGCTCAGCAGAGGGTGCGATAGAGACAGCATCCTGATAGGTGGCCTTGCTCTACCCCATCCTTCTGGACTAACTCCAGGTGATGTAGGCTGGGAGGACAGCCTGCAAGTCTGGGCAGCCTATGTGACTTCAGCATCCTGTTTCTGCTCCTCTCTGCTGCGTGCTGAGAAGTCCCCTTGGCAAGAGCTCTGGTTTTCCTTGGAGGATGCTTCTTGGAAGTCTCAAAATCAATTGGGATAAATGTGAAGAGCTTTGTGATTCCTTGTCCTCCTGGCCCTGCTGAACAGCTGCTGTTCTCCAGCAGAAGATGAAAGACATCCCCTCATTTGGAAGTGGACTCTGTCCTGGTGTCAAGTGGAAGGGAGAGTGAAGCTCTGTGGAGCCAGGAGACAGTGGAGTTGGATTCTCCACTTGTGCCTTTGAAAGCCCTCCCTCAGATGTTTGCTGGGAAAGCCATTCTTCCTTGAAGTCTCAGCTTCTCTGGATGTTTCCTCCTTGCCCCTCAGGAGGTCCCATCCTCCCATCTCAGTGTGTCCAGCGCCTGCCCCATGGCCACAGGGTCTGCTCCCGTCAGCTCCCCTGCTGGACTGTGGGCTCCGTTGGGGGGAGAGATGGCATCTTACTCATGCTATGTTCCAGCCCCAGGTGCCCGGCTGGCACAAATGAGGCGCTTATTTTTGCATATACAAATGAATAAGTTAATGGGATGTTGGGAACTGGGTGCTTTGTGATTGGATTGGAAGCACTGGGAAATGGTAGGGCCGTGCGATGTGTGCTAAGTCGCTTCAGTCACGTCCGACTCTTTGCAACCCCATGGACTGTAGCCCACCGGGCTCCTCTGTCCTTGGGATTCTCCAGGCAAACACTGGAGTGGTAGCCATGCCCTCCTCCAGGGGATCTTCCCAACCCAGGGATTGAACCCGCATCTCTTATGTCTCCTGCATTGGCGGGTGGGTTCTTTACCACTAGCACCACCTGGGAAGCCCAGGAGGGCCAGGGCAGTCACCAATGAGAAAATGTCAAGTCCCTTCAACAAGGAGTTTTGATAAACACCGTTTTTAGTTTCTGCCTACTGGGTACAAATAGGTATGAAAATTATTATAATGTAGTGTATAAACTCTAGTCTCTCACTTAGAGTTACCAAGTTTGGCCCAGAACAAAGCTCACAGTTCAAGACCATTCCTTACAGAGGACTCCTATGGACCCTGAACCCAATTTTGTATTCTGTAAGAGCCACAACTTCTCCTCCACCCTTAACTGCATAAAATCTGCTTTTGAATATGCTATCTAGGTAACATTAGGGATCAATAAATAGGTATGGTGTGCAGCATGAATCTAGGTTTTGTGGAACCCAGAGACATTACTTTGCCAACAAAGGTCCGTCTAGTCAAGGCTATGGTTTTTCCTGTGGTCATGTATGGATGTGAGAGTTGGACTGTAAAGAAGGCTGAGCACCGAAGAATTGATGCTTTTGAACTGTGGTGTTGGAGAAGACTCTTGAGAGTCCCTTAGACTGCAAGGAGATCCAACCAGTCCATTCTGAAGGAGATCAGCCCTGGGATTTCTTTGGAAGGAATGACGCTAAAGCTGAAACTCCAATACTTTGGCCACCTCATGTGAAGAGTTGACTCATTGGAAAAGACTCTGGTGCTGGGAGGGATTGGGGGCAAGAGGAGAAGGGGACGACAGAGGATGAGATGGCTGGATGGCATCACTGACTTGATGGACATGAGTCTGAGTGAACTCGGGGAATTGATGGACAGGGAGGCCTGGCGTGCTGCGATTCATGGGGTCGCAGAGTCGGACATGACTGAGCGACTGAACTGAACTGAACTGAATGTTGCCCGGCACTGTGCTAGGCACTGGGAATAGAGCAACGAATGAGACATTCCCCACCTCCTCTTGGAGTAGAGAGTGGAAAGAAAGGCAGCAAGCGGTGGTCACAATACAGTGTAGTAAGTTCTAGGTGGAGAAGTGGGATAGAGAGGACTCCCAATGGACAATGACCTTTTTTTCCCCAGCTGTCCATCCACATCTCTCCCAGAGTTCCCTTCCCCCTCACACACACAGCATTGCTGGGAATTGGGGTCTGCCTGACGCAAAAGCCAGATCCTTGGTCTACTAAAGGAAACCAAGGTGGCAAGGGGTGAACATATGACCTAAGTCAACTGCAGGCTTCTGCCCAGGCCTCTGACCCAGACATGGTGTCACTAGGCAGTTCATTCAGATACAGGCAGGGGATGCTCTGAAGTCTGTAGGGTTGGTTTTACAGCACTGCCCTAGACAGGCTATTTCTCTGATACAGGACTGCCTACCTTCCCTTAGTCTATTCATTTTTAAAGTTTTATTTTTGGGTAGCCTGGGTCTTCCATGCCGCATGTGGGCTTTCTGTAGTTGCAGCATGTGGGGGCTGCTCTCTAGCTGCAGTGCAAGGACTTCTTATTGTGGTGACTTCTTTTGTTGTGGAGCACAGGCTCTAGGCCCAGGGGCTTCAGTAGTTAGCGACTTGCAGGCTCTTGAGGGCAGACTTGGTAGTTGTGGCCCATGGGCTTAGTTGTCCCGCAGCATGTGGGATTTTCCAGAATCGGGGATCGAACCTGTGTCCCCTGCACTGACAGGTGGATTCTTATCCACTCTACCACCAGGGAAGTCCCCCATTCGGTTTTTTTTTTTTTTTTTAAACTTTACATAATTGTATTAGTTTTGCCAAATATCGAAATGAATCCGCCACAGGTATACATGTGTTCCCCATCCTGAACTCTCCTCCCTCCTCCCTCCCCATACCATCCCTCTGGGTTGTCCCAGTGCACTAGCCCCAAGCATCCAGTATCGTGCATCGAACCTGGACTGGCAACTCGTTTCTTACATGATATTTTACATGTTTCAATGTCATTCTCCCAAATCTTCCCACCCTCTCCCTCTCCCACAGAGTCCATAAGACTGTTCTATACATCAGTGTCTCTTTTGCTGTCTCGTACACCGGGTTATTGTTACCATCTTTCTAAATTCCATATATATGCATTAGTATCCTGTATTTATGTTTTTCCTTCTGGCTTACTTCACTCTGTATAATAGGCTCCAGTTTCATCCACCTCATTAGAACTGATTCAAATGTATTCTTTTTAATGGCTGAGTAATGCTCCATTGTGTATATGTACCACAGCTTTCTTATCCATTCATCTGCTGATGGACATCTAGGTTGCTTCCATGTCCTGGCTATTATAAACAGTGCTGCGATGAACATTGGGGTACATGTGTCTCTTTCCCTTCTGGTTTCCTCAGTGTGTATGCCCAGCAGTGGGATTGCTGGATCATAAGGCAGTGTGCTTCCTGTGGATCCCTTGAGTTATAGTCAATTCTTTTTCTTCTTAGTTTGTCCATAGTAAGTTTCTCTTTGCAACCAAGAACCCTGACAGGCACAAGCTCCTAAAAGCCTAGGCAGAAAATATCAGGTTCCCCAAATGTGGGGATTTTGTGCTAATACCTAAAGGATGAATAAGATAGATGAAGGGGCACAAAGAGGTGGGTATAGCAGTGACAGCAACGTTCCAGGCAGAGGAAACAGCCTGTGCAAAGGCTGAGAAAGAAAATGAAGAGAATGCAAAAGCGGGCAAAAGGAGGACTTGGAGCCTTGATTATTAGAAAATATGAGTTTTATTCTGAGGAAAACTAGGAGCTACTGAAGGGCAGAGGAAGGATCAGACTTTTACAGAAAGGCTGCTCTGAGGATAATGTGGAGAATGGACTAGAGAGAGAGCAAGATAAAGGGCAGGGAGACCATGTAGAAGCCTATTGCAGCACTTCACCCATGAGATGTTGGTGCTTGGACTAGGGTGGTACAGTGAAGAAATGGGAAGTGAATGACTGCAGGAGCTGTAATGAAAGATGGGCACCTGGGGGGTGATTGGTTGAAACTAAGAGGGGGCTAAAAATGACTCAGGTTTTTGGCTTGGATGGGGTATCATTGAGAGCCAGGAGAGGAGGAAGTGTTGCTTTGAGGGAAAGTTTAGTGATGGACATGTTGAGTCTGAAGTGCTTGTGGTACACTCAGATAAAATATCCAGAAGCTGGTTTGATGTTCTGGAAAGACGTTTGGACTCAAGATACAGGTGTCAGCAGATAGGTGGTAACTGGAGCTACTGGGGTGAGTTGGCAGTGTTCAGAGGGGAAAGCAGAACAGTAACACTCATGAACCAGGCTACAGAAGAGCGCCTTTAAAGGAGACCAAGGAAAAGCCTGAGAGGAAAACGATAGGAAAGCAAGCAATCATTGAATGCTTTTGATGTCAAACAGGAAGACTTGGAAATGCCCACTGGACTGATCAGGTGATTGTAAGCTCAGGCGGGAAGCAGTTCTCATGTTGTAGAAAAGCTGCTGAGGTCATTCACGTGTACACTGAAGGACTGCTGTGTGAGGGCCTCTGCTAGCGACTTCCACGTAACCACCTTACTTAGATCTTACGGCAATACTTAAGCATTAGTCTCATTTTCAACAGAAGTCAAGACTCAAGTATTTTGCCTAGCCACATTGCTAGTGATAGGAACCAACCCTCAATCTAGAACACCATCCAGCCTGTGTTCTTTCTATTCCTCTATGTCCAAATCCTGCCAATGTAGGATAATTGGTGATTTTGTTCAACAAATACTGAGATGCCTATGTGTGCTAAGGGTCAGTCGCTCAGGCATGCCCGACTTTTTGTGACCCCATGGACTGCAGCCCCACCAGGCTCCTCTGTCTGTGTGATTTTCCAGGCAAGAATGCTGGAGTGAGTTGCCATTTCCTTCTCCAGATCTTCCTGACCCAGGGATCCAACCCAGGTCTCCTGCACTGCAGGCAGATTCTTTACCAACTGAGCTACAAAGGAAACCCTATGTGTGCTAGGCAGTATCAAGTTTTGGGGATACGGCAGTGAGCCGAACAGTCAAAAATGTCATGCTCCTCACATTCTGGAGATAGTCAATTGCAAATAAGCAGCATATCACAAAACATCAGCAGACATGGGAGATACCTACAGCAGGAAAGAGAGGAAGGGTATGCCCAAGATTATACTTAAGATAGACTGTGTGGACCCTATAAAGTGATATTTGAGCCAAGACCTGGCAGGGGAAGACAGACATCACCCAGTTATCCACAGGGTAGCAGGAACAGAAAGCCTCCGGTGCTTGGCACATCCCGGGACCCTCAAGGAGGCCAAGGGCGTGGGAACAGAATGAGCAAGAGTCAGTGGCAGAAACCTAGATCAGAGAAATACAGTGTGGGTAGAGGGAGGAGTGGGGGACACTAAATCAGACCTAGGGCCGTGTAGAACAATTTTAAATACTGATTTAAAAATCTAGGTGGGAAGTCACTTTGGTAGATTTTGTGCTAAGTGGTATTTTTCTTGAAGATGCCTCATCCTCTGGCTACTGCTGAAGAGACTAAAAGGAGAGTGAAAACAAAGGCTGGCATGGTACCGAGGTGAAAAATGAGAGCCACAGTGGAAGAGGGGAGTTATTCAATTTCTAATGTTTTGAAGGGAAAATCAACAAGATTTGATAGTTGGACATTGGGTTTGACATCAGGCACTTGCCACTGGAGATCAGAGCAAGAAGGAAAAGAGATGTTCTGAAGTCTCAAGAAATTGTTAAATGCTGCTTATGGGGTAATGAATACCTACTAGTTAACAGCTCTGAAGTTACTGGTGATCTCAACAAAGTTCTGGTGTAGGACTGAAGTGCAGCCTGTTAGAGAATGTGAAGGAGTCGACAAAACGAAGACCACCTATCTTGCTGATACATAAAGGAACACCAAAGTTGGGTATGATGTGGAATCTTGGACATGTAACTGTTACATGTAACTATTTGTACACTGATACCAAAGCACTGTCCTTGATACAAGAAACATGTAAATACCGTCATTCCATAGTGTGGCAGGTTGTAAAATGCTGTTTTCTTTTCCCCCCCGCACAAGATGGGAATATTACTCTTTAAGAGGTATTTGTTCTTGAAGCATCAGGGTAGGGAGGTATCAAAGTACCCTCTGACAAACTAATGCACACCAGATTTAACTCTGGACCTTCTTTTGGCCCAATTCTCTAGCTGAATTGGGAGAATTCTGGTTGTAAATGAAGCCAACTGAATACTTTGCTAAGTTTCCCCCTTGGGGAGGGTTGAATAGAGGTGCCAGGAATGCCATTTTTATCTATAGCCTAGTAAAGTCAGCTTCTTGATACGCCTAGTTTTAATCTCATATTTAAAAATTATCTACCAGAAACTATAAATGTTGTAACTTCCATGAAGTCTGCTAGAATACAGGAAAAAGCTAGCTTCAGTTCGGGTAAGCAGACAGTTTTAATGGTTACTGTGGGGTTTCAAGGAACTTCCTGGGAGGGACAATCAGTGAGAATGCATTCACCATGCATTTCAGTATGACGATGAAAAGATGTCAGCCAAGTTCAAGTTTTGTTGCTATGCATTAGTAATGTCCCTCCCAATTCAGGAGACTTCCCAGCACTGTTCTTGATTACAGGAACTATATATTGGTTACTTACAGTAACCTGAAATAAGGAGCAACGACCACCTTGTATTTCCTAATCAAAATTATGTATATTTAAAGTTCCTAAGTCCTAGCTCAAAACAAAAGCTGTCACTTCATATATTTGTATGTACTACTTCAAAGTTTAGTCAAAGCTATGGTTTTTCCAGTAGTCACATATGGATGTGAGAGTTGGACTATAAAGAAAGCTGAGTGCTAAAGCATTGATGCTTTTGAACTGTGGTGTTGGAGAAAAAGGAGGTCAGTCCTGAATATTCTTTGGAAGGACTGATGCTGAAGCTGAAACTCCCAATACTTTGGCCACCTGATGCAAATAAGTGACTCCTTGGAAAAGACCACGATGCTAGGAAAGATTGAAGGCAGGAGAAGGGGATGACAGAGGATGAGATGGCTGGATGGCATTACTGACTTGATGGACATGAGTTTGAGCAAGCTCTGGAAGTTGGTAACAGACAGGGAAGCCTCTCGTGCTACAGTCCACAGGGTTGCAGAGTTGGACATGACTGAGCAACTGAACATACTTTAAATGTCACACAACTTTATCAAGTATCACAATGTTTATTGATAGATACAAGTATATAAAATCAGGGCATGAACATGACTTGATAAATTAAGTAGACTTAATTTCAATACTATAATAAGAGGGACCAATTCAAATTCTCACCATTTGTTTCACACCCACAAAGACCACTTCAAGGGCATTTACGATCTCTCAAAACTGATCAGTTTTGTGCAAGTAAACCATGTTTCTTTTAAAAAGACTTGTGCACTTGCCCAGGCTCAAGGATATTAAAATCTAGCACATAAAGCCCATTACTAGAGGTAGAAATACAGGCAATATACTATTACGGCAACAACCATCAATTACAGTTAAGAATTTTTCTGTAACAACCAAATGGATAATCAAATATTGCAACAACTCAAGTATTACTGAGCAAAGTGCATTTCTACAGTATTCAGTGTTGCTATTCAGTTTTCTAACTTAAAACAGCCTATGATAACTGGCAGCAAAGAAGGTCCTTGCAATAGACTGCCTCTGCTTGAGAACTTATGATGTAATTATTGC
This sequence comes from Bos javanicus, assembly GCF_032452875.1. Taxonomy (NCBI): domain Eukaryota; kingdom Metazoa; phylum Chordata; class Mammalia; order Artiodactyla; family Bovidae; genus Bos; species Bos javanicus. Next base: position 41,969,822 of record NC_083882.1, on the reverse strand, counting down.
ATGCTGCTAATATACTATCTAAACATTAAAGATACTCCTAAAATATTTGATGGTAGACTATGATTAAGACATTACACTACAAAAAAACCTTATGCAGAAGGAAATCCTAACTGACGTGCTTCTGCTTTTAAATATTGTGAAAACATTACAGCGGAATGAATTTTCGCAGTGGTTAGGTCAAATGCAGTTACATCATAGCAACAGTATGTTTTGCACAATTTAAGGCTTTGGCTGGTTCTTTTAGTCGGCTTCTTCCTCTGATTCTTCTTCTTCAGCAGTTTCTAGCCAGGTTAGCCACTGATTCACCTGTAATTTGTAATTTAACAAAATAAGTAGTACTTAGAAGATATACAGAACAGCAGTATTCCCAATCAACCAACCAACTGCCCCAAGAACAAAAGTTTTTAGACAGTACCACACATCTTATAATTGCAAGCAGTGTTCAGAACCTAGCATACAAGCTGTTTGGGGCTTCCCTGATGGCTCAGGGGTAAAGAATTGCCCGTCAATGTAGAAGCAGATTTGATCCCTGGGTAGAGAAGATCTCCTGGGGGAGAAAATGGCAACCCACTTCAGTAATCCCACCTGGAGAATTCCATGGCCGGAGGAATCTGGTGGGCTACAGTCCATGGGGTCACAAAGAGACACAACTGAGTGATAAACAATTGACACAAGCTGTTTATGGGCAGTTAACGCGGGTGTCAATTCTTTGACACCACTCCCATCACACTTCAGAACTGTTTTAATATGGGACAGTGGCTCATCCCAAACTTAAATGTTAGCAATGCTGGGGAGAGAGGAGGGGGACAAAGAAGATCCCAAAAGAGTAATTTCTAGTCCCACCCAGAACTTTAGGACCAGATTCCCCAAGGACAAGACTAAGGACAAACACTGTGACGGTGATCCTCCTGAAGACTACTACAGACTAGCATTTCTCAAAGCCTGGCCCCTGGGAAAAGTAGTACGAGAATCTCCTGAGTTGTATACCACACGCAGACCTAAGTCAGAATGTCTACAATCAGACCTGAAACTTCCTTTGAAAATTACTTTCCAGGTGACTGATGTACTGATGTATGCTGTGGAATCCCCTGACATTATAAAAATTTTCCTCAGGGCTAGAATTCATTTTAAGTTAGAAAATCATGGTATGCAATATTACCAGGGCTATTTTGCTTATATCTCACTTAAAAAACTTCATTAAAGTAATACCAGTTAAAATGGAAAAAGCACAACAAATTTCTCCAAGATTTACCTGGAACAAAGCCTTGCCTTTCCCTGGAAACTCTTGGGTTATATCTTCTTTCCAAGCCAAGAAAGCTTCTTCTTCAATAATTTCCATGTCATAGAAGTGAACAAAAAAGCGGAGTAACATGCCTAGAAGACAAAATGTAACCCCATTATTTAGTGCAACAACTGCCCATCCATTTGTCGTAATTATGATGCTAGTCCTCTCACCTTTTGGGAAGTTGCTGTTGTAGCAGTGCACCTGAAGAGCATAGAGGGCACTAACTTGTAGATCAACATGATCATGAAGGAATTTCTGCATTACTGGCTTGAAGGAAAGAAGCAGTTGTTTTTCCTGCTCTAACTGTTCTTTGGAAGGAGCAGAGGAAGAATCTGTTTCATCACTGGGTGGGTTTACTTCACTAGAAATGTACTGTAAGAAGCTGTACAGAAAAAGATCTTGTTACAAACTCCAAATGAAAAATTTCTAATTCAAGAAACAGATAATTCTCAATCCCTTGCCTTGTAGACTTTCTTTCTAGTAAACTAAACACAGGCTAACTGTTTTCGATGCAGAAAAGCACAACTTTGTTATCTTACCTAGTCATTAAGATGTTCACAAATCCTTTATCTACATGAAGTTTGGGAGAGATGTTATCTTTAATCCATTTATATATGGTCTGAGGGGATGGATCCAACTTTATTTGCTTTAACAGTTCCTTCTCCAGTTTGAGAAGTGGGAATAAGAAACTCAGTCCCTTTCCTTCCAAGATCTCCAGCATGCGGTCCTTATTTTGATCAATTTCTGAAGAGACAAAGCCATTCCCATCATCAGGTAGTTCATTTTACTCAGTTGGCCTCTTAAAACTGCTTTACAAACAATTTTCCAAACACACAAGATTTATGTAAAATAATGAAAGAACTGAGCAAAGGAAACTTTGTATTTGGACCAAATGAAAATAGTCACATCATAATAACTTTTTTATAAAGGTGAAGTCTATCTGTGGTAATGCTTATTGTTATCCAGACAAGATAATCACACTGACCTATATAATAAATTCACCCAAAGTACTAAGGACTTTTAGATCTAGTATTAAAAACAAAAATCCCCAGCATTCTCTTACCTGGGAGCATTTTCTGCATATTGACCTTGCTCTGTTGAAAAAGCTCTGTTAACCATTCTCGATCTTGTAATTTAGCTAATTGCTGAAGACAAAGTAAGAAGAGAGGAAAATGGGTGCCACTTTCCAGTGGTTGAGCTAGTTCCGAAATGCTCACCAGCTCTGAAATGATAGCACGAGCTGCAAACTGTGCTAAATATGATTTCACCAAGGGGATGTCAACCTCCAGTTTGGGGCACTGGTCCAATACATTCAGGAAAGCCTGAAAGGAATATAGTACATAGTCAGTTCATAGTCAATCCAAATTTAAGAGTTCTTATAGAATCAGAAAGTGTTCTACCTGCATGAAGTTGTCACTTGTGGCTATCCCTTCCTGTTTGAGTAAACTGATCAAAGAACTTGCTTTTTCTTTATCTTCATCACTTCTATCCAGTGACAGGATGATTACTTTGCTTAACATCTCAGGAAGGAAGTGTTTAGGAGCTCTCATCTCTCTCACACCATTGACAGCTTCATTTGCATTCCCACTATTCAGGTATTCAGTTACAACAGTTTCCTGAAAAGAACGAAATCCAAGTATCTTTAGTTTTCCTGCCTCAAGTACACCCCCATGAGCTAAACGATGAGATTGTCTGAAACTCACAGTTAGTTTAAGCAGTTCTTCCTTTGAAGGTGGTGGCTTTTTACTGGTTTTGGCAGGCTTTTCCTGGATAAGTGGTGGATTAGTTTTGAGACCAAGCTGAGGTGTCTAAAAGAACAGCAAAATGATTAAGTATAAATGTTTAATAACTTTTTAATCGTTAAAAAAAAAAAGTGCTTATGAAGTTGAAAGCAAACATTAAAAAGCAGTCTTCAGACATCTTCAAAAGCTACCAGAACGATTGAAAATGTCCTACTACATACATCCCATACCTGTCCCAGAGGTGGCGTTTGAGTGCGTGGTGGTTGTGCACTAGGAGGAATCATAGTTATTTGGGGCTGAAGCTTTGGCACTTGATTTTTATTCATTAGGAAAGACTGAGCAGGCCTCAAGCTAATCTAGAATCAAAAACAAAGCAAAATGGATATCCAAGTTAACAAGCAGCAAACTAACATTAATTGCAATGCTCTAAAGTTAATTCAGCATATACACACATGATGGAACCTGTGGCAGAAATCTAAGTTAAACGACTAAAAATGTTACTGTCATATTTAATTTATAGCAAGAAAACTAAAGATCTGATCCAGACAAAAATACAACATGGCTATAAATCTTGTATTTATACAACTTTCCAAGGATTAGCATCAATAAAACATGAAAATAAAAACCAGAAAATTTAATCAGAGCTTAAAAAACGTTTTACTTTATCCTGAGTCATTCTATTTGCAGGGAAGTCACAACCAAAATCTTGACAACCATTTTCCTTACTCTAACTGAAGACTTGCCCTCATATCTCATAATCTTCGCTCATAGGACGCTGGACATTCAAAGAAAGAAAAAGTAGTACAGAAAAGAGAGAAAGAAGGTAAAGATAAAGAATTCCAGCATTAAGTCCTCTTAATAATGCGTCTTTTTTTTATAATCATCGGGCAAGAGATTTCTGAATTGACAAACTATGGTATATAAATAACATAGGCAAATGTACCTCATCTGCATTAAGCTGTCCTTTCTTAGAAAACCGAGGTGGCATATCCTTCGACTGTCCTTGCAGCTGGGATAAGAGTCCCTGACTCTGGTTATGGTAGAGCTGGCTTAGCCCCTATTTCAGAAAGAGAGAAAGAAAAGTCTAGATAAAAAGGGGTCCACAAATTATGGTAATCAAGTACCAAAGTGATGAGGCCAAGCCACAAGAAAGCTTAACTGCATTTGCCCAGAGAAAGTAAAAGATGAAACAGAAGAATAAAATTCTAACCTAACTGTCAAATAAAGTGATGTGATTTTACTAATACTTTACTAATCTTAATAAAATCATTTCACCCAGTTTGAAATAACTGTCACAGATATAAATTTGGTTTAGAAAAACATTGTTTTTAGGTTTTCTAAACCTAAAACATTTACACTAAAAAAACAAAAACAAAAACACAATACTAATCATATGTATTCCAAAATTTAATTACTTGTTGCCTAAACATCCTTAAATGTATTCTTACCTGGCTTTTCATAAACTTGCCTCCCATCTCCCCAAACTGCGACTGTGTGGGAGGCATGATGTGTCCCCCATGGCCATTGAAGAGCTGATTTGAACGATGGCGCCCCATGGTGGGTGAAAATCTATCCTGGATAACTCCTGGACCAGTACCAATTCCGCTTCCTTAAAATATAGACACGAAGAACTCTTTACCATTAAAACTGTTAAACTCATTATTTAATGCAACCAAACTATCTTTTGTTCAAAATCACCTGGCATTTGTCCAAACATATCAGCAAGTCCTCCAAGTGGGTCCCTATCCATTTTCATCCTGGGTGGCATAAACGGTCCCTCCAGAAAGAAGTCACTTCTCATCCCTTGAGCCATAGGAGCAGGAATAAACACTCCTAGATCCTTCAGAAATAAAAGTGAATAAACACTTACTTCTAGACACTATTTTATATAAAGTGAAAATTCTTACAACAGGAAAATCAGAAATACTTCTCTGGGTAAGAGTGCCATTGATGCATTCTTTTTTTTTTTTTTAATTTTATTTATTTATTTATTTGAGTGTACCAGGTCTTAGTTTAGGCATGTGGAATATGGTTCCCTGACCAGGAATCAAACCTGGGCCCCTTGCATTGGGAGCCCAGAGTCTTAGCCACTGGACCACCAGGGAAGTCCCCACTGATGCATTCTCTATAAACAACTTGTTCTCAAAAGAGAATACAGACAGCAAAAACATTAAGCCCTACTGGTTAAGACAAGATAGTCTCAAATAAAGATGTTTTAATAGGGTTTTTGTGCCATTATAAACATAACACTCACTTAATGATTAAAAAGTAAAGCAAAACTTACTTTTACTGCATCTTGACGGATTTGATTGATCGTCTTTGGTCCATTGTCAAGAAAAGCTTTGCGAGGAACCCAATGGTGTTCTCGCAACTCTACGGTATCCTTTAATATAAAAAGTTTTTAATAAATATTATTTCAACACAGTAAACAAGAGTCAGCTTGCCAACACACCTAAAGAAAACAGTTTTACCTGCAGCAGGAAACGAATCCTCGCCGGCAATTCCTTACTTAACATCAAGGAGCACATTCGGGCAAAGTACTGATCCATTAAGGACTAAAAGAGAAAAATAAAAATATGTACTGCTTAAGACTTCAAGATATTATCAAAGTTAATGACTAGAGGCAATCCTCTATATCACCAAATAAGCTGTTTGATTTTAATACAATTATGACAGGCTATTTACACTATTTCTGTCAGCAACGCACATACCTTGGCTCGTTCATGGTCTAATCTAGGCCCCACTGTCCTCATTATCTGACAGAGGCACTCCAAATCCTCTCCCATATCTTTGAGTTGGACTCTCTTCTTTTTTTCCAAAAGCTACCAAAAGAAATAAATGCCATGTTGTTTACAGATTCTTCTTGGTTTAGATGTAGCACTTTTCCATAAGTTTCCACTAACGCATACAGTTCCTAGTGTCTAGCATACTATTCTTATCTGGTTCTGTTCAAGAAATTTCTCCAAATTGAGCAATTTAAACCTAAGTAGGGAATCAGTTCTATCCCTATCTTGCAAAATATACTGCATACTTCCATATTTACAACATTTAAATAGCAGTTTTGCCAGCAATCTAAAATATTTAACTAGCACACCAAGTCTCAGATGGCAAAATTGTAATTGACTCATCTCCCAAAAATGATGTACGTGATGATTAATGAAAGCTTAAATTCACAATCAGTACTTACTGTTTTGATGCACTTATGAAGGATAGATTCATGAATAAGATCAAGCTTTCCAAGTTCTCCAATGAATTTGATGTTCCCCAACATCTTGATCTTGGCAATAGCTCTCTGTTCCTCCTCCTCAGGGAGGAGGGGATTTTCACGCTTATCATAGACTAAAAAGAAGAATAAAAACAACATTCAGAATTAAGTTGAACATACGCAGTACTGTGTATTAGTTGCTCTATCATGTCCTACTCTTTGCGATTGCACAGACTATAGCCCACCAGGCTCTCTGTCCATGGGATTCTCCAGGCAAGAATACTAGAGTGGGTTGCCATTCTCTTCTCCAGGGGATCTTCCCAATCCAGGAATCAAACCCAGGTCTTCTGCACTGCAGACAGATTCTTTACCATCTGAGCCACCAGGGAAGCCCTACACAGTACTGCTGCTGCTGCTAAGTCACTTCAGTCGTGTCCAACTCTGTGCGACCCCATAGATGGCAGCCCATCAGGCTCCCCCGTCCCTGGGATTCTCCAGGCAAGAACACTGGAGTGGGTTGCCATTTCCTTCTCCAATGCATGAAAGTGAAAAGTCAAAGTCAAGTCGCTCAGTCGTGTCTGACTCTTAGCGACCCCGTGGACTGCAGCCTACCAGGCTCCTCCATCCATGGGATTTTCCAGGCAAGAGTACTGGAGTGGGGTGCCGTTGCCTTCTCCTGTACTACTAAGTATTAAATTCTTACCATCAACATTTCTGGTTCGGTTTTCAAATTCATCTTGTAATTTGGAAATTAGGAGGCGTCTGAATGTCTATAAGAAACGAGACATTTGTCAGGGTTTGATAATAAAACCTTCCAAATCAACTTAAAATAAGCAAGCACACACGCCCACTTACTGTGCTTTGCTTCTGTCCTGGTTGACCCTCTGCTGCTGGGCCATCAAAGTTTGGTGCATCTTCTGCCAATCGCAGACATAGCTGAGCATACAGTGAGCTATACTTTGGCTCTTCTAGGGCTTTGTCCACAATCTACAGAAAATATGCCATTTAAAAAAAAATTAAATATGACAACTTTTGGAAAAACCTTTCTTTATAACTTAATACTTCCTTGTAGTCTTAAGGATCTTGAATCGCACAACAAACTTCTGACAAATTCCCTATACAAATGCCTCACTGGTAACCTGGAAATAAGCACATCTCTTTTGGAAGGCTTCTTACGTGAACTTAAGATGAGGTATGTAAAGTGCCCAGTACACAGGCCGGAAAAATGTAAGCACTAAATGTTAGCTGTTACAGAGTACCAAAAAAGTCTAATTACATGTATCTCGTACTAATAAAACCCTCTCCCCTTTGAGGAGTTGAAATTACCTTGGAAAAATGGAATCACCATAAAATTAACTTTTTCAAAATGTGGTATTTTGAAAACCAAAGCAACCCCCAGCCCCCAAGAGCCTGATAATCCAATTAAGCCAAGCACAGTATATACCATTTCAAATTGACCTCTTAAGTTTGATACCATCAAAAGTAATTAAAAACAACAGCAACAACAGTGTTCAAATATACATACACTTAACTCACACCTCAGTTTTAGAAACAACAATGAAGTGTATAAAAACAAAAGCAAACAACAGAAAACCACTCAAAACCCAACCTGGGTTGAAAGTATTTTCCTCCTCCTTTCAGTTAAGCCAACATTTAACTTACCAGCAGTATGACCCCTTTAAGGATGAGTTTAGACTCTACACCCACATTGAGGAGCTCAAGGCATAGCTTGTCAAACTTCTCAGGAGTAAGCTTGTTTAATATGCTATGAAAAAGGAATCAGACTAGGTATCACCAACATACAAAATTATAGAGTTAAAAAATAGCCTTTAAATTATGCTTTTTCCCTTTCATCACTTTCCCCTTTAACATCAAGACATTTTTCTTACCCATCTAACCAAAGCAGTGTTGAAATAAACCTATTTAAGAACACCTATCTAACTGGTGGGGGTTCCCAGCTACTGGGCAAGAAGATCTCATTCTCAAAACCCAGATCAAGAGCCTCCCTCCTTAATATCGAGGCTAGATACAGGAGCTAAACTGTTATATTTTGCCATCACTGGCTTACACACCAGGTACAGAATATGTCAGCACAATAGGTTTCTGCATTTTAATCTAATGACCGAAAGCAACTAACTGAGCCCCAAACAGTGATGTGCTGATTTTCAGCTTAAAACTGTCAACATTGGCATTTCACAGAAGTAGTTAATACAGTCTCCCCTCCTTTTTAAAAGACAAAACAGACCTAATAAACTTACCCTCTTACTTTCCTGAAGATTGCATCATGTCGTTCTTTTTCATTTGCGGAGTTGTTTGCTGCGGAGTTGTCATCTCGTCTAGTGCTTCGTGCAGGAATCCATTTCTGAGCGTTTTGCCCTGGGGTTTTCCCCAGGAACTCGCTAGTAAAAATTAAAGAGAATTAAAATAAGACAACTTAAGCACAGCATCCAGTCACATATCAAGTATCATGCAGATCAAAAATCCTTCTAAATAGAAAAAAGTTTAGGTTTTCTCAACTCCCTTACAACTAAGCAACTCTTAATCAGTGCATCAGAATAACTTGAGGAAATTTGTTAAAGGAACTCCCACGCCCACCCCAGTCTCTGCTGTAGTGGCTTGGGGTAAGACCTGATTAATTCCCATCTCTAGTAAGCTCACAGGTGATGCCAGTGATGTTGGTCCAGGATCTACATAGCGAAAACCCACATTTTCTAATGTCTCATGACCATGTTATACACTTACAAATTTATTACTATAATTTGGTGTGAATGTTTGAAGAAATAACATCAGTGAAAATAATCCAGAGTAAGAGAATAAAAGAGTAGTTTGAGAGCCTCAACTCTTATTAGATGATTTGGCTAAAGAATAATCAAGAACTGATAGTCTATATTTAAAATATGTAGCAGAAATCAAGCCCATTAATATTAGGATTGCTGATGTCCTACGAACTATATGTTGTAATGTTAGAAAGACCCTTAACCTCAACCTGTTATATAAGTCACTCTTTTCACTGTTTACTATACCTGTTGCCAGCAGTCTTGGGATAGTGCTGAGGTGCACCCCTACTTCCTCCTCCGCCCGAAGAAGCACTATTGAAAAGAAAAACTTTTTTTTAAAAAAAAGTACACCCCAAGTATGTTTCATTCAAAACAGATATAGAATCTCTTTAATTATTCTGCATTACAGTACATCACAGATGAAGACTGAACTTAGGCCCAATGGAAAGCCAAGTAATTACATTTATTCTTCAGATACCTAACAGAAAACAGTGGAAATTTAAGGGCTTTAAAGAAAGGTACATGCTCATTATAAATTAATCCTGAAGCACAATTAAGTCAGAACTATTTGGTGTGGTTATTCTTTCGGTCCTAATAATTGCCAAAACAAAATCTACACATACCTGAAACGAGAAGCACCCCCTTCTGCGATCGCACTCTCCACTTTGGCGGCTTGACAACGAAGAATCTTCAAAAGAATAATATTAATGGATGGGGTGGGGAGGGAAGAGGATGGGAGAAATGAAAAACCTAGAATGAGAAAGAGTACCAAAATTAGTCACCGCTAACACACAAATTTGTAAATCCTCCTTCAGTTACAATGTATTTCAGCCTGACACTGCAGTTGATTGAACTTACACTGCATTGCAGGTCCCGTAAGACTAAAATAGAACGTACTCAAAACACAAACGAACAGTAAAATTTTGTTGGCCACTTGGAAATTCACTTGTGTTCAAGGACGCAGCAAGTGACTACATAGCGATAGAATCAATCTTTGAAAAAGCCACTTTCTGCCTCCTTTACAGCTGAGTACGGAGATCAATAGTGGAAAAATGTTAGCAAACGGGCACACCATGTGAAAACGTTGTAATATTTTGCTGTCTCAACGACGAGCAACACTGAGTAAGGGGTAACTGAAGACGGCTTTTCCCACTGTCCACCCCTTAACTGGGCGCAGAGGGCCTGAGAGGGAGACGTGAGGCACACAGCGGCTGACATCGGGCAGGCGGAAAACCAGGGCCACAACATGGCAGCAGGAACCTCCGCCCCATTTTCCCCTTCCTGGGAACAAAAGAGCAGTGGATTCCTCTCACCCAGGCCCGAGTTAGGGAAGTGCTTCCGACAGCTTCCTACCGAAGCCGCCGGCGGCAAACCTCGGGGAAGAGCGGAGGCCGCCCCCGCGGCTAGGCGCCCGGCTCTTTGTTCTCGGGCAGAAAGGCGGCCTCCTTCCCACCCGCCGCCGCCTCCAGCGGCCCCCTCCCACCCATAAATCCCCGAGGGACTGACAGCCGCCTCGCCGCTCCCTGCCCAATCGACAAAATCTCAGAAACCCCCATTTCCCTCCCTTCTCCCGTCGCAGGCGGGGCTCGCCGGGCAGGCCCTCCGCTCCCCCACGAAGGGCAGCCCCACCGCTCCCCGCCGGCGCCGGCCCCACACACTTCCTCCCCGCCGGGAGGCCGGGCTCCGGGACTCCTCCGCCTCGGCTGGTCCCGCGCCAACGGCCGGGCCCCCTGCCCCCGCCGGCCCGCGTCCCTCCCCGCCGCGCGCGCCGCCCGGCCACGCTCTCTCCACGTCCGAGCACACTCGCGCCTTGGCCCGTCCCGGCCCGGGCCCCGCGGAGGACGGCCGCCGACAGCCACGAAGACGGCCGTAGACCGCCAGGGCGGCCAACTTCCTCCTACTCCGTCAGCGACGGGAATGGAGAACAAAGACGAGGAATTTCCAAGTGCCAGAAGCCCAGAGGAAACGCTAAAAAAGGGTCGCCCCGCCCGGCTCCGCCTGTGGCCGCCATTTTGTACTGCTCGGGAAGAAGCGGCCAGGGACGGCGGCCATTTTAGAGCGCTCCACTCGGCGGCAGCGCCGGCGGTAGCTCCACTCACCTTCACCGAGAACTCAGCAGCTGCTACAGCAGCTGCCTCCTCAGGATCCGGTCGTCGGGGACGGGGAAGGGAGGGGGAGGGGGAACGGAAAACAAAAAAGGGGGAGGGAAGGGGGAGGAAGGAGTCGGAACAGGCTTGAAACAGCTCAGAAGAGTCGCTGCTGCAACCACCACCCGATACTTGCCGCCACCTCCATAGAGCTCCGACTCGCTGCTGGCGCTGAGGCGTGTCTGAAGCCGAACTTATCACTCTAGGGCAGCCGAACCCACCAGAGCCACCCCGAATGGCTCCTTCGCCACCCAATCAGCGGCCTGGCTGCTGTCTACCGCCAATCGGCGCAGGGCGACGGGGAGGAGCCACAGGGCCAAGCTCGGTTGCGGTGCAGCCCCGCCGCAGTGCGCAAAGCCATATTCGCGAAGGCTCTGAGACCAAGCCAGTGGCGTAAGGGGAACTGGGGACGGTCGAGATGCGGCTCGCTTGCGTAAACTCGTAGAATCCTCTGAGTCTGCGTTGGTGTGGCTGCCTCGTCTTCCTCCTGTCTCTTTGTTCCCGGGGTCCGTATCCCGTGTTCGGGATATGCAGCCCTCAGCTCCTCCACCTCGTTTTCTCACAGGGAATGTGGGAAGGAAACTCGCTCTTCCACCCGGCCCGATTCCCGTCCTTGGCGTGTGCGAGCACTGATTTTTCTGGCGCCCCCGGGAAGCCGAGATTGCCCCTCGCAGGCTGAGCCTCCTTTGGGACTGGCCTTCAGTGCTAAGGCCTGGCGCCGCTGGGGCGCAGCGCCGGGAATCGTTGGTTTTCAGGTGCTCGGCTTCGCCTTTGGGTAGGGAAGCCCTGAGTGTAGGGTTCAGGAGACTGGACGGTGCAACTCAGTGCGTTAAAAAGCTTTATTCAGCTCCCTATTTATTCCATCCCCTACTGAGTGAATGAGAAAAGGATGAAAGGAAGGGCTTTATAGTCTTCGTACCTCACTGTGGAGAAAGCTTTTCCCAAAGGAATGTCCGTCCAACAGTCAAGGAAGACCCAGAATATACCAGAATTCTTCAGAAGTAGTGTTTGCGGAGCGCGGGCGTCTGGAGGATTTTAATTGCCAGCTCCTGGTTTGTTTTTTTAAAGCACGTTGAAGACTGTATTTTCCATTTTATATAAGGTCCACTCTAACAAATAGGATTAGGCTTTTCAAAGGCGTCAGGCTGAACTATTTATACTTCTCAGCTAATGTTTTAAGTGAGAGGAAGGGTAAAATGACGTGTTCCATCGTATGCGACATTTTAGCTATACAAAAATGGAGTCATGTTTCCATATACTTACACAACAACAAAAATGCCCCCATTTTCATTTTGAATTTTGTTCTTGATACAATGTGTAATCTAAAGAGAGAAACCATATATATATGTTTTGTTTTGTTTAACATGGATAACCTTTAAAGAAAGTCCAATAAACCAGGATTTTCAAGGTTTCCAACATGTTTGACATGTGAAAACAGCTTTTGGGGTTGAAAGTACCTAGTCCTTCATATGATTTTCAAGAGAGGTGCCTTTTTTTCTTAGGGCATTTATACCAGAATATGGAAGGGTGCGGTGGGGCCCTGAACGTTTGTAACATCTTTAGATCTTTGCCATATATTATTAGGCTGATCATTCCCCTTCATATTTTTCTAAAGTTATTTTGCTATTAAGCTAATTTCACTTGAACTTTGACAACTTGATATTCCCACCCTTGGAGTTAGTTACATGTTAAAAGAAAAAATAAACTCTATTTTTAGGAAAGACAAAAATTGTATTTCAAATAGGATCAGGACCCTTTAGCTTCAAAATAACACAATATTTCAAAATAATTTCTATAGGGCTTTACAGTTTGCAAAAATGTTTTCATATGTTTGATTTTTTTTTTACATAACTGGGTTACATTCTTCATGACATTAATCTGATAGAATAGTGTTTAAAAACACTATACTAGATTAGACTTCAAAGAGAATAATATACTGAAGCCTAGAGCCTATAGATGGTCTTTTAAAATATATATATTTATTTATTCATTTGTCTGCACTTGGTCTTAGTTACAGCATGTGGAATCTTTTAATTGCAGCATATGGAATCCAGTTCCCTGACCAGGGATGGAACCCAGGCCCCCTGCCATGGGAGTGCAGAGTCTTAGCCATTGGACCACCAGGGAAGTCACTGGATAGTCTTTTAATTGAGGAACTTGAAACTCAATAATTAAACATAAAAGAGGTTTTACTTAATCTTGTATTTAATCTGTGCTGATTGTGAACCTTTGCTATGGGCTTTGAAGGATAAGTGTATGTAGAAACTGGGCTAAGAGGAGTAAAGTAGAAATATGGATAAAATATAATCTCTAAATTACCTTTCAATATTCAATAGGTGGGAGACATAAGACATTCATATTTTGAAATGTTTCCATCACATCATGGATGTATGAAAATTCAAGTCATCTGGAATTTAGCTTTCAGTTTATAGGAAATTGAATTTTAAATACACCCACTTCAATCTGCTAGTTTTAACACTTATATTTTATGTTAGTTTTCTAAAGATTGAGAAGATCTTAGAGTCCTGAATTGTTAACTTACAGATAATTGCATTATTTTAATAATATCAAATGTTTTTTATTATTATAACATTCTAACTTCTAAAGTGTCTGCTATCCTCTCTGTGCTTAAGGATTCCCCAGTCATACATCCCTAGCTCAGATCTCTTATTAGAATTCTGAGTTTCTAACGCCTGTTTATCAGAGACACAAACTTGTAGCCATATTTAGTTTAGGCCACACGGTAATTTTAAACATTTGCATTAGTTGACATTGAAATTTTATGAGATTTTTCCATACAAATCTAAATTTCCATCTTTTAATGAAAAAAATCTTAAAATATGGCAATACTGGCCTGAAATTCCACCACAGTGAAACTGACTTGATTCACTCATAGGCCAGGTTGTGCAGAGTGGTAAAGAATCTGCCTGCCGATGCAGGAGACACAAGAGTCTCTGGTTTGATCCTTGGGTTGGGAAGATCCCTTGAAGTAGAAGACCCTCTGGAGTAGAAAATGGCAACCCACTCCAGTATTCTTATCTGGGAAAGTCCATGGACAGAGGAGCCTGGCAGTACAGTACAACTGAACATGCATTCATGGCCTCTTATAGCCAGTTTTCTTTTTTGTTATTTGTTCAAATGCAACAGACTTGGTATTAACTGATTATCTTCCTATTAAAGGAAAAGGAATAGACCATTTAGTACAAATATCTTCTCTGCCACTTACTGTGTAACTTTGGGCAAATTTAACTGCTCTCTCTTCTTAGTTTCTGAATCTATTAAGTGGGAATAGCTGTATTTACAGAGTTGTAAAGATTAAATAAGATAATGTATGTAAAGCACACAGCATAGTCCCTGATGTAGTAATTACATAATGTCAGTTACCAAATTATCAATAATAATGATTATCCAACTATTTCATAACTACTTTAGTTTTGCTAAGGATTCTTCTATACTAGAAACTTGACTCTACATTTTCTCTTTCCCTTTGATCAGGTATGACATTCAATTACTAAGTCCTTGTGTTACTTCCCTCTAAATAATAATCTTCCTACATTCATCTTCTTTCCTACAGTGTCACTGCATGCATGCTAAGGTTAGCCTTAGCAACTGTTCCTCCTGAATGATTGAAAAATTCCAGTTGTTCTCCTAGAATCTTTTCCTTCTTAGCTGTGTACTCATATTGGTCTCCTTTAAAACACTCCCCACCGCAACACAATGTATTATTATCATTCTTAAAAGAATTTTAGTGCTTCACTATTTTCTACATCAGTTTGATCTCAACCTTGGTTGCACAGCAGTCTCCTGGGGGAATATTTTAAAACTCTTCAAGTCCAGGCTGCATCCAAGACTAGACATACCAAATCTCTCAGAGTAGGATCCAGACATCAACAGCTTTTAAAGCTCTTCAAGTGACTAGTGTGCAGTCAAGGTTTGAGAAACACCGTTACAGGTCATAGTATTATAGAAAATGAAAACATGTACAGCTGAAGAAAACTGTTGTTGTTGTTCAGTCGCTCATTTGTGTCCAACTCTTTGTGACCCCACGTCAGGCTTCCCTGTCCTTCACCATCTCCCAGGGTTTGCTAAAATTTATGTCCATTCAGTTGGTGATGCCATCAAACTATCTTGTCCTCTGTCATTCCCTTCTCTTACTGCCTTCAGTTTTTCCCAGCATCAGGGTCTCTTCCAATGAGTCAGCTCTTTGCATCAGGTGGCCAAAGTACTAGAGCTTCAGCTTCAGCATCAGTCCCTCCAATGAATATTCACTGTTGATTTCCTTTAAGATTGACTAGGTTTGATCTCCTTGCTGTCCAAGGGGCTCTCAGCAGTCTTCTCCAGCACCACAGTTCAAAAGCATCAATTCTTTGGCACTCAGCCTTCTTTATGGTCCAACTGTCACATCTATACCTGATTACTGGAAAGATCATCAGTTCAGTTCAGTCACTCAGTCGTGTCCGACTCTTTGCGACTCCATGAATTGCAGCATGCCAGGCCTCCCTCTCCATCACCAACTCCCGGAATTCACTCAGACTCACGTCCATTGAGTCAGTGATGCCATCCAGCCATCTCATCCTCTGTCGTCCCCTTCTCCTCCTGCCCCCAATCCCATCCAGCATTAGAGTCTTTTCCAATGAGTCAACACTTCACATGAGGTGGCCAAAGTACTGGAGTTTCAGCTTTAGCATCATTCCTTCCAAAGAAATCCCAGGGCTGATCTCCTTCAGAATGGACTGGTTGGATCTCCTTGCAGTCCAAGGGACTCTCAAGAGTCTTCTCCAACACCACAGTTCAAAAGCATCAATTCTTTGGCACTCAGCTTTCTTTACAGTCCAACTCTCACATCCATACATGACCACAGGAAAAACCATAGCCTTGACTAGACGGACCTTTGTTGGCAATGTAATGTCTCTGCTTTTGAATATGCTATCTAGGTTGTCATAACTTTCCTTCCAAGGAGTAAGCATCTTTTAATTTCCTGGCTGCAATCACCATCTGCAGTGATTTTGGAGCCCAGAAAAATAAAGTCTGACACTGTTTCCACTGTTTCCCCATCTATTTCCCATGAAGTGATGGGACCAGATGCCATGATCTTAGTTTTCGGAATGTTGAGCTTTAAGCCAACTTTTTCACTCCTCTTTCACTTTCATCAAGAGGCTTTTTAGTTCCTCTTCATTTTCTGCCATAAAGGTGGTGTCATCTGCATATCTGAGGTTATTGATATTTCTCCCAGCAATCTTGATTCCAGCTTGTGTTTCATCCAGCCCAGCGTTTCTCATGATGTACTCTGCATAGAAGTTAAATAAGCAGGGTGACAATATACAGCCTTGACGTACTCCTTTTCCTATTTGGAACCAGTCTGTTGTTTCATGTCCAGTTCTAACTGTTGCTTCCTGACCTGCATATAGGTTTCTCAAGAGGCAGGTCAGGTGGTCTGGTATTCCCATCTCTTTCAGAATTTTCCACAGTTTATTGTGATCCACACAGTCAAAGGCTTTGGCAAAGTCAATAAAGCAGAAATAGATGTTTTTCTGGAACTCTCTTGCTTTTTCGATGATCCAGTGGATGTTGGCAATTTGATCTCTGGTTCCTCTGCCTTTTCTAAAACCAGCTTGAATATCAGGAAGTTCACAGTTCATGTATTGCTGAAGCCTGATTTTGAGAATTTTGAGCATTACTTTACTAGCGTGTGAGATGAGTGCAATTGTAGTTTAAGCATTCTTTGGCATTGCCTTTCTTTGGGATTGGAATGAAAACCAACCTTTTCCAGTCCTGTGGCCACTGCTGAGTTTTCCAAATTTGCTGGCATATTGAGTGCAGCACTTTCTCAGCATCATCTTTCAGGATTTGAAATAGCTCAACTGGAATTCCATCACCTCCACTAGCTTTGTTCATAGTGATGCTTTCTAAGGCCCACTTGACTTCACATTCCAGGATGTCTGGCTCTAGGTGAGTGATCACACCATCGTGATTATCTTGGTCGTGAAGCTCTTTTTTGTACAGTTCTTCTGTGTATTCTTGCCACCTCTTCTTAATATCTTCTGCTTCTGTTAGGTCCATACCATTTCTGTCCTTTATCGAGCCCATCTTTGCATGAAATGTTCCCTTGGGATCTCTAATTTTCTTGAAGAAATCTCTAGTCTTTCCCATTCTGTTGTTTTCTCTATTTCTTTGCATTGATCGCTGAGGAAGGCTTTCTTATCTCTCCTTGCTATTCTTTGGAACTCTGCATTCAGATGCTTATATCTTTCCTTTTCTCCTTTGCTTTTCACTTTTCTTCTTTTTACAGCTATTTGTAAGGCCTCCCCAGACAGCCATTTTGCTTTTTTGCATTTCTTTTCCACAGGGATGGTCTTGATCCCTGTCTCCTGTACAAGTCACGAACCTCCGTCCATAGTTCATCAGGCACTGTGTCTATCAGATCTAGTCCCTTAAATCTATTTCTCACTTCCACTGTATAATCATAAGGGATTTGATTTAGGTCATACCTGAATGGTCTAGTGGTTTTCCCTACTTTCTTCAATTTAAGTCTGAATTTGGCAATAAGGAGTTCATGATCTGAGCCACAGTCAGCTCCTGGTCTTGTTTTTTTCTGACTGTATAGAGCTTCTCCATCTTTGGCTGCAATGAATATAATCAATCTGTTTTCAGTGTTGACCATATGGTGATGTCCATGTGTAGAGTCTTCTCTTGTGTAGTTGGAAGACGGTGTTTGCTATGACCAGTGCATTTTCTTGGCAAATCTCTATTAGCCTTTGCCCTGCTTCTTTCCGTATTCCAAGGCCAAATTTGCCTGTTACTCCAGGTGTTTCTTGACTTCCTACTTTTGCATTCCAGTCCCCTATAATGAAAAGGACATCTTTTTTGGGGTGTTAGTTCTAAAAGGTTTTGTAGGTCTTCATAGAACCGTTCAAGTTCAGCTTCTTCAGAGTTACTGTTTGGGGCATAGACTTGGATTACTGTGATATTGAATGGTTTGCCTTGGAAACGAACAGAGATCATTCTGTCGTTTTTGAGATTGCATCCAAGTACTGCATTTCAGACTCTTTTGTTGACCATGATGGCTACTCCATTTGTTCTAAGGGATTCCTGCCCGCAGTAGTAGATATGATGGTCATCTGAGTTAAATTCACCCATTCCAGTCCATTTTAGTTCGCTGATTCCTAGAATGTCAATGTTCACTCTTGCCATCTCACATAGGAACCTGGAATGTTAGGTTCATGAATTAAGGCAAACTGGAAGTGGTCAAACAGGAAAGACCATAGCTTTGATTGTATGGACCTATGTTGGCAAAGTAATGTCTCTACTTTTTAATATGCAGTCTAGGTTTGTCATAGTTTTATTCCAAGGAGCAAGGGTCTTTTAATTTCATGGCTGCATGAAATTAAAGAAAACCCTAGGAAAAGGAAACTGGGTTCTACAAGTAATTAAGGAGTCTGCCAAAGTAGGGAAATAGGCATTAAAACCTAGGGATCCCAGTTCAAATGCCTTTGCCTGGCTTTCAAACCCTTCATATGTGGGCCCTATCATACCTCTTCTGATGGCCTTTTCACCACTCCCACTCAGTCGTCTCTCATAGAGCCAGTTCAGGTGGTATTGCTGCCTCCAAAAATTCATTCCCACTAATGCTCCATTGGTTGTAATTTTGAGGCCATTCTTATTTATCCCCTTTACTATTTCATTTCTGAAATATAGGTATAAATATTTAAGAACCCTGCTGAAAAACTGCAGTAGGTTTCCCCTAAGTTAGCATCAGGACCCCTTTGTTTGGCCTAAATTCCTTTTGTAATCTGGTTTCAGACTACTTCCCTGTTCCTGGACATATCCTTCCTCCATTTTTCGTTATTCATAATCTAGTTCTATGGTACTCAAATTTTGCTCCATTATAACACCCATCTTCTGTATTTTTTTTTCACCCATCTTCTGTATTTTATATGACCAAATTTGCGTGGTCTTTTTCTACTTGGCAGGAGAAAATAATGCTAATAAATTAATCTACTAATGGCTAGGCAAGGAGCTTGGGCTTAATCTCTGTTTTCAAAGAGCTCACGATCTAGACAAAGAAAAAAGATACATACTCCAAATACATGTAAGAGCAGGAAAGGATCAAATCAATGCTAAACTGAACAACCAGGACAAAATGCTGTGAGATTTTATTAAGGGAATAATGGGGAATGAAGCTGGGGCCTTCCTTTCTTGAATGCTAGAATGATGTTTTGGGACTGCAGCCATGAAATTAAAAGACACTTACTCCTTGGAAGGAAAGTTATGACCAACCTAGATAGCATATTCAAAAGCAGAGACATTACTTTGCCAACAAAGGTCCGTCTAGTCAAGGCTATGGTTTTTCCTGTGGTCATGTATGGATGTGAGAGTTGGACTGTGAAGAAGGCTGAGCACCGAAGAATTGATGCTTTTGAACTGTGGTGTTGGAGAAGACTCTTGAGAGTCCCTTGGACTGCAAGGAGATCCAACCAGTCCATTCTGAAGGAGATCAGCCCTGGGATTTCTTTGGAAGGAATGATGCTAAAGCTGAAACTCCAGTACTTTGGCCACCTCATGCGAAGAGTTGACTCATTGGAAAAGACTCTGATGCTGGGGGGATTGGGGGCAGGAGGAGAAGGGGATGACAGAGGATGAGATGGCTGGATGGCATCACTGACTCGATGGACGTGAGTCTGAGTGAATTCCGGGAGTTGGTGATGGAGAGGGAGTCCTGGCGTGCTGCAATTCATGGGGTCGCAAAGAGTCGGACACGACTGAGCGACTGAACTGAACTGAACACGGGCAAAGAAAGTTCTTGTGATCACGTTAGTTTTGGTTTAAAACTGATCAATTTTAACTGACCAGGGTGCTGTTTTAGGGAAAATTAACATTGTGGCTTATGGAAATCGATTGAAAGGCAAACCTGGAGATGGATCAGTTAGAAGGCTATGTACTGTGTATTATTTTTATGGGCCATATTTTCATCTCCCTTCCAAAACTGTAAGGTCCTTGAAATGGGGAACACTTCTCTTGTATTTTCTATAGAGTTCTTTGCACACAGCAGGAGCTGAGAAAATATTTGTGCATATTATCTTTTTCACATTTATTTGTTCCTTTTCCTCTTGGCTTTCATGGCTGTACACTTTCCAGGATTTTCTTCTATCTCATTGACGCCTCACAAATTCAGCTGTCTCTGTTGGCTTCTCCTCCTCTGCTTGGCCTCTAAATATTAAAGTATCAGAGGATTTATTCTGGGTCTTCTCTTCCCTCTGATTGCATGCGTGTGTGCTAAGTCACTTTAGTTGTGTCTGACACTTTGCTCCTCTGTCCATGGGATTCTCCAGGCAAGAACACTGGAGTGGGATTGCCATGCCCTCCTCCAGAGGATCTTCCCAACCCAGGGATCGAACCGGCGTCTCTTCCATCTCCTGCATTGGCAGACTAGCGCCACCTGGGATGCCCCTTCCCTCTAAGTACTTTCCCTCTAAGTAATCTGTCCTATGACTGTAAATACCATTTACATGATGATGGCTTCCACATTCATATCTCCATCTCTGATTCACCCCTCCCCCCATGCAAGCTACAGATATATATCAAATTGGCTACTGAAATTTCCCCATGGATATATATAATAGGCATTTCAAATTTAACATGTTCAGAACAGGTTTTCCTCCATTGATCAACATCTGCCAGTTGCTAAGGCCCGAAACCTGCGAATCATTCTTAATTCCTCTGTCTCTCATCTCCCATATCCAATTCATCAAAAGTTCTGTTGGTTCTATGTCCAAAATATATCTTAAGTTGGTCCACTTCTCTTGATCTACATGGCTTTCCCTTGAATCTAACCATTATCTCTAGTCTGAATTCCTGCAATAGCCTCCTAACAGGTCTCTCAACTTCATCTCTTGCTTTCCGTTACATTCTCTACCCACAAGTATACCATCTTTTAAAAATGTCAATCAGATAATACCACACTCATGATCCCTTGATCATGGATGTACATTACATCCACAATAAAATCCAAACTTCTCATTGTGGTCTGCAAAGCCTTACATGATCCAGCCCTTGACCATCATTCTGACCTTGTCTGACCTCTCTGCTTCAGTCACACTGGCTTTTTTCCCCCTATTCTTCAAACACATTCAGTTCATGCAAAGCTTTCTAGTCCTCAAACATACAAAGGATATGGCTACTTGTTTTTCAAATACCACTGTCTCAAAATTTCTTATTCCAGTTTTTCACATGGCTGGTCTTTTTCAAAATTTAGGTCTCAGCTGAATAAGCTTTTTAGAAAAGACTTCCTTGATCACCCAATGTAATGTCTCCTCTTCTAGGCACTGTTACCACATTACTCTGCTTATTTTTTTACATAGTTCTTATCACTATCTGAAATAATTTTTTGCATTCTTTCTTATATATTATCTGCTTATTGCATTAGGATGTAAGCTCAATGACAGCAGGTAACTTGTCTGTCATGTTCACTGTTACATCCCTTATATACACTGCTTGGAATAGTTCCTGGCATATGATAGCCATCAATAAATATTTACTGAATACAATATACTTTTCTCATTTGAGTCTCAGTACAAGTCATGTGGGGTTAAGTAGGGAAGTGTCATTTTCCCAATTTTACAGACAGGGAAATTGAAAGGAGTAACTTTTCCAAAATAACTGTTAGTGTGTGGCAGAATCTCATTCTTTTCCAAATAGATCAAGATCCCTCCTATAGCAACATGAGTAATTATAATAGGAATAGGGATATTCCACTTTAAAAATGACTTTTGCATGCAGTGTTTAAGGTGCTTACATTAGTTACTTGTGTATACCATAACAAACTGTCCCAAAGTAGGTGGCTTAAAACAACAGGAATTAATTTCTTCACAGTTCTGTAGGTCTGAAGTCCAAAACCAAGGTGTCGGTAGGGCTGTATTAGTCCTATGGAGGCTCTAGAGGAGAGTCCATCTCTTGTCTCTTCCAGCTTCTGGTTTGTGGCTACATTTCTCTCTGTTCTGTCCTCACACTGCCTGCTCTGTGTGCATGTCACACAACTCCCTCTGATTCTCTCTTATGAGGATACAAACGATTGCACTCAGATAATTCAGGATACACTCCTTCTCTTGAGATCCTAAACTTTATATCTTTTGCCACATAAGGTAATATTCACAAGTTTCATGGGTTATACATGGGCATACCTTCTGGGACTGCCATTCAGCCCACTTCAGTGCTCAAAGCATTTTAGTGCAGAGCTAAATTCTTGGAATTCTGTTTCACAGGTCATTCTCTACTTGGATCATCAATTTATTCATTTCATAAATATTTAGTGAGCATATAATGCATGCTGTATATGGTACTAGAAATTGGGTTGTCATTATCGTTCAGTTGCTAAGGCGTGTCTGACTCTTTGCAATGCCATGAACTATAGTGTATCAGGCTTCCCTGTCCTCCACTATCTCCTGGAGTTTGCTCAAGTTCATATCCATTGTGTTGATGATTATATATAAATAAACACTTGTAAGCACTTTATGCTTTGGGTAAGAAAGGGTGTCATTAATGACTGTGTTGGGAGACAGGGCATAAACTACAACTATACCAGGTAAAGGTATGTGATTGTCTTACTTATGATGCATATTGTTAGGCCAACAGAATGAAATAAACCAAGACCCTGTCTATTAATATTTTTCCCTTTGCCACTTCTTTTCTATGTCAAAAGTCTAAACTAGTGTTTAGTTTATAAAGTTCTTAAAGGGATAGATAGTAGCATGTCAGATGCCCACGTTTAACTTCGTCAAAATGGATACCTTGTATACCTTTGGATATTGGACTTGTAAGTTGGAAGTGGGAAGCCCATTTCAGGAGAAAATTTTCTGTATTAGATGGGCCAGAGACACACCTGATCTCTAAGTAGAGGAGGATGACTAATACTTTCAGTTCACTGTATTTCATAATTTTTTTTGGGGGGTGCATGCCGGTGCCTTGAGGGATCTTAGTTCCCTAACAAGGGATGGAACCTGGGACCCCTGCAGTGGAACTATGGGGTCCTAACCACAGCACCACCAGGGAATTCCCCATAATTTACTTTAGAAAAAATACATTTAGAGAATGGGTAATGTTAACCTGCAAGAAAAACTACTTAAAAGTGATCAAGATTACTAGTAGTTGGGAATTCCCTGGACTCGTACTTTCACTGCAGTGGCCCAGGTTCAAGATCATGAAAACTGTGTGGCATGGCCCAAAGAAATTCTTAATGGCAACTTAGATGATACAGTCTTCATGTGCGATTCCTAGTATTCCTTTCTTTCCAAAGTAAAAAAGCATATATGAATGCAAGTTACTAAGAATGTTATTATAGTGATAATATTGCATCCACTCTAATTTTTTAAATAAGGAAATAATTTGCAAACTTTGGTACTTTATATACTTTTTTTATTAGTGATGATACTTATTCACAGTACATCTTACTACTAATGGCAAAGAGTATGCTAAAACAATGCAGTTAAAGAATCACTGTTCTTGAAAATGCAAATTATCAATCTGAAATAGACACTTCAGGGCAATAAACCAAGTATTTAATCATATTTTTGAGGGCAGTAAGTACACATGTCCAGCACATAGGTTATGTATATGATAATATTTTGTAAAGTGCTAAAGTTTTCACTTTAGGTAAGGAGCGGCGGCTGTGCTTCGCTGGAGCAGCCATGGAGAGAGAACCCACGTCCAAGGTCAGGGGCGGTGGTTGAGAGGAGCTACCCCATATCCAAGGTAAGGAGCAGCGGCTGCACTTTGCTGGAGCAGCCGTGGAGAGAGACCCCACGTCCAAGGTAAGAGAAAACCAAGTAAGATGGTAGGCACTGAGAGAGGGCATCAGAGGGCAGACAGACTGAAACCACAATCACAGACAACTAGCCAATCTGATCACATGGACCACAGCCTGGTCTCTCAATGAAACTAAGCCATGCCATGTGGGGCCACCAAAGATGGATGGGTCAGGGTGGAGAGGTCTGACAGAATGTGGTCACTGGAGAAGGGAATGGCAAACCACTTCAGTACTCTTACCTTGAGAACCCCATGAACAGCATGAAAAGGCAAAAGATAGGACACTGAAAGATGAACTACCCAGGTTGGTAGGTGCCCAATATGCTACTGGTGATGAAGGGAGAAATAACTCCAGAAAGAATGAAGGGATGCAGCCAAAGTAAAAACAACACCTAGTTGTGGATGTGACTGGTGATAGAAGCAAGGTCTGATGCTGTAAAGAGCAATATTGCATAGGAACCTGGAATATTAGGTCCATGAATCAAGGCAAATTGGAAGCGGTCAAACAGGAAATGCCAAGAGTGAATGTCGACATTCTAGGAATCAGAGAACTAAGATGGACTGGAATGGGTGAATTTAACTCAGATGACCATTATATCTACTACTGTGGGCAGGAATCCCTTAGAACAAATGGAGTAACCATCATGGTCAACAAAAGAGTCTGAAATGCAGTGCTTGGATGCAATCTCAAAAACGACAGAATGATCTCTGTTTGTTTCCAACACAAAACATTCAATATCATGGTAATCCAAGTCTATGCCCCAACCAGTAACGCTGAAGAAGCTGAAGTTGAACAGTTCTATGAAGACCTACAAGACCTTCTAGAACTAAGACCCAAAAAAGATGTCTTTTTCATTATAGGGGACTGGAATGCAAAAGTAGGAAGTCAAGAAACACCTGGAGTAACAGGCAAATTTGGCCTTGAAGTACGAAATGCAGCAGGGCAAAGGCTAATAGAGTTCTTCCGAGAGAACGCACTAGTCATAGCAAACACCCTCTTCCAACAACACAAGAGAAGACTCTACACAAAGACATCACTAGATGGGCAACACTGAAATCAGATTGATTATATTCATTGCAGCCAAAGATGGAGAAGCTCTATACAGTCAGCAAAAACAAGACGGGGACCTGACTGTGGCTTAGATCATGAAGTCCTTATTGCCAAATTCGGACTGAAATTGAAGAAAGTGGAGAAAACCACTAGACCATTCAGGTATGACCTAAATCAAATCCCTTATGATTATACAGTGGAAGTGAGAAATAGATTTAAGGGACTAGATCTGATAGACACAGTGCCTGATGAACTATGGACGGAGGTTTGTGACATTGTACAGGAGACAGGAACCAAGAAAAAGAAATGCAAAAAAGCAAAATGGCTGTCTGAGGAGGCCTTACAAATAGCTGTGAAAAGAAGAGAAGCAAAAAGCAAAGGAGAAATGGAAAGAGATACCCATTTGAATGCAGAGTTCCAAAGAATAGCAAGGGGAGATAAGAAAGCCTTCCACAGTGATCAATGCAAAGAAATAGAGGAAAACAATAGAATGGGAAAGACTAGAGATGTCTTCAAGATAATTAGAGATACCAAGGGAACATTTCATGGAAAGATGGGCTCAATGAAGGACAGAAATAGTAGGGATCTAATGGCAACCCACTCCAGTACTCTTGCCTGGAAAATCCCATGGACGGAGGAGCCTGGTGGACTGCAATCCATGGGGTCGCTAACAGTTGGACACGACTGAGCGACTTCACTTTACTTTTAATTTTCATGCATTGGAGAAGGAAATGGCAACCCACTTCAGTATTCTTGCCTGGAGAATCTCAGGGACGGGGGAGCCTGGTGGGCTGCCGTCTAAGAGGTTGCACAGAGTCGGACACGACTGAAGTGACTTAGCAGCAGCAACAGGAGCAGAAGATATTAAGAAGAGGTGGCAAGAATACACAGAACTGTACAAAAAAGATCTTCACGACCCAGATAATCACGATGGTGTGATCACTCACCAAGAGCCAGACATCCTGGAATGTGAACTCAAGTGGGCCTTAGGATGCATCACTATGAACAAAGCTAGTGGAGGTGATGGAATTCCAGTTGAGCTATTTCAAATCCTGGAAGATGATGCTATGAAAGTGTTGCACTCAATATGCCAGCAAAATTTGGAAAACTCAGCAGTGGCCACAGGACTGGAAAAGGTCAGTTTTCATTCCAACCCCAAAGAAAGGCAATGCCAAAGAATGCTCCAACTACCGCACAATTGCACTCTTCTCACATGCTAGTAAAGTAATGCTCAAAATTCTTGAAGACAGGCTTTGGCAATACGTGAACCATGAACTTCCATATGTTCAAGCTGGTTTTAGAAAAGGCAGAGGAACCAGAGATCAAATTGCAAACATCCACTGGATCATCAAAAAAGCAAGAGAGTTTCAGAAAAACATCTATTTCTGCTTTATTGACTATGCCAAAGCCTTTGACTGTGTGCATCACAATAAACTGTGGAAAATTCTGAGAGAGATGGGAATACCAGACCACCTGATTGTCTCTTGAGAAACCTGTATGCAGGTCAGGAAGCAACAGTTAGAACCGGACATGGAACAACAGACTGGTTCCAAATTAGAAAAGGAGTACATCAAGGCTGTATATTGTCACCCTGCTTATTTAACTTATATACAGAGTACATCATGAGAAACGCTGGACTGGATGGAGCACAAGCTGGAATCAAGATTGCTGGGAGAAATATCAATAACCTCAGATATGCAGATGACACCACCCTTATGGCAGAAAGTGAAGAAGAACTAAAGAGCCTCTTGATGAAAGTGAAAGAGGAGAGTGAAAAAGTTGGCTTAAAGCTCAACATTCAGAAAACTAAGATCATGGCACCTGGTCCCATCACTTCATGGCAAATGGACGGGGAAACAGTGTCAGACTTTATTTTTCTGGCCTCCAAAATCACTGCAGATGGTGATTGCAGCCATGAAATTAAAAGATGCTTACTCCTTGGAAGGAAAGTTATGACCAACCTAGATAGCATATGCAAAAGCAGAGACATTACTTTGTCAACAAAGGTCCGTCTAGTTAAGGCTATGGTTTTTCCAGTGGTCATGTATGGATGTGAGAGTTGGACTATAAAGAAAGCTGAGCACCGAAGAATTGATGCTTTTGAACTGTTATGTTGGAGAAGACTCTTGAGAGTCCCTTGGACTGCAAGGAGATCCAACCAGTCCATCCTAAAGGAGATCAGTCCTGGGTGTTCTTTGGTAGGATTGATTTTGAAGCTGAAACTCCAATACTTTGGCCACCTGATGCGAAGAGCTGATTCATTGGAAAAGACCCTGATGCTGGGAAAGATTGAGGGCAGGAGGAGAAGGGGACGACAGAGGATGAGATGGTTGGATGGCATCACCAACTCAATGGTCATGGGTTTGGGTGGACTCTGGGAGTTGGTATGGACAGGGAGGCCTGCTGTGCTGTGGTTCATGGGGTCACAAAGAGTCGGACACAACTGAGCAACTGAACTGAACTGAACTGAAAGTTTTCACTTTAAACAATGTTTTCATTGCAGGAAAAAATGAGGCAGCTGAGATTTGGGGAAGCTAACTAACGTGCATATCTTTTTAAAAATTTTATTCCAGTGGTTGTTTTTTATACTTTATCTCTGAATAGAATATAAAGTGTTCAGAATTAAGATAATTAAAAAAATAGTATTTGTTTAACGCCACTAAACCATCCACCTGAGTCTGAATATCATCAAAGCAGCTGTGATGATGATGATGATTTTTTTTGCTTTAACTTGCCAAGGCCACACTGCCTGGATTTTTCTGGGTGTTTCTGTGAAGGTGTGTTTTGGATGAGATTAACATTTAAATTGGTGGACTTTGTAAAGCAGGTTACTGTCCATAATGTGGGTAGGCCTCACCCAAGCAGTGAAAGTCTTACTAAAACAAAGACTGATCTCCTTGAAACAAGAAATTCTGCCACCAGACTGCAACTCTTACCCAAGTCTCAGCCTGCCAGCCTACCCTGTTAGATTTTGGACTCATCAAGTCTCACAAATTGCATGAACCAGTTCCTTAAAATAAATCTCTTTCTCTCTCTCCCTCTCCCTCTCTATAATTAGGAAACTGTTGTGGTCAGGCTGAGTTGTCCCCTTAAGAGAAGTTGAAAGTAATCTCATTCACTTACTACCTTTGTAAAGTTGATGATTAATTTAAAAAGCTAGTCAAATTTTTAAAGTGGAAGTATAGGTATGCAAGACATACTAGAATGTGAGTTTTAAAAGCCAGGGGATGAGTTACATATGCTGTTGCTCTGAGAAATGGGATATATACTTATAAGAACTGGAATGAAATTCTGGTTCTGGGTCATCTACTAGCTTGTTTGAAAACTTAAGCTAGTTACTTATTTTGTATATTGGAATTATTGAATTTTCCTAGAGATATGCTATATGAATACATATGTGTCTCTTTATCGATCTTATTTGAGTTTCTCTGATGAAAGAAGGTCCTCCTTGTTGCCACCCCTGGTCTCGGATGCGGGGTAGCTCCTCTAAGCCGCCGCCCCTAACCTCAATGAAACTAAACCATGCCCCTGAGGCCACCCAAGATGGGCGGGTCATGGTGGAGAGGTCTGACAGAATGTGGTCCACTGGAGAAGGGAATGGCAAACCACTTCAGTATTCTTGCCTTGAGAACCACACGAACAATATGAAAAGGCAAAACGATAGGATACTGAAAGAGGAACTGCCCAGGTCAGTAGGTGCCCAATATGCTACTGGAGATCAGTGGAGAAATAACTCCAGAAAGAATGAAGGGATGGAGCCAAAGCAAAAACAATACCCAGTTGTGGATGTGACTGGTGACAGAAGCAAGGTCCGATGCTGTAAAGAGCAATATTGCATAGGAACCTGGAATGTCAATTCCATGAAGCAAGGCAAATTGGAAGTGGTCAAACAAGAGATGGCAAGAGTGAACATCGACATTCTAGGAATCAGTGAACTAAGATGGACTGGGATGGGTGCACTTAACTCAGATGACCATTATATCTACTACAGCGGGCAGGAATCCCTCAGAAGAAATGAGTAGCCATCATGGTCAACAAAAGAGTTTGAAATGCAGTGCTGCTGCTGCTGCTAAGTCGCTTTAGTCATGTCCGACTCTGTGCGACCCCATAGACAGCAGCCCACCAGGCTCCCCCATCCCTGGGATTCTCAAGGCAAGAACACTGCAGTACTTGGATGCAATCTCAAAAACGACAGAATGATCTCTGTTCATTTCCAACACAAAACATTCAATATCACAGTAATCCAAGTCTATGCCCCAACCAGTAACGCTGAAGAAGATGAAGTTGAACGGTTCTATGAAGACCTACAAGACGTTTTAGAACTAACACCCAAAAAAGATGTCTTTTTCATTATAGGGGACTGGAATGCAAAAGTAGGAAGTCAAGAAACACCTGGAGTAACAGGCAAATTTGGCCTTGGAATATGGAATGAAGCAGGGCAAAGACCAATAGAGTTTTGCCAAGAAAATGCACTGGTCATAGCAAACACCGTCTTCCAGCAACACAAGAGAAGACTCTACACGTGGACATCACCATATGGTCAACACTGAAATCAGATTGATTATATTCATTGCAGCCAAAGATGGAGAAGCTCTATACAGTCAACAAAAACAAGACCAGGAGCTGACTGTGGCTCAGATCATGAATTCCTTATTGCCAAATTCAGACTTATATTGAAGACAGTAGGGAAAACCACTAGACCATTCAGGTATGACCTAAATCAAATCCCTTATGATTATACAGTGGAAGTGAGAAATAGATTTAAGGGACTAGATCTGATAGAGTGCCTGATGAACTATGGACTGAGGTTCGTGACTTGTACAGGAGACAGGGATCAAGACCATCCCCATGGAAAAGAAATGCAAAAAAGCAAAATGGCTATCTGGGGAGGCCTTACAAATAGCTGTGAAAAGAAGAGAAGCGAAAAGCAAAGGAGAAAAAGAAAGCTATAAGCATCTGAATGCAGAGTTCCAAAGCATAGCAAGAAGAGATAAGAAAGCCTTCCTCAGCGATCAATGCAAAGAAATAGAGGAAAACAACAGAATGGGAAAGACTAGAGATTTCTTCAAGAAAATTAGAGATCCCAAGGGAACATTTCATGCAAAGATGGGCTCGATAAAGGACAGAAATGGTATGGACCTAACAGAAGCAGAAGATATTAAGAAGAGGTGGCAAGAATACACAGAAGAACTGTACAAAAAAGAGCTTCATCACCCAGATAATCACAATGGTGTAATCACTCACCTAGAGCCAGACATCCTGGAATGTGAAGTTAAGTGGGCCTTAGAAAGCATCACTACGAACAAAGCCTGTGGAGGTGATGGAATTCCAGTTGAGCTATTTCAAATCCTGAAAGATGATGCTGTGTAAGTGCTGCACTCAATATGCAAGCAAATTTGGAAAACTCAGCAGTGGCCACAGGACTGGAAAAGGTCAGTTTTCATTCCAATCCCAAAAAAAGGCAATGCCAAAGAATGCTCAAACTACCGCACAATTGCCCTCATCTCACATGCTAGTAAAGTAATGCTCAAAATTCTCAAAATCAGGCTTCAGCAATACATGAACTGTGAACTTCCATATGTTCAAGCTGGTTTTAGAAAAGGCAGAGGAACCAGAGACCAAATTGCCAACATTCGCTGGATCATCAAAAAAGCAAAAGAGTTCCAGAAAAACATCTATTTCTGCTTTATTGACTATGCAAAAGCCTTTGACTGTGTGCATCACAATAAACTGTGGAAAATTTTGAAAGAGATGGGAATACCAGACCACGTCACCTGCTTCTTGAGAAATCTGTATGCAGGTCAGGAAGCAACAGTTAGAACTGGACATGGAACAACAGACTGGTTCCAAATAGGAAAAGGAGTTCATGAAGGTTGTATATTGTCACCCTGCTTATTTAACTTACATGCAGAGTACATCATGGGAAATGCTAGGCTGGAAGAAGCACAAGCTGGAATCAAGATTGCTGGGAGAAATATCGATAACCTCAGATATGCAGATGACACCATCCTTATGGCAGAAAGTGAAGAGGAACTAAAAAGACTCTTGATGAAGGTGAAAGAGGAGAATGAAAAAGTTGGCTTAAAACTCAACATTCAGAAAATGAAGATCATGGCATCTGGTCCCATCACTTCATGGGAAATAGATGGGGAAACAGTGGAAACAGTGTCAGACTTCATTTTTCTGGGCTCCAAAATCACTGCAGATGGTGACTGCAGCCATGAAATTAAAAGACACTTACTCCTTGGAAGTAAAGTTATGACCAACCTAGATAGCATATTCAAAAGCAGAGACATGACTTTGCCAACAAAGGTCCGTCTAGTCAAGGCTATGGTTTTTCTAGTGGTCATGTATGGATGTGAGAGTTGGACTGTGTAGAAGGCTGAGCGCTGAAGAATTGATGCTTTTAAACTGTGGTGTTGGAGAAGACTCTTGAGAGTCCCTTGGACTGCAAGGAGATCCAACCAGTCCATTCTGAAGGAGATCAGCCCTGGGATTTCTTTGGAAGGAATGATGCTAAAGCTGAAACTCCAGTACTTTGGCCACCTCATGTGAAGAGTTGACTCATTGGAAAAGACTCTGACGCTGGGAGGGATTGGGGGCAGGAGGAGAAGGGGACGACAGAGGATGAGATGGCTGGATGGCATCACTGACTCGATGGACCTGAGTCTGAGTGAACTCCGGGAGTTGGTGATGCACAGAGAGGCCGGGTGTGGTGTGATTCATGGGGTCACAAAGAGTCGGACATGACTGAGCCACTGAACTGAACTGAACTGAACTGATGAAAGAAGCATCAATAATGGTAAGTACCAAATATAAGAATGATGACAATAATAATCCTAATGATAATAATGTTTCAAAGTTTCGTAGCACTGTTTTTCTGAAAAGTCCAAAGCACTTTCCCATGTCAGATCATGATATCTTTGAGCGGGCATGGTAAGTAGTTGGTAAAAGTATCACCGTTCTCCTGAAGTTGCACAGGACAGGATCTAGAAACCAGTTTCCTGACCATGTACTTTCCCTTCTTTTAAATTTGTTTGCCTCCTATGTTCCCTGGACTGGGAACTGGAATCCAGAAGAGTGTTCACTTTTACCCTCCAATTTATAAATTCATTATATCTGATTGCTCTGGCTTATATAGCCTCAAGTATAGTAGCCATTCTAATAATACTTTTGGTAGGATGATTTTTGTGTTTCTAAAGACTATTGAAATATTCATGACTTACTAAAAATAATATGGTCTCATTGGCAAATAATGATTTACTTTATAGAGAGAAAAGAGTGAGCCGATTCTATTCTAAAAGGGAAAGAAATTTGAAGATGGTGTGACAGACCTACACATAGCAAAGTGAATTTTCGTTGCTACTGCACCAAGTACTTACCTTTCCTTGGCTATAAATATATTGTTCTCTGGTTGACAGTTACAATTTATTGTGGCTGATTAGATAAAGGGTAGAGAGAGAGAGAGAATATTTCTGAATCACCAAGGAACTCAAAACAGAAGGCAAAGATATCATGGTGAACCAGGGCTGATCCACAGTTACCCAGTGCTACCTCAGAGACTTTAATCTTTGTCCCAGAGCACCACACATCTCCATTTTCATATTCCTACTGCTGAGCACAGAAGCTGTCTATGACTCCTCCTCCCCTTAGAAGACAGAGTATCTATCAGAGCATACCAATCTACAAAATGTCTTGGTTTTGGGTGAAGAGTGATAAAGCAGAACAAAGGATTGTTCTTTATTTTTAGTTAATTCACGACTTATTCATTCAGTCATGTCCAACTCTTTGCGACCCCATGGACTGTAGCCCGCCAGGCTCCTCTGTCCATGGGGATTCTCCAGGCAAGAATACAGGAGTGGGTTGCCATGCCCTCCTCTAGGGGATCTTTCTGACCCAGGGATTGAACCCAGGTCTCCCACATATCTTTTTTAATACCCCTTTTTTTTCTCTCAAGCATTATTTATACTAGAACTTCATTATTTTGTTTTTAAAAAGTTCTTGTTATTTTCTGGACAGAACATTTGAAAAATTTTGTCTCCTTTCTGCATTATTTCACTATGATTGCAAGTCAGAGATAAAATTCAGCTGGGTTTGGGAAACAACTGCTAAGAAAGACACTTAGATAAGTATATACTGTGTATGCAATGGTAAATTCACTCATACTTTTCTGATTACAGCTCACCTTTCCACATCTCATTAGAGCCAAAGGGCAAATATACACATACTGACAAACCACCACATCAATGCCAGAGGGGGAAATAGGACCAAAGTCATTTCAAGTTCCAAAGTTACAATTTCTAGAAATTTGGAGAGCGAAGAATTTGGAAAAGACACAACGTTTTTGTTTTGTTTTTTAATTATAGGAAAATAGGAAAAGATATAATCTTGACAATCCCTGGCAAATTTGAGGGGGAGAAAAGGAAGATCGTGATCGATGACCACGAATCTGTATTTTCTCAGAAAAAAACAGATTCGTATAGGATAATATTAGAAGTCAAAGGGTAAACATTCTTTCTTGGATTCAAGAGTCAATGGTGACAACAGTGAAGGACCATCTATTCCTTTGCCATTATTACCATCTATAGATCAAAAGTAGCTCATGAGAAACAGAGGCAGCATTAGTTTCTAGTCTGTCTCTACATTTGTCCTAGCACGGTGGCTGGTACACTATGACCACTGAAGAAACATCTGCTGAATTGTTAGTTTGGTAGCAGTAATGGGGACCTCCCTCTGGTAAGGTCATGGGCCAACTCACAGTAATAATAGTTAACAAACACTAAGTGCCTAGGGCTTCCCTCCTAGCTCAGTCGGTAAAGAACCTGTCTACAATGCAGGAGACATGGGTTCGATTCCTGGATCGGGAAGATCCCGTGGAGAAGGAAATGGCAACCCACTCCAGTATTCTTGCCTGGAGAATCCCATGGACAGAGGAACCTTGCGGGGGTGGCAAGAGTCCTGACAGGACTGAGTTACTTTCACTACACTTACTAAGTGCTTACTATGTTGCAAAGTGTGTTCTAAATGTTTTAATTGTGTGTACCCACCTTTAGGAGGTGGTTGATACTGTTCTGTCTTTCCCAGACAAGGAAGTTGAAGCACAGAGAGATGAGTATGTGGCAGAACCAGGATTTGAGACTAGGCTCTGTGGGTTCTAGAGTCTAAAAGAACCATTATTTAATGTACCATTATTTAATGCTGCCTCGGGTCAATGAGGAAAGAGCCCCAGGCTAACTCCATGTTAAATTAAACCATAGCTGGATACCTGCCTGACCTAAGAACCAAGAAGTAGAAGTGTGCCACTAGGTTGGGGAATTACTGTAGATAACAGGAGTTGGCTGATAGTAAGCCTTGGGAATGAGGAAGGGCCTCTGCAAGCTTAGAATGGGACAAACACAGTCACTCATACCAACAGCTAGGTTAGTGCATAGTGGAGCAGTGGATTTCAAAAGACCTTGACCCCTTGTCTGAGCACCTTTATATTGTGCAGAAATTGCAAAACGAGAGAGAGAGAGATCAAAAGCCGAGGACAAAAACTGGCATGGGGAGGGGCAGATGGATCCAGGAAGCCAAAACTCAGAAGTTGATGAGTCCAGTGTAGTGGCAGCATGTGGAATTCAGGGATTTTTAAAGCTTCCCCTTAACTCCACCCCTCAAATTCTGCTCCCCAAAAGTCTTGTTTCTTCTGATCAGAGGAACAACATAAATACTAACAAGTAATAATGAACATGTTAAAAAAAAAATCTCTCTCAATGATATATGAAATTTAGCTTGACTTGGAGTTTTTCATTTTATGCAGCATAACAAAATTTCCAAGGGAGACAATTAGGACGAAGTGACCCTGGGGAAACAAGCATAATACATGATTTTTGTTCATTGACTGAAGAGGACTGCCACCACCCTTGGTCAAACTGCTACATGCAGATGAACAGATAATCAACTGCTGATAGGCACCAGGTGAAAAGGGCAGTACTTCATCCAAAAAATAAAAAAGCCCTGTTATCCCATTTATGTGCAATATTCCCCTTGGCTTACATATCTGAGACCTCAAGGAAGGAAGAATACAAAAGAAGTGTATGGCACCTAGGAGTCACTCTAGGTGAGTGGCACCTTCAGGCAGGCTGTGGTACCAATCTCATGAGCCTGGGCATCAATTAGTCTGTGTTAGAACAGAAGACTATACTTTCTAAATTTGAATTTTTCTTTTTGTAATTTCTTTGTTGAACTTCCTTTTGGAATCCAATGTGTTTTATTTTTAATAAAACTCACTTTGAAAACAAAATTCTCATATGCACTAACAAGGGAAATTATCTACTATGTATCAGACATTGTGCTAAGGTGCTAGGATTTAGTAATGAAGAAGGCAGAAACTGTCTCTGTCTTCAAGTAGTGGGGAAGAAAGACTAAAAATTCAAATGTGATATGTTATAAAAGAGGAAATACAAATTGCTATGCGTATTAGTGAAAGGAGCAATTACACATAAGCAGAAGAGAAATTCTCAGAGGAAAGAAATCAAAAGCCAAGATAAAAACCAAGAACTCTCAGGAATGGGTAGGAATAGACGGAGGTCCATAAAGCCAAGGAGATTTTATTTGCTTAACTTCAGTGGGTTAAATGTTTCAATTAAGTAAGGATCCTCTTCTTTCTGGACCTTTGTCCAGAGAGTGGGATTATTCTGAAAGATTTGTTCTGAATCCAGGATCTTTAATTTTTTTAATGGATTAATTAAAACTGTTTTTTTAATGAATTATTAAAACTGGGTTTTTAACAGATTAAAAAAAACTAGGAGATGGGGCTATTGTCCTTAAGAGCTTACAGCCTGTTTGGAGAGACCATGTATAAAGACAGAAGAAATAAAAGCAGCATATTAAAGAGACTATAAATGAATAAAGCCTTACAGAAGGCAGAGGAGGAAGTTGCTATGGGTAGGAATGATAAGTGCTGACATGATAAAGATGTCCTAGTTTAGAACTTCTGGGTGAGTTTCGACACTCCAAGACAAAGTTTGGTGTATAAGACCAGGGACTAAAATTAGACCAGGATTTATCAACCTTAACACCACTGACATTTTGGGTCAAATAATTCTTTGTTGTAGGAGGCTGTTCTGTGCAGTGTAGGATGTTTAACAGCATCCCTGGCTCCTACCCACTAGACCCAGCAGCAAAATTCCCCCAGGTTGTGACAACCAAGAATGTCTCGTGGCATTACCAAATGTCCCCTGGGAGGCAAAAATCACCCTCCAGTTGAAAACGATTGCGTTAGACCTGCCACCATGTTAAGCCTAGCTAATGGTAAAGGGAGGTTTGGCAATACAAGGAAGATTCAGTATTCAAAAATGGGTGGATCTACAGTTATGATGAGAAAAATAGTTGGCATCAAATGTTTTACTCTGGTATCTAGAAAGCAGGGGTGGGAGGGCACTGCTGGACTCTAGAATGTCAGACAAAAAAATTCCCTTTCAGAATGAGACATATGGGATGAGTTGTCCTTGAGACTAAATGTCCAATGATCAGGACTAGACAGCTATTTGTGGATCATTTGAATGGGGAAGACAATTCCATAATAAGTCTCAATCAAAGTGAAGATAAAAATCTACTCAAAGAAGTATTCATGAGGGATCTAAGATACAGTTATGTCAACACATTGGAGATGAGTGGGTCAAGTCATGAACAGTGGGATAGGCCGAAACAGATGTAAAACTTCACTTCTTTTAGCTTTGGGCTTATCCATGGTTATTAGGGAGATGTTCCTTCCAACTTCGAAGTTACATGTAAAAGGTAAGAGAAAACATTTTAATAGCATTGCATACTACTTATGAAGTGTGTACTATATGCTTGGTACTTTACAACATTATCTCACTTAATCCTGGCAACAATACTGTGAGGTAAGTATTACTATTGTCACTGTAGAGTTAAGTCTAAGTGGAGTTATTAAGTGAACAAACCCAAATTTAAACCCAAATTTTCTGACCTCCAACACCTTGACCTTTCTAATTACTATGCTGTACTCCAAGCTGTGATAAGACAGGAAATGATGTGAAGGAAATTTCAGTTTCAGTAGGGGTTAGGGTGGAGGAGGGGGCTTCCCAGGTGGCACAGTGGTAAAGAACCCACCTTCCAATTCAGGAGATGCAAGAGATGTAGGTTTGATCCCTGGGTCAGAAGGAAAGCTATGAAAAACCTAGACAGCCTATTAAAAAGCAGAGATGTCACTTTGCCAACAAAAGTCTGTCTAGTCAAAGCTATAGTTTTTCCAGTAGTCATGTATCAATGTGAGAGTTGGACCATAAGAAAGACTGAGTGCTGAAGAATGGATGCTTTTGAATTGTGGTGCTGGAGAAGACTCTTGAGAGTCCTTTGGACAGCAAGGAGATCAAACCAGTCAATCGAAAGGAAATCAACCATGAATATTCACTGGAAGGATTGATGCTAAAGCTCTAATACTTTGGCCACCTGTTGTGAAGAGATGACTGATTGGAAAGACCCTGGTGCTGGGAAAGATTGAGGGCAAGAAGGGGGTGACAGAGGATAAGTTGGATGGCATCACTGACTCAATGGACATGAATTTGAGCAAACTCTGGAAAATAGTGAAGGACAGGGAAGCCTGGTGTGCTGCAGTCCATTGGGTCACAGAGTCGAACAAGACTTATTGACCACAACGGTGGAGGAAATAAGTAGACTCTGCCTGGAAAAGGGATTGTGTAGGGCAAGTCTTTACTTGAACATACAGAGGTTGTTAACAAATATTTCAAAAAATTCTGTAAGATCAGATCAGATCAGATCAGTCGCTGAGTCGTGTCCGACTCTTTGCGACCCCATGAATTGCAGCACGCCAGGACTCCCTGTCCATCACCAACTCCCGGAGTTCACTTGGACTCACGTCCATCGAGTCAGTGATGCCATCCAGCCATCTCATCCTCTGTCGTCCCCTTCTCCTCCTGCCCCCAATCCCTCCCAGCGTCAGAGTCTTTTCCAATGAGTCAACTCTTCACATGAGGTGGCCAAAGTACTGGAGTTTCAGCTTTAGCATCATTCCTTCCAAAGAAATCCCAGGGCTGATCTCCTTCAGAATGGACTGGTTGGATCTCCTTGCAGTCCAAGGGACTCTCAAGAGTCTTCTCCAACACCACAGTTTAAAAGCATCAATTCTTCAGCGCTCAGCCTTCTACACAGTCCAACTCTCACATCCATACATGACCACTAGAAAAACCATAGCCTTGACTAGACGGACCTTTGTTGGCAAAGTCATGTCTCTGCTTTTGAATATGCTATCTAGGTTGGTCATAACTTTCCTTCCACGGGGTAAGCGTCTTTTGATTTCATGGCTGCAGTCACCATCTGCAGTGATTTTGGAGCCCAGAAAAATGAAGTCTGACACTGTTTCCACTGTTTCCCCATCTATTTCCCATGAAGTGATGGGACCAGATGCCATGATCTTCATTTTCTGAATGTTGAGCTTTAAGCCAACTTTTTCATTCTGTAAGACAGTAGTGTATTTAATTGTGAGATTATATTTAAGAGAGGCAATGATTAATGCTGGGTACCTAAATATGAATAAAACTTAATGTCTATTCTTAAAGAACCCTCAATCAAATATAGCAGACATAACAGACAATTCTACAGATTAATACTATTTGATATACACAAAATGCTATGAAAGCTGTAGTTTGATGCTCCTAATCCATGCAGATGACACCACCCTTATGGCAGAAAGTGAAGAGGAACTAAAAAGCCTCTTGATGAAAGTGAAAGTAGAGAGTGAAAAAGTTGGCTTAAAGCTCAACATTCAGAAAAAGAAGATCATGGCATCTGGTCCCATCACTTCATGGGAAATAGATGGGGAAACAGTGGAAACAGTGTCAGACTTCATTTTTCTGGGCTCCAAAATCACTGCAGATGGTGATTGCAGCCATGAAATTAAAAGATGCTTACTCCTTGGAAGGAAAGTTATGACCAACCTAGATAGCATATTCAAAAGCAGAGACATGACGTTGCCAACAAAGGTCCGTCTATCTAGGTTACGGCTTTTCCAGTAGTCATGTATGGATGTGAGAGTTGGACTGGGAAGAAAGCTGAGCACCAAAGAATTGATGCTTTTGAACTGTGGTGTTGGAGAAGACTCTTGAGAGTCCCTTGGACTGCAAGGAGATCCAACCAGTCCATTCTAAAGGAAATCAGTCCTGGGTGTTCTTTGGAAGGAATGATGCTAAAGCTGAAACTCCAGTACTTTGGCCACCTCATGCAAAGAGTTGACTCATTGGAAAAGACTCTGATGCTGGGAGGGATTGGGGGCAGGAGAAGGGGACGACAGAGGATGAGATGGCTGGATGGCATCACTGACTCGATGGATGGGAGTCTGGGTGAACTCCGGGAGTTGGTGATGGACAGGTAGTCCTGGCGTGCTGCAATTCATGGGGTCGCAAAGAGCCGGACACGACTGAGCGACTGAACTGAACTGAACTGAATCTGAAAAATTAGATTCTAATCACTTCCCCAAAATCAATTCCTAATCTGAAAAAGCTGCATAGCTGATAAAGGGCATTTCCTAGAGTCTTTCAGTTAAGATTCCTGATATGATTCTGTTTGATGTTATCATGTGAGAGATGAATTCAGAACTGAACCATGTGAGGACACAGAAAGATACATGGGATCTAATTTGCTTGTGCAGATCTGACAGAGGTGGTATGTGTAATTCTGGAGCTAGCAATTTTCCTAAAAGAGTAGCAGCAGCATAGGCGTCAGCAGAGGTAGTGCAGTTCTGTGTTGAGCATTGGTGGCAACAGTTGCCCACAGCAGTGTTAGCGGGAACATTTCTAATCATGGTGGAAATAAAGTGGTTATGAGAGCTGGAGGTTGTTTCAAGGAGTTGGCTCTAGAGTTTGCCCCTCCAGTCCTTTCAGCGATTTTGTAAGTACTTGATTTCTTGTTTAAATCTCATTTTGCCTATATTATGCAACTGAACACTGTTTGATGAGCACTAAGAAAAGTTGTAAACAACTGAATTTCCAGGAAATGGGAATGTGAGCATTATTATCTGATTTGATGTATCTGAAGGCAGTGAGGATCTGGTTACTATTAGTGGACATTGTTAATCCATTACATTTAATGGAGAAATAGTTATTTAAATCATCTATGGGGACTTCCCTGGAGGTCCAGTGGTTAAAACTTCATGCTTCCACTGAAGAGGGCATGGATTCAATCTCTGGTCGAGGAATTAAGATCCCACATGCCACATGGAGTGGCCACAATAAAAAATTATCATCTATGGATTGCTAAGTTACTAAAATGTTAAGTGAAAGACCATTTCTGCCATAGCATGGAGAGTTTCTCTGGGAATAAAGACAACAGAGAAAGGTGGAGCCAGGAGATGGCAAAGGATGGAGTCTTACTGATGAGACTTGAGTACCTGGATTCAGGTCTATCCAGAGACTTTTCAGTTACGTGAGAAAACATATTACATTTTTGCTTTAAGAAAGTTACCATCTTGGGTCATCTGGAATGAAGTACCTATTAAAGGCAAGTCTTTGGTGGACCAGCTGGCTGTTGTACTAGACCATTATGGAAGGCTCAAGGAATACAAGGGCAGGGATAGTGTCAGCTGCTCCCATCTGTGCTAGAAAAGTTAAAGAAAATTATAGGCTCTAGATTTCAATTTTTAGCTCAAGATATGTTTAAAAAACCAGGGTTTTTCTATGACTGTCCTAAAAACATTCCTTATCTCTTATAGCCACAGGTCTAACACACCAAATATTACAAACAGAATCTTTTTCAGTAAAATGCTGAATTACAACAGAGGTAGAATTAACAGCTTCATTTGATCTCTGTTAGGGTACTGACAGAGTTAGGGTACTGACTAGAAAAGTGTTGTATTCCAAAAATGCTACCGTATGTTGCCAAACTCTGGAATGTTTCCCTGCCTGCAGAGGCAGCTCCCTTCTTGCCCTGATGAGGCTGGTCTTACCTTTCTTGAAAACACTACCAAGACCGTATGGTAACCAGTCTCCTACAAGTAATAGGATATTGTAGAATTGATGGTGTGTGACTTCTGAGGCTGGGTCATAAGAGATTTTACATTTTCTACTTTGTTCCCTCGTAGATTTGAGGAAACCTAGATGCTATGCTGTGAGGACACTCAAGCAGAATTACAGAGAAGTCCACATGGTGAGGAACTGAGTTCTCCTGCCAACAACCAGCATTAACTTGCCAGGTATGCAAGTAAATGGGAATGGAAGCAGATCTTTCAGAATACTGGAGCCTCATCTGACATCTTGACAGTAACCTCATGAGACAACCTGAGATAGAACCTCCCAGCTATGCCATTTCCAGATTCCTGACCTATAGAAACTGTGTGAAATGCTTATAATTTTTAGTTGCAAAATTTTGGAAAATTTGTTATACAGTAATAGATAATATAGACCTCATCTTGCACAGTGATGTCAATTCTCAATTCCCCTCTTTTCTACTCTGTAACCTCTCACTAACTCCAAACTTATAAACAGAGTCAGACCCTAGTGTGCTCTAGGGGATCAATTACAAAGTAAATCTAGAAAGAGAAGGATTACATCCAAGAATGGCAAGATTTGCTAAACTGCATTAGCAAAAAGGTGGGGAGTATGTGTAGAACAGATTATGAAGATTCAAGACCAAGGAAAGAAGAATTTATTGATCTGAGAACAGTTACCAGAGATTTTGTAGTCAAAGTACTAGTTTGGGTATGTAGGAGTGGTTCTGGTTATGCTCAGTTGGTTAATTAAAAACTAGACTGGTGACTGAAACTAAATAAAGTAGTGTTGCCATAAATTTCTTGATTCAATGTTGAAGACAAGCTTCAAAGTTTTGTGAAGAAAGCAACACTGAAGAGAGCTGTTATTTGTATTAGATCAAAAGAGCTTAGAGCACACACTCTCTTCACCCAAGAATGAAGAAATACTTTGGTGACAACGGCACTAGGATCCCTGCATATAACTGTAATGCCTGTCGTCTGGGAATAAGGGCTGGATGTGTGTCATTGAAATGCCACTGAAATGGGTTTTCTAATTTCAGTGAAGGTGAGAGATCCTGAGGTGGCAGAGGTCAGACAGCAGAACATAACCACCATAAACACGGCAGTAACACTCACCAATACAAAGTAGTAACAGAGGAATAACTGAAAGCATTGGTCTACAGAAATCTTTGGTGGTGCTTAACTGATCATATAATTTCCAGTACCAAAATACACAAGTAGATCCCTAAAGACTTAAATGTTTGTGCAATCAAAGAATTCTAGGCTGAGAAGACAGAGGTCTGACTAGAGATACCATAAGAGTAATAGCCCTGACCCATTTCCTAGTCCTGGGAAATTCACAGACCTGGAGGCTTGAATACACAGTGTGATAGGCACCTCTGAGAAAGGACCTTGTTACCAGTATAACATCAAAAGTATGATGTATAAATCTTTCTCTCAGTCTTTCCCCCAAAGGGATATATAGCTATTTGCTAGCATAAAACTGTGCACAAGGGTTGAGGGGAGGAGAGAACCACCTTGACCTTTAAGGGATTATTGAACAATGGTGTTAATCTGTTAATGGTGACCCAGAATACTATGCACACAGGACTCACTGATTTTACTGTATATCCCCATCATCCAGAAGCAGCAGGCCTTTACAACTCTTCAAAGGTCTTTGGAAGACTCAGTTCTAGCACCAGCAGGGAGTGGGATACTTTGCAAAATTAGGTTGTTGTCCTACAGCTGCTGCTGCTGCTGCTAAGTTGCTTCAGTCGTGTCCGACTCTGTGTGACCCCATAGATGGCAGCCCACAAGGCTCCTCTGTCCCTGGGATTCTCCAGGCAAGAACACT
Organism: Bos javanicus; assembly: GCF_032452875.1. NCBI lineage: Eukaryota > Metazoa > Chordata > Mammalia > Artiodactyla > Bovidae > Bos > Bos javanicus. Next base: position 41,926,980 of record NC_083882.1, on the reverse strand, counting down.
GGAGTGTCCTACAGCAGGGATTAGCAAATTATATTAATAGTCTAAGGGTCAAACCTGGCCCACATCCTGTTTTTTTACAGCCTTTAAGAATGGCTTTTTTTTTTTTTTTTAAACTTTTTAAGGGTTGTAAGCAAAACCAAAGAATATGACAGATCCCATATGTGGTGCTTAAGGCTAAAGCCTGGATTATTTACTATCTGGCCTTTTACAGGAAAAAATTTGCCAACACTTGTCCCACAGCATTATGTGTTATGACCGATTTTCCAGGCAAGAGTACTGGAGTGGGGTGCCATCGCTGTCTCCAACTAGCAACCAAAACACAGTGCAATTTCTCCTTTGTCAATGATTTACAAGCTGGGGAGCAAGACAGACAACTCTATTAGTACTTATGGATCCACTCACAAAATGTCTTGTGAATTTCTAGTCCTGTGACTTTGAGCTCTGCCTATTTAAAGGTTCAAGGAAAGAATATTCTCCTCTAAAAATCCAATAATGGTTCCAATTAATCGAAAGTTTATATACCTCGCTAATTATTTTGGACTCTTCTTGACACTGGAATAAAAGGAGGGGAGGAGAGTTTACAGCTTTGGTTGGGATGATTTATCCTTTTTATCAAGGGGAAATCTGATTGCTACAACATAACAGAAGCAAGGATAAGGTCTCAAAGCCAGGTCACTTCCTAGTACTGGCATGTTGTTGGTCACTAAGTCGTGTCTGACTCTTTGCGACCCCCATGGACTATAGCCTGCTAGGCTTCTCTGTCCATAGGATTTCCCAGGCAAGAACACAGGAATGAGTTGCCATTTCCTTCTCCAGGGGATCTTCCCGACCCAGGCACTGAACCTGTGTCTCCTGCATTTGAAGTAGATTCTTTACTGAGCCACTGGGGAAGCCCATATACAGTGGTAAAAGTCAATAGGAGACTACAGCAATCCAATTCAAATATTAATAGAACCACCAAGGACTCATTCCTCAGGGATGAAGATCACCACATCATTAGAAAATTTCAACCAGCTATGTGTGTGTATGTGCCTAGTCACTCAGTTATGTCCTACTCTTTGCGACCCCATGGGCTGTAGCCTGCCAGGCTCCTCTGTCCACGGGATTTTCCAGGCAAGAATACTGGAGTGGGTTGCCATTTTCTTTTCCAGGGGATCTTTCCAACCAAAGGATTGAAGCCTTGTCTCTTGCATCACCTGCACTGGCACCTCCACTAGCACCACCTGGTCAACCAGCTACGGATACTGGCAAAATGAGTATGGAATAGATGATAATGGAAGAATACTGTAAACAGAACCTGGAGATGTTATAGAGATGAGAATGTAGTAGCAACCTTTTCCTTTGTTTTGTATATATCTATATATAATAATCATCAGTGACTTATTTTCCTTCTAGTTCATATAAAGTATATTTGTTGCTTAATGGCAATAGTTTATTAATTTTTATAATTGTACAATGATTATATGTTAACATTATGGGAATCTAGGTGAAGGGCATTTGTACCATTTTTGCAGCATTTCAGTAAACCTAAATCTGTTTCAAAACAGAAGGCTAAATAAAGCATAATTATCATGAAAACATATAGAATATGATTTTGAAATACATTTAATAGGGTTTTCCCTGGTGTCTCAGCTGGCAAAGAATCTACCTGCAATGTGGGAAACCTGGATTCGATCCCTGGGTTGGGAAGATCCCCTAGAGAAGGAAATGGCAACCCATTCCAGTATTCTTGCCTGGAGAATTCCATGGACAGAGGAGCCCGGTGGGCTACAGTCCATGGGGTGGCAAAGAGTCAGACAGGACTGAGAGACTAACATTGGGAATTAAGATCCCACAAGCTGTGAGATTCAGGGTGGGGCTGGGGTAGGGAAGGACATATAATAAAAAGTGATAAAATTTCAGATGCAACCAGGAAAATAAAAATAAGATGCACTTACATAATGTTTGATTTTTAAAAATAGGAATGGCATTAACATTTCTCCTAAACTACGTACGTCATACAGGAATTTTTCTCATTTTTTCAGTTATTGCTGCCTTACAATTCTGTTATCTCTTCTTTGGAACTATGAGAGGAATACTGAAATCTCAGTACTCATCTTGCAGGTTTCTTAAATCACTGTTCCCTCATATCTTTGTTCTTTTGGAATGACTCTTCAGCTTATTATTTCAGTTTGGCTCTTCATCAGTGCCAATTTACTGTTTAGACCATCTTTTAATTTTTTAAAAATCATCTTTAACTACTTCTTTTTCATCTAAGTTAGATGCCATTTCTCTCATAGTCCTCTGGGGATATTCAATGTAAGTACTAAATTTAAAAAAAAGTGAGAACAATGCCTGATACCACACCCAGTATGCACTAAGTAAACAGTAATAATTTTTGTTTCCAAGATCCTCCTTTGTTTATTCTAATAACTACCTGCTTGAGTGTTAGTTCTTTTGTTTGTTGATTGGTATCACCCTTCATGTTTATTGGTATTCCTTGGGTATTTGATGGTTCTTGATTTTGTTCTCATCTTCGTATTCCTTGTTCTCTGTGCCTGAGGTTGTTTCTGTTTATCAGTTTGCTCTGATGATTGTGAGGAAGGGATAAAATGCAATCTTGGACAGTGCATATCAGTGACTGATATTGTGGATGTGAAATGAAGTTTCCTTCCCTGGACGTAGCCACCTGAGGTACACTGCCTGATTTATCTGCCCCAACTTTCTGGAGTCACTGTGACAGTCTAGGGGAAAATACCATTTCAAGATAACCTTAGCTTTGAAAATGAACTGAGAAGCCAACCCAACCAAAGGTTTCAAATTCCGTTCCCCAGTTACCCTTTATGGTTGCTCTAGGATATTGCTCTACGATTCCCCCACACCACTTCTCAACTCCTTATATCCTTTGGCTCTGAGACTGAAGTCTGACTCTACCTCTGCCATTCTGACCCCTTCTGAACTCTTGACTTTTGGGGAATCCCCCAAATTCCAACTCTGCTTATTAAATCTTAGGTCATGCTTTTTTTTAAAAAAACAACAACAACTCTGCCTTGGTTACCTTGCAAACTCAGGCTCATGCTTCAAGACTCAAAACTGTTTTTACCTCTTTGAGTCCTACTTCTTTAATTGTATTTCTTTTCAGAACTTACAGAGCCCCTTGTATACACCTTTAATGTCATTTACAAATGTCTATGTCCTCTCCCACAACTCTCTGAATAACAACTGAAAGAAACTCTCTCCAGAGGTCCACTAGTAATCCTAGTGTATCCACCAGATTATTTTTCTTTGATGGTCTTGCTGAGAGGTAACTTACACTTTGTAGGTTTTTAAAAAAAATAATAAAAATTCTTATAACTAAAATTTTGAGTTCATGGTACAATGGGGCAAGAATGAAAAAAGGTTTAACTTATACTATTATGACAAAAATGATTAGGATGAATAATCCTAGGAAGAACAATTAGGATGGAGATGACTTTTTCTATCTTAGAGAACAGATTTTTAACACTTTAGAAAGATTCATTTCTAGACAAGTTTATGCTAACCCTGTATTATTCCTATGTATTCACTGGGAATAGTAGATAGAGTAGTAGATGGAAACACTATGGGGTTTGTAGTCAGGCAGATGTGATTTGGAATGCAACTCGAACACTCTGAGCCTGCAGAAGGTAGCCTTCTAAAATGGCTCAAGGTGATCTCTGCCTCCTGGTATTCATGCCTTTGTGTAATGTTCTTTTTGAAAGTTGGCTAAATCTAGTAACTTTCTTTTTTTTAATAATCAACAGAAATTTGTATCTCACAATTCTTCTGGAGGCTGGAAAGTACAAGATCAAGGTAATAGCAGATTTGGTAGCTCATGAAAGCCTGTATCCTGGTTCACTAGTGACTTGTTTTAATGAATACAAGAAAAGTGGTGGAATAACACTTCCAAAATTAGGTTATAAAAGTCTGTGACTGCTGTGCTACTGGTAATCTCTCACTTGCTCACTTTGATAATGCCAGCTGGCATGTTGTAAGCAGCCACAGAGAGGTCCATGTGCCATGGTGTTGAGGGTAGCCTCCCACTCAGTCCAGCAGCCTGTTGAAAACTGAATCCAACCAACAGGAATGAGCCTTGGAGTGGATCCTTCCCCATTGGAGCCTTGAAATGACTGTAGCCCTGGCCAACTATCTTCTTTGCAGCTGTGGGAGACCCTGAAGCAGTCTGAACCTAAAACTGCACCTGGATTCCTGATCTACAGAAACTGTGAGGAAATAAAGGCTTTTTAAGGTCAATAAATTACTGTATTACTCAACGGATAACTAATACTGATGGCATACCTCACAGAAATATCATAATTAAAAATGAGTAAAAAGCATCTATTCTATATATATGTGTGTGTATGTGTATCTAACTAGGGATCTCTACCAGACAATGTTTTATTACAGCATTGTCAGTATTACAATAATGGTTTTTAAGTAATGTGATAGACTTTTACAGTAACTTTACATACGTATCTTATTTGACTCTCAGAGCAGAGCTGTGAGTGTGATATAGTAATATATGTGGTCTTAGTCCTGGGTTTCTGGCACAGAGCCATCTAAAGAAAACTCTTGGGAGTTTTCTGATAGGAGAGCCTTTTGTCTTTCAGTAGAAGTCTCTTTTGAGCACTAAAGTTTATTCTAATGAAGTGACTCAGGGTGGGGCCCCTAGATAACTTCAGGATGGGGCACTAACCTGTGGGAAGGGGAAAGTAGGGGAGGCTATAGATTAAGCTCTGTAGAAACTCTTGAACAAGAGTTGAGCTTCTACGTTGGTGAGCACAGAGAACTTGGAAACTCCACACTTTCCCTCCTTCCTACATACTTTACGAGAGCTTCCCTGGTGGCTCAGAGGTTAAAGCATCTGCCCGCAATGCGGGAGACCTACATACTTTACAAGAGCTTCCCTGGTGGCTCAGAGGTTAAAGCGTCTGCCTGCAATGCGGGAGACCTACATACTTTACGAGAGCTTCCCTGGTGGCTCAGAGGTTAAAGCGTCTGCCTGCAATGTGGGAGACCTGGGATCGATCCCTGGAGAAGGAAATGGCAACCCACTCCAGTATTCTTGCCTGGAGAATCCCATGGACGGAGGAGCCTGGTAGGGTACAGTCCACGGGGTTGCAAAGAGTTGGACATGACTGAGCGACTTAACTAACTTAACTTACATACTTTACCCTATTTCTGAGTTAGAGCCTTTTATAACAAACCAGTAAATATAAGTAAATGTTTCTCTGAGTTCTGTTAGCCACTCTAGCAAACTGAAGAGGGGGTCATGGGGACATCCGATTTAACCTGTACTTGCTACTGGTGGCTGAAGAGGGTTGGTGGGGAGTCTTGTTGGACTGAGATTTAACCTGTGGGATCTGACACTATCTCCAGCTAAACAGTGTCAGAATTGAATTATATTGTAGGACATCTCAGACAGTGGCTGCTGAGAACTGGAAAACTGGTTGGTGGTGTTTGTAAAAAACATACTGGAAAAATGGAGACTAAAATATTATTCCTCTTTTACAGAAGAAGAAACTGAGGGTCAAGAGAATTTAAGTGACTCGTCCAAGGTTCTTCAACTTTAAAGTGTCAGAGTGGCGATTCAAATCTAGACTTTCCCCATCTCTACCATGTTGACATTTAACACTTATATAACTACTAGGTGTCAGACATATTTGAGGCTCTGAAAATAGAGGTGGATAAGAAAAACTAGGTCTCTGCCCCTATGGAGCTTACATTCATTTTTATACAATTGGAAATAAAAATATAAAGGTTTCATTTTAATCCTTCTGAGTAGTGTGCTTTTAGTATTTTATGACTTGGAAATGTGTTTACTTTATCATCAACTTCGTCCTGATTTGAGTGAATTTCACTGGCAGTGATGTAATACAAAGCCGAGGCATAACCGTGTTTCAGTATTTGACTAAGTAATAGATAAACGCTCCATACACACACCAAACAATTCTTCAATAATTTTCAGAATAGAGTTTGTTTCTTGAACTTCAGGGCTTTGTTTCAAATCCTATTCATTTCTCATGTTTTATCATAAAGCTTAATTGAAGGAAGTCTGCTTTTTTTCCTTGAATACTAAATAAAGCAAAAATAGAATAGGTAGTTTATTTCTGCTGCACAATTTAAGAAATGTTAGACTTCTCTGATGTTTCAGGAATACTGAGACTATCCTCATTGGTAATCAGTGTATTGTGAAATCAGTAAGACTCAGAACTTCAAGCCCGTAACAGACTAGAGCTCTATATTATATCTGACTATTCACTGAAACCTTGACAGTAGTCTGTTTTCTAGAACAAGTACACAGTGTGACTATCAGAAAGAAAGTTTTTTTCCAAAGCCTTCCTGAAAGGGATGTTATGTTGGCTTAGTTCTGATGACAGCTGTCTGGTTGATTCACGGTGCTTTGATAGACCATATGTACATTTAAAAGCTGGGAGGGGGATGTGAAAAGTGAATTGCTGTTAAGGTGAAATGTATTCTAGAGTGATTCTCACTACTGCCTCTTGAAATAAGTGCTTGGTTGAGGAAAAAAATGGTGTATGAATATTGCTGAGTGAATCTGGGAGCCTTTTATAAGACTCCAGAAGTATTTGATGCTTGAAAATATACTTCTTAATATAAGAAGTCTTAAGGGATGATGTTTAATCTTTTCATTTATACATGTAGAGAGTAAAAATAACATTTTGTATTTTGAAGGCCCTTCTCTAAACCCAAAGTACTTCATGTTGGGCATTTAATTCTTCCATAGCTGTAAATGGTAATATAACCTACTTCAGAATTAATTGCCTAAGACCTATGAAATGATCTAGAAATGAATATCCAGAGTGATTTTTAAAATATTGTCTTAGTAACATGGAGAAAAGTCTTGGACTAAAATCTTACTCTGTTTTCCCAAGCCAACTCCACTGCTGTACCATTCAGACCAGAGTTTCTTTATTTTGGGCAGAGGTAGGGGCTTCTTCTTTACATGAAGTCTTGAAATCATAAAAAATTAAGTTAAAAAATAGTTCCAACAGTGAAATTCTTAAGGATAAGTCCCTTTTGCTTCTCTACCCTCTAAGAATTCTGAAATCTTCTTGCTGAGGGACAGGGGAAGGGCGGGAAAGTGTTATGACAACAAAAAGGACAATATTTAGCAGCCAACTTAAGAGTTAGTAGATGAGGTTTGGAGACTCAACATTCATCCCTTCACTCAACAAAAACATACTGAAAGCCGAATCTGGGCAACTTTTATACATCATAAGCCTTTGATTAGTGCACTATATTTCCTTATGAGAAAAAATAATCAAGATAATCACTATTCAATTTTGCATGCTCCTAAATTTAGATAACTGTCCAGTTTGTGCCACAAAAGAGTGCCCTAAGGAGTCCAGCTGGAGAAGGCAATGGCACCCCACTCCAGTACTCTTGCCTGGAAAATCCCATGGACGGAGGGAGGAGCCTGGTAGGCTACAGTCCATGAGGTCGCTAAGAGTCGGACACAACTGAGTGACTTCACTTTCACTTTTCACTTTTCTGCGCTGGAGAAGGAAATGGCAACCCACTCCAGTGTTCTTGCCTGGAGAATCCCAGGGACGGGGGAGCCTGGTGGGCTGCCGTCTATGGGGTCGCACAGAGTCAGACACGACTGAAGCGACTTAGCAGCAGCAGCAAGGAGTCCAGCATGGCACTCTATGAGATGAAAAGAGCCCAATATACATTCCTTCGTTTTAAGAGTGGAGATGGAAACTCTTTCAATTAACATGTACATTTTCCAAAGTGGGTCTCTATAAGGTTCTGGGTCTCCTCAGAAGTATATGAAGGTCTCAGTATCATCCAAACTTTGAGTTCTTCAAAAGAAATGGTGATAATGCTCAAATGGGTTTAAAATCCTGCAGTTATAGCCCTCAATGCCCTCACACATTTACAAATACCCCTTGGAGATGGTAACCTAACCCCTATGCCCTTCTCCCCTTTGAGAACCACAATGCCTTCCCATCGTATTTGAAACAAAATCCAAACTCCTTACACTGCCTTTGAAACCCTAAATGGGGCTTTCCTGGTGGCTCAGACAGTAAAGACTCCACCAGCAATGTAGGAGACCTGGGTTCAATCCCAGGGTCAGGAAGATCCCCTGGAAAAGGGAATGGCAACCGACTCCAGTATTCTTGCCTGGGAAATCCCATGTATAGAGCAGACTGGAGGGCTAGTCCGTGGGGTTGCAAAGAGACTACATGATTGAGTGACTAACACTTTACCTTCAGTTCAGTTGCTCAGTCATGTCCGACTCTTTGCGACCCCATGAACCGCAGCCATTTCACCCTAAATAATTTGGTTTCTTCCTACCTCTGTGAAATTTTTACCACAACAACAGTGCTCTTTATTCCAGATGGTTAATCTTTCTATTCCTCAAACACACTGAGTTCTTTCAGTATCAGGGTGTTTGCACTTGCCTTCTCTCGATCTGGATTATTCTTTCCCCAATCTTAATCTGACTGGCTCCTTCTCAGCACTAAGGTTTTGGCTCAAAAGTCACATTCTCAAAGAGACCATCTCAGATTAACTCAGTTAACATTCTCCTTCATTAACCTGTTTTATTTACCTAGTAGCACTTAAAGTGGAGTTGCTCAGTCGTGTCCGACTCTTTGCGACCCCATGGACTGTAGCCTACCATGCTACTCCATCCATGGGATTTTCCAGGCAATAGTACTGGAGTGGGCTGCCATTTCCTTCTCCGGGGATCTTCCCAACCCAGGGATCGAACCCAGGTCTCCTGCATTGTAGACAGACGCTTTACCATCTGAGCCACCAGGGAAATCCTGGTAGCACTTAACAGTTAGTCTTTTCCACTAGAATGTAAATACTTTGAGAGTAATGACATCTTTACTCCTTTTTGTTTCTTAGTGTTTCTGTGGATTCTGACTAAATTTGATATTTCTTTCAGCATGTCTATGGACTTAATTTAGGAAGGTAGGAGTCAAATGTAAGCATTTATTTATTTTTAATCGGGGCATAACTGCTTTACAATGTTGTTGTTAGTTTCTGCTGTACAATGCAGTTAGTCAGCTATACACACACACACACACACTTATATCCCTTCCCTCCTGAACCTCCCTCTCCCACCCTCAACTCACCCATCTAGGTCATCACAGAGCACTGAGCTGAGACCACTGGACTATACCACAGGTTCCCATTAGCGATGTTTTACAAATGGTAGTATATTCACGTCAAACCTATCTCCCAATTCATCCCACCCAATCCCTTCCCCCTGGGTCCACACATCTGGTCTCTATGTTCACATCTCTGTTCCTGCTCTGGGACTAGATTGATCTGTACCATTTTTCTAGATTCCACATATTTGCATTAATATATGACATTTGTTTTTCTGACTTACTTCATTTTGTACAATAGACAAATGTAGGCAGTTAGATAACCACCTTAAACCTGAAGTCCCAGCTTGTTTGCGGAAAGGTTTATTTTGCTCAAAAGTATTTGTCAAGAAAGCCTTGTGAACTGTCATATAACAGATTTTGCTTTGTCAACACATAACTTTTCTGAGAAGTTAAAACCACCTTATAGGGCACTTGTTGACAACTTTGAAAGAAAATTATTTCTGGATGATCATTTCCCCTACAAAACATGTGACTTACCAAACCTTAAAAAGTTAAAAAAAAAAAAAACAACAACCTATCACATCTATCTTCAGCAAATTAAAGGCAAACTGAAGATGTTTTCAAGTTTAATTTCTAATTTGAATTATATACCAGATTCATTACTAGGCCAGCCTAAACTAATACATAAAATCCATTTATTACCAAGTTGTCCCATTAAGAGAAATGGCATTTGATAAAATCTCATAATGTTAGTTTCTGACTATAAAATATTACCAGTGCCAGAGTTTTGAGTGATAGCACTATGGTAGATGGCATAATAACCAGAGATCAGATTACTTGAGTTTGGGATGGAACTAATCATTGCAGCTAAGTTTATCAATAAATTCTGGCTTTATATTGTTTTCCCTTTAGACCACTATATTAGTTAAGAGGATTTTGTCTATAGTAATGGAAAACCCAATGTAAAGGGTCTTAAACAATAGAGTTTTATTGACCTAGGTAACAAAAAAATTAAAGGCAGGAAAGTGATCAAGTTTGGTTCCATCAGGGTTCTGATTTCTCACTTTTTTGGCTGTGCCCTCCTCTACGTATTGGCTTTATCCTCATGCTGGTAGCTAGAGAGTTGCAGCAATTCCAGGCCTCCCAAGCACACAGGATATTTATCTCTTCCTTAAGAGTGAGGAAGCATCTTTTGTCAAAGCCCCTGTAATACTGCTCTTCCCTTTCACTTGCTTGCATTGGGTCACAAGCTATTCCTGGGCCAATTTCTGTGGCCAGAGTAATAGTATGCCTCAATAGGCTTAGAGGCAGGTTCCCTGAACAATTTTTGTAAGAGCAATGGCATTACATTCACCGATATTTTTCAAATGATGGATTACAACCTAAGAATGGATCAAGAAATTAATCTTTTGAGTCCTCATTATTGAAAAAAATTAAATATATTTTCAACTACATTGCACATATGAAAGATTAGTACTGTTTTATGACACTTTGGTGTTTACACATACAGCTAGATTATAATGTAAAATCTGTTTTCTATTGTGAACTGGGGTGAAAAAAACTATTTTGAAACAAGTCCATACCTAAAGCTGAAGTGGGGTCAGCTTTTACTTAAGCATATGGATTATGTAGGGGAAAAGTAGATACCTGAAAGAAAATCAAGAGTACAATCTGGTAGAGAAAACAAAGATGCTGGGGATTAGTCAATAAATTCCACTGCAACCTGCCTGACGCATAAATTATTCCTTAAACTATATTAGATTCCTACATAGTCATCATAACCAAATATATTTTAGTTTTTCCAATGTTTTCTAAAAATTTCCCCTTCCAAAAAAAAAATTCATTTAGTAAGTATCCCACAATGGAGCAATTTATAAATTTCATCATTTGGTCATTGAAAAGCATTATAGTTTAAGATTCATTTAATAAGCTTGGTTTATGGGAATTCCCTGCTGGTCCAATGGTTAGGACTTGATGCTTTCAATGCTGGGGGCACAGGCTTGATCTCTGTCAAGGAACTAAGATCCTACAAGCCAAGTGGTTAGGCCAAAAAGAAAAAACCTTGTCTTAAACAACAAGGTCCTACCATCAAGCACAGGGAATTATATTCAATATCCCATGATAAACCATAATGGAAAAGAATGTGTGTATATGTGTATGTGTGTAACTGAGTCACTTTGCTGTACAGCAGAAATTGATGCAACACTGTAAATCAACTACACTTCAATTAAAAAAAAAAAAAAAAAAGCTTGGCTTCCAAGGGGAAAAAAACCTGTATTTCAAATACCTCAGCACATCTTTTCATCACTCTAATCTTTATTTAGGTTAAAATTTTTATCTTATTTGACGAGAACCTTAGAACTCATTCTAGTTCAACCCCTTTCATTAAGTGAAGCAACCAAAGCCAAGAGAAGATGAACTTAAGGCAGTTAATTAGTTGCAGAACACAAGTCTCTTGACAGCTGCTTTAGAATTCTTTCCATTGCACTAATTAACGGTGCAGTTATACCAACTTTAAAAAATTAAAGTAAATAACATATGTAGTTCCAGAGGTATCTAGATTTACACAGGTATGGATTCTTTCAGTTGTATGTGAGTTTATTTTGGAGAATAAAAAACTGCACTTTTAAGGAAATAGGGGAGCTTATTAAAGAAATGCTGCTCTAGGGAGTCAAAAGATATTTGTACTCCCATGTTCACAGTAGTATTATTCATAGTAGCCAAAGACAGATATAACCCAAATGTCCATTGATGGATGAATGGATAAAGAAAATGTGCACACACACACGGAATACTACTCAGCCTTAAAAAGAGCAAATTTTGACACATGCTACAACACAGTCAAACCTAGAAGACATTATAAGCAGAATGAAATCAGACAGACTTAAAAGGACAAATACTGCATGATTCCACTATGAGGTCCCAAGATTAGCCAAATTCACAGAGACAGAAAGTAAGAATGATGAGTGCTAGGGACTAGGGGAGGGGAATTGTGGGGAATCAGTATTATATGGGGACAGTTTCAGTATGGGAAAATGAAAAAGTTCCGGAGATGGATGATGGTGATGGTTGCACAACACTGTCAATGTCCTTAATGTCACTCAACTGTATACTTAAAAGTGCTTAAATTTTGTGTATATTTTCCTACAAAAAAAGAAACCTTGTATAGAGTAAAAAAAAAAACAAAAAACAAAAAGTTACTGCCTGATTTGAGACAAGGATTTTAAAGCTAATTTTCATAATGTTATAGTATGAATTACATTTCACCTTAATATTTGTACCTTTCAAGTTAGGGAATTCAATTCACTGAGCACTTACAGTATGATTAGAAATTTTCTAAACTCTATGAATGATCCAAAAGAATTCTAAGCTACAAGAGATTATAGTTTGTGTATTTATATAGTACACGTGTAGTACTCAGGTGGCTCAGTGGCAAAGAAGCCACCTGCCAATTCAGGAGACAAGGGTTCGATCCTTGGGTCGGGAAGATCCCCTAGTGAAGGAAATGGCAATTTATTCCAGTATTCTTGCCTGGGAAATCCCATGGACAGAGGAGCCTGGTGGGCTACAATCCATGGAGTTTGCTGCAAAAGAGACCAACACAACTTAACAACTGAACAACAACACGTGGTACTAGGGCAAGACTGACATAGGAAATGATCCTCCTTAAGAAATCCAGGCAGGTGGAAGGGCGGTAGGGAGGGAAGGGCTGGGAGTTTGGGATTAGCAGATACAAACTATTATGTATAGGATGAATAAACAAACAACAAGGCCCTATTGTATAGTACAGGAAACTATATTCAATACCCAGTGATAAATCATACTGGAAAAGAATATGAAAAAGATATATATATATAACTGAATCACTTTGCTGTATAGCAGAAATCAACACAACACTGTAAATCAACTAAACTTTAATAACATTTTTTAAAAAGACAAAAAAAAAAAGAAATCAAGGCAATTTCAATTACAGTTGACCTTTGAACAACATGGAGTCAGGGGTGCCAACCCTTTACAAAGTTGAAAATCTGCATATAATTTAGTCAGCCCTCTCTAGCCACAGATTTAACTAACCATGGATAGTGTAAATACTCTATAATTTACTACTGAAAAAAATCTGGGTATAAGCGGACCCAAGCAGTTTAAACCTGTGTTGTTCAAGGGTCAGCTGTACTTGAAACGTGTGACTCAAAAGTGGGATAATGTACATTTAATATTGTAACTATACCTCAATACAACAAAACAAAAAAGCCATAGAGATCCCTGATAATATCATCTAAACAGATCCAGTCATCCCTGAGGCTACTACAAACACTGACCAGTAAGTAAACTTTCTTAAGTTGATTTGGCCTTTCTTGGGCTGGGTAGCAGTGGAGGGTGTAGGGGGAGATGGAACAGCCCCAGGTGGGATCTAGTTCACCAGACAGGGATCAAGCCTGTGACCAATGCAGTGGAAGCATGGAGTCTTAATCACTGGACTGCCAAGGAAGTCCCTGATAAGTTTGATTTGGTTTCCTATAAATTACAATTGAGAGCCTTGTCTAATACAAAAAACAATTGTTGATATTTTAAGGAAAGTGTGGATCCAGTTAAATTAATTTCAGGAACTGGCAAAAAAAAAAAAAAATTGGGAAAGCCCTCTTGGGTTGGACACATTATGGGAACTTCACTGTTTTGTGCATAGGCAGGAAGGGTAGCTGTCATTTGAGGGTGCCATGTTATTTAGACCCTAAATATCTCTTTCAATATTAAGGAGAATGCCATCCATTTCTTCCTATGGTTTTCTCTTTTGTGTGAAGGGGTTTGTCAGGCTTCTCTCTAGTTCCAAACAGAGTTTCTAGCATCCAGAACCTAACAGGATACTGGCAGAAGGGCAAACAAAGGCCATTGGAGGCACAAAAGAAAGGGAATCTCAGTGCCCAAGACTTAATTTTGTCTACTTTGGTTGTATTTAAGGAAGGCTGATTCTGAAGGAGGCAGAGTTTAAACATAAAGGAAAAGAATCTTCTCTTTTGGGATTCAGTCATGGAACTTCAGTAGGTGAGAATACAGAAGTTGCTGTCTGGAACAAGCCTTGCCTATTATTCAACACATACAAGACCCACCTTTATGTAGAAAAGTTTATTCTCACTAGCTGTACACAGTACCCGCAGATTAGTCCTGATAGGTTATAGAGCAGGTAAGGAGTTGACATCAAGAACCAAGTTGGGTAGTGTTGGCACTAAACAGATCTAGTAGCAGTTAGCAGGGTCTCAAGTCAATAGACTTGGGCTTAAATGCAGAAAAGGAGACTCTCAGAGGAAGTGGTTAGGGATAAAGGATTAGAAAGTGAGAGGCCTTGTATCTCAAGAGGCTGACATCCTGGCCAGGTTACTTAAGCAGAGGCTTGGGTTCAGAAATCACACAGGGAGTCGCATTCTTCCACTTGAGGAACCAGCCAGATGGACACATGAAAGCATTATACATATTTCTTAAAATAGGGTACATTTAATTCTGAGATTAGTATGGCATGTGTGAGTAGTTAGGATGAATCTTTTTAGAGATTGAGTTTAGAGATTTTACTTCTATGCTACATATTTTTATATTAAAACAAGCAGTCATACTTTGATGTAGATGGCTATTTTGGATGAATTTAGAGAAGAAAACACAATGGATTTCAAAGAAAGGAGCACATTTTAGTAGGGAGATTTTAGCCATAATCCCAAGTCATTGTCTGATGCTCTTTGAAATGCAATGATGGCTAAAGTACTGCCAGAAAAGACCATTTTAAACTAAGTTCTGCTACTTATTGTGTGACCCTACGCAAATTTAAAAATTACCTAATCCCACAGGATTGTCATAAAGATTACTGATAACATAAAATCACCTCATTGAGTGACTGAAAGATAAATAAGTGCTTAATGATGTGACAAAGGAGAAAAGAACCTGGGCTAAAAATACTCAATCTTTCTGCCTCAGATTAGGTCAGGTCCTATAGCCTGGAGTGCTGTTGCGTTTTCACAGAGAATAAAAACTTAGACTGGAAGAGTCAGTGTGGAGTGAAGTTTGACTGGGACATGGTTGAGTATGGCAAGAACTAATGTTAAGTCACTTATCTGACTATCTACTGTTAGAAGATTTATACACATACTCATTTCATCTTACTAACTCTTCAGAGAAGGCAAAATTAAAATTTTACAAATGAGATAATAGGTTCAGGAAGGCTCAGACTGAGCAAAGTTGAAAAGCTAGTTAGGGAATTTCCTGGTAGTCCAGTGGTTAGGACTCTGAGCTCTCACTGTTGTGGGCCTGGGTTCAACCCTGTTCAGAGAACTAAAATCCCGTATCATGTTCTACCTTGAAAGGGGACTCCTCTTCCTCAAAATGGGAGATAAGTTTGAATAATTAAGATTAAATAAACAATGGCTATCTGTAGCTATCTAGTAGCCTACTACAGGAATAACACAAAATACTACTACAGGAATAACAAAAAATATTTAACCCTGAGTTGCTGACCTGAAAATATTTTTCATACTCCCTCCACCTCCCCTAGTATTCAGCTTGAATCAAAGCCCTGACATTCTCCAGTAACTTCTGCCTAATGGCCACACTAAATTCTAGGTAACTTAATAACTGAGGCAAGACCGCAGAGAGTAGTATCAAGACAAAAGAACAAACAAATACAGCTACCATATCCTATTCCATTTTTCACTGGTTCACTTTCACCAATGTTTTTTCCTTTATTTAGCCTCTACTTTAGCAAGGTCTTCTACCAGATAATGGAGACACAGAGCTGGATAAGACCACATAACAGCTCAGTCCAGTAACACTGGGAATTATGAGAACACCAAGAGGTTCACAGTTGAGACATACACAAAAAATAGATAAAGAGAATGCAAATACCAAAGATAAATTAAATCAATGGGTTGAAAAGCAAATAGGAGTTTTCCAGGAATCAAGGAGAAGGAATGGTTTTTTGACACTTGAAAGCATGAAACAGTGATATGGTTAGGCAAGAAGGTCCCTGTGACTGGAGAGCTACAGGGTGGCATGGTTAGAAAGACTGGCAGTGATGAGATCCTAAAAAGAAATGTCATGCTAAGGAACTGTAACTTTATCCTGTGAATCAATATTTCCCACAGCCATCACCATGGAACCCTTTGAAATTACAATGTGAAAAAGAATCACCAACAGTAGTACATGTTTAAATTTGTGATTCTTTACCTTTCTTAAAATCTAAAAAGTATAAAAAATTTGAATAATTTTATTTAAAACCCCAAGATACCATCAGTGAAGTAAATCATCTTTTATTTTCATCTTATATTTGGCTATCCAGAGGCATGCATAACCCTCCAACTTTAATGAGAACAATGTTTTTGTGTCTTTTTATCACATATTCGCTTAATATTAGGTGTAATGTTGCTAAGTCGGATCCGCATATGAGGTGCAGCATCAAGTCTTTTCCTGTATTTTGTTTTTGTGGCAGCATAATACGAAAAGCCTGTCTCACACAGGTGCATTGTAGCAAAAGGAAGAAGTACACGAACTGCACGCCGTGCAACACTTGGGTACTCCTGAATTAGGCTACTCCAAAAATCATTTAGTGAAAGTTCACTGAAACTTTGTTTCACTTGAGAATCAGATGTTAAATCAATCAGGCTTTCATAGTCCCGTGCTACTAATGAGGCTGGCTTAACAGTTACTGTAAATGGATTTCTAACCCAAGCATGAATGTCATTTGTTACAGGAAAATATTTTAACAGAGTAGAACGCAAACCCCTTAGGTGCTGCACAATGGCACTGCAAGTATCTTTATCAACTGTGGAATTAATTTCAGTCAAAAAGTCACTGAGTGTAGGGAAACAATCAAAGTTTTCTTCTTCGACGGATGAGGCCCAAAATTCCAATTTTCTTAACAAAGATGACATTTTATCAAATACTGTAAAAACTGTCACATTTTTTCCTTGCATTGACAGATTAACCTCATTTAATTTAGTAAAAATATCTGCAAGATATGCAAGTCTTAGCAGCCAAGATGAATTCGTTAAACAATCAGACAGTCGAAAAGCAGAATCCATGAAAACCAACAGTTCACGACGAAGCTCAAAAAGTCTCACAAGAACTTTACCTCGGGAAAGCCACCTTACCTCTGTATTTAGAAGAAGTGCTGTATGCTGGGCACCCATTTCTTCACATAAAATTTTTAGTAGTCTGGATTGATGTGGTCGAGCTTTAATATAATTGATGATTTGTACTGCCTGATCTAGCACATTTTTCAGAGACGTAGGCATTGTTTTAACTGCTAGTGCATGTCTATATAATAGGCAGTGACTACTGGTGCTTTCGGGAGCCACATATTTTATCAAGGTGACAGCCTCAGCAATTTTCCCATCCATTGCCCTAGAAGCATCACTACAAACATCAACACATTTTTCCCATTCAATTTCATGTTTCTGCATAAAACTGTTGATGCAGTTGAAAATTTCTTCACCAGTGGCATTACTTTGCAAAGATTCACATAACAGTAGGTCTTCCTCAATAGACTTATTAAACCTGTAACGAACAAACACAAGCAGCACAGCAAGTCCTGAAACATCAGCCGATTCATCTAGTTGCAGTGAAAACCCATCACAAATTTTCAGTCTACAAACAAGTTCCTCTTCAATGTCAGCAGCTAGATCCTTAATTCGACGAGCAACGGTACTGTTTGATAGTTGTACTGCATCTATTTTTTTACTATACTGTTCGTCAAACATCCGCATCACAACATCTTTTGCACAAGGCTTGATAAGCAATTCTCCAATAGTATGAGCCTCTCCACTCAGGGCTATATGGTAACTTACATTGTATGATGCTTCTGTAGCACTTTCATTATCTGTATTGACAATTTTAGGTGTTGGGGGTTTATTATTTTCAGGTGAATCAAGATGTTGCTTGAAAAAACTTATGTCTTTGTCTTTATATGCAGCATGTTTAGTTTCCAAATGTCTTCGAAGCTTACTAGGGGCCAAAGAGCTATTTGATAAAATTTTCTTACATAATACACACTGAGCATGAGGTGCATCTCTATTTCCAAAGTAAGTAAATCCAAAAGACAAATAACTTTCATCATATTTTCTTCTTTTTGGTTTCTTACTAAAAGTAGTTATTTTGTTGGAATTGGATATAAATTTGACCCTGGAAAGCTCACCTTCTGAATTTTTAGAAACTGAAGGCTGCAAATGCTCATCTTCACTTTGTAATATTCCAACCTTTTGATCATGTGATTCAGACACAATTTGATAACAAAAAGATTCTACTTCTTGTTTAAGACTTCCTTGTTTCAGTAACAGATCCATAGGCAATGAATTTGTGGTACAAAACATGGTTAATTTAGTATAAACATTGAGTATCACAAATGTGTTGACATTATAAGACAGGATACATAGAAAATGAGCAATCATCAAAGAGATGATATATAGCAACACATCAGTTAATTTGTAAATGCTGCCTATGCATCAATGCGCAGATGGAACATCACACGTTCATGTATCAGGTGATCTCTCATTCGACTTCCTGGTGCTCTCGGGTATGGCACACCTTTTCTTAAAGGTAGATTATCACATAAAAATAAAAGCTATAGAAATGAGTTTAGTAGTCTTAAACTTATATTTTAAAATAAATTATAAAGAAAAAACTATTGTTAGCATTTATCTTTTTCTCACAATGCTCATTAACTTAGATAACATTAATACTCTATAAAACATAGTTTGGGAACCACTGGACCAAGAAATAATAAAGAGCTGATAAGTGTATTTTTAAGGAAGCGATCTTGAGGTCCCATGGCAGAGTTGGCCAATTTTCCCCATAAAGTACCACATGATAAATATTTTTTACTTGATGGGCCATGTGGTCTCTATTGCAACTACTCAACTCTGTAGTTGGAGAATGGCAGCAGCCATAGACAATACGTTAGAAGGGCACAGCTGTGTTTCAATAAATCTCTATTTCCAAAAACAGGCAGCATGGGGCCATAATTTACCCACTGTATACCCTTTCACTGTATACAGTATCTTGGAATCTGAGCTTTCTGATGCCTACTGCCATTAGATACACTCATTGTTGACACTGCTACACGTCTTAATTCTTCTTTCAGGGCTCACAACTATTCTGACGAGCTACTTCAAAAACACACAAACAGCTCAAAGTTTTGCAAGACACAGAATTCTGTTATATCTAAATACTGTGTTAACACTGAAAAATAAACTGTAACCCCAAAATTAGCTACTATTTCTTTGGACTTAAAATTACATAAATATTTATATTATCCTAAATTAGACTCATTCAAAGTAATACATATATTTTACTAAGTACTCAGCATCCTATTATTCTTTAGGTGAAGGCTTAACAAGGACCTAAAGAAAACATAAACTCTCATTTTAATAGGTTTATTCCTCATACAATACTTTTTAAAAAGCATCATAAAATGGAATGGTAATGCAAATTTTAGGACTTCTAAAGAATACCAACTTTATAAGGTAAGGCATTCAAATTTAGTGTCTATCTAAATGTAGTTACTTTTGATTTAAACTTTATGATTTGGCTACAGAGTAACCTTTGGATTCTTATATTAGATCCTGAATCAAAAGGGTTTTCCCATTAACAGCTAGAGGGTAAGATACCTGAAATGAGGAGCACTCTCTTCTGCAATCACTTTCCACCTTGGAAGCTTGAAATGCAGACTCTTCAAAAAAATAAAATTAAGGGAAAGGGTAGAAGGGGAGTAACCAAAAGCCTAGAATGAGAAAAGTTAAAATTAGACACTGTAAAAATAGAACTAACTACAAACCTCTAAGATGACCAATCTTTACAATTTATTTTAGAGCCAGGCAGTGCAAATGATTCTTCACTGAAATGCAGATCTTAGACTGAAATAGAAGATGTCTAACATAATAAAAGTGCTAATATTTTATCCTATTTAATACTCTGGTAATTTCATTGTTTTGAAATGCTTCCCCATCCATTGACTTCATAGAAAGACATAAAACTCTCAGAAACTAAACCTAACTTTTTCAAGTACAGCCACAACTTAATGTCTCTAAAACTAAGCATTTTAAGTAATCTAAAATGGAATTATACACGGAAAGGTTACAAGAACTATGCCTTGTTATAACAATTGAGCTCTTTTCTCAATAACCAAGATCCTTAAAGTTACTAACATTCACTGAGTGATCATTGTTTACTAAGTGCCAGTAACTGCTAAATCCCTCATAGATGAGCTCATTTAATCCTTAAAACGAATTTGAGAGTTAGGGACTATTATTAATAATCCTTTAAGGATGAACAAATGGGAGCTTAAGTCCCCTGCTAAGTTAACGCATCTGTGAAGAACTAAGAACAATACCCAGAAAGTTCGACTGCAGAGCCCACGTGCCTAGTCATTGCTTGTGTGTCCCCAAATACTCTTAATTTCACAAGCACTAAAAATCTGGGACCAGGAGTTGGATGGTGCACAGAGAAATGAATGATCTATACAATGGGTTATTACTGCCAGAAAGTCGAGGGTCTCAAACTGGCAGCAGAATGCCGTACACCTTCATTATTGGCAGCAAAAGAGCCGACTGTTCTATCACAGTCCTGAATGGGCCTTAGTTGCAGAGAGCTTCGTGGAGTCAATGGGTGACCTAAAAGTTTACAATCCCTCTCCCTTGCTACTAGGGACAGACACAACGGAGTGATGAGCTTTGTTTTCAGGAAGGAGGACCTAATCTCCACCTTTTCAGAGGTGCTCTCCTGAATCTCTCGAGGACAAAGAGCCTGGACTCCCTAAAGAGTAGAGTTTCTATTTGACTCCCTGAAAAGGAGCGGGGGAACCCTCATCTTTTGTCTCTTCTGGCTAAACTGACAGGTAACACCATCCAATCACCCCCTCCCTCGGATGGTTCCTGCTCTGAACAATACCCTTGGGGCAGAAGGGCTGGGGAGGAGTGCAGACTGTTCAAAAAGCTGAGGCAGGAAGTGGGCACGGACACCCCATCGAGTACCTAAGTGCTTTTTAAAACGGTCACTTCGAAGGGCTGCCCAGCCAGCTATATCCCTCGGCTCCTCCTTGTCACAGGTGCGCACTGCCAGCCACAGCTGGGGCTGGCTTCCTGTGGGAATCCACCCTCGCCTACGCAACTCCTCTCGCGTCCCCGGGCTAACAACCACAGGAAACCGTCTCAGAACCCGACACTATCTTTCTCTCTCATCTCCATCAGCGATGAAGAGAATGGTCTCTGCTGCGGCTGGGCTGCAGAGCAGCGCCGCGGTCCCCAGCAGAGCCGGCGCCCGCCATTTTACAAAGCTCACGGCAGCGGCCATTTCAGAGCGCACCACTCAGCCGCCACGGCGGCTCTGCTCCTCACCTTCACCGAGGCCTGAACGGGGTCAAGAGCCAGTCGTCGCGGACTGGAAGGGGGAGGGGGTAGGGAGGAAGGGAGAAAATGAAAAACAAAACAGAGGGAGGAAGGATTCGGGGGGCCGGGCGATGCTCTCAGCTCAGGGGTATCGCCTATGCCACCTCCATAGACATCCGATTCGCGGCTGGCGCGGTCGCTTGTCTGAAGATAAATTTAGCACACTAGGGCACCCCCACTTACAGTCTCCACAAGCGACTTTGCCGCCGCCCAATCAGCGCCAGAATTGCTCCCCGCCACCTATCCGCGCTGAGCAGTGGGGCGGGACCAAAGGAAAGGACCAAGGTCGGTTGAGGAGCGGGCCAGCAGCGGCAGCTGCTATCGCTCTGAATTAGGGCGTTCGCTTGAGGCTGAGCTAATACCCGACGAGAAGCGATAGTTTTCAAATTTCCCTGGGTTCGAGTAGCCCGGGCATTTGTTTACAATGCAGAGTCCTGGGTGCTGCGAGATAGCATTTGTGATCCTGTAGCGCTGGATTGACTTCGAGAAACCTGAGTGCCCTTATGCAGTAGGGCTCAGCCCCGGTGTTGATTTGAGTGCATTTGCAGAGCCTCGGCTGCTGGTCCTTTCACGCGCTCTTTGTTCCCGGAGCCGCACCCCAAGCCCAGGTTGCGCAACCGCCTTCTCTTTTCCTTGTTTTCCCACTGGAATCCGGGCAGAAAACGCCCTCTCTCTTCCCCGCCCCTCCCAGAAGCAGGCGTGTCGGGGGCCCCTAGTGGGCCGAGCTGAGAGCTGAGCGTCATGTCTCCGGGGCGCTGCTCTCTCCAGAGCTCCCTGGTGACCCCAGATGGGGTCGGGATCCACGTGTAGGAATATGTAGGGATGGCGGCGTCTCAGCAGTGTCAGTGGAAAAGAGTCCGCTTGCTGTGTCTTTGCACCCTCCGCTAGTGGCTCCATCCCCGAGGAACGCCCAGCGCTCTAGAACACTGATAGCTGCTGCTGCTGCTGCTGAGTCGCTTTAGTTGTGTCCGACTCTGTGCAACCCCATAGACGGCAGCCCACCAGGCTCCCCCGACCCTACTTCGGGTGTTTTAAGCTTAGTTCTCCTATCCCCCTCCCCTGTTTTTAAAAACAACACAGCAAAAGGCTTCGAGCCGTGTATTCAATTCCATTTTGTGTGAGATCCGTCGTGGAGACGTGCAGTCTGTTTTTCCAAATTGGCATCTTGAAATATGCACACTTCCTGGAAGGAATTTGTTGAAGTACGGGTAGCATTATACAATAGTGAGTCCAATTGTTTGCAATATTTTAGATTTTCAAGGCCCCATAGAAATAACCAAGTCAAGAAAGTTGAATCTTCTTTTCAGGCGCTGCGCCAATGATAGAAAATTCCTAACTTGTGGTCAAAAGCAAGGACAGCTTTTGTTTTTCCTAAATTTGCTCTTCTTGGACATATGAATAAATTTCTTCGGCATTGAAAGACATCTAGCCTCTTATTCAACAGAATCTTGGGGAGGACTGAACTAGATGATTTCCTGAGACTGATAATAGATGTCAACATTTGGTTCTTAATGTTTTACAGTCATGTCAACATCTTCAGAACTTTGCCCCATGGTAGACTATCCATAAGTCTTCATTGTTATTTTAAAATTATTCCTGTTAAATTGGTTTCATTTGAGCTTTTGAACCACCAAAGGGGAAATCACTTTACTGAAGGGGTGAAATTTTACTTGAAGAGTGATCATATTGTAGTTGAAAAAATTGTCTAGCTCTTAACAATATTGGAAAAATATCCCACATTTTCATAAGTTTTCTATTTCAGAAGGGCCTTTTACAGATATGCTCCCAATTTGATCTTCACACATCTGGTTTACATTTTCATGGAATGAAATAATTCAAAACATTCAGCTGATAACAAATTCAACTGAAGTAAAGTCTAGAATTTAACCTTGGTCTTGAACAGTTCTGTGCAGACCTACAAGACCTTTTAGAACTAACACCCAAAAAAGATGTCCTTTTCGTTATAGGGGACTGGAATGCAAGAGTAGGAAGTCAAGAAACACCTGGAGTAACAGGCAAATTTGGCCTTGGAATATGGAATGAAGCAGGGCAAAGACTAATAGAGTTTTGCCAAGAAAATGCACTGGTCATAGCAAACACCCTCTTCCAACAACACAAGAGAAGACTCTACACATGGACATCACCAGGTGGTCAACACTGAAATCAGATTGATTATATTCGTTGCAGCCAAAGATGGAGAAGCTCTATACAGTCAACCAAAACAAGACCAGGAGCTGACTGTGGCTCAGAACATGAATTCCTTATTGCCAAATTCAGACTTAAATTGAAGAAAGTAGGGAAAACCACTAGACCATTCAGGTATGACCTAAATCAAATCCCTTATGATTATACAGTGGAAGTGAGAAATAGATTTAAGGGACTAGATCTGATAGATAGAGTGCCTGATGAACTATGGATGTAGGTTCATGACATTGTACAGGAGATAGGGATCAAGACCATCCCCATGGAAAAGAAATGTAAAAAAGCAAAATGGCTGTCTGAGGAGGCCTTACAAATAGCTGTGAAAAGAAGAGAAGTGAAAAGCAAAGGAGAAAAGGAAAGATATAAGCATCTGAATGCAGAGTTCCAAAGAATAGCAAGGAGAGATAAGAAAGCCTTCCTCAGCAATCAATGCAAATAGAGGAAAACAACAGAATGGGAAAGACTAGAGATCTCTTCAAGAAAATTAGAGATCCCAAGGGAACATTTCATGCAAAGATGGGCACAATAAAGGACAGAAATGGTGTGGACCTAACAGAAGCAGAAGATATTAAGAAGAGGTGGCAAGAATACACAGAAGAACTGTATAAAAAAGATCTTCACGACCAAGATAATCACAATGTAGAGCCAGACATCTTGGAATGTGAAGTCAAGTGGGCCTTAGAAAGCATCACTACGAACAAAGCTAGTGGAGATAATGGAATTCCAGTGGAGCTATTTCAAACCGTGAAAGATGATGCTCTGAAAGTGCTGCACTAAATATGCCAGCAAATTTGGAAAACTCAGCAGTGGCCACAGGACTGGAAAAGGTCAGTTTTCATTCCAATCCCAAAGAAAGGCAATGCCAAAGAATGCTCAAACTACCGCACAATTGCCCTCATCTCACACGCTAGTAAAGTAATGCTCAAAATTCTCCAAGCCAGGCTTCAGCAATACATGAACTGTGAACTTCCAGATGTTCAAGCTGGTTTTAGAAAAGGCAGAGGAACCAGATATCAAATTGCCAACATGCACTGGATCATCGAAAAAGCAAGAGAGTTCCAGAAAAACATCTATTTCTGCTTTATTGACTTTGCCAAAGCCTTTGACTGTGTGGATCACAATAAACTGTGGAAAATTCTGAAAGAGATGGGAATACCAGACCACCTGACCTGCCTCTTGAGAAACCTATATGCAGATCAGGAAGCAACAGTTAGAACTGGACATGGAACAACAGACTGGTTCCAAACAGGAAAAGGAGTTCGTCAAGGCTGTGTATTGTCACCCTGCTTATTTAACTTATATGCAGAGTACCTCATGAGAAATGGCTGCGCTGGAAGAAGCACAAGCTGGAATCAAGATTGCTGGGAGAAATATCAATAACCTCAGATATGCAGATGACACCACCCTTATGGCAGAAAGTGAAGAGGAACTCAAAAGCCTCTTGATGAAGGTGAAAGAGGATAGTGAAAAAGTTGGCTTAAAGCTCAACATTCAGAAAACGAAGATCATGGCATCTGGTCCCATCACTTCATGGGAAATAGATGGGGAAACAGTGGAAACAGTGTCAGACTTCATTTTTCTGGGCTCCAAAATCACTGCAGATGGTGACCACA
This sequence comes from Bos javanicus, assembly GCF_032452875.1. NCBI lineage: Eukaryota > Metazoa > Chordata > Mammalia > Artiodactyla > Bovidae > Bos > Bos javanicus. Next base: position 41,901,660 of record NC_083882.1, on the reverse strand, counting down.
GCCATGAAATTAAAAGACGCTTACTCCTTGGAAGGAAAGTTATGACCAACCTAGATAGCATATTCAAAAGCAGAGATATTACTTTGCCAACAAAGGTCCATCTAGTCAAGGCTATGGTTTTTCTAGTGGTCATGTATGGATGTGAGAGTTGGACTGTGAAGAAAGCTGAGCACTGAAGAATTGATGCTTTTGACCTATGGTGTTGGAGAAGACTCTTGAGAGTCCCTTGGACTGCTGGGAGATCCATTCCGAAGGAGATCAGCCCTGGGATTTCTTTGGAAGGAATGATGCTAAAGCTGAAACTCCAGTACTTTGGTTTTTTTTTTTTTCTTTCAATTTTATTTTATTTTTAAACTTTACATAATTGTATTAGTTTTGCCAAATATCAAAATGAATCCGCCACAGGTATACATGTGTTCCCCATCCCGAACCCTCCTCCCTCCTCCCTCCCCATACCATCCCTCTGGGCCGTCCCAGTACACCAGCCCCAAGCATCCAGCATCATGCATCAAACCTGGACTGGCAACTCGTTTCCTACATGATATTTTACATGTTTCATTGCCATTCTCCCACATCTTCCCACCCTCTCCCTCTCCCACAGAGTCCATAAGACTGTTCTATACATCAGTGTCTCTTTTGCTGTCTCGTACACCGGGTTATTGTTACCATCTTTCTAAATTCCATATATATGCGTTAGTATACTGTATTTATGTTTTTCCTTCTGGCTTACTTCACTCTGTATAATAGGCTCCAGTTTCATCCACCTCATTAGAACTGATTCAAATGTATTCTTTTTAATGGCTGAGTAATACTCCATTGTGTATATGTACCACAGCTTTCTTATCCATTCATCTGCAAAACTCATGCAAGGAGTTGACTCATTGGAAAAGACTCTGATGCTGGGAGGGATTGGGGGCAGGAGGAGAAGGGGACGACAGAGGATGAGATGGCTGGATGGCATCACTGACTCGATGGACGTGAGTCTGAGTGAACTCTGGGAGCTGGTGATGGACAGGGAGGCCTGGTGTGCCTCGATTCATGGGGTCGCAAAGAGTCGGACACGACTGAGCGACTGAACTGAACTGAAAATCTGCAGTTTGATCAGTAAGGAGCTTGAAACATACGAACTTTTTCTATAGTTGCTTAGTCAATAGATTATTATAGAATGTTGGTTTTGAGACATAAAATATACAGGCAGTGTGAAACTCTGACCAATAGTGGTAATGGGTAGCATTTACTGAATACACAGTATGGGCAGGGGCTGTTCTATCTATACACTTTCTAAAGTATTATTAGCTCATTTACTATTTACAACCCTATCAGATGTTGTTTAGTCACTAAATCATGCCCGACTCTTTGTGACCCCAGGAACTGCAGCATATCAGGCTTCCCTGTCCTTCACTGTCTCATGGAGCTTGCTCAAACTCATGTCCATTGAGTCAGCGATGCCACCCAGTCATCTCATCCTCTGTTGCCCCCTTCTCCTCCTGCCCTCAGTCTTTCCCAGCATCAGGATATTTTCCAATCAGTCAGTTCTTCAGATCAGTTGGTCAAAGGATTGGAGTTTTAGCTTCAGCACCAGTCCTTCCAGTGAATATTCAGGGTTGATTTCCTTTAGGATGGAATGGTTTGATCTTCTTGCAGTCCACGGGACTCCCAAGAGTCTTCTCCATCACCACAGTTGGAGAGCACATCAATTCTTTGGCACTTAATCTTCTTTATGGTCCAACTCTCACAACTGTACATGACTATGGGAAAAACTATAGCTTTGACTATATGGACTTTTGTTGAGAAAGTGATGTCTCTGCTTTTTAATATGCTGTCTAGGTTTGTCATAGCTTTTTCTTCCAAGGGGCAAGCGTGTTTTAATTTCATGGCTGCAGTCACTGTCCACAGTGATTTTGGAGCCCAGGAAAAGAAAATATGTCACTGTTTCCACTTTTTCCCCTTCTATTTGCCATGAAGTGGTGGGACCAGATGCCGTGATCTTAGTTTTTGAATGTTGTGTTTTAAGCCAGTTTTTTCACTCTCTTCTTTCACCTTCATCAAGAGGCTCTTTAGTTCCTCTTCCCTTTCTGCCATTAGAGTGGTATCATCTGGATATCTGAGATTGTTGATATTTCTCCCAGCAATCTTGATGCTAGCTTTTGATTCATCCAGCCCTCCATTTCACATGGTGTACTCTGCATATAAGTTAAATAAGCAGGGTGACAATGTATGTACTTGACATACTCCTTTCCTAATTTTGAACCAGTCTGTTGTTCCATGTCCGGTTCTAACTGTTGCTTCTTGCTGTGTACTGGTTTCTCAGGAGACAGAGAATGTGGTCTGGTATTCCCATCTCTTTTAGAATTTTCTACAGTTTGTTGTGATCCACAGAGTCAAAGGCTTTAGCATAGTCAGAGAAGCAGAAGTAATTTTTCTGGAATTCCCTTGCTTTCTCTATGATCCCACAGATCTAAGTCCAGTTTGTACATCTGGAAGTTCTCAGTTCATGTACTGCTGAAGCTAGCCTGAAGCATTTTGAACATTACCTTGCAAGTATGTGAAGTGCAATTGTATGGTAGTTTGAGCATTACTCGGCATTGCCCTTCTTTGGGATTGGAATGAAAACTGACCTTTTCCAGTATTGTGGCCATTGCTGAGTTTTCCAAATTTGCTGACCTATTGAGTTCAGCACTTTAACAGCATCATCTTTTAGGATTTTAAATAGCTCATCTGGAATTCCATCATCACTAGCTTTGTTTGTTATAATGCTTCCTAATGCCCTCTTGACCTCACACTCCAGGATGTCTGGCTCTAGGTGAGTGATCATGCCATTGTGGTTATCCAAATCATTAAGACCTTTTTTATACAGTTTTCCTGTGTGTTCTTGCCTCCTCTTCTTAATCTCTTCTGCTTCTTTAGGTTCTTGCTGTTTTTGTCCTTTATTTTGCCTATCAGATGACAAACCCTATTTTACAGATAAGGAAATTGAGCATGGATTGGTAAATAAATTGCCCAAGTTCCCACAGCCAATTGGCATCTGAGTGGCGTATTTCCATGTCTGCCACAATGTGTCACTAAGATTAGGTGCAATGAGGTTGTGGAAACTATAAGCTGTGTGTGTCTAACTGGGGTATGCTCATGCATATTAATATCAAGCAGTAAATGATTTCAAATAAGATTTAAATCAGTCCTGAATATTCATTGGAAGGACTGATGTTGAAGCTGAACTCCAGTACTTTGGCCACCTGATGCGAAGAGCTGACTCATTTGAAAAGACCCTGTGCTGGGAAAGATTGAAGGTGGGAGGAGAAGGGGGCGACAGAGGATGAGATGGTTGGATGGCATCACTGACTCAACTCATCATGGACATGAGTTTGAGTAAACTCCGGGAGTTGGTGATGGACAGGGAGGCCTGGCTTGCTGCAGTCCATGGGGTCACAAAGAGTCGGACATGACTGAGCGACTGAACTGAACTGAATATATTGGGTAAGCAGGTAGAGCTTCACCATTGAAAAGGAACTCGGTTAGTTACTTGGAGCTCAAAGAAAATCATCTTGGGAAGTAGTAACAGGAATTTTGACTGATATACCAGATTTGAAGTCTTAGGTGCTGGAAGAGGTCTGAGATAGCAATTCTGTTCATGTTGGTTGTGTGAGTCAGTTTGCACTGCAGTTCGGTTTGCTGAAAGCAGATGATGAGACAGGGACGTCTGGAGTCAGCATTGTAGGATGGATTGTCCCACTCTGCCCTTTGTACTTCTTCCTCCCTCAGATAGTATATGGCAGCCATGGGCAGGGCAGGAGCCAAAGCTGAGGCAGACCCTGAATGTGCTGACAGCTGAAGGCCATCTGCTTATCATACCTTTGGCCCCTGAGCAGGGAGGCAAGTCCTTTCTTGAAGAAGGATCTGAGTGGCACATCTCCATGCTCGCCACAACATATCACCTTTGATATACAAGTGGTAAATTAATACAATTTTCATTAATTTCTGTAAAAAGTTAATAATAACTGTGGTGTTGTGTGCTTTGCGAACTTTTGAGATTTTTTGGGGGGGAGGTTCAGGGTTTAGGGGATTGGGGGAGGGGAAATTGGATGAAGGCAGTCAAAAGGTACAAATTTCCAGTTATAAGATAGTATGAAGGATGCAATGTACAATAAGATAAGTGTAATTAACACTGCTGAATGTTGTACATGAAAGTTAGAGTAAATCCTGAGCTCTCATCACAAGATACACTTTTTCTTTAACTTTGTATATGTATGAGATGATGGAGGCTCACTAGTGAAAACCACTTTGTGATGTATGTAAATCAAATCCTAATGTTGTACATTTTAAACCTGTATCATGTGGTATGTCAATTATATTTCAATAAAACTGGAAGAAAAAAGATATATGGAATTTTTCAGAGAATTTTGTGACCACAAGTAGGAGATTTATTTATTTATTTAAAATTAGATTTATTTATTTTTATTGTGTTGCGTCTTCATTGCTCTCCATGGGTTTTTTTTTTCCTAGTTGCAAAGAATGGGGGCTACTCTCTAGTTGCAGTGTGTGGGCTTCTTAATGTGGTGGCTTCTCTTGCTGCAGAGCACACACAGGTTCTAGGTGCATGAGTTTCAGTAGCTGTGACACATGGGCTTAGTTGCTGTGTGGCATGTGGAATCTTCCTGGACCAGGGATCAAACTTGTATCCCCTGCATTGGTAGGCGGTTTCTTATCCACTGTACCACCAGGGAAGTCCGAGATTGATTTATTGCTATTAGATTTACAAGAGTTATGTAAGTGCTTATAAAATTTGACTGGCTAGATGCTAGATGTATTACATTTGTAATTGTTGTTTAAAATATCCAGGAAAATTTAATTATTTAAATTTTAATTAAATATTCAAGAAGTATTCAGTACATTAAGCTTGTGAATTAATTAAACCATAGAGTATAAGTGAAAGTTATTGTCCATATTTCTGTGCAAAGATTATGAGATTTATAAATAGACTAGCAAGATTTATAAATTAAACTTTTTAAAGGCTTAAGAAATATGTTTATAATTTTAATTTTTGCTTATTAATAAACTAGTTATATCAATTATCAGTTTTTACTGTAGCTTTTATTCATTCCCAGGACTTTGCCCATTCCCTCTATGTTAAATGATTCTCAAAACTGTAACATGAGTCCCGACTTCCCACTTGAACTTCAGTTCTAGATTCTCAATTCTGTAGACTTTCTCTTTGAATACATAACAACAGCTCAGATGCAGTATGTCCAGAACTGTACTAAATCTCTCCTAAAGAGATTTAGGAGAGCTTTCTTAAAGATTTAGGAGGGTTTTCTTAAAGACTTCATTTTTGTTAAAGATTTTATTGTAATATCCCAAACTAGCAAGCTTTTGGAGTCAGTAGCCACTGTTGACTCATTTTCATATTCCACACGTACAGGCATTAGATTATTTTTTTCTTCTAATATTCCTTAGAATCATCCGTATCCCTTCATCAGTATTGCAAGTTCTCCAGACAAGGCTCAAGAAATGTTCCTTCTCAATTATCACCAAGGTCTTTCTAGCTTCCAATTTTTTCCCAGTTAATTGATTTTGCATACCGAGCTTTCATATTTTAGAATCTTGAAGTAACTCACTAGTTCTTCTATGTCACGGCTTAGAATCATAAAACTTTAGAGCTGAAGAAAATCTTTAGAAAACAATACAGTCTTCACTCAGTACCTGAAGGAGATTGGTTCCAGGACTCCTAAGCCTGGATACCAAAAATTTGTGGATGCTCAAGTATTTTTTCTAAAATGTCATAGTATTTGTATGTAATTTACACACATCCCCCTGTACATTTTAAATTATCTCTAGATTACTTGCAACACCTAATACAATGTAAATGCATGTAAATATTATAAATACAATGTAAATGTTAATGTAAATAATTGCTGATACTTGGCAAATTCAAGTTTGGCATTTTGGAGCTTTCTGGAATTTTTTTCCTGAATATTTTTGATCCAAAGTTGGTTGAATCCTCAGATATGGAACCTGGAGATACATAAAGCTAAACGTACAATGTAATCCCCCTTTTCCCCAGCCTTATGGAAAGGAAGACTGAATCCTAGAGTTATCGAGTGACTTTGATGTCAGTACTGGTTACAAGGCTGAAATAGATCTCAAGGTATATGGGGCATGGTTTAGGATTTTTTGAAAAATTAATTAATTAATATGTCTTGCTGTGCTGGGTCTTCATTGCTGCTTGCAGGCTTTCTCTGGTTGTGGTAAGCAGGGGGGCTACTCTTCATTGTGGTGCACACGTTTTAGGGCTTGTGGGCTTCTGGAGTTGCAGCATAGGCTCTAGAGTGTAGGCTCTGTAGTTGTGGCTCTCGGGCTTAGTTGTAGTTGCTCTGAGGAATGTGGGATCTTCCCAGACCAAAGACTGAACCCATGTCCCTTGCATTGTTAGACGGATTCTTATCCACTGTACCACTAGGGAAGTCCAGGATTTTTTTTTTTTTTTAATCTCCCATTGTACTGGAACATTTAACTGTTCATTTGGCAGACATGCTATAAATATTTTTTTGATATATAAATTAAACCATTTTTGACTCTTTGTTAATAAATTATTTTTCTGTTGCAAATGATAGAAATCCACTCCACAAGCAAAAAAGTTAATATCTTGACTCACTGAGAAGTCCATCAGTATGGGTATGTGTGGGTTCAATAACAAATGATGTCAGGGCTCTGTTTGACTCTCTGTCATGATAGGCCCTCTCTACATGGCAGGATAATGGCTTCTGTACTGTGCTTAGTCGCTCAGTCGTGTCTGACTCTTTGTGACCCCATGGATTGTAGCCCCCCCAGTCTCTTCTGTCCATGGGGATTCTCTAGGCAAGAATAGTGGAGTGGGTTGCCACGCCCTCCTTCAGGGGATGGGATCTTCCCAACCCAGGGATTTCACATTGCAGGCGAATTCTTTACCGTCTGAGCCACCAGGGAATAATGGCTTCTGGCATTCCCAAACTCATGGAGGAAGAGGGCATCTTCCCCAGTAACCCTGGGGAAGGATTCCCAGAAAGGCCTTTCATTCACTTTTGGGTTATGCCTGTGAACCAAATACACTGTCCAAGGAAGGAGTACTCAGTATGGTCAACTTGGGACACATTTGTTTGGGGGATACAAGTTTATTCTGATTCACCAACAGAATCTCATGGAAAGGGTGAGGGACCATTCCTAAAAGGAAGGGATTCTGGAAAAGTGGAATATATCTACCAAATTTACTCTCCTTGCTCCCCATATCTGATCAGCTGCCGTGAAGTCCTCTACTATATATCTCTTTGTCCAGCTTTTTCTCTCCAATTCCACTGCCATTGATTTAATCCAGGATCCTATTAGTAGTCTCCCAATCAATCTCCTGGCTACTGCCAATCTCTCTATCAAATTTATCCTGTGCACAAAGAAGCACTCTACACACTGAAGTCATTCCCTTATTCAAAGCTATCCCCATCGCCAGAGTGATTAACTCCTTGGCTTGGCATTCAAGGTTCTCGCTAAATTAGTTTTGTTTTTTAAATTTTTTTCAACTTGATGGCAGTGGAGGTGCTAGGTGGGAAGGGAGGTAAGGAAGGACTGATGGTCTGGAGCTCTCTCTCTTCAGCTGGTGGTCATGTGAACACATGTTGTTGTGTTGTGGTGTGTTGTTGTTGTGATGTGGTCATGTGAGTTGTTCTGGCTTAAATGCCCAAGTTTGGGGTATTCATTTTGCTGTTGACTGAAATGCCAGGGGATAGAGTTATTTATGGCGTGTGCATGCTAAATCACTTCAGTCATGTCCGACTCTTTGCGACCCTATAGACCATAGCCTGCCAGGCTGCTCTGTCCATGGATTTCTCCAGGCAAGAATACTGGAGTTGCCATTTCCTTCTCCTTGTTTATAGTATTTTTAAAAATTATTTATTTATTTGGCTGTGTCAGGTCTTAGTTGAGCATGCAGGATCCTTAGTTGTGGCATATGGGATCTAGTTTCTTGACCAGGGATTGAACCTGGGTCCCCTCATTGAGAGTGTGGAGTCTTAGCCACTGGACCACCAGGGAAGTCCCTGGTGTTTTTGATATTAATTTTTATCCTGGTAATACAAGCAAAAGGTTCAAAAATTCAAGTAGCACTAAAAGAATTATAAACATTAACAACAAAAGAAATTCCTTTGCCCCTCCTTCTGTGCAACCACTTGAAACATTTTGTTCCATTCTTTTTGGTATTTACCTCCATATTTCTCAATGAATATGTGTATAATGCTATTTGCTTACGCATGACCCATTATCATTCTGACTCCAAATCTACTTAACCTTAACATCTATAAAGCCCTTCAGTTCATTGGCCCAGTCCTTCAATGTCCTAGTTCCAAAATCCTGAGAAAGGAACCCAGTCCCAAATTATGTTTTCACCCACCACTGAGCAACCTTGGGGTGGGCTGTTCTTGAGTCTCTACTTGGAACTATGTCAGGAGTGGAGTGTGGTGTGTGAGTGGTCTGGGCTGGCTCTAATAACTCAGGGTCTGACTGTAACTGAGGTCACAGATCGATACACTCAGCTTAATTACAACTCTTTGCTAGCAAATCTTATTGCTTTAGGCTGCAAATCTAGAGACTACGTTTCCCAGACATCCTTACAGCTTGGATTAATGAAACATCGTTTCTATAAAATAGATGTAACTTAGCCAGTTAAAAGTGAATATTCTAAGGTGGAGGCTGCCACTTTTGTTGTTTCTACTGGCACATTGTTGCATTTCCTGGGACAGTTCCTGTGGAGGTACCAGCACTCAGCCCCTGAATTTCATGGGTGATAAGAGACAGAGAGCAGGGCATCCATTCTGCTTTGGCATTGGATTGGCATCCAATCCAATCTGATTCAGATTGTTCGAGTCAGCAGCTGCAGTGATGGCTTCCTTACTCCCCAGCTTAGTAAGTGTGGAAGGAGAATGGTGCCCAGAATAACCCAGTTCTGTAATACTGTTCTGGATGTCATGCCTGGAAGTGCAGCCTCAACTCTGTTCTCCTAGCCCTTTTAGTGATTTAATGAATCCCCAATTCCTCCTATTAATAGTCAATCCCTTTCTGTTTAAATTAGCTAGAGTGAAACCTGTCATTTACAATTGAATTCTAATGCACCTTTCAAAAGTGTTCTTTAAATATTTGTTCAAAAATTATTTGATGGGGACAACAAGAAACAATTTTCAATCAGTTAAAGTTATAGACAGGTCTCCAAGCAGTGTCAGTAGTTTGAAACAATGTGGCAATATATTTTACCATAAAAATAATTCTATTATCTTTTCACTTTTCTTTTGTAATTTTTCTGAACCAGGTACGTTCTTTGAAGCTGTATCAAAAGGTTCGAAATTTGTATTTTAAAATTGATCACTGGTTTCTGGCCAACAGCACTCACTATCCATGAATTCTGGTTTCAGATTTGATCTGCCTGGTGAATTTCATCTAATTGCTCCTGACTAAATACAAGATACAGAAACATATGATAGATTTAGCTAGAGTTGGGGAGCGCTGGGAGGCAGAGTGAATACAGGTCTTGGAGGAAGACTTGTTTCAAGCTGCACCTCCACTTTCTGCTACTTGTGCCGTCTTGTTCAGTTCAGTTCAGTTCAGTCACTCAGTCGTGTCCAACTCTTAGTGACCTCATGAACCGCAGCACGCCAGGCCTCCCTGTCCATCACCAACTCCCAGAGTCCACCCAAACCCTTGTCCATTGAGTCAGCGATGCCATCCAACAATTTCATCCTCTGTCGTCCCCTTCTCCTCCTGCCCTCAATCTTTCCCAGCATCAGGGTCTTTTCAAATGAGTCAGCTCTTCGCATCAGGTGGCCAAAGTACTGGAGTTTCAGCTTCAACATCAGTCCTTCCAATGAACACCCAGGACTGATTTCCTTCAGAATGGACTGGTTGGATCTCCTTGCAGTCCAAGGGACTCTCAAGAGTCTTCTCTAACACCACAGGTCAAAAGCATCAATTCTTTGGTGCTCAGCTTTCTTTATAGTCCAACTCCGACATCCGTACATGACCACAGGAAAAACCATAGCCTTGACTAGACAGACCTTAGTTGACAAAGTGATGTCTCTGCTTTTTAATATGCTTTCTAGGTTGGTCATAACTTTCCTTCCAAGGAGTAAGCATCTTTTAATTTCATGGCTGCAATCACCATCTGCAGTGATTTTGGAGGCCAGAAAAATAAAATCTGTCACTGTTTCCACTGTTTCCCCATCTATTTCCCACGAAGTGATGGGACCAGATGCCATGATCTTCGTTTTCCAAATGTTGAGCTTTAAGCTAACTTTTTCACTCTCCTCCTTCACTTTCATCAAGAGGCTCTTTAGTTCTTTGATTTCTGCCCTAAGGGTGATGTCATCTGCATATCTGAGATTATTGATATTTCTCCCGGCAATCTTGATTCCAGCTTATGCTTCCTCCTGCCCAGCGTTTCTCATGATGTACTCTGCATATAAGTTAAATAAGCAGGGTGACAATATACAGCCTTGACGTACTCCTTTTCCTATTTGGAACCAGTCCATTGTTCCATGTCCGGTTCTAATCGTTGCCTCCTGACCTGCATATCGCTTTCTCAAGAGGCAGGTATTCCCATCTGCTTGGTGTTCCCATCTCTTTCAGAATTTTCCAGTTTATTGTGATCCACACAGTCAAAGGCTTTGGTATAGTCAATAAAGCAGAAATAGATGTTTTTCTGGAACTCTCTTGCTTTTTCCATGATCCAGAGGATGTTGGCAATTGGATCTCTGGTTCCTCTGCCTTTTCTAAAACCAGCTTGAACATCTGGAAGTTCACGGTTCACGTATTGCTGAAGGTGGCTTGGAGAATTTTGAGCATTACTTTACTAGCATGTGAGATGAGTGCAGTTGTGCGGTAGTTTGAGCATTCTTGGGTACATCTTAATTTCCCTACTTGAAAATAGGTTTAAAAACAGCAACATACAATAATTTCTGGGTTTAAATGCAATCATACATGTAAAATACTTGGTATAGGGCCTAGTTATGTAATAAACATCCAGTAAATGTCACAGTAACACTATTTTTTTAGTTTTAACTTCCCTGTATTGTATTTCAAGCAAGAGCAAATTTATATTCCTCTGCCTGTTTATGAATTTCCCTGTAGAAGCCTTAACTGTTTCTATCATTACTAATTATTCCAGTGACATTTCAGTTTCCCTTACAGATTAATAATTTGGGTAACTGCCCAACTCTTCACCGTTTAATCCAGCTCTGGCTGTGGTTAAGGAAGGATCACGTTCCTGAAGGAGGCAGTTCATCAGAAAAGGACCACAGCAGGTATTGCTGTGAGGATAGGTCACTTTCTGTCACTTTAAATCATGACACACTTCACGAGTAAAGGCTGCACATTCCTTTTCTAGACACTGCAGTTGAGACCTGGTCTAGAAGAAATAAATGATTGAGCCCCAAAGTGTGGCATATCAGATATTGTCTTGTATTTGGGGGTGGAGGGGCAGGTAGTATTCTTGTATCAAGAACTCAATTTAAAAAAACTAAGGTTTTATACATTAAGAGTAATTTATCTGTAACTTCATACCTTACAGAGCACCTTCACAATCTCTCTTATTCCAACTTTGAGACAATCCATATAGTTAAGCAAGGAGGTGTTCTCATTCATACTTTACAAATGAGGAGTCGGAGGTTTCCAGAAGCTGATGGAGTCATGCATAGTCACACATATGTTTTTTGGCAGAGGCAGTGCTTGGAGCAATTTTCCTGATTCAAATCAATGTCTTTCATGCTTCTTCTCCTTTAGAAAGTTTTCTGAATTAGGATAATGCACTTGTAGAGTGCTCCTGCTAAGTTATTGATTTTTGGCTAAAGAATATGATCTGAACTGTCATTTGAAGGAGCATTATGTTCTAGGGTTGTCCTCTTATTGAAGGTGAAAACTAATCTTACTCTCTTACTTTCTTTGGAAGGTCAATGTTAAACTTTTAAAAGATATCCCTTTAAAAAGAATGCCAGAGTGGGCATTTTTTAAAAGCCAAAGTGAAGGTTTGCAAGTAATTTAAACACTCAATTACTTGGGGAGAGACTAAAATGCCAGGGGCTGGGGTGATTTATGGTGCTGTGCAGAGAGCCAGTATATATTATTTATTTGTACAAGAGTGGAATCCTGGCTCTGGATCATTTCTTGACTTGTTTGAGAATCTGGGCAAGTCATTTATTATGTCTGTATTTTTAAATTATAGCCTTGCTTCAAAGATGTGCTCTGTGAATAAATGAACCTTTATTTGTAAATCTTGTTTAAATTTCTCTGATGAAAGGCACATCAGTTGTTGATAGTTGTGAAGGGTAAGAACATTGTAATAACAATGAAAATATCAGTTGTCTTGAATTTATGAAGTAGCATTGCTCTGAGAAGCTTTGAACGCTTCCCAGGTGTTATGTATTCTTTAAAAACCTATAATTACAAACATTTCCTATTATAATTTTTTAATAGAATTGAGCAAAAAAGATTTAAGTGTTCTCTCATTTTATCTTCTCCTATCCTTCCCATTCCCCTTACTCACCAAAGTTCATAGTATTTTGTGTCTACAGATACACATATTCACATACAAATGTATATAATTGTTTAATGCGGGAGACCTGGGTTCGATCTCTGGGTCAGGAAGATCCCCTGGAGAAGGGGATGGCAACCGACTCTAGTATTCTTGCCTGGAGAATCCCCATGGACAGAGGAGCCTGCAGGGCTACAGTCCATGGAGTTGCAAAGAGTCAGATATGACTGAGTGACTAAGCACACATGTTACCAATTATTCTGCAACCTGTTTTAGCTTAATAAATATTTCTTAGAGATACTTTCATGTTAGCATATAAAACTCTTTTTAACAGTTGCAAAGTATTCTACTTAATTTATTTAATCATTCTCTAATGGAAAGGTTTTTAGATTGTTTCTAATCCTTTAGCGTTAGAAACAAATGCTACAATAAATGTCTCTGTTTATCTTTGTGCATCTATGTGTGTAGCTCTGGGGCTTAGATTCCTAACAAGGAATCATTGGCTTAAACTTTAAGCCTTTCAGGGTATATGTTAAACAGTGCCTCCCTACAGCTGGTACCTATTTCCAAAAATAGCACATGAGAGTACCTATCTCCCATACCTGTGAGAATATTGTTTTGTATATTATCATCTTTCTAAAACTCGAAATTTAATTGATTAAAAAGTCTCATTTTATTTTGCATTTTCTTAACTATGAATGGGTGAATTTAACTCAGATGACCATTGTATCTACTACTGTGGGCAGGAATCCCTTAGAACAAATGGAGTAGCCATCATGGTCAACAAAAGAGTCCGAAATGCAGTGCTTGGATACAATCTCAAAAATGACCGAATGATCTCTGTTTCCAAGGAAAACCATTCAATATGACGGTAATCCAAGCATATGCCTCAACCAATAACGCTGAAGAAGCTGAAGTTGAATGGTTCTATGAAGATCTAGAAGACCTTTTAGAACTAACACCCAAAACAGATGTCCTTTTCATTGTAGGGGACTGGAATGCAAAAGTAGGAAGTCAAGAAACACCTGGAGTAACAGGCAAATTTGGCCTTGGAATACAGAATGAAGCAAGGCAAAGGCTAATAGAGTTTTTCCAAGAGAACGCACTGGTCATAGCAAACATCCTCTTCCAACAGTACAAGAGAAGACTCTACGCATGGACATCACCAGATGGTCAACACTGAAATCAGATTGATTACATTCTTTGCAGCCAAAGATGGAGAAGCTCTATACAGTCAGCAAAAACAAGACCAGGAGCTGACTGTGGCTCAGATCATGAACTCCTTATTGCCAAATTCAGACTTAAATTGAAGAAAGTAGGGAAAACCACTAGACCACTCAGGTATGACCTAAATCAAATCCCTTATGATTATACAGTGGAAGTGAGAAATAGATTTAAGGGCCTAGATCTGATAGATAGAGTGCCTGATGAACTATGGACTGAGGTTTGTGACATTGTACAGGAAATAGGGATCAAGACCATTCCCATGGAAAAGAAATGCAAAAAAGCAAAATGGCTGTCTGAGGAGGCCTTACAAATAGCTGTGAAAAGAAGAGAAGCAAAAAGCAAAGGAGAAAAGGAAAGATATAAGCATCTGAATGCAGAGTTCCAAAGAATAGCAAGGAGAGATAAGAAAGCCTTCCTCAGCAATCAATGCAAAGAAATAGAGGAAAATAACAGAATGGGAAAGACTAGAGATCTCTTCAAGAAAATTAGAGATCCCAAGGGAACATTTCATGCAAAGATGGGCTCGATAAAGGACAGAAATGGTATGGACCTAACAGAAGCAGAAGATATTAAGAAGAGGTGGCAAGAATACAGAGAACTGTACCAAAAAGAGCTTCATCACCCAGATAATCATGATGGTGTGATCACTCACCTAGAGCCAGACATCCTGGAATGTGAAGTCAAGTGGGCCTTAGAAAGCATCACTATTAACAAAGCCTGTGGAGGTGATGGAATTCCAGTTGAGCTATTTCAAACCCTGAAAGATGGTGCTCTGAAAGTGCTGCACTCAATATGCCAGCAAATTTGGAAAACTCAGCAGTGGCCACAGGACTGGAAAAGGTCAGTTTTCATTCCAATCCCAAAGAAAGGCAATGCCAAAGAATGCTCCAACTACCGCACAATTGCACTCATCTCACACGCTAGTAAAGTAATGCTCAAAATTCTCCAAGCCAGGCTTCAGCAATACGTGAACCCTGAACTTCCAGATGTTCAAGCTGGTTTTAGAAAAGGCAGAGGAACCAGATATCAAATTGCCAACATGCGCTGGATCATTGAAAAAGCAAGAGAGTTCCAGAAAAACATCTATTTCTGCTTTATTGACTATACCAAAGCCTTTGACTGTGTGGATCACAATTAACTGTGGAAAATTCTGAAAGAGATGGGAATACCAGACCACCTGATCTGCCTCTTGAGAAACCTATATGCAGGTCAGGAAGCAACAGTTAAAACTGGATGTGGAACAACAGACTGGTTCCAAATAGAAAAAGGAGTACGTCAAGGCTGTATATTGTCACCCTGCTTATTTAACTTCTATGCAGAGTACATCATGAGAAACCTTGGGCTGGAAGAAGCACAAGCTGGAATCAAGATTGCTGGGAGAAATATCAATAACCTCAGATATGCAGATGACACCACCCTTATGGCAGACAGTGAAGAGGAACTAAAAAGCCTCTTGGTGAAATTGAAAGAGGAGAGTGAAAAAGTTGGCTTAAAGCGCAACGTTCAGAAAACTAAGATCATGGCATCTGGTCCCACCTCTCTTGGGAAATAGATGGGGAAACAGTGGAAACAGTGTCAGACTTTATTTTTTTGGGCTCCCAAATCACTGCAGATGATGGTTGCAGCCATGAAATTAAAAGACGGTTACTCCTTGGAAGGAAAGTTATGACCAACCTAGATAGCATATTCAAAATCAGAGACATGACTTTGCCAACAAAGGTCCATCTAGTCAAGGCTATGGTTTTTCCTGAGGTCATGTATGGATGTGAGAGTTGGACTGTGAAGAAAGCTGAGTGCCAAAGAATTGATGCTTTTGAACTGTGGTGTTGGAGAAGACTCTTGAGAGTCCCTTGGACTGCAAGGAGATCCAACCAGTCCATTCTGAAGGATATCAGTCCTGGGTGTTCTTTGGAAGGAGTGATGCTAAAGCTGAAACTTGAGTACTTTGGCCACCTCATGCGAAGAGTTGACTCATTGGAAAAGACTCTGATGCTGGGAGGGATTGAGGGCAGGAGGAGAAGGGGACGACAGACGATGAGATGGCTGGATGGCATCACTGACTCGATGGACGTGAGTCTGAGTAAACTCCGGGAGTTTTGATGGACAGGGAGACCTGGTTTTGTGGTTCATGGGGTTGCAGAGTCGGACACGACTGATTGACTGAACTGAACTGAACTATGAATGAGGTTAAATATCTTTTATAACTTTATCAACCATTCATATTTACTCTTCTGTAAATTGCCCATTCATTGGCTTTCTCATTTTCCCTGTTTATTGCTTGGTAAAATCTGTGAAAATGCTATGATGATGAATGCTGTCTTAAGCATATTTCTTCTAACTTTCTGTGTATCTTTTAATACATTGTTAAGTTTTTTCCCCTGAGGGAAATTTTCTAATATTTATGAAATCAATCTTTTCATTTATGGTTTATGGAATTTGTATCTTAATAAGGACATTCTTCCATTGCTTCTATCCGAAGGTTATAAAAAATCACTCTTTTATTTTCCTGTTGTGTTCAAAAGCACCAAGTGCTCTTTTATTCTTGTGGTGTGTATTATTCTGAATAGCTGTGACAAAGGGGCCTACCTTCATGTTTTTCCAAATGTTTAGCCAATTGTTTCAGATCAATCAAAAATTGTTCATTTTAATCCCAATGATGTGAGATACCATCTTTCAAAAATACAAAAATTCATACTTCTTGATTCTCTTTCTGGATAGAGCTATTTGCCTATTTCTGCATTAACATCACATTATTTTATTTTTACTATTTATACAGCTTTATAGTCTATCTTGATATCTAATATGGAAAGTTCCCCCTTCTTATCATCCCCCCCAAATTGCAGTGCTGTATCTTTTTCTTTCATAGTAATATTGGAATAAGTTTTACAGATTCTACAAATTATAATCTTGGGGTTTTGATTGGAATTGAACTTAATTTATAGATTGAATGTTGGAGAGTTGGCATTTTTATAGTGCTGAGTCTTTTCATTCTGGATATTGTGTGTTTTTCATTTAGTATTTAGGCTCATTATTTAGGCCTTCTTTAGGATTTACAGTATGTTTATATAGTTTTATTTATCTAAATATTACCATTTCTTACAATGTTTTCTGTTTATAGTTATATTTGCTATTATGAATAGAGTTTTTTCATTCTAATTGTTTACTATTGTTGAAGTGAAAAGTGAAAGTGAAGTTGCTCAGTTGTGTCTGACTCTTTGTGACCCCATGGACTGTAGCCTACCAGGATCCTCCGTCCATGGGATTTTCCAGGCAAGAGTACTGGAGTGGGTTGCCATTTCCTTCTTCATAACTATTGCTAAGAGAAGAGTTATTAAGGTACTTATTTGGTTGACAAGTCTATTAACTCTCTCCTCTGTCAGGGTCTCTTTTATTTTCCTTTCAGTATGGAAGATTTCAAGCATATAAAAAGTTTATAGAGTAATTATGATCCTCCATGTACCCATCTCCAAGCTTCAACAATTACCAACATTCTGCCACTTCTTCATTTCTTGTTTCTTCTGTAAACCCATCCACTTACCCACTTTCCGCTACCCAAATTAATTGCAGTTACTTTTCACAGTTCTTTTTTTTTTTTTTAGATTAAAAAAATTAAAAGTTTATTGAGTAATAGTTATAGATTCACATGAAGTTATAGAAATAATACAGAGAGATCCCATGTACCCCTTATCCATTTTTCCCTGTTGGTAACATCTGGCAAAACTATAGTAAAACACCATCACCAGGAAATTAACAATGATGTAGTCAAGTTAAAGTATTTCCACCCCCGCAAGGATCCTCATGTTGCCCTTGTATAGCCATGATCTTTTCTCTCTACATCCTGCTGCTAGTGAGTCCCTGGCAACCACTTATCTTTTCTTCATTTTTGTAATTTTGTCATTTCAAGAATGTTAAATAAATGAAATCATACAGTATGTAAACTTTTAGGATTAGATTTTTTTCATTTAACGTAATTCTTCAGAGATTGCTCAGAATATGTATCTATCTTTTGTTCTTTTTGTTGCTAAACAGTATTCCATGGGCAAAATTGCACTGCTGCTGCTGCTGCTGCTGCTGCTAAGTCACTTCAGTCATGTCCGACTCTGTGCGACCGCATAGGCGGCAGCCCACCAGGCTCCGCCGTCCCTGGGATTCTCCAGGCAAGAACACTGGAGTGGGTTGCCATTTCCTTCTCCAATGTATGAAAGTGAAAAGTGAAAAGTGAAAGTGAAGTCGCTCAGTCGTGTCTGACTCTTAGCGACCCCATGGACTGCAGTCTACCAGGCTCCTCCATCCATGGGATTCTCCAGGCAAGAGTACTGGAGCGGGGTGCCATCGCCTTCTCCGCAAAATTGTACTACTATTTGTGTAATCATTTTGAAGGACGTCTGGATAATTTCCAGTTTGGGACTATTATGAATAAAACTGGTATAAACATTAATGTTCAGACTTTTGTGTGAACATGAGTCTTCATTTCTCTAGGATAAATGTCTAAGAATGCAATCGTGTATAGTATTCAATGTATAGTATTTGTATATCTAGTTTTTTAAGAGACTGCTTAATTGTTTTCCAGTTTTGCTGCACCATTTACTTTTCCATTAGCAGTGTATGAGTGATCCAGTTTCTCTGCATCCCTGCTAACATTTGGGGTGATCTCCATTCTATTTTTTAGTCATTCTGATTGGTGCATAGTGGTACCTCATTGTGGCTTTAATTTGCATTTCCCCAGTGGCTGGTGATGTTGAACATCTTTGCACGTACTTATTCGCTCTCTGTATATTCTCATTGGTGTAATATGTCTTTGCTTTTTGTTTTTAAACTACTGTTGAGTTTTAGTATTGAGAATTCTTTATATATTCTGTATACTAGTCCTTTGTTGAATAAGTGGTTTGCAAATATTTTCTCCCAGTCTATAGTTCATCTTTTCATCCATTATACATGGGCTTTCACAGAGCAAAAATTTTAAAATTTGAAGTCCAATATAACAAATTTTCCTTTTATGGATCATGTCTTTGTATGGCCTAAGAACTCTTTGCCTAGCCTTAGATCCTAAAGGTTTTTTTCTTTTTTCTTTTCCTGTTATCTCTCAGCTCCAAATTCACCTTCTGTACCCTGGGATGCTAGGGCTGTGAGCATGTGCTCAGTCGCCAAGTTGTGTTCGACTCTTTGAGACCCCATTGACTGTAGCCCGCCAGGCTCCTCTGTCCATGGGATTTCCCAGGCAAGAATCACTTGACCGGGTTGTCATTTCCTTCTCCAGGAGATCTTCCTGACCCAGGGATCTAACCCATGTCTCATCTCCCTGCATTGGGAGGCAGATTCTTTACCACAGAGCCACCAGGGAAGCCCATGCTAGGGTTATTAGTGCTCTACAAACTGTTTACCAGACCTCTGTGTCAGCTTGCCTCTTGTTCGGTTGCTCAATCATGTCTGACTCTTTACAACCCCATGGATTGCAGCACACCAGGCTCCCTGTACTTCCCCATCTCCTGGAGCTTGCTCATACTCACGTCCATTGAGTCGGTGATGCTATCCAACCATCTCGTCCTCTGTTGTCCCCTTCTCCTCCTGCTTTAAATCTTCCCCAGCATCAGGGTCTTTCCCAATGAGTGGGCTCTTCGCATCAGGTGGCCAAAGTATTAGAACTTCAGCTTCAGTATCAGTCCTTCCAATGAATATTCAGGGTCATTTTCCTTTAGGATTGACTGGTTTGATCTCCTTGATGTCCAAGGGATTCTCAAGAGTCTTCTCCAGCACCACCATTTGAAGGCATCAGTTCTTTGGTGCTCAGCCTTCTTTATGGTCCAACCCTCATATCCATACATGACTACTGGAAAAACCATAGCTTTGACTATATGGGCCTTTGTTGGTAAAGTAATGTCTCTGCTTTTAAACACGCTGTCTAGGTTTGTCATAGCTTTGTGGGGTGGGGTGTTACGATTGCACTAGAAAACTGACAAAAAATGACAAAACTCAGGGCTTTAAATAAGCTCAAGTCACATTCAGACATCAGAGAACTTTTATGGCAACCCTAAAAAAGTCTCGTTTCTGGTAGCTTTAAGACTATCTTTATTAAAAATGTGACTGGGTGAGTTTCAGAATCATAACAAGATTGAATTCACAGACTCATCATATTGTTTATGTGAAGTCAGGGCCTTGGGAACAAGTGGGATTCTGAGACTTAGATTAGACTTGCCTGTGAGCTCAGCTGCTTCAGTCGTATGGACTGTAAGCATCAGGCTCCTCTGTCCATGGGATTCTCCAGGCAAAAATACTGGAGTGGGTTGCCATTTCCTCCTCCAGGGGATTTTCTTGACTCAGGGATGGAACCATCGTCTCTTGCATTGTACATGGATTCTTTACCACTGAATCAGCAGAGAAGACTTGGATAAACCTAAATGCCCAAGTCTGTCTGAACAAGCAGAAGCAGCACCTCTTCTTATGACTAAGAAGATGGACCTTTCCTTCTTTTTTTTTTTTTTTAATTAATTTTTATTGGAGTATAGTTGCTTTACAATGTTATGTTAGACTTTCTGTACAGCACAGTTAATCAGTTATATGTACATATATATCTGCTCTTTTTTGGATTCCCTTCCCATTTAGGTCGGAGAAGGCAATGGCACCCCACTCCAGTACTCTTGCCTGGAAAATCCCATGAATGGAGGAGCCTGGTAGGCTGCAGTCCATGGGGTCGCTAAGAGTTGGACACAACTGAGCAACTTCACTTTCACTTTTCATTTTCATGCATTGGAGAAGGAAATGGCAACCCACTCCAGTGTTCTTGCCTGGAGAATCCCAGGGATGGGGGAGCCTGGTGGGCTGCCGTCTCTGGGGTCGCACAGAGTGGGACACGACTGAAGCGACTTAGCAGCCCATTTAGGTCACCGCAGAGCATTCAGTAGAGTTCCCTGTGCTACACAGTAAGTTCTCATTAGTTATCCATTTTATACATGGTATCCATAGTGTATATGTGTCAATCTCAATCACCCAATTCATCCCACCCCTGACCTTTCCTTCTTGAAGACTCAGTGATCACCCTACTTGAGGCAGCAACCTTGCAAGGGGTTGCTATTCTCATTAAGACCCATCTTCATTGTCCATTATTTTCTACTCTATACATAAACTAGAGTCAGACCTTAATATGCTCACGCAGAACAAATGAAGATTCTGACCTGGTAAGAAATTGCTTCTACTTCAAAATAAATGTTGAAGTTTGATTAGTTTGATTAGTAGAGGCCCAGGAAATATGTTTGAGAATAGATTTGAAGGGTATTACACCAAAAAGAACAGAATATAGTTTTGTATCGGGTTTAGCATATTAATATGTGTACATTTAACAGATATTCTGAATTTAATGTTTTAGCTAAAGCTAGAAGTGGCTCAAATAGCTTGCTTGGATAACTAAATTGTGGACTCAGTGATGACCTATGGCCAATGAAGTTTGATGCCATAACTTCTCTAGCATAATATATAGAAGGATTCCGAAGGATAAGTAGGTAGGAATGTTGGAATAGATTTTCATGCATGACCTACTGTGATAGTGTGACTTTAAAAAGATTTATTTGGCTGTGCTGAGTCTTAATTGTGGCACACGGGATCTTTGATCTTCTGTGAGGCATGAGGGATCTTTAGTTGCAACATGTGGGATCTAGTTCCCTGACCAGGGATCACACCTAGTCCCCCTATTTTGGGACCATAGAGTCTTAGGCACTAGACCACCAGGGAAGTCCTGATATTATGACTTATAATAAGAAATATTCACAGACAATTCCTGACTTAAGATGATTAGGCTTATGGTTTATTTTTTTTTTACTTTAAGATGACGGGAAAGCGATATGTATTCAGTGAAAATCTGTATTTATTTCATGTTTTGAATTTTGATCTTTTCCTGGGCTAGTGATATGTGATCTGATAGTGTCTTGTGATTCTGGGCAGAGGCAGAAGCCACAGCTCCCAGTCTGCCATGTGATCATGAGGATAAACAGCTGATATGCTTAACCCATTCTGTACCCATACGACTGCTCTGAATTTCACTTCTAGTGTAGTATTCAGTAACTTACATAAGATATTTGATACTTTACTACAAAGTAGGATTTGTGCCAGATGATTTCAACCAACTGTAGGCTAACGTAAGTGGTCTCAGCATGGTTAAAGTAGGCCAGGCTAACCTATGATGATTGGTAGGTTAAGTATATTAAATACATCTTCAACTTAAGATAGATTTATTGGCTCTTCTCTGGTGGCTCAGTGGTAAAGAATCCACTTGCTAATGCAGGAGACTCAGATTCGATCCCTCGGTCAGGAAAATCCCCTGGAGAAGGAAATGGCAACCCCCTCCAGTATTCTTGCCTGGGAAATCCCATGGATCAAGGAGCCTGGCGGGCTACAGTCTGTAGGGTTGAAAAAGACATGACTCAGAGCTAACACAAAACAACAACCCCATCTTAAGTTGACGATGATTTGTGTTTGATTTTTGTTCCCATTTCCAACACAAAGCTCCTAAAATCCGTGGAATTTCCTAAGTGATAAAAGCAAGACAGTTGTCTTTGTATTTATAACAAACCCCTTTCCACAACTGAGTTTATGTTAATGAAGGGACTTTTGGAAAGCCCCTAGGAATGGGGACTGGTTGCCAGGGTATCCACCCAAGTGATTAGAGGGTTGAAACTTTCAGTTGCACACCCTATGACCTCCAGGGAGAGAAGAAAGACTGGAAATTGAGCTCAATTACTAATGGCCAATGATTTAATCAAGCATGCCTGAATAATGAAGCCTCTGTAGAAACCCAAAGGATGGGAGTCAGGGAGCGTCCTGGTTGGTGAACACATTCATGTACTGGGAGGGCAACACACCCTAAGTCCCACGAAGGCAGAAGCTCTTGTGCCAGGACCCTCTCAGATTCACCTTATGTATCTGTTCATCTGTATCCTCTACTGTAACCTTTGTCCCATAAGAAACTAGTAAACATAAGTGTTTCCTTGAGTTCTGTGAACTGTTCTAGCAAATAATCAAATCCAAGTTGGGGAGGTCATGGAAAACTATAACTTAGAGCCAAGGCTGACAGAAATTGTGGAAAACCTGGGGATCTTCTACTTGCAATTGGGATTTGAAGTGGGGTGGGGTCAGTCTTATGGGATCTGATGCTGTCTCTAGGTAGCTAATGTCAGAATTGAGTTCAATGGTAGGATACCCAGGTAGTGTTGCAGGATTGCTTGGCGTGAGAAACCCCACACATCTGGGGTTAGAAGTCTTGTGAGTTTGGAAGTAGTGAGAGTGAAGGAGAAACACAGAATGTAGTTTTTGTGCTCAGTTGGTATTACTTCCTTCTTACCTCTCCCAAGAGATTCCAGAAGACAGTTCCTTCCCTAAAGGATTAAATACATTAGAGAGGAATACACAAGGTTGCATGACAAGCTCTATGGTGTCTCCTCTGTAGCCCAAGAATGATAGTGGAAGAGATGGGCACAATACCATCTTTTCATCACATTTTATTTATTTTCTCTGACTTTTTTTCCTCTCATAAACACTCATGTAGTCTTCATTTCCTGGAAATGCTCAAGGAATTAAGACATGTTTGCCTTCTAGATATGATAGTTTTATTGCTGACTGGTGTATAACTCTGGTGAGTCCCTTTAGGTAGGGATGGAATTTCAAAGACTGCTGAAGATAATAGCAGACCAGGACCTAGGGGTTCTCAAAACTTCATTCCTAGTTACCAAAAATAAAAATGAGAAATGGGGGTAATTATGTAGGCAACTAAGATGATATGTTCCTGGTTAAGATTGTTAGCTATTTTCCAGTTGTCCCAGGATGCATAATTCCATCAGTGACATGCTTTTTAAAATTTCAAATTAAACCCCAATTGACATATGACAAGCAATTAATTTTATCACTCTCCTAATAAACTATATTGAATATTTTTGGAAAGTGAAGTCATTTCACTGATAATTTTAGTAGAATGATATTTGTGTTTTCAGAATTATTGAAACATTATAGATTTGCTGAAATGCTTTACCTTATCACTGATTTAGTAATACTTTGTTTTCTAGACTGAGAATAACAAATCATTTCTAAAAAAAAAGAGAGAAAACTTGCAATAGTCTGAAGGAGAGTATATCTGGCAACAGATCTGTATATATCTACTTTTTAAAAAAAATCCAATACCAAGTTTTTCTTGGTTGTAAATTCACCAAGCCTTGATTAATACTATTAGCTCTTGGCCTGACCTTGGAATTCCTAGAGGAAGAAAGTGCTTACCATAGCATACAAACTTGTAGTATGTTCACCTGAAGGTGGGGAGTCATCAACTGAAATCAGATGATTTTTTCTTCTTATAGTTTATTTGTTTGGTTGCCTCACTTTTCTCAAATCTGAACGGGACCAGGCCAGCAGGTCTATGTATGAGTGGCTTATATGGAAACCCTTTCATTTACTTTTCCAAACCTTCTCTCAAGCTGTCACTTTTCCAGCATCTATTGATGTATCTCAGGGTATCTGTGCTCCTGTAGGATTTTAAGCCTATGAGGAAATGTATCCAAATAGCAGATAAAATTAAAGGGCTTCACTGCTGTCACCCTGCCTTCCACTCTGGTTGCAATGGGGACACTATCTGTGTTCACTCTTTCCCCGCTCTTTTTTTCTTAGCTCAGAAAGCAGAAACCAACTATGGCAACCACGAGAATGAATACAGCACTGATTCTCCAAAATTTTGGTGTCAAGAGTGCTTTACACTTTCTGTGATGGTTTTCTTTTTCTTTTTTTTTGGCTGTGGGTGTTACAGGATCCTAGTTCCCCGAACAAGTATTGAACTCCAGTCCATGGCAGTGAAAGTACAGAGTCCTAACCACTGAACACCCAGGAATTCCTAAAATATATTGTTTTGATTGAAGCAGATGAAGAAAACCCATCATCACACAGATGTGTAATTGGAAAAGAGAGGAGAATTTTAATAACTTTTTTCAGAGAAATGTAGATTGTAACCGTTGATACTGCAATGAAACTTGACCAGTGCAAATTTCTTAAAGATGGTTCAAATGTGGAATCTGAAAATTTAGCAGTGAATGCTTTTTATTCTATTACATTAAAATCAAAGGATCTACTTTGCACTTTGAAACTTTTAATTGCCCATGCATGATTTTGTAACATCATTCTTTGGTTATTTGGACAATACTGGTTCCCTGAATTATGAAGATCTTTCAAGTGTTGACACATTTAGTCATACAACATCAAAAAATTATGTTTTAAAACCCTTGGTATCATAAAAGAGTCTTAAGTTATATTGGAATGATGTCATGCTTATGCTGATTAAAACTTCAGTAAGTTTTAAAAAATTCTGATATTTGCTATTGAAAGTTAGAATGTTATTGTTGGCAACAAATACTGTCATCTGTTTACTTTGCAGTGACAGGCTCACTTCATTCATTTTTGAGACAGTGTCTGCCAGATATGTAATGGTTTGCCTATTATTCTTTTAAGAAATAATGATGTTCCATGAAAAAAGCAGCCAAGTCATCTTGCAACTCAAACAATTGTAATACAAGTGCTTTTTCTCTAGACAATCACCATCATATTTCAGTATTCAATAGACGTGCTTTATATATACTTCCCATTTTGTCAGACAGAATATTAAAAAGATATAAAGGTTGATATTTTAATAACATTAATAATGTTTACTGCTTCATTAAGGCTATTATGTGAACCTCACTCCACCCTGCCCCCCACCTCCCATCTGCGTCTGGTGATGAAGAATATAATGGATGCAAGTAGCAGTTA
This sequence comes from Bos javanicus, assembly GCF_032452875.1. Taxonomy (NCBI): domain Eukaryota; kingdom Metazoa; phylum Chordata; class Mammalia; order Artiodactyla; family Bovidae; genus Bos; species Bos javanicus. Next base: position 41,876,129 of record NC_083882.1, on the reverse strand, counting down.
GGTGCCTAAGGTATCAGGAGTGTCATCCACAATCATTTTTGTTCTACCAGTGCAAATGTCAACATAGTAAAAAAGGCAAACAGCCTGTCAGTATTATTTTGAAAACAGTTTTTATCTCACAGACCTCAAATGAAAACAGCTAGTCCAAGATATGAGACAGTGACATAAATCTAGAGTTTAAGTCTTTGTGGCATCTGGGATCCTAGTTTGCCAACCAGGGATTGAACCCTGCCCCTCTGCTGTAGGAATGCAGGGTCCTAACCACTGGACTGCTGGGAAATTCCCTTAAGTCTTTTAATATAATTATCTTGAATTCCCCCAGCCTACTCTTCTTTATGTCCTTGTTGTGCTGATCTTGATTTTTTTTTTCTACTATATATATATATATTTTTTTCCTACTCTTATATCCCCGTCCTCTTCTGCCTGTGTTGGGTGCTCAGCTTTGTCATTAACTGCCTTATCAGTTTGATCAGTAAGGCAAATGTTTATAATTAGATATAAATTTTTAAATGTACATCGAGTTATACTTATCCTATCTGCTCCGTATCTTTCAGGAATCAACATTTCTTTGGTGGTAACAGTATTCCTCTTGATTTTTCTAGTACTCCTGTTTGTGTGGGTGTGTGGCTCAGTCGGTAAAGAATCTGCCTGCAATGCAGGAGACCCAAGGTTCTATGCAAAGATCCTCCGGAAAGGAAGTGCAGCCCACTCCAGTATTCCTGCCTGGGAAATCCTGTGGACAGAGGAGCTTGGCAGGCTACAGTCCATGTGGCAGTAAGAGCTGGACACAACTTAGTGACTAAAACCACTACCACCTTTTTCTAGTACTGCTGTTTGTTTGCTTGTTTGTTTTTTCTTTTTATATCTTTGTTATTTCAATGGCATTTTTGGAAGGAAAGTGGAAAAAACTTTGATTCCGTTTATCAATGTTTTAAATCTAGAGATATTCCTTGTATTTGGAAATACTGGGAATTTGGATTTTCCACTAATTTAGATGGATCTTTCTCCCAACTCAGTTCACTCAGTTCAGTTCAGTCGCTCAGTTGTGTCCAATTCTTTGTGACCCCATGGACTGCAGCACACAAGGCCTCCCTGTTCATCACCAACTCCCGGAATTTACTCAAACTCATGTCCATTGAGTCGGTGATGCCATCCAACCATCTCATCTTCTGTTGTCCCCTTCCTCTTCCACCTTCTATCTTTTCCAGCATCAGGGTCTTTTCCAATGAGTTAGTTCTTTGCATCAAGTGGCCAAAGTATTGGAGTTTCAGCTTCAACATCAGACCTTCCAATAAATATTCAGGACTGATTTCCTTTAGAATGGACTGGTTGGATTTCCTTGCAGTCCAAGGGACTCTCAAGAGTCTTCTCCAATACCATAGTTCAAAAGCATCAATTCTTCAGTGCTCAGCTTTCTTTATAGTCCAACTCTCACATCCATACATGACTACTGGGAAAACCATAGCTTTGACTAGATGGACCTTTGTTGGCAACATAATGTCTCTGCTTTTTAATTTGCTGTCTAGGTTAGTCATAACTTTTCTTTGGAGGAGCAAGCGTTTCTTAATTTCATGGTTGCAGTCACCATCTGCAGTGATTTTGGAACCCAAGAAAATAAAGTCTGCCACTGTTTCCACTCTTTCCCCATCTATTTGCCATGACGTGATGGAAGTAGATGCCATGATCTTAGTTTTCTGAATGTTGAGTTTTAAGCCAACTTTTCCACTCTCTTTTACTTTCATCAAGAGGCTCTTTAGTTCTTTGCTTTCTGCCATAAGGGTGGTATCATCTGCTTATCTGATGTTATTGATATTTCTCCCAGCAATCCTGATTCCAGCTTGTGCTTCTTCCAGTCCAGCGTTTCTCATGATGTACTCTGCATAGAAGTTAAATAAGCAGGGTGACAATAAACAGCCTTGACGTACTCCTTTTCCTATTTGGAACCAGTCTGTTGTTCCATGTCCAGTTCTAACTGTTGCTTCCTGACCTGCATACAGATTTCTCAAGAGGCAGGTGAGGTGGTCTGGTGTTCTCATCTCTTTCAGAATTTTCCAGAGTTTCTTGTGGTCCACACAATCAAAGGCTTTGGCATAGTCAATAAAGCAGAAGTAGATATTTTTCTGAAACTCTCTTTCTTTTGTGATGATCCAACGGATGTTGGCAATTGGGTCTCTGGTTCCTCTGCCTTTTCTAAATCTAGCTTGAACATCTGGAAGTTCACGGTTCACGTACTGTTGAAACCTGGTTTGGGGAATTTTGAGCATTACTTTACTAGCATGTGAGATGAGTGCAATTGTGCGGTAGTTTGAGCATTCTTTGGCATTGCCTTTCTTTGAGACTGGTATGAAAACTGACCTTTTCCAGTCCTGTGGCCACTGCTGAGTTTTCCAAATTTGCTGGCATATTGAGTGCAGCACTTTCACAGCATCATCTTTTAGGATTTGAAATAGCTCCACTGGAATTCTATCACTTCTACTAGCTTTGTTCATAGTGATGCTTCCTAAGGCCCACTTGACTTCACATTCCAGAATATCTGCCTCTAGGTTGGTGATCACACCATCGTGATTATCTGGGTCATGAAGATCTTTTTTGTATAGTTCTTCTGTGTATTCTTGCCACCTCTTCTTAATATCTTCTGCTTCTGTTAGGTCCATACCATTTCTGTCCTTTATGGTGCCCATCTTTGCATGAAATGTTCCCTTGGTATCTCTAATTTTCTTAAAGAGATCTCTAGATTTTCCCATTCTATTGTTTTCCTCTATTTCTTTGCATTAATCGCTGAGGAAGGCTTTCTTATCTCTCCTTGCTATTCTTTGGAACTCTGCATTCAGATGCTTATATCTTTCCTTTTCTCCTTTGCCTTTCTTTTCTCTTCTATTCACAGCTATTTGTAAGGCCTCCTCAGACAACCATTTTGCCTTTTTGCATTTTTTTTTCTTGGGGATGGGTTGATCCCTGTCTCCTGTACAATGTCACGAACCTCTGTCCATAGTTCTTTAGGCACTCTGTCTATCAGATCTAATTCCTTGAATCTATTTCTCACTTCCACTGTATAATTGTAAGGGATTTGATTTAGGTCATACCTGAATGGTCTAGTGGGTTTTCTCCCTAGTTTCTTCAGTTTAAGTCTGAATTTGGCAATAAGGAGTTCATGATCTGAGCCACAGTCAGCTCCCAACTAGGTGGGTTTAAATAGTGAGGTTTGGGGAGCTTTGTGACTTAGAGATGGACTTTTCACCTCATTGTAAACTTTGGACATGCTATTCCCTTCTAGAGTTTATTTCAAGGTCAGGGAGGGTATATGAGTCAGAGATGTCATGGTGTATCAGCCTTTCTAGTTGGTTCAGTCCCAGAGCAGTGTTCTGTTCTTACTCCAAACAATTCTTCATTGAGTTTGGCAACAGGCACTGGGCCTGGCTCTTAAGGTCCCTTAAAAAAATGTCTATCCTCTTCAGTAAGTTTTCATGACTTCATATTTTCTGGCATGAAATTAAGATAAAAATATCTTTTTTTTTCCACTAAGTTCTAAATCAAACAAAAGAATGGAAATCTTTGTGGGAGAGATATTTATTGGAAAGGGGATTATAAAAGGAGAGGAGGCTATGTATAATCAGTTGACTGAATAATGCAGAGTCCAGGATAATGTCATCATTCATAATCAGTTTTTTCCTTGTGTGAAGATACTAGCAACACACCAAAGTGTGTAGGCCAGGGAAGATTAGGCTCTGTATTGCATATTTTTTACTTTAGCAGAAATAAAGTTCTCTAAGATTCCATCTGAGGTTTGAAGTTTTCTACCATACATCAAAAATTCAGATGTCAAGGGATTTTTCTTTTAGGAAGATTTTCAGGAAATTTCTGTTAATTCAGTCTATTAGTGGTGACAGATTCACTTTTTGTGCTTTTGTACATCATGCAGACATTTTAAAAAGTTCCTAATCCAATACAGTATATTAATGCATATATATGGAATTTAGAAAGATGGTAACAATGACTCTATATGCGAGACAGATTTTGGACTCTGTGGGAGAAGGCGAGGGTGGGATGATTTGAGAGAATAGCATTGAAACATGTATATTATCATATGTGAAATAGATCACCAGTCCAGATTCGATGCATGAGACAGGGTGCTCAGGGCTGATGCACTGGGATGACCATGAGGGGTGAGATGGGGAGGGAGGTGGGAGGGGGTTTCAGGATGGGAAACATATGTACACCCATGGCGGATTCATGTCAATGTATGATAAAAACCACCACAATATTGTAAAGTAATTAGCGTCCAGTTAAAAAAAAATAAAAAGTTCCTACTCAGCACTTGAATAGAGATGGTATCTAAGCAAAAGTTCTTCTTGAGGTGATGATGTTGCTCAGCTAAGAATAAATTAATAAATCAACACTTGTTGACTAGGTAAAATAGTTTTAAAGAATTTACATTTCTGTATGGCTTTTAATAATTATAAACACAGTGAGAAGATTAGTCTCATTCATTTGTAATACAATGAGCATGGTTAATTAGAAGACATTATTGTTCAGCATCCATAGTAGTAATAACAGCACCATTATTCAAAGTTCTTCTCCAAGGGGACTGGGGAAAGTAGATTATTGTTGGGCAAATATTCATTCCCTCCCCTCCAATCCTTACGGTTTGGGTGAGTATTCTTCCCTTTCCCATTGACGTTGGACTTGGCTGTGTGATTTGCTTTGGCCAGTGGTACATGGGCAGAAGGGATAACATACAATGTGTGAGCCTAGGCCTTAAGAGGAACTGTGTGCATTCCTTCATTGCTCTTAACAGCTTTGGTCCTCTGGCATGAGAAGAAAATGCTCTCCTTGTTCCTTCTGCCTGAACATCCCAGCTTCCCTGCAGACCTGCAGCCTAAAGCAAGATGTCCCACTCAATCTGAAGATCTGTGAGCATGAGAATAAATGCTTATTGATATGTTGATTGTTAATTGCAAGATATGTTAATGGCTTGACCAGAGGGATAATAGTGGAAATGGAAAGAAATGTAGACTTTTGAGATATATTTTAGATTCAGAGTGGACTTACTGATGGGCTTATGTAGGGAATGGGAGAGAGGACTCAAGGATAATTTTTTTTTTTTTTTTTTGCTCGCATACCTGGATAGCCTTTCCTGAGACAAGGAGGAGAGGAGTAGAAAGTCTTTTTTGTTTGTTTGGTTGCTTGGAGTGGAGAATAAATCAAGAGTTTTTTTGTTTGGCTTTGTTATTTTGAAATGCCTATTTTAGGCAACCTTTCAAGAAGGAAGGAGTGGGCAGTTGGGTTAAATGTGTGACACCAAATAAGATAAGCATCAAGATATGACCACTGGATTGGCATTGTGGGAGTCCTTGATAATTCCGAAAAGAGCAGTCTCTGGGAGGGGGAGGGGGCAGAAATGTGATTAGAGTGGGTGGATGAGAGATTGTGAGATGAAGAAGTGGAGAGAGTGTTTATAGCTAACTCTACCAAGAAGTTTCTCTGTGGAGGGTTTGAGATTTGGTTGGTAACGATTGACGGAAATTGGGAGTTTTAAGGAAGCTTTCCCGTTTAAATATGATAGAACATAATTAGCTTCCCTAACCCCTACTAAATGCCACTAGGGCTCCCCAGTGACTGTGACAGTCAAAATGTATTCTCATTCATTTCCTAAATCTTCCTGGAAGGGAAAATCCTGCCTTCCTCCTTGCCCAACTACAACTTGTATAACTATGCAAATGATTTAGAAGGGAGGGAAAATGCAGAAGAGAAAAAGGATAATTGTAAAAGTGAAGACTGAATACAAGAGGGGATGGAATCGAGAGGTTGCCCATATAGCAGTGAGGAAACAGTGAGAGACCATGTGCTGAATAGGTTGGTGGTGTGAGGGGAGGTTACATGTTGTCTACAGGGGGAGGAGTGTTGGGGTAATGGATTTAAAGAGGGAGAAGAGGGAAATCGTTATTTTGGACGGTAGACAGTGAACATGCTAGGAAAGTGTTATCAGATTAAAAAGAACATTGAGTATCCATGTGAAACTCCATTGCTGTTGAAATTCCAATGGTCTGTTTCTGCCATTCGACTCTGAGCTCGGTGAGTGCACAAACTGTGTTTCTTTTGTTGTGCACCAATGTACCCGGACCCAGTGCCTAGTAAATACTCAGTAAATATTCAATGATTTAATGTTGTGTGACTCTGTTGAAATGGCTACTTTATATGACAACTGTATTCTTTACCAGTATTCCATAACCCTTGCTATTCAGATGTCTTTAACATTCGTTCATCCATCCATTTATTCCTTCCATCCCGCCATCCCCCAATTTTGAGAGCTCTGTGCCTTCTGCTGGTCTTGAGCAGATCGGCTTTTCCAAGTGGCACATCCTGGGCATGACTTCACTTGCTCATCAGCTTGTTTGCACTTTTCTAGGGCTTCCATCATGGAGGTACTTGTCATCTAAATACTTCCCTTGCCATCTCCTCCTTTAAACTCACACATTCTTTGATGAGCTCCTTGATTTTTGCATTCTTCTCTCCCCCAATTTCCTTCAGCATACCTGCTCTCCTCTTTCTACGTATCAGATTGCTCCCTCCTCAAGGATTCCAATATCTACAAGATACACTAGCATTTTTCAACTTGACACGACTGAAGCGACTTAGCAGCAGCAGCAGCAGCAGCATAGAAAAAATTAAGGAAACAGCCATAGTATCTTAATATTGAAAGTATCTTTCTCAAACACTATCTGGTAGATTGCATTGATTGCTGTTTTTCACTTCCTCCTTTCCTATAAGAAAATTATATATCCCTTCCTTATTAACTTGGGACTTTGCCATATGGCTGATTTTGGCCAATGAAATGTGAATGATATGACATGCTCTGTCTGAGCAGAAGTTTTAACATGAATGTCTAATTTGGCTTGGCCATTTGAGTTTCTGCTCTTTGCTCTGAGCATAGCATGTCCAAAATAAGGGCTGTTCCTTCTGCCTGAGGACTAAAATGAGAAGAAATGTGGAGTAGGCCCAATCCAACTCATAGTCTGACCCTCTGTGTAGTGAGAAATAAGTGTTTATGTTTATAAGCTACTGAAAGCCATGTTTTTTGTTGTTTGTTATTGAAGCAAGAACTAATACACATTTCTTCCACTAAGATTTGACTTTCAAGCTCAGTCTTCTTGGTCACTACAATAGAGATGTCACACACGGTAACAGACCCTCCTCTTGTATCACTGATACAAGATCATTGGATCACTGATCCTCAATGATCCGGGAGTTCTTTCCCACTGAACCCAGATATGACCTCAGAGTGCTTTTGAATACAGTGTTCCAGAGAGCGACTATGAATCATGCAGAGACAGCTGGTGAGATGAAACCTTTTTGGCATGCTTCTACTACTCTATTCTGTCCTCTACGTTTATTGATAGCTTTTGCTTAGATGAGTCTTTCAAAGCAGGAATGCCCTTGGAAATACTGATCAGAGATGCCTGCCTCTCAGAATCATTTTTTCTTTTGAATGCTCATCGTATCATCAATGTCTTGGAAACAGTAATACTAGATGAGAAGGAAATGCAAACTCATAAAGGTGTGACTTGCTCAAGGTCATACACCGAGACTTGGACTGTTTGTCTCTGATGCTCATAATCTTTCCATTTTACCCATAGGGTCCAGCTATGGCTGAAGTATTCCAGTGGCTAGAGCCTTTGGATTTCCTCTCTTGCCCAGCCTCAGATTTTTCATTTTTCAGACTTTAGAGGCACTGAAGCAAATGGCTACTTTAGATCTCTCTTTCTCCCATCAAGTTGGTATCCAAGCATCTTCTTTGCGAATAAAGAAAACTATGGTGGAATTGTATACCAAGGAGTTATTAGTAGGATTAGGAGAGGCACACAGCTGTCTCAAGAAACCTGTCTTCCTGTTGCCAAGTCCTTAGTCCTGAACTTCACCCAAAGCAGTAGCTGAGGCATTATGGAGGAAGCCAACAGAAAAGCCAGATATCCTTAGCAAGTCATTGAAAGACAATCTGTTAATCAAAAAAGCATAGTGGAGACTCCACTGAAACATGGGGTTGGTCCTGTCTTCATAGCAACACCATTTACAATAGCCAAGACATGGAAGCAACCTAAATGTCCATTGATAGGTGACTGGATAAAGGAGATATATACAACGGAATATTACTCAGTCATAAAAAGAATGAAATAATGCCATCTGCAGCAATATGGATGGACCTAGAGATCATCATGCTAAGCAAAGTAAGTCAGAAAGAGAAAGAGAAATACCATATGATATCACTTATATGTGGAATCTAAAATACAATGCAAATGAATATATTTATGAAACAGATTCACAGATATAGAAAACAGACTTGCGATTGGTCAAGGGTGGGGGAGGAAGGGTTGCGATTAGCTGATGCAAGCTATTATATATATAATGGATAAACAACAAAGTCCTGCTGTATAGCAGAGGGAACTATATTTAATATTCTGTGAAAAACTATAAAGGAAAATAATGTGAATAAGAATATATATATATATATGTATAACTGAAGCACTTTGCTGTACAGCAGAAATTAACACAACAATATAAATCAACTATATGTCAATGTAATTAAAAAACTAAACAAAAATCCACATGGAGTTGGGGGATGAGGTGACTAAAATCTGTACTAATAGAAAACTATTTGTTTTCTCAGTAATGGTTTTGGGCTGAGATTCACTGGGGTCCATGGTTTTTCCTGCAAGGTGACTGATCCATGGCAAAGCCAGTCATTATCATGGGGGTTAGCCAGATACAAAAAAAAAAAAAGGTCTCTGCTAAGATATAAGGACATCAGCTTCAGTGTTCTTCTAAAGCACTTATAGTTCTGCGATGAGGTTGCTATCGTCCCATTTTATGTTTATCCTTCAACTGATGTCATTTCTTTCAAAGTGGTAATGATTTTAGCCTTGTCATTTCTGCCACTAGGCGGCTTCCAAATTGTCCATTCTTGGCGATGTTTAATGCCTTGTCCCTTGTCTTACTGTCAGGGGCAGCTCATTTCAGCTGCCAAGAGGGCCTGCTTTACTGCTCAGCCAGCCGAGGCCTAAGCGGCTTTATGACATTTCGAAGTGAATTGATGATAGAAATTTCAATTTGTTTCAGTAGAGAGTTGTCAACAGGCCCAGAGCTCAGAAAATGAGCAGCCAGTTCTTCTGGAGGCATTGAGCGTCTGTGGGTGAAAGTCAGTCTTATTGCTATTTTAGCAAAGGGTGAAGAAACTTATCCTTCTTTATGTGGTAAATGCTGCTTCTGAAGAATGTTTGGCAGTCTAACACTTAGTGATGATTAAAACTGATTAAAATTCCTTCTTATCTACTTTGCTAAAAACACTGATCAGAGGCTGTTTTTGTCTGTTCTTTGGCCGTTGACCACCTCTTCCACTCTCAGTACCTGTGGTTTAGATGGAGCTGATTTCACACCTTTGCTTCAGGGGTAGGCATGTGACCCAGGCCTGTCCAATGAGAAACATGGATTTGGTTTAGGGATGGGTATGTTAGCTGTGTCAGTCAGGATCATGGGAACAGATGAAACTCTCAAATAACCTTCCCATAGAAGTAAGGCAGAGTATAGGAAGACCTTAAGAGGCAATGTAGTTCCTGGGGTTACTCATAGTGGGTCATTGGTACCACGAACAGCTTGTAGAGGCAAGACTGAGGAGGCACTACTGGATCTCAAAGAGGGAAAGATGGATGAAGAGAGCAGGGTAGGACCTCTGACTATTGGCCAAGAGACATAGCTACCCCATGCTGGTCCTTGCAAAGGGATCTGGGGGAAAACAAACATTCTGGCCTTACTCTTCTCTCTTCCTCTAGTCTCCCGCTGGTCTTCCCACTGACAATACCCAAAGGAAGGAGCCATTGGAACATCTGTACAGGCTAGTCTCCCAGTTACTGAGCAGGAAGAAGGATGGAGAGTGGATTTGAAGATCAAGCTGAAGATGTTCCCCACGTGAGCCAATTTTGGCCAATGGAGAGTCAGTCCTGGGACTTTTAATGGAATAGTTGGGTAATACATATTCATCCACTGGGATCTGTGTGAAAAACAAGCCTAGATTTACTGGTGGTCATCTTGTCATCCCTCTGAAGAGAGGAAAGCAGAGCAAAGAGATGGGGATGAATTCCTAGTGACATTTAAGCACTTGGATCCAGTTACACTTGAAGACCACCCTCAGAATTTTCAGCAAAGTGTTAATAAATTCTCTCTGCTTCCACTAGTGAGGTTTCCATCATTTGTACCTGAAAGAGGCCTGAGGTCTGCATGGTATGCACAGGTCAGCATACTGCAGCACTCAGCTCATGGAACCACCTGGATGATCCCTGCCACCCAAAGCAGTGGCTCCTTAACCCATTTGTTTCACTAAATATGAGCTTCTTGATCTGTGTGGGTCCCAGCCCCTCTCTTTCCATAAATTCTACCCAGCTGCAGCTTGTTCCTAGGTAGTCCTAACTATGACAGCCAGAATATCAGTGACCCAGAGGCATCACTCATTGAGCAACATCTGGAATTTCATGAATTCACTGTGTTTGGGAGAGACAGTGTTCTAAAATATGAAGGGAAAATAACATGGCCCCTCCCCACCTCCAGGTAGGGGAGGAAAAGGCTAGAATTAATGTATTCTGAGGTTAGATGACTTAATTCAGATATTAAAATGTAGGCAAAGTTGGGGTAGATCAAGTAATTCCATTGGAGAGCTATTGTAACAAGGATAGGCCCAATCCCTAGTCCATGTGCTCAGGTTCAGTAATTCCTGTTCTGAGAGATACTTAGCCTCAAAGGACATTTGATAAGTCCTTTTTCAGCATCTTTGATAAGTGGTTGATCCTCTCTATATAGTGAGCCCTCCTTGGAGTCGGAGAAGGCAATGGCACCCCACTCCAGTACTCTTGCTTGGAAAATCCCATGGATGGAGGAGCCTGGTGGGCTGCAGTCCACAGGGTCGCTAAGAGTCGGACACGACTGAGCAACTTCACTTTCACTTTTCACTTTCCTGCATTGGAGAAGGAAATGGCAACCCACTCCAGTGTTCTTGCCTGGAGAATCCCAGGGATGGGGGAGCTTGGTGGCTGCCGTCTGTGGGGTCACACAGAGTCGGACACGACTGAAGTGACTTAGTAGCAGTAGCAGCTCCTTGGAGTGTGTGTGTGTGTGTGTGTGTATGTGTGTGTATAAAACAAAGTCACCTATAATATCATGCTTTTCCCCAGCAAGAAAGAAAAGGGAAAGAGTTTGTGGCCAGAAGGCCAAAAGGTTTTGGTCCTCTGCAGAGAAGCCCTGTAGCTCACCCTCCCCGCCAACGCCCATCTCTACCTTTCATCCTGCAGAGGGTGGAAATCCCATCTGCAATTTCAGGGCTGGGGGAAGGGCTGGAACATGGTGTGGTGGAGCAGACAGAGTGTAAGGTCGGACCCAGTTTCTCCCATTTGTTAGCTGTGCGACCTTGGATGAATCTCTCTGAGTTCCTACTTCTTCCTTTATAAAATGGGGATAATAATATCTTCCTCAGAGCATGGCTGTGAGGGTTGAATGAGATCAAGTGAACAAAGCTTCTAGTGTACTGCTTGGTGAGCGTTTTCATAAATGGCCAAAACAACATCAATGACAACAAAATGGGACCAGCTGGATCGCAGCCCGTCAAGGATTCAGTTTGAAGTTAGCATCATGCCTAACACTCAACGGCACATGCTAATTCCTTTCTCTTTCTTCCTGCTCCCCTCTCACCTCCATCTTGGGAAACAGTAAGAAAACTATTTATGATTTAATGTTAAATCAAAAGATATATATAGAATTACAGTGCCTAGACTGTGACACACTCTGGCTCGTATCCATACGAGGGGCACCATTGGGAGTCTCTGACCTCTAGGTGCTTTGCTTTTGTTGGGGTGAAATAGTATTTCACGTAGTGTCTCATCTGGGTAGTCAGAATATCGTCGTGGTATTCCAGATGGGCCTAGGAAGCGTTGGGTTTTTGTTCAGATGGGGAGAATTTTCTAGCCTCTTACAACTTAGTTTTTGACCAGATGTGAATATTTATCACACACAAACCTTACCAAGACTAGTAGAGAGGGCACTACAAAATAAAAACAATTTGATTCTTTGGAGAAACAGGAATGTGCATTTCAACTCCTGTTGATGGGCACAAGAAACGTTAGGGATAATTTAAATTGGAATTATGGAATGATCCTCCATTCTTGTTTTACTTTGCTTAGGAAAAATGAATTATTGGAATGTCACGTATTTAGAATAAGGCCTGACAGAGAGTAATCAGTAAATGTGAGCTTGTAGCATCAACATTTATGACACAAATGGCACCATTCCTGTGTGAATAAACTCATAGAATCCTCCTAACAATGCAGCGAGGGAGGGGCTATTAGCACCCCAGTTTTGGAGATGGGGAAACAGGCATTGAGAAGTTAAATCACTTGTCTGGGCTCATGTCGCTAGTAAGTGGCAGAGCTGAGGGCACCTGGCGTGACCAGTCTTGCTCCTCAACATTCACCCATGTGCGTGCTCATGAAGCAGAGATGATCCTTGTAGGGCTCATGGAAAGGAAAACTGAGTGGCTGGCAGACCTTTTAGTGGAAGATGGTCTTTGGGTTCCTGGGCTTCCAGGGAAGGGGATGATGAAGGCTGGAGAGGAGAAGGAGGGGAGCAAGGGCTGGTTCGTGGTTTCTGCACCTTCTGGAGTGGAGGGAATAGAGAGGTTTCGAGTGGAGGAGACTGGGTGGACTCCTTTGTTCTTGGGTGGAGAGGCTGGAGGATCAGATGTGTCCCTAAAGTCAAGCATGGGATCTGGCAGACAAGGAAAAGGAATGAACCACATGGGACTACTGTTAGCTTCCAGGATCTTACACCCAGAAGGCTAAGATATCATCTGGAGCAACACACTACCCCTCCCCCGGTACACAATTTAGAGGGTAGGAAGCAAGGGCCTGAGATGGCAAGGGCCTTGCGTTCTACTGCCCCATTAGGCTTCTCTTATGGGTAACCCTCAATCTGTAAATGGAAGTGTTCCCAGAGGAGGAGACAGAGGCAAAACTCTCCCCAGGCTCTGCACCCCGTCTGGGATCCACTTGAGGCAGTGTTTCCCTCTCCTCTCAGACCCTCACTCCCACCAAGAACCTCCCCTACTATGGTCTCAATGAGATTGTGGGTGGGGGTTGGGGGTGCCTGGTGGAGCCCTGGCAAGGCCAGGATGAAATCAGATGCGGAGCTCAGGGTAGAGCTATCTCTGGTGAGGGACCTAAGTGGGGCCAGCAGCCAGAGGCGTGACTGGGGAGCCCTCCCAAGTGCTGGAATTGGAGGGCAAAGCAAGGCCGAGGGCAGGGAAGCAAGCAGGGACCTTAGGAACAAGTCCTGACCCTCTGCCTTTCCTGGGAGCCATCCTAGCTGAGGGGGTACCCAGAGGCTGGGGCTGAATCATGGGTGCTCACCTGAGACCAAGAGTGAAGCCAGCACTGCAGAAGCAAGTTGAGTCAGAAACATGTGAGAGGCTGTGGTCTAAAAAGGGAAATCCGAAGGGTCACCAAAGTGAAGGGGCCAGAGGCAGCTATGGTAGCCGGGGTAGGGAGCCAGGAATCTGAGAACCAGAGAGGTGAGAACAAAAATAGTATGTCCAGAGTAAACAGGATTGGCCTAGAACAGGTGTTGCTGGTAGCTCACTACGGTGGGCCAGCTGGGCACGGTGGGAGCGTGGGCTGCTAAATTTAAAGGGCTGGAATGGACACCAGTGTCCACGAGATCTTGAATCCATCTCAGCCTAGGAGCCTCTTATGATATTGATCTCAGCCTGGATCTGAGATGGTCTAGGCAATTTGCCCTGGCCCAGGAGCTGGTGGACTCGGATGAGGGTCTGAGGCAGAGGAAGGCAACCTGGAGATAAGGACTGATCTTGATACGTTGGGCCCTCAGCACCCTGGGGCCTGCATGCTTAGGCCTGCATGAGAATGTAGGGCTGCAAGAGAGTGTGATGAGTCACAAGTCCCAGACGTGGAGCAGATGCTGTGGCAGGCAGCTTGGGGCTGCTTGTCAGCGAATCTGACCATGCCTGGACCAGCTGCTGGGCTCAGGCCACTGGTCCCGTTCCTAGCACAGAAAGCCTAAGAACTTTCTCCTCTGTTAGCGTTCCCTCTTGGAAATGTCCTGAAGCCGCACAGAACCACGTTTGGGTGAGCAAGTGTATTCTCAGAGCTAGGCTTTACAAGTTGATTTTATGACGCATCCAGGCAGAAGGCGGAACGCCCCAGTCATTAACTCACTTCCCTTTGTGGGTGAATTCCGCAATGAGTTCATCTGAGCTGCGGAACGGGCTTCTCCAGTGCACACAGACCTGTCTGTCAGTGTGCATTTGGCTGCTCAGATAAATCCTTGGCACCTCACAGGGTGTCCTCGGTTCACCTCTGAGACCATGTGGTCTCTCTCGTAAGCAACTTCCCAGGCCGCTTTCTGGAACAGGCCAGGACACAGGGATGCTGTGCTGTGGATAAGGCTACGCCGTCTCAGGCCAGGCCCAGGCTCACATCTGGATGCTTAACCCTTAGCATACCATGGCAGCCAGATGGCTTAACCCATCCTCTGCTTGGGTCTGTCCCTTTGTTATTGTATTGTTGTTATTGTTTTTTAGTTCTTTCTTTTTAAAAACTGAAGTATAGTTGATTTCCCAGGTGGTTCAGTGATGAAGAATCTGCCTGCAATGCAGGAGACAAGGGTTACACGAGTTCAATCCTTAGGTCAGGAAGATTCCCCTGGAGAAGGAAACGGCAACCCACTCCAGTATTCTTGTTTGGGAAATCCTATGGACAGAGGAGGCTGGTGGGCTACAGTCCATGGGGTCACAAAAGAGTCGGACATGACCTAGTGACTAACCAGCAACGATGTAGTCAATTTACAATATTGTGTTAGTTTCAGGTGTACAACAAAATAATTTAGCTTACATATGTACAGATATATATTCAGATTCTTTTACATTATGTTATTACAAGATAATGCATACACTTCCCTGTGCTACAGAGTAAATCTTTGCTGTCCATCTATATCATATATAGTAGTGTGTATCTGTTAGTCTCGTACTTCTATTTTATCCCTCTTCCCCCACCCCTGTTTTCCCTTTGGTAACCATAAGTTTGTATTCTTTGTCTGTGAGTCTGCTTTTGTTTTGTAAATAAAAACATTTGTATTACTTTTTAGATTTCACATGTAGGTGATATATAATATTTGCCTTTCTCTGTCTGACACTTCACTCAATATTATACCCTCTAGGTCCATCCGTGTTGTTGCAAATGGCAATAATTCATGTCCTTTTAAATTCTAGCTGAAAGGCCACAGGTTTTAGGCTACTTCTGTTGTCTTAAAATAGGGCTCTGACCATGTCTCTGAAGGAGGGCCCCTGGAGCAAATGCGGTGGGCCAGCTGCCAAGGCTGGCAGAAGGAGAGGCAGAGCTGGAAATAAACGCAGGGTGTTTGCTTACAGATTCTTCTCCACCACATCATGGGTGAGTCAGATGACTTCTCACCCCAGATTCTGTTTTTACCCACTTTCTTACTCAGAGGCAGGGTGGGAGGATTGGATAAAGCTTAAAATATATCCCCCAATTATCTCCTTTTGTCTTTTGGTTTTAATGCAGAATCAGGATTCTTTCATTCTTTGATGCAGTCAGGAATTATTTTTGACTTTCTTACTGGCATTCTGTTTGAATTCATACTTGGTTGCAGAGAGAGCACTGTGGAGTGAGTCAGGAGGCTTCAGTCAAATGTCTGCTCTGAGTGCCCATCACTGGGATTTGGGGCAAGTCAGTCTGCCTCCCTGAGCTGCAGTTCCCTTGTTGGAAACATGAGGTGTCAGTTCCCCCAGGAAGCTGTGTGCATCCCTCAGGCAGGACCAGTTCCCCGTCTCTGTAGCCCTGGAGCCTGAACCCCACTCTTCACTCTTTACCTCCCAGCTTGTTATGACAGCAAGTTAGATCACTCCTGGAAGTGCTTGGAAAACTAAGATGCTACATTCCTGACAGCAATAATTATTACTTTACACCATGTTACAAAAAAAAGAGAGAGAGTTTCTCTTCTCTTTAGTTCTCAGTATCTCAGGCAAATCACTTAACTTTGGTCTCTCGAGGCTGGACCAGCCTCTTCCCCTCCTTTATGATACTTTCGAATCATTTTTGTTTTAAGAGTGATCTATGAGTTCTTCTATTTGTATTGTGGTGAAATAGATGTAACATCAACCTACCATTCTAACCATTTTTAGCTGTAGAGTTCAGTGGCATTAAATATGTTCCTACTGTTGTGTCATCCTCTGCCTCCAGAACGTCTTTCACCTTCCCAAACTGAAACTCTGTTCTTGTTAAGCTGCTGCTGCTAAGTCGCTTCAGTCGTGTCGGACTCTGTGCGACCCCATAGATGGCAGCCCACCAGGCTCCCCCGTCCCTGGGATTCTCCAGGCAAGAACACTGGAGTGGGTTGCCATTTCCTTCTCCAATGCATGAAAGTGAAAAGTGAAAGTGAAGTCGCTCAGTTGTGTCCGACTCTTAGCGACCCCATGGACTGCAGCCCACCAGGCTCCTCCGTCCATGGGATTTTCCAGTTAAGAGTACTGGAGTGGGGTGCCATTGAAGCAACAGGTCCTATTTCCCTTCCCTAGCCCCTGGCAACCACCATTCAACTTTCTGTCTCGATGAGTCTGACTACTGTAGGGACTCACACAGTATTTGTCCTTTTGTGTCTGACTTCTTTCATTTAGCATAATGTCCTGCAGGTTCATCCACGTCTGTTTCTTTGTGTATAGAGAGATCAAATTTTAAGCAAGAGAAAAAAAAATTTTTTTCTCCCAGAAACCATTGTAAATTAGGGGGGAAAGGCTGAATGGACATATGCACTTATTTGTTTGTTTGTTTTGTAGCTGTGAAGTTACTTTCTTAAACAGGGAATAAAATACATTGTGTATGGGGGCTTCCCAGGTGGCTCAGTGGTAAAGAATCCACCTGCCAATGCAGGTAACTCGGGTTCAGTCCCTGGGGTGGGAACATGCCCTGGAGTAGGATATGGAAACCCACTCTAGTGTTCTTGCCTGGGAAATCCCATGGACAGAGGAGCATGGAGGGCTACAGTCCATGGGATGGCAAGAGAGTTGGATCCTACTGAGCAACTGAACACGCATCTGTACCTGAGTCTCAACTAGGGTGGGGCTCAGTGAGAGGGCAACACTTGGTATGTGTTTCTGGGCAACGCCCTTCCTCCTGAGTGTTAATTTGTATTGGATGATTTATCTGGGAAGGGAAGAACTCCTGAGAAAGAACACTTAACCCATGCCCACTAAAGGATTTCAGGCATATGGTGTCACAGCTGATAGTTTGCAGGGTTCTGATTGAAGCCTTGTTTCAGAAAGGTTTCTCCCCTCCAGGGAGAATTCGCTGAAAGAGAAGAACACAGGCTGGCATGGTGAGCCAGATCCAACAGTGGGGCCTGAGCACCTGCGGGGAACGGCTTGGAGACTCCTGAGTACTCTGGGAGGTGCAGACATGTGAAAATTAGAAGGCCCATTTAACTAAACTCTGTAATGCTTTGGGACCTAAAGCAAACCTTCTGGGGGGAGTTATAGCAGCTTGAAGAGGGCCATTTTCTTCCTTATGGAAAACACAGAAGCACCTCATGGGCATCAGTGGTTCAGCAATCTGGGCTCAGAGATAGGGTCTCCATCCAGGTTGGCAGAGTCAGTGCAGTGACAGTAGTGGGCTAAATCTGTGACGACGGGATGGGGGCAGGAATCCTAGATGTCAGGTCTGGTGGAGGGCGCATTAGCAGCTGTCTTTTGCATGAACAGAAGCTGTAGCCTGGGAAGGCCAAGTTGTTTCATGTTTGTATGCCAGCCCCCTTAGAGACTCTGGAAAGTTCTGGAGAGAACTTTGTGCTGTGCTGTGCTTGTAGCTCAGTCATGTCCGACTTTTTGCGACACTATGGACTGTAGCCTGCCAGGCTCCTCTTCATGGGATTCTCCAGGCAAGAATACTGGAGTGGGTTGCCATGTCCCTTTCCAGGGGATCTTCCCAATCCAGGGATCGAACCCAGGTCTCCTACATTGCAGGCTGATTCTTTACCGGGTGAGTAAGACATTGCAATTCTTGACTGACTGGCTAGGGGTTTGGGCCACTGGGATTCAGATATTAACACAAGTGCAACCATAGCTGTACCTCCTGGCTGGTGAGACTTTGGGTTACATATGTTTTGATTTGTTAATAGCACAATGATGATGTGGTTTATTCCAACAGATTACGAATTTAACAATCTCATCTAATTTAAAATGTTTGTTTTAAATTATGGACGGATAAAAATATGGATGGACAATGCCTCTTAACTTTTGGCTCATTTATGAAACAGGGACTTTGAGAACAGATGAAATCATCATTATTATAAACTGATTTTGGAATTAGTCACATTTTCAGAAAACAAAAAGACACTGAGAAAGTAGGAGGCAAAAGAGTCTTGAAACCTATGGAATATAGATTTCTGTGTGGAAGTTTGTCAAATCTTTCTCTGCTTCTGAGTGGCTGTGCCATCAGCAGTTTCTGCTTCTTCCAAGGTCCCATTTATCATTTTCTTGGACTGCTGGGATCTGGAGGGTGTTTGCTCAGAAGTGACAAGGTGTTTTTTTTTTTTTTTTTTTTGAGCTAATATAGG
Organism: Bos javanicus; assembly: GCF_032452875.1. NCBI lineage: Eukaryota > Metazoa > Chordata > Mammalia > Artiodactyla > Bovidae > Bos > Bos javanicus. Next base: position 41,857,454 of record NC_083882.1, on the reverse strand, counting down.
TTAGTTTCCTTCAGGAATGTGTAGGGATTTCTTTATGTCATGTGAGTGGGTTTTTAACAACTCCTGATCCCAGAAGAAATCGAGAAATGGTTCTATTCAGTTCTACCCAAGCACAGGCACTGGAGGCCAGGATGTTTTAAATCCCCATCGTCCCCTCAGTGGGGTTTATAAGTGTCCTGAGCCACCGAAAATAGGATCTTTCTCATTAAATAGGTCTCTTGGGCTAAGAAAATACCAAGGCATGGGTGGGCATTGTCCCTGCTGGACCATGAAAGCCACACAAAGGCAACTCCTAGGGGGATGCCCTCCCTTGGGGACAATGAGTGCAGCAAAAGGGGCTGATTGGCATAGGCACCGAACGTTGGCTGAATTCTGGTCATTGGCTGAGCATGTGGCACTGAGCAGTGGCGCTCGCCACTGACAGTGCTCACTTGGGCCCAGGTGATGTGACTCTTACCTTCAAGTGGCTCCTCCAGTCTTGGAGGCTCCACTGGCTTCCATTCTGGTGCTCCCCCGTACCCCAACAGCAACTCCAATTCCACCTCTTGGGGCTGGATGGTCTAGGTCTTCATCTGTTCTCTTCAAGCTATTTTTTTCAACTGTCTGTCCCAGAAAATTTCAAGCATAAGGAAGAAGAACAGAACCATGACATTTGCATGTACAATATCTTGATTAAACTTTTGTTAACATTTTGCCATATTTACTTTAAATAGAAAGTTTTGGTGGCTGATAATGGCGCAGGGGCAGCGCAAGTTCCAGGCGCAGAAGCCAGCGAAGAGCAAGGCGGCGGCGGCGGCGGCCTCGGCGCGGAACCGGGGCCCGAGGAAGGGCGGTCGCGTTATCGCACCCAAGAAGGCACGCATCGTGCAGCAGCAGCAGCTCAAGAAGAACCTGGAGGTTGGGATCCGGAAGAAGACTGAGCATGATGTGGTGATGAAAGCCAGCACCAGCCTGCCCAAAAAGCTGGCGCTTTTGAAGGCCAGCACCAAGAAGAAGGAGGCCTCCTCCTCCACCAAGATGCCTGCCTAAGGATGCGCCCCAGCAGTGACCACCACTGCAGCCCCCTCCTCTGTGCTCAGACCTGTGCAGGTAACCCCACGGGAAAGAGGAACTGTGCTCTCCAAAGACTTGAATTGCACCTCGAACTTGACTGGGCCCTGGCCCATGAGCCAGTGAGTAGCAGGTCAGAAGCACACTGATGGACTGGCTTCGTAGGTGCCGAGGTCTTCGCACAGGCCAAGGCCAGGGGGATCTTTTCACTGACTTCCTGTGTCCCCACTACCCCCTCCCACATCCTGTCTGGATAACTTGGAGCAAGACACCTGACTTTGTCATTCCTCCCATGGTCACATGCTCCTGTGAGCAGGCCGTGCTGGGGCCTCAGGCCAGGTGCCTGGACCGCCCAGCCAACCCCAGTTTACACACAAGCCGCATTTCCAGGTAAAAAAAAAAAAAAAAAAAAAGTTTTATATATGAAACACTTTAAGTGGTAAACTCTTCACTCCTAAATACCTCAGTATTCAATATGCATCTACTAAGTAGAATGTTATTCTTCTATATAATGATACCATTATCATACCTAAGAAAATAAATAATAATTTGCTAATATAATCTAATTTAAATTACATATTCAAATTCTCCCAATATGAATTTTTAAAATGGATACTTTAGAACCAGGATCTAATCAGAGTAAATGCATTGCATTACTTTTTGTTAAGGTTTTTAATCTTTTTCTAAAACAATCCCCTTACTTTTTTCTTTTATATTACATTGGTATTTGATTTGTCATGTAGAATGTCTCATCTTCTGATTTGCCTAATCATTTCCTTGTGGTGTCATTAAACTTTTTTTTAATATACTTTTTTCCCTTATAAGCTGGAAATTAATTTTAAAGGCTTGATTACATTTGGTTAGCAATTTTAGTAGAAGGCTCACATTTTTTTCATTAACAGACAAACACCATGCCTTATTCCCTTAATAGTTTGCCCTTTGAATTTCAATAATTTCTCTTCTCTTTTTCTATCAAATAGCTTAGCTTTGGCAAAATGCTTTTTTTGTTATTTTTGTTCCTGCAGCTATGACTACCGAATGATTTCATCAACCCATTTTGGAGTCTTTCTTTTTGTATTTCAGTATAACAATCTTAATCTTCCCTGCGGGCAGTGAACAAGACTCTTGGGGGAGAGATGGAGAACAAGGAAATGCAAATGAGAAAAGCATCCTGATGACAGTTTAAGGATGACTGTGCCATACCCTTAAGGACACTGTGGAGGATGAAGCTTCTGGAGCAGGTGAGAAGTAAGAAGCAAGCAGAAGTCTTGCCCCCAAAGGTCTTGCTCCACAGAGCCGGAGGGGCACTCTGTGTAGGATTCCAGGCTTCACTCTTGGATCTGTGTCATGTTGAAACATGGGACCTTTTTCAGCACCAGGTCCCAGGGATAAGGCTCCTCTAGTAGCCATTCACACTTTTTTCACAGCACCATCATCCTTAGCATTAAAAAAAATTATGTATTTATTTTGGCTGTGCTGGGTCTTTGCTGCTGCATGGGCTTCTCTCTAGCTGTGGTGCACAGGCTTCTTATGGCGAGGCCTCTCTTGTTGTGGAGCACAGGCTGCAAGGCACGTGGGCTTCAGCAGTTGTGCCTCCCAGCTTTGAGAGCACAGGCTCAATAATTGTGCAGGGGTTTAGCTTTGGGACTCTTCTCAGACCAAGGATCAAACTCTCTCCCTGGTTTGGCAGGTGGATTCTTTGCCACTGAGCTTCCAGGGAAGCCCCATCCTTAGCATTGTTTTTCCGTTGACTTTGATCTCAGAGATTCATGGAAGGATCAATTAACTGTGAAATTCATCTTGATTCTGAATAGAGTCTTAGAAATAGTTTCTATCCTGATGTGACTTTTCCAATAGTTTTGTAAAATCAACAGGGAATAGACTATTTGTTTCCATTACAGAGAAAGAAGAATCAATCTTGAACTTTTCTTTTTCATTACAATAAATGTTTATTGAACCCTTACTGTAAACAGGAATTGTATTATACAAAGTTAGCTAGAGGTTACATGTTGCTAATAGTGGGGAAGATGACACAATCAGATACCTTTCCTTTAAATGTCAGAGATAAGTACAAAGTGTCAAGGAGTCAAAAATGAAGGGCATATCTCAGCCTTCCTGGAGGAGATGAGGCTGAGCTAAGCCTTGAAGGATGAGCAAAAGCCAGATCCAAGTGGTGAGAGGAGCCCTCTTGGCTTATTCGCTGTGGTATTTCTAGCACCTAGCACATGGTAGACATTCAATCCAGTGCATTTATAAAAGAAATCTCAGCAGAGGAAATGTTGTAAGCACACACACACACACACACAAAACATGGGAAACTATAAATAAATCAGAATTACCAGAAGATTAATCCTTACCCTTTATGGGGTCACAAACCCCTTTGAAAAACTAGTGTGAATCATGGATCTACTCTACAGTAAATAAATATACACTCAAAAATTTATGGATAATTTTAGAAGATACAGATATTAAGAATCTCGGTTGTAGAAAAAAGAAAAGGAACAAAAAAGGAATCTCTGTGGTAGGGAATTGGGAGCATTGAGATTTTTAACAACATGCATTTGTTTTATTTTGTTTTGTTTTAAACTAGGAAATTACATAACTGAAGATTTACTTTGGATGCATCATGAGGTGTTGGAGAATTCTATGGACAGAGGAGTCTGGCAGGCTCTAGTCCACAGGGTCTCAAAGTGTCGCACATGACTTGAGCGACTATCACTCACTCACTCATTCATCGTGAAACGTAGGGTAGGGCTTCCCAGGTGGCTCAGTGGTAAAGAATCCACCTGCAATGCAGGAGACAAGGGTCATGTGGGTTTGATCCCTGGGTCAGGAAGATCCCCTGGAGAAGGAAAGGGCAACCCACTGCAGTGTTCTTGCCAGGGAGATCCCATGGACAGAGGAGCCTGGCGGGTTACAGTCCATGGGGTTGTAAAGAGTCGGAGATGACTGAACACGCACCCACTACCACATCACGAGAGATTGGGTTAGGGAGCAAGGAATCTGAGACCCAGGGAGGTGAGATTAAAAAAATATGTCCAGGGTCACTTGGAGCAGTGCGTCTCAAGCTTTAATATGCATACGAAGCACTAGAGTGCAATGGACTGAATCTTAGAGTCCCCTTAAAATTCCTGTGTTGAAATCTTAACCCCTCAGATGATGCTATTAGGTGAACTTCAGAGTTGCTTAGGCCTTGAGTGTGAAGCTCTCATGAATGGCGTTAGTGTTCCTTAGAGGAGGTTCTACAGAGCTCCCTAACCCCTTCTAGTGTGTCAGGATACAGCAAAAAGACAACTGTCTGCGAACCAGGAAGAAGGCTCCACCAGACAACAGATCTGCTAGGACCTCGATTTAGACTTCCCAGCCTCCAAATCTGTGATGATTTTCTGTTGTTTATAAGCCACTCAGTCTATGGCACTTTATTATAAACAGTCTGAATGGACTATGACACTATCATCTTTCTATTTAAAATTAAAAAAAATTTTTTTTCAAGTGGACCATTTTAAAAGTATTGAGTTTGTTACATCACTGCTTCTGTTTTCTGTTTTTGTTTTTTGAATGCAAGTTATGTGGGATCCTAGCTCCCTGATCAGGGATCAAACCTGTATCCCTGCATTGGAAGGTAAAGTCCTTAACCATTGGACTGCCAGGGAAGTCCCACTATGTACATTTTTAAAATGCAAATTCTGATTCAGTGGAGCTAGGATGGGACTTGAGATTCAGCACTTCTAACAAGTTCCCAGGTGACATTGCTGCTGCTGGTCCAGAGACCAGCATGTAGGCGAAAGTGGCCTGTCCTCGGCTCTGCAAGCCCGGAGTAGTGTAGTCGAAACCTCTCATCAGCAGTTGTGAAATTCAGATGCTCTGAAAACCAAAAGCACTTTCGTAATTTCTTTGGAGGCAAACTTGAACTCACGTGAGACTATGTATAATCCTATTTTGTATGAATATTCATGTTTTCATTCTAAAAATATCAATGTGTTTGATTATGGGAAGCTGCTTTAGACTCTGTTGGGGGTGTGATATTATATGAGGTACATGACCGTACTAGAATATAAAAATTCCAAATTTCGGGGAATGTAAATTGGCACAGCCACTATGGAAAACAGGGTGGAGGTTCTTTAAAAAGCTAAAAATAGAATTGCCATATGATCCAGCAATCCCATTCCTGCGTATGTATCTGGAGAGAACTCTAATTTGAAAAGATACATGCACCCCAATGTTCATAGCAGTGCTATTCACAACAGCCAAGACACAGAAGCAAGTTAAATGTCCATTGACAGATGAATGGATAAAGAAGACATGGAATATATATACGGTGGAATACTACTCAGCCGTAAAAAGACGAGATAATGCCGTTTGTAGTAACATGAATGGACCTAGAGAGTATCATACTAAGTGAAGTGTTAGACAGAGAAAGACAAATATCATGTTAGCACCTATATGTAGAATCTAAAATGATATAAATGAACTTATTTATGAAATAGAAGCAGACTCATAGACATAGAAAACAAATTTATGGTTACTAAAGGGGAAAGGGGGGCAGGGATAAATTAGGAGTTTGGGATTAACAAATGCAAAATACTCTATATAAAATAAACAACAACATCCTACTGTATAGCACAGGAAACTATATTCAACATGCTGTAACAAACCATAATGGAAAAGAATATGAAAAAGAATATATGTATGGATGTATAACTGATTTACTTTGCTATACACTGGAGGCTAACACTATACATAAACTATACTTCAATAAAAGCAAACCCCAGAAAGTTCCAAAAAGAAAAAAATATTCCAAATTCTGAAACATCTCTGACTTGGAGTTTGTGGCAATCTGAGGGATGCTTTCCCTACCCATTCACATAATCTTCCTTCTCCTGGGAATGGTTCTCCATTTCACAGAGCTGGGCCTAACCTGTCCTTCTTCTCCCAGCTCCCCCAACCAGTCACAGAGAATTTGATCAGGGTGGATACCTGACCCAGATTGGGCCAATTGGATTCGGTGTGTGGGAATTTAGAATTGGCACTCACCAGTGCTTGTCTCCTTTGGTTGCTGGCATTGAGGCAGGTGAGAGGTAGCCTTTTCCAGCTGCATGTCTGAGAAGCAGAAAAAGCTAACCTGTAGAGAGGAAAAAGTGAAGAAGGTGTGGGACAGGAACGAGGTCCGTGCTGCCTTGCAGCGTGAGAAAAAGGCGGGTAGCCTTGGGAATGTGAGATGCAGACGATGAGCAAGGGCGGCGGATTCGGTCCTCGGTGCTTTCTGGTTTCTGGTTCTAGTCCTAATTGCCCTTTCTGCCCTTGAGTTCTCTGATACCCCATTACCATCTTGTAGTAAATTCCTACTTGTGTTAATGCTACCTAAAGTGGGTTTCACTGAATTGCCTTAACTAAGACACTAACAGAATTATTTTTTAGTGCAGTAAAAAATTATTTTAGACTCTGAGAATGGACCTGCAAATCAAATTCCCAGGAGAAATTTGATTAATTAATTTCCATACAGACTGATTGCCAATGGGACCAGAATCCTCCGACTTACAGGTCAGCCTGTTCTCTCCCGGTGGGAAAATCTACATGGAAAGCCACATTATAATGAGAAGGCAGCTTGATGAGTGCAGACAGAGCCAGATAATTAGGGGATCTGAGCGGGCTGTCTGCACGCGAGGATGGTCGGAGGCACTTTCCCGGTAGGTCCAGGATGTGCTGAACCTGCCATGTGGTGTACATGAGTGTGTGTGCTAGGGCATGCTTGGAAAACAGACCAACTCACAGAAACCAGTTCACCCATAAGTCAGGTCAGCATATGAGCCATTAACCTAGAATGAGTATTTGTTAAAAAACATTTCATATGTGATGGAATGGTTTCCACAGCTTTCTGAGTATTTTCCCCCTAAGATGACTGGCAACTCTTTTATGTTGTACAGTTCTGTTCCATCTTTTTTCCTTTCCTTTTCCCTTTCTCTTCCCCTGCCTCCTTCCCTCCCTTCCTTTCTGCTTTTATCCCCATCTCTCCCTTCTTTCCTTTCTTTTCTACCCCTATTTAAGATCACCTCTATCCACTCCCTCCCACATCAACCTTGTCCCCATCATCTCCTAGAGCCTGAGACTGGAGATTGGGTCTTCAGGGGTGAGCTAGTGAAGACCAGGAATAATGTCCAATGGGGAAAATGGGTGGATGTTGAGAATGATGGGTGGGGATTTTGGAGGAGGAGCTGAAGGTCAAGAATCAGACCCTCCAGGTGACTTGAAACACCAAGATCAAAGCAGCAGGTACAGGACCCGATAACAAGAAGTCAAGCCAGGAGTCGAGGATGGGACGAGACACTGAACTGAAGGGAGAACAGGCTGAAAGCAAGTGAGGAGATAATAACAGTTGTTCTGTATTTCCATTGCTCATGAACTATCTTAGAGTCGTCTGTTTCTTTAAAATCATATTACGTATCTTTTGGAAAATTTTGTGCAATGTTGACTTTGCATAAATCTGGAGTTGCTCAACTAAGGGAGCGTTTTACTTATGATTCATCGTCTTGGTCCCTTTTTAAAAACTTCTCCTGCATGCTGTTTGTTGCCTGTTTCTCAGACATTTGTGTACTAGATTTCAGTATTAAGGAAATTACCCCAAATTCAATGTTTATTGCTCTGTAGTGAGACATTTCTGTGTTGATAGGGGGAGTGGAAAGATGAGACAAATTCATCAGAAATGTATTAAGCTCTACTGCAGTTTCTGACATCTAAATGATGAAGTAATATTACTGGACTACAAATATTACCCCACACATTATTTTAAAAGCTTTATGAAAAAAACTGATTTTTAACCAAGACAGTTTGTTTTCACCATAAACACGGTATATACCTGTATCTGTTTCCTGTTGCTGCTGTAAGTTATTACCATCAGTTAGTGGCTTACTTTCACTTTTCACTTTCCTGCTTTGGAGAAGGAAATGGCAACCCACTCCAGTGTTCTTGCCTGGAGAATCCCAGGGATGGCGGAGCCTGGTGGGTTGCCATCTCTGGGATCGCACAGAGTCGGACATGACTGAAGTGACTTAGCAGCAGCAGTGGCTTAAGATAATGCATATTTATTATCTTATAGTTCTAGAGGTCAGAAGTCCTAAAATCAAGGTGTAAGAAACTTCCCTGGGGGTCCAGTGGTTAGGACTCCACGCTCCCACTTCATGGAGCATGGGTACGATCCCTGGTTGGGGAACTAAGATCCTGCATGTCACGCAGCATGGCCAAAAAAAGAATAATACTTAGAAATAAGTTTAACAATGTGCAAAACATAAAAATAAAATATAATCAAGGTAGGACTGTGTTTCTCCTGGAGGCTCTCAGACAAAATCTATTTCCTACCTTTTCCAGCTTCCAGAGGTGGCCTGCATTCTTTGGCTCATAGTTCCTCCCTCTGTCTCCAATGTCAGCAGTGAAAAATCTTCAAATCTCTCTGGCCTCAGCTGCTGCTACTGTTATCATATCTTTCTTTCTCTAACACTCCCGACTTCCTCTTATGTGATTATATTGGACCAGATAATCCAAGATAATCTCTCTCTTGAGATCCTTAATTTAATCACATCTACATTGTCCTTTTTACTGGGTAAAGTAACATGTTCACTGGCTCTGTGGATAAGGATATGGATATCTTTGGGGAGTCTACAATAATACTCATTTATCCTATTTGGCCTACCATAATAATCACTCATAGGTATTAATAAAATACAGTCATAAAAATAGAAAGAAAAATATAAATCATGGTTTGACTACTGAAAGGTAGACATAATGAACATTTGTTCCATCTTTTTAAAATGAACAGTTTTACATAGTTATGATTATACAATGTATATGTATGTATACAATTTGGAACTGCTCTTTCACAAAATATTATATCATAGTACATTTTCCATGTTAGTGTACAGCCTGACCACATAGCTTTATTGACTACATGGTATTCCATTGAATGAATATACCATATTTCACTTAAGCCTTTTCTTTTTATCATTCATAGTGGCTCTTATTAAATGGCAGGAATTCAGTATTGCCAAATACTGCATATTTGATTTCATTTAAGAAAATTGGTTAGTGAATTAAGAGAATAGCATACTTTGCCCAATATTGAATTCAGTTCTCTAACAGAGATCACTTTTAATCAAGTACAAAGTCTCATACAAAACATGATGATTAGAATATCAGCAACTGTAGATCCTGGAGAAGAGTGATCTGGGAAAAATCAAGGGACGGTGGTAATTTAGCAGGACCTCACAATAAGCAGGAGGAGTCATGGGTCTCTTTCATTGAACAATACACACATTTTAGAGCTTTCCTTTTTTTAGATTGAATATTTCATGTTGATTAGGTTCCTTTAGCTAGAAAGCCAAAGTACTATTTTCATTTCCTTCTTCCTCTCCTTTACTTTCCTTCCTCCTCCAAAGAGGATGGATGAACACAAGTTCACCTCATGCTTATTAACCTCCCACATCTGGACACACCACCCCGTGTCCACACAAAGAGAAAACCTCCTGCATGATTCCTGAACAGCTTCACCAGTGTTGTAACAGCTACTCTGTGTCCCTCTAGACTTCACTGAGGACCTGCCAGTCAACCCACCATGTGACAACACAGAAGAGACTCAGTGTTTCTCCAAGGCAAGCTGTTTTTTTTTTTTTTTTGGTATGAGATAGAAATATTGTTTCATTTCTCTTTCAGTAGAATTAAGTTGTGACTCTGATGGTTTTTGTTTCATTTAGAGACAGTTCCCTTTGTTGTGATAATGTAGATGAGAGTCTTATTACCAACTCATGATTCCTCAGTCCACAAGATACTAAAATTTTTAGCATCCATTACACTTTGTAGAGTACAGATTTCTCTCTCCTGCAGCAACATTTCTTCTAGGAAAAGAATTGTGCAATTTCCAGCCTAAATGGACTTGGAGTTCCATCCTCCAGGCACAGGTCTTGCCTTTCATCCTGAGTATGTGTGTGCTGATCTTGCTGGGTTCCCTGGACTCCACACTGCTCCTCATCAGGTTTTCTACTGTCACCCAATGAACCAAAGACTGTGCATCTATGTGATCTTACCCTCATAGCGTCTTCTCTTCTGTACTTGCAGGTGGCCCTTTCAGGATGTGAAAGTGGTATGTATTCTAGAATCATTCCCTTTGGGAGAAAAAACTTTGTAGATGAGAAAGTTGGGGCTTTCTCGCTGGTTTTAGTGTAGAGGCCAAACTGATTCCAAATTCCTGCTGGGAATGAGTATAGGGGCCCTGGTGATAGAAAGTAATTTACAAGAGATCAATGTGGATGATTACTGTAGTTCCAGGAAGAAGCTGTATTATGGTTAATAGTGTAGGTTTGTGTCCATGGGACTGGGTGTGTTTTTATGTATAATGAATAGTGTGATTCTTTGTGTGTTTGAATTTTTGGGTTGTGTTTTCCAAAATATCTGTCACCCTAAACGTCACTGTTAGTGGTGTCAGCCCCAAAATATTTCCCATCACAATGTACCATGAATGTTTATGTGTATAAAAAGAAAACAAAGTATATACATTCACTGTATCCATTGATTTTATACCAAGTGAACATCCTTTTCCCAGGAAGACAAACCCCATCACTACTGAGGAAGATGTTTACAGGATTCTTTTTAATTTTTATTAAAATTTTTATTGGCTGTTCTTGGCCTTCATTGCTGCCCAGGCTTCTTTCTACTTGCGGAGAGTGAGGGCAAGTCTCTAGTTGTGGTGCGCAGGCCTCTCGCTTTAGTGGCTTCTTTGTTGCAGAGCATGGCTTCCAGGGCTCTTGGGCTTCCATAGTTCGGCACGTGGGCTCAGTGGTACATGGTTTAGTTGCTCCACAGCATGTGGAATCTTTCCAGACCAGGGGTTGAACTCCTATCTCCTGCATTGTCAGGTAGATTCTTAACCACTGAGCCACCATAGAAGTCCTATAAGATTCTTTTTTTTTTTTTGAATGTTTCAGAACTTTAACTTATTTGGAAATGACCTAGCTATTCAATACACTGTTGTCACTTAGTTTAGCACAAGGATAGAAACTCAGGTAACCAAAACACCTGGAGAAACGATTGTAAGTTCAGTTCAGTTCAGTTGCTCAGTCGTGTCTGACTCTCTGGGACCCCGTGGACTGCAGGACGCCAGGCTTCTGTGTCCATCACCAACTCCAGGGGCTTGCTCAAGCTCATGTCCATCGAGTCAGTGATGCCATCCAACCATCTTATCCTCTGTCGTCCCCTTCTCCTCTGCCTTCAATCAAGACTATTATAGGCAGATATTTTAGAGCATAATTATTGTTAATAGTTTATCTAAAAGCTCATATCACATTTACATTTTTTAGTTTTGTTGTTGTTGTTTAGAGGTACTTTCTTGTTGACAAGCTTGTGACAGATATAACAATATAGCAATTTTTAACTTAGAATAAACCTAGGCACTATGAACACTTTTTTTTAGTAGCTATTATTATTTTTTTATTTTATTTTTTAAAATTTTATTTTATTTTAAAATTTTAAAATATTGTATTAGTTTTGCCAAATATCGAAATGAATCCGCCACAGGTATACATGTGTTCCCCATCCTGAACCCTCCTCCCTCCTCCCTCCCCATACCCTCCCTCTGGGTCGTCCCAGTGCACCAGCCCCAAGCATCCAGTATCATGCATGGAACCTGGACTGGTGACTCGTTTCATACATGATATTATACATGTTTCAATGCCATTCTCCCAAATCTTCCCACCCTCTCCCTCTCCCACAGAATCCATAAGACTGTTCTATGCGTCAGTGTCTCTTTTGCTATCTCGTACACAGGGTTATTATTACCATCTTTCTAAATTCCATATATATGCCTTAGTATACTGTATTGGTGTTTTTCTTTCTGGCTTACTTCACTCTGTATAATAGGCTCCAGTTAGTCTATGCCTTTTCTTATTGTTTTAATTTTAAGTTGTTTTTAATTTTTTAATATTATAAATATCTCTGTGACAAGTGTTTTTGCTTTAAAGATTTTTTGCTTATATTTTCCCTTAGGGATAGAGTCCAGACATGGACTTACTTTATCAAAGTCTTTTTACAGCAAATGTTTTTCCAAGAGTTTATATAAATTTTCAGAACCATCAAGATATATGTTAGTACCCGTTTTACTACATTCTCACCAGCACCAAATAAAACAGCAATCACAAAAATAACTTTGCCAATCAGGTAGGTAGAATAGATAATTTCTTTTTGTTTTAATTTGCATTCATTTGTTTACAAGCGAAAATGAACATTTTCTCATGGGATCATTTGCTAGTTATAGTTCTTTGATGAATTATTGATTCATGCCTTTTACATTTGGGAGTCAAAATAGTTTTTAACTTAATTTGTCTATCTAATAGCTATACATTTTAAAAGTTTATTTAGTATTTGTGATATTTGCTATAATATTTTCTCTTGTCTCTCATTTATATCTTTTATGTCTAGAAGTTTAAAATGTGTACATTGTCTAATCTATCCATCTTTTCTCCCCTCTTTTCCTTTGCTACTTTAAAAATCCTCCTGTTCCTGCAGCAACATGGATGGACCCTAGAAATTACCAGACTAAGTGAAGTAAGTCAGACAGAGAAAGACGAATATCATAGGCTATCACTTATATGTGGAATTTAAAAAGATACAAATGAACTTATTTACAAAATAGAAAGAGACTCACATACATAGAAAACAAACTTACAGTCATCAAAGGGGAAAGGTGGGGGAGGGTAAATTAGGAGTATAGGATTAACAGATACATACTACTAAATATAAAAGAGATAAAAAATAAGGACCTACTGTATAGCACAAAGAACTATACTCAATACTTTGTAACAACCTATAAGGGAAAAGAATCTGAAAAAGAATATTGAAATATGTGTAAACTGAATGTGCTATATAACAAACTGACATGATATTGTAAATCAAATATACTTCAATTAAAAAAAAGAAAACTAGACTAGATTATTCTAAGAGACTGGCAAGGGCCAGTCAGGTCGACCTCTAATTTTTAAAATTAATTAATTAATTTTGCTCCTGCCTGGGCTTTTCTCTAGTCGCGGTGAGCTGGGGCTACTCTTAGTTGCAATGTGTGGGCTTCTCGTTGTGGTGGCTTCTCTTGTCGCAGAGCACTGGCTCCAGGCCTGCAGGCTTCAGTGATTGTGGACATGGGCTCAGTAGTTGCAGCTCCTGGGCTCTAGAGCACAGGCTCAATAGTTGTAGTACATGGGCTTAGTTGCTGTGCGGCATGTGGGATCCTTCTGATCAACTCTTGTCTCCTGCACTGACAGACAGATTCTTTACCACTGAGCCACCAAGGAAGCCCCAGGTCAACCTCTAATTTGAGCCTAAACGCCAGTCTATAAATTGGTGGCCTGACTCTATACGTGAAGGAAGGAAAGTAAAATGTGTCCTGGGTTGAGCATCTGAAAACAGAGTCAAGCCTTCCTTTAAATATTGGGTTATTTTTTTGTAATTAAAAAAAAAAATTCTATTGGAGTATTGTTTCTTTATGACAATATGTTAGTTTCTGCTGTACAGCAAAGTGAATCAGTTTCTATCTACACAAATCCCCTCTTTTTTTAGTAAATATTGTTATTTTTATATCAGTGAATTAAAATATACTTTTATTATGTTTAAAATCCTCCTGTCCCAATGGTTAACTGTGTAGTACATTTAATATTCTTCTTGTTTTTCTTATGGTTTTTAAAAGTGTTTCCTTAATCCATCTGGAATTTATGTTGGCATGAAATCTATGGAGAGGATCTCACTACTTGCTAAATGTTACCCACAGGAGGGGCCTGATTTGCACTTTCTGAGCTCTTTGCACTGAGCCATCTACCTTTTCTCTGTTCACTGAAAAGAAAGGAGAGTGGTAACGGAATTGGTGTGAAATTCTACATTGGTTTTCCTAGTGATAGGGAATAACCTCCCTGTTTTCTGAATGTGTTGAATTTTCTTCAAATATTCTCACCTTCTGATTAGTATTTAAGCTTAAAAATGAGACAAGAAGCTTTAGATAAACTATCTGAAATATATTGAAAGTACTCAAAAATGGGAAAATAGAAAAAAAAAGTCAGTCTTTTAAAAAAGCACTGGAAACCATTCTATCAGACATGAAATATTGTAAATTTAAATTCTAGATGAGTTAGTTTAGGTAATTTAACCAAGAACTGACACTCTTTCCTCTGGACAATAATTAGACCAGCACCATCCACTGGAAATAAAATGTGGGCCATGTGTGGAGTTTAAAGTTTTCTAGCCCAACAATATTAGAAAAGTAAAATGTAGCAGGTGAAATTAATCTAAATAATGTATTTTATCTAACCCAATATATCTGAAATGTCATTTCAACACATAGTCTATGTTAAAATTCTTGAGACAGCTTATGTTCTTTTTTCCCCATACTAAGTCTTTGAAGTCCAGTGAATATGTTTCACTTACAGCACATCTCATGAATGTGGATTAACCTCATTCCAGATACTCAATAGCTGTGGGACTAGTAGCTGTCTTATTGGATAGAGCAGCTCTGGACACAGTGACACATTTTGGCTACTGGACTTTTTCCCTACACTCCATGCTGAACAATCTTTAAAAAATGTCTTTTCTCAGGGCTGAATATAGCTGATTAGCTTTTGGTATCATTGGATTATCAGCTGCTCTGGAGGCTAGGTGGTAAAGCATCTGTCTGCCAATGCAGGAGACACTGGTTCGATCCCTGAGTTGGGAAGATTCCTTGAAGAAAGAAATGGCAATCCACTCCAGTGTTCTTGCCTGGAAAATCCTGTGGACAGAGGAGCTTGGTGAGCTACAGTCCATTGGGTTGGAAAAGAGCCAGATACGACGTAGTGACTAAACAACAATCCTTTTATTACACCCACTTTAAACATAACTCTTCTCACATACAGATGACCAATAAGAACATGAAAAGATATTCATCATTGTTAACTATTAGAGAAATACAAATCAAAACTATGATGAGGTACCACCTCACACCAATCAGAACAGTCATCATGATAAAGTCTACGAATAACATGCTGGAGAATGTGTGGAGGAAAGAGAATCCTTCTATACTGTTGCTGCTGCTGCTGCTGCTAAGTCACTTCAGTCGTGTCCAACTCTGTGCGACCCCATAGATGGCAGCCCACCAGGCTCCCCCGTCCCTGGGATTCTCCAGGCAAGAACACTGGAGTGGGTTGCCACTTCCTTCTCCAATGCGTGAAAGTGAAAAGCGAACTCGAAGTCTCTCAGTCGTGTCTGACTCTTAGCGACCCCATGGACTGCAGCCCACCAGGCTCTTCCGTCCATGGGATTTTCCGGGCAAGAGTACTGGAGTGGGGTGCCATTGCCTTCTCCACCTGTACTGTAGATGGAAATGTAAACTGATGTAGCAACTATGGAAAACAGTACAGAGGTGCCTCAAAAATTTAAAAATAGAGTTGCCATATGATTGAGCAATTCCACTCCTGGGCATATATCTGGAAAAAAAAAACATAATCCAAAAAGATATGTACACTCCTATGTTCTTGGAAGCACTATTTACAATAGCCAAGACTTGGAAACAGCCTAAATGTCCAGATTGACAAATGAATGTTAAAGAGCTGCAGATGGTGACTGTGGCCATGAAATTAAAAGACACTTGCTCCTTGGAAGAAAAGCTGTGACAAACCTAGATAGCATATTAAAAAGCAGAGACATTACTTTGCCAACAAAGGTCTGTAGAGTCAAAAATATGGTTTTTCCTGTAGTCATGTATGGTTGTGAAATTTGGACCATAAAGAAGACTGAGCACCTAAGAATTGATGCTTTTTGAATTGTGGTGTTGGAGAAGATTCTTGAGAGTCCCTTGGACAGCAAGGAGATCAAACCAGTCAATCCTAAAGGAAATAAATCCTGAATATTCATTGGAAGGACTGATGCTGAAGCTGAAGCTCCAATACTTCGGCCACCTGAAGTGGAGAGCCAACTCATTAGAGAAGACCCTGATGCTGGGTTGAAGGCAGGAGGAGAAGGGAGCAAAAGAGGATGAGATGGTTGGATGGCATCACCGACTCAATGGACCTGAGTTTGAGCAAGCTCTAGGAGATGGTGAAGGGAAGGGAAGCCTGGTATGCTGCAGTCCATGGGGTTGCAAATTGTTAGACATGACTGAGCGACTGAACAACAACAATATATATGTGTGTATATATATTCACACACAACAGAATACCACTTAGCCATAAAAAGTATGAAATAATGCCCTTTGTAGCAACATGGATGGACGTAGAGATTATCATACTAAGTGAAGTAAGTCAGAGAGAAAGACAAATACCATATGATATCAGGCAATTCAGGCTGATAGAGATCCAATCTTGTGTCTAGAATCACCTCATCTGGTAGAAGCAGACCTAGGAAATCATGCTCTGGCTCTTGAAGCTTCCACCTCACTAGATACAAGGCACTTTGGGTCACATTTAATTTCCCAAAACAAACTACAAGAACACATGCAAGTTCCAAGGGGATAGAGAAGTACAAACCCATCATACACCGAGCAGGAGAACCGGGTTATCTGTGAGCTTCCCTAATGCCTGGCACATCTTGGAGAAAAGGAGCCACGACCAGTACATACTATTATTCTAATGTCACAGATAAAAAAAACCCCTGAGAGTTAAAGAAATAGCTCATGGTCACTAGCAAGTAAGTGGTGGTGCTGAGGTTGTGGTTTAGGTTCTTATGACTTAAAACACATGCTCTTTGTACCACATTAGTCTCCTAGGATCACCTGCAACATTTCCAAAAAGAAGCCCAGGTTTTGGGGCATCTCTCTCCTTGGAGTCATACCTGGAGCTGTTTTCATGCTCCTTGCTATCTGAATTGGCACATCAAACATGTCCCTGCTCCGAGTCCTTCATAGGCTTTCCTGCTTCACTTCTGACAAACTCTGCTCAGAGTCAGTTCTGTGCATCCACAGTTCTGCCAAAGTGCCCACTGTGGTGTCTTCTTCCTAAGGCATGCGCTTTGGCCCATCATTTGTATATATAGCAGTATCACTGCTTTATGGATGTTTTCTTGCAAATATCCTCTGGTCATATTTCAATTCAAAAGAAATTTGAAGAACATTGTTTTGCACGACCTTGGAGGTCTTGATAATTTACAAATAGCTTGTCTGTCTATTTTGTTTCTTGACAATAATGTTCTAGGGGAAGGAAACTAAAATTTCTTGGGAACTCATTGGGTATCAGGAACTGTTCTAAGCATTTTCATAAACTTTTATTCTCATTTATTCTTCATAACAACATTCTGAGAAAGGGGTTATTATTCAGAAGTATAACTCCTGAATCAAAACTAAACTTTAATCAAAGAAGATGATTAATGTAAAAGAGAAAAAAACATTTGGTCTCAGATATCTGAATAGGAATAATAACACTTTCTTTATCCCTTAATTACTCTCATGGGGAGTTTTTCACCCTTTGCAGTATATTTATAATTTCTAAAGGGTGTGTTTGACCATCCCTGTAGAATTGGAAATGAATATTTGGAAATTGATTGAGAGTGTATCATTTAGGACTCTCTTGATTGCAAATAAAAAAAACTCAACTTATCCTTGCTTAAGCAATAAAAAGGGAATTTATTGGCTTATGCAACTAATAAGTTCAAGGATAGACAGATCTTTGGGTATAGTTTGATCCAGAGGCTTAATACTAGAACCAAATCTCACTCTATTTATTGGTACTGGTTGTCCCTATACTGGGTTTATCTTCAGACTCTAAGCAGTGGAAAAGAAGGTTTTGAGCAGCCTTTTGTCCTGCATTTAAGTTCAGTAGAAAATCCCATGGACGGAGGACCCTGGTAGGCTGCAGTCCATGGGGTTGCTAGGGTCGGACACGACTGAGCGACTTCACTTTCACTTTTCACTTTCATGCATTGGAGAAGGAAATGGCAACCCACTCCAGTGTTCTTGCCTGGAGGATCCCAGGGACGGGAGGCCTGGTGGGCTGCCGTCTATGGGGTCGCACAGAGTCGGACACGACTGAAGTGACACAGCAGCAGCAGCAGCAGAAAAGAGTATGTGTTTCTCTCTCAGAAGTCCCTCAAAAGGTTTGTTGTATTTCACTGACTGTGTTTAGGTCAAAGTTTATCCTGTAAGCAATTAGTATGGGCCAGGGACTATGATGCTATAATTGATCAGGCCCGAGTTCATGCCCATCCCTGGAATTAGGGATTAGTCACCTTGCCCTTTGTACAGGGACTTCATGAGCGTGAGGGTGGGTTCCAGAGAGGAAAATAGGGGCACAGAAAAGAAAGTTATACGCATGCTGCATAGTGAAAACAACTGATGCCCAGGACAAACAGTACTTTAAAATCATCCACTCCCTTTTTGACCCCTTAGAATAGTCTACAGTATAAAAAGCGTTTTGTGTTACATTGAGCTTAACTCACAAGTTTACTTCAAGGATAAAGACAAGTGTCCTTTAGAAGATAAACATTTATCCAATAATCACTATGAAACATGAAAACTATATTTTCTTTCAGCTGTCAGAAAGCTTAAAGCTTTATTAGTATTCAATGACAGAGACTTTCTTTTTCCAAATTCTTACTACAATTGTTTATCTTATCAATTTTATTTTTAATCCAACACCTTTCTCTTATACCATGCTAGGATGATTCAGTGCTGAAAGCACATACAAATCAAGTTCTCAACGCAGCAAATATCTTCTAATTCTTTCAACATTTTGTTTGCTTCTATCAAACTTAAAAAAGAAAAAGTAGTTTGGTATCCACTCTAAGTCCAGTTAACCCTTTGTCTGATTCTTTACACTTGAGTAGGACCCATCTTCCATTAGGGGCATTGTAGTCCAGAGGGATCAGGCCTGGGCTTGTCCTGAAGATCCCAGATGAGCCCTCAAGATGATACCTTATGGTGTACGATATCAGATTTGTGATCTCCAAAGATTTAGCTTCGGGACCAGAGACCAGGCTTGATCACTTCAGACCTTCGGTGAAGCAGAGTTTTATTAAAGTATAAAAAAGGACAGAGAAAGCTTCTGACATAGACATCAGCAGGGGGACCGAGAGTGCCCCCTATCTCATATTTTTAAAAAATAACTTCTCTCTTTACTTTAAAAATACATTCTTGCAGAAAAATTGAAGAATATAGGGAAAAAACCTGGATAATAATTTTTCTTTTTTTCCTTGTGTTTATGACATAAAGTTCTTTCATGTGCAAAATTGGGATAATACCATGCATACTATGTAAAAATTTTAATTTAGCAATATATTGTATTTTGTCGTATTTTTAGATGTTATTGTACATAATTTTTGGAGAAGGAAATGGTGATCCACTTTAGTATTCTTGCCTGGAAAATTCCATGGATAGAGGAGCTTGGTTGTCTACAGTGCATGGACTCACAAAGAGTTGGGCACAAGTTAGCATACATACATGATTTTAAATGATTGCTTAGTATTCCCCAATAGATGTATCACAATTTACTTACAAATGTGTCCCAGCATTTTTTCCATATTACATAAATATCAGTTCAGTTCAGTTCAGTGGCTCGGTTGTGTCCGACTCTGCGACCCCATGGACTGCAGCATGCCAGGCTTCCCGACTCCCGGAACTTGTTCAAATTCATGTCCATCGAGTTGGTGATGCCATCCAACCATCTCATCCTCTGTCGTCCCCTTCTCCTGGCTTCAGTCTTTCCCAGTATCAGGGTCTTTTCCAGTAAGTCAGTTCTTTGCATCAGGTGGCCAAAGCATTGGAGCTTCAGCTTCATCATAAATATAGCAAAGGACACCTGCTGTGTACAGCTGCAGTTAATTCCTTAGGATAAATTTTAGAAGTGGATGTGTTCCCCAGGAAAGCTGTACCACCACATACATTTTCATAAGCAATTTTTTTCATAGCCGGCAGAAAAGTAAAAGAAATATCAGTATTTTGTTGCTACTTTGTACAGGAACCCTATTCTGTGCAGTTGTATACATTTAGTAATTTCCTGGGAAAGGTCTCCTGATTGACAGTTGAATTGTCCTTGAAAAGTCATTTGGCAGTTTTGATTTTCCATCTGCTTTCTCATTCAGTGGGCAAAGGGCATGTTTTCCTTGGATGACTATTCCTTTCCTGATTTGGAATCATATGAGGCCATTAATGCTTTATGACCAACATTTAGAGGGAGCAACCTACAAAGACTGGGAAAATTCTCAGGATGCAAGTCGAAGCAGACTTCCTGGAGGCGGCAAGTCTTGAGTGGGGAACTGAATTTCGGTAGAATCAAGTAAGCCAAAGAGGAGTATATTGTATCACTTTGTGGGGACAAAGGCCATCTGGAGCACTTTGCCATAAATCAGCATAATATAAAACCACAGGTACACAAAAGGAATAAAATGCAAAACTTAAGCTATTTTCCCATTAGTGAACATAATGCTTTTTTGACCAACAGTTTACCCTCCTAAGAGGCCTCTTTTCAGAGTGTGGCCAGTATCAGCAATGTACCTTCTATGGGCTAGGCTGACCTACATTCTTTTTATTAAGGAATGAGATGACTATTTTAGGACATCAAGAACTGGAGACTAGAGAAAGGAATATTCTTTGTTTACTTTATTCTCTATGAAAAGCATTGCCGAGCAGCATTCAGATGTGACCTGTGTTGGTTTGCATCTTTTTACCCAGAATGGGGTTGTTCCGGCAGTTTTTGTATTCTAGGACTTCCCTGGCTGGAATGGCCCACCTGGTCTTAGGGAGTGAAGACAGAAGTCATTTGCTGGCAGCTCTTGCCCGAGTCCTCTGAACACTATCAGGCTATTACGTGATGGTACTATTTACCACCCCTGGGGAACAAACTGGAGTGTTCCTCTGTTTGATGTAGGCAGCCTCAGAGGGGAGGCTTTCTCTACCTTTAAGAAGAATATTTAAAGGAGAAGTGAATATAATTTTTGGACACAGAGAAATTATTGCAGCAATCTTGTACCCATTTCAAGTTCCACTGGTTACAAGAAGCATAGTCTTCTGAAAGTATGCCCACTGACTTGGTGTGATGGTTTCCCATGAGAAGGAAGACATTATCATTAACTACATGAGGAGTGTTAGCAGGTGTTGGGTCCATCAAGCAGAACTTGTTCAGGACCTTCCAGCCCTCTTATGTCAGGTTAAGCTGGTAACTGAAGAAACACCAACTACTTTCACTTGAATTGGAAGCGCTCCAAAAATATTGCTCCTGGTGAGTCATGCAAGGGTGTAGTCAAAGAGCAATTCCAGACAGGTGGGAAGGAGAGGCTTTCGGTCACTGTGCGGTTTGAGGTTCCCCTGGGATAAATAGCTAGCCTGGGATCAACAGCAGTGGCACTTGGCCTTGCCCTCAGGACTCTGTGGGATCTGGGTCTCAAGAGTCAACAAGGTCCAGTCCTAAAGTTCCCCGTAAAGATGGCTCCTGGAGGGAAAAGTGGACATTCGTGGGCTGCAGACTGAGCAGTCTCCAAAATAAGTCTGTGTTTGTCTTTGAGGTCCTCTTGCTAAGGAGAGGACTGCTGTGCTCTTTATTCCTGCCACAGCACCTGGCCCACAGTAGTTACCAACATCTGCTGGAGGGATGAATGGATGCATGAGTGAGGCTAGGCTAGGGGCAGTCCTAGCCATCCTGCTTGTCTGGTCTTCATGCATATGTGTGCAGCGCTTTCCTTCAGCAATGAAGGATGATGTGACAGAGGCTGCTATAGAGTACAGAGGCTATGAGCGTAGGATTTGGGTCCTAATCCTAACTCTGTCCCTGGTTTGCTATGTGACCTCAGACTAGTTACTTGATTGTTGACTTCCATTTCCTCACATAGAAAATTGATATAATAAAGTATTCCTCATTTGGCTCACGAGAGTAAAATAAGATAATGCCCATCAAACAGTCAGCTAAGTCCCTGGTACACAAGAAGTGCTCAGTGGGCCCATCTGGAATTCTTTGCATTTGCAGATGCAATGCTTATAGACCTGGAGAGTTAGCCTGGCGGGTGGGGGAGATGGCACATGTCACTGTTTCTAGAGGGGATGACATGGTGGGTTCTGGACCCTGTGGTGTCAGCCAGTCTAGAGCAGGGCACTCAGGATTATCATCATGTGTGTAGACCACAAATCATGAGTGAAAGGCTCTGAGGCCATATGTATGGGGATGAGGCCAGGGTTAGACTTGATGGAGTCACACCGAGCCAGAAGCAAATCTGCTTGATTCCCTGGATAAGAGTTATAACTGATTTCATAGGAGATGAAGAGCAAAAGGGAGCTATAGCTGGATTTAGCTCGGGCCTCAGCTTTGGGCTTCCCTGATAGCTCAGTTGGTAAAGAGTCCACCTGCAATGCAGGAGACCCTGGTTTTATTCCTGGGTTGGGAAGATCCCCTGGAGAAAGGATAGGCTACCCACTTCAGTATTCTTGGGCTTCCCTGGTGGCTCAGCTGGTAAAGAAGCCGCCCGCAATGCAGGAGACTTGGATTCAATCCCTGAGTTGGGAAGATCCCCTAGAGAAGGGAAAGGCTACCCACTCCAGTGGAGAATTCCGTGGACTGTATAGTCCCTGGGGTCACAAAGAGTCGGTCATGACTGAACAACTTTCACTTTCAGCTTTGATGGGGCTTCCTCATGAATCGAGACATGTGTCTGCTCATGGATGGCCCCTCCCTGTCCAGCATTTTTATAGGGCCATGATGACTGTTAAACTTGATTCCAGCAAGATGCACCACTGGGTAAATTTTATTGTGAGATCTCCACGCCAGGAACTTCTACAATCTGTCACTTGAGAGAGCCCCAGAACACTGATATAAGAGCCAAGCTCTGCCCTGTCAGGGTGATGGTTGTGTCTGTGAAATTTTAATTGCTTAGGCGTGAGTGATGGTGCTGTGAGTGATTGCTGAGTTACGCCATTGGTAATCAGTCATTCAGCCAACAAACACCATTTTCCTTCCTTGCTTTCCTCCTCGGTGAAACTGTAGCAATGAAAGACCACTTATTTGGACTCACAATATGCCAGGAGCATGGCATGATTCTATGCAGACTTTTTCCTCCTGCTTGCGTCCATACACAGAAGTGACTCTACGTATGAATCCCAGGAGGGTTGGTGACTCTTTACTATTCCCAGACCTACCTTTTAAAGCAGTGAGGTTACTCAAAACTCCAGCATAGAGGCTGGATTTAAATGCCAAGCAGGAACACTTGAGAGAAGATGTGTATTATAGCAAGTGTTTAGCATCTTTGTGCATGAACGATTCTATCAGAAAATGGAATAATTAAAACCACCCACTGTAGCTTAGAGGAGCTCCACCCACTTAGTGGAGCTCATGCAAATAAATACACTTTGAGATCAAATCCCAATGTCCCTGTGTATGGGGTACAAGTCTCTTGGAGTTTCTCTTTCTCCAAGGAGTCAGAATGACATGGTGAATGCTGAGTTTTGAATTAGAGATTGGGATATTGGGGTTCAAAATTCTGGCTCTGTCACCTACCTGCCAAGGGACTCTGTGAGGAGTACTGTTTCCTTGTCTGTAGAACAAGGGGCAGTCCCTAGGATGACTCTAAGTTCTAACATTCTAGGAAATGGAGTTAGTTTGCAGAGTCTTAGGAAAAGGAGTACATCAAGACTGTATATTGTCACCCTGCTTATTTAACTTATATACAGAGTACATCATGAGAAACGCTGGGCTGGAAGAAGCACAAGCTGGAATCAAGATTGCCGGGAGAAATGTCAATAACCTCAGATATGCAGATGACACCACCCTTATGGCAGAAAGTGAAGAGGAACTAAAAAGCCTCTTGATGAAAGTGAAAGAGAAGAGTGAAAAAGTTGGCTTAAAGCTCAACATTCAGAAAACTAAGATCATGGCATCTGGTCCCATCACTTCATGGGAAATAGATGGGGAAACAGTGGAAACAGTGTCAGACTTTATTTTTGGGGGTTCCAAAATCACTGCAGATGGTGATTGCAGCCATGAAATTAAAAGACACTTACTCCTTGGAAGGAAAGTTATGACCAACCTAGATAGCATATTCAAAAGCAGAGACATGACTTTGCCAACAAAGGTCCATCTAGTCAAGGCTATGGTTTTTCCAGTGGTCATGTTTGGATGTTGACTGTCCAACCAGTCCATTCTAAAGGAGATCAGTCCTGTGTGTTCTTTGGAAGGAATGATGCTAAAGCTGAAACTCCAGTACTTTGGCCACCTCATGTGAAGAGTTGACTCATTGGAAAAGACTCTGATGCTGGGAGGGATTGGGGGCAGGAGAAGGGGATGACAGAGGATGAGATGGCTGGATGGCATCACTGACTCGATGGACGTGAGTCTGAGTGAACTCCGGGAGTTGGTAATGGACAGGGAGCCCTGGCATGCTGGGATTCATGGGGTCGCAAAGAGTCAGACACGACTGAGTGACTGAACTGAACTGAACTGCACAGTCTTTTAAAAATATGGAAACAATGTAACAACTGTTCAAATTAGAGTATTTTTGGTAACTCTGGGGGTGGTGGTCACAGACATTTGGCACTGGATAGTAAAATCTCACTTTTACTTCACTTTCATGCATTGGAGAAGGAAATGGCAACCCACTCCAGTGTTCTTGCCTGGAGAATCCCAGGGATGGGGGAGCCTGGTGGGTTGCCATCTATGGGGTCGCACAGAGTCGGACGCGACTAAAGCGACTTATAAGCAGCAGCAGCAGCAGTAAAATCTCAGAGATACAGAACTCAACTCAAGTGCAAAGTCCCTAAAACCACTCAGTTGTCAGGAGTTTTTAATGTGAAATTCTTTGATGGACAATTTCATGATATTGGTAGATAATGACTTTGATTAAACTAATGCTCTTTGGAATTTGTTTGCAAACTCTAGTCTTATTGTTATTTTTCATTACTATTAGTAGGAGAAAAGAATAGTGTCAACTATGCATTCAGTGTTTACTGAATGCTGGTGATATACTAAGCACTTTGTATACTGTGTTAACCATTACCTCACTCAGTTCAGTTCAGTCGCTCAGTTGTATCCGACTCTTTGCGATCCCATGAATCGCAGCCAATACCTCTATTATTGCCCCCATTTTACAGATGAAAAAACTACAGCTCAGAGAGGTTTAGAAGATTTTTCAAGGTCCTATCATTAGTAAATAGATATACTAAGGATTTGAATCTGGCTCATTCTGACTTCAAATTCACACTGTTTTTTTCTGGCTAGAAAGCTAGAGTTTTGTAACACATATGAACAGCATCATTATAATCCACACACATTTGCAAACTGTCAGCTGTGGGCAGAAGGCAGGGGAGGAGAAATCAGATTTAGTCCTTGCCTTTATAGTCGTCAAATTTAGAAGATGGAGCGTGTCTGTAAATGATACAACAGTATAAAGCAATAAGTGGTGTTGATTGTTAAAAATGGAAGGGCTCAGAGGTAGGAAAAATCCCTGAGGGTTCTGAAAAAGCTTTATTGACAAACGGGGACTTCATTTGGATCCTAAAGAATGAAAAGATTTGGAGAAGGCAGGGAGAAGAAGAAAAATAATGGAGGCAGGGGGAAGGGTAAGAGCAAAGCCCTAGAGATGGGAGTGTGCTTGGTGTGTTCTAAGAACACTGGGAGGCATGGTTGCCTGACAGTAGCATAAGCTTTGGGGAGCAAGAAGGAAGCTGGGTCACCAGCTAAGGACTCAGTCTCCTCTGTGAAGAGAGTTCCCTTAAGCAGGTGCACATGTACTGGCTATGTCTTCTTTGTAAAACAAGAAATGAATAACTTCTACAGAGATAATAAATTGTTTCTTCTACACAAAAATGCTGACTCAGATAGTTTAAGAAACTCTGCTAATAAACAAGCAGCCACTTAGAGGATATTTGTAAATCTCATCAAAGACTCACATGTGCTTGGCCATACTAATGAAGAAAATTAATAAGCTGTCTTCCATACTGCTCATGTTAAATGGTTACACATTTATGAACAAGAATTGGAAGCAAACAGAATGACTGAAAAAGCTGTGTTAGGATGGTGGCTTTATGAGTGATTTTCTTTTCCTCTTTAAACTTGACTTTAAAATTACTGCTAAATGCTAATTGCTTTTTTTTTTTTAATGAGCTCAGTCATGTTAGGATCCTAAGGAAATTTCTGAATTGAAAATTACGTTTTTTGCAAATTTTAGTGGCCAGAAATTTAGATTTTAAAAGTTCATTAAATGGTCTGGAAGGATTAATATTGTTAAAATGGGCATACCACCCAAAGCAATATACAGATTTAATGCTACCCCTATCAAAATATCCATGACAATTTTCACAGAACTCAAACCAATAAATAATCCTAAAATTTGTATGGACCCACAGAAGACCCTGAATAGCCAAAAAAATCTTGAGAAAAAAGAACAAAGCTGGACATATCACACACTCCCTGACTTCAGATTATGCTAACAAAACTACAGTCATCAAAACATTATGGTACGGGCACAAACAAGACACAGAGATCAACGGGACAGAACAGAGAGCCCATAGAGAAATCTACACGCTTAGGGTCAATTAATCTTTGACAAAAGAGGAGAGATTATACAAAGGAGAAAAGACTGTCTCTTAAATAAGTGGTGCTGGGAAATCTAGACAGCTATATGTAATGGAGTGAAATGAGAACATTTTCTCACACCATATACAAAAATAAATTCAAAATGAATTAAAGATGTAAACATAAGAATGGACATCATAAAATTCCTGTAAGACAATATGGGGCAGAACCTCTCTGACATAAATTGTAGCAACAACTCTTTTGGATCTGTTTCCTAAGGCAAAGGAAGCAAAAATAAAAATAAACAAGTGTGACTTGATTAAACTTAAAAGCTTTAGCACAGCAGAGCAAATCATCAACAAAATAAAGACAACCTACTGCTTGGGAGAAAACATTTGCAAATAAAGTAACTGATAAGGAGTTAATTTCCAAAATATAGAAACAGTTTATACAACTCAATATCAAAAAACCAAACAACCCAATTTAAAAATGAGCAGAAGACCTGATAGACATTTTTTGAAAGAAGATATACAGATGGCCAATAGCCACATGAAAAGATGCTCAACGCCACTAATCCCCAGAGAAATATAACTCAAAACCAGAATTAGATATCACTTCACATTGGTCAGAAGGAGCTATCATGAAAAAAGTATACAAATACCAAGTGTTAGCAAGGTTGTAGAGAAAAAGGAACATTTGTATACTGTTGGTGGAAATGTAAATTGCTACAGCCACTACGGAAAACAGCATGGACGTTCTTTAAAAACCTAAAAATAGAACTGTCGTATGATCCAGCAATTCACTGCTGGGTATTTATCTGAAGAAAACAAAAATACTAATTTGAAAAGACACATCACCCTAATGTTCATAGCAGCATGATATACAGCAGCAAAAATGCGAAAGCAACCTAAGTGTCCATCAACAGATGAACGAATAAAGATGTGCTGTACATATACAATGGAATACTACTCAGCCATAAAAAGAAATTCTGCCCATAGGGGATTATGCTGAAAGACATACTGGATGTTATCACTTACATGTGGAGTCTAAAAAACAGAGAATGAATATAACATAACAAAAACAGACTCACAGAAAATAAACTGGTGGCTATCAATAGGGAGGGGAAGAGGAGAGGGGTTAGGTAAGGGTAGGGGATTAAAAGGTGCAAACTACTGTATATACAATAAATAAGCTACCAGGATATATTGTACTACTCAGGGAAAACAATCACTATTTTATAATAACTTTAAATAGAGTATAATTTACAAAAATACGAAACCACTGTGTTGTACACCTGAAACTAATATAATATTGTAAATCAACTATACTTAAATTTTAAAAAGTGCTTGCTACATTTATAGGTACTTAGTAAACAAATGTTGTTGGAGTTTGAATAGCTTGGGAAAAAATTCATTAGAGAAAAAATTTGCAAGAAATCAAAGGAGATTGGACACAGCATTTGTTGGTCTGCGTTGCCCTTGTGTTCTTTGGCTGCCAGGGGAGCTCCTATTCACCTTTCAAACACCCAGCAGGCTTCACCTTCTCTGTGAAGCCTTCGTACCCACTCTGTCCACTTATACCCCAACCCCCCTCACCTCTCTATTTGTCCTTAGTGTTTTATATCAGAAGGGAGCAGTACTTTGGGGTCAGTTAGGCAGCTTTGCTATTTGTTAGCTGTGCAGTTAAGTTATCTAACTGAGCCTCAGTTTCCTCATCTGCAAAATGGAGATGAAACCTTTTGTGCAGATGAGGATTGAAATAAGATACCATAAAATGCTTTTGCCAATTTACAGCATTTGGTCATTGCTCATAACGTGCTCAATGTTTCCTTTCCTAATTATCCATTTTTATGAGTTCATTTATCACATTGTATTTGCCGTTTAGTTGTTTTTCTCTCTCACCAGCCCATATAGGGCAGGGACAACCGTTCTGCTTATCTCTGGCACCCAGTACCTGGCACACACTGGGCTCTAAATTAAATGTTTACTGAAGACGGGAATGGAGTGAGCTGCCTGGAGATCTGGGGTAGGGGCTCCTTGAGCTCTCCTCTTCCCCTGCAGCCCTAGCTTTATGCTTACTGGCTAAGCCCCCAGAGGACCCCACTATCACCCATGAGCCTGTTTGGAGTCTTCTGACAGCTTCTGCCCTGGAAACAAAGGCTTCTGCAGGCATCTGGTGAGGGCAGAACAGTCCTGAACTCCCTGCAGCTCCTGGCCTTCTCGGATGGCCCAGCCCCTGTGGAGCCAGTTAGGCCCTATAGGCCCGGGGAGGGCCTAAGGCTGTGGCTCAAAGTGCTGGAGTTGACGGCAGAGCTGGTAGGGTGGCTGCACTCCATATGGAGGCCCCTTGGCTTCTCAGTTGGGTGGCCTCCAAGCAGGGACCGGCCCCTTTGGCTCTGCTCCAGGATTTCTGCAGTTTGTCTGAAGGCAGCAGAGGGGGCCAGTGGAGGCCCCCGGGCCTACACTGGCAGGACCTGAGGCCCAGCCTGAGGAATAAGATCCTCCTACCACTGCAGGGAGCTGGGGAGACAGAGCTGCTGGGCAGGTCGGGGAGAACAGTCCCCAGCAACCTGAGGAGGCAGCCCTCAGGAGGGAGGTGGGGCAGGATTTGGTGGGAGAAGCCTTTAATGAGGACTCAGAGGAGAAAGAAGCCTAAGGGATACAAGCGGGGAGGCTGGCGGGAAGGGCCCAGAGGCCCCCAGGCCCTGAGGCTCTGACGCAGAGAGGAGGGAACCAGGGCAGCCAACTGACCTCCTTCCGGGAGTTGGGGAGAGGCCAGAGAGGAAGTGATGCTGGGTTCCGGGAGGGAGAGCGACAGTGAAGGCTGGGGAGAAGAAGAAGAAGGGAAGAAGTGGGGAGAAGAGAGGAGAGAGAAAGGCAGAGAGACAGAGACAGAGAGAGAAACAGAAAGACAGGGAAACAGAGAGAGACCAGCAGACACACACATGCACGCACGCACGCACAGCACACACAAATCAACAGAAAGAGAGCTAGCTGCA
This sequence comes from Bos javanicus, assembly GCF_032452875.1. NCBI lineage: Eukaryota > Metazoa > Chordata > Mammalia > Artiodactyla > Bovidae > Bos > Bos javanicus. Next base: position 41,827,934 of record NC_083882.1, on the reverse strand, counting down.
GAGAGGGAGTGAGGTGGGGAAGGGAGAGAAGGAAAGAGGCAGGAAAACCTAGAGAGAAGTCGGAGGAGGATAAAGGGGGAAGGGAGAGGGAAGAATGCTGGGAGGGGAGCAGAAAGGCAGGTGGGGTGAAGAGACCGAGCCAGAGCGGGAGGGGAGGCAGCTGCGAGGCAGAGGCTTGGCAGGCAGCCCTGAGGAGGAGGAGGAGGAGACTTTGAGGAGGCCTGTCTGCAGTTGAGACAGAGAGCACTCCCTCTCTGCTAAGTCACTTTAGTCGTGTCCGACTCTGTGCCACCCCATAGACAGCAGCCCACCAGGCTCCCCCGTCCCCAGGATTCTCCAGGCAAGAACACTGGAGTGGGTTGCCATTGCCTTCTCCAATGCATGAAAGAAAAAAGTGAAAGTGAAGTCGCTCAGTCGTGCCTGACCCTCAGTGACCCCATGGACTGCAGCTTACCAGGCTCCTCGGTCCATGGGATTTTCCAGGCAAGAGTACTGGAGCGGGGGGCCATTGCCTTCTCTGCTCCCTCTCTGGTATTGCCAAATAAAAAGACTCAGCAGTCCAGGAAGTCATGTTCCTTGGTCTGCGGAGTCACTTGGTCAACAACAGGGCGGATTATGCCCTGATTGCTGAGTACTTCCTGGAGGTGGCAGTGGGAGCGGGCAGATTCATTGCCTGGGTGCTGGCTGAGGGTCACAGATGGAAGGAGGCGGTGTTTGTTTATTCTTTTATTTGCTCGACAAACATTTACTGAGCAACTGTGCTGGGCACTGCCCCAGGCTCTAGGGCTTCAGAGACACAGCCTCAGCCACATCTTGTGAGCAGTCTAGTGGGGGATACAGATGAAGCACAAGCCCCAGCAGTACAACCAGGGTCCAGTTACTTAACTGCTCTGTGCCTCAGTTTCCTCATCTGGAAAATGGGGTTTATTAGGAGACCTATTCTATAGGGTTGTTTTGAGGATTGAATGAAATCATCTATGTAAAGAACTAACTTGGTGCCTGGCACAAGATTATACTCTGAAATCTGAAAGGGTTTACCTATCAGTATATATATATTTTTAAAAATTTTATTTATTTATTTCATTTTTGGCTGTGCTGAGTCTTCATTGCTGCCCTTGGGCTTTCTCTAGTTGTGCTGGGTTGGGGGCTATTCTCTGGTTGCAGTGTGGAGGCTTCTCACTGCAGTGGTTTCCTTTGTTACGGAGCTTGGGTTCTAGGCACGCAGGCTTCAGTAGTTGTGGCTCACTGGCTTAGTTTCCCCACGGCATGTGAAATCTTCCTGGACTAGGGATCAAATTTGTGTCCCCTGCATTGGTAGGCAGATTCTTAATCACTGGACCATAGGGAAGTCCCCTTATCCATGTTTTTGAGCTGTTGGGTCTTGAAAGAGAAGACAGTCAAGGGGGAGCAGAAGGGGAGGAACCTCCCAGGCAGAAGCCACAGAATCCATAAGAAGGAAGGGTGACCAGGATGTGACCCGGATGGCTGTGGGGCTAACGAGAGTGGTGGAAAAGTGACTCACCTGCAGTAGCGTTATCCTGGGGGAGGGGCTCGCTAAATATTCAGTCTTGGGCCCCTCTTTAAGCCTACTGGGTCTGCGTCTTCAGGGCAGGGCTTGGAAATCTATGTTTTAGCTTGCTCCCCACCTCCCTGCATCCTCGGCTAGTTCTGGTGCATCCCTTCCCTCCACACTAGCCCAAGGCCCTGTCCTAGTTCAGGGGTAATTGTGTGATTTACAATAAACAGCTTTCTAGTGGATCCAGCCCTGTTGGAGTCTCACCTGTAATCTGATCCTCCTTTAAAAGAGGTCTTCTGTGGGAGAAGGTGAGGGTGGATGATTTGGGAGAATGGCATTGAAACATGTATATTGTCATATGTGAAACAGATTGCTAGTCCAGGTTCGATGCATGAGACAGGGTGCTCACGGCTGGTGCACTGGGATGACCCTGAGCGATGGGATGGGAAGGGAGGTGGGAGGGGGTTCAGGATGGGGAACACATGTACACCCGTGGTGGATTCATGTCAATGTATGGCAAAAACTACTACAATATTGTAAAGTAATTAGCCTCCAATTAAAAAAAAAAGAGGTCTTCTTAATGAAGCCTTCCCTGACTGCTCAGGGCAGAATTAATGGCTCACTTCTGTTTCCACTGCACCTTGAATAGCCCTGTGTTATAACTTATGAAACTATCAGAGTTGTTGCTCTATGTGTCTATGTCTCTCCCTAAGCCTGCCTCTGAGAAAAAGTTGAGGCCTTGAGGACAGAGGAACAGCCCCATTTATCTTCTGTCCCCTGGACTGACACAGCAGAGGGTCTCATGAAGACTCGTTCTCCAGGTGGGTGTCTGGCTCTCTGGAGGGTATCATTGAGGGAGAGTTCCCTTACATCCTCTTCTAGGGGGTCTCTGAGTTTTTCTTCCCTGTTTTCTTTTGTTCATTGGGCCTCACTTGGCAGCAAGATGGTTTCCTGTAGAGAAACTTCTGGCAGAGTACACGGCAGATTTTAGGCAGTTACAAGTTAAGCTGACCTTGACTGCATCTCAAGGACCTCGTGAGGTACTGTGTCCTGGAGAGAATCCTAAGTTTGTAGCCACATTTTTGAGCACGTTGTGTTTTAGAAGAAGGCAGTTGTAGGTAAGCTCCTTTTTTGGCTTGTAGGTGAGGAATCTGGGGCCTGCTGCAACTGGCAAGAGCGGGGACCAGGGACACACTGCTTGATAGTGATGTTGAGGAGTGGGGACAGGGGACCTGCCCCCGAATCCCATTTGCCTGTCCCAAGGTCCTAGTCTCTGAAATCTCAGCTGCCTCATTTTACGTTTTTCCAGCTATGAAACATGCTTAGACTTGCAGTTTCAGGGCTCCCATCCAAGAGAGGTCCTCAGTGGGCATCAGCTGTGTGTGATGGTTCCCATGAGGACGCATTTAGAAAGAATGATGCTCGTAGCGGGGGTATGGCCTGGTCTTGTGTTGAGAGTCTCTTCACATATTATTATTTCATTCTCATAGCAGCCCTATTCAGTAGGTCATAGTCTTCCCTCTTCCCATTTCACAGATGAGGAACGTGAGATACAGAAAAGTTAAGAAACATGCCCAGGATCACACAGCTAAGTAAGTAGCAGAGCTGGGTTTTGAAACCCTGCCCGTGTCATTCCCGAAATGGGGCGCTTAACCACACGCCTGCCGAGCGGTCGAACGCCTTTTCGTTCCACTTCATTGCACTAACATGTTAGTGACTGTCACTGAAGAGAACAGTTGCTAAAACCTCGAATTAGCGTGGAAAATACTGATGATCAGAGAGCCATGGAAAAGAAAGGGATGCTTCATGGAGAGGGTGTTGTGGTTGTAACTGTCAGAAAATATTTAAGAGTAAGAACAAATAAAAATAATCCCATTAACATGATTGTGGGTTCAGTTTTTTTTTTTTTTTTAACTTTCACCACATATCCTCAGGTCATTGTTTCGTAGTCTTTACAAAAAGATCACCTAAAGAACAGAAGCCTGGGAACCCCCTGCTAGTCCAGTGGACAGGCCTTCACGCTCCTACTGCTGAGGACCGAAGTTCATTAAGATCCCCAAGGCCCTGTGGCCCGGCTAAAAAAGAAAAAACTGAAGCCCCTGGCTTGGGGTGTCATACCAAGTATGGCCACATGGTGTCCCTCCAGCTCAGTCTAAACCTTTCAGACTTCAGACGCAGTTTCCACCTGGCTGAGAGGCAAGGGCTAGTTGGAGCTGAGAGGACTCTAAGCCATTAAGCCAGCTTCCAGCTGCTGGAGCAGGAAAGGCACTATGGCCTGAAGGGCAGAGGTGACAGAAGGCCAGGGGATGGCAGTTTGTTTGCTTCTGAGTATCTCAATGTACAGTTCTGACATTGACAGTTCATTAGCATTGTCTGAAGAAAGGGAACAGGAAGGTTTTAGATTTGCATGCTAGAAGGGCTGTTTCCTGGGTCTTGTAATTGGAGGGAAGGCAGGAGGGGGTTGGAGTGGGGCCTGAGAAACAGGTGGGCCCAGGGTTTTTGTAGGAAGGTGAAGAGGTGGCAGTGTGGTTGGAAGGAAGGGTCAAATTTGTTTCGAAGTTGTGTTTGCACAGCAAGCTCACTGTCACACATCAGTAGGAAAAAAATGTTGTCTAAAGAAAACCCTTACCCCAATATTTTATTTTTGTTTACCTGCCAGTTGGTTGCAAACTCTGGCTTTTCACCCATTAAAACTGGCCAACTGTTATTTTAACATGATGGCAGACATTCAACCTTTTAAGTAGCCTTCGGATTTTTTGTAGGGCAGTTGGGTGGAGGTGTATTACACTCAGACTGGTGTGTATTACTGTCACCTGGAGGGCTTGTTGAAACAGATTGTTGGGCCCCTCGGCCCAGAGTTTCCAATTTAGTAGATCTGGGGTGGGGCTTGAGAATGCAGTTTCTAAAAAATTCTCAGATGATGCTGATGTTGCTGGTCCGAGACCACCCTTGGAGAACCACCACCAGAAGTAAAACCACCACCAAAGAATGACTTTCCTCACATGGTCTGTCGCTGTACTCTCTCATTTTAAAAGTCAAAGGCCAAAGAGCTTAATTTTTTCCCACGGAGTGCCCATCTTAAGCGTCAGTGGGTTGTGACCTTTGCTCAGCCTTCGGGGCTGATTTTTTTTCAGTGAGTCCCAGAGCAAATGTCTGGCAAGGCTAAGTTGGATTGGTGGGAGGTTGTTAGGGGCAACAGCAGCCTCCTGCTGATTGGGCCATCAGTATCACGTGTGTTGCCTAGGTTTTGGTGGCTTGGCTACCTTAGGTCCTAGCAAGTCTAGTCCAAGCCAGGTGTTCCAACATCCCCTGATTCTGATCCTGCAATCGGAGCAGTAAATTCCCTTCTGCTTAATTCAGCCAGAGTCCTTTCTGTTGCTTGGAGTCCCTTCTGTTGCTTGCAGCCAAGATCTCTGACTCAACCTCTCCTCTGTACTGTCACTCACTATACCAGCATGGAGGGAGCTGAGTGAACCAGGTCACACTCAAGTTAGCTACAGAGCTGAGAACTGGAGTCCCAGATTTCTCTCTCCCTTTGGAGGGCTCTTCCCTCCACACCCACAGCCCCACCTCTGATCCACAAAACAGCCCTGCTTAGACAGGCATTTGCAATGTGAATATGTTAAACCTTTCTGAAATATGGTAGGGCCTCCAAATATAATATGTAAATAAAACCAAGCAGTAGGCACTCAAAGTTTGCAGCCTTAAAATGCTACAATTCCATGACTAATGTTTCTCTTAAATAAAAAAGACCCACCCCTTTTAGTAATTGCAGGCAGTTTATAAAATTCACACTCAGCTTTTTAAGTGTGTCCGTTTATCAACTGTTTTAAGATTTCAGAATTTGTTGCTATGGATAGTCATTTACTATAAAGACATTGGGACTTCCCTGGTGGCTCAGCGGTAAAGAATCTGCCTGCTGTGCAGGAGCCGCAGGTTTGATCCCTGGGTAGGGAGGATCCTCTGGAGGAGGGCATGGCAAGCCATTCTAGTATTCTTGCCTGGAGAATCCCTTGGACAGAGGAGTCTGGGGGGCTACAGTCCATGGGGTCGCAAAGAGTTAGACACGACTGAAGCAACTTAGCACACACACACACACACATACACATAAAGATGTTGGAGGCTGGGGAGCAGAGGCCACCTTGGAAAATGCTCTTATGTTCAAGTCGCTTCCCTGGATAGCACCCTGCAATCCCTAGGAAGAGGGCTGTGGAGGAAGGGAGACAGCTCAACAGCAGCACTGATCAAGACAAATGGATGGGGAACCTGTGAAAAGATTCCAGCCCCTGGGGAAAGCTGGGATGGGCTGATGGCAAAGACAAAGGTTTTAGTTAGGCATCTTCATTTAAGAAGAAAAGGCTGTTAATCTCTCCTTGCTTCTCTGCTCTCTTCCTAGCAGAGTTAGAAAGTTATCTAGGGGGAAGCCAGTTGAGTGGTTCTGAGTTTATCAGGACAGTCATGAGGGTCTGCCTTATACCAACGGATGTTCTTTCGTCAGACCACAGTGAGGCCAGGCCATGCCTCTGAGCTGTCTGAGCTCTGTAAGGGGGACGCACACCCTTCAGCATCTTGTGTTTTCAATGAGTGAAGTGGGTGGTGGAGGGGGTGTGGGCAATCTTCCTGAGACATCCCCAGCCTCCCAGGGAGAGGAGGGGCAGCCATCAGTCACCCAGGGCAGCAGCCAGACTGTTTTTTAAAAAATATATTATTATTATTTTAAAGGCTAAATAATATTCCATTTTAATATACATATATATTTATGTATACATATATACACACATATATTTTTGTATACATATACATATATATTCCATGTTTATATATATCACATTTTAAAAATTAATTAATTTAAATTGGAGGCTAATTACTTTACAATATTTTAGTGGTTTTTGCCATACATTGACATGAATCAGCCATGGGTATACATGTGTTCCCCATCCTGAACCCCCCTCCCACCTCCCTTCCCATCCCATCCCTCAGGGTCATTCCAGTGCTCTGGCCCTGAACACCCTGTCTCATGCATCAGACCTGGACTGGTGATCTAGTTCACATATGGTAATATACATATGCATCACATTTTAAAAAAACCTTTTTTGTATTGGGGTATAGCCAATTAACAAACAATGTGATAGTTTCAGGTGAACCGCAAAGGAACTCAGACGTACATATACATGTATCATTTTCCCCTAAACTCCCCTCCAATCCAGGCTGCCACATAACATTAAGCAGAGTTCCATGTGCTATAAGGTAGATCCTTTTGGGTATTCATTTTACATATAGCAGTGTGTACATGTCCATCGCAAACTCCCTAACCATCGCTTCCCCTCATTCTTCCCCTTGGCAACCATAATAAATTTGTTTTCTGAGGGTCTCTGTTTTGTAAGTAAATTCATTTGTATTATTCAGCAGCCAGACTGTTAATTAGTTGGGGACACGTTTCGTGAGGCAGTAAGAGAGCACCTTTTCCAGAGCTACTAGTATGAGGATGAGCAGGCTCCTCTGAGCTGGAAAAAGAGGCCTCTGTTTGCTGTTTCATTTCTAGACACAAAGCAGTGCCTTCGGGGGCTCCAAGTGCTGTTGGTGCATGCAATCTGCCAGGTTGAGGGATTTCAAGACTGACTCTGGGTTCTGTCCTGCAGACAGTGTTCCCTTTATTCTCATTTTCTATAAGGGCTATGGGATATGTATCTATTAGGGCTTATTGTATGTCAGGTACCATGTCCACCCTTATGTTACTTACATGCATTATCTCACTTAGTCTTCCCAGCGGTTCTGGGAAGCAGATACTATTACTTTCCCATTTTACGGATGAAGATATAGCAACTTAGTCTGGTTAAATAGTTTGCTCAGTATTATTTGCCCAGTAAAGGCTGAGCCCAGATCTTGTTCTCTGATGACACTGCCTTTTCACCAACAGATGGGGTAAGGGGAAGACGGGTGGGGCAGAGGAGAGCAGGGGACCCGTGCACACTGTGTCATATGCACAGTGTAGTCTATCTGCCCTCCAGCCCTGTGGGGTCCAGCCTGCTTGACCCAGGTGAGGAATGGCAGTGGGGGCGGGGTTGTAGTTGCTACTCAGGGGCCTGATGGTTCACCTGCCAGGGGGAACCCTGAGTCTCCAGAGCCCCCCAAGTCAAATACTGTCTCACCCATCACATGGCTTGTCCTTGGTCACTGAATTCCCACTTCTCTCACTTCCTGTCTGTCCTCCCGACCCTCTCATTCAGTCAACGTCTTCCCCATCAGATCCTTTGCAGGGTATGGGCTTCCAGGCTGGGCCGGGAGTCCTGCCCTAGCATGACTGAGCCGCGTGATTGGGTCCTGATTCTCTGCCTAGTCCTCTCGGGGGTTGGGGCACATAATTCCTTGGAGAGTTTGGACTCATCCTCTCACCCCCCAGCCCCCAGCAGGGCCCTGCTGAACTGGCTCATGGCTGGCTGCTCGATATGCTGTGGCCTGTGGCTGTGGTTCTTGAATGGCCCTGCTGACCCTCAAGGGCCCCTAACTGTGTGTTGTTCCCATCTCTGTCCTGCTGGGCTATAGATTCTTTCCCTTCCTTCTGTAGGGGAAGCTATTTAGCTTCTATGCAGTTGCCAGACTGAAGCCAAGAGGACACTGGTTGCTGAGTGATTCCGCCTCTTCTGTAATTCAGACACTGTGCTGCATTTGGCTCTCACCCGCCACGATTTCTCATGCGTATGTATGTTAGTGGTGTCTGCGTGGGTGTCCAGATATTCTGTGTGAATACAAAGCACGGGCTCCTGGGAGGAGCAGAGCAGGAGCTTCGTTATGATCTCAATTCAGAATCTGCATCCTGAGATACGCGCTGTCCCCAGGGAGGTGCTTCAGGCACTCTAACGAGCCTTCCTGTAGATCTCAAGCGACACTTGCTGAATGGCTGTGTATTAATTGGGGATTCAGATGTGGAGTTGATGTGGGCCAGATGTACCCCCTTTATAGTCACCATCAGACACCAGGAGTCTCTTTAGACTTTACAGATGAGGAAATCTGGGCTCTGAGGGGAGGGGGCTTATGTAACCAGGGCCTGACTGCAGCTTCCATAGGATTCCCTGGGTTGCGAAGCTGTCAGTCAGGGTGAGCACAGGACGATTTAACAGAGAAATTCCCAATCCCACAGCCACCGGTGAGTCAGCATGTTATTATATATTCTAGAAGGACCAGAAGACAGGGTATCCCCTTGCTTTGCCTTCCAGATTCACTGAGGGTGACTAGCTTGGGAATGACATGCTTATCTTTTCTGGGAAAGATGTGCAGATTCTCCTTAGTTATTGCCACAAGTCCCGGAGGGGGAAGGAATAAAGGGGCAGCTACGGGTAGAACTGTGTCATCCTAAATGGTATGTTGAAGTCCACAGTGCTCTGGTACTTGGGAATGTGACCTTATTTGGAGGTAGAGTCTTTGCAGATGTAATCAAGTTCAGATGAGATCATTAGGGTGGGCTCTCATCCAACGTGACTGGTGTCCTTATGAGAAAAGGAGAATCCTGTGTGGAGCCAGAGTCTCAGGGAGAACACCACATGATGCCAGAGGCAGAGACTGCGGTGATGTGCTTGCAAGCCAAGTCATGCCAACGATTGCTGAGCACCACCAGAAGCTGGAAGAGGCGAGGAAGGATTCTGTCCAGAGTCTCAGAGGAAGTGTATCCCTACAGACATCTTCATTTTGGACTTCGAGCCTCCAGAGCTGTGACAGAATAATTTTCTGTTGTTTTAAGCCACCCTGTTTGTGATCCTTTGTTACAGCCTCTCTCGGGAACCAGCGCAGGGTCCAAGATAATGAATCCCTGCTCTGCATGTCCCTGACACTGAGGCTTAGGGCCCTCGTCAGTGGGGGCAGCCCGTCGTGGCTTTGATGCCATTAAAGAGGAAGGCTGTGTGTGGGGGCTGGGAGAAGAGGTGGTGAGATTGGCCTGTGTGAATGTCCTCCTTCCCTCCTCTTCTCTTTCCTTTCCTTTCTCCATCTCCCTCCCAATCTAAGTTCCAACCCTTGGAGCCTGAGCTCTTAGGATGGAAATGATGAAACTCAAGGTGGCTGATAGATTCACACTGTTTGCCTCCCAGGGCAAAAGTTTGTTGACCCAGCTGCATCTCCATGTAGTGGGCTGTTTGGGTCTCGAGTTAGGTGGGTGGGAGTGACAGTGGGGACTTCCAGTTTCTCTGAGGCTTCAGGGGGTTGAGCCCTGGCTATTAACATGAGCTCTGCTCTTCTAGAACCAGCTCTTGGCCTTCTGGCCACCCTTTGCTTAGACCTTCTGTCATGAACACTGCATTATTCCCCAACCTCCACAACGCCCCTCACTCCTTGTGTGAACTTTGTGGTTTATGAAATATCACAGCTAGCGTTTCAACTTTTATTTTACTCTTTCTTCATTGTTAGGCTCCAGGACCCTTTCCTCAAGGAAGCCTTTCCTCATGCAGGGTCTAACTCCCTGTCACTTACTCGTATGTCTGTGGTTTACATGAGTGTTATTGTACTGAGATAATCTATTTCTGCATCTCCCCCTCACTGAGGGCCTCTGGAGGCAGCTGTTCGGACTGATTTATTTCTGTATCCTCAGTCCCTCATTTAAAATAGGTGCTCAGTAAATAGTTGATAACTGAGATATTACAGACCATAACTCTGTGATTCTGTTTAATATCTTTGGCAAATTTGTAGAGATTTTCCAATACTTAGAACCTAGGAAGAAAGGCCAGCATTTTTCTGGAACTCTCAGCTTTCAAAGGGTTTAGGAACTAAAGGGGCTGGCTTAGGAGGATTGGGTCTGACTTTCCAATATTTAGAGATCAAGATTATTTTAAACGTGTATGGAGGAGGATAACAATTCTCAGTTTTCATAATAACTGGGATGGATTTTGGATGATATTTCATCTTATGCATTAGCTCAAAGATGTTGGTTCTTTAGTACAACAAGGTAAATTAGAAATTGGTCCAGCCTTCCAAGGGCTGACCAGCTGTGGCCTTCTGTTTCCATTTAAGTATGGTTGCAGTCATTACTTAGTGATGGTTTCCTGCCCCTGCCTGGCCCAGGCTCGGGGGCACTCTGAGTGTGCTCCCCTTCACTCAGGTCTGAGCTGAGCTCCTGAACAATGGCCTGACTACATTCACACTGGTTATGGAGAAACTGGGGACATACCATCCAGGTATGAGCAGGGGCTGCAGACTGTGGCTTGGGTAGATGGCTTTCCTTAGGGCTCCTTTCGTGAGGGCTCTCTTCCTGCTCTTGGAGGCCTCTGGCTCTGAGATGCTGTGGCCCCAGAGATGCTCCCTGGGTCCTTTCTCCTCACCCTACTGCTTCAGCAAGTTGACGGGACTGCTGATGATCTCCAGGAAGATAATCACAACATTCTTTTTTCTCTTGCCCCCTTTTATGTTCCCTGAATCTATTTCTGCATTTCTAAGAGTCTAGTAGTGATTCTATTCTGGAAGTCAGGCCAGTATGGCCCCATGTTAGCCTGGCTCCTTCTACCTGGGCTCCAGATCCCAGTGGCACCTACCCCTTGCCTGCTGCAGTTCAGACATGCTCTCCCTGGCCTAGTCTGTTCAGTAAGCCCTCCTTTTAACAGCCCCCTTGTCTGCTTCACTAATAGGCTCCAACTGCTGACAGCAGTCACCAATCTCGGGTCTCAGCTGTGGGACTTGATTCATCCTCTCCAAACACATGCTTTTTGAGGGGGCAGACAATATTGTAGTTGTTGAAGAGCCATGTCGCATATGCTTACAAAATGTCCTCTAATTCCACAAAGGAAATGGGCTCCATAAAACCTTTGTTCATTGAATGTGCTAGGGACCACAACCAAAAGACTTAGAATTAACCAGAATTGGACAATCCAATTCCTTGATTAAAAAATGCAGGGAAGGGACTTCCTGGCAGTCCCATGGTTAAGACTGTGCTTCCAATGTAGGGGGCTTGGTTTTGATCCCTGGCTGGGGAGCTAAGAGCTGGTTGTTTGGGCAGTCAGGGTGGCTCTAAAATGGGCAATGTTGTAATTTGAATAAACTGCCTGTCTGGAAATGAACACTGTGCAGAGACATAATAGGGGGGCATTACGAGCCTGTCTATGCTCTCCTTGGCCCGCCATTTTGGGAACCTATTGCAAAGGAGGAGGAGGCCCAGGGGTGGCGGTTTGACAGTTCCTGCAACTTTAAGGTTTAATTTTGCAAGACCCTCTGGTTATTTCTGGAGAAGGAAATGGCAACCCACTCCAGTACTCTTGCCTGGAAAATCCCATGGATGGAGGAGCCTGTTAGGCTACAGTCCATGGGGTCTCGAAGAGTCAGACATGACTGAGCAACTTCACTTTCACTTTTCACTTTCATGCATTGGAGAAGGAAATGGCAACCCACTCCAGTGTTCTTGCCTGGAGAATCCCAGGGACAGAGGAGCCTGGTGGGCTGCCATCTATGGGGTCACACAGAGTCAGACATGACTGAAGTGACTTGTCAGCAGCAGCAGCAGCAGCTGGTTATTTCCTCCAGGAATTCATATGCCATAAGGGCACATGCTACCAGGTGAATTCGGTGCCTGAATTATGGTTATTGAATTAGATTATTCTTAGATGTTTTGACTGAGAGAGAACACTTGGGACATGATCCCGTATGGTGGTACCCCAATTTTTTTGCGTGTTAGAATAACAATGGGAATGAAAAAAATTCCTATGACCATGCTGTACCCAGACCAGTTAAATCAGCATCTCTCAGGGTGAAACCCTCTCTGGTATTAGTACTTTTAAAAGCTTCCCAGGTGATTGAGAGGCACTGGTCTAGTCACTCTTCTCCCATCAAAATCCTGTGTTAAAATAATTGAATTGCTACTAAACATACATGAAATGATAATTCAGAAATAAATATAACTATGTTAAGTACAACATAGAGACTCTCATGCTAGGTTTCAATTGCTAGCGATGATTGCTCTCTGTAATTATGGTTTTCTTTATTATTCTTTAAGGAAGAACCTTGATCTTTCTCTCCCTCTTGGTGTTAAAATGTCCTAGGCCATTTATGAAAAATGGATCAAGTGCTGAAAGTTGGGAGGCAAGTTCTGCCTTTGTAGCAGAGGTCGAATTTGGAAAAGCACTCTTGGGATTTAAAGAAAATAGGAGTTGAAAGAAATGGAAAAGATGATAACAGGTGTGGGAACTGAGACACTAATAAGCAGATCAGAGACTGTTATGAAAATTACATGAAAAATGATTGACTAATTTTTAAAAATGCTGAAATTAAAGATTAACTGTCTTTGGGTCATGCAGTTCTTGGATGAAGTGAAGTGAAGTGAAACTTGCTCAGTCTTGTCCAGCTGTTTGGACCCCATGGACTATACAGTCCATGAAATTGTTTAGGCCAGAATACTGGAGTGGGTAGCCTTTCCCTTTTCCAGAGAATCTTCCCAACCCCAGCTGAGCCACAAGGGAAGCCCAATTCTTGAATAGTTTCACAGAATTGAAGTAAATAAAGCTAATCAATAAAACTGATCAACACCTAAGTGCTGGCAATCAAACTGGACAGAGATTGGTCTGGACATTAAAAGCCTTCAATGAATGACTAGCTGCTGGTGCTGCTAACTCGCTTCAGTCATGTCCAACTCTGTGCGACCCCAGAGACGGCAGCCCACCAGGCTCCCCCGTTCCTGGGATTCTCCAGACAAGAACAATGGAGTGGGTTGCCATCTCCTCCTCCAATGCATGAAAGTAAAAAGTGAAAGTGAAGTCACTCAGTCGTGTCCGACTCCCAGCGACCCCGTGGACAGCAGCCCACCAGGCTCCTCCATCCATGGGATTTGCCAGGCAAGAGTAATGAATGACTAGAGCTGCTCTCATTTATGTGAGGGGAGCCACATCCTGGATTTACATGCCTATTACTTAAAAAAAATTAATTTTTATTTTAAGAAAGCAATATGACTATATAGTTTAAAAAGGCAAAGAATACTATACAGATTTTAAAGAAAAACAACCACTTTTGCCTGCTCCCAGAAACTCAGGCCTGATTTCTGCTTCCCAGAGACACATTTAACTCTAGCTGTTTCTACAAGCATGTATATCCTTATTTTTAAATAACAGGCTTATTCTGTCATGTCTTTGTCATGCTTTCAACTTTAGACATTCCCTATTAACATCCCACAATGGAGATGAAGTAATCTTCCAGTTCTCGTACTCCTTTTCTCCCTCCCACCCAAACTTCTCTCCAAAGAGTTACCACACCATAATTCTTAGATCAACATTCAGTATTTACCAGCTTATGACCACATAATTATACCACAGGTACCCACTCCAGTGTTCTTGCCTGGAGAATCCCAGGGACAGGGGAGCCTGGTGGGCTGCCGTCTATGGGGTCGCACAGAGTCGGACACCACGGAAGCGACTTAGCAGCGGCAGCAGTCAATAGGTAATCTATGAGTACTTTCAAGGCATTTAGTTTTCCTTGGAGTTAATAATTTGTCTTATTTTTTCAGTTTCCAGGGATTTTTTGGTGAACATTTTCCCCTTTTGCCCCATCTCTTCCACAGAGCTATAAAGCTCTTCAGAGTAAGGTCAAGCAAGCACACTAGGGAATCTAGCAGTTTCCTTTCTTTCCCTTGGTACATCTTCTGTCCTCTTGACGTGGTTTGGACTAGTTGTTGTCTAGCTTCAGGACCAGCTGAATCTTTATTGAATTCCTCTTTCTTATTACCACGCTGGGTTTTTATTTCTAGAACTCATATTTTCCTCTATCTTGTTTTGTTTTGCTGGAGTATATCTCCCAGTTTCTTTTTCAGAAAGGGTGCAGATAGCTAAATTCTTTGAGACCTTGTGCGTCTGCAAAGGTCTGAAGAAGAGCAGAGGTGGCAAGGGGGAAGCTGAGCAGGGCCAGGGCACCAGGCACCAGGCAAGGTGGAGGCCCAGAACCATCCCAAGGAGGCAGAGAGGCAGAGAGGGATGGAACTGTGCTGAGGATCCAAGTCCCCTACTGAGCGCGCCATTGGAATTCACTTACAAAACACAAACTGAAAGATCAAATTATTAAGAATTTCAAGGTCAGAGCATTAAACCAGACACATAGTGAGGCCCCATATGACTGCACAAGTAAAAAACACATCTGTGACACCAGCCCTGGTGAGAAGAAAAAGATTGGCTTGTGTATTATATCGTGTTCTCCAACTGACCTTATCCATCCAAAAGAAAATGGAAAAGAACTCTACATATTAAAATAAATTTCAGATGGATCAAGTATTTAAATGTAAAATATGGACAAAATAATACAAGAGCAAAATTTAAGAGAGTGCATTTATGGCTTGGTGGCTTGGGAGATCTTTAAACCAAGACAATAAATGTAGATAGTATAATGGAAAGATAGTCATATCTACTTGACAAATGATAGACTGGGAAAAAGTTGCAACCTATAAAACAGATAAAGGATTAATGTTCAAAATATTTTAACACCTTTGCTGCTGCTGCTGCTAAGTCGCTTCAGTCGTGTCCGATTCTGTGCAACCCCATAGACGGCAGCCCACCAGGCTCCCCCGTCCCCAGGATTCTCCAGGCAAGAACACTGGAGTGGGTTGCCATTCCCCTCTCCAATGCATGAAAGAAAAAAGTGAAAGTGAAGTCGCTCAGTCGTGTCCGACTCTTAGCGACCCCATGGACTGCAGCCCACCAGGCTCCTCCATCCATGGGATTCTCCAGGCAAGAGCACTGAAGTGGGGTGCCATTGCCTTCTCTGTTAAACATCTCTACAAACTGATAAAGAAAAACATCCCAGTTGGAAAATAAACAAAGGATATGAATAGACAATTCGTCCAAGAGGAAATCCAGATACAATGTGAAAGATGTTAGGGAAGTGCAAATCAGCAGGACAATGAGATAAGACCTCTCACACACCCTGCTGGGAAAAATTAAACAGGGGTAATAATTCATAGAGGTTTTTGCTGGGGAAAGGACTTTCTCGTATTACTCGTAGAAATACTTGTTAAAGGCACTTACTGAAGGTAGGTGGGAAACATGCTCATGATGCAGCAGTTTCATTTCTAGGGGTTCATCCTGCAGAAATTAAAAGACCAAGAAATAAGGTTTTGTCTGCAATTGTATTTATTGCAACAAAAGTGAAGAGGTGGTAAAGAGGTGAGTCTGAACTCTGAGTAGAATGTAGATGATTGTATAGTGGAGAAACCTTCAGTGAAAGCTTACTCATTTGATCTGGGCTTTGGCTGTTGCTCTGATTTCTGGCACTTGGTTTCCAGGGTCACTAGAGTCATACTATAATTCAATTTCAAGGATGTAGGAGTCCCAGAAGCAAATAAGCTGAAAAACTAAGGATAATTTTAGAGGAATCTAACTAATGTTAGACTTCTTCTCTGAAATAATAAATCTGAGAAGTCAATTGTACAAATGCCTATAGAAATAGAGATTTCTTAACTAATGCTATAAATTGAATGTTTGTGCATCCCCTATATGCAGAGTACATCATGAGAAACGCTGGGCTGGAAGAAGCACAAGCTGGAATCAAGATTGCTGGGATAAATATCAATAACCTCAGATATGCAGTTGACATCACTCTTATGGCAGAAAGTGAAGAGGACCTCAAAAGCCTCTTGATGAAAGTGAAAGAGGAGAGTGAAAAAGTTGGCTTAAAGCTCAACATTCAGAAAAAGAAGATCATGGCATCCGGTCCCATCACTTCATGGGAAATAGATGGGGAAACAGTGGAAACAGTGTCAGACTTTATTTTTTTGGACTCCAGGATCACTTCAGATGGTGATTGCAGCCATGAAATTAAAAGATGCTTACTCCTTGGAAGGAAAGTTATGACCTAGATAGCGTATTGAAAAGCAGAGACATTACTTTGCCAACAAAGGTCCGTCTAGTCAAGACTATGGTTTTTCCAGTGGTCATGTTCGGATGTGAGAGTTGGACTGTGAAGAAAGCTGAGCGCTGAAGAATTGATGCTTTTGAACTGTGGTGTTGGGGAAGACTCTTGAGAGTCCTTTGGACTGCGAGGAGATCCAACCAGTCCATTCTACAGGAGTCCTGGGTGTTCTTTGGAAGAAATGATGCTAAAGCTGAAACTCCAGTACTTTGGCCACCTCATGCAAAGAGTTGACTCATTGGAAAAGACTCTGATGCTGGGAGGGATTGGGAGCAGGAGGAAAAGGGGACGACAGAGGATGAGATGGCTGGATGGCATCACAGATTTGACGGACGTGAGTTTGAGTGAACTCCGGGAGTTGGTGATGGACAGGGAGGCCTGGCGTGCTGCGATTCATGGGGTCGCAAGACAGTCGGACACGACTGAGTGACTGAACTAACTAACTAACCCCCAATTCATATACTGAGATCTAATGCCCAATGTGGTGGTATTATTTGGAGGTGGGGCCTTTGGATGGTACTTAGGTCATGAGAATGAAGCTCTCAGGAATGAGATTAGTGCCCTTAAATCCCTGGTGGCTCAGATGATAAAGAATCTTCCTGCAATGCAGGAGACCTGGGTTTGATCCCTGGGTTGGGAAGATCCCCTGGAGAACGAAATGGCAACCCACTCCAGTATTCTTGCCTGGGAAATCCCATGGACAGAGGAACTTGGTGGGTTACAGTCCATGGGGTCACAAAGAGTTGGACACAACTTAGCAAATAACAATTTCAAGGAGACTCCAGAAAGTTCCCTCCTGCCGTGCACCATGTGAGGTTATATGAACAAAGAAGTAAGCCCTCACCAGACATGGAATCTTGGACTCCCAGCCTCTAGAACTGTGAGAAATAAAATTTCTGTTGTTTATAAGCCACCTAGTCTATGGTATTTTGTTGCAGCAGCCCGAATGAACCAAGACACCTAGCCACGTTGTCATCAATCGATGACAACATTCTCTCATCTCCAAAGGCTAAGAAAGGTATCGCCCAAGTACTTTTTCTATAAAATGACTCAATTTCGCCTCCAAATTACGTGAAAATGAATCAAAGGAAAAATGTAAGAATGGGAATTTAGGATTGGAAAGATGCTGCAGGAAGCACAAAAACCAGTTAAAGAAATGTAAAGCTAATAAAAGCTTCAAACCACTAAGGAGAGAGGGTTTGATACAGGTATGTGTAAATAATTGCTACCACGGTGACAAAGTGGACTGTAAAAACCTACAACTTTAAATATTTACTTACGTTTTTATTTGCAACAGCATTTTCAGGTGGTAAAAGAAAGTAATCTCATTGTAATTAATTTTAAAATGCAGAAAAAATTATAAAGAATATTTATATCCCATCATCCAGAGGGAATGCAGTTAATGGTTTTGTGAGTTTTTCTTTCTCTGTGTGTCTATCTGTGTTTAGAAAATGGAATTTTATTACCTATTCAGTGTAATATTCTATTTGATTTACTTTATATTATACTACAAATATTTGCTCAGTCCATTAAGTATTGTTTGAAAAGTTGATTTTAAGGGCCTTTATGACATTTTATTGTAAGCAGTACTGTAAGCTATTTAACCATTTCTCATTGGACAACATTTAGTTGTTTCTAGTTTTCAGGAATACTTAAGTAAAATTCTGCTACAAAGTGCCTTATTAATTATTCTTAACTGCAGAGCTAATGATTCTTTTACATAGTTTCTGAGAAGTGGATTTACTGGGACAAGAGATGTAGACTATTTTTAAGCCTCTTGATGCCTGTTGCCAAATAATTTTTCAGAAAGTTAGTTCTAATTCATACTTCTACTGCCAGTGCCTGACATGCTAATCTCTGTGTACCCTTTAGTGCTGGAGTAAGAAATGAAAGCTTTGCTGATTCGATAGGTAAAAGGTACCATTTCTTTAAAAGTTCTGTATAATCTTTCTTTTAAAATTAATATTGTAGATAATTTGGAAAACACTGAAAAATGTGGGGAAGAAATAAGGATAATTACACGTATATTACTTTTGAAAATAGAGCTTTTTAATACATTTTTGATTGAGTCCTCCAGATGAGTTCATGACGTATGGCCTTTAGTGTTGCCCAGCTTCGCGGTTATTCTTGATGCAGATCAAAAAGGTTATATGAGTTGCCTACATCATACAGCTGCTGAGAGGTGGTGCTGAGCACTAAATAGGTCTTTTGATAGTTAATCTCATGCTTTCCCCAGGGGAAGTGCACCTAATATATTCCTGGTCACTCAGAGCATTGCCAGTCCCAGGAGACTTAATGCAGAGTCCAGAAGTGCTGGAAAGAGAAACTGGAACCAGGCTTCCCGGACAGCACAGCAGTAAAGAATCTGTCTGCCAGTGCAGGAGATGCAGAGACGTGAGTTTGATCCCTGAGTCAGGAAGTTCCCCTGGAGTAGCAACCCACTCCAGTATTTCTTGCTGGGAAAATTCTGTGGATGGAGGAGCCTGGAGGGCTACAGTCCATGAGGCTGCAAAGAAATGGACATGACTGAGTGATTAAGCACACACACAGGAATCAGGAACCTTGGGTCCTGGACTCAGCTTGCCCATGGATTTGATGTGTGTCAAGGAAATCACGGCTCCTTTCTTTCTTTTTTAAAAATTAACTTCTGACCCTCTTTTACAGGAGACAGAGGAAGGCTTTCCTTGTCTTCTTTTGAAAAAATTAATTTATTTTGTATTTTTTGGCCGCACTGTGTGGCATGGCGGAATCTTAATTCTCCAACCAGGGACTGAACTCGTACCCCATGCGTTGGAAGGAAGTGGAGACTGAACTTGTACCCCATGCGTTGGAAGGAAGTGGAGTTTTTACCACTGGACCACAAGGGAAGTCCCAGGCTCCTTTCTAAATCTCAGTTTCACAGTTTTATAAATAAAGATTTTCACTGGATGGTCTCACCGGTTGTGCCTCTAAGGGTCAAGGCCTGGGCTCTCAAGAGGTTGGCCAGAGAGATGGGCATAGATGCTAGGGAGCAGTTGGCTGCTGGGTCTTTGATATTTGGTGTAGCTTGATCCAGGTCTGCTTTGGAACCCTGGTGGCAGGGTCTTCATTCTGCCTTCAGCAGGGAGAGGCTGCTTCCTGGACCACCTACGTCCAAGGGAACCAAGCACTGGGAATGACAGAGAAAACTCCTATTAGTGACCCTTAGGAGAGGTTGGGGAGGGCCACCATCAGTCTGTGCAGGGACCCTGGCAGTCCTGCTAACTGATGTTTCGTTCTGGGATCCTCTCAACTTTGCTTCCAAAATATGAAAATTTGGAAGGACATGAGCTGGATCACAAGAGATTGGCCCTGGTGGGAACATATGCTTCCTCTGGATTCATAAAACTCTTCTGATTTATTGATGTAACAGAAGACCCAGAATGGGGAGATGAAGCCTGGGCCTTCCAAAGGTGCCTGTTTGGGAAGATCCTAAAATCTGCAGGAGGTAGCCTCTCACACTTTCCAGATCACATTGGCAATGAATCTGTTGTTACCCTCACTTGTGGCTTTCCCCTCTTCTTCCTACAAATGCATGGCTTAGATTCTCTGACCTCCTTTAAATTTCTGCTTTCTCGACCCCAGGTGCGGGCTGGCTCTGGCTCCAGCCCTGCCTCCTCTTCACAACCTGACAAGCTCTCTCTGCTTGGTTCGGACTTTCCTTTTCTCTTGCCCGCTAGACTCTTTGCTTTAGGACGGATCCGCTGGGTTAGAGACACAAGCTGAGAATGGTACACTGGTAACACCCTCCTTCCACTCTGGGTCTTGGGAATCTGGATTTCATTTTATTAGTTTCCCCCTTGTGTTCATACCTTTAATTTTAGCAAAGAGTTTGTGACTTAGGCTTTCCTGGTGGCTCAGACGGTAAAGAATCTGCCTGCAATGGAGGGCACTCGGGTTCAATCCCTGGGTCAGGAAGATTCCCTGGAGAAGGGCATGGCAACCCACTCCAGTATTCTTGCCTGGAGAATCCCACGGACAGAGGAGCCTGGTGGGCTACAGTCCATGGAATCACCAAGAGTCGGACACGACTGAGCGACCAACACCTTCACTCTCATTTGTGATCTGTATCCACATAGGACAGTCTTGGCAATGAAACGAACACTTAGGATGGTCTTAGATATTACATTTGGGGTTTTGGCTAGATCTGGCCATATACAAAGACAAGATATAGCAGCTGTTAGGGGTTGGTATGTTATAAAGATGTATAAAGTTAGGGATCCAGGAATTCCCATGTCCTAGCACTTGAAATTCCCAAGGGAACCCATATGTATAAGGCAGTAGTCTGCAAACATTTATCCAACAAATATTTATTGATCACCTATTACATTTCAAGCACTGTGTTGGCATATAGTAGTGAACAAAATATTGACAACAATTCTTGCTCTTATGGACCTTATGTCACGGAGGGAGGGGGGATGGGACACAAGGGGTAGGGGACAGCCAGGGGACCAAGCAGGAGGGTGAGGGGCCAGCCAAGTATAGACTGTCTGCAGTTCACAATCTCATGGGTATCCAGGCTGGCTGGCTCTGCGGCAGTATCGTTTGGAAAACTGGCTGCATTTTCTTCATCTTAGATTATTTATAATCATAGCGGCCAACAGTGAATATGTACTAAATGCCAGGCCCTGTATGTTACCACTCCCATTTTACAGATGAAGAAACTGAGGGGCATCAACGTTAAATAATATTCCTAATGTCACATAGCTAGAGTGTCCATCTGACTCTGAAGATGTGCTTGAAACACATCCATGACTGCCTCTACCCATCTCTGAAAAGGCAAGCTCAGCCCTGGGAGGAATGACATTGGGCCTACACAGGAAAGTGGAGGCAAAACCAAGTAAAGCGGGTAGCATGGAACTGGCTTACATATCACTCCCGGTCTTACTTTAACTTACTCATTTCTGTACCAAGGCTACCAATAATGACTGCTTATAAAGCAATTAGAAGAACCCTCTTACAGAAGCTGCTGAGGGCAGCAGCCGGTTGCTAGGTGTTGCTAGGGCAGTTTAGCTGGGAGTCTGGTAGTGAAGTAATTAAGCAGGGAATTTAAATTACCTCAGCTGATGTTCCATGGAATAGGCAGTTGGCCTGCATGAAGGGAGGTGCCTAGGTTCCATCTTTCCTGCTGAAGACAAAACAGGAAATCTTTTAAAGATGTGTAGAAACACACTGTTGTCCAGGTGGTAAGCTCCTCTTTGTCCCCTGCCGACTAGCTGGGCTGGCCAGGGTGAGACAGGGTGTTCAAAGGTGCGTGTGGGCAGATACGAACAATAGCAGAAGATGACAGGAGCCTAGGAATGGGCTGGGGGTTAGTGGAGGAGCCATGACTAGGGCTGATAGAAACTGCAGAAGAATGAGGAAAATAGCAGGGGAAATTCCCCCAAACTAACCACCCACTTTGGATATGAGGAATCACCAGCATTTATGAGATGGAATGAAGTTACAGCAGAAGGCTAGGAGTGGATTCTAAGCTGTGATAACAACCCTTCCACTCCTGATCTTAACAACAATATTTACTAAGCAAAGTGTCAGACCCTTTGCTAAGAGGTTATATAGATTTAATATAATCTTATTAAAGATAGGTAGTATTATGTTCTCATTTTATAGAGGAACCCAAGGATTACTGATCTTCTCCAAAATCAATCAGGTAGTCAAGAGTGGATTCTGGAATCAAACCCATTTCTGTCTAGCTCTGAAACAAAGACCATTAGCCTCTACTAGTTTTTAGTTACTCTATTTATGGGGATTTCTATATCCAGCTTGCTTTGACAGCACTGAAGGATCTCTGACACCGTCTGTCCTGGCTGGGCTTGGCTCAGGACTTGCCATGGACTGGAGTCTGCAGGTGTGAGCACCAGTGTGGCCAGCTACAGGTTTCTGGGGGAAGACCAGTATACAGGGAGTTAGTTAGGGGCCAAAGTATACACACCACTGATGAAAAAGGCTGAAGAACACAGTGAGTTCTGTGAGAGGTGAGACAAGGCTTGGAGGATTCACAGAAGAAGGAGGAAGGGAGAGATTAGGGGCCCATGGCACGCCCTTGACATTTCCCTTTGTTCTCTCTTTTTCATTCTCCAGCAGTCTCTGTAGTTCCCAATGATTGGGCTTGACTAGTTTATAGAAGATCTGATCAAGCTTCTGATCCCCTCATGTTCACTCTGCAATGTCTTTAGGGTCTTGCTATGAAGGCTGTAGTCACTCTGGTCTTTGAATATTTGGGAGAAAATTTTTTCCGTAAATATGGTGATGACAGTCAAGAGAAGTCACAGTGTGTATTAGTTTGCTATTGCTACATGGAAGATCGCTCCCAAATTTAGCATCTTAAAGCAACAAACATTTAATATATCACATAGTTTTTTTGAGTCAGGAATTCAGGAGCAGCTTAGCAGTGTGGTTCTGGCTCAGGGTCTCTCATGGGGTTATAGTCGTGATGTCAGCTAGGGTTGTGGTCTCATCTGAAGGCTTTTCTGGGGCTGGGGATCCACTTCCAGACGTTTTGCTCCCATGAATATTGGCAGGAGGCCTTGGTTTCTCTCTATAGGATGGCATGCATCTTATATAGGACTGCCTCTCATAATGGCAACTGGTTTTCCCCAGAGCGAGGGTTTGGAGAGAAGAAGAGGGCAATGTGCTTTTTGATCTAGTCTTAGAAGTTCCATACCATCACTTCTGCCATATTCTATTCATTTGGAAGCTAATCATTAAGTTCAAGGGGAGGAGAATTAATCTGAGTGGAGGAGTAGCAAAAAATCTAGGAAACATAATTTTGAAAACTACCACACAGTGTAAACAAAGACCTGGGTGAAAACAATTATTTGGCCAACTGCAGAAACAGGGAGTGGGCAAAGATTCTGTAGAGATGGCTGCTGGTGCCAGGCAACATACTTGTATTCTGCACACATGGGAGAGAGGGCTTGTGTGCTAGTCTCTGATGACTGCTACCATCCAGATGACAGTGATTCATTCCATTTTCTCTTTGTCTGAAGAGAAATCTCATTCTATGCAAGCCAAGCTGTTATGGATCTTTCTATCTATTCACCCATTCATATGGGACCCAGGGCATGATAACAGCTATTCAGACTGTGGAATGTTAATTAGATGGAAAAAAGTACACATCAGCTATCTCCATTTCAACTGAGAAATCTGGCCAAGGTACATAATTTGCTTCAATGTCATCTGTGTCAGGGTTTTGAAAGAGTGGCAATATATCACTGTGTGAGACAAAAGGCGGGGGATAAAAGGAGAAGGAACTATTCATGGCAACATGGGTTTCAGGATATTAATAAGTGCAAATATTTGCTTCTCTATGGAAGCATTAAGCTCCCTTCTTATCCTTGGTTCTCATGCCCTAAGTTATTTGCTTTCTGCTACTGACATTGAAGAAGAATATTAGCTCATCTTTTGGCTCTGAAATGTAGCTTTTACAACAGGCAAATGCAACAAATAATCTCAGTGTTGACTAGTCCCCCCTCTGTCTTGGCTGTGATTCGGGGAGTCTGTAATGAAAGGAGTGAGTGATAGTCAAGTGTGATATTAAACAGACTGTAGAGGGAAACTGCCTAAGCATCTTCACTTTGAACCTACCTCTCTCCCTCTTTTCCTCTCTTCCTCCATGGTAGAGTAGCTACCCTGATGAGTAGGCAAGTGCCTGGTGACTCTTCCTTGCATGAGGAGTCATTGGTTTCGCCTTTGAGCACCTTGATCCTAAGGCAATCTCAGTCACAAAAAGCTCAGACACTTCTGTGGATGAGGACATTGCCAAGAAAGTCAAAATGGCTTGCCAATTAGAGGAGGCGATGCGGGCTCCCTGTGAATGGACAGGCTGTTGAGAATTTCTGGTGACTTACAGTGGGCAAAACATGCTCAAGGAGGGCATGTTTCATAGAACCAAACACTAGGCTATATAGATTCCTCTCTATTTATCAGGGAATGTGTTGAACTTTAACAACATCCCTTTTCTATTTCACAAATAGTCCACAAACAGGAGAACAGACACCTATTTCCCCATCCCACACTGTTCTCTCATGCATCCCATTAATACAGCAAATATGAGTTTATGTTGTGAGCAAGCATTCGTTTGGGAGGAAACTGAGCCTTGGGTGGCGAGATGTCTCATTTTAGACACACCACAGGAGCTTCCACTGCAGCTCAGAGGAACTGACCTGCCTCTGCTTCTTTTACCCCCTGGCATCACTGGATCAGAACCCACCCTCTCCCTCCCAGGGGAGTTGGGGGCCTCTGTGTAAACTTGGTGAGAGAGGGAGTCAGCCACGCTACTTCCATCTAATTTCTAAAGCCAAATCATCAGAAGTAATGGATGTGAAATAGCTTTTGCACAGTGGGACCTTGGTCAATATTTGTTGAATAAATGAACGAATAAACTTTAAGGTGGTGCAAAAGTGCAGCAGTCTGATTATAGCTATTTATTTCATTGTCAAAGCATGAAAGGGCTCAGGTTCTTTCAGAGATCACCTTCCTGTTCTCTTCAGTTGCCACTCCAAATCCAGGGAAAACTTTACTTTTAAGTTTTAATTTTTGTTAGGATTATACCTGCACACACATTCAATGGCTGCTATAGCGTTTGTTAAGGCAAAGAACAGCCCCTAGTCACCTCCTCCATTTTCCCCTCCACAGAGGCGACTGTGTTCATCTTTTCTAGATATCTGTTGGTCATTATCACCTTATATCCAACAATCTATGTGTATGGCTGTTTCTTGATTTGGGAGAGGGTTGGTTTTTGTTGTTCTTCAGTTGTGAGGTTGTGTTCAACTCTTTGCAGCCCCATGCAGTGCAGTGCCCCGGGCTTCCTTGTCTTTCATTATCCCCCATGGTTTGCTCAAAGTCATGTCCCTTGAGTCGATGATGCCATACAACTATCTTATCCTCTGTCACCCCCTCTCCTTCTGTCCTCAGTCTTTCCCAGCATCAGGGTCTTTTCCAATGAGTTGGCTCTTCTCATCAGGTGGACAAAATATTGGAGCTTCAGTTACAGCATCAGTCCTTCCAATGAATATTTGGGGTTGATTTTCTTTAGGATTGACTGGTTTGATCTCCTTGCTGTCCAAGGGACTCTCCAGCACCACAGTTCGAAAGCATCTATTGATTTCTCACTCTAAAAAAAAAAAAAAATGAAGATTTAGCTCCCTTTCTTTCTCTTGTGCCTCCAAACATATGCACCTTTCCATCTTCCCATGCTCCTAAACTCTTCAAAGGTTGTCCATATTCCTCTTCATTCACATCAGATATTCCATCAATTCATCTTCCTGAAGGCTCTTCCGTGGCCTCGGAACTGCTGGTGCAGGCTGCCCTGCCTGGCAGTGCACAGCTGTCATCTGGAGACCTCTCAGCAGCATCCATAGGAATTCCTTTGGCCTCTCTCTTGGGTCGGGTCTCCTGTTTCTGATATTATATTCTTTCAGTTTTTGGGTTTATACTCAAATTTGGGTGGAGACATTGTCAGCAGAGTCCTGAGAAATGGGGTATGGGATATAAATTTTTTGAGACCTTACCCAGCTTTATTATTTTCCCTCAGCATTTTGAAGACATTATTCTACTGCCTTCTAGCTGCTGGAATTATTTTGAGAAGTCTGAAATCTCTAACTCCTAATTCTACATATGCAAACTGGTTCTTTATTCTGTGCCTCCCCTGCAATCCCCCTGAAAGTTGTAGCCTCTTCTCTTTGTTCCTTGCATTTTGAAATTTCACATTAATGAGCCTTTGTTTTGGGCATTTGTATCCATTTTTTTTCTGGGCGCTCAGTGTTCGTTTCGATCTGGAGACCCAGCCCACAGATTTGGGTCTCTTGGTCTCTGTCCTTCATGTTGGGAACCTTCCTGAGCTTCCCCGTAAGCCCCTGATATCCACTCATGCTTAGGAGGAGGGGAACTAAAGTCCCTGTAGGTGGTGCTTGTTAACTGGGAACTTTCTGTAGGGTAACCCAGCTGTGCCATTTGTTGGGGGAAATCCTCAATGTCTATTTAAAAGTCCTTCCTCTTGAACCACCCAGATTCCTCTTATAGACTCTTCCACTCTCCAGCCTGGAGGGCAAAGTCCTGCTTGCTGAATTCTGGGAGCCCAGGGCAGGAAGCGAGATGGGAGCCTGAACATTCTGTGTGTTCACTTCAGTCAATACAGTGTCTTGGCCTTCAGATGATTCTGTTGTCTCTTACCCAGATACCCTTTGCTTTGTCCTCTGCAGACAATAAGGCTCCAGTTTTCTCCAGACTGGGGCAGGGCAGCCACCTGGGGGGCTTAGAGTTGGGGAAGGAATCAAGGTTTCTGTTTCTTTTTTTTTTTAACTGATTAAAAAACTAATTAACTTATTTTTGGCTGTGCTGGGTCTTCATTGCTGCGTGCAGGCTTTCTCCAGTTGTGACAAGTGAGGGCTACTCTCTAGATGCAATTCTCTAGTTGTGCTGCATGGCTTCTCATTGTGGTGGCTTCTTTTGCTGCAGAGCACAGGCTCTAGGTTGCATGGGCTTCAGTAGTTGCTCAAGGGCTCTAGACACAGGCTCAGTAGTTGTGGTGTACGGGCGTAGGTTCCCTGTGACATGTGGGATCCTCCCAGACCAGGGATTGAATGTCCCCACATTGGTAGGCAGACTCTTAACCACTGGACCACCAGGGAAGTCCTCTAACTGCTTCCAAAGTAATCTCAAGCAATCCAACTTGCTTTACTTCCTCCCTCCATATCCCAGATGCACCAGTGTCTGTGCCTCTTATTATTGTGCTAACTCCCAGTTTTCTCCATTGTCAATTTAGGGTTTAGCTCCCTCAGATCTGCCAAGTCAGTGACCACTTACCATTTCTCCACAGCTTGCTCTTGTGGTCTCTTGTCTATTTTTCACATTTCCATGGTTCTTGTTTTTCACAAGGCTTCTGCTCCTCGGCTGTGGACCATGCTCACCCATGGCTGCCTTCCCTGTTTTCACTGACCCTGTTCTCCAGGGTCGCAACAGTGAGGTCAGGGTCAGGCCACAGCACACCAAACTCCTCTGCACAGAAAATTGCTCTCAGTCACAACGGGAGTGATCAAGAGTGAGTTTGAGTGTAAAAGTCAGGGAAAAAACAACAACAAAAAACAACCCAGAGACAACAGAGGAAGAAAGATGACTTCTGCTGGGGATTGAGAGAGGCCGTCTCAGAGGAGGTGGCATCTGAACCAGGTGTTGAGCAGATCATTCACACTTTAGGTCCAATGAATTCAAATCCACATGTTCTGTGAATTCACATGAGCAGGTGCTGGGTTAGGGTAGGAAGTTACTGCAGTCTAGGGGTTTAAATAGAGTGTTCCAGACAACATTTGGATTTGAGTCCTGGATCCTCAGGTACTGACTGTAATTTGCATGGATTTTATAATTCTCACCTTCCCAATTTATATAATGGATTTAATAGTAGTACCTTCTTCTGGAGCTGTTGTGAAGATTAATTAAATAATCAAGGCATCACAGCATGGTCTGTATAGACAATGGCTTGGCACACAGATGGTTCCAGAAACCCTGGATTTGAGTCCTGGCTCTGCTACTAGCACCTGTGTGGATGTGGGTAATTTACTGAAGTTTTCTGTGCTTCAGTCTAATACTCTGTCCACTGGTGGTAATGTCTTGTGGGGACTAAAAGACGTATATGTATAAAGAACTTCACATAGAGTCTGGGACACAGATACCAGTCATAGCTATTAAGAGGAATATAGAACATTAGGAGCACAACTCCTGAACCAGACAGCTAGGGGTGCATCCCAAGTCTGCCTTTCACAGCTCGGTGCCCTTGGTTAAGTCCCTTAACCTTCCTTTGCCACAGATTCCTCAACTACAAAATAGACATAATAATAGCACTTACTATGTAGGGCTGTTGTGGAAATGAGTTCAGATCAGATCAGTCGCTCAGTCGTGTCCGACTCTTTGTGACCCCATGAATCCCAGCACGCCAGGCCTCCCTGTCCATCACCAACTCCCGGAGTTCACTCAGACTCACATCCATCGAGTCAGTGATGCCATCCAGCCATCTCATTCTCTGTCGTCCCCTTCTCCTCTTGCCCCCAATCCCTCCCAGCATCAGAGTCCTTTCCAATGAATCAACTCTTCACATGAGGTGGCCAAAGTACTGGAGTTTCAGCTTTAGCATCATTCCTTCCAAAGAAATCCCAGGGCTGATCTCCTTCAGAATGGACTGGTTGGATCTCCTTGCAGTCCAAGGGATGCTTAAGAGTCTTCTCCAACACCACAGTTCAAAAGCATCAGTTCTTCGGTGTTCAGCCTTCTTCACAGTCCAACTCTCACATCCATACATGACCACAGGAAAAACCATAGCTATGACTAGACAAACCTTTCTTGGCAAAGTAATGTCTCTGCTTTTGAATATGCTGTCTAGGTTGGTCATAACTTTCCTTCCAAGGAGGAAGCATCTTTTAATTTCCTGGCTGCCGTCACCATCTGCAGTGATTTTGGAGCCTAGAAAAATAAAGTCTGACACTGTTTCCACTGTTTCCCCATCTATTTCCCATGAAGTGATGGGACCGGATGCCATGATCTTCGTTTTCTGAATGCTGAGCTTTAAGCCAATTTTTTCACTCTCCACTTTCACTTTCATCAAGAGGCTTTTGAGTTCCTCTTCACTTTCTGCCATAAGGGTGGTGTCATCTGCATATCTGAGGTTATCGATATTTCTCCCAGCAATCTTGATTCCAGCTTGTGTTTCTTCCAGTCCAGCATTTCTCATGATGTACTCTGCATATAAGTTAAATAAGCAGGGTGACAATATACAGCCTTGATGTACTCCTTTTCCTATTTGGAACCAGTCTGTTGTTCCATGTCCAGTTCTAACTGTTGCTTCCTGACCTGCATACACATTTCTCAAGGGGCAGATCAGGTGGTCTGATATTCCCATCTCTTGAAGAATTTTCCACAGTTTATTGTGATCCACACAGTCAAAGGCTTTGGCATAGTCAATAAAGCAGAAATAGATGTTTTTCTGGAACTCTCTTTCTTTTTTGATGATCCAGCAGATGCTGGCAATTTGATCTCTGGTTCCTCTGACTTTTCTAAAACCAGCTTGAGCATCAGGAAGTTCATGGTTCACACATTGCTGAAGCCTGGCTTGGAGAATTTTGAGCATTACTTTACTAGCATGTGAGATGAGTGCAACTGTGTGGTAGTTGGAGCATTCTTTGGCATTGCCTTTCTTTGGGATTGGAATGAAAACTGACCTTTTCCAGTCCTGTGGCCACTGCTGAGTTTTCCAAATTTGCTGGCATACTGAGTGCAGCACTTTCACAGCATCATCTTTCAGGATTTGGAATAGCTCAACTGGAATTCTATCACCTCCACTAGCTTTGTTTGTAGTGATTCTTTCTAAGGCCCACTTCGCATTCCAGGATGTCTGGCTCTAGGTCAGTGATCACACCATCGTGATTATCTTGGTCATGAAGATCTTTTTTGTACAGTTCTTCTGTGTATTCTTGCCATCTCTTTTTAACATCTTCTGCTTCTGTTAGGTCTATACCATTTCTGTCCTTTATCGAGCCCATCTTTGCATGAAATATTCCTTTGGTATCTCTGATTTTCTTGAAGAGATCTCTAGTTTTTCCCATTCTGTTGTTTTCCTCTATTTCTTTGCATTGATCGCTGAGGAAGGCTTTCTTATCTCTTCTTGCTATTCTTTGGAACTCTGCATTCAGATGCTTATATCTTTCCTTTTCTCCTTTGCTTTTTGCTTCTCTTCTTTTCACAGCTATTTGTAAGGCCTCCTCAGACAGCCATTTTGCTTTTTTGCATTTCTTTTCCATGGGGATGGTCTTGATCCCTGTCTCCTGTACAATGTCACGAACCTCATTCCATAGTTCATCAGGCACTTTATCTATCAGATCTAGGCCCTTAAATCTATTTCTCACTTCCACTGTATAATCATAAGGGATTTGATTTAGGTCATACCTGAATGGTCTAGTGGTTTTCCCTACTTTCTTCAATTTAAGTCTGAATTTGGCAATAAGGAGTTCATGGTCTGAGCCACAGTCAGCTCCTGGTCTTGTTTTGGTTGACTGTATAGAGCTTCTCCATCTTTGGCTGCAAAGAATATAATCAATCTGATTTCAGTATTGCCCATCTGGTGATGTCCATGTGTAGAGTCTTCTCTTGTGTAGTTGGAAGAAGGTGTTTGCTATGACTAGTGCATTCTCTTGGAAGAACTATTAGCCTTTGCCCTGCTTCATTCCGTATTCCAAGGCCAAATTTGCCTGTTACTCCAGGTGTTTCTTGACTTCCTACTTTTGCATTCCAGTCCCCTATAATGAAAAGGCCATCTTTTTTGGGTGTTAGTTCTAAAAGGTCTTGTAGGTCTTCATAGAACCGTTCAACTTCAGCTTCTTCAGCGTTACTTGTTGGAGCATAGACTTCGATTACTGTGATATTGAATGGTTTGCCTTGGAAATGAACAGAGATCATTCTGTCGTTTTTGAGATTGCATCCAAGTACTGCATTTCGGACTCTTTTGTTGACCATGATGGCTACTCCATTTCTTCTGAGGGATTCCTGCCTGCAGTAGTAGATATAATGGTCATCTGAGTTAAACTCACCCATTCCAGTCCATTTTAGTTCGCTGATTCCTAGAATGTCGACATTCACTCTTGCCATCTCCTGTTTGATCACTTCCAATTTGCCTTGATTCATGGACCTGACATTCCAGGTTCCTATGCAATACTGCTCTTTACAGCATTGGACCTTGCTTGTATCACCAGTCACATCCACAGCTGGGTATTGTTTTTGCTTTGGCTCCATCCCTTCATTCTTTCTGGAGTTATTTTCCACTGATCTCCAGTAGCATATTGGGCACCTACTGACCTGGGGAGTTCCTCTTTCAGTATCCTATCATTTTGCCTTTTCATACTGTTCATGGGGTTCTCAAGGCAAGAATACTGAAGTGGTTTGCCATTCCCTTCTCCAGTGGACCACATTCTGTCAGATGTCTCCACCATGACCCTCCCATCTTGGGTTGCCCCATGGGCATGGCTTAGTTTCATTGAGTTAGGTAAAGTTGTGGTCCTAGTGTGATTAGATTGACTAGTTTTCTGTGATTAAGGTTTCAGTGTGTTTGCCCTCTGATGCCCTCTTGCAACACCTACTGTCTTACTTGGGTTTCTCTTACCTTGGGCATGTGGTATCTCTTCACCGCTGCTCCAGCAAAGCGCAGCCGCTGCTCCTTACCTTGGACGAGGGATATCTCCTCACCACCGCCCTTCCTGACCTTCAACATGGGATAACTCCTCTGGGCCCTCCTGCGCCCTCACGGAAATGAGTTAGTACATGTAAAACAGTTAATACCTGTAAGTGTTGGCTTATTACTATTGTACTCATTCAGCTGCTTTTCATCCTTTTACTTCTGCCTTGGGACATTCCACCAATGGAGGGTCCTCTCCCCGGTATGGCTCACATATAGCTAGGATGTCCTGGAGACATAGATTGAATCTGGGCCTGCCTGGGTTCGAAGTCCAAGCGCCTTAGCTTGTCACTGGCCACTCCATCCACTTGTGGGAAAGTGAGGAGGAAGAGTGACTTCCCAGGCCGTGATGGAGGGGGTGGCAGGTCAGCAGGTGTGGTTGCTCATCATCTACTCTTCTTGCAAGAGTCAGGGGGAGACCTCGGAGGCACCTATTTTATCAGAAGCAGAGGCTGCTGGACCTTCCTGAGGTGATGGGGAAAGAAGCAGCTCTTCCGTGGCTGTCACCTGGCAGGCCCTGGCTGTGACAAGAGTGGAGCTCAGAGTTCAGACTGATGGCAGCGAGGACAGGTGGCTATAGTCACTGGGTAATTCTATAATGACAAATTATAGCTGCCTCCCTTGTCTTCAGTGTCAAACATTTCTGCAGCAGTGATTTTCTAGGAGAGGTGGTGGTTGTTATTCAGCTAAGACTATAGAAATGCCCAGTGTTGGGGATGGGAAGCCTGGCTGGAGTGGGGTGGGGTTTCTGCCCTGCTGGCCTCTGGGTAGTCAGCCCTGGTGTTGTATGCAGAGAGACTGTCCTCCTGTTGTAACATGATCATTGTTATTTCTACAGAAGTGTCATGTTGAGATGGCCTTGGAGAATTGCAATTTATTATTTGGCTCCAACCTCTACTATTCATTAATTTGACCAAGGGACATTATAAGACATAAACATCAGTGGAAAGTCCAGTCTTTCTTAGTTTGCAAAATGTTTAGCATTCAAAGTGAAGAATAATTTTGGAAATTCATTTTCTGGCCTCTTACCTGAGCCCTAAGTTTCAGATTGGGGCAAGAAAACTCCAAAAGGTCTGCTTTGGCCTCCAGGATATCACATCTCTGGTGTTCCCCCAAATCTAATTCCCACTGAAAGAAATGCTGGAAAATAGGTTGAAATCTTCCTTGTCCTAGGGCTTCTAGGGGCTGCAAAGGAGGAAAATAAAGTCACAGGTAGAAAGAACATCATTGTCATTGAACCTTTCTGAGCTGGGCGTCCATTTCCCCATTTGCAATATGAAGTAATTGTGAGGATTTATGAATTAATGTGGGCTTCCCAGGTGGTGCTAGTGGTAAAGAACCCATCTACCAATGCAGGAGACATAAGAGATGTGGGTTCGATCCCTGGGTTGGGAAGATCTCCAGAAGGAGGGAATAGCAACCGACTCCAGTACTCTTGCCTGGAGGATCCCATGGACAGAGGGGCCTGGCAGGCTGTGGTTCATAGGGTCGCAAAGAGTCGGACACAACTGAAGTGACTTAGCATGCATGCGTGAATTAATGCATGCGTAGTACCTAGAACAGTGCTTGGCACAGGACATGGGCTACCTGTGTTAGCTACGAAGAGTATGTGTTTCAGACCTCTCAGAGTTTGAGCCCTTTCCAGCCTAAGAGATGCCATGAAGATCAAGATGCAAACCTCTCCAAAGGACCAAATCTTTCTCTCTGTATTTTATCTTTCCTGGGAAGATCTCCCTTCAGTCTGTATCCTGGCCTCTCCCTTCCCCAGTCTGGCTCAGCTGCTCCCAGCCAGGACTTTCTGCCACCAGGGTCACACCTATCTGGTCGTGGAGCTGGTTCTGACTCAGCTTGGCCATTCACCCTACACAGTGCGAGGCACTAGGGCCAGGTGCTGGTGACAGGGAAAAGGGATGGGGCCCTTACCCTCAGGGGATCACCGTCTGCTGGGGGGCTAGGCCTGGATGCAGATCTCAGCGATGCATTTCGACAACTCTGAGGTGGATGGAGGGACAGAGTGCCAGGGGAGAGCCTAGCAGTGGCCCTGAGGTAGCAAGATCCAGCTGTCCCCTGGGTGGCAGGGGGACATGTTCCACTGTGGAGTGACCTGGAGACTAGTCCTCACGAGGAAATGGTGGAGTGAGGTGCACTACTTGTGACCAGGGATTTTTAAGAAGCAAATCTGCCTCTTCCAGCTCCTTTCACCCCTCCAATCTGTTGAATGCAGAAGACCCTGAGATCCTAGGGGTTATGGAGCCAGAAGATTCACCCCTAAATTTCTATGTGAGGAAAAGTTGCTTGTTAACCAGGGACAGCTATACTAAACTAACCTGGGGCTGAGAAATAAACTTTGATTGAGTTAAGTCACTTACAGTTAGAAATTTATGTTATCTAGGATTATTCTAATGTCCGCAGATGTCAAATCCAACTGCTGGCTTCAGGGGAGGATTCCAGGAAGAAATGAGACCGGGGTCCTCAGTGCTAGCTGGGTTCAGTTGTGGCGGTGGTGGCAGTGTTGAGATGAAAGGTTGGTGGAGGGAGGTGGAGCAAGCCTCAGGGATACTTCAGGCAGAGAGAATAGAACAAAAGGAACACAGTGTGTGTGTGTGCGTGTGTGCGTGGTGTGGATGACAACAGGCCATTGAATGTTGCTGGCTATAAACAGGGAGGATGAGGGCAGTAAATGAAGTTACAGGATTTTGTTGAGGACCACGTAGGGCCTTGTGTTCCAAAGAGTTAGTGACTCCTAGAGACAATAGGAGCAATAGGACCAGACTTGTGATTTATAAAGATCACTTTGCTGCAAGTGTGACGAGTGAGTTGGGGGACATGAGACCAGAGATAAGGAGACCATAGAGAAGTTAGGAGGGGATTTGCTGCAACAGTCCAGAAGGGGATGGTGGCAGTGTGCCTGGTCGGGTGGTGGAAGGGGTGAGAAGACTTGGTAATTGGTTGGGCTGATGGTGGGGGAGAAGGAAGCCCTAGCGACGAAGCCTGGGTTTGTAAAGCTATTATCCATAGTTTTTACTCATACTTACTCATACTAGGAAGGGGAAATTGGGATAACATTTTCTGTGATATGCAAGCTCCCCTCTGCTTTTTTTCTTTTAAAGTTAACTCTATAGCACTTACTAGGGGCCAGGCACTTTTCTAAGCCCTTTATACATATTAACTCGTTACTCTTAATAAGAACTCCATGGGAGGTACAATGATTAGACCCATTTTACAGACGAGGAAACAGGCACCAAAGGTTAAGAGACTTCCTGGGTTTGGACCCAGGAATTCTGGCTCCCAGTTCATGCTCTTAGCTACTGTGCTATTTTGTCTTGCATGTAGTACAGGGTTTTAGTTAGAGTGTTTCTCTGAAACCAAGGGCCGATGGAAGACTTCTCGGATGCTGAGGCCAGCTTGGACTAGGTATGAGTGTTCAGTGACCCCAGTCTGGACACTGAGATCTGGTTTCCTGGGTCTCCCACGCAGGGCTCTGCTCTGTAGAACCCAGACTTTGCCCCTGACTCCAGACTTGCTCTTCCTTAGCACCCTTATCACCTTCCTTTGTCCTTCTGTTGCTGAGACTCGGTGAGAGCTGCAGCTGGATCCTTATTGGTTATAACACTCTTGGACCCCTGTAGCCCAAAACACCAGGACAACTGCCCAGGCCACACAGCAAGTAACTAGTTAAATTTGGATTCAAACTCAAGTCTTTCTGGTTCAAAAACCACACCCTTTTACCACTCTCTGTGGATTCCCTGTTATCTCCAGAAGTCCACACTTCATCCTCAGGACTCTGTCGAGCCTGGAGCAGTCCGCCTGCTCCTCCTGGGCACTGCAGAGTGCCCTCCCTGAGGGCTGTACTCCTGACCAGGCACCATGTCCCCCTGCCCCGCCCCCCCCCCCCCCCCCACACACACACCGTCCCATTCTCCTGGTGCCAGGTAGAAAGGAAGAGAGCCCAGACTGTCTGTCTAGGTGAGCCTTGCTGGCTGAGTTGCAGCTCATAGACTTTGGCTAATTTGTTAATAATTCCTTAAGAGCACAGAACAGTCCTAACAAGATGCAAAAATCAATGGCTGAGAAAAAGACAAAGCAACCTTCTGAGCAGAATGTGAGTGAGGTGAGTGGCTTTTAAAGGGCCTTGACAAACTATTTGGTGTGCAGCCTAGAAAGTGGAGAATAAATGACTTTCTTACATTGATCACATATTTTTTTCCAAGTTGGAAAGAGGAGAGAGATAATGGGCTAGGGTGAGGGACCTGGTTGGCGTTGCAATGTCAAGATAATGATGGTTCAGTTAGAAGTCTGTGATTTTTTACTTTCAAGAGGCACTCAGAGCAATGGGGGCTGAAATGGGTTTCCAAGTGATGGAGGGTGTAATAAAGGTCAATTAGCAGTAAAGACATCGGCTGGCAAAAAAGCATCAACAACCCAGAACATGGCCAGGGCCTTCCTTCCTACCTCCTCTGTGCCCAGCAATGGGGAGATAGGCTGTGCGAGAGGGAGGGTGAGCCCCACTAAGGGATGGAATCAGGCAGGAGAAGGCCTGGGCACACGGCCTGTGTGAAAGCCGCACTGCAAGCCTGGGTCTAGGCTGCCAAGTTCAGTGCCAAGACACGTGGCAGCCATTCCTGAGACAGTGTCATGGCTTGCATCTGGCAAAACAGGCTGGGCTGGCATCCCAGCCCTGATGTTCCTTCCCATCAGGGGCCCAACTAAGTCAAGAGAGGCTGCTGGGGCTGGGAGCCTTGGGGCCTCAAAGCAAATTTACAGAACAGAGAGAACTTACAGTGGTTTCTCAGGCCCTCTGTGATCTTCCTGGCCACACCTCCCCTCTCTCTGTTGTGACTTCCTCACTGCAAGGCACACATGCCGGCCCCTTGCTATTTCCCTAACACAGTGGGCACCCTCTCTGCTCAGAGCCTTGGCTCTGTTTCCTTTGTCCTGATTGCTCCTCATCCAGATATTTCTGTGGCTTGAAATAGCTGACCTCCTTCAAGTCTTCAGCACTCAAATACACATCCTCAATGCAGCCTATACTAATCTTTGTTTTGGGGGGGATATGGACATGACTAAGCGACTTCACTTTCACTTTTCACTTTCATGTATTGGAGAAGGAAATGGCAACCCACTCCAGTATTCTTGCCTGGAGAATCCCAGGGACGGTGCAGCCTGTTGGGCTGCCGTCTATGGGGTCGCACAGAGTCGGACATGACTGAAGTGACTTGGCAGCAGCAGCAGCAGCATGATAACTTTTTGTTTAATTTTTTAAGGAATTTTCAAACTGTTTTCCATAGTGACTGCACTGTTTCACAATACCACCAGCAGTGTACGACAATTTTAACCTCTCCACATCCTCCCCAACACTTGCTATTTTCTGTAGTAATGATAGTAGTCATCCTGATGGTCATAAAACGGTGTCTCTTTGTGATTCCTAATGACTAATGATGTTGACCATCTTACTGTGCTTCTTGGTCACAGGTATGTCTCTTTTGGAGCAATGTCTATTTTGGCTGCAGGAAGAGGAGGCTCTGTTCCCTCTGGGTGCAGGGAATAGAGCAAGTGTCCTGTTGTCTGTGTCCTCTGCAGCTGGGCACTGGGCAGCTGGGCCTGCAGAGGCACTGGCCAAGGGGCTACGATTTGAGCTGATGTCTTCAGGGCTGCAGCTGAAAGGGACTACTAGGTGCCATGAGGTCTTCAGGATGAGCTAAGTCATGGTTCACATGGGAAAAGTAAGGCTCTGATGTCACAGTCCTTGTACAAAAAGTAGTATCTCCAAGGCTGGAATCGGGGTGGGGGTGGTGAAAGGGTTGAGGTCCGAGTGGAGGCAGGTTGATGGTGAGTAAAGGCAGTGGTGTCCACACAGCAATTATGGGCAGGTGGGGAATGGTGTGTGCATGGGTGTGCTTCCGCATCACTGGGAGAAGGCAAGAGTCTTGCTTACTCTGCCATTCTGCTACAGGTCAGGCCCCAGGCTGTACAGCCTCTGCATTTCCTGGGAAACTGAGCTAATCCATAGCTCTGTTCTCACATTTTCACCCCACAATCCACACCAGATGCTGATGCCTAGCAGTGGGCAGGCTTGTGTGTACAGGCAAGTGTGGGTAATGTTCTCACCACCCGCAGGAGTGGAAGGAATTGGAAAGCATGCGGATATGAGACAGGAAATGGGATTCAGTTCAGTTCAATTCAGTCGCTCAGTCGTGTCTGACTCTTCGCGACCCCATGAATCGCAGCACGCCAGGCCTCCCTGTCCATCACCAACTCCCGGAGTTCACTCAGACTCACGTCCATCGAGTCAGTGATGCCATCCAGCCATCTCATCCTCTGTCGTCCCATTCTCCTCCTGCCCCCAATCCTTCCCAGCATCAGAGTCTTTTCCAATGAGTCAACTCTTCGCATGAGGTGGTCAAAGTACTGGAGTTTCAGCTTTAGCATCATTGCCTCCAAAAAAAAATCCCAGAGCTGATCTCCTTCAGAATGGACTGGTTGGATCTCCTTGCAGTCCAAGGGATGCTCAAGAGTCTTCTCCAACACCACAGTTCAAAAGCATCAATTCTTCAGTGCTCAGCCTTCTTCACAGTCCAACTCTCACATCCATACATGACCACAGGAAAAACCATAGCCTTGACTAGATGAACCTTTGTTGGCAAAGTAATGTCTCTGCTTTTGAATATGCTATCTAGGTTGGTCATAACTTTTCTTCCAAGGAGTAAGCGTCTTTTAATTTCATGGCTGCAGTCACCATCTGCAGTGATTTTGGAGCCCAGAAAAATAAAGTCTGATACTGTTTCCACTGTTTCCCCATCTATTTCCCATGAAGTGATGGGACCAGATGCCATGATCTTCGTTTTCTGAATGTTGAGCTTTAAGCCAACTTTTTCACTCTCCACTTTCACTTTCATCAAGAGGCTTTTGAGTTCCTCTTCACTTTCTGCCATAAGGGTGGTGTCATCAGCATATCTGAGGTTATTGATATTTCTCCTGGCAATCTTGATTCCAGCTTGCATTTCTTCCAGTCCAGCATTTCTCATGATGTACTCTGCATATAAGTTAAATAAGCAGGGTGACAATATACAGCCTTGATGTACTCCTTTTCCTATTTGGAACCAGTCTGTTGTTCCATGTCCAGTTCTAACTGTTGCTTCCTGACCTGCATACAACTTTCTCAAGAGGCAGGTGAGGTGGTCTGGTATTCCCATCTCTTGAAGAATTTTCCACAGTTTATTGTGATCCACACAGTCAAAGGCTTTGACATAGTCAATAAAGCAGAAATAGATGTTTTTCTGGAACTCTCTTTCTTTTTTGATGATCCAGCAGATGTTGGCAATTTGATCTCTGGTTCCTCTGACTTTTCTAAAACCAGCTTGAGCATCAGGAAGTTCATGGTTCACATATTGCTGAAGCCTGGCTTGGAGAATTTTGAGCATTACTTTACTAGAGTGTGAGATGAGTGCAATTGTGCGGTAGTTTGAGCATTCTTTGGCATTGCCTTTCTTTGGGATTGGAATGAAAACTGACCTTTTCCAGTCCTTGTGGCCACTGCTGAGTTTTCCAAATTTTCTGGCATGTTGAGTGCAGCACTTTCACAGCATCATCTTTCAGGATTTGGAATAGCTCAACTGGAATTCCATCACCTCCACTAGCTTTGTTCGCAGTGATGCTTTCTAAGGCCCACTTGACTTCACATTCCAGGATGTCTGGCTCTAGGTCAGTGATCACACCATCGTGATTATCTGGGACATGAAGATCTTTTTTGTACAGTTCTTCTGTGTATTCTTGCCACCTCTTCTTAATATCTTCTGCTTCTGCTAGGTCTGTACCATTTCTGTCCTTTATCAAGCCCATCTTTGCATGAAATGTCCCCTTGGGATCTCTAATTTTCTTAAAGAGATCTCTAGTCTTTCCCATTCTGTTGTTTTCCTCTATTTCTTTGCATTGATCGCTGAAGAAGGCTTTCTTATCTCTTCTTGCTATTCTTTGGAACTCTGCATTCAGATGCTTATATCTTTCCTTTTCTCCTTTGCTTTTCACTTCTCTTCTTTTCACAGCTATTTGTAAGGCCTCCCCAGATAGCCATTTTGCTTTTTTGCATTTCTTTTCCATGGGGATGGTCTTGATCCCTGTCTCCTGTACAATGTCATGAACCTCATTCCATAGTTCATCAGGCACTCTATCTATCAGATCTAGTCCCTTAAATCTATTTCTCACTTCCACTGTATAATCGTAAGGGATTTGATTTAGGTCATACCTGTATGGTCTAGTGGTTTTCCCTACTTTCTTCAATTTAAGTCTGAATTTGGCAATAAGGATTTCATGGTCTGAGCCACAGTCAGCTCCTGGTCTTATTTTGGTTGACTGTATAGAGCTTCTCCATGGTTGGGTGCAAAGAATATAATCAATCTGATTTTGGTGTTGACCATCTGGTGATGTCCATGTGTAGAGTCTTCTCTTGTGTTGTTGGAAGAAGGTGCTTGCTATGACCAGTGCATTTTCTTGGCAAAACTCTATTAGCCTTTGCCCTGCTTCATTCCATATTCCAAGGCCTAATTTGCCTGTTACTCCAGGTGTTTCTTGACTTCCTACTTTTGCATTCCAGTCCCTGATAATGAAAAGGACATCTTTTTTGGGTGTTAGTTCTAAAAGGTCTTGTAGGTCTTCATAGAACTGTTCAACTTCAGCTTCTTCAGTGTTGCTGGTTGGGGCATAGACTTGGATTACTGTGATACATAATGGTTTGCCTTGGAAATGAACAGAGATCATTCTGTCATTTTTGAGATTGCATCCAAGTACTGCATTTCGGACTCTTTTGTTGACCATGATGGCTACTCCATTTCTTCTGAGGGATTCCTTATTCGTCTCTTTGTTCCACTTTCACTTGATAGAGATGTGGTGTTAGTTTCTGATCCCAGGCTCTGAGTTCTTCTTCTTCACCCAGCAGAAAGAACAGGAGATCTTGTCTTGGGTCTGCCTCTCACGGAGAGAGGAGGGAAATTAAAGGGTAAGGAGAGGCTCGTGCACCTGAGCAGGAAGAGGCTGGCTCTCTGTCCTCTGCAGGGGAGATTCAGGGGACCTCCTTCCTGAGTCTAACCCTGTTAAGAATCATGGTGGGGGGGTTACTGCACACCTCACCTGTGCCCTCAAAGGTATCAACAAGCCTCCTTTATTTAGGAGTTTGTAAAGACCACAAACAGCTCAGCTAAGAAGTAAGCCCCCTGCATATGGATGACTCGGTCAATGTGCTCACGAGTGCAGTGACAGCCACACAGTATATGAGGCTGCACTTCAGAGGGGCCGAGTACTAACTGCCTGCCCGGCTCCCCAGGGCCACATTGGCCTCTTTAGACACCGGCGACTTAAGCACCACCCAGGTCCCCTGCTGCCTGCCTTGTCCCGATTGTGAGTGTCCTGCCAGCCCACTTCTGCTTCGTACTCCAGTTCATGACCCGCACAGCTCTACACAGGCCTCACTCACTCAGAGCTGTCAGTCACTCCTGCTCAAAATTTAGCCTTCAAATGGCTGAGTTTTCATGACTGTGTTTCTGGGCGTCTAGACAGTCCCGGTCCCATGCACGACTGCAGAGATGGCTGTAACGGGGAAGGCCTGGAGGTTTGCCCTTCCCCCACGTGCAGGCATGCCGGCTGGTGCCTAGTGTCAGCCCAGTGCTCGCTTGGGCCCCCAGGGCCAAGCCCAGCAGAGCAGGTGCCAGCGTGCACTGTGCTCGATGCAGACCCCACTTCACCTTCTTGTTTTGTCAGGATGATTCCACTGCCCCAGGGCCTTGGCAGGCCAAGTCAACTGGGTAGGGCTGGACAGAAAGATATGCCAGCTTATCTCCTTCCTCTTAGATATAAAGACCACCAAAACTCACAGACCCATCAAGAGTGGGTGTGGGGCAGAGGGCCCTCTGACATTAATCTAGCTTGGTCATCTTGTTATTTCATTTCATCATTTGGTTTTATGTTGTTCCATTTGATTTTACGAGCTTGGTTGTTTTCACAACCAGCCTTCTGCCTGGCTCTCTGCAGTCATTCTTGATCACAGTCCCAGGGTGGTCCCCTCTCTAGGGGACAGGCAGAAATGGGAGCATATGTCAGGGGGCTGGGAAGCTGGCAGAAACCTTCTTTGTCTGCCTAATATCTTATTAGAGTGCATATTGCAATGTGTATAAAGCAAGTCCCATGGTGGAAAAAAAACGCAGAATAAATTAGTGCTTGCAGTTTCCTGTTTGGCATTGATTTTGTAGACTGGAGACTGGAAGTGGGAGTCTGGTGTTAGTGTGCCAACATCACTGTTGAAGGTCTCACCAACTGCTCATGAGTCCTACAGTGTCAGAGCCACACAGAGCCTTGAGACCACCAGTTGAACCCCACATCGTAGGGAAGAGCCTCAGGGACTCTGAAAGGCCTGAGCCTGCCTGGTGAAGGAGACACAGTCAGGGCAGTGGTACTAGCCCAGCTTCAGTGTCCAGAGGCCTAGATTTCAGTATGCCTGCAAGACTGCTTTAAGGTAGCCATGGTCAGTTATTACTTGTGGAGCGTCCCCGTCAGAGTAGATGGCCTGCATTGCCTCTGCATGTTGTGCCTGCGTATCCCTTTCTGGCTCAGCCTTGAGGTTCTTTGGGGTCTTTGATTCCTTTGGAAGCTGAAGGCAGCTTTGAACTGTCCTGGGAGCAGAAGGTGCCCAGAACCTGGACAAGTCAATCATGCAGTGGGACCCTCAATTCTGTCCTCTGCAACACAGGACTGGTAATCCCTGACCTGTTTCTGTCAATGATGACAGACGGCTGCAAAGGAGCCCTGAAGGCGGAAAGGCCTTGTTGGCAGCAACAAGCCTGGACCTGAGAGGGTTTAGTGTGGACAGGAAAGGCTCCCGTCTAAGACGGCCAGGTCCCCTCTTGAAACCATATCCCCAAGTCTCACCAGCCCCAGCATCTCACGTCCTGATCCCCGTTGGCAATGCCCACCAGGGGAGAGAAGTTGCCCTTTATCAGGCTGCCCGATGCTACGTGTTGTCCCGTGAATACACATTTTCTTTTTACTCTCATGGTGATTACACTGGATTCTCTTTTTTATACCCAGTAGAGTTGTGTTTGTCATCTATGGGTAACAAATCACTCCAAAATCTAGTGGCTTAGAACAACAGTAACCTTTCTTTTCTTGCTCCTGCTTTCTTTGGGGCAGAACTTCTGGAGTAGCATAGCCGGAAGGTTCTGGCTCAGGGACTCTCATGAGGCTGCGGGCAGATGTCATCTGGGACTGCCCTCATCTCATGGCCTGACTGGCCCTGGAGGATCTGCTCTCAAGTGGATTCACTCACACGGCTGGTGCATTGCTGCTGGTATTGGCAGGGCCTCAGTTCCTCTTCCTAGGGCAGTGTGAGTGTCCTCACATCATGCCAGAAGCTTTGCTCAGAGCAGATCTGAGTCCAAGGAAGAAGCTGTCAGGCTCTTTATGGCCTAGCCTCATCTTCTCTGTACTGTATACACAGGACCAGCCCTGATGCAGTGTGAGAGGGGATTCCAGGCAGGCAAGAATCCCAGGAGGCTCCTTGGAGGTTGGCTACTCAGTCTACCTTCTGGCTCCTGCGACCCAGACATGTCTCCCATAAAAATACACTCACTTCTTTCTAAGATCTCCCAAAGTCTCATTCCACTGAAGCATCCACTTGAAGTCCTGGGCCTTGTCATCCAATCTGGCCCAGGTTCAGATGAGGCTCACTGGGTGGCTTTCTCAAAATACAGTTCCACCTGTACAGTTCTTGATCTCTATGCCTGTGAATTGAAGAAACACTATGCCTTCACACCACCTAATATACAATGGTGGGACAGGCATGTGCTCAGTCTCTCAATCATGTCAGACTCTTTGTGGCCCCATGGACTGTAGCCCGCCAGGCTCCTCTGTCCTTGGGGTTT
The DNA here is from genome assembly GCF_032452875.1 of Bos javanicus. NCBI lineage: Eukaryota > Metazoa > Chordata > Mammalia > Artiodactyla > Bovidae > Bos > Bos javanicus. The sequence continues at coordinate 41,784,424 of NC_083882.1, read as the reverse complement.
TCCAGGCAAGAATATTGCAGAGGTTGCCACTTCCTCCTCCAGGGGATCTTCCCAACCCAGGGATTGAAACTGAGTCTCATTAAAAACGAAACAGAAAAAGGAAAATGGGAGCTACATGGGGATCCTTAGCAATTCTGAAATTCTCCTGGGCACATGGGTGAAAGTGAGAGTAAAAGTGAAAGTCACTCAGTCACGTCTGCCTCTTTGCGACTCCATGGACTATACAGTCCATGGAATTCTCTAGGCCTGAATACTGGAGTGGGTAGCCTTTCCCTTCTCCAGGGGATCTTCCCAACAGGTCTCCCATATTGCAGGCAGATTCTTTACCAGCTGAGCCACAAGGGAAGCCCAAGAATACTTGAGTGGGTAGCCTATCCCTTCTCCAGGGGATCTTCCCAACCCAGGAATCAAACCGGGGTCTCTTGTGTGGCAGGTGGATTCTTTTTTTTTTTTTTTAATTTTATTTTATTTTTTAACTTTACAATATTGTATTGGTTTTGCCATATATCAAAATGAATCCACCACAGGTATACATGTGTTCCCCATCCTGAACCCTCCTCTCTCCTCCCTCCCCATACCATCCCTTTGGGTCGTCCCAGTGCACCAGCCCCAAGCATCCAGTATCGTGCATCAAACCTGGACTGACTACTCGTTTCATATATGATATTATACATGTTTCAATGCCATTCTCCCAAATCATCCCACCCTCTCCCTCTCCCACAGAGTCCAAAACACTGTTCTATACATCAGTGTCTCTTTTGCTGTCTTGTATACAGGGTTATTGTTACCATCTTTCTAAATTCCATATATATGCCTTAGTATACTGTATTGGTGTTTTTCTTTCTGGCTTACTTCACTCTGTATAATAGGCTCCAGTTTCATCCACCTCATTAGAACTGATTCAAATGTATTCTTTTTAGTGGCTGAGTAATACTCCATTGTGTATATGTACCACAGCTTTCTTATCCATTCATCTGCTGATGGACATCTAGGTTGCTTCCACGTCCTGGCTATTATAAACAGTGGGCAGGTGGATTCTTTACCAACTGAGCCATGAGGGAAGCCTGGGCACATGGGTAGTTTTCAGATTAGAACTCAGCCCTGCTGCTTGGGAATGGTTTTCCATAGCTCTTGGCTCCACACCCTGTGCTCAGAGGCATCAGCTCTTGGAGTCATCCTTTCTTTTCCATAAGAAATGGTTATTGTTTGCAGCTACATCATTTTCTCAGTCCTCTTTCATAGTTCGGAGGGTCAAAGAACAGTTTTCGTATCACTGTCTCTGTACTGCTTCATCCAAACAGGCAGAGAAATCACCTTAATATCATTGTCAGCTCTCTATGAATTTCATTGCTGTTCCTTCCATTAGATAAAACTCACTACCACAAATATCAATGAGATAAGCCTTTTTCTATCTTGAGTTCCCTGTAAGGCTGCTAGGGAACACCACACTTAAGATTATCAGTAGTCCTTGGAGGGTGGGGAAGGGAAGGATTGGAAGTTTGGGATTAGCAAATGCAAACTCCTATATATAGGATGGACAAACAACAAGGTCCTTCTGTATAGCACAGGGAACTATATACAACATTCTCTGATAAACCATACTGGGAAAGAACATGAAAAAGAATATACACGTATACACATAAGTATACGTATATACACGTATAACTGAATCATTTTGCTGTACAGCAGGAATAAACACAACATTATAAACCAACTATATCTCAAGAAAATTAAAGAAATTATATCAGAAGCCCTGCTGTGTGTTGGTGAGGCTCTATGAGGAACTTCTTTTTCTGTTTGAATCACCAGCTTACATATTTCAAAGGTCTTAAGAAAGAGTTCTATGTTCACTCCTTGAGGGGCATCTTCAGAGCATATCATCCTGACAGTAGTCTAGATTTGATCTTTGCCTAGAGGTCATTTGAAAATTTTAGCATCGTTTCCTGTCTGGAGAATCTAAGAATAAGTCATTTCAGTTTTCAAACCCAGCAAGTCCTGACTCCTTTGTGCTCAATGGTTCTTTCTTTAACATGCTTTCTCCCTTTTCATATTTGATTATAAGCAGCCAGAAGAAGCCAGGTGACACCTTTGATATTCTGCCTGGAAATTGCCTTTGCTAGATTGTCTAATTCATTTGGTACATTTTCTGTTTTCCTTTTTTTTTTTTTTTTTTTTTTACCATAGAAGACAGTGTTGTTAAAGTTTCCCTGACTCTGTGTTGTGGGCTGAATGCTTATGTCCCTCCACATTCATGTGTTGAAGCCCTACCCACCCCCCTTCCCCCCCTCCCCCTGCCACAATGTGACCGTGTTTGGGGATGAGTCTTGTGTGGAGATGATAAAGGTAAAATGAGCTCATGGGGTGGGGCCCTCATCTGTAGGGCCGGTGCCCTTATGAGAGGAGGAAGAGACACCTGTGCTCTGTTTCTCTTCGAGGGGAGGACACAGGACTGACATACATATATATGAGTGAATGTTTGTTGCTCTTTGGTTGGTTTACTAACCTCGTGATATAGTCATCATAATAATGGTAAAAGTAGTAATGATAATAACAGTTATAATAACCATTTATTAGGTGGCTTAGTGGTAAAGAATCCTTCTGCCAATGCAGGAGACACAGGTTCGATCCCTGGGTCAGGAAGATCTCCTGGAGGAGGAAGAGGCTAACCACTCCAGTATTCTTACCTGGGAAATCCCATGGGCAGAGAATGCTGGCAGGCTACAGTCCATGGGGTTGCAAAGATGTGGACACGACTTAGTGATTGAGCTCACACACACTCTGTGAAGGACCTCTTTTAAAATTTCCTTTTTGATTGAAGTGTAACCTTTAGACAACAAAGTTTACAAAGCTTAAGTGTACTACTCAGTGAATTTTTATGTATGTTTACAAACCTGTATGCACCCTGAACTAGAACTAGAAATTTTCCAGGACACCATAAAATCCCCTGCATATCCTTCATGGTCAGTGCCCTTCCTTCTCCTAGGTAAACACTGTTCTGATTCCTATCACCATAGATTAGTTTAGCCTGTTCTTAAACCTCATATACACGAAGGTCTATTTTTGTTTAGCTTCTCAACTCTGCAAAACATTTTATATGCATTATCTCACTTAATTCTCACAACAATCCTGTGAGACAATCAAGAATTTACATGCTGGTTATATGCTGGCCAAGTGTGTTTTGTTTAGCTTGCACAATGTTTTTTTAAAAATATTTTGTGTTTGCCTACTTCTAGCATTAGAAGTTGAATGCAACCCCTTGCTGCTTTATACCCAGGAGAAGTCATTTATCTTCCCCGTCTTGGCATCTGTAGACATTGAGTTTGCAAACTCTAAGGGGAAGCACTATTATCGCCTCCAGGTGCTGAGGAAACAGAGGTTCACCAAGGCATTACAAAACCAGTGTTTAAAACCTCACATCAAGTCGATGGCCGCAGTGGCACTTGAGCTCAGGCCTGCCTTCCTCCAGCACTCTCCTGTAAGGATCAGACAAGACAAGTTCGGCCTCCAAGTCTATCATTTCTGACTCGAAAGGCCCTTGTCTGCAGCACTACTTCTGCCTTAGCCTGTGGGCAGTGCTGGCCATTGTGACCAGTCCCCTTTTGACCCCAGCCATGAAACTCATCAAAAGGCTCCCCAAACTCCCACTTGGCCCTGCCGGTCTCAAACGCATTCTGTGTGTCTTTTTTTCCACATCTTTGCTCATGCTGGTTCTTCCTGCCTCCAATGCCCACTCCCTACTTAGTCATCCATCCTTGAACCTCAGCCAGAGACGCTATTTTCCCCTTGGTGCTCGCACCTCCCCTGGCCAGTCAGATACTTCTTTCTTCTCAGCACACACACTCAGTCCTTAAAATTTGTAACGTGATTACCAAAAGATGGGTCAGATTAACCTAAAGTGAGTTTTAGGAATGAGACCAGAGTATCAATCCAACAAAGGGTTAAAAAAGAAACCCAATTTCATTTATTTGATCTCTGCTAAATGCATCACTAACTTTTTATTCATTCTTAAGAAAGAGCGATGAGAAGAATCTGTGCCACCCCCACTGGGTGCCAAATGAACAAGCAGTCAGAAGTTTATTACTTCCAGATATCCCACTTGCTTTCCAGATACTTTTGTGGGTTTCAATTCCATCTTAGTAACACACTTGCTGAGCAGCCTTGGGCTTGACCATACAGGCAGGTGTCTGGGAGGAAGAAAAGAGAGGCTGCAGGCCTGGGTTGGGACGTACCAGGGGCCTGGTTGAGGGGACACGTGGACGCAATGACAGGGTGGAGGGGCAGCTGGTGCGGGGGACCGGGAACATTTCTAGAGTTCAGGGTCCTTGATCCCCACCCTCTCTCTCCTCTTTGTGAGCTCTGGAGCTAGTTGTTAACTTACTGGGGCTTCAGTTTTCTTACCTGAAGAATGCATATTCCAGATAACTTTAAGAGTTTTGGGACGTGGGGCAAATGTATTTCTACTCGACGGAATTTTGCTTTTCCCCCATGTTTGGAAAATTGGCTAAGAAGTTTGAGATTTTCTTAGAGCAATGTTTAGACCATCACAGAAGAGGCCTCTTATTGGGTATATACTGTGTGCCAGCCTTATGCTAGGCAGGCTTCTTACATGCCTTCCTGCTTTTGTTTTTACGACAACACTGCCATCTCCCTCAGATAGATGAGGACAGCAAAGCTTAGAGAGGCAAAGTCACTTGCTGGATGTCACATGGTTGGTGTGTTACAGAAATGTGCCTGTGCAAATAATTGGTAAAATCTGTGTGTCTGTTAGTTACTCAGTTGTGTCTGACTCTTTGCAACTCCATGGACTGTAGCCTGCCAGGCTCCTCTGTCCATGGGATTCTCCAGGCAAGAATACTGGAGTGGGTTGTCATGCCCTCCTCCAGGGGATCTTCCTAACCCAGGGATCGAACCCAGTCTCCCACATTGCAGGCAGTTTCTTTACCGTCTGAGCCACCAGGGAAGCCCAATTGGTAAAATAAAGGCTGGCATTCGTAGTTTTTTCCCCCTGCTCAGCATCTTTGCTTAGTCCTTTACCTTCTGATAGCAAATCTTGCCTATTTGGCCAAAGGCAAAGCTACTGGCCCAGGATTGGTCCAAGAGGGTGCATACAGTGTGGGCTGTGTGCAGCACAGCCCTTCCCAAGAAGATCTTGTTATTTTCCAAGCTGGAAAGCCTGAAAGAGAGCTCTCGTCTTTCTTGGATCACGATTTCAGAAGGGGAGGGGTTGACGGTGGTCGTGTTGTCTCTCACAACTTGGGGGGAAAGGGCAGAGGTGGGGAGAGTGGGTAGTCAGGGAGAGAGAGAGAGGAGGGAGAAAGTGGATGGTAACTGAGTCAGTCCCTGTACTGGATCCTCTCCTGTGCGGCCCATATTCTCCTTCAGGAATTGTATTAATCCGCTTGGTCTGTCCTGACACAGGACCATAGACTGGATGGCCTGAACAACAGAAATTGGCTTTCTCACAGTTCCGGAGACTGGAAAGTCCAAGATCCAGGTGCCAACGTGGTCAGGTTCTGGCGCAGGCTCTCTCCTCGGCTTGCAGAAGCTACCTTCTCACTGTCTGCACCAGGCGGGAGACAGAGCTCGGGTATCTCTTCTTCCCCCTAGTGTACCAGCCCTATTAGATCAAGGCCCTACTTTTTAACCTTAATTACCTCCTCACAGGCCCTATCAAACTACAGTCTCATTGGGCATTAGGGCTTCAACATACGAATCTTGGGGTGCACACATTTCCAGTCCCTAACAGGAATTATAGACTGCTTACCTCTGGTAGCCTGGGAGCTGTTGGCAGAAAGCCCCAAGCCCTGTTTTCAACAGGGATCGCCTCAGCTGAAGAGAGCTGCCTTATGGTTTGTCAATGTCTTGCTTCCTTCACTCAAGTCAGGACCACTGATAATCATGCAGGGATAAAGGCTTGGCGTCTCTCCTCAGCACTGAATGATCTTGGCAGATTCAGGACTCTCCCCAGGTGGTCTGGGGCAGGTATGGCAGGTTCGCACCTGAGGTTCTCTCTCCACCCAGTCCTGCTTCCTTCCCTTCCACAGCTCTCCTGAAAAAACTTCCTCCATGCTAACATCCATCTATGAGTCAGCTTTCTGGGGAACCCAGCCCATGATGGCTCTTATGGCTCCTGAAGCTGCTTACTTCTTTAATTCTGTGAGCTACACTAGCAGTGTGCCCTTATTTTTTGCTTAGAACTCTATAAAATCAGAGCTTTAAATGAGTTATAAAAATTAACAGAGCCCCACCACCAGTGGTCTCAGGAGCCTGGAGCCCTGGTGTGGGTGATTCATAGGGGAACGTATGGAAGCCTTGGCAGAACCTCCCGCCTATGAGACCATGGGGAGAGACCATGGCTTCTGTTTCTCCACCACCTTCCAAATCTTGCGGCACTGTCTCTCACTGGTGGAATTAAAACTAGAACCTTGCTTGCAGGGAAATCTGGGAAATGTACTCTTCGATTTCTAGCAGCTGGTGATACAGGAAGAGTTCAGAGGGGCTGGGATTGTGCTGAGGGCTGTGAGTCAGCAACCAGCATGAAATGCGCCTGAAAATTACAAAAAAAAATGTACAAATCAAAGAGCTCTGTGAAGGAGAACACATCTGTCAGTTTCCTTAAACAAGTAAAATGTACCATGCAGATATAAAGTGTTTTATAGTTGGGTAGGGTTCAGAATTGTGGGCAGGACATGTTAAGGAAACAACTTAGTTTTTAACTTAAAACAATTCAAATAATTGAGACTAAATTGATTTTGCTTTAAAATTCTGAATAAATATTTCCAAACTCTTGTTTTATCTGTCAGTCAGTTCAGTTCAGTCGCTCAGTCGTGTCCGACTCTTTGCAACCCCATGAATTGCAGCACGCCAGGCCTCCCTGTCCATCACCAACTCCCGGAGTTCACTCAAACTCACGTCCATCGAGTCAGTGATGCCATCCAGCCATCTCATCCTCTATCATCCCTTTCTCCTCCTGCCCCCAATCCCTCTCACCATCAGAGTCTTTTCCAATGAGTCAATTCTTCACATGAGGTGGCCAAAGTACTGGAGTTTCAGCTTTAGCATCATTCCTTCCAAAGAACACCCAGGACTGATCTCCTTCAGAATGAACTGGTTGGATCTCCTTGCAGTCCAAGGGACTCTCAAGAGTCTTCTTCAACACCACAGTTCAAAAGCATCAATTCTTTGAAGCTTAGCTTTCTTCACAGTCCAACTCTCACATCCATAAATGACCACTGGAAAAACCATAGCCTTGACTAGATGGACCTTTGTTGGCAAAGTAACGTCTCTGCTTTTGAATATGCTATCTAGGTTGGTCATAACTTTCCTTCCAAGGAGTAAGCGTCTTTTAATTTCATGGCTGCAATCACCATCTGCAGTGATTTTGGAGTGCAGAAAAATAAAGTCTGACACTGTTTCCACTGTTTCCCCATCTATTTCCCATGAAGTGATGGGACCGGATGCCATGATCTTCTTTTTCTGAATGTTGAGCTTTAAGCCAACTTTTTCACTCTCCACTTTCACTTTTATCCAGAGGCTTTTGAGTTTCTCTTCACTTTCTGCCATAAGGGTGGTATCATCTGCATATCTGAGGTTATTGATATTTCTCCTGGCAATCTTGATTCCAGCTTGTGTTTCTTCCAGTCCAGCATTTCTCGTGATGTACTCTGCATATAAGTTAAATAAGCAGGGTGACAATATACAGCCTTGATGTACTCCTTCTCCTATTTGGAACCAGTCTGTTGTTCCATGTCCAGTTCTAACTGTTGCTTCCTGACCTGCATACAACTTTCTCAAGAGGCAGGTGAGGTGGTCTCGTATTCCCATCTCTTGAAGAATTTTCCACAGTTTATTGTGATCCACACAGTCAAAGGCTTTGGCATAGTCAATAAAGCAGAAATAGAAGTTTTTCTGGAACTCTCTTGCTTTTTCCATGATCCAGCGGATGCTGGCAATTTGATCTCTGGTTCCTCTGCCTTTTCTAAAGCCAGCTTGAACATCTGGAAATTCACGGTTCACACATTACTGAAGCCTGGCTTGGAGAATTTTGAGCATTAGTTTACTAGCGTATGAGATGAGTGCAATTGTGCGGTAGTTTGAGCATTCTTTGGCATTGCCTTTCTTTGGGATTGGAATGAAAACCGACCTTTTCCAGTCCTGTGGCCACTGCTGAGTTTTCCAAATTTGCTGCCATACTGAGTGCAGCACTTTCACAGCATCATCTTTCAAGATTTGAAATAGCTCAGTGGGAATTCCATCACCTCCACTAGCTTTGTTTGTAGTGATGGTTTCTAAGGCCCACTTGACTTCACAATTCCAGGATGTCTGGCACTAGGTCAGTGATCACACCATCGTGATTATCTTGGTTGTGAAGATCTTTTTTGTACAGTTCTTCTGTGTATTCTTGCCGTCTCTTCTGAATATCTTCTGCTTCTGTTAGATCCATACCATTTCTGTCCTTTATTGAGCCCATCTTTGCATGAAATGTTCTCTTGGTATCTCTAATTTTCTTGAAGAGATCTCTAGTCTTTCCCATTCTGTTGCTTTCCTCTATTTCTTTTCATTGGTTGCTGAGGAAGGCTTTCTTATCTCTCCTTGCTATTCTTTGGAACTCTGCATTCAGATGCTTATATATTTCCTTTTCTCCTTTGCTTTTTGCTTCTCTTCTTTTCACAGCTATCTGTAAGGCCTCCTCAGACAGCCATTTTGTTTTTTTGCATTTCTTTTCCATGGGGATGGTCTTGATCCCTGTCTTCTATACAATGTCAGGAACCTCCATCCATAGTTCATCAGGCACTCTATCTATCAGATCTAGTCCCTTAAATCCATTTCTCACTTCCACTGTATAATCATAAGGAATTTGATTTAGATCATACCTGAATGGTCTAGTGGTTTTCCCTACTTTCTTCAATTTAAGTCTGAATTTGGCAATAAAGAATTCATGATCTGAGCCACAGTCGGCTCCCAGTCTTGTTTTTGCTGACTGTATAGAGCTTCTCCATGGTTGGGTGCAAAGAATATAATCAATCTGATTTTGGTGTTGACCATCTGGTGATGTCCATGTGTAGAGTATTCTCTTGTGTTGTTGGAAGAGAGTCTTTGCTATGACCAGTGTGTTCTCTTGGCAAAACTCTATTAGCTTTCACCCTGCTTCATTCCATATTCCAAGGCCTAATTTGCCTGTTACTCCAGGTGTTTCTTGACTTCCTACTTTTGCATTCCAGTCCCCTATAATGAAAAGGACATCTTTTTTGGGTGTTAGTTCTAAAAGGTCTTGTAGGTCTTCATAGAACCGTTCAACTTCAGCTTCTTCAGCGTTACTGGTTGGGGCATAGTCTTGGATTACTGTGATATTGAATGGTTTGCCTTGGAAATGAACAGAGATCATTCTGTCGTTTTTGAGATTGCATCCAAGTACTGCATTTCGGACTCTTTTGTTGACCATGATGGCTACTCCATTTCTTCTGAGGGATTCCTGCCTGCAGTAGTAGATATAATGGTCATCTGAGTTAAACTCACCCATTCCAGTCCATTTTAGTTCGCTGATTCCTAGAATGTCGACATTCACTCTTGCCATCTCTTGTTTGACCACTTCCAATTTGCCTTGATTCATGGACCTGACATTCCGGGTTCCTATGCAATATTGCTCTTTACAGCATCGGACCTTGCTTCTATCACCAGTCACATCCACATCTGGGTATTGTTTTTGCTTTGGCTCCATCCCTTCATTCTTTCTGGAGTTATTTTCCACTGATCTCCAGTAGCATATTGGGCACCTACTGACCTGGGGAGTTCCTCTTTCAGTATCCTATCATTTTGCCTTTTCATACTGTTCATGGGGTTCTCAAGGCAAGAATACTGAAGTGGTTTGCCATTCCCTTCTCCAGTGGACCACATTCTTTCAGATCTCTCCACCATGACCCTCCCACCTTGGGTGGCCCCACGGGCATGGCTTAGTTTCATTGAGTTAGACAAGGCTGTGGTCCGTGTGATTAGATTGACTAGTTTTCTGTGATTATGATTTCAGTGTGTCTGCCCTCTGATGCCCTCTTGCAACACCTACCATCTTACTTGGGTTTCTCTTACCTTGGACATGGGGTATCTCTTCACGGCTGCTCCAGCAAAGTGCAGCTGTTGCTCCTTACCTTGGATGAGGGATATTTCCTCACTGCTGCACCTCCTGACCTTGAATGTGGAGTTGTGAGTGAGTGTATTTATGTGCATTTATCAGAGAGTTCCTGTTTGCTGTGTGATGGGTTTATGTGTGCAATTTTGTTTTCTCTGTGGATGAATCCATGAGTGAGGAAGACTCTGTGTGCATGTTGCATGTTGGAGTGTCTCTGTGCATGTGTGCGTACATATACAATGTATGTGCATATATCTGTGAATCTGTGTGTGTGTTATGTATGTTGGAATTTCTCTCTCTGTGTGTGTGTACATATACAGTGTATATGCATGTATTTGGGAATCTCTGTTTATGTCTGAACTCACTCCAAATTGTAGTGAGGATGATGAGAACTGGCCTTTCCCAGCACATGGATAAGCACTATAATTGAGCTTCTTTTCTCTCCTTTCTGTTGGCCGTGCTATCTGCTTTCTTGCCCTGGGAGCGGCTCTTTGGTACCAGGGGGCAAATGATCATGATTTGTCATTACAGAGAGAAATTGAAGAAGTCGTCTTCAGCTGAGCTTTGTGAGTTTTCTAAAGGGGAGGCTTTTATAGCACAGTCATGTCAATAAAGAAGGTGGAGCTGTGTGCATGAGTGCATGAGTGTGTGTGTGTGTGTGTGTGTGTATGTGTGCATGTGCAGACCTGGGCTCAGGCTGGGGACCATGCTAATTATTTATCAGAACATCTGTCTGAACTATTCCTGCACCACCTTCAGATTTTAGACTAGATCCCCTTTCCCCCTCCTGATTCTTCTCACCCTCTCTCCTGCATTCAGTTCTATATCTCCAATGACTCTCTATTTACAACAATCTCCCCATCCCCATTGCCTTGCTCTTGTGCACTTCTGTCCTTGACCATGGCAACAGCCTCTTCAGCATCTCCTCCCTTCTTATCTTCAAACCTTATTTTTTCACTTGAGAAAATTCATGTTTTCTGTGCATTAACTGAACTCCCATTTTATTCCTCCATTCCTCACTGGGTATAGAAATGAGTCCATTATTGGATTACTGCAGTGAGCTGAAACTTGCAATTCATGTCCTTTAATTAGATAAGCTGCTAGTTGAGAAGGGGCGTGCCAACTTGATTTAAGTCTTGACACAGTGATTAGGGTCATAATTACAAGGAGAAGAGGCATCAAAATTCCTCATCCATTCTCAGCCCTGTTCACACTTCTGGCTGCACTTCCATGGGGAAGTCACAGAGCATTCTGGACTAGAAGATGGCTCTTCAGTGGCTGGGGCTGAACCATCCCCATGGGAGGACAGGTCTCTCCATGAGTGATGTTTTTCTGCTTAGGACTGGTCTTGGCTTTTTCACATGTAAGTCTGGAAAAGACAGGATTTCATCGTCCCAGAGCTATAGAAAGTTTCAATCTGCTTCTGAAGCAATTTCTGAATCATTCTAAATCATTCAGAAAAGCAGTTGCCTCCCATCATTTTGCAAGAGCCTTGTTTCTCCCTTCCCTCCATTCCTCCCTTTGTATCTGGCCCTTAATTATGAATTAGCCTCATGCGGTTGAGTTGTCTGATATGATCTTTACTGTATGTCTTTCACTGAGAGCCTCTGTGCAGGATTAATATTCAGTATTTTGTCATCGTATCAGTGTGCCAGGTATTCACTGATACTACCGTTGACCTCAAATAAATAGACTGCTGGATATTTCTCCAGCAAAGATGAATTTGTTTGAGATCAGCAGAGAATTGTACTTTGGGGTCTACAACCATGGAGAGCCACTTGCAAGTCCCCACACAAGAAAGGAAAGAGAATGCTTTGCTTTTCTTTAGATTTTTGTTTGTTTTATTTCTTTTGATTGTGGTGGGTCTTTGTTGCTGCTCAGGCTTTTCAGTAGTTGCGGCAAGTGGGGGCTACTCTTGGTTGCAGTACACGGGCTTCTCATTGCAGCGGCTTCTTTTGTTGAGGAGCATGGGCTTCAGTAGTTGTGAAGTGTGGGGTGAGTAGTTGTGGCTCCCAGCCTCTAGAGCACAGGCTCAGTACTTACGGTGCATGGGTTTAAGTTGCTTTGGAGCATGTGGAATATTCCTGGACCAGGGATCGAACTCATGTCTCCTGCATTGGTAGGTGGATTCTTAACCACCGGGCCACCAGGGAAGTCCAGGAGAAGGCTTTTATAGAGAAAAGGAAGTTGGGAGGGCCACAGTAAACCAAGAGTTCATGGCTTTTCATTGGCTGCGCTGTTGCTAGGAAAGAAAAGTTTTCTTCTTGTTGTTGGGCTCTGCCATCACGATAGGGTATGAGAGCTTCCCTTTCTGGTCTCAGATGTAGATCCTGTATTATAGGAGGATGGAGACATGGCAACAAACAATTAAAGTACAGCAAGGTAAGGGAAATGTGAGAGGTGAACATAATGAGATAAGGGAGCCTAGAGGAGTGGAATTGGACTCTCCTGTAATCAGCAAATATTTCCTGGGTGAGGAGATGCGTCTTAAAGGTTGTAGTAATTTTCTAGGTGGAAAAACGGGGGAAAGGCATTCCAGATAGAGAGGACAGCTTGGGCAAAGTTGTGAAGGAAGCACGAAGAACCAGAATCTGTTCAGGGAATTGTAAAATGTCTGGAGTGGCTGGAACATAGTGGGTGAGCAGTCAAGTGATGGAATATAAGGCTGGAGGGTCTGGTCCTAGGGGCAGGGCCTCCATGTGTGACTGCAGGCTGTTCGCTTTATGAGGTCACCTGCCAAGGCGGGAAAGGGATGAAATATAGCTCTGGCTCCACTTGGCAAACAGGTGCTTATAGCTACATCCTTCCAGATGCAGCCCTACTTCTAATTTACAAAAAGGCTCCTATGGACCAGCAGTGTCTCTTTGGAGGGCCATGCAGATCTTGCTAAAGACGCACCTTTCTCTGGTGCAGTGGTTCCAAACTCTGTGCGCCAGAGTCACCTAGAGGACTTTCTAAAACAGATTGCAAGGCCCCACCTTTAGGGTCCTTCTGAATCACCCTCAGATTTAGTGTCCGGGGTGAAGCCTGTGAATTTGTATTTCTTATATGTTTCAAGTGATGCCAATGATGCTGGTCCAGGAACAACTCTCCAGGAACTCCTGATTTGTGTAATAAGAAGCCATTGGAAAGGATTAGATAAGAGAAGCAGAGCCAGGGCTCCAGGTAAGAAGGACCTATTTTCTGAGGTTAGGGGTCTGATATCCCTTGAGAACCAGTTGGGCTTCCCAGGTGGCTCTGAGGTAAAGACTCTGCCAGCCAATCAGGAGACACAGGTTACGTGGGTTCGATCCCTGTGTTAGGAAGATCCCCTGGAGAAGGTAATGGCAACCCACTCCAGTATTCTTGCCTGGGAAATTCCATGGACAGAGGAGCCTGGCAGGCTACAGTCTATGGGGTTGCAGAGTCAGACATGACTTAGCAAGTAAAGAGCAACAGAGAAGCAGTCGGGGCAACTGAATATATCAAGGACAGTGAATATACAGTATTCCCCATTTGGTCCTGCCAGGTGAAATGTAATGGTTCTGTTCATTCAAGTAGGACTTCTATTCAAGGGCTCTCTGTTTAAGAAGTTTTTGCCCACAGTTGATTTAAGGAATGGCCATGTCATTTCACGATACTTACCCCTAGAGCTTTTACATAGTGAGCTCCCACATGATTTAAATATTTGTTTACACTTTATTAATTACTCCCTAGAGAAGCTGGGTGCCAGAGACCAGAGAAGTCTTCTTTGCCAGTGCCAGAGAAGCTGGGTACCTAAAGCCACCAACTAAAAGATGTCATACTTGGTGATATAGCTTCCTTGAAAACTCTTATTAGTTCAATAAATACTCGACTTTAAAATTATAGTGTGCGTGTGTGTATGTGTGTGTGTTTGAAAAAGGTGTGGGGAAGGAAGGATGTGGAACTACAGATTGTCAAGACCTCACACACATTAGCAAATAAATGTTCACTGAATGAGGATGTGACAAGTGGATGGAGCCTGGTGATGGAGACTCCTGGGAGAGGCTGAGTGAGGGAAGCTGAGCTGCCAGGAAGCTGCCAGGTGGTGTCTGGTTCTGGGCTAGGGTCTGGAACTTGGTTTGGGAAGCCAGACCTCCCCCAAGCATCCTAATAGGATGTCCTTGCGCACAGAGAGAGAATGATGGCACACTTCCTCCCCCTGGGGACTCAGACTCAGCCTGCCCGCACGATGGGGACTGGAGCTCAGAGGTGGTAGGGATACAAGGAATCTATCTTTATCCTCTGGTTGGAATATCATCTCCAGGATCAACTTGCTTTGGATAGGGGTAGGAAGAGGATACTGGGAAGAACATACACCCTGATTGTCTTCAGCCTGTTTCTGAGCTCAGCCCCAGTCTTTCCTGAGAGCTAGGTCAACACAGATACAGTGAGATCTCTATTAACCACTGATTTAGGTTGCCCATCAGGGAGCTCATGCTGGCTGAAGGGCTGCCAGCCCCAACTAGCTCGACTGTTTTCAAACCGAGCCTGTTAGCAGTGTTACTGGGAGAAGGAAAGCCTTTTCGAAGGCTGCCGGATTCTGCCTCTAGATGTCAAGGAGAAAAGGAGAGGAGAGGATGGGGAGGAGAGTCCTTTCAGAGACTGCAATCAAGATCAGGTTGTTCTTAATTAAGACAGCTCCAGGCAGCACATTTCCATAATTCCCCATTAAAGGGTCCTGATGTATGAGTCACTGCAGGAGTGTGGTTCCGAATCAGCACTGTTCTGTGTCTGAGGTACCTCAATTCAAAAAGCCAATCCATCTCAATCACCCAGGCTTTCTGAGCCCCTGTGATGTCAACTGGCCCCGTGCCAGACACCCTGCCTGGCCTAGAGAGGGACACAGCCATGCATATGGCTTTAGTCCCAGCTTTCACAGGGTAATAAAACCCCAGCTAGACCCTGACCTTGGAGAAGGACAGAGATTCAGAAGCACTTGAGTGTGAGGCTACCCCAGGTAGGCTCGGTCCTTCCTGTGATGACTGGGGAGTAGCATGGGACAAAAGGAAGCCTACTGGATTTGGAGACAGGAGGTCTGAGTTTCATTCATTTAGCAAAACGTTGTTGTCTCATAGCAACCTTACAAAATAGGGAGTGATCTGCAAGATAGAGAGGAGGATGGCTTCTCCCAAGCCTGCCTATCTTGGCCATGTTCTTGGGAGGACGCCAGAGTTCTGTGCAAAGATATAGGTCAGACCGCGGAGAAGCCTTGCCTGTAATGGCCCATGTGGAGATGCTCAAGGTCATTGTGCCACCATGGCAGAGCAACTCCTTTACAAAATGCTTTTGAAAATTTTTGAAATAAATACAAAGAAAATTGTATCATACTAGAAGTGACTCAGCAGGAATCAGAAAACTTGACTAGACCTATAACTGTGAAGTGAACTAGAAAATAATCTAATTCAAAAGCTACCAGCTATAGAGGTTTTTAAACAGAAGGGTTCCAATCTTCAAAAATTGGATAATCCCATTTAAACTAACCTAGACTGAGTGACTTCACTTTCACTTTTCACTTTCATGCATTGGAAAAGGAAATGGCAACCGACTCCAGTGTTTTTGCCTGGAGAATCCCAGGGACAGGGGAGCCTGGTGGGCTGCCATCTATGGGGTCACACAGAGTCAGACACTACTGAAGCGACTTAGCAGCAGCAGCAGCAGATAATGCAAAAAGAGAGAAAACTACCATTTGTGAGCTATTTAACTGAAAAATCGACAAGGATAAAAAAGAAACATATATGGAGTAATCTCTCTTATTAACATAGATGCAAAAATTCTAGGTAAAACAGTTGTATTAAGAAAAAATAACACAGTCAGGTAGGGTTTATCTCTGGAATTTGAATGTTCAATATGAGAGACTATGTTCGTGTAATACATCTCATTAACAAATTAAAATTCATATGATTTTCTTAATGCAGAAAAATAGTTCTATCAGATCAGATCAGTCGCTCAGTTGTGTCCGACTCTTTGCGACCCCATGAATCGCAGCACGCCAGGCCTCCCTGTCCATCACCAACTCCCGGAGTTCACTCAGACTCACGTCCATCGAGTCAGTGATGCCATCCAGCCATCTCATCCTCTGTCATCCCATTCTCCTCCTGCCCCCAATCCCTCCTAGCATCAGAGTCTTTTCCAATGAGTCAACTCTTCGCATGAGGTGGCCAAAGTACTGGAGTTTCAGCTTTAGCATCATTCCTTCCAAAGAAATCCCAGGGCTGATCTCCTTCAGAATGGACTGGTTGGATCTCCTTGCAGTCCAAGGGACTCTCAAGAGTCTTCTCCAACCTGTCATTTATAATATATACTACTAATATATGGTTGTCATTTATTATTAATGTTATTAGATGGAAGAAAATTGCCATGATCTGATATAGAGTATCAAAAACCCAAAATACACATAGAAAAGTAGGTCTAAGATCATTTTGGAGAAGAAGCAGGCTTGGACAGGAGGTGATAGGATATTTCTCTACCAGATAATTCAGATTTTTTTTATTAAAAATTGTGTTATTGGGAGAGGGATAGAAAAGTAGACCAATAGGAGAGCCCAGGAACAGCCCCATACATGGAGTATTGAAGCATGGCAGATGTGACATTAGAAACCAGTGAAGACAGGAGAGACTATCAATAAACAGATTAGTTATTTATATGGAAAAATAAATCTATATTCTCACTTCTTACCAGATGCAACAAAATATATTCCAGATAGGCTGAAGATATAAATAGAAGAGCAAAACTGAAAAACTTTTGGAAGAAAATATAAAAGAATGTCTTTAAGGCTTTCTGGTTAAGAAGGACTATCTTAAACAAATGATAGAAAGCAAAACCAGAAAAAGACCGATGGTGTTGACCAATCTAAAATTGAAAACCATACCCTGAATCAAAAGCTGTAGTCTGCCAGGCTCCTCTGTCCATGGGATTTCCCAGCAAGAACACTGGAGTAGGTAGCCACGCCCTTCTCCAGGGGATCTTCCCAACCCAGGGATTGAACCCGCATCTCTTGTATCTCCTGCTTTGGCAGGCAGGTTCTTTACCACTAGTGCCACCTAGGAAGCCCATATTATATTCTTACCACACACTAATTAATGATAATAATAATGGAGGTGGGAGGAAACTTTTGGAAATGACAGATAAACTTATTCATAGATTGTGGTGATGGTTTCATAGATATAGATTTATTTCCAAACTCATCAAGTTGTATCCATTAAATATTTACAGTTTTGTATGTTAATGATAATAATTTAGAAGAAAAACCAATAACATGTATTTTGCTTTGCAATCTGAGAGTAGAAAGGGTTCTGCAGTCCTTTCCCGGCCTCTCCTGGTGGCTGTGGGGGCTCAGGTCACACAGAAGCTTCCTTTCAGTCTGAGGCAGGGGCTGGGGACACTCACGCAGTTGTATCTGAAGCAAGAGGGGCTTTTCAGGCGTCTCTCTTTCCCTGTGCTCTTTGCACACGGTGGCCTCAGGGTAGTTGAGCTTCTTACTGGTGGAGAGCTCCAAAGCATCCAGAGATACTGACAAAGCTGCACGATCTTTCCTCACGTGGTCTCTGAGGTACCAGTGGGCCACTCCTGCCACATTCAGCTCAGCTCGCTGTGGCTGTCACAAAGGGCATGAAAATGAACGTAGTTAATGTACATAAAGCTCTTCAAGTCGGGGGCCTGGCATAGGAGATTTCTTAGGTGGGTTCTTTTAAAAAAAGTATACAAGGGATTCCTGAATTTTCTAGCTGGGGATTTTAGTGCTTACAAATAGACACATGATCCTCTAACTGGTCCACTGATGGGAACCTTCCTGTCTTCACAGACTCCATCTGCTCTTTCCATGCACGTGTTTCCCTTCACTGCCCTCCCCTTCTTCACTTGCATACAGATATGCCAATAGTCTGTGTCTCGTAGCTACATATTATCAACAATTTGGACCTTCAGCCTTCCTTTGAACTCTTTCTTTCAGTCATTTGGTGATCACTGCTGAAGTGCCTGGGCTTCTCAGGTGGCGCTGGTGGTATAGAATCCAGCTGCTAATGCAGGAGATGTAAGAGACACTGGTTTGGTCCCTGGGCATGGAAGATCCCCTGGAGAAGGAAATGGCTATGCACTCCAGTAATCTTGCCTGGAGAATTTCATGGACAGAGCAGCTTGGTGGGCTACAGTCCACAGGGTCGCAAAGAGTCGGACATGACTAAAGCAACTTGGGATGAATGCATGCTGAAGTGCCTACTATAAGCGGGTCACTGTTAGAGGAGCTGAAGACAGTGAAGAAGAATTTGGCAAAACGAATACAATATTGTAAAGTTTAAAAATAAAATAAAATAAAAGGATACTATGAATAAGGAAAAAAAAAGAAAAAGAAACAGAAGGATAAGGAGGAGAATGAGAAGAAGACAGAACCTTGGGCTTCTGTTAGCATCCAAGCAAGTGGGGCCAGCTTGTTGGCTTGCAGGCAGTTCACAGTTCACAGTTTGACACCATTTAGTGGGATGCATGTTGTTCTATCGGGAGCCACAGATTGAGCGTGTGCGTGTGCGTGTGCGTGTGTGTGTGTGTGTGTGTGTGTGTGTGTGTGTATGGTGAGCAGTGGGACTCAGAAGGACAGGACATGACATAAGGATGCACATGTATGTTTAGCAATGAGGCCCCAGAGAAGGTACCATAGGAGAAAAGACATTTGAGCTGGGTCTCTAAACAGTAAATAGAAGCTTTTCAGACTTTGTATGGAAGGGCATTTTCAGCAGAGGAATAGAATGTGCGAAAGGCCAGAGGAATGTTTGGATTAGAGCAGATAAAGAGGCATCTCCAGGAGTCCTGCCCAGAATTCCCATGTTACCCCACCCAGGTGGCCTTGGCAACCTCATAGGGTGCCATGGAGTTTTGAAGTCAGATGGAGCTGAGTTTGAGTCAGCCCTTACACTGGGGTCCTCTGTGACATGAGATAAAGCCATTTAGTTTCTCTGAGTGTAATTTTCTCCTTTGTAAAATGGGATAATAATATCTTCCTCACAGGTAGATAGAGATGAAATGAAGCGATATATGAAAAAGCATTTGGCATTATACCTGGCCAATGTACGTGAGACTAGTAATTACTACTCCCCGATAGAACTGCTCTGAGGTGTGTGTGTGCACACATATGAATGCTGGAGGGTAATGGGTGCCTCACAGGGAGGTATATGTGTCTTTCCCTTCCCCCCTTATTGTCTAACACCCTCCTTTTGACACTGAAGTCACAGAGGGTAATGGGAGATAAAATGTGGAGTAAAGACATACCCGCATCCCAACTATAGCTCTGCCACTTATCATTCTGGCAAATTACATCCCTTCTCTAAACCTTCATTTTATTATCTGTAAAATGGGAAGTATTAAGACCTAACTCATAGGGTTGGTATGAGGGTTAAAAGGGTATAATACATCTAAAGTGCTTGGCATAGTTTTAGGAGCTCAGAATCTATTATGGTGATGTGAAATTGCTTTGTACAGCATAAAGCATTGTAGAATGTAAGAGGTTATTATTTTATTAAGGCAAAATTCATGGATCCAAAGGTTAATAGCTATTTCAAGCCAAGGTTTGGTTTTTCTGCTGACTCTGTTGTTGGGAACGGAGTCGTGGAAGGACTCTGCCTTCATTTCCTGTGCTAGCCGGGGAATAACCGACATTGTTCCTCACACCCTGCAGCCATCAGGCAAGCCACAAAGCAGCCCAACCAATGTCAAAACAAAATGCGAGGTTGTGTCTTGACATCCCAGGGGAAAGAACATGTTTGTAATTGTGCGAAATGTGACGCAACAAGAAACATGGACAGTATGGTAAGTAAGTTAAATTGACTGTGAAACCTACATCATGATTCTAAGACAGCTTAAAGTTTGAGATTTGAAAATTTTCTTTAAAAAGCCATAAATTAAGAAAATTGTGAGCGCCATCTTGTGGAGAGATCTCTCTTAAAACATCATATTGGAAAACACATCCTCTACATAGCATCTCTAAAAAGGCAGATAGCATCCATCCATCACTTTTCCACACATCTATCCATTCATCCATCTCATAATCCACTCAATAAGTTTTTCATTTGTTTACATGCTTTCTATGCTTTGGTCTGGGGATGCCAAAACCCTACTTGGAAGGAGCTTACAGAGGGTGATGGTAGCGATGAACAAATACATAGTTCTGGGGAGCCCTGATGGGAGGCCCTGAATTCAGTTCATTGTTATTGAGGTTCAGGCGGCAAGCAGGGCAAACTTCCTGATGGCAGGGGCACCTACAGTGACATCTGAAGGATGAGAGTCTAGGCGAGGAGAGCTCTAGCAGCCCTAAATGGAGCTACTTCTTCTGTGCTATCGTGTGTCCTCCAGTCCCCACCCTAGTGGTGATGACAAATTGGAGCATGTCCAGCAGACAGTGGTCAGTGTGGTAAGAAGAGACTTAAGAAAGGAAGCAGGGGAAGAGCTGTGAAATGAAGTGCCTGCTAAGTGGACAGATTCTATTACATAAGATGAATGCCACCTATTAATATTAGAAGGTATTAATAGCTGCCATTATGTTGAGTTCTTCATTTAATAGAATTCATTATCCTCACATCAGCAGAGCTGTGTTAGTGTGGGCCATTGGCCAAGATGTGGGAATGGCCTCATTACATGTGGCTGGACACACCATAATGTTCTGCATCAGGAATCTACCTCTATTACCTGTTACAGGTTGTTAATTGATAAATAGAACACATCTGATCCTCAACTCTACAATTGATAAATTGTATTACAGAAAAAAAAGGCTCAGCATGAAACTGGATAAATTGGCCAGTGCTTGGCTCACTTTTGAAGGATGGATGGCCCGTTAACCATCACCCTCCACTCCTTTGCAGACTGCTAGAACTAATGCTGAGCAGATCTATTTGCCTAAGCAAAGCAAACAGTAGGTTCAGCAGATGTGAGCATGGCCTGCTGCAGTCAGAGTGAGTGCTCTTCAGCTCAGCACAGTTCCCACCATTCTCAAGCGTCACTTGACTCTAAACTGTGTATCCATTACCTTTGGAATCACCTTGACACTATTGTTCTCCTTATGATAGAGAAGTATTTCCCTATACCTATGTCTTCAGTAACATTAACAAAATATAGGCCCCAAAGATTTTGAGTATCTTATGCAACACGGTGGGAAAGCATATTTCTTCATGGGATTAAAAAACATTCATATGTGTTTTACATATAAACCAAGTGGATCTGTGTCTTAGAGCTTGGCCATCTCTTCATTCACAGTATTTTCTTGGATTTTGTAAGTATTTGTTTCAAGATAAGCAGGAGCAACCCTGAGCTGTGTCTCTGAGCAGACAACATTAGCCTTGACTGTCACCCTTCCCTGGTGGTCCCTTCTTTCCAGATCCCTGCACTTTCCAAGAGCAGGCTGCCCACGTTGAAAGGGCCATGCATGGGACTTAAGGGCAAAGCCTCTACATTTCAACAATTTCTTGTTGTGGATCCCTGCTTCCCTTCTTTAGTTCAACTCAGGTCAGAGGCAAGATGATGTTTCATTGGGATGGCCTTGGTGTTCTACTGTCCACAATTATGCCTAAAGTAATTTGCTGTCTTTGAAGTCAGCCATTGATTTATCAGTTCACTAGTCCGGCTCCTGCCTCCTAGCCATCACCCCTCCACTGCTGCTGCTGCTAAGTCGCTTCAGTTGTGTCCGACTCTGTGCGACCCCATAGACAGCAGCCCACTAGGCTCCTCTGTCCCTGGGATTCTCCAGGCAAAAATACTGGAGTGGATTGCCATTTCCTTCTCCAATGCATGAAAGTGAAAAGTGAAAGTGAAGTCGCTCAGTCGTGTCCAACTCTTAGCGACCCTATGGACTGGAGGCTACCAGGCTCCTCCATCCATGGGATTTTCCAGGCAAGAGTACTGGGGTGGGGTGCCACTGCCACCCCTCCACAGCTGGGGGAAATGAAGTCTCAGCTTCGGGCTCTTGCCCTCCCAGCCTCCTTCCTTCAGGCTCTGGGGCTGGTCCTGTTTTCAGTGGGAAGGAAAGATACTGTGGAGGAAAGATACTGGTGGGAGGAAAGATATTGTGGGGTTGAGCATGAAGGCTGTCCTGCCACCTCTCTGGATCCACTTCTTACCCCATCTGCTGTGAGGCTTCTGCTTTGTCCTTCTCACCAAATGCTAACCCTCGAGGACCTGCCTTGAGGACCTTCCAGAACTTTCTGTTCCTATTTAGGACAAAGTGCTCAGATGAACTGTTTTTTCATGCAAGCTGCTGGCGCATTCAGCATTCTTCAGGGGGGTCACAAGAGGGGGCAGTCTAACCAATCACAAATATTTGCCACACCCACTGGCCAATAGAGGGAAGACTGTACTGTGTTAGTGAAATTGATGATGTAATGTTCAGAAAATAATAGTGCTCCAAGCTTAAATGGGGCTTCCTAGGTGGTGCTACCGGTAAAAGAAGCATCCACTCCAGTATTCTTGCCTGGAGAATCCCATGGACAGAAGAGCCTGGTGGACTACCGTCCATGGAGTCGCAAAGAGTCAGACACGACTGTAGTGACTTAGCATGCATGCAAGCTTACATGATGCATAGACCCCTTTTTAATGAAAAAAGGCTGGCCAATTATTTTCTTACCATAATTAACTTAAATATGTGCAGCCATTAACCTACAGGTAAAGACCAAAACAAATACGTACGTTTAAGTATAAATGATACTGCAAACACTACTGTTCAGATAAACCTTTTCCAGATTTATAAAGTGTCAACAAATGAACAAAGCTAACAGCATTCCTCTACTCTAAATAGCCTCCCTTACACTGAGTTGACCAAAACGCTCATTCAGGTTTGAACTTCTCAGCCAACCCGGTTAGGACGGTGATGCCTTTGTGTCTACGGTACGTAGCGAGGGCGTTTGTTGCTCAGCTAACAGTGATCGCGGTGTTTGTGTGGAGGCTCGTCTTGCTCACTTTCCATTAGCCTGAGACACGTCAAGCGGTGCTGGTTGTCCCCTCTGCTGTCACAAACACAAACCTACCTGCGGATATGGGAATTCTGTGGCTGTGCTTGTCAGCCCATCGATCCACAGGATTCTTAGATTTTCATCAAAATGAAAACACAAAAATTTTTTAAAAAAAGTTAAAACCTCATGAACCCAGAGACAACATCCCTAGGCTGCAGTTTGAGAAACACGAAAGTGAAAAGCCCGATGGGATGACTGTCTCACTGTCATGGGAAATGGAGGGGGATAGCAGGGACTTAAACTGTCAGAGGGTGCCCAGATTAGTTTCTATCTACTTTAATCTTTGTCTCCTCAAAGCTGGCCTGCTCTCAGATTTACTGGGGAAACGGAAGCAGCTCATCTATTCACGTGTGTTCTGATCCTCGGCTCTCATTCCGCCTCTGACTGTGTTGCCAGACCTCCCCCGGGGAGGGCTTGTCCTCCTGCCTACTGCTGGGCATAGGATTGGGAGGTTTATGTAGTGGAATCTGACCACTCATTGTTCAGAAACACAGATTGGAAACCCTGGTCTGAAAAAATTTTCAGCCATTTCTATGTTTGATTGTATATGTTTACCATCAGGAGAATTTTAGCTCATCGCCATTGGGAGGGCCCAAGAAAACTGCCTTCTGGAATAGCTTCTGGTTATAAAGGATGTTTCAGAGTAAGGAAGGAACTCTGACCAAAGAAATGTTCAAGCAGCTACCAGGGACCCACGAGCTTAGTTGCCTTTTACAAGCTGGGCAGATGAAAAGAATTTGAACTGCTCTGTGACTGGCAGTAGTAACCCCCAAACCCAGCAAAACATTTTGAGTTGTTATTGAAACGTGGTTTTTCAGCCTCCAAACACTGACTTGCCTGGGCTGAGGCAGTATAACACCTCGGTATATCCATGGAGCCTTCCCCAGAGTCCGATTAACAGGCTTCATTCACCTGCAGCTCACCTTCTATGGCCCATTAGTGGTCAGTATCACCTCACTCCAGTACTCTTGCCTGGAAAATCCCATGGACAGAGGAGCCTGGTGGGCTGCAGTCCACGGGGTTGCACAGAGTCGGACACGACTGAAGCTACTTGGCAGCAGCAGCAGCAGTGGTCAGTATAACCACGGCCAAGATGGGTTTTCTCTTACCTCCCAGAGCTGATTGCCCACAGCTCTGCCTGGCCCAAGAATCCAAGTACCAAACCTCAAGGAGTACTTTAGACTCCTCCTTAAGTGCTGCTGCCAACTTCATTTTAACTCCCAATGCTCTTATTAACTTGACCTTTCTACCCTTATTTTCCCTAAAACTCAATAGTCTCAGTTTAGTGGTACTGCTTATATTTCTGCAAAATAATCTTACATGTATTTTAAAATGAATTGGGGTGTGAATGATTGAATGATCTTGTATACACATACAAGAGAATATGCATGGGAGTTAGTTCTGGATTCACACAGCCTGAATTTTAACTTTGTCTTAATACTCAGGAGCCGTATGACCTTAGACAAACTGCTCGATTTTCCTAGGTCTTAGTTTTCTTATTTGTAAAATAGGGATCATGGTGGTGGTGGTTTAGTTGCTAAGTCGTGTCTGACTCTTGCAACCCCATGGACTGTAACCTGCAGGGTCCTCTGTCCATGGGATCCTCTAGGCAAGAATACTGGAATGGGTTGCCATTTCCTTCTTCAGGGGATCCTCCCGACCTAGGAATTGAACCTGTGTCTCCTTCATGGCAGGTGGATTCTTTACTGACTGAGCTACAAGGGAAGCCCCAAAATAGGAATCCTAAGGGTACCTATTTCATACTGCTGTTGAGAGAACTAAATGAGGTAACACAGTATCAGCACATAGTAGGCACTAAGCTGTAATTTATTATTATTGTTATTCTATTTTTGGCTGCCCCTCATGGCTTGTAGAATCTTAGTTCCTCGATCGGGGATTGAACCTGTACCCCCTGAATTGGAAGCATGGAGTTTTAACCAATGGACCACCAGGGAAGTCCCTGTTACTCTTGTTGTTAATTGAGCATTAATATATGCAGGACTTTGGGCTGGGCATCAGGGATTTCAAATTCTCCACCCTCAAGTAACTCGTAACAGATCTGAGGTCTTCTCAGGAGCCACTCAGATTAGGGTTAATGGTCAGACTAATTTTATGAGCAATCCACTGATTTTGGGGCCAGAGCAAACATAATTCTCCCCAATCACCCAACCCCGATTAGGGTGGGATTAACATAGAGCCTATGTTCTAGAATTAGACTGCTTGATGAGGCCTAGAGTGTCCAGGTGGGGGGATGGGAGGGCAGCAAGTTCTGTTTCTACAGTCTCATAGCTCCGGCTTCACTTAATTTGGAAAGCCTAAGAACAGTAGCAGATGAGCAGCAGCCACCCACCCACCCCACCATTGAAAGAGGACACTGAAGACACAGCCAAAGAGCCGTGTCCCATCCATGGCTGCCGCACAATAAAGTTAGAAGGAACCTCAGGCCATCTTTCCTTCCTAATGGTTGGAACCATATGTCTGAAGCAGAATTTATAAAGAGATTGCTTTATTCGTTGTCTCCTCATTTCTGAGTCAGTAAACAAATAACTTGTTTTCTGGAGCTTCAGGGAAGCCCAGATTGACATGTTAGCCAGAAAGTAATATGCCTTCTTTCTGGGATGGCTGTCTATATGCATTCCAATCCAGATAAAAAATATATTGGAATTTGTTCAAAATCTATCAATTGGGCCATTTTCTCAATGACAAACAGATGGCTTCTTTGAGTTATACAGAGATGGGGCATTTTTTTCTTTTGTTCATCTCAGTTTTTATGGTTTAAAAGAATTAGTGTTTAATCCCAATTCCAAAATTGTTAATTAGTTTGTATTTGCTTCACTAAATCTGTTAAATAGATTTTTATCACTTCAGCTATATCTCCCTGGCAGCATCTGGTGTCAAGTTTGCAGAAATAATGTTGGTTTTACAGCCAAAAATCAGAGGTTAAACCTCAGGACCACAGATGTGACAGCATTAAAGGGAAATTCATCACCCCCAAGACTTTCATTCCCATATATTTTAGAATCAGTCCAAACATGAACCAATGTTATTTTCCCCCTTTCATTCTCAAGGAGCACAGTGGCTCAGTTCCTTTTTGATTTACGTATGTGATTGTTATTGATCAGAGCGCCTGGGGAGACCTCAGTCCATCCCAGCCATAGCCTTGGAAAATTAGAAGAGGATCTTCTTGCTTAACACCTTTACTGTTGCTTTCAGGGGCTTCCATCCTAGGCTAGTGCTATACAAGATAAAGGCAGTTTATTCAGTTGATAAAGGGTTGGGGTAAGAAGAGCTGAGCAGACAAAAGCTCTGTAACTTCACCTACAGGTAGGGGGTGTAATATAAAAGCAAGGTAGACTTGCAAACAGAAATTTTGAACTTGAATCCACATACTCAGAGAAACATCCAGATGTCTGGATCTAACATCCAACATTTCATTCAGAATAACTCTGATTGAATTTCCTTTAAGAAAGTATTCCACTGGTTGAAAAATATTTTTTGACACTCTCAATTTTGATATAATTTTAAATGTTCAGAAAATTGTAATAATACCAAGGACCCATTTGCATAATCACTGTTCTCTTTTTCTAAATACAAACGTAGCTGAACCATTTGAGGGTAGTTCTGTTCAGTTCAGTCGCTCAGTTGTGTCCGATTCTTTGCGACCCCATGAATTGCAGCATGTCAGGCCTCCCTGTCCATCACCAAAATCTGGAGTTCACTCAAACTCATGTCTGTCAAGTCGGTGATGCCATCCAGCCATCTCATCCTCTGTCGTCCCCTTCTCCTCCTGCCTTCAATCTTTCCCAGCATCAGGGTCTTTTCCAATGAGTCAGTTCTTTGCATGAGGTGGCCAAAGTATTGGAGTTTCAGCTTTAGTATCATTCCTTCCAAAGAACACCCAAGACTGATCTCCTTTAGAATGGACTGGTTGGATCTCCTTGCAGTCCAAGGGACTCTCAAGAGTAAGTTGGCATTAATTATGGGTTTCCCTGGTGGCTCAGTGGTAAAGAATCTGCTGGCAATGCAGGAGACCCGGGTTCAATCCCTGGGTTAGGAAGATTCCCTGGAGGAGGGCATGGCAACCCACTCCAGTACTCTTGCCTGGAAAATCCCCATGGACAGAGGAACCTGGTGGGCTACAGTCCATAGCGTCACAGAGCTGGACATGACTGAAGCCACTAAGCAGCAGTAGCAGGCATTGATTATATCCCTTTACCCCTAAGTATGTTGGTGTATATTTTTTTAAGAATGAGGACATTTTGTAATTTGTAATTTATACTACAGTACAATTATCAAAATTGGGAAATTTAACATGGACAAAATGCTGTCACCCAAATCACAGTCCAATTCAAATTTTGTCAATTGTCTTTATAGCTATTTTTTCCCCTGGTCTGGGATCTGATCCAGGTTCACACATTGCATTTAGTTGCCATGTCTCTCCAGTCCTCCTTAATTTGGAATATTTCCTCAGCTTTTGTCTTTTTTGGCCCTGACATTTTTGAAGAGTACAGGTCAGTTATTTTGTAAATTACCCCTCAATTTGGGTTTGGATAGTGTTTCCTCATGATGATACTCAGATCATGCATTTTTAGCTTGAATATCCCAGAAGTGATTCTGTGTCATTTTCTGAACATTGCATTGGAAGGGACATGGTGTTGCTTCTTCCCATTACTGGTGATGGTAGCCTTTATCTCTTGATTAAGGTGGTGTCTTCCAGGCTTCTCCAGTGTAAGTTCTCATTTTCCTTTGTAATTAAGTAGTTGTGATGCTGAAGCTGAAGCTCCAATAATTTGGCCACCTGATGCAAAGAGCTGACTCTTTGGAAAAGACCCTGATGCTGGGAAAGATTGAGGGCAAGAGGAGAAGGGGACAACAGAGTATGAGATGGTTGGATGGCATCAGCGACTCAGTGGACATAAGTGCACCAAATGGATATGAGTCTGACCACACTCCAGAAGTTAGTGAAGGACAGGGAAGCCTGGCATGCTGCAGTCCATGGGGTCAAAAAGAGTTGGACACGACTTAGTGACTAAACAACAAAAACAATTTGTGGAAAGATACTTTAAGACTATATAAATAGTTTAATCATATAATAGTCTCTTTATCATATATCACCATTGATAATTCTAGCATTCATTGCTAATTCCTACTTGAATCTATTATTACTATGATGATTGTAAAACGGTGATTTTTATAATTCACATTGACCTAGATTTAGCTAGCTAGAAGGGGCCCCTGTAAGTTGGTTCCTATATTTTTTGATATGTTTCTATAATTTTCTGAGCATTTCTTTACTTTCTGTGACAAGATGCTCGAAATTCTTCTCTTAACCTTGGAATCAACCATTTCTCCAAGGAACCCTGGTTCCTTATACTATTACAAGATATAATATTTATAAGATTTGAGCAGTAGATGTGTTCATTGTTGCTGGCACATTATTGCTTCTAGCACCTTTCAGCTTAAAGATCTAGAAAACATACACACACACGTAACTACTTCTCTCTCTATTCCATACCACTAATTCCAATCCTACACAACAGGGTTCATCCTAAACTTCTCCCATTCCATGTTTGTAATAGCTGTCTCTTACAGTGAGAAGCCTGGTACCCATCATTTCAATCTATTTGTTCATTTGCTCAATCATATTTTTCACAGAAAATGGTTTCAGAATTGCTAACCCATACGACTGCAAGAACCAAGCCTATAGTAGAATTATTTATTTACAGGTTTTTTTCCCCCTTCATATTGAAGGTACACAGTCAAAGCACTGTGTTTAAAACTTCCTTGGAGGGCTGGGATGGGGTGGTGGGAGGGAGGCTCACGAGGGAGGGGATACACATATACTGAGTGAACTCCGGGAGTTGGTGATGGACAGGGAGGCCTGGCGTGCTGCGATTCATGGGGTCGCAAAGAGTCGGACACGACTGAGCGACTGATCTGAACTGAACTGATGACTGATTTATGTTGTTGTACAGCAGAAATCAACATAACATTGTTAAGCAATTATCCTCCAATTCAAAATAAAAACAAACTCACTTGAATTTGTTATCATCTTGTGTTTTTCTCCTTCACTATGGTTATGTGACTTTTAAATTATGGTTAGGTTCATTTTTTTTTTCCTGTTTGTATTCCACTTTAGAGTTTTCAAACTGACATCCATATTGATTTGACTTTTTTTTTTAAATTAATTTTATTTTATTTTTAAACTTTACATAATTGTATTAGTTTTGCCAAATATCAAAATGAATCCACCACAGGTGGATTATTTTTTTTAATGTTTAAAACATTAACATGATTCCAAACTCCAAACTATGTAAAAAATTACTCTCACTGAAGTATTACTTGCTTATCCAGGTGGTTCCCATCCACCCCTGTAGGTGACAACTCTTATTAGTTTCTGGTTTGTCTTTTCTCAATTTCCTTTTGCAATTAAGTAAGCAATCACAAGAAAATTTCTTATTTCCTCTTCTCACACAAAATTAAGAATACTATATATAGCCTTTTGCTGTGTGCTTTTTTACTTACAAAATATGTTCTGGAACTCACTCCATATCACTTCATAGAGAGCAAGTCTATTGTCTTTTACCACTGCACACACACTACTCCACTGTATGAATTCAATTTAGTTTATTCAACTCCTCTTCCATGTATGAACATGTAAGTGGTTTCCAACATTTTGCAATTACAAATAATGCTGCAGTGAATAGACTTGTGCATATATCACTTTGTATTGTTGCAGGTATATTTTTAAAGTGAATTCCTAGAAGTGGATTTCTGGAACGAAAGGTAAATGCATATATAGTTTTGTTAAATACTGCCAAATTCCCCTCCCTAAGGCTGCAC
The DNA here is from genome assembly GCF_032452875.1 of Bos javanicus. NCBI lineage: Eukaryota > Metazoa > Chordata > Mammalia > Artiodactyla > Bovidae > Bos > Bos javanicus. The sequence goes on along the minus strand of NC_083882.1, from coordinate 41,754,472 downwards.
AATTTTGCATTCCTATCAGCAGTGGATGAAAGGGTTTATTTCTCCTCAGCCTTGCCAGTACAATGTGGTGCCAAGTTTTAAATTTTTGCTATTTTGATAGAAGATAAATGGTATTTCAGTGTAGTTTTAAATTGCATTTCTCTTTTTATGAGTCGAATGACTTCTTATAAACTTCAGAACCATTCAATATTTTTTGGGGTAAATTGTCTGTTCATGAACGTTGCCCATTTGTCTATCAGGTGTTTGGGCTCTGTGTCCTCAATTTTTAAGAGTTTTTTGTATATTATGGATATTAGACCTTTAACTATGACAAGCACTGCATATTTTTTTTTGAAAAAAGTTTAATATCACTATTAAAGATGGTTAGTTCGGTTCAATCGCTCAGTCGTGTCTGACTCTTTGCAACCCCATGAATCGAAGCACGCCAGGCCTCCCTGTCCATCACCAACTACCGGAGTTCACTGAGACTCACGTCCATCGAGTCAGTGATGCCATCCAGCCATCTCATCCTCTGTCATCCCCTTCTCCTCCTGCCCCCAATCCCTCCCAGCATCAGAGTCCTTTCCAATGAGTCAACTCTTTGCCTGAAGTGGCCAAAGTACTGGAGTTTCAGCTTTAGCATTAGATAGTTAGTAACTGGCTATAAATATGTATACTTGTGTTGACTGTTGACAAACTCTATGCTGTTTACTCCTGTGTGTGTGTGTGTGTATGTGGAGTGGGGGGAATAATTATAAACCTCAAATACCCTTGATTTACCCTAGATTAAAATGAAAGCTAAATAGCCTTTTCAACAAATAGTAGTGGAGCAATTGGCCATTGATAGGCAAAAAAAAAAAAAAAAAAGAAGAAGAAGAAAGAAAAGAAAAGAAAAAAGAAGAGAAAAAAGAACCTCAGTCAAAGTCTCATACTTTATAGAAAAATTAAAGTGGGAAAATGTAGGAGATAAAGCTTTTAGAAAGAAACATATGAGACAATCTTGAGGATCTAGGGGTAGGCAAAGGGTTCCCAAACTTGATGTCAATACCACAAAATGGATAAATTAGCTGTAAATGGAGTATAACCTTTAAACATTGTGAATCACTATATTTTACACCTGTAACATATAATATTGTATGTCAAGTAAACTTCAATAAAATAAAATAATAATAAAATAAATTTAAAAAGAAGGAAAAAAGAAAATGGATAAATGAGACACTTTCACAATTATACTTTTTCTCTGTGAAAGCCTGTGTGAAGAGGATAAAAGAAAACTATAGATTGGGGGAAAATATTTGCATACCACATGTTTGACAAAGGACTAGCATCCAGAGTATACAAAGAACACTTAAAACTCAACAGTAGAAAGTCAAACAGTCCAATTAGAAAATGGGTTGAATATATAATGCCAAAATAATGGTACAACCACTCCAGAAAGCAGTTTGACAGTTTCTTAAAAGTTAAAACTAGTGTACAACCCAACAATTATACTCTTGGACATTTATCCAGAGAAATGAAGACAATGTTCACACAAAAGTGTGCACACGTTTATAGGAGCTTTATTTGTAAAAGCCAAAAACTAAAATCACCTCAGATGTCCTTCAAGAGGTGAATGCTTAAGCAAACTGTGGTTCGTACATATGACGGAATACTGCTCAGTGGTGAAAGAAATAGACCATTGACATGCAACAGCTTGGACAAATCTGCAAAGGAGTTCTGATGAGCAAAACGCCAGCCAATACCAAAATGTTGCATACTGTATGATTCGATTTGTAAAACATGCCTGAAATGAAAACGTTTTAGAAATGAGAGGACAGATTTGTGGTTTTCAGAGGATAGGGCTCAGGGAAGAGAGATGGGAGGCAGGTGGGTGTGATTTTAAAAGGGTAAATGAAGGATTCTTGCCTTGTTGGAACTGTTCATTGTTTTGACTCAGGTGGTGGATTCATGATCCTACACGCATGCGTGCATGTGTGTAGCTCAGTAGCTCAGTTGTGCCCAACTCTTTGTGACCCCATGGTTTGTACCCCACTCGACTCCTCTGTCCATGGAATTTTCCAGGCAAGAATACTGGAGTGGGCTGCCATTTCCTGCTCCATGTGATCTTCCTGACCCAGGAATTGAACCCATGTCTCTTATGTTTCCTGCATTGGCAGGCAGGTTTTTTTTTTTTTTTTTTTAACCACTGTGCCACCTGGGAAGCCGGCATGATCCTACACAGGTGACAAAATTGTATGGAACTTACGCACACACACACACACACACACACACACAGACACACAGACATACACACACACAGACACACACAAATGAGAACAAGTAAAACTGAGGAAGTTAGAATAAGATGGGTAAATTATATAAATATCAATGTGCTAGCTTTGATATTATGCTATAGTTTTGAAAAACAAAATGTTTTGTTACTCCTGGGGGAAACAGGAAAAGTGTACAAAATATCTCCCTGTATTATTTCTACAAATGCATGTGATTCTACATTTATCTATAAAATTCAACGAAAAATTAAAGTCAAAGCCTACAGGCTTTTCAGAGAAGGCGATGGCACCCCACTCCAGTACTCTTGCCTAGAAAATCCCATGGATGGAGGAGCCTGGTAGGCTGCAGTCCATGGGGTCACAAAAGTCAGACACAACTGAGCAACTTCCCTTTCATTTTTCACTTTCATGCATTGGAGAAGGAAATGGCAACCCACTCCAGTGTTCTTGCCTGGAGAATCCCAGGGACGGGGGAACCTGGTGGGCTGCCGTCTATGGGGTCGCACAGAGTCGGACATGACTGAAGTGACTTAGCAGCAGTAGCAGCAGCAGGCTTTTAGCAAAAACCTTGAGAGAATCTTTAAGAGCCATCAATCCTTCTCCTTTAATAATGGTAGAACCCCTGCCAATAGGATCCATTCACTAGCTCGTTCACCAAGCATTTACTAATGTGCATGTACTCTGATAGGCAACGCCCATATGCAGCTCATGCCCTAAAGATCTCAGAGGCTGGAGGGAAGACAGGTGTGCTCACACACTCTCTGATACCAGGTGCAAAGAACTGAGAGCTATGGTAAAAGTGCAGGTGGGAGACGAGAGGAGAGTACAGTTCACTTCTGGGGGGTCAGGGATGGCTTTAGGAAGGTCAGGCATTTGAGGCTAGTTTTGAAGGATAAACAGAATTTTGAAAAGCAAGATAGGGAAAGGGATTCAAAGGAGAAATGTCAGGATAAAGCCAGGCGTAGAGTTCTGACAGCCTCCAGCTTGCTGGGGTGCAGAAATGACAAGTTTTCAGCAATACAACACATGGGGGATGGGTGTGTGATGCAAATGAAGCTGGGAAAGTTAGTGACAACTTTCTTTGGAAACTGACTAAGGGGCTCTGAAAGGTTAATGAACAGATTCCTTAAGGACTATTTCCTTAGTCAGTTTGCATATTTGGAGAGTTCAATTTTATAGTCATTTTGGTATGCGGTATCTCCCTGTTTGTTTTCTCACATACTGGTGCCTAGGTTGAAACTAAGGCAAAAGTCTCATTCTAAAATCTTATTGCACCTCCATTTCTAAGGGGTGGGAGCCTCATGGGGAGAAGGGAGGGAGACACAGAAAGAAATACACTATATACAGATATACACAGAAATAGAGAAAGACCAAAACAGAGAGAGACACAGAGTGAGAAAGAGTCAGAGTCAGACAATGAAGAGTCCAAGGAAGGACATGGGGAATGGAGGTGTTTTAGCTGGTCTAAGAGACCACCAGAGGTCAGTCTTGGGTCCTTCAAGAGGAAACCCAGAGGCATTTCCTCAACACTGGGTCTCACCTGAGGACCATTCAGAGGAATTTATTCCACTTTAATATAGCATGGAGTTAGCAGCTTTGAAATTCTTGACCACCAAGGGACTCTTAAAAGCAATGAAGCGGGAATCTCAGGAATGACCCATATGTCAGGCCTGGTTATTTATAACCCTCAGGACCACAATAAAAGGCAAGTTTAATCGCTTGGTGATTCTGCACTTGTGGGACCCAGATGTACAAACCCACCCCTCTGGCCCAGGAGTCTGCCTGAGCTTGGGAAGGAGGGAGTTTAGTGCTCGGCCTGATTGAGAAGCCTTGCTTGGGCTTGGGCTAGGTCCAGGGCTGGGCTGGTTTAGGACTGGGCCTAGAGCTGGTCCAGGTCATCCTGGGTTTCAACTCTGGTCCCCAGGTTACTGACTTTCCTGTTGTTGGAAATCAGCTTCACGGGTTCAGTCAGGAAACTGTGCTGCCACTACGGCTGTCTCTACAGGAGGCTCCCCAAGGCCCCCAACCTTTGAGCTCAGTAAGGAGATTGGTTTTCAGCAATCCCATTCTGGGCCCTGTGGCTTCCGGGAGCAGACTTTGGGACTTGGGGTCAGGTGTCCCTGGTCTGTGTCTTGGCCAATGTCATTACTCATAGGCAACAGGGCTCTCAAGGCTCACCTCTCATTTCTTTTGAGTTATACCTTCTGATCCAGGGGAGCTTGACCCGGAGGTCAAGGGCAATATCCTTTGAGATGCTCTCATCTTTACTTGCTGTGGCTGCTGGTCCCTGGGATACACGGGTCCTGGTGAAGGCCTGCCATCAGGGAAGGGGGCAGATGAGGGTGGGCAGCTGCCAGAGAATCTGTGGGAGCCAGGCTGTTCACGTGAAAGAGACAGAGCAGGGCAGTCCCTCTGGTTCCATTTTATCCCCTTCCATTAATAAGCCTTTGCCAAATATTGGCAATACAGATCATCCTTACCAGCACCATCATCCTCCTCATTGAAACTATAGCTCTGGTACTGTTCCAACTGATCTCAAATAATCTTTACACCAGCCTATGAGGCAGGTCCTCTTATTGTACCATTTACAGAAAGGAAATTAAGGCCCACAGAGAAAGGCTAATAACTGGTATAAAGCCACAGGGCTAGTAGATGGCAGAGTCCCGTAGCCAACACACTGAGCCACTGCGTGGATGAAGATGACTATGTTGGCCCTTGAAGATCTTACAGTTCAGTGGAGCACAGGCCACTGACATGGACCAGGGTCACCAAGGAAGGCCAAGGAACTGAGAGTGGAAGTTTGGGGTGGATTTGGCAAAGCGGACGGAAGGCTGTTGGAGGGAACACTTATTCCCCACTTTTGATGTTCCCTTCCACGCAGAGGACAAGTTTCTACAACCCTCCTGGCTTCTTCCTTGATGGGTGTGTTTGGGACAAGGAAGTAGACACGTACAGCTCGGCCCCTTTCTTGCTAGGGCTGAGTGACCAGGCAGAGTGACCAGGGCAGGCATCAGGGTGAGGAGCCATGGTTGTCCATGGCTTCTGTGACTGGGGTGCCCTTTCACTTCTGGGTTCATTATAAGGAAGTCCTTTGTGGTATACCTCAGCCTTATCCTCCTGTATCAGCCTTTTCAGTAATAAAGTTCCAGCTTCAGGGACTTCTCTGGAAGAATCCGCCTTCCAATGCAGGAGATGTGGGTTTGATCTCTGATCAGGGAATGAAGATCCCACATGCCACGGGGCAACTGAGCCGGCAGGTCGCAACTTGAGAACCTGTGTGCTGCAGCTACCGAGGCTGCGTGCTCGAGAGCCCACGCACCACAACCAGGGAGCCTGTGCACTGCAACTCGAGAAGAGCTCGTGTGCCACAACAAAGACCCAGCACGGTGAAAAAAAATCCAACTTCTGGCTGACCACTCGGTAAATTGGGATCTCAGGCCGGGAAGAGAGCATGGCCATTTATGGGCCTCCCTTGAGCTATTTGAGGTACAAGGTAAATTAGCAAGAGCAAGAAGCAGTGCCCAGAACGCCATCTAGGCCTGTCCTGAAACGACCTCGATGGGCAGTACTTAAAGGGCGGGAAAAAGCCATCAGGACTTTTCATTTCTTCCCTTCCTGTTCAAAGTTCAGTTGGCTAGCAATGCCAGAAGCTTGACAGTTCTTCACTTTTTGTCACCGCCATCTCGACGGGCCTTTTCCAGGGGAAGAAAGGCCTTTCCAGAGACAGCTCACCTTAGGCTGAAAAACTGGTGGGGCAGGAAGCGAGGAGTGGCTGCACACCCAGAAGCTTCCTCGTTGGGTTGGTACAGACTGGAAAGCGGTGGAGGAGGTTCCCTCAGCCCTGCTGGGTCACTCAGAGGGGCTGGGAGTGTGGGCTGTGCCGAAGGAAGGAGAGGTATCTTGGGTCTTGCCTGTAAAACAGTTTCAGGTGTTCATGCAAACTCGGGACCTAACAGTAGCATTCTGAATCAAAGTCCCTGGCTCTTTTGGGCTGGGGGACAAGGGTGTCACCCCCCATTTCTGCTATGCAGGACCTCAACCTACAGATAACCTCTACCAGAGGAATGTTTGGAGACACAAAGTCTCCATGTCCTTGACTGTCTCAAAAGCAGCTTATGTTACTATTGATAGTGAAGGCTAGGCTCAGGTGGTAATTAAAAATAAAAGCAACAAGAGCATCATCACCAACTGAAAGTGGAAGTGAAGTCGCTCAGTCATGTCCGACACTTTGCGACCCCAGGCTTCTCTGTCCATGGGATTTTCCAGGCAAGAATACTAAAGTGGATTCCTTCTCCAGGGGATCTTCCCAACCCAGGGATCAAACTCACTAAGTGCTAGCATTATAACCGTTTTACAAAGAGGAAACTGAGGCTTAGAGAACTTAAGTACACTTGCCTCAGGTCATGCAACTGGTAAATGGCAGAGCCGGGGTATAAACCTAGGCACTCTGGCTCTGCAGCCAGGCTTATAATTCATAATACTACATTATGTCACAGTCTGAAATGCCTTTGGAAAGCCTGTATATTAATCCTCTTACTGTAGTAGATGAGGAAACTGGGGCCCAGAAAGCATAAACGACTTGTCCAAGGTCAGTCAGTTAGTACTAGAGTTTGAACCCAGCTTTGAGCTCTTATCACACCACCATGTAGCCATGCTTTATTTTATTTTGTCTTATCTTACCTCATTTCATTTTTTGCTGCATCACCAAGCCGCATGTGGGATCTTAGTTCACTGATCAGGAATTGAACCTGAGCCCTTTGCATTGGGAGCACAGAGTATTAACCACTGGATCGACAGGGAAGTCCCATGTAACCATGCTTTATACCAAACCAAGTTTCAAGTCACTTTAGCCAAAACTCAAGCTTTGTGTTGACTAATTGGAAAGGACTAGAATTATTGTGGGTTTCCCAGGTGGCGCAATGGTAAAGAATCTGCCTGCCAATGCAGGAGATGCAAGAGATGAGAGTTTGATCCCTGGTCAGGAAGAGTCTCTGGAGTAGGAGATGGCAACCTGCTCCAGTATTCTTGCCTGGAAAATCTCTTGGACAAAAGAGCCTGGCAGTTCCACAGGGTTGCAAAGAGTCAGACACTACTGAGTGTGCACACACACACACAGAATTATACTATGATCTCCTGTCCTTAAAGAATTAAATCTTTCAGAACTCAACCCAGGCACTATCAGCTTGCCAGAGGGTACAGGTACCATGAAATAGCACCTCAAACTATGGAGAATCTTTCACTGGGGCAGGGTCCTGGCCTGGGTCAGCTTATGCCCCCGGTACTTCCACATCCATTTCCAGGCCAGGAGAACACCCCTTGGGCAAGTGAGAAAACATGGCATGATTCACTGTGTGGAAAAAAAAAAAAAATATATATATATATATATATGTGCAGTTTCTTCCTTCAGGCAAGCAGGCTCCTCTCAGATCACAAATGGTGACAGGTTTTCCATGGGAGGCACAGGCTCTGAAGGAAACCGAGAGCTCTGATGTAAACAACCCTCAGAGAAGGAGTAAATCATCTCTTGAAATGCTCTTGGCAGCTGTTCACTCACTAACAAAAACACCCTGCCTGGCGCAGTGATGGTCAACTCAGAAACCTCTCCAGAGGCTTGGTGGTTTGCAAGGTGTGGCTCTGTTCTTGGGCAGGGCCGGGCAGTGGACAGAGTGCAGGTGTCCCAGGCCCCTGAGGGGCGATGTGGGTGGGGGCAGGGAGCTGACCTGGCCTGGAAAACAAAAACAGTGTTCAGTTCAGTTCAGTTGCTTAGTTGTGTCTGACTTTTTGCAACCCCAAGGACCACAGCACGCCAGTCTTCCCTGTCCATCACCAACTCCTGGAGCTTACTCAAACTCAAGTCCATTGAGTCAGTGATGCCATCCAATCATCTCATCCTCTGTCGTCCCCTTCTCCTCCTGACTTCAATCTTTTCCAGCATCATGGTCTTTTCCAAGGAGTCAGTTCTTCGCATCAGGTGGCCAAAGTATTGGAGTTTCAGCTTCAACATCCCCCAGTGAACACTCAGGACTGATCTCCTCTAGGATGGACTGGTTGGATCTCCTTGCAGTCCAAGGGACTTTCAAGAGTCTTCTCCAACACCACAGTTCAAAAGCACCAATTTTTTGGTGCTCAGCTTTCTTTATAGTTCAACTCTCACATCCATACATGACTACTGGAAAACCATAGCTTTGACTGGACGGACCTTTGTTGGCAAAGCAATGTCTTTTTGTGGAGATCATTAATGTCTTATTAATCAAAACAGTGTGAGGAAGAATAATGCCTTGTTAACCAGGCTCCCTGGCAACTGGCCGTTGTGCCTAGCTCAGTGGGTGTGTGTCAAATGGAATTGAAATTAGTAGTGAGAAAATTCTGAATTGAAGTTCAAAACAATAAGCTGTTCAAGTGTAGGAAAAGGAGAGATGGCTTAGCAGAGGCCAGGGTCCAAAGCTCTGGGGAGCTTTAGCTGAGTGTGCACCCATCACAGGCTGGCTCTGTGCTGCAGTTGTCAGCAGAGCTCATGAATCCATCCTAAACCATGCTCCGGTCAGCTCTGATTCCTCATCAAAGCGAGAGATAAATCTCTGCAGGTTTTGCTTTGGTCAACTCATCAGTCTGGATCTGAAAACTGGTGTCCACCTCTGGGCCTCATATGTTAAAGGGGATTTGGGCAAATTGGAACGTATTCAGGGAAGAAAGATGCAGAGATTTGAAACCATGTCATGCTGAGTGATGAAGGGACTGGGGCTGGTGGGCGACAGAGCATGAGTCTCGGAGCGGGGAAAGAGGTGGGGAGTCGGGTTGTTTTAGAAATTGTGAAGGGAGCTTGTAGGAAGAGAGAAGTAGGCATTGGACCCAATGCAGCAGAGAGCTGGATAAAGAGCTTTAGCATCAGACAGACGTGGGTTCACACCCTGGTTCCTTCCCATTTGGTTGGGTGGCAACAGGCAAATCACGTGACCCCCTCAAGCTTCAAGACTTAACCAGTAAAAGGGGGACAGAGATGCCTTTTTCCCAGCATTGTCAGGATTATATACCATTCAAAAGACAGACGCTGTGCAGAGGAGTAGAATTGCAGGAGGAGGGGTATGAATCCAGGGCAAGAAAAAACTTTCTAACAACCACAGCTGGCTTTGAAAACTGACCTGCTTTTGCTATTGCTTTATGTTCATGTTTTCCTCCTGGGATAATGCCCTTACTTTTACTTCCTCTCATTTTGGCCTGCCTTATCATATTTCCTAATATAAATTATTCATCTACTTTTCATCTTTTACTCTTTGAAAGTGAGAAACGGAAAGCACACGTACAAGTCATCTGGCTCTCACAATCACTATTGTTAGCCAGGGCCCTGGATGTCTCTTTGGTTAGCCCTGAAGAGGCCCTTTAAGTGTTAAAGTGGACTTCAGCTTCTGGGGCTGGATGACCTGCCTGATATTAATGCCCCTGTGTTGAGACGCTACTCCACCCCTGGAGACAGTGTCCGGAGTCCTGCCGAGGGTAAGAGGCCAATGTCGCTGCCCTGACCCCCACCAAGAGAGCTAGCCAGATTGGGAGAAAACTCATAGGAGCTGTTAGAACTCTGTCTGCTGCAGCTGCTGCTGCTGCTAAGTCGCTTCAGTCGTGTCCGACTCTGTGCGACCCCATAGACGGCAGCCCACCAGGTTCCGCGGTCCCTGGGATTCTCCAGGCAAGAATACTGGAGTGAGTTGCCATTTCCTTCTCCAATGCATGAAAGTGAAAAGTGAAAGTGAAGTCACTCAGTCGTACCCCACTCTTAGCAACCCCATGGACTGCAGCTCACCAGTATCCTCCATCCATGGGATTTTCCAGGCGAGAGTACTGGAGTGGGTTGCCACTGCCTTCTCCAAGAACTCTGTCTAACCCTCTGTAAAAGTCAGCCCATTCCTGACTTCTGATGGGCCTGAACTTATTGTCAATTCCAATGGGCAGAGTGAGACTTTATCTGTTAGACTTCTTGGAAGGAGGCTTTCTTGGAGACCCGTGACTAATACCCATCAGCAGAAGCAGACAGCTCTCACTCGGACAATCTGAGAGCCCCTGATAGTGGCTGGGCGGGAAAGAGTGGGTGCAGTCTGGGAGCACGTGTACTGTCTGGTGGTGCTGACGGGCCCAGTGAGCTGGGGAATGAAATGTGGAGTCTGGAGAGTGAGTGTGGGGGACAGTGGAGTGCTATTTAAGACAGCGTGGATGGAGGGAGAACCTGGATGAGCGGTCGGGTGGGGAGCCCAGGGCTTAGTGGGCATGTAGTGTAGAACAGGCATCCCCAACCTCCAGGATCTAACGCCTGATGATCTGAGGTGGAGCTTGTTGCTGTTCAGTCCCTCAATCATGTCTGCCTCTGTGACCCCCTGGACTGTAGCATGCCAAGCTTCCTTGTTCTTCACCATCTCCTGGAGTTTGCTCAAACTCATGTCCATTGACTCTATGATGCCATCCAACCATCTCATCCTCTGTCATCCCCTTCTCTTCCTGCCCTCAATATTTCCCAGCATCAAGATCTTTTCTAGTGAGTTGGCTCTTCGCATCAGGTGGCCAAAGTATTGGAGCTTCAGCTTCAGCATCAGTCCTTCTAATGAATACTCAGGGTCAGTTTCCTTTAGGATTGACTGGTTTGATCTCTTTGCTGTCCAAGGGACTCTCAAGAGTCTTCTCCAGAACCATAGTTCAAAAGCATCAATTCTTCAGTGTTCAGCCTGGATGCATGATGCTGGACGCTTGGGGCTGGTGCACTGGGATGACCCAGAGGGATGGTACGGGGAGGGAGGAGGGAGGAGGGCTCAGGATGGGGAACACGTGTATACCTGTGGCGGATTCATGTTGATATATGGCAAAACCAATACAATATTGTAAAGTTAAAAATAAAATAAAAAAATATATATATATAAAAAGAAATAAAGTATACAACAAATGTGATGCACTTGAATCATCCTGAAACCATCCCCCACCCCCTCAGGTCCTAGGAAAAATCATCTTCTGCAAAACTGGTCCCTGGTGCCAAAAATGTTGGGGACCCCTGATATAGAGCATCCCCTCTGGAGGGATGGATGAAATAAAAAACAGGACAGTGGACAGTGAGGTCTATAAGCAAGGTAGTGAAGAACAGGATGGAATAAAAGCCAAAGAGCAGACATAAAATTCACACTGATGTCATGAACAGTGGGAGGGGTTGGTGGCTGTGGTAGGGAAAGGGATGGTGGGTTAAATGGTCGGGGTATGCGAATACTTGCCATGGCCCGCTTTTCAGGATGTCCTTCCAATAGGCTTCATTAGTCCCCTAGGATGTTGAAGTTTGTTCTCAGTCAGGGTAGGGACCATGGTAAAAACAGAGACCTGTCTTTAACGTGTATGCCAAACCTAACTGGGATCTGAATAAGGTCCATACATCACAGTTATGTCTCTTAAGAAACTTTTCATCTATAGGGTCCTTTACTCTTTCTTTCTTTAAACTTTCTTTTCAAAAGTTTACTTGTTGAAGAAGCTGAGCTTTTTGTCTTGCAGAATTTTCCCCAATCTGAATTTTGCTGCTTGTCTCCCTGTAGTAATATCTAGTTCTCCTCTTTTGTGATGCTACAACTGTAGATAATCATTAATTAGGCTCATTAATTTTTCAGGGTTTGCAAAATGGTGATATTCTACTTTGATCATTTCTTAAAATATTTATTAAATTAGAATACATTTCTATGGAGAGAAACTTCCTCTCAGGAACTGTCTCACTGTTATCATGTACAATCATATAAAAAGGCAGCAAAACACTAGATTCTTTCCCTTTATCAATTAGCAATTTGTAAACACGTTTGCTGCATTTCAGTCCATTGCAGTGCTAAGCATCTCCTTATCGGTGCTCAGGTCATCCCTTCATCGGCTGACTAGCAGAAACTTACTCAGGTGGCCTCTCAAGACCCTTTGACACAGCCTAATGCCATCCATGGGATCACGTGTCAGGCACAACTTAGCAACTAAACCACCACCACCACAATGGGCTTTGATGACTTCTTTCCCTGATAGCTCAGTTGGTAAAGAATCTGCCTGCAATGCAGGAGACCCTGGTTCAATTCCTGCGTTGGGAAGATCCCTGGAGAAAGATAGGCTACCCACTCCAGTATTCTTGGGCTTCCCCTGTGGCTCAGATGGTAAAGAATTTGCCTGCAGTGTGGGAGACCTGGGTCCGATCCCTGGGTTGGGAAGATCCCCAAGGAGAAGGGAAAGGCTACACACTCCAGTATTCTGGCCTGGAGAATTCTATGGGCTGTATAGCCCATGGGGTCCCAAAGGGTTGGATACAACTGAGCGACTTTCACTTTCACTTCCTTTCTGGTATGGCAAAATGCTCCATGTTCATCTTATTTCTTTCTTGCCCTAATCTGGAATCAGCTACTTCTCCATGGAGACTTTTTTAAAAAGTGGGAAATGGTTTTAATTGTCCATAATATGGGTGCTATGATTTTTCACTAATACTATTTCTAATAATTTTAATCATTGTTTCTAGTTCTTCAAAATAACCAAGCAAGAAAACATGCATTAATTTTAAACACTAAATATACTGTGAGGTTTTTTTTTTATTGTTTTCTTTATTGCTTTTTTTTTTAAACTGATACTTCTAAGGCAAATTATGGACTAAAAACAATCTCATCAATTTTATATCTGTATCTTATTGATGTTGCAAATATAGGCTCTCAATGACACCAATATAATTCTCATTGATTTATTCTATATACACATACAACAAATTTTGCCTTGGAGTACAAAATGAAGCAGGGCAAAGGCTAACAGTTTTGTCAAGAGAACGCATTGGTCATAGCAAACACCCTCTTCCAACAACACAAGAGAAGACTCACGGACATCACCAGATGGTCAATACCGAAATCAAATTGATTATATTCTTTGCAGCCAAAGATGGAGAAGCTTTATACAGTCAGCAAAAACAAGACCCAGAGCTGACTGTGGCTCAGATCATGAACTCCTTATTGCAAAATTCAGACTTCAGTGGAGGAAAGTAGGGAAAACCACTAGACCGTTCAGCTATGGCCTCAATCAAATCCCTTACAAGTATACAGTGGAGGTGACAAATAGATTCAAGGGATTTGATCTGATAGAATGCCTGAGGAATTATGGATGGAGGTTCATGGCATTGTACAGAAGGCAGTGATCAAGACCATCCCCAAGAAAAAGAAATGCAAAAAGACAAGATGGTTATCTGAGGAGGCCTTACAAATAACTGTGAAAAGAAGAGAAGCTAAAGGCAAAGGGGAAAAGGAAAGATATACCTATTTGAATGCAGAGTTCCAAAGAATAGCAAGGAGAGATAAGAAAGCCTTTCTTAGTGATCAATGCAAAGAGATAGAGGAAAATAATAGAATGGGAAAGACTAGAGATCTCTTTAAGAAAATTAGAGATACCAAGAGAACATTTCATGCAAAGATGGGCACAATAGAAGACAGAAAGGGTATGGACCTAACTGAAGCAGAAGATATTAAGAAGAAGTGGCAAGAATACACAGAAGAACTATACAAAAAAGATCTTCATTACAAATAACCACAATGGTGTGATCACTTACCTAGAGCCAGACATCCTGGAATGCAAAGTCAAGTAGGCCTTAGGAAGCATCACTATGAACAAAGCTAGTGGAGGTGATGGAATTCCAGTTGAGCTATTTCAAATCCTGAAAGATGAGACTGTGAAAGTGCTGCATTCAATACGCCAGCAAACTTGGAAAACTCAGCAGTGGCCACAGGACTGAAAAAGGTCCGTTTTTCATTCCAATCCCAAAGAAGGGCAATGCCAAAGAATGTTCCAACTACCACACAATTGTACTCATCTCACACGCTAGTAAAGTAATGCTCAAAATTCTCCAAGCCAGGCTTCAATAGTATGTGAATTGAGAACTTCCAGATGTTTGAGATGGATTTAGAAAAGGCAAAGCAACCAGAGATCAAATTGCCAACATTCATTGGATCATCAAAAAAGCAAGACCAGAAAAACATCTACTTCTGCTTTATTGACTATGCCAAAGCCTTTGACTGTGTAGATCATAACAAACTGTGGAAAATTCTTAAAGAGATGGGAATACCAGACCACCTGACCCTCCTCCTGAGAAATCAGTATGCAGGTCAAGGAGTAACAGTTAGAATTGGACATGGAACAACAGACTGGTTCCAAATCGGGAAAAGAGTACATCAAGACTATATATTGTCACCCTGCTTATTTAACTTCTATGCAGAGGACATTATGTGAAATGCCAGACTGGATGAAGCACAAACTAGAATCAAGATTGCTGGGAGAAATATCAATAACCTCACATACACAGATGACACCAGCCTTATGGCAGAAAGTGAAGAGGAACTGAAGAGCCTTTTATGAAAGTGAAAGAGGAGTATGAAAAAGCTGGCCTAAAACTCAACATTCAGAAAATGAAGATCATGGCATCTGGTCCCGTCACTTCATGGCAAATAGGTGGGGAAACAGTAGAAACAGTGAGAGACTTTATTTTTCTGGGCTCCAAAATCACTGCAGGTAGTGGCTGCAGCCATGAAATTAAAAGTCGCTTGCTCCTTGGAAGAAAAGCTATAACCAACCTAGACAGCATAATAAAATTCGAGATGTTACTTTGCTGACAAAGGTCCATTTAGTCAGAGCTATGGTTTTTCTAGTAGTCATGTATGGATGTGGGAGTTGGACTATAAAGAAAGCTGAGTGCCAAAGAATTGATGCTTTTGAACTGTGGTGTTGGAAAAGACTCTTAAGAGTCCCTTGGACTGCAAGGAGTTCCAACCAGTCAATCCTTAAGGAAGTCAGTCCTGAATATTCATTGGAAGGACTGATGTTGAAGCTGAAACTCCAATACTTTGGCCACCTGCTGCGAAGAGCTGACTCATTTGAAAAGACCCTGATTCTGGGAAAGATTGAAGATAGGAGGAGAAAGGGGCACAAGAGGATGAGATGGTTGGATGGCATCACCGACTTGATGGATGTGAGTTTGAGCAAGTTCCAAGATTTGGTGATGGACAGGGAAGCCTGGTGTGCTATACAATGCATGGGATCGCAAAGAGTCAGATATGACTGAGTAACTGAACTGAACTGACACATACAGCAGTTTTAGAATAATAGCAATAGTAACCCAACCACCAGTAATATAACTACTGAAAACAGATTAAAGTTATTTTCACATTCTTTCTGTTTTTAGGGTGGGGTTTCACTAGGGATATGGAGTTAAATTATGTATTTTAAAGTCACTTGGAGTAGTTTTCTGTACGATTATGCCTCTAACATTATAACACATTTAGGTTTTTATTTCACTTTATTTTCAATTTTAGGGATGACTTTTTGAAGTTGAACTTGTTCTATAATTATGTAAAAATTTAAATGTATCAAAAATCCAAAATCCAAAATGTAAGATATATTTGTAAAATCCAGTTTCTATTCCTATTCTCTCTACTTTATTCTCCTGTTTCTGTTAGTAATCATCAACATTTTGAATAGCTATTATAGTATATTATTTGCCTTCGTTTGGGTTTTTCCACACAGCAGCCTTTGAGACAAAGACTATATGCAGCTGGTTAATTTTTGAAGATGATCCCAGGAGACAAAAAGGAAGAGAGAAACAGAGTAAGAAGATCAACCTAATTATTGAGCTAATAACTACAAAGGACAGTTGAGGTTTAAGCCACCAAGGACCTTCTGAGGGACTATGTAATGTGCCTCAGAACTATCTGCTCAAGACGTAGAGGCTGGGAGTATTGATCCACAGAGCCTGTGCTCTTGTCCCCTGCCGGTCGGTCAAGGATTGCCCTGAGGGTGTTAACTCCCCTGGAACTCCCAAGCATGCTTTATGAGCCAGAGTGGTTGTCAGCAGTGGCCAGCACATCTCAGAGAAAGATGCAGCCTGGGCTAGAGCTGTGCTAGGCTACAGCTGTGCACGATGGCTGCTGCAGCGAGGGCTGCATGGAACTAATACGTGGATTGTGAAAATGTAAGATGGGACAGGAAGAGTCCAACATATCCTTGTATGTATATATATTTAAAAAAAACCCATAGGCATATTGTTTCTCTTTTAGATAAACGGTAAAATAACACTTCATGTACTTTATTCCCGCTTGCTTTCTTCACTTAACCCGGTATCTTAGGGATCATTCCACAATAGACGGTGGAGATCATCACTCCTTCTCCTAGGTGCCTAGTACTCTTTTGTGCAGATGTACTGTAGTTTATTCAATCAGTCCCCTCAGGGTTGGAGTGGTTTCTAATCTTTTGCTTTTACAGATACTGCTGCAATGAATAGTCTCATTCATTTACTTTCCCTTTATATTTTGCTAGTATTCCTTTAGACTAGACTCCTAGATGTGGGGTTATGGCTTAAAAGGTGACTAAATATATAATTTGGCTGAATATTGCCAAATGTACCCTTATGCACTCCCACCAGCAATGTATAAGAATGTTATTTCCCCATAGAGTCACCAACAGAATTTATTGCGAAATTTTTTGTTTTTGCCAAATGGATGATGAGAAATGATATTTTAGTATAATTTGAATGTTCCTTTCTCTTATAATAAATGAGTCTGCACACTTTTTTCAAGTTAAGGGTATCAGTACTTTTAGAAAAATGGGAGCTACTGTTCACCCTTCTAGCCCAGAAGTTTAAAACTTTAGTGTGCATCAGAATCACCCAGAGAGCTTCTTAAAACAGATGCTGGGGGCGCTGGGAACTTTGAGATCAGTGTGTGCTTCAGCCCACCACCTTATCAGCAATTACACGGCAACAATAACACAGCAGCACAGCAACAGCAACAATAACAACAACAGATGCCACAAGCATATGTCGACCTTACCTCATACCAGGAACTATTCAAATGCTTCAATTAGACTAACTGATTTTATCCTTTTAAGAATCTATTATTCTTACTTCTGTTTTTGAGATAATTGGGCACACAGGAAAAGCAACTAGCCCAAGTTACTAAGTGAGCTAAGAATTTGAACTTGGGCAGTCTAGGCTTTTAACCATCACTTGGTTTTGGCCAAATGGCAAATTCATAGCAAAGAGTCATTCAGATGGGCATTAAAAAAAATCTTTAGTGGGGTTGAGGAGGGATGGATTGGGATTTGGGTATAGACAGATGCAAACTATTATATATAGAATGGATAAACAACAAAGTCTTACTGTAAAATACAGGTAACTATATTCAATATCCTGTAATAAACTCTAATGGAAAAGAATAGGAAAAAGTATATATATATATATATCTCAATCACTTTGCTATACAGCAGAAATTTACACAACATGTAAATCAACTATGTTTTGATTGTTTAGTCCCTAAGTTGTATCTGACTCTTTGCAACCACAAGGACTGTAGCCTTTCAGTCTCCTCCATCCATGGGATTTCCCAGGTGAGAATATTGAGTGGGTTGCCATTTCTTTCTCCAGGGGATCTTTCTGACCCAGGGATCAAACCTTCATCTCCTGCTTGGCAGGCAGATTCTTTTCCACTGAGCCACCTGGAAAGCCCTATACTTCAATAAAATAAATTTTAAAAAATCTTTACTCTCTATGATTGGATGTTTCTAGGTTCTATGGATGAGCTGTCCTCAGTCTTTACATGAATAGTATAGCTGTGGTCGGTCAATCAGGAAGCAATAGGTAGAATTTCTAACATTTCACAGGGAGAATAAATTCTGGTCTCCCAGCTTGGGGATTCTGGGCCAAGAAAAGACTGGTGAAAGAATGGAAGATCCTGCAATATTTTCTGATTGAACAACTAGGTTCAGTTCAGTTCAGTTCAGTTGCTCAGTCATGTCCGACTCTTTGCGACCCTATGGACTGCAGCACACCAGGCTTCCCTGCCCATCACCAACTCCTGGAGTTTACCCAAACTCATGTCCATTGAGTCAGTGATACCATCCAATCATCTTATCCTCTGTCGTCCCCTTCTCCTCCTGCCTTCAATCTTTCCCAGCACCAGGGTCTTTTCCAATGAGTCAGTTCTTCGCATCCGGGGGCAGAAGTTACCTAGGAACAACAAAGGCACAAAGGAACAACTAGGTACCCTGTACAAATTTCCCCCAAGAATCAGCGTTGGTACTGATAGAACTCAGAGGCAAGAAATCCAACCATGACCCCTCTCCTAAATTCTTCTACCTGCTTATTTCTCCCAAAATTTTGTAATGAAAGGGCTCTCTCCTTTCCCTCCACACATTTACACTTTTAATGTGTAAAAAATTGATAAATAGAAACCTTATTCAAAGAAAGTCAAGAGACCAGAAGGGGGAGCTCTGTGATGCTAGTGAAGCCCAACAGGAAGAAGCAAGAGTCCTCTTCTTTCCCGGCAAGGACTCAGCCAATGAAAAGCACTGGACCCTTGGTTTATTGCAGCCCTCCCAACTTCCTTTTCTCCTCTATAAGAGTATTCTCCTTCCCTTGCCACGTGGAGACTTGCCTGAGTCTTGCCTCTGGAATGCAGTTCTCGGCTGATTGCATATAAACCAATTTTTGCTGGAGAAATTACTGGCAGCCTATTTGTTTCAGGTCAACAAATGCATGGTTGTCTGGGAGGGAAACACATTGTTGTGGTTGGGTTTTGGTCTCTGCATCTGACCTGATCGGCTCCTGCCTTCCTTAGGTAGACTGCCTATCGGCATTTCATTTAGTTCTTCTGGGATTTTATCTTGTTCCTTCATCTGAAACATATTCCTCTGCTACCTCAGTCTGTCTAAGCTGCTGTGTATTTCTGTGTATGTGGTAAGTTGGTTAGATTTCTTGACCTTGGAGAACTGGTCCTCTGTAGGAAAAGGCCTACGCATTGCAGCTGTGCACTTGCCTCTCATCCTCCAAGCTATATGTTCTAGGGTTCCCTCTAAGAGAGCTGCATGGGTCTTTCTATTGTGGTGGGCTGACTATGTGGGTGGTCTGGTGGGCTTGGTAGGCCCTGAGTCTGGTTGGTTGCCAGGCCTGGCCTCGTGCAGATGCTACTGGCTGCTGTTAAGCAGGGCCTGGTCAGGAGGGGGCTGGTTGTGGAACCCCTAGAGGATCCCAGGGCTGATTCTGGCTCACTGGTGCACAGAGTCAGGGTCCCATGACTCTGGGGCTGCTACCCACCCATTGGCAGGTGAAGCCAGGGCCTGGGGTTTAGTGCAGGACTACTGGCAGGCAGAGCTGATTCCTGGAGTCTGGCTGCAGGGCCAGGGCTCTCAGGTGCCATTTCAGATGGTTGGTGAGAGGTGAGGGTTGGTTCCTGACATGGTTGGGTGTGGAGCCTGGGGCCCTGAAGCTTGTATGGGCCTGCTCATGGGCAGGGCAAGGCCCAGCTAGTCCCTGGGTAGGGTGTGACTTGCAGTTGGCAGGGTTGGTCCCTAGACTGCTTCTACTGTCTGCCCACTGGTGGGTGGACCTGGGTATTGGCCTTCTGGTGGGCAGGGACCTGTCTAGAGGCAGCTATGGGCTCTTTGGGCTTCCCAAGTAGCACTAGTAGTAAAGAACCCACTTGCCAATGCAGGAGATGTAAGAGGCACAGGTTTGATCCCTGACTGGGGAAGATCCCTTGGAGGAGGGCATGGCAACCCACTCCAGTATTCTTGTCTGGAGAAACCCATAGACAGAGGAGCCTGGCAGGCTATAGTCCACAAGATTGCAGAGTCTGACATGACTGAAGCGACTTAGCATGCACGCACGCATGCATGGGCTCTTTAGTCTTTAGGCAGTCTTTAGGTGGTCTGTGTCCCTGCCCATTTAGTTGTTTGGCCTGAGGCATCCCAACACTGGTGCCTGCAAGCTGTTGGGTGGGGCCTGGTCTTGGCACTAAAAGTGAGAGGGAGGAGCCCACGCAGTGGTATGGGCCAGCACTGCTGTCCCTGTAGAATCAGCCACTGGGGTGGCCACTGCCAGTGTCTATGTCCCCAGAGTGAGCTGCAGGAGACCCTCCAAGACCTGCAGGTAGGTCTGGCCTAGGCTTCTATCAAATTCCTTCTTCTACCCTGGGTCCCAGCCCACGATGTTTTATGTGTGCCCTATAAGAGTGGCATCTCTATGTCTCCCCGTCCTGAAGGGCTCATGCAATTAAGCCCTGCTGACCTTCAAATGCTCTCAGGGCTCATCTTCTGATGCCAGACCCCCAGGCCAGGGAGCCTGATGTGGGGCTCAGAACTCTT
Source organism: Bos javanicus (assembly GCF_032452875.1). Taxonomy (NCBI): domain Eukaryota; kingdom Metazoa; phylum Chordata; class Mammalia; order Artiodactyla; family Bovidae; genus Bos; species Bos javanicus. The sequence goes on along the minus strand of NC_083882.1, from coordinate 41,734,076 downwards.
GCTTCTGTGGGATAACCTCTGTACTATAATTATTCTCCAGTTTGTGGGTCACCTATGGGGGAAGGTGGAGGAAATGAAGTTTGATTATATTGAGAGTCCTCCCCTCCTACTGTTACCGAATGCAAGTTTTGTGTGTCTGATGCACAGTGAAGCCAATAAACTGAAACATCAGTTTGAGCAGAGAAAGGTTTATTGCAGGGTCAAGCAAGGAGAACGAGTGGCTCCTGCTCAGAACTTCCAAAGTCCCTGACGGTTTTCAGGGAGAAGTTTTTATAGCCAAAATTTTGGAGTGAGAGCTGCAGAGTGACTGTCTTCTGATTGGCTGATGGTGAGGTAATGGGGCGGTACTTCAGGACTCTTGGGCTCAGCTGGAAGTTGCCAACCTCCACCTGTTCAGTTCAGTTCAGTGGCTCAGTCGTGTCCGACTCTTTGCAACCCCATGAACCGCAGCACGCCAGGCCTCCCTGTCCATCACCAACTCCTGGAGTCTACCCAAACCCATGTCCATTGAGTCGGTGATGCCATCCAACCATCTCATCCTCTGTTGTACCCTTCGCCTTCTGCCCTCAATCTTTCCCAGCATTAGGGTCTTTTCAAATGAGTCAGCTCTTTGCATCAGGTGGCCAAAGTATTGGAGTTTCAGCTTCAACATCAGTCCTTTCAATGAACACCCAGGACTGATATCCTTTAGAATGAACTGGTTGGATCTCCTTAAAGTCCAAGGGACTCTCAAGAGTCTTCTCCAACACCACAGTTCAAAAGCATCAATTCTTTGGTGCTCAGCTTTCTCTATAGTCCAACTCTCACATTCATACATGACCACTGGAAAAACCATAGCCTTGACGGACCTTTGTTGACAAAGTAATGTCTCTGCTTTTTAATGCGCTATCTAGGTTGGTCATAACTTTTCTTCCAAAGACTAAGAGTCTTTTAATTTCATGCCTGCAATCACCATCTGCAGTGATTTTGGAGCCCCCCAAAATAAAGTCAGCCATTGTTTCCAATGTTTCCCCATCTATTTCCCATGAAGTGATGGGACCAGATGCCATGATCTTTGTTTTCTGAATGTTGAGCTTTAAGCCAAATTTTTCACTCTCCTTTTTCACTTTCATCAAGAGGCTCTTTAGTTCTTCACTTTCTGCCATAAGAGTGGTGTCATCTGCATATCTGAGGTTATTGATATTTCTCCCAGCAATCTTGATTCCAGCTTGTGCTTCCTCCAGCCCAGCGTTTCTCATGATGTACTCTGCATATAAGTTAAATAAGCAGGGTGACAATATACAGCCTTGACAAACTCCTTTACCAATTTGGAACCAGTCTGTTGTTCCATGTCCAGTTCTAACTGTTGCTTCCTGACCTGCATATAGGTTTCTTAAGAGGCAGGTCAGGTGGTCTGGCATTCCCATCTCTTGAAGAATTTTCCACAGTTTATTGTGATCCACACAGTCAAAGGCTTTGGCATAGTCAATAAAGCAGAAATAGACACTTTTCTGGAACTCTCTTGCTTTTTTGATGATCCAGAGGATGTTGGAAATTTGATCTCTGGTTCCTCTGCCTTTTCTAAAACCAGCTTGAACATCTGGAAGTTCACGGTTCATGTATTGCTGAAGCCTGGCTTGGAGAATTTTGGGCATTACTTTAGTAGCATGTGAGATGAGTGCAATTGTGTGGTAGTTGGAGCATTCTTTGGCATTGCCTTTCTTTGGGATTGGAATGAAAACTGACCTTTTCCAGTCCTGTGGCCACTGCTGAGTTTTCTGAATTTGCTGGCATATTGAGCAGCACTATCACAGCATCATCTTTCAGGATTTGAAATAGCTCAACTGGAATTCCATCACCTCCACTAGCTTTATTCATAGTGATGCTTCCTAAGGCCTACTTGACTTCACATTCCAGGATGTCTGGCTCTAGGTCAGTGATCACACCATTGTGATTATCTGGGTCGTGAAGATCTTTTTTGTACAGTTCTTCTGTGTATTTTTGCCACCTCTTAATATCTTCTGCTTCTATTAGGTCCCTACCATTTCTGTCCTTTATTGAGCCCATCTTTGCATGAAATGTTCCATTGGTATCTCTAATTCTCTTGAAGAGATCTCTAGTCTTTCCCATTTTATTGATTTCTTCTATTTCTTTGCATTGATCACTAAGAAAGGCTTTCTTATCTCTCCTTGCTATTCTTTGGAACTCTGCATTCAAATGGGAATATCTTTCCTTTTCTCCTTTGCTTTTCACTTACCTTCTTTTCTCAGCTATTTGTAAGGCCTCCTGAGACAGCCGTTTTGCTTTTTTGCATTTCTTTTTCTTGGGGATGGTCTTGATCCCTGTCTCCTGTACAATGTCACAAACCTCCGTCCATAGTTCATCAGGCATTCTGTCTATCAGATCTAGTCCCTTAAATCTACTTCTCACTTCCACTGTATAATCATAAGGGATTTGATTTAGGTCATACCTGAATGGTCTAGTGGTTTTTCCCTACTTTCTTCAATTTAAGTCTGAATTTGGTAATAAGGATTTCATGGTCTGTGCCACAGTCAGTTCCCGGTCTTGTTTTTGCTGACTGTATAGAACTGCTCCATCTTTGGCTGCAAAGAATATAATCAATCTGATTTCAGTATTGACTGTCTGGTGATGTCCATGTGTAGAGTCTTCTCTTGTGTATTTGGAAGAGGGTGTTTGCTATGACCAGTGCATTTTCTTGGTAGAACTCTATTAGCCTTTGCCCTGTTTCATTCTGTACTCCAAGGCCAAATTTGCCTGTTACTCCTGGTGTTTCTTGACTTCCTACTTTCGCATTCCAGTCCCCTATAATGAAAAGAACATCTTTTCTGGGTGTTAGTTCTAGAAGGTCTTGTAGGTCTTCATAGAATTGTTCAGCTTCAGCTTCTTCAGTGTTATTGGTCTGGGCATAGACTTGGATTACCATGATATATAATGGTTTGTCTTGGAAAAGAACAGAGATTATCCTGTCGTTTTTGAGATTGCATCCAAGTACTGCATTTCAGACTCTTTTGTTGACTATGATGGCTACTCCATTTCTTTTAAGGGATTCCTACCCGCAGGTGTAGATATAATGGCCATCTGAGTTAAATTCATCCATTCCAGTCCATTTTAGTTTGCTGATTCCTAGAATGTCGATGTTCACTCTTGTCATCTCCTGTTTGACCACTTCCAATTTGCCTTGATTCATGGACCTAACATTCCAGGTTCCTATGCAATATTGCTCTTTACAGCATTGAACCCTTCTTCCATCACCAGTCCCATTTACAACTGAGTGTTGTTGCTTTGGCTCCATCCCTTCATTCTTTCTGGAGTTATTTCTTCACTGATCTCCAGTAGCATATTGGGCACCTACTGACCTGGAGTTCATCTTTCAGTGTCCTATCTTTTTGCATTTTCATACTGTTCATTGGGTTCTCAAGGCAAGAATACTTAAGTGATTTGCCATTCCCTTCTCCAGTGGACCACATTCTGTCAGACCTCTCCGCCATGACCCGGCCATCTTGGGTAGCCCCACACAGCATGGCTTAGTTTCATTGAGTTAGACAAGGCTGTGGTCCGTGTGATCAGATTGGCTAGTTGTCTGTGATTGTAGTTTCAGTCTGTCTGATCCCCTCTCTCAGTGCCTATCGTCTTACTTTGGTTTCTCTTATCTTGGACATGGGGGCCTTAGTTCCTGCAGAAGTCAAAGATATTGTTATGTATAGTCCTTCAGGAGGAACCAGCTGCTGCTGCTGAGTTGCTTCAGTCGTGTGCGACTCTGTGCAATCCCATAGACAGCAACTAACCAGGCTCCGCTGTCCCTGGGATTCTCCAGGAAAGAACACTGGAGTGGGTTTCCATTGCCTTCTCCAATGCATGAAAATGAAAAGTGAAAGTGAAGTTGCTCAATTGCGTCCAACTGTTCATGACCCCATATACTGCAGCCTACCAGGCTCCTCCGTCCATGGGATTTTCCAGGCAAGAATACTGGAGTGGGTTGCCATTGCCTTCTCCAAGGAGGAACCACAACCTTGTTTTAATGGCTGCACTATAGTTTCTTGACTGTTTCTCCTTTGTTTCTGCATTCCCTCAACTTGCCTGATTAGCAACTGGCTACCCATTTCATTGTGGTTCCTTCTTTATGTCTTTAGCTGTAGACAATCTTTTCTAGTAGGTTCCAGATGGTTGTTTTGCAGGTAAGTGTGATTTTGGTATGCTCTTGAGAGGAAGTGAGCCCAGGGTCTGTCTACTTCACTATCTTGGCTGCTGTCCACTGATCCACTCACGCCTTTCAGTGTGTGTGAGGATGGTTATAGAGCAGGAGGACCTGGGCTTGACTGGGGAAGAAGCGGGGCCATCCAAAAAGGGAGGGATGAAGGAAACAACGTGTAGGGAGCACTTCATGGCTAACAAAGCACTTTATTTCCTTTGATCTTCTCGGAAACCTAAAAAATGGGTCTCGTCCCCATTTTACGAGAATCTGAGGCCAGAGAGAGGGGCAGTAGGTGGAGCCAGGACTTGACATCAGGCATCTGACGTCAAAACCTGTGTCATCTTGGTCACACAGCATGAGGGGGACAGGGAGCAGAAAAGAGGGCCCACAGTGACTCGGACTTTCAACTCCTTCCCCTTTGAGCACGGACAGAGGGCAAAGGAAGCCAGTGTTCCACAGGGGAAAATCATGGCCTGAAACTTCTGAAATGGCATCACAAACCCTCCCCAGGCTTTGGCTGGTCTGAAGAGGGGTAATTGGGGCGTTTCAGAACACACCCCCCTCTGTCTTTATTTCTGAAACTGAAACGAGCTCCCATTTCTTGGCTTTCACATTGAGTCTCCGTTTTTTCACATTGAGTCTCAGCTTTTGCTCTGCAGGGTAAGTTGCAACTTCTTTGGCCAGAGGATTGATGGGGAGCATTTAAGGACACCTATCAAGTCTGTGCCCTCAACTTGGCCTCTCTGAAGCCTAGAGGCTGGAGAGCCTCCATCTGCCTGGGGAACGGTGAAAAAACAATAATAAAAACAGACTTGACCCTTATTTGTAAAAATCTCAGATGAATTGTGTTGTTCTGTCTTTTCAATGAAGGGGGTTCTTTTAACCTGTTTTGCAAATGTGGAAACTGAGGTTCAGAAAGACCAAGTGACTCACCCAAGATTGTGCAGCTGGAGGGTGGCAGAACCTGGCCTCTCCCTCGGGTCTATTTGACTCCAAAGCCCCAGCCCTCCCCCTGCCCAGAGAGCACTGGAGTTTGATGCAGCCTGTGCCATTCAGACTGCCAAGTGGAAAGTCTGCAAGATGGATAATGAGGAAGTCATTTTTCAGGAAATCAATGTGGATGAAAGATTAATTGATGAAACCTTGCCAAAAAGAGGCTGCTGCAGAGTCTGTATTTTGTGCCAGGAAGCTCAGAGCACCAGAGGAGGCTGAGCACTTTTCCGAAGGAGAAAGCTCGTGGGAGAGAAATGGAGGCTATTCCTCTGGGCACCCAGGGGCCCCTGTCATCTGGCCTTGGGCACTACTGTTGGGTGGCAGTGCTTGCTGGGTACCTGTGTTCAGACTCTGGCCACCTGCTGGCTTTTTGTGCCGAAATTATCTCAGAGACCTTGTATCTCTGTCTCCTGCCTCCCACTCAGGCAGCTGCTTTCTGCAGGAAGCCTGCCTGTACCATGCCTCTCAGGTTCTTGCTCATCTCAGCCCCACCAGTGCTGCCGCCTAGGGCTGGCTCTGCTCCTGTTTTCCCTGCCTTCCTCTTGGATGTATTTCTGAGGAGGTTGGGTCACGCTGTGGAAAGGGAGCCAAGCAGCGTGGCATTCGGGCTCCGTCACTTGTGTTGTCACCTAGGTCACTTACCCTCTCCCAACCTCCTTCCCCAGTTGTAAGATAAGGATGATATACACTCTAGGAAGAGTTGTGCCGAGGATGAGAGTCAGGTCTGGAAACCTCCCATCCCAGTGCCAGGCCCCGGGAAAGTGCTCAGAAAGAGGGGGCCAGTCAAACCTTGACTCTCAGAACAGGTCAATTCTGATCTAGGTAGGACTCTCATTCCTTCTGACCTACCTGCCTGTGCTGGAGAGAGAAGCTGCGTCAGGGAGAGGTGGGAGGGCAGCTTCCTGCACAAGCCCTCCCTGGTCTTACTAACCTCCTGTCCATTCTCCTTTCTGCTAATACCTTCCCACGCTGCTCCCAGCTCATGGGAGATGGATGGAGCTCATGGGAGATGATGGAGGTGGATGGTCCTCCTGGCAGGACCCTGTTTCAGTGCCAGAGCCCCTGGCCATCCAGGCTGGTGCTCCTGGGCCCCTGTCTGGGTCCCTGCCCTGCAGACCTAGACTTCTTCATCCCCTCAGCCTTTAGTAGAGCTGAGGATGATCAAACCTTTCTACCTGCTTGACCAGGAGAAGCTCAGGCCCTGGAATCTGGTGGGATGGGCTGTGGGGGTGCAGTCCCAGAGCTCAGAGTCTACACTTCTACCAGAGGGGCCAGTGCGAGTTATTAAAATGCCTTAAAGGGAAGGCTCCCCCCGCCTGCCCTTCTCCTGCAGAATACCTGGCTGACCTGAGTGACAGCTTGATGGGAAGACTAGGAAGGCACCAGGACCAGGCCTGTGGACGAGAGAAGTGCCAGGGCTGATCAGGTCTGGAGCTTGGCAGGGCTGTTGGGTCAGCCCCTGTTGTGGCTGCTAGGTGTCCTCATGAAAGGCCCATGGGGTGTAGAACATTAAGCCTGGCACGGCTGACATCACCATCTGGAGACCTAGGAGGACCAGTAGGTATCTCATGGGAGTGGTGAGATTCAAAGAGGATCATATAACATCTAGTGTCAGGTGGGTGGTAAGGACAGAGCGTACATAGGGAGGATGCTGGACCTCAGAGGAAATGGTGGTGACAGTGAGGTCAGGAGCCACACCGTAACCATGGAGGCAGGGGCTCAGGGCACATGCAGTGTGCCCTGAGACTGACGTGCTGGGAGGGAAGTGGGGGCAGAAGCCCAAACTTACGGCGTGGGTCAACTCATGATTGGAGATTGGGGTAGTCAGTAAGTCTATGGGAACATGGAGGTCCATGTCTCTCTTGGTGCTTCCCCACCCCAGCCCTGTTAATAGATCTGAGACTCCCAAACTTCTCCCCATCCTGGTTCAGGGAAACCTTAATGACTGGCCAGGCTGAACGTACAGATGTTTGACTTGAGTGTACAGCTGAGGTGAGCTGCAGAAGGCAGGGTGTTCACTTTTCCAGTGCCTCTGACTCCTTGCCTCTGTCCTCTCCCCTTCTCTCCCTCCCTGTGTCTCTCTGGCTGGAATGTGGCAACCACGGGCACTTCTGGCTAACAACAAAACACAGAGCGTCTTCTAATGGTGATGATGCGCTCAGGCTTAAAAAGTTATTATTAATTCTCAGGTAAGAAAATTAATAATAAATGAAGAAGGGCTGAGGTACAGGGCATGGGGTGCTCACGAAGTCCCTATAAGAAGGAGAACAAAGTGTGTGGGCCCCATCCTCCAAGGAGAGAACCGAGTGTGTAAGCTTTAGACATGCAGATGGGGCAGGGATGGAAATGAGAGTCAGACTTGGGGACATGATTGTGCAAAGCTCCAGGGCAATATGTGAGGAGATGAGAAAATGAGAAAATGTGCATGCAGAGCACAGTGACACCCTGCAAAAGGCCAGGCAGGTGATTTAATCTTCCAGCTGATTGTTCTCCTGGCCATTACCAGCTACCTACTCTGAGCCAGGCCTGGGTGCTAGTGGCACAGAAATGAATGAGACAGTATTCTTGCCCTCTGGGAACCCCTGACCTAATTAGAAAATCAGACCAACAAATGGATAATTTTCAAGCAGTTGGGAAGTCATGTTACAGAAGTGGAAAGGAAGGGTCCTTTGGCACAGCCTGGGCTGCAGAGTGGTGGAGGTTGATGAAGAGAAGGCCTTGTGGAAGATCAGATGGCTGAGCTGCTTCTGCAAGGTTGAAAAAGCAGCTGGAGAAGATGAGGAGATAGAGCAGTCCAGGTAGAGGGGATGGCATGAGTAGGGGCTTGGAGGGGAACTGGGGACAACCACAAGACACTTGGGGAATACAGCAGGAGTCAGGGAGTAGCATGGTGAGATCAGGAGACTGGAGGACCCAGGAGTAGGTTCTTTGGCCTTGGAGGGCCCCCAAAGAGCCAGAAGTCCTGGAGGAAGCTGGGAGAATAGGCCAAGCACAGAGGGGAAGGGCTCTTTGATGGATACAACTCAGGATCAAGCAAGAATCCAGCCTGCCAGTCTAAGGTGGTCATGAGCTGACGTCGGGGGTGGACAGACTATGGCCCCTGGCCCGTCGCCAGTTTTCCTGCATGAAGTTTTATTGGAACACAGTCATGTTCATTTGCCAGCTGCCTCTGGCTGCTTTCATGCTACAACCTCAAGTATCGGCAAACACAGAGACTGTATGGCTCATGAAATAGAAAATATTTCCCATCAGGCCCTTTATAGCAAAAATGTGCTGACTTCAATTTAAAGTAGAGACCGGCTGGACAGCAAGAAAAGGAGGCTGGAGAAGCGGGTCAGCACACGTGTCCTACAGGTGTGTTTTCAGGGTGGTCTCGGCTCAGACTGGGCTGGGGCTTAGCTGAGCTGTTGATGCTGAGTAGGGCTTCCAAGAGCTTTGCCCTACCAGCGCTTGGTGATAGAGGTCTTGTACTTGGGACACTGTGTTCCCTCCAGGAAGCTGTGTTCTTGTGGGAGAGTGCTCTGGGCTCTCCACAGGTGAGGTATCCTCCTCTTTCAGGAGTTTTCAGCATGATATCTGAGTCTTGAGAAAGCACGGGTCTGACCCCAGGAGTTCTCTGGGGTTGGATACTAGGTGTTGTCATGGTCGCTGGGTGAAGACCCCCACCTGCAGCATGGATCCTGACTTCCTACCAGGCCCCATCCCAGCTTTGTGGGAATCAGAGTTAGTGTTGCAAGGATCCGGAGAGTTATCTATTCTGGTCCAACCCCTCTACTGAAAATCTTTTAATTATTTAAAAGTGTGGATTACATTTCTTTCAGCTTTCTCTGGATACCCTTTCCACCCTTTCTGGACACACAGTTGCCTGACAATCTTCTATTCAAGCTATTGCATCCCAAACTTCCCACAGCAATCCAGGGGTGTTCTGACTCAGGTTCAAGTGTCATGAAAAGGTCAACAGACTTTCTCTGAGAAGCAGCTTCCACCATCCATGACCTGCAGAGACAGACTCCATCAGCCTCCAGGTTAAGACCCACGTTAGGCTCACTTGTGCTGAAATACATCAGCAAGATGCTTGGCCGGGAAAAGTGTTAGGTGCTTCAGGGACTCTGGTGATGGGAGAGTGTTGGAGAACTACAGGGGCTGAAAGAGAGCGAGACTGTATCTGTGCATAATCAGACTGCCTCCACAAATTTATGTCTTGGGGGAGTGGTTTTGCTATGCTTGTAGCTTTTGCTAGATGGTAACAAAACAGGTAAGCCAGAGGTGTTCTGCCACTCTGCACATCCTACAAAGACTGACCCAAAGAACAAAGGCCTCACTTTACATTTGGCTGTTGGGACAAGGCCAAATGATCAGGAGGTGTATTGTCTTATACCATCAAGAACATAGTGACCTTCTGGTCGGCACTGGACAATGATCGGGATGGGGAATCTGATGCTCCAAGCTACCATGCTAGGTAGCTTGCTTCCTTCCCTGAATCCTGTCCTTTTAAGAGTCAGTCTTTTCTGATAGGCCTGGAGCCAGCAGGCTGCCCTTGACCTTGTTGTCAGCAGAGAGGAAATGCTGAAAGGGTAGGCCTGACTCTCCCAGGAGTCTGGCTTTGAGCTTGTGTAAAAGACCAAGTGGTGACTAAACAAAGGCTACTGGAGATGGGGAGGGTACTTTTTAAATTAAAATTTCATTGGGAGATAATTATAGATTCATCTGCAAAGAAGTAATACAGAGATCCTTTGTTCCCTTTCTGCATTTCCCCCACCAGGAACATCTTGTAAAACTGTAGCACAGTATGAAAAACAGGATATAATATCAATATCACAGAGATACAGAATATTTCACCCACCATTACGGCCATCCCTCCTGTTTCCTTTTTACAGTCAGACTAACTTCCCTCCTTCCCCCTCCCCTCTTTAACCATGGAAAACACTCCTCTGTTTTCCATTTCTGTAATTTTTTCATTTTCAGTTCAGTTCAGTTCAGTTGCTCAGTCGTGTCTGACTCTTTGTGACCCCATGGACTGCAGCACGCCAGGCCTCCCTGTCCATCACCAACTCCTGGAGATTACTCAAACTCATGTCCATTGAGTCAGTGATGCCATCCAACCATCTCATCCTCTTTCGTCCCCTTTTCCTCCCGCCTTCAATCTTTTCCAGTATCAGGGTCTTTTCAAAATGAGTCAGCTCTTCGCATCAAGTGGCCAAAGTATTGGAGTTTCAGCTTCAACATCAGTCTTTCCAATGAACACCAAAGACTGATTTCCTTTAGGTTGGACTGGTTGGATCTCCTTGCAGTCCAAGGGACTCTCAAGAGTCTTCTCCAACACCACAGTTCAAAAGCATCAATTCTTTGGTGCTCAGCTTTCTTTATAGTCCAACTCTCACATCCATACATGACCACAGGAAAAACCATAGCCTTGACTAGATGGACCTTTGTTGACAAAGTAATGTCTCTGCTTTTTAATATGCTATCTAGGTTGGTCATAACTTTTCTTCCAAGGAGTAAGTGTCTTTTAATTTCATGGCTGCAGTCACCATCTGCAGTGATTTTGGAGTCCCCCAAAATAAAGTCTGCCACTGTTTCCACTGTCTCCCCATCTATTTGCCATGAAGTGATGGGACTAGATGCTATGATCTTAGTTTTCTGAATGTTGAGCCTCAAGTGAACTTTTTCACTCTCCTCTTTCACTTTCATCAAGAGGTTCTTTAGTTCTTCGCTTTCTGCCATAAGTGTTGTGTCATCTGCATATTTGAGGTTATTGATATTTCTCCCAGCAATCTTGATTCCAGCTTGTGCTTCTTCCTGCCTAGCGTTTCTCATTATGTACTCTGCATATAAGTTAAATAAGCAGGTGACAATATACAGCCTTGATATACTCCTTTTCCTATTTGGAACAAGTCTGTTGTTCCATGTCCAGTTCTAACTGTTGCTTCCTGACCTGCATACAGATTTCTCAAGAGGCAGGTCAGGTCGCCTGGTATTCCCATCTCTTTCAGAATTTTCCACAGTTTATTGTGATCCACACAGTCAAAAGCTTTGGCATAGTCAATAAAGCAGAAATAGATGTTTTTCTAGAACTCTCTTTCTTTTTTGATGATCCAGTGGATATTGGCAATTTGATCTCTGGTTCCTCTGCCTTTTCTAAAACCAGCTTGAACATTAGTCATTTTAGAGATGTTATATAAATGTAATCGTACAGTATGTAACCTTTGGGGATTGATTTTTTTTCCTGCTCAGCATAATTCTATGGCAATCCTTCTGAGTCATGTGCATCAATAGTTGATTCCTTTTTATCACTGAGTGATGCCATGATAAAGATGTACCGCAAATTGTTTTATCATTCACACATTGAAGGATGCCCAAGTCAGTTCCACTTTTAGGCTGTAGTAAATAAAACTGCTATAAACATTCACCTATATTGGAAAAGACTATGATGCTGGGAGGGATCGTGGGCAGGAGGAGAAGGGGACGACAGAGAATGAGATGGCTGGATGGCATCACCAACTTGATGGACGTGAGTTTGAGTGAACTCTGGGAGTTGGTGATGGACAGGGAGGCCTGCCATGCTGGAATTCATGGGATCACAAAGAGTTGGACACGACTGAGTGACTGAACTGAACTGAACAAGTTTTTTTAATAAGGATTTCCCTGGGATAAGTGCAGAGGAGTGCAACTGCTGGATTACACTGCTGGATTATAGTTGAATATTGGCTTTTTTGTTCTTAATATTTATTTGGTTGTGCCAGATGTTGCCACATGTGAGATCTAGTTCCCTGACCAGGGAATGAAACTGGGCCCCCTGCATTGGGAGTTTGGAATCTTAGTCACTGAACCACCAGGAAAGTCCCTGAATGTTGGCTTTTAAAAGAAACTACCCAACTGTTTTCCAGAGTGGCTATGCCATTTTGTTATATTACATTTTTCACATTGCATGTAATACATTCCCACTAGTAGTATATGAGCCATGCAGGCCCTTTGCAAACTCTCCAGCATTTGGTATTGTCACTGCGTATTTTAACCACTCTAATAGATGTGCAGTGATATCTTATTGTGGTTTTAATTTGCCTTTTCCCTAGTGAGCCATGATGTTGATTGAACATGTTTTCGTGTGCTTAGTTGCCATCTGTATATTGTCTTTGGTGACACAGTTTTTCTTTTTCTCTGCCCATTTTCTAATAGGGTTTTCTCTCCCCCGAAGGAGCTTACTTTCATGCTGTTGAGTTCTGAGTGTTCCTTTGTTGTTGTTGAGTGTCTAGTGAAGTAAGTGAAAGCTACTCAGTCGTGTCCATCTCTCTGCGACCCCTTGGACTATACAGTCCATGGGATTCTCTGGGCCACAGTACTGTAGTGAGTAGCCATTCCCTTCTCCTAGGGACCTTCCCAACCCAGGGATTGAACCCAGGTCTCCTGCATTGCAGGCAGATTCTTTACCAACTGAGCCACCAACGAAGCCCTTAGTGGCTAAGTCGTGTCTGCCTCTTTTGCAACTCCATAGACTGTAGCCCAGAAGGCTCCTATCCATGGGATTTCCCAAGCAAGAATACTGGAGTGGGTTGCCATTTTCTCCTCCAGGAGATCTTCCCAACCCAGGGATAGAATCTGCATCTCCTGCTTGGCAGGTGGATTCTTTACCACTGAGCCACCTGGGAAGCCATTTATATATTCTGAATATAGTCCTTTGTTTAATAAATGGTCAGTAAATATTTTCTTCCTGTCTGCAGGTTGTTGTTTTTTTTTTTAATCAGAGCTTATCATGAAGCAAAAATTTTTAATTTTGATGAAGTTCAATTTATCAAGTTTTCTTTTTGTGGACTGTGTTTTTGGGTGTCAAGTTTAAGAACTTATTGTCTAGTCCTAGATATCCAAGATTTCCCCCAATTTCCCCCTGCCCCCACAAAGTTTTATTTTTTACATTCATGTCCATGATCCATCTTGAGTTAATTTTTGTATAATATGTGAGTCTTCAGACAAGCTTCACTTTTTTTGGTCTGTGGATTTCCCACTGCTCAGCCCCATTTGTTGAGAAGACAATCTTTCATTTATTGGATTGTTTGACACCTTTGTGAAAAATCCTTTGGGCATATATATGTGTGGGTCTATTTCTGGGTCCTCTATTCTCATCCATTCTTGTCACTGGGCCTAATATCACAGAGTCTTCATTAGTTTAATCTTGAAAATTGTATATACACTGATTTCTTTTACAAAACTCCTTTTAGCTCTTCTTATTCTTTTACCTTTCCATATACATTTTAGAATAATCTTGTCTATGTCCATCAAAAAAACTCTGGAATTTTAGTAAAAATTGCATTCAGTTCAGTTCAGTTGCTCATGATGTACTCTGCACATAAGTTAAGTAAGCAGGGTGACAATATACAGCCTTGACGTACTCCTTTCCCTATTTGAAACCAGTCTGTTGTTCCATGTCCAGTTCTAACTGTTGCTTCCTGACCTGCATACAGATTTCTCAAGAGACAAGTCATGTGGTCTGGTACTCCCATCTCTTTAAGCATTTTCCAGAGCTTGTGGTGGCCCACACAGTCGAAGGCGTTGGCATAGTCAATAAAGCGGAAGTAGATATTTCTCTGGAAATCTCTTGCTTTTTCTATGATCCAACGGATGTTGGCAATTTGATTGCTGGTTCCTCTGCCTTCTCTAAATCCAGCTTGAACATCTGGAAGTTCACGGTTCACATACAGTTGAAGCCTAACTAGGAGAATTTTGAGCATTACTTTACTAGCGTGTGAGATGAGTGCAATTGTGTGGTAGTTCAAGCATTCTTTGGCATTGCCTTTCTTTGGGATTGGAATGAAAACTGACCTTTTCAAGTCCTGTGGCCACTGCTGAACTGAAACCCACAACCACAGAAAACTAACCAACCTGATCACATGGACCACAGCCTTGTCTAACTCAGTGGAACTATGAACCATGCCTTGTAGGGCCACCCAAGATGGATGGGTCATGGTGGAGATTCCTGACAAACGTGGTCAACTGGAGAAGGGAATGGCAAACCACTTCAGTATCAAGAATACTGAGAATCCCATGAACAGCATGAAAAGGCAAAAACATAGGACCCTGAAAGATGAACTCCCCAGGTCAGAAGGTGCCCAATATGCTACTGGAGATCAGTGGAGAAATAACTCCAGAAAGAATGAAGGGATGGAGCCAAAGCAAAAATAACACCCAGTTGTGAATGGGACTGGTGATGGAAGCAGAGTTCGATGCTGTAAAGAGCAATATTGCATAGGAACCTGGAATGTTAGGTCCATGAATCAAGGCAAATTGAAAGTTGTCAAACAGGAGATGGCAAAAGTGAACATCGACATTCTAGGAATCAGTGAACTAAGATGGACTGGAATGGGTGAATTTAACTCAGATGACCATTATATCTACTACTGTGGGCAAGAATCCCTTAGAAGAAATGGAGTAGCCATCATGGTCAACAAAAGAGTCTGAAATGCAGTACTTGGATGCAATCTCAAAAACGACAGAATGATCTCTATTTGTTTCAAAGGCAAACCATTCAATATCACAGTAATCCAAGTCTATGCCCTGACCCGTAATGCTGAAGAAGCTGAAGTTGAATGGTTCTATGAAGACCTACAAGACCTTCTAGAACTAACATCCAAAAAAGATGTCCTTTTCATTATAGGGGACTGGAATGCAAAAGTAGGAAGTCAAGAAACACCTGGAGTAACAGGCAAATTTGGCCTTGGAGTACAGAATGAAACAGAACAAAGACTAATAAAGTTTTGCCAAGAGAACACACGGGTCATAGCAAACACCCTCTTCCAACAACACAAGAGAAGACTTGACACATGGGCATCAGCAGATGGTCAACACCGAAATCGGATTGATTATATTCTTTGCAGCCAAAGATGGAGAAGCTCTATACAGTCAGCAAAACAAGACCAGGAGCTGACTGTGGCACAGACTGTGAACTCCTTATTGCCAAATTCAGACTTAAATTGAAGAAAGTAGGGAAAACGATTAGACCATTCAGATATGACCTAAATCAAACCCCTTAAGATTATACAGTGGAAGTGACAAATAGATTCAAATAGATTCAAATAGATCTGATAGACAGAGTGCCTGAAGAACTATGGACAGAGGTTCATAACATTGTACAGGAGGCAGAGATCAAGACCATACCCAAGCAAAAGAAATGCAAAAAAGCAAAATGGTTGTCTGAGTTCAGTTCAGTTCAGTCATCAGTCGTGTCCAACTCTTTGCAACCCCACGAACTGCAGCACGCCAGGCCTCCCTGTTCATCACCAACTCCCGGAGTTCACTCAAATCCATGTCAATTAAGTCGATGATGCCATCCAACCATCTCATCCTCTTTCGTCCCCTTCTCCTCCTGCCCTCAATCCTTCCCAGCATCAGGGTCTTTTCAAATGAGTCAGCTCTTCACATCAGGTGGCCAAAGTATTGGAGTTTCAGCTTCAAAATCAGTCCTTCCAATGAACACCAAGGACTGATAACCTTTAGGATGGACTGGTTGGATCTCCTTGCAGTCCAAGGGACTCTCAAGAGTCTTCCCCAAGACCACAGTTCAAAAGCATCAGTTCTTCAGTGCTCAGTTTTCTTTATAGTCCAACTCTCACATGCATACATGACCACTGGAAAAACCACAGCCTTGACTAGATGGAACTTTGTTGACAAAGTAATGTCTCTGCTTTTTAATATGCTGTCTAGATTGGTCATAACTTTTCTTCCAAGGACTAAGAGTCTTTTAACTTCATGGCTGCAATCACCATCTGCAGTGATTTTGGAGCCCACAAAAATAAAGTCTGACACTGTTTCCCCATCTATTTGCCGTGAAGTGATGGGATCGGATGCCATGATCTTAGTTTTCTGAATGTTGACCTTTAAGCCAATTTTTTCACTCTCCTCTTTCACTTTCATCCAGAGGCTTTTTAGTTCCTCTTCACTTTCTGCCATAAGGTTAGTGTCATCTGCATATCTGAGGTTGTTGATATTTCTCCTGGCAATCTTGATTCCAGCTTGTGCTTCTTCCAGCCCAGCGTTTCTCATGATGTACTCTGCATATAAGTTAAATAAACAGAGTGACAACATACAGCCTTGATGTATTCCTTTTCCTATTTGGAACCAGTCTGTTGTTCCATGTCCAGTTCTAACTGACCTGCATACAGGTTTCTGACCTGCATACAGGTTTCTCAAGAGGCAGGTCAGGTGGTCTGGCATTCCCATCTCTTTCAGAATTTCCCACAGTTTATTGTGACCCACACAGTCAAAGGCTTTGGCATAGTCAATAAAGCAGAAATAGATGTTTCTCTGGAACTCTCTTGCTTTTTCAATGATGCAGCAGATGTTGGCAATTTGATCTCTGGTTCCTCTGCCTTTTCTAAAACCAGCTTGAACATCTGGAAGTTCATGGTTCACGTACTGTTGAAGCCTGGCTTGGAGAATTTTAAGTATCACTTTACTAGCACGTGAGATGAGTGCAATTGTGCGGTAGTTGGAGCATTCTTTGGCATTGCCTTTCTTTGGGATTGAATGAAAACTGACCTTTTTCAGTCCCATGGCCACTGCTGAGTTTTCCAAATTTGATGGCATATTGAGTGCAGCACTTTCACAGCATTATCTTTCAGGATTTGAAATAGCTCAACTGGAATTCCATCACCTCCACTAGCTTTGTTCGTAGTGATGCTTCCTAAGGCCCACTTGACTTCACATTCCAGGATGTCTGGCTCTAGGTCAGTGATCACACCATCGTGATTATCTGGGTCGTGAAGATCTTTTTTGTACAGTTCTGTGTTTTCTTGCCACCTCTTCTTAATATCTTCTGCTTCTATTAGGTCCATACCATTTCTGTCCTTTATTGAGTCCATCTTTGCATGAAATGTTCCCTTGGTATCTCTAATTTTCTTGAAGAGATCTCTAGTCTTTCCCATTCTATTGTTTTCCTCTATTTCTTTGCATTTATCACTGAGGAAGGCTTTCTTATCTCTCCTTGCTATTTTTTGGAAGTCTGCATTCACTGAGGAGGCCTTACAAATAGCTGTGAGTAGAAACATTGCATTAGATCTGTGTTATCAATTTGAAGAGAATTGACATTTTGCCATATGAGTGTTCCATTTCATAAATGTGAAATGTTTCTCCATTTATTTAACTCCTCTTTGGTTTCTTTGCTCAGAATTGTATAGTTTTCAGCATATAAGGCTTGTGCCAGTTTTGTTAGACTTACACCTAAATATTTCATTTCTGTAGTGAGCTAAAGTAATATTTAAAATTTCTGTATTCATTGCTAGTCCATAGAAATACAATGATTTTTGTGTGTTCATTTTCTATCCTGTGACCTTGCCAAATTCATTTATTCGTTCTAGTAATTATTTTGTAGATGCCTTGGGATTTTCTATGGAGACAATCATGTTGTTTGCAAATGGAGGCAGTTTTCTTTCTTTCTGATCTGTATTCCTCATCTTTTATTTCCTTGGCTTATTATATTGATCAGAACTTCCAGCAGTGCCTTTCACATTCTTATGTTGAATAAGAGTAGAGGGAAATGAACATTCTTGACTTGTTCTTGATCTTAGGAGAAGGCATTCAGTTTTGTATTTTTTTAACCATTAAACATAATATTAGCAATAGGTTTTTTGTAGATTCTCTTTATAGAGTTGAGAAAGTTTCCCCTCTGTTTCTATTTTCCTGAGTTTTTTTTCCCCTGTAATTTATGGGTGCTGAATTTTGTCTAATGCTTGCCTGCATTGATCAATATGATCATTGTGGAGCTCTATACAATGGCACCCCACTCCAGTACTCTTGCCTGGAAAATCCCACGGACGGAGGAGCCTGGTAGGCTGCAGTCCATGGGGTCGCTAGGAGACGGACATGACTGAGCGACTTCACTTTGACCTTTCACTTTCATGCACTGGAGGAGGAAACGGCAACCCACTCCAGTGTTCTTGCCTGGAGAATCCCATGGACAGAGGAGCCTGGTGGGCTGCCGTCTATGGGGTCTCACAGAGTCGGACATGACTGAAGCGACTTAGCAGCAGCAGCATACCAAGGTTGCATAGAGTCGGACACGACTGAGGTGACTTAGCAGCAGCAGCAGCATACCAAGGTCACAGATATAGAGCCCTACACCAATGTCCCAGGTGTGGAGCCCTGTACCAAGGTCACAGGACCAAAGTTTCTGGAACTGATTGAGCCCCATAACAACTGTTGCCATGAGCCTCTGGATCTGAGCTGGCCAGTCTCCTAACCCCATATTAGGGAAAATACCTATGCTATTACCACCCTATAGCACCCTAACCAATTGCCTACTGCCACCCTTCCGGTAGGAAGGCTGCAAAAGTTGGCTGCATACATGTGTGCATGCTGCGTGCTCAGTGGTGTCCCATTCTTTGCGACCACATGGACTGCAGCCTGCCAGGCTCCTCTGTCTATGAAATTCTCCAGGCAAGAATATTGGAGTGGGCTGTCCATTTCCTTCTCAATCTAGTTCCCTGACCCGAGGGGATCAAACCCAAGCTGCTTGCACTGGCTGCAAAGAGTTTTAACCACTGGATCACCAGGGAGGTCCCCTCACTTAGTTTCTTGAACCTGTAGGTTTATCTGTTTTGCCAAATTTAAGAACTTTTCAGCTCTGAATTCTTTTCCATGCCTGCCCTTTTTCTTCTCCCGTTAGAACTCCAATGACATGAATATTAGATATTTTGTCAGGGTCTCAGAGCCCCTGAGGCTTTGTTCCTTTTTTTTTTTCAGTCTATTTTCTACCTATTAGAATAATTTCTATTGTTCCACCTTGCAGTTCACTGATGTTTTTTTACTCCTTTCCCTTCATTCTGCTGTTCAGCCCATCCACAGAGCCTTTTATTTTGGTTTTTGTATTTTCACTTTGGTTCCTTTTTATATATTCTATGTCTTTGCTGAAACTTTCTATTTCTTTGCTGAGGCTTTCCAATTTTTTCATTGGTTTCACGCATGTTTGTCGTTCATGAAAGTATTTTTTTAAAGCTACTTTAAGATCTTTGTCAAATAATTCTAACATTTCTTTCATCTTGGGGTTGGCAACTTTTGATTGAATTTTTCATCCAGTTTGAGTTTTTTTTTCTGGTTTTTGGAATGATAATAAATATTTGTTTGAAACCTGGACATTTTCATATTATGTTATGAGACCCTGGGTCATATTCAAGCCTCCTGTTTTGATCAGAGCTGTGTTTCTCTGACACAGCTCTGACAAAAGGAGGAGGGTGGCTGCTTCGTTACTGCCAGGTGGAAGCAGCAGGGCAGATTCCTCAACCAGCCTCTGTTGACACCATCAGGGTGGCCCCATTACTGCTGGGAAAGTCCTGACCGTCCACTAGGCCTCTGCGATACCACTGCAGTGAGGAGTGGAAAGATGTCTCATTACTACTGGGTGGGGATGACAGCCCAGCATCCCCACGTGGTCCCTCTAATACTGTAGCAGGGCCGTGATTGCCTTCATTATTGCTGCAGGGATACAAGTCTCAGCTTCCGACTTGTCCTTCATGACACCACCTGACTGTGTTGTTAGACTGGCTCATCATAGCCTCATAAGACTGGAAGTCCGGGCTCCTCTCTCAACCTTTGCTGGCATAGATGGGGATGAAGCCATAGGTGTTTTATGCAGTGTTTGTGGAAGTAGAGTAGTTACTGGGTAAAACCTTTCTGCCTTACTAGGCTTCTCCTTTTCTGGTTCTTTTCTTGAGAGAGGAGACTTCTGTTGGGGCTTTTTTGGCCTGTAGCTCATGGCATTTTCAGACTGCTGTTTTCTTTAATTCCACTTCTATAATAAGATATGCTGCTAAGTCGCTTCAGTTGTGTCTGACTCTGTGTGACCCCATAGACGGCAGCCCACCAGGCTCCCCCATCCCTGGGATTCTCCAGGCAAGAATGCTGGAGTGGGTTGCCATTTCCTTCTCCAATGCATGAAAGTGAAAAGTGAAAGTGAAGTTGCTCAGTCATGTCCGACTCTTAGCGACCCCATGGACTGCAGCCTACCAGCCTCCTCTGTCCATGGGATTTTTTAGGCAAGAGTACTGGAGTGGGGGTGCCATTGCCTTCTCCGATAATAAGATACAGGAGGCAAAAATATAACCCAGGTATGTTCTTACCAACTCATTCCTTGGTTCCATGATCTCTAGCTGATCTGCCTCCATTTCTCCATCTTCCAGATCTTTCTTAGGTTTGTTTTTGAGGGTAGTATCAAGGGCTTTTAATTGTACTTAACAAGAGGGAAAGGGCAAAGTATGTTTAGTCCATTTTCCTGTAAGTGGAGGTTCCCCTGTCTGGGGCGAGACTCTGATTCAGAAGATATCAGTGGGAGATCCCAGCTCAAGTGAATAGGTAGGTGGTGACTTCTGCTATGAAGTGATCACTGAAGACTGTCCCCTGACTCCTGGTCCTGGAGCATTCCAATCACCTTATGTATCTGTAGTTCAGATACTGGCCCTGCTGTTTTGGGGTTTGGCATCATATGCTCTTTTATTCATGGAAAGAAATATCCAGCTGCAAGCACAGAGAAGCTTTCCAGTGCTCAACTCTTCTCTCACAGGAGACCCTGCCATGGAGAATGTGGACTCCTCATCCTTGGAAACATTCCCTCAAATGCTGAAAGTCCTGGGCTGGGAAGGAAGAGTCACTAGACAGCTTCTGAGGCCTTCCTAATGCTGATTGTGAAACTGTGAGGTCTCCCTCCTCTTTTTTGGATGAGTGTCAGGGAACAGGGGCCTTGTGTAAATTTCAATTGATTCGATGCTGGTTCTCACTCTGGACTTTGCACACAGAATGTTGTTTGGGTCACTGACAGAGTGGTGGCTAAGTGGCTGAATGACTGAATAGTATAGGGGACAGCTGGAGTCCACTTGGACCAGCTACCCTCAGACACAGGGTGGGTGAGCAGAGCTGGCTGATACCCAAACTGTGGAGGAGAACCTTGATGTCAGACTTCTCCCTTCCCCACCAGCCCTGTATATTACATAATACTATGGTTCAGTCAGAGCCAGCAAGGATGGGCTGACTCAAAACTCACAGGACAGCAAATATCCTTAGAGAATGCATAAGCGTTTACCCTGCCTTGCTATTTCGTCCTTGGCTCAGGACAGTTTGATCTCTCCCAGATCTGATTGCAGCACAAGGGCTAGATACCCAAGGCTCAGATTCAACAACTTAGAAGTCCATTAGGTAGGGAAGAGAACCAGGGTATAGAAACTGCTGGCTCGGTACTTTTCTTTTTCTGAGTCAGGAACAGACATCAACTAATGAAATAAACCCATTAGGAAAAGAATGATGGAGAATTCCTTTCAGGAGAATCATCGAGCCTCTCTGGAGAAAAGAGAGCTCTATGACTGGGAGAACAGTTCAGGGATTTCCAGGATAAAGTGTCTTTTCAAAATGAAGAAGCTGCTATGTTCCGGGCACTTTCCTATGGGTTATCTCGATTAAGTCGCATGCAACATAGGTAAGTTAGTCATCAATGTCTCAATTTTCAGATGAAGAAACAGGTTTGAAGAGGTTAAGAAGTTTCTCTGAGGTCACAAAGCTGTCAAGTGACAGAGCAGTGATTTGTACCCTGATCTGACTCCAAAGCTCATGCTTTCATCAAGCCATCGTTCTGGCTTTTCTAGATGGGGAGGACCAAAAGGAAATGTTCTTAAGATAGTTCCTGTTGAAGTACCAGGCCAAAGAAGGAGAAAGAAATGAATGTGTGTTTCAGAGTGACCCATAGTTACCACTTCCTTGGGTTATCATTATTGCATCGCAGACCTTCTACCTGTGATCACTCTTCTTTTGAATTAAGCATGCCCTTTAGTGAGGATATTAATCTGGTGTCCAGTCAGGAGAGAGAAATCACACAGTAATTTGAGCAAAGAAAGTTTAATATAAGCAATGAACTATAATGGGGACTGGAGTAAGAAGGAATTGGATAATAAGTAACAAGGAGAATATAGTAATACAGGCTGTTTCCTGTGTCTGTTGGTCCTATATTTTTAACTTACTACTCACATATATATTATTACACATACGTGAGAGGTTTAAGAACTGGAACCAGGAAGACAAACTCCCCTGCAGTGTCTCTCCAGTGCCCTCTATTGACAAAGCTTAACATGATATCAGCCAGCAAAACAAAAATATTTAAGAGCCCAGCTCCACTTTGGCAGAACAAGAGGGTGAGTTTGGAGCTGAGAAACATGAAATTGATAATTGGCACAGTGAAGGTCTTCTGATTACACCTGTCTCAATTTTCATTTCAAGGCTTCACTTCCATTCTTGATAAAAAATTTTGCTGGGTGTACGATTGATATTTTTCTCAACACCTGAAGAAAGCATCGCACTGTCATTTGGCTTTCATTAAGAAGTCATCTGGAGAAAAAAAAAAGTCATCAGTCAATTTTTTTTCTTTGTCTTTTTTTTACAGGTTATTTTAAAGACTCTTTCTTTGCTTTTGATGTTCTGCAGATTCACTATCTAGTTCAGTTCAGTCACTCAGTTGTGTCCAACTCTTTGCGACCCCATGAACCACAGCACACCAGGCCTCCCTGTCCATTACCAACTCCCAGAGTTTACCCAAACTCATGTCCATTGAGTCAGTGATGCCATCCAACCATCTCATCCTCTGTCGTCCCCTTCTACTCCCGCCTTCAATATTTCCCAGCATCAGGGTCTTTTCAAATGAGTCAGCTCTTCTCATCAGGTGGCCAAAGTATTGGAGCTTCAGCTTTAACATCAGTCCTTCCAATGAATATTCAGGACTGATTTCCTTTAGGATGGACTGGTTGGATCTCCTTGCAGTCCAAGGGACTCTCAAGAGTCTTCTCCAACACCACAGTTCAAATCATCAATTCTTTGGTGTTCAGCCTTCTTTATGGTCCAACTCTCACATCCATACATGACTACTGGAAAAACCATAGCCTTAACTATATGGACCTTTGTTGGCAAAGTAATGTCTCTGCTTTTTAATATGCTATCTAGATTAATCATAACTTTTCTTTCAAGGAGTAAGCGTCTTTTAATTTCATGGCTGCAATCACCATCTGCAGTGATTTTGGAGCCCAAAAAAATAAAGTCTGACACTGTGACCACTGTTTTCCCATCTATTTGCTGTGAAGTGATGGGACCAGATGCCATGATCTTTGTTTTCTGAATGTTGAGCTTTAAGCCCACTTTTTCATTCTCCTCTTTCACTTTCACCAGGAGGTTCTTTAGTTCTTCTTTGATTTCTGCCATAAGGGTGGTGTCATCTGCATATCTGAGGTTATTGATATTTTTCCCAGCAATTGTGATTCCAGTTTGTGCTTCCTCCAGCCCATCGTTTCTCATGATGTACTCTGCATATAAGTTAAATAAGCAGGGTGGCAATATACAGCCTTCACATACTTCTTTTCCTATTTGGAACCAGTCTGTTGTTCCATGTCCAGTTCTAACTGTTGCTTCCTGACCTGCACACAGATTTATCAAGAGGCAGGTGAGGTGGTCTGGTATTCCCATCTCTTTCAAAATTTTCTACAGTTTGTGGTGATCTACACAGTCAAAGGCTTTGGCATAGTCAATAAAGCAGAAGTAGATGCTTTTCTGGAACTCTCTTGCATTTTCAATGATCCAGCAGATGCTGGCAATTTGATCTCTGGTTCCTCTGCCTTTTCTAAAACCAGCTTGAACATCTGGAAGTTCACAGTTCATGTATTGTTGAAGCCTTGCTTGGAGAATTTTGAGAACTACTTTACTAGCGTGAGATGAGTGCAATTGTGTGGTAGTTTGAGCATTCTTTGGCATTGCCTTTCTTTGGGATTGGAATGAAAACTGACCTTTTCTAGTCCTGTGGCCACTGCTGAGTTTTTTAGATTTACTGGCATATTAAGTGCAGCACTTTCACAGCATCATCTTTTAGGATTTGAAATAGTAGCTCAACTGGAATTCCATCACCTCCACTACTAGCTTTGTTCGTAGTGATGGTTCCTAAGGCCCACTTGACTTCGAATTCCAGGATGTCTGGCTCTAGGTGAGTGATCACACCATTGTGAATATCTGGGTTGTGAAGGTCTTTTTTGTATAGTTCTTCTGTGTTTTCTTGCCACCTCTCCTTAATATCTTCTGCTTCTTTTAGGTCCATACCATTTCTGTCCTTTATTGAGCCCATCTTCGCATGAAATGTTCCCTTGGTATCTCTAATTTTCTTGAAGAGATCTCTAGTCTTTACCATTCTATTGTTTTCTTCTATTTCTTTGCATTGATAACTGAGGAAGGCTTTCTTATCTCTGAGTTTCAAATCCCAATTCTAACCTGGATTTGTAGTTGCAGTCATTACTCAGAAATTTTTGTCTTCTCCATCTAGAATTCAATGGCTGAGGTAGTCAATTTTTTTTACTGTCCCCTCCAATGAGGAGGTAGGGTGTTACTTCTATTTTGCCCTTTGAGGACACAGTCCTTTGAATTTCTAGCTTTCTGCAGGGGACAATGATTCTCTTATTAGACTATCCACTTTAGATGGGCTGTAATCTTTGTCTCTTGTTTCCTGTGCACTCCTGTGTCATGAACACTGAAGCTCATGGTCATCTGGGTTTGCAAAATGCCCTCCAGGGAACATTGGTTTTAAGTATTCTCATAGGTGTCCTCCTTTACCTTATTTTTGACCCCTGAGAATTTGTTACTGCTACTGCTGCTGCTAAGTCACTTTAGTCGTGTCCTACTCTGTGCGACCCCATAGACGGCAGCCCACCAGGCTCCCCCGTCCCTGGGATTCTCCAGGCAATAACACTGCAGTGGGTTGCCATTTCCTACTCCAATGCATGAAAGTGAAAAGTGAAAGTGAAGTCACTCAGTCGTGTCTGACTCTTAGTGACCCCATGGACTGTAGCCCACCAGGCTCCTCCATCCATGGAATTTTCCAGGCAAGAGTACTGGAGTGGGGTGCCATTGCCTTCTCTGAGAATTTGTTGCCTTCTTCCAAATTCATTTATTTCCAGACTTTATTTAGCCTAGTGGAAGGTTCGTCAGAATATCTGGTTTGCTATAGTAAGAAATAGTAGTTTGAACTAAGCTAGACGCAGTGCTGCATTTAGTTCTCACAATAATCTTGGGATGTTTTTGATCCAAAAAGTAGAGATTCAAGGAGTATACATAGACAGCAAGTAGCAGAACAGGGCTGGGCCTTGAATCTACATCTTTTGACTCTATGTCACTCCAAGTTCTCCCCACCACACTATTCTGGGTCCTTGGTGTTCTCTCTTCATTTAATGCAGATTCTAGAGCTCTTTGGGAGAAGGCAATGGCACCCCACTCCAGTACTGTTGCATGGAAAATCCCATGGATGGAGGAGCCTGGTAGGCTGCAGTCTATGGGGTCGCTAAGAGTCAGACACGACTGAGCGACTTCACTTTCACTTTCCACTTTCATGCATTGGAGAAGGAAATGGCAACCCACTCCAGTGTTCTTGCCTGGAGAGTCCCATGGACGGAGAAGCCTGGTAGGCTGCAGTCCATGGGGTCGCACACAGTCCAACACGACCGAAGTGACTCAGCAGTAGCAGCAGAGCTCTTTGGAATGTGGGCTATTCCTTAATCTCAGAAAAGCACTGAGAATTCTAGAAGAGTCTTATTTAATTCTTCTCTCACTTGACTGAACACAGCTCAGCTTCTCTTGAAGGTACATACTTTATCATGGTGGAAGAAGACCCAGTAAGGACTGTTCAAACTGTTAAACTAGGGTCATTCTCGCTGCAGCCCACACATCCCTAGAGGTCTGTGGGGAGTGAGAGAGTGCGGTCTCCTTTGCAGGGTATTTTCCTACTCCACATAGTTTAAAGAATGTATTCCAGATTCTAGAATCGCTTTGGGGATAGTGTGCTCTGACCAAGCACCTCCTCTTCTCCCTTCCTCCTTTCCTCTTTGTCTGCCTTTCATCAAGTTCTCCCTCTCTTACTAGGGAATTCAGCATAAACTTCAGGGATTGAGTCCTTGTCAAACAGCCTTCAATGTTGGAAACGTCAGAAGTATACATTCTGTATTTCTTCCAGAGTTGGAAAGAACTGAGGCCAATTAAAAGTGAACTTTTAAGAGAAATGAACATCTTGCATGCCAGGTTTCAGCTGAATGTCACTGCAATTGCCTGAATTATAACTATCAGAAAAAAATGCATTCTAATTATGGAAATGCCATTAGGAGGAGTTCCTTCTGCCTGAAAACTTAAAAAATGACTACCATCTCTACTTCTACTCCATCTCTCAATGCAATTTCTGTAGTCAGAGGGAAAGAAGGCGACATACTGTAGTGAGAAGAGGATTTGTACCACACAGAATCTGGGTTTGGATTCTAACCCCATCAATTATTGGCTGTGTGATCTTGAGCAGAACAAACCAACTTCTGATCCTTTATAGATGTTTCCACATCTATAAAATGATAAGGTGTTTTCAGGATGAAATAAGATGGCATACATGATGTATGTAGCATCTAGCCTGGCACATAATGAATTGCAAAATTGAGTGGGTGGAGATGGAGTGACAATGATAATTATCATAAGACTGAGGAGAGAGCTTTGATGAAAATAATAACTGACGCAGTTACTAATTTAAGCAGTTTTTCACTCTAGTGATCTCAACACATTCATTTAGACGTGGAGAGTCACACACTCATTTCGATATTACTCTTTGGTGCCTGCAGGCATGGGTCGCGGACTCTACACAGGACATGATGATGACTTAGAACTCTTGTCTTCCCAGAGAATCTTGACTCTGGGAAGATCTCCATTTCCTGATCTTGCTGATATCTGGTTTGATCTTATGCAGGAACTCCTCTGCCATGGCCGAGTATTTCCCGCCTCACCCCCACCCCCACCCCAACACTCCACCTCTCATTCAAGCTCTAACATAATCTGAATCAATCTTTTTCAACAAGTGGAACTTGGACCCTGGTGGCTGGGAAAAAGTAGATTTATTGTTCCACAGATCTATACACTCGACAAGCATCGCTTATAGACAGCTGTGTCTTGAACTTATATATTCACATATATTGCAAATCTGTAGATGCTCTTGTGAAAAAAAAATACTTAAAGATGATAGTAGATGCAGAGAAGCTTTTTGAATTGTGTTTTCTCAGTCAATGAATACCAAAAGCACAGCCTTGTGAGTCTGAGAATATTTTGTATTTCATTTGAGAGGGTTGGAAGTTACCAGAGATTTGATGAAAGACTCATGTCTTGGTGGGGTGACCTGCCCCGCTCTCTTCCATCTCCTCAATCTGCGAGGCCAGTGCTGAAGAAGGCGATGGTATCATCCTCACCTGCTAGGGAGGCATCTCTCTGAAGGACAACCATGACCCACCTGTGCTTCCAGCTGGATTTCTCGGTACCCCCAGAGGGCTCGTTAGCTGGGCACTGGGTGCTTGGACCTGGGCACCTCAGTTCCAGCTGCCCTCAGCTGTCTTTGTGCTGGTCCTGTGCTGTGAGGCTGGTTTTGGAGGAAGTGGAAGATCAGCAAACACTATATATATATTTATCTTTGTTTTTTTGTCCACTCCTTGTGGCATGTGGGATCTTAGTTCCCTGACCAAGGATTGAATCTGTGCCTTCTTCTTTGGAAGTGCAGAGTCTTAACCAATGGACCATCAGGGAAGTCCTGCAGCAAATACCATATTAATGCCAGGCAAGTGGGTCCAGGAAAGGAAATGGACAAGAGGGCTGGAGCACAAAGAAGTGAGACAAGGAAAGGATGGATGTGGTAGGAGAACAAGACACACAGAGGGTGGCCAAGTGTTCCACTCAGCCACTGCTGGGAGAAGAACTCAAAAGAAACTTAGTTGTGGGGGTGAGCCAGCCTCCATGTTTGTCTTTTATCCTCTTTCTCCTTCTCTCCTACTCTCTCCCATTCCTAAAGAGGTGCACTCTTCCTAAGACTTACCCATCACCATGGCTTCTGCCCCTTCTCCTCTCATTTACACCAGAGCCCTGCTCTTTCAGTTACCACTTGTTTCTTCCATATCCTCTCTCCCTCTTGGCTTTCCCTCCTCAAGCACATGGCCACTGTGTTTGAGTCATACCTTCACCCCAACTCTCTCTTTTCCTCCCCAGCCAGAAACTGGAAAAGGTGCTCTACTGTCTTCTCATGCCCCATCCCCTCATTTCCTGTTTGCTCCTCAACTTAGGGTAGCGTGGCTTCTGCCCCCACTACCCCATTCAGTCTGCTCTGGGTGACCTACCAATGTCCTTGCCATCAGACCAAATGCACAGTTTTCAAACTTTATCTGCTTGGGTCTCTCTGGCATGCTTGACTATTGATCACATCCTCAGTTTCCTTAGGGTCTCCTCTTCGTGAGAGCCACTGACACCTAACTGTAGGTGGTCTTTAGGGAGTCTGAGTTTGCCTTTTCTTTCGTCTTAACCCCACTCCATTTGCAGCAAATCTGTGGTTTTAACGACGACCTGTAAAGAACTACCGTCTCCAGCTCTGACCTGAACCTTGAGCTCTGGACTCTTATGTACAATCACCAACAGGATGGTTCCTCTCAAGTGTAGCATCAGCTCTTTGGACTTTGCCTGCGCTGGAACTTGTCATTACCAACTGATGGACCATCCGTCCCCTTCCTCCACCTATGCTTTATATCTTTGTTGTGACACCCCATCCATTCGTTCTTCAAACAGAACACAGTCAATCCTGACTCCTTGCTATGGACTGAATTGTGTTCCCCTACAAATTCAGATGTTGAAAGCTAACCCCCAATATGTCTGGGTCTGGAAGTGGGATCTTTAGGATGTAATTAAGGTTAAATGAGGGCATAAGAGTGGGGCCGTAATCAGGTAGGACTGTGGTCTTATAAGAAGAGGACATGTGAAGACACAGTGAGAAGCTGGCCATCTGCAAGCCAGGAAGAGAGCCTTCCCCAGGAACGGACCCTAGGGGATCTTGATTGGAAGCTTTCAGTCTCCAGAACTGCCAAGATTAAGTTCCTGTTGGTTAAAACACCAGTCTATAATATTTTTTATGGCAGTGTGAGCTGACTAACCCTCTCCTCTTCCCTTCCTCCTTGCAATTAGAGAATTCTGTCAATCCTAGTGTCTAACTAGCTTTCTTGTTTAAAGTTTTAATTTTTATTAATGTTCAAAATGACCATAGTTTAAAGAGTCAGGTAATTCTACAAGTCCTTTAAAAAGTACTGTTGTCCCCATGCCAGGCCACTCCACTGTGTCCAGTCACCTCTCCTTTTGTGGTTATTTTGGTATTTACCTCCAGCTCTGAAGGAGCTCAATTGGTAAAGAATCTGCCTGTAATCCAGAAGACCCAGGTTCAATTCCTGGGTCGTGAAGATCCCCTGGAGAAGGAAATGGCAACCCACTCCAGTATTCTTGCCTGGAGAATCCCATGGACAGAGGAGCCTGGTGGGCTACAGTGACTAAACCATGTGAGTTTCTATTCATACTGCTACTCCTTGGTAGTTCAGTTTAGTCTCATCTGTTGCTTCCTCTATGAGAAGAAATTAGTTTTTTATTTCCCACCCTTATCTCCTCATGTACACACCACACACTTCTGCAACTCCCCCATCCTTCCTTTAAAGTCACATGATAATTTCAGTTTAATCAAGATAATGACTAGGTAATTTTTATTTGCAGCTTAGTTATTATGTGTCCTTTCTTGTACAACTTTTTTGATCTCTGTGGAATTTATAATTATCTTCCATTAAATGCTTTTGTTTTTCTATACTTTTCTTTGTACTCATCACTAACTCAACCCCTAAGCATTCTCCCAGAAGTCTACATCTCCTCTCAGTTTGTTCAAATATATAAGATGGTTCTGTTACTGGGCCCTTTCCAGACTCTTGAACAGCAATACCATAGAAATGAGTATCACTTCCACAAGTCACTTAGGCAAGCAGAGCTTCTTATTAAAAGATATTGCTTGTGCATAAAGGAGAATGTAGGTCTTCCCTGGTGGCTACTCAGGAAAGAATCTGCCTGCAATGCAGAAGACCTGGGTTCGATCCCTGGGTTGGGAAGATCCCCTGGAGGAGGGCATGGCAACCCACTCTAGTAATCTTGCCTAGAGAATCCCATGGACAGAAGAGCCTGGCAGGCTGTAATCCAAAGAATCACACAGAGTCAGACAAGACTGAAGCAACTAAGCAGCGGCAGCGAGGTGAAGGTGAAAAAAAGGTGCCAGTTCCCTGAGTAGGAGACGAGAGTTGCAAAACCAAAGGGAGGGTTTGTCTCATGACCACTGATAATTTCCAGAAGTCATCAAACTTCTTTGATCAGCAGCAGGAGGCTGCATGGTAGCTATCAGGAATTGGGAGCGCTTCTGTGAGGGACAAGAAATGCATGAGAATTTTCTGCAAGAAAGCACAGAAACAGATAAGGTTAACATTTACAGTTGAGCTGAGCTAGGTATTCTAGTGTAACAGAGGTAAGGTGAATCCTTTATTCCTGTGAGCCTGGCTTTTCATCTCTGGGACTCAGGCCCCAGGGCCTTTGTTCTTTAGCTCTCAAGGCCTGTTTTGCCCAAGGCTGTTCCCTGGTCCTTTTCCAAAATGACTGTACTCTTGTCTTTTTGTCTCTGTTCCATCAGTGTCTTCTGGAAGAAGTTGCTTATGAAGTTTTTGACCCACTGCAAGCTGGCCTGCTGACCTCTGTGCCTGCTGCACAGAGATGACAATCACTCTTCACTGTGTCCTAAGTCCCTGGGCCTCTCACTTGTCCCAGGTTCCCTGTTGGATCTCATGGCATCTTCTTTCCTCATTTACTTCCTCATTTTGGTGGAGTGTATCCTCTAGTAACTTTATGAGAAAGAGTTCATGAGAGGCAATTGTTTTTTAAACTTGGTAAGTCTTTAAGTGTGTTTATTCTGCTTTTACACTTATTTGATATTTTGAATAAGTATCGAATTCTGAGTTGAAAATTATTTTCCCTCAGTATTTTAATGGCATTGCTTAATTTTCTTCTAGATTTTAGACTCACCAGTGGGAAATTTCATGTCAATCATATTTTATGCATTATGGTAATCTTTTTTTTAAACCCTTCTCTGAAAACTTTTAGAGTATTTTGTTTGGCCACGGGGTTCTGAAATTTCCCTTCTATGCCTTGGAGTGGCTATTTTTATCAATTGTGCTGAGAACTCAATGGGCCTGTTTATTGTGAAACTTACGTCATTCAGCTTCAGGATATTTTCTTGAAAAAAGCTTTTTAAAATGTTTCCTCCTATCACTTTCTCCTCTTTATGTCTAGAATTCTACTTTTCAGCTACTGGAGCTTCTGAATTAACCCTCTAAGTTTCTAATCAGCCCTCTCTCATTTTTCATCTCCTTACCTTTATGCTGAAATCTCCGAGAGATTTACTCAGTGTCTCTCCTAGCTCTTGTACTGAAGCTATCACTTTTCCTCACAGGTTCCCACTAGTTTCCGAGAGCTCTTTTTTGTTGTTGTCTGTTTTCTCAAAATTACTTTTTAATAGCATCAGATGGCTCAGCAGGCAAAGAATCTGCCTGCAATGCAGGAGGTGCAGGAGACTTGGGTTTGATCCCTGGGTTGGGAAGATCTCCTGAAGGAGAAAATGGCAACCCACTCTAGTATTCTTGCCTGAGAAATCCCAGGGATAGAGGAGCCTGGTGGGCTACAGTCCAAAGGGTTGTGGAGTTGGACACGACTGAGCAACTGAGCACTTACTTTACACACTGCTTTAATTTAGTGGTTTCGAAATCTTCACATGCTTCTCTAGGGTTGTTACCATGAGATATCTGGATGTTTTCTTTTTCCTGCACTCTTCCCCACAGCTGCTTTCTCCCATGTGTTTCTGTCTCAGGGTAGAGGCATTCCTCACGTATCTGGGGGTCCTTGTTTGTCTGCCTTTGTTTATCTGTTCATAATTGGGACTTACCAACCCTGGGTCACAATGTAGGGTGATTTTGCTTGACTATTTAGTTGGATTCCTTGATATCATAGGTTTTGGATCTTCCTGCTGGACTGGTCAAATTTCCTGGAGGAGCATCTTCCAGTCTCCTGCCTGGCTTAACAGCAATCATTGGAGTTCATTTGGAGAAGAAGATTGTAAGTTTCAACATCTAGTGTACTGACAAACATTCTTTTAATTCCTTTGTTTTTAGGATGGTGGTCCTAGTATTAACTGGACTTGGTGTCCTTAGTCCAGAGATCCTAGATATGTGCTGTCCACTACAGTAGCCTCCGGCCACACGGTGCTATTAGCACTTGAAATGCGGTGCATGTAACTGAGGGATTACATTTCCTAATTTAAATTAATTTATTGATAGCATGCATACTTTATTTGGTACTGGGAAACTTTTACACACTTTGGAACAATTTGGGTATGTGCCTGTACTTTTTAAATTGTAGATTTATGAAATCTAAACACAGATCAAGTATTCCAATGAAAACTTAACATTCAAACTGATGTGCATTTGAGTGTAAAATGCATATTGTATGCTGAGAAGAAGAATGTCAAAGATCTCATCAATGATTTTCTCATAGTGATAATATTTTAGAAATGCATTAGGTTAAATAAACATTGTTAAAATTAATGTGACTTTTTTTTTTAAAATGAGGACTTGAGAAAATTTTAAATTATACATGTGGCTTACACTATTTCTATGGACAATGCTGTCCTAGAGGCTGGAGGTGGTGTTCCAGTGGGGAGAGACAGTCATCTGGTTTGTCTAACTGCTCCATAAACAGACATGCACTCAGGCTTTCCGTCTGAGCCTTATTCTTCCTCATTTGCAGAAAACCCAGTGCTGCTGATGCCTGGGCCTATGGGTCTTCTCTGATGCAGATAGAGTGGTTCTTGGTTTTGCTCACCATCAGGCTAAAATCCAGTTTCCTTGGGTTTGCTTGTTGATTGCCAACTAGTTGTCTGCTTTCAGGTTTCCAGAAGTTTATTGCTATTGACTCTTTATCTATCCTCTTTATACGTTAAAAAAAATTATATTCTGGTGTTTCAGTGGGATTTCAGGCAGGAACAGAGACAAAGATGCATGCGTCCAGTCCACCATCCTAAACTGGAAATCCCCAAACCTTTTGATTCCCTCTCTTGATCCATCCTACGGTACTTTTTGTCATCCTTTTTTAGGAGGAAGATCCCACCAGATTTCTCTTAGCTGATCCTACTCCCAGGCTTTTCCCATACAAAGCTCTATTCTAGGTTACAAATCTGATTACGTTGTTCTTCTGTTTAAAACCCTTCAACAGCTTTCAGTACACAAACATGAACATTCAAGCTCCATGTAGATTCCCAGGAGCTGACCCCTTCATCCCCGTCTGCCTTATCTACTACTACTCCGCACTCCAAGTCTCATTACCCACCATCTCTGTGATGGAGATCTTTTATTTTTTAATTCTTGGTTTCTTTATTCTGTCTGTGCTGGGACTTCGGTGTGGCATGTGGGCTCTTCCTTGTGGCCTGTGGGCTTTCTGCAGTTGTGGTGGATGGGCTTGGTTGCCCCACAGCATGTGGAATCTTGTTTTCCCGACCAGGGATGGAAATCATGGTCCCCTGCATTGGAAGGCAGATTCACAACACTGGACTACCAAGAAGTCCCCAGAGAGAGATCCTTTAATGCCTCTGCTTCTCCCATGCTAGGCCCTCTTCCTTCCACCTTCTCCACTTGGTCAACTGCCCAATCCTTGACAACACAGCTCACCAAGACTTCCCCAAACCTTGCCCTTGGTGGAGGCGGGTTAGAGCATGGGAACTAGACTGGGTGTCCCCCCTACTATAACAACAACAGCGGCCAGCACATCCTGTGTGCAGCAGACACTCTTTCAGGCCCTTTACATACTTCAGATCATTATTACTCTCCTTATTTTCTGTATCAGAAAAGTGAGGCCCAGAGGGGTTCGGTGACATTCCCAGATGACTTACAGAGCTGGAAGCTGAGCTCTGGAGTTGCTGCCTGTGTGCGTGAAAGGTGCCAGTGCCTTCACCAGGCTGTAGTTGCTGGCATGTCAGGCTGTGGCTCCAGTAGACTAGGAACTGCCGGAGGCCAGGGGCCCCGTCTTTGTTATCTCTGTATTGTATTACTAAGTGCTTGGCACAGGGCCTGGCATCTAGTAGGTGCTCAAAGTGTATTTGTTGAACAGACCTGCTATCCTCTAATCATTTTATTATGGCGCCTACCCATTTCCCATGAAAAGGACCCATTAAAAGACAACTGAGCAGCTTCCCAGGCATTTGCTTCGACATGTTTTGTGTGTTTTTAGAATGGTAGTCTTATTATTATCATATTTATTTTAAAAAAATAAATACACTTTTAAATCACCACAGAGGTTTAAATGATGTGGAAAATTCTAAAGAGGCTTCTTTGATGAAAAGATTTTTTTTCTCCATACTTAGCATAATCTTCCTTTGAATTATGCCAGGAAATCTTAAAGCCATAGTTTTATTTTTTTCTCATTGCAATCCTCCTTTTTTTGGATGCTTTGCCAGTGAACAATGGGAAGGAAGGAGCTTTCTGCATGCAAAACACTCCTCTGGTGGGAGGGGTTGGGGGACCTTGCAGTTTGGGCTCACCCAGCACTGGAGCAGCAGTGGGAAACAGGCCAAGACCCTCAAGCCAAGCACCCCATTCTCTGTCCTGCAGAGTCTGATTGTTGAGTGGTGCCCACTTGCCCTTCCAGATGAGGGTGGCCTCCAGGTATGCACAGGGGGAGAACAGTGAGCAGGTGGAGCATGGCAAGCACATCTCACAGAGGCAGCCAGATGTGGAGCCTGTAACCCCTGTAAAGAGGTAGATTTCCGGAGAAGGAGAGATGGTCAGCCCTGGAACCCCACATAGGGGCTGAAGGGGCAAAGTGGCAGAGCCTTATGCAGGGGGAGGGAGGAGGGCCAGGCCTGTGCTGAGTTTGCTCCTCCATCAGGCCTTTCTCCCAACACTCCCCTCTCCCATCCTCCCTTTCCTTCCCCCTCCTCCATCCCCCTCTCCTCCCTGCCCCGGGCCCTG
This sequence comes from Bos javanicus, assembly GCF_032452875.1. Lineage (NCBI taxonomy): Eukaryota > Metazoa > Chordata > Mammalia > Artiodactyla > Bovidae > Bos > Bos javanicus. Next base: position 41,698,976 of record NC_083882.1, on the reverse strand, counting down.
ACTCCCCACTCATGGAACCACATGCCATGTCCATGGCTGTCTCCAGAGACATGAAGCCTAGACAGTGCCACACGGCACTCAGAGCTCTCTCTGCAAATGAATACACCAACAACTGGTCTAGATACCAGTCCCCTGTGAGTGTTGCTCTGAGTCAGTATTCCTGAGTCCTGGTCCTCTGGGGACTGACAAGATCCTGTTTCCAGGCCTGTGAGGCTGAGGACCAGTCCTTGGACTGGGAGGTTTGCTGAAGAAGTAGATGCTGTCCTAGGAGATGGTTGGGAAACAACTAGCATCTTTATTCCAGTGAGGCCCACCCTCATTGCAGGCCATTCCCTCAGATGGCTGCATTGTGTGTGTGTGTGTGTGTGTGTGTGTGCATGCACACACGTGCACCTTCAAGAGCTACGTGGAAGGTCCACGGAGGCTGAGACATGGAGACTATACTATTCCCTTTTCCCACATGCCTCTCCCCAGTCCCCAGCGAATCACTGTTGGATAAAATCCATATACTAGGTCTTTGGCTGGGAGTTAAAAACCCAGAAGTGAAGAAGAGCTGTAATTCCCACCTTTCTTACAACATCCTGGGAGATAGCCTGGCCAATGAAGCCAAGTAGACCTGGTTCATAAACTCGGGGCTCCATGAATTAGCCATGTGTCTTGGGCTGGCCTCTGAGACATGGGAGCCTCAGTGTCCAGGTGGGGGTGTGTGCTGCCCTCACACAGCTTACAGAAGGATTAAATGGGCTGATGTACTTGCAGCCATCTGGCACAGACCCACACCAAGCGCACAGGAAGATCAGGGCAAATGGTAGCCTCTATCGTTTGCCAAATTCTGAATGGGGTCCCTGCACAGGGTATGGAAGAAGCAAGTGTAGCTGGGGGCTAGGTTTTGCAGATTTTATTGTTTATATTCCCACCAAGAGTTCAGGCTGGTAACCATGAAAGGCTGCATGGAGGAGGACACAGACCCCTTGATTCTAAGATGGTGCCATTTGCAAGGTGCACTGTGCATTTAGAAATAGCTGTGTGCGTGTGTGCCTGTGCACATGTGTGTGTGCACACATGTGCACCCATCCCTGAGTATATTGGGAGAAAAATAATACATTTAGTGTGAATAAGACATGTTTTGATTTCAGCAACATTAAAATATATAACACTGTGCATCTTAAGAAAGTGCAGTACTATTCTTAATAGCTTATAGTGATTGAGTCCTTGCTTTGAGCTGGGCACTGCACTAATTCTTTGCATAAATTATCTCACAGAATCTTAACAAAGTCTCTATGAGAGTGACGCTGTTAGACCTTCACTTGGCCAGTAAGGAAATAAGAAGCTCAGAAAGGTTAAGTAAGTTTTCCAAAGCCACACAGCTACTAAGTGCTAGAGCCAAGCTGATGACCGCTTTCTGATGCCAGTGTGTTTCTTCTTACTCCCTATGTGTTATTCCCGTTCCAGTTTAGGATACCAAGTTCAGCGTTGACTAGAGCACTCATTATCATTATCCATTTCTAAGCCCATTTCTCCTATTAGGGGCACACACAATTCCATCAACATATTCATCACTTTTTATAAGTTCTCCTCTGGTTTTAATAGAGTATATATTCTGGAAAGAATCTATTAACCATTCCCACTCTAATGTGAGTTCAAGTCATAGAATCATATACTCTTACAATGACAAGGGACTCAAATTGCATCTAACTTCACTTCCTGCCAAATGCAGAGTTCTCTGAATGGTAGCTCTAACATGGCTACCCAGACTGTCCCTTCATACCTCCTATGGCAGAGAGCTCATGGTCTACCACCTCCTTATACCCACAGAGCTCTAATTGCTGGATGATGTTGAACTAAAATCTGCTTCTTTGAAGCTTTTTACCAGCGATACTCACTCTTCTCTCTGGAGTGATTACAAAATAAATCTGCTTCTTCCTTCGCATGACAACTTTTCAGACACACATGAGCTCTCATATCCCTTCTCTTTTCCTGGCAGAATGCTGCATTTTCTTGATATGTCCTCTGTAACACTAGTTTTAGTCTCTCACCAGCCTGGACACTGGGGCCCCATTTAAAAAAATCTAGCACTGAACATATCTCACCAGTCAGGGTCCTTCTTCTGGGGTGTTTAAAATGCAAAGCAGACCTCTTAATCATCAGAGCAGAGGTCTTAGTTCCCTGGGAAGAAACTTCGGACACTTACTTCCAGCTATGAGGGTCATTATGAACCAGGTGACACTTATACATAACTACCCTATGACATATTTAATTTGACTTTTTTTTTAACCTGATGTGGACAACTGGCATGTCACTCAGGTCTTCCCAGTTAGGCTGTAAGTTTATCCAGGGTGGGCATCACATCTAATCATTTCTGGGGGCCTCTTAAACACCTGCTGCAGTGGTCTGACTCCTTTTGGCTGCCAATAAATGTGTTTGATTGATGGACTCACTGGAGCCGAAGAAGTTATTTGCCGCTCTGTTGCATCTCAGAATCCAGCTGTGTCCAGCTGGAGCCAGCCCTCTTGTTTTTACCGTGACCATGGACCTAGATCTCATGGCTTGTTCATGTAGCACGGTAGGATGAATTTCACTTTAGAACCCCACTCTCTGCTACCCCCAGCTGGGGAGAGGGAGGAACCCTGAGGGGACTGGCGCATCCAGAATTGAAAACAGCCTTGGACACCCATCCCTCTTGCTCTGGCCCACCACCTCCTTCTTGTTTTATCTATCCACCAAAGTTTGGATAATAAAGATCTCCCTGCTGCTGCTGCTGCAAAGTTGCTTCAGTCATGTCTGACTCTGTGTGACCCCATAGAGGGCAGCCCCCCAGGCTTCCCCGTCCCTGGGATTCTCCAGGCAAAAACACTGGAGTGGGTTGCCATTTCCTTCTCCAATGCATGAAAGTGAAAAGTGAAAGTGAAGTCGCTCAGTTGTGCCCGACTCTTAGCGACCCCATGGACTGCAGCCTACCAGGCTCCTCCGTCCATGGGATTTTCCAGGCAAGAGTACTGGAGTGGGGTGCCATCACCAGATGTAGGCATATTCCAGGGCTGCAGTTTGTAGAGAAGCTGGGGGGTGATGTATCAAACAGATGTTTCCAACTGTATCTTCACTGAGCCTCTTGCCTCTGCTGTACCTCCTGGCCTCCCCCCCTCCTCTCCCATCCTCCCTAATGTTGCCTATAAATCAAGTGCCTCTTCTTAAAATTGTAATCACCCAAATAAGGTGGTGATTTATAAGGAATTCTGAAATACCAAATAATCAGCCAAACACTTCAATTTAATGGCAGCGATAAGTCAAGTGTCTCCACACTCAGCTCCAGAGGAAGAAACACGTCTTGCTCTTGGTTGTTTAGAAATGACAAATGCTCTTTTGTGAGTTGTAACAAATCAATTATCCACATGATGAAAATGGAGCAAGTCCTTTTTAAGACATACTTTTATGGATACATTTTAAAAGATGTCCCAGGAAGTGTGGGGGGGGGGTGGGTGGAGACCAGAGAGCTCTCTAGTTATTTTTCTGGCAACAGAAATTTGGGGAAAGAATAGCTCGGAGGAGAAAACCATCCAAAATGACATCAATCAGAGATGCAGGTGCCCCACAGAGCACTCAAGGTCTGTTTTTCACCCAGTCTGAGCAGGTAACAAGGAATCAGCTCCACCTGCAGTGGTATTTTCACTAGAACTTTCTGGTTCCCCGAAGAGCTCTGGGGGGGGGCATTCAATCCTGCACCTCTCCTCAGGCACATTTGTCTGCCTTGTATTTTTCATTTCAAGGAGAATTTCTTCTTTTTCCATTAAGGAAGCAGTCATGCCTCAGCAGCTGGCCCCGAGATTGGAACCTGTGTTATCTCATTATGTACGCCCATCTGTTAGGGCCGCCCAGAAGGGTTTGCGCCCTTTCCCTGGTTCTATTTTCCTCTACTCCCACACTGCATTCATTTGCCACACAATGAAATACAGGAGCATCTGCTGGAACCTCTCCTGTCAAAGCAGGCGGGGCTCAAAGTCATCCCCGGCTTCCAGCCAGCTGGCAGCTTGGTTGGTTTCAGCTTTGAGGTCACCCCATCACAATTCCCAATGTCACGGCTGTCCCAGTGCACTGAGCTTCAGACACATCTGGTGCAATGGGTGCTGTTTCAGACAATACCCTGCAAAGTGGATCTTGACAAATTGGAAACTGTTATGGATGAGGGTGACTAGAGGGTGGAGAGGGTGGATGGTTTGGCCATTGTCCCTTGAAGAATGGTTCAGAGATTATGAATGCTTTCAATAAAGAAGAAAAGACACACCATGTAGGGGTTGATGCATAACTGGTGCTGAGAGTGAGCACCCCATCCAGTGCTGAAGGTGTCTAGGCAGAGGAGGACTGTGTGGTAGGCAGCAGGTGAGCCAGGTGGGCCCCTTAGGCTTTGCATCTCAGGCGTGCGTGGCGCTGTCCCTCTGAATAGTGCTGAAGCCTTTGCTGGAATGGTCTGCAGTACAGCTGTAGTTTCGCTATTAGACTTTCTTTGCCACTGCTGCTGCCCACTGTTCTGCCTGCTTTACTCTTGGCCCCTTTCCCCCGTAACCCAGTCCCTCAGCTCGGCTTCTCTCAGCAGGCTTCCCTTCTACCTTCTTTCCTTCTTCTTTAAATCCTTGTTGCTTTACAGTAACAATTTTACTTTGTGTTCCACTCCTACCCTTTTCTCAGTCAGTCTGGTTTGGATGCTCTGTGGTTGACTGGTTTATGATCCATCCATTGGTTCATTCACTCAACAGTTATTGCAATGCTTTCTATGTATTATGTAAGTATGCATATATGATAAGTAATTTTTATGAGTTAACTTGACTGGGCAAAATGTTGCCCAAATAGCTGGTAAAGCATTATTTCTGGGTGTGATTGTGAGAGCATCTCTGGAAGAGATTGGCATCTGATCAGCAGACTGAGTAAAGAAGATGACCCTCACCAAAGGGTGTGGGCATCACTCAATTCTCTGAGGGTCTGAATACAGCATAAAGGCAGAGCAGGGGCAAATTTTCTCCCTCTGCTTGAGCTGGAACCTATCCTCTCTTCCCCTAGGATACCAACTCTGGTTTTTTGGCCTTCAGTCTAGGGCTGGGGCTTACGCCATTGGCCCCTCACCCCTGCTCTCAGGCTTTGGACTCAGATCTAACTAAACCACTTCCTTTTCTGGTTCTGCAGCTTGCAGACAGCAGAGCATGGGGCTTCCCAACCCCCATGATCATTTGAGCCAATTCTTATGATAAATCTATACAAATATAAATACACAGATATAGACATAGATAGATAGTAATAGCTATAGATATAGCACTCTCTTTCTCTCTCAGCTCTTGGTTCTGTTTCTCTGGAGAAGTCTGACTAATACAACATGCAAAGAGTTGTACTTTGTAAAGATAGAAGCAGGTGTTATCAGAGAAAGTTGCAAGGAGGTGGTGCGTTAGATCGGATAGTCAGGGAAGACTTCTCTGAAGAATGAGTGTTTGGATTGGGACCTGAAAAATGAGGAGTCATTCAAGTGAGTGTAGGAGCAAGAGTGAATGGCAAGAGTAAAGGGAACAGAGTGGGCAAAAGCATAAAAGAGCTAGGAGTGCTCCAGAAACGGAAGGGAAACACAACCAATACTCCTCATTATTCCTTTGTTTTGTCATACGTGAGTGCTGGCCACAGGGAAGGTTCTCTCTGGCCAGAAGCTCTTGTTCAAGTGGACGCATGCCTTGTCTGTCCTTCCCAGTGTTCGTATCCCTGCCTAGTTGTTACCTCCTCCAGGGAGCCTTCTCTGACCAGCCATTCACACTCACTATCTCTTACCCAACCTTGTATATTCTGTGGCATCTACCACTAAATGAAATGACATGATTTATTTCATCACTTCTTGATAGATGATCATCTCCCATTCGAATAAAAATCCCCAAAATTCAAATCCTATTCTAATAAGCTGTCATATTTCCAGCACCTGGCAAACAGTAGGCCCTTAATACATGTTTTGTGAATTAATGGATGATGAATGACATGCTGGAGAAACAGAACATTTGTAAGGAAATGTAATTCCATTATAATCAGGCAGCCGCAGGACAAATGCTGAAAGGGAAGGAGGAGGACGTGTTAGAGATCCACGCCAGGACAGTATCACACAAGGAGGAAGATGTGTAATGAGCATATTTATTATGTGAACGTAAAGGCCAGTACTTAAGCTCCTTGCTCTTAAGTAGGCTAACATTTCTGCTGTTTGTATTATGAATTTGCTTAGCAACTCCTGTCGCCTTTATGATAAATAAACACAGACACATTTCTGTAACAGGCATTCTTAATAATTAAGCTGCTGCCAAGCCCCTAGTGAGCACCCAGCTTGTCACTGGTCACAACAAATGCTCTGACCTACAGGCTTTCCACGGCTCTGCCTTCCAAGGGATCATGGCTGGTTGTTTAATGTTTGCACAGTTGTGAGGGGATGAAAAGGCAAGCTGACCTGCAGTTGGATTATTCACAGTTCTTTGCTGAGCCTTTAAGTATTATTAGCAGTCACTCATGAATTCCCTTCTGCTTTTTCTACCACGCTTTTCTAGTTGCTGTTTATAAAACAGATATAGTCCCATTGTCAAACCCCAACACAAAACAGAGCAAAACAAAGATCCCAGTATTGGAGAACAAAACAGGTTGGGAAGTGGATGACTTGCTGGGTGGCTGCTCAGATTGATAAGAGACAGGAATTGGGATAACACTTGATTTATGGCTTGGGTGACTGGTGGATATGTTGTTATCAGCTAGTGTGCAGTTAGAGAAGCAGAACCATTAGGAGCTCTGTCTGTACATGTTTATGTGATCTATCTATAGATACGCATACAGATGTAGACATAGATACAGATATAGATTTATTACAGAGGATTGACAGTATGCAGTGTGAGAGCTGGTCAACAGTCTATGTAGGGCTGTCACATTTGTGTCTGGATGGCAGAAGTCAGGAAAGAACAGACAAGAAAAGATACAGTGTGAGAATGCAAGACTAGAGGGGCTCTACAAAGACGAGGCAGAACCTGTGAAACTGGCCTAGAAACTGAATTGCTTTCCCATCACCTTTAGGCTTTCAGTAGAGGAGAAGCTGGCTTCCTTGATCGCAGAGCTAATATGCATCATGAATTTGCTTAGCAGCTCCTGTTTTCAGCAGAGAGAGATGCTGATGGGAGAGATCTGGCAGAAGCTGGAGGAGCCGCCTGCTTGGCTGCTGCCTCACATGGGCGAGAAGACCAGCAGATAAGCAGCATCAACTGCCCGGCAGTGGCTTTCTGAGAGTAAAACAAAACTGTTTTTCCACCTTCTAAATCTTCTGTAAAATGTCTCTTATGGCCACGCTAACCCAGACCTGTGCAGGGAAGAAGATGGTGGGAAAGAGATGGTCCAGTCCAGCAAAATCAACACATCCCATTACGAGGATTGACAAATCCCCAGTAAACCTAAGAGAAGTCAAGGCTGTGGATAAAATGACCCAGGGATTGCGAGGAGCCAGAAAATACCATTATTGAAGGGATGGGCTGAGGGTAGGAGCCTATGGTAGAGAAGAAAAGGAGAAATCCCAGAGGTTGGGGACAAACCAGGGCAGGCACAGTTCCTGGGTATGAATGTTGGTGAGAATGTGTGAGTCCATAAATAATGACAGTGAGGAGGATGATAATAACAAGGCATGGTAACAAATTTAATGGCTGGTATCTACGGCACTGGCCAATCAGAATGGATGCTGGAAGGTGTTCCCTGGAGGTTCTCAGGTTACTGAGGGAAGGCGTCACACCACCGTGCGATGGTGGACATTGGGTGAGCAGGGGCATTAGGGAAGCAGCTATTTAACATCCAGTGTGGGCATTTCCCCACATTTTGACAACTTTTATGCGGTCTTGGTGCATGTTTGCTTTGTATCAGCCCTGCTGGTAGCTAACATTAATTTTGTGCCTACTGTGTGCCCAGCTAAGCACTGTGAGTCAGTGTGATGGTGCTTCTGGGATGATTGCCCACCTGATTTGGCTGGGTGGGCATGAGGAAGGCAGGGATCAGGCGGGGGTCAGAATCTTAGATCCTGGCAGGGCAAATTGTCAGGCCCATCTTCAGCAAACATCTGTTGTCAAGCATGCACCGCTTCCACAGGAGGATATATTTTGGGGAGGTTTTATAGGCCCCGCTCCACGTGGGGGAGAACGTTTAAACCGGCAGCCGCTATGAATGAGTGCCATGCTGCTAATGAGGACAGCCTGGGGAGGAGCAGCTGTGCTGGTTTGAATGGCAAAGGCTGCGACATCTACCTGGTGGAGTCCTGAGGGGCTGTCTCTGTGGGGCACATTCTGAGCTACTAGGACCCATGGAGACTCTGGGGGGCGGGGCATTCAACTTGGAAGTTCTTGTCTTGAATGATCTGATGTGACTACTCACCCAGCTCCAACAAGGTGCCATTTTGATTGGCAGTTTATGGCTACTGCCTTGGGTACCATGCCAGAAAGACCTGTGCACTCAGAAGTAACCCGGAGGTCACTCACCTTGCCTCTGTCCCCTTCTCTGCAGCGTCTGGGGTCCTGTTTGCCACTTGACCTCTGTCTCTGGTCCTGCCAACTTTCCATTTCTCCAAGAGAAATTTTAAAGAGGTGCCAGGGTATTATTATCTTAAATGATCTTGGCATTTGTCTTAATAATACTACCAGATTGACCAAGGGATGACCCTAGCTCCAATTTGTTGCCAGCTGGCTTGGCATTTGGTGAGGCCAAGGTGCTCAGTCACTTAGTCATGTCCAACTCTTTGCGGCTCCATGGACTGTTGACCACCAGGCTCCTCTGTCCATGGAATCTTCCAGGCAGGAATACTGGAGTGGGTTTACACTTTCCTACCCAGGGATCAAACCCGTGTCTCTTTGTCTCCTGCATTGGCAGGCAGATTCTTTACCACTAGTGCCACCTGGGAAGCCCATAGGGCAAAGTGGACAGGTTCACTTGCATATGTGAGCCAGGCAGCCTCCATCTGACTGCAAGTATGTCTGTACTCCGGGTCATTTGCAGCATGTGCTTTTGATCTTTGCAGGACTGCTGCCGCTGCTGCTAAGTCGCGTCAGTCGTGTTTGACTCTGTGCGACCCCATGGACTGCAGCCTACCAGGCTCCTCGGTCCATGGGATTTTCCAGGCAAGAGTACTGGAGTGGGTTGCCATTGCCTTCTCCGTTTGCAGGACTGGAGATCACGAAAATAGTTCATTGGCCCTCTCACTTCAGCCACTAGGGGGCAGCACAAAACACACGCTTTATTACAAGTGGGTCAGTGAGAGCCTCTTTGATTTATGTGGCATGTCATTTGACTGTATGTTCATTCTCAACCTGTTCCTTCCTTGGATATTGTTCCTTACATAAAGAATTAAATCAGCAAGTGGTAGCAAGTTGGACTGCGCAGCATCTTTTGGTGACTTCTCTGGTGGTCCAGTGGTTCAGACTCTGAGCTCGCACTGCAGGGGTGGTGGGTTCCATCACTGGTTGGGGAATTAAGACCCCACATGCTGAGCAGCCAAAAAACCCCCAAAACTCCACCCAAAACAAAATTAGCATCTTTCAAGAAGTTTATTCTTTACCCCAAAGACATGAATTCACAATAAGGATTCCTTAGCAATAAATAGCAGTGTCTTCCTTCCTAATCATTTGATATGAAATACTCTGCATCTGGAAATAAGAAGAGAATTCCAGGTAGGGACATGGACACAAGCAGAGGTGTAGAAGTCGGCATAGTCTAGTTTGGGGAAGATTGACTGTGATAGCCATTGATGGGGTTAACCGGTGGGAGTGAAGTGTGAGCAAAACTCCCATTTTTATTTTATTAATAGCAGCTTCAAAAGAAAGACTGACAGCTACTGTTTCAAACTCCCAAAGTTGTAAACTGGGTTTTATATTTTTGGCAACAATGGGCTTTAGGCAAAGAAAAGAAGAAAATAATTCAATTATTTTATGTTTAATTATATCTGAAGTTACCACTAATAAATACAAATTTCAAACCATTACAATTTCCAGTTTTGTTTATCTCCCTATGATTATTGAAAACATGTTTCACAGTTCTTCATGTTCACCTACAAACATTAAAGGTTTGCATATCAGATGGGCCAAAATAGGGGTGTCAAAGCAATTTGACAGAAAACCAGTCCTTATCTCTTTCTGTAGAATGGCAGCTAAGAAATTTGCCACTTGAGTGGAGCATAATCCAGTATAGTTTCTGTTGGGGACCTATCTCAGTGTGATTTGTAAGCAAATAGACTTTTTAACTACCTGGGTTGTAAATAATCTTTATCCTCCAGCTTCTTTTATCAGCCAAGAAAAGCCATTTACAGCATGATGCCTGGATAAACAAAAGTATTTTTAGGTCCCAGTGATTTTCTTCAGTTTTCCTTTAATTAAAACTGATTCTCTTCATAAAAGGTGGTTCATATCTCATCAAATTTTCATTCAAATTTTCTTTCTTGAAGAGGGACTTATAGGATTCTGTTTTTACTGAGATTATGTGCTTCCCTGAAATCCAAAAGTGAAATGGCCTTCTGTAGCTCCTAGGGCAAAGTCAGAATCCAATAGCAAAGCCTGCTTTGGTTTTGCCTCTTGCTGCCGTCCCAGCCACATCCTGGGCCCCTTTCACTCCAGCCCCACTGAATTCACTATTCTTCCAAGGGTTGTGCTCCTCTCCACTGGTGATGCAGGGGATGGCCTCTGCCTGGAACATACTTCTGTGCTCCCTTTGTTCACCAAGTGCTGCCAGTCAATTTCTGTCTCAGATGAAGTGTCCCTTCCTCAGAAAATTTGCTCTGACTACCCCCCAACCCCCACCCTTTTCCCCACACCCTTCAGTAGCCCCCGTGCTTCTGTATTGCAATGTTTTGTTTCCTTGTAATTTTCTAATTATTGATACTAATTTATTTAGCATCTATCTTCTCTGCTGTACTGTAAGTTCCTTGGGGACAAGGACAGTATCTGTTCATTCACCACTGCACCCACCACATTGTGTAGTCTCAGGGATTGGATGCCCTCAGTTAATATTTGTTAGCTGATTGGCAAAAATCTAACTCTTCATTAAAGCAACTAAATGCATTAAAGTAAAAACATTTTACATTAAAAATATTAATACTATATACTTTAAAATTACTTACAAAGTAAGATTCAATTCAGTCAACTCTAGATACATTTCAGTATCTTTTTCGTTGATTCTCAACAGCAGCTCATCATGAAAATGATTTATCCTGGAATCATTATCCTGAAGTCAGAAGCATCCTCAGGACAACATTTTCACTGCAATTTCAGCTCATGGATTTCAAGATAGTTTGACAACAGATGTCCTTCCATCTTGGAGCTGTTGGTGGCATTTTCTGCCTCAGTCATAAGGATTTTATTGCCTGCTTATGGATTATATGCCTGCTTATAAACCAGACAGAGTGGCCTTAGCTGGCTTCCTCACCTCCAGCTAGGAAAACCTCCACTATGGAATGAATGACATGTGCAAAACAGCCTTCCTCAAATCACAGGGAAGAAATTTTTCTTTGGATACTCACATTTGAAAATCAAAGTGAGATGATTTCTCCTTTATTTTGCATTAGTTAGGTGATCCTTGTATGCAATAATGCTCTATTAACCTCTGACTTTTAGGTTGTGGTATCCAGATCCTGTCTTTAAAGAACTTACCATCTGGTTAGGCGCAAATAGGTAAAAAGCAAGTCAAGGGCACATGAATATCTCAGGCAGTGAATCCTGGAGTTTAGGGGTGGGGGTGGTTTCTGAACAGCTATGTGATCTCTGAAGAAGACTTTGACACTCTTACCCCAATTTTCACAGGATTAACTCTCATGTCACTCACATCTCAGATCCAACATCTACTCCCTACTGAGGCTTTCCTAACCACCCCATCTAACACACACACACACACACACACACAAACACACACACTCTGACATTCTTCATACCTTCACCCAGGCTTTAATTGGCAACTTCCTCACTAGAACATAAGCTCCCAGAACAGGGAAACTTTGTCCTGATCATCACTGGATCTCCAGCACCTAGAAGGTTGTCAGCACATAGTCGACACTCATTATGATGTTTGTTGAATGAATGGATGGGCAGAGAGGGGGAGCGGGTGAATGCATATGTAGGGAAAAATGGAAAACCAGATGGATGAAATGGTGTGGGTGATGAAAAGGAGGCTGGCTTAAAGCGGGCAAGTGGATAGAAGGAAGAGGCTCATTTAAGTGAGCAATGGGAGGGTGGGCCACTGGTTTATGAGGTAGGATGGGGCTCGGTCATAGAAGGCTTTGAGCAGCCAACTATAGAGTTGCGAGGCATATGTAGATTGGACCCTTGCCTAGGAACAGGGCATTAAGAGTGAAAATGTGGGGAGATGTTACACAGAAACTATTAGTAGGATTTGGGAAGTGACTGATGTGTAGATGAGGAAATCCAAAACGGTGGTCCTACTGTTGAGCCTCCGAGAATGTTGGTGCTTCTGACAATTCAGGCATGCTTTATTTTTTTGCACTTCACTTTATTACTTTTTTTTTTTTTAACAAATTGAAGGTTTGTGGCAACCCTGAATATGGCAAAACTATTGGCACCATTTTTCCAACAGAATCTGCTTAGTTTGTGTTTCTATATTACTTCTTGGTGATTCTTGCAATATTTCAAAAATTTCATTATTATTATTATATTTGTTTTGGTGATCTGTGATCTATGATTGCAAAAAGATTATGACTCACGAAGAGCTTAGCTGGTGGTTAGCATTTCTTAGCAAAGAAGTATTTTTTAAATAAAGGAATATATGTTGTTTTTTAGACATAATGCACTGTTTATTATAATAGACTACAGTGTAGTGTAAGTGTAGCTTTCGTAGGTACTGGAAAATCAAAAAATTTCCGTGACTCGCTTTATTGAGGTACTTGCTTTATTGTGATGGCCAGGAACTGAACCCACAGTATCTTGGAGGTACGCATGTATTAGTGAAGTCAGAGCAGAAACTGGTTTTGGAGCTTGGCAGGTAGACTCAGTTTGAACCAGGTAAAGGGTAAGGGAATGGCAGGGCGTTCAGCAGAGACGAACTGCAGCCATGGGTGCTGCCAGATGGATGCTCCCAGGAGACATTAAGGTTTTCAGCCTGTTCCTAGAGCTGGCTCATGGAATCACTATGTGTGTGTGTGTGTGTGTGTGCTGTTGCTTCAGTCATGTCTGACTCTTTGCAAGCCTATGGACGGTAGCCCACTAGGCTCCTCTGTCCGTGGGATTCTCCAGTCAAGAATACTGGAGTGTGTTGCCATGCCGTCCTCCAGGGGATCTTCCCAGCCCAGGGATTGAACCCATGGCTTCTGCATTGATGGACGGATTCTTTGCTACTAGTGCCACACGGGAAGCCCTGATTCCCACTTTATTCTTTCAACAATCCTCACAGTTGTAGCATCCACTGTTCCATCTAGGTTGGATACTCCTGTTGGAGGCAGGAACTTTCCTACTAGCCCCCAAAGAAGCTACCTAATTCATCATCTATCTCATAAGGCTAGTCTGGATCTCCACTCTCATTATGCACATTTTGATCCGTTATCTTCCCATTTTCTAAGTACTTTGAATTTTCCCCTCACTCCCCACTTCTCCATCTAGTTCACAAATGTGCTAACTTGTGTGCAAGTACACACACACATGTACTAACCCCATCAATCATGTAGTCCAAGGCTTCATAATTCAATGAGGCCAGTGACTGCCACATAACAGGTGCCTAATAGGTGTCATTTCTCCTCCTCTGACACCTTTCTATCTTCCAGCTTCTCTGTTTGAATATAAAACTGTCCAGATAAATGGGAGGGAGTTGGGCTGGCTGCTGGGTTTCCATGCCTGCATACCAATGAAGCTGCTTCTGGAGCAGAGTCTTTTGTGCCCATAAACCATGATCTTTGTTATCTATGGAGGCGGCCAGCAGTAGCTGTCCCTGTAGAAATCCTTCCCATCTCAATCGCAAGGATGGCAGAGGCCACAAGACTATGCCACGTGTCTCGGCAGCACTGACAAATGCTTTCTATAGTGCTGTGCAAAGTGCACTCCTCTCCTATTCTTTTGGGATGGGCTTTTTTTCCAATTAAAAATTAAAATACTGCTGAATTTACATTCATTTCCTAGGTTTGCAATTCACGCTCCATTTCTCATGAGCAGCCTGTATTATTGTAGGGCTTGTCTGCTTATATTGCCTCTTGGAAACAGCCACTTAAATCTCTGCCTGGTTAAAAATGGTTCCCTCATGCCAGGGTACCAGCGGGCAGTGACACACGGAATTGAGTCCACTGAGAGTGACCAGAGGTCTGCAGCCCGGTCCCCTGCTAAGGAAGGAATTCCCCCCATTGCCAGCTCCAGGAGTCATACCTCCTCTTCCTCAGCAGCTTCAAGGATGGGAATCAAAAGGGATAAATCTTCAACTCTTAGAAAGTTCTCTGTAAGTGGCTACAATTTTCCTAGTTTTACCCTTTAGGCTGTGATCAAATCCTCTATAAGAGAGTTCTTCAAGTTATAAAGACAGTTCTCCTGCCTTTTACTATGGGGTGAGTTATGTCATCAAAAGATACATGTCGAAGTGCTAACCCCCAGTACCTCAGAAAAGTGAAAGTGAAAGTCGCTTAGTTGTGTCTAACTCTTTGCGACCCCATGGAATTCTCCAGGCCAGAATACTTGAGTGGGTAGCCTTGCCCTTCTCCAGGGGCTTTTCCCAACCCAGGGACTGAACCCAGGTCTCCCGCATTGCTGGTGGATTCTTTACCAGCTGAGCCACAAGGGAAGCTCAGTACCTCAGAATGTAGTACCTCAGAATGCGGTCCTTATTTGGAACTAGGGCTGTTGTAGATAGAATTAGTTAAAATGATTCATACTGGAGTAGGGTGAATCACATACCACTGGTGTCCTTAGAGGACACGTACACAAAGGGAGAAGAGCAAGTGAAGATGGAGGCAGAGCTGGAATGATGCTGTCACAAGCCAAGGGATGCTTGGGGGCCACCAGATGCTGGAAGAGGCAAGGAAGAATCCTTTCTTAGAGAATTCAGAGGGAGCATGGCCCTGTGAACACCTTGATCTTTGGACTCTGGCCTCCCAAACTATGCGAGAATAAATTTCTATTGTTTTTAGCCACCCAGTGCGTGGCAGGCCCAGGAAACTAATATACCCTCTGAGACTTCTCTAGGCTGAGCATGCTAAGTTCCTTCAATTGTTTATCCTATGGTACGATTTCTGTCCTTTCCTTGATTTCCTTCCTGGAGTGTGTATTTCATGTACCAAGCGAATTGCTCTAGAGGTGGGCTGAGCAGCACATCTTATCCTGGGGACCATCACCTCCCACGTTTCTGGACTCGAACTCAGCACAGTTGCTTTCCTGGCAGCTTTTTTGCACCTCAAATTCTCAATGAGTTTATTATCAACTAAGACCCATGGTTCTTTCCCAAGAGCACCACTGCTAAATCATGTCTCTCAACTGTTATGGTAGTTCTGTCACAATCTCCTATCGTAAAACTGATTAGCGCTCTGTCTTCTTCATGTATTTTGAATCTTGAGTCAGTTCAGCAATGTATTCAAAGTTCTTCTCAACTCCATTCCTATTTTATCAGTCGCACCCCTGCGCAGAAATCCCTTTATGTTTTCATTGAATTATTAATCATGGTGGGCTGAGGAGAGAACTGTGGCATGTTATCAGAGACTTCATTGCAGTCCTGCTGTGAATTCATATATTTGTTCACTCAATAAATATTTACTGAGCCCCTGGTACATGTCAGATGTTATTTTAGGCACCTGAAGATTTGGTGATGAATAAGAGAAATCTCTGGGAGAAGGCAATGGCAACCCACTCCAGTACTCTTGCCTGGAAAATCCCATGGACGGAGGAGCCTGGTGGGCTGCAGTCCATGGGGTCGCTAAGAGTTGGAGACGACTGAGCGACTTCACTTTCACTTTCACTTTCAAGAGAAATCTCTGGTGCTAGTGGTAAAGAACCTGACTGCCAATGCAGGAGATATAAGAGACACAGGTTCAATACCTGGTTTGGGAAGATCCCCTGGAGGAGGGCATGGCAACTCACTCCACTATTGTTGCCTGGAGAATCCCCACGGAGTCTGCCGGGCTACAATCCATAGGGTCACAAAGGGTCAGACATGGCTGAAGCGACTTAGCAGGCATGCACACACACACAAAAGAAATCTCAGTCCTTACGGAACTTAAATTATCACATTAGTCAACCTAGGGGATCTACCTGACTATTAGTGAAACATGTGGATATGTGGATTCTGGCAGATCCTTTATCTTTTCACAAATGCCAGTTCTAAACCTTTGGAGACAGGGGCATGGAAAATACTATTCTTGAATGGAGAATTGAGTGTAGGATTGTCGGATTGTTTTTTATAGCAAGCAAGAAATTTCTCTTTGTTCTTGCCTTCTCTGTGACCAGGTGTAGCTCCCTAAGGCTTTCTGTCTCAATTTGCCAGTTTTCTTTCCTTTTGACCTGCTTACAGTGAGAGCATTTTAGGGTTTGGGTAGGAAGAGTATGAAAGAAGCTGAACTGCAAACAGGCAAGTGGAGTCAGGGGTGGGAAATAAAGTACCCTGACTCTGGATCCTGGGAGCAGGAAGCAAGATCAGTCAGGAGTTTGTACAATGGAGAAAATGAGTGGAGAGAGAGGATAGAATTATGGTCAATGAAGAAGAGTAAAGGAATGGGGTGGGGTATTTAGCTTGAAAAAGGGGAGGTTTGGGGGAGATGAGACTTGCATTCAAATGTTTATGCAGATGTATATCTTCCCCTAACATCTGACCAGTTACAAAATCAGCTAATAGAATTTTGTTGAGAGGGCAATGGCAACCCACTCCAGTACTCTTGCCTGGAAAATCCCATGGATGGGGGAGCCTGGTAGGCTGCAGTCCATGGGGTCACTAGGAGTCGGACACGACTGAGTGACTTCACTTTCACGTTTCACTTTCATGCAATGCAGAAGGAAATGGCAACCCACTCCAGTGTTCTTGCCTGAAGAATCCCAGGAATGGGGGAGCCTGTTGGGCTGCCGTCTATGGGGTCGCACAGAGTCGGACATGACTGAATCGACTTAGCAGCAGCAGCAAGGAATCTAGACGTACTTAGATGAGTTTATGCTCCAAACGCCGGAGATTCTAAGGCTTTAACAACCCTGTTGTAGAGTACCTGGCTCTCTAGTGATACCTCTAGAGTACCTCTAGAGGTTGGTGCCTCTGATGTTGCTCTCTTTTCCATAGCATATGGGCTTTTCTTCTCATGTCATTCTCTTTTCTCTTCATGTCCCCAACTGATTAATTATCTTTTCATTTTCCTATTCAAATTCTGGAGTGGAACCACCAGTCCTACTGGACAGAATTTTGCATACTTGTTTGGTGACAGGCCAGCCTGTGGTGAGCTGCTCTTGGCCCAGGCATCCAGTTATTTGCCAGTCCTGTTCAAGGGCCAGCACAGAGCCTCTTCTCTCAGCAGGGACTTGAGGGCGGGGCAGTTTCCCTTCTGATGGAAGGATGGGCGTGGCAGTCACCATGATTGTCACGTGGCTTGCCATGTCTGGCGGATTCTGTTTTCTAAACCTTTTCCCCCTTCATTCTCTGTTTCCTGGTTTCACCTCTGTTTCTCCTTTATTTGAGCTGGACTGTCAGAGATGTCTTCCAGTCTTCATTTTGTTTTATTCCTCATATTGCCATCACCATGATCTTTCTGAAACCACATATATGATATCTCTCTTCTAGCTCTCCATCATCTCTTAAGGAAAAAGTCAGACTTCCTTGGCTTACCAATTCCATCTCCCGTTACAAATTCATCCCCCTGCCCCTCATTTGCTGTTCATACCCCATTAAGGCCCACCATGCTATTTTATTTTTCCAAGTCTTTGTAATGTTTTCTCCCTCCTTGAGTGCCAGGAAAACTCTTGTTAATGTTCAAAACACTTTGTAGACATCACCGTCTCTGGGAAGTCTACTCTGGAAACCACCTCTGCCTCTGCCACAGTCTCCTCTGCGCATTGTACATGAATCTTTTGTTGTACTTATCATGCTGTATTAGAATTTCCTTTTAAACATTTCTTTTGCTCCTACTAATTTGCATCCATCCTCAGAAGGGAGCTATTTGTTATGCAATTTGCAGCGCCAGCATTCACCAGCAATACCTCAGTGAATGTTTGCTGAATAAGTGAACAAATGAGGAAATGATTGAGAAGATAACCTCACCTACTCTATGCCCCTGTGCTAAGTGCTTTACATGCACTATCTCATTTAATTCTCACGGCAGGGAGATAAGGAAAGGGAGGGCTCAGGAGATGGAGTGCCTTTCCCAAGGTCGAGCAGCTAATAAGTGGTAGAACTGGGGACTTGCACCCAGGTTTGTCTGACTCCAAAGCCGTCGCTGTTTTCACTGCACTAGCAGAGGCAATGGCACTCCACTCCAGTACTCTTGCCTGGGCGGAGGAGCCTGGTGGGCTGCAGTCCACGGGGTCGCTAAGAGTCGGACAGGACTGAGCGACTTCACTTTCACTTTTCACTTTCATGCATTGGAGGAGGAAATGGCAACCCACTCCAGTGTTTTTGCCTGGAGAATCCCAGGGAAGGCGGGGCCTGGTGGGCTGCCGTCTATGGGGTCGCACAAAGTCGGACATGACTGAAGCCACTTAGCAGCAACAGCAGCAGCAGCAACAGAGGAAGAATGTTCTATAGAGACAGATTCTAGCTAAATAAAAGGAAAAGGTTTTTTTTTTTTTTCTTTTTGTGGTTGTTGTTTTTGTTTTAAAGATTGGAGCTGTGCACATTGGAAATGGGCCCTCTCGAGTTTCCATGTCAACAGAATGGAAACAGTTGACTCACAGGAGATAGGGCCCAGGATGCTGATAAAGTATGATTTTCCAAGGGTTAAAAAACATTACTCTCATATCGATATAAAATGAACATGCGCTTCCCTCATAGCTCAGTTGGTTAAGAATCTGCCTGCAGTGCAGGAGACCCCGGTTTAATTCCTGGGTCAGGAAGATCCACTGGAGAAGGGTTAAGCTACCCACTCCAGCATTCTTGGGCTTCCCTTGTGGCTCAGCTGATAAAGAATTCACCTGCAATGGGGGAGACCTGGATTTGATCCTTGGGTTGGGAAGATCCCTTGGAGAAGAGAAAGGCTACTCACTCCAGTATTCTGGCCTGAAGAATTCCATGGACTGTGTAGTCCATGGGGTTGTAAGGAGTCAAACACAACCGAGCGACTTTCACTTTCACTCACAAAGATTTTATTTTACTCGTTAATGAATGAGGGGACCAATAAGATGTTAAAATTGGCTCAAAGAGCATTTAAGAAGCTGGGTATTCATAGGAAATGTTAAGATAAGATTGCTGGGTTAGCTTCAAAATTGATTAATGTCCATTAGAACCATAAATGTAATCTTTGAAATTTATTTTTCACTAGATAGAAATTATTTGCATCTCTAGTGGTCAAAAGCAATAAATTAATATTAACTTTACTAAACCTGGGACTCTAAATCAGTTGTAGATAGTTGAACCAAATGTAATTCCCTAGATAGTCCTTGGGTGCCCTTCACCCCTCTATGGCACTGGAAGGATGTGCTACCATCCTTCTGTCTTATTTCTAAGTTTTGGATAATTTTTCTGACAGTTGTACTGCTCTCTTCAGCCCTAGGGTGTCACCCAGGACAGGCTGCTTCAGGGCCTGGCTCGGGGAAGGTGTGGGGCAGGGCCACCGTGTGCAGAGAATTTGGGTCCTTTCTCATCATGAGCTAGGAATCTCTTCTCCCATCCCCATGGGGAGCCAAAGGGAAGGAGAGACAGGCTCCATGTGCTGCAGGAGGGAGTTCCAGCAACCAATTCTAGTTAGTGGCAAGCACCCAATTCTCAGCTGGTGGCAAGCCCACCTTACAACCTCATCAATATTTTTAAAAAGTTTTTATTATGAAAATATTCCAAGAGAGACACACACACACAGAATTTGATCTGGTTCTCCCTTTTATCTTAGGCTATGTGTGTGCTCAGTCATGTCTAACTCTTTGAGACACTATGTACTGTAGCCCACCAGGCTCCTCTGTCCATGGGGATACTCTAGGCAAGAATATCGGAGTGGTCTGCCATGCCCTCCTCCAGGAGATCTTACCAACCCAGGGATCAAACCCAAGTCTCCTGTGGCTCTTGCATTGGCAGGCGAATTTTTCTCCATTGAGCTACCCAGGAAGCCCCTTTCTTAGGCAATTGTTGTTCAGTTGCTTAGTCATGTCTGCCTCTTTGCAACCCCATGGACTGCAGAACTCCAGGCTTCCCTGTTCTTCACCATCTCTCGGGGTTTGCTCAAACTCATGTCCATTGAGTTGGTGATGCCATCCAACCATCTTGTCCTCTGTTGTCCCCTTCTCCTCCTGCCTTCAATCTTTCCCAGCATCAGGGTCTTTTCCAAAGAGTCAGCTCTTTGCATCAGGTGTCCGAAGTATTGAAGCTTCAGTTTTAGCATCAGTCCTTCCAATGAATAGTCAGGGTTGATTTCCTTTAGGATTGACTGGTTTGATCTCCTTGCTCACCAAGGGACTCTCAGGAGTCTTCTCCAGCACCACGGTTTGAAGGCATCAGTTCTTAAGTGCTCAGCCTTTTTTTATTGTCCAGCTCTGGCATATATTAAAGAAAATCTCAAACATATCATGTCCTCTCACTCCTAAATTTCTGTAGTTTCTACTTCCCCTACTAAAAAGAAAGCAAAAAGATAATTATTTTCTTATGCAACAATGCCATTATTACACTTAACAAATTAACAATAATTTCTTAGTGTGATCTAATTCATACTCAATACTGAAATTTCTGATTATCCAAAAAGTATGTTCTTATAACCCTGACCACTAATATTTACTGCACATCTAATCTGGACCAGGCTTTGTGCTGGTGTTGGTCACATAGTGAAGAATGTTATGGACAGGATCCCTGCCCTCACGGGACTTATTACCTTCTCGTGGCCTAGAGGGTGGGAAGGCTGGTCTTCCCTGCAGCCTGAGGGATGAGGCTATTGTGGAGCTGGGCCTTGTTCTGGGAACATTCTTAGGTCTTAGTGACGCCCATGGTGTTGAGTACCCTAAGTTTTACTAAAATAATCAGAACTAGTTTGTTGGTTCAGCTTGGGTGATATAGACTGGGGCTCTGGCCTGCAGGAGGTGGAGCAGGTGGTGGCAAAACCCAGGCTGAGGACAGCAGCATCCCTTGAGGAAGGGCAAGGGCTTAAGGGGTCCTGGGACAGCACCTTCTCCCTTCAGGAAGGCCAAGCAAGGAGGAGGACCTACCAGAAAAGGAGCAGAACCTGAGGGCTCACCATGGACCAAGTTTGGCATAAATAGGACCAACTATGGTAATGGCACCCCACTCCAGTACTCTTGCCTGGAAAATCCCATGGACGGAGGGCCTGGTGGGCTGCAGTCCATGGGGTTGCTAGGAGTCGGACATGACTGAGCGACTTCACTTTCACTTTTCACTTTCATGCATTGGAGGAGGAAATGGCAACCCACTCCATCGTTCTTGCCTGGAGAATCCCAGGGATTGGGGAGCCTGGTGGGCTGCCGTCTATGGGGTCACACAGAGTCGGACACGACTGAAGCGACTTAGCAGCAGTAGCAGCAGCATGGTCTAACTATTTTTGACCTCTGGTGCACCCTTATGAGCTTCCCAGGTGGCTCAGTGGTAAAGAATTCACCTGGCATTGCAGGAGACAAGGGAGACACAGGTTTGATCCCTGGGTTAGGAAGATCCCCTGGAGGAGGAAATGGCAACCCACTCCAGTATTCTTGCCTGGAGAATTCCAGGGACGGGGGAACCTGGTGGGCTGCAGTCCATGGGGTTGCACAGAGTTGGACATGACTGAAGCGACTGAACAGCAGCCAGTATTCTTGCCTGGAAAGTTCCATGGATAGAGGAGCCTGGAGGGCTATAGTCCATGGGGTTGCAAAGAGTCGGACACAGCTGAGTGATGGGGCACACATGCACGCAAAATAATAACTCTAATAACTATCTCTAATAACTCTCATCTCGACATGTTGGGTTTTGTGGTTCAACCTGCAAAAATCACTCTGAATTTTGATCCTGCCAGCCCCCTTCCCAGTTTCCTGACATCTGTCTGTGTGGTAATTATGCCTTCTGTGTCCTTACTTAAGTTTGTGATGAAAATGGTGAATAGGACAGGATGGAGGATAGAGCCTGTGTTATTGCTTGGAGAAATTCCTCTAGTAAACTGACAGTAAACTTTTAATCCAGACATTCCAAATGGGTGTCCATGGGTCATATTGGGCTGCAGACATGCTTGGTTGATCATGCACAGTGTTTGTTTTTTAATTAGAATGTGCTTGCCGCATACGTGGCAAGTCCAGATTTCTACTTTCTTTGCAAAGCCAGGGGCTATAGGGTCCATTTGCCCGAGTTTTCCCATGGCCTCAGTGGGCTGCTGCTGGGTGATTATATGGGGGGCTGCTCTCTTAGGTTAATTATATCCCTTTCTGTTTGCCTAAGTCCTCACCACTCCCTCCACTCATTCGTAGGCATCAGAGTCCTCCTCCCACAACTCTCGTTGCTCCATAAAATGATGCCTTTTGTTTATGGTTGGGCTACCAACCATGAACCTGTCTCACTCACTCATTCTCCACCTGTATCTCACCAGCTGCTCTGCAGGGCCCTGAGAGACTCCTTGTCAGATCCTTCTGGAAGCTCAGATACATGCTCTCTACTTGATTTCCCTGGTCTATAGATCTAATAACTCATGAAAAAAGGAGAGGATGTGAGTTGACATGACCTGTTCTTGATAAACCCACACTGGCTCCTGGCAGTCATTGCTTCGTTTCTATGTGTTTTAGGAATTGATCAACTATTCTATTATTTTGAAGTAGGAACAGAAGGTGAGCTACAGCTTGGAGTTTTGGGGCTGCAGCAAACTACACTCCTCAAAGAGGACCATGCCATGGAGAAAAAGGCAAGGGCTTTAGATTTAAAAGTAAAACCAATGTTTGAGTTTGGTTTAGCAATTCTGAGATGAATTTCTCAGGGCAGGTCCTTCTTCTCTCTAGGCTTCAGTCTCATCCACAAATGGGCTGATTGGTTAAATGTGGCCTCAAGCTACCATAGGGCTGGAGAGGGGAAGAGACCCCAAAGTCTCTGAGCTGGATCATCTGGTTTGTGGGCGTCCCTGATTCCCTGCACTAGATGATGACAATGCCTCCACAGAATCTCAGAACCAGGAGTCAACTCATTTCTAAATCCCGAAGTGTACACTGGTGGCAGAATGGAGATTTTATCTCAGGACATCCAACTCCAGGTGAAGATTCTATCCAGTCAACCAGTATATTTCAAGGCAATGGCACCCCACCCCAGTACTCTTGCCTGGCAAATCCCATGGACGGAGGAGCCTGGTGGGCTGCAGTCCATGGGGTCGCTAAGAGTCGGACACGACTGAGCGACCTCACTTTCACTTCACTTCACTTTTCACTTTCATGCATTGGAGCAGGAAATGGCACCCCACTCCAGTGTTCTTGCCTGGAGAATCCCAGGGACGGGGGAGCCTGGTGGGCTGCTGTCTCTGGGATCGCACAGAGTCGGACATGACTGAATCGACTTAGCAGCAATCTTGACTCAGATTGAAAAATACATTTATAATCACTATCTGTAACAGTCATACATATGTGATGTGTTTGGATAAAGCATATTTGTAACATAAAACTTTGCATTTCTCATGCAATAAACTCTGTATGCTCTGTTCTGATCTATCCCATCCCATCCCATCCCATCCCTTCCCATCCCATCCCTTCTCGTCCCATCCCATCCCAATCTAGGTCATTTTTAAAAGAAGAGTTTTACTAGGCATTTGAATTTGTTTTCACATTGGTCATTGTAAAACAGGGTTGTTTTTTGTAAATAAAATTGTATTGGTATGCAGCCACATCTGTCATGTGTGGATTGTCTATGGCTGCTTTTGCACTATAGTGGCAGAGTCGAGTTGTTCCAAGAGTCGGCATTTCCCACCAAGTCTGAAATACTTATCATTTACAGAAAGAGTTCGTGAATCCCCTCCCCTTACTTTGTGCCAGGCTGAATATTTTAAGACCTTTTTTCATGATTTAAGTGGGATGATGGGTGAAAAGGAGGAAAGACAGGGAAAGTCCTTTGGTCCATGAGCCAGGTTATGCATTCAGAGATTTTGGCCATGGGAGAAAGAGGTGGAACCTGGGTTTCTGGGCACCCTTTGCTTGCTTGTTTGAACTCTGGAGGCTTTGTATGTACTCCTGGCTTCTACATCCCCGATTTTGTATTCATAGACCCTTCTGTAAGGGCCACAGAAAGCACTTCTGAATTAGTGTTGTGGGGCAGGTGGAAGGTGGAAGGGAGGGGCTGCACATGGGTTACAGCCTGAGATCTTGCAGCTGGGGACCAAGGAGATGTCTATTTGTGCGTTACTGATTGGCAGATCTTGGACTCTCCTGCCCCTCCCACTCTTAGTGGAAATGCTATGGTTTTCAGCTCCATTGGTGCATGTTTTGACAGGTACTCGGTTGCTACCAAGTCTTTGAGCAGCCAATCCCCCTGCCTGGCTGCCTTGTTCAGCCAGTCCCCCTGTCCAGGTGCCTTGTTGATTCATGATGAGTGGGAGCTGCCACACATTCCAAATGTGTGCAGTGTGGAAACCCAGAGTCTGTCTTTGGCACCACGGTGAAGTGAGGATGCCTTTCTCAAATGAAACACGGTATGTAGCACCTCAGGGACCGGGGTTAGGTTTGGTTACTCAGAATAAGTGAAGTGGATTTTTGCTGTTGTTAACTAGGAACAAATGTTCATAGGCTCCTTGTTTAGCTCATGGAGACAGTGGTAATGAAATTGGTTTTGCAAGGTGACACAGATGGTTTTCTTTTTTGGGGTTACGGGTCTCTGTGCAGGACCACTTATGGAAATATATTCAGCTCAGTTTCTGTCCTGCATATACTACAAAAACAGGTGGTCCAGTTTAATGGCATGTATATTTAGTGCATACATCCATGAGAATACACGTATTTATCTATACAAAGTACAAGTGGTCATATACATCACTAGATTGCAGTAAGGAAATACTTTCGTTAGGTTGGTGCAATGTAATTGCAGTTTTGAACCATGAATTCTAAAGTATAAGTAGGCTCAAACGTATCCTTATTAATCAAATAGGAAACATTACAATCAACATATTTTTGCCAATAAGAAATGTTTGTTTACTCCTGTAGCATAAAAATCTGTGCTTCAGGATTCAATGAACTCTTGGAAAGCATTTTCTGCCTCCTGCTGCTTGTAGAAGCATTTTCCCTGCAAAAAGTTGTTGAGATGCTTGAAGAAGTGGTAGTCAGTTGGCAAGAAGTCAGGTGATTATGGCAGATGATGCAAAACTTTGTAGCCCAATTCATTCAACTTTTGAAGCATTCGTTGTGTGACCTGTGGTCATGCGTTGTCATGGAGAAGAACTGGGCCCTTTCTGTTGACCAATGCTGGCACAGGCATTGCAGTTTTTGGTGCATTTCATTGATTTGCTGAGTATACTTCTCAGATGTAATGGTTTTGCTGGGATTCAGAAAGCTCTAGTGGATCAGATGGGCAACAGAACATCAGTGACTGTAACCTTTTTTTTTGGTCAAGTTTGGCTTTGGGAAGTGCTTTGGAGCCTCTTCTCAGTCCAGCCACTGAGCTGGTCATCACTGGTTGTCATGTAAAATCCACTTTTCATTGTACGTTGCAATCCAATGGAGAAATAGTCTATTGTTGTGTAGAGTAAGAGAAGATGACACTTCAAAAAGACAATTTTTTTTTTTGACTTTCAGTCAACTCATGAAGTACCTACTTATCAGACTTTTTCACCTTTCAAATTTGCTTCAAATGCCATATGATCATAGACTGAACAACAATTTTTTCCCAATATTAAGATATAGCTTATTATATCAGTTCAGTTCAGTTCAGTTCAGTTGTGTCCGACTCTTTGTGACCCCATGAATTGCAGCACGCCAGGCCTCCCTGTCCATCACCAACTCCTGGACTTCACTCAGACTCATGTCCATCGAGTCAGTGATGCCATCCAGCCATCTCATCCTCTGTCGTCCCCTTCTCCTCCTGCCCCCAATCCCTCCCATCATCAGAGTCATTTCCAATGAGTCAACTCTTCACATGAGGTGACCAAAGTATTGGAGTTTCAGCCTCAGCATCAGTCCTTCCAATGAACACCCAGGATTGATCTCCTTTAGGATGGACTGGTTGGATCTCCTTGCAGTCCAAGGGACTCTCAAGAGTCTTCTCCAACACCACAGTTCAAAAGCATCAATTCTTTGGCGCTCAGCTTTCTTCACAGTCCAACTCTCACATCCATACATGACCACTGGAAAAACCATAGCCTTGACTAGATGGACTTTTGTTGGCAAAGTAATGTCTCTGCTTTTCAATATGCTGTCTAGTTTGGTCATAACTTTCCTTCCAAGGAGTAAGTGTCTTTTAATTTCATGGCTGCAATCACCATCTGCAGTGATTTTGGAGTCCCCCAAAATAAAGTCTGCCACTGTTTCCACTGTTTCCCCATCTATTTCCCATGATCTTCGTTTTCTGAATGTTGAGCTTTAAGCCAACTTTTTCACTCTCCACTTTCACTTTCATCAAGAGGCTTTTTAATTCCTCTTCACTTTCTGCCATAAGGGTGGTGTCATCTGCATATCTGAGGCTATTGATATTTCTCCTGGCAATCTTGATTCCAGCTTGTGCTTCTTCCAGCCCAGTGTTTCTCATGATGTACTCTGCATAGAAGTTAAATAAGCAGGGTGACAGTATACAGCCTTGACGTACTCCTTTTCCTATTTGGAACCAGTCTGTTGTTCCATGTCCAGTTCTAACTGTTGCTTCCTGACCTGCATATAAATTTCTCAAGAGGCAGGTCAGGTGGTCCGGTATTCCCATCTCTTGAAGAATTTTCGACAGTTTATTGTGATCCACACAGTTAAAGGCTTTGGCATAGTCAATAAAGCAGAAATAGATGTTTTTCTGAAACTCTCTTGCTTTTTCAATGATCCAGCAGATGTTGGCAATTTGATCTCTGGTTCCTCTGCCTTTTCTGAAACCAGCTTGAACATCTGGAAGTTCACTGTTCATGTACTGCTGAAGCCTGGCTTTGAGAATATATCCAGAGAAAAACATGGTCTGAAAGGATACATATACCCTAGGGTTCATTGCAGCACTGTTTACAATAGCCAGGACATGGAAGCAACTTAAATGTTCATCAACAGAGGAATGGATAAAGATTTTGTTGTACATATATACAGTGGAATATTACTCAGCCATTAAAAAGAATGAAGTGGTATCATCTGCAGCATCATGGATGGACTTAGAGATTGTCATATTGAGTGAAGTAAGTCAGACAGAGAAGGAGAAATACCATATGACATCCCTTATATGTTGAATCTAAATAGAAATGATACAAATGAACTGACAAAATAGAAAGAAACAGCCTTGAGAACAAGCTTACGGTTGCCAGGGGGAAGGGATAATTAGGGAGTTTGGGATGGACATGTACACACTGCTATATTTAAAATGGATAACCAACGAGGACCTATGCATAACTTATGGAACTCTGCTCAACGCTGTGAGGCAGTCTGGATAAGAGAGGGGTTTGGGGAGAATGGATACATGTACATGTGTGCCTGAGTACTTTTCCTGTTCATCTGAAACTATCACAACATTTTTAATTGGCTATCAGTTCAGTTCAGTTCAGTTCAGTCACTCAGTCATGTCTGACTCTTTGTGACCCCATGAATCGCAGCACACCAGGCCTCCCTGTCCATCACCAACTCCTGGACTTCACTCAGACTCACGTCCATCGAGTCAGTGACGCCATCCAGCCATTTCATCCTCTGTCATCCCCTTCTCCTCCTGCCCCCAATCCCTCCCAGCATCAGTCTTTTCCAATGAGTCAACTCTTCGCATGAGGTGGCCAAAGTATTGGAGTTTCAGCTTTAGCATCATTCCTTCCAAAGAAATTCCAGGGCTGATCTCTTTCAGAATGGACTGGTTGGATCTCCTTGCAGTCCAAGGGACTCTCAAGAGTCTTCTCCAACACCACAGTTCAAAAGCATCAATTCTTCGGCGCTCAGCTTTCTTCACAGTCCAACTCTCACATCCATACAAGACCACAGAAAAACCATAGCCTTGACTAGATGGACTTTTGTTGGCAAAGTAATGTCTCTGCTTTTCAATATGCTGTCTAGGTTGGTCATAACTTTCCTCCCAAGGAGTAACCGTCTTTTAATTTCATGGCTGCAATCACCATCTGCAGTGATTTTAGAGCCCCCCAAAATAAAGTCTGACACTGTTTCCACTGTTTTCCCATCTATTTCCCATGAAGTGATGGGACCAGATGCCATGATCTTTGTTTTCTGACTGTTGAGCTTTAAGCCAACTTTTTTACTCTCCACTTTCACTTTCATCAAGAGGCTTTTTAGTTCCTCTTCACTATTGGCTATACTCCAATACAAAAAAAATTTTTTAATACAACTTATTGTTATGTGACATGATGGTGGTAACATATTATTATTTTTTTTTTGTTCCTTATTTGATTGCTAATATTATAGAGTCTCCCAAAGAGCATTTTTGAAATTATAATGGACAATAAAATCCAGGTACCTAGAATCATTGATCTACTACAACTGCTCTGTTCTCCCTGGGAAACCTAAACCAGCAGAAAGAACTCCACACCAACCAGCCAGCACTGTGCCCAAGGGAAGCCCCAGCAGTTCACATCATTTGTGCCTTGCTCTTAAGCCTTGAACCTCTCTGTGTGTCCTGTTGACTTGTGATGGAGACATTATCTAAATAGTACCAAGCTTTAATTCACAACTTGGAAAATGCATGGCTGCTGAACATGCCAGGATATCAGCCATGGAAAGTGGGGATTGACTAGCCAGTAGGTGGGCTTGGAGACTGGCACCTTGCCTGGCTGTGAATCTGGCACCAGTAGTGGGAGTAGTGGGTATTCTATTGCCCAAAGGCCAAGAGGTTTGCCATTCCTGGACACATACAATAGACATCCAAGCCAGGGGCCAGTTGGTGAGAGAAGTAGGAGTCACACTCAAGGGGTAGATAATACCTGAGGTCACACAGATGGAGGGACAGTGATGCTGTCAGTCAGTGAACATTCCAACTGTCAGAGGCTCCTAGGAAGAAGCAAGTCAGCTGTTTGTAGGACACAGCCCCTGGGGAGGGAGTGGCGAGAGAGAGGTCAGGGTCCCACCAGATGTGGTGGGGTTGGGGACAGGGTTCAAGTCCAGCATAGAAATCAAGTGCTAGACAAATAAACTGGACAGGAACCCAGTTGAAAGACCCAAACCCACCTGTGGTGAGGGAGAGGGTCAGAAGCAAGAGCAGGCTATGGTCAGTGGGCCCTGGCCAAGAGGCTGAGATCACGAATGTCTTCCTACCATGGTCATATTGGCTGCAGACCTGGGCTGGGCAGAACCTTCAGGAAGTGGCCTCAGCATCTGGAGCTTTGAGGAGATGAGAAGATTAGGGCTTCTGCTGTAGAAAGCAGTTCTTATGCTGCATTCCCTGCCACACCAGTGAGCAAAGGAATTGGGTCAACTCTGCAGTCTGTCCTGCTCCTGGAATCTCACAGAACACATGACTGCATTCAAGGCCCTGAGAAGTCCTCTGGGAAAGAGCTAACTGCTTAATCCAGCATTCCCTAAATGATCAGTGCCTAAGACCCTGTGTCAGCTCCGAGTCTATTAACCCTTAAACTGAGGGCTGCCAGAACGCCCTGTGGGAAATGCTGCTCTGGGAAATGGACCCGAAGGCAAACAAAGCCCCTGAGCTTTGAGGTTCGTGTGCCTGTGTGTGCATGTGTGTGTACATGCACACACATGCCAGAAAGAGAGTGATTAATCTTCAAATGAACCATGGAAATCGTGCGTTAATACCACCATCTGCTGCCTGAATGGGTCACCATAATGGGCTCTGACCAGAACACTGAGTCTTTGCTTCAGGTCCTTTTATTTCAATGCCAGGGAGGCTCTGATTGGCTCACTTTCAAAGGGGAAATATGAAAAATTCTACAGGACAAATTTCCCACGATAATGTCACAACTTCTCTCATTCCCTCCCAGTGTTAGGGCAGTTATATTTCAATTTGTTGATTTTCACAGTATTTATTACCATCAAGTGTTCTAGGATGTGTCAGAGGCAGCCTGGCGAACCCTCAGCTCATCATGGTGACAGCCCTCATCTGTGCGCAGAGAGTGAGCTGTGCCCAGGAGGTCTCTACTTGTTAGAACAAAGCCCCGAAGTTGGACTCTGCTCTCAAGGAAGAGTGTTTAACTTGCAGAGGTTGCCTGAGCAACCACAATGACCTGATTTCCTTTGTTACCAAACCAAACTTGGGTCTACTCGCCTGGGTGCAGGAGAGCAATCTACTGACCCTGGATCATGGTAAAGTAAAGTATAGTGTTTATTGCAAGACATCCAAGATGGGGCCCAGCAAGGAGAATGGGCAGCTTGTGCTCAAAAGACCTGGACTCCATGATGGTTTTCAGGAGAGAGGTTTTAAAAACTGTATGACAGAGAGGGTTGTGGGGCACATGATCAACTTGTGCTAAATTCTCTGATTTGTTGGTGGTTAAGTAGTTGGTTGATTTTTTGGAATATCAATCATCAACCTTCTGGTTCCAGCTGTCTGAAGTCCACATGCTGGTGGTCATCACGCAAATTTCTTCACTTGGTGGGGGTTTTAGTATCGACAAAGCAACACAGAATATTATCTGCAATCCTCAAGGAGGAAGTAAATGTCCTTGATTTTATTTTATGGCTAAACTTTCACTATGTTGTCTTGTTTGACTATGTTCCTTTGTTTCTCATTTCTCTGATTAAATTTGCAGAAGACCTAAGAGGCTAAAGTTTTTCTATAAACAAGGGGCAGGAGGTGGTAGGGAAGGGGGTCTGTCCTTGGGAAGGCCCTGCAGGGTCCTGCTCTGTTTCACTTTGAGCCTCACCTCCTTGGAGGAGGCAGCATCGCCTAGTGGCCTGTATGGGCTGTATGAGTGGTCTGCATGAGGCTGTATGGGCTGGAATTTGACTGCCTGCACTTGAATTTTGGCTCCACCATTAACTGGCAGTTTGACCTTGCGTGAGTTATTTAACCACTCTCAGCCCCAGTTTCCTAATCTTAATAGCATCTATCTCATGGGTTGTAGTAAGATTAAATATATGTAAAACTCTTAAATCACAGAAAAAGATGCAATAAATTCTAGCTATTATCATACTTATCAGGAGGGTTCCTTATTCTAATTTAATTACCAATACCTTCCCTTTAGCTTTGGATTCAGAGGTGGGGTTTGGGGATGCTATTTCCCTTTTAATGTTTGGCTCAGAAGTAGATATAAACTCTCTGTCTTAGGTTTTAAAGAGTCTACTGAGGAAGGACAGCAGGGAAATAAATGTTAAGACTGTAAGCATCATCCTCCCAATCCAAAGCACACAACATTTATCTTCCTCCTTGGACTTAAGGTGAGGATTAAATTGGACAGTGTATGCACAGTACTTAGCACAGTTAATTTGCATAGTAAAGTTCCATTAAATTAGCCCTATTGATATGCGGCCACTGTCACGGTGGTGTTAGCATCAGGGGAGGGATTTGCAGGGTATTTCATGTGTTTTCTAATTTAATTCCTCTGTATTTAGGCGTTTTGGTGAACAATCGGGGGCTCAGGTCAACACCCATCTGTGACTTTGATTGCCCTGTTTCACCTTATCCCTGCTCCTTCTTCCTCCAATCAGAAATGCTCTTTGCATCCTTTCAGCCTATATATAGTCTATGCATCCTTCACTATCCTCTGTGATATGTTCCTGGGATCACCCCAGGTACTTCTAACAACTCTGAACATCTAGCTGTGCAGTCTCGACTGTTGGCAGGATTGATGTCATACAGTCACTGGAAGAGTGGAGGGGTGTAACTCATTGCTATAGGCTAAATTGTGTCCTTCCAAATTCATACGTCAAAGCCTTAAACCCCCATATGGACTGTAGCGGAGATAGGACTGTTAAGGAAGGAAGTAATTCTAAAGGAGGTCATAAAGGTGGAGCCCTGATCTGATGGAATTAAGTGTCCTTATAAAAGAGATACCAGGACAATGGGGTGCATGTATCTTTTTGAGTTATGGTTTTCTCCAGATATATGCCCAGGAATGGAATTCCTGAGTCATATGGTGGTTCTATTTTAAGTTTTTTGAGGAACCTCCATACTGTTTTCCATAATGACTGCACCAATTTATATTTCCACAAACAGTGGAGGAAGGGTCCCTTTTCTTCACACCCTCTCCAGCAGCATTTATTGTTTGTAGATTTTTGGATAATAGCCATTCTGACTGCTATAAGGTGGTACCTCATCCTAGTTTTGGTTTGTATTTCAGTAATAATTAGTAACATTGAGCATCTTTTCATGTGTTTGTTGGCCATCTGTCTGTCTTATTTGGAGAAATGTCTGTTTAGATCTTCCCCTAATGTTCACTGTAGCACTATGTACAATAGTTAGGACACGGAAGCAACCTAGATGTCCATCAATGAGGAATGGATATGGAAGATGTGGTAAATATACACAGTGGAATATTACTGAGTCATAAAAAAGAATGAAATAGTGCCATTCGCAGAGACACAGATAGACCTACAGAATGTCATACAGAGTAAAATGTCAGAAAGAGAGAAACATCATATAATATTGCTTATATGCTATATCTAGAAAAATGGTACAGATGAACTTATTTGCAAAGCAGAAATAGAAACACGAATGTGGAGGACAAACTTATGGATACCAAGGAGGAAAGCAGGGTGGGATAAATTGGGAGATTGGGATTGACATACATACACTGCTAGGTATAAAATAGATAACGAATGAGAACCTACTGTACAGCACAGGGAGCTCTACTCCATGTTCTGTGTAACTTAAATAGGAAGAAAATCTAAAAAAGAGAGGATAGATGTACACATATAACTGATTCACTTTGCTGTACAGCAGAAACTAACAGCATTGTTAAGCAACTAAACATCAATAAAAATTAGTTTTAAAAAGCTAAATAAAACCTTCAAATCTCCAAGAAAGACAAAATATCGAATTTAAAAAAAAAAAAAAGGAAAAAAACAAACTCGAGATTTAGCTCCTTCAATAAAAGAATGAAAATGTAAAAAACAAAAAGAGATAACAGAGATCTCTATCATTTAAGGACACAGTAAAAAGGCAGCCATCCGCAAGAAGAGAACTGTCTCCAGAAATGAAACCCTGCTAGAACCTTGATCTTGGACTTTGCAACCTACGAAAATAAATTGTTATTTAAGCCTATAGGTTTAATTGTTATTTAAGTCTATCGTAGTTTGGTCTGGCAGCCTGAGCTGACTAGTATCCTCATGTTCACTGCATGGGATTAACATGCTGTGGTCTGCATAGGGGATTTATACAAATAAGAAAAACCTAGTTTGTGACTTCAGATATCTTATTGCCTTTACTAAGAGGGGAAGATAGAGGCAAACATATGATCAGAGGTTACAGACCCTGTGGTAAAGGTTTTGGTAAAAGTAGGCACAGTATGCCATGGGGGATGGTGTTTAATAACATGATAGGCTTTGGAGTCGCACAGACCTTAGTTTGAAACCTGCATTTGCAATGTGATCTCCTTCAAGTTACCTATCCTCTCTGAACCTCAGTTTCTTCACTGTAAAATAATAATAATAATTCATCATCATCATCATCATAATTATTATGAGAATTTACAAAGTTAAGCAGTAAAGTCCTTATTAGACACATGGGGAAATAGTCACAGTTATTTACAATACTACTGTTAATAGCACATGGAAAGGGCATCATATTGCTGGAAGGATGGTCAAAAATCTTACAGAGGAGACAAAATTAGAACTGAGTTTTTATAGGGTGAGTAGCCGATAACCAGAAGAAGATAAGTGTGAAGGACATTTGAGGTAGAAGAAACAGAATTTGTAATTATTGGAGGCCGGAAATTGTGTGCCACATTTAAGGAATTTCCAGTAGACCTGTATGACCTGATAAAGTCTCAGGGACTGAAGGGGCTGTGGTGGGAGGGCACAGGGAGTAAGGGGATAAGCAACAAGAAAGGTAGTCAGGAGCTATGAAGCGGAGTGGGACTTTATTCTGAAGATGTTTGGGACTCATCTAAGAATGTTAAATAGTAGGTCTTGGAGCCATCATCAGATTTACATTTTTGAAAAGCCCTCTGACAGTAATGCGGAAGATGGATTGACGGAGAAGGGATTGGTAGGAGATGGAGAGACTTATATGGATATTTTAATGATTAAAGGAGACAAGACAAGGGTCTGAATTAAGATAATAGCAATGGGGACTGAGGGCTTTCCTTGTGGCTCAGCTGGTAAAGAATCTGCCTGCAATGCAGGAGACATGGGTTTTGATCCCTGGGTTGGGAAGATCCCCTGGAGAAGGGGCAGGCTACCCATTCCAGTATTCCAGCCTGGAGAATTCCACGGACTGTATAGTCCATGGGGTCACAAAAGGTCAGACATAACTGAGTTTCACAAACAATGGGGACTGTAGTTGACAGATCTAAGAGATTGGGAGATTAGATGGGGAGAAGGATGAGGAAGGAGCAATAATTAAGGAGAGGGAGAAAGAGAATGGACAGAACTGACTCCTGCGTTTCTGTCATGGCTTCAAGATGGATGGTGGTCTCAGTCACTGAGACAGGATGGGCTTGCAAGTGGAGTGAGTTGCATGTAGGACATGAGCTTTTGGTGTCTGTAAATCACCCATAGAGAAATATCCTTCTGAATGAACTGAATGTAGAATTCTAAAGCTCTTCAGAGAGCTCTGGGCTGGAGACATCTATTTGGGTTTATCTTTATATTGGAAGTTGAAGCTAAGGTTTGAATGAAGTCACTTAAAGGAGAAATGTGTAAAGAGAAGGCTAAGGAAAGAGTGTGGTGAACATAGATATTTCAGGTAAAGAGGAGCCATTGGAGCCAGTGACGTGATGTGTGAGTGGTCAAAAGATCAGGAAGAGGGAGCAGTGGCACTCAGATGGAAGAGAAAGCTTAAGGAAGGAGGGCATGCCAGGAATGCCTGTGCCACAGAGAGGCCAGGCAAGGTGAGGCATGTAGCATCTGACTGGCAGTCACTGGAGAATTGTTTAAAGCTGAGGAGTGAGTTGTGTTGAGAAAGCTTGACTGTTAAGTAAGGGCTGAAGAAAGGGGGTTACCCAAGGAAGGCTATGGGCTATAGGAGGCTCCCCTTTCAAAGAAGGGAGAGACTCGTGCACATTTGTAACCTGTGGGGAATGAACCAGTGGAGAGGAAAAGGTTGACATTATAGAGAATAGTGGTCGATGGGACCAAGTTCCTGAAGAGACTTTCCCCACCTGGAAAGGGTCTGCAGAGCACAGGGTGCAAGTCTAACTTCAGACAGGAGGAGGGGACACGCCTCTGACTGAGGAAAAGGGAGGAGAAAGAGACACTTGCAGATGAAGGCAAGTTTGCCACTAACGGGAAAGGGAGTTGTCTGGATGGTTGGATTTCTTTGTGGGACAAGAGAAGAGGTCACCTGATGAGATGAGGAGCTTGAAAAGGGGATAACAGTTTGGATTAGTGCTTGGCATGGAGGGGGGAAGCTGCTAGGGAGATGCAGAAGATCTCCCAGCAGCACAGGAGCCTTAGCATTCTTAATAGGATCTAAATGGGGCAGGAGAATTGAGCCCATGGAGAGAGAATAATGAAAGAGCTGTTCATCGTGGAAAAAGAAAAGGAACTACAAAGGCTACAGACAGATTGGGAGGCTGTAACATGACCAGTTGACTGGAAGTCTCCCTTAAATATACACTGGGAGTGTGAGAACCAGAGATATACATCTTGGTCCTTAAAAACGGTCGGAGAATAGGACAGAATGGTAAGATTATAGAGGGAAAAGAAAAGCAAGCTTCTAGATGTGCTAATATTTACGATGGATAAAGTAAATGAACAGGAAACTTTTGTATTAAAAAGAACCAGGGTCTTGGTCTTCTACATCTGTGATTCTCAAATTATAATATGCGTGTGGGTCACTAAAGGATTTTGTTAAAATACAGATTCTGTTTCAGAAAGCCTAGGGTGGGATTCTACATTTCAGTAAACATCTTCAGTCATGCTGGCTCTCCTGGTCCACAGATCACACTTGAAGATGCAAGGTCTAAATGGATATGGAAATGGTCCAGGAGGAAGGTAGGCCTGGGGGTGGAGAGAAAGTCCATGCCTGTGGCCTCTCTGATCAAGGGTGCTCCTGACTGTAGTCAGGGGAGGGAGATGGAGTAGGACAGATGAGAAGTGTGAGGGGACCTGCTCTGCCTGGCCTGTCCCATAGCAATTTCCCCACAATAAGAGAGAAGGCTGCTAACTGGCTAGCGACACTTGGTATTAATTAACTCAATAGGATCAGTCCCCTGAAGCCTGTTTTGCATAATTAATAAGTGCTCAGCTATAAGCTGCTGAAAACACTGAAGCCAAAGTGTGACAATTTTCTGATCAGCTAAGCAGAGACACCACAATCCCCTATTGTTTGTGGACACAGAGCAAAGCTTTGTTATTAGTTGCTAAGTTGAGTCTGACTCTTTGCGACCCCATGGATTGCAGTTCGTCAGGCTTTCCTATCCTTCACCATCTCCCGGTGTTTGCTCAAACTCATGTCCATTGAGTCAGTTATGCTATCTGACCATCTCATCCTCTGTCGTCCCTTTCTCCTCCTGCCTTCAATCTTCCCCATCATCAAGGTCTTTTCCAATGAGTCAGCTCTTCGCATCATGTGGCCAAAGTATTGGAGCTTCAGCTTCAGCATCAACCCTTCCATTGAATATTCAGGGTTGATTTCATTTAGGATCGACAGGTTTGATCTCCATGCTGTCCAAGGGGCTCTCAAGAGTCTTCTCCAACACCTCACTTCAAAAGCATCAATTCTTCAGTGCTCAGCTTTCTTTATAGTCCAACTCTTATATCTGTACATAACTACTAGAAAGACCATAGCTTTAACCATATGGACCTTTGCTAATGACTGAGATCGGATACAGAGCCCTTGGCTCTGCCGTGTCCTAATAGGGGGGGAGGCAGGCTGGACTAAGACATGGGGGCACCCCAGGCAGACTGATAATTTGATGCCTCTCCAACAAAATATTCTTTAAATATTTGTTCAACATTTAATCAGAGAGGAAGTTGAGTGCAGCCTTGAGGAAGAGCAAAGCAGGAAAGTGCTGGGCCAGGTACAGTTTTTTCTCTGTTGTCTCAAGCAATTCAGCTCAGGCCCCAACTTTCTTAACATACTTAGCTAAACAAGACCCTCCAGTCACAGGCCCACCCTCCTTAGAAACCAGGTTTGCTTCCCCCTCTATGTATCTCTGGAGATACCCCTGGGAGGTTCTGCCTTTGATCCCAGGATGCTCTCTGAGGTGCTCTTTCTAAGAGTTCTTTCAACAAATAGAATTGTTTAAAAATAGCTTGTTATCTTTCTAGAGAATTTTAGCCTCATTTTTTCAATGATTCTATGGACAACCGCTCAGATGGTGGTGTCTTTGGCTCTGGGAGATGGTCCTGAGATAGGTCAGTCTCCTTAGCACTCAACCAGAGATGCAGTTAGTGGGGAGAGCTGGTTCTCTGGTGCTTACTTATGCCATTGGTAGGATGATTTGATGAGAAGTCCTTGTTGCTTAGAAACCTAAATTCTGAGCCAAACTGTCTAGGTTAAATTTTACTTCTGCTCTGTATGAATAGCTACCTGGCTATGGGTAGGGTTTGTAACTTTTCTGAGCCTCTGGTCCCCCATCTGTAATATGGGGATAATGACAGACGGCTCTTCTAATGTTCTTCTGAGAATTAAGTGAGTTAATAATGTGTGTGTATGTGCGTGCATGCTCAGTCACTCAGCTGTGTCCAAGTCTTTGCGGCCTCATGGCCTGTAGCTCACCAGGCTCCTCTGTCCATGGAATTTTCCAGGCAAGGGTATTGGAGTGGGCTGCCATTTCCTACTCCAGGGGATCTTTCCCACCCAGGGATCTCACGCATCTCCTGCATTGGCAGGCACATTCTTTACCACTGCATCACCTAGGAAGTGAGTTAATAATGGGGAGTACTTAAACAGTTTTTGACATGTAATAAGAATTAAATAAATATTAATTATTATAGTTATTATTATTCTGCAGCTGTTAGCTTCTATGCTGCATAACAATTGTCACAAAATTAGTGATTTTAAACATGTTTTAACATTTAAACATCAATAATGGCACCCCACTCCAGTACTCTTGCCTGGAAAATCCTATGAGCGGAGGAGCCTGGTAGGCTGCAGTCCATGGGGTTGCTAAGAGTTGGATACAATTGAGCGACTTCACTTTCACTTTTCACTTTCATGCATTGGAGAAGGAAATGGCAACCCACTCCAGTGTTCTTGCCTGGAGAATCCCAGGGACAGGGGAGCCTGGTGGGCTGGTGTCTTTGGGGGTCACACGGAGTCGGATACGACTGAAGTGACTTAGCAGCAGCAGCAGCAAATATACTATATCAATAGAATAAAGGACAAAGCCACATGATCAATTCAATAGATGCAGGAAAGCATTTGACGAAATCCAACAGTCCATAATAAAAACCCTCAACAAATTAGGAGTAGAAAGGACTTCTTTAGCTTCATTAAGTGCAGCTATGAAACTCTACAGCTAACATCTTACTTAAGGGTGAAAACCTGTAAGATCAGAAACGAGACAAAGCTATTCCCATTTACTTCTATTCGATGTTGTTTTGGAGGGTCTAGCCAAGGTAATTAGATAAGAGAAAGAAGTAATTCAGATTGGAAAGGAAGAAGTGAGACTATTTGTATTCACAAGTGACATGATCATGTATATAGCTGGTCCTAAGGCATCAACTAAAAATGGCTAGAAGTAATGAACAAGTTCAGCAAGATTTCAGGATATGAGATTGATAAACAAAAATTCATTGTATATTTATACACTTAAAATGGCCAGTCCAGAAAAGGATATTAGGAAAAACAACTCCAGTTACAATAACATAAAAAGTTTAGAAGTGAATTTTTAAAAGAAGTGAAAAATTTATACTCTGAGAACTATAAAATATAGTTAAAACTAAAGAAGATCTAAATAAATGGAAAGACATCCCATATTTGTGGATCAGAAGATACATTACTGTTAAGATGGCAATATTCCAAAACTGGTTTGTAGATTCAATTCTTATAAGCCCAGCTGTTTTCCTTGAAGAAATGACAAGCTGATCCTAAAATTATTTGAAAACTCAAGGGGCCATGACAGACAGAACAATCTTGAAAAATAACAAAGTTAGAGGACTTACAGGCTTCCCAGGTGGCTTGGTGGGTAAAGAATCCATCTGCAATGCAGGAGACACAGGAGACTCAGGTTCAATGCCTGGGTTGGGAGGATCTCTTGGAGGAGGGCATGACCATCCACTGCAGTATTCTTGCCTGGAGGATCCCATGCACAGAGGAGCCTGGTGGGCTATAGTACACGGAGTTGCAAAGAGTCAGACATGGCTGAAGTGACTTAGCACACACGCACACAGAAGACTTACACTTCTCAATTTAATAACTTACCATAAAGCTACAGACAGTGTGGTATTGGGATAAAGATAATTATAGGGCTCAGTGGAATGGAACTGAGAGTCCAGAAATAAACTGTGACATCTATGGTCAATAGATGGGGGAAAGACTGGTCTTTTCATCAAATTGTGTGTGATTGTATATGTTTTAAGCACTAGTAGTGTGTTTATTAGGATTTCTACAGGAATGGGTACAAGTAGAAATATTAGGCGGAGAAGGCAATGGTACCCTACTCCAGTGTTCTTGCCTGGAAAATCCCATGGGCGGAGGAGCCTGGTAGGCTGCCATCTATGGGGTCGCACAGAGTTGGACACGACTGAAGCGACTTAGCAGCAGCAGCAGCAGAAATATTAGGCATTCTGGTTTAGTATTGGCTTTTAAGTCATTTGCCATACACCTAACATGTGCCAGGCATTTTCTTAGGTGCTGGTGGTACAAGGCAAGTTATACAGATATAGTTAGTCCATTAACCCCTCTCTGATCGTTGATAAGCTGGGCCTGCTTTGCTTAATACATTTAGTGGCTCTGTTAATTGATGCATACTTGCGAGCTCAGTCACTCAGTCATGGCCAACTCTTTGTGACCCCATGGACTGTAGCCTGCCAGACTCCTCTGTCCATGGAATTTTTCAGGCAAGAATACTGGAGTGGGTTGCTGTTTCCTACACTAGATCTTCTTGACCCATAGATTGAACCCACATCTCTTGCACTGGCAGGAGGGTTCTTGACCACTGCACTACCTGGGCAGGCTATTTGATGCATACACATATAGAATTCTAGCAGCTTCCTATTTGATAGGCTCTTTTACTGTTATGAAATCTCTTTTTTATCTCTAGTAAACAGAGATTTGATTTCTTTTTTAAATCCAAGATCTATTAAAAGTGTTTAATGAGATAGAGACCCATTAATAGTGCCAAAAACTGATGACAGCAAACTGGTTTTTGAAACAATCCAGATTCCAATGGAATGTGAGAAAAAGCCCTCTGAGATCTAATAAGTAAGAGAAGGAAGCCAATAAAATGACAAGTGGAGCTTTTAGTTGATCTAAAGGCTTTTTGCAAAATGTTTGGAATGCTTTTTTGTTTTAATGTCTGTTTAGGTATAGCTATCCCAGACTTTGATTAGTGTTTTCATGGTATATCTTCTTTCATCCTTTTACTTTCATCCATTCTATAGTTTTCTATTTAGGGTACCAACCAAAACCCTCTGGGATATGATACTTCCCTCTTTGGAAGAAAGTGTCAACCAGAAATAGATGAGGCCTCATAAGGTGAAGCTCAACTTTGAATAATCTAATATCTAGTTGTTATTAAGGTGACCTTCCAGAAACAAAAGTAAATCCTCTGGAGTAAAATACAAGAGCCACAAATGATCTCTGCAATTCCTTATACATGTTATACAGCACACAGTAAAAAATAATAAGGCATGCAAGAAGACAAGATTTGTGAAAAAATAGAAGACAAAAAAAGACAAAAAGACATATTCACTAAAATTCCTGACATTAGATTTATCCCACACAGGTTTTAAAATGATTATATTAAAATCTTTAAGAGTAAATATCAAGATAGGAAAAAATTGACAGAGAACTAGATACTGTCATAAAGGATTAAATGGAAATTGCAGAATGAAAACCACCTCCTCCTTGGAAGATCACAAACTCCATTTTTTGTCACTCCACCTCTGTGTTTTCTGAAAACGTTTCTGTTTCTCAGCCTCTCAATCACTGCTTTTGCTTTCGGACTTGTCCTTTGTTTCTGGTGTTTTCTTGTGTTCAGCTGCTCAGTCATGTCTGACTCTTTGCAGCCCTACAGACTGTAGCCCGCCAGGCTCCTCTGCCCAGGGAATTTTCCAGGTGAGGATACTGCAGTGGAGTGCCATTTCCTACTCTAGGGGATCTTCCTGACCCAGGGATCAAACCTGAGTTTCTTGCATCTCCTGCATTGGCAGGCAGATTCTTTATCACTAGAGCCATCTGGGGAAAGCCCAAATGCTAGGCTAAATTCTTTTGTTTTTCTATTTTATTTTTACCATATTCTAAATTTTTAAAAACAATCTTAATCATTTTCTACATGTTCAAACAGATTTTTGAGATATTTTGATTGTTTAATTGTTTTTAGAGAGAGACTTGGGCCAAAATAACTTAAGCTGCCTTTGCCAGAAGCAGAACCACCAGAGTTCTCCCAACATTTTCATGTGGGCTTAATTGATTGTGCAAAGTTAGACCATAGTTTTGGAATTTAAACTGAGACTTTTCTGTTTCCTGAAGAAGAAAGGAGGGAAGTGCTTACCAATGAGAAGCTGAATGACCACTATGTCCCAATTCTTTAGTTCCGGAAACTCACAAGCTAATATATATATACACCCAGATGTAATCTAAGATTGTCTGTGAGAATTACCCTATGGTTAGCAAGGTGGCACTAGTGGTAAGAACCTGCCCACCAGGAGACATAAGAGACACACTGTGGGTTTGAGCCCTGGGTCAGGAGGATCACTTGGAAAAGGGAATGGCTACCACTCCAGTATTCTTGCCTGGAGAATCCAATGGACAGAGGAGCCTGGTGGGCTCCTAGGGACGAAGTCCCTAGTGTTGTAAAGAGTCAGACTTGACTGAAGCGACTTAGCATGCACGCATCTATGCACACACAGAAAGGGAGGAGTTGGTGTTTTGATACTTCAGTGGGAAAGATCTCATGATACTCAGAAGGGCAGGAAAGCAAGAAGCCCTCCTCCTACCTTAGGGAGTTTCAAAAAGTATTTGTAATAGTTGCTGATAGCACGCATTTTAGAAATGTGTATTTTTGTCCTGAGGGGTTAACTTTCTTTGAGTAACACTTTACAAGTTCAGCATCTCTCTCTGTTATAGGGCTCAGGACTGACTTCTTTATCACTTGGTTCTGGTTAGTACTGTTTCAGTTGAGGAAAGAGACTGGGATAAGAGTATACTTTCCAATATTTGATTGGAAGGAGGAAATTTACCGCTTTGCTCTGGTTACCTTTCAAAACGGACCAGAGAACTTCTGGAAAAGAGCTGATCTCATTTCTGGAAAGTTTCCCAATCCAAACAATCACTTTGGCTGAAAATTTATGTTTTCCTTGGGACCCACTGATAATTCCCTAAGTTGTGTGCTAATGTGTGGAGAACTTCTAAAGTGGCTGTCACCCTGAGTGGCATAATTATAGGTTGTCTACAATGCTTGATAAGAAAATGGAGAAGAAAAAAAAATCTTTAAGACTACAAAAAACCCAACCAAACACACACACCTGAAGATAATGAAGGTGGTAATGAATCCTGGAGGGCACAGAACTGTTTTGTTTTCCAGGGCTGAGAAAAAGAGAAATGGAGAGAAAAGTTCCATGTTGAATCCAGGGGCAATTTCTGGTCTTCTTTGTGCCCCTGGTCATCAGGAGAGCAATGCTAATGTGAGGAGACTGTATGGAAAAGTCTGGGCTTTGGAGGAGAAGGAAGGAAGCTCAGACTCTGGCTCTACCACTTACTCAGTGCATCATCTGAGAATATTATTCACTTTTTTTGAGCCTCATCTGTAAGATGGTAATGATCACTCTTGCTTCACTGGTTTGTTGCAAAGATGAAATGTGGACACCATTGTGAAAGTAGAACATTTACCATGTTAATAGAACATTCAGATAGTTAAAAGAAGAGCCAGATGTGGTTAGTTTGGTGCTGTGGCTATATATGGAGTCAAATAGGCTTGGGTTTGAATACCACTTTTTATTTCCTCATTTGTTTGGATTAAAGGACATGAATGTATATAGAGTGCTTAGTATAGATTCTGCCATATGGCAAATGCTCAGTAGAAGTTATCTGCTATTATTATTGTTGTTGTCCTTTTTGCGATGATGATGACAGTGATGAAGATAATTATGACAAGGTAGGGGAACTTGTTTTTGCCCATTTTGAGATTCAGTTCAGTTCAGTTCAATCTCTCAGTTGTGTCCAACTCTTTGTGACCCATTGAATTGCAGCATGCCATGCCTCCCCATCCATCACCAACTCCCAGAGTTCACTCAAACTGATGTCCATCGAGTCAGTGATGCCATCCAGCCATCTCATCCTCTGTCGTCCCCTTCTCCTCCTGCCTCCAATCCCTCCCAGCACCAGGGTCTTTTCCAATGAGTCAACTGTTCGCATGAGGTGGCCAAAGTATTGGAGGTTCAGCTTCAGCGTCGGTCCTTCCAATGAACACCCAGGATTGATCTCCTTTAGGATGGACTGGTTGGATCTTCTTGCAGTCCAAGGGACTCTCAAGAGTCTTCTCCAAAACCACGGTTCAAAAGCATCAATTCTTTGGCGCTCAGCCTTCTTCACAGTCCAACTCTCACATCCATACATGACCACTGGAAAAACCATAGCCTTGACTAGATGGACCTTTGTTGGCAAAGTAATGTCTCTGCTTTTGAATATGCTATCTAGGTTGGTTATAACTTTCCTTCCAAGGAGTAAGTGTCTTTTAATTTCATGGCTGTGGTCACCATCTGCAGTGATTTTGGAGCCCCAAGGACATTGATTTAGTCAGATGAGGTCTTCCAAGTCCAAACATATGCCTTTAACTAGTTGGCATGTCAATGTAAGGTTTGAAGAGATTAACAAAAAGAACTGGGGAATTTCTGAACTCATATTCAGGAATATATTTTACTTGACCTCAACATAAATATAGGTAGCCAGTTATACATGACCTAGGAAGCGTTCTGATGAAAACATCTACTGGTTTCTCATAAGGAACTAATAGGCACCCTTACTGGAAAGACTAGGGGAATATGTTTGTTCTGGCTTGGTGTGGATTTTTACTGGGTTCTAAAGATTCTGTGCTTTTTAATGCTCTTTTTCCTATAATATTTGAGTTGGAATCTTTCTTTCTCATATATTACTAACTTTTAAAAGTATAATCAGCTTCTGATTATCTGGGGATAAGTAGAATGGTTTGATGAACAAGGTGTATAGGGGCCTGGTACATGCTTGCCTTACCAGAACAGCTGGGACAAGGGCCTGACTTACCATTTACCCTCCCTGCCTAGGGAGTGGAAGAGAGACAAGATCTGCAGCTGAGGTCAAAGGCAAGCTGAACAGGAAGAAATGCTTTAGTTCAAAGGAAGTCGTCGGCTTAGATGAAGCATTTGCTTGGCAATAGAGAAAACACTGAATATCTTTTTAAATTATTTTCTCCCACCTTCCTTGACAT
Organism: Bos javanicus; assembly: GCF_032452875.1. Lineage (NCBI taxonomy): Eukaryota > Metazoa > Chordata > Mammalia > Artiodactyla > Bovidae > Bos > Bos javanicus. The sequence continues at coordinate 41,654,131 of NC_083882.1, read as the reverse complement.
TGTATTGCCTTTCTTTTTTCTGACTTCTTGATCTGAATACTTAATCTGTTAGAGGCAGAGTGTGTAGATTGGAAATGAAAAAGATCAAAGGGAGGATTTTTCCTCCAAATAATGTTTTGACTGTACCTTATAGACTTTAGTATATAATGTTTTCATTTTCATGATTTCCTAGAGATTATATATATTAGTTAGGGTTCTTTCAGCAGCAAATAACATAAAATCTTGATTCGAATGCCTCAAGGAGTTATTATTTCCCATAACAAGGAGTTGGAAGCAGGAATATTTCAGAGCTAGTTTATTCAGAAGTTCAGGGATACCTTTAGGCTAGTCATTTTCATGGTGCAGCTTTGGGTGTCACATGCCCTTGACAACTTCTAGATGCAGAAAAAAGACTTTCTTTTTAGCAAAGAAGTAAGCCTTTCCCAGGGGGCTTCCCAGGTGGCTCAGTGGTGAAGAATACACCTGCCAACGCAGGACACATGGGTTTGATCCCTGAGTTAGGAAGGTTCCCTGAAGGGGAAAATGGCAACCCGCTCCAGTATTCTTGCCTAGGAAACCCCGTGAGAGGAGCCTGGCGGGTTACAGTCCATGGGGTCGCAAAGAGTCAGACACGACTTGGTGATTAAACAACAACAAAGCCTTTCCCAGAAGTCATTCATCAGACTCTTCTTTGAAGTTTGTTTGCTAGGATTACTTTATGTGTCTGTTCTTAAAATCACTGGCAGTGGGTTGATTGAAACCAATCAAAAGCCTACCTTATCTGAAGCAGATGATGTCCTAGAGAGAAGAGGGGATATATGAAAAGAAGCAAGGGAAGGTTCAAAATAAGGAAGGAAGAAAAATAATTACAGGAAATGCAACCAGCAATAACTACTACTTTCTGCAATTGTAGTTTTGATTTCTTTTTTTGTGTTTTTTTTTAATTTAATTTTATTTTTTAACTTTACAATATTGTATTGGTTTTGCCATATATCAAAATGAATCTGCCACAGGTATACATGTGTTCCCCATCTTGAACCCTCCTCCCTCCTCCCTCCCCATAACCATCCCTCTGGGTCGTCCCAGTGCACCAGCCCCAAGCATCCAGTATCGTGCATCAAACCTGGACTGGCAACTCGTTTCATATATGATATTATACATGTTTCAATGCCATTTTCCCAAATCTTTTTCTTTTTGACCATGCTGTGCCAACTGTCCGTATCTTAGTTCCCCAAGCAGGTATGGAGCCCAGGCCCTGCAATTAAAGTGCCATGTCCTAACCACTGGACTGACAGGAAACTTCCTTGATTTCTTCTTAATCTTAGGAGTTGTTTATAGTATTGGAAAAAGTTTTAAAATGGTCAGAGATTTTGTTTTCTTGCTACTTTAATTTTGAATTATGGATAATAATATGGTTGAGTGTTTTACTTTTTAGAGTTTTTGAGGGTTCTTTGGTCTAATATGTAGAGAACTTTTGCATATTATGGCCATGTGAGAATAGAGAGTAGTTTCTGTTTTTGAGTTGAAACTCTTAATTATGTCATTCAGACTTTCTATATCCTTACCCTTTATTAAGCTGGTGTTCTTCTAAACTTTCTATTTTGAAATATTTTAGATTTACAGAAAAGTTTGCAAATATAGTACAGATGGGTTGCATACACTTTTCACAAAGCATCCCTAATATTAGTCAACATAACTGCTGTACATTGTAAAAGCCAAGAAATTAATATTAGTACAATTCAATTGCTTAACTTCAGATTTTTTCATATTTCACCAGTTTTCCCACTAATGTTTAACGTGAGCTTTAAAGACCATTAGGTATTAAAATGTCCATTTGGCCTCTTTTGCTTTGCATTTCTAGCAACTTTTGGCTTCATATATTTACCACATATAGATTCAAGACAATTTTACTTTAATGTGGCTCTTACTCTCTACCGTTATACTATGATCTTTTCAATCTCATTTAATGTTCTTTCTTTGAATTCAACATTTTCTGTGGATGACAAACCCTGAATTCTTTTTCTTTGAATTTACCTAGATTTCTTCCCCCCGTTTGTTTCCTTTCAGCTTTATGAAAGTAAAATCGCTTTGTTTGAGTGTGTATCAGTTGGGGGTCCTGGTAGAAAACTGGCGCCATGCTCAAAAATTGGATAATTTAATGAGAATTTAGTGGAAGAACCGTTTTCAAAGGTATGCTATGTGGAGAGGCAGTAACAGTGCGGTACCCTTGAACTTAGCGATGGGGCGCCGTTATCACCACCGCGTCAGTTACCGGAACCTGAAGAGAAGGGCCTGCCTGATGGGAGTGGTGGACTTTGGCGTCAAGAGGCAACCAGCAAGGTGACTCTGCAAGAAGAAACCCAGGAAATGCCGACTTCATTTTCTTCCCTTCCTTAGTGCTCCTGTTGGTGCCTCCTATGACCAAACTCAATTGGAAGCCTGAGGGCAAGGCAGCGTGGTGATACATTGGTGTCAGTTGGCTTCCCGGCTCACAAAATAGTGGAGAATGGAAACAGTAGATCTGGAGAGCAAATAAAAAATGTCTAGTACAAGATGTGTTGTTTTATATAGAGCTAGATTTAGTTTATTTGACTCAATCTGAGAATTCTTTTTATGTATTAGGTTAATGTCTTGCTTCAACACTCTTTGTCATATCAGATGTTTTTAGTCTTATTTCTGTCATCTGTTTTCTATTTTCTGCTTTTTAAATTCCATCTTACTATTTCTGAGTTTTCTATCATTTGCTATTGTTTGATTTTTATTTTCTGCTTTGCTAATTTGGAAGATAAACAACTGACTTTCAGCTCCACTGCTTAGTAATCCAGGCTGTATACTTAAAGAACACAGTTAAACATAATTTTGGTCTCAGAGTCTCAATTTTGTAGATGAAGCAATATCAACAGACAGCTCCACCTGCCATGAAAGCTAAAAAAAATTAATGCATACTTTCCTCATATCTCCCAACTTTCAAGGTTTTGTTGGTATGGGCTGTGATTTTTGTTCTAATTTATGTGTTTTTCCTCATGTCATTTTAATCCAAAGAAGTACAATGCTCACTTTCTGTATAATTGATCTCATTAGTTACTGAGATGAAAGTCTTAGATGGATTCATTGCTCTGGAGAACTGTGCTCATCTGGGGCCGGATTCCCCCATGACTGTATCCATTAGTCTTTAGTTTGCTGTCTCTGCTTTGAGGTGAGCTGGCTGTGCTTGCATGAAATCCTAGAGGTTCCTGGATTTTCGTTTGAAATGGTGTTACTATTTCTTTTCTTCCCCACTGGGCCTTTTGACAGTTATCCTTAGGGTAGCTACACTCGCTGCTCCTCCCCCACACTCTGCTCAGAAATTTTGCAAGTTGGGGAAAGGGATCCCTAGGTGGAATATCACACATTCCCTTTGGATACTTCTAGCCCCAGCCTCTCCATTACTCCAAATTGGATATCGAAGGGGGATATTGGTAAGATTTTCTTTTTAATGTCCTTGGTTCTGCTTTGCACTGTCTCCGTCAATTCCTAGAGTCAAATATTTTTTATTTCAGGTCTAGAATATATCTTGAAATGTCAATAGTATATTTACTACTTCTTTTTATGCATTGATATAGGTTTGGGGAAACAAAGTTTTATAAATCTGCTCATTTACTGTCACTTTTTCCTGAATGTTTTGCTTTTTTATAAAAAAAATATTCAAATTAAAATCTTTAATTTATTTAATGCTTGTTTTTCTATATAGTATTTTTCAATGTGGTAATTTATTTGATAGTTACATTCTAGAAAGTATTTTCTTTCTGAAGACCTGACTCTATTTTGACCCAATTGATAGGGAGAGAGTAAAGGGACAAAATAGGGAGCTAAACAGTTAATCCCACTGCTGCTGCTCCTGCTGCTAAGTCGATTCAGTCGTGTCCGACTCTGTGCGTCCCCAGAGATGGCAGCCCACCAGGCTCCCCCGTCCCTGGGATTCTCCAGGCAAGAACACTGGAGTGGGTTGCCATTTCCTTCTCCAATGCATGAAAGTGAAAAGTGAAAGTGAAGTTGCTCAGTCATGTCCGACTCCTAGCGACCCCATGGACTGCAGCCTACCAGGCTCCTCTGTCCATGGGATTTTCCAGGCAAGAGTACTGGAGTGGGGTGCCATTGCCTTCTCCATAATCCCACTAGGGGACTGTAAGTAAAGAAAAAAAAAAAGGAGACCTCTGTAAGTTAACGATCACTCAAGAACGCAGGTTTGCTTAACCACAAAATCAAGCAGGCTTGCTTAGCAGCAAAACCATGCAGCAGAAGCATAAGGCATGACCCCAAACAATAAGACAATGGTTGACTGAAATCCGCATCCTGCCCAGTGAACTCAGTAAGTTCATGATTCCTAAGACATGCTTCTCTGCACACACAAAAGACAAAGATATAAGAAAAACGTGATATTCTACTGAAACCTGACATGATTTACCATTTTTAATATAGATTAATTAATATAGATTAATTAATATAGGTTAATATAGATTAATTTCCATTGTGCCGGGACAGTCCTGGCTTGACCGTGTAGGGACAGGAAAAATCCCCTGCTTGACTGTGGAGGAGAAGCTGATGATAGAAGCTTAACATCTACTCAAGAATAAGGAAGAAGGTGGTCTTCTCCCACTTTTCCTTTGATTGTAAAACTGTAGCCCACTAATTTCTTGGGGCACCACTAGGAAGCCTCACAAGCATCCTAGAAAAATAGCTTCTTATCACACACTCTGAGCATGTGTGCATGCTAAGTTACTTCAAGCATGTCTGACTCTTTGCAACCCTATGAACTGTAGCCTGCCAGGTTCCTCTGTCCATGGAGATTCTCCAGGCAAGTATACTGGAGTGGGTTGCCATTCCCTTCTCCAGGGGATCTTCCTGACCCAGGGATCGACCTCGAATCTCCAGCATTGGCAGGTGGGTTCTTTACCATTAGTGCCACCTGGGAGGTCCACTTTGCCTCCCACTAAATTTCTGCATTGAGACATAAAGAGCCAGAGTTGCTCAGAGACTCTCAAATGCATTAACTGTGGTTCCACCATGGTTAGTGTTTTGTATCAAATAGTTTATCAAATAATCATAGTTTCCTACCTCTACTGTGAACTTGATTCTCATAGATATTTGGTCTGTTGTGGACTTTCTATTCTGTTTCACTGATCTTACTGATTTTCTTCCTTGCTCTATCTCTCCATGACCCCATCCCCCCAAACCCATTCACTGTGTTTGGGGTGTGACAGCCTGAGCCAATAAACACTCTTGGATGAGGTGTTTCCTTTATTTTTCCTGCCCCTCAAAAGCATGGTGCATGTTCTCCTTCCCTGTCTGGCTCCACCACTGTCCCTTCCTCAGAGATTCTTCTGAGTCTTCAGAGGTTTCTGATGAAGTGTCCTGCCAACCTCTCACCCAGTTTGTATTTACAAGTGGACAGGGATGACTTCCAGGATATGAGAAGTCTGTTACCATCAGAGTCCTAAGGAAGGAGTGGGTGAGCTTTGCAGGGTGCAAATTTCCAGTCATCTTGAGCCCACAGACCCACCCACTCCTTCCTCTGACCTTCAGTATAGCTACTCAGAGACTCCACTCGCCTCAGGACTATCTCATCTCCTCACTAGCAAGGTCCTTTGTCTAGTAAGCACTTGGTAGGGCTCTGAGACTGTGTACTATTGCGCATTTAAACTATTTAACATTTGGGAGTGGGTCTGTCTTCTCCAGTCTTATGAATACATGAACAATGCCACAAGCCCCCCAGAAGAGTACAGAGCTTTAGACATGCTTTGATGTGTGTAACTCTTCAGAGCTGCACAAGGACCCTCAATCTTTGAGCAATTACAACTTTTCAGGAATTCTGAACCTACTAGAGGAGAGAAATTGACAGGAGTACCATTTTTTCCTGTTCCATTAAAAAAGGCGATTATAGGGAAAATTGAAATTTATGATATGGTTCTTTTTTTTTTTTTTAACCACTCTAAATCTGAAGCCATCTTGATAGCTGCAGAACATAAAAATGCATTATGGAATACTTGGCTTGCTCATAAAATGATCAAATTTGGCATATTAAATGTCAAAGTATGGTTTATGAAGACAACAATTATACATTTACTAATTGAATTGACATTCAGACGCATCCCAGTTTGCGATAGACAGAACAAAAACACAGTGAGTTCAAGGAACAGAGCACCTCAGAGTACTCACAAAAAGAGAACATTTTTTTTCTGTTTCTTTGCAGATTGCACAGTCACTGAACCAAGTGAAACCCAGTCAAGAATTTCAGCTTCCAAAACTGGTGTTCCTTTCTTCCTCTGGATCTAGAGAGACAGAGTTGTAAAGACTCGGTAAAGTCCTCGGTAAAGACCGAGGACTCTAGCACCACACTGCTGGGGTCTGAATTCCAGCTCTGCTAATTGCTACCTTGGTCGAGTCTCTTAATCTCTCTGTGTTTCAGTTTTCTCATCTATAAAATAAGGATGATGAAGGATTTCTTCAGAATATTGTTATAAGGATTAAATTAATATATGTAATATCTTTCAAGGAATTTTTAGCATATAATAAAGACTATATAAATATTAGCTACTGTTACTATCAAAACTCGATAATAATCCTTAAGGTTCTATCCCAAACTAGGAGTAAATGGTTGCAACAACCAGTCCATTCTGAAGGAGATCAGCCCTGGGATTTCTTTGGAAGAAATGATGCTAAAGCTGAAACTCCAGTATTTTGGCCACCTCATGCGAAGAGTTGACTCATTGGAAAAGACTCTGATGCTGGGAGGGATTGGGGGCAGGAGGAGAAGGGGATGACGACAGAAGATGAGATGGCTGGATGGCATCACTGACTCGATGGACGTGAGTCTGAGTGAACTCTGGGAGTTGGTGATGGACAGGGAGGCCTGGTGTGCTGTGATTCATGGGGTCGCAAAGAGTCAGACACGACTGAGCAACTGAATTGAACTGAACTGAACCATAAAATTTCTTAAGGGCAGGAATACGTCAATCTTTAGTTTAGGGACCACAGGTCTGTGGCATTGGGAAAGCAAATTTAGTTCACAGATGTATTTTGTTTGACTTGAAAGTATTTATAGAAACAGATCCAAGTACATATGGAAATTGAACACATAATATAGATGATATCTCAAATTACTGGAGCAAGGAATTATTTTTTTAATAAATGTGTGAAAACAAGACAGCCATTTTAAAAAGATGAATTTATATTCTTCTTTTACACATATATAAGAATAAACTTGAAATGGATCACATTTCTAAACATACAAAATTAAGCCATATAAGTACTTAAAGAAAATTTGGGTGAATTCCTCTATGATCTGAATGTGGGGAAGCTATAACTCAAAATACAAAAAGTACAAAATGCCAAAAACAAAAAAATCAATGTTTGACTGCAAAAAATATACTCCCCACTTTTTAATGACAAAAATACCATAAGTAACTCAAAAGATAATTGAGAAATTGGGAGAAAATATTTGCTATATATATCACAGATGTGGGTTGATATCTCTAACATATAAAGAATTTTTTTTACACTGAGTAGAGGGAGAGACCAAAAATCTATTTAGTAAAAATGACAAAATTTATAAGCAACCAATTTATAAAAGTATCTAAAATGGCCCTAAAATGCATGAAAAATATTCAGTTTCACTCATAATAAAAGAATGCACATTTAAACTAAACCAAGATATTACATTTCATGCATCAGAATGGTAAACATTCCAAAGTCTGATAATATATCTACATGGTGAGGTTTCAGGAAAATAGGAAGCCTCACACATTGCTGAGAATGAAAAATGGTACAATTTCCAAGGAGGGAAATTTGGAACTACCTAACACAACTACGTATTTACTAAGTCTTGGGTCCAGCAATCCCAACTCTAGGACTTTGCACGGAAAATACACTTCCAACAATATGCACAAGGTTTTCATTGCTGCACTTTTGTATAGTTGCAAAATATTGGAAAGTACTTAAATGCTCAAATATAGGAGATTGGCTGAAATAAAGCATAGCATGTGTACACAATGGAGTTTATGCAACTGTAAACAAGAAATGAAGTTTATCCTTGTGAATGGAATCAGAGTCATTTCCAGGATATATTGTTAAGTGACAAAAAACAAATTGCAAAAGAGTATGTACAATATACCATCTTTTGTGTTAGAAGGAAGGAGGAATAATGAAATATGTGTATATTTGCTTACTTTTGTCAAAAGAAACAAAGAAATAAAATCGATGACTTTCAAAGCTGAGGGGGAGTGGGATGAAGAGGGTGAGGGGAGGACTGTCACTTCTTGGTATATGTCTTTTTGCATAGATTTGACTTTTGGAAGCATATTTATGTTTTATAAACTTGAAAAAGCAAAATTAAGTAATTGTGAATGGGGAAGTTAAAACAATGCAAACAGATAAAAGTAAACTCAAGTGTATCTTGAATTAATAACATAACTATGTCAGAGGGAAAAGATAACTAGTTAAAAATAATTTGAGCACAACTCTTTGACCATAATATATACCCTTGAGTTAGGGGAATAAAAGAACTACAAACGCTTTTGATTGTGTGGGTAAAGCTATTTTGAAATCAGTGTTTGGGAGACTTCCCTGAAAGGTCAGTGGGTATGTGCTGTGCCAAGTCCCTTCAGTTGTGTCCAACCCTTTGCGACCCCAATGACTGTAGCCTGCCAGGCTCCTCTGTCCATGGGGTTCTCCAGGCAAGAATACTGGATTTGGTTGCTGTGCCCTTCTCCAGGGGATCTTCCCAGTTCAGGGATTGAACCGACGTCTCATATCTCCTGCATTGGCAGGTGGGTTCTTTACCACTAGCACCTCCTGGGAAGTCCAGTGATTAAGAATCCATGGTTCTCCTGTAGGAGGCATGGGTTGGATCCTTGGTCGAGGAACTAAGATCCCTTCTTGCCATGCAGAGCAGCCAGCAAACAACAACAACAAAAAAACAGCTTTTAAAAGTACATTGTATGACTGAATGGTTGAATAAATGGAGGCTAAGATTTTCAATGTGGAAGAGATCTAAATATGAAGTAAGAAAATGTGAGGAAGAACTCTATAGGGCTGGACTGGAATTTTAAGTACCAATATGAACTCATGGGAGAAGGCAATGGCAACCCACTCCAGTACTCTTGCCTGGAAAATCCCATGGATGGAGGAGCCTGGTGGGCTGCAGTCCATGGGGTTGCTGAGTCAGACATGACTGAGCGTCTTCACTATCACTTTTCACTTTCATGCACTGGAGAAGGAAATGGTAAGCCACTCCAGTGTTCTTGCCGGGAGAATCCTAGGGATGGGGGAGCCTGGTGGGTTGCTGTCTGTGGGGTTGCACAGAGTTGGACACGACTGAAGTGACTTAGCAGCAGCAGCATGAACTTATGATTTCTTATATATAAATATTCCCTAGATACATATATTGAAAAGAAGCAGTAACACTCCAGTAGCAATGAGTACACTCAGTGCCAAAGTCTTGGTTTCTAAATACCATTCCTCACTAAGATAAACCAAGTGTCTTTGGAGAAGCATTAGGGAGAGTACAAGATAAACCTGAACATCTTTTGTGACAGAAAATAAGAGAGTGTTAAAACAAAAAAAGAATTCGAGCATGTCACAAAAGATATAGAAACCACTTTGAAAGGGGGGGGCATCCAAGGTAGGATAATTTGAGCAAAACAAATTAAGATTTTAATGGACTAGGAATTATATTTACATAGGAATTATAAGTTCACGAATAAATAAATGGGTAGATAGATAGGTGAGAAGAGAGGTTTCATCAATATGTTGCAAATATTTTCTTACAATGGAACATGAACTAGTATATGCAAGGGAGTCGTGGAAGTGGGAACCCACGGTTTTATAACCATCAGAGTAAAGACTGGATCAGACAAATCACCCATAAATGTTAAATCAAAGGGAAAAGTTTGACGAGGAGCAGGACATTTCAGTTCAGTTTAGTCACTTGTGTTCACCTCTTTGCAATCCCAAGGACTGCAGCATGCCAGGCTTCCCTGTCCAACACCAACTCCTGGAGTTTGATCAAACTGAAGTCCATCGAATTGGTGATGCCATCCAACCATCTCATCCTCTGTCATCCCCTTCTCCTCCCACCTTCAATCTTTCCCACCATCAGGGTCTTTTCAAAATGAGTCAGTTTTTTGCATCAGGTGGCCAAAGAATTGGAGTTTCAGCTTCAGCATCAGTCCTTCCAATGAATATTCAGGACTGATTTCCTTTAGGATGGACTGGTTGGATCTCCCTGCAGCCCAAGGGACTCTCAAAAGTCTTCTCCAACACCACAGTTCAAAAGCATCAATTCTTCAGTGCTCAGCTTTCTTTAGAGTCCAACTCTCATATTCATACATGACTACTGGAAAAACCATAGCTTTGACTAGATGGACCTTTGTCGGCACAGTAATGTGTCTGCTTTTTAATATGTTGTCTAGGTTGGTCATAGCTTCTCTTCCAAGGTGCAAGCATCTTTTAATTTCATGGCTGCAGTCACCATCTGCAATGATTTTGGAGCCCAGAAAAATAAAGTCAACCATTGTTTACACTGTTTCCCCATCTATTTGCCTTGCAATGATGGGACTGGATGCCATGATCTTAGTTTTCTGAATGCTGAGTTTTAAGCCAACTTTTTAACTCTCCTCTTTCACTTTCATCAAGAGGCTCTTTAGTTCTTCTTCGATTTCTGCCATAAGGGTGGTGTCATCTGTGTATCTGAAGTTATTGATATTTCTCCCAGCAATCTTGATTCCAGCTTGTGCTTCCTCTAGCCCAGCATGATGTACTCTGCATATAAGTTAAATAAACAGGGTGACAATATACAGCCTTGATGTACTCCTTTTCCTATTTGGAACCAGTCTCTTCCATGTCTGGTTCTAACTGTTGCTTCTTGACCTGCATATAGATTTCTCAGGAGGTAGATCAAATGGTCTGGTATTCCCATCTCTTGAAGACTTTTCCATAGTTTTAGTGATCTACACAATCAAAGGCTTTGGTGTAGTCAATAAAGCAGAAGGAGATGCTTTTCTGGAATTCTTTTGCTTTTTCAATGATCCAGCGGATGCTGACTCCTTTGCCTTTTCTAAATCCAGCTTGAACATCTGTAAATTCACAGTTCATGTACTTTTGAAGCCTGGCTTGGAGAATTTTGAGCATTACTTTGCTAGCATGTGAAGTGAGTGCAATTGTGTGGTAGTTTGAGCATTCTTTGGCATTGCCTTCCTTTGGGATTGGAATGAAAACTGACCTTTTCCAGTCCTGTGGCCACTGCTGAGTTTTCCAAATTTGCTGGCATATTGAGTGCAGCACTTTCACAGCATCATCTTTCAGGATTTGAAATAGCTCAACTGGAATTCCATCACCTCCACTAGCTTTGTTCATAGTGATGCTTCCTAAGGCCCCCTTGACTTCCCATTCCAGGATGTCTGGCTTTAGGTGAGTGATCATACCATCATGGTTATCTGGGTCATGAAGATCTTTTTTGTATAGTTCTTCTGTGTATTCTTGCTACCTCTTCTTAATATCTTCTGCTTCTGTTAGGTCCATACCATTTCTGCCCTTTATTGAGCCCATCTTTGCATGAAATATTCCCTTGGTATCTCTAAGTTTCTTGAAAAGATCTCTAGTCTTTCCCATTCTGTTGTTTTCCTCTATTTCTTTGCATTGATCACTGAAGAAGGCTTTCTTATCTCTCCTTGCTATTTCTTGGAACCCTACATTCAAACAGGTATTTTTTAGGACAGGACATTTGCTGCTGCTGCTGCTGCATTGCTTCAGTCGTGTCCGACTCTGTGCGACCCCATAGACGGCAGCCCACCAGGCTTCTGGTCCCCGGGATTCTCCAGGCAAGAACACTGGAGTGGGTTGCCATTTCCTTCTCCAATGCATGAAAGTGAAAAGTGAAAGTGAAGTTGCTCAGTCGTGTCCGACTCTAGCGACCCCATGGACTGCAGCCCACCAGGGTCCTCCATCCATGGGATTTTCTAGGCAAAAGTATTGGAGTGGGGTGCCATTGCCTTCTCCGACAGAACATTTAGATGTCTGCAAATGTCTCCCCATAGATTTAGAAGAAAGTCTAGACAGGATGTTTTGGACTAAGAATTGCAATATCTGAAATTTAGATCTCAATGCATGGGCTCAATAGCAGATTGGACACAACAAAAGTCGGGTCATTAAACAATATTCAAACTTGGCACAGAGAAAAATACTAAAACACAGAAAGTTTGGAAGTAAAAGAATAGAAAAATATTTTTTCTTCTAAACACTAACCAAAAAAAAAAAAAAAGAAAGCAAAATCCCCCAACCCCACACACCATTGCATAGTTATATTAATATTAGACAAAATAGAATAGACCTTAAGACAAAAAACATTACCAGAGATAAAGATGGACATTTGAGAATGATATAATACTTGATTCAACTTTAAGATATTACATTTAAAAATGTTAACTGCACTTAATAACATACTCATAAAATGTATAAAACTTGACAGAACTGTGAAAAGAAATAGGTAAATCTGTACTTGTACTTCAAGATTTTAACACATGAATCTCAATATTTGGTGGGCAAAAAAAATAAAATAAAATAAGGTAAGTATATAGACATTTGAAAAGCATGATTAGCAGAAAAGCCTCATAAACTTTTAAAAACGATTCCACTTAACAAATTGAGACTACACATATTTCAAGTTACACATGGAACACTTTATTCTAATTGACCTTATGCTCCGTCATAAAACAAGTCTCAGCAAATTTCAAAGAGTTGAAATCACACAGTGTGTGTTCTTCTTCCAAAATACAATTAGACTTGAAATCAATACTAAAGGCATGATGATAAATTTTGTATAATTTTAGAATTCAGAAATACATTTGAAAATAGCCCCTGAGTCAAAGAAGAAGTCACAAAGGACATTAGAAAAATTTTTGAATTGAATGATAATAAAAGTATCAAAATATTTGTGTGTAGGTAGGTAAGTAAGAAGAAACTATCTTTATATTATGATAGTACAAAGTAATGAGGGCTTCCCTGGTAGCTCAGTTGGTAAAGAATTCGCCTGCAGTGCAGGAGGCCCTGGTTCAATTCCTGGGTTGGGAGGATCCCCTGGAGAAGGGATAAGGCTACCCACTCCAGTATTCTGGCCTGGAGAATTCCACTGACTGTATAGTCCACAGGGTTGCAAAAAGTCGGACACGACTGAGCAACTTTCACAAAGTAATGAATCAGATATCTTTGTCAAGAAGTTAGAAAAAGCATCACATTAATAGCAAAAAAAGAGTAAATTAGTAATAAAGATAAGCAGAAATTAATGAAACAAAACAGTGAAAAGGGTCAACAAAAACTCAAGTTGGTCCTTTGAAAAGAGTAATGTCCTTGATATACCTCTACTGAGTATATAAAAAGGAAAAGAGAGAAGGTATCTATCCAATGTTAGGGATGGAAAGGCAGTACAGCTAGAGATTCTGCTGATGCTAAAAACAAGATGATATTCAGTTCAGTCCCTCAGTTGGGTCTGACTCTTTGAGACCCCATGGACTGCAGCAAGTCAGGCTTCCCTGTCCATTGTCAATTCCCGGAGCTTGCTCAAACTCATGTCCATTGAGTCAGTGGGGCTATCCAACCATCTCATCTTCTGTTGTCCCCTTCTCCTGCCTTCAATCTTTCCCAGCATCAGGGTCTTTTCAAATGAGTCAGTTCTTCGCATCAGTTGGCCAAAGTATTGGAGCTTCAGCTTCAGCATCAGTCCTTCCAGTGAATATTCAGGACTGATTTTTTTTTTTTTTTTTTTTATGACTGGCATCTCTGGTGTCTCCAGCATTCGCAGGCAGATTCTTTACCACTGCACAACCTGGGAAGACCAATTAATGTATAATTTCATTTATATTAAGTTCAAAAACCAGGCAAAATGCTGGTGTTTAGGGATGTGTGCTTAGGTAGTAAAACTATGAAGTAGGGAACTGATTGCTCTAAAATCAAGGCAATGTTGCCCCTATCGAGGTGAAAGCATGACGTGGCTTCTGAAATGCTGATAATCATCTAAATCAGAGGTCAGCACCCGAGTCTGGTGCTTATTTAAAAAAAATTTTTTTTGATGTGGACCATTTTTTAAAAGTTTGTATTGAATTTGTTGCAATATTGTTTCTGTTTTACATTTTGGTTTTTCAGCCATGAGGCATGTGGGATCTTAGCTCTCTGACCAGGGATCGAACCTACACCCCTTCCCATTGAAAGCTGAAATCATAACCATCGGACCTCTGCGTGGTCGCAAAGAGAAGTCCTGTCTGGTGCTTATTTTTGTAAATAAAGTTTTATTAGTACTTAGGAATATATCTACCTAAAGAAACTAAAGACCTATATATAGAAAACTATAAAACACTGGTGAAAGAAATCAAAGAGGACACTAAAAGATGGAGAAATATACCATGTTCATGGATTGGAAGAATCAATATAGTGAAAATGAGTATACTACCCAAAGCAATTTATAGAGTCAATGCAATCCCTATCAAGCTACCAACGGTATTCTTCACAGAGCTAGAACAAATAATTTCACAATTTGTATGGAAATACAAAAAACCTCGAATAGCCAAAGCGATCTTGAGAAAGAAGAATGGAACTGGAGGAATCAACCTACCTGACTTCAGGCTCTATTACAAAGCCACAGTTATCAAGACAGTATGGTACTGGCACAAAGACAGAAATATTGATCAATGGAACAAAATAGAAAGCCCAGAGATAAATCCACGCACATATGGACACCTTATCTTTGACAAAGGAGGCAAGAATATACAATGGATTAAAGACAATCTCTTTAACAAGTGGTGCTGGGAAAACTGGTCAACCACTTGTAAAAGAATGAAACTAGAACACTTTCTAACACCTTACACAAAAATAAACTCAAAATGGATTAAAGATCTAAACATAAGACCAGAAACTATAAAACTCCTAGAGGAGAACATAGGCAAAACACTCTCCGACATACATCACAGCAGGATCCTCTATGACCCACCTCCCAGAATATTGGAAATAAAAGCAAAAATAAACAAATGGGACCTAATTAAACTTAAAAGCTTCTGCACAACAAAGGAAACTATTAGCAAGGTGAAAAGGCAGCCTTCAGAATGGGAGAAAATAATAGCAAATGAAGCAATGGACAAACAACTAATCTCAAAAATATACAAGCAACTCCTACAGCTCAACTCCAGAAAAATAAATGACCCAATCAAAAAATGGGCCAAAGAACTAAATAGACATTTCTCCATAGAAGACATACAGATGGCTAACAAACACATGAAAAGATGCTCAACATCACTCATTATCAGAGAAATGCAAATCAAAATCACTATGAGGTGCCATTTCACGCCAGTCAGAATGGCTGCAATCCAAAAGTCTACAAGCAATAAATGCTGGAGAGGGTGTGGAGAAAAGGGAACTCTCTTACACTGTTGGTGGGAATACAATCTAGTACAGCCACTATGGAGAACAGTGTGGAGATTCCTTAAAAAACTGGAAATAGAACTGCCTTGTGATCCAGCAATCCCACTGCTGGGCATACACACTGAGGAAACTAGAAGGGAAAGAGACACATGTACCCCAATGTTCATTGCAGCACTGTTTATAGTAGCCAGGACATGGAAGAAACCTAGATGCCCATCAGCAGATGAATGGATAAGAAAGCAGTGGTACATATACACAATGGAGTATTACTCAGCCATTAAAAAGAATACATTTGAATCAGTTCTACTGAGATGGATGAAACTGGAACCTATTATACAGAGTGAAGTAAGCCAGAAAGAAAAACACCAATATAGTATACTAACACATATATATGGATTTAGAAAGATGGTAACAATAACCCTGTGTACGAGACAGCAAAAGAGACACCGATGTATAGATCAGTCTTATGGACTCTGTGGGAGAGGGAGAGTGTGGGGAGATTTGGGAGAATAGCATTGAAACATGTATAATATCATGTGTGAAACGAGTCGCCAGTCCAGGTTTGATGCACGGTACTGGATGCTAGGGGCTGGTGCACTGGGACGACCCAGAGGGAGGGTAGGGGAGGGAGGAGGGAGGAGGGTTCAGGATGGGGAACGCGGGTATACCTGTGGCGGATTCATTTCGATATTTGGCAAAACTAATACAATATTGTAAAGATTAAAAAAAAAAAGTTTTATTAGGACAAAGTCAGGCCCACTTGTGTGGTATGGTCCATGGCTGCTTTCACAACACTATGACAGGGTTAAATAGTTGCTAAAGGGACCGAATCAGTTAAGTATTTATTCTCTGGCTCTTAAAAATAGAAAGTTTGCTGACCTTTGACCTAAATCTTCACCTGGAAATTGATTTCACAGGTATTCTTTTGTGACACATCACTGCCCTCTACATTTTTTCTTTTTCTTTGCTGTTCACTCTTGAATATATATTTTTCTTGTATATATCTTATATTTCACATTAAAATGACATTTAGACTCTATATTAACTTTGAGCCAAGATTACCAGAGAAACACCTTACATACAGTTTGTTCTGACATCTCAGCAAATGTATACTTTACGGATTTTCAGGGATGCTCAGAGTAAGTGATCTTGCCAGGATCTCAGAGCTTGTACGGGGAGATCAGATTTGAATCCAGTCTCTCCTGTAAGTCTCTGATGCTTCTATCATATCCTTGAAGTTGTCTCCTGGATATTGTTAGAAAGGCAACAAGTAGGAAAAGAAAGCAAAAACAGCCTGACTGTGAAGCATTTTAAGGGTCCATTGTTGTTGAGTTGCGAAGTCATGTCCAGCTCTTTGCAACCCCATGGACGGTAGCCAGCCAGACTCCTCTGTCCCTGGCATTGTCCAGGCAAGAATACTGGAGTGGGTTGCCATTTCCTCCTCCAGGGGATCTTCACAACCTAGGGATCAAATCCACGTCTCCCGTGTCTCCTTCCATGGCGGGCAGATTCTTTATCACTGAGCCACCAGGGAAGCCCTAAAGGGCCCACGCTGCTGCTGCTGCTACGTCGCTTCCAGCCTCTGAATTTAGCCAGTATGCTTTTTTCCAGGAAACAAAAAGAGAAGGCTTAACTGAACCATGTTTTTAGTCTCCTGAATAAATGCTTTACCAAAAGGCTTGCAGATGAGGGGGGAAAAGAACAGAGTTCCGGAAACTTCTAGTTCTAGTAATTTACCTTTGGTGATGCAGGGGAAGCCATCTTCAAACCCCAGTTTGACTCTGAAGCTTGTGGAAGCTGGCAGTTGATTGATGGTTTTCATTGCCACAACACCTGTAAACCTTTCTGCAAGCCTTGAAAAAGAAGTGTCAAGACTGGTCCAGCCACTCAGTCCCTGTGGGAGCTTTATATTCTGCTTCCTCTGCAACATACCGAGTCACAGATGAAACAAGTGCTTTTATCCAGTAATAATTAAAGCAGAGATGCCGTCTCAGAATCTACTCTGCTTAGGCAAAACGTTTATTGCCTCTGCTCTATAGTTCACCAAATGTAAATAATGGGGCGGATTAACCTACCTATTATTACAACTGTTCACTCAAGTCTTTATACCAAGAGCCATTACATGGAAATTAGTCCTGGGGGAATGCTATTTACAGCTGCTGGCCAAGCCCCCAGTGGATGTTCCTAAATTTGTTTACATGTTTTCCCCAGCGAAATCCTCAATGGATTTAGATTACTCAATCCTGTTCTTTATGTGACCTTAAATTCTCCAGGTCATCCTAGTGACATTTCTTTTTCCGTCATACTTATTTACGTAATTGACGGGATTATGCCCAGTACTCTTTTTGGCCCTCAAGATATCAAAGGCACTGTGGACTAAGGTGCTTAATTTTGGCACCAGACAGACTTGGGTTCAAATCCCAGGTTCTTCCTCTTACTGGTAGTGGGGATAATGTTAGACAAGTTATTTAACCTCTCAAAACTTCAAATTCTTTGCCTATAAAACACACAATTGTTAAGATTCAATAAGATAATAGAAACAAAGTGTTAAACTTGGTATCAGGCCTATAGAAAGCAATCATTATTATTTATTATTATTATTAATTATATATTTTACTGTCTTGCTTAACTCTTAGTATCTATCATTATTGTTGTTTAATGAAATTTATTTATAGACTGGACAGACAGGGAGGCACCAAGAGCAGTGGGGAGAGTTTATGGAGCCTATTGGAAATGGATGGTGTCTGGATGGTCTGAGTTAGTTAGCAAATGGTTTAGGGAAAAAATTCTGCCCCCATCACTAGCTCCCACCAACCATCCACATTCCCTGGGCTGGGGTCTCTGCTTCTTGATCTTCCAGACCTCACATAGTCCAACAGCCCAGGGCCTGGCATGGTCCTTGATTAATCATAATCTCTGTTCACCATATTGTGCTCTTCCTGGCTCTGGCTTCTCACAGCAGAAGTTTTACAAACCTCTTGTTCTGTTTTTTTAAAATTATAATATGGTAATTTAATTAGGATAAAGCAAGGCACCATTTCCTCACCTCTCCAGTCCTTGCCTTTTTCTGAAGTCACACGGTTTCTTTGCTCCTAGGGGTTGGGATGCCTCTTCCCTGCTGTGGTTTTGCTATGCTGCATTTTAAAGCCCACGTACAAATGAGTCGCCTACAGCAGATGTCATAAAATGGGCACCCATGTTTTCTCACTTGATCCTTAGAACATGCTTATGAGGTTGTTGGGCACTAGTATCATTCCTACTTTACTGGTGAGGAAACCAGGACTCGTTTGATGTTATTTAGTGGCTAAGTCATGTCTGACTCTTTGCAACCCCATGGACAGTAGCCCTTGAGGCTCCTCTGGCCATGGGATTTCCCAGGCAAGAATACTGGAGTGAGTTGCCATTTCTTTCTCCAGGGGATCTTCTAGACCCAGGAATTGAACGGGTGTTTTCTGCACTGGCAGGCAGATTCTTTATCCCTGAGTCACCAGGGAAGCCAGTAGGAACTCTGAGACCTGGGTATATATGGGTTGAGATGCCAGATCTCCTGGGTCTGTGCCAGCACTTTGAGTTTCTCTAGAGATGATCATCGTATCCTCCCTAGAGTAGTTGTGGATACAGAGGGACGGGAGCTCATTAAAGCCAGTCCCTTTTAAGACCAGTCTCTGGTATGACTTGGGTTTGATCCCTAGGTTGGGAAGATCTCCTGCAGTGGGATGTAGCAACTGATTCCAGTATTCTTGCCTGGAGAATCCCATGAACAAAGAAGCCTAGAGGGCTACAGTCCATAGGATTGTAAAGAGTCAGGCACAACTGAGGCGACTTAGCACAGCACACACTGGTCTCAAGCAGACCCCAGGTCCTATGTAAAAAGAGGGTCTAGATCACCCTTCTGCACATGCTGACTTAGCTCATGAATACACATCTCTCTAGTGGCTGCCTTCTTCCATATTCTGACCCGCTTAATATCAGCCCCTTCCTGTCCTCCATTCCCTCCCTGTCCCGTCTCTTCCGTGACTGCTTCCATCAGCTCCTTCCACTTTCCAACCTCTGGCTTCATTTCCTGGCTACTGACACCCTTAATCCTGCTTGATGTGGCCCCAGCCACCTCCATACCTTTGTGCTACCCTCTCCAGCAGCCTTCATCTGGAATATGCCTCCTGGACTCTGACGCCAGCTCCGGGAGCCCATGCTGGCTCTTGGTGCTCAGTAATGTTATCCCAGGGGTTGTTAAGCTCTAGACCTTGCCTACCTGGTGCCATTCCTGTCTCATCCGCAAAACTCTAAAACACCCAGGTACCTGGGCAAAATTTCTAGAAGGAAGATAATGTCCTGCACGGTTGGGTTAATGCCTCATCGTTCCTTGCCTCTGGTAAAGGCTGCTCCCAACCTGGCTAGCGTCCAGAGGTTTAGTAGCTAGTATCACATTTGGAAGTCATCCTCAGCAAGCCCTGTCCCTGCTACCTCTTGCCCTTGGCTGCTCAAAGTCCCTCCCCCAGCTTCAATATCTCAGCCTGTTTGCTTCAGACCTGTCTCTATTTTCGGACCCTCGTTTACCTGCATCTCTGAACTCCATTCCACCATTTTAGTTCTTGACTTACAGTAATCTGTTCTCTCTTCAGATGTGACACTGTAGGAGGAACTGGCTAATATAGGGAATGTTTAAGAGAGTGGGTTTCAGTACCTGACTTAAAAAATTGATTTATGAATTTTAAGTCATATTAAAGGCTATGCTTTTTACTTTCTATTGCAGCAAAATATACATAATATACCATGTACATTCTAACCATAAAAAAACTTCTTATTTTGTATTGGAGTATAGCTGATTAACAATGCTTTGATAGTTTCATGTAGACAGCAAAGGGACTGAGTTATACATGTATGCATTCTCCCTCAACATTTTAACCATTTTTAAATGTAGAATTCTGTAGCACTAAGTACATTCACATTGTTGTGAAGCTGAAACCATGCAAATCAGATGGGACTTGAACTCACAGTCTTTTAATTGAAACCACACACCTGGGTCTCAGTATCAAATAAAGCTCAGGTACCTGATGTCTCATTGCAGAAAGAATTCAGTGAGAAACAAAGGGATGGGTAAGAAGTGGTTTTATTTAGAGAAATACACATTCCATAGATAGAATGTGGTCTGTCTCAAGGGGCCAACGTGGCCTTTGGAGAAATGCACTCCACAGACAGAGTGTGGGCCATCTCAGAAAACGAGAGGCTCAAAATATGGGGTTAGCTTTTATGAGCTGGGTGATTTCATAGGCTAATGGGTGGGAGGATTTTTCCAACTGTTTTGGGGAAGGGGTGGGGATTTCCAGGAACTGGGCTACTGCCCATTTTTCGGCCTTTGATGGTTGGTCTCAGAACCGTCATGGAGCTGGCGGGTGTGTCATTTAGCATGCATGTTAAAGCATTGCAATGATCGAGTATGAGGCTCAAGGTCCACTGGAAGTCGGATCTTCTGCCATCTTGGGCATAGTTCTCAGTAGTTTTTGTTATGTTCTATGGTTCCTTGCCTGGAGAATCCCTGTAGACAGAGGAGCCTGGCCAGCTTCGGTCCACGCGGTTGCAAAGAGTCAGACACGACTGAGCGACTAAGCACCCAGCACACAGGGCTGTGTCATTCTTTCAGAGGCTGGGCCCTGCCCCCTTTCCTCCTGTTTCAAAATGGCAGGCAACGTTCTTCTTTTGCTGACAGAATCCTTGGGTAATTTCCTTGCCTACTTGGGTTTCCCATCTGTAAAGTGGGAGCTGTCATGGTGTCCACCTTATAGTGGTGTTCTCTGGCCATCACACCCGCAGCTCCTGGCATGTGGCTGGCTCTCAATGAACATCTCTATCATGAGCATATGAATCAGACTTTTACTCTCCCCAGTTGTGGCCCCAGCGGTCAGATGAAGGACCAACTCTCTAAGAGGTGACAGGGAAAAAACTGGGCTCTCTTGAGGACCACAGTGGCTTCAACTCCAACAGTTTTCAATACAGTACCCAAAGTCCAGTGGGAATGAGTTAACAGGTTACTGTCAGAATGAAACAGGAAGCAATATTGTCCCCACTGTAGAGCTGACAGGCCCAGGGCATGGCTTAAGATCGTGTTTCGCTACGGGTTGGGGGTACACCTCAGACTAGGAACTTCCTCTTGACAAACTTCGTTTCCTCATCTCTCAGCAGGAACAACAGTCCCTATTTCCCAGGGCTGCCATGAGATCACGATGGGAACACATTCTGTGTATTCTCCCCTCCAGCACCCTCCTTTCTACCCTTCCTGAGTTCTTGTGGCTAGACCAATAATAACATTGACGCAAGGCAGATTAACAGAAGAAAAAGAAACACATTGCTAATTCGTCACACTGATGTCACAGAAACGGAACCCAACAAGTGGCCAAAGCAGGCAGCTTTTATACTTTGTAGACAAATAAATAATAAATTTGTGAGAAATTGACAGGACTAAGAAATTTAGATTTTTAGGTACTCAGTTGAAGACTCTAAACAGAGTTTGGGCTTGGAGTAGTAAATTAAAGGAGGAACAAGATCTGTATATACAGACTTCTAAGCCCCAAATTCCCCATCTCTGGTGATGAGGGCCTCCTTCCACCTTCAGATGCAGGGAGGGCACCTTTCATATGAGAGATCTATTTCCTGCTTTCAGGGAGACAGAGGAGAGGGTTGGAATGTCCCTCTTGTATCAGTTGTTTCTTAAGTAACTTAAATTCAAAATAATCAACATGCCACTGTGGTATATGTTGGGGTGGATCCTGTCCTGGGCCCCAACAGAGGTCACCCCTTTCCTTGAGGAGCAGCCAAGCTTGGGGGTGGGTCTCAGCTGCAGAGGAGCAACAAGCGATTTGCAGTTTGGATTCAGTCTCTTCCTAATTCTTCTTTTTGTTACTAATGTAACAAAAGTGAAAGAGACAGATGGCAGGACTTGATTCACTTCTACAGTGTTTTTAAGGTGCGAATATAAAACTGAAAACTGGAGGAATGAGTGGAGGGTCCGTCTCCAGGAGAAGACAGAGCTAGGCTGGGGAGGCCCAGGGCTTGGACAGTGTCTCCCAGAGTCTCTTCCGTCACACTGGCCAGTGAGGGGACTCTGTGGTCAGTGAGGAGGGGCTTCTGCCTGGACATGGCATCCTCCCCAAGGCACATGCTGGCTGGGTCAGACCAAATGATGCTGCCTTTCCCAGACAAGGGAGGGCAACACCCTCCAGCCCACACAAGGGCCGTGCAGCACCTGTGCTGAGCCGGGGTTCTTCTGGAACATTCGATCAGGCCAGACGTTCTCAATCTCAGACTACCGACATCCTGGCTTAGAGAAGTCTTTGTTGTGGGGGCTGCCCTGTGCATTTTTGTATGTTTCTCTGTCCTCCTGGCCTCAACCCACTGATGCCGGCAGCACCATCCCCCTTCCCTCTCCAGACTATAAAAATCCAAACTGTCTGCAGACAGTGCCAAGTGCCTCCTGGGGCAGAATTTCCTTCTGCTGAGAACCACTGGTTGGCCCTTCTCTCGGGTGGGCAACTCTGGGCAACACAGGTGGGGGTTACTGAAATGAGCCTCTGTGTCCTTGTCTTTTGAAGTAAAATGCTGATTCATGAGTTAATAATTGCAAAATAAGATGTAGAAGCAATAGGCTGTTGTTCTAGGAAACTGTTAACAATTTAGACTATAATTCTATCACATAACAGATTCGTCAAACTCACAGTTCCCTGAAAGATATAGATATCCTCCTTGACACATATTCCTAAGTTTTTTTTGCAGAACACAGGCCCCCCACCCCAGATGGAAACTGCTGACCACAGGAACATAAACTCTAGACTGGTTGAAACCAGATACTTGATGATGTTCAAAACTTCACCTTGATGACAACCCATCCAAGAATTGTCCATGAACTGATCATTCCCTGCTCCTTGAACTCTGTAAAATTCCTCACCACCTCTCCAGGGTGGGTCACTATAAAATTACTCACTACCCTCTACAGTCCTGAGGGCATTAGACCATCGTGGTCCCCCTTGCATGGCAAAGCAATAAAAGCTACTCTGTTCTACTTCACCCAAATCTTGGTCTGGATGTTTATATTTGGCACTGGTAAACAGAGGTTGAGTTTGGCAACAGAATTCCACAGTTCTGTACTTTGCTTTCCCCCCGCCCTTCTCCACCTGGAGCGAGGGGTGCTTCTGCCCTCTGGCTTCCACTTGGCTTCAGTGGAAGGGGGACAAGGGAGGAGATGTGAGGAAGGGAGGACATGAGGTCAGAGTTTCTGCCCTGCAGTCTCTCTCTGCAGATCGCGAGGGACTGGCTGCCTTCCTTGTGAAAGACCACAGCTCCCGTCTGGTGGTCCTCTCCAGGTCTGTTCACGGCTCTCCATCAGCCCTGGGGTGACAACGGCTTCGTCTCCACTCACTATGATGACCCTGGGGTGCTGCCTGTCTTAGCCAGTTCCCTAATTCTGTCTTCACCTTCTAAACTCCTCTCATGACCCAATTTGAATGTGCCCTCTGTTTGTTGCTGAAACTTGAATACATCATGTGACCTTTACAAAACATTTTCACAAAAGATGTTCAACACTGCTGATTTTTAGAGAAATGCAATTCAAACTCCAATGAGATATCACCTCACACCAGTCAGAATGGCTACCATAAAAAAATCTGAAAACAATAAATGCCAGGGAGTGTGGAGTGAACGGAACCCTCCTACACTGTTGGTGGGAGTGTAAATTGGTATAGCCACTATGGAGAACAGTATGGACCTTCCTTAAAAAACTAAAAACACAGCTACCATATGACCTTGCAATCCCACTCCTGGGCGTATATCCAGAGAAAAACATGATCCAAAAGGACACATGCACCTCAGTGTTCATTGCAGAGCTGTTTACAGTAGTCAAGACGTGGAAGCAACCTGCATGTCCATCTACAGAGGACTGGATAGAGATAATGTGGTACACATACACAATGGAATGTTACTCAACCATTAAAAAGAATGAAATGATGCCATTTTCAGCAACATGAGTGGACCTAAAGAGTGTGTCATACAGAGTAAGTCAGACAGAAGGAAATATCATATGACATCCCTTATATGTGGAATCTATAAAGAAATGATACAAAAGAACTTACAAAACACAAAGAGATTCACAGACTTAGAGAATGAACTTACGGTTGCCAGGGGCGAAGGGATAGTTAGGGAGTTTGGGATGGACAGGTACACACGGCTATATTTAAAAGGGGTATCCAACAAGGACCTACTGTATAGCACATGGAAGGAACTCTGCTCGGTGTTATATGGAAGTGGGATGGGAGAGGGGTTAGGGGGAGAATGGATACATGTATATGTGTGAGTTCCTTCTGCTGTTTGCCTGAAACTATCCCAATATTGTTAATCAGGTCTACCTCAATAAAAAATAAAAAGCTAAAAAACCCCCCCACATTTTCATGAATGAATATTTACTTTTTCTTGCATTAGGACATTTGACTGTTCATTGATTCACTGTTTTTTTGTTTTTGTTTTTTTTTTACATCCACCTATTCTGGGTCAGGTTCATATGATGCCAGGTGCTGGGGACACAGGAACATATGTGGTCCCTGCCCAAAGGAATCTTATGTCTTACAGGAAATCAGAAGGGTGGTGGTTATGACAGGTGTTCAGCTGTTTAGAGAGCGGTGTGACAAAGCCTCACTCCTTCCATGGAGAGGGGAGCTCGGAGAGAGTATGCCAGTGGAGAAAATGCTGCCTCTCCCCCAGAGATGTGGCTCTGCTCTAGAAAGATGTCCCCAGATCACGGCAATGTGTCCTTGGAAGGGGCACAGTCTCCAGGCCCTGGGGACTCTGGCCTGGAGGAACAAGCCTTCCTCACCGTGGGCCCCAGAGCACATTCACCATGAGACCCTCCACCCTTGGCTGTCTGACATCCGTGACAGATGCAGTGAAGAAGGAGAACATTCCAGAACGGAGAAGTCCTTCCCCACAGCTGCTGCTAAACAGGCTTGCGTCCCAGGCACCCCTCCCCTCGCCCCCACCGTTTGCCAGCCAGTTATATTCCAAAGGTCACAGTTTCCTCCCAGCAGTTTGCTTCAGAGCCGCGGTCTCCTGGACCCTGAAATAAATTAAAATATTGATTGATTCTTAATATTCTCTCAAATCTCTCAAAATCTCTGGGTCTTATATAAATCAATGTGCCAGTTACAGGGACTTATTCAATAATCTGCAAAGTATCCTGGTAATTACTTTCGGGTTCACTTCACAGCAGAGGCTGGCTACCTCTCCATCATTTTTGAGGCCCTGGATATAGCAACTTATCAGGGGAACTCTCATTTCTTACTTTAATTACTGAGTCTCTTCGACATGGTGCCTGTACAGCAGAACAAAGCCCACGTGTTGGAATGAGTCTGTTGGGCAGACCTGGGTCAGGAACTCTCAAAACTGGCCACCTCTGCTGCCTTGTCTGTCTCCCTGGCTCTGTCCTCTCTGCCTGTTCTCCAGCGTCCTTAGCTTTCTGACAATGACAGCTCAGAAATTAATTTAATAGCACCTCATTTCCCCAGATGAAACAAAGAGCTTGTCGGATGAAGGTTATACTCTCTGAAAACCTCAACACCTCTGCCCTTGGGCGGTGGAGGAAGAGCAGGGAGACGGACTGTACGCCTCCCAGAACGTGCTTGTTTCTTCTGCTCTAAGGAACAGAGTGACTTCGGCTTGTTAGGGACCGACGTGGTTCTCTAGGATGGTGGTGTGCTTCTAACAAAGCTGGAGATGCTGCCACAGGCCCCCGCTACTCCGGAGCCTTGTCTTCTGTGCCGACATCCTCCCATGCTAAGCTCCAGCTGTATGGAGGCCCAGCCATCCCAGGAATGCGTTCTGCCCTTCTGCAATGTTTCATCTGTGAATGAATACTCTTCTCTCTGTCTGGAATGCATTCTTCCTCTTTCCTCCACCCAACAAACTCCTCATCAGCTCTCAAAGCCTAGTTCAGATCTGAACTCTTATGGGAAGCTCTGTGCCCCACCACACCCTGCATTTTCCTCTGTTAGGAATCTAGATGAGCTTCCAAGGTCCCTTTTTTCGTCTGTGTGGTGATGGGGGGAACATGCCTGCAGGTGTCTGGCTTCCCATCACCTTACAATGAAGTTCCGTGGTGACCTCTAAGGCCCTAGGTCATCTGCCTTCCCCTGCCTCCGAGCTCAGGCCCTGTACACTGTGGAGCTCTCTGGGCTCCAGGTGCACTGGCTACCCGGCTGTTCTTCCAAACCGCAGGTGTGGGCTGCTTCATTTGCTGTTCCCTCTGCCTGGGACACCTTCCCACACCATGTGTGCCTCATCCCCTCCCTCCCCACAGGTCTCTGACTAAATGTCACCTGTCCCTGGAGTCCTTCCCTGACCACTGGGTTTAAAAGAGCCCCTCTTTCATCTCCTCAGCCTTCCTAATTTTTCTTCACAACCCTTAATACCATCTGATATTACACAATGCACGCTGCATGCTCAGTCACTAAGTTGTGTCCAACTCTTTTGTGACTCCATGGGCAGTAGCCCCCCAGACTCCTCTGTTCATAGGATTTCCCAGATAAGAATACTGGAGTGGGTGGCCAATTTCCTTCTTCGTGGGGGTCTTTCCAACCCAAGGATCGAACCCATGTCTCCCGCATTGGCAGGTGGATTTTTTACCACTGAGCCACCAGGGAAGCCCTGGTATCATACAATGTTTCTGTTTATTTATTATCTATGTTTCAAACTAGACTGTAGGCTATATAAGGGTAAGGATGTTTATCTGTTGTTTTCACCACTATGACCCTGGAACCTAAATGGTGCTTGACATGCAGTAGGGATATCCACGCCTCTGTTTATAGTATGGAATGAATAAATTGATGGTGAAGCGCTGTTTGTGGGAGCTGATTTGCTGTCTGGTCCATTCCCAACCCCTGGACAGGAATCCCAGTCCCTTGAGGAAGACATGGCAAACAGAACCTGAAGGAGCTTTTCTCACTGAGGACTGGGAGGCCACATGTTTAGATCTCCAGATGAGCGTGAGGGATGATGTCAGGCACTGGGGCCTTCTGCCAGGGGCCTAGCCACGCTCTGACCTGCAGACAGCTCCAGGGCCTCAGTGGTGCCGCTCTGAAGAGGAGCAAGGGGTCTAGAGCCCATGGGAGCTGATAGGATGCTGAGGATGCAGAAGGTCACCGGCAGTGTACGGGAGTGGCTAGTGTGTGAGCACAGCAAAGACATCACCTGGGGTTGCAGTCTGGGGTGAGCAGAGGGAAATAATGAGACAGTGAATCAGAGGTAAGACTGCTACTTTTTGAGGTAGGGACTGCATTCCTGCTCACAGGCCAGGAGAGGGGTTTATTGCTGTGTTGATGGGGTTGCTTTGGGTTATAAAGTGAGATTCACACTGAGCCACGTGTGTCCCTGTTCAAAGTAGCTGCAGGTTTAGGTCATCGCCATAGAGAATGCTCTCCAGCCAACCTCCTCAGGCCTTGTGGGAACTGGAACTCATACTCACGCTTATTTTCTTCTCACTGCTGAGAAGAGAACTCTTTGTGTGTCTTTGTACAGACTCCAGCAGTGGGGTGACCGATCCTTTACCACAGGGCAGCCCTGGGCTACATCATCCATGGAGGGGGCTGCCCAGCTGTGGGTGGTGAGTAATCTGTCTTCTGCTCCCCAGACAAATGGGTAAAGGAGACCCTGCAGGGAACACATTTTTGTTTGTTTGCGCAACATCCTTTCTTTCGGGGACCCACCCTTCCCTGACTCAATGTGGCTCAATGTGGAGCTGCAGTCATGGCACCTCACCCTCTCCACCCCAACACCATGCTTTGAAGCAGCTCATCTCTGGCTGTGTGGTTAGTCCAGGGCTGGGCAATCAGTACTGCAGAGCTGACCAGCCTTTTCTGAGAGTCTGCTCTGTTTCTTTTGAGAGTCAGCTCTGAGAATAAGGACTGGAGTCTACCGGCAGCCACTTCCCTGAACCTGGAAAATGTCAGCTTGCAGAATAAAGGCACCACTTCCACGGAAGCCAGGTTGAAAGAAGGAGGAAGAGGCAGCCTGGCTGACTCCACTGGAGCCCTGGTTCTGGCCAAGTCTACATCCATGACCCTCTAGGTTTGTTAGGTCATATCCAATAAACCCCTTTTGCTGTGGCTAATTTGAGCTAGATTTCTGTCACTTATAACCAAAATGTCCTGATAAACATAGGTCAGTTCCCTCCTCTCTGCAAACCTCAGGGCTTGAGAGCCCAGGTCAGGGAATGCTATAGGAGAAAACTGGGAGAATTAGTGTACTCCTCTACCCTGAGCCCCTCTCTGCCCACCTTCTGCCCTCTGCCACATACACCTGTGCTCTGGCACGAGGAGCATGGGCCATGAGGCTGGACTTCAGCCAGTAGCACTTGGTACAGTTAGCATCAGCTGCCCTGCCCTTTCTTCAGCCAGCATTATGGATTTTCTTTTTTTTGTCCCACTGCTTCAAATTCCCAAGAGATGGCTTATGGAGAGTTGTCGTAACCTCATCCCTTACTCCCAGGTGGAAATGCAGGGGTCAAGACCAAATGTTTTATTTGTGAGGCCTGAGGCTAGTCTGGCATATGGGCCTGGATGAGGTTGCAGCTAGAATTGGGAGTTTCTCAGTAGGACAGAAGGGGATATTAAATAGGGTGCACCTAAAAGCCATGCAGAAAGACAAGGTCCAAGAAAAGGGGGTAAGTGACCAATCTGAAAAGGCCAGAAGAAAGTTCAGAACTGGGAGCAGTTGCAGAAATCTGGGAGACAGAGACACAGAGCAGGCACAGTGGACACAAGAAGTGCAGTGGCTCCAGGATGACCACCTAGAACAGGGGCAGAGTTTGCTGCTGACTTTCATGGACCCTCAAAGAGTGTGATCAGTGAGTGGACAGACAGCCACCTGGATGGTTGATGTCTTCCTTGCTTTTTGGCTGTGCTGGGTCTGCATTGAGGCAAACGGACTCTTGCTGCGGCACACGGGGGCTTCTCTAGTTGTGGTGCAGGGCCTCTCTGTAGGTGCGGCGCATGGGCTCTAGAGTATGCAGGCTCAGTAGCTGTGGCTCATGGGCTTAGTTGCCTCAAGTCATGTGAGATCTTAGTTCCCTGACCAGGGATTGAACCTGTGTCCCCTGCATTGGAAGGTGGATTCTGAACCACTGTACCACCAGGCAAGTCCTGGATGGTTGACTTCTATGGGAATCAACTGCTTCTTTCCTACTCTTGCCTGTACATGCTCATGTTAGGATAATCTTTTTTCTTCTTGCTTTCTTTAAGCTAATGAGGGGTAATAACTTGGGGATTTTTTTTTTTTTTTTTCTGAAGAGAAGTCAGGTCTGAATTTCTCAATCTTGGTTCATTTTCCCTTGTTTTTCTCTGTGGCAACCACATGCCTCTTACTCTGCATTTCCTTCAGGAGACACTTTCAAGGACCTTCCTTTCACTCCCCCCAGGGGCTGCTACAGCTCTGAACTGGGACTCAGGACCATGGAGTTCTCACCTGCCTGTATCAGTTACTAGCCATGTGACCTTACTATGTCACTTACCCTCGGCAGGCAGATTAAGTCATTTTCAAAATTCCTCCTAGCTCTGTTATTCTGGGATGCTGTAAATCAGTGTCCTTTACTGATCAGTCTCTAAACCATAGTAACCTCATTCAGAAATACGATTCCTAAGTCTCATTAGTGAGCAGGTGTCTGCCCACAGACCCCGCTCCCCAGATGCTACAGGCAATTTGGGAACTATATTTTTAAAATCACCACAGATGGGAAGACTAAGCTGAAATGAGACTTGTTTAAAAATGCTGCTTTTAGCATTTTAGCCCCATCTCTTCATCCCTCATTGCTTTCAGCTTTTTGGATGGCCGCCCCAAATAGCCCATGATCTTGCTGATTGCTCAACAAAGTCTCCCAGAGAAGAGCCTTGGATCACTGCTGGTCCACGGCCCCTCCTCCCTGCCACCCCATAATTCTCCTCCTAGTCCATTGCAGGGCTATTGAGATCCCACATGATCAATGTTAGGGCCTCTTTAACAGCCTCTGCTATCTGCATAAACATGGGCAGATTTGTGTTTTCATTGTGCCCGAGAGGTCTATAACAGCTTCCATTATCTTCCCTACCATATCTGTCTGTAGCCTTAATCTAAGTCTTGGCTCTATGGGTTCATTTGCATATGTCATCTTTTTATCCACACAGTAATGCTCTTCTTGCCTCCATATTGCTATTTTCTTTTCCTGGAAACAATCCATCTTCAGATAATATCCTCAGAATTGGGATCACCTCCAACCCTAACAAGCTTGTCCCCAACTGGTTGAGTACCATGCCTCTTGGGCTTGGGGCTTGTCCAGCATCTGGTCTTGTCTTTGGGGCAGCATGGCAATGGGCAGAGCCTCCAGTTGGTAGAATGGTGAGTTGGGAGTTGGGCCAGGAAGCAGCATGAGTAAGAATGCAGGGATGGACCAGGGTGCAGGCCAGGAAAACTCAGGAGCCAGGGTGGATGGAGTCAAGTTGGGAAGGGTTAGGAGGCAGAATGGGAAAAGTCAGAGGTGAGGGTCATAGTAACTGGGTGGAATCCAAAAGCTGGGGGCTTGGAATCCAACCCAGCCAAGCCCAAAACTACATTGAGAACCCAGGCAATGTGACAGCTCAGGACCCAGGGAGACTTGTGCTGGGGACTTTACATGAAAATCTGGAGCTGGACTGTGTCCGGATTCAAATTCTGGCTATCCTGTTAACAACTGAGTGACTTGGAGCAACTTACTTCCTTCTCTGTGTCTCAGTTTCCCCACGTATAAATTGAATGACTCTAATACTACCTTCCTTATACTGAATTAAAACACATAAAAATCTTAGAAGTGGTACTTGACTCATAGTAGCATTGAATTCAGTTATTATCTTTACATTAAAAAAAAATTAAAGAAATAAGATCACTTTGCATATGGAGAATTCTTCTCCTCCCACCCCACAGCCCCATTCCCAGGTATGCTACAGGCTCTGAGCAACTACTGATGCTGCTGTGTGAGGCTTTATCTCCCACCCAGGGGAGGTCTAATCTTGGGGAGCACAGTGTCTCACTGCCTCCATTTAGTTCAGTTCAGTCTCTCAGTCATGTCCGACTCTTTGCGACCCCATGAATCGTAGCACGCCAGGC
Source organism: Bos javanicus (assembly GCF_032452875.1). Taxonomy (NCBI): domain Eukaryota; kingdom Metazoa; phylum Chordata; class Mammalia; order Artiodactyla; family Bovidae; genus Bos; species Bos javanicus. Next base: position 41,622,565 of record NC_083882.1, on the reverse strand, counting down.
CTCCCTGTCCATCACCAGCTCCCGGAGTTCACTCAGACTCACGTCCATTGAGTCAGTGATGCCATCCAGCCATCTCATCCTCTGTTGTCCTCTTCTCCTCCTGCCCCCAATCCCTCGCAGCATCAGAGTCTTTTCCAATGAGTCAGCTCTTCGCATGAGGTGGCCAAAGTACTGAAATTTCAGCTTCAGCATCATTCCCTCCAAAGAAATCCCAGGGCTGATCTCCTTCAGAATGGATTGGTTGGATCTCCTTGCAGTCCAAGGGACTCTCAAGAGTCTTCTCCAACACCACAGTTCAAAAGCATCAATTCTTCGGTGCTCAGCCTTTTTCACAGTCCAACTCTCACATCCATACATGACCAAAAGAAAAACCATAGCCTTGACTAGACGGACCTTTGTTGGCAAAGTAATGTCTCTGCTTTTGAATATGCTATCTAGGTTGGTCATAACTTTCCTTCCAAGGAGTAAGCGTCTTTTAATTTCATGGCTGCAATCACTATCTGCAGTGATTTCGGAGCCCCCCAAAATAAAGTCTGACACTGTTTCCCCATCTATTTCCCATGAAGTGATGGGACCAGATGCCATGATCTTTGTTTTCTGAATGTTGAGCTTTAAGCCAACTTTTTCACTCTCCACTTTCACTTTCATCAAGAGGCTTTTTAGTTCCTCTTCACTTTCTGCCATAAGGGTGGTGTCATCTGCATATCTGAGGTTACTGATATTTCTCCTGGCAATCTTAATTCCAGTTTGTGTTTCTTCCAGTCCAGCGTTTCTCATGATGTACTCTGCATATAAGTTAAATAAGCAGGGTGACAATATACAGCCTTGACGTATTCCTTTTCCTATTTGGAACCAGTCTGTTGTTCCATGTCCAGTTCTAACAATTGCTTCCTGACCTGCATACAGATTTCTCAAGAGGCAGATCAGGTGGTCTGGTATTCCCATCTCTTGAAGAATTTTCCACAGTTTATTGTGATCCACACAGTCAAAGGCTTTGGCATAGTCAATAAAGCAGAAATAGATGTTTTTCTGGAACTCTCTTGCTTTTTCCATGATCCAGTGGATGTTGGCAATTTGATCTCTGGTTCCTCTGCCTTTTCTAAAACAAGCTTGAACATCAGGAAGTTCACGGTTCATGTATTGCTGAATCCTGGCTTGGAGAATTTTGAGCATTACTTTACTAGCATGTGAGATGAGTGCAATTGTGCGGTAGTTGGAGCATTCTTTGGCATTGCCTTTCTTTGGGATTGGATTGAAAACTGACCTTTTCTAGTCCTGTGGCCACTGCTGAGTTTTCCAAATTGCTGGCATATTGAGTGCAGCACTTTCACAGCATCATCTTTCAGGATTTGAAATAGCTCAACTGGAATTCCATCATCTCCACTAGTTTTGTTCGTAGTGATGCTTTCTAAGGCCCACTGGACTTCACATTCCAGGATGTCTGGCTCTAGGTCAGTGATCACACCATTGTGATTATCTGGGTCGTGAAGATCCTTTTTGTACAGTTCTTCTGTGTATTCTTGCCACCTCTGCTTAATATCTTCTGCTTCTGTTAGGTCCATACCATTTTTGTCCTTTATTGAGCTCATCTTTGCATGAAATGTTCCCTCGGTATCTCTAATTTTCTTGAAGAGATCTCTAGTCTTTCCCATTCTGTTGTTTTCCTCTATTTCTTTGCATTGATCACTGAGGAAGGCTTTCCTATCTCTTCTTGCCATTCTTTGAAACTGTGTATTCAGATGCTTATATTTTTCCTTTTCTCCTTTGCTTTTCACTTCTTTTCTTTTCACAGCTATTTGTAAGGCCTCCCCAGACAGCCATTTTGCTTTTTTGCATTTCTTTTCCATGGGGATGGTCTTGATCCCTGTCTCCTGTACAATGTCACAAACCTCATTCCATAGTTCATCAGGCACTCTATCAGATCTAGTCCCTTAAATCTATTTCTCACTTCCACTGTATAATCATAAGGGATTTGATTTAGGTCATACCTGAATGGTCTAGTGATTTTCCCTACTTTCTTCAGTTTAAGTCTGAATTTCGTAATTAGTGCTGGGATAATTGAACTATTTGTTTTTATTTCTAAATCCCACTGGGAACACAGAGAGTAAACACTGTATATTTCCACAATAACCAGAATGTGAGCTTTGTCGTTAGTCAGTCCTGTGTTCAAATCTCTATTTTCTATTCACTTATCATAACATGACATTTTACAAATTATAGCCCTTCTGAGTCTTGATTTCCCCATCCACTCCTTGGAGGTAACAACATGTATCTCACAGAACGAGTTCAAAGGTCAAGGTACAGTGTGCAGAGCATGTGACTCAAGCACTCTCTTCCACTCACTGTGTCAGCTGGGGTTGCAGTCTCATCTGACGGCTCTCCTGGACGGAGGTCCCTTCCAAGCCTCCTCCTGCGGCTGCTGGTGGACTGAAGGCTCGCAGTAGGCTGCTGGCTGGAGACCCCCTCGGTTCCTACCACATGGGTCTCTCGATAGGGCAGCTCACAACAGGGCAGCTGACTTTCCTCAGAGCACGCAAATGAGAGGGTGAGCAAGGTGGAAGCCAGAATCTCTTGTGACCTACTATTGGAAGTGATATCCCACACTATTCATTACCAACTCCCACTCAGGATGAGGGGATTAACACAAGGGCATTAATACCAGGAAGTGGGGAAACTTGGGGCCACCTTGGAGACTGCCTACCACACTCTGAAACTGCCTCTCCCCACACATGCCCTCCAAATCCCCCCCTCTCAAAAGGCACCATTTTGGTCACCACCTCTAAGTCATTTCTCACTTTATTTCCTCTCCACCCTCAACCAGAGCTAAACTCCACATGCACCAAAGCTTTCAATCTTTAAGCAAGAGATTTACCTTAATAGAAGCTCTTAATATTGTAACTTGAAGATGTTTCTTTTTCTCCTCTGCAGCTCTCTAAGGTTTCCATTTCTTTAAACAGAGAAGAAACAGCTTTTCCCTATGGGCTTCCCCGGTGACTAGTGGTAAAGAATTCACCTCTAGTGCAGGAGACCTAGGTTCAATCTCTGTGTCAGGAAGATCCCCTGGAGAAGGAAATGGCAACCCACTCCAGTATTCTTGCCTGGGAAATCCATGGACAGAGAAGCCTGATGGACACAGTCCATGGGGTCACAAAAGAGTCGGACATGACTTAGCGACTAAATACAATAACAAATCCCCAAGGAAATGTAGTAGCCAAATTCTGTCTTAGGCATGTGTTTACAAGGATATTCAAAATCTACCTTTATCTTGTATTCAGAAATCTTCTAACCCTATACTGTTTAAAAACTGCCTTTGGCAAGACTTAGGTGATAGGGTATGTTGCTTCTATGGGAATGGATCAGCCCTGCCATCCACTCCAAAGCTGAGACACATTTGCCTAAGGTTTGCTGATTTCTTCCAACAGGACTCAGGTTGACTTCAGTAGCAATCTGGCTGAAAAGGAGAGAGCAAAGAAATGCTGAGATGGGAAAGCTGAGAGCAAGCTGGTACCCGCCCTGTGAGGAGAAAGAGAACCATGGGGTGGAGGGAGACACAGGGAGCCTATGAACAGCTAGTCTTGGTCTCAGCAAAAAGTCCCAGTGCTTTTTGTGCCATAGCCCTAATCCAAGCCTGGGTCAGAGTTCACAAGAGGTCAGAGGAAGCAGTGAAATCAGATAATTGGGATAATCCTGGAGACTTCAAAAAGCACGCAGAGTTAGCCACTAGTATTACTGGGAACTTGAGGCTCAGAGAGGCAGAACAGTTCGTTCAAGGTCACGCAGCTTGAAGTGACACCATATCCCCCAACCTTCTTTTCCCAAGGTTACATCAGGGGCCCTGACCCTGGAATGGGGGAATCAGGTAAGTCCAGCAAAGTTACAGAGCAGATTTCTCCCCACTTGTATCCTAAACTCTTCCTACTGGCTTTTCACTTTAACAGACTCAAACCAATCCAACAAACTTTCTTCGCTCTTGCTCCCACCCCTGGTGTTCTTATTTCAGTGCTCCCAGCCTTCCCATCACCATGGATACCCTTTGTATTGTTTTTCCCATCAGAGTCCATGCTTTGGAAAATTCTCTCTACCATGTACTCTCCCCTTGCAGACAATAATACATTTGTTTCCATGGGTTTTATTCATCAGAACCATATGTAACTGCCAATCAGAGCTTCTGATCCATAAGAGATCATCATAGTTGGTATAAATATTGAGCTGTCTAAATAGAAGCTTGTAGCTTCATTTAGTTTGGGGGCGGGGTTTACTGAGCAAAACATGTGCAGTTTCCATAAGGAACTTTAAAAATTTGAAAAAAGCACATAACAATCTGTCACTGCTCCAACTGTGGAGGTAAAACAAGACCCCAAAGCCCCGCCCCACAGCACAGAGCTCCCTGAGCCCCATGCTAGAAGAGATCTAAGCAACAGTTCCTCCCGTCAGGCACTGAACCCACTACCCCTGGACTCTAGGTGCCTGTCGGAGCCTCAGGGCAGGACCAGATGCCTTCCTATTTAAAGAGAAAGTGGGCAGGGCTCTCTGCCCTGTGGCCCTACTGCCTCCCCTCTCCTTTCTACCATTAGCGCTCCATTCTCCTGATTCTTGGATCCCATGGACAGAGGAGCCTGGTGGGCTACCGTCCATAGGGTTGCAAAGAGTCAGATATGACTGAAGCAACTGAGCATGCATGCATGTTCCTGATTCTTGAGGCAGATACACTTGAGGCAGGCGAGTAGGCATGATTTAAACTATGATTAGCAGTTTCCTCCACATTATCAGCCAAGCCCTTTGTAGAGTTTCCTATGGCTCCTTCAACATGATGGTCTCAGCAGACCCTCTGGGAGGTGCAGAGGGTCTGAGGTGGGCTGGGAATGGTTCCCCGTTCTCCAGATCCTGTCTGTGCACATGCTGTGCCCAGGCTAACAAAGCTGCGGGCACCTCTGCCCAGCATCCCATCCACAGCCCAGACGTGCAGTCTCCATGGAGCTGCCTCAGCAGGAGGCTCAGCCTGCATGTGAGGAGGAGACACTGGGCTTTCCACACCGTACCTCATTATTCCTCACGTGCTGGCCACCAGGCCCACAGCTTTCAGATCTCATGGCTGCCTAGGGGTTTGTCCAGCTTGCCTCCAAGGTGCTGTTGGCAGTGTGGCCAGGTAGAACAGTGAACTCCATGAAGACAGGGGAGATAGAGTTGCCCAGAGAGCCTAGCTCTGTCTCCACAGGCCTGTGTGCTGAGGTCCTTTTCCTGCCAAACCCTCTGTAGATCTTCCACTGCTCTCCCCAGGGCCACACACAGCCTCTGGCATCTTCCCAGTGGAGCGTGGGCGTCATGAGGAGGTCAGAGCTTATGTCGGGGGAGGGGTTTGGCCCATGGAGCTGATCTCTCCTTCCCTAGAAGATAGTGAGATGTACAGGTCACTCTGATCCTGCCCCAAGCAACCCTCAGTGGGGTATGCACACGCCTATGCTAGAAATCAGATTATCAATTTTTTGTGTATGACAAAATAGGTAGGATATGGTAGATAACCTTTGTCTTCTTGGATAGATATATATACTATATAAATGTATATTTTAAAAATATATATGCATTTTAATTATTTAATCTTTATTAAAGGAATTGAAAGAAATATATATGATCCTTTCAATGAAATCTAAATTAAAACACTTTAAAAGTTTTAATTTAATAATAGGGACTGGGAACCTAAATAAGGATTCAAGTTAAGAAAGCTGATGGAATGGTTATGAGATGAGTCATTGAAAGCACACAAAATGATAAATAATGAGTTTAAAAAAAAATCCTTGTCTTTTAACAAATGCCATGGAAAAACATCAGTTTATTTCTGGATAGTCTGGTTTGGGATGCCCAATTTTATTTTATTTTTTTAAAGTAGCATAAGAGGAAAACATAAGTACCTAATAAATAATAGTAATAAATAAAACAAAATCCTATAGGAAAAGGCTTATCCAAATGGAATCATCAAGGAGCCTTCAGAAGGAGTTTATTACATGAATTTTTCCAGCAACCTTAAACGAGGTCAGGCTCCAGTGGGCCTGGAAACCTGGGTTTAGGGATATATCAACACCTATCAAGCCGTGAATCCTGTGCCTTTACATCTCTAATTGTTTCGACTTCTTCCAGTCCCAAAGGCAGTAATTCAAATGTCTGACTTTTTAAGCCATCCTGATTTCCAAAAGCTCAAGCACTGCATCTCTTTTCATGCCTAGAACTTGAAATTGGCCTCAACAGATTCCTTTTTCTTTTCTTTGAACTCCTAAATATACTGCTCTTGGGCAGGCAGGGAGCCTGTGCCCTCCTTCAAACCAAACTGCAGGGCCAAGGGCAAAGTCAGAGAGACAGGAGGAATGGTCACCTCTGACCTGTGGAGGAGGACTGCCTTCAGCACTGACATTAGGAGACAGCAGGGCTTGCATCAAAAGACCCCAAAGAAAGAAACCCAAGTCTCTAGCTCTAAAACTTCTGAAAACTCAAGCTGCAGCATTAAAGTAGGTATAAAGAGGTCAGAAAGGGCCCTTCTTCTCTTAAAACCTCAAGATTGTTTCTTAACTTCTCCAGGTTAAAACCAACAGCTGCAGGAGATGTCCTGAGGCGACTTCCCACAAATAGTCCAAACCTATCTTCCCTCAGTAACGTTTTGTGAGTTTGTGCTGTTTGACAGTGATCTTGTTGCCCTGGTGACAGCTGATTGGACAAGAGAGAAGCCACCCTCTGCTAAGGGGTACCAGCATGAAACCTCTCAGGGAGCTCCATTAGCATGACCCTCTGTTCGGTAGGATGACTGCATATTAGATGGTGATGAACCAACTCATTCAAACCTTTTGGGAAAGAGCACAGGCACACAATAGTAGCTTGGACTCAAGTTGCATCCTGAATGGCAAAGAGCTGTAGTTTTGATTCTTTAGAGAAGCCCTGGATTCCAGAGTGCATGTCGAGTTAGGATGATGATGGCCTATGATTCCCCACTGTATTAGTTTCTTACTGCTGCTATAACAAATTAGCACAAATTTAGTAGCTTGAAAGAAGACGCACTTGTTCTCTGACAGTTATGGAGGCCTAAAGTCTAAAATCAAAATGTTGATGGGGCTGTGTTCCTTGGAGGTTTCAGTGGAGAATCCATTTCCCTGTCTCTTTTAGCTTCTAGAGGCTGCCTGTATTTCTTTTTTTTAAACTAAAGAACATATGTTTTATTGGGGTATAGTTGCTTTGCCTGTTGGTTTCTGCAGTACAATGAAGTGAATCAGCTCTAAGTATACATATACCCTCTTCCTCTTGGACCTTCCTCCTTGCCCCTCATCCCATCCTTCTGGGTTACCACAGAACACTGCACAGCTGAGCTCCCTGCGCTATGCAGCACATTCCCACCAGCTATTTCACACAAGAACAGCTGCCATGGATAACATTATGGAGGTTCCTTAAAACGCTAAAAATAGAACTACCGTATGACCCAGCAATCCCACTACTAGGCATATACCCTGAGAAAACCATTCAAAAAGACACTTGCACATGTGTCTAAACATGGGAATATCTTGTCTCTCTAAGGTCACCTGCTCGCTCTATTTCTGTTTCCGTTTGATTCTTCTCCTGATTAACTGGCTTCCTCTGCTTACACATACTATTCATGACCCCCCATAGCAGCTATCAATCCGGATGCTAGATCATTTTTCAAACCTAAAGAGCCACCATCAACTGGCCACAGTCCCTGTGCTATTTATCCAAAGTCTTTGAAACTGACTGACCATTGGCAAGTCATGCTTGCATGATTTAACTTCATTGCCTGCATTTCTTAACTTGTGGCCTCTTCCTTGAATCACTCCAATCTCTAGTATCTGTTATCACATCTACCACTGCTGTGTCTAAGACATTCCCTTTTAAGAGACCTTTGTGATTACATTAAGCCCACTTGAGTTATCCAGCATAATCCTCCCATCACAAGATCATTTACTTAGTCCCTTCCCTGGTGGCTCACAAGGTAAAAACGTCTGCCTCCAGTGGGGGAGACCCAGGTTCGATCCCTGGGTCAGGAAGATCCCCTGGAGAAGGAAATGGTAACCCATTCCAGTACTCTTGCCTGGAAAATCCCATGGGTGGAGGAGCCTGTTAGGCTACAGTCCATGGGGTCGCAAAAGTTGGACACAACTGAGTAACTTCACTTCACTTTTGCCATATGAGGTTACAAATTTGTGAGTTCCAGGGATTAGGATGTGGATGTTTTGGGGGACATTATTTGGTCTGCCACACCTGCTCTGCTATATATTCTTTCAACAAATCTGTATTTCTGGTAATTATATAATTCTATACTACTTAGGCTTCAGCATCTGGCCTGCCCACATCCCCTGGAAGGAATAGTGCAAGTTTGGTATGATTCTATCCTCCATGGCAATAACTGATGAATAGCTGAACTATTTTCTGGTTAATGACCTATTGAGTAATGATGCATTGACTTGCCATTAGCAGCCAATGATTCATTGACTTGCCAATGGTCAGTCAGTTTCAAAGACTTTGGATAAATGGCACAGGGACTGTGGCCAGTTGATGGTGGCTCTTTAGATTTGAAAAATGATCTAGCATCCGGATTGATAGCTGCTATGGGGGGTCATGAATAGTATGTGTAAGCAGAGGAAGCCAGTTAATCAAGAGAAGAATCAAATGGAAACAGAAATAGAGCGAGCAGGTGACCTTAGAGAGACAAGATATTCCCATGTTTAGACTCTGTGGGGCCTGGCTGTGTTTCTTACCCTGAATTTTAGTGTAAATTCTCTCTGTGCAGCTGCAATGAACCACATCTCTGCTCTGGAGCCAGATTGTCATTTGATTTTTTGCAACAAAAACAGCTCCAAATAGAAGAATCTTTTTTGCTTGACTTCTTAAAAAGATGACTTACACAACTGAAGAATTGACGCTTTTGAACTGTGGTGTTGGAGAAGCCTCTTGAGAGTCCATTGGACTGCAAGGAGATCCAACCAGTGTATTCTAAAGGAGATCAGCCCTGGGTGTTCTTTGGAAGGAATGATGCTAAAGCTGAAACTCCAGTACTTTGGCCACCTCATGTGAAGAGTTGACTCATTGGAAAAGACTCTGATGCTGGGAGGGATTGGGGGCAGGAGGAAAAGGGGACAACAGAGGATGAGATGGCTCGATGGCATCACCTAGTTGATGGACGTGAGTCTGAGTGAACTCCGGGAGTTGGTGATGGACAGGGAGGCCTGGCGTGCTGTGATTCATGGGGTCGCAAAGAGTCAGACACGACTGAGCAACTGAACTGATCTGAACACAACCCTTTAAACCAAAGATCCTGTCTTCAGGCGGGGGTCTTTGAAAACTCAAGAAGGGCAGTTAGGAGGTAAGGTGTTACCCCCTATGACCTACTTCTGTCCGTGGTGCTTCCATTCCTTGCCCTGGCTGTCCTTCCATCCAGCAGCTAGAACTCTTAAAGGGCAGACCCAGGTTCTCCAGCTCTGATCAGGATGGGGTTTTATGTGACAATTTTCTCAGGGTTGAGTTGCTGAGAAAAAAACAAACTACTCTCACATTCCTATCCTCACCATATCATCTCAGTCCATACTCTGGTCTTCTGCTCTAGTTTCCTTGTGCTGAACTCTGGTTCCTCACCCTCAGCCCTCCCCATCCAGCCCCTCCCAGAATTGACTGCCATGCGCTTCACTCCTAGACCTTGGCTGGGGCTGTGCTGTGACTGAGCACCACTCAGAATCACAGACCAGAAGTGCCCCTACTGCGTAGACACCTGTTGCCACCACCCACCCATCAGGCACTGGCACTTGCTCCCGCCATTCGTGAACTTGCCACACCCTCTGGGCATCAGAACCTGCATCTTCCAGCCTCCCAACACGCCCCTATTCTTTCAGATCAGGGTCTCCCCTTGATCCCCACAAGTAAGTATCAGTGAGAACCCTGCTGCCTTACTCTCCTTGCCGCTCCCTACTTGCCCAGTGTAGGACACTTCAGGAATCCCAGAGCTATGAACTAATGAGCAGATTTTTGTTCATCAGCATGCGTTTTGTGAATCCAAGAATGAATGAGATCTCTGCTGCCTCCAGTACCTTTGCTGTCAGGGAAAAATTGAAGAAGACCTGAAATGGCTGAGGAGCCGGCTGGTGATTTAATTTCCTCCTAATTTTTCTGCCTCTTGGGAAATGGCAAATTAATTGGAAGCCAGACTTCTCAACTCTGCTGCAACGTAAGTGGTTGCCCCAGGAATGCAGGTCCCTGGGGTCAGCTGGGAGGTCTCAGACACTGGGTCCGGTGGTACAAGGCCACCTGGGGATCCTAGGACAGTCCTTCCCGTCCCCTGCAGCTCGGCTGCGGGATCCTGGGCACATGTGGGCCGTCCTGTTTCGGCATCCTGTGGAGAGCATCCTGCTGCTCAGTATCATCTATTTCCCTCCCCTGGCGCTGTTTTTGCTGTGGAGCTGATCTTGTTTTGCCTTAATCCATGGGGTGCCAGACAAGACCTGGGTAAGTAGACAGGCCCCCAAGGTGCAACACATTGGTTTCCTAAGCCTTGAGTATAGCACTGGGAGCCCTGTCGTGGGTGCTGCAGCCTGGGTTGAGTCTGCAGCATTTCCCAGCTGTATTCAATCCCAGAACACTTTGGTTTCAGAGCACTGATGAACATCTCTCTCAAAGAGTGTTCAGTGACACACATTTAGGAAAATGTTATTCTATTACAGGATTTATCACACTGGATTGAAGTGATTTATTTGCATGTCTGCCTTTCCCACCAGGCTGTGAATTTCTAAAGGGCGAGAAATATATCTTATTTATGTTTTTATCTCCAGCACCTGGCACAGTGCTTCTTTGTAGCGTTGGGCCCTCAAACAGCTCTTGCCAAGGTCACCAGTTACCTCCTCTTGGTTCCCATCTTATTAAAATTCCCGATAACATTTTACCCAGTTTGGTGCTCCTTCCTTCATCACTTTTTTTTTTCTTTTTAAAAAATATTTATTTATTTGACTGTGCTGGGTCTTAGTTGTGACATCCAAGATCTTCAGTTGCAGCAAGAGGGATCTAATTCCCTGACCAGGGATTGAACCTGGGCTCCCTTCTTTGGGAGCAAGAAGTCTTAGCCACTGAACCACCAGGAAAGTCCCCCCACCTTTTTCCCTTTATTTTTTTCTGTCTCGGTTCCTGGGACACCATAGTCTACACAGGACCAGCGACTCGTTTGCATCCCCTGGCTGAACACTTCTCTCTCCGTTATCTAAGCATTGAAGTGCTCAGGGCTCCATCCTTGGACAGTGCCTCTGCCACCAGCTCCACCCTTATCCCGGGTGACCTCGGGCAGATCCACAGCATAAATCACTTTCTGTAATCTGATGATAATCATGCTTATATCTCTAAATGTGGCCTTTTTCTTGAGCCCTGGACACATATCTGGCTACCTATTTGACATCTTCTCTTAAATTTAATATTTAACATGTTCAAAGCAAACCTCCTGATTTTACCCAGTAAATCTGTCCATAGGGCTTTCCTGGTGGCTCAGTGGTAAAGAATCTACCTGTAATGCAGGAGATGTGGGTTTGATCTTTGGGTTGGGAAGAGCTCCTGGAGAAGGAAATGGCAACCTATTCCAGTATTCTTGCCTAGGAAATCCCATGGACAGAGAAGCCTGGCGGACTACAGTCCACAGGGTCTCGAAAGTGTTGGACACAACTTAGTGACTAAACAACAGCAAACCTGTTCATTTTCCAGTCTTTCTGATTAGTAAGTAACATTGTCAGCTACTGATAACTGATTATATCCAAACTCTAAAACTTATCACATTAAAAAAATTTCCCTTTCAATCCATCAGGACATCACTCTAGTATCCTCTCTATGATTGTTTAGATTATTATTTGGCAACTATTCTTTCTTCTCCTCCTGTCTCTATAGAGTAGGCTTCCCCTGCCTCACCCCCATGCCCCCAAATTGATAATAGATTTGGTCAATTGACTTGCTTTGGCCATCGGGATGTCAGCAGTGTGTCCAGAGCTGAGACCCTAACTATATTAGCAAAGTGTGGTTTGGCACTTACGTCCTGTGCTGTTATCAGTGTACTACCTGTCAGCTCCAAGTTCACTGTTTGCTGCCTGAATTACGGAAATAGATCAAGGCCCTTTACATCTTTTCCCTTTGCCAGCTGGCATGATGTTAATTTTGTCAGCAGAGGGCACTGGATATGACTGCTGAGGAGTCTGTGATGCCCTGCTCCTCAGAGGGCTTCCTGGTTGCTGCTTCTCTGATGATTGTGGAACTCTCTACCTGAGGCACCCAGAGAACCTCTTCATTATCATATTCCTCTTTGACTATTTCAGTAGCCTCTTAACTGTTCTCCTTTCTTGCATTCTTGTTACTCTGGACCATTTCTGGGTCCCAACTGATTAATGATGCTTCAGTTGGTTATATGTAAATTTAAATTATATCAGGTTCTGTTTCAAACTAATTTATCCTATCCCAGCATCTTGATCCATTTATTTATTTGATTTTGGGCCCTTATCACAACATTTGAATTATGAGATCATTATAAAGTATCCTCATATCTGGTAGGACAGGTCTTCCTCTTCAGTGCAATTTTTTAGGTTTCTTTTTGTTGTTGTTTTTACAACACATCCCCACCCCCTCCCCCAAACTGGAGTACAATTGCTTTACAATGTTGCGTTAGTTTCTGCTGTACAATGAAGTGAAGCAGTTATATGTATGCATATGTCCCTTCCCTCTTAGACCTCCCTCCTACATCCTTCCCCTCTAGGTCATCACAGAGCACTGGGCTGAGCTCCCCGTCTACACAGTAGCTTCCCGCTAGCTATCTACTTTACACCCAGTAGCGTATATATGTCAATCCTACTCTCCCAGTTTGTCTCACCCTCCTCCTCCCACCCTATGTCCACCCCTTCAATGCATTTTTTCCCAACCTTCTTTTCTATAAACTCTTCCAGTTGAATTTTAGAATCATTTTGTCATGTTCCAAAGAAACCTCAATATTAGAAATTCACTTGGAAACATTCACATCTTTATGCTATTGAGTTTTTCCATCTAACAGATTGACACATCTATATTTAGTTATCTTTTATATCTTCAATAAAGCTTTCTGATTTTCCTTATATAGGCCCTGCATTTTCTTTGTTAAGATTATTTGCAGGCATTTATGTCTTTTGTTACTATTCTGCACCAGATTCTTTATTTTTCTATTATATCCTTTAAGTGAGTACTATTGTTATTTAGACAAGTTATTGATTTTTACATGTTTATTCTGTAATGAATCATTTTATTGAATTCTCCTTATCAGTTCTACATGTTTTCAATGAATTATCTTGAGTTTTATGGGTTTGAAATTCATCTTGACTGTAAATAATGATGGTTTTCTTTTTCTTTCCAATAATTATACTGCTTGCTTATGTCTTGCATCCCATTATATCGGCTAGAACTTTTAGAACAAACAATGTTATATAATAATAGTAGTCTGGTACATTTTTACATTTAGATGCAAAAAATGAAAATTGACCCTTTTTTCACTCTCTTTATAAAAATTAACTCAAAATGAATCATACACTCAAATATAAGAGCTAAAACTGTGAAAGTTTTAGAAGCAAGCATAGAGAAAAAATCTTTGGGTCCTTGGGTTAGGCAATAATTTCTTAGATAAGACACAAAAAGCATGAATCATGAAAGAAAAAAATGATAAGCTGGACTTGATCAAAATAAACCTTTTGCTTTTTGAAGGACACTCTTAAGAAAATGAAAAGACAATCCCAAATAGAAGAAAATACTTTCAAAACACAAATCTGACAAAGAACTTATATTTAGACCATATAAAGAACCCTTGCAGTTCAATAATAAGAGGGAAAACAACTATATAAAAAATAGATGAAAATTTGAACAGACACTTCACCAAAAAAGATATATTGGTGGCAAACAGACACATGGAAAGATGCTCAATATCACCAGTTATTGGATGAGTGAAAATGAAAGCCTAACCAAGATATTACTGTGTATTTATGAAAGAGCTAAAATCAAAGGACTGATAATACCAAGTGCTGATGTGGGAGTAGAGCAGTACAGAGTTGGTGGAAGTGCAAAGTGGTACTGCACTTTGGAAAACAGCTTGGCAGTTTCTTATAAAATTAAATATTTACTTAAATTTCTACTTTTAGAAAAATTCCATGAACAGAGAAGCCTGGCAGACTACAGTCCATGGGGTCACAAAGAGTCAGACCAGACTGAGCAACTGAGCACGCACGCATGCAATACTTTTAGATATTTCCCTAGTAAAAGTAAACATATATGTTTACATGAACCCCTTTACACAAATGTTTAGAGAGACTTTATTCATAATACTCTGAAGCTTAAAACAAACCAATGTCCATCAATCACAGAATGGGTAAACACATTTGGTACATTTATACACAGAATATATGCATTCAGCAACTTGGATGAGTCTCAAAAGCAGTATTCTAGGTGAAAGAAGCAAGACACCAAAGGCTGCTGCATGATTTCATTATCTGACATTCTGGAGGAGGCCAAAGTATGGGGACAGAAATCAGATCAGTGGTTGGCAGGGCTGGGGTAGAGGAAGGAATTGACTCTAAGGGAACTTAAGGGAACTTTTGGGGATGATGAAAATAGTTTATATATTGGACATTGTGGTGCTTAAATGATGGTATATATTTGCTAGAACCTATCAGATTGTACACTATAAAGGGGTAAATTTAGTGTATGCAAATTGTACCTCAACAAACCTTTTTTTAAAAAGACAAGGATAGGACTTCCCTGGGGGTACAGTGGATAAGAATTCGTCTGCCAATGCAGGGAACACAGGTTCGATCCCTGGTCCAAGAAGATCACACATGCTGCAGAGCAACTGAAGCTGTGTGCCACAACTACTGAGCCCAGCTCTAGAGCCCACAATCCAAAACTGCTGAGCCTGCATGTTGCAACTACGGAAGCCCGAGTGCCTAGAGCTTGCGTTCCACAACAAGAGAAGCTACCGCAATGAGAAGCCCGGCTCCACAACCAGAGAGGAGCCCCTGCTGCTGCAGCTAGAGAAAGCCCGCACTCAATAATGAAGACCCAAGTACAACCTACAATAAATCAATAATGAAAAGGACAAGGATACATGTATTAGCTGTAATCCTTGTTTTTCTCCTTGTTTTAATAAGAATGCCATTATTTATGTATTATTTTGGCACAGCTTTGAGGGAAAAAAAAATGCATTCTTTATTATGTTAAGAAAATAGCCTTTAGTATCATTAAGATTGGGCTTCCCAGGTGGCGCTAGTAGTAAAGAATCTATCTGCCAATGCAGGAGATGTAAGAGAAGTGGGTTTAATCCCTGGGTTGGGAAGATGCTCTGGAGTAGGAAATGGCACCCTACTCCAGTATTCTTGCCTGGAGAATTCCATGGGCAGAGGAGCCTTGTGGGCTACAGTCCATGGGGTTGCAAAGAGTTGGACGTGACTGAGCAGCTGAGCGCATCACATTGTAAAGATTTCTGAGTTGTCAGGATAATCATCAGACAGAAACTGATCTGGATGATTTAAGCAGAAAACGAATTTACTAACCAGATCCTGGATAGTTAAGAGAAGCACTGGAAAGTCAGGGCCAAAGGGAGCCTGGGCAACTTGCCCCACAGCCCAGATCATGACACAGAACAAAGAGGAACGTGCTGCCATCTTGGAATGTGGGATCCACCGCTTGAAATACTTGCACTGCTGGGCCTAGGGCCAGGATGCAGCTTCTGTGCTTCTGTCGTGGCTGTTCCTGCAAACTGATGCTGCTGCTACTAATGGAACCACTGTAATTTTTTCCCCTGCATTCAATAAAGTTGAAATTAAAAAAAAAAAAAAATCTCTGCTCCCTGTCATCTTTGCTCCACCTTTTGAGTTTAGGTCAAGTGCCTCATTGTTGCTGCAAGGGTGGGGCTGGCACCCATGGCAGTGAGCATTCGTTTTCTCCATTTCTAAAGGGGAAGAGCTCTGCCTCCACCCAAATTCAGAAAGTGAGGAGTTTCTCAAATACAGGGAGGAGGAGGGATTGCTCTCCCACATGTGTGGAATGCTATCCCACTAAAAAAGTCCCACCAGGTGTCCACTGGTATCATCTGTTTCTAGTATTTTGGAGAATGTCCTCTTTAAGAATAAACGTTGAATCTTCATACATGATTTCCCTGCTCCTGCTGAGATACTCATGTGATTTCTCTTATTTGACCCATTGATGTGTTCTATAAACAGATTTACTCATATTAAAATGGCTTTGCATTGCATTCTTTGGGTAAACCCTGCTTGGTTGTGGTAAATTATTCTTTTAATAGACTGTTGAATTCCATCTGCTGGGTTTTGTCTCGAATCTCCATGTCTGTATTCATGAGGGAGCTTGGTCTCGTTTCCTTTTATTTTATGCTGTTTGTCAGTTTCAATGACATGCTGGACTCTTCCTCTCAGGAATTTTCTACCCCCTGGTTGGGATTTCAGCTCTGAAATCTTTTTAATAAACTGTAGTCTTCACTACAGCCCATGTGGCTCATCAAGCAATAGGAAATTATGGGGATGGACACAGATCTGATGAGAGAGTCCAGATGCCTGAGGCACCCCTTAAATTACTCTGGGACAATTACCAAGGGCCGACCATGTGCCAGCTGCTCAGTTATTTAACCTGAAGCTTAAATAAGCTTCTCCTCTGTGGGTAGAATTCAGATGACCCATGAGAATCATCTGGAAATAGAGAATGTGAGAGCACACCCCAGGCCATCTCATCTACCCGTGTGTTATGGTTGGAAAATGTAGGCTCACAGAAGCGAAGAGACCTGCCCCAGGTACATACCCAGCTTTGCCTGATTTTTTCGAAACTTGCTCTTTCAAAGACTCCACTTCAAAGACAGGGCAGCCAAAATATAGATTCAGACCCTGCTGAAAATATCTTTTGGGCCCCTCAGTAAGTGTGGATGAGCTGAAACTCCTAACACAGCTGGTACTGATGTCCGGTACTGTTGGACCTCAGGCCCCCTGAAGACCTCTGAGCCCCTGCCAGCTGGCCCACCCCTCATGAGTCTTGTCCAAAGAGAAGTATGAGGAACATCATATACGGCCCAGAGCCTAAGCCGAGGGTTTGGAGTCTGGTACCCTGGTTTTAAACCCCGCGTCTAGCACGTAGTAGTCATGAGGCCTGGGATTCAGAAGCCTCAGTTTCTCATCTGTACAATGGGAGACTGAAATAGCCTAAAGTGAAGCCCACCCTGGGCTAGAACAAGCGCTCAGTTATTTCTATAAAGAATGCGCTCCATGCCACACCTGTGGCCGACAGTAGGGCTACAACTGAGACTGAAGATGGTGTAGTGCAAATGTATGTTCAAGACACACTTTTTGCTCATAGGAATGGCATCTTTAAAAAGCCTCATCTTTCACTTTTCTCTGGAAGCAGTGTTTAACAGAATAAGAAGGCCTTTGAAGAATTTCAGGACATGTCTTTCTCATCCTCTCAAGCTCTTTGATTTTTATGGAGACACTTTCATGATCTCTCACCTGTGCTCACCTCTTCTACATTGCTCACAGCCCAGGGGTTCTCTGGGAGCTGTGTCCAGGGCCAGAGGCCCAGGCCAACATCCCACAAATTTCTTCCAACCATCTCCTCCATTCCTCACCTCTCCTGTTCACCCAGATCCCACTTGGGAGCTTAGTAGTGTCCTCTGGGCCTATGGCCATTGTCTTGTTTCACAGCAGAACTGTCAGCAAAGCTTTCCCTTGAGTATTTTACCTTGTATCCATGTCCCCAGGTCTGGCATCCCAAGAGTCTATCCCATGTTACTTTCTAGAATACATAACAGACCAAGGTAAAAACTGATCCATAGCAGAGTTCTGCAGACAGTCTGACTCTGTAACAGCCTTGGCCTGTAAAGATGAGGTGCCATGCAAAGGATAAGGCCCCTGATGGTGTGTCTGGAGAAATGACTACACTGAGTCACTGAGTGAGCTTGGGTGTGTCTGTCCCTCTCTGGGTCTCCATTTTCTCCTCTGTGCAATGAAAATCCTCCCTACAGCACTGATCTCCCTGGTCTAATGGACTTTCAAATGGGGCCAGTGAAGTCAGAGGTCTTTGAAAAGTGTAAAGCTGCAAGGCACTCTTACTGGTTGAGGTTTTGTTTAATTGGAAATATGAGAAGACATCTTGGTCAGAAATTGTTTGGTTACCAGGACACAGGAGAATTTCCAGGCACCCCATGGAGGAATTATAACTGGGCTTCACAGGGGCTGAAAGTCACCAGTCCTCCTCTCTCTGCCTCTGCCTGGGGTCACCTTCTTCTCTGCTCCATTCTCCTCTCTGTTAAACTAGTCTCTTTTCCAAAGCTTGCAGTGATGTTCCCCAGATTCAACTCCTCCGCCACTCTGCCCGGCATTGGTGCGGTAGTTATGGCGCCCAACAGCATATAGTTGACTCTGCCCTTGTGGCCTAAGACTCAGCCTGGGTGGGGCATCCACCCTTAGTGCCATCAGTTTCGGGTGCTGAGTGTGACCCCATGTTACCCAGAACTGACTTCAGTCTGGTGGCAGGTTCTCAGAGAGGAAGAGAGCCCAGAGCAGGCTTGCTGGAGCTAAGTCAGCCATCTTGGTGCTTCCTTTCATAATGGAGTAGAACCAGTCAGGAAACTGGCAGGTGTAAAGTCACACAGAGAAGTAATATAAGAGCTGGCGCTTGAATGCAGGCCTCCCAACCCATGAAATAGGATTTGTTTTTTAATCCCTCCTGCCCTTCTCTGGTTCCGATGCAGAGAACTGTCTGTACTGGGTGGACCTTCTCCTGTAATGGAGAAATGGAAATCAATATGACAGGCCTTGTGTGGCTGGGTGGGACCCACGGGTGTGTCTTTTGGGCTGAGGAGCTGGTGTAGGTTTGGAGGGCTGCCTTGCAGGGTGAAGCCTCGGAAGTCAGGCTGTGGCTGCACTCTGCAGTCCTCTGGCCACGTGGGTAGTTACCACTTGGAGCTACAGGAGTTCTAGCGGGCCCTTGAGCTGATTTAGTGCCTCTCCTCAGGGCTCGCGTGCAGGACTGGGCAGGCCACTCACTCAATGTCAGCCACAAAGGCCTCCCCAGGACATGCCTCTTGCATCCCAATCCTCCAGCTCCATATATGGTCATTGAAAGCCTGAACCTCATCTCACATCCACACTCTTTTGATTGCCCCAGAAAAGGAAGCCTTGCATTCATTTTGAGAAGCTTTGCTAGGCTCTGGGGATATAGTGATGAGCAAACAGAAGCGTTTCTGCCCTGAAAGGGGTTCATGGCCTGGAGCAGAAGGCAGACAAATCCACTCTGTGCTGTAGAAGGAAGGAACCAGGAGCTAGGAGGACATAGAACAGCCCCTGACCTGGTGCTGGTGGGGAGGTCCCACCAAGAATGATCTCCCTGAGAAAGGAGCTGAGGTTGGGGCTTGCAGGATGAACTAACAGTTTTGAGCACTCAGGGCTTGCTTGGCCAGGATGAACTAACAGTTTTGAGCACTCAGGGCGTGCTTGGCTCTAAATTCTATACATGCATCATCTCCTTCACTCCTGCAGCTACAAGTGCTATTGTTGCCTCCATTTTACAGACAAGGACATCAGGGTTTGCAGAGCTTTTGTAAATGGCCCAAAGCCACTTTTTTTTTTTTTTTTTCCTTTTAAATGCTAGAGCTGGGGATTTGAAGCCTGGCTGTCTGGCTTCAGGTCCTGCATATGTAACCACTAACCACAGCAGATGTTAAGTAAGCAGAGGTGGCAAGATAATAGCCAGCCTGGGGGAGGCAAGCGAGGCCAACTCGGCAGAGCTCAGCACCATGAGTGAGGACAGCCAGGTGCCAGAGGAGGCCTGAAGCCTGGCAGGGCCTTGTAGGGGCTTGGGGGACCTTGCAGGCCACATTATGAATTTTACTGTTTATCCAGAGCACAACAGGTTAGAAAACGCAGAAGGAATTTAAGGACAGGAAACACAGGATCAAAATTGTAATTTTAAAAGATCATTCTGTTTACAGAATGGAGAACAGATTGGAAGGGGGCAGGAGTGGATGTGCGGAGACAAATTTAGAGGCCACTGCAGGGCCCAGGGAGGGATGATGCAGCTTGGAGGAGGGGGCTGTGAAGACACAGGGTGGGTGGGAAGTAGGAGTGCAGAGTTCTCTAGGAGGGAAAATTGACAGTGTTTGGTGACTGGGGCTGCAGGAGAGGGAGGCCTCAGGGAGATGCTTCAGGTTCTGACTTGTGCAACTAGATGAAGAGTGGGGCCATTCACGGAGAGGGAAGACTTCGGGAGAACGACTTATTTTCTGCATTCATCCACACGTTTATGTGACTCTCCAATTCTAGGGGCAGTTTTACTTTGCGAATGTTTAATACTAGCTGTGTCTAAGGGGGGTGGTGTGGCACTTCTGGGAAATGACAAAATGGCAGCCTTGCCTTTTCTGCCCCTTATGGAGCCTGCACTGTCACCAGGAAAGTGACTCACCAGGGCCCACTCCAGCACGTGAAGGGAATGAGCTTCTAGGCAGCTTTTCTGGAGGCAAAATCTCAGCCCCTTCTTTCCAAGCTCCCTCTGCAAGAAATTCATACTCTTTCTAGAATTCCACATTCCCCAAAACCCAGGTTCTCCCAAGGACGGCTGAAAGTAAGGTGGGGATGGGGGACATACACTTAAGCACATGATGTGGTAAGTATGAAGCAGTTCAACAGAAAATCCCAGGGAAGCTGTTCAAAGTCCCACTTCCAGCCTAGAAATTGAAGTAGAGATGAGGCAGTAGCCACTAAACAAATAACAGTAAGCAATGGCTAAGAAGAAGAACCAGCCAACTCCTATCAGTAACACAAAGTTTCATTGTCCCACCTGAAAAACTCTCCTCTGGCAGGTGCTTGTTCCATTCCTCACAGTCCAGGCATTTAGTGAAGCAGGTTTGCTGGACATGGTGGTGCCCATCCAGAAGCCCCCTTTCAGACCAGGGCTTTCCATCCTCCAGCTGCCAGGAATGGAAACTTCTGGAAGCTCATAGCCAAATCCACTCTGGAAACTGCCCTCCACCTCCTTGCTGCCATACTTAAGGTTGGGTGCTCTCCTGAGGCAGCCTTGCCTTAATCAAGACAATCCTAAAGGCCACCCCAGCTGCAGAGCGCCAGCCCCAGAGGGTCCCAGTGTACTGGGCATCCCTGTGGGATTCAGTGCTAAGTGAAAATGTGGGGCTCCCTTGTTTAAATTATTAAGCATTTCAAGACAGCAATGGATGGCATAGCACTAAACCAAGCACTGGGTCTGTCTGAGCACAGGGCCCTGGTGACTATAGTCTGAGCACACCCACAAAATCAGCTCTGCTAGCTTTGGGGCAGTGGGATAAAGTCCAGTCCCATAACCTGAATCAGGCTATGCTGAAGAGCACGCAGTCCTGCTGGGTCCCAGGGCTGTGCTGCTCACTCCCCCATGGCTGGGAACCACCCGGGAGCTTGCGATCCAGCAGTTCTGGTGCAGGACTTGCATTTCTTACCAGCTCCCTGGGGACACCCGAGGCTGACCGTCTTCAGGTCACACTTTAAGTAACAAGGTCCCAAGAGACAGCTCAGGTCAATGATGTGGACCTGAGCATCAGTGTTTCTTTTCACTTGGCCTCTCCGGCTACAGATCTTATCTTTAGGGACCTGGCACTTCTGTTCTGAACTGTGAGTAGATACCTGAGAGTTAGACTCACCTGTTATGTCGTGAGTCAGTTTGGGTTTAGTCAAAGATAGGATCTCCTAAAGGTAGGTAGTCTGTATCAATCTGTTCCTGGTAACAGGAACAAGGACAACACAAAGACACCTTAACAGGTTGTATTTATTGAGCACAAACCATATGCTAGAAACACAACTAATCATCTCACAGGCATTGTCTTTTTTCCCATAGTTTGTAACTGTATTTAGTTGAAAAGTACTATTAACATTAGCAAATACACATTTTCCAGGCCCTATAACCAGTAATTATATTATATATATAAAAAGTATTTAAAGACACATAAACTTTTTACTATTAGTTTTATTTGTTTGAAAATTTTTAATTTATTTTTATTTTTTGGTTGCACCATGCAGCATGTGGTACCTTAGTTCCCCAGCCAGGGATCAATGCATATCCCCTGCATTGGAAATGTGGAGTCTTAACCACTGGGCAACCAGGAAAGTCCCTACTACTAATTTTCATGCATAATCTTGCATATGCCCTCTAACATCCTTGGAGTAGGTACCACCTTGATGCCCATTTTACAGATGTGGAAACTGAAATAAGAACTGTTCAGTAACCTGCCCTTTCTGCCTGGCTCCCAAGTCCTGCTCTTGAATACTCTCAAGCAGTTGGTCTTAGTTGTGAATAAATGGGAACAGGTTTACACTAAACACTTTGCAACGTGAACTCACAGGGGATTGTCCACTTGCTCTTTACAGCCATCCTGAGACACAGCACAGGGATACAGATTATAGATAGAGTGATTGAGGCCTGGAGCTGATGAGTGACTTGCCAAGTTCAGAGCCAGTCTGTGGGAGATGGAAAGCCCAGGGAACTAGGGCTTTGTGGGCACCCCATGCTGTCACTTCTCCATGGGAGGGCTAACAGGAGGAGGAGTGTTTGAGGAGGTGGGGACCCAGCTCCAAGACTGAGGTGTTCAGGCAGTGGCTCCAGGGAAAGGACAAGTCCAGGGACAGCACTGGGGAGACATGTGTTCCCAGGAGGGGCCTTCCTGGAGGCTGGTGCTGAGCTTCTGCTGCCATGGGAGAGGGTGAGAACTTACCCCTTCCTAAGGACTCTCCTCTGATCCTGGAGCAAAGGGCTGGAAGGGAAGCCTCAGACCCTTGGGTTGGAAGACTGACTCCAACTATTGATGGTGAATCGGTCTCAGTGTTTATGCAGTGGAATTAAGAATAGTGCCCTCCCTCCACCCCCAAATTGGCTTGTTAGGAGGATTAAATGATTTCTTCCATGGAGGGCTCTGAGAAGAATGGGTGGTCTTCCTCCTCTGGTAAGAATTGCATGTGTGCTAAGTAGCTTCAGTCGTGTCCGACTCTTTGCAACCCTCTGGACTGTAATCCACCAGGCTCCTCCGTGCATGGGATTCTCCAGGCAAGAATACTCGAGTGGATTGCCACGCCTTTCTCCAGGAGATCTTCCCGACCAGGGATCGAAGCCGGGTCTCCTGCATTGCTGGCAGATTCTTTTACCACTGTGCCACCAGGGAAGCCCTGTAAGTGAGTGTTAGTCGCTCAGTACTGTCTGACTCTTTGTGACCCTATGGACTGTAGCCCACCAGACTCCTCTGTCCATGGGATTCTCCAGGCAAGAATACTGGAGTGGGTTGCCATGCCCTTCTCCAGGGAATCTTCCTGATCCAGGGGTCAAACTCACATCTCTCACATCTCCTGCATTGGCAGGCGGGTTCTTTATGCTAATGCCACCTAGGAAGAGTTCATGCAAGTGGCTCTCACCTCCAACATTGGATGCGACCAACAGCAGGTCCCCTTGAGCTGAGGGCCTGGTACATCCTTGTCTGATCAACTACCAGCCTTCACCGTGTTGGTGGGACCCAGCCCCTACATTTCCATCCTCCAGATCTCCCTTCTGTTGACATGTTGGGAAGCAGATCATTGTTGAAATTCTTCCCCATCCATATGGAATATACACAACCTTCAAAGAAAATGACACCAATTTTCTCTCCAAGTGCGATGAAATAGAAACAGCTCACCTCAGGGTCAGGATGACTTCGTTTTGGTCACAGCTTTGCCCTTAGGTAGCTGTGTGATTTGGGGAAAGCACCTAAACTTTCTGGATGGTGGTTTCCCCACGTAAACTATGGAGAAGTTGGATTGCATTTAATTTAAGAAAAAAGTGCCCTGAGCTCCTACTCCAAGCTGGGCAATGCGTGGGGCCCCAGGGACATAAGACTAGAGAAGCCAAGCCTCTCTCCTCAAGGAATTCCACTCCAGAGGAACACCACTGGAGGAATGCATCATTTAATACTTGGGTTTGGCTCTGACATTCTAGAATTATGCCCATTCTCAGTCTTGACTCCTACCAACAGTATTGTGTTCAATAGTGAACAAATAAATGTCTGTTGTTAATCTTTGTTCTTCCATCAGATACCCACCCATTCTGGTCAAAGAAACATTCCAATGACAACCATCTAAATTTTGAACCACTGGCTTGGTTCTGACGATCTGAGTTCTGAACCACTGGCTTGGTTCAACAATCTAAGTGCTGAACTACCGGCTTGGTATCTGCCCCAACAAGGTCCTCTTGCTGGTCAAAGTCCAATGGCTTCCAAAGTTTAGATCTAGTGATATTATAGGTGACCTTTACTTTCTCTGGGTTAGTGGAGACAGAGACATTGCGAGGTCCCCTCTGACATTCTCCCAGCTTACCTGTGCCCTTTTCCAAGAGGCCTCTGGCTGGTACTTTACATCCGCGGGCCTGGAGGCTTATGTCTCCATAATTCAACAACCACGGCAGCTGGTTCTTTTCTCTTAAGATTTAATACTTGCCATTTATCTGTGTCAAAATTGCAAAGGACCAAGTTTCCAAAGACAGATTTATTATGTGTGTGGAGTGCCTCAGGTGCAGCAGTGCATAGAGATGGGCTGAATTCCATATTTTCTCTCAGTTTTTGTTCTATAAAAATAGCCACTTTGACTCTGCATTCAGACAAGTGAGAAATATACAGTCTTGAGCTGTGAGTCACCACGGGGCATTCACAGGAAGTAACATTATTGTGGGACTGGGTTCTAGCCGTTGGTTTCAGGGTCAGCTGCCAGGCTTACACAGGCACGGGCTTAAGCAAGAAGCATGCTGTAACCAGAACCGACCACATCATTTGGGAGGCTCAGTGCTAAATGAAAATAAGGGGCCTCGAGGTTAAAAAGTAGGAAAAAATTCTGTAATAGATAAAGCTTTTCCCTTTCTTCTGTGGTCTTTCTCTCACTTGTCATGGTGCTTTTCATTTGCTATTTAATGTTATCCTAAGAAAAGTTAAAGTTTTCCGTTAGAGGTACACAATTTTTAAATTTTCATAAAGTCTAGTTGTCTTTTTTTGTTTGTTTGTTTTTTATAGTCGGTACCTATGGCGTTCTTTTGGAGAAGGAAATGGCAACCCACTCCAGTATTCTTGCCTGGAGAATCCCAGGGACAGAGGAGCCTGGTGGGCTGCTGTCTATGGGGTCGCACAGAGTCGGACACAACTGAAGCGGCTTAGCAGCAGAAACACGCTTTTACTGTTTACCTATTTATTGGGCAATGCAAACTTAAATGCAAATGTAAAGCATATAACTCCTAGGTGGAACCACTGAAATTATACAACTGTATTTCGCAGCTTGTCCCCAGCGGGTGTCTTGAGTGCTCTAGAAAAGACAAACCCAAGCTAGGATCAGGAATATAGAAGGAAGAAAGGATCTTCAGGCGGGGAGTTGGCTGAGGGGGTGCTCCAGGCGTGCAGTGTGAATCCTCACTGGTGTCCTGGAACTCCTTCCCAGGATGCAAGGCGCATGTGTGCTCATTCTGGCCTGAGAGCTTCCAGCTTTGCCTTCCTGCCGCCCCCCACCCTATCTTGTGCATCTTGGGGATGGGGGCTGGAGACATCAAGCCAGGCATCTCCTCTTCCCATGAACTCATCACCAACAGGCACAGCAGATGGGTTTCTCCACAGATTTTTAAATGTTCATGCTGGAATGGACATTATTTTCTAATCCTTGGAAACTGTTTTGTCTTATTTGGGCAAAAAGTCTTTGCAGATGTGATTAAGCTGAAGAACTTGCAAGGGAAAGATTATCCTGGGTGGTCTGGGTGGGCCCTAAATGCCATCATAAGTGTCCTTACAAGAGAGAGGCAGAGGGAGATTCCACATGCAGACAGAAGAGAAGTCAGTGTAAAGATGAAGGCAGAGATGGGGTTGATGAGCACAAGGAACGTGGAGCCACCAGAAGCTGCAAGAGGCAAGGAACAGATTTTCCCCTAGAGCTTCTGGAGGGAGCTAAGCGCTGCTGGCAGCTTGGTTTTAGCCAGTGAAATTGATTTTGGACTTCTGACTCACAGAACTATGAGAGAACAGTTCTGTTTCAAGCCACCGTGTTTGTGGTAATTTGTTACAGCAATTTTAGAAAACTAAAACACAAGCTACTAGAATAAGAAGTATAATCAGGAAAGTTGCTAGACACAAGGTCAACACACAAAAATCAACTATATTTCTACAGCAACTAATAAATTAAAAACTAGAATAAAATATTGCATTTATAATAAACATCAAATTCCTATTGTTAAATCCAATGAAAAAAGTATTATTGAGATAAATTAAAGAAGACCTAATTAAATGAAGGTATATACTGTGGTCATGGATTGGAAAACTGCAAGATTCAGTTTTGCAAGATTGCAATACTGCAAGATGTCAATTATCCCCATATTAATCTATAGATTGTATAACGCCTATAAAATTCTGGTAGTTTTTTAACATTGATAAACTGATGCCAAAATTTATATAGAAATGCAAAGGGCAAAGAATAGCCTAGGCAATCTTGAAGAAGAGTAACATCAGACAGCTTACATTACCAGACAAGATCCATTATTAATTTACTGTAATTTAGACAATATGAAACTGTCACAAGGATAGAAACACTTATCAATGGTATAAAATAAAGCTCAGAAACAGACTCACATATATAATGACCTGATTTATTAATAAGGCAGTGCATAAGAAAAGTTTGTTAGTAAATATTTCTCAATTGATTTTATGTAAAAGATAGTACTTCTATTCCTACTTCATATCAAGCATGAAATCAAATACATATGGATAGCAGCTCTAAGTGTTAATGATAAAAAATAAAGTTGTAGAATAAAGCATAGAATAATGTCTTCATGACTCTGAATAAGCAAAGCTTTTTTTTTTTTTTTAAAGGACACAAAACTGCTAACCAACTAAAGAAAAATATATTGATAATTTAGAATAACTTTGGTTTTCTAAAAGACATCATTAAGAGAGTAAAAAGGTAATGAATGCCCAGAGTAGAAAAGATATCTGCAGTACATATATCTAATTAAGAACTTGTATCCAGAACATACAAAGAACTCCTACAAATCAATTAGAAAAAGACAACCCAATAGAAAAAATTGGCAAAAGGCTTTAATAGACACGTCACCAAGAGAACATCTGAAGGGTGGCAAACAAACAGAAAAACAAAAAAGAGCCCTAAACCAACCACATGAAGTGAAGTGAAGTGAAGTGAAGTGAAGTCGCTCAGTCGTGTCCGACTCTTTGCGACCCCATGGACCGCAGCATACCAGGCTCCTCGTCCATGGAATTTTCCAGGCAAGAGTACTGGAGTGGGGTGCCATTGCCTTCTCCACCAACCACATGACGAGGTACTAAATGTCATTAATTATCAAGGAAATGCCTCAATTGTACTACCATACACCCACCAAAATGGCTAAAGTGATAAAGATGAAAGGTTTCAAATCAAGGTAGGTGAGGGTATGGCGCAAAAGGAATTCTCCTACACTGCTGGCAGGAGTGTAAATCAGTGCAATTATTTTGATCAACTGTTTGTCAGTGTCTAATAAAGCTGAACATATGCATACCTCATGACCCAGTTATACACCAAATAGAAAGGCATTCATGCATTCACCAAACAATATGTACTATAATGATCATAGCAGCATTATGGGTATTACCCAAATGTCCACCAGAATAAATAGAGATATTCATATAATGGATGTCTATACAGATGTGAAAATACATGGTCTAATTCCATGCAACAACATGTATGAAACTCAGAAACATAATATTGAGTGAAAAAAACTAGATTCCAGTAAATACCATTTATTATTCCATTTGTATAGAGCCCCAAAACCAACAAAACAAATCTTTACTGTTAGACTCTGGAACAATGTCTCCCCTTCGGTAGGTGCAGTAACTGGAAGGGACCACAGAGAGGGACTTGGGGGTACTGGTCATGTTTTGTTTCTTTTTTTTTCTTTTTTAAAATTACTTAATTTATTTTAATTGGAGGATAATTACTTTATGTATTGTGATGGTTTTTGCCATACATCAATATGAATGAGCCATGGGTGTACCATGCGTCCCCCATACTGAACCTCCATCCCACCTCCCTCCCCACCCCATCCCTCTGGGTTGTCCTAGAGCACCAGCTTTGAGTGCCCTGCTTCATGCATCAAACTTGCACTGGTTATCTATTTTGCATATGGTAGTATACACGTTTCAATGCTATTCTCTCAAATCATCCCACCCTGGCCTTCTCCCACATAGTCCAAAAGTCTGTTCTTTACTTCTGTGTTTTGTTTTTTTTTTTTTTTGCTGCCTTGCATATAGGATCATCATTGCTGTCTTTCTAAATTCCATATATTATGTGTTAATATATAGTATTTGTGTTTCTCTTTGTGACTTACTTCACTCTGTATAATAGGCTCCAGTTTCATCCACCTCATTAGAACTGACTCAAATGTGTTCCATTGTGTGTATGTACCACAACTTCCTTATCCATTTGTCTGCTGACGGACATCTAGGTTGCTTCCATGTCCTGGCTATTGTAAACAGTGCTGCGATGAACATTGGGGTGCATGTGTCTCTTTCAATTCTGGTTTCCTCCGTGTGTATGCCCAGCAGTCGGATTGCTGGGTGCTGACCAAGGTTGCATTGGTCAGTTCAGTCACTCAGTTGTGTCCGACTCTTTGCAACCCCGTGGACTGCAGCACACCAGGCTTCCCTGTCCATCACCAACTCCTGGAGCTTGCTCAAACTCATGTCCATTGAGTCGGTGATGCCATTCAATCATCTCATCCTCTGTGGTCCCTTTCTCCTCCTGCCTTCAATCTCTCCCAGCATCAGGGTCTTTTCAAATGAGTCAGTTCTTCACATCAGGTGGCCAAAGCATTGGAGTTTCAACTTCAGCATCAGTCCTTTCAAAGAATATTCAGGACTAATTTCCTTTATTTTTTAATTTTTTGATTTAGATTTATTTATTTTAATTGGAGGGTAATTACTTTACAATATTGTGTTGGTTTGCCATACATCAACATGAATCTGCGATGGGTGTTCCCAATCCTGAACCCCCCTCCCACCTCCGTCCCTGTACCATCCCTCTGGGTCATCCCAGTGCACCAGCCCTGAGCATCCTGTATCATGCATCAAACCTGGACTGGCAATTCGTCTCTTATATGATATTATACATGTTTCAATGCCATTCTCCCAAATCATCCCACCCTCTCCCTCTCCCACAGAGTCCAAAAGACTGTTTTGTACATCTGTGTCTCTTTTGCTCTCTCGCATACAGGGTTATTGTTACCATCTTTCTAAATTCCATATATATGCATTAGTATACTGTATTGGTGTTTTTCTTTCTGGCTTACTTCACGCTGTATAATAGGCTCCAGTTTCATCCACCTCATTAGAATTGATTCAAATGTATTCTTTTTAATGGCTGGGTAATACTCCATTGTGTATATGTACCACAGCTTTCTTATGCATTCATCTGCTGATGGACATCTAGGTTGCTTCCATGTCCTGGCTATTATAAACAGTGCTGCGATGAACATTGGGGTACACGTGTCTCTTTCAATTCTGGTTTCTGGGGTGTGTATGCCCAGCAGTGGGATTGCTGGGTCATAAGGCCGTTCTATTTCCAGTTTTTAAAGGAATCTCCACACTGTTCTCCATAGTGGCTGTACTAGTTTGCATTCCCACCAACAGTGTAAGAGGGTTCCCTTTTCTCCACACCCTCTCCAGCATTTATTGCTTGTAGACTTTTGGATCGCAGCCATTCTGACTGGCGTGAAATGGTACCTCATAGTGGTTTTGATTTGCATTTCTCTGATAATGAGTGATGTTGAGCATCTTTTCATGTGTTTGTTAGCCATCTGTATGTCTTCTATGGAGAAATGTCTATTTAGTTCTTTGGCCCATTTTTTTGATTGGGTCATTTATTTTTCTGGAATTGAGCTGCAGGAGTTGCTTGTATATTTTTGAGATTAGTTGTTTGTCAGTTGCTTCATTTGCTATTATTTTCTCCCATTCTGAAGGCTGTCTTTTCACCTTGCTTATAGTTTCTTTTGTTGTGCAGAAGCTTTTAATTTTAATTAGGTCCCATTTGTTTATTTTTGCTTTTATTTCCAATATTCTGGGAGGTGGGTCATAGAGGATCCTGCTGTGATGTATGTCAGAGAGTTTTTTTGCCTATGTTCTCCTCTAGTTTTATAGTTTCTGGTCTTACGTTTAGATCTTTAATCCATTTTGAGTTTATTTTTGTGTATGGTGTTAGAAAGTGTTCTAGTTTCATTCTTTTACAAGTGGTTGACCAGTTTCCCCAGCACCACTTGTTAAAGAGATTGTCTTTAATCCATTGTATATTCTTGCCTCCTTTGTCAAAGATAAGGTGTCCATATGTGCGTGGATTTATCTCTGGGCTTTCTATTTTGTCCCATTGATCTATATTTCTGTCTTTGTGCCAGTACCATACTGTCTTGATGACTGTGGCTTTGTAGTAGAGCCTGAAATCAGGCAGGTTGATTCTTCCAGTTCCATTCTTCTTTCTCAAGATTGCTTTGGCTATTCGAGGTTTTTTGTATTTCCATACAAATTGTGAAGTTATTTGTTCTAGCTCTGTGAAAAATACCGTTAGTAGCTTGATAGGGATTGCATTGAATCTATAAATTGCTTTGGGTAGTATACTCATTTTCACTATATTGATTCTTCCAATCCATGAACATGGTATATTTCTCCATTTATTAGTGTCCTCTTTGATTTCTTTCACCAGTGTTTTATAGTTTTCTATATATAGGTCTTTAGTTTCTTTAGGTAGATATATTCCTAAGTATTTTATTCTTTTCATTGCAATGGTGAATGGAATTGTTTCCTTAATTTCTCTATTTTCTCATTATTAGTGTATAGGAATGCAAGGGGTTTCTGTATATTGATTTTATATCCTGCAACTTTACTATATTCATTGATTAGCTCTAGTAATTTTCTGGTAGATTCTTTAGGGTTTTCTATGTAGAGGATCATGTCATCTGCAAACAGTGAGAGTTTTACTTCTTCTTTTCCAATTTGGATTCCTTTTATTTCTTTTTCTGCTCTGATTGCTGTGGCCAAAACTTCCAAAACTATGTTGAATAGTAGTGGTGAAAGTGGGCACCCTTGTCTTGTTCCTGACTTTAGGGGAAATGCTTTCAATTTTTCACCATTGAGGATAATGTTTGCTGTGGGTTTGTCATATATAGCTTTTATTATGTTGAGGTATGTTCCTTCGATTCCTGCTTTCTGGAGAGTTTTTATCATAAATGGATGTTGCGTTTTGTCAAAGGCTTTTTCTGCATCTATTGAGATAATCATATGGCTTTTATTTTTCAGTTTGTTAATGTGGTGTATTACATTGATTGATTTGCAGATATTTAAGAATCCTTGCATCCCTGGGATAAAACCCACTTGGTCATGGTGTATGATCTTTTTAATGTGTTGTTGGATTCTGATTGCTAGAATTTTGTTAAGGATTTTTGCATCTATGTTCATCAGTGATATTGGCCTGTAGTTTTCTTTTTTTGTGGAATCTTTGTCAGGTTTTGGTATTAGGGTGATGCTGGCCTCATAGAATGAGTTTGGAAGTTTACCTTCATCTGCAATTTTCTCGAAGAGTTTAAGTAGGATAGGTGTTAGCTCTTCTCTAAATTTTTGGTAGAATTCAGCTGTGAAGCCGTCTGGACCTGGGCTTTTGTTTGCTGGAAGATTTCTGATTACAGTTTCAATTTCTGTGCTTGTGATGGGTCTGTTAAGATTTTCTATTTCTTCCTGGTTCAGTTTGGAAAGTTGTACTTTTCTAAGAATTTGTCCATTTCTTCCATGTTGTCCATTTTATTGGCATATAATTGCTGATGGTAGTCTCTTATGATCCTTTGTATTTCTGTGTTGTCTGTTGTGATCTCTCCATTTTCATTTCTAATTTTATTGATCTGATTTTTCTCCCTTTGTTTCTTGATGAGTCTGGCTAATGGTTTGTCAATTTTATTTATCCTTTCAAAGAACCAGCTTTTGGTTTTGTTGATTTTTGCTATGGTCTCTTTTGTTTCTTTTGCATTTATTTCTGCCCTAATTTTTAAGATTTCTTTCCTTCTACTAACCCTGGGGTTCTTCATTTCTTCCTTTTCTAGTTGCTTTAGGTGTAGAGTTAAGTTATTTATTTGACTTTTTTCTTGTTTCTTGAGGTATGCCTGTATTGCTATGAACTTTCCCCTTAGCACTGCTTTTACAGTGTCCCACAGGTTTTGGGTTGTTGTGTTTTCATTTCCATTCATTTCTATGCATATTTTGATTTCTTTTTTGATTTCTTCTGTGATTTGTTGGTTTTTCAGCAGTGTGTTATTCAGCCTCCATATATTGCAATTTTTAATATTTTTTCTCCTGTAATTGAGATCTAATCTTACTGCATTGTGGTCAGAAAAGATGCTTGGAATGATTTCAATTTTTTTGAATTTACCAAGGGTAGATTTATGGCCCAGGATGTGATTTATCCTGGAGAAGGTTCTGTGTGCACTTGAGAAAAAGGTGAAATTCATTTTTGGGGGTGAAATGTCCTATAGATATCAATTAGGTCTAACTGGTCTATTGTATCATTTAAAGTTTGTGTTTCCTTGTTAATTTTCTGTTTAGTTGATCTATCCATAGGTGTGATAGGGTATTAAAGTCTCCCACTATTATTGTGTTATTGTTAATTTCCCCTTTCATACTTGTTAGCATTTGTCTTACATACTGCAGTGCTCCTATGTTGGGTGCATATATATTTATAATTGTTATATCTTCTTCTTGGATTGATCCTTTGATCATTATGCAGTGACCTTCTTTGTCTCTTTTCACAGCCTTTGTTTTAAAGTCTATTTGATCTGATATGAGTATTGCTACTCCTGCTTTCTTTTGGTCCCTATTTGCATGGAATATATTTTTCCAGCCCTTCACTTTCACTCTGTATGTGTCCCTTGTTTTCAGGTGGGTCTCCTGTAGACAACATATATAGGGGTCTTGTTTCTTTATCCATTCAGCCAGTCTTTGTCTTTTGGTTGGGGCATTCAACCCATTTATGTTTAAGGTAATCATTGATAAGTATGATCCCGTTGCCATTTACTTTATTGTTTTGGGTTCGAGTTTATACACCCTTTTTGTGTTTCCTGTCTAGAGAAGATTCTTTAGCATTTGTTGGAGAACTGGTTTGGTGGTGTTGAATTCACTCAGCTTTTGCTTGTCTGTAAAGCTTTTGATTTCTCCTTCATATTTGAATGAGATCTTTGCTGGGTACAGTAATCTGGGCTGTAGGTTATTTTCTGTCATCAGTTTAAGTATGCCCTGCCATTCCCTCCTGGCCTGAAGAATTTCTATGAGCTGAAAGAAAGGTCAGCTGTTATCCTTATGAGAATCCTCTTGTGTGTTATTTGTTGTTTTTCCCTTGCTGTTTTTAATATTTGTTCTTTGTGTTTGATCTTTGTTACTTTGATTAATATGTGTCTTGGGGTGTTTCACCTTGGGTTTATCCTGTTTGGGACTCTCTGGGTTTCTTGGACTTGGGTGATTATTTCCTTCCCCATTTTAGGGAAGTTTTCAACTATTATCTCCTCAAGTATTTTCTCATGGTTTTTCTTTTTGTCTTCTTCTTCTAGGACTCCTATGATTCGAATGTTGGGACATTTAATATTGTTCTGGAGGTCTCTGAGATTGTCCTCATTCTTTTTTCTTTTTTCCTCTCTGATTCATTTATTTCTACCATTCTGTCTTCTACTTCACTAATCCTATCTTCTGCCTCCGTTATTCTACTATTTGTTGCCTCCAGAGTGTTTTTGATCTCATTTATTGCATTATTCATTATATATTGACTCTTTTTTATTTCTTCTAGGTCCTTGTTAAACTTTTCTTGCATCTTTTCAATCCTTGTCTTCAGGCTACTTATCTGTGATTCCATTTTGATTTCAAGATTTTGGATCATTTTCCCTATCATTATTTGGAATTCTTTATCAGGTAGATTCCCTATCTCTTCCTCTTTGGTTTGGTTTGATGGGCATTTATCCTGTTCCTTTACCTGCTGGGTATTCCTCTGTCTCTTCATCTTGTTTATATTGCTGAGTTTGGGGTAGCCTTTCTGTATTCTGGCAGTTTGTGGAGTTCTCTTTATTGTGGAGTTTCCTCACTGTGGGTGGGGTTGTACGGGTGGCTTGTCAAGATTTCTTGGTTAGAGAAGTTTGTGTTGGTGTTCTGGTGGGTGGACCTGGATGTCTTCTCTCTGGAGTGCAATGAAATGTCCAGTAATGAGTTATGAAATGCCAATGGTTTTGGAGTAACTTTGGGCAGCCTGTATATTGAAGCTCAGGGCTGTGTTCCTGTGTTGCTGGAAAATTTGCATGGTATGTCTTGCTCTGGAACTTGTTGGCCTTTGGGTGGTGCTTGGTTTCAGTGTAGGTATGGAGGCGTTTGATGAGCTCCTATCGATTAATGTTTCCTGGAGTTAGGAGTTCTCTGGTGTTCTCAGGATTTGGACTTAAGCCTCCTGCTTCTGGTTTTCAGTCTTATTTTTACAGTAGTCTCAAGACTTCTCCTTCTATACAGCACCATTGATAAAACATCTGGGTTAAAGATGAAAAGTTTCTCCACAGTGAGGGACACCCAGAGAGGTTCACAGAGCTACATGGAGAAGAGAAGAGGGAGGAGGGAGTTAGAGGTGATCCGAATGAGATGAGGTAGAATCAAAACAGGAGAGAGAAAGCTAGCCAGTAATCACTTCTTTATGTGTGCTCCACAGTCTGGACTGCTCAGAGATGTTCATGGAGTTATACAGAGAAGAGAAGAGGGAGGAAGGAGACAGAGGTGTCCAGGAGGATAAAAGGGGGGAATCAAAAGGAGAGAGACAGATCCAGCCAGTAATCAGTTCCCGAAGTGTTCTCCACCGTCTGGAACACACAGAGATTCACAGAGTTGGGTAGAGAAGAGAAAGGGGAGGGAAGAGACAGAGGTGACCTGGTGGAGATAAAGGAGAGTCCGAGGGGGGAGAGCACAGTCAAGCCAGTAATCTCACTCTCAGGTAAAAATGGGTACTGAAGATTGGGTTCTTAAAGGTACAAAATTGATAACAAATACCAAAAAGCAAAGATTAAAAATCTAGAGTAGAGGTTGGATTTTCAAAAATACAATATTAAAGAAAAGAAGAAGAAAAAAAAAGTCACAAAAATTATTATGATCAGATCAGATCAGTCACTCAGTCGTGTCTGACTTTTTGCGACCCCATGAATCGCAGCACACCAGGCCTCCCTGTCCATCACCAACTCCCGGAGTTCACCCAGACTCACGTCCATCGAGTCAGTGATGCCATCCAGCCATCTCATCCTCTGTCGTCCCCTTCTCCTCCTGCCCCCAATCCCTCCCAGCATCAGAGTCTTTTCCAGTGAGTCAACTCTTCGCATGAGGTGGCCAAAGTACTGGAGTTTCAGCTTTAGCATCATTCCCTCCAAAGAAATCCCAGGGCTGATCTCCTTCAGAATGGACTGGTTGGATCTCCTTGCAGTCCAAGGGACTCTCAAGAGTCTTCTCCAACACCACACTTCAAAAGCATCAATTCTTTGGCGCTCAGCCTTCTTCACAGTCCAACTCTCAAATCCATACATGACCACAGGAAAAACCATAGCCTTGACTAGACAAACCTTTGTTGGCAAAGCAATGTCTGTGCTTTTGAATATGCTATCTAGA
Organism: Bos javanicus; assembly: GCF_032452875.1. NCBI lineage: Eukaryota > Metazoa > Chordata > Mammalia > Artiodactyla > Bovidae > Bos > Bos javanicus. Next base: position 41,586,825 of record NC_083882.1, on the reverse strand, counting down.
TTGGTCATAACTTTCCTTCCAAGGAGTAAGCGTCTTTTAATTTCATGGCTGCAGTCACCATCTGCAGTGATTTTGGACCCCAGAAAAATAAAGTCTGACACTGTTTCCAGTGTTTCCCCATCTATTTCCCATGAAGTGAAGGGACCGGATGCCATGATCTTTGTTTTCTGAATGTTGAGCTTTAAGCCAACTTTTTCATTCTCCAGTTTCACTTTCATCAAGAGGCTTTTGAGTTCCTCTTCACTTTCTGCCATAAGGATGGTGTCATCTGCATATCTGAAGTTTTCTCCCGGCAATCTTGATTCCAGCTTGTGTTTCTTCCAGTCCAGCGTTTCTCATGAAGTTTGATTTAAAAAATAGGGTCTTTTTTTTTTGAAAAGTAATAGTAGGGTATAAAAATGAAAATTAAAGGAGTAATAGAGGACTTAAAAATTAAAAAAAAAAAGAGAATTATCATAAAAATAGTAAAAATATATCTAGGACTTTTCTCTGGTGTTGTTGTGGGCAGTGTGGGGTCAGTTTATTTTCGGATAGTTCCTTGGTCCGGCTTATATTTCTCAGGATCTATAGGCCCCTTGCTATGTAGTCAGTACTAACTACAGGGTTTTAATCTATTGCACCTGTCACTTCCAAGGCGGTTCCCTCAGTTTTAGCTTCTGTTTGCTGGTCTCTTCAGTGTCTGATTTCCGCCCTGACACAAGGGGGCGGTGGTGGACACTTTTTTCAGGCTCACTTGTTCAGTCGCGCTGTGGGGAGGGAGGGACGCTGCAAACAAATAACACTGGCGTGTGCTCCTAGTGTACCAGCCACACTGGGCCTGCCTCCGCTCACAGTGCGTGCACCCTCCCTGCCCACACTGTTCAGGCTCTAGGTTGCTCCACTGGGAACCGTCCAAGGCTGGCCCTGGGCTGCATGCATCTCCCAGGTCTAAGCTGCTCAGGTTCAGGCATTCGGGTAGTCCTCAGAGGCGCAGACCCGGTTAGGCCTGCGTTTTGTGTCCTTCCCAGGTCCGAGCAGCTCAGGTGAAGAGGTGTTTGGTGAGCGCGGTTCCTGTGACTTATCGCTTCCCCTGTCCCTGCCGCTGGGTTTTCTGGGTGTACAACCAGCGCACCTTCTCAGGCAGATGTTGACTGTCCAGAACCCCAAGATGTCTTAGTTAGCAAAGAAGCCTGCTTGCAGTTTGGTAGATAATGCCTCTCTGGGGCTGCGATTGCCCCCTTCCAGGTCTGGCTACCTGTCACCGGAGGGGGATGGTCTGCAGCGGGCTAGCTCTGTTCAGTCCTTTGTTCTGTGCGCAGGCCTGGCGGTGTCTTAGGTTAGGGCTTTTCCGGTGGTAGCTATCCCACAGTCTGGTTTGCAAGCCCAAGTTAGTTCCCTCAGATTGCCCTCAGGGCATTCAGGCACGGTCCTTACTCAAAGCCATGCAGCCCGCGCCTCCCTGCACAGCCCCCGCTTGCTAGTGGCGGGTGCAGGCATCTGCGCTGCTTCTCCGCTGGGGGAGTTACCGTTGGGCACGTAATCTGTGGGTTTTAATTATTTATTTATTTTTCTTCCCTGTTATGTTGCCCTCTGTGATTCCAAGGCTCACCACAGACTCGACAGTGAGATTGTTTCCTGGTGTTTGGAAACCTCTCTTTAAGACTCCCTTCCTGGGACGGAGCTCCATCCCTCCCTCTTTTGTCTCTTTTTTTGTCTTTCATATTTTTTCCTACCTCCTTTCAAAGACACTGGGCTGCTTTTCTGGGTGCCTGATGTCCTCTGCTGGCATTCAGAAGTTGTTTTGTGGAATTTATTCAGCGTTTAAATGCTCTTTCGGTGAATTTGTGGGGGAGAAAGTGGTCTCCCCGTCCTATTCCTCTGCCACCTTAGGACTGCCCCCCCCACCTCCCCCCGCGCCATGTTTTGTTTCTTGATTCTGGTTACCTGTGTATGTTTAGTTTGTGAAAATTCATTGAGCTTGAAGCATATTTTGCTTCAACAGAAAGTATATAAAATCTCATTTTATATAAAAACATTAGGACTGGGATTAATGAAAGTAATTTAGCACAGGTCCTGGCACATTGTAACTATTTTAAAAAGACTTCTATTTTTTTCTTCTTCCAATTTATTTTATATTTTTAACTTTTTATTTTATACTGGAGTATAGCTGATTAACAATGTGATAGCTTCAGGTGGACAGCAAAGGGACTCAGCCATACATATACATGTATCCATTCTCCCCAAACTCCCCTCCCATCCAGGCTGCCATACAACATCGAGCAGAGTTTCACATGCTATACAATAGGTTCTTGTTGATTATCCATTTTAAATATAGCAGTGTGGAAATATTGATCCCAAACTTTCTAACTAACCCTTCCCCTCATTCTTCCCTCCTGGCAACCAAAAGTTCAATCTCTGTCTGTGAGTCTGTTTCTGTAAAAAGACAGCTATTTTTATTATTGCTACATAATAGAAATGATTTCCGGAGGGACATCTGCTACAGCTGCTACTGCCGCCTTCATTTTGCCTTGCTTGATGTTAGCCTGACAAATGAGGCCCTGTCCAGTCCTGACTCTGCTACAGTGATTCTGAAATTTGTCAAAATTTGTGCAGCAATGCAGATCATCATCAGACGTGTGAACTGAAATCTGGTGAACGGTAATGTCTGTTAACAGGGAGTTATTGTTCTCCACTTTCAACATTTTTCTAAAGCAGTTCTGGCAAATGAGACCAAGACCCATGAAAGGGCAATGACTAAGGTTTTCCAGAATCGTGTCTGACATGGATTTCACATACAGGCACCTTATCTAGGTGAGATTTAGAAATGGCTTCAGTGGGGACTTTTGCAGGGGCCAAGGTATTCTGTGTGTGTGTGTGTGTGTGTGTGTGTGTGTGTGTATGTGCACTCTCAGTAGTGTCTGACTCTTTGCCACCCCAGTGACTGTAGCTTGCCAGACTCCTCTGTCCATGGAATTTCCCAGGCAGTAATATCGGAGTGGGTCGCCATTTCTTACTCCAGGGTATTCTAGGAGTGGCTGTAATGTTCTTTGCTTTTGCCTCCTCAGCACATGCTGGCCCCATTTGCCCTCTGTATGAAGCTTTGTATTGTTTCCCATTGTGATAAGGATCCTAAGGCTGAAGGCTCAGATGAAGATGTAATTCATGTTGCACATCCCTATCCATTTGTTTGTCTACACATTTCCTTTTTCCAGAAAGGCACTAAGTAGCTTACATGAATATTACTGTTGGAGTTACTTTTAGGGTATTCGTCTCACTGTCCCTTCTCTTATAAGCTGCCCCTCTCAGTTTTAGTGGTGGGTCTGGAAGGCATGTTTGCATTTCATTAGGTGAAATGACCATGGCCCATGGTCATGGTGACCCATGACCCCAAGTGAATAGATCAGGTGGAGGGGACTGACCCAACGTGGGCCACTTGCAGTCTTTCTCCTGAGATTTGAAACTGATGCTTAGAGACAGTAGTCACTGTGCACTGAGTGGCTGAATGGACAGTTGTACTGACCTATTTTCAGAAGAAGAGAAAAAAGGACGTCTACAGTGACAGACAGAAGGAAATAGACGCAGAGAAGAAAGTAGAAAGCAGGTATTTGAAGAAGAGAAAGGAGAGAGACGGGGATGCCTTGGTTTCTTGTATTTCTCTCAATTCTGGTTCTTGTCTCTCCTGTGGGCCAACTGCACTCTCTCCTCTGGGGCCATGGGATGACCTTGTACTATTACAATGTCCTTATCCTTTTCTTTGTGCCTGAAGCTAGCTCAAGTAGATTGTCTGGTTTCAGGCTAAAATAAGAAATATTCCAACAAGAAACTCATATTTAAAATGTGTCAACAAATGGAAAATATGTCAACAAATGACATTTAAAACTTGTCCTCATAATGAAGGCTAGTATGATGTCAGGAGAGAGGAGAGGATACCAATGGCAGCCACAGGACCCTGTTCATTTTCTGCTAGCAGCCACAGATGCCAAGGAGGATGAGTCATCAAGATCAGGTAGTCTCAACCCTGATTTGCATAAAAGGGACATGGGAGCTTCTAAATTATACTCCCAGGCTCCACCCCGCAGACCATGATTCAGTTATTCTAGTCTGGGATCTTGGTGTTGGAAAAGCTCCCTTGTGATTCTAAAGTGTGGCCAGGGTCAAGAGCCACTGAATAACATTATTCACAAGATGTAGAAATAAAAATGCATAATAAACCAAACAAAAACAGTTCCTTAAGAGAAGTATAGAAATAGTATTGAGGCCACAGAGAGAAATCCCTTCCACAGAGCCTCATTTGCAGGGCATGTGTGCTCAACAATGTCCCCACAGCAAGCACAGATGTGGCTCTGAATGCGAGCTGATGGATAATCCCAGAGCACATCTGGTAAAGCACTTTTACCTGGTGGAGCAAAGTGTCTCAGTTGCGTGGCTTCATCTTAGAGTGAGTTTTAGAGTACTTAGAACAAATGTTTATACTAAGACTCCTGAAATTTAAAGCAACTTTTCCCCCCGAGGAGAGGGACCATAATTTTCATCAGATCAGTGGTAACTCTGAGTCCCAGGAAGTTTCAGTTGAAGGAGAAGCTTTCACAGGCTGACTATCTTTTCAATGATTCTCTATCATACAGGGGTCTCCCAGCTGCCCAAGCAGGCTTCCAGATAAACCCATTTATGGGCACCCAACAGGTGTAGAGCCTGCTGTGTTGCTGACTAAAGCATGGGGCAAATCTGCCTTAATAGTTGGTTAGCAGGATGAGGATTGGTGTCCCCTTAGGATAGTGAGGAACCTGGCAAAGACACGTGTGTGAATAGAAAGCAAAGAGGAAGGCTGAAGAGGGGCCAAGATGCTCCTTAGAAAGCATCTGAGATACTCTAGTGCACAGGCAAAAGGGCAACAAAACCCCCAAAGTTCTCTATCTGAGTATAAACAGCAATAATTTCTGCTTGAAAAAAATTTAAAGCAAGTGGACCAAATACCCATATTGTTCATAAAACATCTCTGTAAACACCCATGGAACATTTAACCTTGAGAAATATAGTTTCCTGGTGCTGTCTCTAAGCTAAATTGTTTGCAAAATATATGGCTATGTGACTGAATTAGTTAACTTCTTCTTTAGGGTTATTGACCATAAGTCAGTTTAATGCTGGAGGCTGTCTACCAAAAATGATGACTTTGTTTTTAGAAGCATTTGATCTCTAGTCCTTCTTTACAACATTAATTAGATAGTAGGTAAGTCATCTATCAAGGTCAGTCTTGGCTCATGACATTGGACTATGATATCTAGGAATAAAGAAATATATACCCTTTCAATTTTTTTATAACTAGGGGTTATATCCTGATATCCTACTCACTGAAGAGGAATAGCAAGACTTTGAGGTGTGGCAAGCCAGAATAAATACCTGTTTTATCTCTTTGGGAAATGGCTTCTGATTCATCAAAAGGATATTTTTATTAGGTAGTACCTAAATCAGGCCTTGGGGCTTCCCTGGTGGCTCAGTGGTAAAGAATCCACCTGCTAATGCAGGTGATGTGGGTTCAATCCCTGGATCAGGAAGATCCCCTGGAGAATGAAATGGCAACCCACTCTAGCATTTTGCCTAAGGAGTCCCATGGACAGAGGTGCCTGGCAGGCTAGAGTCCATGGGGTCACAAAGAGTCAGACACAACTTATCAATTAAAACAACAACAACAAAATCACGCTTTGGCTAACTACAGCCACAGGCCAAATCTAGTCTGTAGCCTGTTTTTGTGCTGCCTACAAGCTAAGAAGTTCATGGTTCATATACTGTTGAAGCCTGGCTTAGAGAATTTTGAGAATTACTTTGCTAGCATGTGAGATGAGTGCAATTGTGTGGTAGTTCGAACATTCTTTAGCATTGCCTTTCTTTGGGACTGGAATGAAAACTGACCTTTTCCAGTCCTGTGGCCACTGCTGAGTTTTCCAGATTTGCTGGCATATTTAGTGCAGCATCATCTTTTACGATTTGAAATAGCTCAACTAGAATTCCATCACCTCCACTAGCTTTGGTCATAGTAACACTTCCTAAGGCCCTCTTGACTTTGCATTCCAGGATGTCTGGCTCTAGGTGAGTAATCACACCATTGTGGTTATCTGGGTTATGAAGATATTTTTTGTATAGTTCTTCTGTGGGATGACAGAGGATGAGATGGTTGGATGGCATCACTGACTCAGTGGAGATGAGTTTGGGTAAACTCTGGGAGTTGGTGATGGACGGGGAGGCCTGGCATGCTGCAGTCCAGGAGGTTGCAGAGTCGGACACGACTGAGCGACTGAACTGAACTCTGTGTATTCTTGCTACCTCTTCTTAATATCTTCTTCTTCTGTTAGGTCCATACAAATTTCTGTCGTTTACTGTGCCCATCTCTGCATGAAATGTTCCCTTGTGTATCTTTAATTTTCTTGAAGAGATCTCTAGTCTTTCTCATTCTATTGTTTTCCTCTATTTCTTTGCCTTGATCACTGAGGAAGGCTTTCTTATCTCTCCTTGCTATTCTTTGGAACTCTGCATTCAAATGGGGATATCTTTCCTTTTCTCCTTTGTCTTTCACCTCTCTTCTTTTTGCAGCTATTTGTAAGGTGTCGTCAGACAACCATTTTGCCTTTTTGCATTTCTTTTTCTTGGGGATGGTCTTGATGCCTGCCTTCTGTACAATGTCATGAACTTCCATCCATAGTTCCTTAGATACTCTGTCTGTCAGATCTAATCCCTTGAATCTATTTGTCACTTCCACTGTATAATTGTAAGGAATTTGATTTAGGTCATACCTGAATGGTCTAGTAGTTTTCCCTACTTTCTTCCATTTAAGCCTGAATTTGGCAATAAGGAGTTCATGATCTGAGCCACAGTCAGCTCCCGGTCTTGTTTTTGCTGATTGTATAGAGCTTATCCATCTTTGGCTGCAAATAATATAATCAGTCTGATTTCATTATTGACCATCTAATGATGTCCATGAGTAGAGTCTTCTCTTGTGTTTTTGGAAAAGAGTGTTTGCTATGACCTGTGCATTCTCTTTGCAAAACTCTATTAGCCTTTTACCTGCTTTGTTTTGTTATCCAAGGCCAAATTTGCCTGTTACTCCAGGTATCTCTTGACTTCCTACTTTGCATACCAGTCCCTTATAATGAAAAGGACATCTTTTTTGGGTGTTAGTTCTAGAAGGTCTTGTAGGTCATCATAGAACTGTTCAACTTCAGCTTCTTCAGCATTACTGGTCGGGGTATAGGCTTGGATTACTGTGATATATAATGGTTTGCCTTGGAAACAAACAGAGATCATTTGTTCTGTCGTTTTTGAGATTGCATCCAAGTGCTGCATTTTGGACTCTTTTGTTGACTCTGATGGCTACTCCATTTCCTCTAAGGGATTCTTGCCCACAGTAGTAGATATAATGGTCATCTGAGTTAATTTACCCATTCCAGTCCATTTTAGTTCACTGATCCCTAAAATGTCAATGTTCACTCTTTAGAAAAGGCAGAGGAACCAGAGATCAAATTTCCAACATCTGCCGGATCATAGAAAAAGCAGGAGAGTTCCAGAAAAACATCTACTTCTGCTTTATTTTTTGACTACGCCAAAGCCTTTGACTGTGTTGATCACAACAAACTGTGGAAAATTCTTCAAGAGAAGGAAATACTAGACCACCTGACCTGACTCTTGAGAAATCTGTATGCAGGTCAAGAAGCAACAGTTAGAACTGGACATGGAACAACAGACTGGTTCTAAATCGGAAAAGGAGTACATCAAGGCTGTATATTGTCACCCTGCTTATTTAACTTATATGCAGAGTACAGCATGTGAAATGCTAGGCTGGATGAAGCACAAGCTGGAATCAAGATTTCTGGGAGAAATATCAATAACCTCAGATATGCAGATGACATCACCCTTATGGCAGAAAGTGAAGAAGAACTAAAGAGCCTCTTGATGAAAGTGAAAGAGGAGAGTGAAAAAGTTGGCTTAAAACTGAACACTCAGAAAACTAAGATCATGGCATCCAGTCCTATCACTTCATGGCAAATAGATGGGGAAACAATGGGAACAGTGAGAGACTTTATTTTCTCGGGTTCCCAAATCACTGCAGATGGTGACTGCAGCCATGAAATTAAAAGACGCTTACTCCTTGGAAGAAAAGCAATGGCCAATCTAGACAGCATATTAAAAAGCAGAAATGTTACTTTTCCAACAAAGGTCCATCTAGTCAAAGCTATGGTTTTTCCAGTAGTCATGTATGGAAGTGAGAGTTGGAGTATAAAGAAAGCTGAGCACCGAAGAAATGATGCTTTTGAACTGTGGTGTTGGAGAAGACTCTTGAGAGTCCCTTGGACTGAAGGGAAATCTAACCAGTCCATCCTAAAGGAAATCAATCCTGAATATTCATTGGAAGGACTGATGCTGATACTGAAACACCAATACTTTGGCCACATGATGTGAAGAACCGACTCATTTGAGAAGACCCTGATGCTGGGAAAGATTGAAGGTGGGAGGAGAAGGGGATGACAGAGGATGAGATGGTTGGATGACATCACTGACTCAATGGACCTGAGTTTGAGTAGGCTCGGGAGTTGGTGATGGACAGGGAAGCCTGGTGTGCTGCAGTCCATGGGGTAGCAAGGAGACGGACACAGCTGAGTGACTGAACTGACTGACAAGCGAAGAATGTTCTTTTGCATTTTCAGTTCAGTTCAGTTCAGTTCAGTTGCTCAGTCGTGTCCGACTCTTTGTGGCCCCATGAACTGCAGCACGCCAGGCCTCCCTGTCCATCACCAACTCCCGGAGTTTACTCAGACTCATGTCCATCGAGTCGATAATGCTATCCAGCCATTTCATCTTCTGTTGTCCCCTTCTCCTCCTGCCCCCAATGCCTCCCAGCATCAGGGTCTTTTCCAATGAGTCAACTCTTCACATGAGGTGGCCAAAGTATTGGAGTTTCAGCTTCAGCATCAGTCCTTCCAATGAACACCCAGGACTGATCTCCTTTAGGATGGACTGGTTGGATCTCCTTGCAGTCCAAGGGACTCTCAAGGGTCTTCTCCCACACCACAGTTCAAAAGCATCAATTCTTCGGCACTCAGCCTTCTTCACAGTCCAACTCTCACATCCATACAAACCACTGGAAAAGCCATAGCCTTGACTAGACGGACCTTTGTTGGCAAAGTAATGTTTCTGCTTTTGAATATGCTATCTAGGTTGGTCATAACTTTCCTTCCAAGGAGTAAGTGTCTTTTAATTTCATGGCTGCAGTCACCATCTGCAGTGATTTTGGAGCCACCAAAATAAAGTCTGACACTGTTTCCAGTGTTTCCCCATCTATTTCCCATGAAGTGGTGGGACCAGATGCCATGATCTTAGTTTTCTGAATGTTGAGCTTTAGGCCAACTTTTTCACTCTCCACTTTCACTTTCATCAAGAGGCTCTTTCTTTAGTTCCTCTTCACTTTCTGCCATAAGGGTAATGTCATCTGCATATCTGAGGTTATTGATATTTCTCCTGGCAATCTTGATTCCAGCTTGTGCTTCTTCCAGCCCAGCGTTTCTCATGATGTACTCTGCATATAAGTTAAATAAGCAGGGTGACAATATACAGCCTAGATGTACTCCTTTTCCTATTTGGAACCAGTCTGTCGTTATTTTGCATTTTAAACTGGTTGAAAAAATCAGAGGAATAGTATTTTGTAACCCATAAAAGTTACATAAAATCAAATTTCAGTGTTCATAAAGAGTGTTTACTGAAACACCACCCTGCTTGTTATTTATTGTCTCTGACTGCTTTCATTCTACAGTGGCAGAGTTGGGTACTTGCAACACAGGTTATACGGCCTCACAGCCTAAGTTATTTACCCTCTGGCCTTCTACAAGAAAAGCTTGTGCATCCTGTGCTAGTGGAATGCAAGCAGCAGCCACACTGAGGCCATATGTGTGTGCTGTTGCTTCAGTCCTGTTTGACTCTGTGTGACCCTATGGACTTTAGCCTGTCAAGCTCCTCTGTCTGTGGGATTCTCCAGGCAAGGATACTGGAGTGGGTTGCCATGCCCTCCTCCAGGAGATCTTCCTGACCCAGAGATTGAACCTGCATCTCTTATGTCCTCTGCATTGGCAGGTGTGTTCTTTACCACTGGAGCCACTTGGGAAGCCCACATTGAGGCCATGTAACACTTATCCACAAATGTCAGTTCAGTTCAGTTGCTCAGTCGTGTCCGACTCTGCGACCCCATGAATTGCAACACACCAGGCCTCCCTGTCCATCACCAACTCCCGGAGTTCACTCAGACTCACGTCCATCGAGTCAGTGATGCCATCCAGCCATCTCTGTCATCCCCTTCTCCTCCTGCCCCCAATCCCTCCCAGCATCAGAGTCTTTTCCAATGAGTCAACTCTTCCGTGAGGTGGCCAAAGTACTGGAGTTTCAGCTTTAGCATCATTCCTTCCAAAGAACACCCAGGGTGGATCTCCTTCAGAATGGACTGGTTGGATCTCCCTGCAGTCTAAGGGACTCTCAGGAGTCTTCTCCAACACCACAGTTCAAAAGCATCAATTCTTCGGCACTCAGCCTTCTTCACAGTCCAACTCTCAAATCCATACATGACCACAGGAAAAACCATAGCCTTGACTAGACAGACCTTTGTTGGCAAAGTGATGTCTCTGCTTTTGAATATGCTACCTAGGTTGGTCATAACTTTCCTTCCAAGGAGTAAGTGTATTTTAATTTCATGGCTGAAGTCACCATCTGTAGTGATTTTGGAGCCCAAAAAGATAAAGTCTGACACTGTTTCCAGTGTTTCCCCATCTATTTCCCATGAAGTGATGGGACCGGATGCCATGATCTTCATTTTCTGAATGTTAAGCTTTAAGCCAACTTTTTCACTCTCCAGTTTCACTTTCATCAAGAGGCTTTTTGGTTCCTCTTCACTTTCTGCCATAAGGGTGGTGTCATCTGCATATCTGAGGTTATTGATATTTCTCCCACCAATCTCAAAGAACTGTCAAATACTACAAACCATCTTATATCATTCTTAGGAAAATTTTTCCCCATAAGAAATAGTACAATAGTCAGTAGTAGAATAACCATGCCTAAAACATATTCTATTCTAGAATAGAACATTGGACTGAGAAATTCAAGTTTAACTTTGGATCAGAAGGCAAAAAGTCAACCGTCATGCATTTAAATGAAATATTGAATAATTGTGGGCGTATAGGAAATGCTCTCAAAAATGGCAGATACCACTTTTGAAGTCATTTAATTATTCAGGCAAATATTTATTGATAGATTACTGTGTGTAAAATATCATGCCCAGAGTATTTATAGCAGACTTAAATCTAAAAGCAGACCACTGAGACCAACCCTGAGTAGTTCTGGGCACAGGAGATTTTGTTCAGGTGTTTTATTTAGCTTGAGACCTTTGTTTTAATCAACTGTATAAAATGAGATCATTACCAGGCCTGAGTCAGCAAGTGGCCTGGGATCTACAAGACTTGAATAATTGAACTTGCTTTGTACAGCTGTGGAAATTAAGCTTCTGGCCTCTCAATCGTCAAATGCGTATGTCCTGTAATTATTTTCTAGACTGTTCCCATTGCTGGTTGTCATGGCATGGATCAGGTACACCTGTGGGACCTTAGCATAAGATCAGGAGTTGCCAATGAGTTTTCTCTCTTCCTTGGGGTTATTGTTTGACCACACACTAGGTGAGTAAGCACCTTATTTCCTAGGATACAACATGGAGAGAAGTGTATCTAAGTAATTAGCATTCTACCTGGGAGGGAGTCCAAGAGAAAACATCTCCCTTGAGGCAGGGGAAGCAAAGATTAATAGCTGAGTAGATAGAAACTGGTGGCTCAGTGATGAAGAATATGCCTGCAAAGCTGGGGATGCGTGTTTGGTCTCTGGGTCAGGAAGATCCCCTGGAGAAGGAAATGGCAACCTGCTCCAGCACTCTTGCCTGAGAAATTGGCTGAACAGAGGAGCCTGGTGGGCTATAGTCCATGGGGTCACAAAAGAATCGAATAAGACTCAGCGACTAGGCAACAACAACAACGAGACAGAAACTGGTCCTAGCAGGGTCTCATTGATTTGGGGATGAAGGATTTAAAAACAGGAAGTCTGTCCCACAGTTTTGGAGGTCATGGGAGGGCAGGCTGCCACACAACTCCCTCCATCAAATGTGTAAGGTTGTATGAAGAGCATTATCGTTCTGGGGAGAGCTAACATGAGTCTTCTGGGTTTTCAGTGGACGGGGTGGATTGGAGACTACTGAATAAGAAAGGGAGCCTCTAGGGACAGGGTGTAATTTTTAGGTCAAATACAAGGAAGAAGGGTCTCAACCTCTTCTTACAGGTGAGCTTTGCTTTTGCTACCACAGGTATAGCAATGAGTTCTGACTAGCCATTGTAAAAAGAAATGATGACTATAACATACATATAAGAAAAGGGAAAAATGAATAAGATGATATCAATTATGAGAGTATAGAAGGTTAGGAGATTAAAACAGCAATAAAAAAGCAATACACATTTTTAAAAGAATATAAATCACAATAAAGTCAGTTAGAAACTTAAAAATAGCAATCAATAAAGTGGTTGAGATTTAAAAGAAAATGTAAAAGGCTATAAACCAACAAAATAGAAGGTTAAAATATAAAAGTAAATGAGATGAAAGATTAAGATAAAAGAGCAAAAACATTAGTTAAAAAATAAAAAAAAAGTACAAGTAGATGGAATTTAAGGATTAAAAACTAAAAACTATAAAGGTAAAAACAGAAATCACAAGAATAATAACATTAAAGAAGCATCTTTAAATAAAAAAAATTTAAATGTGTATAGTGTGAGACAGAAAGAGAGATATATCTATATATACATATATATATATGTATATATATATATATATATATAGCCATGAGGAAGGAACCGGCTGGAAGAAATAAGAACAAGTCTTAGGATATTCTAGCCAATGGATCAAACACTCCTGACTAGGGAACTAAAAGAGAAAGGTGGAGCCTTACATTCTGAGAATCACCTTCTACACAAAATCTTTTTATTTAATTTCTTTTATTGTCCACTCTATGCAGCATATGGGATCTTAGTTTCCCAACCAGGGGTCAAGCCCATGCCCCCTACATTGGAAGTGTGGAGTTTTAACCACTAGACCACCAGGGAAGTCCCATCTACCCAAAATTTAGTGCAGTTGGAAAGCAGTCAAGTCTTGGCTCTTGTCTGTAATGAGAGGAGGCAGGATGCCTTAACACAGGTAGGTGTCAGAGTTGGCCCAGATCTGCCTTTTGAAACAATCCAGCCAGAATGATCATTTCAGGTAATTATCAACATTCCATGGTTCAATTAATATAATTACTTACAATTAGATAACAGAATTGACAATAAAACTCAAGTCTAGTTTTTTATTCTGTAGCTTTGTTCATCCCAAAGCTTCCAAAGTCTAATCTTCAGTCGCCAAACTTGGGAACTGCCCTTTTCTGTTTGTTCTGAATGTTAACTACTCACTCCTGGCTATTAGGAATGAAGGAATAAATTCACTTATTTTCCATTCTACCACATTCCACTTTTCTCCTCTCAGTTTTAAATTGTTGGAGTGTATACTGGAAAAGGTCAGTTTTCATTCCAATCCCAAAGAAAGGCAATTCCAAAGAATGCTCAAACTACCACACAATTGCACTCATCTCACATGCTAGTAAAGTAATGCTCAAAATTCTCCAAGCCAGGCTTCAGCAATATGTGAACCGTGAACTTCCTAATGTTCAAGCTGGTTTTAGAAAAGTCAGAGGAACCAGAGATCAAATTGCCAACATCCACTGGATCATAGAAAAAGCAAGAGAGTTCCAGAAAAACATCTATTTCTGCTTTATTGACTATGCCAAAGCCTTTGACAGTGTGGATCACAATAAGCTGTGGAAAATTCTTCAAGAGATGGGAATACCAGACCACCTGATCTGTCTCTTGAGAAATTTGTATGCAGGTCAGGAAGTAACAGTTAGAACTGAACATGGAACAACAGACTGGTTCCAAATAGGAAAAAGAGTACGTCAAGGCTGTATATTGTCACCCTGTTTATTTAACTTATATGCAGAGTACATATTCATGAGAAACGCTGGACTGGAAGAAACACAAACTGGAATCAAGATTGCCGGGAGAAATATCAATAATCTCAGATACGCAGATGACACCATCCTTATGGCAGAAAGTGAAGAGGAACTCAAAAGCCTCTTGATGAAAGTGAAAGTGGAGAATGAAAAAGTTGGCTTAAAGCTCAACATTCAGAAAACAAAGATCATGGCATCCGGTCCCACCACTTCATGGGAAATAGATGGGGAAACACTGGAAACAGTGTCAGACTTTATTTTTCTAGGCTCCAAAATCACTACAGATGGTGACTGCAGCCATGAAATTAAAAGACATTCCTTGGAAGGAAAGTTATGACCAACCTAGATAGCATATTCAAAAGCATAGACATTACTTTGCCAACAAAGATCCGTCTAGTCAAGGCAATGGTTTTTCCAGTGGTCATGTATGGATGTGAGAGTTGGACTGTGAAGAAGGCTGAGCGCTGAAGGATTGATGCTTTTGAACTGTGGTGTTGGAGAAGACTCTTGAGAGTCCCTTGGACTGCAGGGAGATCCAACCAGTTCATTCTGAAGGAGATCAGCCCTGGGATTTCTTTGGAAGGAATGATGCTAAAGCTGAAACTCCAGTACTTTGCCCACCTCATGGGAAGAGTTGACTCATTGGAAAAGACTCTGATGCTGGGAGGGATTGGGGGCAGGAGGAGAAGGGGAGGACAGAGGATGAGATGGCTGGATGGCATCACTGACTCGATGGACGTGAGTCTGGGTGAACTCCGGGAGTTGGTGATGGACAGGCAGGCCTGGCGTGCTGCGATTCATGGGGTCGCAAAGAGTCGGACACGACTGAGCGACTGATCTGATCTGATCTGATACTATTTATGTTCTATGATGTTGCCTTTCTTTCCACCCTTGTTTGTATTGAGTCTGCATGAGTGTGTGTGCTAAGTGGCTTCAGTTGTGTCTGACTCTGTGACCCCATGAACTGTATCCAGTCAGGGTCCTTTGTTCAAGGGGATTCTCCAGGCAAGAATACAGGAGTGGGTTGCCATGCCCTCCTCCAGGGGATCTTCCAACCCAGGGATTGAACCCTCATCTCCATCATTGACAGGGGGGTTCTTTACTACTCTAGTGCCACCTAGGAAGCCAGGTTGCTGCTGCTGCTGCTGCTAAGTCGCTTCAGTCGTGTCCGACTCTGGGTTAAATACATTTAATGCTTAGTGATATTCTTTTTGCCTGGTTTCCTCCAATCATCTCTTGAGTTCATTCTCTACTCTAGAGTCAGTGTTCTCCAGAAAAACAGAATGAACAGGGTGTGTGTGTGTGTGTGTGTATAAATATACAGAAAGAGATTTATTATAAGGAACTGATTCACACAATTATGGTGGCTGAAAAATCCCCTAGATGTGTTGTTTTCAAGCTGGAGATCCAGTAGAGCTGATGGTATAATTCCAGTTCAAAAGCAAGCAGGCTTGAGATCCAAGAAGAGCTGATGTTTCAGTTCAAGTCCAAGTCCAAAGGCAGGAAAAGACCAGTGTTACAGCTCTGTGGTCAGGCAGGAGGGAATTCCCTCTTACTTGAGGGAAGGGCAGCCTTCCTGTTCTTTCCAGGTCTTCAACTGACTGGGTGTGATCCACCCACTTTGGGGAGGGCTACCTGCTTTACTCAGTTTACTGATTTAGATGTTAATCTCATCCAAAAACCTTTCACAGACATACCTAGAATAATGTTTGATTATATATCTGGGCCAACCTAGATAGCATATTGAAAAGCAGAGATATTACTTTGCCAACAAAGGTCCGTCCAGTCAAGGCTATGGTTTTTCCAGTGCTCATGTATGGATGTGAGAGTTGGACTGTGAAGAAAGTTGAGCACCGAAGAATTGATGCTTTTGAACTGGTGTTGGAGAAGACTCTTGAGAGGAGATCCAACCAGTCCATCCTAAAGGAGATCAGTCCTAGGTGTTCATTGGAAGGACTGATGCTGAAGCTGAAACTCCAATACTTTGGCCACCTCATGTGAAGAGTTGACTCATTGGAAAAGACCCTGATGCTCGGAGGGATTGGGGGCAGGAGGAGAAGGGGACGACAGAGGATGAGATGGCTGGATGGCATCACTGACTCGATGGACATGAGTTTGAGTGAACTCTGGGAGTTGGTGATGGACAGGGAGGCCTGGCGTACTGTAGTTCATGGGGTCACAAAGAGTCAGACACAACTGAGTGACTGAACTGAACTGAACTGAACTGATATATCTGGGCAGCCTGTGGCCCAGTCAAGTTGACACATAAAACTTAATATCACATGCTATTATTTTCCTCAAGAAAGGCTCCTGAGAACAATATTCCCAGAGCTCTTTCATGTTTAAACCATTAGGCTTGGAAGTTTGTCTATATATAAGACCTTTGTTTTAAAATTCTTTCCCTTCATTATCTTATAATTGCTTTGAGAGAGTAGCATTGACATATGTACACTGCCATGTATAAAACAGATGGCTAGTTGGGAAGGTGCTGTATAACACAGGGGAGCTCAGCTTGGAACTCTGTGGTGACCTAGAGGAGTAGGATGGGATTTGATAGGAGGAAGGTTCCAGAGGGAGAGGATATACGTATATTTATAGCTGATTCACTTCGTTGTACAGCAGAAACTTCGTTTCTCAACATTGTAAAGCTATTATCCTCCAATTAAAAAAAAGAATGGTTTCACTATATGGGTGTTCAACAATGTCATGAGGAAGTTTGAGGCAGTTTGGTTTATTTCCTTTACAGGTGATTTAATAATTGTTCTTGGCTGCTGAAAGAATCCTTTATCTTTAAAATATAGTAATTGCATTAGGATACATCTCAGTTATGATCACTCGGAGTCAGTTTTTCCTAGCACATGATTTGTCTTTTCAATACGTAAATTCAAGTCTTCTTTTACTTTAGGAAAATGTTCTTAAATCTCATTTTAATTATTTTTTGTTGGTTTTATTGTCTCATAGTTTGGTTTTCCTCTTTGGAGACATGACTTATGCATATGTTGGATTTTCGGTGTATCTTCCTTGTCATTTGCAGGCATCTTCTGTGTTATCTGTAGTCTTTTCTTTGTTGTCTTCTTTCTAATTTCTTCTTTTCTGACAAGTTTATTTTTTGGAGGAAGGATCTTCCTATTAATATTCTAATTCTTTTATTTCTCATCTCACTTCTTTCCTGAATTCTTGTTTTTCTGATTTTTAAAAAATCAAGTTTTAAACAGTATGGTGGAACATTTGGTTATAATATTCAGATAGTGAGTTTTCTTCATCTCCAGGAAAGTTTTTCTAGGCTTTCAAAGTATATTATGTTTGTGAGTGTTTGGGCGCGTCCTGTGCCTATTCAGTATTTGTTAGCTTATTGTATTATATTAATTTCTGGACCAACTAGCTGCAGGCAGTTCCTTTGTTCATCTACTGGAGGTGGTTGTGAGATGAGAGATGTGAGAAGACGTGGAAAATCTCCAGACTTTGCAACTCAAGGGCTTGCTGTTGTATTACTAATGTGCTGGGCCATTTCCTTTAAATACGGCACCCCCATGTAGCCGTACCCACTCTGCCCTAAACTGCTCAGATGGGCTTCTAGAGTCATCTTTGTTTTTCTCTGTTTCTTTATACAAAAGTGTATTTTTCATGCCTTCTGAGCTGTGCCATTCCTTGGTCCTCTTGGATACAATCTCTGGTCCTTCTTAGCCTCACTCACAGAAGTCCCCCCCAGGCTAGTTATTCTCTCCTTCTGGGGATGGAATTTTTGCTGATGATCTGAAGTCTGCACACTCAGTTCTTGTTCCTTTTGGCTTCTCCCATCACTGTGTCTTATGAGGATTCCCATAGGACTCAGCTGGTCACACCTGTTTTGGTGATTATTTAAATGTAACTGGGGGTTTGTGGGTTTTCTCCTTTTATTTAAAACAGTGCTTGTGTTTTTCTTTTCTCAACCTCTCCCCTCAGTTCTCCTTGTCTCTCTATATGACTTCCAAAAGGGGAGAGGAAAAGTCCAAAACAGAATCAATCAACGCAGTAGTTTTAAAAAATCTCCACAGTAATTTTGATGTCCAGAGGAGAAATGATGGTTCTAAAAAACCCAGGGAATGATAATCACAGCACTTAACATAATGGTTATCCCTGGATACAGGAAGTGTGTGGGATGCAGGAAAATGCAACTGGGGAAAGAAAGCTTTAATGGTACAGGTAATATTTTATTTCTTTTTTAAAATTAATTTTGTTTGTTTGTTTATGTTTGTCTGTGCTGGGGCTTCGTTGCTTTGCTCATGGTTTAGTTGCATCGAGCAGGGGCTGCTCTGCTTGCAGTGCACGGGCATCTCATCGTGGTGGCTTCTCTTTTTGCAGAGCACTTGCTCAGAACCAGTGGGCTTCGGTAGTTGCTGCTCCCAGACTCTAGAGCACAGGCTCAGTAGTTGTGACACATGAGCGTACTTGCCCCTCGGCAAATGGGATCTTCCTGGACCAGGGATTAAACCCATGTTTGCATTGGCAGGTGGATTCTTTACCACTGAAGCACCAGGGAACCCAATATTTTATTTCTTAAATTGAGTACTAGGTTCAGGAGTATTTACACTATTGTTTGCCATGTATGATTAAAATATTTCGTAATAAAAAATTTAAAAATCCTTTAAACACTCAAGGAGAGAATTATATTTTAGTGATTTGAAATGATTTATATTAATTTGACTTGCTGAAAAATGACTGTAATAGATTGTGTTTAAGGACAACAAAAAAACAGCTCTATTCAGGAAGCTAACCAGCCAATCTTACTACTTCTCTCATCCCCAGACATATGAAAGGACCTTCAGAAAGCCCACCAGGGTACCTAGGATACTGGTATTCTTTTTTTATTTCTTCTTTTAAATTTGAGGTATAGTTGATTTACAATATTATTTTAGTTTCAGGTATATAATGTAATGATTCACAATTTTTTTAAGGTTATACTTCACTTTCTACTACTGTAAAATATTGGCTATATTCCCCGTCTGTGCAATATATCCTTGTAGCTTCTATTATATATAATAGTTTGTGTCTCCATCCCCACTCCTATCTTTTCCCTCCTTCTTCCCCTCTTCCCACTGGTAACCACAAGTTTGTTCTCTATATCTGTGAGTCTGTTTCATTTTTGCTATGTTCATTAGGTTTTTGTTTGTTTTGTTTTTAGCTTTCACATGTCAGTGATGTGGAATACAGTATTTGTCTTTCTCTGTTTGACATTTCAGTAAGTATAATATCCTCCAACTCCAACCATGTTGTTGCAAATGGCAAAATTTTGTTCTTTGTTATGGCTGAGTAGTAGTCCATCATGTATACGCACACTACTTCTTTAGTCATCTGCTGATGGACACTTAAGTTGCTTCCATATTGGCGTCCTTATTTTAAAAGAATACCCGCTATGGTATCTTTAACTGGACTCTGAAACAAATGGGATATCAAACAATACATCCATACTCTATTAATCTTGTTTGGCCAAAACCAGGAGAGCCTGAACTGGTAACTAGAGGTCTAGTTAATAATGACATGGTCCTTGACACCACAACTCCACACCCCCTTCTGTTTTACAACCACTTCTCAGAGAACTTAAAACATACTTCCTAAGAATAGGATCAGAAAGCACATGGCTATAGTAATAATAATAATGATAGAAAAAACAACTATAATTTTCCATATATTGACATGAAAATTTATGTTGCTAAGGAAAAAATAGTCGTGTGGACTAATATATATGACGTGTTCTAGTTTGTAAATAAAATTTAAAGGTATCTGTATCTTTTTTCTGTAGACAGAAGGGTAGACAATGTTATGGCACAGTGAGGACTGATTGGTGTTTAGGATAGAGAAAAGGAGCTTCATTTCCAGATTTAATAATTTGAAAAGTTTATACTTTTAAACTTCTTGTGCATGATTGTATTTTATTGTTTTAAACATATTTTTTCAAATAAAAAATAAAATGCATCTCTTCTTGTTGTCGCCAGCCTCCAGAGCACTTGCCACCAGTTCCAGCCCGGGAGTGAGTCCCTGTTTCCTCCCCAAGGGGCTGGACAGCCTTTGTGCCCCTCTTTTGCAGGAGTCCAAGGGCTAGACCATTAGGACTAAAATCCCCAACCTCGTTTCTCCAGGACATCCGGGTGGCCTTCCCTGGTAACACAAGTCTCCCAGGCTCAGCTTCAAAGCTAGCCTCCTCCTCCCCTCACTTCAGGTTCTTATTTTTTTAAGTGACAGAAGAGATGTGTTTAAACATCCAGTTCAAAACAGAGAAGCTGTGAAGGTGTCTGTGTTTCTTCTCCCCTGGGAGCCCTGACTTGGGTTATGAGCTGGATATATTTAGGGGTCCTGCCTTGGGTTGCTAACCTCAGCCCCTCATGGATTTCAATCTGCACCAGTTCCCTGTGCGTCAGGGGAGGAAAGAGACCCGGATGCTGAGGTTATCCTGTGGTCAAGAGGCTTTGCTATCCCCAGGCGCTGCGTGTGGCCCATAGGGCTGAGCAGTCCAGATCTGCAGGACAACGGTGTGCGCTGGCCCAAATCAGAACCCAAATGGGGACCGATGATGGCAGGATGTGTGGTTATGGAGGGAGGCTTACTAACGATTCATAGAATTTTCCATCGTTTCCAAAAGGTTTCTCTAAAAATTTCAAACTTGCCATTTTATTGGGGGAAAAAAAGGAAATAGATTTTTTTTTTTCATTTATTGCTGAACTCCAGAGACATCTCCTTGTCAGATGAGGCTTCTATTGCTCCTACAAATAGAGTTCATTATTTTGTCAAAGTGAATTAAAATAGAATGTCACTTAGTGAATGTCACATTTCCAGATTTGACATAGTATATAAAGGTCCTTTTTTTAAAAAAAGGAGAGAAATCGGAAAACCTTGGTCAGAAACCCACTTGAAGAAGAAAGAAATATAGGCATTAAAAAAATCCCATTTGGGTTTCATAAAATTCCTTTCAAATGTGACAGTCTGGTAGAAATCAAGTAGTTTTCAGTTCCAAAAATGCAATTTTGATTAAAAATTTATCAAGCTATTTGGAGGAAAGATACTACATAAACTGAGAATAAGTCTTATGGGTCCCTTAGAAAGAAGCTGGGAAATTTCTACATCGAAGTGGTAAACCGTGTTCACTCCCTATGAACAAATATGCTTTTTAGTGTTTGGAGTGAATCTCTAATCACATTCCGGTGGTTTATGCCTGTGGCAGCTGAGGATGACCAGAGACACTAGAGGCTAATTCAGGAGGCCACACTCAGGAGGTACTCAAGGATCCGATACTTCTCACCTCACAGTGGGACAGGCTTGGGACCTGGAATCCTGTGCTGCAGAGCCTGCATGTGGACACACCTCTCCTCAAGCTACAAAATACAAAGAAACCATATGGGACTAAAAACTGCGTACATGCAAAGTTGGGGCAAATTCTGGACCAAAAGATAACACAAAGACGAAAAAACCCGACCGCCAAATTAAGATTGCCAGGAGAAATATAGATAACTGCCGGGGACCAGCCCCGGCTGATCCAGGGTATTCGAAGGAGAGACGGCGTAGGCGAAGATCAGGAAACAACTGCTTAATTAAATGTTAATTAAGGATATAAAGAGTAATAGAATGAGGATAGCTCAGTAAAATTCAGTGAAGAAAAGAGGCTGAAATAAGGATAGCTCAGTGAGGAAATTCAGTGGAGAAAAGAGGCTGAATAATTCAGCCAGAAGGTAAGAGAAAGAACGACATGGTGAGACCAAGTTTCGGTGAACAAGGCCCGCACTTCATTTTCCAAAGTAGTTTTTATACCTTAAGTTATGCATAGAGGATAATGGGGGAAGGGGTAGAGTCAGGCAGCAAGCCAGGCTTTCTTCCTGCAAACTTATCATATGCAAAAGCTTAGGTGATTTGCATCATCTTCTGGCCCGGAGGCCTGTTAACATTTTAAGACCTTTTCTTCAGAAAACTTATTTTTCTCTAAAGGTGATTGGTCAGGAGCCACCCTCCAAAAGCATTAGATAAAGTTGCATTCCTACAGAGCAAAGGTGTGGTGGGCTATAACAAGAAAAAGAATTAACTCAAGGGTCCCAGGTTACAAACATTAAAGCTACTATTTACACCAATTATATTAATCAATACACTGCCAGGGACACAGCAGGTAAGGGATATGGAAACTTAGCAGCAAACATTGGCCCAACAAGTGAAAATCCCTTCACCAATACAATTTCTAATCAATCTTTTAACTACTTTCAAAAGAATCTGTGTTTAGACAGTTTAGAACATCTCCTGCCTCTCACAGTTCGGAGGCTCTGAACAATCACATGTGGCCGGAAAAACCTATTCAGGCAGGCTAGAGGATTTCCAAAGGAGTTTGTAGGTTAAACACTGTCACACCCAGGAATTATTAACTGGAGCTGTAAGCTAACTCTTTTTTCAGAGAGGTAGTGGGGGACAGTCCCCCATAAAGTCAGAGGTGTAGGTGAAGGCACAAAGCAGAAAGTAGGCAGACTCTGGTTTTGGGGGTATATGCTCGAGAATTTCCAGGGGGACTCCTGAGCCTCGATCCCGCCTTTGCGTATGCCGAGCCTCCTTCCTCATGACCTTTGTCATGGGCGGAGTTCCTCACTGGCTCCCAGCAGTGATAGAATTCCAGTTGAGCTATTCCAGATCCTGAAAAGTGCTGCACTCAATATGCAATACGCAATATGCACTCAATATGCAATATGCCGGCTCCCGGCAGATAACCTCAGATATGCAGATGACACTACATTTATGGCAAAAAAGTAAAGAGGAACTAAAGAGCCTCTTGATGAAGGTGAAAGAGGAGGGTGAAAAAGCTGGTTTAAAATTCACCATTCAAAAAACTAATGTCGTGGCATCTAGTTCCATCACTTCATGGCAAATAGATGGGGAAACAATGGAAAGAGTGACAGACTTTATTTTTTGGGGTCCAAAATCACTGCAGATGGTGACTGTAGCCATGAAATTAATAGACACTTGCTCCTTGGAAGAAAAGCTATGACAAAACTAGACAGTGTATTAAAAAGCAGAGACATCACTTTGCTGACAAAGATCTGTGTAGTCAAAGCTATGATTTTTCCCAGTAGTCACATATGGATGTGGGAGTTGGACCATAAAGAAGGCTGAGTGCTGAAGAATGGATGTTTTCAAATGGAGCTGGAGAATACTCTTGAGAGTTCCTTGGACAACAAGGAGATCAAACCATTCAATCTTAAAGGAAATCAAGCCTGAACATTCATTGGAAAGACTGATGCTGAAGCTAAAGCTCTAATAATTTGGCCACCTAATTCAGAGAGCTGACTCATTAGAAAAGACCCTGATGCTGGGAAATTTTGAGGGCAGGAGAAGAAGGGTGTGACAGAGAATGAGATGGTTGGCGGCATCATTGACTCTATGGGCATGAGTTTGACAAAACTCCAGGAGGTAGTGAAGGTCAGGGAAGCCTGGCATGCTGCAGACCAAGGGGTCGAAAAGAGTCAGACATGACTGAGCAACTAGGTAACAACAAGAGTGGGTGTCAGCAGCAAAAGCAGGGTACTCTGATGCCCCTCTGCATACACCACCAACAGAGGGGTGGGCAAACCACCTAAGCCACCCCTCCAGCCTGATCCCTGGGCACATCCCCACCCTCACCCTATATAAGGAAATACTTGCACTCTCCAGCTTGGGGAGCAAGCAAAGGAACCTGTTATTCCCCATCCCTCCTGCAGCTGGCACAGGAGCCCCAACAAAGCCTTGCCTGAATTTCTTGTCTGGCCTCTAGTCAATTTCTATTGATTGGGGAAGGCCAAGAACTCTGATCATTATCAACAGGATTTCCTGAAAGAGTGAAAACCATCACCTCCATCTTCTGGTGGCAGGTAGAAGTGGGCGGCTAAGTGAAGAATGTTTTGTCTTGTTTTCTGCCCACAGGACACAGGAATCATGAGCCTCTGAGATGAGAGGGAATTAGGAATTATGGGAGCTATGGGCTCACTTCTATAACGTTGAATTTAGGGCTCTCTCTTTTCTTTACCCACACTCTACCCCAACCTTCTTTGATTGATGAACTCTTATTCAAATATTCTTTGTCCTAGCAAGATTCCCCCTCACTTTTAGGCAAGGATAATCAATTTTGAACTCTCCAAATATATCATATCATACGTATACAATGAACCTAAAACACTGTGATGCAATTATGTATATAAATGGCTGTCTAATCCTTTAAACAGTTCTTTAAGAAGAAGGATTTTGTCTTATAGAATTCTATATTCCTAACATAATATGGTACTTAACACATAGTAGATGTTCAGGAAAAGTCTGTTAAATAAATGGTTAGATGGATTGACAAGCAAGTGAGTGAATGAGTGATTGAATAGGTAAAAATATAAGTGAATAAAATTCAGCCATGAAAAAATAAATATGAATGAATGGATCAATGAATAAATCAAATGTCTATTCTCTATATGCATATTTACATATATATTATGCATATACACTTACACAAACTTCCCTATACATGTTATTCATATTGAAGTCATTTCCTCCCCTGTTAAAATTCATTCTGCATCCTCAGGAAAGACACCAATAGGGTTTGAGATCATTCTGTTAGGGAGAGTCAGGAATCAGAGCAGCCTTGTCCCCTGTTGGAGGCTGTCGGGGGGAAGCTGCTTCTTGGGGATTGGCCATGATGATTTTATTCCTGGGACTTTCCCCATTCAAAGACCTGCTTCCTATTTTTGACCCTGACATCTTGACTCATTGGCTTCCATCCTCCTACAATGAAAACTGAATCCCAACTTTGTCTAGAGCATGACCATGACCATTAGTACCTGCACTCAGTCCCTGATACTTGCTCTCTCCTCCAGAAAAACGGGGCAAGAGGTCTAGACCTGAGGTCCACAGACACTTCAGCTGAAATGAGGTCCAAGTATACACCCAGAGTATCATGATCCAGGGCCATGCACAGGAGACAGTGTATAGCTGATCTTGCTCCAAATCCTCGCTCTGTTGCTTGTTTGGGTGTATCTTCTGTGAGCCTCAGTTTATTCATTTGTTGAGTGGGGATAACCGTGTCTATGAAGAAGGTACATACAATAAACATAAGAAAGACCAGTTTCCTTCATGATTGATACAAAATTTAAAAATAGCAGCTGAAGGAGGAAAGCTGCTCTTGGACTTGTGGCTCTGGGCATTGACCACCCAAGACATGGCTCCAGAAAGGCATTAATTCCACTGAATCCCACCAGTAGCCCCCTCCCTTCACCTTCAGTGATACTATCATTCCTGGCTCATCTCCCAGGATAGCCTGTGGCTCCCAGTGGCTACAAATCTGCCCTACCGAGCAATTATGACTGGAGAGTGTCTTGTGGTTCAGGGATAAAGACAAGATACGGGACACCTTGGACTTCCTGGTGACTCAGATGGTAAAGAATCTGCCTGCAACACGGGAGATCTGGGTTCAATCCCTGGATTGGAAAGATTCCCAGGAGAAGGAAGTGGCGACCTACTCCAGTATTGTTGCCTGGAGAATTCCATGGACATAGGAGCCTGGAGAGCTATAGTCCATGGGGTCACAAAGAGTCAGACACAGCTGGGTGACTAACATACACACACACACACACACACACACACGGGACACCTTAGGGCTTCCCAGGGGGCTCGTAAAGAACCTGCCCATCAATGCACAAGACACAGAAGGCTTGGGTTCGATCTCTGGGTCAGGAAGATATCCTGTAGGAGGAAATGGCAACCCCTCCACAATTCTTGTCTGGAAAATTTCACAGACAGAGGAGTCTGGTAGGCTATGGCCCATGGGGTCCCAAAGAGTCACACACAACTGAGCACACACACACATGGGACACCTTGGCTCTTATTTCAGGACAAAGTTTGTTCTGCCAGAAAACCTTGTTCTGCCATCTTTGTCTACCAAGGATCTAGGGTCTTGCTACAGCCTGGATGAGACTGATGGGTCCTCAGCCCTGCTGACACTACTGTCTTATACTGTGTCTGTTAGAGAAAACAGGAGAGAGTGGGCAGTTTCTGCAGAGAGAATGGTCAAACCAGTGTTGGGCTGGAAAAGTCCCTTAATCACCTGGGTCACAGCCAGGAAGAAGAGCTAAGAAAACAGGGGGTCTCAGTGAGAGCTCAGGGATTCTAGAGTCATCCTGATCTCGCCCCACGCTAAGCAGATGTGAATAGATCATCCCGGCAAGGACTCTGGTGAGGCAGTGACCCTGAAAGGAGGCACCTCCTTAAATTTACACCCTGGGTGCCTTCCTCATTTGCATCACTGTAGTACTGGCCTATGTGTGTGCGTGTGTGTGCGTGTGTGTGGACTCAGTTGTGCCTGAGTGACTCTTGGACCTCATGGACTGTAGCCGGCCAGACTCCTCTGTCCATAGGATTTTCCAGGCAAGAATACTGGAGAGGGTTGCCATTTCTTCCTCCAGGGTATCTTCCCAACCCAGGCACTGAGTCCGCATCTCTTACGTCTCCGTACGTCTCTCTTACATCATTGGCAGGTTCTTTACCTTTCTCACTACCTGGGAAGCCCACTGGCCTAGGTCACAGAATTGTAGCCACCTCATCTATAAAGTGGGATGTTGCGAACTTAAAAATACTATTAATAGTTAATGCTATTGAGCACTGTTATGCTCCCTTTACACACATTAACTGATTTAGTCCTCAAGTTTGCAAGGTAGGTTCAATGATAATCTCGATTTTACAAATGACCACATGGAGGCTTGCCCATGTTCTCACATCTAGTAACTTGGCAGAGCTGGTATTTGAACCCTGGGAGCCTGGCCCCAGTGTCCAGCCTCATCACCATCCTGCCAAACTAGCTAGAGCGCAGGATGGGTGTAGGGAGGACCACATGGAATGACAAAGACAAGAAATCAGTGCCGAAGAGAGAGACTGTCATTAATAACCTGAGAGGTGCCCAGTAAGCCCCACCTTAGCTCCTCTTTACTTCTTGGAGCATAGCTGGGCAGGTCCAAGGTTACATACACCCTGAAGACCTGACTGGGCAGCAATAGCCTTGGGACACACTTGCTCCAGCAGATCCTGGACTGGAGTTTTCTGGACACACTGAAGACCTGGGTTCAGGGCCATTGGCCTTCCTCCCAGGACCACCATCTGACAGCATTAATCCAACTCCTGTGAAGCTGTCACAAGGTTCATTCACATGCATATTAGATAATGCTGTTAGTGATGCCCATTAATTAAGTAGAGCAATTTGTTTATAATTAACTTGAGAAATTTATGGCTTTAGAAAACAATTACAGGAGCTGATATAAACACATTAAGTAGCGATAGCAATGCCAAATTTAATTGCTTTCAAGAAGAACCACTGATATTAATGCCATGGCCATCACTAGTCATGTTTGACAGCAGCTTGTAAATTTATCAGTTTGTCTATGAGCCAGCTCCTCAGGCGATTTGGAATGAAAAACTCCAGCCCTTGGAAACTGCTTATGATACAGTGCTAAGTAAAAAAGGCAGGTTTAAAAATGTACATGGCACATTCCCAACTTGGTAAAAACATTCTTTGTATATGTATTTCCCCCTCTTATGATATATATATATATATATATATATATATATATCATATATTTATGTAATACACGTATCTATGAATATACATATACCAATATAAATAAATATATTTCTCTCTGGTGAAAGAAATACATAAAAATGAAAGAAATACGTATGGAGTACATAGAAAAAGGTTTTGGTTATTTTTCCTGGGCAATGAGATTACTGACTTCTTTTATCTTTTTTCTTTATGATGTTTTGTATTTTTCCAAAATTTCAAGGACTCCCCTGGGAGTCCAATGGTTAAAACACCACACTCCCAATGCAGAGGGCCCAGGTTCAATCCCTGGTCAGGAAACTAGATGCCATGTGATACAGCTAAGAGCCTGCACACTGCAGTTAAGACCTGGTGTGGCCAAAAAAAGAGAATTGATTCTTTTTATAGCAAAAAAGAGTAAAGGTTATGGAAAGTGTAGAAGTAGAAAAGACTAAAAAGAGATACTTTCTTTTTCAAGTCAATTACTTTTAAAGTTTAAGCAGACCTTCTGTAATAATTGTGTGTGCTACTTCATTGGCATTTTAAGATGACTTTTATTTTTGGATGAGAAAATGACAAAACAAACTCACCATGTTCACAAATGTGATCCTCATCATTGGGATAGTCTGGTTCTTTAATTGGGGAAGAAAGGCAGCACCCTTCAACTTTTAAGAAAGTCAGCTCATGGAAATACTGCAGGAGGCTGTTGACTCAATGCCCACACTGTGGTTCCTGCAAATTCAGGATGAGACACACCAACCAGCCATTCTGGAAAAGGATGAGCTCTCAGAAGACTCCTTGAATAAACCTGCTGACAAGTATGTGTACTTTGAATAGGGGTGAAGACCCATCCTTGCCAAATGATGCATCTTCAAAATGTCACAAGCGAAGAAAAAGGGCATTTGGCTAAAAACTGTGAATGTCTTCTCAGAAAATGCACTCCCAGAATGTCATAAGTCATTTGACCTATGTCCCCTCCCCAGCTAAGAGGAGACAGTGTGACCTGTGGGGTCATGTGCTTGCCAAAGACAGTGCTTGTTATGAGCACAGATGGGATCCCCTTTCTGTCAACATTTCCTGAACACCAGCTCTGTGTCAGGCAGTAGCTCTCACCTTTCATAGTGTAGTACATTTGTAATTATTCTTTGACATCTGCCTATTAAAGATTTTTTAAGCCAGGATCTTGTGCTCCTTAAAGTATGGTCACTGGAACATTCATTTGGCTAGGTGTTCCTTGAAAAAGATTTTGTAGTCCAGAAAGTTGGGAAACACTGATTATTCTTCCCCTTCTTGGAGAGTCCTAATGGCATCAGTTTATCCAAGTCTTGAGGAATCCCCTTGTAAAGAATCTTACTTATCCTTGTTTAGTATGTTTAACAAGTTTTCCAAGCTTCTTTGTGCACAGAATGCTCTTGATCCTACAACATCTCTTAACATTTGAAATTAGTGTTCCTAAAATAAGTGTTTGGAAAAAGGGCAATGTCTTATCTTAGTATGAAGAGGCAGAACAATTGAGTTGAGGACTAGCTGGGCAAGTTATTTCACCCACAGCTCACTGGGTTATTGACAGAATATATCTAGCATGGAATAGACCCTCAAAAATGTTTCAAAAAATTTTGAGTCAGAGGAAAGTCTGAAGCCCAGACCAGTGAAACAATGGGCTCAATTGAAACTCACAATCAAAGCTCTGTTTTATTTTTATGACACATGTAGAGAGATGTTCCAGAATCAAATAAAGTAGAAATGCTGTCTGTAAAACTTTATTCATTCGACAGTGAGTCATTCTCTTGCTTGGCTTGGAAACACAACCGTGGGCCTGCATGATCCAAGGCGCCTCGTTATTTTAGAGGCAAAACTGATGCTTGTGAAGCCACATGGTTTATCCAAGATCATAGGACCATCAAGGGGGCTTCTCAGGCTCTGACCCTTCCTGCCTGCTCTCAGTCCCTCCAAATGAGATGGCACAGAAAGGATCTTCTAGATGAGGCAGCTTAAGGGTTAAGTCCTGGCTTTACAGATCTGTGTGCCACTGGGCAAGTGGTCTGAATGCTGTGTGTCTCGGTTTCCCCTTCTGCTGTATGGTGATCACGGGAATTCCCTGGTGGTCCAGTGGTTAAGACTTTCACTGCTGTGGGCCCAGGTTCAATCCCTGGTCAGGGAACTCAGATCCCACAGGCTGCATGGTGTGGCCAAAATAAATAAATAAATGGTAATCACAAACTCTCCACACAAAGCTGTTGAGAAAATAGAATGACATCAGAAAAAAAATTTTTTTTTAAAAATCCACTGTTATAAGCTCAGTCGGTATGCGATACATTTTATCCCTGTCTTTTTATTACCAATTTGCAGTGCTTTTGATTATTTTTTCTCCCCAGGATATGCATTCAAGTTTTCTCTTCTCTCTGGCCATTTGTCATTCTGGAACAGTCCTTTATATTTGAGTAACAAGAACTTTCAATATCAATAGAAGACAAATGGACTAAATATATAAATTGCCTGTTGATAAAAAAAAAATGATGCTCAATTCTAAGGGTGTGAAATTGAGAAAAACAGAGCAGGTGATTTATCACACCCTGGCTCTGTCTTCTAACAGGGCCTGAAGATTCGGAAATCAGGTCCCCTCAGATGGAGGCACTGAGGGTCATGTTCTGACTTCTGCCTTGTCATTAGCTCCAGCCCAGAAGGACAGCCTCGCTGATTTGACCCCGATGCTATCATGGGTCAGCATAAGGCTCTGGGTGCAGACACCAGTGTGTTTCCCTGGGAGAGTCATTCATTTCAGGCTGGCAGAAGGCTTGCTTCCCCTGGTAGTCAGGCAGTACTTGGAGCATTCTGCAGACAGCTGGGCCCCAGGCAGCCTTACCAAGCTCTTTGGTGGCAGTACAATTTATTGCCTGCCTGGCAATAAATAATCAAAAGCACTGCAAATTGGTAATATTGGTATTCTTCTGTACTTCTTACAGAAGAATTTATTTATTCTGACTCCTTGGAGACAGAAGTCTTGCTATCAACATCTAGAGAAACATCCTCCCTTTCCCATCACCTCTAATTCCACCCTCTCATGCCTTTACTCCATGCTGTACCTCACATTTGGTCCATTGTATTGGCCTTCCAGGGGCTTCCCAGGTGGTGCTAGAGATAAAGAACCCGCCTGCCAATGCAGGAGACATAAGAGATGTGGGTTCGATCCCTGGCTTGGGAAGATCCCCTGGAGGAGGGCATGGCCACCCACTCCAGGATTCTTGCCTAGAGAATCCCAGGGACAAAGGAGCCTGGGGGGTTATGGTCCATAGGGTTGCAAAGAGTTGGACAGGACTGAAGTGACTTAGCACACACATTGGCCTTGTAACTGACCTTCCAGCATCTTCTCTATCCACCTTCCTACTGACCATCGGCAGCCAGAACCATTTCCCAAAACTGCTGAGTTTAGAAACTTCAATGACTACCTTTGTTTTCCAAAATCCTTAATCTGATATTTGGGATCCTCCAAATCTGGCTAGCTTACCTTTCACCTTATTTTACATTCCTCTCACATGTGCTTCCTTTGCTGCAATAATATTAAGTTTCTTGATGCTTATTTTTTCCATTCTCAGCCTGTTATTTTAAGTCTGTAAGTCATTGCAGTGGCTATTTCCACTGGATGGCCTTTTTCCCCCTCTTCATCACATGCATAATTCAGCTCAAATGTCAACTTTTTGATGTCATCTTCTACACTCCCTAGAATTAATCATCTTCTGCCTTGGAATCTCATACTGCTCTCTTCATATCCTTCATAAACATTTGCAAAAATTTCCATTTTCTTCACCAAATTATTAGCACTTTTAGTACTGGGCCTGTGTTTACCCAGCTCAGCCGGCCCAGCACCCAGTTCAGTTTCTGGTACACAGGATCCACTTAATCCATGGATAACTGAATGGATGGATAGAAAGATTGGATTGATGGATAGATGGATGGAAGGAGCATTAGATGGAAGATGGCTGGCTGGATGAGTAGATGGAAGGCAGGAAAAGAGAAAGGAATAAAAAAGAAAAGAAGGAAGAAGAGGAGGGAGGGAGGCATGAAAGAAAGAAAAATCAGTGAGTGACCACGTAGATGTGGTACAGAGATTGTACCCCAAGTAGATTTAAAAGGTTGAAATCTAGTTAAGGACAGCTGTTTTGCCTGTGGGGAGGTTGTGATTGATTTTGTGATAAAACGAAAGGAACTTCTAAAATAAAATAGAAAAGAAAACTTGTTTTTCTCCCTGACGAAGTTTGGGCTTCAGGGAAATTGTAAGAATCACAGAGGAAAAATGGAGGAAAAAAGTCAGGCTCTCTTGGCCAAGACTCAGGGGACAGAAAGTAAAGAAGGCTGAGAGAAAACTGTAGTAGCAGAAAGAGTGAGTCAAAATTTGAACCATGGAGAGGGATTTTGCTATTCATCTGTGAATTGTCCAGAGCCTGGCACATCATTGACTCAATGAATATGAGTTTGAGCAAACTCCAGGAGACAGCAAAGGAGAGGGGAGCTTGGTGTGATGCAGTCCATGGGCCACAAACAGTCGAATACGGCTGAGTGAACAACAACAGCAGCATAATGGCTGGCACACAGCAGGTGTATGGTAAATATTACCGAGCGAGCGAGGAAGCATGTGCACAAAGCACGTGTGATACCCAAAGTACGTATATTCTCCTCTGGGAGCAATAAATGATCCAGAGACTTCTTAGTCTCTGAGCATTACTGAGAGAGGATTCCATGATTTCCATGGTTGCCAAGTTAATGCCAAGGGGCTCAGGTAACAGCTGATTTTTCTCTTATTCTTTTTTTGTATGTTACTATTTTTCTCAAACGCTGAGTGTTTGCACGTGGGTAGCTCTGGACCATGGAGTAGAAGACCTTCCCCTCCTGAGAGTGGAGACTTGAACCAAGAGAAGGAATCTATTTTTCCTGATGGTGGGATGAGCAGAATGAAACATAGCCCAACAGCTGAGTTTCAGCTCTCCACGTGGAATATCAGGTATTGGGTCTCTGAAACAGAGGTTCAACCCTAATTCTAAATAATTAAAACAACACAATGGGAGAGGAGACAAGGAAATTTCCTTACAAAAGGTTTCCTGGCTATTGAGAAAGGGATGGGCTTGCACTGCATGGATTCAGTTGCTAAAGGATTCAGTATGGCTTAGGTATTTTGAGTCTGCAAGTAGAAAGATATCAACACAAAATTCAATTTCTATATCCCTCAGGTAAAAGAGAAAGAGGATTTTGAAAGGCCCCTGTCCTCCTTATTACAGTATTCTTTAGATCAATAAAACACTTATGAGACATTAACTGCTTGCCAAGAGCTGAGTTAGACACTGAGACTCAGAGATGAAGAAAACACGGCCCCTGCTTTCAAGGGGCCCCAGGGGAGAAAGATGGGCCAAAATCAATGGCAGGACCCCATGACCAGGGCTCAAAAGGAGGCATGGGTGCCAGCGCCCGGGGGCTCAAAGGGGAAGGGGTTAGGTTTCACTTTATGTGGGGAAATCATAAAAGGACTCCCAGAGGAGGAAGCATTATGAGGAGGGAGAGTTTGCCAGACAGACAAAAAAGAGGATGTTCTAGGCAAATGGACTAAATGTTGAGGCAAGCGTGCTAAGTCTCTTCAGTCACGTCCAACTCTTTGTGACCCCATGGACAGTAGCCTGCCAGGGTCCTCTGTCCATGGGGTTCTCCTGGCAAGAGTACTGGAGTGGGTTGTCATGCCCTCCTCCAGGGGATCTTCCTGACCCAGGGATTGAACCCATGTCTCTTTGTGTCTCCTGCATTGGCAGATGGGTTCTTTACCATGAGCACCAGCTGGGAAGCCCTGTTGGTGCAAGACCAGTGCAAAAAAACCCAGTGAAAAGAATCCAAATGTCAAATGCTGAGAGAAGCTTTAACTTGAATGATTGCAGCAGGGATGGAAAAATGTATATGGATTTTATATATCTATCTATCTATCTATCTATCTATCTATATATATATGTATCTCATACAGTAAAGAATCTGCTGCAATGCAGGAGACACAGGTTCAAACCCTGGGCCAGGAAGATGCTCTGAAGAATAGAAAGGCTACCCACTCCAGTATTCTTTCCTGGAGAATTCAAGGGACAGAGGAACCTGGTGGGCTACAGTCCATGGGGTCACAAGGAGCCAAGCACAACTGAGTGACGAATATGTTCACTTTTTTCATGTGTGTGTATATATATGGAACGGGATGGGCTGGATGAATGACTGGACATGAGGGATGGAGAAGGTGGAAACAAGGATGACACCTGTGTTTCTAGCTTGAATGACATGATCCACAGAGGTGGGAAAAAACAGGAAAGATCAGACCTGAGAGCAACATGGAGAGGACAGATTTCAGTTGTCTTGGGGACACTCAGGAGGAAATATCTGGATAAATGGATCTGGGGCAGAGGATAAAGGACAGAATGGAGATACAGATTTGAGAGCCTGTATGGAAATACATGGGGCCCTGGTGATGCACTTTGAAGTCAAGACCCATGAGTGGGGAGCCCTGCCGTCTCTGTGATCAGAGAGGGGTGCAGCTTGGTGAGACGGTGTGATTTCAGAATGGGAGAAGGAGTGAGCCCTTCTTAATAGCCTTAGAGACTTTCCCCACCTATTGTTTAAAATCCATAGTGTGTCTGGAGGGAAGCCCCCCTTCAGTGTTTTTCACTGTGCTCTCTAGAGGCAGAGCTATGGGCTCCAAGGGTTGGGGGATTTTGTGTGAAAAGCTGTGGGCCCAGAGAAGAGGGGACCTGCTGGGTAGATGGTGTCAGTGCTGGATCCTAAGATGGCATTAGTGCCCTTCCTCTTTAATATTTAAGATGTTCTTATCTGTTGGGCATCCAGAGGGGGCCAGGAAGGGGGCCTGAGCGCCATGTGGAGGAAGCCTGCCCTCATCCCTTCCCTTTCCGCAGGCTCACCCATTGGGCAGCACTATGGCCAGCCCTCCTGAGCCAGCCCCCTGCCTCTCCATCAGGAGAGTAAAGTGTCCCTGATGGAGCTTCTGGCTTGACTGAGTCAGTGTGCTTCCCGCCATTTCACATGTGTCACCTGTCACTCCTTGAGAGGGATTGTTGGGTGGGAAGGAAAACAGCTTCAGTTAGGAGCAGGTACGATTGAGATTCAAATATTCGCTTTCTCTGGCCCCCAGCATAACCCTAAAAGACCCAGGCAACCCCATATCCTGCACAGGAGGCAATGTCCAGGATGGGTCTCCAGGGGCGGGACCAGGTGGTGGGGAGCAGAAAGGGTGGCTGAGAGCACCTCACGGCCTGGCCTGACAACGAGCTGTGTGATGGGAGGTGGGGCTTTTACTTCCTTCTGTCTGGGCAATGCCAGAGGCAAGAGAGTTGCTCTACAGAGCTAGTTTGTGGTTGTTGCTAAGGTCATGTACATTCAGAGAAACAGGGGTAGAGCAGGAGGCTCTAATTCTGGCACAGACACACCCTTCTGCCCCCTGCCTCTTCACACAGAGAGTTGAAGCTACCTCATTGGACTCCCTGAAGGTGTGGGTCCCTAGAATGCCATTCATGTTACAGTCTAAGAAAAAGGAGGGACAGAAAGTAACTTTTACAGGCTCCTATCACGGGGAGCCCCAAGTTTTATCTACCTCTGCTTCATTGACTATACCAAAGCCTCTGACTGTGTGGATCATTATAAACTGTGGAAAGCTTGTAAAGAGATGGGAATACCAGACCATCTTACCTGTCTGCTGATAAACCTGTATGTGGGGCAAGAAGCAGCAGTTAGAAACATGTGTAGAACAACTGATTGGTTCAAGATCAAGAAAGGAGTATGACAGGGCTGTCTGCTGTCACCCTTTTTAATCTATATGCTGAGCACATCATGAGAAATGCTGGGCTGGATGAGTTACAAGCTGGAATCAAGATAGGCAGGAGAAACATCAACAACCTCAGATATGCGGATGATACCACTCTAGTGGCAGAAAGCGAAGAGGAACTAAAGAGCCTCTTGATGAGGGTGAAGGAGAGTGAAAGAACCGGCTTAAAACTAAATATTAAAAAAACTAAGATCATCGCATCTGACTCCGTTATTTCATGACAAATAGAGGGGGAAAGTGAAAGTAGTGACAGATTCTTTCTTCTTGGGATTCAAAATCACTGTGCATGGTGAAATGCATCGTCAATGAAATGCACTGCAGCCAAGAAATTAGAAGACATTTGCTTCTTGGCAGCAAAGCCATGACAAACCTGGACAGTCTATTGAAAAGCAGACACATTACCAACAAAGGTCTGTATAGTCAAGGCTATGGTCTTCCCAGTGGTCATGTTTAGTTATGAGAGTTGGACCATAAAAAAGGCAAAGTGTCAAAGAATTGATGCCTTTGAACTATGGTGCTGGAGAAGACTCCTGAGAGTTCCTTGGACAGCAAGGAGCTCAAGCTAGTCAACCTTAAGGGAAATCAAGCCTGAATACTAATTGGAAGGACTGATGCTGAAGCTGAAGCTGCAGTATTTTGGTCATCTGATATGAACAGATGACTCTTTGGAAAAGTCCCTGATGCTGGGAAAGATTGAGGGCAGGAGGAGAAGGTGTCAGAGGATGAGATTGCTGGATGCCATCACGAATGCAGTGGACGTGAACTTGGGCAAACTTCACCATCTGGTGTGCTACAGTCCATGGGGTTGCGAAGAGTCAGACACACCTGGGTGACTGAAGGACAGCAACAATCATGGGGCAGCTGCTATGCTGAGCAGCTTCTCTATGTTGCCCTCACAGAATTCTATGCAGGGATTCAGAGAGGCTAAGCCACTTGCCCAAGGTCACTCAGCTAGTGAGTGGTAGAGCCAGTACTTGAGCCCTGGGTGGTCTGGCTCCCGATGCGAGGCTCTTTCTGTCCATCACCCTACCCCTCTGATGGAGGATGCCCAACACCATGCATCTTGTCCCACACCCTCCACTCTGGGCTCCAATCCAGCTCATCCTTACCTGGCTCACTTGCTTACAGACACACAGAGGTGTCTAATGCCCCATCCTCCTTCCTGAAGCCCTTTTCCTGCATTCCAATTCCCCGTACTTTTCAAGGCAGTTCAAGACCCAGAGTTTCACCTTTGGAATCTGCCCTTTAGCAGACTCACTCTCCAGTATCACCTCTGCTGGATGCTTCCCAGGCTCTGTCTTGGATAATGGGTTCCCTTCCCATTTACCATTTGCCCATTCTCCCAGTCAGTATAGGACCAAACTAATAACTGTCCTCTCTATTTTCAACTGGAGGAAAGCTGGCTGTCGGTGGAATGGCTACTGGTCAGAGCTCCAGTGCTGACTGAGAAAGTTCCTTTTGGGCTGGACTAGCTGAAATGACCTTAGAACTGTCCTCTCATTTCCAACTCCAGGCACTCTGCTGACTTTTCCTATTTCCCCACATCTGTTTCTGTGTGTATTTTCATGTCTCTGACTTTACATCAGAGAGTTTGACACTTGTTTTCAGTCTTTTCTAGAGATTTCCGAGTGAGGACTTGGGCTGTCAGTCCATGATTTTGTCTCTTGGGCCATGGAAAGAACTTAATGATATGTCAGTGATTGACACTCTCCCTGTAAGTCTTCTTGCCTCTTTCTGCCCAGCCTGGCGCAATTATAAGGAGAAGACTACGGGTGTGTAACATGCCCTGCCCATCGCCTCTCATCTCTCACTACTCAACACTGATGCTTCTTTCTGCAATACTGCAACTTTCTGCCTGAGGAGGAGACTGGAAGGACAGGGTTCTGACGCCCCTGGGAGCAGCCCTCAGCCAGTGATGGATGGGAACAGGGGACAGACAGCCAGCTTCCTCATCCCTCAGGTAGGAGAACCCAGAAGTATATTCTACATGACCAGGTGTCCCTGATGAGGCTTTCCTTGGCTTCCCGCAGCAGTGATCCCCTCACTTGCTCATCTGAGTTGCATCCCTTCCTGTCCCTATCTCACCCCTCACTCCCCTAAAAATACTTCCTGTACAAATTGCTTGTACTCAAATCCTTCTTAGGGTCGGCTTCTGGGGGAGCCCATCCCAAGAAGTCCTCGGTGGTTCTGGCGTCCACGTGGCCACTTTCCAGTGGGGTCACAGTCACACCAAACTCCTGTAATAGTTTCAGAACCCAGTTAGTGCACATGCCAAAGCTCCAGCAAGTGTGGGAGGCCAAAAAAAATGTTGAACATAGTCATCTTAATGGAAGCAAGTTATGGAGCTAATAATACTGATATTTTCAATGGACTGAATTAAATTATGCTTCCCATCTTGTATCTTAATTAAAGGGATAAAAACAATTTTACATTTTAATTAGCAAGTATGTCTTGGAAAGACTTAAATTAATATGGGAGTCATCACCATAGGAGAGCAGCCTCTGCCAAGATTCACGAGGCCAGAGAGAGCTCGGAGAACAGGCTAAGGCTTCTGGTATGGATGAGCGCGGCCACAGCAGGAACTTGGAAACCTCTGAATTTTCTGAAAGAATAAAAACTGGATCCTGGTGTTAGCTGGGAGGCATGACCCCTTCCTTTCCTACAAGGGGCCATTTTCTATGCATGAATCTTGAAGATATTGGAACATTTGATCTAGAAGATGTGAGAGTTATGAGGAACCGTTTGAATGATGACTCTGCTTTGGTTGTCTTCTCGGATGAGAGTTCCTGGGGGTTCTCGAAGCCCTGTTGGCAGAGCCTGAAATGAAAAGGGTTTGCCATAGAGCTGGTCTAGCAAATACCTCAATTAAATATCCTGTGCTGGTTTCAGAGAGGAGTTGGGCTCCCAAGGCTGTGTGCTTTCCTTTGTCCAAAGAGGAAGACTATCTGGGGCCGTGCTTGTTGGCTCGCGCTGAGTACATAAGCTCCATGGCAGTCCTGTAGGCAAATTATTATTATTATTTTTTAGTTTTACTTGTAAAAAAATGTTACAAGGAATACCTGTGTTTAAACATTGAAAGTATATACGAGAAAAGAAGAAATTCACAACAGAAAGCATAACCCCTCACCCAGAGATAATCGCTGATGACACTGTGCATGGTTTCTTCTACATTTCCTTGGGTGCACCTGGCTCCTGGTATCTCCCTGGCTAACGATTCTGAGCATCCCGGGCAATGAGGGTGGGGTGAGGGGGTGGAGTCTAGTGCTCACGTTCTCCTGCTGCTTCTGGTTCTGAACTCCTGACCCGTCTCCATTCTTTGTTCCTGCTCAGCATCCTCCTTCACTCTTGCAAGCTGCTCCAGGGTTTTTGGTTCATTTCATCAGCCAGGAGCTGGCTCCCCCCGTTTTCATTTCCCTTAACACAGTCCATTGTATAATGACCGGTATTGAAGGATTTAGGTAAAACAAGACTTCAGCATGGGAAAAGGAATAATAGTCACCATTATTCTTTCCTCAAGGACTTTTTACTGCCTTTCTCCATTTCATCCAATGTCCTCCCACTGGATTTCTTGGCTTTGCTCTCTCTCCCCAAATTCTCCTCCCATTTCCTCTCTTTTTGGTTATCTCATCATCCCCCAAACTCCTTCCTCCTGAGTTGCCAAGGGACCACCGGAGTATTTCTATTACTTGTGTTATGCTGGACAATTTAGTTTTTTTTTTCCCTCTATCTCTTACAAATAGGCTAGCCCAAGGATTTTCCTTTCATACCCAAAAAAAGCCAGGAATTTTCTAAATTATGTAGCCAACTACTTTTGAGATGAATTTACCATTCCTCTAAAAGATAGAAGTAATTTTATTTTATTTGATCCTTCCCCTGAAATATCCTTTTACCTAAATTAAGGGGGTGGGGAAGTAGGGGGACCTGTGCAAACCCTTATCCACATCTTTAGACTCAGTTCCTAAACATGTGAGTCTAGCTCAGGAAATACAAAACAATTTGAGGTTTCTGATACATTTTGCTGAGTTTCCATAAAAAAAAGAGGTACCATCCCACACTCGCTCTAGCACTGCCACGTGAGGATCTGTTTCTCTCTACCCTGAGTGGCTTTGGATAACATAATTTACAGGGGTAACTGATGAGCTATTTTGATCGGTCAAAGTCACACCTGCATGTTGATGTCATTCCAGCAGCAGTTTCTGAGCCGTGTGTGGGCCAAGACTGGAAGACAGAAGCCGTTGGTGGAAACCCCACATGTCACCTATTTGACATCCCGTTCCCAAATGGAATCTTAAGGTCTGCACAATAATTTATCAAAGAGTTTCTAAATGTCACTTTCCAATTTGCATCAGACCTTTTCTACATATTAATGTGATTCTGTAACTAATGTATATATTTTTGCTGCTCTACCTAAATTTGCATTTGAAACACTAATGAAGCTACAGAGTGAGCCAGCTCTCTGGGGAAAAATGATTCAGTTGCTTCCCTTCGTGGCCTATGAGGATGTCCTCCCAGAGTCAGAGAAAAGTCAGAATTGACTCAGAAAGTCCACTCTCCAGGATCTCCACCAATTTTGGTGCTCAGTTTGGCTCCAGCTCAACTCTCTCTCTCTCTTTTTTAAATATTAGTGGGTTCCATCCCTGGGTTGGGAAGATCCCTTGGAGTAGGAAATGGCAACCCACTCCAATATTCTTGCCTGAAAAATCTCATGGACGGAGGAGCCTGGCAGGCTGCAGTCCATAGAGTCACAAAGAGTTGGACACAACTGAAGTGACTTAGCACAGCACATTTATTTATTTGGTTGAGTTGGGTCTTACTTGTGGCACACAGGCTCTTCCAGTGGCAGCGTATGGGATCTAGTTCCCTGACCAGGGATTGAATCCAGCCACCCTGAATTGGGAGCATGGAGTCTCAGCCACTGGGCCACCAGGGAAGTCCCCGGCCCAACTCTTGACTCCTGCATCCTCTTGCTCTGGGTAAAGCCTGCTCCAGTTTGTTTGCTTTTCCTCATTCAAAGACGATGAACCGGCTTTAGAGGGATGGGTCTCTTGCTCCCCAGGAATTTTGTCATTGAGGGGATGGCCTGGTCTGGGGTCCAGAAGTAAGAAGTTTCTTCAGAGGTGACTCACAGCAGGGAGAGCCAGACAGCCAAACCAAGTCCAAGTGCTCTGGGAAAATACCTTTGCTGTGTTGTTCTGGGCTGAAATGGATATCTTTGAGCATCACTTCCCTGGTCAGGGTCTCCAACTCTGAGACCATGGGGTTTGCACTCTAGAGAAAGATTCTGGAGTGTTCACTGCTCCCCATCCTGTCACCCTCTGCTCTCTTCCTCCCCTTTCCTGGCCTGACCTCGAAAACAAGATGTGGCTCCTGGTTGGACACTAAGGGCTTGCTTCAAAGTGTGGGAGGGAAGGGAGCATTCAGCCACTTCCTTCTCCAGAGGATCTTCCTGACCCAGGGATTAGAACCCACTTCTCTTGAGTCTCCTACATTGGCAGGTAGGTTCTTTACCAGCTGAGCCACCAGGGAAGCCTTCAGCCCTACTCAGCAGCAGTCTTTGACCTCTTCACTGTCAAGGCCCTGAATCTGCTCTGACTGGGACCAGGAGGGCATTTGAAGCCTCAGCCACAACCTTAAGCTAAGGAAGAAGTTTTCTGAGCTTCTAGCTTCAGTATCTGGTCACTGAGGAGAGACTCTGGTCCCTCATCTCTGACCCAAGACCAGCCTTGGCCCATAGCTGCTAGATTGCTGGCATTCCCCGGTCTATCGATGAGTCTCACTGGGAACTGATCCTGTGTTATTTTGCTAAGGCTATTGTAACAAATTACCACCACCTGGCTGGCTTAAAACAACAGAAATTTATTCTCTCACAGTTCTGGAGGCCAAAAGTCTACAATCAAGATATGGGCAGTGTTAGTCACTCAGTTGTGTTCAACTCTTTGCAACCCCGTGGACTGTAGCCTGCCAGGTTCCTCTGTCCATGGGATTCTCCAGGCAAGAATACCGGAGTAAGTTGCCATTTCATTCTCCAGGGGATCTTCCTGACCCAGATGTGGGCAGGGTTGGCTCCTCCTGGAAGTTCTGAGGGGGCCTCCCCTGGCTTCTGGACACTGTAAACAATCCTTGGTGCCCTGTGGCTCACAGATAATGTTGTTCCAACCTCTGGTTCTGTTGCCACACCGCCCTCTCCTCAGTGTGTCTCTCTCACCTTCTCTTCTCTCATAAAGACACTGGCCATTGGATTTAGGGCCCACTGAGGCAATTCAACTAACCTCAGAGCCCTCCCTGAACGCCAGCCGTTGCCCATTCTGTCCAGCTTCTTGCTGACTCCCTGCTGCCATCTCTGACCTCAGGTAACCTTCTTTAGCTCCAAGTGCCGCTCATGTCCAAGCTCCCCCAGTAACGCTCTCCCCTTACTTGTCGGCAGAATTCTTCCTCCACTGGGAATGTCAGAAGTCAACCAGAGTTGACTGTGCCCCACAAGGCACAGAATAATGGATTCCAGACTGTGGTCAAGCCAGGGCAAGGGCAGAAGCTGGGGGGAAAGGGCAGGGGCCTTGGGAGAGACCCGTCTTGGCTTTTGGCATCGACACTCACTCCCTGTGTTAGTGGTTCACTCAACAGTTCTGAGTCCCTGCTTCCTCAGTGTGGCTGATGCTGGACCACGATGGGTGGCTGTGAGAGGGCTGAGGGCATGTGGGTGAAGGGACTAGGGAACCAGTGATGCTATAGGATTGTGATGCTACGGGATTGTCCTGCTCTCTCCTGCTCACCTCACCTTCTACAGTAAGGCCTTCGTTACTATGGAGATGAGGGGTAGTAATTCTGCAATGTGGAAATTCTGTCATGTAGTAACAGCAAAGTTATCCTTAAGAGGAATAGCTGCCTCTTCCCCTCCCTCCCCCCAATAGGAAATAAGATGAAACTAAGCCGGAGCCAGGGGATCCAGCAACACGGTGAAAAGACTGAGGTGACTACAGGGAGAGAAGAAGAAGAGAGATGACACTCAGCATCCACCAGAGACAGATTCTGAATGAAGTGTCCACTCTTGTAATAGTCTGTGCCTGTAGAACTTTCTAGAATATAAAATATAAATTAAAAACAAAAACCCTTAGGCATCACTAAGGGGTTGCAGATAGGAAGTGCTCAATAAAAGTCAATTCCCTCTCCTCCTATCTTCTTCTGAAGCCACTGCTCTTGGTCCTACCTTCCTCCTTGGCACAGGAAAGCACCACTAAGTCAAAACTTGCCCCTCAGCCCCACAGAACTGACCCTCCCACCATTCCCTGTGCTCTCCTTGTGGGTGGGTTAATCCAGAGTCCTGAGTGCCAACTTCAAAGCCACGGTAATGACTGTGAATGAAAGGATGGTTAAGGAGTCACCACCTTTCAGAGCTGAGATACTAGTTGCCCTTGGGTAGGGTGAGGGGGGGTGGTGTTTAAGCACAATCACTGCTCGGTTGAATTAGAGGGGAGTCTTCCTTTGTGAGTGTCCAGAAGGACAGGTTTTCAGTCTTCTCTATTCCCCCAAAAATTCAGGCCTAAGGGTTCTTAACATTTTCTGACAGTCACTATGGGTTTTCCACAATGAGTGAATTTAAACAATTCACAGTTGAGGATGAATATGCAAACAGGTGTTAATTAAGACCTTTGCTCTTCCTGCCTCATTTTGAGTGTTCAGGGTATTCAGTCACACTGGGTAGGGTTAGTCTATTCCTCTGATGCCCAACCCTGCCACGGCCCTGTTGCAGGTCGCCCTCCCCAACCTCTCAAGATTATTCAAGGCTAACATCACGTAGATCTGAGCCCAGGTCAGTCCTTCTCCACCAGTGAGAGCGCACCCACTCACACGGCCTCTGGTTAATTAACCGAGTTCTGCTGAGGGCCTTTTTGTGGATGGATGGAGGAGGGCGTGTGGCCCTTAAACACGCTTAATTAAGCTGGAGGAAATGCTGGGGTCCGTGGCAATGAGCCAGGCCTCAAAGCCAGGCTTGTGGAAAGTTCGCACAGCGTGCTCTGTGTTTGTACCTTTGAAATGGGATCCATCTGTCCGGGGAATGCCTTGTACCTCTCGTATTCCCTGTGTTCCTTCTTGGCAACAGTCAGATTGGGGAGAGCTCAGAGAAGTGTGGCTCTCCTCTGCACTCTCCTTAGAGATAAGCTGTGACTTTACCGTTCAGGGAGCTTGGCCAGCTGCTGCTGAGGAAGCGACATGAGATGTACATGTAACCATAGTATTAAAGAAAGGAAGTGAAAGTCGCTTAGTTGAGTCTGAAGCTTTGCAACCCCATGGACTATATAGTCCATGAAATTTTCCAGGCCATAATACTGGAGTAGGTAGCTATTTCCTTCTCCAGGGGATCTCCCCAATCCAGGGATCGAACCAAGGCCTCCCACATTGCAGATGGATAGCATTAGATATGGCATTTGACATATTCAGTAACAGGGAGATCACAGGTCCAACCAGAGCAAACAACAGCCATAAATAACAGAGCTAGTCTGGTGGGTACTACCTGAATACCAGCCATGGAAAAAGGTATCTATTACAAAGAGTTTCACATACATTTGGGGGCTTCCCAGGTGGCTCAGCAGTAAAGAATCTGTCTACCAGTGCAGGAGACTCAGATGTGGGTTCGATCGCTGGGTCAAGAAGATTCCCTAGAGAAGGAAACAGTTACCCACTCCAGTATTCTTGCCTGGGAAATTTGATGGACAGAGGAGCCTGGAGGGCCATAGTCCATGGGGTCCCAAAGAGTTGGACACGGCTAAGTGTGCCTGAGCATTTGATTGTTGCCACAATCCCATGAGCTGGGTTGAGATACTTTCTTATTCTAGAGATGGGAAACTGATGCCCAGAAATGTGTCTTCCCCAAGGCCACAGAGGTAATGTCACAGTGGAAGCCAAGCACCCTCCTTATTCTTTCTACCACCTCACTCGTTTGTGCCTGTGCAGATGCTGGGACTCTACCAGGTCCAGAGAGATCAAGAGAATACTTCCCAGTGACTGGATTGCTAACTGATAAGTCCAGGGCCAAGGTGACCATGAGGGCAGAGATGTGTGTGTGTGCTCAGTCACTCAGTCGTGTCAGA
Source organism: Bos javanicus (assembly GCF_032452875.1). NCBI lineage: Eukaryota > Metazoa > Chordata > Mammalia > Artiodactyla > Bovidae > Bos > Bos javanicus. The sequence goes on along the minus strand of NC_083882.1, from coordinate 41,542,261 downwards.
CTCTTTGAGATCCACTAGGCTCCTCTGTCCATGGGATTTCCCAGGCAAGAATATAGGAGTGGGTTGCCATGGCTTCCTCCAGGGGATCTTCCCAACCCAGGGATTAAACCCATGTCTCCTGCATCTCCTGCAATGCAGGCAGATTCTTCATCAACTGAGCCTCTTGGAAGCCTGGAGGGCAGGGATGGGGGATAGCAATACTCTGTGATTTGTGGTCAATCAGGAGGAAGCCTAGAGCCGAGTGTAGGCCTTCTTATGGCCTCTGCTCACAAAACCCTGTGATTCTATGGGAGGCTCAGGGGAAGGAAGGATGGTACAGAATATATGCAGAGAGGAACATTCCTGGAAGACAAGGACATGGGTATTTATTTTAGGAGGTCCATCAGGAAGCACAGGAGGAACTGAAGCAAGTTAACTCTGGAAGACAAAGAGCCATTGAAGTAGATGTCAACAACCAAGTCACCCTCATGGGTGGCCAGCATTAGTCCCCGGGGACTTCTGAAACCAACAGGGCTTTTGCCTCAGAATTGTGCCAATGGAGGATGGGGAGGCTGGAGCACTTACCCACCCACTTCCTCCCCCAGCCCTGGGCATTAACTTCCCAGCACTTTGCAATTGTTCTTGGCCCCTCAGGGAAACCAGCAGGCAGATAAGAGAGACTGGGTGCTCAGAGGATGGGGTGTTGAGAATGATCTCCATAACCACAGGTGAACTCACGTGGGCTGGGACATGGGACAGGACGCCCAGGCGTCTACAATGCCCATGGATCCCCAAGGATGCCAGAAAAGAGCAGAAGGCTCTCCCCTTCGTGGGGCTGGTTTCCTCCAGGTTAGAGGCAAACATGGAGGTTCCTGGCCTCTGTGCATGCCCAGGATTTTCCGAGAAACTTGGGGACTGTGCCCTGTCCCTCTCCAGCTACAGAATGCCAGTGTCTAAACTTCCCACTCCCCACAGCCTGACTTATTTGGAGACTCTCTGGAGCCTCCAAGGTTGGACAGAGACTTCTTGTAGCTCTGGTGGGAAATGCCACCCCGCTAAGGCTGACCGTCTCCCCTTCTCCACGGCCCCCACCTTCACACCAATCTTTAGCTGGCACCTCCACCCTCTAGAGGGCCTGGTAGGGACCTGTGACAGATACAGAACGTTTTAATTTTGGAAGCCATTGATCTAGAGCACATTAACAAATGACACCTGTCATTGGAAATGTTGTTTGCCATTCATCTTGTCTTATCGGAGCACCAACTTCATCAGATAGGATATAGGCCAGTTTTCAGGGACAAATTGCTTGCAGGTCCTCCCTCGCCCCAGAGCCAAGAGGAATTGTCACACAGTGGCAGTGCCTGTGAGGATGGCTCCGGGGCCAAGGGCAGGAGAAAGTAGGAGGAAATTGCCTGGGAGTGGCTAGAATAGGGGCTCCTTATTTCCACCATGAAGGGAATCTTCTGGTGCCTTTCAGTGGTGAGTTGGAGAGACGTCTGTCACTTGCACATGGACCTCAATAGGCAGCTTCATGCATGTGAAAAGCACCGAGCCAGGGGTTCATCACAGGTGCCTGGAGCTTGCTTCCATCTAGCAAGATGTGAACCTGGGCAGATAGCTTTCCCTCTCTTTTCTTTCAGGACACCATCTGTAAACATAAGCTCCCTGCCCTGTTTCATTAGGCTGCTCAACAGAGTTGAGGCAGAATGGCCCTAAGAAAGGTAGAAGGAACCATGGAGATGCACTTTGTTTATAAATTGATGTGGATGAGTCAAAGTCAAGACAACCTGCATAGGCTGGGCAAGGCTGGGCAGAGTGACTCACCTAAGCTCTGCCACAGATTCAGTGATGCTAATCCCTCTGAACAAAGGCAGAATGTTCCAGCAGAAGGAATGGGGTCCAGCACAAAAACCAGGCTCCAAGAAGGAGGGTTGCTAGTCTATCCCCAGCTCTGCCCTAGACACAGGTCTTCTGCTTTGGCGTGGGGACAATTCCTAGATCTTAGTAGAAGCCTTCTTGCTCCCTAATATTCCTCTTGCCTCATTTGGACACACTAAGTAAGCCTCTGCAGAATATTTTGGTGTCCTCAAGGGGAGGATGGGACGAATTGAAAAAGTAGCATTGAAATATACGCACTGCTGCTGCTGCTGCTAAGTCACTTTAGTCGTGTCCAACTCTATGCGACCCCATACCATGTGTTAAATCGACAGCTAATGGGAAGCTGCTCTATAGCACAGGGAGCTCAGCTCGGTGCTCTGTGATGACCTAAAGGGGTGGGACGGCGTGGGAGGTGGGAGGGGGGGCTCAAGAGGGAGGAGATATGTGTACACATACAGCTGATTCACTTTGTTGTGTAGTAGAAACTAGCACAGCATTGTAAAGTGATTGTACTCCAATAAAAAAGTGTTTTGGTGTCCTCAATGTATAAAGGAGTGTCCTGGCATATGGGCATTGGTTGGATTTGCTGCCTAGCGTTGTGGTGCCCTCTTGCCCTCCCTCTTGTCTACTCTCAACCCTTCTACTTTAGATGAGGCATCAGCTATTGGTGGAAGGATGAAATGTCCCTGGATCTCAAGGTGATCTAGGATTCAGGCACTCAGAACATAACATTCCTCTCCTGGACACTGAGCTGAGTTCAGGGTTGGCTATATGATCTAATTAGAACCCAAGCAATGCAATGAAATGCTTTCTGGGGCTTCCAGAAGAGAACCTTTCATTCTTGTCAGCTAGACTTGAAGCTGAGGATGGGATCCTGGAGGGCAGGAAGCATTCTTTCCACCATGTGGAGCCTAAGATGGAAGTCGACACGGTAGAAGACAGAATTCAGAAAAGGAAAAAAGTTGTTTTCCAGTGGTACCATTTGAGCTTTGAATCCAGCTGTGCCTGAAGCTGAACTCACCCCCTGGGACTTTCAGCTTTGAGAGCCAATAAATTTCTTTAGTGCTTAAGTCATTTTGAATTAGGATTCCTGTCTCCTGCAACTGTAACACCTGGAGAAGAGACAGCATCTTTACAAACAGTTCAGTTGGCATTCTCACTTTGCACCAGTGTCTTTTCAGCCTGAATCATGTGAGTTTGCCCTGAAAAACTGATGATTTTGGATGCACTGAAAAGGTCTACATTCTGAACTTGAATGGTGGAGAACTTAGCCAGGGTATAATCCACCAGTGAAGGACCCTTCCCAAGTGGCCATCTCTGGCCCTGAGCGAGAACTTGGTGGTCACCATGGATGGTACCTTATTTGTCAATCGACAGGCTGCCCTGGACCTCCTTCCTTCATGATGAGGCTAAGAAGATAACAGGAGTTAGATTATATACCATTCATTCCTTTATTTACTCAGATGTTCTTTAATTCATTCAACAAATAAATGAAAAAGGGAATGGTGAATGATAAGTCTAATACAGTTGACTGATGCAGAAGTAACATTCACGATACTGCATTTAACAACCAGTGTGGTATATACTGTAGAAGCTGTGGTTCCCAAAGGGGTTCAGGCAAGGGTATCTATCGGGAGTGCTGGGCCATGTCAGGGGCCTCAGTGCAGTGTATGTCCCTGGGGAGCCAGTGCCAAATGCCACCTTTGTCAGAGGTGGCATCTCTCCCACCAGGGCTCTGGCCAGGAGACATACGGGCTAGGATGTTGGTTAGTGGATGGTGAATAGCCATTGGAGGAGCAGAAGTATTTCAACATTTTAACAGCTGGCATGGTGTTTTGGGTGAGTATTGGCTGCATTTCAGGTCTAATGGAAACCAGACTTTGAAGAGCTTGGCACAGCAAGTTGAGAAATCTGCATCCTACTATGAAGACAATGCAGAGCCACTGGGGGCATTAAGAAAGAGAGTGACATAACCAGATTTGTGATGTGGAAGCACGTGTCTAGTGACGGCCTGGAAGATGACTGGATATAAGACCAGAGACAGGTAACCGTAACGGGAGGCTGGTGACAGTTGTCCAGGCAAAAGATGGTGTCAGGGACCATGTTAGAACAATCTTTTCCCCTTCAGAGGTTATTGGACTGAGTGGCTTGGAAGAAGGTGGCTGTGTGGTGATGTGGGTGGGTTAGCTGAGTATAATACCTTTTCTGATGGTGCAGGGTAAGAGTTGGCTGTTTGATGCAATTCATTTCCTGTTGTATGTAGAAAGTTCCTGAACACTCCCAAGAAATCTGCCATTGCAAGATATCACCCTCCATTCCTTAACTTGGATGCTCCACTGGGATTCTGGAAAGCTTCAATCCATAGATAGACATCATTGAGGACACTGATTTGCTTAGCTTTGACTATCTCTACTTGAAAGGCTCAAAATAACATTTCTGAAGAATGCTCCTGCCTTCTCTGCTGGAGAGGAGAGCACTTAAGTGTCTCAGGCCCTTAACCAATCACACTCTGCCAGCAACCCTGAGAGTCCCTGAATATTCATGACTGTAAGTGAGTGGGTCACGAACTCTGGGAAATTCACTCATCAAACATTTGCTGAGTGCCTACTGTGCACCAGGCCCTACTGTTAGGGAGAATAGTGACTGAAATTGGCCACCCTGCCCAGGGACCACAGTAACCCTTTGCATGAGTTATTTTACAACAGGAGATAACAAGCCACCACCAACCAGAAGAATTTGGGAAAGGTCAAAAGGAGACACTACATGTCCTACCAACCTCCCAGAATCATCCTTGCTGGAATCCAACTTGGCTGAACAATGTGTGCACCACCAGGAAGGACCCTGAGTCAGAATAATTACCCAGAGAAAACCCGGAAACTAATCCTATCACCATAAAACCCAACACTAGGAGCCATGTGGCAAAGCCGTTCTCCTGGGTTGACTTACCCTCTTGCTCCCTACCTGGGTGCCCTTTCCCAATAAAGTCTCTTGCTTTGTCAACTTGTGTATCTCCCCAGGCAGTTCATTTCCAAGTGTTAGACAAGAGCCCACTCTTGGCCCTGGAAGGGGTCCTAGTTCCTGCAACACTGCTGCTGTTTTCACACCAGTGCATCACGGGACACTTCACCAATCCATACATGGAAGTCGTCTGCTGCTGCTGCTGCTGCTGCTGCGTCGCTTCAGTCGTGTCCGACTCTGTGCGACCCCACAGATGGCAGCCCACCAGGCTTCCCCGTCCCTGGGATTCTCCAGGCAAGAACACTGGAGTGGGTTGCCATTTCCTTCTCCGATGCATGAAAGTGAAAAAATAAAGTGAAGTCACTCAGTCGTGTCCAACTGCTAGCGACTCCACGGACTGCAGCCCACCAGGCCCCTCTGTCCATGGGATTTTCCAGGCAAGAGTACTGGAGTGGGGTGCCATTGCCTTCTCCGGGAAGTGGTCTAGGCAAATCCAAAGCTGTATTTTATTTCCCCATTAGGGAAAATAGCAGCCCATGTTGCTGGGCTTTCTGTACGTCAGTGTCAGGGTTATCTAGGATCTCCAGCAATTACTCCCTCCTTGGTTCTTCTGTTCCCCTAAGGTAATTCTTAGGCATCCAAAGACTATGGATCTAAGAGGCTGTGGGTCAAAGCAAGCACCAGTGTGGCAGGTCATCTCTGCTACTCCCAAGCACTGGCGAACAGTGTTCTCATAAACATCCTCTTTATTGCACCCTGATGTCTTCTGAAGAATCCGAAAGGAGTAGCTCTAAGGACCCAAATCTGCCACTCAGTCCAAACTAGACTTTGGCCTTGGGGATGGTTTTGCAATTAAGTATGTGACATGGTTCTCTGCTGATAATCCCCTTGCTGCCACTAGGAAGCAGAGTCAAAGCTGCTTCTCGATGGAGAGCTCTCTTTTTGATTCAAAACTGGGCCCTTAAAGGAGACAACTAACTCTTTGTACTGAACATTCAAAAAATACTATTGTTAAAGGCAGCTTTTGAACCAACAAAGACAGTATCATTTCCTCACAGAGACTCAAGGGAGAGCCTGTCTGACTAGGTGTGGGTATAGGGAAGGGGACTCATGGGGAGGAATTGTTGAAGGTATGGGGGAGGAAGAAGGGGACTCAAGGATTGGAGAAGGCTGAGAAAAACCCAGGAAGAGTCTGGATTGTCTTGAGGGCCAGCCTTGTGGTGGGTAAAGAGAGGTTGAGCAACTCCCCTGAGGGCACCAGGGATGCCAAGTAACCTAATGGGAGGAATCTGCTGGAATCCTGGATTAGGGTTAATGCCAGTAATTGCTAATACTTCCATTGCACTTAATGTGTGTCAGGGACTACTGTGTTCTTTGCACTTATTAATGCATTTAATCTTCCCATCAATGCTATGAGATAAACATCAGTATTGCTACTATTCGCATATTCCAAATGAGGAAATTGAGGCAGAGAGAGGTTGAATAATTTGCTCAAGCCACTGAGCTGGTGGCTGGTGAAGTGGGATGCAGAGCCGGGGAACTGGCTCCAGGGTCTGTGCTGAGAACCACTGTGCCAGGACGAGGCCTGGGAAGTGGGTCCCCAAGTGCACCAGCAGGAAAGCCAGGCTGAGTTCCTCGGGTCCTCATTTTACCACCTCTGTGATGGAGGAAGTGTGGATAATGATGCGTCTGGTGAAAGTAAATGGAACAGAGTGAAGAAAAAGAGCTTTGTGGGTTGAAGGGTTCTGTACACACATTCAGGGAGGTGGTTTAGTTTGCTCCTGGGGTGAGGGGAGAAGAAGAAGAGGCTGGAAGACTGACTTTCCCAAGGAGAATTCAGCTGGTGCCCCAGCAACAGGGACTTCAGAGAGGCACTGAGGCAAGAGAAGAGATGAGAGGCAGGAGAGGACACCTGGGAAAGGAAGCCAGCCTGGTGGTCAGCACCCATCAGGGATACATCCAGGCGCAGAGATGGATTCAGAGTGCTCGCCTCCATACAAGACCCCATCTGGAGCCCCCCTGGGGACTCTGAACACTTGGTTGGAGCCCAGCTGAAGTGCTCCTCCTGCTGACCTGCTTGCCACACCCCGTAGGTCCCCAGATGCTCAGCATACCCTGGAGGTCCCCGGATGCTTGCCCCACCGCCCTCCCACCCAGAGGTCCCTGGATATTGTCATCAGGATCCTCCCTCCATCCCTCTCCCTCCTCTTGAAACCCTCCTCATCTCTCCAGGGCCAGTTCCAAGGCTGCCGCATTCCTGAAGCTTCCATGCCATTTTTAAGGCTAAAGAGAACCCGGCTCCCTGCATGATTCACAGTGCAGTGTTTTCTGCTTTATTCCATTTGTTGGCCTTATTTGTATCTTCCTCCCATGAGCTCCCTGAGCTCAGGGAACAACTCTTTGTTAAACTGAATTAAGGAGAATTTGGGGAGTACCCAGAGCCCTGCCTCCAGCTCTGCGTGTGACTGCAGGTTAGTCACGAAACCTCTCTGGGCCAGTCTCCCTGTCTGATGAAGAGAGGGTTGGGCTGGATGATTTTGAGGTCCTTGCAGCACTGACCTCCGTGCTGTTCTAGGGACGGGACACCACCAGGTGGGGAATCACTGGGCAAGCAGAGATCAGCCTGTGTGTCTGAGAGGCTGAGCCCACCTCCCCTGTGCTCTCTGTGGACCAGACTGTATGTGTCTTTAGTGGTGGCTGAATCTCACAGTTGGCTCTGAGAGGTGGTTTAGGACCCGGAGTGGATAGAATTAACACCTACTTTATTTAGCTGGCAATAAGAATTTGGTTGGCAATAAACTGTTTTGCCAATGAGAACATAATCACTTCTCATCAGATTACCCCTCACCAGGAGTTGTTCTGAAATCCTTTCCATGTCCCATCCAGCTCTGACTTGGAAGAAAAAAAAATTAAAAATAAATTAGATGTTAGGATGATGAATTTGACAAACGGCAAAGATTCCCCGAGGCTTTTCCTCCTGCAGAGACACTCAGGAAGTGGGGAGGGGGTTCACCAGCAAGCTTAAGAAGCTGCAAGAGGAATCTAAGGCTGTGAGAGCCAGCTGCACTCCCACAGTCTCACCCCCATGTTGCATGAAACTGGGGTTCAGGCCTGGTTCCACTGTGCATGCACTTACTCACTCACAAGGCAACAAATAAAACCATCCCCAGAGCCTGCTCTGTGAGCTCTGTCTCAGCCCTCCATCCTTTCACATCTAAACTTACCTTGAAAGGAGGATGCAGATGCAACAAAATTCCAGTTGTGGGATTCCATGCTCATAGTCAATATCAGACAGCTGGAAGGCCTCCTAAACCAGTGCCAGACCCAGCACCAGGCCTCGCAGTAAAGGGCACAGGTCTCTGGGATTCTCCTGTCCTGACGGTGCTCAGGGGAGCATTGTCTCCAAAACATTTTCAGCCAGTCCATATATCCGAACACCTTTCATTCCTTCAATGCAAGCCCACTTCTGATACTCATCTTGCTAGTAAACAGGCTATAGTTTTCACCAAGAAGTCCCATTTGTGGCATGCAAATATGCAAATTTTCAGAGTCTCAGCTGTCGATGGAAATACAAATAATAGAAGTGTTGACAACAGTTGCTTGTAACACATGGGCTTTCTCTTGGGTGTGTTGTTAGCAGCTGTCCCCAGGTCTGGGGGTTCCTGATTAGGGCAACAGCTCTGAAAACTGAATTCTACTCTAAGCTGAAGTATTGGAAAGTAAATTACACACATCATAACAAGGAGCCACAAACGGGAGACCTTGTGACCCTGCCAATCACTGAGTTTGGAGAGAGAAAGTAATTTACTAAATTGTATCTCATGTAGAGGCCTGATCCCTTGCTAGAGATTCAGTCCCTGACTGAGTTCACAATCCCAGATACGGACCCCAACCCCCATCACTTGCTGACCACTGACCCTGGCACAGATGGAGCCACCATGTTCTGCAGAGCCTGGACCCCCGGCAAGTCTAACGCCAGCCCTGGAGGCGAGCTGGCATGGAGTTTAGAACAGCGTGTGATTGTAACTATTCAGGCCACAGGATAAGCCTTCAAGCCTGAAAGTCCCTAGTAAATTTAGCTTGGTTTGAATATTCTGTCAGTTGCTTTCCTGGGAGAGATGTGGATTTTCACCTCCTTAGGATACAAACCACTAATTCAGGCCTCTGGGAGTTATTTCATTGGGGGCTTTCACTTCCTATAAATGTACTGCCTAGATTTTTGGCACATCTGGGGACTCAGAGTCAGTTTAGCATTTTAAAGAAGCTAAAGAATATGTAAAACGTCCTAATAAAAATATAGTTAGAGCCCAGGTGGGAGGAATACTTATTACATTAATGCATTGGGCTCCTATTCCCAAAGGCAATTTTGCTTATGTAAAATCTGTCCCCCTCACCTTCCAATCCTTGTTAACTGGTCTCAGGGAATGACAATGTATTTACATTTTCTTTCCTGAGAGCTCTGGAATTTCTGAGTCTGGTATTTGAAGTCCCCTCACTTTTTTAAAAAAGTTATTATTATTGGAATATAGTTGGTTTAAAATGTTGTGTTACTTTTTGCTGTACAACAAAGTGAATCAGTTATATACATACATGCATCTGCTCTTTTTTAGATTTCTTCCCATATAGGTCATTACGGAGTACTGAGTAGAGTTCCCTGTGCTATGGGCTTCTCAAGTGGTGCTAGTGGCAAAGAATCTGCCTGCCAGTGCAACCTGTAAGAGATGGAGGTTCGATCCCTGGGTCGGGAAGATCCTTTGGAGGAGGGCACACAACCCACTCCAGTATTCCTGGCTGGAGAATCCCATGGACAGAGGAGCCTGGCAGGCTGCAGTCCTTAGGGTCGCACAGAGTCATACACATCTGAAGTGACTTGGCATGCACGCACCCTGTGCTATACAGTAGGTCCCTGTTAGTTCTCTATTTTATACTCAGTCATGTGTATATGTTAATCCCAGTCTCAGATTTGTCCCTTCCCCCTTTCTCCCCAGTAACCATAAGATTGTTTTCTACACCTGTGACTCTATTTCTGTTTTGTAAATAAATCCATTTGTACCGTTTTTTAAGATTCCACATATAAGTGATATTAGATGATGTTTGTCTTTGTCTGACTTTACTTAGTATAACAATCTCTAGGTCCATCCATTTTGCTGCAAATGGTGTTATTTCATTCATTTTTATGACTGTAATCTTCCATTATCTATATGTACTATATCTTCTTTATCCATTTCTCTGTTGATGGACTTCTAAGTTGCTTCCATATCCTGGCCCCCTCACTGTTTTTATTTATGATGTAACACATAATATAAACACTACCATGAACGGGTTCCAAGCTTCGGAATCAGACATCTGGGCCTCCTCTCATAGCTCTGCCCCCCACTAGCTGTGTAACCTTGGGCTCTCAGCTTCAGCCTCTCTGAGCCTCAGTTGTCTGCATTTGAAAAATGGGGCTAATAAAACTTATCTTATTAGGAGTTAGGGGATGACTACACTGTATGGTAAAGTACTGGTCATTTAGTAAGTGCTCAGTTAAGGGTAGTTGCTATGAATTCAAGGCTAACCCAACAGAGAAGCTGTGTATGGAAATAGCATTAGGAACACTTACATTTGGGTGCTGTGATTGCTTCTATTTGAAGAATAATTATTCATGAGCCTTAGTAGACCTAAAGCCTGGCAAGTGGTCTTTTAATTTCATGGCTGCTGTCACTGTCTGCAGTGATTTAGGAGCCCAAGAAAATAAAGTCTATCACTGTTCCCATTTTTTTCCCAATCTATTTGCCATGAAGTGATGGGACTGGATGCCATGATCTTAGTTTTTTACAGTGCTTTACAATTTATAAAATTTTCATGCATGACCTCTTATAGTCCATAATAACCTTTTCCCCTTATCCCTATCTTGCCCTACCCCTTCCCTTTCCCTACTGGTAACCACTCATTTGTTTTCTGTATTTCTGAGTCTGCTTTTTTTTTTGTTATATTCACTAGTTTGTTGTGTGTTTTAGATTCTACATATAAGTGATATTATATATATTTGTCTTTCTCTGTCTGACTTATTTCACTTAGCATAATACCCTCCAAGTCTATTCAAATATCATTCATTTTTATGGCTGAGTAGTATTCCATTGTATATATATACATCACATCTTCTTTATCCATTTGTCTGTTGGTGGACACTTATGTTGCTTTCATAACTTGGCAGTTGTAAATAATGCTACTATGAACACTGGGAGGTTCCCAGGTGATGCTAGTAGTAAAGAATCTGCCTGCCAATGCAAGAGATGCAGGTTTGAACCCTGGTTTGGGAAGATCCCCTGGAGTAGGGAATGACAGCCCACTCCAGTATTCTTGCCTGGAAAATTCCATGGACAGAGGAACCTGGCAGGCTACAATCCATGGGGCTGCAGTGTCAGACATGACTGAGCACAGCAGCAGTAGCATGAACACTGGGGTTCATGTTGGGATGGGCTCTTTCCTATTAGTTTTTGGATTCAGTTCTCACTAGAATCCAACTGGGGAAATATTACTCTCCTCCCTGTGTTACAGTTGAGGATGACATAGAAGCTGAGAGGGGAAATGCCTGCCCATTTCCCAAGGCTGGTATGGAAGGGAGTCAGAATTCAAACCAGATCTGTTTGCCTTGAATTACTTTTATTAAAGGAGGACATTTTCTTCAAGGTATGTGTTTGGGTTTCTAAGTAACACACAGAAAAACCTCCAGTGGTCACTTGATCTAAAACTCCTCTGGTCACTTTATAGTGGAAAAAGCCTTCTGAGGGAGATGAGGAAGAGAGAGAAGTCTTATAACTCCCCACGGGAACCGGAGGTGGTGGGGACAGAGGAATCAAGTTGTCTGGTGGTGATTTTCACTCTGTTGTTCTGTATTTTTATCTCTAGAGCATCTTCTACAAGCCAGGCTTCTCACTTGGTCCTCATGGCATCCTTTCGAGGTAGTTATTATTACCTCCACTTCACAGATGAGGGGAAGGGTTGATGAGAAGTTTTATCCCCAAAGAGACATAATCTGGTAAATTTTAGAGCCGGTATTTGAACCCAGGTTTGCTGATTGGAAAGCCCTTGCTGTTTTCACCACGCAATCTTATCGATTTAGGACTTGGAAATTGAGACTTAGAAAGAATTATGATTTTCCTTTCTGGGATTCATGGTGACTGAAGTGAGAAAATAGAGAGGTTCAAGCAAATGCCTCAGAAGCCTACATTAACATCTGAGTTGGCATGATTTGGGAAGGAAGATGTAGACACACCAGTTGGGATGGACGAGAAGGAAACATCTGGTCCAATACCAAAGCTCAGGCACAGAAAAGGAGCACGATCTGACAGGCCATTGCAGAAAAGAGAGAACATGCAGAAAGAACACGAGATGGGACCAAATCCTGCTCCACCACTTCCTACTGGGCACACTTGGGCAAGTGATATATTGAGCCTTAGTCTTCCTACTTAAAAGGAGGATAAGTGGGGCCTGGTAAAAATTAGAAAAAAAGAAAAGCCCACGGTAGGTATCTGGCAGGCCCAAGCTTTCCCAGGCTACACACCTCTAAAAGGTGAAGACCAACACCTCCTGCCTGGGCATCATTCCTGGAGGCGCTTCTGAGGCATATGGAGGACACTGGAGGCTGGAACCTCCCCCTTCCCCAGTCACTGCTGAAAAATTGGGTTCTCACTTATAGGGCTCCCTGACTCTAGAGGTCACAGAGAGCAGGGCCTGGGGTGGTCAATACTTTGGGGCCAAAGAACTTGCAGAGTTTGGAAATCCAGCTCAGTGTTTCCTCAGTCTACAGCCCCAGGAGACTTGAGTAACAAAGATACTGCAGTCCCACTGGCGGCTGCTTCCTTGTTGCTAAGCAACCAAATATTTGATATTAAGTTCCTGTTGATTAAGCTAATTGCAAAGGTTAATTGTCCTCTGAAATGAAAAAACGCTGCAGGAATGTACTTAGGAGTTGGTCTCTGTACTTCTGAGAGAACGTGATTTTTTGAAAAATCCTGTTTTTCAGACGGTGATGGCATCAGCACTTTGTTCTTCCTGCATTGTTCACCCCCTCAAGCAGAGGTTTTCAAAGTCAACGAAGGAGATGTTCAAGGGGACTCTTGCATGGAACCTCAATCTATGGAAGAGATCAAGGAAAGCTCACCTGGAGAGGCAGGGTGGATTTCATAGCCCCACCCACCAGAGCCACGCCCATGCAGGGACACTCCCACCCAGAGCCCTTCCTCTCTCTTCCATCCTTCTACCCAGATCTTATCTGTTGTGCTCCTTGCTGGTATCTCAGTTGTGTCTCTGTCATTTCACTGTGAGATCCTTGAGAGGGTCTCACTTGCGTCTTCATCATTACACATTTACCTCCTTGAGAGGTAAAGCTGTGCTCAGTCTACCTCTGTGTCCTGAGTGGCCAGCATGGAGTCTGAGTGACTTGCCCAGCAGGGCAAGTGAGTACCAGTGCATGTCTAATAAATGATGCCCTTATCTGTTGTGAACCAGGCTGGGTCAGGTGAATGCAGCTAAATTACTTAATTCAAAGATCATATCATGGAGTTCCAACATTGTTCCAGTTACTGGGTCATGGGTCCCTGGGAAAGCAGGTCAGGGACACAGACAAGAGGAGAGAATGGGTTTCCATCCCACCTCCAGTACTTCCTGGTTATGTGACCTTGGGGAGATGGCCTCACCGTCTTCAAATGGGGATTATAAAGTCCAGTTTGCCTCTGAGGGCTGTCCTAAGAACTGGTGTTGATTCTGTAAAGTCCAGGACATGATGTCTGGCACAGGGCAGGGTTCAGTGAATGGCAGTTGGTTTTATTGTTGTTGTTCTGTATTTGTTGTTGTTGCTGTTTTCCAATAAGAGGTTGAAGCGATCGCTGTAGGGCAGTCTGCCTCAGGAAACTTCTGATTCAGTTCATGAGAGATCTAAGGAAAGGCACAGCCACAAACCTGGGGACAGAAGAGAGCAGGCAAAAAGGAGTAGGGTACGCTCTCCAAACTGTCTCCAGTTGCTTTTCCATTTCACCAATGAGGTTTCCTTCCAAGCAGATGCTGGTCGTGTCATTTGGGAGGCTAAGTGGTGATAGGGTGATATCATGGTGACCTGTTACTGGTCCTGACTCAGGGTTACCTGTGGGGACCAATAGGCAGCTGGCAGCATCACAGAGTTGAGGGGCTCCCCAGGATCTGAGTGGGGTCAGATCCTGACATCTGGGTTCCTGATGGGGTTGCTCCTTCAGAAATGGCATCTATTCAAGTCTGACACATCTTCACTCTTTTCCCCACTCAGCATCTACTTAGGGGGCCCCCATCACATGCCAGGATGAAGGGGTATAGACAGAAATACATGAGTCCTATTTAAGGAGGCGTGGTTCATGTGTGTATGCTCAGTCATGTCCAACTCTGGGACCCTGTGGACTGTAGCCTGTCAGGCTCCTCTGTCCATGGGATTTTCCAGACGAGAATATTGGAGTAGGTTGCCACTTCCTCCTCCAGACGATCTTCCCAACCCAGTGATCCAGTTGGCATCTTCTGAGTCTCCTGCATTGGCAGGCAGTTTCTTTACCACTGAGCCAGAGCTCACAGTCTAATGCAGGGGTTGGCAATCTTTTAAAATAAAGGGCCAGCTAGTACAGTCATCACTCAGTATCTGCAGGGAATTGGTTCCAGAATACCTGCATCCCCACCCTGTGGATACCAAACTCCTCAGACGCTCAAGTCCCTTATGTAAAATGGTATACTATTTGCATGAAATCTGAGCACATCTCCCACATACTTTAAATCATCTCTAGATTACTTACAACACCTAATACAATGTAAGTAGCTGTAAATACAATGTAAATGCTATGTAAGTTAGTCACCAGTGCACAGCAACTTCAAGTTTTGCTTTTTGGAACTTTCTGGAACTTTTTTCGCAAATATTTTTGATCTATGGTTACTTGAATCCACTGATGCAGAACCCACAGATATGGAAGACTGACTACAAATATTTTTAGCTTTGTGGACCATATGGTCTCTGTTGCAATTACTCAGCTCAACTATTGTAGCATGAAAACAGCTATAGACAATGTGGAAACAGACATGACTCTGTTCCAATAAAACTTTCCCTAAAAACCCAGTTTGGCCCAAGGGCTATAGTTTGCTCACCCCCTAGAGAGACACAAGGTGGTAAATAGATCGTGACGATGTGTCACCGTGCAGATATTACATGATGTGGTAATGGGCCCGTAAGGGGAAAAAGTATTTCTTGTTTAAGAAACTTCCTGAAGAAATCAGCTGGGTGCTTTTGGGAAAGTCACTCTCTACATCTTAGTTTCTCCGATAGGATTTTGATACTATTATAGATCACAGGATAAATGTGAGGACCTATGCATGCAACATGCTGTTTGGGTCACAGTGATGTCCATAAGTCAACTTGATAAATGTTAGCAATAATAATAATAATGATAATAATGTTTTTGAGGGTTTTTTAGATGTGCTAGGCACACTTTCATGTACTTGGCACATATTATCTCATTTAAACCTGAGAACTATACTCTGGAAGATCTATACTCATTTCTTCCATTTTACATATGAGAAAACTAAGAAACAAAGAGGTTAAATAACTTACCTAATAAGGGCAGAGCCAGGATTCAAAGACAGTCCAAAGCCAGAACTCTAACATTACATCTACAATTACCACTGATTTTATGTCTGTGGCCCCACTCAAACAAGGAGGGACAGTTGCTGGTCAGTAGCCTCGTTGCTGTGGACAGCTGGCAATGGGCTTCATTGGTCTCCTCTGGCAGCAGGGCCTGAAGCCAAATGTCTGGGTGTTGCAACCGATGAGGGACACCCACACTCTGTGAGCATGACCCCAAGGGTCATTCTCACTGTGTCTGCCTTGGGGACTCAAAGGCACAGGTCTGGGGTGGTGTCTTCCAGCCCTCTGCCCTTTGCAGTTAAGTGTGCTTCTTACTGTATCAAGCTTCATTCCTCCCCCATCCTTTCGCCCCTTATCTCTTATTACCAGTTACCCCCAAAAAACAAAGGAAAAAAATATGAAGTCCTGTAAGGTTGGGTGATGATATCCTTATTCACTAATTCGGAGCCATCTCTTTAGAGTTCAATTTTCATTCTGTGCTCACAATGAGGGCAAATGGACCAACTCTGTCAAGAAACAGAGCCATAAGCCCTCTGGACTAAGGATGACTTTGTCTACTTCTGAGTGATGGCCTCCCAGGGATTGGATGGTCTGGCTTGCAATCATGCTTTTAACAGCTAATTGCATTTCTTAACTATGCTGCTTCAGACCAAGTTACACAAAGTATTGAATACAATTCCTGGAAGTCTGACATAGCTTTTCAGAGTAGCAGGGCAGAGGTCATCTTACTGGAAATCTCCCTTGGCCTTTGGAAGGGGCTCAGAATAGCAAGAGTCAGAAGCCCCCACCCCCTTAGTGTTCTCCAGGATTCCAGTGAGAGTTGGCCCTTGAAGTCGGGGTGGGAGCCAGCCTAGGATAAACCTGTTAAAGGCAGCTTTTACTTGGCCCAAGGTTGAAATTCAGAGCACCAGACTCCAGGGAAGATGCTTGTGTTCAAGGATTGGTATCTGTGGCTAGCTCATAATGATAATAATGACAATAGATACCACTGATTTCACTCCTGTGGATCAAAACCCTCTTAAGCAGCACTTCTCAGCATCACCTTTCTTTTGTTGCAGCTGCTGTTGCCATGGCCACTTCTGCGTGGGATGTGGTCGATTTCCCATGGGTACCGCCAGACAGGTTCTCAGACATGTGTGTGTGTCACTTGCCTCCTATCCTGGGACTTCCCTGTTGATGCCACTGTAAATAGAACCTCACTCTGCACCCACACAAGTGCAAGGAAGTTAGTGTCCCATGAGATGGAATGTTGGCCAATGGGAGATAGAAGCCACTGAGGACATTCTTTTTTCTGTCCCTCCCCTGATAGATGGTCCTCAGACACAACTTGCGTGGCTCAAGAGCTCTCAGAGATGCCACTGTGATTGAGCATTATGGGATTGCTTCTATCAGTGATAACTGGAGTCTGGCGGCTACAGTGTGCTCAGACTGGATTTCTGGGTGTGGGTGGTGGGGAGCTAGTCCACAAGGGTCTCTTTAGGACAAGGGGTTCCCACAAGTATAGAAGGCATCAATTTCAATAGTGAAGATGGGCTGGATGGGGTTAAGCTGAAATCAGGAAGAGGTAAATTTGCTTCAATACCAAGAAGTCTCAGGCCTACATTCTTGACTTTCTGAGGATGTTGGCTATTTACTGCCATAAATGTGGAGTAGGTTAAATGCTACTTTTTAGCTCTGGAGTGCACCCCCTTTGGCTAGTCCGGGGGTTGGGCTATGTAGCTATTCGAGAACTTTCTGGGCCAAGGGCTAATGGACTATCAGGACAGAGAGGGGGTGTTTTGGATGATTTTATATCAGCACTTGAGCCAAAACTCCCACACAACTTTTGAAAGCCCAGACAAAATAAAATTGGGACAGACTCCACTGTGGTAACATCCATCTCCACTATGACTGATGCTGAGCCTGGAATGCATTAATTCCCTATTCATGGTTAGAGGAGATCTACATGCTTACACACAGAGGACAATCAGAGATAATCTAATCTAGGGTTTGTTTGTTTGTTTGTTTTCCCTGTCCATGCTGACTGCTGGTCCCTCTTCTACCGGTATTAACTACTAATGATTTTGCCCAGAAGTCACAAACGTGGTGTAACAGAGACAATGCTTGTGTGAGAACACGGGAATGTTATATTCCACAATTTCCCTTGCAGTTGTGTGTGGCCTCAGACTAGGTTCTAGCTATTAATAATGGGAAAGTAGGTAGATATTCTTCACTGCCTGGTGGCTCAGGTGGTAAAGAATCTGCCTGCAATGCAGGATACCTGGGTTTGATCCCTGGGTTGGGAAGATCCCCCAGAGAAGGGATAGGCTACCCACTCCAGTATTCTTGCCTGGAGAATCCCCATGGACAGAGGAGCCTGGTGGGCTACAGTCCATGGGGTTGCAAAGAGTCGAACATGACTGAGTGACTAAGCACAGGTAGATATATGCCACTTTCAGTCTTGCCCACAAAACTCTACATATACTACCCACCATTTCTCTCTTTCCCCCCTTCTCCTGGCTGGAAGCCAAGAAGTCCAGTTGAGTGGAGCCCATGATGCAAGGGGATTGATCCTTGACACTGCTTGGAGGTGGAGACACCCAGGAGATGCCCCCAGGGGGAGGCACCTGTCCCAGGCAAGGCTTTGTTAAGCCATTGAGAAAGGGGATTGCTCATTCTTGGAGCTTAGCTCACTAATGCTAACAAAGCAAGGAGACAATGCCCTGCCAGCCCTTGTGTCTCCAAATCTCCATGAGATGGTTGGAGTGCATCTCCAGCCATCTCTTCCACTGGTATCCTAAGGTTCACAGATTTTGCCACACTAGATCATGATGGAGGTATAGGAAGGTTTTGCTAATGGGCCAGGTGGGTTCCAGAATAGCAGCCTTCTGTGGGAAGAGCAGAATTTGTAATTCACTGTGATAATTTCTTTCCCTGTGCACACTGGCGAGGGACTGCTGAGAATCAGCCTGCAAAACTCCAGACCTCTCCCTTTGGTTCCATCCAGTGTCCTTTTGAGTCCTTTGAGTTTTGTCCTCAGGCTTGGTTACTCACAAGAAGATGAGGTTCCACTCTTTCGATCCTGTTGGTTTTGTAACCTGGATTGCTGTAGAATTTCCTTACACAGATACGGTGTGGATTCTGCTGTCCTGGGGAGGGAGGGATCAGGGTGCCACCCCTCCTTTCATCTCCTACAAGGGACTCACCTGAGAGTGAGTCCTCTCAGGGGCACCTCTCATGGGGAACGTTACTTTTTTCTCAGAGACAACCTAGCATAGATTTGTTTGAAAAAAGGAAGCTTTTTTTTTGGCAGGAAGTTTTGACCTTATTGCTTTACCAAACAGTGACCTCTGTAATTAATATGTAGGGCATTTGGCTCTTGGCTGGGGTTGGATTAGCTCATAAAGACCACCAACTGAGCTACAAATAGCTCACTTGTTGACATTCAGAAGTGACAGCTCATCCTTTTGGGAAGGATGATTCCCAAGTTGTTCTACTCTATTGAGGGAGTCCCAAGTTATTTTCATATCCTTCCCAAATCATCATTATACATATATATGCACACATCCCCTAGAAGGTGGATAACTCTGTTCCCTATCCCAGCATTCAGATGGTAAAGAATCTGCCTGCAATGCAGGAACCACAGGAGATCTGGGTTTGATCCCTGGGTCAGGAAGATCCCCTGGAAGAGGGCATGGCAACCCACTCCAGTATTCGTGCCTAGAGAATCCCATGGACAGAGGAGCCTGGTGAGCTGCAGTCCATAGGGTTGTGAAGAGTCGGACATAACTGAGCAACTAACACTTTCACTTTTTCACCAGCCCAGCACACCCGGTGCATTCCCACCTCAGAGCTTTTGCACTGGCTGCTTCCTCTGCCTAGAACACTCTTCTCCAGATCTCTGCCTGGCTTGCTCCTTTCTTTCCTTCAAGTTGTTGCTCAGCTGTCATCTTCTCAGAGAGGTATTTCTTGACCATCCTATAAAATTGTATTCCCCACCTCCCAGCAGCTTAATTTCTCTCCCTGTTTTCAATAACGTCACCACAATTATCACCTTCCAACATGCTATTTTACTTATTTGTTATTTACTGCCTCTGGTTTTCCTTAAACAACATATAAGCTCCAAGAAAACAGGGTTTTCATCCGGGTTGTTTCCCTTTATCTTAAACAGTGCCTTTATCTTTATCCCTTGCATCTTAAACAGTGCCTGGGCTATGGCAGATGCTCAGTGGATCCTTGTTGAATGAATTAATGACCCCGTTTTACAGATAAAGGAGCAAAGTCTTAGAGGTGGTGGTTAGATTCAGAGCTAGTGAGTATCAGGAAAGATTTCAAACCCACGAATTTCTGCTTCAAAGCATGTGTACTTTTTTCTCTGACATCAGACTTCAGACATGTTCGATGTGGCCCTGGGGTAGGTATATGGGATGATGTGGCCGTGAGAAGAATATCTGTTGTCCCACATCAGGCACCAGTGAGTGGACTGTTCGGGGGGAGGAGGGGGCATGCTCTGCGATTCTTCTCTTGTATCCACAGAGGCATTTATCTCATCAGCAACATCTGTGGCCTCTAGAAATCACTTCACCTTTCTGTGGTTCAAACGCCTTGAGCTCCCCACCTGCAAATATTGCCTTTGAGGTTTTTCAAGCCATGCTGAAGTCCTGTCATGCTTGACGGGACTTGGGTTGGGTGTGCCATGACCCCGTTGGCAGCCACACACTTCTAACCAACGTGCTGTCTGCGCCCTTCTCTCCCAGGTGACTCGCCTTGGAGGGGGTGACTTGTGATCAGCTGCTCATGTTTTGCTGATGGGCTTGGAACTGCCACAGTCACCTCAATTTGAGCCATAAAATTTTCCACGGAAGGGATCCAGTCTTGCTTTAAATCAGTGGGTCTTCAAGTAGGCTGATACCTGAATCCAACTCCCAGACATTCTGATTCAATTGGTCCAGACATCATGATTTTTAAAACCTCCCAGGTGGTTCTACATAGGCAGCCAGGGCAGGAAATGCAGCTTAGGTTGATTCTAGAGCCTCGTTGCAAGAGGAGAGGTAGAAAATGCAATTTGACTGAAAGCAGAAGTATTTCCAAAAAGTCACATCTCATCCTCCAATTTTCCTTACTTCCCCTGACATCCTGCTAGTACCTGGAGACCTTGGCCTCTTTAGTTTCATTGCAGGATTCTGATGTTTGTTTTCTTGATGTTTTCCTTACTATAGATGATGCCAGCTTTGGTTCTTTCCATTGTCTGTCAGTAAAATAGGCATCAAACTAATAGCACTGACCTTATAGGTTTGAGACTAAAATAAGTTAATACACAGTTAAGTGCCTGGCATGCAGGCATGTATGGATCAGCTACCATTGTTGCTATTAAGCATCTTGCTTATAAAATGCCCATTCCAGAGTCTGTTGTCACAGTAGTTGGTATGAGCTCCACCATAAACTTCCCCTAGATTTTGCATGACTCTTCAAGGGTCTTTGCTGTGTCTCTGGCACAATCCAAAGATTATCACCAGCAAAAGTCTCATCCCATGTCTCTTTAAAGCTTAATTACCACAAATTTTGGATTCTTTGCTGAGAATTTCCTGTTTGGGCACCAGCCAGTCTCACCTGCTTTTGGACTAGCTTTCTGAGCCTGGTACCATAGTGGTGGGCTTCTCTGGTGGCTCAGCAGTAAAGAATCTGCCTGCAATGCAGGAGACTTGGGTTTGATCCCTAGGTGGGGATGATCCCTTGGAGGAGGGCATGGCAACCCACTCCAGTATTCTTGCCTAGAGAATCCCAGGGACAGAGGAGCCTGGCGGGCTACAGAGTCAGACACGATTGAGGTGACTTAGCATGTATGCACCACAGAGGTATCTATTCCAAGCATGCCTGGACTACTCCTGCCAGTTCTGTGGCCCAGCTTTGTACCCCCAGGAAGACTCTGGATCGTGTCTCTACTGGTCCAAGCCTCAGTTTTCTTCTCTCGTTGATGCAGTCCAGGAAGTGGCTGTGGACAGATGCCACCCAGCCTGTGAAAGTGACCATGTGGAAAGAAACAGGAAACTGAATGGAGGGGGCCAGCACTGGCAGGACCTGTGAGCAGAGAGCCTGGGGCTGGTGGGCTGGTGTAGCCAAACTATTTGTTCCAATCATACATACAAAGATCTCCTAGAACTGGACTTGGGAAATGAGCTGTGAGGGCCTGGGATGCTGGACCCAGATCAGGGGAAAAGCACCTACATCTACCCATGGCCTGCATGGGTGAAACAAGGGCACCTACTCTGGGGAGAGCACAGCAACACGAGACAGCGCGATAGATGGTTGTTCCCATTTGGAGAGATTGGCAGAGCGACCTGTGTCTGTGGACTAGACAGACTAGGTGATGCAGACACCAGCTCAGACTCCTGAAACTGCTGGCTGGGGGTGGGGCAGACTAAATATTTAACAGGGGAGCCATGTAGTGTGACATGCAGTTGACTGTGGGCACAAGTCACAGGAAACCCAGCTTCACATGGGACTCCCAGTGGCAGCCACTTCCCTCAACTGTGGCTGAAGGCTGTTTGACCACAAGTTTTTGCTTCATGACCACCCCATTCTGCACATGAGGGAAGCCAGGACACCATGCTTGTTTTGAGCTGAGCCTCATGCAGTTGTCCTGGCCCAGCACCCCTGAGAGGAGGGTTTAGGTTCTCTTGTTTACCACCGTCTCTCTAGGGCACAGAAAAGTATGTGGCCTTAGCAGGTGTTTTATAATTATTTGTTGAGTAAATGGATGAATGCATGAACCAGTGAGTGAATCTCAACACAGCACAATGATGGGAAATAGACGCTACATGGCAGGAAGCTGATGGGTACCACAGTCACCTGAACATCTGTGCTGTAAATAAAGTAAATAATGTAAGACTTCAATGCTCACAATGACTGGCATGGGAATTTGCATCAGAGACCAAGATGAGCACAGAGGGAGGGCTGAATGGGTCTCTTTGAATCAGGGCCCAGGATCTGGGCATGTTTGGGCCTGTGGATGGGGAATCAGTGGGCCCAGCAGTTGGGAACGGCTGCCAACGGAGGCAGGACTGACACAGTAATGAAAAAGACATATGGTCCATTCAAGAGAGAGCTAGTTAGTGAGTAAATTGCTCTGAAAGTGGAATATTTCTGAGGTGGATGCAGAATTCACAGGCTTTAACCGTAGATCACATCACGTTTTAAAACACATTTCTCTGTGTCGACAGTTTCACTTATTTTGCAGATTGTGCCTGATTCAAGAGCCATAATTCCTACCAGTGAGGCTGGAGCCATGTCATTTGTGTTCCCAAACTGGGTTTGCAGATTGCACCTAAACAGCCATCTCTTCATTTAGGGTAGCTGAAGATGCACCATCAGCATGGCCACGGTGACAGACAAGAAACCCCGCGTCTGGTAGGGTTTCCCCCAAGCAGAGCTGACTCTGCAACTGGCAGGTCTTATCCATTCCTGATGATGTTATCATCCGTGTGTGGCCTTCTGCCTTGGAGGCAGGTAGGTGCCCAAGGCAGCTGGTATGCTGAGAGCACTGGTAGAGTCTAGAATTTGAGGGTCACGTCTAGTACCAAGGATAGCTGCGTACGAGGCTCCCCAAGCACAGTTCACAAGGATCAGCAACGGACAGAGACAGCAGGTTGCTGGGAAGCCCAGGCTGACTCCCAGGGACCTCGGGCGTCTGTGTGAGGCAAGGCAGCTGCAGGGATGGGGAGCCTGGTTGAGTCTCAAGGGGAGACACATACAGACAAGCTTCAGTGATGGGGGTTATTACAGGTGTACAGTGGGGTGTGGAGCAGCTCAAACATCTCCTCAACTGACATATACATTCCCTCTGTGTCCAGAGTTTCTGGGACTGTACCAAGATGCCAGATTCCTAGAGAGCCCACTGTTCAGTATCTAGGTCAAGGATCTATTTTTGGGTGATAGGATACCAAATGGGACTTCATCTGTTTTCTTGGAATTGGAAGTAAAAACCCAAAGTTGAAGTGAATAGGGGCTGTTGTGTTTCCATGTTTCTAGATGGAACCATCTGATACATCTCTGTGGGGCAATGCCGGCCCACCGTGTGCGGTGCTCAGTCGTGTCCAACTCTTTGTGATTCTGTGGACTGTATCCCGCCAGCTCCTCTGTCCCTGGGATTCTCCAGGCAAGAATATTGGACTGGCTGCCCTGCCAGGGGATCTTCCTAACCCAGAGATCGAAACCAGGTCTCCTGCGTCTCCTGCATTGGCAGGCAGATTCTTAACTACTGTGCCACCTGGGAATCCCGTATGTACATATATACACATGTACCTACCTACATACTTTTTTTCTTTAGATAATTAGCTCCTGAGGTAGACCCTGTATTTGGTTTCCCCCTCTTAGACTCCTTGTGTCCGGTGCTTAGAAACGATGTCTCAAAGAGACTAAATGTTTATTTGGGGATTTGGCTCCCTCAGAGCAAACTAGCCCTGACTGGCCTTTCAGCATGGAATGACTCCAAGTGACAAGGTCCCTGTCCTCTGTGGTAAAGCAGAAGAGAGCATCCCTCTTCTTCCTGTGCTGGGCCATGCTAGCAGCCAACCTCAGGAGAGCACATAGGGGAGCAGAAACTTCCCGTCTCACTTCCCAGGGGTTAGGAAGATCCCCTGGCAGGGGAACCACTCCAATACTCTTGCCTAGAGAATCCCAGAGACAGAGGAGCCTGGTGGGCTACAGTCCACAGAGTCATAAAAAGTCGGACATGACTGAGTGCGTGCACATGGTGTGTGAGAGGCCACTTCCAGGCTCCCCTGTTCCCTCTCAGCCACCGTCCTCTGCACGCTGTGTGCCTGGGCTTCTGGGAGAGCTGACCCGGGAGAAACCGCTGACGGGCAGACACTAGGCTGTCCTCAGACTCGCTCCTGGGTCCTGTGGACTAATGCTTTCGTGCTGAATCTTAGGTGCTTGGATTCCTCTTCTCTTAGGATTAATTTTCTCCCAGGAAGCTCCTCAGTATTTCATGTAAACAGCCTTTTGTGTACCTGGCCCCACCAATCCAATAGATTGAACCACAGGAGTAATAGCAGTTAATGTGTTTTGAGTACTTGACTATATTTGAGGTACAGTGTTAAGCACTTTGTATTCTTTAATTGATTGAATTCTCAAAATAACCTTATTAGTCAAGATTCTTTTGATTGCACATTACAGAAACTCCAGCTAAAACCAGCTCAAACATGACAGGCCATGTATCGACTAATGGAACTGAAACGTCTACTCTCAAGCCAAAGTTAGACAGAACAATGACCTGGGTACCTCAGGGTGGGACCTGGATACTCTTTCACTTTTTTTTACAGTTCTATATTATGTATTTGTTTACACTAGACATTATTTTTTATAATAAGAGAACTTTTCTTTAAATGAATTTTCTATGGTATTCTCCCACATTGCTTCGTGTATTACAATCAGTTAGGGCTCTTGTTTTCTGGTCTATGATCTCAAGGGCAGGGGCTTTTTTCTTACATGTCTTTGCAGCCTTTCCTTTGCCTTTTAAATTTGTGCTCAAGGATGTGTGTAGACTGGATTGGATTCAAGTGTCTCATAAGGGAAGCTTTTTGCAGTTTCAATTCTTCCAGAAGGCAGATGATAATAAGAAAGTAGTTTACACTTGATCCAATACATGATTTCTCAGGACAAATCTTGTAACCTCAAATGGAGGTAATAATCCCAGGTTCTTGTGAAGCTCAAATGAGTTAGAGCCCCACGTGGGCTGTAAAACTCTGTGCGCCTGGCAGTTGGTAATGACCTGGGTTTATGGAGCTGCCTCCTTCCGAAGCCTCTATCCAAGGTGAGTCATGTCTATTTCTACATTTCCTAAGAACCATCATCATTATCTCTTGATGAAAAGAAGTGGTGGAAGAGAGAGAGAAGCTGAGAACATTAATTTAGGACACACTATTAATCCCCTGCCGTGAGCACCCACATATCCCACTGTCAGATTGTCAAATTCTCCTGACATCTCATTCTGGAGAGCTTGAAGGGTCCTCAAACTCATGATAGACTTAAGACTAAGTTCAGGATCTTGCTTTCCAAATGGATCCTCATGACATACTCTTATCCCAGGGAGTGGTGCCCTTCATACCCTCTCTTCCTCATGCTCCATATTCAAACCACCACTGTGATCCATCTACTTTACCTGCTCTGTGACCTTGGAATTTTTTCTTCTCTCCATCTTCATTGCTGTGACCCTGGTCAAAGCTAGCATCATCCCTACCTCCTCCTTGATCTACCTGGGAAAGGATTCGCCCTCCTCCAATCAAATGCAGCTCTGATCATGTCACCTGCCTGCTTAAAACTTTTCAGTGGCTTCCCTTATCCTGAGGATAAAGGCTCCATCCTTAGCAAAGCTTACAAAGGCCTTCGTGGTAGGGTATCACCTACTCCACTCTCCTATTTTGCCGCTTCACTCTTTCAGACCCTCCTACATGAGCTGTCCATAGGCCCCCTCACCTGCCTCTCCATGTGCTGGTCCCCAGGATGGAAGGACATGTCTCAATCCTCCAGTTATTGCTCCTCAACATAGCTCAGCTCAGATGTCACTTCCTCAGCACCCAATTCTTGTCTCCTTCTTAATACTTAACTACCATTCAATTTCATATTATTTGTTCAATTATGTGGTTAACATTTGTCTTTTCCGCTAGTATGTAAGCGCTATAGAGGTAGTGGCTGTGCCTCTCTTAATTCACTGTTGTGTCCCCAGCACACAGCACCCTGTAGATGATTAGTACACGGGTGCTGAATGACACACACATGCGTGCTGGGCACTGTGCCAGGAGAGAGGGCTACAAGACAGAGTAAGTGATGCCACTGCCCTCAGGATTCTCATGGTCTAACAGGAGAGACAGCACAGGTACACTGATCATTTCAAGGGGTCTGTGGAGATCCTCCAAAGAATTGTTTGATGGGGATAAAACACATGTAGAAGGGAACATAAAGAGGCCCAGTCACACCAATGTCAAAGAAAAACTAACTTGCATTCTCACAGACAGATCATATCTATATGAAATACAGCAACACTGCTCTTGGAGACTGAAGACCTAGATATGAATATGAACTCTTTCACTTACTAGCTCTGAGAACTTGTGCAAGTAACTGATATCTTCAGAACCTCTTCTATTCCTCATCTGTAAAATGGATGCTTAATATTAACCTCATGACCTACGTTGAGACTTCACTAGATGTACATCAAAGTCTGTAGATGGGAAATGCACATCATGAATATTTGATTGTTGAATATCTGTTACTTCTGATCACACTGAACCTTCGTGATCTACCATCCCACCCAAGACAACTTTCAGATGGTGAGCACCCCACAAGAGATGCCTGACCTTCTGTCCTTCTGCCCTGTGTCTGCACAGAGGGACCTGAAAAAGACATCCCGTTGAGTACATGACTCTTCACCCCCTGTAGAGGAGGTGAAGGCCTTTTAAGGTTTGGCCCGTTGGATGGAGTTTGGACACACTGTCCAGTTTGGCCAATCTACCCAAGTTTGAAGCAGAGGAAAGAAGTTTCTGCCATGTCTCTGTCCTTGTCCTTCCTAGTGATTTTCCTTGAACCATTAATTGTGAAGCTACATGCTGAGCCTCCCTGACAATGGTTTCCACGTGTGGGCACTGGGCCTCCAGGGCCAGGGCTCCAGAGCTCTAATCATTCTGCCCTCTGTTCACCCTTCCCCTCGGTCCGCCTTTTCCTGGGGCCCCACCTGCCTGTCTTGCTGTTAACATCGAAGGACAAATGCAGTCCTATATTTCAGAGTCATCTGGCAGATCTGATTAATTTTGGAAATGAACAACGCAAAGATTCATCACAAACTCTCAGGTATGAGCAGCCATAAACAAAACCAGAGCACGGAGCACTATTTATTTATTAAAACTGTAAACTGAAGGGAAATGGGCTATTTATTTTGCACAATGTCTTCCACAGAAGTAATTGGCTCATTAATCACACTCTCACTGTGGTCACGTTTGGAAGGTCAGAATCACCAGGGAAATGAAACAGGGGGTGGTGTTTACAGCTCTGGCAGCATGTGGAGCCCCATGAGGCTGGCTC
This sequence comes from Bos javanicus, assembly GCF_032452875.1. NCBI lineage: Eukaryota > Metazoa > Chordata > Mammalia > Artiodactyla > Bovidae > Bos > Bos javanicus. Next base: position 41,514,756 of record NC_083882.1, on the reverse strand, counting down.
CTGGGGACCGTGGCACATCCCAGGGAGATTCTATATCATGTGAAGGCAGCCACGCAGTTGGGGGGTGGTGTGGCACAGTGGCTGGAAGTTCCCTGGGGGCTCAGCAGTAAAGAATCAGCCTGCAATGCAGGAGATGCAAGAGACGTGGGTTCAATCCCTGGGTAGGAAAGATTCCCTGGAGGAGGGCATGACAACCCAGTCCTGTGTTCTTGCCTGGAGAATCCCATGGACAGAGGAGCCTGCCTGCTTAAAACTTTTCAGTGGCTTCCCTCATCCTGAGGATAAAGGGTCCATCCTGAGCAAAGCTTACAAAGGCCTTCATGGTAGGGTATCACCTACTCCACTCTCCTATTTTGCCCCTTCACTCTTTCAGACCCTCCTATGTGAGCTGTCATGTAGCTCCGGTCCATCAGGTCACAAAAAGTCAGACATGACTGAGCGACTGAATACAGGGACATACTGGGGAAGGGATCCAGTTATACCAGGGGCACTTCCATGGCCAGGAACTGAAGATGGATGAAGTGTGAGTGGAACATCTTAGGTGAGCAAAAAGTATTGGGAAAAACAACCTCCATGCTCCTCTTTGCTCAAGGGATCACTTTCTTGGATAGTCCCTTTAGTTCAATCCCTTTTGGAAATCTTGGCGCTGCTCGCCAAGGAACCCAGGGGCGGAATTTGAGTGCACCCTTCAGGCAGAGCACAGTGCCCCCTAGGGGCTATTGTGAGGGTGGTGGCAGCAGGAAGTGGAACGTCCTGGAAGAGGACAGGGAGGGATGGGGGCAGGAATCAAGACTGGTTCTGAATTTAGGCCACTGGGATCAGCTGCTTCTCTCACCAGGAGTGGCTCCTCCTGGGAGAAGGTTCTGTGCCATGGACTGGCTTCTGGGTGTTTTCTACAAAAAATGCTGTGTCACAAGTGGGATCTGCTGTATACTTTGCTGGGCCCAGTACAAAATAAAGATACACAGCCCCTTGTTCAGAAATTATCAAGACGGTGACAGCAGAGCATCAGACTAAGCTGGAGCTGGAGGTGGCTGGAGGGGACTCTGAACTCAGGGTCCCATGCCACACAACCATGACGCCACCTCTGGCCTTAGCTTCTCCCTGTGGGGACTAGGGATGGGTCGGGGCCCCCTCCCCTGGGTACAGTGATGAGAAGGTTTAACAGAGAGAAGAGGCATTATGTGATGACGATCTTTAAAACCTGGCTCCCAGGTGTGACCACACTGTGTAATCTGAAAACATATCCACGTTAAGGCTGATGTCCCCGAGGCCCTTTCTGGCCAGGCAGTTGGTAAAGCACCAGGGAAAGACAGAACTCCTGTCTGTGGGCAGAGAGATGGACTGAGGCCAGAGCCAGGCCGTGGGGCTCTCGTGGGATCAGGAGCTGGGGGTGTGTCCACCGCCTTCCCCTCTCTCCTCTTGGGTGCCGAGGGCTGGAGAGTGAGCAGGGCTGAGCACACGGTTTCGGGTGACTGTGTCCTGCACTTACTTTTCCATGATGAAGAAAGCAAGCAAACCCAGACTCTTAAGGCCAGGGAGTTTCTGTCTTGCCTCAGAACTCCCTTGGATCTCTTGTCTGCATTTAGAAAGAGATGATGAGAATAAAAGGGCTCTGATTTCCAGTAGCCTCTGCTTCATAGGCACCATGTTAAATAATGTTAAATCATGGCAGCCTCGTGGCTGTAAAAAGACTTTTGGAGAGTGGACAGAAATAACTTTCCATTTGGGGTCAGTGTGTGTGTGTGACACACTGCACGCGTGTGCACACACATGGATGTGTGAAGCCTGTGCATGTGCATGCAAACACTGAAGTGGGAACGCATGCCTCCCTGTTACTTGTGTGCACAGCAGTTGTAGGGATTGTGTGTGCGTTCACACACAATTGGTCTGTGCATGAGTAGATTCTGACGTCTGAAATCTTTACACCCTGCTTCTGGCAGTCAGTCTTGTTTGTTGTAAGGAGCAGGGGCAAGAGTCAGCAGCACATGAGCGGGTTGGGTCTGGGGTGAGGGGGGCTGTCTGTCGTCCCCTTCTGTGTCACGGCCACATCAGAGCTCCATGGGGTGGATCCGCTGCCTCTGTTCACTAGCCTCCTCTGTCCTCTGCTTGCCTTGGCTTCCCCCTCTCAACCTCAGCACACACAGGCTCTGGCTCACTCAGCACTCTGGGGCTCATCTCTGTGTATGGTCGTGGCTCCTGGCCTTCTTCACCAACTGTGTCACAGTGCCAGTTTGCAGGCAGAATGTGATCAGCCCAGCTCACCTTCTTGTGTTGTCATCAATCACTGACCAGTATCTGGATCCTGCCCACAGGTCAGGTCCGATCAGCTTTGGGGGGGAACCTAGTCATGGTACAAGTGGGGTCACTACTGGGGCTCTGGTTGGGACAGTTTTCCTTAGAAGTGCATGGACACAGAGGGCCATGATGAACATCCCAGGTCCTTCAGCAAAGCCTCTGTCACCTGCTCAGGACCCACCCTGTGGAGGCGGGGACAACTGGGCTTCCCCACAGGCAGGACTTGCTGGGCAAAGTGGACTCAAGGGGAGGCAGCCTTCTGCAGCCTGGGGTCTGCTCTTTACCCGCCTCTGCTCCCCTGTTAGGAGTTAAATTGTGCCCCCTATTCATATGTTGAAGTCTTCACTTCAGAATGTTACCTTGTTTGGAGACGGGGTCTTAACCAAGGTACTGATGCTAAAATGAGGTCATTAGGATGGACATTCAGTTCAGTTCAGTTCAGTCACTCAGTTGTGTCCGACTCTTTGCGACCCCATGAATCGCAGCACGCCAGGCCTCCCTGTCCATCACCAACTCCCGGAGTTCACTCAGACTCACGTCCATGGAGTCGGTGATGCCATCCAGCCATCTCATCCTCTGTCGTCCCCTTCTCCTCCTGCCCCAAGTCCCTCCCAGCATCAGAGTCTTTTCCAATGAGTCAACTCTTTGCATGAGGTGGCCAAAGTACTGGAGTTTCAGCTTTAGCATCATTCCTTCCAAAGAAATCCCAGGGCTGATCTCCTTCAGAATGGACTGGTTGGATCTCCTTGCAGTCCAAAGGACTTTCAAGAGTCTTCTCCAACACCACAGTTCAAAAGCATCAATTCTTCAGCGCCCAGCCTTCTTCACAGTCCAACTCTCACATCCATACATGACCACAGGAAAAACCATAGCCTTGACTAGACGGAACTTAGTTGGCAAAGTAATGTCTATGCCTTTTAATATGCTATCTAGGTTGGTCATAACTTTCCAAGGAGTAAGCATCTTTTAATTTCATGGCTGCAGTCACCATCTGCAGTGATTTTGGAGCCCCCCAAAATAAAGTCTGACACTGTTTCCACTATTTCCCCATCTATTAATCCAGTACAAATGGTGTCCTTATAAGAAAGAGAAATTTGGAAACAAGACACAGAGAGAAGATGGTTATTTGCCAGCTAGGGAGCAAGGCCTGGCAAACCCCCTTTCGTCACAGCCCTCGGGGGAATCAACCTGCCAACACCTTCATTTTGGACTTCTGGGCTCCAGGAACATGAAACACCACACTTCCGTTGTTTAAGCCACCTGGTCTATGGTATTTTGTTATAGAAGCTCTAACAAACACACCAAGAAAAACTTTCCGAAAAGAAGGGAAGAAGCCATTGGACACCACCGTCCCTAGAGGGTGGACTGGGGCTACAGACGTCCAGTGAGGGTGACAGCCAGGAGGCCAGGCCTTCTTGCATTCACAACCACCCCTGTGTGTAAGGCCTCTAACCTGGGTGCTTCCGACACCTGGCCCCTGGACTCACCGCAGGAGGAAGCTCTGAGTCCGGTACCTTAACTAGGTGTTTACCATCTTTGGTGAGACCCACTGAAGGCCAGGAAAAAAAAATCTCACCCTATTTGTATTTCAGAAAGACTCCTTGAAAACTAGTGTGGAGGGTAGGTAAGATGGGAATGGAGGAAGGCTGGAGACAGGGAGGCAGGCCCTCGTGAGTGATGAGGGGGCCCAGGGAGGGGATTTGGGGGCTGTTGAAGAGGCATCACTGCCACGATGGACTGACAAGATATGGGAGTGAGGAGCAGCGGGGAGGTTAGACGACTCGGGTGTGAGCGCCTGGAGGAGGGCGGTGCTGGTCACGTGGGTGGGCCTGGAAGGATGAGGGACAGGTCTGTTTTCTGCACGTCAGATGAGCACTGTCCAAGGGACAGCCACCCAGCTGCCTGGGGCCTGTCAGCAGCGGGAGACTGGACCTGGGGCGCAGAGGAGAGGTCCGGGCACAGACGGGGAGTTGAGTATCACTGTGTCAGGGGTGGGGGCCCTTGTGCAGAGGGACTGGCTGTGAGCTGCTTCTCCCAGTAACAGGGCTAGAGACTGGCACTCAAGAGGTGATCGGGGTGAGCACAGAAGGAGTGCGGGTGATGACACGGGGAGGGAGGAAACACGCAGGCGGAAGCCGGCCACTTACAAGCCAAGGAACCCCTGAGGCCTCTAGATGCTCGGGGAGAGGCCTGGACCTGATTCTCCTCACAGCTCTCAGAAGGAGCCAGCCCAGCTGACACCCCGACTTCAGACTCCTAGCCTTCAGAACCGTGTGACGACAGCTGTTTAAGCCACCCAGTGTGTGACGTTGTTGCCCCTGGGAACTAATGCACTGTGATTCATGGAAGGAGTTAACGGTCTCGGCAGCTGGACGTGACAGTTGCTGACACGAGGCTCACTGCTGAGGGCCTGGGCCGTGGACGGCTCTGGGAGGTGAAGGCGGTGGCTTCCAGAGAGCAGTGTGGTCTGAAGCCCAGTGGCTGACGAGCCTTCCTGGTTTCTCAGGATGAAAGACTAAGGCGTCTTGTAGAAGCAGAGGGAACCCTCTCTCTGGAGGTGACCCTGAGGTCGAGGTGCCCGTTTCGTCTCCCTGGGCCCCACAGAGAAAGCTGGCAGCTTGCACAACAAGCTCCCACTGTCTGCCCGGCCTTAAAGCCTCGTTTCTCAGGCATGGGAGCAGGGAGGGCAAACAGCCACATCTTGGGCTCCAAGTTCAGAGGAGCCAGGCCTGAATCTCCACCAAATGACTGCAACACCCCTTAATCAATGGTATTTTATTGTCAGTTATAAATATTTTCCACGTGTCCCCTATTTACAGTTGCAAAATAGTTTATGATATTATACCCTCACCCACCATTCAGCGTCTTTCTATAAACTCCATGAAAACTGAATAGGAATACAAAGCTCTTTTGGGGGCCCACCAACCTGGTTCCCCAGACTCCAAACACCCCCACACGGACAGCAGGCAGCATTGCAGCGGGTGCTACACAGTAGCAAAGGGGCGGGGCGTGGGGGCAGCTCAGGCGGGGTCAGGACACCAGGCTCCTCAGGACGTTGGTGATGCTCCAGTGCTGGCCCGAGCACCTCTGCAGCACCAGCTGGAAGCCGAACTCCGCTTCGCTGTTCTCCTGCAGCTCCAGACAGCGCTTGGACTTGCGGTTCTGGATGGGGCCTCCCTAGGAGCCAGGGTGGAGAGTGGGGTCAGAGGGTGTGGGGGAGCCTCAGGCCCAGTGGCTGGTGGGGATTACTTGTGGGTGCAGACACATGGGATCCTGGGAGGCTGCAGGAGGTCTGGGGTCAGCATGCCCACAGAACCTGAGGCTTCCCATCTCCAGGTGCTGGTTTCCTCCCCAAGATGGAACCCTGTGCCTCTGTTTTCTTCACAGGGCCCTAGTCCTTTGTTAGGAAAGAGGACAGAAATGCCCCAGCCCAGCTTCCATCTATCTAGCTGCGTGTGGCATGCTGGTTTGCTTCTATTGCACCTGCCATGGGGGCTGGGTCCTGCTCCCCATTTGTTCTGCAAATCCTAGTTCCTTGGGACCGCCCTATGATTGGCCTGAATGTAAGCATCACCAGAGGCCCAGGACCTCCTGCTTTTAGGGTCCTTGCTCCCAAATGAACCTCTGGAGTCATCAGTGCTGGCCTCAACCAAACCCAGGCTCCTAGATACTGTCTTACTGCCCTGGGCTTGGTCAGCCCTGGATATGCTTGGTTTCCCTCTATGCTGCTGATATCCCAGAAGGTTCTGTAGCCATGCATACTCAGTTTATGCTCAAAGTCCGTGAAAGAAGGGAGGTTCTGCTTCTTAAAGCAGCTCTACAGCAGCAAAAAAGAAACCTCCAATTTTTGCTTTTAGTGAGATCCTTGCAGGCCTTGGACACTCTGAGGCTGCTGGCTGGCACTTGGGTGAAGGTCCAGACTCTCGGAGTATCTCTGAGTTTCATCAAAGATGTGCTCAGCCCGACTTTGGCCTCCCAGGCAGGCAGGCTCTTATAAGTTGGCCTCCTGGAGCTTCATGGTACTGGAGTATATGGACTCCAGTATATGGAAATTCACTTTTCCCCAGAATACTCCTGTGCTTCCCATCTCAGCAATAACCAAGCATTTCCACTGACACCTCTGCTTATCCCCAGGACTGATTAGGCACCAAGTCCTACCAATTCCTCCTCATGCCCTGTGACTGTCCCCTTATCCCCATGCCATCACATCTGCCCTGGTTCAGGCCACGGTCTTCTGTCACCTGGACAACTGCACCAGTCTCCTAACTGACCCCCCCTCCACAAGCAGGACTCGGTAGTGCACCCCCAGCTGCCCCCATGCCCATCCCAGTGAACAGCACCCTGTGATAGAGGGGGACACACTCCTCTTCTGTAAGGAAGCCATCCCCTTGGCCACTATTGTCCCCATGGCGACCACTGACACCTCAAGAGAACACTGAGACTCAGTTATTCCAACCACCTGGGAAATGGGCAGCATCTCCTGCAGCTGAGTGTACACTGCCCTGAGACCCACCGACCCCATGCCCAGGTGGGTATCCAGAACTGTCTGCACCGGTTCTGAAGCATGGTTTATAAAAGCTCCAACCTGGACACAACCCAAATGTCCATCAATAGTACAATGGATAAATAACTTGTGGTTATTCACATAACATACTTAGCTTTAAAAATGATCAAACCAGAGCTCCATTCATTAAGGACAAATCCTACAAATATAATGTTAGCAAAAGAAGCCAGACAAAGAACACATACACAAATCCTACAAATATAACGTTAGCAAAAGAAGCCAGACTTATACATACTTTCCAAACAGGCAAAATAAGGCCACAGGCTCAGAGTCAGGGGTGGGTATCTTGGGGAGTGGGGAGTGGGAAAATGATTGACAGTAGACCAAAGGATGCTTCTTGGGAGTAGGGAGTGTGCTATTTCCTGACCTGGCTGGCGGCCACCTAAATGTTGGCTTTGTTTTAAATTATTGAGTTGAACATTTACTTTGGTATGTATGTTTGGATGGTTCTATCTGGGTATATGTTATTCTTCAGCTAAAAAAATTTAAAACAAAAATCCAGCTCTCTCAGAGGGACTTTGAACAGCAGGTGAAGAAGCCAGGGTGGCAGAGGGGGTAAGGAGTGTGTTTTATATGTGTGTCTGGGAGGGGCTGTGGGACTCTCCATTTCCTGTGTGTAGGAGATGGCCCGGGGACTGCAGACCTCCTTGGAAGCATTCGAGGGAGCAAAGCAGTGTCTCCCCATGTGCCCCGGCCGCAGCACCTCCCCCGAGGAGAGTAGGGACTCACTGATCCCAAGAGTGGAGAGACAGCACAACAGAAGCAGCTCACCTGGGGCCCAGAGGTGCAGCCAGAGAGAAGCCCTCAGGCTCAGGCTCTGAGGGGCTGAGGGACGATGGGCCACCAGGCAGGGGCTCGGAAAGGCCCCTGGGGTCCCTGTGTTGGAAGAGATGTGGAAGGCTGGCCCTCTCATTCTCACCTGCAAGCTGACTGAGCCCTCCTGGCTGGGCACGCTTCCCTGGGCCGCTCCATCTTGGGAGAATTCTCCTCTACTGAAGGAAAATTGTTGTCTCAGGGGCACCCAGCAAGGGGCCCCAGACTGTGCCCTGGGGTTTCCACAGGCGGGTGGGCTCCTTCTTCTCCACCTTCTCCTTTACCATAGGGGAAGATGGGGCCCGCAGTCCCCCCTAGTTCCATTCTCTACCAGGTGAAACATTTCCAGTTCCTTGTGAGACAATCTGGTTTCATTTTCCCGCCTGGTGCCCTCCCGTGGACAAACTCCAGCAGTTGTGTGTCACTCAGAACTGACCACAGAGCAGAGGGTCCCCACCTTGTCTCCACTGGACAAGAGGCTCCTTGGACATAGCCAAGGACTTTGTACTTTGGTGGCCACACCACGCTCCCGAGCCCTGACTGGATGACTTTGTTGGCCAGCCCCAAGTCGTATCTTCAGAAGCTGTGCTCCACCTTGGGTCCTCTCCCTGTCCCTCAAAATCTTGGCTTTTGAATCCAGGGGTATCCCTTGTGATATCTGCTCTAAGCGAGGCCAGGCAGCCACTCAGGTTTCCAAGGCCTGAGCGCTCTGCTGCCCACACCCAGGCTGGGTCTAGTGCTTTGTAGGCCTGGGGCTAACCCCTCCGATCCTCCTGTGTCCCCAGCAGCCTGGTGGAATGTCTTATTCTATGAGGCTGGAGGAGAGCTCAGGCAGGATGGGAATGAAACCAGCCCAGCTCTCTAATCACAGGGTCTGCTGGTGATTCGGCTGGTGAGACAGAGGAGAGGCCTGGACAAAGATGCTTCTGCCTGGGGCAAGCTGTTCTGCCCTTCTGCTTCCTTTCTCTCTAGGGCCAGATGGTAACTATGGTCCTGATGACTGAAGAATGAGCAGAAGGATCGATGGGCAACCCCTTTAACAGCTATAACACAACAGATGGATATGAAGCTATTCATGGTGTCAGGATCGGGGCTCCAGAAAAAGTGCACAACAGGCAGAAAAGGGGACAGTCGAGGATTCCGACAGCTCAGGACGTCCTCAAGGCCAGGCCAGGCCTTGCCAACCGTGAGGCTGCTGCACCAAGCCCAGAGCACTGAAGTCTGGAGAAACTTGTCCAAAACAGAGGCATCCATAGCCCTCTCCTTTCCTGCCAGCCACTCGGGCACATTCTAAGCCTTCCCCTGGGGCGCCGTGCCAAGGCCCAGAGAGGGAGGTGGGGCAGAGGTCTCTGAGAAGCAGAGTGTTCCTTCAGAGACTCAAATATGGCATTTCCCAGGCCCTACCCTGACCCAGACGCACTCTCAGCACCCAAGACACAGGAAGCATGGTGACCCTGAGGCAGAAACAGCCGGTATGGCCTCCGGGAAGGCTGTGAGAGAAATGGAGTCAGGCCAAGAGCAGGGCTGTGAAGGAGACACAACCTCAGTGAGGGCATCCGGACCTGAGGGTGGAGAATGAGGCCAAGAGAGCTCTCTCCCCAGAGGCTTTGAAGGAGGATCTTCTAGAACAGAGCAGTAAGGCCACCTTGGAGGCCTGGTATACGTCTTGGGGCATATGTGGGATATGCAGAGAGGAGCCAGCCCACTCTGATGTGCAGCTGCGCTGGTCACCGGCCAGTCTCCCTCCTGTCTTCCTTCCCAGACTTCAAGCTCTGTCATTGAGCAAACCCTGGAATCTCACCTCATTCCTGGGCAAATTTGATTTGCCACAATTATGAAGGAGACTCCTTTTCTCTATTGGGTCCCTTCACAGTGAGCTCAGCACCTTTGGGGGCAGCCTGGGGTGGGGGGCTGCTATCCTTCCCTCTACCTGTAGGCTCTGCCCTGAGACAAAAGTAGTGACGGTCAGGGCTCATTCCCCGTGTCCCCGGCACTGCGTTAAGTGCTTCACACGCTGTTTCAAGTGTTCCTCACAATAACGCTGAGCAGTGGAGGTAAGAATTATCCCCATTTTGTAGAATTGGAGACTGAGGCTCAGAGAGTTGGGCCACACGGTCAGTCAGTGGGAGAGTCGGGCTGGGAGTCTGCTGCCTTCACTCTTCCCCACTAGGCTGAGTGGCCAGACGCTCCCCTCCATTCATCCCCGTCCAGGCCTGTTGGTGAACTAGACTGAGAGCTGCTGGTGCGCCACAGCTTGGGGTAGGGGAAGGCCACCCGATGAGTCCCAGGGGCTCTGGAGTCAGGTTGATCTCATTCTTTTGAGAGTTCTCTGCAAAGATGTGATTCATCGCTCTATCCATCCATCCAGTATTTAATGAGTGCCTATCACATTCTGGGAACAGTTACTGGCCACTGACACATATCAGTGACTAAACAGAAGGAGAACTTCGTCTTTGTGGAGACTGTATTCTAGGAGGAAGAGAGAACAGTAGATTCTTTAGTGTGTTAAAGGTGCTAAGATTATGCACAAAAATGGAGAACAGTGCTGTGGACTGAATGTGTTCCCTATAAATCCACGTGTTGAAGCCCTGATCCTCAGTGTGATGTGAGGTAGGACCTTTGGGGAGGAATTAGGTCCCAGGGGCAGAGCCCTCCTGATGGAATTAGTGCCCTTATAAGAAGAGACACAGGAGAGATGGTCTCTTTCTCTGGGCCACGCAAGGACACAGTGAAAATGTGGCCATGTGAAAACCAGGAAGAGGGTTCTCACCAGACACCAAATCTGCTGGCACCTTGATCCTGAACTTTCCAGCCTCCAGAATGGTGAGTAATAAATGTTTGTTGTTCAAGTTTCCCAGTCACTGGTCTTCTTTTTATACCAGCAGCCCAGATAGACTAAGTCCAGCAGGTTGGGAGGATTCGGGAACTGCTGTGAGCAGGAGGCAGGCTGCAGCAGCGGGAGATGCTTGGGGGTAATCCTGAGAAGATGCAAGCTGGGCAAAGCGTGAGGGAGGAAAAAAGGAGTCTAGGTGCATCGGGGAGCCTTGTGTCCCAGAATGAAGCTCCCGCACCCCCAGAGGCCTGGTGTGTGCTGGGAACAGCATGGGGTCGGGGGAGGAGAGGACACCCAGGAGCTGAGAGAGGGGCAGGTTGTGTGAAGGGACTTTGGCTCTTCATCCAGTGACAGGACTGGCCACTGCGAGGTGGGACTGACATGCTAAACGGGTCCCTCAGGCTGCTGTGTGGCATGTAGAGCACAGGGGTGGGGAGCGGGGAGGAAGGAGCCAGGACCACCTGTTAGCAGGTTCTCAACCAGAGAGCCCCTGGCAGCCCCGCCCTCAGGGGAGGGCGAAGTTGCTGGGTTTACCAGTCCAGTTATCTAAATTATTTGTGTAATACTTACAACAGGATCTGGAAACACACAATACTTTTAATTAAAGAATTTAAATAAGGGCAATTAAACCTGGCAGGAGAGAGGCCGCAGCACACAGAGAGCTTAATTGGAACGGAAACCGAGTTAAGTATGGAAACAGTGTTTAAAAAAAAAAAAAAAGGAAAGCTGAATGTATGGAATTAAGAAGGCTAATAATAATTCCTAGAGCTGGGTTCCCAGCCCCCAGCCTAGCTCCTTCTTCTTCCAAGCCTCTCTGGCGTAGAGACTAGAATGGGCACCAGAGTTGGGACGAGTGGAAGCAAGAACATGGGACTCTGCTCCCAGCCCTGCTTCCAGCTCTCCCTGGCTGTAACCCTGGTAAGTGGCTGAGCCATCCTGGGCTTCAGTCTTCTTGTTTTTAAAAGGTACCAGAGGACCGTGGGGGTACAGACACATGGAGCACTGACTATGGGCCCAGCGGGGCACATGGTACTATGGTCCATGAGCTCTTTGGGCTGAGGTGCTAAGGAGCCGACTCCGGATTTCACAGCCACGCACTTCCTCTCTGCCTGTTTGCCCAGGTGTGTGTCTACGGCAGGTGACTAACCCTGGGGATGTGGGCAGGGCAAATGGATTAGACAGCCCCTGAAGGGCTTTCTGACACCGTTGATCATTGGGCCCCACCTTCTGACCCACACAGGCCTAGTGTGTACAGGGAACAGCATGGGGCTGGGGGAGAAAATGAGGCCCAAGATCTAATGTGAATGGACTTTGGCTGTTCATCCCATGACAGGACTGGCCACTGCGGGGTGGAACTGACATGCTAACCAGGTCCCTCCGGCTGCTGTGTGGAGTGTAGAGCACTGGCAGGGGTGGGGAAGGAGGAAGCAAGCACATTTTTAAGCTGCCTGTGCCCCACTCCAGTACTCTTGCCTGGAAAATCCCATGGATGCAGAAGCCTGGTGGGCTGCAGTCCATGGGGTTGCTAAGTTGGACACAACTGAGTGACTTCACTTTCACTTTTCACTTTCATGCATTGGAGAAGGAAATGGCAACCCACTTCAGTGTTCTTGCCTGGAGAATCCCAGGGATGCGGGAGCCTGGTGGGAGGCCATCTATGGGGTCGCACAGAGTCGGACACGACTGAAGCAACTTAGCAGCAGCAGCGGTGCTTTTCACAACTGCCGGTGCTGCTGGTCCAGGGACCATACTTTGGGGACCACAAGCAAACCGTGATCCTCTCTGGGGAAAGGATGAGGCTTGGCTTATCGCCCCCAGCTGGAGCACCCGGAGCAGCTGAGCTAAGCTCAGGCTGCTCTCGTGCTTGCAATCAAGGTGTTTACAAGGAGGTTGCGTGAAGACTGAATCCTGTATTCCAAAGACTGCTTCTTTCAGAGCTCTGTTTCCACTTTTCGTTCTAATTAGTTTTCCATGGGCAAGTGGCCCAGTGGGTCTTTGGCTTTAAGCACAGTGGATGTGGGAGTTTCCAGGTTAAATCGTTAATGATTAATAACCAAGTAATTCAAAGCATGGGTGGGATGTTAGTGCTAGATAAAGAAATCCTGAGATTAAGTCTTTTTTGTAGAGGAAAGTGGTCTTTCTGTACTATGAATATTCAACACTTGGTTTATTTAAAAAGTGCTTTGGTGTTTGTTGTTCTTAAAGGAGACGCACCTGTTTCTGAGTGAGATTCTGCTTGGGATTTGCTCTGAGGTCTGTTGGACTGAAAACAGGGTAATGGCAATGTCAAATGCAAAAGGAAGGGTGAAGGAGGGTATCCAGCAAGATGGCTGGAGGGAGTTTGCTGAGGAAGGAGGAATACAGCCTGTTCATACACATCTACAGCTGGCTGTCAGGGAGACCCTAGCCCCAAACTCCTACTGCAGTAATCCACGGGATTTCTAGAGACAAGACAAAGCCTCCTTGGCATTAAGGTTTAAAGCATGGGCCCTGGAGGCAGAATCCTGATTTGACCTCAGACAAATACTATAATCTCTCTGTGCCTCAGTTTCCTCATCTGTAGAATGGGGATATGAAGCGCCTGATGGCAACGTCATGAGGATGAAGTGATATTTATACAGCAGTTACAGTAGTACCTGGTGCACAGTAAGAACCACGTGAATGTTTGATACATAAAATTTAAAATCCCACCCACAGGTTCCCTGGTGGCTCAGTGGTAAAGAATCCACCTGCCAATGCAGGAGACACAAGTTTGATCCCTGGTCTGGGAAGATCCCACATGCCTCAGAGCAACTAAGCCCCTGAGCCACAATTACTGAGCTTGAGCTCTAGAGCCCAGAAGCCACAACTACTGAGGCTGCACAACCCAGAGCCCATGCTCCACAAGAGAAACCACTGCAATGAGAAGCCTGCACGTCGTAACTAGAGAGTCACCCCCACTTGACGCAACTAGAGAAAAGCTGGTGCAGCATGAAGACCCAGCTCAGCCCAAAATAAGTAACTAACTAAAGGAAAATTTTAAATAAATAAGTAAAATTCCCCCCGGGTCTGAACAGTGAGGTACTGAGCCTTCACACCTGGTCCTGGCTCCTGATCTAAAGTGCTGACAGCCATAAACTAAAAATAACTAAGAAAATATTCAGGGCCTAAATAAAGCTTTGTCAGTCCTTCAAAACCGGACAGTTCTATACTTGCCCCTTCATGTGACATGGAAATGAAAAGCTGCTTTATTCCAGAGCTGCAAAGAAACACCCGATTATAGTCTTTTCTTCTCAGTACAAAAGGTTCTCCAAGTTGGACTTCCTGACAGCGCCTGGGGATTGGAGCAGGAGAAAGTCAAGGACTCCTCCTCCTTGCGTGCTGGGAAATTCTTTGGCAGAATCAGTGATGCTCCCTGGGAAATGTGCTCTGCAAATAAGTTCTTTTTGGAGTGAGTTACTCATCTTGCATCAAATTATCAAATTAGAACCCACAAATCAGAACAAGTGGTCCATGGCCAGGCTCTGCACTCAGCTCTCTTCCAGGCAGTCTCTGCAGGCTCTCGAAATGCTTTCTCTCCCGGCCTTAACGGTCATCTCTGCTGTTATCCTTGATGCTCTCCATTTGGAAAAGGCATTAAAAAGCCTTTTAAAGCCCTTGCCTCTGAGCTGAGAATGAGGCAAGACTGGGGGCTGAGATGGGAGGACAGCCCACCAGTGGGAAGGCTGCCCTGTGCACTGAATGGGACTTGCCTGTGTTTCTATCAATCACCCTCAATGGCCCACAGGGATGACAACACATCTCAGAGTCTGGGGCAGCATGAAGTGCGGTCAGAACACACTGACATCTCATCAAAGCCTCTTGTTTTAACAAATATTCATACAAATTGCTACTCCCTTTCATACAGTATGCATACTTGTTTTAGTAAAGATCATTTCCACCTTCCTCCCCCAAATCTGAAGCTATAGGAAGAGTAAGCTGGAGCAGCCTGCTTCAATCATGGCTGTGTATCGCGGCTGGACGCACTACCCTCTAAAAATGTTCTTGCAGGGATTTCCCAACTAAACTGAGCCCTTTGACTACCATGTTCAAATGTCCTTGAAATACTGTAGTACAATTATTTTTTTTTCAGCATGTATACGTGCATGCAAGGAGGAGTTGTTGAGGGTAGAGTCCATCTTTGGGTCTCCCACAAACCTGTCTCGAGATCTGGGACACAGAATATTTGTATTAGTATTTGTGAATTTTTAGAAAGGATTCTTTCATTTAATCGACAGCATCCTGAGGTATCTCCTCTGTTTCAGGCTTTCTGCTAGGTGCTAGAGACACTGAAAGTGTAAGATAGCCCATCCCTCCAGTCTATTAGTTGATGGGAGAAAGAGTTATGGAGAAAAATAACAGATAAACAATTCCATAAAGTGGGATAATGATGACCCTCATAGCAGACATGCAGCTCATTTTCAAGTTCATGGTGCTTCTTAGTAAGGTGGGCCCACTTGGGGCTTCTAGGTAGAAAAAGCCCGTTTCTGGGCATTAGGAGCTTAGAATTATAGAATTTCAGAGTTGGCAAGCCCTGAGAACCATCCAATCCAAGTCTACTTAGAGCTGTGACACCACTAATGGCCTGCTGAGTGGTTCTCTGAGTCCACCTCTTCCTTGAATGGCCAATTTTTTTAAAATTTAATTTTATTTTTTAACTTTACAATATTGTATTGGTTTTGCCATATATCGAAATGAATCTGCCACAGGTATACATGTGTTCCCCATCCTGAACCCTCCTCCCCCCTCCCTCCCCATACGATCCCTCTGGGTCATCCCATTGCACCAGCCCCAAGCATCCAGTATCGTGCATCGAACCTGGACTGGCGACTCGTTTCATATATGATATTATACATATTTCAATGCCATTGAATGGCCAATTTCATGTCCAGACATCTCTATGAGAAAGCTGCTCTGTAAATTGCCCTTGTATCCCCCTCCAGCTGGTCCTCCCTCAGAGATGCCTAGGACAAGCCTGTTCTCTTTGCCTACAGAAACCCTTATGATGTTTGAGGGTGGAGATCATCCATTCCTGAGGTCATTTTTGCTTCAACCATGTATTCAAATAGACTTTAAGGAAGCTGAAATTTAAAGGACACACATCATAACAGCCTTCCTAGGTCATGAATTCCCTCAATAACATCTTGGAGAGAGGACTTGGCATTTGCTTAACCATTCAAAGCAACAGTGATGGGGGGTGGTGGGGAGGATGGGTGCCTCACTGCCCCTGAGAGGCAGTCCATTGCTTTGGTGCCACACAGTTCTCCTGTGTAGTGACCTAATACCTGCTTCTCCCTGTCTCCTTCTCTTGGTCCAGGGGCACTTATTAGATGCCTCTTTCACTGACACTGCGTTGCCTAATCCCAGAATCCCCCAGATATCAGTATGTGGGGTACTCTGAGAAGGTTAAAGTCTTATGCACGTGTGTGTGCTGAGTTGCTTCAGTCATGTCCGACTGTTTGCGACCCCAAGGACTGTAGCCTGCCCGGCTCCTCTGTCCATGGGATTCCAAGTATGGCAAGAATACTGGGGTGGTTTGCCACGCCCTTCTGCAGGGGATCTAACCTGTGTCTCTTATGTCTCCTGCATTGGCAGGCAGGTTCTTTACTACTAGTGACATCTGGGAAGCCCTAAAGTCTTATACCTAATGTATATGAGTCTATGATCCCAGGACATAGTCAGTTTAGGAAATTCTTTAATTCTGGATGAG
This sequence comes from Bos javanicus, assembly GCF_032452875.1. Taxonomy (NCBI): domain Eukaryota; kingdom Metazoa; phylum Chordata; class Mammalia; order Artiodactyla; family Bovidae; genus Bos; species Bos javanicus. The sequence continues at coordinate 41,498,520 of NC_083882.1, read as the reverse complement.
TCACAAGTTAGAAAAATCATGAAGGAACAACTACCACTTCTGATGTTAATGAAGTCTCATCACTTGTTGACATGGGAAATGTTGGCTGTTTAGAGATAGGTGCTAACTGACTTCTTCAAACTCAGAGCCTGGGGTGGCCCTCAATTCATAATCTCCCCTCACAACTACCTCCATTTAATTCATCACTACTTCCGATAGACTGATGAACTGTCTCTCAATGTTCTCCCCAGCAGTTGCCTGGTTCCATGCCCCCATGGCAACCTCATCCATCCCTTTTCTCACAAGGGTGATGGAACAGCCTCCTACTTTCTTCTCTGTCCTCCATTCCACCTTGCACTCTGCTGCCAGAGGTATTCAGACCACATCATGTCAATCTAAAGCTTATTGAACCCCTCCTGTGAAAAGTGAAGTGAAAGTGTTAGTCGCTCAGTCTTGTTGGACTCTTTGTGACCCCATGGGCTATAGCCTGCCCGGCTCCTCTGTCCATAGAATTCTCCAGGCAAGAGTACTGGAGTGGGTAGCCATTCCCTTCTCCAGGGGATCTCCTGACCCAGGGGTCAAACTCGGGTCTCCTGCACTGCAGGCAGATTCTTTACCATCTGAGCCACCAGGGGAGCCCATGAACACTCCTAGCTCCTCCCTTGGCTTTTAAGGTAAAGTCAAACCTCCTGGGCTTAATTTTCAATGACCATTACCTGCCTCCAAACTGACTCTGTGTCTCATCTCTTTCATACCCCAATTCTAAATTCCACCCACAGCGACACTGAATTTTTATTCCTCGGACATACCCTGCCTTTTTCTGCCTTTGCCCATGCTGAGCCTCTACATAGGCTGTTCTTCCTTTCTACACCTGGGAAGTATCCTGCAACTTTCAAGATCCAGATCAAACATGTCTCGAATGTGAAGCCTTGCCTGAGCTGTGCAGATAGAGCCCGTCACCCTGGGCTTCCAGAACACTGTATCCATCCCCCTCATTTCTGCTCTTGCCATCCAGTTTTGTTATGTGTTTATACACCCAAGAGCTCCTCCAGGGCAGAGGCCGTGTCTGATTCATATCTGCATCCCTCCTGCCCAACCACTGTGCTCAATAAATGTTTGATGAATGACTGAAGGAAAGAATGTTCATCATTGGAAAATTGTTCATCAGAGCCCTGTACATCAGCGTTGCTGAGAGATGTTTTCATCAAATGTGGTTTCTCAGTGTCAGTATCTAATGCTGTTCTGATTCATCCTGAAGCACTGGAAATTCAGAAGAGCGTGCAGAGGTTAGAGGACAGGCATTTTATTTGTTAAACAGAAAAGCAGGCTATGAGATGGAACACTAAGATATGCAAATACTATCTTCTTTGTAGGAGAAACTGGGAGAATCACACTAGATTATTTTGGAATTAATTCAGCCTAAATGTCTGTGGAGTTTAAATGCAGCCCTCAGGAGAGTAAATAATGCAGAATGTGAAAGTGAGAAGAAGATTTGAAATGCACCAGTAAAATCTTTCAGCCCAACTTCTGCACCAGAACATTTTAGTTGGTAGAATCCCATTGTAATTTGCAAAGATTAAAACCTGTTGCAAGAAAATTAGCCCAGGTCATAACTTTAATCATTTAAGAGGCTTCCAGCTTCCTCTGGCCTCGTCAACAGTAGTTCCTAAACAGTAAGGGCTTGAGGACAGATTCCAGGATGCTTGACAAATATTGACCATTTTGCATGAAACAAAAATTTCACAAACATTAATTTTTAAATATCAAGTGAGAGTGGCTGCTCTGGGTTTGCAAATTAGGGATTTAAAAATATTATTTCCAAACAGTTTCCTTGGTAGAAGGATCAAAGAGGTGATGCCAGAGTGCCCTGGGGGTTCTAATTAGATTTATGTATAAGGAGCAAAAAACTGCCCGGTCCTCAGGGCTGCACATGCTAACATGGCCTGCTTTTGTCAGAGTGTCCCTTTCAAGCATGAGTGTGTGGGGCTGCCTGTTCAGGGCTGTGTATGTGCTGAGATGAGTGAAGGATGGAGCTGGATTTTGGAGGAATATTCCTTTCTCTGCCCAAGTCAGAAAAGGGCAGATGAGATGAGGGCCAGCTGGGGCACCAAGGCCTCTGGATCTGGGCATGGGTGGGAAGGCCATCTGTCTGCGAGGGCTGGAAAGGAGCTGGACATGCCTGTGTGCAGGGATGGGATGTCAAAGCAGCCCAAGTTCAGATTCAAACTGCATGAGGCTAGGCACAGAGAGGCCGAAGCCCCACAGACAATCTAAGACAATCTAAGGAATAGCCCCTGGTGATTCTGGAGCTTCTGGGAGGAGCTAGGACTCGAAAGAGCCCAGGGAGCTCACTTCAGTTCAGTTCAGGGGCACTCATAGCCAGTGACACACAGTTCCCAGAGTGGCAGGTGCCTGGCTGGGCCCTGATTTCTCGATGGTATTCCAGGGCAACCTGGGTCCTCTCCTCCTCCCTCTCCCAGTGCGTTGAAGCAGCGTGCCTGCCCATCCCAGGACCCCCAGCCACAGCTGCCTGCTTGTTTGGTCCACCCCACCAAACGCTGGGCTCCTGGGGGCAGCCTCAGATTCTGTCCTGACAGGAGATCGTGGGGGCCAGGCAGGGTCCTGAAGACCCCAGGGTCGTAGAGGAGAAGGAGGAGGAGGAAGGAACGGCTAAACTTTCAAGCTGCATCTCAGCCTCTGGTAACTCTCCTACCTGTCTCTTCCCCCCTTCTAGAATTCCTCCTCACCATTCAGCTCCACAATTCCAGCCACTGCGGGCTTTCAAAACGCAGACCTAATACATGGGTCCCCCACATGAAGCCTCACCTTCCATGGGACCAGGTCCATGCCAGTCTGCCCCTTAGATGCATCCCCAGGTGTGCCCCGCGATGCCCGCCAGGATCCAGCCACACGCACCATCTGCAGCTCCCTGCACGTAGCTTGGGTTTGGTGCCTTCAGCTTGCACCTATGCCATTCCTTCTCCCTGGAATGCCCCCTCTCAACTCCTATATGGAGCAAACTCTCATGTCATCTACAAGAGCCAAGTTATGTACTGCTGCTGCTGTTGCTAAGTCACTTCAGTCGTGTTTGACTCTGTGCAACCCCATAGATGGCAGTCCACTGGGCTCCTCCGTCCCTGGGATTCTCCAGGCAAGAACACTGGAATGGGTTAAGTTATGTAGTATCTCTTCTGAAGAGCCACCAGCCCTGCCCCAACCCACCACCCCCATCTTCCTGCATGGTGGCATACAACTCCCAGGAGGAAACTGAAAGCAGGGGAGAAGCAAAGTGACTGAAGGCAGCACTGATGTGAGCCACAAGACCCTCCAGATGGTACAGTCCCCATCTCACCCAGCCCAGTCAGCCCCATTCACCTCCACGGGCCGATGTACCCATTTCTCTCTGTTGCCTCCAGCCTGCGAGTCTATTTTGCATCTAACGTGAGCTGGGAGACAATAGCCACTTCACCACCAAGCCCACGGTTAGCCTTCCTCCCTGACCGCACATCTTCAGGGCTCCCTCTGCCTTGTAATTTAAAGGTGGACAGAAAGTCTGTCTAGTCAAAGCTATGGTTTTTCTAGTAGTCATGTACAAATGTGAGAGCTGGACTATAAATAAGGCTGAGCATTGAAGAATTGATGCTTTCGAATGGTGCTGGAGAAGACTCTTGAGAGTCCCTTGGACAGCAAGGAGATCAAACCAGTCAGTTGTAAAGGAAATCAACCTTGAATATTCATTGAAAGGACTGATGCTGAAGCTGAAGCTCCAATACTTTGGCCACCTGATGGGAAGAGCTGACTCATTGGAAAAGGTTCTGATTCTGGGAAAGATTGAAGGCAGGAGAAGGGGGTGACAGAGGATGAGATGGTTGTATGGAATCACTGATTCAGTGGACATGAGTTTGAGCAAGCTCCAGGAGATGGTGAAGGACAGGGAAGCCTGGCATGCTGCAGTCCGTGGGGTCGCAAAGAGTCGGACACGACTGAGCGACTGAACAACAGAGGGGAGATGCAGCCCTGTGCTGTGTCGCTCCGGGCCGGAAGCCTGGCAGAGGAAACTGATAGAGCCTTCCACTGGGCACAGTGTGGGGCCACAACAGGCCACAGCTGGGCCATGTGGGCTCCACCAGGAGAGAGGGAGGGGGAGGAAGACGTGTCCTCTATTCTAAGCCTCAGCCCTGACCCTGACCTGCTTCTAGGGGCCACTTCCAACATCCTCACACAGTTACAAGTAGAAAAGAGAGTCTGAAGTAGGTCAGGAGTAATAATAATAACCAGTGAGCGCCTTGGGTCTGTTGTTTGACATCTTTGTGCCTCATCTATGATCTTGGGCTAACGGTCCACAGCAAATCACACACAGTCGCTGTGATGACTGAATGAGCTGGTGTGTGTCCGGCACCCAGAAGTCTGGCACAGGGTAAACACTGTATGAACCTTAGCTAATTCTTCCTATGGGACAGAACTTTATCGTTTGCAGCACGTGTCAAAGGTCACATGGATAGGGAGGGGCAAGACCGGAGGCCCCAGTCCCTGGGCACCATTCCCTTTCACTGAACCCCACGCCCTGTGCAGGCCCAGCCTGGACTCTGAGCTGCATCCTCTACCTGCCCTTAGGCGTGCTGTCATTTGTCTCCCTGTGCTGCTCCCCGACATCTGCTTTTCTGGGGTCACAAAGTCCTGGTCTGGACTCTCACTCCTGCCCTCCAAGTAGCCCGTGAATCTATGACTTAGGTTGAACTTGTTGCTGAGAGTTGACCTTCACCATCCATTTAGGACCCAACTGAGGGTCTCTCTCAGGTCTATCTGGTTCTGCACACCCAGACCACAGGTCAGAGGTGCCCTGTGCCAGACTTGATGTAGCAGGACCTCCCTGCCCCCCATCCACCACTACAGGGGAGAGTAACTGGACGTGAGGGCTGGAATCAAGGTCAGGCTGACTGAACACCTCCTTCCTGTGCCCGTCAGCCTCCTTCCAGGGTGGAAGCAGCTTGCTGGGAGTCTTGAGTCGGGGCCTCTGCCTCTACATCCTGCGAGTATAGACTTTCTGTTTCTGACTTCCCCAGGAGCATCTACCACGTGCAGCCCCCAGCAGCCTTGAGGCTCTAAAAGAACTCCCTTACCTCCTGTGATGAGCGCTTTCCCTGTACTCCCTGGGAGGTGGATGCTCCTATCTGTGGGTGGAAATGGATCCTAACTTAATGGATTCCCTAGGGGCTGGAGGCCTCTGGGCCAAGGCACGGGTTTTCTTCAAAGCTGGGTCATCATGGGGTGTCTGCAGCTGGCGCCCTGCTCCTGGGCCATCATTTTATAACTGGGCCATTGCAGAGCAGGAAGATAAATACGGTCCTCAGAATTGATGGAGACTTAATAAAGGAATGTTTCATGGTCACCAGTGTGCAGACTGCCCTTCACAAAATGGTCCCCAGACACTGCCCTTTGAGGAAACCTCATTCCCTGCAGAACGAGGAGGAAGGCAGAGTGGCTCACAGATCACAGATGACCCAGCACGGTCTGTACCTGGGATACTAGGGCTGCGCTTGTCAGAAGGGGCTTATGCAGAAGAAATGTGAGTTTTAGAGTCAGAGACTCAGTTTCAATCCCAGCCTTGCCCGCTAACTATGTGACTTCAGGCAGGGGACTCCCACGTCTGAGCCTGTTTCCTTATATCTAAAAGTTAAATAAAATACCACTAAAGCAACAACAATGACAATAACAATAAACTCCCTCAGAGCCAGTATCAGGAGTCAATGAGCTAACCAGTTCCACCCCCGCCCATAGTAGGTGCTCTTTAAATCCTGAGACTGGCTCCTCTGCTCTGCCCCTCCATTCCTCCCATGCCTCCCAGGCCTGGCCCCTCCCTTGTTCCTCTGGCTGCTCCTTCGGGCGGGCCGCTACCTGAGAGAACTGCCAGTGGAGCTTCATCCTCTTGGCTCTGGCGTAGCTGCACTCGATGAGCCGCGGCCGGCTGTTGACGTCCACCAGGCACCGGTTGTCGTCGTCGTCCACCGTGGGGCTCAGGATGCCCACGTGGATCTGCTGGCTGCTCGTGTAGTACACATTCTGGGGGCCGGGGGTGGGGAGAATGAGGTCAGAGGTTAACAGCCAGAGAGGTGGGGAGGGTCTGCGGGGCATCTCCTCGGGCAGCCGGCCAAGAGAGCACAATCCAGGGGCCTTCAAATAATCTTCCATTGTAACGGACAAGAAGAGACCCTTTTACGTTATGATTCAGTACAGTGCCTGGTCCAGAGATATAACTGATACAAAATTCTCAAGAAATCAAACTTAGCCTCACTATATGCAGCATACTCAGTTTTCTATACTTTTTTCATTGAAAAACAGGGGTTATAACCTTTTAAATGGATTTCACCACCCACAGTTTAAGAAACACTGCTTAAATCCATTATTTGCAGGCTTGCTGACTTCTTCCCTCCATAAATATTTTGTGTAAGATGCTGCACTTGACCAGGAGTTAAAGAGCAAAAGACCTGGGCGACGTCTTAGGGAGCTCAGAGTTCTGTGGGAGGGGTGATATGTAATAGGCAATTTCCATCCATCCTAAGACTGTGTAGAGCAGTTGGCAAACTTCTTCTTAAAGGGCCAGGTGGAAAATAAATATCCGGGGCTTTGCAGCATGCTGGGAGGTCTCCCAACCACCACCAGGTTTGGTGGTTCTCTAGGACTCAGAAGATTCAGCATATAGTTGCCCTCACAACTATGATTTATTCTGGGGAAAAGATATAAATCAAAGCAGCAAAGAGAAAGGCATGAGGGCAAAACCTGGAGGAAACCAGGTGTCAGCTCTCAAGGCTCCTTCTACAGCAGTCACAGAAGATGCCCAGGAGTCCCCAGCAAGGAGTTGAGATAATGCCTGTGAAGAGTTATCTACCAGAGAAACATTTAGAGACTCAGCACCCAGGCTTTTTACTGGAGGCTCGTCACACAGGCAGCCTCTGCCTGGTACATACCTATCGCAGACTTCCAGCAGGAAGGCAGGTGTTCAGCATAAACCATATTAGTTGTATAATCAGTTTGGGCACAGTGAGCCGCTCTTACCATCTGTGGGAGTGGTGGGAACCTTCCTGCAATCCAAGCTCCCAGGTGCCAGTCAAGGGCTAACCATGTCAGTGGGCCTTTCAAAGGAGAGCAGTCAGGCTGCTGTTTTAACCATTTTTTTGCACAAAGGGCCAAATGGTCTGGAAAATCAGCTCTGTGACTGTAGTGCAAACACTGACATGGGCAATACAAATGAATGACTTTATTTACAGAGATCGGGGCTGACTCTGGTCTAGCGGAAAGCCATAGGACCTTGGCCTTCACAGTTTTCAGTCACTTCCCCCAACCTTAGGCAATGGTTCCCAACAAGGACAGTCATAGGGTTTGTGAGCTCTCATCCTGTATCACCAAAGAAATTTAAAACCCCAACCTATGATTAGGTCACATGGACAAATCAAGACACCGTACTTCTCTGCTTTAGGTTAGATTTCAGGGTAGGCCCTATTGTTATCTTGATCTATTAAAAAAAACTCTCACTGATAAATATTTTTGATTAATTTCAAATGGTAAAAGGAAGTATTTCTTGTGTTAGTTAAAGAAGGTGATTCTCGAGGACTTTTAAAACAGGGTGCAGAGCATGAAAGGGACTGTGTGGGGAGAAGGGCAGTGCACATGAGGAGAGCAAATAAGGGGTGGACTTTCAGGGCCATATTCTTCCTGAACTTCAGCATCCAGGGAAGGGGTGGAGAGGCAGTCATCCTTCAGATGTTAAAAAGAGCCTCAGGTCAGTGGATCAGCTAAGGTCCCAGCAGGAAATAGGTGGCACGCTCAGGTAGAGGAATCCAAGGAGGGTAAATACAGGCAGGGTTCTCAGCGGTGTGGGTCTACGGGAAGGGAGCACAGGGATAGTTTAGTTCCTTGGGACAGTAACATGGAGCTGTTACCGTCACCAGGCTCAAAGGGATGAGAGGAGACAGCAGGTACCAGAATGTGTAAAAGTTACATGGAGAGACTTGCGAGAAGGGTCCAGGGAGGGAGAGGTTTGAGGTGATGGTGAGTGGTGGTTAATAACCACCCCAACATCACTTTCCCTTCCCCAGTCCGTTCCTCTGCTGGGTTGGCCCATTGGAAGAACCCAGCTGGAAGTCAGACAACATAGGAGCCCATGGAAACTTCTGTAAAGTCAGCCTCGCAGGGCAGGACAAAAAGGATGGAGAGACAGATTGTAGACATTCATTACAGCTGGATTTGCTCTCCAAGGAAGTTTTATGAATCCATGGAAATGGACATCAAAACTACCAGGGTGACTGATTCTTCCCGTAAAAGAGGTAAAGGGTGATCAAAGTTCTAAGCAGAGGCCAAATGTAGAATGCCTGCCTTCAACGTGGAAATGTGACTAGAACACAGAGCCAAGGAGGCCCTAGTCAACACCTAAACTGGGTAAGAGATAGGCTTCTCATCAGAATCCTGAGACCGTCCATCGGGTGGCCTGGGTTCCCAGTTCACCATCAAGGGGAGTTGATGACCTGCTGTGGCTTCCAGTTTATTGGCATTGAGGGAGAATTTGATGACTGGTAGGATTTAGGAAGGATTGGGGGCAGGAGGAGAAGGGGACGACAGAGGATGAGATGGCTGGATGGCATTGCTGACTCGATGGACGTGAGTCTCAGTGAACTCAGGGAGTTGGTGATGGACAGGGAGGCCTGGCGTGCTGCGATTCATGGGGTTGCAAAGAGTCGGACACGACTGATCTGATCTGATCTGATCTGAGGATTTAGGAAATTAAATTAGATGCAGGTAGGAATCTCATCCATCCATCCAATCATCTAACAAATAATCTCTAAGTTGGGTCCTGAGGGTCCACAGTTGAGAAAGCCATGGTTCCCTGTCCTGGATGATCCAACAGTCAAGTTGGGGAAACTAACATATCAGGAAATAGTGGTCATAAACACACTGATATGGGAACCGTCCGCACTTCCTCCATCTCTTACCCCAACTCTTGCAAAGTTGAAAGTCAATATAAAAGCTCACTACCTCCAAAAAGCCTTCCCTCAATGCGCGAAAGTGTGAGCCTGCTACCAGAGCCTCTCTGCAAAGATGCACAGCTATATATATGCCCTTGGGTTGAACGCACCATCCTCTGTCCTCAGGACAGTGTAGCTCTTAGTCACATAGCAGGTCAGGACCCGAATTTCCTGAAGCTCCGGGGTGTGGGCCGCCAGACAAGGACAGCCAGGAAGGCAGTTACTGTCACTCCTTCCTTCGTCCCTGTCACTAGGACTTGGCTCTCATTTCTAGGGCGGGCTCCACAGACACAAGTAGCTGCCCAGGTAATAGCTAAAACCAGTTTTATCCACTTAGCTGCTCTGAAGTGCTTGGGGGAGATGCTCAGAGAGTCATGTGTCCACTTACTTACTATCTGGTACCACTGTCATCAGAGCTGTTTATTACTCCAGAGTCTGGGAAAATCATAATAGGGACAGACAGTTGTTTGTTACTTAAAAAGCAAGCAACAAAGTGCATCTCGAGTGGGGTAGCCACCAGCCGGTCAGATCACAGGGCAACTTAGCAAAGAAGATTCCGTTAAGCTGTCGCTTGGACACCTCAAAAGCCCAATCAGCGGTGGACTGAATCAATAAATGGCCTGAACACTAAAGAGGGAAATAGTTTTTTACAAGACAGCGTGCTTTTAGTGCCTGTAGGTCCAGCAGGCCCAGCTATGCTTCTGAGCAACAGGGAAACTGGAGATTTAATAGAAGATGACTTAGAATTGTGATTCCCAGTGGCGGGCACTTTTGCCAACTAGAGGATATTCGGCAGTGTCTGGGGATATCTTTGGTTGCCACGATGAGGGTGGGAAAGGCTGCTACTGGCATCCAGTGGGTAGAGGTCACGATGCTGCTCAGCACCCTACAATGCACAGGACAGCCCCCCACAGCAAAGAACTATCCAGTCTCAAGTGTTGAGTGCTGCTATGCTTTATCCCAGTGAATCCTAGTAACAACTCTATGAGGCAAGCGTTACCATCACCCCCATCTTGTGGACGAGGAAACTGAGGGACAGAGAAATTAAGAACTTGTCCAAAGTTACACAGTTGGAGAACAGTAGCTGAAATCTAAACCGAGGCAGTTTGATGCCAAAGCTGTGCCTGTAACCTCTCATCTTCCTCGCCTCCCTCCCTCCCTCCCTCCAGTTACTCCAGCTCCAGTGACCAGGCTGGAGGGGGAGAGGCCAGCTTGGAGGCTTCCACTGTGATCCTGTGAGCAAAGGGTGGGGCGGGGCAGTCCTGGATTAGGGAACAGCCGCGGGCTGGAGGATCCTTGACAAAAAGGCCTAGAATACAAGGTGCTACCAAGTGCTAAGACCGCAACAGCCCTCCTGTGACTCACATCAGAGGTGGAGGCCGAGCTATTATCCTGTCTGTGGATGATTTATGACTCCCCCTGCCTCCCAGGGCACAGATACACATCCCTGACCCCCCAGCTCCTCCTCAGCCACAAATGACTGCTTCAGCTCACTGTCCTCTCAGCCCACACAGCTCAGCAGGCCTACAAACCCCATCTGATGCTGAAAGAGAAAAATCACCAGCGAGGGAAACGGACAGACATATGGTATACCGGGTCTCGTGCCAGGGGCATCATCCTGTCCCTCAGGCTGGGGTCAGGAGTAAGGACCCATCGCTGAGCGGGACGGCCAGCCAGGGAGCCTGTAGCACCCCTCGGGGCACACTCCTGCCTTCAGGGCCACGGAGGCGAGGCTAGGCAAAGCCCCCCAGGGCGAGAGGTTCCCCTTGCTGTGTCACCTCATCTCCCAGACAGGCAAGGGCCCCCTCCCTGCAGGAGCTGGGTGGGCCCCCTGCCAGCTGTGCCCAGCATCCCTTCTCTCCCTGGCCAGCTCGGAGGTGGGACCCGCCTCTGTCAGACTGAGGTGCAGCCTTCCAGAGGCTCCAGCCCTCACTGTATAAAAGGTCACCTCTCTGGGGGTAGAAACGCTTCGGAAGAGAAGAATGAGAAGAAAACAAACATTTGTATCCTGCACCACGCCAGGGACCGTCCACACCTGAGGCCACCCTCGGCTGTAGGGGTGAGGAAGCAGGCTAAGAGAGCTCTGAAGACCCTGCCAGCTGCACAGGCAGATGGCTCTGCTCCCTCCGTGATGAGGGGGAGATTCCCTGGGAAGGCTGAGATCCTGGCAGTTCAGGGCTTTCCTCCCCCTCCCCGGGCCCAGCCGCCCAAAGGGGCCTCCCATCAGCCTGGCTGGAACTGGGGTGCAATCTCCCCCACAGCCCCAAACCCTCAGTTCAGGCAGGGGAGTGAGGATCCCAGAGGGCCCTCCTGGAGTCACCCCTGGGAACCAGCAAGGGAACTGCCAGGTCATTTCCACCAGATCATTCACACTGAGTCCTGGGACGCCAAGAAAGGGTCTCAGGGGCCCCTGAAGACACTCAGGTCTGGGAGGACGGCTCACTGGGTGGGGTTCTAGGACCCCCTCTCCCAGCCCAACCTGGGCTTGCTTTCTTTATTCAACTTTCACATAACATTTTACTTGAACAAAAGGTTATGAAGAATTTACCAAAGAAGTCTGAAAACCACTGAGGTCAACCATGAGACCTTCATCTGGGAGAAGGTCATTAATGCCCAGTAAACCTTCATCAGCTTAAACCCCACCAATCGGAATTTGTGAACACTGGACGACCAGCTTTAACTTCCTGTCTCCAACCTCCTCCAGGCCGCTAGTACCATGCATTCTTTCGTAGGGTCAGTTTACGCATGTCCCAGTCATTCCGTCCCCTCTTCTGTCCAGGCTCCCATACCTGCACTGGCATACCTTAGCCTCTGTGGAAAGGCTGCAGCCCTCACAGCAAATCATGGGATGGGCAGGGGAAGGGGTGCTGCTGGTGGTGGGAGAGGGCCTCCTAGCAAATCAGGAACAGGGAACAAAATGGGGTAGGATAGATAACTTAATAATACATTTTCAAGGTACAGCAGAAGAACCGGCTCTCCTGCAAACAATGGCGTGTGGATTGTGAGCGACTCTGTTTCTTCCATTAAGCGATGTTTCCTTGGCAACACTGCTGGCCTATTGAGTAAGTGCCCTTGAAAAACGAGGTGTCTTAGAGACAGAGACACTCTCTCACCAGGAGATGGGGCGGCAGTGGTAGTATTTGGCTAAAACATTCCTCGGCCTGGAGAGGGGTGAGGGGGAGGCAGGGGGAGAGGCAGATGGGGACACGCTCAACAAGAAGCTCTAGAACAGGGAGAAAACAACTCTTTCAGAGTGCTTTCATGGGAAAAGTGGGGTCTTTGTGGACATTTCTTAGGATACTTGGAGGGGATCTGTACCCTGGAGGACTGTGGTGGCCCAGCTCTGTGTAGGGGTGGACGTCACCCCAGGGGAGTGACAGTCTAAGGGTTAGAAATTACACTAATTGGATGACCAGAGGGTATCAGAATGGGGGTGTTGACAAAGTCCATCAAAGGGTGAACCAACCTGGGGGCTGGAGGGTGGGTTTCCTGGACAAAGGGGAGAGGAGAAAGATCTGTGAGCAAATGAAATGGGGGAGGATAGAGAAATGAAGAGGACACAGTCCTAAATGCAATCAAGCTCGGGGTGTTCCTCACATCAGAATCACCTGCAGAACTTTAGAAACTATAAACACAGTCTTAGGGGTGGGGCCCAGGTGATTCCAGTGAGCAGCCAAGGTGGAAAACTGGGTGTATCGAGGGGCTGATGGCAGCCTCAGGAGTAAATGTAGCGCCAGCACATACAGCCAGCTGGCTTCCCAGCCTCCCTCTCATCGTGGGGGGCCAGCGGGATCTGTCTGCAGGGCATTGTTTGGAGGACTCTGAGAGGTTAGGATGCACTGTGTTTAGGACAACAGTTCTCAAAGTGTGGTCCCAGCACCAGACAGGAACTTGTTAGAAATGTATATTTTTTAAGCCCAACCCCAGGCATGTTAAATCAGAAACTCTAAGAGTAGGATTCAGGAATCTGAGCTTTCACAAGTCCTCCAGCGAAGTCTGATATAAGTGAACATTTGAGAAGTGCTCGTCTAGGAAACGGGTGGTCTGGTGGGCTTACAAGTCAAGAGGGCTCGGGTCTTCACTTAGCACCCCCACCCTCGCTGACTAGCTGGGAGCCACTCCGAGCCTCAGTTTCCTGACTGTAGAATACAGCTGTGGATGACGAGCCTGATCAGTCCTCTCGTCTGGCTGCAGGGACTGGGGCAGGAACCGGCAGCCAGGGAGAAAGGGAGAGAAGAGACCGGGGGGTCCTGCTGCCCTGCCTCAGTGCCCCCATGCCTGGGGTCCCCTCCCCGAGTCTGCCCGGCCAGTAGACCTGTTGTAAGATTCACAGAAACAGCGGGCAGTGTGTGGGCACGTTGGCTGGCTGGGGCAGAGGGGATAAGGAACAGGGCCTTGCTTTCTTAAATTTCAGTCTTGAGTGGCCACTGTGATGTTCGCAGTTTGTACTAGAAATGGCCTTTGTCTTCTTTACCAAGAATGAGCTGCTGGCTCTGCTGCAGGCAGGGAGGGCTGATTTAAGGGCTTGGTTACTGGTCATTAACCCCTTGACACAGAGGTTTCCATGCTGAGAGCTGCAGGGCACTGATGCTAAATCAGGAACAGAGAGGACTCATTTCCAAAATGATCTTATGTTCACTAACCACAGGACCGGTTATATTTAAGGAATGGAAACATTTGTAAACATTCTGCCTTGGTAACGGTGAAGGAGTGTACATGTGGAAAGCAAGGTCCCTTGCTCAGGAACCCCCTTTCTGCCCCTGCTCTCGTGAGTCCAGGAGGCAACAGGTGGTGAGGCTAAGCACATGAACCCCCCAGCCTTGTAACTGGCACTCAGCCCCTAGACAGCAATCCGTCTAGTTTAAGTCAGCAAATACTCCTTGGTGCCCTCTACGGTGTGGGCCTGTGCCAGGCAGAGAGGCGGCAGGTAGGGCCTCCCTCAGGGCTCTCAGACTGGAGGGGAGTCAGTCATGCTGAACAGGGCAGTCAGAATAGCCCCCTGGCCAAGCTTAGCACAGACTAGGAGCAGACCAAAGCGCTCGAGAACTGGGGGCCAGAGCTGGAGTGACGAACTCTACTGGGGGCTGGTCAGTGAGTGATGAGCTCTGAGAACAGCCTAGGAAGAGAGCATGGGTGCATGCTCAGTCGCTTCAGTCATGTCTGACTCTTCGTGCTCATATGGACTGTAGACTGCCAGGCTCCTCTGTCCATGGGATTCTCCAGGCAAGAATCCTGGATAGGGCTGCCATGCCCTCCTCTAGGGGATCTTCCAACCCAGGGATTGAGTCTCCTGTATCTCCTGCATTGCAGGAGAGTTCTTTACTGCTGAGCTACCAGGAAGCCCAGGAAGAGAGCAGTTTGCCTGGATAACTGACGAGGACAAGTGGGCTCTGGCAGAGCAACTGGGATACACAAGATCACCGAGGCCCAGTGCTGCACTGCCGTCTGGGGAAGGAGAATGCCTCGGGGACGGGGAGGTGAGCTGGGGAAGCAGCTTGGGGTCTGCAGCACTTGGACAGTGTCCTGATGGCCACGGGGAGCTGTGACTTCAGATTAACCAGCCCTCTGCTTGTCCGCACACATGGGGGATCCTCGGAGGAGTTAAAGACATTTAAGGGGCCTGGCAGTGAGCTGAGGTTAGAGATGACTCAGGCTGCTGGGCAGGAGTACCTGGGAAAGCCCGGTGGTGGCCTGGCAGGGCAGCCAGGAGAAGAGAGGAGCTTCAGACTGAGGGGTGGTCTCTGAACATAAGACTGAATAGAAAAGGCTAAGTCAGGCCCAACTTTTGCCTCCCACTGTGCGCCTGACCCCCTGAGGGAGGGCATGGCAACCCACTCCAGTATCCTTGTCTGGACAATCCCATGGACAGAGGAGCCTGGTGGGCTACAGTCTATAGGGTCACAAGGAGTCAGACACGCTGAGTGACTTAGCACCCGTGCAGCACATGCACCTAACCCGAGCAGCTGGGGAGCAGTCATGGGCACTACTGCTGGGCTCAGAAAGTCTGCCTTCAATTCCCGGCTGGCTGTGTGTTTTCATGTTTCATCCCAGGCTTTGTGCCTGAAGCACAGGTGTCAGCTCTGTACCACCACCTGTGAGGTTGTGTGCAGCCCAGCCAGTCCCATCAGCGACCCTAATCCCCGGCCTTGCACTGTCTGTTCTCCCTGGGTCTGCTGGGGTCTCCTGGCTAGGAGTATGTCCCAGTGAGCCCCTCATTCTCAGGAGAGAGCCGAGTGACAGGCGTCACCCTGGGGTTCCTGCATGGGAACCCGTGAGAAACCAGAGACAAACCGGAAAAGAAGGCTGCCGGATTCCTGATGCTGAGAGTCTCATTCACTTTCTTGTAATAGCAACTTGCTCACCCTGGCCATACGGGGAGGCCTGATCCACAGGCTGGCCAAGTAGAGCACCCCATTGCTTGGTCTAGGGTTGGTTCCAGAATGGGACCCAGTCTGGGCCAATAAAAGCTCCCTGGTTTCCCTGTTTGTGGGGCCAAGCTGGGAGGCTCTGCTGCCCTTTCTCGTCAGGTGAGTCGCAGAAGCCCTTTCCTCTTTGACTAAGGAGAGAGTAAGTTTACACATAATGGAAACCAGAGTCATAGAGTGGTGAGAGAAAGAGAGAGGGAGGGAGGGAGAAAGTTAGGTAAATGCCTTTCAAGCCCGTGAATCCAGCCCTGCCTGAAGCCGGGACAGACATGAATTTGTCAATTACATTAGGTGATAAAATCTGTTTTGCATTTAAGTTGATTTGAGTTAAGTTTCTGTCACTTGGAACCAAGAATCTCAACTAATACAGAAGATACAGGAGACCTTTCCAGAATACCAAAGGGAATGAGGCAAAAGTTTCATGGAGTCATACAGCCCAGTAGTCCTTGGCACAGGGTGAATGCAGATATCATGCATGTATAACATTTATTCATTCTTATATTTATTATAAGAATGTTTTCAAATAAAGTACTGAAGTTCTGAATGTCTGCTTTTTTTTTTTTTTTTTACAAGGCAATCTCTCACTCATATGCATGCCAGTATGCTTTCTTCAGAGAATGAGAAGCTAGTGAGGCTAGAGGTTCACATGACCCTAGTAAATCCCCAGGAGTGGGCTGAGTGTCTGAACATTATTCATTATGTGGGTGTAAGTGGAGAATTTGAGAGCTGCAGAGGGAGCCCAAGTTTAGGGAAATAAGATCAGCACTGGTCCAGGAAAAGGCAAGGAACAGGTGCCCTGGAATCGGGCCTGATGGTTGAGCCCATCATTTTCTGCAGCCTCCAGTGTCTGTCTCGAGGGAGCAGTGCCAGCCAACTGCCCCAGCTTGGACCTCAGCCCCACACCCAGGTCTGCTCCTGCCACCCCTCCCTTACCCCTCCTGCAGAGTCTCTGTCTGCACCCCACACCTGACACAGGTGCCTGCCTGAACAGCTCTTCCAGCAGAATCCCACGGATGGAGGCTGCAGATGAAGGCTACTTCAGGCAGAAGCACACTGCTGAGGGACAGATCAACATCATCCATAGTGATGGCCAGTGAGGTGGCCAGGGTCTGCGCTTGTCACAGAGAGGAAGCATGGCAAGGATGGGTGCTGCTGTCAGAAGCAGGCAAGGAGGGCAGACCCAGCGACTGGTGCCGGCAGCTGCGAAGAGGCAGGACTGAGCCTGTGATGCCTAACAGTGAACCATCTCCCCCGAGAATGGCTCTGCCCAGGGATGGGCCCCTGGTGGTCTGTATGCTGTGACACTACCACCTGCCCACTGGGGAAAATAGAGCTGTTAAGGGGTTGAGAAGCCCCCCTCCTCCCAGGAATTTAAATCATGAAATGGAGAGACAGAGATGAGGCAGTGCGATAGCTATTAATAAGACACATTGAGGGGAACTCCCTAGAGAAGATCTATGAACTTGTACTGCTGAGGGCTGCCCCATTTCTGCCTTTCCCCAGGCAACCCTCCTTTTGAGTCTAGAAATGAATCACTATTGGCTTTCTCTAACAGCACCCACCCTTTTTATTTAGCTTAAGCTACCCGTATCTGCTTCAGCTCTTGATGATTGTCACTCCTTTCTATCGAGTCCAGTTGTCCAAGTAAAAACAGCTGTCTGTTGCTCATCTGTGCTTTCTCCATCTTCAAGAAAGCTCACACACCTGCTGTCTGCCTGCTGGCCCTTTGTAGGTCCTTATTCTGGAAGGTGCTTTTCAAAACCCTTTAAAGCTGTGTCTGGTCGTCTACCACCCGCTCCATCTGCTCTCTGACAAACAGCTAAGAGCATATCACATGCCCTGAGGAAAACACGCCCTAGCATTCCTCTCTTCAAAACAGTGTCTGCCAACTCTGCATCCGCCTGTGACAATCAATGCTGGCTCCTTAGCGCCTCTAACAGATTGACTCACTGTCCTGTCCTGCCACCCCGTGCCTCCCTCCAGACCGAGCTCTGGTATGTCCCTTCGTCATTAGTGTCAGACTGGGCCCCGTGCCTTTAACCAAGGGAACGTGAGTGGGAGAGACGCGTGTCATTTCCAGTCAGAAGCTGTAAGAGCAATCATGTCATCTGCCGTGTCTCCTTCTGCTCTCGGCCACTGGACTGGCAGTGTCCCAGGGCAGGGCTGCTCCGCTGGTCTCAGACAGAGACGAGGTGACGCAGAGCTGTAGCTGAATCCTGATGACCATGTAGCCTGAGCAAGAACTCAGTACTTTTTGTTGTAAGACCTTGAGATTTGGGGGTCATCAGCCTAAGTTGAACGATTAAGAAACTGATTCTAGATAAGGAGTACTGCCAAATCCTAAAATGTGAGACACTGACTTTGAAGCCACAAGGTGGGTGGTAAGGAACCACCCCTGGAGGTGTAAAGACGGTGACCTCTTTATGCAGTGGTGAAATACTTGACTAAACTGTTGCCTGCCATAAGCTGGTAGACAAAACATGGCAAGTGAGCTTGTGCTTTCCATGAAGAGCACGCCTTTGTTACTGTCGGCTGCTCGTGACAAGCACTGCAAAAGGAAGATAAGGTCAAGAAAGACTTGGACATGGAGCATGATAAAGAAATGTTTGTTATTGTAAGGCACTGGGATTTCGAGGTCATCTGTTACTGGAGCATAACGAAGCCTGAACTGGCTGACACACCTATTTTGCTATGCTCCCTCAGCAAACAATCACACACAGATAGAATCACAAAATGCGATGCGTGAGCTTAAAGACGAGTAAAAGGGGTTTGCAAAGTATATACCGAGAGGACTTGCTCCAGCAGGGAAGGGGAGGGAGAAGGATCCAAGAAGGACTGACTCTGGATGCATGTTCCCAGTCTCATTCATTAGCTGTGTGACTGTAGACAATTGACTTGGCCATTCATTCTTTTGATTTACTCATCTGTGAAAGCAGGAGATAACAACAGTACCCAGGCATGTTGATGGGGGACTGCCTTGTACTAGTTAACGTTAGCCATTAGTAATGCTCCAGCAACATCGGTCTTTCCCAATCAGATTCCAAGATCTCTAAGGGTTGGGACCGTGCTTGTCTTGCTCACGATTGTATCTCTCTTATCCAACCCAGAGCTTAATGTGTAACATATACTCAAAACATATTAGTTGATTAGATGAATCAGTTACTAAACTATTCCAGGGACACTGAACTCCAGCTCAGACATCCATCCAGGCTCCCTCCCTGGTGCCGGTCACAGTCCTTACTCTAAGAGTCCTCTAAACTTCTCTCTGTTTAGTTTTGGATCAGTACCTTGTAGCTTCATGTAGCCTTGTGGATTAGTAGTTTGGCCAGAAAAGGATTCTCTCTCCAAGATAAGATTCTCAATATTTGCCCCAGCACACCGTCTGTGCCAGGCCTAACTCTTACCTGCCCCTCATGAGCAATGAGGGGCTTGCTCCCTTCCTGCCACACTACAGCTGTTAACCTGCACTGAATTGAGAAGATCTTACTAACAGAATGTTCCCAGGGAGAGTGTGTGTGTGTGTTTCATAGAGTTTTTAATATGCGGTCAATGGTGACCTAGACTCACAAGTAATCTCAGTGATTTGGAAGATGGAGGAAAGAATATGGTAATAAAATCTATGGGTTAAGATCCAGCAGGGAGAAGTTAGCCCAGAAAAATGGACTTCCTGAGGATGATATATTGGTGCTTGATTTCGATTTGCAAATATAACTCTTCCTATTTCATATGTTCCAGCACCATCCCCCATGCCATCTCTCTTCCCTGGGAAGAGTATAACCTGATATACTGGGGAAAAAAGGTCCATCCCACATCTTTACTGGATGTCACAGGCCTCAGATAGCAACGCCTGATGGGCTGCACTGGGACGGGGAAACTGAGGCCATTCCTCTGGGGACTCCTCTTCTTGCCATCCCACAAGATAGGCACTCCATTATTATTTTTTGTATGAATGAATGAACAAATGAATGAGTGAATTAGTGAGATAATACAAAGTGAACACAATAGGACATTGTGATATATTATAAAAATAGTTACAGGTTTTCCTCATCCTTGCACTGAACACTTTGCAAGGTGACTTTGTTACTCCTCCTTTCAAAGATGGAGTCTGTTTCTCTGCCCGTTGAGTTTGTGGTTGGCTGTGTGACTTCTCTGACTCCTGAAAAAGTTTCCATAGGCAAACGTCATCCAAGCAGAGACAGGAAAAACATTCATGTGGTCATGCTTGCTGTTTCTTGCTGCCCTTAGAGTCCCTGTCACCAGCATCATGTGAAGCGGCCTGGAGTAGCCTACTGGATGAGAAACCACTCACAGCCCAGAAGTACCGTCACTCCAGCAGTCAGTCAACCCACCTCCAGAAGCTGACTCAACCAGCTAACCAGCAACTGGCCACAGCCGCCTGACTGAGCCCAGCAGAAGACAGGGCCAGCACAGCTCAGCCAAAACTGTGGACCCTCAGAATCTGGAGCTAAGTCAATGGATGTGTCTTTTTTTTTTTGTTTTTGTTTTTTTTTTATTCTTCCAATTTTATTTTATTTTTAAACTTTACATAATTGTATTAGTTTTGCCAAATATCAACATGAATCCGCCACAGGTATACATGTGTTCCCCATCCCGAACCCTCCTCCCTCCTCCCTCCCCATACCATCCGTCTGGGCCGTCCCAGTGCACCAGCCCCAAGCATCCAGCATCATGCATCGAACCTGGACTGGCAACTCGTTTCTTACATGATATTTTACATGTTTCATTGCCATTCTCCCACATCTTCCCACCCTCTCCCTCTCCCACAGTGTCCATAAGACTGTTCTATACATCAGTGTCTCTTTTGCTGTCTCGTACACCGGGTTATTGTTACCATCTTTCTAAATTCCATATATATGCGTTAGTATACTGTATTTATGTTTTTCCTTCTGGCTTACTTCACTCTGTATAATAGGCTCCAGTTTCATCCACCTCATTAGAACTGATTCAAATGTATTCTTTTTAATGGCTGAGTAATACTCCATTGTGTATATGTACCACAGCTTTCTTACCCATTCATCTGCTGATGGACATCTAGGTTGCTTCCATGTCTTGGCTATTATAAACAGTGCTGCGATGAACATTGGGGTACACGTGTCTCTTTCCCTTCTGGTTTCCTCAGTGTGTATGCCCAGCAGTGGGGTTGCTGGATCATAAGGCAGTTCTATTTCCAGTTTTTTAAGGAATCTCCACACTGTTCTCCATAGTGGCTGTACTAGTTTGCATTCCCACCAACAGTGTAAGAGGGTTCCCTTTTCTCCACACCCTCTCCAGCATTTATTATTTGTAGACTTTTGGATCGCGGCCATTCTGACTGGTGTGAAATGGTACCTCATAGTGGTTTTGATTTGCATTTCTCTGATAATGAGTGATGTTGAGCATCTTTTCATGTGTTTGTTAGCCATCTGTATGTCTTTTTTGGAGAAATGTCTATTTAGTTCTTTGGCCCATTTTTTGATTGGGTCTTTTATTTTTCTGGAGTTGAGCTGTAGGAGTTGCTTGTATATTTTTGAGATTAGTTGTTTGTCGGTTGCTTCATTTGCTATTATTTTCTCCCATTCTGAAGGCTGTCTTTTCACCTTGCTAATAGTTTCCTTTGATGTGCAGAAGCTTTTAAGGTTAATTAGGTCCCATTTGTTTATTTTTGCTTTTGTTTCCAATATTCTGGGAGGTGGGTCATAGAGGATCCTGCTGTGATGTATGTCGGAGAGTGTTTTGCCTATGTTCTCCTCTAGGAGTTTTATAGTTTCTGGTCTTACGTTTAGATCTTTAATCCATTTTGAGTTTATTTTTGTGTATGGTGTTAGAAAGTGGTCCAGTTTCATTCTTTTACAAGTGGTTGACCAGATTTCCCAGCACCACTTGTTAAAGAGATTGTCTTTAATCCATTGTATATTCTTGCCTCCTTTGTCGAAGATAAGGTGTCCATATGTGCGTGGATTTATCTCTGGGCTTTCTATTTTATTCCATTGATCAATATTTCTGTCTTTGTGCCAGTACCATACTGTCTTGATAACTGTGGCTTTGTAGTAGAGCCTGAAGTCAGGTAAGTTGATTCCTCCAGTTCCATTCTTCTTTCTCAAGATCGCTTTGGCTATTCGAGGTTTTTTGTATTTCCATACAAATTGTGAAATTATTTGTTCTAGCTCTGTGAAGAATACTGTTGGTAGCTTGATAGGGATTGCGTTGAATCTATAAATTGCTTTGGGTAGTATACTCATTTTCACTATATTGATTCTTCCAATCCATGAACATGGTATATTTCTCCATCTATTAGTGTCCTCTTTGATTTCTTTCACCAGTGTTTTATAGTTTTCTATATATAGGTCTTTAGTTTCTTTAGGTAGATATATTCCTAAGTATTTTATTCTTTCCGTTGCAATGGTGAATGGAATTGTTTCCTTAATTTCTCTTTCTGTTTTCTCATTATTAGTGTATAGGAATGCAAGGGATTTCTGTGTGTTGATTTTATATCCTGCAACTTTACTGTAGTCATTGATTATTTCTAGTAATTTTCTGGTGGACTCTTTAGGGTTTTCTATGAAGAGGATCATGTCATCTGCAAATAGTGAGAGTTTTACTTCTTCTTTTCCAATTTGGATTCCTTTTATTTCTTTTTCTGCTCTGATTGCTGTGGCCAAAACTTCCAAAACTATGTTGAATAGTAATGGTGAAAGTGGGCACCCTTGTCTTGTTCCTGACTTTAGAGGAAATGCTTTCAATTTTTCACCATTGAGGATAATGTTTGCAGTGGGTTTGTCATATATAGCTTTTATTATGTTGAGGTATGTTCCTTCTATTCCTGCTTTCTGGAGAGTTTTTATCATAAATGGATGTTGAATTTTGTCAAAGGCTTTCTCTGCATCTATTGAGATAATCATATGGTTTTTATTTTTCAATTTGTTAATGTGGTGTATTACATTGATTGATTTGCGGATATTGAAGAATCCTTGCATCCCTGGGATAAAGCCCACTTGATCATGGTGTATGATCTTTTTAATGTGTTGTTGGATTCTGATTGCTAGAATTTTGTTAAGGATTTTTGCATCTATGTTCATCAGTGATATTGGCCTGTAGTTTTCTTTTTTTGTGGGATCTTTGTCAGGTTTTGGTATTAGGGTGATGGTGGCCTCATAGAATGAGTTTGGAAGTTTACCTTCCTCTGCAATTTTCTGGAAGAGTTTGAGCAGGATAGGTGTTAGCTCTTCTCTAAATTTTTGGTAGAATTCAGCTGTGAAGCCGTCTGGACCTGGGCTTTTGTTTGCTGGAAGATTTTTGATTACAGTTTCAATTTCCATGCTTGTGATGGGTCTGTTAAGATTTTCTATTTCTTCCTGGTCCAGTTTTGGAAAGTTGTACTTTTCTAAGAATTTGTCCATTTCTTCCACGTTGTCCATTTTATTGGCATATAATTGTTGATAGTAGTCTCTTATGATCCTTTGTATTTCTGTGTTGTCTGTTGTGATCTCTCCATTTTCGTTTCTAATTTTGTTGATTTGATTTTTCTCCCTTTGTTTCTTGATGAGTCTGGCTAATGGTTTGTCAATTTTATTTATCCTTTCAAAGAACCAGCTTTTGGTTTTGTTGATTTTTGCTATGGTCTCTTTTGTTTCTTTTGCATTTATTTCTGCTCTAATTTTTAAGATTTCTTTCCTTCTACTAACCCTGGGGTTCTTCATTTCTTCCTTTTCTAGTTGCTTTAGGTGTAGAGTTAGGTTATTTATTTGACTTTTTTCTTGTTTCTTGAGGTGTGCCTGTATTGCTATGAACTTTCCCCTTAGGACTGCTTTTACCGTGTCCCACAGGTTTTGGGTTGTTGTGTTTTCATTTTCATTCGTTTCTATGCAAATTTTGATTTCTTTTTTGATTTCTTCTGTGATTTGTTGGTTATTCAGCAGCGTGTTGTTCAGCCTCCATATGTTAGAATTTTTAATAGTTTTTCTCCTGTAATTGAGATCTAATCTTACTGCATTGTGGTCAGAAAAAATGCTTGGAATGATTTCTATTTTTTTGAATTTACCAAGGCTAGCTTTATGGCCCAGGATGTGATCTATCCTGGAGAAGGTTCCATGTGCGCTTGAGAAAAAGGTGAAATTCATTGTTTTGGGATGAAATGTCCTATAGATATCAATTAGGTCTAACTGGTCTATTGTATCGTTTAAAGTTTGTGTTTCCTTGTTAATTTTCTGTTTAGTTGATCTATCCATAGGTGTGAGTGGGGTATTAAAGTCTCCCACTATTATTGTGTTATTGTTAATTTCTCCTTTCATACTTGTTAGCATTTGTCTTACGTACTGTGGTGCTCCCGTGTTGGGTGCATATATGTTTATAATTGTTATATCTTCTTCTTGGATTGATCCTTTGATCATTATGTAGTGACCTTCTTTGTCTCTTTTCACCGCCTTTGTTTTAAAGTCTATTTTATCTGATATGAGTATTGCTACTCCTGCTTTCTTTTGGTCCCTATTTGCATGGAAAATCTTTTTCCAGCCCTTCACTTTCAGTCTGTATGTGTCCCCTGTTTTGAGGTGGGTCTCTTGTAGACAACATATGTAGGGGTCTTGTTTTTGTATCCATTCAGCCAGTCTTTGTCTTTTGGTTGGGGCATTCAACCCATTTACATTTAAGGTAATTACTGATAAGTATGTTCCCGTTGCCATTTACTTTATTGTTTTGGGTTCGAGTTTATACACCGTTTTTGTGTTTCCTGTCTAGAGAATATCCTTTAGTATTTGTTGGAGAGCTGGTTTGGTGGTGCAGAATTCTCTCAGCTTTTGCTTGTCTGAAAAGCTTTTGATTTCTCCTTCATACTTGAATGAGATCCTTGCTGGGTACAATAATCTGGGCTGTAGGTTATTTTCTTTCATCATTTTAAGTATGTCTTGCCATTCCCTCCTGGCTTGAAGAGTTTCTATTGAAAGATCAGCTGTTATCCTTATGGGAATTCCCTTGTGTGTTATTTGTTGTTTTTCCCTTGCTGCTTTTAATATTTGTTCTTTGTGTTTGATCTTTGTTAATTTGATTAATATGTGTCTTGGGGTGTTTCTTCTTGGGTTTATCCTGTTTGGGACTCTCTGGGTTTCTTGGACTTGGGTGATTATTTCCTTCCCCATTTTAGGGAAGTTTTCCACTATTATCTCCTCAAGTATTTTCTCATGGTCTTTCTTTTTGTCTTCTTCTTCTGGAACCCCTATGATTCGAATGTTGTAGCGTTTAATATTGTCCTGGAGGTCTCTGAGATTGTCCTCATTTCTTTTAATTCGTTTTTCTTTTATCCTCTCTGATTCATTTATTTCTACCATTCTATCTTCTAATTCACTAATCCTGTCTTCTGCCTCTGTTATTCTACTATTTGTTGCCTCCAGAGTGTTTTTAATTTCACTTATTGCATTATTCATTATATATTGACTCTTTTTTATTTCTTCTAGGTCCTTGTTAAACCTTTCTTGCATCTTCTCAATCCTTGTCTCCAGGCTATTTATCTGTGATTCCATTTTAGTTTCAAGATTTTGGATCAATTTCACTATCATTATTCGGAATTCTTTATCAGGTAGATTCCCTATCTCTTCCTCTTTTGTTTGGTTTGGTGGGCATTTATCCTGTTCCTTTATCTGCTGAGTATTCCTCTGTCTTTTCATCTTGTTTAAATTGCTGAGTTTGGGGTGTCCTTTCTGTATTCTGGCAGTTTGTGGAGTTCTCTTTATTATGGCGTTTCCTCACTGTGTGTGGGTTTGTACAGGTGGCTTGTCAAGGTTTCCTGGTTAGGAAAGCTTGTGTCGGTGTTCTGGTGGGTGGAGCTGTATTTCTTCTCTCTCCTTTCGAAGAGTTGGGTTGCTTTTCTGGGTGCCTGATGTCCTCTGCCGGCATTCAGAAGTTGTTTTGTGGAATTTACTCAACGTTTAAATGCTCTTTTGATGAATTTGTGGGGGAGAAAGTGTTCTCCCCGTCCTACTCCTCCGCCATCTTGGCTCCTCCAACGGATGTGTCTTAAGCCACTAAACCCTGGGGTAGTTTGCTATGTAGCAGAAGTGTACTCATTCAGGTCACTCACTTCACAGGTGTATCAAAGATGCTCAGTGTTTTACAAACACAATTCCTTAATCCTCAAAATAACCCTGCATAAGTGGGGGTGCTATCCACTGTTAGGTGAGAAAACAGAATTAGATAGAGGTAAGCAGACAGCAAATGGCAGAGCTGGGAGCTGAACTCGGGTCATCTGGCTCCATAGCCCAGCTCTCAATCACTCCAATATCCTGCTTTTAACTAAAGAAAGAAAGGAAGGCTCAGTTCCACCCTTTCCCATGTGAGCTGTGCTCCTGACATGTCTTCCTGCCCTTCTTTTGTCCCATGCATCCTACTCTTTCTTTAGGGTCCAGGTGCAGCTCCTCCTCCAGGAAGGCTTCCCTGACTCTTCAGGTTGCCAAGACCCAGTCCTCTTTGCCCTTGGCAGCTGAGACTCTGATTGCTTTTCCCAGCTGAAAGGAGGCTTCACGGAGTCCTGCTGACCCTGGACCGAAAGCAGCATGACATGACCAGGACAGAGTTCTACTGCAGGCGTGGTACACGGTCTCCACACTGTACCCGTGGAGCGAGCTTTGGAAGTGGGTGCTTTGTCCTGACCACAGAACGTGGGGGCTGAGGGTAACTGCAGTGGCAGCAGGAAAGGGGATGTGGCCCCCCCACATTCTTTCCCTCTCACCCTCCCAGTTCCCACGGGGCCTAAACGTGCACCTAAGATTTAATTTGTGTTGTCTTTACGGGACTTTCTCACCCTCTTTCACCCCCGATATGTTCTGTGTGTACTTCTTCTCCTGGTTGATCTTTTCTGATTTGCTTTCCTCCTAAGCTTCACTTTAGGGCTCCCCTGGTGGCTCAGAGGTTAAAGCGTCTGCCTGCAATGCAGGAGACCTAAGTTTGATCCCTGGGTCGGGAAGATCCCCTGGAGAAGGAAATGGCCACCCACTCCAGTATTCTTGCCTGGAGAATCCCATGGACAGAGGAGCCTGGTGGGCTACCATCCACGGGGTTGCAAAAAGTCGGACACGACTGAGCGACTTCAGTTTCAGTTTTAGTTAAGCTTCACTTTGAGTCTTCTGAAAACACCTATTAAAATCCTGGTGTATTTCAAAGACAGTCCTTTCCAACCAAAAGGGCCTTTGCCTGTCTAGATGGTTAGGCCCTTCAACATGGCTATTCTCTTGCTCTCTACAGATCCCCGGCTTCACTCACATGACTATCCAATCCTCTTACTTATAGGGCTCAGTAAGCCCCTGGAAACTGATGAGTCTACCTGACCTCAATCTGCCCTCTGGACGGTAGCCTCCTTCCCCTCCTAGTAGCAAAGACTGCTGCCACGTCCTGTCCACCCTCTGCGCACACGGTGGGGTGTCACCCTTTGTGTAAGATCCCTGGGTCCAATGAGCCATTGATGTCTCTGTTGCTGTCCCTGGGCTTTTTCTTCAGTCTCGGGGCTAAGCAACTACAAGGCTGGCAGGCCTATGGGATGTAGCCCCACACTGTCCCTACCAAAATAGCTTTCCTGGAGGGTACCGCCACTCTTGTGTGCCTCTGAAACGTGCTGATTCTCTCATCAAGGACATGGGATGGAGTCGACCCTCTCCTCTCCCTGTAGCTTTCCTTCCACACCTCGCTCCTCCATCCTGGCATAGAAACATCTCCGCCTTAAGTATCAGACATTAGACACCACTGCACTCTGCACACTTTGTTCTCATCAGGTACTTCCCAGGTAGCTGTCACATCCTGGGATGTGACAAAGACAAAGGTCTTTGGCATCAGGCTCATCCCTCTATATCCCGCCAGCAAGACTTTGGCATCTCAATCAATGAATGCACCATGGCCTCAATTCCAGTGAGGGCCACCCGCCCCCAGGCCCCAGCTCTCAGTGCTTGAACTGCTGTGCCCCTGAAATCTTAATCTTGATTACTCCCTCTTTTACTTCCCAAATGCCTTCTCATCAACCTGAAACCTTCAGAATAATAACCCTTTTCTACCTTCCTCTCCCTTCTGGCCTCTCAAGTCCCTAGAAAGGCTGTACTCACATTCTTGCAATCACCCCCTTGCCATCACAAGGTTAGACCCATCACAAGGTTAGACCCATCACAAGCTCCTGGTTTTAAACATCAAGGGGGCCCTGCAGAAATACCTGGTGTTCCTTCTTCAGGTGCCTGCCGAGCCTCTGCACCACTTCCCCTGAGCATGCTTCCTAAATTTTCTTTACTCTCTAATGCAGCCAGATCCCCCTGCTTTACTTGCAAGGCAGCTGCCAACTTACTCCTTTTGAACCTCCCTCCATCCTGCCCTTGAGCCTCAGAGGCAACTGTTCTTCTCCAATCCCAGTGCTCACCCCTGGCCTTGGCCCCCATCCTCTCCCATCCCTGCTCTATGCCCATCCTGAGAATGTGGCTTCATTCTCTTTCCAGTAGACATCTTTCTCTATAGACTTCTCATGTTCCTTTATTGCTTTCCTTAAAAAGCACCTCTTAATACACATGGCCTTATCTCAACCCCACTCGCTTCTAAAAGGTAGCCCCTTTGTCCATCCTTTCATAGCAAACTTGGAGGAAGAGGAGTCTTCACTCACTGGCTCCTCCTCACTCACTTCCCTGGATGGAGACTCTCTGGCTACCAGGTCCTTCTAGTCTTTCCACAACTACCACCTACATCATAGGGGATAGAATGTCCCCATCACATCAGCAGTCCTCATTTTCCAGGGCAAAATTTGTGTGCATACACACGTGTTAGGCCTCTTGAGTCGTGTCTGACTCTGCAACCCCGTGGACCGTAGTCCGCCAGGATCCTCTGTCCGTGGGGATTCTCCAGGCAAGAATATTGGAGTGGGTTGCCATGCCCCCCTCTAGGGGAATTTCCTGACCCACAGATGGAACCGGCATCTCCTGTGACTCCTGCATTGCAGGTGGATTCTTTACTGCTCAGCCACCCGGGAGGCCAGCCAGGGTGAAACTTGCCACCCCAGAAACCCCCAGGAGGATTGAGAAGGTGAATACTGATCAGCCCATACTGTGGTCATCACTTAAAAGGCTTAAATTTTCCATGAATTTAGTCATTTCTGTATCCAACACAAATTTGTTAAGCACCTATAATGCCCCAGACAAACATGACTGTTTTCTGAGTAGCCCAGGATGTTCCGAGGAGCTAAAGATACTGCAGAGACATAAATGTGTTTTGTAGCTCAATTCTACAAGAATTAAGACCAGCGGGTCCTTTTTCCTACAGAAGAAAGGTATGAAATTTTCCTTTTAAGCATGTCCTTCACCCAAGTCAACCCCACTCCCACACATGTTCCCGCATTTCAGAATGTATTTTTGAGCAAGGAAAAAAATAAAGCTGTTTTGGTGATAGATTTAGAGAGCCCAGCTCTGCTGAAATTCCCAGTGTATTAACACAGTGCTAACCTCAGGGACTCCGCTAAAACTCGACACTGGCAGGACTAATGTACAGCAGTGAATAGATTTCAAGAAAAGCAGCTGGGACAAAGGCAGTGCGGGGACAATGGAGGCAGCTGGGAAAATCAAATAGAAGGCTCCATTTCAGCCCATGATATATTCTGAACACGTCTACTTAGAAACTTTCTTGAAACAGACAAGCATGTTCTTAAGCTTTCCTGATGTAAACACAATTCAGACATCCCCACTCAATGCCACCAGCCGTTTTCAAGTCCCCACGACTATTTCTTACACTCCTTTGTCACATTCTTAGCGAGGGGGTGGTACGACCTCCTCCAGGGGACCCTTGGGAATGCTTGGGGGATGATTTGGTCCCACGCTGACACTCATGATAGTCAGGGTGCAGGGATGCTAAACATCCTGCATTGAGGAGGATAGTCCCATGCAGTGAAGAACTGCCCCAGCCAAAATGCCACTACCATCCTAATAAAAAGCAGCAGGGCAGGAGGGGGCAGCCCACTTCTTGATGGCTAGTGCTTTGTGCAAAGGGCAGTGAGAACTCATATAGACTATGTGGAAAACTCCCCACTCCCTGCTCCAAATGGATGAAAGAAAGAGGGAGTGCCCTTGAACAGGTGTGGAATGTACCTGTGCTGTTCAGGAGTAGTCTCTCTCCTGAGACGGAATGCCTGCAACTTAGATTTTGTCGTTGGCTTAATGTTCTGATCCTGGGCTCTCCTCAGTGCAGTTGTGCAAAACCAGCTTGAGTGGGGGATTGGTTATAGAAAGCTCTGGGGGTGGGATGTGTGTGTAAGTACAGCCCTGCCAATAGGGCAACCCTTAGAGTCTGAGCGGAAAAGGCAATGGCACCCAACTCCAGTACTGTTGCCTGGAAAATCCCATGGATGGAGGAGCCTGGTAGGCTGCAGTCCATGGGGTCACTGAGAGTCAGACATGACTGAACGACTTGACTTTCACCTTCATGCATTGGAGAAGGAAATGGCACAGTGTTCTTGCCTGGAGAATCTCAGGGATGGGGGAGCCTGGTAGGTTGCCATCCATGGGGTCACACAGAGTCGGACACGACTGAAGTGACTTAGCAATAGAGCCTGAGAGTCTTTCTCGCTGGGGGTTGGGTCAAATGGAAAGGCAGCTGATAACTGGGTGACTTGAATGTGTCACCTGATTGCCTTGACCCTGGTTTCTCTCCTGTACACATAGAGTAATAGCAGCACCTCCTTCCCAGGGCTCTTGGGGATTTCAACAGAGATTATACACACAGAGCATTTAGAAAAATGCTTAGAAACAGTAAACAATAAATGTAGGCTGTTATTAGCATTATCTTTATTTAGACTAGCAAGTTCCCCAAACTGTTGAGAGATTGCCCCAACCAGAACAAGAAGCCACATTACTCAGCCCAGTTCTGTGCCAGGCTTGGTGCCAGACACACAAGAGTTTGTTACTTAACTCCAAGTACCCACCCGCATTTTCCTGATCAGGAAGCTGAGGCTCAGGGAAGTACAGTGACTTGTCAGAGAACACAAAACAAAGTCCTGGGAGGCTGGTTCAGTGACCCATCTGCAAGACCCAAGGCCTGGGAGGCAAAGCTCTCTAAGAGTGGCGGGCTGGTAGTGGGCGGGAGGCTCAGACCCTGGGTAGTGAGCCGGAACTGGTCTCCTCATTGCTGGCCCACTGTGGGGCCTCTGATGACCGCTGCTTCCCAGTCTGTGGGAGATTAATAAAAGGGACACAGAACTTGCTGTTTACAACTCTAATTGTGGAGTTCGGACATGAAGTGAAGAACATATCATGTGAAATGAATAACAAGCCAAGTGGCTCCCGCTGAAGCTGGGGGAGCAGCCCGTGCTAAGTTGCTTCAGTCCTGTCTGACTCTTTGCAACCCTGTGGACTGTAGCCTGCCAGGCTCCTCTGTTGAAGGAATTTTCCAGGCAAGAATACTGGAGTGGGTTGCTCTGCCCTCCTCCAGGGGATCTTCCTGACCCATGGATCGAACCCACGCCTCTTACACCTCCTGCATTGGCAGGTGGGTTCTTTACCACTAGACTGCCTGGGAAGCCAGGGAGCAGCCCAGGGTTCAGCATCGCTCGGGGGAGGAGGAGGTCACCGCTGCAGCACTGACATCTGGGCAGCAGACCCATCTGTCCGCTGTCGCCCTGTGCGCCTGCACCACACACCAAGCACACGTCCGGGCCATGGCTCCGCTCCGTGTGTCACTACTGAACAGGAAATGGCAGTGCGGTGCTTTCCTAAAGCAGGGTGGGGCCAGCTCCAGGCAGATGCTCACAGGCGGGCCCAGTGGGTGTCAGTGATGGAGACGGAGCCCTGTGATGGTCACCGAGGCCACGCCCTGTGGAGGAGCCAGATCTGGGAGGCAGTGCTGTGAGAGAAACAGCAGGGGGGTCTGCCTGCTCCTCCCGCCCTCAAGTGTTCCCCTTCTGCTCACATGGAGAGGCTGCCCTTGGGCGTGACATAATCACACCAACCATCGTGTCCTAGGCACTGGGCTAGGTGCTGTCACATATGGGCCATCAGAACCCTCAGGCCCATTTAGTGAAGCCCCTGTTCAGGGGTTACAACTGGCATTAGAAAGATGGAGTCACCAGCCACAATCACACATGTGCTGTGGGAAGTATTGGGCCTAGATCCCAGCCTCGCCTGACCCCAAGTTTGTGAAGGTACAATCACACTGCCCTGAGTCCTCTGGTGCAAACGCTATCCCCTTGAACAAGTGGCCTGCACATGGATGGGGGAGTGCTGAGGGATGGCTGCCCGTAGAGTGTGCAGAAAGTGGGTCGTCCCAGGGCCAGGCGTTGCATCACCCCAGAGGCCTCACTCACCCTGTATTCCAAAGAAATGGTGGCCCCTGGAATCATGTGTGGTTATAGCTTAGAGACCGATAGAGAGCCACTTTATAACCCAGTGATTCCATTCCTGAGTATTTATCCAAAAAATCCAAAACCACTAATTAGAAAAGGTACGTGGCACCCCAATGTTTGTAGCAGCACTATCTACAATTGCCAAGATGTGGGAGTAAGCTAAGTGTCCATCAACAGATGAATGGATAGAGAAGATGTGGTTCATAGATACAATGGAACACTACTCAGCCAGGAAAAGGAACAAAATTTGCCATTTGCAGTGACGTGGATGGACTTGGAGTGAGACAAGGCAGACAGAGAAAGACAAACATTGTATGATAGCACTTACATGTGGGATCTAAAAATAATGCAAGCCAGTGAGTATAACAAAAAAGGAACATACTCACAGATACAAAGATCAGAGAAGTGGTTACTAGTGGAGAGAGAGGCAAGGCAAGGGTGGGAACTAACAGGTACCTACTAGAAGGCAATGGCACCCCACTCCAGTACTCTTGCCTGGAAAATCCCATGGAAGGAGGAGCCTGGTGGGCTGCAGTCCATGGGGTCACTGAGGGTCGGACACAACCGAGCAACTTCACTTTCACTTTTCACTTTCATGCATTGGAGAAGGAAATGGCAGCCCACTCCAGTGTTCTTGCCTGGAGAATCCCAGGGACAGGGGAGCCTGGTGGGCTGCCGTCTATGGGGTCACACAGAGTCGGACACGACTGAGGTGACTTAGCTGCAGCATTAGGCACATCATAAGCTACAAGGATATATTTTACAACATTGGGAATATAACCAATTTTGTAACAACTGTAAATGGACTTGTTGTTTGGTTACTAAGCTGTGCCCTACTCTTTGTGACCCCATGGAGTATATCTGGCCAGGTGCCTCTGTCCATGGGATTTCCAGGCAAGAATACTGGAATGGGTTGCCATTTCCTTCTCCAGGGGATCTTCCCGACCTAGGGATCAAACCCATGTCTCCAGCACTGGCAGGTGGATTCTTTACCACTGAGCCACCAGGCAAGCCGAATAAATGAAGTATAATCTTTAAAACTGTGAATCACTATTTGCACACCTGTAACATATAATATTGTATAGTAATTATACTTCAATTAAAACAAACAAAAAAAGAATTATAAAGGATTCAACCTGCTAACAAGCTAACCTAATGGATGTTGGTAGAAAACACGACTTCTGGGTCAGGAACAAAGGACCATTATCCTCTGTATCTTACCACAGTCCATTTCTACTTTACTGAAAGAGTTAACAGTTTACAGAATTTTTATTAATAAAAACATGATCAAATTAGTATTTGGAAGCTCTAAGGATTGTATTGTAAAATAAAATATTAAATGC
The DNA here is from genome assembly GCF_032452875.1 of Bos javanicus. Taxonomy (NCBI): domain Eukaryota; kingdom Metazoa; phylum Chordata; class Mammalia; order Artiodactyla; family Bovidae; genus Bos; species Bos javanicus. Next base: position 41,465,417 of record NC_083882.1, on the reverse strand, counting down.
AGAAGATGTCTTAAGAAATGAAGGGACCCTGTGTGGATTAGTCCCTGAACAACGCAGACTTGGAGGTGGCCAGCTAGAGCTTCAGGCCTGGGTGAGGCTCCCCCCAGACTGTAATTAAGTCAGGACCCTGTACTAACAATCCTCAGCTGACACCTGGGCGATACAACCACACATGAGGAGCCAAGAAACAAACTCAGGGAAGTTTTTCAAAACCTTACAACAACTTGATGCCTGGTATTCTTATTTATTTATAGATAAAAATTGTAGAGAAATGAAGAAGTCCACCAAAGTTCGCAGAGAAGTGGCTGGCGATTTAAATTCTCAGCCCACGAAGTAAAACTTTTCAACTGTCTCTGAGATGTTACTTGAAAGTTCTGGGGATGCAAACACAGTGCAAGAAAGGCCTCTAACACCCCATGCGTTGGTCTTGGGAGCACTGCCAACCAGGCCAGGGGTGATGGCTTTATTATGACCCCGTGTGGGAATGGCAGTTTCTAGAGAGTGATTAGCAGACAAATAAGCTAATCCTTTCTCTCATTTCTCTCTCTCTCTCTCTGCCTGTGTGTGTACATGTACGGAGAGCCAAGTGAGAAAAAATGAATAAATTCTAAAAATTCCAAAAAGTGAAGGAAACAAATTCCATTTACAATCCCACACTTCTCTTAAACACATTACCTGATCTAACATGAAATTCATCTCCAGGATGAGTTCTAATCTTTATACCTTGAGTCAAAAACACTTCCTGAAGCATAAATGTGACAGCTTCGGTATTTCAAAAATTTTAGAAGGAATTAAAGTCCCTTTCATCTTCCTTCTTCTACAGAATTTGCTTTCCTATAGAAAAAGCACCTACCCCTCCCCACTCCACTCCCATCCCCACCGCCCCACCGGGTGTCTTTCACAGGCTAGAAGATTCAGGCAGAAAGAGTGGGAAAGGCCCTCAGAACCTGTCTTGACCCATCTCTCCTCTGAAGGCCTAATGAGAAAGTGGTTTGGGGCCCTAGGTTGCATCATATGAATGGTAATTATCCAAGTGCCCACCTCTCTCTCCAGACCAGGGCTCTTCCAGGTCAGAGACCTGGGTAACGCTGTCTCTGCCTCTCACAGTTCTTGGCCTGACATAATACTCAATGCAAGTTTGTTGAATGAGCAAATGAATATATGAGTGAATGAATGAGTGAGTGACTGGATGAATAGAGCCTGTGGGGAGACCCCACTGCTGTATTTCTCCCAGCAGAAGAAATTTTCCAGGCTGTTACACTAATTAGGGCTAATATTCTCAGTTATTTTGAGGATTGCTTGAAATTTGCTGCTAATTTAAAAAAAAAAATGGTTACGTTTACTCATTAACCAATTAGCATGCTTCCCAGCAGCTTCACTTCACTAATTTGTTTAGTTACACTAGGCTTTCTCCTACCCAGGGCCTTCTCTGAGACCCAGGAATATCACAACGCTGACAGAGTGAACTTTTCAAACATTTAAACAGAACTTCTCAAAGGGCTGAACCCAGATGTGAACATGGCCCCTCTGCCCCACCCAAGCTGCCTGTGGGTCCCTGATGTCTTTGAGACCCACTGGGCTCCACAGGGAGTAGCTGTTCTACAGCACCACTCCTATTACTAGACGACATTTGCTCTTCGAGGGAAATTAAACTTCCCAAAATGTGAGGACTTCCTAAAAGACAACCCAGCCTGTGTCTGATGAATGAATGAACAAAACTGGAGGAGAAAATGGAAGTCAAAATACAGGCATCCTTCCCAGCCCTGTCTGGGCCAGTAACTCATAGTGTGACCCAGGCAGGAAGTTCACATTCCCAGATGCCATTTTCTTATTTTCTTATTTGTCAGAGGAGGAACTGATTTAGAAGATACCTAAGTTTGTGTGGTAGAGACAAGGCTTCCCAGGCACCCAGAAAACCCTGACTTCCCACGTCCTCTGTTTGAGGCAGGGCCATGTGATAATTCTGGTTAATTGAATGTGAGGTGATGTGAGGCCCTTTTCATCTGAGGCACGGAAGTCAGGTTACCAGTCACATTCTTTCTTTTTAGGGATGCTGGGGGTTGACCTGTGTACCTCAAAAATTCACATGTTGAAGTCTTAACATCTAGTACCTGAGAATGTGACCTTATTTGGAAATACAGTTAGCTGCAGATATAAATTAGGATGAGAGTGGAGTGGGAGGGCCCCTAATCCAATATGACTGGCATCCTCATAAAACGGGGGAATGTGGACGCAGACAAGCACTCGGGGAGAACACCATGTGATGGGGAATTTCGCTGCCATGAGCCAAGAAACTACAGAAACCGAGGAGAGAGGCCTGGAGTAGGTGCTTCCCAGGTGCCTTCAGAGACAGCACGGCCCTGCTGACACCTCAGTCTCAGATTTCTAGCCTTCAGAACTGTGAGACGATAAATTTCCATTCTTTAAGCCACCCAGTTTGGGCTTCTTTGTTACAGCTGCCCTAGGAAATAATAGGGGGAAAGACCATGTGCTTAGGCTATGAATCCACAAGGGTTTCTGAGTCACTAATGGCCTGGACAGTCACCCCACCTTTAGCCAACATTGTGAAAAGACTAAGAGAAATACTAAAACCTGGGAATAAGGCAAAAGGGAAGGGAGGTGATCTATCCATTCAGTATCATACTGGAGCATTGTCTAACAAGCCCACCCAAGAGTATGTAATTTTCCAAGAGAATATACCCATGTTTGACTTTGTTATTAACCTTTCGATTAGTACTCAGACACACTAACTTCTAGACTTCTGTCTGGGTTGAAAAGATCACATCATAGGCTGTGATTTTATTTCTGTGTAGGGTGTTAACTACTTTTGGATCGAATTCACAATCTTATTCTAACACTCTTCTTTAGAAAATGCCCACAGACATTGAGTTCCTCAAATGCTTTCAGTACTTGCTTGCTGCTTCCCTTATTAATGAGCTAAATATGTTTTTATTACATGTTCATTTTAAGAGTCATGTTTTCCTTTTTTCTGAATTGATTAGTTAATGCTAGTGTGATTTGGGATTGATTATTACATAGTTGATACCAGTTCTTTCTGAGAACCTGTATTTTTAAAACCCCAAATGGAAAAACTTAGAAATTTGGATGAAGAAAAGAAGGAAGGGAAGTTCACCTTCAAGTCAGCAGGACGAACTTAGCCAGCCCGAGATCCTGCCTTCTTTCCCTCTTCCTCCTTCACCATTATATTCAAAAACTCTGTGTCCTTATAATTTTGGAAGTTTCATATCCCTCTTGAATCTATTCCTCTCTGGGCTACACAATTCCCTTTCTTAAGGACATGGTCTTTACCAATCTGGTAATAATTATCCGATATTTAGCAAGCAGTGACTGTGTACCGAGTTTGTTGTCTAAGTGTTTCGTGTGCATCAATTTATTGTTTGTTTGATTCTTAAAATTAATGTTTATTTAATTCTTAAAACAACCTAAAGGGTAGATGCTACTCTAATCTCTACTTTTTAGGTTGTGAAATTGACACAGAGAAGTTATGACACTTACCCAGGGAACTGGGTTAGTAAGTGATAAGGCTGGGATCTGAACCCAGGTAGTCTGGTTCTTGACCACTATATACCTTGTCATTTGCTTTTTAACATTGTTATGCTTCCTATCAAGTGTGATGCTCAGGAAGGAATATATGGGGTTTCATAACAGAGGCCAGCAAGACTGTCACCTTGGGTAGGTCTCTGTTCCCCACCCCTCTGCTGGAGTTGTGCAGTGCACGACTTGCACGATGCACATGGCAGTCCTATCTGCGAACTTCCTTGGGTTCTCCTTGACCTCTGTGGCCATGGTACTAAAAGATTTGCTGAGAACTGTTAGTAGGAGGGGAAATGCTCCTAGAAATGCATGTTGAGCATTTTATTTGGACCAAGCCTAGGAGATTTGGAGTATCCCAGAGGCCTGTATCTGTTCACAGTCCCCTTCTGAGATGTACTCTGACCTTGTACTAAGGTCATCCTCCTCCTCATCTTGTCTCTTCCATGAGCCAATCAATTTCTTAAGGGTTAGTAGATGCCATTGGAAACCCTTGAGAACCAGAGGCCCTGCCTCCTCACCATCTGCTTATCCCCTGCACCTCAGTCAGTTCAGTTCAGTCGCTTAGTCATGTCCAATTCTTTGCGACCCCGTGGACTGCAGCACAACAGGTTTCTGTCCATCACCAACTCCCGGAGTCTACTCAAACTCATGTCCATTAGTCAGTGATGCCATCCAACCATCTCATCCTCTGTTGTCCCCTTCTCCTCCACCTTCAATCTTTCCTAGCATCAGGGTCTTTTCAAATGAGTCAGTTCTTTGCATCAGGAGGCCAAAGTATTGGAGTTTCAGCTTCAGCATCAGTCCTTCCAATGAATATTCAGGACTGATTTCCTTTAGGATGGACTGGTTTGATCTCCTTGCAGTCCAAGGGACTCTTAAGCATCTTCTCCAATACCACAGTTCAAAAGCATCAATTTTTAGGCACTCAGTTTTCTTTATAGTCCAACTCTCACATCCATACATGACTACTGAAAAAACCACAGCTTTGACTAGACAGACCTTTGTTGGCAAAGTAATGTTTCTGCTTTTTAATATGCTCTCTAGGTTGGTCATAACTTTTCTTCCAAGGAGTAAGTGTTGTTTAATTTCATGGCTACAGTCACCATCTGCAGTGATTTTGGAGCCCCCCAAAATAAAATCTATCACTGTTTCCATTGTTTCCCCATCTGTTTGCCATGAAGTGATGGGACCAGATGCCATGGTCTTAGTTTTTTGAATGTTGAGTTTTAAGGCAACTTTTTCACTCTCGTCTTTCACTTTAATCAAGAAGCTCTTCAGTTCTTCTTCACTTTCTGCCATAAGAGTGGTGTCATCTGCATATCTGAGGTTATTGGTATTTCTCCTGGCAATCTTGATTCCAGTTTGTGCTTCATCCAGTTCATTATTTTCATGATGATGTACTCTGCATGTAAGTTAAATAAGCAGGGTGACAATATAGAGCCTTGATGTAATCCTTTCCCAATTTGGAACCAGTCTGTTGTTCCATGTCCAGTTCTAACTGTTGCTTCTTGACCTGCATACAGATTTCTCTGGAGGTAGATAAGGTGGTATGGCATTTCCATCTCTTGAAAGAATTTGCCACAGTTTGTTGTGACCCACACAGTCAAAGACTTGGGCTTAGTCAATAAAACAGAAATAGATGCTTTTCTGGAACTCTCTTGCTTTTTCGATGATCCAGTGGATGTTGGCAGTTTGGTCTCTGGTTGGGCTTCTTTGGTGGCTCAGAGGATAAAGCATCTGCCTGCAATGTGGGAGACCTGGGTTCGATCCCTGGGTTGGGAAGATTCCCTGGAGAAGGAAATGGCAACCCACTCCAGTAGTCTTTCCTGGAGAATCCCATGGATGGAGGAGCCTGATAGGCTATACAGTTCACGGGGTTGTCAAGAGTTGGACATGACTGAGTGACTTCACTTTCTTTCTTCTTCCTTTTCTAAATCCAGCTTGAACATCTGGAAGTTCACAGTTCACGTACTATTAAAGCTTGACTTGAAGATTTTTGAGCATTACTTTGCTAGCAAGTGAGATGAGTGCAATTGTGCAGTAATTTGAGCATTCTTTGGCTTTGCCTTTCTTTGGGATTGGAATGAAAACTGACCTTTTCCAGTCCTATGGTCACTGCTGAGTTTTCCAAATTTGCTGGCATATTGAGTGCAGCACTTTCACAGCATCATCTTTTAGGATTTGAAAGAACTCAACTGGAATTCCATCACCTCCACTAGCTTTGTTCATAGTGATACTTCCTAAAGTCCCCTTCATTTCACATTTCAGGATGTCTGGCTCTAGGTGAGTGATCACACCATCGTGGTTATCTGGGTCCTGAAGATCTTTTTTGTATAGTTCTTCTGTGTATTCTTGCCACCTCTTTTTAATATCTTCTGCTTCTGTTAGGTCCATACAAGTTTCTGTCCTTTATTGTGCCCATATTTGCATGAAATGTTCCCTTGGTATCTCTAATTTTCTTGAAGAGATCTCTACTCTTTCCCATTCTATTGTTTTCCTCTATTTCTTTGCATTGATTACTAAGCAAGGCTTTCTTATCTCTCCCTGCTATTCTTTGAAACTCTGCATTCAAAGGGGTATATCTTTCCTTTTTCTCCTTTGCCTTTCATTTTTCTTCTTTACACAGCTCTTTGTAAGGCCTCCTCAGACAACCATTTTGCCTTTTTGCATTTCTTCTTCTTGGGGATGGTCTTGATAATTGCCTCCTGTACAATGACACGAACCTCCATCCATAGTTCTTCAGGCACTCTGTCTATCAGATCTAATCCCTTGAATCTATTTGTCACTTCCACTGTATAATGGTAAGGGATTTGATTTCGGTAATACCTGAATGGTCTAGTAGTTTTCCCTACTTTCTTCAATTTAAGTCTGAATTTGGCAATAAGGAGTTCCTGATCTGAGCCACAGTCAGCTCCCAGTCTTGTTTTTGCTGACTGTATAGAGTGTCTCCATCTTTGGCTGCAAAGAATATAATCAATCTGATTTCAGTATTGACCATCTGGTGATGTCCATGTGTAGAGTCTTCTCTTGTGTTGTTAGAAGAGGGTGTTTGCTATGACCAGGGCCTGCACCTAATGGATGCAGTCCACCCTAATGGATGGATGAACACCTGCCAAGGATACACAGCCCATCTCCAGGATGACCCAGTTCTCCCCAGATCTCCCAACTCATTGGGAAGGCCAGACTCAACAAATTCCTGCCACAGCAGAGTCCCTACACCTCCCTGTTCTTGGAAATGTGTGTGATTTGAGGCTGGTCTCAAGCCTCCTTACCTCTGGGTATTGACAGCTGTGTACCTCAAGCCTGGTAAGAGAGGGCAGCTGGGCCCCAGTGTTCATGTACAGACCAGTTACAGGAAGGTTCTGCGGGGGATGGGAGGGGGACCCAAGTTTTTAAGGCCTGCTGCAGCTCCACAACAAAAAGCTGATTTACAAAGCATCAAGGCAAGGCAGCTCCAAGTATTCCTGGCAAGCACAGCACAAGCTCACAACATCCTAGGCACCTGGATTTCAGAACAAGAGAATTCAAGGTAAACAGATTGGCAGAGCTGGCAGAACTGGGCCTGGAGATGGCCAGTCCAACTTCCTCACTGGCAGATAAGAATACACACCCAGACAAAACTAATCAATTGTGCTAGAGATGAAAATTGTCATTACCTGGACTTCCCTGGTGTTTCAGATGGTAAAGAATCTGCCCACAATGTGGGATACTTGGGTTCAATCCCTGAATCGGGAAGATCCCCTGGAGAAGGAAGTAGCAACCCACTCCAGTATTCTTGCCTGGAGAATCCCATGGGCAGAGAAGCCTGGAGGGGTACAGTCCATGGGTTCACAAAGATTTGGACACGACTAAGCAACTAACACATAGCATTGGATGGAAGTGTTGACCAAAAGGCAGAACGAGGAAGCCCACTGGGATGACGGGTTTGATGTAGGTGGTGCCTGTACAGTGTTTATGAATGTGGAAACTCACGGAACTGTATACTTAAGATGTGTATGCTGCTGCTGCTGCTAAGTCGCTTCAGTCGTGTTCGACTCTGTGCAACCCCATAGATGGCAGACCACCAGGCTCCTCTGTCCCTGGGATTCTCCAGGAAAGAACACTGGAATGGGTTGCCATTTCCTTCTCCAATTAAGATGTGTATACCTTAGTGTAAAAGCATACCTCAGTAAAAGAATAAAACAAAATAAGGCCCAGAGAGGGTTAAGGTGATTGCAAATGTGTGCCAAGACCAAGCCTCAGGCTTCCTGATGCCCCATTCACTGTCCTCACCCCTACCCCACTGCATTTTTGCTACTATAGCAAAATGCTCTCAGAGCCTATGGGTCAGCTCTGACCAAGGTTGGAGCCCATAGCACATGACACCTGAGGTCAAGGAAAGTCAGTCCAGTGTGAGCTGGGGTTAGAAACTGGAGGGTATTTATACTGAGTAAGGCTCAATGATCAGTAATAATAATAATATCATCATAGCAATAGTAATAGCTAAACATTTATTTAGCCCTTACTATATGCTAGGCATTATTTTAAATGTATTAAATCCTTACAACATTGTTCTTTATGGTATACACCATTATTAATCCATATTTTACAGGTGAAAGAAATAGGCCCACATTTAAAACCCTGTCCAAAGGTTCACAACTGGAAAGTTTCAAAGCTGCCATTTGAACTCAGGCAATCTGGCTCCAGAATCCATGCTCCTTACAGCAAAGACTGTCCCCATACTGAATCACCTGCAGCTGGAAGACTCGGCTTGCCCAGGCACCCACCATCCCACAGAGGAAACGTCTGACACGTGGCCAGAGATGCAGATGAGCATCGACACCACACGTTTCCACCTAGATTCGTTAAAAGTGAGTTCACCCATTGCGTCTTGGATCATACGTATTACAACACAGAAAGGGAATTTACACAAAGATGGAACTACTGTGACCTTGGCCATCTTGGCCCACACTCAGGAACAACTGAAACTCAGGTGCCTGACGGCACTAACAATCAGAGAAATGCAAATTAAAACTACAACGTGATAGCACTATACAACCACCACAATATCTCGAAGTTTAGAAAGACAGATAATACGGAATACTGTCAAGGATGGAGAAGAATTACAGCTCTCATATATGGCTGGTGGGGTAAAAATTAATACAACTACTTAGGAAAACTGTTTGACAGTGTATTAGATGGCTCTGGCTGCCATTACAAAATGCCACAGACTGGGTGGCTTAGAGGAAGATGGAACTACCTATGACCTTGTTTATTTTTTCGTACAGTTTTGGAGTCAGGAAGTCTAAGATCAAGGTGGTGGCCTGTTCAGTTTCCGGTGAGAGTTTCTGGTGCAAATGGCCACCTTCTTGCTGTGTCCTCACATGGCAGAGAGTGACGGACGGAGCGCTCTGGTGGCTCTTCTTATAAGGACACTATCCCCATAAAATCAGTGTTGCACTTTATGACCTTATTTAACCTGATTACTTCCTTACTCCGCATATAGACAGGCTTAGCACTTCAACACGTGAATTTTGGAGTGACACAGTTTCAGTCTATAGCATTCTGCTCTTGGCTCCCCAAGTTAATTTCCTTCTTTCACGCAATGTACATTCACTTCATCCCAACAACCTTGAAAGTCTTAACCCATTCCAGCACTGACTCTTAAGTCAAGATATCATCTAAATCAGGTATGTGTGAGACTCAAGGTATGATTCATTCTGAGGCAGAATTTCTCTCCAGCTAAGAACCTGTGAAATCAGACAAGTTATGCACTTTCAAAATATGATGGTGGGACAGGCACAGGATAGGTGATCACATTCCAAAAGGGAGAAACTGGAAAGAAGAAAGGGGTGATGGGTCGCAAGCAAGCTCAAAACCCAGAAAGGCAAAATTCCACTGGATCTTAAGGCTCAGGAAAAATCACCTTTGTCTGGATATTCTGCCCTCCAGACCCACTGGGGTGGCAGCATCACCCCTCACTGCTCTGTGGGGCAGCCTGCCCCTTTGGCTCTCTGGAGTGGCCCTGCTTACTGTTCAAGTTGCTTAGTGTCCAAGCTGCTTACTGCCTTGGTCCCACTCCACTGGCTTGTGGCAGGGTCATCCTGGCCTACTGAAACCAGAGTGGCAGGCCCATCCTTTGAGTGAACAGCCTTACCCTGGGGCCAGTGGTAGGAATAAGGACTTGTGCCCTGATGATCTCTAAATCACCTTCAGTATCCTATGTCCCTTTTCTTGTGGAACAGTACATGTTAACAATTGAATAGCTTTATGGTCCCATCTTACAGAATCCAAGAAGTCCAATAGCATTCCTTTGTCTTTCCCTGATTTACCTTTACTTCACTGGCAGTGTCCCTGCTGGTATAACCCCCTCTCTATTGATGCTTTCTGCTGTGAGATGGTTGATTAAGTCCAAGAGCCCCACCCTTTATCTCTTAATCAAATGATTGTTCAGTAGCACTTTTGGTATCCTCTCCAAATCAACCTTTCTCATTTTTTGTAATGTGCATAGGCTGAGAATTTCCCAGACCTTCACACTACGGTTAAACGAGGTCATAAGAGCAGAGCTCTGATGCAATAGGATTAGTGTCCTTTTAAGAAGAGACTCCAGAGAGCTTGCTCGTTCTTTCCCCCTTGCCACACAAGGACACAGTGAGAAGGTGACTATCTGCAAGCTAGAAAAAGAGAGACCAGCTCAGCTGGCACTTTGATCTTGGACTTTCAGCCTCAGAACTGTGAGCAAATACATTTCTATTGTTTAAGCTATCTGGTTTCTGGCATTTTGTTACAGCAGCCCTAGCAGACTATAGAATATAGGCAGTGTCTACTAAAAGTGATCATACGTCAACCCTATGACTCAGTGATTTGACTTCTAGGTTTAAATCCAGAAGAAACGAGTACATATGCACACCAAAAGACATGGACAAGAATGTCCATAGCAGTAGTATTTGTAATATTCCCAACCTGGCAGTAGCCCAACTGTCCATCAACAGTAGAATATACAGTAAATATGGCATGTTCATAAAATGGAATATGACATGGTAGGAAAAAAATGAGCAAATTACAACTATATATAACAGCATGGACACACTTTACAGAAATAATGATGAAGGAAAGATTCCAAAATGAGAAAGCATATACCCTATGAAACTATTTACATAAGGCTCAAAGCAATACTGTGGTTTTTTTTTTTTTTTTTGACCTGGGTGCTGTTCCACAGGTGTGTTTGCTCTGAAAGTTCATTACTCTGTACACTTATAATTTGTCTATTTTCTGCATATATGTTATATGCCAACAAAAAGTTTGCATAAAAGTAGTCATTCATTAAAAATGTTATACCATTCTAACAATGGAGAATGAGTTGATATGCTGTGTGGTGTGAGGATAATGTGATCTGCTGACTGTGACAGACCAATCAATGATGTCACAGCAGCTCGGCCCACAGAAAGGACCGGGGGGTAGAGATCACAGTGGGCATTTCTGGCAAGTCTTGGGATAGCACACTGGATAGAGATCACAGTGGGCATTTCTGGCAAGTCTTGGGATAGCACACTAATGACACATCACAGTATCCTTCAGTTGTATAACCTTCAGTTTAGGCAGGTAACAGCTCTTTAAAACACTTAACTTCAACTGCACAAACACATGTATCTTCTATACTAAAGTATCTTTTAAAAATCTTTCCATACTTCTGAAGGTATACTTCAGAAGGTATGTATACTGAAGTATGTATACTGAAGGTATACATACTTACTTAAGATAAATAAACTCTGAAAATGCCAAGTCATAATGGGTCAGTCCATGGTGTCCTTGGTCATTGATTGTCCATTGTACTTTGCTGAATAAATCATTTTTCTTGCCAGTGTCTCAATGTCCTCTTTGGATATCTGAAGCCTAGGCTATGAATGGAGAATTTTAGGGGGATAACTTACCTTTCTGGTAGCTTCCCTTCATTCTCTGCTGGAAGGTCAGAAGACCTAGAAAGGATCTCATGGCTATAAATTTTGGTCCCAGCTACGATGGAGCAAAGGGCAGAACCTGAGGCACTCTGAAGAGATTCTGAGATGGCAGGGAGTCTAGGGGAAACTTAGGGCTCCCTCCAGCCAGGGAAAGGCATGGTTGCCAGAGCCAAGACTGTAACCTGTGACAGTCTCCCCAGTGGAGGCAGGTGTCTCTCTTTAGAGATGTATCACCTTCCTTGTGCCCACCCCAGGGGATCCTGGCATCCTAGCCTCTCTCCTTTAGACTCCTTCCAGACATATAAGTATGACTCTCTTTTTTTCTCATGAGGATACTTTCTAATGAAAAGCCCCCAAGGTCCATGGGCCCAGAGTAGCCACGACAGAGTTGAGCTTCTCTTTTCCCACCAGACACACACATGTACACACCCGGCACGGGGATCTCAGAACTCACCTGGGGTGTCATCCCGTGGCAGATGTACACAATAGGAACATTTTCTGTCTCTGGACCCTGATCAAGACACAAATCACTCTTCAGGGAGTTCTGCAACTGAACACCAGAGGAGAGGCAGTCACACAAAAGAGAGAAATAAAAGCATTAAATCAGGAGAAACAATCATTCCACTGAGACAGGCTCTGCTTCCATAGTCAACTCTGCTTTCAGTCAACCCTGAATACTACAGAAATCAACAAGCACCAACTAATACCAAGAAACCAACAGCATTGGCCTTGCATTAAAGGTGCTGAAGGCAGAGCAGCCTCCTCTGAAGGACAAGACCTTGGACGCTGTTAAACAGCAAGCTGGATTTTGGGAGCTGAGAGGGTCTAGGTAAAAATATGGCATATACACACAAGATGGTACTACACTTCTCATCCTCTCCTTTTGCACAAGGGTGGCATAATGGCCAACAGAAGTCCCTGGATGGAAGACTTTGTTCTTGAGGGTTGGGGGAGGTGAGGAACATGTCAGCTGTTTGGGGGCCTGGGATGTCCCCTGGGATCAGGCCTTCTCTGTCTCCTCCAGATCCAGTGGTGGCTGGCCAGGCCCCAGTGGGGACCCAGCTGATGAAGTTTCCCTAGAGTGGAAGGAAGGTCTGGTGGGTGAATAAGAGAGAAGGGGACCAGAGAGGGAATAGGAGAGGGGAGAGGTGTCTCTTATCCTCACCTACAAACACATGCCAGTCAACAGTACAAAAGTCCTATGAATCAATATCTTAGCATATCTAGGTAGGAAAGCTGATAGTCAACATCCCCTTCTGGCTTAGCCCACTCTCAGCCCTTGGAAAGGGCAGCTTGTGGTTCACGTGGCCCTGTTTACACGCCACAGCTGAGGAGACCAGGGCAGGCACCAACTCTCAGTTTAGAATGAATGGACAATTCTCTTTCTTTCCTCCTCTCTCCCCATCCTTCTCTTTCTGGAATGTGACAATCTCATCATCCTCTTATTCTGCCCTAGGAGTCCTGATGAGAGACCAAACACTGTGCTCAGTGGGTGCTGGCCTCTCAGATTGTGGGGCCATTTAGATCGGGCATGGAGATCTGTTGGGCTTGTGCAAGCAGAGAAATCCAGCTGTGATGAAGTGGGGATGAAGCAGGAGGCAGACGGATTTAGAGACAAGAGATGATCCTGCCCCCACTGTGGTTTTCGTGGCTTCCCAGCACGAGTGCCTGGGTCCAGCTGTACTTCAGTTCCTGGGCCTGTAAGAGACCTTATGGTATCTTTACCCACCTAAACTGAAGCTAGCTTACATAGCTCTTCTTAGTGATCAAAGCACTTTATTTACAACTGGAGGCTGGAGATGGGGATCCAGGGGAGACCAGGGCAATGGGCCACAGGTGGGTCATCTATCCCGGGAGGGCCAGAGGCAGACAGCAGCTAAGTTCTTGTAGTCTTCATGGATGTGGTAGGAGTGCAGTGAACCCAATTAAGGAGTGTGAAGCGCAACAGATAACTGGAGGCCCCCACTTGATCTATGAACATCCTGTTCTTGACAGGGGACAAAGAACAGAGTCAAATTCTTTTCTTTTGAGCTCCCTTTCCCTTACTGGGTGATAGCAGCTCAATCTCAAACTTGGAGTTTAGAGGTTCTGAAGAAATATGAACATGTGTCAGCTCCCTAGGCAGGGCCCCAGAAGCATCCACGCAGCACAAAATCCTCTATCATAAACCAACTACCTGACCTGTGTGGGAGGAGTATATGCAAATATGCCCCGGACTCCTCCCACGGCCCACTGATCCATTAGTGAGACCTGCATAAAGTCCCAGAAAGCCCTGGTGTCAGACACGGCTCTTCTGTGGGCCCCCAAAGCTGGCCTCTGAATGAGGGTGGGTGGTGACTTTTGATAAAGTCCTCTTTGATTCTGTGTCATCCATCCCCCATTAAGCAGATTTTCTGTTGAGAAAGTTGGGAGAGAAGCTGAGATGAAATCCTGGCTCCAGCTGTTTGGTCTTGGGCAAAGCTACATAACTCCTTGTCTGTTTCCTTCTGTCTCTCAAATACGGACAATTATATTGCCAACCTCATACGTATGTGGATTAACTGAAATAATCTCTGCAAGTGCTTAGTACAAGGCCTGACAAATAGCAAAAGTGCGATAATTGTTAGGTGCTGTTATTACTGCTATAACTATCCTGAAAGCCATTCAGGGAAGTTAGTGTTTATGACTGCATCTATGTGCCAGGTTCCAGGTGAAGGGCTTTCCATGCTTTATCCCACCTAATCCTCAAAATTACTCAGCCAGATTGGTAATATTAACTCTCTTAAGGGTGCAGGAAGTTATGTCGTAGCAAGAAGCTCTGCCTCACCTCTCGGTCTGTAATACTGTTCCCACTGCATGGGCCCTCTGCTTTGGCCTTCTCTTTTCCCTGACTAAGCCCTCCTCCTCCCGTGGTTCTCAGCCTCTCTGTCACTCTGGAAGCCTTTCCTGGCCCACATCTGGGTGTGAGGCCACCACACCTCCATTTCTCTGAGCGCAGCACTTACACACTGTATTCTTGTCACTTCCCTACTTGCCTGGCTCCTCTATCAGTCACCAGACTAGGTCTCAGGCTTTCTCACTGCCTGTGACACAGGACAGCCCTGGCACATATTAGACTGTAAGTACATATGGGATGAACGAATGAAGAAAATGAGTAATGAATGAATGGCCTCATAGTTGGAAAAATGGCAGAGCTGGAGTCTGTCTCCAAAGCCCAAGCTCTTTCCATCATAAAATGGTGACAATCCTGAGACTGTGAAAAATGTCCCGTGAAGTGATATGACTAACCTTTAAGGTTTTACAAACTGCCAGGGTTACACAGTGATTAAGTAGCAAAGCTAACTTTCAGAAGCAGGCATGTCTGTTTCTGGATGCTACTCCATCTCTCCTGTCAGCACCAGAGCTGGGATTATTCAAACCATGCTGTCTCCCAGGCCTGAAGCTCAGTAATCCTGGAGGAGGCCCATGCCCACACTGCAAGGTCCATGATCCTTCTGCCTGCCAGAGGCATCAGTGAGACCTTTTACTAGATTAATGGTCTGGGTTATACAGACTTGACAGTGACCGGAGAGTTCCGGGGGGTTATTTGACCTGAGCAATGAAGTTTAGGCATGAGTTGGAAGGGGAAAAAAAATCCCTTCACCGAGAAGACATCTGGTCTCTCCGACTTCAGAATAAAAGAAACCACCAGGAAGAAAGATTCAGCTCCACAAATTGTCTTGCTCTTGTACTGCATCCTGCCTCAACCATCGTCAGCTTACTGCCCTCATTGAGTTCATTATGCTCCTGGACAAGCAAGTGTCTCTGCTCATGTAAGAGCGCAGCCCATGGAGGAGGCAGGAGAGAGGGGCTCCAGCTGAGCCCTGAACAGTAGCCGGCGAATGCACACGTGCAGGGTCACAGACATCCGCCAGTCCCAGGAATGGCTGACACAGCTCAGCCCTCTGGAGTGGCGGGAGGATGGGTTTTCAGCATGACAGAGTGAAAACAGCCTCCACTGTGGACTCAGCCAGATCTAGATCACAACATGGATATGCCACTTACTATTTGACCAATCAAAGGTTTCTGGGTGTGATCTGGGTGAGGGGTCTACATGGTAAACGTGCGATCTGTGCTCCTAAGATGCGACTCTTTCGCTTACACGACCAGAATGTCTTGGGCCCAGACCCAGGATTGGAATGGCTGCGTGCAAGCACCTCCACTGTTATGTCTCTCTGGCTGAGTTTGGTGAATACTTTTAGCTACAGCTAACAGCTTGGTGAGACCATGAATCCAGAAGCTTGCCTTGGCTCTCAGAGGCCTGGGCCAACAGCTTCTCCGGAGCCGCAGCAGCATGTCTGTCCTGTTTTGGTTCAAGAGTAACCAGGCAGCACACATAACGTGCTGTGGACAGCGTGTCCGCCGTGTCCTTAGGACGGTTCTGGGGGGCTGGATGGGGCGGATGGGCACCTCACAGTCCAGTGTGCTTCCACAGCGAAGGCGGGATCTGGGGCCTCAGGTAACAGCTGAGCAGCGCCAGCTGATGAGTTTCCTGACATCTGAATTATACCAGCCTGAGAAGGGGAGAGGAAAGAGGCTACTGGGTGGTTCTCTCAGGACATGTCAGCCACAACACGGGGACTCTCATGGGAAGACACGACCCCCTCCGATAGTCAGGCCTCCGGGGACAACAGAGGCCCTGCAGGGGGGTAGAAAGGGGCAGTTCCTGGGACCCTGTCTCCTTTAGAATCCTAGGATGTGAGCGTTAGCAGGCCTGTGGGAACACTGAAGCCGGCCTTCAGCAGAATTCTTCCTCTCTAGGCTGAGGCTGTGCCCATTAAGTTCCTGCTGAGGCAGGCCTTGAACTCAGTTCTGGCCACAGGCCATCAGAGGAAGAATTCTTCCTTCAAGTTTTCATCCTGGAATATCTAAAAGGCCTGAGGGGACACTCCAAAGGGAGGAGTGGGAGTGATATCAGAAGCTGACGTGCTAGACTCAGTTTCACTCAGGCTGACGGCCTGTGTGAACATGGGCAGACACTGTACTTCTTTCTTTCCCCATCTGTAACACACCAGGGGCAGGGAGTGAGCCTAGTAAACCCAGGGGATAGTTATGAGGGTAATTTTGAGGGCTTAACTGTCATAGAGAATTTTCATGTGTTCGCTCAGCAAAAACCAGACCAGGCATCCAAAAATCAATCAGGTATTTAAAATACCTTAAGAGTTGTAATGTCCTCGGGATATTGGAAGCATGGGGAGAGTTTATCATCTTCAAAGTATTTTAACCTCAGACACAAAATACATTTCTATATCAGAGACTTTCTTCTACCCATGAGGAGAGCATTATTTTACCCCACTTAACATATGAAGAAACTAAGACCTATAGACATTAAGACACTTGCCCAGGAAGTGGCTGGGTCAAGATTGGAACCAGGTCCATGTGGATCCAAACCCTCTGCTCTGCCTCTCTGTCTTGCTGTCTCTGCTGGGGGAACCACCAATCAATAAGTGGTACTAAAACATCGCTGAAAATCCAATGAACTCTGGAAGGATATGTTTCCCAAATCTGCTTTCTAGGAGGCTCTGTGTGAGTGGAAGATGTAGCACCTCGGGTAAGGGAGGCATGCAGGCTGGTCGGTAGAATCTCAGGCACCCATGCTTGGGAAACAGTTGGGGCTGTCTTGCAATGTTAACCTAACTGCATGTTTTTGCTTTATTAAGTAGCATATTCATGTGTGGGGCCAGAGCTGAATTGCTTAGGATTGTAAGGAGAGACTAAGCACCTCTCTCAAGAGAATGGAGAGGTCTGGGCTATGAACATATAGGCTGCTTCACATGAAGTTCTAGAAACCAGCCTCTTGTCCACAGGTCTACCACAGGTCCCACTCGGGCAGATGTGTCTGGATGAAACCCCAAGGGTGGGCTCCTTACCACCCCGTAGGCAATGATGTCTGAGTACATCCTCATTTCTGGGTACACGCTGACCAGGTACCACCGGAAGGTCTTGCACTGCAGCTGTTTCCTCAGAGCCTTCCTTGCAGTGATGTCCCCGATGTCGATTCCTGAGTCCTGTGCGAGATGCAAACACAGAGATGCAGCCGCCACCATGGTATGGCTTTTCCCAGACCCTCCCTAACCACAGTTCTGGAGACTGCCTGGTGAAGGCATTACCTGGGAACTCAACTCAGGCATTTCCCCATGTGTGCCCTAGCCCCATAACCGTCCCTGTTTGGTCTGCAAAACAGGAGATCAGCACCGATGGGGACTGTTATCAAAGGCCATTGAAAATAAAGGGACTAAATCCTTTAAAAATACTAAAGAAAAAAAGCTATGGTCTTTGTGTAAGTAAAAGAAATGGAAGAATATAGTCTGAGTAAGGCTATCACTTTGCTGACAAACGTCTATATAGTCAAAGCTATGGTTCTTCCAGTAGTCATGTATGGATGTGAGAGCTGGACCATAAAGAAGGCTGAGTGCCAAAGAATTGATGCTTTCAAATTATGATGCTGGAGGAGACTCTTGAGAGTCCCTTGGACAGCAAGGAGATCAAGCCAATCAATCCTAAAGGAAATCAGTCCTGAATATTCAGTGGAAGGACTGATGCTGAAGCTCCAATAGTTTGGCCACCTTATGTGAAGAGCTGACTCATTGGAAAAGATCCTGATGCTGGGGAAGATTGAGGGCAGGAGAGAAGGGGGCGATGGAGGAAGAGACGGTTGGATGGCATCACTGACTCAATGGACATGAATTTGAGCAAACTCCGGGAGATAGTGAAGGAGAGGGAAGTCCGGTTGCTGCAGCCCATGGGGTTGCAAAGAGATGGACATGACTGAGCGACTGAACCAACAACACGGTTACCTCTATCTCAAGAGATAAGATGAGAGATTCTGAACTGTGTGGGGAGAGGGAGAGGAAAGGAAAAGAGTTGAAGATGGAATACTGCTAATTCTAATACTATTTCTAGTGATCAGGGCAGCTAAGGCTTACATAACACAATGTGCCAGGCTCTGTTCCATATGAGACAGACACATATATTTTTATATTTTACTTATAGTAAATGTTTAGAATTCCATGGCAGGTCAGCTGGTAAAGAATCCACCTGCAATGCAGGAGACTTCAGTTCGATCCCTGGGTTGGGAAGATCCCCTGGAGAAGGGAATGGCTACTCACTCCAGTATTCTGGTCAGGAGAATTCCATGGACTGTATAGTTCACGGGGTTGCAAAGAGTCAGACACGACTGAGCAACTTTCATTTTCACTTTATATTAAATTTACATATATGGTCCTATTTAAACTCATGAGGGAGCACAACATAACCCTCATTTTATAGATGTGGGAGGTTCAGTGACCTCCTGCATGACTTGCTTAAATCCCACAGCTAGTAAGTGATGGAGTTGAAAGTTGAACCCAATCAGCCTGGGTCTGGAGTTTGTGCTTTAAAATTTCCAGGGCATTTGCAGGAGCCTGACCTTCTGCCTGCTTAGACCAAGTCCTTGTTGAAGAAGCAGAGCCCCTCTCTCTAAGCCTGGGGTGGAGGGGTGCTTAGCACAGACAGTACTATGTCCCTCATTTCCCAGGTGTACCAAAGACGTGGCCCTGAGCCACTGAGGTGGAGCAGGCAAGGAGCAGTCACAGAGACAAGTGTGTGTCCTTGAGTGTGAGCAAGAGAGAACCTCCCACATTTCTTGTGGTCCCAGGAAGCCCTGGGACCTGCACCCCAGCTGTTGAATACGGCACAAAATCAGCTGAGAAACAGCTGATGCCACAGCAGGAGATGGAGAGGGGTCCCTCCAGTTGGGGATCAGATGGAGACAGGTGACATCTCAGAGGATGACACCATGGAGCCAGGGACCAGATGGGGCAAGTGTCATCTCATGAGATACCAGCCCAGAGCGGAGACAGGAGGATGGGAAAGCACAGGTCTCTCCCTCTGACACTGTGGTCCATGGGCTGCCAGTGTGACTCCACCTGGTTCTACCATCAATTCTGGGATCAAGTTAGTGGGGTTGGGAAAATAATGAAATTGACAGTTTAACTCTGAAATGTCTGGGAAAAACCACAAAGATAGTTGCTGCATGTATCTGGACATGATCAGAACACATTCTTAATATCAGACAATGGGGGCTTGAGTCAAAACAAAAATAAATATAGAAGAAATACATTTATTTTTGTCTACTGAAGTTGAGGTCATGTAAAAATTTGAACTTGCTACAGCTTGAAGGTTTAAGCTCTGGAATCCAAGGGTGCAATTTCAGTGAGGTTATGCCCTTTGAGCATTTCCTAATAACCTCTTCTATGATTGGTCTGCCCCCCAGCTCCTGCCCAGAGCCTTCCCAGCAACTTCTGCTTGTTCTTTCTCTGCTGGACCCCCGCTCCCTGACGATCAGGAAACGTGTCCTGCTGATCTCTGTGCCCCTAGTCTAGCACTGCACCTGAGCTCTACTGATGAGACTGAGTTGAAAAAGTATGTATGAAACAATGAACACAGCAACTGACGATAAATGTATCCTGCTCAATCCTCTGTTACGTATTAACTTAAAGACATCTCCTAAGTACTAACTCTTTAAATTTCTCTGTACTTTACCCATACATCACAAAGCTATTTGCCTGGACCCAGGCCATCCCACTTAATGCTATATGTGATGACAAACGAACACTGTCTCAGCTTTTACAGAAAGCCACTAGAAGAATCTGTCTAAGGAAGACCTCTGTGTTTTCCTAAAAAATCTAGGTTCCCATGGGAAAACTTCCTTTCTACATTCAGGATCAAGGGAGAGTTTGTCTCTCTACTTATAACCTAATCAAAAGTGGGAGAGAGACAATACATCACGAGTACACTCTACTTTAACTTCTAAGAGACTCAAGAAACAGAGTTTTGCTCGGCTTCTGTGTCTGGATATCATGTCCCTTTCCCCTTCCTGTTTATTAATTGACTTTTGCCTTCCCATTTTAATGGTTCAGCACATCTGTACTGTGCTGTTCGCTGTAAATTGCATCAAACTATTTCGGAGCAGGAGGCAGAAATTGGGAAATAAGCAAACTTCCTCAGAGAAGGTCACCTTGACCCTTATTATTAGAAAACAATACATGTATCTTCCCTTTTTGCCAAATAGTTAATGTAGAGGGTTGAACAGTGTCCACCCAGAACCTCTGAAGGGGACCTTGTTTGGGAAAAGGGTGTTTGTGGATATAATTAATTAGAGGTGTTGAGATGATTCTGGATTTAGGATGATCTTAAATCTATGAGAGAAAGGAGAGGAAACACGGAGACAGAAGCATAGAATGAAAAGACACATCTACAAGCCAAGGAACCCCGAGAGCCCCCCATAAGCTGGAAAAGGCCAGGAAGGATCCTCCCCCAGGGCCTTTGGAGGGAGCACGGCCCTGGCAGTCCCTTGAGTGTGGGCTTCTGACCTCCAAAACTACCAGAGAACACATTTCTGTTGTTTTAAGCCACCCAGTTTGTGATCATTTGTTCCGGCAGTCCTGGGACACTAATATACTTAACCACAAAAAAAGCTGTCCAGTGTTCCTGCCTGCGTGTGCAGCCACACACAGAATTCCTTGTAGCCAAACCTCAAGAATGGTTGTTGCCTAAAAACCACGGTGAGTCATCCTTGGCACTCAGCCTGTCTTCAGGCAAGAGGAAGCAGGGGCGAGTCTAGAGTTTCCGAATCCTGTGTAAGGAAATGTGGATGCTTTGCTGCAGACTGACTTTCTGTTTGCTGATAAGCAAACCAACTTTCAATTAAAGTAGAGGAAGCATGAGTGGAAGGCTCCTCTGATCTTCCGAAAGCTTGGGACGGCACGTGGTAAGGGAGTGGCTGAGACCAGGGAAGAACTCCGCATAGAGGGCAGCAAGGGACGATGACTGCCCAACAAGGGCATGCTGAAGCTCCGGTGAGAATGCAGAAGGTGCAGCTGATGACACTGACAAGAATTTACACTTCTCTAATGCATCTATGTCTGCTTTATTGACTATGCCAAAACTTTTGACTGTGTGGATCACAATAAACTGTGGAAAATTCTGAAAGAGATGGGAATATCAGACCACCTGACCTGCCTCTTGAGAAATTTGTATGCAGGTCGGGAAGCAACAGTTAGAACTGGACATGGAACAACAGACTGGTTCCAAACAGGAGAAGGAGTTCATCAGGGCTGTATATTGTCACCCTGTTTAACTTATATGCAGAGTACATAATGAGAAACGCTGGGCTGGAAGAAACACAAACTGGAATCAAGATTGCCAGGAGAAATATCAATAACCTCAGATATGCAGATGATACCACCCTTATGGCAGAAAGTGAAGAGGAACTCAAAAGCCTCTTGATGAAAGTGAAAGTGGAGAGTGAAAAAGTTGGCTTAAAGCTCAACATTCAGAAAACGAAGATCATGGCATCCGGTCCCATCGCTTCATGGGAAATAGATGGGGAAACCGTGGAAACAGTGTCAGACTTTATTTTTGGGGGCTCCAAAATCACTGCAGATGGTGACTGCAGCCATGAAATTAAAAGACGCTTACTCCTTGGAAGGAAAGTTATGGCCAACCTAGACGGCGTATTCAAAAGCAGAGACATTACTTTGCCAACAAAGGTTCGTCTAGTCAAGGCTATGGTTTTTCCTGTGGTCATGTATGGATGTGAGAGTTGGACTGTGAAGAAGGCTGAGCACCGAAGAATTGATGCTTTTGAACTGTGGTGTTGGAGAAGACTCTTGAGAGTCCCTTGGACTGCAAGGAGATCCAACCAGTCCATTCTGAAGGAGATCAGCCCTGGGATTTCTTTGGAAGGAATGATGCTCAAGCTGAAACTCCAGTACTTTGGCCACCTCATGCGAAGAGTTGACTCATTGGAAAAGACTCTGATGCTGGGAGGGATTGGGGGCAGGAGGAGAAGGGGACGACAGAGGATGAGATAGCTGGATGGCATCACTGAATCGATGGACGTGCATCTGGGTGAACTCTGGGAGTTGGTGATGCACAGGGAGGCCTGGCGTGCTGCAATTCATGGGGTCGCAAATTGTTGGACACGACTGAGTGACTGATCTGATCTGAATGCTTTCTATTGGCCAAGCACTGATCAAAGTCCTTCCACATATTAACTTATTTAATTCTCCAAGCAGCCAACTAGGCAGGGTTGAAGGGTTCCAGCTCTGCCTTCGTAGACAGAAGCTTAAGTAAATTGGGAGCAGATGTGCCTGGGACTGAGCAGAAGGTATTGCGATGCTGCCACATCAAGGACAGCTGGGGAAAGTCCTGGGGAAAACACAGAGGGATGCAGAACCCATAATTCCTTCCTTTGGTTTCTTTTTCAACTCATCTTTACTGAGTGCCTAGACTGTGTCAGGCACTGTCCTAAGCATCATGAACACCAACAGGAAGAAGTCACATTCTGTCTGAAAGGAGACTTTGAAAGATCCAGACAAGTAAACAGACTCTGCACAGAGTGTGAAGCATGGAGGGAAGCAGAGTGTTGAGGGGCAACAGAAAAGAGGCCCTTAGTCCATCCCATGGTGTGGGACTGCCAGGATGATGCGGAAGGGGAGGACAGCAGTCAAAGAAGGCTTCCTGGAGTAGGTGATGCTATGGGTGAGCTGGGAAAGATGAGCAGGTAAACGAGGTTGCCCAAATCTGGCTTTCCCAAACCAGCACCTAGAGAGCTTTTCATAGGTTCTGGCACCACTACACACCTCCTCATCAAAATCTCTGAGGATGAGACACAGAATCAACATTTTTAAAAGGTTTCCAAGTGACTCTGATGCAATTGGTCAGTATATCTGTTTTTGGGAGTCCTTGATCAGGAGAATGGGATCACACACATGGCCAGCAGATTCATCTGTTAATAAATGTTAGTGAGGTTTTACTGAGCCCTGACCATGCACCTCACCTTGGGCTAGATCTGGTGACACATATAAGAATATCACAATCTGTCCTCAGGGAACCCATGGTCCAGAGCAGTGATTCGCAGCCCTGGATGAACATTAAAATCCCCAAAGAGCTTTCAAAAAAAAAAAAAAAATCCCTAGTTCCCTTCCAAACCAATTAAATCATAATCTCTGGGGTGGAGCCCAAATGATTTTAAAGTTCAGCCAGATTTAAGAGCCATTGATCTAATGAGAAAAAGATTTTTCAGACAACAGAACATTCTCTTGCAGGGTAATGATGCAATGACAGAGACACGCAGGAGAAAAGGGCATTCTTCCCAGATGGGACTGGCTTCTAGAGAAGATGTCAGCAGAGCTGAGTCTAAAAAGATGGAGGAGAAGTGGTAAGGGTGGAGGCTGGGGAAGAAGTTTTGAGAGGAATTGCAAGCAGAGAGGACAAAATGGGCCACCACAGAGAGATAAGAAACAGCCTGACATGGGCAGCACTCAGGGAAGTGCCCCTAGTCCATGCCATGTGCAGAGCCTCCAAACTCAGGGTGGTGGGTGGTGGGACTGGGGAGGTAGTTGGAGGAGACAGTGTAGATCCATGTCCAGTGCTGTTCTCTATGCCTGATCCTGTGCACATGGAGAGTCGTTTAAAGATTTCAAGTAGGACAGTGACATGGTCATTGTGAGTTTAAAAAGATGACTTTGGGTAGTGGGAAGGATAGATTTAAGGGGTAAGACTTGAGTCAGGGAAACCAGCCAGAGGCTCTTGCAGAGGAACAGGCATGGCCTGAACTCAGAAGCGAGAGGAATGGAAAGGTGGGCTCGATGATGGGCTGGGAATGGAAGATGATTAAAGAATCATGCTCAGGAATAAGCTCACAAGTCTAGGCAGATGGGGGCATCATGCATTTAGATAGAGGATAAGAACAGAAGCAGATTTGGGGAAGAAAGATATACTCAGTTTTGGTCAGATTCAGACTGAAGTGCCTGTGGGAACACCCAGGGGAAGATGTGCAGGTAAAGTCTGAAGCTAAAGGCAGGAGTCAGGCTAAGGTCCTTTCTATGTAGGCAGTGCAGAACCCAAGAGTCACTGGGATTTCCCTGCAGAAGTATATCACTAGAGCAGACGCCCAAGGATGGATCCCTGGGGAGCACTTAAACATTCCCTGGAAGTAAGAGTTGCCTACAAGGAGTTAGGAGCAGTCAGAGAGATGAGGACGGTCTAGGGTGTGGAATCATGGAGCCAAGGGAGTGAAGAGTTTCAAGGAAAAGGTGGGATCCTGTAAGTTGAAGACTTTAAAATATTCATTAAATTAAGCAGGTGATAACTCTGATAACCCATGATAACTCTGTCAAAAGCAGCTTCAGTATTGATATGTGACTTCAGAAGTGAATGGGAGGTGCAGAGTGGCTCTTTCCACCAGCCTGAGAGAGGCAGAAAGGGGAGTTTGGACATAGTAGTGAACAGGGGGTCCAGAGGAAACACACTGACCTCTTCCTTCTCCTCCTAAAGGCTTTATCCTGGACATTTCCACCTCTCATTTGTCCTTGTCTTACCACCCCCTCCAGCCCCCACCCACTTGACTTGGTCTGAATTCCTCTAGGAGTCACCAGCAGACACTGAGTTTCATCATTTTCCAATTACTTTTACTCAAAGTACACTCAATTCTCTACCACTCTTCGTATTTGCTGTTTGTTTCAACATCTGTCAGCTGCAATGGCGGGGGGTGTGGTGGAGAAGGCTACAAAGTTTGCAGCTTTATGGTGCAGAGAGAAGGGGGACAAGGACATGCACAGGACCCCAGTCCTTCACAGAACCCGGGGAATCACACTGCTTTGCTGGTGAGCTCCTGGTGAATTTCCAAGTGTGCTCAACATTTTGCTCTCAGAGGACTCCCACAGCAGGGCTCAGCATCTTGCCCAGAGTGCTGTGATCCAACGCCCACAGCCACAGATGGGTCCAGAATGCACCACCGTTTCCCTAGAAACACTCCCACTGTCAGAGCTGCGTTCGGGGCTGGTTCACCAAGGTTGGACTCCCGCTGGTACTGCTGGGGTTCCTCATTCTTTCTCCCGACTGCTGAAGTCTCGCTGATTGTACAAAGGTGCAGCCAACCCAAGACCCCTCCCCATGGTGGTGGTCCTTAGGGGGCTGCTTGAAAGATCCCGCCCAGCCTACTTTCTCAATCCCTCAGCCTGAGTGAAATATTAGCTTGGTGGAGACATCAGGAAACAAGGCCTTTACATGGAAACTTTAAGCAAAGATCAACCATTTTCCTGTCCAGAAGAGAGAGCAGAGGCTTTCCAAAGGACTCTCGAGGAGAAGCCACGGCCTTGGGAGCAAAGCAGGAGGTCATGCAGTCAACAGCTCCATGTCACATAAAATGCAACCTAAGCAATGACATTCAGGCAGACTGCCTGGCAGGCAGGTGGGGATCCCATGTCTGGCATCTGTTCGGTTCGCCTAACCCAGCTGTCCAAGGTCATTTCCATATGACACACAGCAAGGCTGAACAAAGCTACCAGAGATACACTGCTTCCTCTCTTGCACTTTTTTAAAAAAATTATTTTTTAATTGAAGGATAATTGGTTTACAGAATTTTGTTGTTTTCTGTCAAACCTGAACATGAATCAGCCATAAGTACACATATGTCCCCTCCCTCTTGAACCTCCCTCCCATCTCCCTCCCCATCATACCCCTCTAGGTTGATACAGAGCCCCTGTTTGAGTTCCCTGAGACATACAGCAAATTCCCTCTGGCTTTCTATTTTACATATGGTAATGTAAGTTTTGCAGCCATGAAATTAAAAGACACTTACTCCTTGGAAGGAAAGTTATGACCAACCTAGACAGCATATTAAAAAGCAGAGACATTACTTTGCCAACAAAGGTCTGTCTAGTCAAGGCTATGGTTTTTCCAGTTGTCATGTAGGGATGTGAGAGTTGGACTGTGAAGAAAGCTGAGTGCCGAAGAATTGATGCTTTTGAACTGTGGTGTTGGAGAAGACTCTTGAGAGTCCCTTGTTCTGCAAGGAGATCCAACCAGTCCATCCTAAAGGAGATCAGTCCTGGGTGTTCATTGGAAGGACTAATGCTGAAGCTGAAACTCCAATACTTTGGCCACCTCATGTGAAGAGCTGACTCATCAGAAAAGACCCTGACGCTGGAAGGGATTGGGGTCAGGAGGAGAAGGGGACGACAGAGGATGAGATGGCTGGATGGCATCACCGACTCTATGGACTTGAGTTTGAGTAGACTCCGGGAGTTGGTAATGGACAGGGAGGCCTGGTGTGCTGTGATTCATGGGGTCACAAAGAGTCGGACACGACTGAGCGACTGAACTGAACTGAACTGAATGTAAGTTTCCATGTTACTCTTTCTATCCATTTCACCCTCTCCTCTCCTCTCCCCATGTCCATAAGTCTGTTCTCCATGTCTCTTTCTCCATTGCTGCTCTGCAAATAAACTCTTCAGTACCATCTTTCTAGATTCCATATATACATGTTAGTATACAATATTTATCTTTCTCTGACTTACTTCACTCTGTATAATAGGCTCTAGGTTCATCCACCTCATTAGAATGGACTCAAATACATTCCTTTTTATGGCTGAGTAATATTCCATTGTTTATATGTTCCACAATTTATTTATCCACTCATCTGTCGATGGACATCTAGGTTGCTTCCTGTTCTGTGCTAAGTCACTTTAGTAGTGTCTGACTCTTTGCGACCCCATGGACTGTAGCCCTCCAGGCTTCTCTGTCCATGGGATTTTCCAGGTAAGAATACTGGAGTGGGTTGCCATTTCCTCCTCCAGGGGATCTTCCTGACCAGGGACCCATGTCTCTTTGTATCTCCTGCTTTGGCAGGTGGGTTCTTTACCACTATCACCACCTGGGAAGTCCCACATGTTCTAGCTACTGTAAATAGTCTGCTGCACTTCTTAAATACGGGTGACTGGAAGGCCCTTGAGAAACTTGTGTGCAGGTCAGGAAGCAACAGTTAGAACTGGACGTGGAACAACAGACTGGTTCCAAATAGGAAAAGGAGTACATCAAGGCTGTATATTGTCACCCTGCTTATTTAACTTCTATGCAGAGTACATCATGAGAAACGCTGGACTGGAAGAAGCACAAGCTGGAATCAAGATTACCGGGAGAAATATCAATAATCTCAGATATGCAGATGACACCACCCTTATGGCAGAAAGTGAAGAGGAACTCAAAAGCCTCTTGATGAAAGTGAAAGAGGAGAGTGAAAAAGTTGGCTTAAAGCTCAACATTCAGAAAACGAAGATCATGGCATCTGGTCCCATCACCTCATGGCAAATAGATGGGGAAACAGTGGTCACAATTTCAGACTTTATTTTTTTGGGCTCCAAAGTCACTGTGGATGGTGATTGCAGCCATGAAATTAAAAGAAGCTTACTCCTTGGAAGGAAAGTTATGACCAACCTAGATAGCATATTCAAAAGCAGAGACATTATTTGCCAACAAAGGTCTGTCTAGTCAAGGCTATGGTTTTTCCTGTGGTCATGTGTGGATGTGAGAGTTGGACTGTGAAGAAGGCTGAGCACCGAAGAATTGATGCTTTTGAACTGTGGTGTTGGAGAAGACTCTTGAGAGTCCCTTGGACTGCAAGGAGATCCAACCAGTCCATTCTGAAGGAGATCAGCCCTGGGATTTCTTTGGAGGGAATGATGCTAAAGCTGAAACTCCAGTCCTTTGGCCACCTCATGTGAAGAGTTGACTCATTGGAAAAGACTCTGATGCTGGGAGGGATTGGGGGCAGGAGGAGAAGGGGATGACAGAGGATGAGATGGCTGGATGGCATCGCTGACTCGATGGACATGAGTCTCAGTGAACTCCGGGAGTTGGTGATGGACAGGGAGGCCTGGCGTGCTGCGATTCATGGGGTCGCAAAGAGTCGGACACAACTGAGCAACTGAACTGAACTGAACTGAGAGGACTAGAGGGCTTCACCGGTGGCTCAGTGGTAAAGCCTCTACCTGCCAATGAGAAGATGTGGGTTTGATCCCTGGGTCAGGAAAATACCCTAGAGAAGGAAATGGTAACTTACTCTGGTATTCTTGCCTGGGAAATCCCATGGACAGAGAAGCCTGGTGGTCTACAGTCCAAGGAGTCACAGAGAGTTGGACACAGCTTAGTGTTTAAACAATAAGAGGGCTAGAGGACAGTAGCAGACAATGATGAGGTTCTCTGAAGGTAACAAGCAGCCTCAAAAATGCCCAGAACGGGTCCCTTCTCCTGAGGGTCCCTGTGGGAGTGCCCCACCCACATGGTTCAAGAAATCCCAAAGGTATAAGGACGTTGCTTATTGGTTTGGTCAAAGTTTCGACGGAGAAGCTTGCATTCAGTCTACAGGGATATTAAGGTGCATTTGGTGAATTTTGGTAATTTCTGGGATATTTGTAGTCTGGGACCATGAAATATCCATTGCCAGAGAAGCTGAGGACCTGAGAGCATGTTGGAAACTTGGAGCCACCTGGTTCAACTTTCTCAGATGGTATGAGGACATTGTGGTCTGGAGGGAAAGGAGCCCACGTTCAAGGAGGAGGTGACCAGAGATGGGGCGGGTAAGACACACCTTAGCACGCCATAGCACCCTACAGTCAGGCCCTTTTCTGCATTATACAGTATCTTAGGACTGAGAGTTTACTCAGCATGGCAAACAAGACTCTGGCTGTCTCCTGGGAAGAAGAGTTTAGTTGTACATTTGCTTTGTTTGTTTGCTCCCCATCAACCCTCAAGAAAGCCATCCCCACAGTGGCTTCCTACCTCTTGGGGTATGTTCCATGCCATGTACACATGGCTTTTAAATTCGTCCATCCAGACTTCAGCCACCCTGAGGGCGTTCCTGCGGACATGGGCCGTGAGGTCCTCGGTGTAGGGCTTGTGGGCTCGCTCGATGTGGGCAATCCGCGAGCAGGGCAGGACCTCCACGCTCCCACCACACTGCCATACCTGCGGAAGACATAGAGCCACTCATCAGTGCCCAGACTTGACTCTGAGCCTTGAACCCAGACCACGGGTGACAATGAACAGGACCTTGGACCCATCCAGCTCTCCTCACCTTACTCTCCTGCCTGCAAAGGGAGCGCACCGTACCGTAATTCTACTCCTAGAACTGGAAGGTTATTGAGTCATTCATTCGTGTCTTGTTTCCGTTTGCTGTGGTTACCAGCAAAGAGTTAATGCACCCTTCCTCTCCAGTCTTTCCACCTTCCTTCCCCCAAGGAAGACACTAGACATTTCATGACCAGTGATCTGAGTTCTCCTTGCCCCAAGTTAACAAAATCCTTGGTAATTTTCTCTGCAGCAGTGCTTGACATGGAGGGACCAGCAGAACCTCCAGGAGAGATGTCACGTTACAACAAGACTGCACAAGAATGAGCAGTCTCCACAGGGAGAGCCAGCGCCCTCCTCCTGCTCCATCCTTCCTGGGCCCTGAGTTCTGATGCAACCCAAGGAAGGGGGAGGTTAAAAGGAAGGAATGATATGAAACTTCTCCTGATTTTGGTGAGTAGGAGCTTCAACTGGCGGAGAAGGCAATGGCAACCCACTCCAGTACTCTTGCCTAGAAAATCCCATGGATGGAGGAGGAGCCTGGTGGGCTGCCATCTATGGGGTCACACAGAGTCGGACACGACTGAAGTGACTTAGCAGCAGCAGCTTCAACTGGATGCAATTCAGTTTTGAAAAATAAAGAAAACTGACCTTGCAACCTGAGTGTTGAGGGACAGTGTCTTGGAGCCCTTGCCACAATCATCCCAGCCACTCTGGATGTCTAGCGTTCTGGAACATGCATGTCCTTTTGTGCCTTTAGGCCTTTTCTCACCCTATTTGCAATTTGGGGATGCCCGCCCTACTCTTCTCCAGCTGAAAAAAATTATCATCTCTCAAGATCTCAGCCACACTGTTGTGGGGTCTTTGCTCAGTTCTTGGGGCACAGCCGATGACTCCCTCCTCTGGCCCTCAAAGCTCTTGACACCACAACTTACCTGCTACTCTGTTCCTAGAGGGCAGAGTATCTCATTCATTTCTCTAGCACTGAACACAGCCTGGTACATATAGGTACATAAATAAATAAATATTTAAATGATTGGTGTATATAACCAGACAATCGATCAATAAATGATTAATGCTTAATAAAGTGGGATGGACCTGAAATACCTGATCAGAACTGATGAGTAAGACTTTGGAGAAAAGCAATCAAGATCTCCTGGTGGACAGCAGTGGTTGTTTGTCAGGTATTGTCAGTTGAACAATTTGGCAGATGATATTCACGCCTGTAACGTGCACCCATCAGCACCCACAGGTCTTCCTCTAAGGCTAGGTCAGTTTCAGGTTTAGCTTAATTTCCCCCTGTGTTGCTTAGGAAGAGACTGCCTTCTCTTCCACCAGGCTTTTTCACACCAACTGGTCCCTGTAGGTTGCTAGAGTTGGAAAGCAAGGGACTGACTGACCACTTTCTGAGCTTCTCTTGCATTTAGTATACCATTTAGGGTCGATGGGCTTCCCTTGTGGCTCAGCTGGTAAAGAATCCACCTGCAATGACCTGGACTTGATCCCTGGGTTGGGAAGATTCCCTGGAGAAGGGAAAGGCTACCCACTCCAGTATTCGGGCCTGGAGAGTTCCATGGACTGTATAGTCCATGGTGTTGCAAAGAATCGGACACCACTGGGCAACATTCACTTTCACTTTAGGGCCAATGGAAAGGAAACAAGCATCTCCACTGAGCATCCCCTGTGTGCCAGCACTGGACTGTGTAGCATGGCGGTTATGAGCAAAGGGTTTGAACTCAGACTACTTGGATTGAAATCCGGGCTCTGGTTCATACTAGCTGTGTGACCGTGAGTTATTCACTTGATCTCAGTGTGTCTCAGTTTCCTCATCTCCAATGGGGATCCTAATATTCCCATCTCATGAGGCTGCTGAGAAGATTAAAGGGCTAATATACAAAGTGCTTAGAAAGATGCCTAGCACATAATTAGCACTTGCTCAGCCTCAGCTACTATTGTACAAATGATGTACGGCGGAATCTTCAGAATAAGATACTGTGAGGTAGTGGTTATTGCGCATGCGTGCGTGCTAGATCGATTCAGTCATGTCTGACTCTTTGCAACTCTATGGACTGTAGCCTGCCTGGCTCCTCTGTCCATGGGATTCTCCAAGCAAGAATACTGGAGTGGATTGTCTAGGGGATCTTCCCCACCCAGGGACCAAACCTGTGTCTTACGTCTACTGCACTGGCAGGAGGGTTCTTTGCCACTAGCGCCACCTAGTGGTAGCGCCGCTGGAAGCCCAATGGTTATTGTCTCCAATGCCAAATGCGGAAACTGAGACCAAGGCTGTCCCTTGCCCAAGACCACACAGCTGTTACGGAAAACAGAAGGATGTATCTGAACTTGACTAAAGCTCAAGGAAGAGCTAGTGCTTCCCCTAGGGTGACCAAGATTTGAAGGAGGTTCCCACACCCAGGGGTGTTTCTGCGGATCAGAAGAGGGAGCCATGGGAGGCCCCAGGCTGTGCATCTTTGTGTCTATGACCTCCGCATTCTGGGACTGTGCTGATTTCCAATTCACAGGTTGCTCAGATTTTTCAAGAAAAGCCTTGTAAATACCGTGAATATGTTACTGACAACACAGAGTCAGGGTAATTATTCTTTGTGCAACCAGAATGGAGGCTACTAATTGACATATTTCAGCAACACAGAACATGATTTGTAACAAAGCTGTTTTATTCCAAGACCAGTTTCTCAAAGAGTTGGTCACCATTTCACCTCAGAGTGGACACATGTGCTATGGTTCTAATCAGAAGGGTGGCTGCAGCACCTCCCACTGTGCCTTTGGCTGCTCAGTGAAAGCAGCAGGGTGGACTCTGCTGAGCTCTTGAAGCCACACCCCTGTCCCCATCCTGCAGCCACGCCCTCATCCAGACCACTGCCGTGTCCCATCTGGACACGGCAACAGCCTTCGAACAACTGCCTTTTTTCCTCTCTTCCTCCAGTCTCGTCTCCACCTAGCAGCCAGAATGATTTTATTTTAAATTGGAGAATAATTGTTTCACAGTGTTGTATTGGTTTCTGTCCTGTAACAATGTGGATCGGCCATAAGTATACATATGTCCCTTCCCTCTGGATCCTTCCTCCCAACCCCCACCCCTCCTTACCCCTCTAGGTTGTCCTAGAGAACTGGGTTGAACTCCCTGTGTTACATGCTGCTTCCCACAAACTATCTATTTTACATATGGTAGTGTATATGTTTCAAAGCTACGCTCTCAATTCGTCCCACCCTCTCCTTCCCCCACTGGCCACAAGTCTGTTCTCTACATCTGTGTCTCTATTCCTACCCTGCAAACAGGTTCATCAATACCATTTTTCTGGATTCCAAATATATACATTAATATACAACATTTGTTTTGAAGGTGCACCCTGGATCGTGTCCTGTAGGCACCGCACCCTTCCCAGTACAGCCTCTGAAGCTCCTGGGGCCTGGCCCCTGCCTGTCCCTCCAGCCTCATGCTTGCTCCCTGACACAGTCCACGCTGGAGCCACGCTGACATTCCTCTGTTTCCTCCAGCACACCCGGGTTCCTCTCACCTATGGACTTCTGCACATGCCATTACATAGCCCCCCAACCCCACTTCATGTAACATTCTCAGGGTGTCACTTCAGCGTCACAGTTCTGTATCCCCTTCAACTAGGTTAACCTCTAAGATAGGAAAGCCCTATCTTTCCCGATCATGACAGTCTTGTATTTGCTTCTTTGACTATCTCCTTCCCTCTTTCAAAATGTTCTCCAAGCTCTTCACCTGATTCTTCTTTAGACAGGTACTAAATGGTGCCTAGAACAGATCATGGGTTTCCAGCAGAGGTGGGGTGGCTGGGCCGGGTCGGAGTAGCACGTAGTGTTTAAAAGCACAGCTTTGAAGCCAGAGAGAATTGGATTCAAGTGTTTTTCTCTGCCACTTGCTGCTGTCACCTTTGGCAGGATATCTCCTCCCAAGCCTCAATTTCACCCCAGAGAAGAAGGGGATGGAGTGCAGATATGTATTTACCCTGAGC
Organism: Bos javanicus; assembly: GCF_032452875.1. NCBI lineage: Eukaryota > Metazoa > Chordata > Mammalia > Artiodactyla > Bovidae > Bos > Bos javanicus. The sequence goes on along the minus strand of NC_083882.1, from coordinate 41,432,011 downwards.
CTGCCTCCATGTGAGCTCTGCATGCATGGTAGTTGAGGCGGGGGCAGGATATCTGGGTCTATTCTGGTCCTATCATGTCCTGGCTGAGTGGCAACTCTGGGGTGCTTCACCTCAGGTCTCGGAAACGTGCAAAGCAGTGACTGCTGCCCTGGGCTGTGGGCTCTGGAAGCCCCTGTCGTAATGCAGGGAATATTGCTAAGCCCTTAGTCTGCACTTGGTATTTTTAGGTATTTTATAATAACCATTATGGTTGCTATTGACTTCTGTACAGCCATATTCAGGAGACAAGTGATTGCAGAGGAGTTACGTATCTGGTGAAGCCCAACAGACAACAGACGTGTTACCCTCAAGAGTGCCTGACCCAGCAGGGAGAGGCTCCTCTCCAGGGACTGGGGGCACCTGTTCACCTAGAATACCTCAGCCCTCTTCTCTTCTGTGAAAAGAAACTCATCTATGGAGACCATCTGCCTTGTGTATTGCCTTTGGGTTCCTGGAAACTTCTGGTTGGAGCAGAAGAGTGTATTTTGCATGTTTGCCCCTCCATTTCTGGACCCTGCACAATGACCCTGAAATAAACAAGAGAAAGCCTGAGCTCCATGATCCTCACATGAGGAGTGACTCCACTGACCCATGGCTTGACCCAGAGAGAACCTCAGAGGTCTGCCCCACAGCTGATCTCAGAGACCCTCTCACGGATTGCAGACAAAGGATAGGGAAGAAAACCACTGGCATTTGGGTTTCATGAAAGATGATGCCCTGAAGCATCCATGGAGGCTTGGGAGGAACAGGGGATGAGGAAGTAAAAGGGTGCCAGGCCTGGGACACCGGTCATAGCTGGCATGTTGTGGCATGTTTTGGGAGGTGATAGACAGGAGGCATTGTGCTAGAGAAGTAGGGCCACTGGAGGGAGGACAAAGGGGCAAGATGATGGCTCAGTCTCGCAAGTTCTAGGGGGTAGAGATGCCAGGAGGAGGAAGGGCAAAGGTTGGGTATCAGAGCGGTGACTGAGGAACAAAGCCCAAGGGTCACGAATCAAGAAGGCAGATGAGGTCGCTGGGCATAGGAAGCGGCTACCAAGGTAGAACCGAACGTTTGCCTTGTGTGCTTGTCACACTTCGTTATAAGAAGTGAGGTGTATGCTAGTCTTATGGGCAACCAGGGATGCCCGGTGGAATGGAGTCCGAGGCTGGACCTCGTGGCCTCCGGATGGGTACTGGGCATGTTTCTTGACCACACCAAGTTCTTTCCTCTCTCTGTGCCTTTGTACCCACTATTGCACCTTTCTGGAAAAACTCCCTCACTTGTTACCCAGTTCAAATATCACCTTCTTTCACCCACCCAGTCGAAATTAGATCCCTGGGAGTACTTTTGCACTCCACTCTTTTTTCTTAATGATGCTTATTCATAATACTTCTATTTATGCATTTATTCTTTCAATGTCTGCCCTCTGCCTCCATAAAGGATAAGCTCCAGGAAGACAAGGAGCATGTTGTATATGCCAGCGCCGAGCACTTAGTACATGTTCAATAACTGTGATTTGAATGAGTGGTTCCAGCAATCCCAGAGCCCTGGGCTTGCACTAACCATACAGAGAGGCGGTTTAACTCGCTCAGCTGGCTCCTCTAATAAAGGCCATAAACATAAAATGTGCCAGATTTTACTGAACACAATGACTTCCTTCAAACCCAAGTGGTTTTTCAGCAAAGCTCTGACATTTAAGTGCAGGCTGCTGCAATGGAGGAGAGTTACTTTGGCTGCAGAGCTTAAATTACCATCGTAAAACCTGGGAAGTTATCAAATGAGTCTGGGAGATCGCAGGCGGTTTTGTCTTACAGAGTCATGAACTCAGTGTAGGGAAAGCCCCTGACCTTGCCAGTGCTCACAGATGCCCACGGAGGAGCTGCCAGGCTGCCCCCAGATGTGACCGTGACTGAGAACCTGAACTGTTGTAAATAGAAGCGTGAGTCCTGCTCACCACCAGCTCTTCCCAGGAAGCCCTAATTTTGTGATTGTTTCAGAAAAACTTGGTGCATCCACCTGGGAACTGCAAGAAAGCACGCAGGTCTTGGGGGCTGGTGGAGAAAGTGTGGATCCTGCCTCTGTCACACGTTAGCCTTCAACTAGGACTTGTCCTTGGATGTCAGGTGCCTTCTTATTGGGGCAACTGGCAGGTTTAAAAGAGATCATGAATGAAAAGCTCCCACTAGCAAAGATAGCCATCTAGTAGGTTCATAGGAGGAGAAGGCAATGGCACCCCACTCCAGTACTCTTGCCTGGAAAATCCCATGGATGGAGGAGCCTGGTGGGCTGCAGTCCATGGGGTCACGAAGAGTCAGACATGACTGAGCGACTTTACTTTCACTTTTCACTTTCATGCATTGGAGAAGGAAATGGCAACCCCCTCCAGTGTTCTTGCCTGGAGAATCCCAGGGATGGGGGAGCCTGGTGGGCTGCCGTCTATGGGGTCACACAGAGTTGGACACGACTGAAGTGACTTAACAGCAGCAGTAGCAGGTTCGTAGGAAAGATCGGATTCCTTTCTCTTCCTGGGACTGGGAGCTGCCTGGGGTCAGGGTCAGAAGACCGAATTTATGTCCTATGTTTGCCAGTTACATAAACAGACCCGTTTCCGTCCCAAGCCCCTGTTTTTCCTAGCTACCAAATGGAGGAGGTGGACTCAGGGACATCTTAGATCACTTCTTCCTTTTGCATTCTGTGCTTCTAAGTTTTCTTGCCAATACCTCAAGTGCTGCCCAGTATGTGAGACACAACTGGTAGAGTTGTGAATTGGGAGCTGGAAAGTAGGGAGACACTGGAAGCAAGACTCCAGGATACAGTGTGACCATTCCTCCTATTTACAGACTGGTGATCACTCTGTAAACTTTGGTAGGAATCACAGGTAACATCCCCATATTGAAGCCATTCACTTATTAATGTCCTTCTGAGGCACTGGGTTAAGAAGGATTCTAAGGGACTTCCCTGGTGGTCCAGTGGTTAAGAATCTGCCTTGCACTGCAGGGGTGCAATCCCTGATTGGGGAGTTCGGGGAATCAGTTGCTCCACATACCACAGAACAACTGAGTCCACACACAGCAACCACGGGGCCTGCTCGTTCCAGAGCCCACATGTCACAGCTAGAGACTGTGTGATGCAATAAAGACCCTGCATGCAGCCAAGACCCGACGCAGCCAAATATATATATATATTTAAAAGGATTCCGAGCCTCTGTCTGGGCTCAATGGAAAAGCATACTACCATTTATTAGTAATATCTACCATAAGTATGGAGAAGGCAATGGCACCCCACTCCAGCACTCTTGCCTGGAAACTCCCGTGGACGGAGGAGCCTGGTAGGCTGCAGTCCATGGGGTCACTAAGAGTTGGACACGACTGAGCGACTTCACTTTCACTTTTCATTTTCATGCATTGGAGAAGGAAATGGCAAGCCACTCCAATGTTCTTGCCCGGAGAATCCCAGGGACAGGGGAGCCTGGTGGGCTGCCGTCTGTGGGGTCGCACAGAGTCGGACATGACTAAAGCAACTTAGCAGCAGCAGCAACCATAAGTAAGGGATTGAGGGTGGTGGCACCTTAGTCTTGTACTTCATAATCATGTTTCACAGGATAAGATCCCAAATCCTGTCCAGCTTTTATCTCCTTATGGCTTTTAATGAGCTATTCTCTCTTGGCAAAATGTTCCCACTGTTCCCTTAGTCCAGAAACCCTTCTTCCTACTCTCCGTCCATCCAAAACCAGCCTGGCCCTGTTCCTCCTAACTCCTGGAACACATGATTTGCTCCACTCATGTGGTCCTTATTTCTTGGCTCATGTTGTTAATTACCTTTTTATGTGTAGCTGTCTTGCCTAACTTGGCTGTGAAATGCTGAGACAAGAGCTGAAAGCCAAACCAGGCAGGCTAGGGGAACAAGACGAGGAGGATGGAGGCTGAGGCCTGAGAATGGCTGGCAGGAGACCAGACACGTGTTTGCAGAGTGATTGTAGGGTCAGAAAGGCAGGCAAACAAAGACACTGACAAGGGCTGGGTATTCTTAAGACATTCTTCAATTTTCACCTTAGACATGGCAGGCGTTTTACTCTATTCACGGCCCTGCATGGGATTGAGAAGGAAAGAGAGGTCAAACCTGGGCAAAGCTAAGACAAAAGCCAGTGGTGGTCAGCCTCTTCCCCCTGTCACATTTATATTTATTTGCCTGGCTAATTCCAAAATGGCTGTCTGGGGAGGCCTCACAAATAGCTGTGAAAAGAAGAGAAGCGAAAAGCAAAGGAGAAAAGGAAAGATATAAGCATCTGAATGCAGAGTTCCAAAGAATAGCAAGAAGAGATAAGAAAGCCTTCCTCAGCAATCAATGCAAAGAAATAGAGGAAAACAACAGAATGGGAAAGACTAGAGACCTCTTCAAGAAAATCAGAGATACCAAGGGAACATTTCATGCAAAGATGGGCTCGACAAAGGACAGAAATGGTATGGACCTAACAGAAGCAGAAGATATTAAAAAGAGGTGGCAAGAATACACAGAAGAACTATACAAAAAAGATCTTCACGACCCAGATAATCACGATGGTGTGATCACTGACCTAGAGCCAGACATCCTGGAATGTGAAGTCAAGTGGGCCTTAGAAAGCATCACTATGAACAAAGCTAGTGGAGGTGATGGAATTCCAGTTGAGCTATTCCAAATCCTGAAAGATGATGCTGTGAAAGTGCTGCACTCAATATGCCAGCAAATTTGGAAAACTCAGCAGTGGCCACAGGACTGGAAAAGGTCTGTTTTCATTTCAATCCCAAAGAAAGGCAATGCCAAAGAATGCTCAGACTACCGCATAATTGCACTCATCTCACACGCTAGTAAAGTAATGTTCAAAATTCTCTAAGCCAGGCTTCAGCAATACGTGAACCATGAACTTCCAGATGTTCAAGCTGGTTTTAGAAAAGGCAGAGGAACCAGAGATCAAATTGCCAACATCTGCTGGATCATGGAAAAAGCAAGAGAGTTCCAGAAAAACATCTATTTCTGCTTTATTGACTATGCCAAAGCCTTTGACTGTGTGGATCACAATAAACTGTGGAAAATTGTGAAAGAGATGGGAATACCAGACCACCTGACCTGCCTCTTGAGAAACCTATATGCAGGTCAGGAAGTAACAGAACTGGACATGGAACAACAGACTGGTTCCAAATAGGAAAAGGAGTACATCAAGGCTGTATATTGTCACCCTGCTTATTTAACTTTTATGCAGAGTACATCATGAGAAACACTGGGCTGGAAGAAACACAAGCTGGAATCAAGATTGTCAGGAGAAATATCAATAACCTCAGATATGCAGATGACACCACCCTTATGGCAGAAAGTGAAGAGGAACTCAAAAACCTCTTGATGAAAGTGAAAGAGGAGGGTGAAAAAGTTGGCTTAAAGCTCAACATTCAGAAAACGAAGATCATGGCATCTGGTCCCATCACCTCATGGCAAATAGATGGGGAAACAGTGGAAACAGTGTCAGACTTTATTTTTGGGGGCTCCAAAATCACTGCAGATGGTGACTGCAGCCATGAAATTAAAAGATGCTTACTCCTTGGAAGGAAAGTTATGGCCAACCTAGATAGCATATTCAAAAGCAGAGACATTACTTTGCCAACAAAGGTCTGTCTAGCCAAGGCTATGGTTTTTCCAGTGGTCAGGTATGGATGTGGGAGTTGGACTGTGAAGAAAGCTGAGCGCTGAAGAATTGATGCTTTTGAACTGTGGTGTTGAAGAAGACTCTTGAGAGTCCCTTGGACTGCAAGGAGATCCAACCAGTCCATTCTGAAGGAGATCAGCCCTCGGTATTCTTTGGAAGGAATGATACTAAAGCTGAAACTTCAGTACTTTGGCCACCTCATGTGAAAAGTTGACTCATTGGAACAGACTCTGATGGTAGGAAGGATTGGGGGCAGGAGGAGAAGGGGACGACAGAGGATGAGATGGCTGGATGGCATCACTGACTCGATGGACATGAGTCTGAGTGAACTCCGGGAGTTGGTGATGGACAGGGAGGCCTGGCGTGCTGCGATTCATGGGGTCGCAAAGAGTCGGACACGACTGAGTGACTGAACTGAACTGAATTCCTACCTACTTGCCTAGCTGCCCTACGTTTATTAAATGCCTCTGCTCTGCATTCCCATGTTCCCTGTACTTCCTCTAACTCTGTGTGTGTGTGTGTGTGTACACAATGCATGTGTACATCTAAAGACATAACACAAGGGACAACTGCCTATGTACCATCAGCATAAGAAAGAGTGCACTGGCAGCAACATCTTTGTGTGTTCCTCCCTACCCCCAAGGTAAGCCCCCATCCTGAATCTTGTTAATAATGTCCTTGCCATCAAGCTCAACTACCTTAGTTTTACCTGGTTTTGAAGGCTACATAAATGGAAGCATATCGTCTGCATTCGGCCACTTGCTTCTTGCCTCATTTATTTTCATCACTATCATGTTCCATTGTATAAATATACAGGCATTTATTTACGCATGCTCCTGGTGGTCCCCGGTCTGGTTATTTCCTGGATTATGAATAGTGCTCCTTGGAACGTATACATGTCTCTTGGCACCCAAGGGAGGGCACCTCTCCGTGTATCTACACCACGGTGCGACTTCTGAGGCACAGGTTATGATGCACATTCAGCTCTCCTAAGGAGAGTCAACCTCTTCCACAGTGAGAGTCCTGTGCTCCACCAGCAGCACAGGTGAGCACTCACGCTGCTTCACAATCTTGCCAACATTTGGCATTGTCCAGAGATGGGTGTGAAACTCACTGTCACTGTGGTTTTAATTTGCAGTTCCCTGAGCACCAGTGAGATGGAGCCTGAAGCACTGGCCTGCGAGAGAAGGGCCTTATAGCTGAAACAGGGCCTGGCGCATGACAGGTGCTTGATAGACTGCATGGACAAAGGCCTGAGGGCTGGGCCTTAGTTCTGAGTCACCCCCTGTGTGCTTTCCTTGGTGCCTCCCAGGTTTCCAAGGGCAGATATTTCATTATTTTCAAGTGTAAGGAAACATTTTTATAGTCCGGCAGTGCTTATTCTTCCATCAGAAAAACACTCCCTGGGGATCCAGTTTCCCAAGCCCTGTTTTTACAATAAAACACTGCCAAAGAGTCTTTTGGACAGAATTGCTACTCGGAATTAAAAAAAAAAAAAAATGATGCTTTTTCTTGGACGGTGTCCCTGAAGGGGTCTGATGTGGGGTCAGCCCTAAGAAGCGCTTGAAGCAGTTCCCCTGTTTGAAAGGGATTTTTCATAACTATCAGAAGGCAGCAGGAGGATTCATCTGGCAGGAATCCAGGAAGAGACCAGCTGGGCTGGAATGTCTGGAAGCTTTTTACGAAGAAAAAGTAAAAAGGCTGTTTTGCAGGGTATTGAGATTTGCTGAAATAGCTGTTTACCTATTGGAAACCCAGGGCCCGCCACGGTGCCAAGTTCAGCAAACCAGCCCATCATAGACAGGGGCTCCAGCTTTTCCTTGGACCCTAGTTCTCTGACTATAAAGACTGGGACCATGAGAGTTCATTTCCTTATAGGAAATTCCAGGAGGATCACTTTATAAACATGCAGTCATTGAGATTATAGGATATATTTCAATGGTTCTAACCAAGGAGAATTTATTTATGGTTACCTCAAACTTCTTATCAGCCAACAGCCCTGATTACTTATTGTTCAAACATAATGGGCTTGATTGGACTCAAGACAAATGGAAAAAAAGGAAGAAGACACGCCTGACTCTATCCAGGGTTGGGGAAGTGAAGCCAGGGGAAGCGGGTCTCCACGGATGTGGCTGAAGCCTGCTGCTCACGAAACCTGTGTGCTCCTCTGCATCTCCCAGCCTTCCTTGAGTCAGGAGGGATCGTGGGAGCCAATGAAACGAGGGGAAATTACAGCTGTCACTTTCAAGCCCAGATATTTAAGTGTCCAGTGAGGGAACCCATGAACACTTCTGCCTCTTTTTCCCCCAGTCCACTGGATGTTTTCGTCGAAATGACCTTGAAGTTCAAAGATGGGGAAGACACAAAAAAAGCACCCTCAGCCCTCAGTTAGCACTTGAAGGGGAGCCACCAGGAGCGCCTCGCACCCTTTAGGGGGCGAGTGAGTGAGAAATAAACTTGTCCTGGGTTCAGCCTTTGGGGCCTGGGGGCTGCTGTTGCAGACTGTGATCATTTCCTTGCTTCATACAAGCTGCAAGCGTGTGAGGGGCAAGGTGACCAGAGAGGCCTGGGCCCTGCAGCATGGATAACCAGGGGTTCAATCTATTAAGTGAGACTTTGCCACAGAAGGTCCAGGCGTGGGGAGAGATTTCCAAGTCCAGATAATGAGTCCATTCAGAGCAGGTTCCCACCAGGGGCTGAAGCTACAAAGAGGGGATTTAATTCTCAGTAGGGAGAAAGGGAACTGTCGGGGGAAGGTAGGCATTAGGACTCCTACAAAACAGGCTATAGAGAGAGTCTGGTTCAAGTTCAGGACCAGAGAAGCTGTGAGAAAACCAAAGGAGAACCCAGCAGGCTGGAAAAGGGAAAGCCAGGGGCCTGGAGACCACGCGTGGCTCAGTGTTCCTCTGATAGCCACAGGCAGCAGCCCCATGATGGCTCCATGGAGCCTAGAGTGAGCCATGGGAAGTGGGGCTGCAGCCACACCTCCAGCCCTGGGCAGGTGACACAGTCTAGGCAGGGCTGCCCCTCTGTGTGAAGCTGAGAAAGCTGGGGAGGCTGGCTAGTTCCAGCCCAGGCGTTTCTATAGACCCAACACTACAGAAGCATTCCAGCTCTGAGACCGAAGTGTCAGCCACGTTCCAAATCAGGGTCCCATTGACACGTGTGCTGTCTACTCTAATCACGTCTTTTTGTTTTGAACTAAGATCTCTGGCCCCATTACCATCACCAATGCTATGTCAGAGAATAATAATGAGCTTGAATGTCACAGGGACTCAGGGAATAATTTTCTGAAATCCAAATAAAACCCTTCCCATCCCTAGTGTGAGAGTCATTTTTATCAGGTTCGGAGAAGGCAATGGCACCCCACTCCAGTACTCTTGCCTGGAAAATCCCATGGATGGAGGAGCCTGGAAGGCTGCAGTCCATGGGGTCGCTGAAGGTGAGACACAACTGAGCGACTTCACTTTCACTTTTCACTTTCATGCATTGGAGAAGGAAATGGCAACCCACTCTAGTGTTCTTGCCTGGAGAATCCCAGGGACGGGGGAGCCTGGTGGGCTGCTGTCTATGGGGTCACAGAGTCGGACACGACTGAAGTGACTTAGCAATAGCAACAGCCCCTCCATTTACTCAGGAGTGCTCAGAGCCCTCTCTGGTGGGTTAAGCCCCCCGAATTGCTGTGAGCGCCTTCTCCTTGCGGATGTATTCAGAAAAGCTCGCTCTATCCAGCTGCTATTCAAAGCTGATCCCTGGACTATGTTTAATTTATACTTCGCTATATGAAGATGAGCCACTTACTACTCATTTAAAGTGTTTCCTTTTTTATGTCTTTAATCAGTGGCTCTTTCCTCTCTCAGAAGTTTAATCTAATCAGAAACAACCTCCCACCAACACATATGAATGGCTCTTTAGCATGTTCCAGCAAAATTCAAATTGAAAGTCCATACTAGATGAACTCCAAAACACTGGCCCAAAGAATAAGCCAGGAGGAGAAGTCAGGAGGTCCTTTATGAAATGCAGGGCAATCAGAATCACTGGAGGAAAGCATAACACACTCTGTCACCTCCCAGCACAGTGGGGGCCAGGTGACAGGGAACCCATGTGTCACCGGGACAGCATAGGTGGCGAAGTTTGGCAGACCCTGGGTGCAGACATTAGAGGAAGCTGTGTGTCTGGCTCATGCATCACACCCACCTTTGGCTCAGAGGGATGCTTGAGGTTAACATTTAGATGATAAAAGTGAATATGAGATGCTGAACACTTTCTCACTCAGAAATATTTGTTCTAAAGAGTTTTACTCCACTGGAATTCAGATTAAGAAAGCAGTGTGCTGGGTCTTCACTTAAAGAAATTTGCCCTTCTCATACACATCAAAATGACTTGTCAGCTTGAGTTTCATCTCTGATAGGTACCTACAGCAAACTCACATTAAAAATGGGATTTGTGGGTTTCTCTGGTGGTCCATTGGTTGGAATCCACCTTGCAATGTGGGGGACCCCAGTTTGATCCCTGGTCCCACATGCCATGGAGCAGATCCCACATGTCTCAGAGCAAGCTTCGTGTACCACAACTACTGAGCCTGCGTGCCTAGAGCCAGTGTTCCACAAGAAGGGGAGCCATCGCCATGAGAAGCCCACACACCACACCTAGAGAGTAGCCTCTGCTGACTTCAACTAGAGGACGCCTGCACAGCAATGAAGACCTAGCACAGACAATAAATAAATAAATTAAAACTTTTTAAAAAGGGATTTACGAAATAGATCAGCATTGCAGGAGCTGCAGGGGCCCTAACCAATTACCTTCCCTTTCCCATCTGAGGCTCAAGGTCGCATGATACTTTAGGAGCCGAGTAGGAAATGTTGCCAAGGCCTCTGCCTCTTGGGAGATAGGAGGTCACCGTGGTCAGAGCACAGAGGTTAAACAGTCTTGATGTCAAATCCTGGGCTTCTCAGGTGGTACTAATTGCAAAGAACCTGCCTGCCAGTGCAGGAGACATAAGAGATGCTGGTTCGATCCCTGCGTCAGGAAGATCTCCTGGAGAAGGAACTGGCAACCCACTCCACGCATGCATGATGTCAAATCCTACATTTTCCATTTGCTGGATTGCTGACTTTAGAGAATTTATTTCACTTTCTAACATACAGTTTTATTGTTTGTGAAATGGAGACAAAAATGACACACTGCAAAAATAACTGTGAGCGTCAAATGAGTGAATACACATAGAGGGTTATTTCAACACCTAGCCCAAGTTTAGAGCCCATTAAGTATGTGGTATAACTATTATCTCTGTAAAATTTTGTTGATGGTAAGATTTGCTACCGCTGTAGTGAGAGATTTTTAGGGCAGGAGGACACACTACATTCCATTGAGCTCAAGATTTGTATGTCCGTCTGCCTACACATCACCTCCACTTGTGCATCTCTCAGACATGGCACGTTTACCTTGTCCAAAACCAAGCTCTTGATTTCCTTCCCTGCCTCCCTGGGTGTCCCTTCATTTTCCCCTCATCGACCTAATAGCCCATGCCTGAAACCTACATAAATAATTATGTAACTCATCTATAACTATGTCCCCTTCCTTTCCTTAACATTCAATAATATGTCAGTAAATGCAGTCAGTTCTACCTCCTAAATATAGCTTAACTTTAATCATACCTCTCAATCTGCTCAGACAACATTCTGGGCCGAGCTGCCATTATCTTTGTGTGGACAACTCTATCAATAGCCTTCTAACAAGTTGGGTTTTTTGTGTGTGTGTGGCTGCAACTCTTGTTGCCCTCCACTCCAACTTCCAAAATTATAAATCAATCATGTCCCTTCTACCCTTTAATTCAACTTAACCATTATTTGTGGAGTACTTCCTTCCTTTGGGCTGGGGGCTTTAGTGTGAGATGAGAATTTTGTCTGAAAAAAACCATTCAAAGTCCATGACCTTCGGGAACTTATATTCTTACATTTTTTGTTGTGTCCCTCAGTTCAGTTTAGTCGCTCAGTAGTGTCTGACTCTGCAACCCCATGGACTGCAGCATACCAGGTTTCCCTGTCCATCTCCAACTCTCAGAGCTTGCTCAAACTCATGTCCATCGAGTTGGTGAAGCCATCCAACCATCTCATCCTCTGTCATCCCCTTCTCCTTCTGCCTTCAACCTTTCCCAGCATCAGGGTCTTTCCCAATGAGTCAGTTTGCACTAGGTGGCCAAAGTGTTGGCACTTCAGCTTCAGCATCAGTCCTTCCAATGAATATTCAGGACTGATTTCCTTTAGGATGGACTGGTTGGATCTCCTTGCAGTCCAAGGAACTCTCAAGAGTCTTCTTCAATACCACAGTTCAAAAGCATCAATTCTTTGTCGCTCAGCTTTCTTTATAGTCCAACTGTTTCATCCATACATGACTACTGGAAAAACCATAGCTTCGACTAGATGGACCTTTGTCAGCAAAGTAATGTCTCTTCTTTTCAATATTCTTTTTAGGTTGGTCATAGCTTTTCTTCCAAGGAGCAAGTGGTCAAGGCTGCAGTCACCATCTGCAGTGATTTTGTAGTCCAAGAAAACAAAGTCTGTCACTGTGTCCATTGTTTCCCCATCTATTTGCCATGAAGTGATGGGACCAGGCACCATGATCTTAGTTTTTTGAATGTTGAGTTTTAAGCCAGCTTTTTCACTCTCCTCTTTCACTTTCATCAAGAGGCTTTTTAGTTCCTCTTCGCTTTCTGCCATAAGGGTGCATATCTGAGGTTACTGATATTTCTCCCCACAATCTTGATTTCAGTTTGTGCTTCATCCAGCCCAGTATTTCATATGATGTACTCTGCATGTAAGTTAAATAAGCAGGGTGACAATATATGGGCTTGATGTACTCCTTTCCCAATTTGGAACCAGTCATCTGTTTCATGTCCAGTTTTATTGCTCCTTGAGCTGCATATAGATTTCTCAGGAGGCAGGTAAGCAGGCAAAATTTAAGTCCAAATTTTGCAATAAGGAGTTCATGATCTGAGCCACAGTCAGCTCCCAGTCTTGTTTTTGCTGACTGTATATAGCTTCTCCATCTTCAGCTACGAAGAATATAATCAATTTCAAACCCCTCAAATTCATGTTTTGAAGCCCTAAGCCCCCGTGTGACTCTTTTGGGGAGAGAGCCTTTATGGATGTGATAAAGGTCAAAGGACACTGTAAGGGTGGAATCCTGACCAGACAGAACTGGTGTCCTTATAAGAAGGGGGAGGGACCATAGAGCTCTCTTTCTACCATGAGGGCACAGCAGGAAGGTGGTTGTTTGGACGCCAGGAAAAGAGCTCTTACCAGGATCTGACCCTGCCGGTTCCCTGACCTCAGACGTTCGGCCTTCAGAACTCTGACAAACACACTTCTGTTGTTTAAGTCATCCAGTCTATGGTGTTTTGTTAATGCGGCACTTACTATGATTTGTAAATATACATCTATTCTTTGTTCCCTTTTATCAGCTATCTGTCTCTTTATACCATCAGTTCCAAGAGGGAGAGGTCTGTGTTTACCTTTTAAACACTGTAAGCCAAATGTTAAGCATGTAATTTTAAGCACTATATGCCCAGTGTGGATGTGACTGGTGATAGAAGCAAGGTCCAATGCTGTAAAGAGCAATATTGCATAGGAACCTGGAATGTCAGGTCCATGAATCAAGGCAAATTGGAAGTGGTCAAACAAGAGATGGCAAGAGTGAATGTCCACATTCTAGGAATCAGTGAACTGAAATGGACTGGAATGGGTGAATTTAACTCAGATGACCATTATATCTACTACTGTGGGCAGGAATCCCTCAGAAGAAATGGAGTGGCCATCGTGGTCAACAAAAGAGTCCGAAATGCGGTACTTGGATCCAATCTCAAAAACAACAGAATGATCTCTGTTCGTTTCCAAGGCAAACCATTCAATATCACAGTAATCCAAGTCTATGCCCCAACCAGTAACGCTGAAGAAGCTGAAGTTGAATGGTTCTATGAAGACCTACAAGACCTTTTAGAACTAACACCCAAAAAAGATGTCCTTTTCATTATAGGGGACTGGAATGCAAAAGTAGGAAGTCAAGAAACACCTGGAGTAACAGGCAAATTTGGCCTTGGAATACGGAATGAAGCAGGGCAAAGACTAATAGAGTTTTGCCAAGAAAATGCTCTGGTCATAACAAACACCCTCTTCCAACAACACAAGAGAAGACTCTATACATGGACATCACCAGATGGTCAACACCGAAATCAAATTGATTATATTCTTTGCAGCCAAAGATGGAGAAGCTGTATACAGTCAGCAAAAACAAGACCAGGAGCTGACTGTGGCTCAGACCATGAACTCCTTATTGCCAAATTCAGACTTAAAATGAAGAAAGTAGGGAAAACCATTAGGTCATTCAGGTATGACCTAAATCAAATCCCTTATGATTATACAGTGGAAGTGAGAAATAGATTTAAGGGCTTAGATCTGATAGATAAGAGTGCCTGGTGAACTATGGAATGAAGTTCATGACATTGTACAGGAGACAGGGATCAAGACCATCCCCATGGAAAAGAAATGCAAAAAAGCAAAATGGCTGTCTGAGGAGGCCTTACAAATAGCTGTGAAAAGAAGAGAAGCAAAAAGCAAAGGAGAAAAGGAAAGATATAAACATCTGAATGCAGAGTTCCAAAGAATAGCAAGAAGAGATAAGAAAGCCTTCTTCAGCAATCAATGCAAAGAAATAGAGGAAAACAACAGAATGGGAAAGACTAAGGATCTCTTCAAGAAAATCAGAGATACCAAAGGAACATTTCATGCAAAGATGGGCTCAATAAAGGAGAGAAATGGTATGGACCTAACAGAAGCAGAAGATATTAAGAAGAGATGGCAAGAATACACAGAAGAACTATACAAAAAAGATCTTCATGACCCAGATAATCACGATGGTGTGATCACTCACCTAGAGCCAGACATCCTGGAATGTGAAGTCAAGTGGGCCTTAGAAAGCATCACTATGAACAAAGCTAGTGGAGGTGATGGAATTCCAGTTGAGCTATTCCAAATCCTGAAAGATGATGCTGTGAAAGTGCTGCACTCAATATGCCAGCAAATTTGGAAAACTCAGCAGTGGCCACAGGACTGGAAAAGGTCCGTTTTCATTCCAATCCCAAAGAAAGGCAATGCCAAAGAATGCTCAGACTACTGCATAATTGCACTCGTCTTACACGCTAGTAAAGTAATGTTCAAAATTCTCCAAGCCAGGCTTCAGCAGTATGTGAACCGTGAACTTCCTGATGTTTAAGCTGGTTTTAGAAAAGGCAGAGGAACCAGAGATCAAATTGCCAACATCTGCTGGATCATGGAAAAAGCAAGAGAGTTCCAGAAAAACATCTATTTCTGCTTTATTGACTATGCCAAAGCCTTTGACTGTGTGGATCACAACAAACTGTGGAAAATTGTGAAAGAGATGGGAATACCAGACCACCCGATCAGCCTCTTGAGAAATTTGTATGCAGGTCAGGAAGTAACAGTTAGAACTGGACATGGAACAACAGACTGGTTCCAAATAGGAAAAGGAGTTCGTCAAGGCTGTATATTGTCACCCTGTTTATTTAACTTCTATGCAGAGTACATCATGAGATATGCTGGACTGGAAGAAACACAAGCCAGAATCAAGATTGCCGGGAGAAATATCAATAACCTCAGATATGCAGATGACACCACCCTTATGGCAGAAAGTGAAGAGGAACTCAAAAGCCTCTTGATGAAGGTGAAAGTGGAGAGTGAAAAAGTTGGCTTAAAGCTCAACATTCAGAAAACGAAGATCATGGCATCCGGTCCCATCGCTTCATGGGAAATAGATGGGGAAACAGTGGAAACAGTGTCAGACTTTATTTTTGGGGGCTCCAAAATCACTGCAGATGGTGACTGCAGCCATGAAATTAAAAGATGCTTACTCCTTGGAAGGAAAGTTATGGCCAACCTAGATAGCATATTCAAAAGCAGAGACATTACTTTGCCAGCAAAGGTCTGTCTAGTCAAGGCTATGGTTTTTCCAGTGGTCAGGTATGGATGTGGGAGTTGGACTGTGAAGAAAGCTGAGCGCTGAAAAATTGATGCTTTTGAACTGTGGTGTTGGAGAAGACTCTTGAGAGTCCCTTGGACTGCAAGGAGATCCAACCAGTTCATTCTGAAGGAGATCAGCCCTGGGATTTCTTTGGAAGGAATGAGGCTAAAGCTGAAACTCCAGTACTTTGGCCACCTCATGCAAAGAGTTAACTCATTGGAAAAGACTCTGATGCTGGGAGGGATTGGGGGCAAGAGGAGAAGGGAACGACAGAGAATGAGATGGCTGGATGGCATCACTAAATCAATGGACGTGTGTCTGAGTGAACTCTGGGAGTTGGTGATGGACAGGGAGGCCTGGCATGCTGCGATTCATGGGGTCACAAAGAGTTGGACACGACTGAGCGACTGATCTGATCTGATGCCCAGTGTTAAACATTTTACACCCTACATGACGTGTGTATACCTAACAAATAACGTCAAATGAATGAATTGCATTAAATGTACATATAAAATTATAAGTTGAGTGATCATATGTCCTGGTTTGCTTGTGACAACACTGATTCATACCTGCTGTTTCAGTGTAACAATTAGCAGTACCCTCTTTAACTCTCAAAAGTGTTCTGGTTTGGATAATAAATTGTCATTTCTGTATATATTTATTATTTATCTGTATGCCAAATTTATCAGGCACAATCTGATTTTAGAAACATTGAAATCCAAGAGAAGCATCTGTCTTGAAGTCATGGTATTATTAATATTTTCTCTTCCTTACTCCACGATTTCTTTATAGGACTAACAATTCTAAGGTAGTGGAAATGACACAAGTCATCAAGATCCTCTGTCACTGATGAGCAGCATCTGAAGCAGTCATAATGAGTAAAGCCAGGCCCACTGCATTGAGTGTGGCCTATACCAAGCAAGGAAAGAGGCCGCATTCATTAGACTTTCCAAAACAGTCCAGACACAGAGAGAAACAGGACTTCAGGGAGGACATGTGCCCTGGGGGTGTTACTGGGGGTTAATTCTATCTTCAGGACTGACTTCATGTGCAGGTAAGCCTGCTTGATGGAAACACTAGTATGTGGCGATAATTTCTGCAAACCATCACTGGTGAGCACTGGGAGGTTTTCCTCACTGGGAACTTGTACCTTGCATTGCTTTACAAAGTGAAGTGCATTTGCAATGAGAGTAGATGTCTCTGAATTCCCCTTCTGTGATTTCAGATTTGTGAACATGAGGATTTTTCAAAAGAAAACCACAAGAGTGTCTGGATGGTGATGATGCTGATACTGCTGCTGAGGCTGAAGAGGTAGAATGGGAGGAGGAGGAGGAGGCGAGGAGGAGGGAAGGAGAGGACGTGAGGAGGAGGGGAGGAAGATGGGGAAGAGGCAGCAGTCCCTGCTCAGCTTCTACCAGTCATTCTGAGGAACTGATTTTGGCCTTGCCTGGTGGTCCCTTCCTGGAAAATTGGAAACATGATGTATTGGTGGCAAAGAAGTTACTTTCCAATGGCACAATATAAAGCAGCTGCTGCTGCTAAATCGCTTCAGTCGTGTCCAACTCTGTGCGACCCCATAGACGGCAGCCCACCAGGCTCCCCCGTCCCTGGGATTCTCCGGGCGAGAACACTGGAGTGGGTTGCCATTTCCTTCTCCAACGCATGAAAGTGAAAAGTGAAAGTGAAGTCACTCAGTCGTGTCCGACTCTTAGCGACCCCATGGACTGCAGCCTACCAGGCTCCTCCATCCATGGGATTTTCCACGTAGGAGTACTGGAGTGGGGTGCCATTGCCTTCTCTGGAGGTAGGGCAGGGTGAATGAATTGGGAGAGGACTGACGTATATACACTGCTGCTGCTGCTGCTGAGTCACTTCAGTCGTGTCTGACTCTGTGCGACCCCATAGACAGCAGCCCACCAGGCTGCCCCATCCCTGGGATTCTCCAGGGAAGAACACTGGAGTAGGTTGCCATTTCCTTGTCCAATGCATGAAAGTGAAAAGTGAAAGTGAAGTCACTCAGTCATGTCCGACTCTTCGTGACCGCATGGACCGCAGCCTACCAGGCTCCTCCATCCATGGGATTCTCCAGGCAAGAGTATGGGAGTGGGGTGCCATCGCCTTCTCCGATACAAAGAAGCAGGCAGACTCAATTAAAGAAAGACAAAATTTAAAAAAAGAAAAGAAAAGGAGAGAGAACCTGACTCTCTGGAGCTTTAAAACTCGTTGCTGGCTCCCAGGTTTTTTTCTCCCCAAAACCAGGAAATTAAACACTGATACATGACTATTGTCTAATCCACAGCCTATAATCAAATTTTGTTAATGATCACAATAATGGCCTTTATAGCTATTTTCCCTTTTGGTCCCATCTTTTTAAGAAAGTAAAACATTTTCTTCAGCTTGGCTCTCAAAATCTTTTATCAATTGTTACCTCTTCTGTGCATCTTATTAATTGTACTTCTCTAAGGCTCCCTCTTTGAACACAATTAAAAAAACCTAAATGTGAAGACCCTTCCAGAGTAAATTTGTCCATGGGCCCTCTCCTCCTTCTGCTCCCCACCATTTCTAGATAATTACTTCATTAAGTACTTTTTTAATTACTTTGTTCTTTAGGGATTAATTTTGCACATATCTTTACTAATCGTAAACTTTTACAACATACAGTTAGGCTGCGTCTGTTCAGCGGCTGGTTTGTAATTGCAGAGTTACTCTGTGGCTGCTGAGCTGAAGATAATGTGCTGAGGCAAAGAGCCTTCCTCTTGGTGTTTTCAGATGCCTTCTGGCCACCCAGCATGGCAGAATAATTGGCTCTGGGCTGCTTGGGGGCACCAAGCTCCCCTCCCACGTGGAGATCGCAATCAGAAAAGGCCTCCGATTCTGGAGGTTTAGGGTTCATAGGCCCCAGGCTGCTCAGACTTCATGCGCCCTGGGGATTTCAGGCCCCCTGGTCCTTGGAGGCCAGGCCCAGTGGCCACATGCCAACAGATCAGGACTGGCTATGGCAGACCTCCTAGAAGGAAAATGCCAACTCCTCTCTCAAGGTCAAATCCACACATTCCCAGGGCCCTTGTACATGGCCTGTCCCTGCAAGCAGTTTTTAAGGAATCCTTCTCCCTGCATTCATGGTCATATAAATCTCTAAACTCCCTACCTCTGCAGTCTCTCCTCTGACATCCATATTCCATCATCACCTCCTGCCCCCAAAACTCCCCTCAAAGCCTTCTTCCCCTCACATCTGGATGCCCCTTCTCCACTCATATCCTCACAGTACCAGGTGGGGATTTAGAGGTTTTGGCACCATGCAGGACCATGTTCAAATCCCAGTTTTACCAAACTCTTTCGCTGCAGGACCTGGGCAAGTGACTCAACCTCTCTGAGCCTCAGTCTTCTCGTCTGTAAAATGAGGATAATAATTCTAGCCTTTCATGGTTCCCAGGAAGAAATGATGTACAGAATAAAACTCACCGGGATGTAAGAAGCCCTATGAGGGCACAACCTAGCTGATCCTGTTCACCACTGTATGCCCAAAGCTTAGCACAGTGCCTAGTGTTAAATACATAAAAGCACAAAGTAAACAAGAACGGGTAGCTATTATTGTCAGTGGTCATTTTAGCGTGACTAGTGCACTCCTGACACGCTTCCCTTGGCATCTGGGGTTTTCCACCAACACAGCTCTCTTTCTAGTCGGCTCTTCTCTGTAACTATGGGCACCACCCTGCCATCCACCGTATTTCCTATGCCCATGCTCAACTCTAAAATCTCTTTTTAGCTCAGATTTTCATCCTCTCTGGGATCCTCCATCCTCTATCCTTGACTGGGCACACAGAGGGTACCCAGGCCCTGTCTCACCTGCAAACCTTCTCTTTACCTTTAGTTAGATAGTTCTGGCTTCTTGCAGAAGTCAAGACCCAGGTCTTAAATTTCTCCCCTAATGCCACTATCAGCAACTAACACAGTGCTAAGGGAACACGTGGACAATGCTTCAGCTAAAGCTTGGAGTCACTGGGCAAATTCCCTCAGGAAAAACAAAAGCCTGCAAGCTTGAAACCTGTGTTTGATGTCTTGAAACTTTTGGCCTCAGAAGACGGCAGAAATGAATAGTTATTCCATTTTATGGCTGTGAGCTGTAGGTTTTATTTACCCCATGGCAGCAGCTGAAGGACAATGCCACAGCAGATTTCAATTCATGACAAAACAATCTAAAACAGAGGCAAGGCTCATGTCCCCACCCACCCACAACACATGCACACACACACACACACACACACACACACACACACAGAAGGATGTGTTACTCTAAGCTCTCAGATTATTCTGAACTCCAGCTCCAGCTGGCCTGGCCCAACCATAACATTTAGAAGCGATCAGAGACTAAAATCCAATTTAAGGTGTTTAATTTTCTCTGTCTCTGGGGATGGGAGGTCAGAGAATCTGCTTGCAGCCTTTCTATGAGATGTTGCTTCTGGTGGTTTCCTGAGACCACAGTTGAGCAAGAATGCTGGTGCCCACGTCCCTTCTCTTCCTTTTCAAGTCTCTCTCTCACTGTGCTGGCAGAGACTAGCTGACTTACCTAAAATTGTGGTGTCCAGTGGCATTGTCCTCATGGCTGGGTGAGATCAGTTATGGTGTTAGCCATGAGCTAACTCAGTCCACTAAGCCCAAGGCCTCTGGAGAGAACCACGTGGTCCCTCAAGTGCTTCAAAAAGCAGGAGGCTTGTCAAGCAGACGTTCACTTGCCTGAGCCTTTTTCACTGGTAATTTTAGCAAAGTCTCTAGCCTTTTAACCCTAGATACATTTTGTAAAAATCTCAAATAATGGCAATGCCTGTTCTGAGCAGTTGCTATACCCCCTACTTTGCTTTCTCTTCCTCCTCTGTGTCTCTGGCTCCCTGAACCCAGGTTTCTGACTTCCTGTCTGTTACGGGCATTTCTCCTTTGGCAGCTCCTCAATCTACCTCTTTTCTGAGGCTCTGGACTCTGGCTTTCAGCTCAGCTCTTGTCTCTGTCACCTCTTCTAGTGTTGAAGTCTGCAACCTCAGGCGGAGAAGGCAATGGCACCCCACTCCAGTACTCTTGCCTGGAAAATCCCATGGATGGAGGAGCCTGGTGGGCCGCAGTCCATAGTTGGACAAGACTCAGAGACTTCACTTTCACTTTTCACTTTCATGCATTGGAGAAGAACACTCCAGTGTTCTTGCCTGGAGAATCCCAGGGACAGGGGAGCCTCGTGGGCTGCCGTCTATGGGGTCGCACAGAGTCAGACACGGCTGAAGCGACTTAGCAGCAGCAGCAGCAACCTCAGGTGAAGACACCATGTGATCCTGTCTGATCCAAGCCTATCTCCCATAAGGGATTTGAGCAGAAACCTCAAGCACTGAAATGGTATTATGGTCATTTTCCAAAGCGATGCTGGCCCAGGTTTAGCTTCTGAAATTCAACTTTATGCCCTGGGTGATTTTAAATCCTGAAGGCAGAGGTGGATGAGCACTGTGACACAGTGATAAGGCATGAGCCCTGAACCACTCAGGCTAGTTCTGATCTTGAGTGACTTGGGGAGGCATTTTATTCTGTTACTTCCAGTTTCCTAACTTACAATATGGGGATAACAACATGGACCTCATGGGACTCACATTAAAATTAACCAGATAATATATATAAAGTGATGGTATTCAATAATGGAAGTTCCTCTCATTATTATTATCTTCCAGACTTGTGGCCTGATAGTTTATCAGCTGTGGAGCATGTATGAAATAATAGCTTTATGAAATAATAACCTTCTTTTGTTGCCCAAGAATCAATGTCACTTAGCCAAATCTTAGACATTGCAGACCTAGAAAGGCCAGTGACGGTAACCAAGGAAATGTTTGCCTGGGCTCTCAGCAAATAGGTCATCCATCATGAGTTTACCTTTTCCTTTTACTGAAGTCACTGGTGAAAATGTTGAACAAGCCAGGATGAGCAAAAAGCCCACCAAAGGCCACTTTCTGGATTGCCAATGACCACTCTTCTTCCTCATCTGATAACCCGGCTTGCCTGTCACCCTCTGTTTCAGCACCAAGTTACAGATCCCTAGTTCTCAGCCTTAGAGCTCAGCCATAGTCAGGTTCTTTCTCAGTCGTCACTCTACGCCTGTCACCTCAACTCTCCGGAATGCCTGTCCTCCTCTTCCCACCTGGACAAAACACTTTCATTCCTTAGGCTCAGGCTAAATGCTGCCCCCTCCGTGAAGCCTCACCCAGCTCTGAAGGGCTGAGTGGTCACTCCCTCAGCTACTACAATACAAAGTGATGGTGTTCAATAATGGAAGTTCCTCTCACTATTATTATCTTCCAGACTTGTGGCCTGATAATTTATCAGCTGTGGAGCATGTATCTGATTGCAATACACATGCAATATTCATCCTCGCCATTCTGATCCTGAGCACTGGGTTATGCCTTACTTAGGGCTTTAATCCAAATTATATTCACAATGATGAATTTTCATTCAGGAAATATTTCTGGAATAAATGTCATTAAGGGACTTTAACTCTCTAGGTCATTTTCTATATAAGGTAATTAAAATATATTTCCTTTCATGCTAATTTTCCCATTTTATTTTACTAGACTTATTTTCATAGGGGTTAATACTTTTTTGCATTGATTTTACAACTGGGATATGATTTATCTATCAGCATTTTTAAAATCTACATCTATTTTACAATTATGGCCTCCCTCACAAGTGGTCATGATCTCACCAAGTTGAGTTTTTCTGAATCAAATTTTGCAGATGTAAATTATATTACTATTTATTTCTTCAATCAGTCTTTTAACTTTCACTGTGTTCATTTTTTTTATTGCTTCAGTTCATGTTAATGATCTTTACTATTACTCACAATTTGGAAAAAGAATGATGGTTGGCTATTCAAAAATTTTTAAAGAATTATCACAAGAAATAGTGTCGGCAGGGAGCTGTGTACTTACTATGGTTGCCAAAGATAGATCAAAGAACAAAGAAGTCCTTAAAGTCACAATGGAGCTTTAGGTCATGACATCCTGTTTAGGCTCAAGACATTTTCTATAATCTGTTAGCTAGTACTTAGAAGATGGGAAGGTGGTTGTCTTTCCAGCTAGTCTGAGAGCCACTCAAAGACAGAGTCTGTGTCATTCACCTCTAGTTTTCCAGCGCCTGGCAAGAATGAATGAATGAATATATACATAAATCCACAAGCAGAACATGAGAAATCTGATCTGATTTCTTACTAAGGCCACTACACTATGCCTACCTATATAAGGCATAATGGTTTCTGAAGCCCCTTTCCCTGAGGTCATATCTTAGCTTTACCATTTTCCTGGGACAAGTTATACCATTTCTCGATGCTTCAGTATATCCTCCTGGAAGCGGGGGTAATAAAAGATTCTGCATCACAAGGTGGCTGCAAGGATTAAAGGAGCTAATATATGTAAAGCACTTAGGATGGTAGCTCACATGTAATTATTGCCACACTTCTATTAACTATTTCAGTCATAAGTCTCATTTACTTTCTAATTATACCGAGGGGTGTTTATGTTCCCTGTTATAGAGAGCTCATGATTCCATTTGCCATCCTTTCCTTTTTAATGATTCTAATCTTCGTTTCTTATATGGAATTGATATCTACATCCATTACAGCTTCCACCCCACTGTCCGTGGCTCTAACTTTCTGAGATATATAGAATAAAGTCTCTTACATTTGACTGGCCTTCAAACTTGACAGCTGTCCATTGAGCACTTACTAGTTTCCAAGCATCAGTATGAAGATTAACCAGCCATAAATCCTGACATTAAGTATTTTAAAGTATAGACAGAAAAGAAGTGGGAAAGATGCTATTTGGTTCTTTCATAGATCTTTTCTTCCTTTGAATCCAAGGTTTTCCTGATACACTGTTGGCAAGCCAAAATCCAACTTACAAACTTAATTCACAAACATTCGTGAGTTTGAACATACAAACATAATATAACGGCTACATAATAGAAATTGTGTGATATTAGTACATGAATACACAAATAGATTAATAGAACTGAAATAAAAAAATCCAGAAGCAAACCCTAAGTATGACAATTTAGCCTATAATAACGGTAGTATTGTAAACCAGTGAGGAAAAGATGCAATTTTAAAAAGAAGGTATTAGGATAACTGGAGGGCCATTCAGAAAAATGAGACATTGGGTTCATTCCTCACACCATACATCAAGATCAATTCTGATGAACTGGAGATTAAAATGCAAAAACAACAACAGCAAGAAAAAACAATCCTACAACTATTAGAAGAAAACATAGGTGATTTTTCTCTTTAAACTTAAAGTGGGTAAATTTTATTCTGACTAAACTCTGGAAGCAAGAAAGAAAAGCTAATGCATTTGCTTATGTTTAAAAAAAAAAGGCATCTTTTGCATAGCAAAAAAAAAAAAAAAAAACCCCCAGCAAAACACCAAAAGCAAAATCAAAAGACAAGTAACACACTGAGAAAAAATATTTGCAATGTATATGATGGGAAAAGTATTACCATTCCTAATGTGTAAAGAGGTACTAAAAATAAAGATTAACAATCCTATAGGAAAATGGGCCAAAGATAAGAAAAGCTCATGGAAAAAAGAAATGCTAATAGCCTTAATCATGTGAAAAGCTTCTCAACCTACTTCTTAATAAGAGAAACGCAAATTAAAACTACTCTGAAAGCCATTTCTCATCTGTCAGATTGGAAAAACTCCAAATATTTCACAACATACTTTGTTGATTGACGGTGAGGAAACAGGCAGCTTCACCATTCCTGGTGGGAAAAATACTACTCTAGAAGGATATTTGATGTCTAGCAAAATTACACATGTATTTGCCTTTTTATCTCACAATTTCCCTTTTAGGAAACTATTCAAACAATAATCCAGAAAAATATGAAAAATTGTATGCATGAGATGATTCATTACAGCACCAAGCACCAGAATAAACTATGAAATGTGCATGCATTGGAGCACCATGCGGCTATGAAAAAACAGTGAGGAATACCTCTATACACCATTGTAATCTTCAGAAAAAAATTTATATAGTGAAAAAAATCACAGCAGTGAAAAGTATACTAGCATACTTCTATTTATCTAAGAAAAAGAGATGTAAGTATATGCACATTTCCATTTTTTAAAAGGGTAAAATAAAACAAACAAGGTGTTTATGTTAGAGGTACTAAAGAAACAGGATAAAAAGGACAGTAATAGCAAATAGATTTTTCTGAATACACTTTCTTTTCTAGATTTGGTCTTGGAATTATGCAAATATTTACATAGCTGTAAGAATTAAACATGAAAAAAGCAATTCCTAAAAATCAAAAGCAAAATAAAAGAAATGAACCTATTTATTTGGTTAGTAGAATAATGCACAGAGAGGAACTATTCTAGTTTAAATCACAGTGATTTGACTTTACATTTCCAGTGGAATATAACCTAAAAGCAGAAAGAAATGCCAAAAAGAAAATTTAAACTGTTTTTAGTAATCATATCATTGGTGATAGTGTTCAGGGACAGTTATATGCATGCTAAGGAATAAAACAAATAAGTAATTATGTTGATGTCATTGAGAACCAGAATTTTTGGCATCAGAGAAAGGAAACAGAGCTGTAAGATTGATGAAATTAAGTACAAATCCTGTAGTGGGTTTCCCTGGTGGTCCAGTGGTTAAGAATCTGCCTGCCAGTGCAGGGAACACAGGTTCAATCCCAGGTCCGGGAAGATCCCACACGCAGTGAGGCAACTAAGCCTGTGTGCCAGAGCTACTGAAGCCGGCGCCCTAGAGCCTGTCCTCTGCGACAAAAGAAGCCACCACAATGAGAAGCCCGCTCACCGCAACTAGAGAGCAGGCCCCTGCTCTCTGCAGCAAGAGAAAGCCTTCATGCAGAAATGAAAGCCCCGTGCAGCCACACACACACACACACACACACACACACACACACACAAAGCCTGTAGTACTAAATTTGATTCAGAGAGATCATCATGAACATTGAAAGTGTTTTCTTTAAACAAAAAGAATGTATCTAGCTCTAACCACTGAAAAGACCCAGAAATATGGACCAACTCAGTAGCAATGAATGCCTGTAGTGCCCAGACCTAGACTGTGATTTTTAAATACCACTTCTCACTAAAAGAAAGCTGAGCTCCTTAGAAAAAATGGCTGGTTACAAGTCTGGAGCAAGAAATGCATAGAGGGAACATTTCTGATGCCAGAGAAGTCATTAAAGAGGCAAAAGGACTCTTTCCTGAGGAACGAATGTCAATAGGCTCCCAATGGCCAAAGGTGAAAAAACTGCAAATCAATTAGGGTATTATATAAAATGAATTGAAACACATCAAATATGTTTAAAACTCAGTTCATAACAGTACTCAAAAACCTAATTGGCTCCCTCTAAAAGATTGTAGAGAATCAACTCATTATTTTGCAAACTGTAATAGAATTATTTATTCTGACTTTTCCTAATGAACTGTGTTGTATTTCCAGGCAACCAAAGAATGGATGACTATAAATGTCTATTTATGAAAGTTATTCCAGCTAATAAACAAAGAAGGAAAAATAAAATTAAAATATCACCATTTTCCAACCCTTAATGAATTACTTGATCTAGACACTAATCAGCAGTAACTGCTAACATCACAAACAGGGAGACAGCAAGACATTAGATACCCGGTGATGAAAGCGCGCACATATTGCCTTTGAAATATTCTTGCTACAAAACTGAACCTACACCTCCAGGTCTAACTAGCAATTTAGAAGAAATATACAGAACAGCAGTGTTAGATGACATCAGGGAAATGCAATCAGAAAAACCTAGACTGTGGGAGTCTCCACAGGACAAATAACCTGGTCTTTTTAAAAATAAGTACAGGGAGAAAAAAAGAAATGGAGAAAGAAATCCAGTGGATTAATAGAGACTTATAAGACATTAATCATCTGGATCTTGATTCAAGCAAATTGTAAAACAAAGTAAAAACTGCTGAGAGAATTGGCGGAAATGTGAACACTGACTGGATAATTGATGGTATTAGGGAATTCTGTTCAACACTTTTAGGACTGAAATAGTATTGTGATCATGTTTCTCTCAAAAAGTTCTTATCTATTTTAGATGCATATTGAAACATTTTTTGATGATATAATATCTGGGATTTGCTTCAAAAAGCCAGAGTTAGGGAGAATTGGGTATGAATAGAGATTAAAACCAAATTGCCCATGAGTTAACAATGTTGATATTGGGTGATGGATGGAAGGGGATTTATTATACCATTCTTTCTATTTGGGGATATGTTTGAAATTGCCCATAATAAAGAAGCTTTTTAAAAAAAATTCCATTTATGATAAGGTATTTGGAATATAGAGTACAGTATCCTAGACATTATGTTACATGTTTTAGAGGACATTTGAACCTAGGTTCCAAATTCCCTTCCTATATGAGAGACAACATCATGTGTGATACTTGGACCCATGGAACTTGAAAGGAGGCATATGTGACCTGTCCCTGACCCCTGGAAGCATGTGCCTATAACCTAGGTTTAGCCAACTGTATGAGCTCATGCAGTACTTTGAATTTTGGTGACTGTCACCAAGACACAAGCAATGGGACTGGCTTATAGCAGGACTATAATACTCTGTACAAATTAAAGTGTGCTTAAAAAAATAAAGCACTATATGAAATGTATGGTTGTATATTTATGGGACATAGATATATCTGCATGTATAATAATAATAGATATGATCATGTTTTGTATAGAGCACTTTATAGTTTACAAAGTATTTGAATTGATTTCTTGTTATCTTTATTGTTAAAATAATGATTATAATAATGAGATAATAAACCATAAGAAGGAATTAACATTTTTTGGCCAATATAAATATTTTTAATTGTATAACACTATTAGGATAGTAATATCTGGCTTGCCTATAGCACTTGATTGCTAGGTACATTAAAGAGGATAATTGTAGGGAAACAGCTTTGAAAATACAGATGTCAAGGAATTTACTGCCTATATTTTCTTCTAGGAGTTTTATGGTTTCAGGTCTTATGTTCAGGTCTTTAATCCATTTTGAGTCAATTTTTGTGTATGGTTACATTTTTGTATTATGTTAGATAATGGTCCAGTTATGTGATTTTGCATGTGGCTGTCCAGTTTTCCCAATACCATTTATTGAAGACACCATCTTTTGTCTGTTGTATATTCTTGGTTCATTTGTTGTAAATTAATTGAGCATATATGAATGGGCTTATTTCCGGGATCTCTATTCTATTCCTTTGATTTATTTGTCTGAGTTTATGCCAATACCGTACTGTTTTGATTTACAGTCTTTTAAAGTGCTATTTTGGTTGCATTTCACATAATGTAATATGCAGTATTCAATATATTTGTTATATTGCTATATTCAGTTCAAAATAGGAGAAGGAAATGGCAACCCACTCCAGTATTCTTGCCTAGAGAATCCCATGGACAGAGGAGCCTGGTGGGCTGCTGTCCATAGGGTCGCACAGAGCCGGACACGACTGAAGCAACTTAGCATGCATGCATGCATTGGAGAAGGAAATGGCAACCCACTCCAGTATTCTTGCCTGGAGAATCCCAGGGACAGAGGAGCCTGGTGGGCTGCCGTCTATGGGGTTGCACAGAGTCGGACATGACTGAAGTGACTTAGCAGCAGCAGTTCAAAATGTTTTAAAATTACTAGTATATTTCTCCTTTGACCTATGCTATTCAGAAAAGTTTCACAATTTCCAAAATATGGCTTCTTCCTATACTTTTTAGGTATAGATTTTTAATTTAATTCCATTGAGATCAAAGAATGTGCTTATATGATGTTACTCCCTTGAAATTGAATTTTGTGGTTGTTAGATGCAGTGTTGCACATATGCCCATTTGATTTAAACTATCAATTATGTTGGTCTATCAATTACTGGGAAAATTTATTAAAATCCTCAACTACATTAGTGATGCTGTTGATGTCTCCTTTAAATTCTACCCATTTTATGTTTTATAAATTAAAGCTGTGCCATTAAGGTACATAGAAACTTATAATTTTCATATATTCCTGATAAACTTAACATACTTTCACCTTGTAGAAATCTACCTTATTTATTCTAAAGCATGGTGCAATAGTATTTTTTTAAACATTAATTTAACTACAGCAACTTTCTTTTGATAGTATTTACCTGCCATGACATTCTCCATCTGTTTACATTTTAACTTATCTGTACTATCATATTCCAGGCTTATAAATAGACTACAGATAAGTTCTAAAATCCAGTCTGCAAATGTTAATCTTAATTTGGCCCATGCACATTTACTACATTTACTGATATATTTGGGATTATTTCTACCATTTCATATATTTTCTTCTTGAATTACCTGTCTTGTTTCTCTTTCTTACCATTTTCATATCTTGTTTTTTTCCCTCTACTTCTTTAGAAGTTAGACTTTCTATATCTATGATATTCATGGCTTCTCTAGGAATTTTAACAGATTACTTTATCAGAATTTAAAGTCAACTAGGATCTTCTCCATCTTCACAAACAATATAGACATTTTAAGCACTTTATTTATAATCACTCCCTCCCAACTTATTTGCAAGTTTCATCATGCACTGTAATTTTGTTTTAATAACCCCACAATACATTACTGGTGTTAATAACTCTATAATACAGTACTAAAGTGTTATTTACCATGAATATTTCTTTACATTTACTCATATATCTTTACTTACTCATATATGAGCTAATTATTAATCTTTTATTTCAGAATTCCTTCTGAGCTCAGGAATACAAGTATCATTCAGATACTTGTGTCTGAAGTATATCCTTTAAAAACTTTTTAATGAGGATCTGTCAGTAGCAAACTCAGTTTTGTGTCAGAAAATAGCTTCCTTTTACCCTAGTTCTTGAAGGAATTTTTTAAATTGAATGTACACGTAAAAGTTGGTTTTTCTCTAGCAATATAGAAGATGTTATTTCATGGTCTTCTGGGTTCCACTATTACCACTGGAAAGTCTGCTGTTATTCTAATTATCATAAAATTTTAGGTAGTCTCTCTTTTCTGATTGTAAGATCTCCTTGTCATCTTTGCTTTTCTATGGTTCCATGTCTATGGAACCCTATTCTATGTCTAAATGTAAATATTTTTGTATTTATTTTACTTTGGACAGGTTGACTTCCTGAATCTGAGAATTGGTGTCTTTCAGCAGTATGGGAACATTTTCAGTCATTTCTCTCCAAATATTGCTGCTGCTTAATCCTCTTTCTATCATCACCATTTGGAATTCTAAGCTATTTGACCCTCCTTCTCATTTCTACATATCTCTCAACCTCTTTCTTTCGTATTTTTTTTCCTTTTCTTCCCAGATGATTTTGAATGATTTCTTTAGCACTATTTTCCAGTTTACTTAGCTTTTCCCTTTAATATCTATCTAGCTGTTTAATCCATCCACTAAGCTTTTAATTTCCATTTTTATGTTAGTCATGTTTGAAATTCTATTTTTATCCAAATATGACTGGTCTTTTTATAGTCTCCTGCTTCATACTCATATTTAAATCTCTTTTAAAAGTTACTAAATTTACAACTTTTATCCTATATCTGATAGATTCAATGCTTGAAGACTTTGTAGATCAAATTTGGCTGTCCAATGCTTTTGCTGGTGTTTGCTCTTGGTTCTTTTTCCGTTGTCTGCTTTATGATTTAAAAAAAAAAAAAAGGAAAACAACTTGAAATCACATTCCTTGGAACTCTAGCTAGGAGAAACTTTGTGGCCTGGGTCCTTCTCAGAGAGGATTTGTATACACTTTTGCAGATGCCTAAAAACTTCCAATAACTTTAAGCTAAATTTTCCTCTTGAGATTCTCTCGATTTTAGATGATAGGCACAAGGGAGGGGCTCACAGAGGAGAATTTTTCTTTTCTTCCTGGTCTAAGGTTGAGACAGGCAATCTTCACTGTAATAATGAAAATGTGGGTGGGAGTAGTTCTAGCCCACCTTTACATTCAGGTAATTGGCCTTTGCAGTCCCTGCTTTACGGGAGGTAAGGGGTAGGGGTTATTTTATTAGTCTCTTAATGTTGGTTAAGCCTCGCGCTTTGTGCTTTGTCGTTCAGTCGTGTCTGACTCTTTGCGACCCATGGACTGTAGCCTGCCAGATACCTCTGTCCATGGGGATTTTCCGGGAAAGAATACTGGAGTGGGTTGCCATGCCCTCCTCCAGCTTAAGCCTTAGTCTTTGTGTCCTGTCCTCTGTATACTCCATGAAACTGGGATATCATAAGCTTCAAGTTACCAGGTTCTTCAGATATAATGGACTCAGGCTTTCTATGGTTCCTACTTTCACATAGGTTTTGGTGTTTGTATTGATTTCCTTGGGTTGTTATAACAAAGCATGGCCAACTGAATTATCTAAAACTACTGAAATGTACTCTCTCACAGTTCTGAAGGCTAGAAGTCTGAAATCAAGTATTGGTAGGCAATGCCCTCCCTAAAGCTCTGGGAAAGGATCCTTCCTTTCCTCGTCTAGCTTCTGGTAGCCACAGCATTCAGTGGCCTGTGGCATCATAACTCCAATCTCTGTCTCCATCTTCACATGGTCATCTTCCCTCTGTGTCTGGGTCCAAAGTCTCCTTCTTTTATAAGGACACCAGTCATACTGGATTAAGGCCCACCCTGACCCAGTATGACCTCATCTTAACCTGATTACATCTGTGAAGGTCCTATTTCCAAATATGATCATATTTAAAGGTACAGAGGGTTAGAATTTCAACATGTTTTAAAGGAGATTCAATTCAACCCATAACAGTTCCTAGCCACTTTTTAATTCCCTGCCAGCTCCTGAATTCTTTCTTATATATTCTAGTATTTTATAGCTATCATCGGTATAATCTTTCTGTCTTCTATTCAGTGTCAGCTCTTATTTCTCACTCTTTTCATTCTGCTTTCCCATAGCAGTTCCCTTCTTTTTTTTCCTATTGACTTGTAGACTTAGAAATTTGGGAAAACAAGGCTTATTAGAATTGAGTGCAAAATAAGAATAAGGTTGTAAATGAGGACTCTGTGGACACGATTGTGTAAAGTAGAAGAAAATTACTGCATGGGCACTGTAATACTCTTTGGGGAATGCACAAGGAACATTTATTCCTAGATCACTGTGGTATATCTAGCTAGGCTTTTGAATCATAAAGACCCGAGGGTGAATCTTTTCTCTGCCTCTTATAAGTCATATGACTTTGAGAACATATTATGTAAGCTCTTCATTTCACAACTTCCTCATCTGAAAAAGGGGGTATTATGATAACAGCTACTTTTTAGGGTGCTTTGTAGATGGATGATATAAGTAAACTGCCAGAGCAGGTATTGAATATTTGTGCAAATGACTCTGTTTCTATGTGCCAGATGGGTAAGGACTTTGAATAAGTTGCCTCTGAATAAGTGAGGGGAGGAAAGCAATGTCTCTAACTTTTTTTTTTTTTTTAATCACACGGCATGTGAGATCCTAGTTCTATGACCAAGGATTGAAACCAAGTTAATTCAAATTAACTAGCTTCTGTCCTCAGCTCTGCCAGCCAACAAGTTGCTCGGTATCTGCTTTAAAAACCACGTTTCCTTCAACTCCATGACACTTCACCGCTGTCAAACAGGAGGGAACAGACAGAAAAAAAAAAAAAAAAGCCAGGCAACATTTTGTATTGTATTTTACACCCCCAGCACAAAACCCCCAAATTTTAAACAAGTATTGAAAGCCTCACCCAGGCCTATACTCCAGAACACCTTTATATTAATAATCTAGGCAAGGAAAAGCCAGAAATCTCCCACCACTCTGTGATTGACTCACATATATGTTGGAGGCAGAGTTCACAAATCTAATTCCTTTCCCCATTCCCAGACATTTTTACCCAGAAAGCCTAAGTGACTAGAGGCGGTTCTGCCCGTTCAGCCAATTCCCGGCAGCAGCTTCTAGTGAAAAATATTATGTTTGGGGGCAAGCATTTATCCAGGAGTGTTTGGAAATGAGATGGTGAGGACGCAAATGGTGACTAAATGACCGGTGTAGGGAGAGCAGAGGAATGAGGGCGATTATGCAGGCTCTGTCCTCTATGAATACATTAGCTCCTCAACGAACCCATGTATCTTGACTGCCTCCAAAGCAATTTCTTTGGGTTTCAGTGAATACAGGTGTATGGAAGTGTTCTCTAAGCTCGGCTTCAGACAGGCCGCTGCAGCCTCCAGAACTTAAAGCCCTAGCATTAAGCCTGGGTGACAAGCCAGGCCCATGCAGCCTGCCAGGCCATTATAGTTGTGAGATGCTCATTAGAGATGCCCAGTCTCCAGTCAGGAAAGGGCAGGGGCTGTCCAGCTCCAGTTGACTGCCCAGTGGGTAGTAGGGATGGCTAAGGAGGGTTATCCAAGCTGGAGTCCTTGAGTGGAAACTGGAGATTGGGAACAGGAGATGGCCAGATACAGACACTGAGGTCAAAGGGGCAAGAGTGGGGTCACTGGTGGGAACCAGGCAGATGCTAGGTGGCCTGCATGGAGGGTTGGCAGTGAGGGGGAACAGCCTGGATGACTGCCTTGAACACAGCAGGTACGAGGGCTGGCCAGGGACTGGCAAGCCTGTAGTGCATGTGGGCCAGGCTGCTTAAAGATCCCTGTGGAGAGGACAATGAGGACCACAGTGGGGACAAGCCCAGCTTGCATGTCGCTTTTTTCAAGAGGCGAGAACCACAACCTGGACAGAGAGGTGGTCCTCCCTTTACAGGGCGAGGCCCTTCCTTGCATCCCAGATCACACTTCTGTCAACTGCCAAGGGGTCGAATGTGTCTCTCAGTCATGGGGAAGGCTTCCTTTTGGAGTTACCTTTTCACAGGCCCAGAGAAAGGGGTCAGTGCCTTGGAAACATTCCCAAATGATGATAAAATAAATGGTGCCTAATGTGGACTCACACCACACATTGATGGCTGCAAAGGGCCCTGTACTTTGGGGTAGGATGGTGGATATCTCTGGAGAGTGATGTGAGGCATGTACGTGCCTGAGGGTCTGAACCACGTTGGGGGTCAGGAACCTGCATGGCGTGAGCCTGGCTGTGCTTTGCTGTTTATGCTCCACGAGTTTATTTCTCTGTGGCACTCTCTTGACAAAGTCTTTAGGAAGGTTCTGTGGGACACTGTGGAGGAGATGGAGAATAACAGAAACCCCGAGGGGAGGTAACAGTGAAGAGAAGCGGCTCTGAGGGTCCCTCTTATTCACCTCCCTGTTCCTGGAGCTCCCTTTTGCTCACTCCCTGTGAAACCTGCATTTGGTTTCAAAACAGAGGTTTATTTCCTTGATTTGGGAGATAACTCTCTCATGTTTCCACCTCAGCAAAAACAGTTTCTGATGTTCTTTTCTTCCTGAAAATTCTAGAGGCCCCAACCTGTGTCTCTATCCCATCCCTAGCAGCCCTGATCACATATGCATGGGCCTAGCAGCCCTGATCACATATGCATGGGCCTAGCAGCCCTGATCACATATGCACGGGCCAAGGTTAGGGACTGGACGTTCAGTATCAGTCCGCCACCGTCAAGCCTAAACCAAATTTCTGCACCCCCTGGACTCATTCACCCACTGGGGAGCTGAGCGAAGCCTTCCTGGTGAGAAACCCTGCTCACCCTGATCCCGAGCTCGACATTTTCGCCTCCGTAGACCTCCATGCCTTCGTCCAGCAGGCCGATCTCCTGGAAGTACTGGCGGTCCACGATGAAGCAGCCGATGAGGGCAGGGCTCCTGCAGGGCATGGAGAGATGGAGGGCAGTTAGCAGAGGGGCCGTCTCATGGGGGTCAACAGAACAGGAAGCACAGTGCTGCCTTCCTGCCAGGAGGGTCTGGCCTTCTCCCTTCCTTTGCTGCCAAAATTGGCAGCCTCGTTCTCTGAGTGGCTCCCCCAGGTCCACCCTCACCAACTACTCCAGGGAGCCTTTTCCATTAGGACAGAGGCAGACAGCTCCTGTCCTGTGACCAGGCATTGTTTTTGGTGGTGGTTGCCTGTGTGTCAACCAGAGAAGTAATGCTTAGTCTGCCAGTCTTGACCACATTGTATCTCTGGCTGTCCTGACCCCTGCATTTTGAACTACAAAGCTGGCCTCTGTTGCTACCTGTGTACCCACAACAACTTCCCCATTCTTCACCTTGGTCCCTTTAGAGAGATGAGCTGGGGCTTTGGATAGCATAGTAAATCATTTGGATTTTATCTGTGGATAAAGGAATGTCAACGAAGAATTTTAAGCAGACAGTGGTAGTAAGCAGATCTGTGTTTATAAAAAGAATACTCTGGCAGCCGTGGGGTGATCGATTGGAGGAGATTGGGTAGAAATCGAGGAATCCGGTTGGGAAGCTTATTGTTATATCCAGGTGAGCAATGATGAAGACCTGGGCTGGAGTACCAGGAATGGAGATAGGGATTGTTTAAAGACATATATGGAGGTAAAATCAGCAGAAGTTTGAGACAGATGAACTCTGAAGGTGAGAAGGAGGAATCTGGATGCCAGCTGGCCTTCTGCTTGGGTGATGATGGGGTGAGGGCCATTGCTAGGTGGATAGAGAAGAAGCTGGTTTTAGAAGAAAGAGGGATTCCATGCTGGGAAAACTGATCTTAAGGTGCCTCTGGGTCACCAGGGGGAGATATCTAACAGGCAGGGCCTGGGTGGCTGGTCTGGGTTGGAATTCAGCAGTGGTCTTAGGCTGGAGCAACGTGCCACACAGCTGGAGGGGCCAGGAACTGAAAGGCCTTTCCTAGTAAGCATGATTGCGGGGCTCATGGCTGTGTGCAGACACCCAGCTCAGACTGTCACGAGGAAATTTACATTAGGTGAATCAGCAAGAGACCGAGTGGGTTGCTTCTCTGCTGAGAGCATCATCTTACACAAATAACATTAAATTGTTCCATTGCACACTGCTACCACATCTAGCCCCTGTGCAGCATCTTATCAGCTGGTGGCTGAGAAACTGGAGGAGAAGAGAAAGAAAAGGAGAAATGAAGAATACTCAGTGATGAGAAAACTGTCACTCAAGTGCAAATGGACTCATCTTTGAAATTGGAAACTCATCAAGGTGGAGAAACAGCTATTTTGCAGGCCATTTCTTTGGAGAATGCTGATGCAGGAGACTGCTTAGGTAGAGACTGGTGCTTTGGGGTCCCTACCCCTCCTGCTTTCAAATTCAGTCAGTCAGTTCATTTGCTCAGTCGTGTCCAACTCTTTGCGATCCCATGGACTGCAGCGTGCCTGGCCTCCCTGTCCATCACCAACTCCTGGAGTTTACTCAAACTCATGTCCATTGAGTCAGTGATACCATCCAACCATCTCATCCTCTGTCGTCCCCTTCTCAAATTGCAGCCTTTTATTCTGAAAGGACTCAGCTTCCGCATGAAGGCATCCAGGGCAGTCAGTACAACCCAATCCATTGCTCCTTTAGGCTGAGTTCTGGTGGGGGGTACTTGACCTGCCCTTAGAGGCGACTGCTAGGGGAAAGGTTCCCCATTCTGGCTGTGCATCTCTGAAAGAAGTTCCCTAGCCTCCCTGAACCTCTGATTCCATATCTATCAAATAGAATCAACTATAACCTCACAAGGATTAAATTAAATAATATAAAGCACTTGAAAACCTCTCGTACATAACTGGAACTCAAAAGATCATTTTTAAAAGATGCACTTGTACACTGAAGAAGCCCAGAGAATCCTCTCTCTAAGTGCACAGTGATTTTAAAACATCGACCCTGCAGAGTTAACATCAGCATTTTCCTTGATGTTACTGAAGTGCTGAGCAGGGTAGGGCATTCCAGGATACAAAGGAGGGAGCCTTCCCCTCATGGCCAGGCCCAGTCAAAGCAAGAACAGAATCTAAAATAGTTTCTCTTGGAAGAGCACAGGCATCCTCAGTCTATTACTTATTAACTGGCTAGGGTATTAAGTGGACCCACTCAGCCTGAAAGTGTTATTGATTTATATCTTGCCTTATTCTCCAAAGGGCTAGAAATAGTTTATAAGAAAAAGTAAAATACATTATAAAAAAAGAGATAAATGTCTGAAAAGCTAAAATTTCACCCCAAATTAGAGGTCAGTTAGAATGCATGAGTCTTCCTTCATGGTTCTTAAAGTAGACCTGCAAAGTTGACCCTAAACTTCCTGGTGGCCAAAGAGAAACACACAGGCCTTAGAAATAAGATTCAGAGTTCCCATGTGGAAATGTTATACTAATTTCTCAGGAATAGAAAGCTTTCAGTTTGAAAGAAATTTCTCAGGTCAGTCCTCTTAAAGAGGTCACTTTGGGTCGTAGTGAACACCAGTTTCAAAGCCACCCTTGGGCTCTGTTTACAGCTTACATCATCTGTGGGCAAAGCATTAAAGTATAGCTCTGAGGAAATAGGAGCCAAGGTGGGCAAGATACATATGTATAACCCACAGCTTGCTGTGAGGCATCTTCATCTTCCTATGGGGTATAAAACCAAGAATGTTCTTTCAAAGTCTTCCATTAATATAATTTCTTCCATTAATATAATTTAAAGTTAAAATTTTAAAATTAATTTTTGTATTGGAGTATAGTTGATACACAATGTTGCATTAATTTCTGTTATACAGCAAAGTCAGTCAGTTATATATACTTATCTATCCAGTCTTTTTTAGATTCTATTAGCACACAGGTCATTGCAGAATACTGAATGGAGTTCCCTGTGCTCTGTGTGCACGCATGCTCAGTCACTTCAGTCTTGTCTGATTTTTTGTGACTCCATGGACTGTAGCCTGCCAGGCTCCTTTGTCCATGGTACTCTCCAGGCAAGAGTACCTGGAGAGTACTGGAGATGATTGCCAGGCCCTCCTCCAAGGGATCTTCCCCACCCAGGGATTGAACCAGTGTCTCTTATGTGTCCTGGATTGTCAAGTGGGTTCTTTACCACTAGTGCCACCTGGGAAGCCCTCCCTGTGCTATACACAGGTTCTTACAATGATCTATTCTATATAGAGTAGTGTGTATATACCAGTCCCAATCTCTCAATTTATCCCTCCCTCCTCCTTCTTGCTTCAGTTAAGTTTTTGATATAGATTAGGTGATGGAATATTTGAGGTTCAGATGATACTCTTTGTCAGGAACCTAGAATGCAGGTTTAATGATTAAGTCCAGGCTGATGCATTTAGAGATGAGGGGAGCAGAAGCAGCTGGTACCAGTGCACAGACTTCAGCAAGAACGCTCAAGGTGTGATGGTCTATTTTCCACCAATAGGGGTCAGCAGACCTTGGGGTAGAATTCAGCCACACCAGTTCTGAGCTCGACAGTGTGTGCCTGGGAGGATGGTAGGCGTGGAATCTAGCTGATCTGGGTGCGGATCCTGTCTTCACTGGCTGGAGCCTTTGGCGGGGCCATTCCCCTTTGTCAGTCTCTCTTTCCTTATCTTGTGAAAGGGGAATGGCACCGTGAGCTGTCCCCAGGCTATGACAAAGAGCAGGTGAGACCACGTGTGTAAGAGGCCCAGTGACCTCTCAGCAAACATTTATTAATAATAACACAGAAGTGTGGCACAGGCCGAACAGATAGGTGACAGAGACAACGCAGGAAAGACAGGTGGAGTTCTCTTCCATCTTGTTTTAAGTATGAATATGGCTTTTTTCTTCTGGCAAGGAAAAATGCAATCCCAGATAATAATCACCCATTTTCAATTATATTTTTCATAATCTTTCTCCCTCACATAATACAAAGCAACACCAGTTTTTAATCTCCTTTTTCATTCCAGGAACTGTCCCCTAGGCCACCTTCTGATGCCATCTGTGTATTTAATGGGCAGGGCTTTGCAGGGAGCATATAGGCACCTGGTCAGTGATTAACCAGGTAGAAATAAAGGCTGGTGTGGCTGGCTTTTTCAGGAGTCCTGACCCATAAGAAAAAGGCCACATAGAGGAGTCACTTGAGTGTCTCTAAAGGCAGCAGCAAAGACAGAGTTTGGGATCTTAGCACGGCAGTTTGGAGCCACTTTTGACTGAGTCCTGCAGGGTAAGCTCAAACATCAGCCAGGCATACAAGTGCCATGGGGTGCGCCAGCCTCATTGCCTGGGGCTGCCGCCTCCCTGTTCTCCTTCCTCCCAGACCCTCTGAACCTCCTCTGTGTCCATGAACTCACTCTGCTCCTGTGAATATGCGTGTCCTTGCTCCAACCCACAATCTCCTACTTTCCCATAAAAACAAGTGTGAATATTACACTCTCTATAAAGGATCCCCAGCCCCACACTTCCCATCAGCATGGGGAATAATTTGTTATTCCAATTATTTTGTCCGTCTTCCCTATATTCTAGGCTTTTGAGGGCAGGAATCGAGTGGTGATCGCTATAGATCCCCAGCACACAGCACATAGTTGGCACCCAGCAGGGGTCCCACAGCGATGTGTTGAAATGAGTAATTTTGAGCCTTTGAATGGGTTCTGGATGCCACAGCTTTTTTAAAAGGGATCATCAGTATGTATACCTATGGGTGATTCATGTTGATATATGGCAGAAACCAATACAATATTGTAAAGCAATTATACTCCAATTAAAAATAAATAAATTTAACTTTTTAAAAAAGGGATCACAGAGGCTGTAAGCTGTGACTGAAGGTCATTTGTAATTTCTCCCCACCACCCATAATGGGGCTAGAGTTTGGTGAATGAGGGTCAGGCTGGGCGGGGAGCCCTTGTCTGGAAGTCAACACAGGGAGACTCCCCAGGTTAGAATACATTACCTGATCGGGGCCGTGGAGTTCTCCAGCTTCCACCAGGCCTTGGGGGGGTTGAGGTAGCGGCACCACAGCTCCCAGTCAAAGCCCTGGGCCGCCAGCGGGTACTCTTCTATCTCAAAGTTGTCGTATTTGATGTTGTCAAAGGATGGGGAGATGATCCGTTTCCGGTTCTCCTTAATGCGGGTGAGCACGGGTTCAGCCCTAGGCAGGGAGGAGGGGGAGGGAGATTGGCATCTTCATTAGCTCCTTCCCCCGCAGAAGGAGGAAGGGACTCCCGGCTCTCTCCTCCAGGGGAGAGCTGCTCTGCCTCCCACCCCCATGCTGCTGGGTTACACAAGGCTGGACTCCTCATTCAGCGTGAACCAGTCTGAGCGGACAGATTCTTAGTACCTTAGATCCTGATGTCTGCTTGGTTTCCTTTATTCCATTAGAAAAAATAAAGAAATCAAGACTCAAGAAAGAAGAAAGAAATAGTTCTGAGGTTCCACGGAAAGCTTTCAACTTGGGCTTTGATTTTGCTAAAATTCAGCGTGTCACCCAGGAGGAAAAAGCAGATGAGGACGGCAGACACACGGAGGCGAGAACAAACGTGTCTCCACCCATCGTGCGGTGCCTCTTCAGCCCTTCCAGGCATGCCACCCCCACCCCCCCACCCCACCACCCAAGGAGAGGTAAGCGGGGTCGTGCTTCCACAGAGCCCGAGCCCCTCTGGGTACCAGGCGAGCAAAATGTTTGCAGACAGGAATGATAAGCTTCTCATTAATAATGCATTTGTTGCATAATTGTTTATTCAAATCTGCTTGAAATAGTAAGTGTCCCTCTCTTCTCCTGGCCATAAATCCAATGAAAATGCTTTTTAAACAGTCACAAATGGCAAGCAGGGACTTCAGCTATAAAAAATGACTGCATTGCAGCCTTAATTCGGACCTGTTATGTCAAAGTATGCTGTGTGCATGCCTGCTGTTCCCTCCTGCCAAAGGACCCTCCTCACTCTACTCTGGGGAGGCAGAGGGTGGTGCTCAGAGTTCAAGAGGGACAGCAGACCCCAATGCTACCAGGCATAGTGGCTAAGAGGGCGGTACACTTGGCCATCCCCAGCACCCAGGCCCCCCCACCCCCAGGCTCTCTGCAGAGCCACACCCAGTGGACCACACAGCATGCCCTTTGGCCTGCAGGGATGTCAGCATCAGGTACCTTGTGTCTTCTTGGCTGAAGCCACTGAGGCTTTGCCCCACTCAGCACCTGAGCAGCCGTGGCCAGAGAAAGAAAGGTGCTCTAAGACCTAGT
This sequence comes from Bos javanicus, assembly GCF_032452875.1. Classification (NCBI taxonomy): domain Eukaryota; kingdom Metazoa; phylum Chordata; class Mammalia; order Artiodactyla; family Bovidae; genus Bos; species Bos javanicus. The sequence goes on along the minus strand of NC_083882.1, from coordinate 41,391,251 downwards.
TTTACCAGTGGAATGAATCTGAGATTTTCTGCTACCTCTGATCTGGAATCTGGAGGGAGCCCAGGGTACTTAGCTCCCTTTGCTCTCTTGGTCTTGGCCCTGTCTGTGGGCTGGGCTTCAATTCATGTCTGGTCCAGCTCCCCTTTCCCGGGGGTTGCAGCCTGGTCCTTGGTTGGGCTGGAACTCTCGCTCTGCCCCAGGCATTTACTCTTCTCCCCCATCATGTCTCCTAGAGGACCACGTTGGCCCTTATGCCACCAACCCTTGAGACACTGTGTTTTGACCTGTTGATCCCTGACCCTTTCCCACCCTGAAGGGCCAGCATGGTGCCTGGGCACCTGCACACCCAGATGCTGACTCCTTTCCCCATCATGACAGAGATCCCAGTGAGCTTTGCACCCTGGACCACACTGGGACTCAACTTCCTCAGCTCCCAACGGGCACTTACCAGCCCACATTGAACTCCACGTGGGCATCAAAGAGAGCCACTACAGGGGCAGTGGCGGCCCTCCAGCCGCTGACCCTGGAGCGGATGAGGCCTTCCTGCTTGCTGTGCCGCACGACCTTGATGAAGCCTGGCTTCTGGCCGTTCACCTTGTCCACGTACTCTGTCAGCTTCTCCTTCAGCTCCTCTGTGAGGGAGAAAATGCACTGTTAGCATGATGACGACGTTCACCCTTCCAGGGTGAGCTGACCCTAGAGAGAGGCAGGAGGGGCCGGTCCCCTCCCCGGGTCTTCCTTGGAATTCCCCAGGATGGCCAACACAGCTCAGCTTTGTGGAGAAAAACGGAGGTGAAAACAGTATTTATTATGCCCAGCAACACGAAGAGGGTCACCTGCTTCACACACGGTGCATTTAATCTTCACAACAGGCCCTTGGGAAAATCCAGCTCTGAAGTTTGATCAGTTTGTCCAACACCCTGAAGTTATGAGTTGGTGTTCAGTTCAAGCCAGGTCTAATGACCTCAGAAGCCCCATTCTTTCTCATCTGTTCAGGGTCTTCCTTCTTCCCCAGTGTTCTCCATCAGTCCTCCCCAGTCCCCAGAGAAAGCTCCATATACAAAGATTATAGCTTGAGACCCACTCCTGGCCTAGAACTCCATCTTTCCAGGAAGTGGATGACCAAGAGCTGTGTAAGTGGCTGGCATCAATTTGTTGCTGGGTGTCCCTGGGCCTGGCTGAACATCCAATTCCCCTGCATCTTCATAACCGCATATGACCCCACAGCAGCAGAACAGGGCAGCACGTTCATCGTGTTTTCCATAGCTGCTCAGGCAACACAGTATGACACCTCCCTCCTCCCAGACAGTGGCCTAAGTGGGCCGCATTCACCCACTTCCAACCACAGCACTTCCCTAGGACTTGATTTCCAACTGCCCTGCCTCCCATCTTCCCAGCCTGCCCATGCCCAGGCTCTGGGACAGACCCAGGTGGGCTGAGCCCTGCGTGTCCCTTGGTGTCCAATCTTGGGTCTTGCCAGACAGGCAGCCCATTAGGAGTGAGGAAAGGGCAGGAGGCAGTTGGCACACCTCCTGGCAGGAGCCTAGGGTACTAGAAAGAGGACAGCACTTGGAGCCAGCAACATAGCATTTTAATCCTATTTGCTATGGAATTAGCCTTATGACGTGTTATTAAATCACTGCTAGATTTCCATGGGGATGTTCAGATAGAGTGACTGTACTCGGCACATAGGAAGGACATGAATGAGGGGCTGAGGATTTGATGGCAGACTATTATGGATTGAATTGTTTCTCCCCAAAGGCTTTGGTCTGACCCCAGACTTCAGAACACAACCTTATTTGGAAATAGAATCTTTACAGATTTAATCAAGTTAAGATAGGTCATTAGGTCCTAATCCAATAGGATTAGTGTTCTTATATTAATAAAGGGGGGAAATTTAGACACAGAGACAGACTACACAGAAGGAAGACAGGGTGGAGAGATGCAGAGATGGCCGTCTAGCAGCCAAGGAACATTTGAGGGTACCAGAAACTGGGGAGGAGGCCTGGAACAGATCCCTCCCATCTTCAGAGGGAGCACCTTGATTTTGGACTTCTAGCCTCCAGAACAGTGAGACAATACATTTATGTTGTCACTCAGTCTGGGGTGCTTTGTACTCTGCAGCCCCAGGGTACAGATATGGTTGTTATGAGGATTAAATGGGAGTGACATCTGTGAAAAGTGCATAGCACTTTCTTTCCTGTTCACAGTTTCCATCATAGTGGGAGTTATAAAAGCTGGGGGAGCTGACTGTCCCTGCAAATCAAGGGGTCCATCTCTGGCTGACAAAGCCCTCTTCACATGCTCTGGTCCAGGGCCACTTCTTCCTGTTCTGGCCTGACCCCAGCTCCGAAGTCTGCAAGCAGCAAGGCCACGGGAGCCAAATAGGAGATACAGATGTGTGCTGTGGCCGCATGCCCAGGAAAGGCAACAGAGCACGGTGGCTACTGCTGGAACTGGTAGCAGGTATTGGTTTCAAGTCGTTTACCACATGATGCTGGCCAAACAAAAGGCTGTGTAAGATGTGGCCCCTAGGCTGCTTTTTGTACCACTGCCTGAGTTACCATTAAGGAGATGAGAAAACTGAGTCTGAGGCAAAGAAGCCGAGAGGGAGGCAGGCTTTTGTGCTAGACAACTACTCCCTTGCTCTGTGACCTTGGTCAAGTTCCTGGGAATCCCAAGACCTCAGAATTAGTACCTGGAATTTCATTTTGAACCAACTACCCATCGAAGGTTTGAATCCCCTCTGTGGATCCAGATGAGTGATTATCCAGCCCGTGCAATGACAGAAAACCCTGTACCATCTATTCCAGGTATTAGATGTTTTTTCCTTTTACTCTTTAAATGCCACAGTTCCTCAACCGTCCACTCATTTGGGGACCACTGAGGGCAGATCAAGTCCCTCTTCCACGTGGCAACCTTTTAGAGCCAAAGACCATCCTTAAGTCCTTGCTGCGAATTTCTCTAGGTCAAATGTCTTTAATTCCTCCTTGTATTTCCTCATCTCTTGTAAGTTCAAGTTCTTTTATCACAGTGAACTTGTCCTAAAAATGTAAGTTTTTCTCTAACGCTTTTAAATTACAAAGCTAGAAACTGGCCTATTTTTTCCCTGGAGCAAACTGAGCTGTATAGACTATAAGGAACCAATCACCTCCCTGAATCTAGAATTGATGTACCCATTAATATCATAATAGCTTAAGGTCACATTAACTCTGCCTACTTTTGATACAAATTGACCTTACTAGAAACATATACTTAGATTCTCTTCATGTGATGCTGCTGAGTCAGGCCTCCTCCATCCCATCTCTTCATGGATGCAGGTGTGAGTGGATGGATGCAGGTGTGAGTAGATGCACACGTGTATGCTTGTGTGTGTGTGTGTATGTACTCCAGTGCTCCGAGTCAAAACAAGGATCTTTCATTTACACCCCTTTATTTCAATCTTTTCAAAGATTTACAGCACTTCTCTGAAGTCAAACTGTTTTTTCCCTTGATTCTGTTATCCAATGTTTTGTTATCTAGCTCAACCAGCTTTCCAGCTTCTGCAAAAGTGATGAGCATGTGGCTTTTGTTGATGTTCAACTCATCCTTTCAAACAGTGTGACCCTTGTCTGGGGCTAGGCTCAGTGGGGGCTGTCAGGCATTCTCATTCAGCCCATAGAAAATTCAGCTGACCCTTGGGTCACACCAACATGCTGTGCAGCTCACTCTAGCCAATAAGAAAATGACCTTGCGCTCTCCCACTGACCAGGGAGGCCTGGGGACGCGGCTGGCTCAGTAATGGCAGGAAGTCATTGGTACAGTGGCAGAGATCAGTGTACCCCTTACACGCTTACAAGGTCTTCAAGCATGGTTGCCAGGAGGCCTCTTAAAATACATACTGTTTCATCATTTCAAAGGTCCACTCATCATGGATCCAAAAAGGATCTTCATAGATCTTACATAGATCTATGTAAACATCATAAAGCCTGATGTTTGGACTTTTGTTGGTGGTCATTAAGTGGTGAGTGCACACAACTTGGAAAGAGACTGAGCTAGCACCAAAAGACCCCTCTCCCTGCCCCCAGGGAGGATAGATCCCTGGTCTCCCTCCCCACTCTCAGGTGAGGACACTGCCTGCGGGGACCACTGTTACTGAGCTGTTGCTGGGACAGGGCTGTGGGTCATTGCCACCAAGTGATGTGCCATGAAGGTGAAAGAGGAGAGTGAAAAAGGTGGTGTAAAGCTCAACATTCAGAAAACGAAGATCATGGCATCCGGTCCCATCGCTTCATGGCAAATGGATGGGGAAACAGTGGAAACAGTGGCTGGCTTTATTTTTCTGGGCCCCAAAATCACTGCAGATGGTGATTGCAGCCATGAAATTAAAAGACGCTTACTCCTTGGAAGGAAGGTTATGACCAACCTAGACAGCATATTAAAAAGCAGACACATTACTTTGCCAACAAAGGTCCGTCTAGTCAAGGCTATGATTTTTCCAGTGGTCATGTATGGATGTGAGAGTTGGACTATAAGGAAAGCTGAGCACCAAAGAATTGATGCTTTGGAACTGTGGTGTTGGAGAAGACTCTTGAGAGTCCCTTGGACTGCAAGGAGATCCAACCAGTCCATCCTAAAGGAGATCAGTCCTGGGTGTTCATTGGAAGGACTGACATTGAAGCTGAAACTCTAGTATTTTGGCTACCTGATGCGAAGAGCTGACTCATTTGAAAAGACCCTGATGCTGGTAAAGATTGAGGGCAGGAGGAGAAGGGGACAACAGAGGACGAGATGGTTGGATGGCATCACCGACTCGATGAACAAGGGTTTGGGTGAACTCCAGGAGTTGGTGATGGACAGGGAGGCCTGGCGTGCTGTGGTTCATGGGGTCATAAAGAGTCAGACACAACTGAGCGACTGAACTGAACTGAACTGATGTGCCATGAATCCCGCCTCTCTGAATTCTCATCCTGGGAGGCCGCTTTGCACACTGAATCTCAGCTAACCCTGAAACAACAGAATGCAGCCAGAGGGTCCCTGTGAAAATTCCAGGCCTAGGCCTTTGGAGGCCTTGCAGCTTTTTCTGCTTTTGCTCACTTGCTGGCCTAAGTAAGGAAGCTGGCCTCCTCGAGTGGAGCAGCCCAGGGAGTCCTGGTCATTTAGGTCATCTCACCGAGGCCCTACAGGTGTGAGTGAGGCCATCTTTTTTTTTTTTTTTGCCATGTTGTACAGCATGTGGGATCTTAGTTTCCTGACCAGAGATCAAACCTGTGCCTCCTGCAGTGGAAGCACCAAGTCTTAACCACAGGACTGCTATGGAAGCCCATCCAGGGATATTTTATTTATTTTTTTTAATGTGAACCATTTTTTAAAAAGTCTTTATTGAGTTTGCTACAATATTGCTTCTGTTTATATATATATATATATATATATATATATATATATATATTTTTTTTTTTTTTTTTTTGGCCCTGAGGCATGTGGGATCTCATCTCCCTGACTAAGATCAAACTTGCACCTCCTGCATTGGAAGGTGAAGTCTTACCACTGGACTTTCCAGGAAGTCACGTGTATGGCCATCTTGGATCCTTCAACCACCAGTAGGTCACAGTCACATCAGTGATCCTAGCTGACATCATAGAGCAGAGACAAGCTGGGCTTATTACAGAATCGTGAGGCAGTGAATGGTTGCTGTTTCAAGCCATGAACTTCTGGGGTGGTTTGCTATACACAAAAGTTAATAAAATGGGATCTATTGTCTCGGAACAGTGCTGGGTTTAAAATAAGATTGTGAATTCCTGATGCACAGGAAATGAAACCAGACACAGAAGAGCCAGCTTGGAAGGTGGCAGCAGGAGATGAGACAGCTTTGCTTCTTGTAGGAGTTGCCTGCCCCTTTGTATCTCTGAGTTTTGCTGTTAACCAGAATAAAGATTTCTCGTGGAGCAGCTAGGAAAAAAGATTCTGTTCTCAGTCTGTTGTATCTCAAATATTAGCTACTGGTTAGAAGAGAGGATTCCCTTAGCCCCCACCAAACAACTGCTATCAAACAAATTTTTAAAGGCCTGAAATACCCTTGACAATACTGGTTCAGTCTTGGCAAAGTCCCTTTACTTAATTAGATTTTCATGTTTTCCTTTAAACTTTGCTAACAGCCAAAGCAAGAAAGAACAATATTAAAAACATTTTGACTTGTGCTAGAAAACTGTTATGTAAGATATCACCTATTTTATATATACATGGAATACCTCTCAGAACAGCTCAAAAAAACATATAAAGAACTTGAGGTTTTCTTTATACTTAAACACAAACACATAACCTGTTATATTTACTTTTTTCGCCAAGGCTGCTAGGAAGCTCGGAGACAATATAATGACGAATCACAGGGTTCTACCAGCATTTTTGCTTCTGTTAAAGCTTTAATTTTCAAGTCGCAGTCTAAAAGCTGCACTGTCTTTTACCTTTGGTAGCTACTTTGTTTTTTGAAATATCTATAAATAATTTTTAATAAAGTGTCTTCATAAGAGCAGGACAGGAGTATAAATGTGGAAAGAAGGGGAAGGCCATACTTCACACTGGTTTGACCATGCTGGGAAAGTGGAGGCAGGGAGTCCGCTCTCTGTGGCTTTGTCAGATGTAGACTCAATGGCAGAGCTGTTAACTCACCGCCAGTGCTGCCAGAGGAATACAATTTGCACCCTGCATGGGGCCAGGTGCCCTCCTGCTTATGTTGCTCCTCCGCCTCTCCTGCTGTCCACAAATCCCTGCTCTGCTGACCTCTGAACGACCTCTGTACATCAGCACTCCCAGAAGCTGTGCTGATGAAACAACATTCTGCTCTTAGGAGGTCACAGGCCACTCCCCACCCTCCCCAGCCCGTGCCTCCCCTTGGAGCCAGCTGAGTGCAAGCTGCTATTCTCCCCCTTCAGACTTAGATGCCAAGTGAAAATGCAACATTCACCAGGCTGGTCAGACAGAGCCCTTTCTTCCCTGACTATATATGCCCCTTGTACTGCTAAATGAAAAGCAATTAGCTCCTCAGAGTCACCCTAAAAGAAACATAATGCAAGCTGAACAGAAGTCTGGTACCAATGGCTGTTAATATGATTTAAACACCTAATGAGATACTCTTTATCTCTTGCATAAAGGAAAATAAAGGATCAGGACACTGACGTCCAATGGGGCTTCACCATGAAAGATGGCTGCACAGGCATCCTTGTAAACCAGCCAGCCCAGCTTTGTCACAGAGAACCAGGTCCAGCTCCTCATCCTTCTCTTAGTGCTCAGACAATCATTTCTCCTGTCTGCTGGAGGTTTGGGGGAAGGAAGAATGAAGGGAGGGGCCACTCATTCATTCATTCAACAAACAATGAGCACTCGCTGTGTACCAGCTATTGATCAGCTGCTATGGCTCTAACTTGTGAGCAGGATAGTCCGTAAAGAGCTTTCATTCTGCTGGATGTTTAAAAGGCATGTGCTGTAGTCTACACAGAGAGGGGACGGGGTAGAGATGAGGAGAGAGAGGGAGAGAGAAAGGAGGGAAGGAAGAAGAGGCGGGTGAGTGAGAGAGAATGAGGAGCAGGAAAGGGAGAGATTTTTGCAAAAGAACTCCGGGCACTGATTCAGTGCTCCCTGATGCTGAGATTTCCTAAATGACTGGGCCTCCTGAGCCTGAGAAGCAGTGCTTGGTGCAGTGGGTGGGCAGGCAGGGGAGCACAGGCTGAAGTTAGAAGACTCATATTCTGTTACTTTCCGAGCCCAGTGGTTTTTTGCCACATTCTCACCCCTTGAGGGGGTATTTGGCAGAGTCTGCAGACAGTTTTGATGGCCACATCTGGAGAGGGTACATCTGGATAGTTAGTTGTCCTTTTCATTCTCCCAAACCCATGGGCTCCACCTGGCTGCTTCCAACGGCAGGCCTTTCACTTGGCAGTTGTTTTCTCTGCGGTCATCTTTGGATCAAATGCTTTGGACAGTCCTCTGTAGGTCCCCCGCTGCCCTCTGCACAAGGCATACTCTTGTTTGCCCCCTCTCCCCATCTGCACACTTTCATGCCACCCAGTCCTGCCACTAGCTCAGTGCTGTCCTCCAAAGCCCAGCCTAGATTAGAGTTGCCACCCCCTCCCTCCAGTTGCCTGGGAGGGGTGGTGAACACCCCACTGACAAGTGCTAATAATTGCTAGTTGCCAATGATGCTAATCTGAAGATTAAAAGCACAGCACATTTCTGTTTATTCCTCCAAAAGTGAACAGTAGCTGATCTTCCTCAGATCAGAAGATTAACTAGCTTTCCTCTAAAGCCATTTAGGGCCATTGAAACACCAGTGATGTGTCAAAACACTTTAAAAGAGAAATTATTCATTTGGATGCAATGGTTGTCGTACCTAGCTGCTCATCCACTCACTGGGGGATCTAAAAAATAAAAGAAAATGCCAGCCCACCCCCCTCCCCCGCCATCCCTAAAGAATATAGAGGGAGACTGTGGACTCATACGGTCCTGAGATTAATGATGGTGAGCTGGGCTTGAGCAGTTTCAACCCTAGAAGAATAGACCAGCCTGAGACTCCAGCCCAAGAGCAGCCTTGTTTTGTGAGTTGCTCTTTCTTTAAGATCACTCTGGACAGGCTTTCAAACCCTGGGCAGTTTACAAATGCCTTCCATGCCATTCCCTCTTCTCTCCCATATACTCCTTTAATAGCTTCACTTATTCAAAGTCAATTGATACTGAAGTAGCTCTGGAATGACCTTTAATGGTTCTCCTTACTCAGGACTTAGAGAAAGGCTCCACCTAGGAGCCACACAGACAGCATATAAAATATGGTCACAGGGTCCAGGCAGATTGTCACAATCTTCTGAGTTTCCAGGCTTTAATTCAGCTATTCCAAGTCGCAGAATTACCACCTATCAATAGACCCAGCCATTTGTTTCCAGGTCTACTCTTTTGTATCATAGCCAGGCATGAGTGATCACCAAAACCCACATGAAATATGTACTCCTCACTTAGTGAGGTCTCCAAACCCAAGCTCTTAGCATCCATTAACAGCCTCTTATCTGCTCCTAAATGACTTATTTTCCCAAAGATCCTGGATCTTGCAACAAAATGGTTAGAACTGGTTTCTAAAGATGATTGAGGTGGATGATGTATAAATGGTCCCTTGGACAGTCAAGGATGTGTGTTGGGTGCCAGTCAATGTGTAACTCTCCATCTCTCTCTCTGTTTTTCTTTTTCTCTCCCTCTCAACAAACGAAAACCTGATTTATAACATCTTCCAATGTCTGTAGTTTAAATACTCTCCCATCATAGCTGGTTTCGGGCTACTCACCTGATGCTACTGACTTTAAGTTCAGAATAGATGTGCAAAGACTGGAAAGTATGATCAGCCAGCAGCGGTCCAGGTCAGCCAAGCACACTGGTTCCAGTGGCCAAGGCAGAAAGGCTGTGGTTCTGTGGGTGCTTCCCTTCACTCACTATATAATGGGCACTGTGCTCAGGGCTTTGCATCAATCCATCCCGTTCTTTATTCATTCATTCAGCAATTATATATTAAGCACTTTTGAAGTGCTGTACATTATTCTAGATTTTGCTGTACATTATTCTAGGGTGGTATTGAAATCTCACTACCACCCTACCAACAATGACATTTATAGCTAATGGGAATTTATTTGGTGCTTATCATGTGCCATGTACTTTTCCAAACTGGGTTTATATATGACTGATTCAGTCTTCTCAACGACTGTACTACTACTCAAGGTAGGCAGTACTGTCGTTCCCATTCCATACATTAGGAAACCCCAGCAGAGAGAGGTGGAACTAGAGGAGTTAGGCTGGGATGCAAATACAGGCAGCCTGCCTCGAATCTGTGTCCTTAATCCCACAGATTATTATCTCCAAATGATAAAAGAGAGAGTTCAAAGATCAGACTTGACATGCCCAAGATGACACAGACAGTAAAAAATAAGCAGGGATTCAAACACATCCGCCTGCCTGCACAGACCCTGATCTGCCACCTGCCCCTCTGTCCACCAAAGGAGCTGCGTGTCCCAGGTTTCAGCAGCATTCTATGATCACAGATCTGTTCTGGGAGGAAAACAGCCTCTTTTTTTTACAGCTATGTATCCTTAGAACCCAAGGGAAGGAATTAGACTGACAGACTCAGCTTTCTTTTGATGTGAGGGCAGATAGATCATTTATACACAAACTCTAGTTTCTCTGGGATACAAATCCTCGAGCAAGCAAGATCAAGCAATGAGGGAACAGGGCCTCAGACTGAGTGCTTGTTACCTTTGGATTCACAGTGCAGTCTCACCTGGAAAATCCACTGTGGCTCCAAGGACATAACGTTGCCTGAATCCATCTGGGTGTTCCCCGTGGGCCAGTCTGGGGCATAGGCGTGTGCTCTTCAGTTCCAGGCAGGGGCTTCTGAGTGCTCACGTCCGCTTGGCTCCTGCCACACCCAGATTTGCCCAAATATGAAAAGCCAGCAAAAGAACCCAGCTCTTCTTCCCCCAGGGCCAGAGCACCAGGCTCTCGATTCCATCCGCTCTCCTATGTTTCCACCATGAGTAACTCAGAAAATGAAAATGAGAAAAGCAGAAGCATAGACCTCAGTTGTCCTCATGGACTAGAAGACCTTGGAAAAGGACCGACTTGCCTTTGCCCTCTCTGGGGCCACGTGAGAAGGAAACCCTTGTAAACTAAAGGTGAGCACCAGCACAGATGCCGTGAAATTGCTTGCAGGACATAAAATGCTCCTGCTATTCTGAAGGTTCTCAGCAGGAATCTCAGGACTTGTTAAAAATGCCATGAATGTCAGGGGTCCAGCAGAATGGACATTGCTCCAGTCCAGCCGCTCCAGCTCAAGAGTACTAGGTAGGTAGGCCCCCCGTGAGCTTCCAGGGAGGCTGTGACCCAGAACTCAAAGCCTTGGAAAATACTGGAGTCCAGCCATTAACCACAGGTTAAATCCAGGCTGAGAACAGGCCCTGTTGATGTCCCAGCAGGCAAAGGCGATCCCAGAGGCTGGGCCCACGTGCTGGCACTGGGGAAGGACCGTTGCCATGAGCACTTAAGTCAGGGACCAACCAGAATTTTGGTGGTAACTCATCTCGTGCCAGTTGGAGAGTTTGAGTGTTGCCTAGCTCAGAAAATTGATGATCAAAATCTCAGGAAGAAGAGTCCAAGACTTCATGATTATGAGTCCAAAACCTTGAGATTCTCAGATACCAAGCCCCATGATCCTGAGATCCTAGAGTCTAAGCTTCTGTAAATGCCTACAGTACCAGCTTCCCTATGCGCACTCCTACTCCCCACCCCCTGCCATTGCTGTTGGCATACCAGGTCCTGGTCCCTTTTTGCTTCTCAGACTCTTCTGCCAGACTCTGCACACGTCATGTTTCCAAATATACCGAGCTTGGTGGTGCCACAGTGCCTTTGCATGAACTACTCTCTCTGCTTGAAAAGAGTCTTCCTGTCTCATATGACCTGGTTCAGGTTCTTTAGAAACACTTCCCTCCCCTGCTTGTTGCTCTTTAACTGGAAGGAAAGGCCAGAGGAAGAGAGGTTTTTTTCTTTTTTCCTCCTTGGAAAACAGACATGGGATGCTAGAAACACTGGTGTTCCTCTGGGTGACCAGTGAGGACTGACATCAGGCTTTAGGGTCCAAGTCCTGCTGATGCAGCTCTGAACATCCTTCAGGGGAAAAGTGAAGGCTCCCCCAGGCTGTAAGTCAGCTCAGTACTCATGCAAATCACTGCTGTTCAGGCTGTGTGACCGGCAGCCTCAGCTTGGCTTATTCACGACTCAGGACACCCAGAGGTGTGGGCTTTGCACACATATTTACACCTCAGTCTGCTGTTGTGCCTGTCAGCTCAGGAGGTTTGATGAGCTTCTCTTCAGCTCCAGAACATCTTCAGGCAATCTATTCTCAGCAGGAAGGATCCCATGAAGGGGTGGGTGATAAGGAAGAACTGAAGTGTTCTGCTTTTAGCCTTTAAGATTTTATTTCTTTATTGCAAGATCAGGGGCTTAGGAGAGAGGTTTAAACCCTTGTTGTGGAGTCGCTAAGTCATTTTCAACTCTTTGTGACCCCATGGACTGCAGTACGCCAGGATTCCCTGTCCTTCACTGTCTCCCAGAGTTTGCTCAAACTTATGTTCATGGAGTTGATGCTATCCAACCACCTCATCCTCTGTCACCTCCTTCTCCTCCTGCCCTCAATCTTTACCAGCATCAGGGTCTTTTCCAGTAAGTCAGCTGTTCGCATCAGGTGGCCAAAGTATTGGAGCTTCAGCTTCAGCATCAGTCCTTCCAATGAATAGTCAGGACTGATTTCCTTTAGGATGGACTGGTTGGATCTCCTTGCAGTCCAAGGGACTCTCAAGAGTCTTCTCCAACACCACAGTTTGAAAGCACCAATTCTTTGGCACTCAGACTTCTTTATGTAGTTATGTCCAACTCTCACATCCATACATAACTACTGGAAAAATGGACCCTTGTCGACAAAGTAATGTCTCTGTTTTTTAATATGCTGTCTAGGTTTGTCATAGCTTTCCTTCCAAGGAGCAAGCATCTTTTAATTTCATGGCTGCAGTCACCATCTGCAGTAATTCTGGAGTCCAGGAAAATAAAATCTGTCACTGTTTCCATTTTTTCCCCTTCTATTTGCCATGAAGTGATGGGACCAGATGCCATGATCTTAACTTTTTGAATGTTCATTTTTAAGCCAGCTTTTTCACTTTCCTCTTTTACCCTCATCAAGAGGCTCTTTAGTTCCTCCTCACTTTATGCCATCAGAGTGGTATCATCTGCATATCTGAGGTTGTTGATATTTCTTTCAGCAGTCTTGATTCCAGCCTGTGATTCATCCAGCATGGTATTTCACATGATATACTCTGCATATAAGTTGAATCAGCAGGGTGACAATATACAGCCTTGATGTACTCATTTCTCAATTTTGAACCAGTCCATTGTTTCATGTCTGGTTCTAACTATTGCTTCTTGACCAGCATACAGGTTTCTCAGAAGGCAAGTAGGTGGTCTGCTATTCCCATCTCTTTAAGAATTTTCCAATTTGTTGTGATCCACACAGTCAAAAGCATAGTTAATGAAGCAGATGTTTTTCTGGAATTCCTTGCTTTCTCTATGATCCAATAAATGTTGGTAATTTGAGCTCTTGTTCCTCTGCCTTTTCTAAACCCAGCTTGTACATCTGAAATTTCTTGGTTCATGTACTGCTGAAGCCTGTCTTGAAGAATTTTGAGCATTATACTGCTAGCATGTAAAATGAGGGCAATTATACAATAGTTTGAGCATTCTTTGTCGTTGCCCTTCTTTGGGATTGGAATGAAAACTGATCTTTATTCAATTTAGTGTTAGTCATTCAGTTGTATCCGACTCTTTGCAACCCCATGGACTGTAGTCCGCAAGCTCCTCTATCCATAGAATTCTCCAGACAAGAATACTGGAGTTGGTAGCCATTCCTTTCTCCAGGGCAACTTCCCGACCCAGGGATCGAGCACAGGTCTCCTACATTGCAAGGTAGATTCTTTACCATCTGAGCCACCAGGAAGGCCTTCATTTAAATCCTAGGCAGGCCATTCATCAGCTGTGTAACTTTGGGTATGTAATTTAACCACCCTGAGCCTCAGTTTTCTTATCATTAAGATGGGAATAACTCTATCTACCTCTTTAGTTGCTATAGGATTCTGTAAGGTATTGCCCGGCATGTTATAATTACTTAATAGGTGGGGCTATTATTTTCTCATTAGCCTGAGCCCCTTTGTTCCCTTCCTCCTTTTTGAAGGAAGGGGCCTAAGGCTGGAAGCAGGGACCCTTGCATTATTTGGGAAAGTTGGGCCTATAGCAAATTGCCCAGGCCCAGGATTTCCCCAGGCACAGGATCCCACTGACCCTCCTGGGGGCCACTCACCATCTGGCCACTTCATATTCAGGCCGCAAACCCTTCCCATCCTGACCTGTCATCCTGTGACCACTCCTATGGGGACAACTTCTATGTGCAAGGCTTTCTTTTTATTAAATCACTGGATACTAATGAGAACTCAATTTGGTAAGGATTAATAGTAATTCATTTTATAGATGAGGAACCTGAGGCACAAAGATGTTAAGTAATTCATGCAAGTTCAAACACATGCAAACCTTGGAGCTATCATGGGTTTGGTTCCAGATTATTGCAACAGAGCAAATAGCACACTAAAATGAGTCACAGGAATTTTTTGTTTTCTTGTGCACATACAATTTACTTTTACACTAGACTATAGTCTATTAAGTGTGCAATAACATTATGTCTAAAAAATGTGTATGCTTTATCTAAAAAATACTTTATTGCTGAAAAAAGGCTGTCACCTGAGCCTTCAGCAAGTTCTAATCTTTTTGCTGGTGGAGGGTTTGAATATTGTGAGAATTACCAAAATGTGGCTTAGATACACAAAGTGAGCAAATGCTGTAGGGGAAATGGTGCTGATAGACTTCCTTGACTTAGGATTGCCACAAACCTTCAATCTGTAAAAAACAAACAAAAAAAACACGGTATCTTCAAAGCATAATAAAGTGAACTATGCCTGTAACTAACAAGTGGTGGAGCTGACATCCAAAGTTGGCAGCTTGGCCTCAGAGTTCACATTTTAACACATTTCCTACCTTTGTGATTAGCAGTGGGAGGGTGCACTTAATGAGCATTAGCCCAGGCTCTGTGCTGGGCACTTCAGTGTGTCTCATCAGCCTCACTTTATGATTTAAAGCCGATAAAAAGCAAAAGAAGCCTGTGCTACCTTGGTTCTCATTCACAGCACATCCATGAAGCAGGGACCTTTTACACTCTTGGGCCTATTTCCCACATGAGCGAAATGAGGCTAGGACGAGGGGGCCAGGGTATCCATATGTCAGTTCCCACAGTCACTGTTGAGGGCTGCTCCTGGGGCCTGCTAATTCTCAGCATATCCAGGCTGCTCTGTGCATGGCAGAGAAACCTGCCTTGGCTTTGGAGAAAACCCCTAGATAAAGAGATGCAAATGGGGCAGTGGGAAGGCAGCTGCGTGTACCTAAAAGGTGAGGCCAGAAGTGTAGCCTAGCATCACCTGCTCTGCCAAACTGTCCTGGCTTTGGGCACCCACCAAGACTGGCATACAGCAGGGATGCCATCCGTGTTCATTCTGATTTTTTATAAACACATTTACAGGAATGAATGAATGGTGTCTCAGCTCAATGGGTCCTGGTGACCAGGATTAAAAGCGTCCAGAAAGACCTCGGGGCTTATTGTCTTTGGTTTCCTCTGCCCCGGGGCTCCCCCTCCCTCATTGTACTGACTTGTTCAGTGTCCCACTGGGCTGTGAGCTCTTGGCAAAGGAATAAGGGTCTTCCTCTTTCCTGTCCCCAGAGTCCAGCAGAGCCTGGCGTTTATGGAGGGATATTGCTGGCTGGGCAGCACCTGGAACAGAAGTCTTCAAACTAAGGTTTGAAGATTTTTCTGGAAAATACCCCCCATACCCAGTGGTGTTTCTGGTAAGCCTATACAGGAGTTAAAAAATCACACTTTGTCTGAACCCACTTTCTGAAGTTTCCGCACAGCTGCTAAGCAACAGTGCTGCCTGGGCTCACTGGTTGTTTCATACGCAATGTCCCGGTCAGTCCTATGCAGGCTAAACAGTACTGTGGTCCTTGTTCACAGATAAAAACTGAGGCTTAGTAACATGAAGATTCTTCCCTAAAATCATACAGCTTATAGTGGCAAGGTTCAGACTCAGTCCCAGGGGCAGGAGGCCAGTAGGAAGCCAGGCTTTGCCACCTCCTCTCTTCAAGGTCACTGTTGAACTTCTGCCTGCTCAATCCCCTCAATAAATGGAATAACCTTGAGAAACACATCATCCTTTCCACACCCCTGCTCCTGGGGGTCCACAGAAGCTGAACAGATCCTACTCCCTCTGCCGCCTATTCTGACCACGGTGTTGGGAAACATTTACAGCCAACATTGCTCAGATGTTGTCCCATGCGCCAGGCACTGTCTTCAGCCCTTCCTCTGACCTGTCACGCTAAGTCCTTATCTGGACCTAGCTAGACCTTCCTGGGAGGAAGGATCTAGTGCAAGCCCTACCATCTGGATGATAAAGCAGATTCAACTTGCCCAGCATCACATTACTAACGGTGAAGCCTGGATCCAAACCGCATCTGTGCCACTCAAGTCCAGTGCCAGCATCCAGCCTTCTAGAACCCAAACTTTCCAGGGTAAAAATGGACATGTGAACTCTGGCTCAAGGGAAGACATCCTACTGCCTCAGTACTCAGCCATTCACAGAGCATCCCTCTGGGCCAGCTGCTGCCTAGACTGAATTTCCTCAAAGAGGAAACCTAGCTCCCTTCCCTCGAGGACTCACAGACTATTAGTGGAGACCAGCAATGCATAAATACATACATACATGGATTTATTCTCTGATGTCAGGCAGTGAGTCCGTGTATGTGAAAAAAAAAGCAAGCACCGTGAGGGGCAGACAGTGATGGAGAAGGGACCTGGCAGCCACGATCTCCAGGCAGAGGTGATATTGACCACAGAGGAGCAGCGATGTCATTTATCTAACACAGAGGAGGAAGCTGAAAGCATTTGGAAAGCCGGAGACAAGTTGTGGCTCTTAGGGGAAACTCCAGCAAAGGCTTAGGGCTATGGGCTGGTCTCAGCAAGGGGCTGGGTTTCCAGGAAAGGCCCCAGGCTGAGAAGTGAAATGAACTGTGTGTTCAGCTTGGCATGGCGCAACCAGACAAAGCAGGCAGCCCCTAGAAAGTAAGACTGGCCCCCATGCATCCCTCCCATGACCTCTCAGCCTTGGACTGCCCAGCCTCATCGATGAAACTGAGCAGAGATGAGGCCTGAGAAGGGAGAGGGCCAGCCCAGCACTGTCCCCTCCTCCCCTGCCCCAGGCAAAGCCTTTTCTGTCCAGGTTTCAGTTCTGGTGGGACTGGGAGAGGCTGGGGTTGAGAGAGACGCAAATCTAGGCTTGGGTTCTGGGAGGGCGAGAGCTGTCTAATAAAACTCACTGAGCGCTCCAGGCTGCTGAGGCTGTGCTGCGTTGCAAGTGGAAATAACAACAACAACAAAAATCAACCGCTGGAATCATTGCTTTGTGTTTAAGTTTAGTGCCTCGGACTGATGCCTGTGCCTGCATGTTGATGTGGATGGCTAATGCTGGCTGGCTCTTGGGCTCCCCTGTCCATCCAGCACTGGCCTTCCTCTTCCTTTAAAACTACCAAAGGTAGAGCTGAGGGGCCTAGAGATGCCATCAGGATGCAGGACGTAGGTAAGTAGGTAGGATTCCAGTGGCTCAGTGGTAAAGAACCCACCTGCCAATGCAGGAGATGTGGGTTTGATCTCTGGTTGGGAAGATCCCCTGCAGGAGGAAACTGGCAACCCACTCCAGTATTCTTGCCTGAGAAATCCCATGGACAGAGGAGCCTGGCAGGCTACAGTCCATGGCATTGCACAAGAGTTGGACATGACTTAGCCGCTAAACAGCAGCAAGGTAATTACAGGCACCCCAACCGCTGGCAGGAGACTGTGGGACCAGGTGGGTGAGCAGCCCCGCTGAACAGCTGCCCTCTATAAAGTCTGCAAACGTTCACAGCTAGCAGCAGTCGTGTCATTTTTGCAGGCCTTTGGAATTATTGATTTTTTTTCAGACCCCGTTATTTCAGCAACATGTATCCTCATATTCCTCTAGCAAGACTTGCTTCAGAAAATCCAAGAAATATTACTTCCCAGACAGACAGGCACCAAATATTGACCACATCACTCTTCCTCACTTCATGTCCCATTGTGTTCCTTTCATTCAGGTGTTCAACTGGCAGATGCTTCCAGAGCGCTCAGCACGTGGCAGGCCGGGTGCTCGGGGCTGGGTATGTGGAGTAAGTCTGAGCTCCACCCTCAAGAAGCTCAGTGCAGGGGAGGAAATAACTGGACAGATATCATTTTCGTGCATTGAAATATATTCTTGTGATAATACAGCATGGGATGGGACCAGCGTCATAGGATGACATTTAAGTTTGTCTCAAATGGATGGATGACGGGACTTGGCTATAGGAAGATAAAAGGGGACAGAAAGAAGTGTTCTAGGAAGAAAAATAACATGCATAAAGCCTGAGAGGCATGAACATGCACATTTGACAAATGGTGAGTGGCAGGCACGCCAAATATGGGTGACAGCTGAGCTTGGGGGAACAGAGTCAATGAGTGGAGAGGTCACTAGATATATGAGTTGTGTCTAGGTTGTAAGGGGACTTGAAGGCTGGGCTAAAAAAATATTAGGAAGTTTTAAGGAAGTTGTTTGGTATCTTCTCACCTTAAGGTCTCTGAGAAATCAGCTGAAATGTCAGGAAAGACCTTTAATCCATTTATTAATTTTAAAATGTACCATAGCAGCAAAAGAAACTGCCCCCTTCCAGAAAGTCAAGCAAGTGAGGTTTTTGGTTCCCACTCCCCAATTAATACAAAACATTGTATTACTTATTATTGTGAGTTCCTCACCCAGCCCCAAGCCTCACTCAGGCCTATCCTGGGTCTCTAACAAGGGCCAGGGACCATTGTCTGAGCCAGTAGGACATGGAATGAGCATGTCTGGCCTGTCATGAGCATGTCAAAGCTAGGTCTGGCCACTTCCAGGGTCACTGAAACCCTTCCTGACCACATGCTGACTGTGCCTGGCCTGTGATGAGTTCCTTGCTCCCCCAGAACATCTGGAGTTAAAGCATCCAGGCCTGATGCTCCTACCATGGAAACAACTCATGGGTCACCCAGCTGTGAGGCCCGCCTGGTCCCTGGGCAGGTCTGGCTTTGTGCCTAGACTTCTGCAGAGAACTCCACACACAGAATCAGCTCTGCAGCATCAGCCTGTGTTGGCCTCCAGCCTCAGAAGCTGGGCTTTTTGTCATCTTTTTCAAATCATTCATTCATTCAGTGAAAATATGGAGGACATAGTATCAGACACCCATCGTCAGATAAGATTCAGTCCCTGTCTATCCAGGCCCTGAAAGTTGCCGCATCAGAACTCCTTTATGGATGGGTGTCTGAATCCCTATGACTGTTATAATGCCCATAGCCCAGAGAGCCCCAGACAGAAGCCTGGTCATGGTGAAGTGACTTCAACCACAAGAGGAGGAGATGGCCCCAGAGGAAACAGAGAGAAGGGAAGTAGGAGAGGAGAGGGAACTTTGTCTGATTACCTACCATGTGCTAGGTACTTCCTCCGTGTGTGTGTTTTAGTCACTTAGTCAGATCCAACTCTTTGCAACCCCATGGACTGTAGCTTGCCAGGTACTTCTGCCCATGGAACCCTCCAGGAAAGGATACTGGAGTGGGTATTCCCTTCTCCAGGGGATCTTCTTGACCCAGGGACTGAACACCAGTCTCTCACATTGCAGGCAAAGTCTTTACCATCTGAGTCACCAGGGAAGCCCAGGTACTTCATCTGTATTATCTCATTTCATCTTTACAATGATCCCATGAGATGGGAAAACTGGACCCAGAGCCTAGGAGAAAGGTGACGGCATAGCTTCAGGAACCACAGAGTTTGGAGTCCTCTTGCCAGAGATGGAAGCTAGAACACTGAGAAAATGTTAGGGGAAACTCAACCTTCTGTAGGCAAATCACATCCACCTAAACCTGATGTGAACCTCAAGTAGCTCCAAGGGGCCTCTCCAACCCTGGCGAGGACAAGGGCGGCATTGCTGCTTATTGCTGTGGGCATGGCCAGGTGGGACAGCTGAGCCTTCCCCAACCACGACGACCTACCTCTGTTGCTAATCCACCAGGGACTGGACAACCTCACCCAGAAGCATGTCTCTAAAGTCTGGGCCGGACACCGAGGAACTGGGATAGTTGAGTGGTACTTTAATTCCTTTTTTCCCCACTGACTCTGAAAGAGCAAAGGCTTGGCAGGACATCAGCTGGGTCTGCTGATGGTATTCGTAAGCATCCTTTGGCTTTCTTGATTCTGGCCTGGAATCCACAAAAGCTGGATCAAGCAGGACACTGCGTGAGGAGAGTGCGAGGGGGTATGTTTAGAGATGAAGTGACGCCAGAGGAGAAATGCGTGAACCGGTTACTATGGAGAGAAGCAGGGATGCTGGAGAGAGGATGCACATGTGGGAGGTGGTCGTGAGTCAGAGGAGGAGACCATGAGGCGGAGCTGAAAACAAACCTTCTCTCTCAGAAGAAGTCTGATCAACAATATGGACAGACTGGTCAGGAGCAAAGGGAACTCGAGAATGGGTGCCAGGCGAGAGGACGGTCCCATGGCGAGTGCAGAGAAGTGTGTGTGACCTGAGGCTGGGGATCAGGGCTGCTGGGGCGGGAAGTATCAACCTCGGCCTGCCTGGCAGCAGCTAACCCGAGGGTGTGAGTGTCTGGTGAGGCTGAAAGGGGAGAAGAGAGGTGAGCGCTCTGGCTCTCTACTCTGCTACTGGTGCTGTAACCAGATGGAGCCAGAAGAAAGCTGTTTCTGGTCCAAACACCAAGATTGGCAGGGAGGGTCTTGGCTGCCCAGATGCCAAAGGGAAGGCTTCCATCTCATTCAAAGCAGGATGCTGGACAACTAGCTAACAATTCTCTGCCACCATGGCTAGAGAGAACAGTGTCACGGTTATTTACCCTTTGTGCGTCTTAGTGACCTCAGAGTCTAATAAAACCTACAGGTCTTTTCCCCTGAAAAAAAAATGCACACACACACACACAAGCACAGATACACGCATGCACACATGCAAACACATAGACACTGCCTATTTCAAGGGGTCAGGAAGTCCCCAGTGATCATGACTGTTCTTCTAGAAGTCAAGGGTACTTCCTGCCTCAAACATCTCCTGATCTTAACACAGCTAATTCCCAGGGTTCAGTCTCTGCTTGAATTTATAACCTCAGAAAGGCATTCCCTGACTGCCTCATCAACCCACTCCTCCAATCCATCCCTCCACCTTCCCTGTCTTGTTTTTCTGAAAGCATTTTTAATTATCTAAGAATTACATCAACCCTTATTTTATTGTTTTGATGTTGTTGTCTGTGTCTGTAGCTAAAATGTCAGATTTATATAGGCATGGGCTTTTTCTCTACTAATTTCTAGTGCTAAGACAGTACTTGATATATGATAGGGGAGCAATAAAAAAAAAAAAAAAACACCTTTACTATTCTGGACTTATCATTCCTATGAACCATGAGGAATTGGCGCAGTGTTGGGAACCTTGGGGGAAATATTCTTCCTGGAAATATATTCTTCCAGGGCCTGGCAGAGAGGGCCTGGGTTCTAGTAGACAGACTTCCAAGAGTGGACACAAAAAGATCTGTGATTTCATGGAGTATTGCAGAAGACTCTTGAAAGCCCCTTGGACTTCAAGGAAGTCAAACCAGTCAATCCTAAAGGAAATTAACTCTGAATATCCATTGGAAGAATGGATGCTGAAGCAGAAGCTCCAATACTTTCGCCACCTGATGTGAAGAGCTGACTTACTTCCCAGCCTGATGCTGGGAAAGAGTGAGGGCAGGAGGAGAGGGGAGCAACAGAGATGAGATGGTTGGATGGCATCACCATCTCAGAGGACATGAGTTTGAGCACGTTTCCAGAGATAGTGAAGGACAGGGAGGCCTGGCTCACGCAGTCCATGGGGTCTCAATCAGACACGACTCAGCCACTGAACAACAACAACAACTTTGAAAGGAAGCCCTTGGAACCAAAAATCTGCTTGTACAACCCGTGATGATCCGAAACAGGAAGAACACAGGAAACCCAGAAAAATCAGACCCTAGAGAACTCTTTTAAGAGGGCTCTCATTTTTTAAAGATTGTATAGAGAAAATAGGAGATTCAAAATTGATATTGATGGTGATCTGTAAGAATCAAGTTAAGAAAGGGTCTGTTATTTGGGCCGATGGCATGTATGAGACATCTGAGAGAAAGCATGGCTCCCCAGCTTCCATCCTGCAGCTCACTGCTGTTGCCCTCCAGAATAATGCTTGATTTGAAGGGAAGAGGAAGGAAATTAACATTTATTAAATAACTGCTATGTTCCCGCA
The DNA here is from genome assembly GCF_032452875.1 of Bos javanicus. NCBI lineage: Eukaryota > Metazoa > Chordata > Mammalia > Artiodactyla > Bovidae > Bos > Bos javanicus. The sequence goes on along the minus strand of NC_083882.1, from coordinate 41,369,216 downwards.
CTAAACTGCTCCACACATTAGAGACATTATTTAATCTTCACAACGATCCTGAAGGAGCTATTGGTATTTGCATTTTATAGATGAGAAAACGGAGGTGTTAAGCACATGCCCAAGATTGCATACCTAATAGGCAGCAGAGGCTGGATTCAAATCTGTATATATCTCTCTCTCCCAACTGAGCTCCTGCCGTGCCCACTGCCCCCTCTCTGTAAATCCTAGAGGTCAGGACCTGGACCCCTGCACTGGGCATGACCACCTTGTCAGTTACGCCTGAGCCCCCTGGGCAGTAGGTTGAATTGGAGGAAGGAATAAATAGTCACCATAGGAGACACTGATTGTGGGCCGGTTGGTACTTTCTAAGCATTTTCCACAACTATCTCATGCACTCCTCACAACACGCTTATGGGAAGATTACTCTAAACTATTTTCTCTCTTTTAAAGATGAGGAAACTGAAGCACAGAGGCATCAGGGTAAGTCACCGGCTTATAAACGGCAAGATCAGGTTTTAGAATCAGGAATTCAGTCTCTTCTGGGTGTTCACTAAAAATGAACAGGAAGACAGTGCCTGACTATTCCCAGGGCACTCCAGCCTCCCAGCCAGGAAGACCACAACTCAGGGCACCAAGATCCATTGCAGATAATAACACTGAACTAATACGCAGAAGAAAAGGGCTGGGAAACCAGATGGATTTCAACCCCAGCAAAGGGAAAGGATTAGTCACATTGCAGGCAATTGGATTTAATACCAAACACAGGTAAGATTTACTTAAAAAAAAAAAATCTTTTTTAATGTGGACCATTTTAAAGTCTTTACGGAATTTGTTACAATATTGCTTCTGTTTTTTTTTGGTTTTGGAGGCAGGCAGGATCTCAGATTCCCAACCAAGGATTGAACCACATCCCCTGCATTGGAAGGTGGAGTCTTAACCACTGGACTGCCGGGGAAGTCCCAAGATGTACTTTTTAAGAGAAGAAGAAAGGTGTTCCAGGCACATAAAACCAGCATGTGCACATATCCTGAAAACAGGAGTATGGGGCTAACGCGTGGCTGAAGCCCCTTCAGCCAGGGCAGAGGACACCAGGTTGGAGGGGATGAGATGGAGGTGAGAGGAAGGAGGGGCAGACCCTGAAGAAGGGGCCCTGGAGGTCATGTTTAAGAGGCTCATCTTTACCCGAGAGCAAGGAGCAAGACTGGAAAAGGTGAGAAATGAGTACCTACTTCATAAAATGGTGATTCCTAGGACCCAGCACAGGTTTATCAGAGCAAGGCGGTAAGTGAAACACATTTCTTTGCATTAAAGCTTGTCAGTGCCTCTGGTCAGGGAAATTCATGGAAATGTGTAAATAGTAACAATAACATCAATAACAACTACAAACAGCAACAATAAAAAATTCTACAAATCAGTGTAGTATAATGGTTACATGGACAGATTTGTGATCCATACTGCTTCCCCATTTACTAGTGTGGGAACATGAGCTATATTTGTTCTACCTCACTGGACATGTGGTCCAAGTTGTAAAATGAGAACAAGAATAAAAAACTACCTTACATAGCTGTTGTGAGGTTAAAGAGTTAATGCATGCAAAGCTTTTAGAAGAGTGACTGGTAGGTATTCAACACTGTTACCTATTACTATTGTTATTAATAGTAACATTTATTGAGCACTTACTATGCAATAACTACACAGCACTAAAGATTCTACATGCATTCTCCAATTTAAAGATTGTGGTGGTGTTAAAATATATCCACAAGGTCTTTGATATTTCTCTTTTTGAGAAATGAAAATTGATTCCTTTCCCCCTTGAGTGTGGGCTGGACTCTGCTACCTGCTCCTAAAGAATAGAATGTGGCAGAAAGGGAAGTGTGTCACTTCTGAGACCGCGATGAGAAGCGTCGCAGCTTGGTCTTTGTCTCTTGGATCACTCGCTCTGGGGGAAGCCAGCTGGCATGTCAGGAAGATAGATCCACGCAGGGGCTCTGGCACAATCAAGCCTGCACGTGACTGTAGCCCTAGTCAGCACCTCGACCACAGCCTGATGACCCAGAACCACCCAGCTAAGATACTCCTGGTTTCCTGACCCTCAAACGTTGTGTGGGATAATAAATATTTGTTGTTTTAACCTGTTAAGATTGGGTAATTTGTAACATAGAAATGACTTCCCTGGGGGCTCAGCCAGTAAAGAATCCACCTGCAATGCGGGAGACCTGGGATCAATCTCTGGGTCTGGAAGATCCCCTGAAGAAAAGAATGGCCACCCACTCCAGTATTCTTGCCTGGAGAATTCCATGGATAGAAGAACCTGGTAGGTTACAGCCTGTGGGGTCACAAACAGTTGGACACAATTGAGCGACTAACACTTTCAACTAATACAATGATAAATATGACAGATAACTATTACAAAGTCTCTCTTCCTATCCTTTAGAAAGATTGCAAACTCAAAACATAAATGAGCAAAGTAATCAGGGAAAGTAGCAAACCAGAGATGGCATATCTTGTGTAACAAAGGCACTTGCTATCCAATTCCAGCGGATGATTACTAAGTATTTTTCAAGAGAAGCCAGAAATCTGGATATCCCGGTGACAAATCTCCTGATTTTCAATTTGAGTTCAGATTTTTTAAATGCTGTGCAGACCAAACAAAACATTTGCCAGTAAGCTACCATTTTGAAATATCTGGACTGGATGCTTGAAAATTTTAGCTTGGGTGCTTACATGATCAAGTGAAATAGTAATTAAGTGAAGAACTATGTCCAAAGAGATTGATTTATGGCTCGATATCAATGAGAGAGGGGTTTCTAGGAGCAAGCAAAAATCTCTGTCCTTAATTCCATCCCAGATACATATTTTTCCTGATAACTTAGACAAAGATAGAGAGGTTGTACACATCAAGATTTGTGACCAATAAGAGAGTCGGGGGAATTGTGATAACTCCAGAAAAGAAAAGCTTTAGTAAGTGGGGCTGGGTAAAATCTAACAAGGGGACATTTTACAGACATAAAATTGGAAACTGTACACCTGTGCCCTCAGCTCAGGTGCACGAGGCAGGAAGCAGAGCCAAACTGTCCTGTTGGCCCTGTGGCAGCTCCTACGGGGAGGGACAGGGGTAAAGTGAGAAATGCCCGTCAGCCTTGGATGGGTGGCCGAAGCAGAGAGGAGGAAGGAGGTGAGCCAGGCACAAGGAACCCCAGGGGAGCCTGGCAGCAGCTGACGGGCTGAGGTCCCAGCTTGTGGTCAGTGTCTGGGAGGCACAGCTGAGGTCTGCAGGTTGTGCCGAAGGGAGGTACAACATGAACCCCATCCCAGGAGGCTGATTGCCTGCAGCAGTTGAAAAGTCAAATAGAAGATTCTTCAGCAGAGAACACAGCTCATCTACCTGGACCAAGAGTCAGGGGCTTGGTCATGTGGGAAAAGCAAGAACTCAGTTACAAAGGTCAGCATCCCACAAGTAAGTTGGAACCACTTGCTGTTATCATCATTCAATGCATCCCAGAGGCTTGCTTCATTCAGATGCAATGGATGGGTGGAGGGGAGAGAAAGAGTCCAGATGAGACCCATGAAGAACAGTACCTGGGAATTCCCTGCATTTGGTACCTGGGTAGCGTCCCCAGACTTCAGCCTTGGATCCCATTTTCATTCTTAAATGTGCTTCTCACTCCTGGCTTTGATATCACTAGGAAAATCTGTGCTGTCACCCGGCTAATTGTGCCTTGACTCAAATTGTCTAGATGAACATGAAATAGGCTTGGAATAGGTCTTGTTAAGCTCTCATTCTATTTCTTACCAGTCCCCCTCTATTGGAATCTTGTGATTCCAATCATTGAGTTACTGATCTAAAGAGCAATAAACATCTCTGAACTTAGAACAGAATCGGCTCCAGTGTCAGGAGCGGGGACAAATGCCCCACTCTTTAGTGGCTGAGGGTAGGCTGGGGCAGGAACACAGATGGGATTTAGATACAGGACACAGGAAAGCAGCAGTAAGCAAAGGGGGCAGCCAGAGTCCAATTATGGAGGATTCTAAATGTGAGACTGAGCTGCCTGGCTTTAAGTTGTTAAGTAATAAGGAGCTATGGAATGGTCTTGAACAGCAGCATAATGTCCTCAGAGCTTTCCTTTGGCAAGATCCTTCCAGCAGTTGGTGCATATTCTCGAAGATGGAAAAATATAGACTGGACGTGCGTGGGGGCAGGGGAGCAAGTGAATTAAGTAAGAAAGAGGCTGCATTAATCTTGGAGATGACCAATAGGGCCTCAGAATCCCACACACTGAAGTTTTCAGGTCCCTTAGAGTTTCCACAGCACATTTAAGCTCCTTCTTCACATTTGCGTGTTTGACTCCTAATCTCAAGTCTTAGAAAGTTCTCCCTTCCTCTATGAAGCCTCGCTGAGCCCCCTAAGATAGGCTGGATGCTTTCCCTTCACCCCAGTGTTTCCTAGGCCATTTCCCCCACTAGACCATAAGTTCCTTGAGGGCCCTGTCCATGGCTTGCTTGGTTATAGCTTTGGTGCCTAGTACTGAACTTCACCCAGAGAACCTGATCTGGAAAAGGTTTTTGAAAAAGAAGAACGAATGCTTCTCTTCTGACTCTGGGAGGGGGCTGTGTGAAGTTCACCCACATCACACAAATTCTTTCTATTGCTTCTAGCAAAACACTCAAGGGACTATTTGCAGGACTGGGGAGCTGTCCACATTCTTCCATGGAACTAGTTTAAAACACACTCACCCATCCACCCCCCACACACCCTTAAATTTCTGAAATTAAGTTCATGGCATGTAAACAGTAGGGCAGACCAGTCCAGTTCTCTGTAAGGACCTCTATCTGACCTACTCCAAACCCCTTACAGTCAGAGGGGAAGGGTGTTTCTAGATCTTTTGCATTCCAGAAGAGAACCAGGGAATCATGATATGTTTGAACTCAGAAATTCCAGGCCTGGAAGTGCAGAGAAAGTAACTCTTCATAAATGAGAAATGAACAAATAAACATGCAAACCCAGATCAGCCTCCTGAATGTGGCAAATACATGCTTTGGTGGGAAGGCAAAACAGGGACTCAGGCTACCAGGTAAACTCTCTGAAGGGCATGATGCTAGGTAGTACGGTCAGGCTGGCTGCTCCCAGCCCTCTGCTCTAAGGCTCAGGTCCCAGTCTGAACCGTGCTGCCTCTTGTGATACTTGAAGAGGCTGAGTGGGGAGCACTCAAAGTTCCCCTTTAACATTCTGGTCATCAAACACATCTTTTAGGAACAATAGTACTAGGGTCCCTCTACTAGGAAATAGTCCTTTCTGCTATTTTTATCAGACATTTCACCTTCACTTGCTTAATATCACCATTTAAAGTAGTAAGCAAGAGAGGGGCAAGTTGCTTTGTATATAGTAGGAAAAGTACATTAAGCAAACTCTTCTTGGGAACATATTATGTGCCAGGCACTAAGTGCTGAAGAAACACAGTCCCTGGTCTTGAGGAATTCCTGGCCCAACGGGAGACAGACGTGACAAGAGACGAACAGAGTCCATTCTAAACGGTGAGTGCAGAACAATAGAGGTGAAGACACACGGCTCAGGGGACTCCCAGGAGCTAAGTCTTGGTGAGAGGGCTTCACAGAAGAGGTGGCATCTCAGCTGGGCTTTGAGGATTGAAGAGGAGTTTTCCAGGTGGGTAAGGGTGAGACTATTCTTCTAGTTAGAGTAAGAGCATGGGCCGAAGCCAGAAGGTATGTCATGGACTTACTGAGTAAATCAAAAGTCATCAGGTATGGCTGGCATGGAATTCTTCACATAAAGAAGAATTAGGCTGGAAAGCTAGAAAGCAAATAGTGAGGCACTAGAAGAATCATACAAGCATGATTTATTTTATATCACCTTGGGAACACTACTCTTCAGCATGTTTACAGAATGTAGATTGCCTTTAAATGATCCAGCCTAGTGGAATTAGATTTCTTTCCCCCTTGTCTGTGAAATGTAAGCAATGCGTTCAATAGTCTCAGAAAAAATAACTGTTGTCGTCGGGGGCGTAGACATGTTTTAATCTGCGATGACAGTTTGTCTTGAATCATAAACTGCTTGTATCTTGCGGAACCAGGCTTTGATGGCGGGCAGATTGGCTGTCATGTCGAGCAAAACTTCAAAGCGACGGAAAGCAAGATAACTTGCTCCCTTAGTCAGGTGCCCACGGGTAACTGTCTGTGCAGTGTGTGGAGCCGTGTGAGATCCAGGACAGCTGCCACAGCGTCTGACGGGAAGGACTTCACACGGCATCATCCCTAAGTCCTGCTCTTCCTGCTCTTCATGAATAGTGCCCCCCCAAAATCTTTGGGGAGCTCTAAGTTTTTCTCCTTTTCCAAGTCTGAAGTGCAACATGGCGATGCACCTGTCTTGCAACTGCAGACAGGAACAGAGACTGAGGGTGGGAACAGGAAGACGTGAAGGCCTCTTCAGTGCCGCTGGCGTTTGACAGGGAACCTCAGGTGTCTCTGTGGGCCCTGGGGAATGCGGTGATGCTTGTTTTTCTCTGGAGTTAGCACACCCCTGGAAGACGGGCACTTTCCTTTTCCCTGCCCCAGGCATTCCCCTGAAGAAAGTGAGCCTTGGAACCAGGAAAGAATGGTGGTCATTGAGAAAGAATCGCGCTCTCCTTAGGGCAGAAGGGAAGATAAAGTTCAAACATGGTGTGGAGGAGATGATAAGACGCAGGGCAAGAAGCAAGGACCTGGAGAGTGGAGAGGGATGCAGAAAGCCAAGGCGTACCTGCAGTCAGGCACTTGACCTTGAACTTGTGACATCCTTCTCAGACCCTCTCCCAAGAAGGGTCTTTGACAGTCTGCTTATCTAATCCTTCACTGTTGCATGAATCCCCCACATCGTATTTCTGACAAGGAGCGCCTGCTTTGTTTGATAATCTGTCCTGGAGAACTCAGTACCTCACAAAGCAGTTCATTCTTCTGTTCAGTGGCTCTGGCTGAGAGACAGTGCTTCCATTCCTGACTCCCCACACCTGTTCCCAGGGAGTAGTGTGCCATGGTATGATCCAGGAAATGACAGTGAGTCCCTTCCAGGCAGCCTGTCTACTACAAGGAATCTGAGCCCAGACATGCCAGGCAGATGATGAGCTAATGCCGGACCACTTGCCTGGCAGTGAGAGGAGAGTGCTCCCACTCCTCATGGGGTCCCTGAAAGGCAGGGCTTCCCTTCTGGAAAGCGGTAGTGAGTGTTAAGAGAAGCCCATGCATGCACAGCACAGAGCCAATTATCTCTGCTCCAGGAAATGGGGATGGCATCGACCACTGGATTCCCTGGGGAAGCCTGGGCTTCCATCTATCTGCAGATGGGCCAGACAAGTGGTGAGATCACCAGGATTCAACTCAGCTGTTTTTATTCTTGTGCCCTCCCCTAAGCAATACCCGTGAAATATGGGAAGGCAGAGGAATGGGAGCGAGCGCTAAAGCACTCACGGTTGACATAAGCCTGGGTCCTGAAGGAGTTAAGGGGCCCTGAAGGAATTACTTGGGGTGCTTAACAGGTCGAACATTCGGTGCAGGAGACTTTAGGAGACTGTGACTTTATGGAACCATGGCTCCAACCAAACTTAACCCAGTTCTCAAACTCTATGCTCATGACCACATTCTCATTCAGTGCGACTCTGCCTTATCTCAACTCTGATCACAACCTAACTCTGACTTCATCTTGACTTTGATCTCCTGCTGATCCCAACCATCATCCCTTTCCAGATCCTGACCCACCCTGGTGACTCCACCAGCCATGGCTTCACCATCACCCTGGACTCACCCTGAATACACCCTAGACATGTTCTACCCTAGCCTTCAGTGGGCCCTGACTCTACTCCCAGTCCTAGGCTGTTTCAGACAGCAAAGGATGGCAGGGGTCCCTCCTGCAACTGGGCAACAGCCTCTCAGTCACAGGACTTTTGATGGGCCATGTGTCTCCTTTCTTCCCTCACCCCCAGTACATTTCATGTGGTCCAGACACCTTCTTCTTTAGAGAAGGAAAAAAAGCCTGATTTGGTCACATATCGCTTCTGTGTCTTGAGTCGGGGGACGTGGCTACAAGGCCATCACTCATCTTTCCTATCTGTTCTGTGCTGGGTAACGGGAGGAGGGGAGTGGGGTTTCGGTGCTCAGACAAGATGGAGATAGGATGTCTCTTTTCCCTTCCCTTTCTTTGTTTTAGCTTTCTAGGTTATGAAGGAGACATGGGAGGAAATTACTGCACCACCTGTCTGAAAATCATTTCCAATTGTATTTAAATCATTCTTAAGACTAAGACTGTGGTCATGTCCTCAGCAGAGGCCAGTTAGATAAATCCTTTCCAAAGTAAATTTGAAATGGCCAGACTTAAGAAGGAATTAGGTGAAAAGGAAGAGGGTAAGTCTCATTGCCTGAGTTTGGGGGTTGAGTCGGGTAAACAGGGTGAGGAGGGCTTGTACAAAAGATGCCTGGGCTTGGGGTTTCTTCCTCCTCCAACCACACAGCATGACTCTAGGATTTAGAGCAGAGAGAACCCCATGGAAGCAAGAGGGCTTTTTCTTGGGGATCCATCCTACAAGGTCTGCAATATAAGAAAGGATGATATTTCCTTGTTAAAAAAAAAAACTAGAGAGAAGTAATGAATGCAGAACACAAGTGGAAGTTTCCCAAGGGCCCCATTTTATCCAATCTACAAGCTGGAAAATGTCTCTTCAGTGCCCAGGAACTATAAGAGTAGGAGGAGAAAGTTAACGTTTCTCAAGAGTGAAAAAAATGTCAAGATTGATGAAGTAGTGATGGATAAGAGTTCTACTTGGGAAGGAAGAAATATGACTTTCACCTAAGTGGGGGTGTGTCTCTTTTACCCTATGGCTTGGAACCCTGCATTTCTGTCTTTCTCTGGGCAGGCAGCTTTACTGATACACTAGTCCTAACGCAATTTTTAGCTCCTTCAATGTGGTACTTGACAGTGGGCAGAGCATCAACAGTTCTGCCAGACCAGAAGCCTAGCATCCATAGAGATTTCTGTTAGAGAGATCTGAATGTTCCAATGAATCACAAGTAGATAAACTTTCCCCATAGTGTGGACTGTATAGTTCATGGGGTCGCAAAGAGTCAATGTGAAATGAGCAACTTTCACTTTTCGTAGTATGTCTCCCTATTGTGACTTTCTTACTGCGAATCACTGTGTAACTTACGTTGTCATTAAAAAAAAAATCACATCTATTAGAGAAATAAGTAGGTCACTGAATCTCAAAATAATAGCCATTATTTACTGAGTACCTACTATGGGCCAATGGAATATTCCAATATGCTAGAATAGCAGTTTTCTGGTTTATGGTAAGAAAAAACCAAAACAAACAAAAAAACTTTCCTCATTAAGCGAGAGGCGGGTCCTCATGATGTCTGCAGCTCCCACAACATAAGCGTCTATTATAATGACTGGGCTCTGTGATTTATTGCACCTTTTCTGAGTTTCCATGCTGGCACCTGAGGACAACTACTGCATTGCAGGTCAATGTTGAAATATTCCCTCTCCATAGGACTAACACTTTATACTAAGCACAATAAGAGCTGGTCAACCTAACAAACATCTAAGAGCTGACATTTCCAGTCCCATTTCTATCCCCAAAGTCACTTACGTAAATGGTCCAATATTTGCAAGCCCTTTCAGTCCTGTGGCAAAGAGAGGATGGTTCCAGGTACCATGGTGGTGCAACAAAGGCAAAATTGAATATGAGGGGCCATGGGAATAAAATATCATAGAAACTGGGGTCCAGAACACGGTCAAGGTCATATTCTAGAATGACAGCCATCAAAACTAATATGAAAACCACCATTCATGGAGGATGCCCAAGATAGAAGACAACAGATGAGAAAGGACACGAAAGTTCTCACACATGGTACAGGGTCATCTCTGTGGCCAGTGGGTGTTCCCATCATTTCCTTTTGGAAAGATGAGAGCCTTGTCCCCATGGGCATGAATCTTCAGGTCCTTTGCAAGAGAGTGAACCCCAGAGGAGCATTATCCATGGGGGATTTAGGCAGAGGTGAGGGGCCTGGGGCCAGATTGGACCAGCAGGTAGACTAACCTAGGACAGCCTTCAGCAGCTTCACTTGAGAAAGACTCCTAATCAGCGTCAAGGAAGGAAGCAAGTAAGTTCAACGTCAAGGTGCTGAGCCTACATGGATGTGAGCCAACAGATTCCCAAATCTGGGAGCTGGGAACAGATTGGGATTTTTAAAAATATCTATTTATTTATTTGGCTGCATTGGGTCTTTGTTGCATCATGCAAAATCTCTTGTTGGTATGCAAGGACTCTCTACTTGTGGCTCGTGAACTCAGTAGTTGGCAGCATGCAGGCTTAGTTGCTGTGTGGACCTTAGTTTCCTGACCAGGGATCAAACCCACATCCCCTGCATTGCCAGGTGGATTCTTAACCACTAGACCCCCAGGGAAGTCCCCAGGTTGGGATTCTATACACGCAGTGGGCTGAGGCAGGCTGCTCAGGCAGGATCTTATAGGGGAGGAGTGCTCGAGGACTGTGATGGGTGGGGCTGGCTGGGGACTACAGGGCGTGGCTTTAAGGGCTGGCATTTCAGCCAGTGGTCATCACCACTTCATAATCGTGTGCCTTTCTGACAGACCAGGCAAAGGGTGGAACCGAACTGCTGAAAGCATCCTTTAGTCAGATCAGCAAATTGTCCTGTGAGAAAACAGACCAGACAATGCTTACAAAGGAGTGGCAGTTAGGGAAGCTGCCTCCGCCTGAGAGAATGGCCACCTCTTCAGCATACACGTCTCTGCTCTGCAGAACCACAGAAAAAGAGCAAAGGCCATTGGGCTTCAGTTCTGTTTCTTATTATTCAGAAACAGCACTGTGGAGCTTTCTCAAAAGTCAGCTTCGTGATGTAGCCAGCCAACACTGCAAGATGATTTATGGGAGAGAAGAGGAGATATTCCCTGTGACCGCTATTATCCAGACACAGTCAGAGAACACTGCAGGATGAGGGGAGCCTAGAGTTTTATTTGGCCACTGAACTTAATAAACCTAAGAGGAGGGCAAAGTGGAAGAAGGAATATGTCCAAGCAAAGGTTTACTAGACTAATGGAATAGGGCTCAAGTCCTCTGGGAATGCATGTGAAGAGCATGAGTGAAAAGTCAGAAGCCAGAATTGACTCTAGAGAGACAGGAGACCTGATGAGAACTCTTAGTTGATATATTGAGTGGAAGCCCCACCTCCACCACTTACAACTTGAGCAAGTGTGTCCTGGACATTCCCTGGGAGGCACTGGGTCTAAGGTATGATCCTCTTCTTGAGGAATTTACAAACTAGCTGGTCAGAGGAAATGAATGAAAAAGTACACAGCATGCATGCATGCATGCTAAGTCACTTCAGTCGTGTCCTACTGTGCAACCCCATGGACAGCAGCCCACCAGGCTCCTCTGTCCACGGGATTCTCTAGGCAAGAACACTGGAGTGGGTACACAGAGGCCAGACATATAACTAAAAAGTATATGTGTCGAAAGGGGACCTTCCAGGACCGCTGCTGCCTGTGCCCCTGTCCCTGTGGTGAGCCCCTGCTGACCCATGCCTTCACAGGAGACCCTCCAACACTAGCAGATATTATGAACTGGATCCTGACAGAAGTCTCCTTGACAATTGGTTTCCATGGCTTCTCAAGCTCCCATCCTCATCCACCAACCACAAGCTCCTGGAGGACAATGGCTGGGCATATGTAACCAAGAAAGCAATGCCAGCCTGGCTCAGAGCTGTGCTCTATGAAGGAACCATCTGACTTTGGTCAGTCACAGGCTGGATTCCTAGACTCTTCTCAAGGCAGACACACAAACCCAGACAATGTGGCTTCAAATGAGCAAAACAGCAAGGACCCCTAACCAAAGCTGTACCCTAATCACCAAGACTGCCATTTTGGACCTGCACTCAAGTGTCAGGATGCATTTTTAGGGGGGAGATGTCTTTACTTAAACAGCCCTGGTACCATAGGTTGAAGGTGAAACCAGCACTTTCTTCCAAATGCTACAGACAGTCCTCACTCACTCACTGAGGCACAAGCAAGGCCAGAGTTCTCTGGCTCCTGCCCACCCATCCCCAGCTGTTGGCTCTTGGAAGAAGTGAGAATGCCCTTCTCATAGATTCCCAGCTTAGGGCCAGCACACTCATTTCCTGGGAAAGAAGTCTAGTTAGCACTCCCCATACCCCACCCAGGTTCCTGGAGCTCAGGGTTCCCAAGGGCAGGCTAGGTGGGCTACAGAGCTTTTCGTCATAGTCTGGTCTGGCCAAAGGGCAAGGCCTAGGAAAAGCTCAGGGGCCCACCTGGCCACAGTTGTGGGCCTCAGCAGCCCTCTGTCTCCACGTTGACCTGGCATTAATGAGCTGACAAGGTCCCTGGGGCACCCCAAGTCCCTCTTTGCCCATGCCCACCCCAGCTCTGCACTCTCCCTGTCAACAGAGGCAGCTACACCCAGAAATCTCAGATCTCAGCTCTTCCCTAAGACAGTTACCCCACCACATCCTGCATGTTATCCAGCACTGACCTGGATTCTAGCTTTGTCCCTAAATCACTGTGTGACCTTGAACAAGGCACTTCCCCTCTCTGAGCCTCAGTTCCTTATCTGAAAAATAAAGGCACTGGACTAAGCAGGTTCTCCTACCATAAATCTCTGGGGGCTGACAGCCCATGAGTCTCTAGTCTTTGCTGGAGGTCCTCTCAATCCCTCCTGCAAACAGAATAACGCATGCAGACATGCACACAATCAACAAACTCCATCCAAGCAGTCAGAAGCTAAACTTGAAGCCACTTGCATTAGGAGGGTTAGGTCCTGAGGCATTGAGCTGGGACAACATGCATCCACTCCCCTGAGTCCTCTCTGCGCCCCAGGGGCTGACCTGTGGGGAGACCAGAGGGAAGGTGGGCATTCTCCCAGTATTTCCCTGTGGGGATCCCCTCCTGGACCTGCAGTGGGAGGGGCCACTGCTATATCCAGCCCCAAGGTCTTGTGCTGCCTTCTGTGGCTTCCCTACACCCTGCTCACATTTTTGTGAATCATCTCTATTATTAAACTCTCCTCAGATTCCCCAGTTTGAGAGTGCCACCTGCTTCCTGCCAGGACCCTGCAGCTACGTGAGTACGGATTTGATATTGTAGTTAGAGGACGAAAGATCCATATGGAAAAGAGGAAGATGGAGAAGTGAGCTCAGAACTGAATCTTTGAAAGCCCAACTCACACTTTTACCTTCATCATACTCAAAAACTAAAGATGGCAAATGAACTAAAGAGACTATCAGTGGAATTTTTACATGTCTTAAATGAGTAATCACTGGCCCTGTATAATTAATTTCTATTTACCAATCTCTGTTCACTAAAACTTTTCCCAGATTTCTCTCCCCTGCAGTTTTCAATAACACGCATGAAAGTTTGTTTTGCTTCGTGGCAGAGAATATGCACACAGAGTGTGCCTGGAGTTCCAGTTAAATGATCACGATCTGTTTAATTTTATGACTCAGAGCTGGTGGCTCTGGCCTCCTGTGTTACCGTCGCTCCAGAAATGCAGCAGCACTTGATGTGTTAGATTAAAAGGTCTGAGTGATGCTTATTTAACCCAGGCTGCTGGCCACTCTGAAACGCTGTATGTTTCTCAAGCTCTCCTCCATATACACAGGAATTATGCAGGCGGCACCCTCCACAACAGCTTCCCGCTGGGGTGGGGCATGTTGGAAGTGGCAGGACCCTGACTGTCTGGCTGCTCCTCCCAGGACAGCCTGCATGTGATGAAGGGCCTGGGCTTTTTTTCTTTTTGGCCTCAGTTTTCTTCATCTCTCCCCAAGGTCAAATTGCCAAAACCTCTTTGTCTTTTGCCTCATCGCCTTTTTCTTTGTCCCAACTTCCAGTTTTCTTTTATCTACCCTGATATCTACCCACAGGGAGTGACTTGAGTATACAAGAAGTGAAATCCCCACAACATGGGGAAAGGCTTGTGGAAATAAGACCCTCGCTTAGTTGAACTTCACTGAAGACACTCTTTTGTGCTCCTTTTTGGTCCCCATTGAGTCTAACACAGCTCGGGGCTCACATGGGGAACTCAGTTCACTCCATGGACCAATTAAGACATTGATCCATAGGGCAAACAACCATCCTAGTTAGTCAGAAGGAGCCAGGTTAGCGCAGAAAATCCCCGACACTTTGGGAGGGTTGGCCACCCTTCTCGAGCTGACCATGTGTGCACCTGACTTGTTACTGCTGCCCCGTCTCACATATCTGGAAGTCTTAGATGAGGTTCTCTAAAAGTAGAGCCTGAGAAGGGGATCCTTGAGTAGGTGTTTACCTGAGTGCCGGCTCCCAAGTAATTCCCCTGAGGGAGTGAGGAGAGCAGCTTAGGGCAGGGAAAGAAGCTGCACAAACATCTGCCTTCAGCAGCAGACCAGGCTCAGAGTTGTCCCCTCTTGCAGTGAGGAGTGGGGTTTAGACCCCCGCATCAATCAGGCACTAGTTCTGGGCCATCTCGAGGATGAGCATAACCTCCCAGGCATTTCTGGGTGAGGCAGCTCTCAACAGAGAGGGCAATCTCCAGGGGAGGGGACCCTCACAGCCTCCGGGGGACAGGTGGACTGGCCAGTAAAAGGGCTCTGGGTGGGACACCAATAGCACCCATGACACCGACCACAGCTTCAGCCTGGTCTTTCAGATGCTGAGGGGATGCCCTCAGGACCCGTTGCCAGTCAAGCTGCAGCTTCTTTCCTGCTTCACCCCAAGCACACCCAGACCTCACAAGTGTGCTTCTTCCTCAGTTTCCTGGTTTGTACTCTAGGAACTCACCTGAGACCCTCCTTGGTCAGGGTCTGACCCCTACTAGAATTTGCCAGTTTCCCCCAGAGACTTCTCCTGACCCTTTTCTCCCAGATGTAGCTTGGATTGTGCTTCAAAACTCCTGAAGCTGGGAATCTCTGATTCCTACCCAGGTCTAAGTTAGTCTGCGTGCGTGCTAAGTCACTTCAGTCGTGTCCAACTCTTTGTGACGCCATGGGCTATAGCGCGCCAGGCTCCTCTCTCCATGGGATTCTTCAGGCAAGCACACTGGAATGGGTTGCCATGTCCTCCTCCAGGGGATCTTCCCCACCCAGGGATCGAACCCACATCTCCTGTGTCTCCTGCATCGGCAGGCAGGTTTTTTTTTTTGTTTTTTTTTTTTACCACTAGCACCACCTAGAAAGCCCTGTAAGTTAGTCAATATCACCCCCAAGTTACAGCTTCCTGCAGGGGTTCTGTCCATCTGACAGATCTGCTGGACAGAGACACAAAATGAAGTGGGTCTTGATGCACAGAGGGCTCTGCCAATGGGTAGCAGGTCAACCTCACAGGGCAGGAAATGCTCTCACCCTAGTTTCGCTTGAGCTGGATGGTAGCTTCACCTGCCGCAGAGGTCCCAGCACGCCTTGCAGCTTGCTCAGTGAGGACTCAGAGTCAACATCGCAGGCTTTTAGAAATGCAGCTTTTAAAAGTATCAGAATATATGCATCATGGCCCCTATGGCGGATGCTGTGGATGCCCCAGCCGTATCCTTGGAGATTCATCCTTTTCCAGTGCTCCTCTCACCTGCACATCTAAGTGCCAGAATATTTACCCTAGGGCTTTACTCACAGAGCAGTCTGCTCTGCCTCAGCACACGGGGGCTGGAGTGCTAGAGACTAACAGCCCCGAGAGCTGCCTGAACCAATGACTTAAGGGAGCTGGCACATAAATACCCTAGTTCCCTCACCTCTCATTTGTGGGCATGTGTTTTATACCATTTCCCAGAGTTCCCCTGGAGGTTTCAGCTCCACCTGCCCACTGTGGTGCTTGACTTGATAACATGCTCTTTTTTTTTATCTGCTTCCCTTCCTTGTCTTAACTCCCCATTCTGCTGGTATATCTTGAACTTCCTGAATAAACTACTTCCCATTGAATCTGTGTCTCAGGGTCTGATACCTGGGGAACATCCCTTCCAAGGCAAAGCTGAAGAAGCTGGGGCCAGGCCTGCCACACAAGACTTAGGCCCTGTGTAGGCTGCTGCTACATGCCTGAGCCCCGTGGTGAGCTCCCTGTGGGAACTCTCTTCACGCCAGCCCGTCCTGCACTGAGCAGCCCCAGAGAAGGAAGAGGTGGCCCCATCAAACATCCTTCCAGAGTCCCAGATGCCCTATTAGTATTCGGAGGTGTTCCCCACTTTCTCTAGAGGCCACTGACCCTGGGAGGTGATTTTAATCAGGGATTTGATCATCCTACAGATGATTCCTTGTTCATGCTCATTCTTCCCAGCCTCCCTGAGGCCCCTTAACAACATTAGACTGCAGTTTTAGGTTTATATAATTTGGTGCTTAATGCCCCTTATTATTAGCCCAGAACAATGGAAGTAACTTGTTGGAATGTCAGCTTCATGACAGATCCACCCCTTCCCAGAATGCCCCACTCTGGGTGTGTGGCTGCACCCTGGGCTCGGCATGGGAGCAGGGGCTCCAGGCGGGAAGGCTACTCTCAAGGTCTGGGCCCTGGTCTTTGAAGCCTTCCTGTGTAGCCCGGGGATGCTGTCTCTCTTCAAGGGAGTGAGCATGGAGCCAGGTCTGCCACCAAGACAGGTCACCTGGTCCTGACCTCCTTGAGCCTGGATATTGGCCCCACTCAGTGGTGCCTCTGTGTCCAAATGACTACTTAAGAACTTCTTTCGAATGTCTCAAAGGCATCTCACATTCAGCATATCCAAACTTCAGTGCTTGGTCTTTCTCTCCAAACCTGTTCTTCTCCTCTTCTCTGCTTTCCCATCTCAGTAAGTAGCACCATTATTCAAACCAGAAACCTGAATTTCATCTCTCCTTCACTCCCTTCATCCAATCACCAGCAAATCCAAATATATATCAAATCCATGGTCTCCTCTTTGTCTCCAGTCACCATAGTGCAAATCACCATTATCTCTGATCTGAAGTATTGCGATAGCCTCCTAAATGATTCCTCTGCTTCCTTCCATTTGTATCTCAAACTCTTTACCACAGACTACAGACTAGTCAGAGAGATCTTCCAAAATAGCAGTCAGATCATACTTCTCCCCCATTTAAAATTCACCAGTGTTTCAGGTCTCCAGAGGGCATCTCTATGACTTCCCTTTCTGCAATCAGCCAGAGGAAACTGCTTTTTAAAGGGCTCTTGTATTAATACTCAGGTCAGACCCACCCAACTGACTGTGGACCTTAATTACATCAGCAAAAATTCCTTCACAGCAATATCCAGGTGAGGGCTTGATTGAACAACTGGAGTCCACACCAGAGGCCAGGAGTCTTGGGGCTCCATCTTGGAACTCTGCCTACACAGTGATCAATAATATTTGCTGAATTAAAAAAAAGAGAAGATTCTCCTTCTGGCCACCTGTTTGTACAAGCAATTGGTCCAAGTCCAGGTGGGTCTGTCTCTAGGTATACGGCAGGCCATCTATACAAAAACAAACAAGCCCGGTGGGCAACATAGGAAAAGAGAAGGGGGACACACCAAACTTGGAGCTGAAAAATGTGGGCTTAAGCCCTAGTCCTGCCACCCTCTTACAGTGAGAGCTGTGGTGACCCACTGTCTCCTCTGACCCTCAATTCCTTCCATCTCTAAAATGGGCATAAAATATCTGTGTCATAAAATGGAAAACATCAATTCCATCCATTCATCTTCCTATCCACCTTCCACTCACCCACCTGTGTATCCACCCACCTACTCACCCATCCATCAATTCACCTACCCAGCCACTCCACCTCCCCCACTTCTCTCTCTCTTCTCTTTCCCTCCCTCCCCCATGGATGCACCTGGCATATTGTAGAAACCCAATAACCGAGAAATGGGAGGATGGGATTGGTTTTTCCTGCCATGAAGAATTTGGGAATTCAGGGAGGAGTAACCTCACCCACTGCTGGACTGATCCATGTAGGAATGTGGAGCACGCAGGTTCAGAGGACAGCAACTGGGCATCTAAGATCGTGGGGACTCACTCCACAGAGATTAAACAACAGCCTTGAATGTTTTTTCAGAGAAAATACAATCACTTCAGGCAATGCCCCAGCCTCATGCCTGAGCAGCTCCGGTCAGGAGCAGTCAGCAAACAATCTTGTTTTCTTTGATTCTCTGCATTAGTTCTCACGTTTTAAGCCAAATGAAATTTGACAACACGGACAAGCTTGCAGACACTCCAATCTATGGGACTTCACCAGGAACCTCTTTCAAGGTGGAGAAAATGTTCCTTTCTTCAGCCTCTCAGCACTGTGGGGCAGGTGAAGAAGGCAATGGCACCACTGGCAGCTGGTCTGGCATTAAACATACCCTGCATCACTGGAATTTTCTGTCCCATCTGTGAGCATCAATTAATGACAAGTCAATTCCTCCCCACTGTCTGGGTAGAGAACTCTCTCTGAACCTCCTGATCTCATCCACAGGATCCTTCGATCAACCCCCTCTGAGACCTGAGTCAGGACATTCTGCCAAGGCAGGAAGCCTGCCTTCACCATTAACCCTGCTGAAGATGCTTTTGTTAATTTCCATTTGGCTCAGAACCCATGGTAGTGCTGAGCCTTGATCTAATTTCTAATTCATTTTTGTCACCCAGCAAATTCACTGGGTGAGGAAGGGTTTAAAGATTTGGGTTTGTAAAGCTCCACACTTCTTTCCCCCAAGGAGACAAACAGGAGGCCTAGGCTCTTTTCCCCCTGGGTCTTATTCAGCTTCAAAATGTTGTGGTTATTCACTCCCAGACGGCAACCAGAACAGTATCAACCCACGGACCACAAACACACTCCAAGACACTCAGGGTTGCAGGTTGCAGGCTATGCAAGAAATGGAACTAATGTGGTGGGAGAGAATCAGGCCTGCTGGTAAGTGCTGGTGAGCTGTGGCAAATCCAAACCACAGCCCCCACGCCTGGGGATGGCCCATGGGCGGGGCTGTGCTCCTGCTTCCCTCCCCTGTTTCCTCTCCCATTTCCTGCCCTGAGAGAGTCCTGCTACGATGAGCCTGATCAGACTGGCACGCTCTCCAAATGACTGTCACACTATCTGGCTCCTCTTAGACCTAGTCAGCTTTCCGGGTGCTGGTCACTCCTGTCCCCCACTACTGGCCTGTCCCAGGGTACCTAATGCAAGTTGTGTCCAAGGTCTCAAGATGCAAGGATGTCACCAAGAATGGTATTCAAGTCCATTACCTAGGAACAAAATCTACAATTTGATTGCGTGGTCATATGCTTTACTGAAAGGGTCCATCAGCCCAGAAGGGGCCTCCCTGAATCAATGAAACTCACCCGTGTGGCCTGTGCATTGTGAATTTCTTAAACTGTGCCTGCAATGAAGGGAGACTGCACAAAGACTTCTCTAGGTTAGCCTACCTGGACTGGCTGCTTTCTGAGATGTGGGAACCAGCAAATGTGAGAGGGAGTGAGTGTGAGATGAGGTTCTCACTAAGGATGTCTGAGTTAAAGAGCACCTCTAGAGAAGCTTCTATTTCTCAGATTGGCAGTGAACATGATCAGGCTGTAGACAGCCAGATACAACCATATCTGACCTGCCCACCTGGCTTGTTCAGCCCACCAAACATGAAAGTATTATTTCCAACTTGGAAAAAAAGTCAGCAGGTCTTGCAGGCTAGGAATAGGCTACACCCAGCATTGGCTGCCTCTCTGAGCTGAACTTGGGCTCATTCTCTTGTTCACCACCGTCCCCACCAGTCCTCATTGCCTCACCTCCTCCATTCACATTATATATCCAGCCTTGATGGGTAACTGAGTTTAGGACCCCTGAATACAGTGACTAGGTTAAGTGCTCAGGTTCTACAGCCAGATCCAACTTGGTTCAGATGCTGGCTCTGCGTTTCTTAGCTGTGTCATCTGTAGCTTTTCCAAGCCTTGATGCTGTCGTCTGTGAAATGAGCAGAAGACCTAAACAGACATTTCTCCAAAGAAGACATACAGATGGCCAATAAACACATGAAAAGGTGCTTAACATCTCTCCTTATTAGAGAAATGCAAATCAAAACTACAAAGAGGTATCACTTCACATCAGTCAGAATGGTCGTCATCAAACAATCCATAAGCAATAAATGCTGGAGAGGGTGTGGGGAAAAGGGAAGCCTCTTGCACTGTTGGTGGGAATGTAAATTGATACAGCCACTACAGAGAACAGTATGGAGATTCCTTAAAATCTAAAAATACAACTACCATGTGACCCAGCAATCCCACTACTGGGCATATACCCTGAGAAAATCATAATTGAAAAAGACAATCCACCACTGCTCATTGCAGCATTATTTACAATAGCCAAGACATGGAAGCAACCTAGATGTCCATCAAGAGATGAATGGATAAAGAAGGTGTGGTACATACATACAACGGGCTATTATTACTCAGCCATAAAAAGGAACAAATTTAAGTCAGTTTTAGTGAGGTGGATGAACCTAGAGCCTGTCATACAGAGTGAAGCAAGTCAGAAAGAGAAAAATATCATAAAGCTCCAGTGGCTCAGTGGGTAAAGAATGTGCCTGCAATGTGGAGATACAGGTTTGATTCCTGGGTCAGGAAGATCCTCTGGAGTAGGAAATGGCAACGCATTCCAGTACTCTTACCTGGAAAATTCCATGAACAAAGGAGCCTGAAAGGCTACAGTCCATGGGGTCACAAGGAGTCAGACACGACTGAGCACACGGCACAACACATATACACGGAATCTAGAAAAACGGTACTGATGAACCTATCTGCAGGGCAGGAATAGGGGCACAGACACAGTGAACAGACATGGGCACAGCGGGGGAAGGAGAGGGTGGCACGGACTGAGAGAGTAGCACTGAAACATATACACTGCCATATGTAAAACAGACAGCCAGTGGGAAGTTGTATAAACACAGAGAGCTCAACCTGGTGCTCTGGGACAACCTAGAGGGGTGTGATGGGGTGGGTGGTGGGTGGGAGGCTCAAGAGGGAAGGGACATATGTATACTTGTGGCTGATTCACAGTTGTTGTACGGCAGAAACCAACACAATATTGTAAAGCAATTATCCTTCAATTAAAAATAAATTAAAAAAAAAACACAATACCTACCTCATTTGGTTGTTCTTTCAATTAAACAAAGTAACACATCAAAGATGCTTAGAAACAAATGGTAGCTCTGATTACATAGCATTTGCCTAGGCTAAGAACCTACCAGCGTGGAGGCAGGGTGTATATATGAAAGGGGAAGACATTTATTCTGATGACCGAAATCCTAAATAGCCCTTAGCTCCATGTTGTCTAAGGAAGCAGGATGCTGCCTTCCCTATGGCTTTGCAAATGCTCTACCCCCATCTCTGTCTCCATTTTCATTCAATCATCAGATTCACTAACGAATCACCAGAGTGTTGGTGGGGCACAAGGCACTGTGCGAGCCTTGTGGGAAAGAGAAGGAATCAAAGAAGAAACTTTTGTTCAGACTAAGTAACTACTGAGTCTCAGTTTCCTCATCTATAAAGTGGGTAAAAATACTGGAAAAATTAAAGAATACAGTGCGACAAGTCCCTAGCACATTGCTTGGATCAAATCAGATGCCCAACACATGATCATGCTGTCACCTTCCATAAAGTCTAGTTGTTGCTGTTCAGTCGCTAAGTTGTGTCTGACTCTTTGCAAATCCATGGACTGTAGCCCACCAGGTTCCTCTGTCCATGGGATTTCCCAGGCAAGAATACTGGAGTGGGTTGCCATTTCCTCCTCCGTAAAGTCTAATTAGAGACACACACCAAAAAAGGCAGCTTGTCTTTTACCCCCTCAATCCCATTCAATCCCCAAGGCCCAGCTCAAATGCCAGTTCTTCCAGGAAGACTTCCCAGAATGACTGAAACCTCTCCCTGGTCTCCCCCAGCACTCTCCCCTTCACTTGTGACTGGTGGCAGACATTTTTACATTGTGCATAATGGCTGTGTCTGTGGTTTATCAGCTGCCCTAGACTGGGAGCTCTCTGGGAGCGGAAACTATTCCTCCCCTGTCCTCGGATCATTGGTGCTGAGTGTGATGCCTCACGCTCCCTGAGCATTTGTTGAATGAATGCGTGAGTACCGTCAGCAAAGCACTGAGCAGGGTCAGTCTCCGGCTATGCCAGTGATCAGGTGTGTGACATTGCTCTGGATCTCAGTTTTTCCTCCAGTAAAATGAGGACCTTGAACTACATTTTAGGGCTATATTTACATTTTAGCTTGCTTCAAGCTGCCCGGTGCCCCGTAAGGGAAGCTCATCCAGGTAGGGGAGGAACCCACAAAGTGAGCTAGGTCACACATCTCTACCACAGGTCAGGGGCTCAGTGGAAAAGCGTCTAAGCCAGGGGAAGCCACTGGAAGTCATAGTACAGGGGCCAGGGAGGAACAAATCAATGGAGCCATATGTGCTGGTACCCTACTTGGTAGGGTGTGCCCTACTTGGTTAGATGAAAAATCAAGCCCCCACTCCAGCAGCACAGGCGGGGTCAAAGGGCAACTGTGTGCTGTCTCATAAACCAGCCTTCCATCAGTGCTACTCAACTCACCCTTCTTGCCCACTGATCTCACATCCCCCTGGTTTCTTTCTGTTCAGACCCTTTCTCCCTAAAATTCGACTTACATCTAGAGCTCCTGAGATATGGGCTTTTAAAAACAGCTAGAAATGAGAATCTCATTTTTGCATCAGTGTCAAAAGAGAGCCATAGACTGTATGTACTACTTGCTTCCATCCTCTAGAACTCGCCTGAAGTAGGGAACCACATCCAGTTCACCTCTGCCTCCCCTATGCCAAGCTTAGAGCCTGGTGCTTGGTTTGCCAAATGTATGCATGTGCATGACTTATGGAACAGAACAGGAATAAGTATCTATGGGCTTGAGCAGACAAGCAAGGCAGTCTCTAAAAAAAAAATTTTTTTTTAAGGAGTTGTTCTACAATTTAGAGCCCCTGAGTCTAGATTGGGCTTCCCAGATGGCTCAGTGGTAAAGAATCCACCTGCCAATACTGGAGACGTGGGTTCGATCCCTTGGTCAGGAAAATCCCCTGGAGAAAGAAATGGCAACCCACTCTAGTATTCCTGCCTGGAAAAATCCCTTGGACAGAGGAACCTGATGGACTACAGTCCATGGGGTCCCAAAGAGTCAGATATGACTGAGTGACCGAGCATGAGCCCAAGACTAGATTAGGGCCCCGGTAAATAAAAACAAAACCCAAACAGCCCTATGCCCGGCCCCTGCCACAGTGAATCCATACCTGCTATTGGACCCCCTGGCCCCAGTTATTTGTACTGGCTTCCCCCACCCCAGCATTATTTTCAGCATAACCTCCCACCCAACATCCAACCGGGGGGTGCTGGTCTCCCACAGACTCTGAAGGCTAACAGGCAGGACAGATCTGGGTGGCAGCTGGCTCTCCAGCTGTGGGTGCCAACTCTCGTGCATTCACACCTCTTCTTGCTGAGCGCTCAGGCCCAGGAGATGCTGGAGGACATTTGGGTCACTGTGTGGTTTGGGGTAGTCTTTCAGGAAACCAGTCCCACCAGAAGACATTCCACCCTCCACAGATTTGCTATCAGTATTTGATTGATTGTGCTTTGAGCGCTTTCCACTACTGGGAAGTGGGGGGTGAGGGGCGGGATGTGAGCTCACTGCATGGCCTGGTGTTCAGCTTGGCTTGTCTTCAGCACCAGTTTGTCTTTTCAAGCTGCTGAACAAGATAGGCTGTGGGCCAGGAGTGGACAAGGAGACCTTTCCTGCTGGCCGCACCACAGGCTGGGCCAGTGTGTCCCTGGCCTTTGCCAAGGGCAGCTTGCCTCCCAGCTGCGGGAAGCAGGACCCCTGACCTGAGGGCAAGAGACACCTCTCCTGGGTCCTCCCACACTTGGCTCAGTGCTCCAGCTCCAGGAATTTCCCCGTCGACAGATGGCCACCCAGCTGACCAGAGGAAGAGCACCATTGGTATCTGGTTCCTGCTGGCTTTGTTAGCCAAATACTGGTCACCTTGGCCAGTCTGTAAAGCAAAATGGTCCAAAGCTCCCTTGTGCAGACTGCTTCCAGGTGGCTCATGAGCTACAGAGAAGGCAGGCATTTTGCCCTCCTGGGGTTGTTCTTGGTCAGCAGGGGAATATTTTAAGGAATTCCTGGTTACTGAAGTCAGTTTCCTTTATTGGCAAAGGAACACAAAACGGTGATGAACCACCCATCCACACCATAGCCAGACTCAAGCAGGCTCAGCTGTGTGACATGCCAGGGCCTCAACAGAGTGGCTGGTGAGGACAGAGAGGTGGCTGACAGCCACACAGGTTAGAGCTGGAGAAACTGACAGAGGTCTGGGGCAGGCCTACAAAGAGGCAGTGTTCCCAGGGCCAGGCACGCCGAGGCATCACGGACTAAGGATGCTCTTTTGGGTGGCTCAGTGGTAAAGAATCTGCCTACCAGTGTAAGAGACTCAAGAGAAGTGGGTTCAATCCCCGAGTAGGGAAGATAACCCTGGAGGAGGAAACGGCAACCCACTCCAGTATTCTTGCCTGAAGAAATCCTCTGGACATGGAAGCCTGGTAGGCTACAGTCCATGGAGTTGTAAAAGAGTCGGACACAACTAAGCAACTGAGCACATGGTTTCAGGTGGAGCGGCCTATCAGTGGGAGGTCCCAGCCCCCAGGATGCAGGAAGGAAGGTGGAGCAAACCAGCAGAGTGGGACCCCAGCACCTGGTGGTACAGGGAACAGGGTCCAATCTCTCAAGGAAGAGGGCTAGCCAGGAAGAGATGCGGATCCAGGCCCTCGGGGAGTATTTGAACAAAGCTGCATCCCTGCAGGGGACTGATGACTCTCAGCTGGGTGCCCTGGTGAAGGGCACAACCCGAGGACCATGTGGGGTGTGACCAGATGCTAACATGATGGAATCTGCCAGAGATAGTTATCTGACTCCCTTCTACCCCCACAGCCACTGGCCAAAGCAGACTCAGTCTGACGATCAGGGCCTGAGTAGGCAGGGAGGGGTGGGCAGTGCTGCTCAGAGCAGCCAGGAACTCGAGTCGTGTAAGCCGTGTCCTCAGGAGAGTGCTGCCGGATGACATGCGAAGACACGAATCTGTGGCCACAGCCAAGAGTAACTCTCAGGCTGGTGATGAAGGATGAATTTTGTCAGGGAGAGGCAGCCCCAGGCATAAGGAGCAACAGTGAGAGCCTCCAGGACTCTTGTAGGATTCAGGACCAGCTATGTCCCAGGTGGCACTAGTGGTAAAGAATCTGCCTGCCAATTCAGGAGACACAGAAGATGTGGGTTCGATCCCTGGGTCAGGAAGACCCCTGGAGGAGGGCATAGCAACCCACTTCAGTACTCTTGCCTGGAGAATCCCGTGGACATAGGAGCCTGGTGGGCTACAGTCTATAGCGTCACAAAGAGACGTGACTGAAGTGGCTTAGCACGCACCCACGCCTCCATCTCGAGGTTGCTGGGTATCAGCTCCTGGGTATGTGGGCGTGACCCTGAAGTCACACTGGTCAAAGGCACAGGGGTGGGTGGTGACAAGCAGCCTTCTGCTGAGCTGGCTGACGGCCCACATGCCTGGTTGTATAAACACCTTTAAGCTGCCTGAGCCTTGGCTGTAATTAGATTAGCTATATGGGATTCTTTAAGCTCCATAAAGCACAATACTGTTGGACCATTCTTTTTCTCTGCTTTTTTAATTTTTGCAATTATTCCAGCTGCACACAAAGCTGTTGGTATTTTTACAGCCTGGAATGGGTATCTCTCGTGTAGGACAGCATCTTTGAAACATTAAACAATGATTAGGCAGGCTCTGGGCCAAGGGATGATGGGGGCTTTCCGGGAAGTGCAGGGGGACCCAGCAGCTGGTGGCAAGCAAGCTGGCAGCTCTGATTCTATTTTGTCACTACACTGTGGTTTTCTTACCAACAATTAAAAATAACAACGATTCACAGTTGTACGATAACCTATCATTCAGCAGGATTCTGAAGATGTCCTGGGTAGTGGTGGAAGGGGCTAAACCACAGTGGGTGGGGACTTGCACACCTCAGCTCACATGTGCACACACAAGCCCAGCATTGTGGACTGAATGCATGTGTCCCCAGAACCATATATTCAAGTCCTAACCCCCAAGGTGAAGGTATCTGAAGGTGGGCCCTTTGGAAGGTAATTGGGTTTAGAGGAGGTCACAGGGGTGGAGCCCGCATAATGGGATTAGTGCCCTTATAGGAAGAGGAGAAGACACCAGAGCTTAGCTCTCTCCACACCCAGGCACCAAGGAGGGCCATGTGAGGACACGGAGAGAAGGCAGCTGTCTATGAGCCAGGAAGCAGGCTCTCAGCAGACACTGAATCTGCTAGTACCTTGATCTTGGACTTCCCAGACTCCAGAACATGAGAAGTAAACCCCTACTGTTTAAGCCACTCAGATCACCGTGTTTTGTTACAGCAGCCCAGACGGACTAAGACACCAGGTACATACGTGCTTGCTCACAGCACTTACACATGATCACATGTATAAATGCACACGCACAGGTTTGTACCCACTCATCCACATGTGTTCACATGCACATGTATGTGTGCACACACAAGCATATCAACTTTCCTCTATTTCAAAGAAAACATGAAGCTGACTCCCTCTCACAAGGTGACCTAAAGCACGGCTGCCAACTCCACCTGTTACCTCTCAACTCTGAGCCTAGAAGCCTCTGCGCAATGTCCCTCCTTCTTACCGAGCCCAGGGCAGAGCTCCAGCTGAGGAGATGGCCACACCTTCTCTTCAGGGCCTTCTTCACCTCCTCCTTCACTCACCCTGCTGCCAAACATCTCTCTTTGTGGAGTGTATGGAGGTAAGAGAATGAGGGTAAAATTCGAGTCAGAAACCCACAGTGCACCAGAGGCAGCCTTGTTTAATAGTCCAGGGTGCAGCAGGCTCTGAGGCCAGACAGCCTAGGTGCAAACTCTACCTCTGTGTGACTCTGGACACGTTCCTCAACTCTTTTGTGCCTATTTCCTTCTTATATAAAATGATATTAATCATGGTCCTTACCATTGCCACAGAGTGCTGATTAATTTATGAAAAGTTTCTTAGAATAGTCTCTGGCACAAACCTGATCCAGCCAGCAGGGGGAGTAGCACAGAGTGATGCCAGACTGCCTGGAAGCAGTGGCCTGGGAGTGGACCCTGAAGCCCGGAGCTGGCAAAGGGGCTGGAGGGGAGGGATGAGTATCATTCCCAGAAGACGACTAAGCAGGTCCCACAGTCACCGTGAGCAAGCCTGAGGGGCCTGGCCGTGGGCCACATGTCCATGTACAGTGCAGACAGCAGAAAGACTGGCCACTGGACCAAGCAGGGACACAGTGTGGAGTTGAGCAGCAAGCCTTGGAAGGAGTCAGGAGACCCGAGGTCCCACCCGGCCTCTGCCACTCACATACTGTGGGGCCCTGGCCAGTCTCTGCCTGATGCAGACACTGGTTCCCTCCAGAGAGCCAGCTGGGGCTGGCCTGTCAGCCTGCCTGCCTCCTGACACTGTGGTGGGGGAAAGTGTTAGTCACTCAGTCATCATGTCCAACTCTTTGTGACCCCATGGACTGTAGCCCGCCAGGCTTCTCCTTTCATGAGATTTTCCAGGCAAGAATGCTGGAGTGGATCTCCTTCTCCAGGAGATCTTCCCAGGAATCGAACCCAGGTCTCCTGCATTGCAGGCAGACTCTTTACCATCCGAGCAACCAGGGGGAGAGTCCGTTTGGCCTGTATCTCAAGGCCTGCATACTTCTAAGCCTCCTCCTGCCAGAAGGTGTGGAAGGCTTTGAGCAAACATGGCCAGTGTGAAGGCTGGATCCCTGGGCGAAGGCTATCCACTGCCCAGGAGACAGCTCCATCCCAGCTGAAGCATGCGAGGTGCTGGGAACTGGCCTTCTCGTGTTGGAAGGCAAGAGAAGAGCACAAGCATCAGGCTGGTGTGGGCTGGGCAAGTCACTGCCAACCACGTGCTGACCAAAATCTCCAGGGAACGAGATGCTTAAAAGAGTATTTGATATCACCATGGCTTTGATGTGCTTTTAGTCACAAAATTCAGACTCATTTTGCAATTTCAAGTAGCATGAAAGAAGACTGCCTGATTTTTCAACTTTATTAAAAGAAAACATGAGTTAAGAAAGGAAACAGAGAAACTGAGCAGAGCAAAAGCAGTGGGGGTGGCTGGATTGTGGGATGGGGTGACTCTGGGGCAGCTGGTGAGAGAGCCGGAAAGGGCTCATGTTCATCGAGCACCTGTTCTGGGCCACGTGCTGAATACCTGAGTCTCATGAGAGTGTTCACAATGTGTGTGGGGTGGGTGATGTGGAGGTAAATGTTTAGCTGTGAGTTAGAGTACTTGGCACAAAGTATGTAGCCATTAAAAACCTGTTGAGGGGACGAATGAATGAAGTGAACGATCAAGTGAATGAAAGCCAAGAATCAAAGGCAGAGATGATTTTATCAGCTGCAAGTCCTGGTGCTTCCTTTCCTCTGAAGGTCTATAAAGGTTGAATCACTCAGTCCCAGCTAAAGACATTGGCCCATTGGGATTCAGTGCAAAGCACAGTAATTAAAACCAGGAGGCTCTGAGTTGTGTTCCAACCATTGCTTTGAGACACTGCCTTAGAGTAGTAGGGCAGGCAGCCTGGCAGCCACTGTCAGGAACGCCTGCAGGGGCTGGGTAACATGGAAGAGAGGAGGCTCAGGCTGGCCATCTGACTCCATGCGTAGAACCTGAGGTCAGGCCATGATGGTGTAACCGCAAAAGCTCCCCTTCTGCGCTGCACCCCTTCCCCATTCCTGCCATCTCCCTAGGATGCAGCAGAGAGGGTCCCAAGGGCCCCGCCCCAGGAAGACATACTCCACCCAGCAGTGCCTACTGCCAGGCTAGCCCCGGAGGCTCTGAAGTGCCTGCTGTCCCAGGCTCCTCAGCTGCAGCACACAGGATGATGGGAGACAGAAATTAGAACTGTGATTCCCGGAGAAGGTCCCATTGCATCAGAATGCTCTGGGGTGCTTATTGATGTGCAGATTCCAAGCCTTGTCTCAGGCTACAGAATCCACATGCATTCTTTCACTGAATCAATATTTACTGAACACCTACAAGAATCAAGCACCATTGTAGGTGCTGGGGACACAGCAATGAACAAAACAAATGTCCCTGTCTTCATGGAACATGCATACTAGTGGAGGGAAAATGTACAAATAAATAAGGGAGAGTAACTAAGTGAGTACAGTGTACCAGAAGGTGACAGATACTGTCGAAGAAAAGAAGCGCTGAAGGGATGAAGAGAGACAGGGGTTAAGGCTGCTATTTTAATAATGTGTCATTTGCAACATTTGAAGGGGTAAAGGAACAAGTGGTGCAGTATCAGAGGGTAAGAGCATTCCAGAAGGCAGGGGAGTGTGTGCATGCTAAGTTGCTTCAGTGTGTCCAACTCTGTGTGACCCCATGGACTGTAGCCCATCAGGCTCCTCTGTCCATGGAATTCTCCAGGCAAGAATACTGGAGTGGCTTGCCATGCCCTCCTCCAGGGGATCTTCTTGACCCAGGGATCGAACTCACCTATGTCTGTATCGGCAGATGGGTTCTTTACCATTAGCGTCACCAGTGGAAGCAAGTGCAAATGTCCTGAATCAAGAATGTGCCTGGTATAATTCTCCGTCTGAGGCCACTTTAGAGGACTGACGGCATCCTACACAGGTGCCAGCCCCTGAAAGAGTGGAGCTTGTGCAGGAAATGGCCAAGGTGGCGAAGGACAGGGACTCCAAGTCCTACACAAGGACCACCCGCAGAAACTTCAGTCCTTGACTTCCGGGACGAAGATAAAGGTTTCGAGTGGCGTGGATGAAGAAAGCAGTGATCGACTGCCCTGTTTTTTTGTGTGTGAAAACACAAGCCTGACCCCAAAGCAAAGGTGCCCTTGGGGGTCTGGGGGCAGTTGGCGAACACGAGGCACCAGCACATACAGAACCTGTGACAACCACCTTGTAGACGGTCTCTGGAAGCTCAGTCCTCTGGCTTCAGGCTTCACTTAGAGTTTTAAACACCAGCATCACTTCCATCATGCATTATCTCATTCAAGCCTCCAAACAATCCCAGAGGTAAGAATTAGACATCTCAATTTTATAGATAAGGAAAATAGGGTTCACAGAAGTTAAGAACACACAGCTGGGAAGAAGCTAGAAAGAACTGGAACTAAATAGCTGGCCTAATGTGAATTCCGGCTCTTCTCACCAGGGCACACTTATTTCGCAAAGAAAGAAAAGCCTGGGTTGCCTCTAACTGGGGGCCGCACGGCAGCTATTATCGTTGTTGTTTTAGTGCTCTCATTTTAACTCTTCCTTAGCGCTCTCTTTGCAGCTTGCGGCACGTTCACCCTTATTACCGAGTGTCCTCGGTGACCATCGAGCAGACAGGGAGGGGCAAAGCCTGATGGCTACACAGGGCACGAAAGAAAACCACAGGAAAGGCTCGCGGCTGGCAAGTGCCAGAACTGAGACCGGAAACCAAGTCCTGTTATGTCTCATCCCACTTGGCTTTTAATCACAGGATTCCTTGATGGCAGGGACTGGATCTGACCCGTCACTCCCTCCACGCCCTTGGCCCAGGCTGGGCACCCTATGAATGTTAGCTGAGCTGAGTTGGCCTGATGTCAAATCAATGAAAGTCCGGTGCTGAGTGGGCTGATGCCCTAGAGGGAGTCCTCCAAGGATACGGCCAGAGCCACCTTCTCCGTCAGGCTGGGCTCTCAGAGCAGCCCTCGGCTAAGGCTAGAGGTGGCCCCTTCCTCCAAGAGCCACAGTCTCAATGTCTCGGCTGCCCCTCCTTGAGAGCTCAGAGCAGGCTGGTCTCAGGGAGACCCATTACTGGTCAGATCTCCAGCCCATTCCCCACAGGGGCCAACCCTTCATTGCCTCCAGCTCCCTTCCCATTCGCCCATCTGCTCTTTCTTCCCAGAGGCAAGCCCGGTTTCTATGCTCTGGGTCCCATCCTCTCCTCCCTTCTCAGAGGCTGTCCTCACTTTTGCCTCAGGCGCGTCCTCCCCAGACCAAGGGCCTCATATGTTCCCTCTCCAGAGCAATTAAATTACTAGAGCTAAGGCATGACACCCCTAGATTTCTTAAAAGCCCTCCAAGCGATTCCAATGTGCAGTCAGAGTCACGAGAACAATCTGCCTTTCAAAAAGAGAGAGGAACACAACGTAACACAGCACAGTACAATAGAAGACAATAGAAATGAATAACATAGGCCAAATTACAGTAGAGCGAATCAGAGAGCCTTGCACATTATAGGAGTTAACTATTGTCTCTTGAAAGTTTCGTTTCAGTTGTGTGTGCATGTGTATGGTTATGACTAGGCCTGTCATCCTGGGTCATGACCGCAGACCATGGTTAATCGGTGGAAAACATCGCTCCAGCTCCTCGGCTCCTGATTCTCCTTCGCAGTCAACATCCCTGATGGAAGCATCTACCTTCCAGCTACTCTTCATCTGGCTTCTGCAGCCCCACTCCCACCCTTCCCCACTAAGATTTCCATGCTCTGCACCCCTCAGATCTAATGGCTTCTTCCTAGACTCTGTGTCCTTCCACTTACCTGTGAAAGTGAAAGTTGCTCAGTCGTGTCCTACTCTTTGCAACCCCATGGACTATACAGCTCATGGAATTCTCTAGGCCAGAATATTGGAGTTGGTAAGCCTTTCCCTTCTCCAGGGGATCTTCCCAACCCAGGGATCGAACCCGGGTCTCCCATATTGCAGGTGGATTCTTTACCAGCTGAGCCACAAGGGGAGCCCTTTGAATGCCTTGGGCTTAGTCAAAGAGGTGGCTTGTTTCTGAAATTCTCTTTGTCCTCAGAGTCTGGCTTGCCCTCCAGATTCACCTGGCCATTCCCTCTCTGTCTCTATCATCTAACTCTCTTCCTCCTGACTCCTAAACACCTTATCCTCGGCATCCTCTCAAACTTCTACTTCTTTTGTTCTCTCCTCTTCAGTTTTCCATCCTTTCCTCCCAACCAAAAGCTGTAATTAATGTGTGTACAAGACTCCCCATTCGTGTCCCCATACTTTCTTATCAGGCTCCAGTGTGCGGTTGGCCATCTGTGATGCAGTCTCCTGGGAACAGAGGTGGGGGCTGGAGAGGGGTAATGATGATGGTTGCTCAACTCACAGTGAGATCCTTGACCATGTCAGGCAGGTGAGGTAAGCAAGAGAGGATAACCATCCCTGTTTACAGAGGAAGGAACTGAGACTCTGAGAGGTTGAGGAAAGTTTCTGTGGTCACTCACCCATAATGGAGAGGGTCCTAGAACCCATGACTTCGGACTTGAGAGTTCTTTCCCTTCACATCATGCACTGGAACTCAGCACATGCATCCTATTTGTTAAACCAGAGATTCTCAACCAGAGCTGTGTAACAGAATAGTCAAGGATGCTCTGAAAAGCAGAGATGGTCAGATTCCATCACAAACTTTCTGGGTTAGAATCTTCTGGGAAGGCTTTTGCTTGATTTGTATTTTGAAGTAATTACAGACTCACAGGAAAGTACACAGAAGTACACAAGGAGGTCCCATGAACCTTTCACCCAGCCTCCCCCAACGTTAACATCTTACACAACTATAGTATGATATCAAAATGAGGACACTGACATTACCAACATCACAAAGCTTCTCCAGGTCTTTTCAGGAATATGTGCAGTCATCTGGGTGTGTGCTTGTAGTCCTGTGGAATTTTGTCAAGTGTAGCCTTGTGTAATCATCACCAAGGTGCTTAACTATGCCATCAACTCAATACTTCCCAGAGCTTTGGGTTTAAATGCCCCCCATCTCTGATCTGATGAAGAACCCACCTACTCTTCCTCCTGCCCCCTATCCTGGGAATGACCACCATCCTCTGTCACCCTGGTTTGAGACTGAGTCATCATTTACCAGCCCTCCTTTGGCCTTCTCTCAGTCAAGAGATCCAATAGATGCTTCCTTTATAAAACCTCTCAGGCTCATATCTCGCCCTCAGGCCCCACACCCAACACAGCTCCAGGCCCCTTAATTTCTTGCTATATGGCTGCAATTACGATGCATCTAGTTCCCTTCTTCAAGATGTCTCTTTCCCCCAAACAATGATATAAAACACATCCAAAGCCCTTCATTGCCCAGTCCTGACTGTATAACTCCTCTTACCAAAATATGGTTATCACCATTTAGAAAATTAAGTCCAAATCATTTAAATTCAAATATGAAACCTTCTATATATAGCTCACTTTCCTTATCTAAATTTCTCAATCTCAGTTTTCCCCCTCTTTCCCACAAGAATTAATGACAAAACAGCATCCTTCAGGCCACAATAAAGTTTTTACCATGGGAATGAAATGAAAGACTCCAAGATTTCCTTCTTCTTGATGTTTTGTTCTCTGTTTTGTGATGAGAGGAGGTAGGGTGGGATGGAGAAGGCAATGGCACCCCACTCCAGTACTCTTGTCTGGAAAATCACATGGATGGAGGAGCCTGGTAGGCTGCAGTCCATGGGGTCATGAAGAGTCGGACATGACTGCGTGACTTCACTTTCACTTTTCACTTTCATGCATCGGAGAAGGAAATGGCAGCCCACTCCAGTGTTCTTGCCTGGAGAATCCCAGGGACGGGGGAGCCTGGTGGGTTGCTGTCTATGGGGTCGCACAGAGTCGGACACGACTGAAGCAACTTAGCAGCAGCAGCAGCAGCAGGGTGGGATGGAGCCTGGGGATGCCTCTTGCTTGGGGGATACCATCACCCTTGGAAGGACGGCTCTTCCATCCCTTGCCTCCTGACAATGTAAGAGGCCAAGAGAACAGATGGCCTTGCTGGAGCAAGATAGGGTTCACGGGCAGGCTAGTCACAAAATTGCAGTGTTAGCCACTGGGGAGTGGGAGCTTTCTCAGCATCCACTCCTTGGAGCCAGGCAGGTAGCTGCATAGGTAGGTCTCCCTACTCGAGGTCTCCCTCACAAGGCCATCACCTTTAAGCCTCCTCTGCCTACCTGCTGCCATCCGAGGCACCTTTTCCTTCCTTCACATCCACGGAATGATGAGAGTCACATGATGCATAAGCACTGCCCTTCAGAAAGCTCTAGAAGTCCCTTCTTTCTACACCACACTACACTTCTTACTGCACGATATAAAATGAAACAGAAAATTTGCTTATAGAGATTAAAAATATTTCAATTATCTGATAGGTTTCAGCTTTAATTGATAACAAAATACAAATTGCTCATCTGAACTTCTCATTACAGCAATGGATTCACTGGGAAATTTACTACCTGACATCAGAGAAAATGCTAAAGATAACAAGCCCAATGACTGTGCTCCTGTGACCAGGTTGTATTATCTATAGCACATTCATATTAAAGCTCCTATCAGGAGAGATGGTTCTCAAACTGTCTCAGTGCAAGGTCTCTAAGTTCAGAAAATATTATGGAGACGGTATATATGGGAAGAATCAGAAGTCATGGAATATGTACCAAGGGAAAGAGGCACCTGGTAGTAGCTGGAGAAAGGGAGAAGTGCTGTGAGGGCTTCAACAAGGGATTGCAGGTCGCCTGGGGCTTTGCTCAGGTCAGATGGAATGTGGAGCAGGGGATGCAGAAAAAAAGCTAGACTTTCAACAGCTCTGTTGCTGTCATTGCAGTTCATATTTTCTACCATCCTCAGCATCAACACCACTATGACCACCACCAGCACCATCAACACTTCCACCGTCGCCACCACCTAGGACAACGTCAATGAAAAATCTTCTGGGCAAAGGCCAAGGCACAGAGCAAAACGGAATGATGCTTCACAGAAAGGAGTCACCGGAAAGGCTCACTGCGTATATGGAGGGGGTGGAGGTCATGGCTATTTATCTCATCACATTGCACTAGGATGTTGAAGGGGAGAGTTGACAGCCATCGAGGAAAAGCTTGGGGACCAGGCCCCTCCGGAACGTGAAGAGAGTGCAACTATGGACTGAACCTTCATGAACTTCATGAACCTCTCCTCTAGGAGCCAACATCCCAGAGAAGGAAGAGCCATGGAGAGCCTGTAGAAGCACGGAGGCTGAGACGCCCGCACAGGGCAGGGAGCTGGGCACTCACCGTTACTGCTGTTGTCATCCACCAGGATGATCTCCTTGAGCAGGTGTGGAGGTGTGCGCTCGATGGCCGAGTGGATGGAGCGCAGCAGCACGGAGAGTGCTTCATTGACAAAGATGAACACGATGCTCACCTCTGGGAGGCTGTCGGGGAACGAGAGGTTGCGGCACCTGGAAAGAAGAGCAGCCAGGCTCTTAGATAGGTCACTGACTCAGCGGGCGTCGCCCCAGGTGCCGGCCCGCCCATGTCTTGGCTCCAGCTTTGCTGGAAAGCTCAGGAGTCCAGATTCTCCCCTGGGGTCTTCTCTTTGATATACTTAAGATAATCACAAAGTGCACAGCAGACAGACCCTCAACCACTGAAACCCGTATGCCCCACTACAGAGTCTGAATTTGTCAACAACTCTCCCAGATGAACAGTTGTATCACTGGACCCTGGTACAGGGCCTGGAACCCAGCAGGCTGTCACCAAATGCTTACTGGAAGAATGACACTGTATTTCTAAATCCAATAGGATGGGAAATGCAACCAAAAGAAAATCTTAGTTTTTCCAAAATGACAGCCAATGCTTAAATGAGGCCAGACCTTAGATGACCTGCTTCAGGAGAAAAACATGTCTCCTTCCAGAGACTCCTGCCAGAATCCACTCTGCCTCACTCCAGAAGGAATGCTGCCTAGAGCCTCTCTTATGGCTCTTTCATCTTATGGATCGAGCCTCCAGAAACAGGTGGAAACCAGAGGCAGAGTCTCACCATGATAGAGGAATAGAAAGACAATTCGGACCTCATTTCACAGATAAAGATGCTAAGGCTCAGAGAGGCTAGGTCCCCACCATGTGTCAGCTGCCAAGATGAAACCTCAACTCTGGTCTTCTTACTTCTACACCAAGGCTCTCCCTTCAAGGAGAAGTGGTCAGGTGAGAGACTGCCCCTAATTGTCCCATTTCCTCCCTAGCTCCATTGAAACCCATTTGGAGGTCCATTTGGAGGTCTCTTATCCAAAGGACGTGAGGCAAAATCACAAAAGTCTGCATGCCGCTCTCCATGGGAAGAGGAACGTGAGACCCTAAAATTAGACCCCATCACGAGGCCAGACAATAAGGAATGTCATTGCTCCCAAGGGCATGTCAATTCTTTCTCCTGTAAGCATTGACTTTGTAGATGGGAAACCACTGCTGGTGCCCTTCTCTGGCTGACACTAGATACTGTTCCAGAGGGCACTGAGCTCCCATCTTCAGGACAGCTGAATGAAAGGAGAGAGCAGCAACTGTGGCCCTGACCTCGGTCCTCAGCTCAGAGTGGAGGCTGCCTGCTCCCACTATCGGCCACCAAAGGTTCCAGGGGTTCAGGGCTGGTGACCGTGTCGCACTGCTCCAAAGTGGGAGGTACAGTCAGGTGAGCATAATAATGCAATAATGAGCATAATAGCACAGGGCTTCTGCTCGTTGTAATTAAAGTGCTGCAGGATAGGGATGGGCCTGCTCTTCCTTAATGAGGAAGGCTGCAGGATAACCAGCGCTAAGCAATTTTGCAGAAATCACAGTGGGGCCCCAGCCTGCTTAAGAGCAGGAGATTAATAAACTAAAATCACTATCTCTATGGTTACCAGAAGTTTACAGAAACTTCTCTCATTCTATTTCCAGCTCTTTTTTTCTCTCATGAAAAAAATGAATGGGGGAAGGGAAAGAACCAAGGTTTTATCCAAATCTGCTTCATACTTAGGATGTGAGTAAAGCCATCAGGGTAACAGATTGGTGTAGAATTCGTTCATTCTTGCATTTGATGGAATCTATTGAGTTTTTTTCCATGAGGTGGGTATTGCATTCAGGGTTAAAACAACAAGGACAAAGTGCCTGTCCTCATGGAACTTGTGCTCTGAAGTGGGAAACAGGCAAACATGGGAGCAAACAAATGATACAATTTCATACAAGCGCCGAAATGAACAGTAATGTGGTGTTAGAGGACAGTGTGGTGCCCTGGCAGCTGTTCTAGGAGCGGTCAGGGAAGGGCTCTATGAGAGGAGAGGCTGGGTCAGAAACTCACCTGGCACACCACAGGTGCAAAGGCCCGCGGGGTCGAGGGGACAGAGTTGCGACTAGAGAGGAGGTGATGGAGGGAGCCAGCTCAGGTAACTGCAGTGAAGGGAGGAAGAGATGAGGAGGATGAGGGAGAAAGGCTGAATGAAGGAGAAAGGCTGGGATGTCTCCTTAAGCTCATCTGCTGCTGCTAAGTCACTTCAGTCGTGTCCAACTCTGTGCGACCCCATAGACGGCAGCCCACCAGGCTCCCCCATCTCTAGGATTCTCCAGGCAAGAACACTGGAGTGGGTTGCCATTTCCTTCTCCAACAATGAAAGTGAAAAGTGAAAGCGAAGTCGCTCAGTCGTGTCCGACCCTCAGCGACCCCATGGACTGCAGCCTTCCAGGCTCCTCCATCCATGGGATTTTCCAGGCAAGAGTACTGGAGTGGGGTGCCATTGCCTTCTCCGTTAAGCTCATCAGACCCTTTCAAAAAAGTGTTGTTGTGAATAGTACTGTTATAACAGCAATTAAAAGGTGGTGGTTAACAGTCAAATAATTCTGGCTAGTGCTTACTTATGGTTACCAAGACCAGCAGTTGACCTTTCCTTAGGAATGGAAAATGATAGAAGTGTTAACACACAACCTACTTGCTAACTGCAGTTAAAGAAAACACTTTATATGGTCAGACTACTAGCACATGACCTTTATTTTTCTTTTTTGAAAGTGTAATGAAGAGCTCCTAATAAGGTCACTGTATCAGTACAAGCTAACTGTCTGCCCCACCAGCCATGAGACTGACTCTAGTCTGTTCCTACACCTCCAGGGGTTTCCTCTGACTTCTCAGAGCCTCCGTATCTAAAGCTTCAGGTGTTTCCCAAGTGTTTTTCAGAGTTAAGGGTTAACTGCCTTCCACCCCTCTCTTTTCTTTTTTAAAGCTCCACATAACCACTCCAAGTTGAATTTCTCCCAGTAATGGCCATGGCCATCCTGATGGGTTGAGCTGCCGTGTCTGGTATCCATCTCCTGGTGACCTTTCTCTAAGCAGAGCAGGAATTTTATATTCGTTTTTCAAGCTCAACTCTACTGATCACTATTTTTACATGCAAGACTCTTTCAAACTCAGCTGTTATATGACAACCCTTTTGAACATAACACCTAGGAGAGTACATCACATTTGTGTGTGTTCATTTCTGTCTCCTCCCACTATAATGACCTTCCCTCAGAGCAGGGACTTTATTTTGCTACTGTGTTAGCTCCCAACCTTAAACCAGAGTCTGGCATATAGTAGGTTTTCAGAATTAAACCAACACGTTTATTTATTTTATCCATGGATACCTCAGAGATATTGCAGGTTTGAGTCCACTGCAATAAGGCAAATACTGCAATGTAGTGAGTTATATGAATATTCTGGTTTCTCAGTGTATTTAAAGTTATGTTTCTATTACATGATAGTATATTGTGGGTGATAGCATTGTCTGAAAAAAACAATGTACATGACTTAATTTAAAAATGCTTTATGGCTACAAAATGCTAACCATCACATGATAACACAACACTTCAACTTGTAGAAAATTTAGTATCTGTGAAGCACCGTAACGTGAAATGCAGTAAGACAAGGTATGTCTGCATAAGGCCTGAACTTCACATGCATGCCACTGATCCCAGCTCGCTCCTTTTTGTATAAACCTCCTCCCTAGAAGGAGAGTCAGGTCTTCTCTCACCAGCAGGTCCTTCCTTCTCCTGCTCTCCTTCCCTGGGATTTTGGCCCCAGTTGCTCACATTCCATCTCCAGCAGCTCTCAGTTCTTCTGCACTATAATTAAGCGATCTCCCCTGGCCAAATGTATTGAGCTCCTTAAATCCTCCCTCCCTCCCTTCTCTCTGGAGAGTCACTCAAGGCCTTCCCAGGATCAGCCTCGGTGCTTTTTCTCCAGACTGCACAGCATCTAACCTTAACCTGGGTTTCTGTGAGTAGAGAGGTGAAGAGTGGGCAGGATAAGAAAGATGAGGTGGGCTAGTTTATAGGGAGAGAGCATTGTGGGGGAGAAGGGATGGATAAAGCCACCCAGGCACTGACCCAGCTGTGCCCCAAATTGCTGTGTGATCCTGGGCAAGCCACTCCCCTGCTCTCTATATCTTTTCACGTGGAGGCAGGGACAGAGGGAGGCAGGAGAAATGATCACTTAGGTGTCTTCTCCATATAGTTCAGGATCTTCTCTCTCATATGTGATGAATGGAAAACTTCTCACTAAAGAAATAGTTTGCGAACTTCCTCTTCCTCCTAGCCAGCTCCTGGCCATCACCAAATGCCACAGGACACATATATCCAATCACCACTGTAGTAGTGACTAGGCAGTGTGACCAACTCATCCAAGTCTGCCCAGGACTCTCCCAGTTTCAACACTGAGAATCCCAAGCACACCAGGATGGTTGGCCATCCTATGACTAGACCACAGCTTCTTGATGGCAAGGATCTTGTTCACGACTGCGCATGCTCTGCCTGGCACTGTTCTGGCCATCAGCAAGCATTCATTCAGCCAGCATCTGCTGAATAAACTGAGGCTACTGTTTCAAAGCACCCAACACACATATAATGGATACACATAGTCCCGGTTCCTATTTTCATCTCAACATTGAAGCAGAACTTACAAGGCTGAGGGGAGAGGCAAAAAGAGGGAGGAAGACCAGCATGTCAGACGAGATGTCCTCATACCTGCCGGTCCCACCCACCATCATTACTGCCAGACACTGAACTGAGGACAGGAGCCTGCCTACAGCAGGGCATCCCAAGTCCTGCCAAAGGAACACACGTCCAAGAGCTGCTATGGAAGAGGGTTGTTCAGATCAAGCCCAGCGCTTCTGGTCCGAAATCTGGCCACTTTACCCAACAACCAGCCCCAGCCTCTACCTGAGGGCTATGCCTCTTGTATTCACATGCCAATGATCTCCCCCAGCCCCTATGTCTACTGGAGTCTGGCCAGTACAGCCTCTGTTCCCAGAGCCTGCCGTCCCCACCCACTCTGGTGTCTGCTTCTGTCTACCCCCGTCTCTGCTCACCTCTCCAGAGAAGGGCCAGGGTACATGAGAGTCAGAGGAGCCACCAGGGTGGCTATAACCGACCCTTCCCTATTTACATGCCTTGAGAAAGCCTGACTGTACCAGACTGGTGCCTTAATCATTTTGAGAAGAGGCACATTCTCCTGTAAAATTAAGCCATAAAAGTTCCCTTTGTACTTTTATTCTTGTTCAAAGTTAAGCCATTTTCCACTAAAGATAAAAACAAGGCATTTCTGAGCAGGGAGAACTGTGGCTGTCTAATAAGCTGGGATTGATGGTCCTGATAAAGCTGACTGTATCGATCCCTGCACACAGAGGTGGTATGGGGACAGGAGCCTCCCACCAGAGCTCCCCAGGACGGTTTTGAGCTGTTCGTGAGGCAAGTTTATGTCAAGAGCTTTAGTGATGCCATTACCTGCGAGAGGCAGAGAGGCAGTACCAGACTAAGAGAGGCCAAGTCAGGCACCTGGGAACTGGATATCAGCCAGGGCAGCAGCCAGACCCCTCCACAGTGGAGGGATGGATTCTTCCTGTGACCCGGGCAAATCTATGAGCTCCCAGTGCATCGAAGCATGACTCGTGGAGGCTGATTGACCCCTTCCAGTGTGAAGATCAAAGTAGAATGTGAGCTGGGGGCTGCTGGCCAGTGTGTATGGGGAACTGGGTCTAACTATGCCTGGGTTCTGGGAGTGCAGGAGGGACCCACCTAGACCAAGCAGAGAGAAGATAACACGCCCCTGAATACCCACTTCCCTGAGTGTCCCCAGCCCCTCCTTTCTCCTAGATAGCGTCGAGGGTCTCCCCTATACTGCGGTCAGCACACGATGGTTCAGCTGTACTGTTGACCTCCTAAGGATGGCACCCTGGGATCAGCAGTGTCTTCTTATCCCTTCACGGCCATCTGTGTCCTCACCCTGGCCTCCACCCTCCCACCTGCACCCACAGGACTTGTTTGATCCTCCTCTGACTTCACTTGGTTACACTTCTGGCTTCTTCCAGAACTTTTCAGATTAGACAGGTTCCCAGCCTGCCAGCATTCAGTCTGTTGGACTTAATGAGACCCAAGGATGAGAGCAGTGTGGGGGTTCTCACTGGGCACGCATGCAATCAAGACTTCCACTCCTGGTGGCTGGCATCTCTATCTCTGTAATCTCTGGAGCTCAGAGACTGCACCGTGCTTGCTACCCCTACTGCCCAGGGACTCCATACAGAATATCTTGAAGTAACAACATTAATAAGTTCCACCTACTGAGTGCTAATGACTCATGACAAATCATACTAAGAGATGTACGTATATTTTTACCTTTCCCCCCCTCTGATTTTTATTCTTTCCTATAGGAAAAATCCTATAGGGTAAACATTTTATCCCCATTTTATAGATGAGGGCAGTTGGACTGAGACAGCAAGTTATTTTCCAGGGCTTCCACCTGGGCTCATTTGCCTCCAAAGTCAGTGCTCAAAGGTCCCATTAAACCAGGGTCTGCACCTTCCTTCTATGACCATCTAGAGATTTGTCTGGCCAGACATCGGTGTTATGACAACCCAGAGACCTGGTGGAGGGAGGGATGAAATGGAAGTCACTCCAGGTCAACTCTGATGAAAGATAGGGTAGACACAGCGCATCTAGGAGGGTGATGTGGACTATTACAATAAAGCTCTACTGGTCATGTGAAGCCTAGATTGCCTTCCTGTTTCATTGAGCCCATAGAGATAGCAATCCCCGAACACACTCTTTGTTTGAAGCCGGGTTCTCTGCGCTCCTCCAGAGCCTGGGTGTGTGGTTTCCGATGGTGTGATTATGCAACTGTGTGTAGACACTGGCGTACAAAGAATCCCAGCCACCTGCTGTCACCTGAGTAAGCTCAGCTCCTTCCTCCCTGACAGCATACGTATAAACCAGCGAAGAAAGACACAGTGTGCTTCCTGGCCTGGGGTGTGATCCCTGTTAGACTCTCACAGGCTCCTTTGTTTTTCTTTCATGCCACGTATATGCTATTGCCACTTAGCTTTTATGTGATTATTTAACAGATGTCAGTATTTCCACTAGACTATAAGCTGCATGAGATCAAG
The DNA here is from genome assembly GCF_032452875.1 of Bos javanicus. NCBI lineage: Eukaryota > Metazoa > Chordata > Mammalia > Artiodactyla > Bovidae > Bos > Bos javanicus. The sequence goes on along the minus strand of NC_083882.1, from coordinate 41,326,972 downwards.
ACCACATCTGCTTTGCTCACCAGCCCCCCACCCCCACCCCCGTGCCTCATGCAGCACCCAGCACAGAGAACAAACTCAGGAAGCACCCAGGATCTGGCTGAATGAACAACTGAACAAACGTTCAAGCAGTGAACACTAGAATGAATGCAGGCCCAGGAAAAGCCCGCGGGTGGGACTTCCACCACAGCCTAACAGAATGGAATCCTGGAGTTGGACATTTACTCCCTGCCCAACCACAACCACAAGCCCAGATCATCCAATAAGCCAGAGGGGTCGTGGAGGCAATGGGATATTTAGTGTAGCCAGGGGCTTCAGGGTCCTGGTAGGATGCATGTCTGGCTCAGATGTGGAAGAGATAGTGGACAGAAGTTTTAATCATCTACAAGGCAAGGGAAATGGGCCAGCCTCATCTCAGAAGAGTGTCTGACACCAGAATGACAACAGGTAAAATTCTAAGTAGAGGTGATCATCAAAGTGTCCAGCTTTCACTCAGAAACAGTTCTACTAACATCCTTTCAGGGGACTCTACTGATTTGGAGCAAGGATCTGCTATATCAAACATAGACTATAAGTAGAAGAAGGAGGGAAATGAATCAATTAAACTGTAAATAGCCAACAGGAAGCAGGGCAATCATTTGCTCCTAAAACTTATTAGAAATCCAGGGGAAATGGGATTGCTGGGACTACACAGACAGCATCCAGCGCTAGTGGAGAAGTCAGACAAGGGACTGAGCGTCTCCGTGTGGGGGGTTTGTGGGTGAGCAGACCAGGCCTGTGGCAAGGTGAGCTGAGGAACGTGGGGGAGGTGGGGAAGGCAGGCACTGCAGGTGGGAAGGAGGAGGATGGGGCATCTTTGCTTTCCAGCAGAGCCTGGCTCCAGCCTCTGATGCTCAGAACTCTGGGGCTGGGGAGAAACCACTCTGATCTGTCTTGCAATGCCTGCCTGGCCCTCCTCTCATCTAGTGCCAGCGTGGAAGGCCTGGCCTGTGTCACTCCTTGTCTGCTTGGTGGTCCTTCTAGTACATAAAGTCATGACCGTGCCCCCAGGCCATCCATTTTACAAATCAGAGACCCCGATGTGTTCAGTCGCTCAGTCGTGTCTGACTCTTTATGACCCCTTTGACTGTAGCCTGCCAGGCTCCTCCGTCCAGGGAGTTTTCCAGACAAGAATACTGGAATGGGCTGTCATTTCCTCCTCCAAGGGATCTTCCCAACCCAGGGATCAAACCCAGGTCTCTTGCATCTCCTGCACTGGCAGGCAGATTCTTTACCATTGAGCCAGCAGGGAAGCCCAGGGACCCAGAGTAACAAAAAGTTAAATAGCAGTTACTGTGATGTTAGGCAATGTTCTAAGGTGTCTACATATATTACATGTTCAATCTGTGTATTACCATCTCCAATTTACAGACAGGAAAACCAAGGCATAGAAACGCTAGTTAACTTGCTGGAGGTCAACCAGTTTAGAAGCGAGAGACCTGGCCTTGGAATCCAGGCAATCGGGTTTTACATATTATTCTATAATCCAGCAGAAACTTCATCTGTCTGTCATGTTACCCAGTTTTTCCTCTTGAGTTGTTCTCTAAACATACCTCACTTTCTCTATATCCCATAAAATCCAATTCTGTAGCTTTGATCTGAGTAGCAGAATAGAACAAAACTATTCACCTCCCCATTTTAAGACATTAATATTGCTCAAGATTACATTATATTTAAGAACAATCATGTGATACTACTGGTTCATAATATGTTTAATTAACCAGGAACCACAAGTACTTTCCCAGATTGCCCCAGTTAAGAAGTATTTCCTCCTGTGTCTGTGCAGTTAGCATTTTTGATGCAGCAGCAGAATCATTATTCGGGGTGTTGATTTTACCCCTTTGTTCTGAGGCAACCGTCATGGAAGCCTCATCTTCCAAAGACCTCTGGGTCATCTCCACAGAGCCAAGATTCCAAACTAGAAAAGCCCCCCTAGGAAGGGTGGGGCGAGGGGGCTGTATAGCATCCTAGAGACACAGACTTACGTAAAAACACCAGGAACTTGATCAAGTTTCTTAACCTAGGAAATATTCAGCATTCTCCTAAATAAAATGTGAACAATAATAACTACCCCATAGAGACATGAGGATAAAAGTTAAAGGAGAAGGCGGACATTAATCTGTCTGCACAGTGCCTGCCACACAGGAAGGACTGGTGAGCAGACAGTGGCTCTTGGGGTAAATCCTTGGCCCTGGGGAAGCAACCCCTAGATAATCCAGTGATCATGTCCCAGCTTCTCACCTGAAACTGCCCTGCTTCCCCACCAGGACCAGATACATAGCCTGTGGGGCTCAGTGCAAAAGGAAAACATGGTGGCCTTTGTCGAAAACTTACTAAGAATTTTAACACAGCAAAGGCAGAACATTAAACCAAGGGCAGGGCACTTTTAGCCTTCTGAGGATCTTGTGCCCACTGGATAGTGTCCTAACACTGCCACTGTAAGAAAGTCCTGCATCTTGGTGCCTTCAAACAACACACATTAGTTATCTTCCATTCTGGAGGCCAGAAGTCTGACAGAGGTCTCACTGGGCTGAAGTCAAAGTGTCAGCAGAACCGCATTCCTTTCTGGAAGTTCCAGGTGATAACCTGTTAGACACTGTCCTTGCTTTTTCAGTATCTACAGGTTTCCCCCATTTACAGCTCTTTTCCATCTTCAAAGCCAGCAGTGTCTGGCTGAGTCCTTCTCACATTGCCATCGCTCTGGCTTTCTCTTCCACATTTAAATGCTCTGGGATTACTCTGGGCTCGTCCAGATAATTCAGGATGATCTCCTTATTCTAAAGCCAACTGATTAGCCACCTCAATTCCATCTGCAACCTTAATTCTCCTTTGCATACACCATGTTTAAAGGTTCCAGAGACCAGGATGTGGACACCCTTGGGAGGCTGTTACCTGCCTACCATACATGATGCTCATGAAGACAGTCCTCCTGAACCCCAAAGTTCAGAGATCTCAGAGGTTTGTCTAGCGGCTGCAGCATGAAGACCCTGTGACCTTCCAATCTGTACACACAGATCTGCTGGCCATACTCATAGTGGTAACACCGCAAACACCCATAGCCACCTTGGATGGACCCTAACCTGCTCCCAGGAGGATCCAGAACCCTGGCTCCAGGCTTTATTCTTTCCCTGCTGTAATCCCGTCCTGACTCTTTCCACTTCAATGTTCTTCTTTCCAGAGTCTCCCCAGCTGAAGACCCACGACTCCTTTGGGGACAGGCGTGCGTGCTTCTGCCCCAGTTGCTACCACTAGGGGCTGCAGAAGATAGTCCAGTCCCCTTTACCAGCCCCTTGTACCCTGGTGGCTCAGACGGTAAAGAATCTGCCTGCAGTGCTGGAGACCCAGGTTCAATCCTTGGGTCAGAAAGGGAATGGCTACCCACTCCAGTATTCCTGCCTGGAGAATTCCATGGACAGAGGAGTCTCTGGGCCTGGGCTACAGTTCATGGAGTAGCAAAAGAGTCAAACATGATTTAGTGACTAAACCACCACCAGCAGCAAGGAGCAGTTGAATCCCAAATTACAGCTGGGCAGTGACAAGTACAGATGACAACTGGGACTTGTGACTGGTACCTAAAGTGGGGCCAGTCTTGTGGGACTGAGCCTTTAACTTATGGGATCTGACACTAACTCTGGTAGGTAGCATCTAAAGCTAACTGAATTGTAGGGACACCCAGCTGGTGTCACAGAATTGGTCGATATTGGGGAAAAAACCCACATCTGGTGTCAAAGTGTCATGAGTAGAAGAGTAAAGCGTGTGTCTTCTACCTGCTCCAGAAGGTTACTGTGAGACATCAAAGAGTTAATGTAAATAAAGTGTGAAATGCTTCCCTGAAAACATGGCTCATGCTATATAAACGTTTGGCAGTGTAATTTGAAATAGGATGACAGTAAAGATATTGAAAAGATATTTCTAAAATGAGTTAAACGGGATAAGCAAGCAATGACCTTGTTACAAGGCAGTGATGTTTTCATGGAAATTAACAGACAAAGAGAGGCACTGTTTTACCCAAGCATGTGCTTGTTTCGAGCGGTCCACCATCGGCTGTCTAATCCTGGGTGTGTGTCTGGCACAGCAGCTGAAGTAGAGCTAGACAGAGCCTTCCAGTCCATGTGCAAAGAGACACCACCGTCCTTAGAGCCTCCGCAGGAGCCCCTGCTGAGAGCAGGCAGGCTCAGCTCTGCCTTTTATCAGAGATTCTGTTTCACTGGCTATAAAAAGGGGTTGACAGAAGTCGCCTTGCCCACAGGGGAGGTGTGGAAGCTCGATAAACTGTAAAGTTCTGTGCAGAGGAAAGGTCTTTCCATTATGATTACTGCTTCTCTCCAGTGGCTCAGGAGGAAACCACAGAATTCAGCTCACCTGGAGTCCTCCAGAGACATCCCCCTCCAGCCCCGGCCCACGCACCTGCCACCACCTTCTTAGCAAACTCGGGAAGTCCAGGCTGGGCTGCCTTTTCTGCATGCACTCCCTTCAGAGCGGGCTTTCCAGGGAGCCCTGAACTTCAGAGAAAGGCCATGTGGTCTCTCCACCCAGCAACTCCTGCTTCTCTCCCATGGAAGCAGGAAGGACTGGTGTGTACAGCGCCTCTCTCAATGAAGGCTGGAAGGGTGTCAGTCAGCTCTCAGCATGCCTCCTGCACAGTCAAGGCAGCCCAGCTGTGGGCTCAGGTCAAAGGCCTGGATTTGGTTTCTGGATACATTGGTTCAAGTCTCAGCTCAGTCACTTATTCAACTGTGTGATGTCAGCCAGAGTTCTTACTCTTTCTGTTCCTCAGCTGCTTCGACTCTGAATGGGACTATGCCAACTGCCTGCCCACCTTCATGCAGGTTGGTGTGGTCCACATGGGAAGCACATCTCAACCAGTCAAGCTCATGCAAACACCAGTCATCATTACAGCCACGCTACAGTGAGCAAAATCTACCATTTCCCCTTATTTTGGGAAAAATGTGTATTGAGTTGTGCCTGAGTCTATAGCTTCTGTGCTGGCCAAGATCATGGCTGAGGCCTCTGCAGAGTCCTGTGTGTGTGTGCTAAGTCGCTTCAGTCATGTCTGACTCTTTGCAACCCTATAGACTATAGCCCACCAGGTTCCTCTGTCCACGGGATTCTCCAGGCATGAGCACTGGAGTGGGTTGCCATGCCCTCCTCCAGGGGATCTTCCTGACCCAGGGTTTGAACCTGTGTTTCCTGCATTGCAGGTGGATTCTTTACCCACCGAGCCATCTGGGAAGCCCCCAAGTATTCTTTAAATGAACATATACTCTTCTTTCCCTGTGTAGATCCTTAGATGGTCTTTCATCCCTAGAGCCCAGCCAGGCTCACTTGGGCTAAGAAAAACCATACCTCACTACAGGGCATACAGCAGATGTTCAATAAATGTCTATGAAACTGAACTGAACTCTCCTTCCCAAAGAACACAGACTCCAAACCCAGAAGCAAAATCTTTCTTGAAAACTCCAGACACAAGCTAACTGTGGTTTGCAGCTTTAAGAAAAATTTTAAAATAAGTAGAAAGAGAGGAAGAGAAGGTGCGGAGGGGGGAGCTCACAAAAGTTAATGAGATTTTCTCAGCTGTGGTACGTGCCCACATTTTTAATAATTAGGAGTAATAAAAATTCTAACTGAACCTTAAAGGAACATCTTTTGTAACAAAGAGAGAAGTCAAGACAGACTTCTCTGTCGGGTGTAATGACTTGTTAGCCTTGGAAGATGGATGTACTTTAAGAAACTAATTTACAGAAAAAAATAATTGTTCATAAAAATGCAACTAATTGGGTTAAAATGACTTATTAACAGGAGTGCCAGATGATTCTTGTGCCCTTAAGGATTAAATTCGGTTATTAGTCCTCAAAATTTCTTATTTCTAATGGAAGAAAGCCTTCTCCCTGCTTAGCAGATAGAGAAACTGAGGCTGGAGGAGAGGGAGAGTGACTTGCTCGATGCAGGCCGAGGAGGGAGGACCCTAAGCTAAAGCTGGGAAGCAATCAGGAGTCCAGACACCCAGTCCTGGCTCTGTCCCCAGCACCATGGGGACCCCACCTCCCCACCGGCAGGTCGACAAGGGCCCGGCCACTGACTCTGCTCACCCACTGGGTCTGAGGTCAGGCAGGGGCCGGTCGAGGGGTAGGCGGTCACTGAGGTAGGCGTTGTAGCCGTAGTACTGGAACTGCTTCAGGGCCACACGCCGGCCTTCGGGGCTGAGCTCCTGGCCCCAGTGTGCAAACAGAGAGGAGTCTGTGAAGGGCTCAGCCTCTGCCTCCTCAGGTTTGGCGGGGGCTTCTGGAGAAAGAAGGGATAAGGAGACAGTGGGTCAGAGTACACGCCTGCATATGCCATGACAGCCCCTTACCCTTCCTCACCATTGCTTTGGATAAAACGATCTTAGCCCCAACTTTGGGGGTGGGGGGAATAGAATCATCATGCTCCCCCAAGCCCATTTATCCTTCCATATATCCATTCATCCACCCAACAAGCACTAACACAATGGATATGGAAATACACCCAGCAGAGTCCGCAGGGAAGCCAGTGGGTGTGACCCTGATGCCCCATGGCTTTATGTCAGAATCTCCTTTTCCAGTCTGCCTTCTCATCAGGCACTGGGCCCAGCCCTTGAATGGGGTTTCTGCTTCTCTTTCCCCAGAGCACACCCCTATTCCCTGTTAGTCCTAAACTGTCCCACACCCGGATCCCCAAGCTGAGTGTCTGCTCCATTGTCCAGTTCTTGCCAGTCCACTCTCTCTCCACTGTCTGGTCCTGCTGAGAGTTTCCTGGCTACACCCTATGAGATTCACCTAACTGCTAGGACCCTCAGCCAAATTGCCTCCTGCTGCTTCAGGATAGGGGCTCGTTGGCACAGCGGATAGACAGACCATCCCCAAATCTCCACACACTCTGGGCACTGCTCATTGGACCTCTGGTAGACTTTGTAGGGGCAATGCTCACACCACATCAAGAGAACTCATGGTTCTCCTGGAAATTTCCAAGAAAATGGAGGGGGTATTATTACTACAAGAGCAGAGGCTTGGATTTATATAGACACAGATTCAAACAAATCCCTGCCCCACTATTCACTGGCGATATGATCATAAGCAAACACTCAACTTCTTGACGCCTTGATTTCCTCACTTGCAATGTGGGGATATTAATAATAATACCTACTCCTCATTCCTGAGATCTGTGAGGATTACATGCAATAATGTACATGAAACACTTGTTTCGGAGTACGCGCACAATAACAGGGTTGCTATAGTAAGGGCAGCCTGGAGGGTCAAGTCCCTTTTTTACAGGGATAGTGAGTAGGTCTTGCCAGGACACAGGCTGACTGGTCAGGACTATAGAACTCATTCCAAGGGACCAGGTAGTCAGGCCCACCATTCAAATGCCAGCAATCACAGAAATTGGACAGGGATGCTAAGGCCACTGGACTGGCCTTTCATGTTCATAAACATGATGTAAGTAAGAGATGGAGCCTGGAATGAGACAGGGACCAGGAAGAAAGCAGAAGGGGGTTCAGAACAGGAGAGACAGGCTTAGGACACTTGCCAAAGTCCCTTCAGCTATCTACATGGAGCCAGGAGGTGCAAACACACTTATGTCAGGTAACTTAAAGGTACAGTCTGGAGACAGGCAAAGGGAGGGCCACTTGGTCTTCAAGGCCGGAGAGCTCAGAGCGGCATACCACCACCTCCTCCTGACAGATTCTTGGAAGTGTCCATCTGGGAAGAGGAGGAGGCTTGCGAATAAGAGGGGGACACTTCCAGCACCCAGAACACTCCTGTCACAGAAGGGGTGCTCCCGGGAGAGGAAGCGCCATCACTGGAGGTGCACAAAGGATGTCATGGACGGAGGCGCTGTCACCGCTCCTTGCAAATTAGACAGCGCCTGATTCTGAAAGCAGAGGAGCGCACCAACGCCAGAGACTCGCGTCAGGGAGACACCAAAACTCGTGCCCACGGAGCTGGCACTCACACCAACGCCAGAGACTCCAGTCAGGGAGACACTGAAACTCGTGCCCACGGAGCTGGCACTCACACCAGCGCCAGAGACTCGAGTCAGGGAGACACCGAAACTCGTGCCCAAGGAGCTGGCACTCGCACCAACGCCAGAGACTCGAGTCAGGGAGACACCGAAACTCGTGCCCACGGAGCTGGCCCTCACACCAACGCCAGAGACTCGAGTCAGGGAGACACCGAAACTCGTGCCCACGGAGCTGGCCCTCACACCAGCGCCAGAGACTTGAGTCAGGGAGACACCAAAACTCGTGCCCACGGAGCTGGCACTCACACCAGCGCCAGAGACTCGAGTCAGGGAGACACCAAAACTCGTGCCAACGGAGCTGGCCCTCACACCAACGCCAGAGACTCGAGTCAGGGAGACACCGAAACTCATGCCCACGGAGCTGGCCCTCACACCAGCGCCAGAGACTCGAGTCAGGGAGACACCAAAAGTCGTGCCCACAGAGCTGGCACTCACACCAGCGCCAGAGACTCGAGTCAGGGAGACACCGAAACTCGTGCCCAAGGAGCTGGCACTCACACCAGCGCCAGAGACTCGAGTCAGGAGACACCGAAACTCGTGCCCACGGAGCTGGCCCTCACACCAGCGCCAGAGACTCGAGTCAGGGAGACACCAAAACTCGTGCCCACGGAGCTGGCACTCACACCAGCACCAGAGACTCGAGTCAGGGAGACACCGAAACTCGTGCCTTCGGAGCTGGCCCTCACACCAGCGCCAGAGACTCGAGTCAGGGAGACACCAAAAGTCGTGCCCACAGAGCTGGCACTCACACCAGCGCCAGAGACTCGAGTCAGGAGACACCGAAACTCGTGCCCACGGAGCTGGCCCTCGCAGGTGCTGGGTGAACGTGTGTAAGCACCTCTGCTTTTTGGGGGCCATGTCCTGGGCATATACTCACACTGGAGATCCATGTAACTCCTGGGATAACCATCACAGCTAGCACTTGCTGAGTGCTTACCATGAGTGAGGCTCTGCCATAAGCATTTTCCACTTACCAACTCATTTCCCCCCTACAGGGTGGGGACTGCCACTGTCACCATTCTAGAGAGAGTGAACATGAGGCGCACAGAGGATAAGAACCTTGACCTTCACTTAGGAGGACGTGAAGTAGCTGAGATGCAGTCTGAGGTAGTCTGTCCCCCGAGGCAGTGGCCCTAACCATTAGGCTGCACTGCCTCTACAGAGCAAAGGGCTGGATACAGGTGAATTCCAAAGGTGAACACTGCCTGTCATCTCAGTTGCCAATTTTCCTTAAAGATGCAGGAGGAAACTCAGATATGTTAAACACATTAGGACATTTAAAGGAGTAAAATGCGAACTACGTGCGCATTTCTATGACAAAGCAAGAACTTCTGGGACTGCGGTGCTGCTCAAAGCTCCATCCCAGAGCTCAGGCTGCCCTTGGCCCTTCGACTTGGTGTGTTCGAAAGGAAATACAGGGCTCACCTGATCTTGAAGGTCCTTGTTCTTTCTAAAAAGATGGATGGTTCATTGTTTGGATTCAGGAGTAGTAAAAATCTAAATGAGTGAACCAACTGAATCACACATATAATATTTAACACAAATGGAGTTTTACTGCTCTCACATACCTAAACGGATATTATCAAGTAAAATCAGGTCATTTAATGAAAAAATTATGATTCACAATTAGACCAGTATAGCATGAAAATGGATTATAAACATATTAAAGTCCTGGGTCCCAGCACGTGCTTTTGCCTTTTTACTCAGTATGGTACAAAGGACAACATATTTGATGGCGGTGGGTTCTGAATGATGAGTCAGGGGCAGGACAGGGAGAAGAGGGGGTATATTTGGTGAATTTCTGCCTGAGCCAAGCACAGCGCTGGTTGATGTCTTTACCCAAGGTTATCTCTGTCATGCTCACAGGCTGGATCCCATGAGGGCAGGAGGACATCTGTCTTGTTCCCTGCTGTATCTGTGGCTCCCAGCAGAGTACGTGGCTCTTACAAGGAGATCAGTCCATCATTTCAAAACAAATCGGTTAATCAGTACTCCATAGTAGTTAGTTACTAGACACGAGGAAACCAGAGATGAAGAAGCTGAATGACTAATCTGAGGTCACCCAGTTTGTCAGGGGCATTGACGCTTTCCTCTGCACCGCCAAGTGGCAAACTATGGTCTGAGGGCCAAATCTGGCCCACCGTCTTTTACATAAATAAAGCTTTATTGTAACACATGATATTCGCTTGCTCTAAATTTAGCTATAGTGCTTCAGGACAACAAAGGCAGAGTATGACAGAGACCCATATGGCTTGAAAAGTGGAACATATGTACTTTCTGGCCCTTTAAGAAGAAATACGCTGACCCCTGCTCTACACCTCACATTTGACATCCCTTAGGTAAAGAGGACGTGACTCTGCTAATCCATTCATCTTGTTTCCTTAGGAGCACTGGCTGTAGAGAAAGAATGTATACTCCAGCTCTGCCATTTACCGGATTAGCTTAGCTGCACCTCAGTTCCTCATCTGGAAAGTGGAATGGGTACCAATAGTACCTTCTTCTTAGACTATTGGTGCACATTCAATGAGAAGGTCCATGCGAGAGCTTAGCACGGTGCCCAGCATGTAAGAAATGTTAGCACAGGGAGCGGCAGTGGCTAAGGACACACACAGCCCCACAGCCCGCCAGGGTGCTCCTCCACTGACACTTCTTGAGCTCAGGTGAGGAAGATGAATGAGGTCCCAGCTCTGGAAGATGCTGCTGTTGTGTAGCCCCAGATGAAGGGTGTCCATGTCGACAGAGTGGGCTCCCATTAACCAGTCCTAGACTCAACCCCTCGCACTCTCCAGTAAGAGAGCAGACCTATAAGAAGGAACATGTCTGACACAGTTAGGGTGACAAAGAGACCCCAGGGAAGTGCCTGGCTGGGTCCTCCGCAGGGGTCTGGAGGTGTCCAGACAGATCTGGTGAGGCGCAAGACCCACAGAGGTCTCTCACCCAATGATCAGGTGTCCCCGAAGGGCAAACATGGGCCATGGCCCCCGCTGGGGTTCACTCTTGACTCACGGAAGGGGTGACCTGAGAGACGTGTATATTCAGGGGGCTGAGTGCCTCCCCGGGCGAGCTCATTCATGGCACAAATGAGAAGAACACGAGGAACTCAGCCGGGCAGCTGAGCCAATGTTTGGAGGGTTCTGAGCGCAGCACGGAGGCTGTGGTTCCAGCCCACTCCTCACCCAGCCTTGCGCTCGTCTGTGTCCCAGGGAGAAGCAGGCTGAGAGGGAACACTGAAGGGCCATTTCCCTAGATGGTCACACACAGGGCACAAGCGGCGCCTGTGTGATGCTCGGGCAGGAGAGCTATTCCTCTGCCTCCCCTGACCCACTATGAACAACCACGTGCTGTGGGCAGGAGGGAGGCCCCAGTGGGGCCCGACTCATGGAGGACACTCACTGGAGACTCATTGGTTGAGGGGGGCAGTGCCGTGTTCTGCCCCTCTCTGCTCATGACCTCCCATAGCCAATGGTCCTTCTTGGCCTCTGGACAGATGGCTCTAACAGGGCAAAAACTACAGAACAAGAACTGGAGCTGCCAGCACCTCAGCAGGCCTGGGACGGCCAGTGAATGGGGAAGGAAGAACCACAACACACACTGCAAGTCCGAAAGGCCCGACTGGCCATGTGATTTGGAAATAGTTTCTGAACCTTCAAGCACGTATGCAAAGGTGCCACTTGCCAGCCATCACCAAAGGTTCTGTCCAAAGTGGCCAAGTGCCATTCAAAAATTATTTGAGGTCCAATGAGGAGGGGACTGCAGGCTAATCTTGGGTGTTTACTGCAAAACCTTGCCCCTGAAGCCGATCCCCTCATACACTGTACCCCAATTCCACTGCACTGGCCCTGCCCAGTGGTAAGACCAGGCCATTGCAGTGGTCCCATGATGTAGGTTCTATCATTCCCATCACAGATGAGAGGAGACTGCAGCTCAGAGACAGGAAAGAGCTTGATGCTGAAACTGTACTCCTGAGCACAGCCCAGCCTCTATGTTGTAGGAGAGATATACTGTCTGGCCTGAGGACTAGAGCACTTCAGGCCCTGAGAGGCTGCTGAAGTTGGTCTGCACTGGTTCACAGCAGCTGTTAACCCACTGCAATACCTTCACAGCACTGGTAACAGCTGCTTCCCCGAGGCCCTCCATGTGGCCCTCTTACCCCAACTGCTCTGGCCCTTTTCTTGGAATGATCCAGATCTTTCTACCAGCCAGCCTCTGCCTCCCCATCCCAGCTGCTCCACACTGTGACCAGCATTTATGCCAACTGGTTAGTGTCTCTGCCTTGCTAGTTAAGTACAATTTGACTATTACTTGCTCGCGCCCTTCCTAGGAGGCCTCTGAAAAAGAATTATGGGTTTCTGGAGACCTTTCACTCAGTTCATCTGTTCCCCACGTTAGTGCCCAGGCCTCATTACGCATGACCTGTTTTCCAGAAAGTTCTGCCAGGGATCACAGAAGGCATCCAGGAAATGCCACGATATGGTCCCAGAGATAGGCCCACAGAGCCTGACATGCAGCCCACTAATGAGAGCGGAGAATTGCAGATCCAGGTCCTGACAGCCTCCATGCTAATTCACAGAGACAGGAGGGAACTGGGGCAGGAAAGCAGCTTGCGAAGCTCCAAGCAGTGAATGTACCAGAGGCTGCAGCTCTGAGCCTGAGCCCCAGCTCGCCAGCCAGGCACAAGGAGGCCATCTGGAGACCCAATCAAGGCCTGTGAGGCCTCTAAAGCCGCTGATGCTGAAAGCGGGAGGAATACCTGTGTGAGGAGGGCTGCTTCAGGGAGCAGCCGGAGTGAAGGCTCTCCCCGCTGCTTCTGCCTGTCTGGGCGGTGCCAAGACTGCACGATGGAGTAGAAAGAAAATGGGTCTTGGAGTGAAGCAGACATTACCATGCTGCCCAGCCCCTCCCATTTCTGATGGCCTGTCCTCTCTAGGACCACGTTCCTGAGGATCCCTGTCTTTTGGAGCTGAGCCATTTTGTCCGCTCCCACCACGCCCTTCAGTGGAAACTCTGAGGCTGGAGGAGCTGCAGAAGAGGCTGTAGCCCAGACCTCTCCCTGAGCCCGACTCTGCTCCTTAGACTTTAAGATGAATCTTAAAATAGCAACAGAAGGGGTCACGTGCTCGATCCCTGCTGGTGGTCAAAGTGATTTGGGGCTGGACAGCAGGACTGGCCAGGCTCTGCTGGGGGACAGACTGAGCCACCTGGGACGAGGCCCTCTTCGCTAAGGGCCAGTTAGCCAGTTGCTTAAGCTGGACTAGGGCTCACTGGAAGTGGCAGCCCTGCTTCTGATCCCATCATATGGGCACCTTTGGGAATATTTCCCCAAGCAGTGGAGCCCTCTTTTTTTTTTTTTTTTAATGGTTTTTCTCAGTTCTCTATATGCTCCTCTTCAAGGCAGAGTTAAGAAGACTTTGAGGGTGGGTGGCGAGAGGGTCTGCCTTCTGCCCTGCAGCCAGTCCTATAGCCTGCTATTTCGGTTTCTGCCCTCGGGCCATGCTCAGAGCTGAAGCTTTGGTGTTTGGTGGTGAGATCCATAGTCTAGGGACAGGGAGGCAGGGAGGAAGCAGGACAGGCAGGCCAATGTCCCAGGTAATTGCCTGCTGTGTGCACTGGGGCCCTATGTCTAGAGGACATCTGGGGGACAAGCACAGATGGTCCTGTCGCCTTGTCCTCCTCCCGGAGTGTCCTGGGGCCTCCTTCTCCTACTCTCCTAGGTCTGGTCTTCATTTTCTCTGGATTAGATCCACAGTCCAGCCCTTCAAGTCTGCATTTCCTTGGTTGTGGAACAGGAAGAGACTGCCAGGCTGGTGGGGGGAGCCGCTGTGAAGTCGGCTTTTGGAGGGATGAAGGCTAAGCATGAAATAATGGAGCTGGCAGTGCTGAATATCCAGATAAGAATTCTTAAAGCAGTTTCCTTTCCTTCCACTCCTTTTATTTTTTTTTTTAACAGCTTTATTAGGGTGTAATTTACATATCATAAAATTCACCTGTTTCAAAAGTACAGTTAAGTGATTCCTAGAAAACTTTTTTTCCGTTCTTGAGATGTCTTGTTGTATGCTTTATTTGGTGTTAAAAAGAGAAGGGCTAATTGAATATCCAGAAATGTACGTTGTTGGTGTTCAGTATCACCTGCTGGCTGGCTCCCTGCTGATGATAAAGGACCATTGTTCCCACTTAAACAGCCTGATGCCTGGGCCTCGCCCGAGAAGCCCGGAAGCCTGGGAAGTGTCTTCAGATCCTCAAATTCCATCCATGGGAGCAATATTGATGAGGCAGGATTCACACCTCCGCACATGGGGTGGTTCACCCCAGAACAGCAGCGGCTAGTCCTGACTGCTTCTGCTTGCCCTCTGCAGTGCCACCTCCACACTCCACGGTGTGTGCCCTCCCCACTTCTCTTCCAACACCCAGCCCTGGATCCAAAGTGGTGCCCCTGGGCCTGTCCTAGCTGGAGGGAGGCACCGAGATCCTGGGGGAGACAGGCGGTCCTGAGAGGCAGGAAGCCTCAGTCCACCCTCCCCTCCAACACGGGGCAAATCCCCGTTTCCTGCTCTGTGAGATGAACCCAGTGTTTGGGCTCTACTGGGGAAAAAAAGGAGGACTTGCAAACGTCACCATGATGCTTTTCTTACTCCTCGAAAAGGAAGGCATCAGGCCTCCACTTGTACCTGGGCTCCCAAGGGGAGATCTTCAGGTTTTTAAAAACATCCTTTGATGTGCTAAGAGTCCTAATAATAAGGAAGCAAAGTACTGTGTTGAGTTGAGGGTCTCCCCTCCTCTCCACTTTTAGAGACGCAGTACTGACATGAGCTGAAGGTCTTTTGCCCCCACAATTTGGCTTTCTTTTCCAGGAATCCTAAGAATGGCTAAGAGAAAGCAGTGGGATCTGGCAGGAAAGAGCTTGGAGATAATCAGAAGCAAAGAGCTCTGACAGTCTCAGGCCCCACACCATTAGAAGCCTCTGCAGAACAACTTTATCCACTGTGGAAAAGACACACAGGGAGAGCTTCCTCTGGCACGTGGAGAGCACTGCGGGGAAGGGGAGTGGCTGCCACAGAAGGCCTCCTGACCAGGCAGGGCCAGGCCTGCATGGCGAAGGACAGCCTCCCTCAGGGGCTCCAGAGTCAGCTCTGCCCATGACAGGCTGTGTGACCTTCGTCAATCTCCCTGAACCTCAGCCGGCTTGTCTGTTTGATGGGGATAATAAAACCTCTCGCTAACTGTGAAGATAAGGCGAGCTGCTGGCATCAGTAAAGTGCTTCGCAAACTGTCAGACTCCTGGCCGGTGGATTTGTTTCCTGTTGCTGCCGTAACACATGTCTACAAATTTAGTGACTTCATGCCAATGTATTATCTTGTAGTTCTGGAGGTCAAGGGTTTGACAGGGTCTCTCTAGAATAAAATCAAGGTATTGGCAGGGCTGTGTTCCTTTCTGCATGTCCTAGAGGACAATTCTTGAATCCTTGAATCCCCCATTCCAGCTTCTAGAGGCCACCTACTGTCCTTGGCCCATGACCCTCTTATTTCATGGCCAATGCCAACAACAGTGGGTTGAATTCCTCTCATGTGGCATCCCTCTGACTTCTGATCCCCTTTGACACTTTGAAGGACCCCATGATTACACTAGGCCCACCTGGACAATCCCGGACACTCCCTATTTTAAGGTCAACTGATGGGCACCCTGAATTCCATCTGCAACCTTAACTCCTCATTGCCGTATCAGCTAACATTCACAAACCCCAGAGATTGGGATGTACTTATCTTTGCGTGTGTGTGGGGAGGCACATTATTCTGTCTTACCTAGTAAGAGGTCCATCATTGTGGGTTTTGCTCTTTATAAAGGTGTGGTTCTAATACTCTGCTCTCAGGGTTGGAACCCTGAGAGGCAAAGGAATGACAATTCACGTTTGTTGAGAGCTGACCAGCTCTCAGCACAGTGGTGGTCTCCTCCCTGACATGGCTCTGGGACTGCACGAGGGGACACACACCCAGGAAACCAAGGGCAGGGCTGCCAGTCAGGCTCTCTGAAGGAGGCAGGTGCACATGAGGGCAGCAGGTGGCTGGAGCCTCGCCCCTGACCTTGAAGCCACCCTGGCCCTGCCTCCTTCATGCACCACTAATGAACAACAAACAAGAGCCCGGGAGGTGCAAGGCATGTGCCGAGGCCACTGCCCTCCTGCCTCCTGCTTCTTCCCCACCAGCTCTGACCGAACCATCCTCGTCTCCAACCGGCTCCTCACTGCCGGCCCTGCCTCCACTGCTGTGCTTTGAATTGGTGAGTTTGGTTACCCCAAACTCTGGCTTTCAAAACTCCCTGAAGCTGCAGTTCTATTGTTTTGGGAGTTTTCTCATCTGGGAATCTGAGAAATTGCATACTGGCAGATACCTAAAACCATCTGCATTAGATTTCATGGGAGTCATCAGAGGCAGTATGATGTAATGCGAGGGTTGGCAGACTCTTTCTGTAAAGGACCAGTAGTGAGTATTTTAGGTTTTCAGGTCACGAGGTCTTGGTTATAATTACTCCACTCTACCCTGGTTTCTTGAAAGCAGTCATAGATCATATGTAAATGAATGGGTGTGGCTTTGTTCCAGAAAGAGTGTTTCTACAGCAGGCAGCCGGTCAGCTCTGGCCCCTGGGCTGCAGTTGCTGACCCCTGGTGCAGAGGCAGCAGAGACTGGCTCCTGGCTGCTGCATCTACTAAGCAGGTCATAACTGCTCTGTGCCTCAGTTTCCTCACTAGTAAATAGGATAACAATAGCAACTCTGTAGGGTAGTAGTGAGAAATGGAGAAGGGATCCTGTGTCCAGCACTCAGAGCAGAGCCTGGCAGCTTGTAAGCTGGGTGAGTGTTAGCCAGGATCTGCCTGTCGGTCAAGAGCATCCACCTCCAGGACGCTGGCTATGACACACCTCTCAGCCTCATTGTATGAAGGCCCACTCTTACTCTCCTAGTACTGGCCTCATGGGCCACTACTCAAGCCCACCTAATTCAGCCCCAGCTGGGAGGGACCAAGGTAGTTATGATCCTGGGTGTTCAAGTCACTGAAAACAGGATCCTGAGCAAGGCCAGAATAGAGGACAGAGGAATCAGGCCTGCCCTTCTGGGAGGGGCTGGGAAGGATATGAGAAGGCTGGGGTTCAAGAAGTGTGACGGGTCCTAACAAGAAACCAGAGAATGAGTCAGGGGTCTAGGGAGAAGCACTAGTCATTTCATTCTGGGCTGACATGGCAGACAAGAAACAGGAACTCGTCTGACTCCAGATACCGTGTGATGGCCTCTGGCAGGCAGACAAATCTCACACCAGGTTCCTTGCCAGCCTGGGACCGCCATGCCCTCTACCATGGGCTGTGGGCCTGGGTGTGGCTGAGCTCACAGCTGAGACAGCCTGGCAGGTAGGGACAGCCAGAGCTCAGCGTGTGCATCCATGCTCATGGAAATGGAAATGGACTTGATTAGAAATTATGCAGAATGAAAGCAGCCATTAAAGGTCCAGGTTTTTATGCTCTGAGCCAACCACATAA
The DNA here is from genome assembly GCF_032452875.1 of Bos javanicus. Lineage (NCBI taxonomy): Eukaryota > Metazoa > Chordata > Mammalia > Artiodactyla > Bovidae > Bos > Bos javanicus. The sequence goes on along the minus strand of NC_083882.1, from coordinate 41,309,374 downwards.
AGAACATGTGAAAAACTCATTTTAGGGAGTGACAAATGTACATACCTTAGGAACGAGGATTTATAGGTGCCATTATGTGCTACTTTAAAACAACCCTTTAAACCTAGAATTCTGCCTAGGAGATATAATGAACTCTGAAGCACATACCATCTTTTTTTTTTTCCCTGAGAGCTGACAGCCTGGAGCTGAGCACCCAGACTTCTACTAAATATACACCTCACCATTCACACATAAAACACAGTGTTTCCACACATCAATTCTTGGGATGAACTAGTTGGTGACCCTGTTGACGTTAAAGTGGCATGCTTCTCCTGGCACAAATACGCAGATGGGAACAGCTGGGCTCGACAGGGAGAAAGAAATGTGCTCCTTTGCAGCAAGACGGTCTACAACCCGGACCAGCTTCAGACTGCCTGCAACAGCTGCAGCTCCTAGGTGTGGGACAGGCTACAGGAGAGTCCTTGCGTTGGGAAACCTGCAGCCTGAGGTAAGCTGGGAAGAGTGTGTCCCTGTCCTCTGTAATATTACTTTACCCTCTTCTCTCTGGTCTCAGCCTCTCTGGAAGCCTGCGGGTTTCCAGTGTCTTTCTTCTGGTCTTAAAGGGGCAGCCGTGTGCTGTCTGGCAGTGGTTCCCCTTCATGAATGAACATCAGACTTACCCAGAGGGCTTGATGCACCATGGCTCATGCTGGGCCCCGCCCCCAGGGTTTCTGATGTAGCAGCAGGTCTGGGGTGGGACCTGAGAATGTGCATGTCTAACAAATTCCCAGGAGATGCTGAAGCTGCTGAAGGGGCCCCACTCTGAGAACCAGGCTGTAGAGATGATGGGAGTCACAGGCTTCCTTCCAGCCCTGACTCTGCCGCTTATTCATCCTGAGAATGAGCAAGTCCCTCCCTCTCTTCAGGCCTTAGTTTTCTCTTGGGTAAACTTCCTGGAGTGGGATGTGATGATCTCTAAGACCCTTTCACATGATGCTAAGATAGTTTAGCTCACATGGGAATTGGTGAAGCAGAATGTTCAATTGTATCCTTAGGTCTCTAGTTCAAATTTTTTATTTTATAAATAAACTAAGGTCCAGAGAGGTTAAAATGACTTGCCCAAGGTCATACAGCTCGGTAGCAGCTGATTCTTAGACCATGTAAGTAGATCAAGCCTCTGAGTGCCCTCATTCGCTTCTCAGTGCATCTTCTACTACCCTTGAGGATTTCCGCAAAGTGGTGCTAGGGACAGACAACCTGCTGGACCCCCAAGTCTACCCAGTACCTCTGAAGCCGCCAAACCCTAGAGCCCAAACCTTGGACAGATCAGCAGCTCCTCCCTCAGATACTCCTCACCAAGGCTGGTGCCCAGGTCTAGATCTGCAGATGCACCTGCAGCCTATACGTCAGGCTGGCAGGGAGGTGAGAGGAGCACTGCAGGTGTGGAGGGAGAGGGTATTAATCACCAGAGCCCGGGACTATTCACCAGGCTCCCAGAGGACAGCAGGCTTCCTGTTTTGCTCAGTTATCATCAGCTGTATCCTTATCCAGGGGTGCACGTATGCACACACACACACAGAGTCACAGCAGCCCACAGCAGCCTACAAAGGCTCGTTCTGAAAACAGATTTCTCTAGTCCCAAGAGGCTGCTCACTGCATGTTGGAAGACCATTAAAATGTGTCATTTCAAAGATGAGAGAAGAACACTTGTAAAAACAAACTTGCATGAAGAAATATTATGGGGTTGCATTCTGGTTCAACAGCCACATTTGCATCTCTAAGTGCAGTTGCCAGTGGAGAAGGATCCATAGGACCTGGGTCAGGGGGGGCGGTGGGTGTGGTCACAGGCTCCTGGGTACCCGGGCTGTGGGGGCCCCAGGGCCAAGCGCCACCACTCCCAGCAGCTGTTGGCTCTCTGGACATCTTTTCTTGGTTGCTCTGAGTCGTAAATCTCCCAGCCCTGGCAGCCAAGGCTGTATTTCAGTGAAGAGAAGTGGATTTGTCCTTCGAAAAAAGTTAACAAACAGGCCCTCCCAACCCCAGGCTCTTGCAGGACCAGGAAAGGCTTTGAATCCATGTCAAAGAAGCCATCAAAGGAAATAGGCCGTTTCAAACAAAATCCATTTCTCAAGCATGACGGTAAAAATATTTATCACATGAAAGATGTGAAAACCTTTATGATGTCTCAACGTTCTGTATTATGGATGCAGCATGTGTCCAGCAGAATGTGTGCAAAAAAAAAAAAAACCCCGTTATGCCTGTGATTTTGAAAGGAAGAAAAAAATTAGACCTTTCCATCTGGTAAATTCTTAATTTACCAACCCCGTCGTGCTACATGGGCACCTGAGGCAGAGGATGGAGGTGGGCTCGGCTCAGAGTCAGATAAAAGAATCAAGGGCTTCAGACAAAGAAAGTCTACATGTCCGGACACAGTGAATAGGGGTCCCACACTTATCTATCTCTGTCAGCCGGGGGCCTTGGAGAGCATCCAAGCTCCTGCCTCGTGCACCACGGTGCACTTCAGGATTACCAACAGGGTCCAGACTTCCTTCAGGGACCTCCACAATCAGGAGCATTTGCTGTTCTAATGGATTTTCAAGGTGCAAGACAAAGCCTGTTCTTTCACCCAGAAAGGATCACAGGGGTGGGGAGGGGTGGGGGTGGGGGGCAAGCCAGCCTTTCTGGGAGGCCCAAATTTCTCAGTCTCAGATCTGAGGATGAAAGGTCTGCTCAGAGAACCTAGGGTGCCCAGGTTCTACCGTCATGCCACACCTCACAGTTGGTGGATTGCCAGAGAGGGCACTGGGATGCACGGCCTCTAACGGATCCATGAGCATATCCTTCTCTTCAAGAAGGAGAGGCACCCAACTCTAATGCCCTTTCCTCTGGATGGGTGGCTTAAAAAGAAGTGCCCTGGTGGGCCCTGGCACACTGAAAAAGACACAGGGGCTTGCCCTACCTTTTCTGGGTACCCACAGAGAGGTAGAAATTAAACTCTATGCATTTGGAGGAACAAATGTAAGTTAATTCACTTAATCAACAAACTGCATCGAGATGCAACTGTGCAGAGATAGCCTGGTCTGGAGGGGAAGTCCAGGACCTCTGAGCCACACAGCTGCAGTTTGGCTTCATTCTTCATTAGCTATGTGGCCTGGTATAAGTCACTTAACCTCTCTGTGCCTTGGTTTCCTAACGTGGAAAATTGGGGATAATCACACTACCTGCTTCCTCGTGGGGACTGAATAAATTAGTAAGACAGCCTCTCACATTCTATGTGCTATATAATCCCTGGCAAAGGTTGCTATAGTTATGGGCAGGTACTATGCTGGGTGCTAGGATAGAACTATGAGCAAACAGTGGGGCGTTTATGAGGTGGCTGCTCATTGCTTTCTCACCTTTCCCACCAGAGTCAGGGATACAGAGTAACTGAGAACAGGTAGCTATAGGGAAGGCTCCTATACCTTCCCTAATGGGACAAGAGGACCCAGAGCCCGCTGGTATCCTGGGGTGAGGTTCCTGGGGAAAGTCAGGCTCTGCTCCCGCTCCTCCCCCCATTCCTGCTAGGGTGAGGAGAGTAAGGGAAGTCGGGAAAGCTGCACGGGAGTAGGGGAGCCCAGTGCCCAAATGTGAGAGCCTCTGCATCAGGATGGATCTGTCTGACTGGGGAGCTGGGTGGGAGGCAGTGCCTTTTCCGGCCAGGTTGGTCTGTCATACATGCAGCCCAGGGGCTAGGACTCGGGGATTCCCTTCCTAGGGGGCTGTTACTCTGAGGGAGACCCTATGGATTCCTTGTAGCACGGGAGCTGTCCAGGCTGGCCTCTGCTCATGACCCAGTGGGCGGGCACCTTAGCAAGACAACCCGGAGTGTGAGGCTGAGAAGTGTAGCTCAGGCAGGGTCCTGAAGGCAGACCCCACGAACCAGAGAGGCCTGGAGGTGACAAGACCCTCCACTGTTGGGAGTCACAAAGAAGAAGCCCCCAGACCCCTCACACATATATGCCACTTGTCTTGTATAAGATATACCACAGTTAGCATCCTGAACCATAGAATTGGGCAAGGTCAGTGCCACATTAACCTTTCCTTCTGCCAGGCCCAAGTAGGAGGAGTGGAATTGAGGGATGTGTGGGGGTGCTGGGCTCTCTTGGGGTGAGGGGCTCACCCTGCCCAGAAGTCCTGCCTCTGAGCCCTTGTGTCCCTGCATTCCTTGACAGTGCACAGCTGAGCACAGCAGGTCAGAAAGTTCCCAGATGCAGACATGGGGCAGTCAGAGCCTGAAGGACCATCCATCCAGGACCACAGGAACCATCCATCCAGACCAGTGTTCTTTATAACTCACTACATTGATGTCTAGTGCATACATGTAAACACACGTAAGGGAAACCACAATTTACAAAACAGTCTTTAGCTTTACTATGTGTGACCAACACTGGTATATTCTATTTTTTGCTACACTATTTTGTTAAGAACAAATGTTGGGGACTTCCCTGATGGTCTGGTGGTTAAGAATACACCTGCCAACGCAGGGGAGCGCAGGTCCGACCATGGTTCGGGGCGACTCCACATACCTTGGGGCAACTAAGCCCATGTGCCACACCTGCTGGGCCTGCACACCCGGAGCCTGTGCTCTGCAGCCAGAGAAGCCGCCACAACGAGGAGTGTGCACATCACAACTGCAGAGTGGCCCCCACTCCCCACAACTAGGAAAAGCCCGCACACAGCAACGAAGACCTAGCAGCGCATCTAAAAAAAAAAGAACAAATGCTGGTTATGAACTAGGAAATTGATTCCATAACCTACTAATGGGTTGTGACCAGCATTTCGTAGAACAATGATCTAGATCAATGGATTGCAGCCTTTTATAAATCAATGTCTCCTTTTCATAAATATTAAAAATTCCTACTTTCATATTCCTTGAAATTTGAAAATAAATTATCACAATCGAAAACAAAAATAATGGCCATTTTGGAATACTTTTTCAAAGTATGCACGCCACCTGACTACTTTCCCAAGACTTTGATATAGAATCCCCCCATAGGAGAGAAGATGCCCTCCCCACAATTAACCTAGCTAAGAGTGGTTTTCAAGAGCTTCTGTGGACCCCCCTTTGGGGAAAGTGGACCCTGTGTTGGGGGAAAGGGAGACCTGAGGTCCCTTTACCATAATGCTTTGAGTCCTAAATTCCTAGAATTTTGCATAGAAAACTTTTGAAAGAAAGGGTCACTGGCTGAAAAAATGGTTGGAACCCCACAGGCTCATGCGTTCACCTGTCTCATTTCCCTGGGGAGAGAAAGAGGCAAAACCATTCATTCCATTAGATTCAGGGATTTGCTGAAGGGAACACAGAGGCCAGAAGTGAGAGGGAGACAGGACAGGACCTGAGACCTGATCTATGGCTACACCACCTTGAATGCACCCCATCTCATCTGATCTCAGAAGTGGGGCCTGGGCAGGATGTTCTGAGGCCTTCAAAATGTTACAAAAAGGCCCAGCAATAAGGACATGCACAATGAAGGGACCCAATTCCCTGGCTTTGAGTTTGATTTCTAGAAGACTCAGGGTGGAAAAATATTAACTGGGAGTCAGACGCCCTGCTTAACAGCTATATGTGGCTGTGATTAATAAAAGATGGAAAATAAACTGACCATCTCTGAATGGGGGCAGTGTGTCTGGAGAAGAACATCTTCCTAATCTGGGATCCAGGAGGAAGGGAGCTCTTGATTGTGAGAAGACAGGCGCCCCTGTGTGAGCGTGTGTCCATGGGGGTGGTGGGCGGGCAAGGAGAGGGCTCTGCTGGCTCTTCCACTAATATACAGAAGTTGATGCCAAGTGTCAGGCTCACGGCTCTGTGGCACCCTCTATCAGGTGCTGCTCCCCCAGGCTGTCCTCCACCATTTGATAATCGGAACACCCCCAGGATGGGCTGGTTCCAGACGCAGCTGTTGCCCTCTGCTCCTTCAGAAGGACTTATCTGACCCAGAGCCCGGAGCGGCAATGCCAGAGGCTCTTTCCTGGACTCCTGAAAGATCCTCTGAACACAGCAGAGGCTGCCGTGCCTATCTGATGGCCAACCAGAGGCGTCAGAGGGAATCACTCAGTATCCTGGAGTGAGCCCAGGTCCGGGCCATAAATGTCTCTGAGGGTTGGAGCCGGCCCAGAAGACACTCACACACACTCACACACAGAGCACAGATGGGCGCTGTCCCTGAGTCTGTGGCTTACCCTAGTTCCCAACCCTGGCTGCACACCAGTGCCAACTGGGGAGCAGACAACAACAAAGCCACAAATGTTCAGGCCCACCCCAGACTGTCCTCCTCAAATTCTCTGCAGGTGGGGTTCCAGGCATCCTTATAGTTCTGTTTCATTTTTTTAATCTCTCCAGGTGATTTCAATACACAGCCAATTTAGAACCACTGGGTTGGGGAACAGTTCCCAAACTTCAGTGTGTATACAAAAGGTTATATGGAAAGTCTAGGGAAAAGACAAATTCACTCCAAGATGGTCCACCCCTCAAGATTCTAGAGTAGATTTGGTTCAATGGCTCGATCGTGTCTGACTTTTGATTCCCCATGGACTATAGCCTGACTGGCTCCTCTGTCCATGGGATTTTCTAAACAAGACTAGAATGGGTCGCCATTTCCTTCTCCAGGGGATCTTCGTAACCCGGGGATTGAACCCGAGTCTCCTGCAATGCAGATGAATGCTTTACTGGTGAACCACCAGGGAAGCCAAGCAGAAGGTTTGGGACAGGGTAATTATTAACAAGTCCTAAGAAATGAGCTCCTCCCTGTCAACAGAACTTCATGTCAATTCAAACCATTGCACATTTCAAAGGACAAAGCAGTCCTTAGTGTTTCATCCCCTTAACAAATACTGTAATCCTTTTATATTCCGTAAATGTTTATTGGACAAATACTATTCCGTCTCTCAGATGGAGCACTGTAGTATCATTACCTTCTTCCAAAAAGCCTTCTGGAAGTTTAATAACTGATGGTGCCAGCTCTATTTTCCTCACCTGAGCATCATGATGCCTCATTTTCCCAACCTGGGCATCAAAGGGCTCTTCCTCCCAAGGGCAAATCGTGGAAGGCACTTGGATATACAGATACAGAAAAGAAAGGCACTCCAGGCCTGGAGTTGTAGCGCCCCAGCTCCACACTGGTGACTATGGTCCTCCCTCCTGCCATGCATTTCTCATAAAGGCTGAGCCTGTTCTGATATTCTGAGTCTTTCCTCTGCACCACAATCTCCTCTTGTGTTTCTGATGCAGTGTTCCCTAGAACACACACATTGACAAACAGAGCTGCTGAGCCCAGGCTGCATGGAGGTTGCTGGAGAGTAAAAGAGGCCAAGTTGGGGGTGGGAGGATCGCACAGGCTCTTCACTGAACCCCCATTTCCCTGTGTTTCCTGCTAGCAGAATTCTTGGAACTGGGAGCTTTTTCAAACAGCACCCCTATAAATCAAAGTGGCCCCCTCTACTTTGAGAATGCCTGTTTAGCCCGCAGCCACTGCAGCAGATTCCGCAGGTGCTAGTGCTGGAGAAAGTCTGGGAACCACAGAAGGGATACAGAGATGAGGGAGCCTCCCTGCAACCTCACACTCAGTACGAGATGGACAGGTAACCAGGTGTCCCACCAGCGTAGCAACCTCACATTCAGTACGAGATGGACAGGTAACCAGGTGTCCCATCAGTGTACCAACCTCACACTCAGGCATGAGATGAACAGGTAACCAGGTGTCCCGCCAGTGTACCAACCTCACACTCAGGTATAAGATGGACCTCACACTCAGGCATGAGATGAACAGGTAACCAGGTGTCCCGCCAGCGTACCAACCTCACACTCAGGTATAAGATGGACCTCACACTCAGGCATGAGATGGACAGGTAACCAGGTGTCCTGCCAGTGTACCAACCTCACACTCAGGCATGACATGGACAGGTAACCAGGTGTCCTGCCAGTGTACCAACCTCACACTCAGGTATGAGATGGACAGGTAACCAGGTGTCCCGCCAGTGTTCCAACCTCACACTCAGGTATGAGATGGACAGGTAACCAGGTGTACTACTGGATACCATCATGTCACAATGGACTGGCTGGCTGGACAGATGGACAGACTGACAGCGGGTCATTGGGGCTTGCTGCTCCAGCCAGGGCTTGGTAGCGGGGTATGTTGGCGGGAGGCTATGTTGGTAGCGGGGTAGCAGGCATGATTGCTGCCTCTGGAGACACGCTGACAGAACGCAGCGTTCCACATGACTGCCAGTAAGCCAGCTCTGAGGAGATTGTTTTTTGGCTCCTGGGAGCCAGGAAAGGCTGTCTGAGTTGTATAAACGACTGTCTCAGACAGCACAGTGCTAATGATGGCCTCAAATTAGGGCCCCAGACTGTTCCCAAGGACTTCACAGAGGGAGCGGATGAAAGGCATCTGGGCAGCTCTGCAAACCTCCCCCTCATTATGAGCACGGTTCCAACACCTCATGGCACCACAAGGGCCTCGCTGTTCCTGTCTGCAGCCTCCCCTTCACCGGAAGCCCAGGCTTTTCCTCAGGAGCCTGGGGGGCCCTCGAGGTAGGTGAGTCAGCAGGCGCACCCTGGAACAGGCACCCTTCCCCGTGAGCGTTTTCACAGCACTGATTCCACATGCCACTCAGCCACCCTCAGCATCCATTTCATGTGTGAGCACATCAGAGTGGTCAAGACCATGGGCACCGAATGCGACAGGCCAAGGTTTGACTCCCAGCTTGCCACTCATTACCCGTGTGACCTTGAGCAAATGCTAGAATCTTTCTCAGCACCTCAGATTACTCAGATGTGGGAAAAGGATAAAAAGAAAACCTACCTCCTAAGAGCTGGGAAGAGTATATGAAACATTTCATGGAAAGCATTTACATGAAACATTTGATGGAAAGCACTTACCGTCCCTGGGATGGGGTAAGCACCCAATCAGTGTCAGCGAGTACGACCAAGGTCATTGTTGCAGCACAGGTTACAAAATACACACACACACACACACACACACACACACAAGGACTGAGAAGCAAATCCCCAAGCAGAGGTCTCTGCCCTGCGCCAGGCACATGAGACCTTGTGCTCCGAACCTTTTAAGCCTCTGCTTAGACCAAACAATGGCTACCACCCCCAACAGCCAGAAATACTGTCTTTCCAATCTGCTTTTGTGTCTCAGGTTCCCTTGGCAATGGACAGTGACACCTAGATGGAGATGGTTTTGAAGTTGTGCCCAAAGTGTCTCCCTGCCTTGGGAGGGCTCAGGGCCAACCCTGTTTCACACCTGGCCCCCACTGCCATTCTTGCTGTGTCCCTGAGCCTGCAGACCTGGGGTTCTCAGGCTGAGGGCCAAGTCTTCGGCTCCAGGTTCCCAGAATTGAGACCCCAGGCACTCAGTTACATCTACAGTCCGTCTGTCTGTGCACGTTCCTATTGTTGGTGCAGAGGAAATTCTACTGTGCCATGCCCCATGTTTGTGGCCTGGCCTGTAGTTGGGAACTTTCACCTTCTCAGAAGATGGAAAAAAGCCCCTACCTTCCTCTGTACACCTCACTTCCTCGCAATCATTAGGGTGTGAAAAAGAGCCTCCCCTCCATGCCATTGTCTGGGTAAGTGGCCACTCTGTAGACCCCATTATTCCTCAGGCATAGCCTTGAGGACAGTGATAGGATGACTATACACTGGCAGAATTTTGATCTTGCAATCTCTCTCTGACTCCTTTCTACTCAAGGGCTAGTTGAGATACTGGCAGAGAACAGAACATCAACTGAAAATCTGGTTAGGACCTCCTTAGCTGGGTCTCTTGGCAGATTCTCAGACCCCTCCCTTCCTCCAGAGAGCTTCTCCTAGCTATGGTTGGCCTGTACCAGCATCTCCCCAGGGCCTGTCCCCACACTCAAAGACCAGGAAGGACAGCCAGGACCTGTGGCTGCCATGGTGTGTCTATAGTACCTCTGCAGTCCCCAACCGCCTGTGGCCCCAGTATTCACCCTCTGTGTCCAGGGTCACTTTCCCCCTCCATGTCCCCATCCTAAAAACCTCTGCCTGGCAATCAAATATCCCTCCCAATGACTTAAAAAAAAAAAAAAAAACAATGTTGGCAGCACTGCACAGCATGCAGGATCTTAGTTCCCTGACCAGGGATCGAACCCAAGCCCCCTGCAGTGAAAGCACAGTCTTAACCGCTGGACTGCTGGGGAGTCCTCCAGTGACTTCTTGGTTCCTCCCCATCCACACTCAAAAGCCGCCGCACATATGTTGTCACCCTCTCACTGTGTCTTCATTCCTCACCTTTCCTCTGGATCAGTGTCCTGACATCACCCATGTGCCCCAGTCCCCCTCACCTGATAAAACCTTTCTTGGATCCCCTCACCCTATCCTCTCATTTCTCCCCTCTTCTTCAATTCCAGTCTTCTTGTAAGACAAGTCTACACAGACTGCCTCCTCCTCTCATCCTTGGTTGGTTGGCTGGGCCTCAATTCTGCTCATGGTTGCAGGGATTCCCTGAAGCCAGGACTGTGTCCCCAAAATATGTCTTCATCCCCAGACATGGCCTAGGGCTTAGGACATGACAGAGGCCCAACAGATGTTTGACGAATGAATGAATGGACAAATGAACACAACTCACATGAGTTGTGCCATTCTATGACTTCATTTTCTCATCTGAGAATCAGGGAAGCAGGTAGTGCTGGTCCAGTCTGACATGGCATTGGTCCAAGACCTCCCTCTCCATGCTATCATGACAGGCAGGTGGTGACTGGCTACTTATAAGGGTGCCAGTGACTGGGGTAGCAACATTAACCCCAGGCAAGCTTTTTCTTGCTCCGATTCCCTGGCTTTCTTTCAATACATCCCCTTTCCTTTCACTCTGATGAGCACACCCACTCTGTTGTGAGATTTTGAGGTTACCTGAGATGATATTCATAATGTCCACGTCACAGGAGTTGGCACATAAAAGTAGAATCCTTATGGAGCTGTACTAAGCAAGAAAACTGAGGCTCAGAGAAGTTTGGTAACCTGCCTGGGACACCCAGCAAGAAAATGAGGTAAGAAGCTTCCATCACACTGGTCCCATTTTAGTTCTTTGGACCCCCCCAGACAAGATACTCTCAAACCATCTCTGAGATACAAAGGCCCAGGAAATCCCTGGAACCATACAGAACATTATTGAATAGAATTAAATAGAACTCAATAGGGCTACCGTCACTTATTTGACTATCTCAGTGCAAAATACTCCGAGGCAAGAGCTTACGGGAGTGAAAATGTATTTATTGAGCAATCAAATGAAAGTGCTCTGGGCCCAGAATATGCCCTCGTATAGAACTTACGTTATAAATACAAACCCCGTCTTATTCCAAGGTTTGAAATGAAAGATTTGCCTTTCAGTAGAGAATCTGCATTTCAACATAAAGATGTCTTAGCTATTCAGGAGAGATGCAAGACCTGGTTAATGCTGTATATTCACAGCATTTAGAAAGCCCGGGGATTCCAGAAGGCTCATTTCAGCCCGGAAGGTGACAGCACACACAGACAGTGCCCGGTGAAATATGTGAGTGTCACTGGCAGCGTCCTAGCTACCGTCTCTAAAGGAAGTCTCCAGGGACAGCAGCAGCAGGGTCATCCTTTTGCAAGGCTGAAGTGGACATGTATGTTGGGGGAGACAGCAGCAAGTTCACTCCCAGGCCATTCGGTCAGCACTGAACACCTAGTACCTGTCAAGTGCCAGGTGCTATGACTGTGACAGTGAACTTTCCAGGCATGTCTGCCTCATGGAGCCTACATTCTACTGATGGAGACAGACACTAAGTAGAATACAAGCAGGTCATTGCAGATTGTGACACTTGTTATGAAGGAAATAGACCTAGTGGCATAATAAAGAGAAACCTGGAAGGGAGGTGCTGCTTTAGTCAGACTAGTCGGAACAGGTCAGGCTGAAGATACATTTGAGCTGGTATACGAAGGGTGAGAAGAATGGGCTGCAGGGCAAGGGAGACAGTATGCATGAGAGTCTTACAGCTTAAGGGGGTCCAAGGGGGCCCAAAGAGCTAAAATGGGCCAGCATGACTGGAAGCTGGGAAAAGATCACATGGGAGTCTGTAAGTTGGGGTAAGGAGTGTGGGTCTTGCTCCAACAGCAAGGGAAAACTTTGAAGGGTTTAAGCAAAGGGGCTTCCCTGATGTCTCAGATGATAAAGATCCTGCCTGCAATGCAGGAGACCCAGGTTCCATCCCTGGGTCAGGAAGATCCCCTAGAGAAGGAAATAGCTATCCACTCCAGTATTCTTGCCTGGAGAATTCCATGGACAGAGGTGGGCTACAGTCCAGGGGGTCACAAAGAGTCAGACACAACTGAGTGACTAACACTTTCACAAGCAAAGGAACAACATGAGCTGATGAATATATGAAAAAGCTCATTCTGATCAGACAATGAATGGGAGGAAGCCAGTTACGAGCTATAGACCAAGCCAGGCAAGAAAGGCCTTGGATGAGGCTGGTAGTTTGAGATACAGAGAAGTAACCAGATTTAAGTTACCTCTTAGAAGTAGAAACATCAGGCTTTAAAATTAAGTGGAGGTAGATTCATTCATTCATTCATTTAACAAACATTGAAGATCAAGAAACAGGAGGTTCCTAACCATGGAAGAGTTGCTGGAACAGAGGCAAGGCTTGGGAGGTCTTAGATTTCCCATAGGTCAAATATATAGATACAGACATTTATCTGTCTGTCTGTCTGTCTATCTATCATCTGTCTGTCTGTCTATCTATTTATTTCTAGTGATGCACCTTTCATGGAAAGACATTGCATTTATTCAACAAACAGATATGAACTACTAAATACTATGAAAATTTCAACATATAAATTCCAATTTCCTTGCACTTTAATTTTATCACAACAAAGAGAATAGCCAAACAAGATCTCCTTCTTCTTCTTCTTATAATCCTACTTTCTGTCATTTCTCTGGGTGCTTTCTACCTGCATAATATATCTTCTTATCATATCACAGTCACTGCATCTCAAATAGCTGATAATTATCATATTTCTAGAGCCTGCTAACATTTACTTACTACAGTGATATCCTTCTAAATATCCATGTGAGTCATTTCTTTCTTTCTTTTTTTTTTTTTTAATGAAAATCACAGGTAGGTGCTCAGGGGAAAAAACAATCAACCTCATTAAGACAGCAGGGTGAAAACCTGAGAGCCAGACTCCTGACATCCTAAGAGTTTAGAGTTGGAGTTCCCAAGACCCCAAATTGAGTTTTGTTCCTTTTAGTGATAATGAATGTTAAAATCCAAGGCATCCTTTAAAACAAAGCCTTCAAAACTTGACCAGAAGTTGCTGGATTCTGTTGCTTTTGCTCGGTATGGGACTTAGTGATACCACTAGCCAGTTCTGAAAGGAGAAAGGTGGACAGTTGTTGTACCTGTCCAACTTTTATTTCTTCTGTTTTCAGCAGATGCGCAGCCTCAGGCAGAATAAGTGACATTAGAAAACTAGAAAAGAGCCAGTCTGACTCTCCCAGTGCCAAAAGGCCTCCTTCAGGGAGTCTCTAGTGAAACCAGTGCCCCATGGCCTCTGGGTGGCCACTGTCATGGTCCACACTCAGCTGCCGCACACACACCTTGACTCCATAGAAATCCAAACCATGCAGACCCTGACTCCACTGTCTACACCAGAGGAAGCAACAGCTGCCAAATCTAGGAGCAGAGCTGGGGAGCCACGGTTTTCATGACCTACCTCTAAAGTCGAAATTTCCTTTCCTGAATGGGGACATGCTCATGATGATGGAGGTATGGACATGGAGAAGACGTAAGTGTCTTCTCTATTCAGCTTTCCCTTCTTGTCCCCTGGAGGCTCTCTCTCAACATATGAGTTCAAGAGTCATATTTCCCCTTTATATCTGTCAGCCAGGCCCATGGAAATCAGAAATCAATTCGTTTAGGCTGCCCCCAAACCAGCTGATAACACTAGTTCAGCATAAAGGCTCTCATGGAAAGCAGTGGAACTGGGGGCCATCTAGACACCAATAACAGCACGGAGATGGCACCCTTCAGAGTCAGGCTCCCTGGGGTCCCAGGCTCTTACCCTTGCAATAGCTGACTTATTGGAGCTAGAATTGTTCACACCTGGGAATATATCTTTCCGTTCTCCTTCTATTTTCTCTTGTGCATATTCAGGAATACTCAGAGCCAGGGAATGTGATTCCTCTTGGGTGAACAGAGCTAACTGGGCACATTCAGAAGGGAGAAATTTTCCCCATAGCCTATAAAATTAACAGCAATAGATAACCAAATAAAATGTGCTTGCCACCACTCTGGAGGTGCTGTGGCATCCTCCTTTATTGGCTCATAAAGCATCACCCAGCATTCTTGCTCTGCTATTGACAGCACCAGTGACAGGCTGAGCTTTCAGCTCACTAATTGCAATGTCCTTTTTCCAGGAAACTCTTTCTGAAGGAATCAAATTTCCAGTCCCCCAGTGATTCCTTCAGGAGCCACTACCCACTACTATCTCCAATATCTATCTATTGTAGATAGATCTCTCCAATATCTATCTACTCCAATAGATACTGGAGATGGCTATTTCATAGCAACTTTCAGATGGTATGACAGGACTGCACAGGGGAGGCAGATTCTTGAAGATGCCTGTGTAACAGGAAATGCTAAGATGGGAGTCTTCACTAAGGCACCAAGACGTGATGGAGACCAGATGCCCAAATTGAGTTTTACTTACTAGTGGGGAAACATTAAAGTAGGTGGTTAGAAAGGACTGGGTTGTTAGAGATGAAAGAGAGGATTTTTGAAGAGGATTTCTGAGTTGGGGGTCTCTGTCAAGGGGAAAGGTTGGATGACCTACTTCCCAAACCAAGCTTAATAAGAGAGGCTTCAATGGTACCATCTACAGTACGGATGTGTGTGTTCTCTACAACTGGGGGACACAGGAGGCTCATAACTGATGTCTCATGCCTGAGAAAGCTAAAGCAACCACTAAACACCACCCCCACCCCCTTCAAAAGCAGGACAGTGGTGCACAAACATGGAACCCAGGGAGGGAATGTCAGTCTGCTGTCATTTTAATAGGTCTCCTTTCCAAGAAGGTAGCTAGCCAATGTAAGGGATCCTTCCATAAGCCACTATGGGGATCAAAACTATGGAAGGATTGGGAGGAGACAGCTAAAACTTAGGCATGGCCTCTGTCAAGAAAGTGTCAGTTACCCGGTCCAGCAGGGTAATCTCCAGAGAACTCGTGAAAATTATAATAACAAAGTCATCTTCCATGTCTGACAGATGAAGAAGGTACAAAGCCATCTTCAGACAGTATCAGCTAAGTTAGGGAGATCCTGTCATCTGCTCCCCCTACCTGCCCCACTTTCCTCCCTCCATTCCAGAATGATGGAAGAGCACAGCTAGCAAATAAGGAAGGAGGTGTGAAGAAAGAGAGAAGCAGGACTGCCCTGTCCCTCCTTGGACTGCAGAACCTTTAGAGAAGAATCAGCATCAAACCAAGTGTGAAATTTCATGATTATATAGCCCTGTACTCTCTTACAGAGAAGGCAATGGCACCCCACTCCAGTACTCTTTCCTGGAAAATCCCATAGGCAGAGGAGCCTGGTGGGCTGCAGTCCATGTGGTCACTGAGGGTCGGACACGACTGAGCGACTTCACTTTCACTTTTCACTTTTCACTTTCATGCATTGGAGAAGGAGATGGCAACCCACTCCAGTGTTCTTGCCTGGAGAATCCCAGGGACAGGGGAGCCTGGTGGGCTGCCGTCTATGGGGTCACAAAGAGTCGGACACGACTGAGGCGACTTAGCAGCAGCAGCAGTACTCTCTTAATGATGGAATCTAGACTGTACTTTGGTTTAAAGTAATCATATGACTTATTCTTGCCCCTTAATTAAAGAAAGTCCTGGTCCTGTCTGAATTTTCACCCCACTGAGGTGGAAGACTTACTCCTATTGAGGATGTTTGAAAGGACAGAGATATCAGAAATACAGATGCTTTTTTAATTACACCCCAGGGGTCCTGTTTATTCAAAATACCAGATTCACCAAGTTAGAGCAGAAAGGGAAGGCTTCATTTCATCATCCATGGTTGATGGCTAATTCTGCCAGAAAGCCCTACAATTAGCAGCTGATCCCTTTGGGATATCATGCTCGATCTAAGATGAAAGCTTTAGTCCCATTGGGTCTTGATATTTTCCTGACTGTGGAGAAAAGCCCCACCAAGCAGGCTTTATGCTCACAACAAAACAAATCTATATTTGGGGTTGTTTATCTCGATTTGCAAAGATAATTTGAGGATATATAGAAAATCCTAAAAGCTTCCAAAGAGGTCATATATAAAGGAGCAGAAAATTGGATAGCAGCAGATCTCCAAAGCAATACTGGTATTTAGAAGTCAATGAATCAGCACCTTCAAGAGTCTAAAGAAAATCTGTTCTCACTTAGAGGTCTAAAGCCAGCCTGTCAATCAAATGTGAGTGTAGAATAAAGATATTTTCAGACATGCAAGAACAAAATATTTATTTCCCATGGCTTCTTTCTTGGGAAGCTGCTGGAAGACAAGCTGGTATAAAAAAGGGAAAAAACCAAAAAGGGAGAATCCATGGGATTAACCCAGGGAATTCAGCCCAGGAGTGAGGATGAGGGGCCATACCTCAAGATGAAGTTGCCCTGAAGCCTCAGACAGCAGCACTGAGGCGGGCCTGGAGCAAACCACCCCGAATGGAGCGGAAGAATTAAGCACCCCAGGAGACAAAATGAAACTGATGGATTATATGAGAGATTCAAATACTTGTGAAGTAATATCAAAGGCATAAGACAGATATGATAGAGCACATAGGGAAAAAAATCAATGCTAAATACTAATGTAATTATTTTTTCTAAAAAGGGCAGATATTAATATTAGTGTGCCTGGCATTTGCTTGTCTGCCCTCATAGCCATTCCCTGCCCTTCTCTGCCCTGTTCTGTACCATGGGAGCTAGGTGGGGTTGACTCCTGCTGGCTGCACTTCTCAATTGGCTTCTATCTGTATTTGGCCAAGAAAGACGAGGCACTAGAGGGAGATGGAAGGCGAGCAGGAGGAAGAAGCCAGGGTATTTCTCCCCCTCATTCTCTGCTTTATGTGGCATCTCTCACAGGAGTGGCATCTCCCACAGAGGTGGCACCTCCTCCATGGCTTTGACTCCTCTTTGATAAGTCTATTTTGGTTCTACCTTTGGCCCACAGCCTTGGCTCTCCAGGCTTAAGCATGATAGCAGCTTCCTGTTTGCCTCAACTTCTCCTGTTTGGCTTTCCAGCTTTTCCATGACTTGTTCAAACCAGCCAACCCTAGAGGAAATCAACCCTGAACATTCATTGAAAGGACTGATGCTGAAGCTCCAATACTTTGGTCAACCTGACACAAAGGGCCCATTCATTGGAAAAGACCCTGATTCTGGGAAAGACTAAAGGCAGGAGAAGGGGGTGACAGAGGATGAGACGGCTAGATGGTTATCACTGACTCAGTGGACATGAGTTTGAGCAAGCTCCAGGAGATGGTAAACGACAGGGAAGTCTGGCGTGCTTCAGGCCATGGACTTGCAGAGTTGGACACAACTTAGTGACTGAACAATATATATATATATATATATATATATATATATATATATATATATACACACACACACACACACATACAACAAAGTCTCATCTACTATATCAGGAAATCAATATATACTGCCTAATACTGGTGAGTCAGGAAACAGTGGTATAAGCATATTATTTAGAAACATGGTGGCAAATATGAGAAGAAATAGCTAAAAGGTTTAAATAGATCTCCTTTAAGGGTCAAAGCTGGACAGATGACTGGTGAAGCAGAGAACTACTGTATTTTATTACAGATAATATTTGATGATTTTAAGTAAGTAAAGAATTACTTTACTTAAACAGTGGAAACAGTGGCAGACTTTATTTTGGGGGCTCCAAAATCACTGCAGATGGTGACTGTAGCCATGAAATTAAAAAACACTTGCTCCTTGGAAGAAAAGTTATGACCAACCTAGACAGCATATTAAAAAGCAGAGACATTACTTTGACAACAAAGGTCCATCTAGTCAAGGCTATGGCTTTTCCAGTAGTCATGTATGGATGTGAGAGTTGGACTATAAAGAAAGCTGAGTGCTGAAAAATTGATGCTTTTGAACTGTGGTGTTGGAGAAGACTCTTGAGAGTCCCTTGGACTGCTAGGAGATCCAACCAGTCCATCCTAAAGGAAATTGGTCCTGAATATTCATTGGAAGGACTGATGTTGAAGCTGAAACTCCAATACTGTGGCCACCTAATGTGAAGAGCTGACTCATTTGAAAAGACCCTGATGCTGAGAAAGATTGAAGGCAGGAGGAGAAGGGGATGACAGAGGATGAGATGGTTGGATGGCATCACTGACTCAATGGATATGAGTTTCAGTCAACTCCCGGAGTTGGTGATAGACAGGGAGGCCTAGCGTGCTGCAATTCATGGGGTTGCAAAGAGCTGGACACGACTGGACAGGAGCTGGAGCGACTGAACTGAACTGAACAGAATTACTTTGATAAAAGTCAAAAATAATTTTTTAAAAATGATTCATTCTGGCGGTTTGCTAAGGGATGACATTAAACTCACTAACCTATAGTTCATAAAGCTGACCTTTTGCCCCCATGTAGCAAAATCAGGGCACTTATTTGTTTTGACTTCTGTCCCCAGTCCCACTCCCCACAACACCCTGAAGCCCCTGGATGCTGGATCAATGGTTTCTTCTGTAAATTTACCTTCTGTGAAGCTTCATCTAGTGAAGCTCAGGTCAGAAAGGTGAACTCATTTAAAACTACTGTGTTTCCAATCACTGTTTCTAAAGTCCAGCTGCACTGTGGATAGGTAAGTTACCTGCTCACCTCCCCAATCCAGGAGTGAGGGAGAGGCAAGGAGAGGGTAGAGAGAGGGGAGCAGAGGTGCAAGCCCACCCCATCCCCACCAGGAGACAGCAAAAGTGACCTCTTGAGTTTTCAGATTCACGCAGGGAAACACTGCTCCTTGTTGCCTTCACTACTTGGGCTGAAACTTCCTGTTATTTGATGAGCTAATCTGAAATGTAAACTCCCAGAACAAGTCAGGGGTGGTGGAATGCAGCGGCGCCATTCCTGCCGGGCTCACTGTCAGCAGAGGGGTGATCATGGCAGGCTGGTTCCTGCCGTCTGGAGGATTCCTGACTCTCCAGATGAGTCCTCCCATCCCCCATCAGCATCTGCTGCAGCGTGCTCTGCAGAACCTTCCTTCTGTGCAGAGTTATTACTGCTGTGACACAGAAGGTTCCAGATCAAATGACTATGCAAAATGCTGGCTAGTTTTGGTTAAGCGGAAAAGAATTGTGACTCAGGACTTCTCAGGCCTCTGATGTGCATTGGAAACCTCTAAGAGTGAAGTATAATTATAGCACTGGGTAAACCCGGTGCCTGGGGAGCCCTCTTCTGAGAGGGGCAACCCAGGACCAATGTTCCACGGAACCTGCTTTGGGAGATGTTTCCATCAAAAATCTTCTCCAAGTTCCTTAGCTCTGATCCTTCAACATAATGGAATTTGCTCAAATTGTTTCTAGAGGGTTCTTCCAATGGGATTATGGTGGCAGGCTCTCCACGGGTCTGCGCAGCTACACACAAGAGCTGGGTAAGTGAACTCATGGCTGAGAGGGTGATTGAGCCACCCAAAGCATCCTTAGCCCAGCAAGGTGAGTCTTCCTCAAGTTCCCATGAGCGAAGACAGCCTGTGCCACCACTCACCCAGGTACTGCACAGCACCCACAGCTCCCTGCAGGCCACGTGCGTCCCCACCTCTGTGCTCTCCCTCATGCCGGTGCCCCTTCCAAAACTGGGGTCCCTCCTTCTCTACTGTCTTAGTGTAAGCTCACTTGAAAGCCACCTCTGGGACAAGCATTTGGGTTCAAGTAGGAGGTGAAGAAAATCCTGAAATGAGAACAGTGACCCAGAAAAGGGAAGGCAGGAACAGAGGGTACTTTCTCCCTTTGTTGGGTGGGTGACTGGGGCAGAGTGCTGCTGGGGCAACTCAGAAGTGTAGAATCCACACCTCAGAGTTGTCTTCCCCATGGGCGAGGCACCTGGGGTATTTATACTCCATCTCCTGCCAGTCATTGGTTGATGGCTGCTGGGGGCAGCAGCATCAATTGCCCAGCCTTCTCGCCTGCGCTTCACAGCAGAGGGAACACTAGTGGGAAGAGAACACACCCCAAGAAAGAAGGGCAGGTGCTGGTGGCGGGAAGCTGGGCCAGTGTGCACTGAAGGAGCTAGGCGGGGGGATGTAGGCGAGGCCTGGACAGCACTTCCTGTACCTGCCCGGACACGCTCACTGCCCACCCACTAGCCCCCACCACACACGCATACCGGTAGGCCCTTCAAGGCATGGTCCTTGTTTGTTTCGTCCCAGTGCCTAGCTCAGCGTAAGGATTTGTTGAATGAACATACTCCATTCTACAGAATCAGTCACCCCCTACCTAGTTAGTTACGTATCGTCCCCACGCTCCTCTCTAACCACACTGAATGATAACTGTCAATGTCCTTGTCTGTTTTCCTACTGAACTGTGACTTCTTGAGAAAAGGACCCTTGTTTCCCCAGGGCCCAGGTCCATGGTGGGTGTTCAATGTGCCGTTTCTGAACTGGACTGAATGGAACCGACTTTCCACTAGCATCCGTGGGATGGAGAACCTGGGGTGAGAAAGGACAGTGTGCTGTCAAGGGTGGATGAGCTCAGCACCAGCCTGGCTGCTGAGAAGCCTTTGTGAGCCGCACTGAGCCTGAGGGCCAGATGGAGCCCCTGTCACCCTCCCCCAGCTATGCTGGTACCCACACGATTGGCACGCCTGGGCTGGGCCCTCAGCCCCACCTGGGATTCGTGCCTCCAAGCTGTTCTCCATCACAGCCCACAGACCCACAGACCCAGTGGGCAAGGGAATGAGAGGACTCTGGGTAGGAGATCTGTCTTGGACTGCTCTGCAATGAGGGGGAACCCATGGAGGCTGGAGGGAGAGAAGGCATCTCTGGACTCACTGAAGAGGGGCCATCTTCCCCTGAGGGTGAGGCCCCAGCCCTTTATGCTCACACAGAATCTATGGGGACCATTACACCAGCCTGGATTCCCATAGACAGGACAGTGTGTCTTCCTCTGGGAAATCCTTGCCTTGCCTGAATGGGAATTCAGAAACAGGACTACTTAGACAATCATCATTAAAAAGAAAATAAAAGCAAACTAGCATCCCAGTCATACTAAGGGCCTGTGCCTTGGCTAAAATATCAGTCTCAGATGCTTCATGGAATTAGCTAAAGCAAATTCCCATTCACTAGTCAGGCACAGTCGCAAAAAACGAGGAATAAAACCCTCCAAGGTCAAATACACAAGGCTTGCCCTTCCTGCCACAGGTTTACCCTTTGCTACTCAAAGTGTGGTGCATGGACCAGTGGCATGGAGTTTCACCCAGGAACTTGTTAGAAAAGCACACTCTTAGACCCCAGCCCAGACCTACCCAAGCATAATCGGATTTAACAAGCCCCTGGGTGACTTACATCCACATTAAAATCTTTCTCAGATTTTAGTCTGAGACACCTTTGCTCAGGCTCACTCCAGTGGCTCAGGATTTTCTTCTTTAAACCCTGAGAAGCTCACGGGTTTGCCAGTCCAAAATCTTGACTCCCACCACATCGGTCCATTCTGCTGCCTGCCATTGTGCTGAGAGGGAAACCCATGGCCCTTGGCCTCCACTCTCGCTATTCCCTTTACCCAGAGTTCTCTCTTCCCCCCAGCTCCCTTCTTAGCCTGGCTAAACTATCTTCCAAAACTCAGCTTTTAGGAAGCTGCCCTTGACTCTCCGGGCTGTGAGAGGCACTTCTCTGGGCTCCCACAGCACTCAGCCCTCAGTCCTGGCTTAGCTGTCACACTGGGAAGTTCTGCTTACTTTTCTTTCTCCCCCATCATGCTGGAAGCTGTGCGGTCACCTTTACAGAACCAACTGCTAGCAAAGACACTTAAAACATCTTGGGTGAAGAGAACTGAATGTTCACTGGATGCTTTTCTGAGGACTTAATTGCCCATCCATTCTGGAGAAGCCCATGGCAGGGTGGATCTAGGATTGTGCCCCCAGCCCACTTCTGGCCTGTCACAGAGATCCTGGAAGCCAAAGTGTGTGGAAGTCTTGGGAACTGTCAGCCTGCCACCCCCACAAGGCAGCTCTGAAACACACATACTTTTCCTGTCATTCGAGTCACAACTCTGAAAGGCAGAAGGCACCAAAGCCAGCCCTCAGTGACACTAGTGAGCTGCAGGAGGGCAGGTTGATGCGGGCTGTGCCTTCAAGGTGCACCAAAGTGCCTTCAATAAATAATGAGCTCAATATCTGGGGGCGAGTTGATATTTAGGCTCCTTTCCGTGAATTTTTGGAGGGACAATTAATGTGGCTTTAAAAGAGCAGCCATGAACTGCGTGTGGACAGATGCTGGTTGAAATGAAGGCCCAGAGCAAAGCAACCATCACGGGACAGGTTGGATGCAATGCATAACCCTCCCTGAAAAGAAACAGAATCTCCTCCATCCCAGAGCCTCTCCACTCATTTAATCTTCCCGAGAGCTCAGTGAGATAACCATTATCATCTGCATTTTACAAATTAGAAGTTAGAAGCTCAGCATGGTTTAAAGGATTATCTGAAGTCCCAGAGCAGGTGAGTGTTGGGGTCAGGATGGAGGTAGGAGCAGTGAGAATGACTGTTGGAGGCTGGCCATCTCCAAGGACATCTTGTGGAATCCTGCAATATCAAGAGCCTTCTGATGACCATTGGGAACCCAGCTTATCCTGAGCAATTTCCTTCCCTTCAAAAATAGCTAAGTGAACTGTTAACAAAGCACCCCAGGATCTGTCTGCTGCCTTCTAATGATGGAACAGGCACAAGATAGAGTGTGTATGAAGTCAGCTGGCTTATGAGAATGAGATCGGTGGAGACTGGAAGGACTGGTCCTCAGCAGCCCTGGCAAAGGGGAGAGGAAGGCGCTGTGATCAGGTCCAGGAGGGGTGAGGAGAAGCCAAGCAGCTGTGCAAGGCCCTCGGGAGGGCCTCTCTACAAGGGACTGTAGACAAGTTACTCAGCATTTCCAAGTCCCAGCTTCCTCATCAATAAAATGTGATCATTATGTCAATCTCCAGGTGAGACTATCGTAAGATAAAATGGGGATAACCAGTGAATCCTCCTAGGGATAGATCTTTGAAAACCAGTGTTATGAGAGCTGGGTAGAAGGTGACCAGAGCACCAGCTGTGGCCCAGGAGTCAGAGGAGGTGGCCTTCACGGGGAGGATGAAGAGCCGGGAGTTTGCTTTTGAGAAAGAGAAGCGAGGGCAAGGAGTGCCAGGCTGGCCAGCTGGAGTGGGCCTGGGATGAAATGTGAGCAGTGAAACTCCCTTTAAGAACTTCCATGATTCTGGAACCATTGAAAGCTGCTGCCCTCATAATCTTCTTCAGGAAGGCCTACTGTGAACCTGAACCCTTTGTGAAGTCCCTGTAAACTCACCAAGTCAGCACACTGAGCACACTGTGGAGGTGATCCATGGGAAGACAGGAGCCCTGGGGGGACCAGCCTTAAGACCCTGAGAGTGAGCAGGAATCTATACGGGCTGTATTCCTGTGCATGCACTCTCAGTCATGTCCGACTCTTTGAGACCTCATGGACTGTAGCCCACCAGGCTCCTCTCTCCATGGGATTCTCCAGGCAATACTGGAGTTGGTTGCCATTACCTCCTCCAGGGGATCTTCCCAACCCAGGGATCAAACCTGTGTCTCCTGCCTCTCCTGCATTGGCAGGAGGATTCTTTACCACTGAGCCACCTGAGAAGCCCTTTATTCCCAGGGCTGCAAAATTACCCAGAATGATGTGTAGATCTTTGAGGAGGGAGTAGGTCCAGCTGACAACTGCTCACATTCGTCAGATCCACAACTGTCCCAAGAGCTTCGCAACGCTTGTCTTTCTTGCCTTCTTTTTCTCCTGCATTCCTTTCCTGAACATTCTCTGCCTATCACAAGATCCTCTGAAGGTCAGAAATCAGAAATTCATTTTGCATCAAGCCTGTCCTCATCACAGGAAAGACAGAAAAAAGAATATTTCTTTTTTTTATGAGAGGAAAGTATGTGTAATTCCAAGGTCCTTGGGTACCACAGGACACGGGTGCTCCTGTCAAGAAGGGACAGAGCTGAAGAGTAGATCTGAAAGTTAAATAACTCCAAGTGGGGTTTCTTCACCACTTTTTTTTTTTTTTAATAATTCATAGTACCAGACAGGTTGACAACTTATTGAAAATGGTTCCTCACCTGGAAAGTGCTTATTACTCACAGTGTACCATCTTTATTACATCGATACTGACATTTAACACTCAATAAATCTCCTCTCCTTCCATGGAGATGTGCCTGACAGCCAACAGGAGTCCCTGTCTTTTCTCTGCTTTCCAGCAGGTTTTGGTTTCAGGAACTGTGCTCA
This sequence comes from Bos javanicus, assembly GCF_032452875.1. NCBI lineage: Eukaryota > Metazoa > Chordata > Mammalia > Artiodactyla > Bovidae > Bos > Bos javanicus. The sequence goes on along the minus strand of NC_083882.1, from coordinate 41,284,847 downwards.
GCCCCCAGGTCCCTCAAGTCCAAGGCAAATCTGAGTGGGAAAGGGCAGTCCTGGGATTTCCTTTGTCCAAGTTGGGCCCCTTCCCCGACCTAGCCAAACCTCTGGTCTGCTAACAGCAGCTGATACATCCATGTAACAGGAGTTGGGTAAAAGCTGAGTAAGTGAATGAGGGAAGGAAGGAATGTCACAGCCACGTACCACTGCATGGGCTGCTATGACAGCCGAGGACCCTCCCAGTCCAGCCTCCTTCTACCACCCGACTCTCCACTCTCCCCTGCCCTGGGAAGGACCAGCCATCATCTCCCAATAAGCCAGTATGCCCCCCAACCTCTCAGCCTTTGCTTATGTGTTTCCCTCTGCCCCAAATGCCTGATCCCCCGTCAAGTCCAAGTCTAACGCCTCCTGCTCTGTGTATACCCACCCTGCCTCCCACAGAAACACTCACTGCTCTCTGGCCTGTGCGCCTGTATAACCTGGCACAGATCGCACACAGTTCCACTCAGCACAGCTGTCTGTTACTTCCTGAGATTCTCCAGGAAGGGGGTGATCTTTCTCATTTCAGTGTCTGACTTATCGAAGGCCCAGAATTAAACCATATACAGGTAGCCCCCAGCTTTTGGAAAGTTCACATCATGCCACTTTATTTTCACGAAAGACCTAGTTAGTTAGTACCTGTTTTCACTAGTGGAAAGAAATCCAAAGAGGATTTTTGCCTTTACAAAAAAAAAAAAAAAGATGAAAAGCAAAAATAGAATTCAGCATTTATTTTGCAGCAAACCAAATAATCTGTTGCCTCACTTAGAGGCAGTATCACCCTAAGCAGAGAGAGTGGCACTACCAAGCTCCTTACTTGGGAATTACACTCAGCCTCTCAGCCTCAAGCCGCCGTACCTTTGAACTGTGTCCGTGAGCAACTGTGCTTTATCTCAGTTTATTTTGTGCATCCGTTAGCGAGATGTGTCTTCAGGTAACTGCTTCTTAGCTTTCCACTATTTCAGTTTATGAAAGGTTCAATAGGAATGCTCTATTTCGGGGAAATGTAGAGTGAATGAATGAATGGGTATGTCACCTTCTTCCCTGCCTTCTCCCCCTTCTTCCCTTTCTCTCCTTACTTCCTCTACCTCTATCTGGCAATTTCACAGACTCTTCTTTCTTTGGGTTTGCTAAGTCCCTGAAATGGTAGATTATGGTAGCTAACATTTTGAGCTCTCAAGTCAGACAAATATATCTTAATGACCCTGCCTTGAAGCTTACCAAGTAAAGGATCTCTTAATCCCTTGAGCCTTAACTTTCTTATCTATAAAATGGGGATAATAATATACAGTGTATAATAATATACATTAGGTGGTTGGAAGGATCAATGAGGTCATGCATGTAAAGTGCTTGCATAAGCTATGCTGCCTGGGAACATAGAAACTGTCCCCTGCCCCGGGAGGACAGGAACTCCCAGTGTCCCCAGTGGGAACTCCAGGGAAGCCCCAAACATTTCCAACAGTCATAGAGCACTTATGATATGCCAGTTATTGCTCACTGGAGCCTCCAGATGATCCTCTGTGGTAGGAAGAATAAGGCCCCCAGAGACGTCTACCTCCTGACCCTCAAAATCTTTGAATATGGTCTATTATATGAAAAAGGGGACTTAAGTTTGCTAATCAACTGACCTTGAGATGGGGAGATTATCATGGATTACCTGGGAGGGCCCAGTGTAAACATAAGAATCCTTACAAGTGAAAGACAAGCAGGAGTGTCAGAGTGATTCAATGTTAGAAAGACTCAACTACTCTTGCTTGAGTTTGATAGAGGAAGACAACCATGATTTAAGGAACACAGGCAATTTATAGAAGTTGAAAAAGACCAGAAAACAGATTCTCTCCAGAGCCTTCATGAGGAAGATAATGTCTATTTGTCTCCTCTGTTATCCCTGCCAGCTGCGTGAATATGGAATCCCCACACAGGTCTCTCCCTGGAGGGAAGGTGTGATCACGTCCAGTCCGGCCTGCATGGTGGAGCTTGGGAATTAGATGTGGTCCCTTAGCCATGAAAACATTGAAGATTTAGGGAACATTCTTAATTTCTCTGTGCTTCAGATTTCTCATTTGTATAATGATAGGAACAACAGCAAACACATATGGGTGTTTACCAAGTGACAGGCTTTGTTCAACAAGCATTATATGTGTTAACCTATTCCTTATAACAACCCACTGAGGTAGGTATTATTGTTATCCTATCCTGGTGGCTCAGTGGGAAAGTATCCACCTGCCAAAGTAGGTGACACAGGTTCGATCCCAGGTCTGGAAGACCTCCTGGAGGAGGAAGGGGCAACCCACTCCAGTATTCTTGCCTGGAAAATCCCAAGGACAGAGGAGCCTAGTGGGCTACAGTCCTTGTAGTTACAAAAAGAGTCAGACACGACTTAGTGACTAAACAAAAAAAATTTTCCAGATAGGATACTAATGCACAGAAAGTTTATATTGAACATCATACCCAAGGTCACAGAGCCAATGGTGGGAAGAGCTAAAAATTGAATACACCTAGCCTGGCTCGAGCCTCAGCAGTCCTACCCACTGTTCTATACTGCCTCACAAACATGGCTCACTTCATAGGACTGTTAGGAATTAAATAAGATATCTATGTAACACACATTTATAATTATCATATAATAAAGTACATAAATTCCTGATATAATAAATATTAAACATTGGTTGACATGAAGGGATTGACAAATGGAGGGAGGCTCAGTGATGGAACCTTCCAGTACAGTCCAGGGACCTGCAGATTCTACTCTTTACAAAACGGGCGACAATGTGACCAGAGTCATAAAAGAATGCAAGCCCTCTACAGGACCATCTCTGACTTGTATGCCTGACCAGAAGGTCTTCCCCAGCAAACACAGCCAAGAAACTTGCTGATGCCTTTGACCGATGATGTCTCCAAATCACGTTACGTTGGGGCTGGTTCTCCTCGAGGAAACTGAGACAGCTCAGCATTGACTCTTAGAGCATCTGTCTGCTGGATCCACAATTGGATAAGGAACACAGCAGCCCTGTCACTCTGACACAGCTTTGCTCATCAGACCTGAAAGCCCAGTCCCTAAACGTGGGCTCTGGAAGGTATTTGTGGGGGGTGGGGGGAGGGAGCAGAAGTATTGTGTTCACTGACACAGGGAGGACCACCCGTAGAGGTCAGATCTGGGACCCCAACACGTATCCGGAGAGAGGTGATTATCTTTGGTCCATCTCACTTGTCTCTCTGGCCCACATGAGGCCATCACCAGCAGGGAGGGCAGGAGCCAGGTCTGTGATGCCAGGTGACTCTCTATCAGAGGTCCTGGCCATACAAGGGTACCTCGCTTCTCTGACATCCCAGGAGTTCTGTGGGAGCTGCTCAGACATAAGATGTAACCTAGGAACCATTTGGAAGAGTCAGATGGCAGAAGAGACTCACTATCATCACACAGCCATAGCAGTGACATGTATAGGCATGAACACCTTCCAGGCCTCCTTCCTGGCTCAGAGCACCAATCTATTCACTGAATGCAAAGAACAATTCTTCCTGCCAGATGGGGGAATGTATCAAAAACACTCTCCCAGAGTATAACCAATTAAAGCCTGGGTTTTAAAAAATCCGACTGATTCGCTCAAAGAAGCAAAGCCTGGGCTGCAGGGGCTCTTCCTGCTGAGCCGCTTCTCTGTTTCCCAAAGCAGATCTAAAACCTCCCCACGGACTTGGTTTTCAGATGGCTATGCACAGAGTCTGCTGATAATCTCCATGCTTCAAAGCACTTGCCAGGCATTTTCTGATGCATATTCATTTAATCATTCAACACAATTTCACTTTACCCTTTAACCCTGGAATCTGAGCCCTGGGAAGGCTGACAGCAGAGTGCTACGGTGGCAGGTTGCACACACTGAGCAGTTCTGGCTGATGCAGCCTACACCACAGTCACAGAGGCAGACGAGAACGGGGACCTAGGAGGCACTCGCTCCCCTCAACAAGCATGACAATCTCATGTGGCCCCCGCAGCCACGCTGAGCCCGAGGAACAAAGCCTGCCTGTTACAGGCAACTCAAACTGACGGACTCGGTAATGAAAATCTCATCTCTCATAGAAGGAAAGAGTACCCGTGATCCATTTAGCATTGACTCAAAATTTGACTCTTAAATTCTAAAATGAATAATGAGTGATGAGTTTTATTGGCTCAACCAGAAGCAATGGATTAAAAAAAAAAACAAACCAACTCCTTCAGGGCACATGAAAATCACTCCAAATTATATCCTGGTGTTTAAGTAACACTGGGCATCCTGGTGCCAGACAAGGACCTAGCATTTTATCCAGCGAGTCCACATCGATGTCCTGTCTGTCGTGTGCAGCAGTGGGCACTCAGAAGTGAGTGAGCACCGGCTTACTTTCCTAAGCACAGCCTCACAAGGGGCATCTCTCAAGTCTGGAAGCCGCTGTTTTGAAACCAGGGATACCTGCATCCTAGAAGCCAAGAATGCTGCAAACAGAAGGAAGAAGTGGCCTTGCCAGCAACAGACAGAAGCACATGGCTGATAATGAATCTGTATTCTCAAGCTCCTGAGGCAAAGCCCAGGCCCAAGACTTTCAATCTCTGGGGTCTCAACAAGGCGGCTTTCCCTCAACTGGATGGTTCCTTTTATCTGGCTTCTCTTGGTAGCCTAAGGCTGAGACCACTCAAGAAACAACAACCCCTCATTCATTAAAACCCCTCAGTTTTAGAAACAGCTCAAACTTGCTGCATAAACTTAGCAAGCAACCTCAGCTTTCTCATCTGTAAGAAGATGGTGTTAGCTACTTTGAAGAATTGTTAGGGGAATGAGGGGAAAGACTGAAGTTTCTAGTGCTGTTCCTAGCACGGCGGTGTTCAGCTAATGGTTGTTGGTTACAAAGAGGAAATGTTACCTATCTACATCTCCAGAGTTTTTTTGAAAGAAAATACATGAGGAACACCTACTACTGGGCCTTCCAGTTGGTAAGCTCAGGGTAAATAGTAATGTCCACCCTTTTCTTCTACCTTCTCACTCCGCAGAATGTGGCAGGTAACCAGAGGCCAGATCATAATCATTCAGACTGCCTAGTTCAGATGCCAAGGGAGGCAAGTTACTTACCCTCTTTGTGCCTCTGTTTACTTACCTGCAAAATGGGGTTAAAAATAGCTCGGAGGGCTGCTATAAGGATTTAACGAGGCCATGTACATAACAACTAGGCACACAGTACCTGGCACATAGTAAATGCTTAATAAATGTTTACAATGAGTGTGCTTTTTTCCATACCACCAAGCAATGCTCCAGCACCAGCTGGGTGTCTTACAATTCAGCTCAGTCCTGATATTATCACTATCTACCTAAAGATAGTATCAGATCCCACAGATTAAGGGCTCAATCCTACAAGACAACCCTACCCCCACCTCACTTCAGATGCGAATCTCAAGTCTACATTGTCACATGGGCTTCGGACTGACCAGCTATAGAATGAAGCTTCTCATGACCCCTCTTTGGGTCTGATTGATTTGCTAGAGTGACTCACAGAATTCAGAGAAACAGCCAACTTACCAGATTACTGGTTTATTTTAAAAGGACATATCTCAGGAACAGTCAGAGGGAAGAGATACTTAGGGCAAGGTGTTTGGAAACAGTACGGAGCTTCTGAGCTCTGTGAGTATACCACTCGCCGGCATCTCCATGGGTTCACCAATCTGGAAACGCTCCAAAGCCTGGCCTTGGGGGTCTTTATGGAGGCTTCATGACACAAGGATGCTCACTTAAATCATTGGCCACTGGTATTTAACTCAACCTCTAGCCCCTCTCCCTTCCCTGGAGGTTGGGGTGAGACTAAATTGCCCAACCCTCCAAGTGTAAGGTATAGTTCGGGCCGAGGCAGAAAGAGGAAAGATGACCTCAACAGAAGTCAGTTACCTTTACTCAGGCAAGGAGGACTGACCAGGCTGAGCGAGGAGAGGGATCAGGGAGGCTCCATATTTGTAGGGAGGCTTGTAGAAGTGATAAAGGAAACATTAATCAGGTGGGATGTTTTGGGTATTTTTTAGTTGAGGTGGCATTTGTAGTTGGGCAGGGGGTGATAAGTCTTCCGGGCAGGTGTAGGGGGTGGAAGGTTTCTGGACAGGGGGTGATAAGTCCCAGATAGATGCAACTGGCCTGGAGCATCAGGGCGGGACCTAAAGTTCTGTTTTGTTTTCTCTGAAGTTAGATGATTCAGCGAGGGCCTTTGAAACTGTTGTTTTCTTTTCTAGGCCCAAAATACTCCTTCACCAATCACATGGCTGGCTCCGTAGACCACCTCTCAACCTTAGGTGACCTAGAGGCTTCCCAAAAGTCACGTCATTAACATAACAAAAGACACCTTTACAGCTCCCATCACTTAGGAAATTCTGAGGGGTTTAGGAGCTCTGTGCCAGGAATAGCGACAAAGACCAAATATATATTTCTTACTATAAATCACAATATCACAATGTTAAGTATTATCATTACCATTACGACCATCATCATCAGGAATAAGAGGTCAGGAAAAGGACTAAATCTCTGGAGTAAAAACTGAACACAGGAAGATGATATGAAAATTCCCAGCAGAAAACATACTATTTTAAGAAGCAGTATAAACAAGGTGAAGAACTGACTCATTTGAAAAAACCCTGATGCTGGGAAAGATTGAAGGTGGGAGGAGAAGTGGATGACAGAGGATGAGATGGTTGGACGGCATCACCGACTCGATGGACATGACTTTGAGTGAACTCTGGGAGCTGGTGATGGACAGGGAGGCCTGGCGTGCTGCGATTTATGGGGTCGCAAAGAGTTGGACATGACTGAGCGACTGAACTGAACTGATAAGCAAGGCAGACACTTGAACCTAGGAACCGGGGTCCCTTCCCCAGCACCTCCAGTCTAGCATCTTCTGTGACCAGTCTATTTCTCTAAGTCTGTACTGGTTTTTGACCACCTTTTCTAAAACACAAGGCAGCTCCCTCTCTCTTGGCGAGTTCTGACAGACACTGCAGAATAGCAGTGGGGTGGGGGTGGGGGGGGGCTATTATAAGGGGTGGAAGAAGGAAAGACCACACCAGGAGGGAAGGACAGACCCTGAAGAATGGCCTGGGGGCAATGCTGAGTTTCCTTGTGCAGATCGCACCACTTTTCTGACTGTTCCCACCTCTGTGCCTCTGCTGTTTCCACCACAGTGCTCTACACTCTCACCCGGGCTGCTGGCCTGGATCTCTGCGGTGCTCTGAGCTAGTCTAAGCACCTCTACGTCTATCCCTTACTCCCTCCAATCCATCACTGTGGCAGCCAGAGCAGACTTTTAAAAACTTAGATCGCATCACTCTCTTACTTAAAACTGAACAAAAGCTTCTCTTCTCAGCATAGGGTTTCCCAGGTGGCTCAGTGAGTAAAGAATCTGCCTACAATGAAGGAGACACAGGAGACGTGGGTTCAATCCCTGGGTCAGGAAGATCCCCTGGAGGAGGAAATGGCGACCCACTCCAGTATTCTTGCCTGGAGAATCCCATGGACAGAGGAGCCTGGTGGGCTACAGTCCATGGGGTTGCAAAGAGTTGGATATGACTGAAGTGGCTAAGTATGCATACGCGCAGGCTCACTTAGTATAATGCTCAAAGTCTTCACCTTGGTCTATGGGGGCCTCACTGCTCCCACCCACTGCACCCTCCTTAACATTTTACCTCTTTTTAATAACTCATACCCTTTAGGTATCATCTGTGATTTCCAGATTTGGCTTTAAACTGGAAAAATAACTTAAATTCGCATAGGAAATAATCTGAATGCAACATTCTTCTAGGATTATGTACAATTTCTTCTAATTTGCCAGTGGCCCTGCTCACAACTAATTGGGCAGCCTTCATTGCTATCAACTGATGTTTAGCAAGTTGTTCAATGCACACCACTTGATTTTCCTAAGAAACAACTCTTTTCACTCATATTTCACTGGGTCGCTTAAAATTTAATTAAATTATGTTATCACAAGTGCAGGCAGCATAAGGAGGACTGGACAGGAGCACAACTCTCTAAGCCTTGGTAGCATTCACCCCAGAGGTGGGCGCAGAGGCTCATAGGAAACCCAGGGGCTCCCTATGGGCTCTGAGTACCCAGCAGGCCACACCCCTCAGTCAGAAGCTTCTACAGAAGGACGAGCAGGGAGAGCATGGACGAATTTGTGAGTTGGTTAAGTAGAGATGAGTTGAGAGAGATTCTATTGCAGTAGTAGCACTTATTATCAGCCGTAATTGTAGCTGTAGTCACAGAAGATTAAATGGAAATTTGCCAAAATGCTTTCTCTGGTAGACTGTTAGATTCCTCCTAACGATTTCCCTTATCTTTTAAACTTTTGACGTGTCATAAATAATATTTCACAAAAATAAAGAGTAAATTGTGCTTGTGGCTGAGTCAAAGAATACTGCTGACAGTTACCATTTCAAGAGCTCCTATTCTATGCCAGCAATTTTCACATGACCTCGTGTCCTCCTAGTCACTCTGCAGAGCCAATGATGCCCCACTTTACGACTGTATGACTGTGTTCACTTAGGAGGCCCCAGATCCAGGCCCAGGTCTCTGTCCCAATACTCTGTCCGTTCTCTGGCCCATAAAGCGGTGAATGCAGTCAGCTTCTCCCTGAGCTGCCAGGGCATCAAGTCCACAGCTATCAGGAGGAACAAATCTTCACTTATGCCACTGTCCCACCCTCCTCTTTGCAAGCTGGTCGGAAATAAAGCCTTTCCTTATCAGCTACCCCCTGCCCCATCCTCTCCCCGTGGCTGCAGCCTGTCCCTACTCCTCACTGTGGACACGAGACGCCCATCCTGGGACAGATGCAGCCCTGTCAGCATGGCCCTCCTGAGGCTACACAAGGATTGCTCTATCTCACCTCCCTTCTGGAAGCTCCTTTTCTGGACTGTGGATTTCTTGTTCAGCCCTCTGCTGCCTGCATTCCATCTTGGCCCATCTTAGCCATTCCATCTTGGCCCATCTTAGCCACTCCATCTTGGCCTCACTCTTGGCCCATCTGGGTTTCTGCACCATCCCAGCCCTGACCTCCAGGGACGCCAGTGTTGCCCTCCAAGAAGCACAAGCCACCCCATGGCCCGTCCTATGTTCACACACATCCATGCCTTACATCTTGGTGACCCAAGCTCTGTTCTGACCTGGAGCCCTGACTGTGACCCCCCAAAAGACTCAGGCCTCTGCTGCCCTGATTTCATACTGACATAGCACCTTCTCACATTGCTGGGGTGGAGGGATCACAGGAAGTGGACAATGTATGCGAAGAGGCTTCTCCGACAGGTTCTTGAGTATCCCAGTGGCAGCTTCAGACAGAGGCAGCCTTCCCAGTGATGGCAGCAGTTAGCTCCCAACAGCCCCAAACCCAAAGGATTCAAAGAGATTAAGACTCAGGCTTAGTGAAACAGAGGCAGAAACAAAATCCAAAGAAAGGGATCAGAATCTGAAAGAAAGGCCAAGTAATATTGAAACTTGGCATTTTCACCACATTTGTTCTCATCTCATTCTCTTCTACAAAAAGATTTCATTGGAAACCACAAATAGGATCTCAGAGCAAATGATAAAGAAACTGCAGGTCTACAGGAAGAAAAGTCACAGTGCGGAACTCTAGGGAAGTGTGACTCTGGACAGATGGCATTTGTGACGGAGGACGTGCAAGACGCTGGCCCTTCAGGAGTCTCTGATCTGGTGGACAGACACGGGTTTCAAATCCCAGTGTCATCACTCGCCACTTATGTGGCTTTACGCTTGTGTCTTAACTTCTCTAAGTTTTTACTTCGTTCCATGTGAAATAATGACAGTAACACCTGCCTCGTGACTGTTGAGGCTTAAATGAGTTAGTACTGGCCCAGCACCTAGACTAGCAATGGCTGGAGACATTTTTGGTGTTCGCACATGGTGGGTATGGATGGAGGTGCAGGGCTGGTTGTCAGCAGGTAGAAGCCAGAAGCCAGGGATGCTGGTTAACACTGGTAGTCATCCCACAATGAAGAGGACAGCTCCCACAACACAGAACAATCCAGTCCAAAGTGTCAATAGTGCCAAGGTGGAGAAGCTTGTCAAAGCACAGATAAGCAATTATTAGTCTTTAACCCCATGCTCGAGCCACCCTGCCCATCTCTTTCTGGACAGTGCATTTCATCAGGTAAGGACCAGGGACCTCTTTTTCTTATATTTCTCCTATCGTGGCATCTGGTCCCATCACTTCATGGCAAATATATGGGGAAACAGTGGACACAATGGCTGATTATATTTTTCTGGGCTCCAAAATCACTGCAGATGGTGATTGCAGCTATGAAATTAAAAGACGCTTACTCCTTGGAAGGAAAGTTATGACCAACCTAGAAAGCATGTTAAAAAGCAGAGACATCACTTTGTCAACTAAGGTCCGTCTAGTCAAGGTTATGGTTTTTCCAGTGGTCATGTATGGATGTCAGAGTTGGACTATAAAGAAAGCTGAGTGCCGAAGAATTGATGCTTTTGAACTGTGGTGTTGGAGAAGACTCTTGAGAGTCCCTTGGACTGCAAGGAGATCCAACCAGTCCATCCTAAAGCAGATCAGTCCTAGGTGTTCATTGGTAGGACTGATTCTGAAGCTGAAATTCCAATTCTTTGGCCACCTGATGCGAAGAGCTGACTCATTTGAATAGACCCTGATGCTGGGAAAGATTGAGGGCAGGAGGAGAAGGGGACGACAGAGGATGAGATGGTTGGATGTCATCACAGATTCAATGGACATGGGTTTGGGTGGACTCCGGGAGTTGGTGATGGATAGGGAGGCCTGGTGTGCTGCAGTTCATGGGGTCACAAAGACTGAGGGACTGAGCTTAACTGAACTGAACAAAGGGAGAAAGTAGAGTACTGAGCACTTCACCTGGCTTCCCGTATATGTGGAAGTTCCTGTCGTCTCTGCTGTTCCCACAGACCTGTGCCTACCTGGCAGCCAGGCACAGAGCAGGGATGCACAAGACAGATTTGCTAGCTGACTGGCAGGGAGGGCCGGAGCCATGCCATGTCAGCCTGCAGGCTGGGCAGCTCCAAGGAGGCTAAACTCACAGAGAAAGGCTTGGCCAGGGGACATCTCTGAGAAGGACCCCTCTTCCACACCCACTCGCAGAGACCAAAAGTGACCATCTGATTTCTCCCAGACTTGACAACAATCCTGTATTCAGGTGGTAGAAGGCAGAATTCATCCCTTCACTCAATTCAGCAAACATTGGGCGTGTACTCTGGTCTGCATAGCACTAACAATCTATGTTTTAAAAAAAAAAAAACTTCAGTGTTATTTTTAGAAAAAAAAAAGTTAATGTTATTTTTTTTCCAGCTATGCAACTGTTTAACCAAGACATCGATGAAACTGAATAAATAAAAGAGGGAAGGAGATGTTTAAATCTCATAGAACTTTGGATCTGACCAGCCTCATTTTTAAATGGGGAAAATACCTACTTGATAAAATGGCCAAAAAAAAAAAAAAAACTAATATTATTCTATTACTCGCTCTCTCTTGATTCATTGAGCTTCTGAACCATAGTATTTTTTTTTAATGTAACTCTCTTATGAACAAACTATTCTAAGACACAGTCTGCCTGTGTTAGATAATAATGTGTCTTCCACAGAAATGGCCCAATAAGTGAAGCCACTTATTCCTCATTCCTAAATTCAATAAGGCCTGTTTATATATTGCCTGTGTGTGAGAGAGAACAGAGGGGAAAGTGCCTTGAGAACAGAAGGCCTGTACAAATGTTGGCCCTGTGATCTGTACTAGCCATCATAATTTCCAGATTCCTAGGGGCAGGACAAGGGAGGTTTTGCTTTTTTGGATCCTTGGCTCATAAGTTGCTAAGATGCCTGTCCTTTTTTTTCCTCTTGCTGACTCTCCAGTCTGGGGAGGGTAGAAGCAAATGCAGCCCAGGAAGGCCTGAGGTCACTCTCCCAGGATTTTGCTCCTCTGCCGATGGCATTGCTCCCTTGTACAGTGAAGTTCCTTGCGGGACCCTCTGGAGGAGCCTCGACCAGAAGGTGCCCAGCTGGAAGGAGCCAAGAAGAGCCTTGCCTGTTGCCAAATGCCCGTCTGGCCCAAAGCAGGAAGTCTGCAGGAACACACCCACAGCACTGAGTGTGGGGCCTGTCTGACGATGAAGTGCCCTCCCCTGAGCCAGGCCCAGCACCTCATAAAGCCAGGCCTAGACTGCATAAATAAGATGTCTCTCTAAGGCGAGGTGAGTCTTGCAGGATTTATGTGCTCTGAGGCCCCCTTGCAAACAAGCTTAAACCAACAGGACCTGAGTCCCTCCCTTCTGTGAGCTGTGTGACTTGGCTCCAAAGGTTGGGGTAAAAGGCTGCTATGTTTGCCTGGGGTTTGCCACTGGACGAGCAGAGGCATGTGTGGCCTTTGAGAGACCTGGGTCTCAGAGCCCTTTGGGGGAAGGACGGCTCAGGAGCAGAGACAGGAGGCCTCTGACATGCTCTGCTGGCTTCTGTGTAAAGGAAAACAGGTAAAGAGAGCCAGGAAGGGAACAAGAAAGGAAAGTCATTTACAGGAACGGCCTGAGCAGAGAAACCAAATGTGGGCTCCCGGCAGCATCGTGAGTGGCCTGCTGCATAATTCACCCATTGTGGTTCTGTTTATGTGTCTGTTTTTAAGGTTAATCATTTGTTGGTTTGATCGAGGCCTCCTCCACTGATCACTTCTGTTAGCACATGAACAGTGTGCCTGGTATGAAATGCAAACATCCTCATTTGGCAGACGCCGAGTTTGCTAAATTATCCTTCCAGCTGCAGATAAGTTGTGACATTTGTAATAAGTTGCCAGTCAGGAGGGGCGCCGCGCATCCTTAGAGAAATTCACGGCTGAATTTCTCACCAGCATCAGTCCATAACTCTCTCTGAAAGAGAGAGGAAGTATTCTTTCTAGCTCCAAGAAGGAAAACATTTGAGATGGAAGCCTAGCCACTGACCCTTGGGGTTTCAGGCTAGTCTGTGAGCCCCGACTTGCCCAGACTCCCCGACTGAAGGTTTGCAGTACACAGGCCAGGCCAACACCTTGCAGGACTAGAGGGCTTTTCGACCCGACACCGTGAAAGCTGTACCTCGGCTTTCCCGACAGCCATCTCTAAGGAAGTAGATAGAGCCTAGCACTGAAGAGGGCCAGGAGCGTGAGCAGACGCTGAGGGTATTGGAGGTAACGTGCTGTAGGAGGAAGAACAAGGCTTTGAGGAAGAGAAGCCTTATTTTGAACGTCAGCTTTGTCTCACTCATGAGCTGAGTGGGCTTGGATAAGGTAACTTGCCTCTCTGAGCTTCAGTTTCTTTTAGGTCATGTAGAGTTACTAGGAAGAGCCTGGAAGGACGGACATACGTGGAGAGCCTGGCACACTATCATCTCTTAATAGAGAGCAGCTATCGCTATCACCGTTACTGCAGCGAATCCAATCAAGTGCCCACCACCACGGCAATTTCCAGTCAAACTTCTACCTGAAATGATGCTACTGGCCACGGGCACCATCTGCCTTTCATTTTACAAAGATGTGATGTCGGCCTCTTTAGACTTGGACCTATGCTAGGTTCAAATACCAATAAAATTGGCTCCTCCCCAGCCCAAAGTTGAGATCATCTGTGGGTGATTTTGACAGAAAAGATTTCCTAATTCTTTTTTGGATTTTTTTTTGCATTGAAGTCTAGTTGATTTATAACATTGTTAGTTTCAGGTGCACAGGAAAATGATTCAAGATTCCTTAATTATGAGTCAAAACTATTGCAATGCAACAGTATTCCTTGGTTGAAAGGATTATGAGAAAACTTTACTACCTTCTCTGACAGTTTCAGCTTTATTTCCAGGCTTCATCTTTTTTCTTCTTTTTTGGAGATGTGTAATGTATATACAGAAAAGTACATCTAACACGAGCGTACAATCTGGTGAACTGTCACAAGCTGAGCACCTCCATACAACTCCCATCATCACCAGCGCCCCAGACATCCCACATAACCATAATGCTGAGTTCTAGATGTACACATTCATTTTGCCTGTTTTACTACTTTGACATTATCTTTAAAAGATTTTCTGTAAGGGGTTCTTGTCTTTCCTGGACTATTTTCACCTAGTGAAAGTGAGAGTTGCTCGGTCGTGTCTGACTCTTTGTGACCCCATGTACTATACAGTCCATGGAATTCTCCAGTCCAGAATACTAGAGTGGGTAGCCTTTCCCTTCTCCAGGGGATCTTCCCAACCTGGGGATCGAACTCAGGTCTCCCACATTGCAGGCAGATTCTTTATCAGCTGAGCCACAAGGGAAGTCCAAGAATGCTGGAGTGAGTAGCCTATCCCTTCTCCAGAGGATCTTCCTGACCCAGGAATCAAACCAGGGTCTCCTGCATTACAGGTGGATTCTCTACCAACTGAGCTATCAGGGAAACCCTAGACAAAGAAGAGGTTTCCTTTTACATCATGAAATTCCACCATTACATGGTTTTCATTTATGATGAGCCCCTGAGGGCTGCTGGGGCAAGTGTGCTTGACCAAAATAGGTGCTCGGTAAATTGAGTAAATGAATAATAATATCAGATCCCTCAACAGTCAACACACTTGAGCAAAAGGACGATCATGAAAAACAGGTGCAGGGCCGGGAGTATGGTGATGGGTCTTAGAAGGAACTGTAGAGCAGACGCCTCTTTTCTAGGTCATTCTGTTCAGGTGGACTGGACAACCCTGGGCCCAATCCTGATTCACCAATGTTCTGTTGAGTATCAGGCATTTTGTGCTGCCTTTAAACAGATTTCCTTGTTAAAAAGAAAAAAACTGACCACAGGTAAACCAGGTCATCAAATATTAAATGAACACCTACACTAGGTAAGTGGGACAATCTACTGAGTGCCAATTATGAAGATTCAGAGATGAATCAGGCACTCCTGCTGCCCAGAAGTAGCTTAGAGGCTAAAGGAAGATAAAGGCACATAAGCAAACAACTGCAAAATTAAAGTGTAGGAAGTGCTATAATCCAGATATACATCAAGTGTCATGGAACACAGGAGCAAAGTTTATAAGAAATGCTACACTGAAGAGATGCCATTTGAAGAGGATCTGAAGAATGAGTGGTGTTTACTAGATCAACACAGGGGCAGGACACTATAGGTTGAGCCAACAGGAGTATCAGTAGGGTTATCTGGTAGTAAGCACTCCTATGGGCACACTGGTTGTTTATAGCTTATGTCTGCTGGGATTAGTCATGGGCTAGTTGTGAGAGATCATGAATATTCACCCTAAGTACAAACAGGAAGACTAGGAAGGGCAGGCCATACTGGGGGAATGGTGTTGAGGTACCAGCTCCTTGAACATCTAACCTCTGCTAAGGATGGCACGGAGGTGTGGTACATGCCAACACTGACCCCTCCTAAGCCCACATTAGACATTAGTAAGCACTCACAGCACTCCTACTTGATTCACCCAGAAACCACCCCCAGATCCTGCTCTGCAAAGAGCTCTAGGCAGCAAATACAAATAATAGGAGTTGGCATCATCCTGGCTTGCACTTTATGGCTTGCATTGCCTCACCACCTCTTCCCCCATAAATGGCATAGAGTCTGGCTTCAGTCCTCAATGTTCCACTGAAACTGTTCTATCAAGAATCTCTATCAACTTCCTTCTCACCAAATTCAGACGTCCTTCTGACTTGATACCACGCCCACTCCCTACTGAAAACCCTTGTTTCCTACTCTATGAATCCAGCGTACTGCTCCCTCCTTTATTCCAGTGTCTTCAAGTTATGTCTACACTTCCTTCCCAGTGTTTCAGATCTGCCCTTTCTTCACTGTCAGCATCCTAGTCCAGGTGTTACTGATGGAACCTCCAAGTCGGAGAAGTTAGCCATCCATCCTCACACACCTTGAAAGGGAGTCGCCCTCCCATTATAGTTTCTTCATCAGTGCAGGTTGGCAATGTTTAAAGCCTGGCTCAGCTTTGGGGGATGAAACTCTGGATTACTGAGGCCTCCTCCAGCCATCCTACAGCAACTTGTAATGCCCAGAACCATCTGATTGATTTAGTTCTTAGGAGCTTCTGTGATGGAAGATCCAGCTGAGCAACAGGGTAGAAGCTACCAGCTGAAATAAAGTTTAGGGCTTATCTATTGATTTCAAATGATCTATGTCCACAGAGGTCCAGCACACTGCACCTCTAGCAAGTGAATATAAAAAATGTACAAGCAACACACACACACACCCCATAAAATCCCACATGGATTTGCTACAGACACATGAATCTAAGTAATTCATCCATTTTGCAAAAGAAAAGCTACCACAAAATATCTAATATAGGTTTAATACACATATGGGCTTTTTTCTGCAGGGAGATAATTTCAGATTCAGAATGGTCAGGGATGATGTCTAAATTCTATCCAGATGACCAACTATTTCCCCAAATAGCTACAAGGAGACCCCAGAAAAACAATGAGGATTATCAGCCAACTGGTAATTCAGGCATTGGGAGTAGGAGGTGACTTGCCAGAGTGCCTACATTGAAGGGTAGTCCTGTCCCAGCCTCACGTTTCCTGGAAGAAGGCTAACAGTGCATCAGCTGACAATACTGATTCCTGTTTTTGTTTTTCCTGGTAGAAAGTGGGGCATTTGTCTTAGATAAATTAAAAATGAACTAGGAGAAAGAACTGTGTTCTTAGAAAAGTGAAGGCATGTGAAGAAATTCACAAGACCATGCCAAGCAGATAAAACTTCTAGTTGATGGGCAAGAAAATGCTCAGGAGACCTGCAGCTGGCCAGACTGGTATGCTGGCAGCAGGTATGCCCTGGAGACTTATAGCAACGGAGAAGGGTAGAGAACTGGTCATGTAAAATGGCCTGCTGGCCCTCTCTCAGGCAGTCATACAATCCTTCGCTCCTCTCCAGACCACACTGTTGCTTCTGTATCTTCCACACTAGGTACCCCAGACAAGGAAACGTGCAGGGCAAAACCTGCCAGGGATGTTTCCCATGGAAAGGGCATCTCTCTGTGAGGGAGCCTCTCCCTTGCAGAGGCTGTTCTGCATATATGAAAATGCGGACAAACAGAAGCAAAAGTGTCCAGTGACTTAGGGCTGGCTGCCTCGGCTTTGTTAGTCACGACCATTATATGGACACTAGCGTTTGAGAATGAGTAGATAATGAGAAGATAAATGAATTTTTCCATTAATGAAAATGTCAACTTTTAAAAAGCTGCTCATTCATTAAAAACAAAAGAAATAATTGAAATAAACATTTATTAAAGACTTACTTTATACCAGGAACATTCAAGTTCCATAAAAACCCATAAAAGACACATTTTCCCCATCTTATAAGAACACTGAGTCTCAAAGAAAAACCCTGAACTGAGTCAATCTCCCATCCACCAGCCCTAATGCACTTTCCTTTTTATTCTTTCTTCCTTTTCCTCTTCTTCTTCCTCCTCCTTCTCTTCCTCTGCTTCAACTTCTTTCCCCCCACTTTTACTTTTTACTGTCTTATATTTATACAAGCTTTATAGGCACAAAGATTAAAAGATCAGCTATTTCTATGTGCTGTGCTGTGCTTAGTCACTCATTTATGCACGACTCTTTGTGACCCATGGACGGTAGCCTGCCAGGCTCATCTGTCCATGGAATTTTCCAAGCAAGCATAATGGAGTGGGTTGCCATTTCCCACTCCCAGGGATCTTCCCAACCCAGGGATCAAACCCATGTCTCTCACATCTCCTTCATTGGGAGGTGGATTTTTTATCACTGCACCAACTGGGAAGCTCAACTACTCCTATAAACCTTATAAAAATATCCTGCTCCTCCTCCAACCCTGCCTCCCAACATTTTCCAAGGCAACTAACTGCTTTCAATTCTTCTGGCTTTTTCTCTTAGTATATACTCCCTATCTTTATATAACATATAATATGAAGAAGTGAAGTGAAGTCGCTCAGTTGTGTCCATGGACTCTTTGCAACCCCATGGACTATAGCCCTCCAGGCTCCTCTATCCATGGGATTTCCAGGCAAGAATACTGGAGTGAGTTGCCACTTCCTACTCCAGGGGATCTTCCCAACCCAGGGATCAAACCCAGATCTCCCGCATTACAGGCAGACTTATTACTGTCTGAGCCACAACATGTCTTTATATTACTTTTTCCTAATTGTTTAGGTGAAAGCATTATCTATTGACATTCCCTATTGGAGAAGGAAATGGCAACCCACTCCAGTGTTCTTGCCTGGAGAATCCCAGAGACGGGGGAGCCTGGTGGGCTGCCATCTATGGGGTCACACAAAGTCGGACACGACTGAAGCGACTTAGCAGCAGCAGCAGTAGAAGATAAAGATTTAATGTCACAAACATACTTTGCCTCCCCTTCCCTCTTATTTCCAGCTATGCATTTCTGAATGACTTTGTTCTATACCCACAATTAATAATTTAGGTCGGTATAGAATTTCAAGTTAAAAACCATTCCCCCTCAGAATTTTAAAGGCATTGTTCTCTTTTTTCTAGTTTCCAACATTGTTTTTGAGTGAACTGTGAAATTCCAGATGTTCAAGCTGGTTTTAGAAAAGGCAGAGGAACCAGAGATCAAATTGCCAACAACCGCTGGATCATGGAAAAAGCAAGAGAGTTCCAGAAAAACATCTATTTCTGCTTTATTGACTATGCCAAAGCCTTCGACTGTGTGGATCACAATAAACTATGGAAAATTCTGAAAGAGATGGGAATACCAGACCACCTGACCTGCCTCTTGAGAAACCTGTATGTGGGTCAGGAAGCAACAGTTAGAACTGGACATGGAACAACAGACTGGTTCCAAATAGGAAAAGGAGTGTGTCAAGGCTGTATATTGTCACCCTGCTTAATTAACTTATATGCAGAGTACATCATGAGAAACGCTGGACTGGAATAAACGCAAGCTGGAATCAAGATTGCCAGGAGAAATATCAATAACCTCAGATATGCAGATGATACCACCCTTATGGCAGAAAGTGAAGAGGAACTCAAAAGTTTCTTGATGAAAGTGAAAGTGGAGAGTGAAAAAGTTGGCTTAAAACTCAACATTCAGAAAACGAAGATCATGGCATCTGGTCCCATCACTTCATGGGAAATAGATGGGGAAACAGTGGAAACAGTGTCAGACTTTATTTTGGGGGGCTCCAAAATCACTGTAGATGGTGACTGGAGCCATAAAATTAAAAGACGCTTACTCCTTGGAAGAAAGTTATGACCAACCTAGATAGCATATTCAAAAGCAGAGACATTACTTTGCCAACAAAGGTCTGTCTAGTCAAGGCTATGGTTTTTCCAGTGGTCATGTATGGATGTGAGAATTGGACTGTGAAGAAGGCTGAGCGCCAAAGAATTGATGCTTTTGAACTGTGGTGTTGGAGAAGACTCTTGAGAGTCCCTTGGACTGCAAGGAGACCCAACCAGTCCATTCTGAAGATCAGCCCAGGGATTTCTTTGGAAGGAATGATGCTAAAGCTGAAACTCCAGGACTTTGGCCACCTCATGCGAAGAGTTGACTCACTGGAAAAGACTCTGATGCTGGGAGGGATTGGGGCCAGGAGGAGAAGGGGACGACAGAGGATGAGATGGCTGGATGGCATCACTGACTCGATGGACGTGAGTCTGAGTGAACTCCGGGAGTTGGTGATGGACAGGGAGGCCTGGCGTGCTGCGATTCATGGGGTCCCAAAGAGTCGGACACGACTGAGCAACTGAACTGACTGACTGACTAAAGCCATTGTGATTCTTCCTCCTTTGTCTTTTCTGTACAGGAGTACAGGAGCTTGAAAGAGCTTCACTTTGTCCATGGTATTCTGAAAATTCACCTTTATATGTCTTGATATTAGTCTATTTTCATTCATTATGAGAAGCAGTCAGTGGGCCCTCTCGATCCTGATATGTGCCTCAATTACTAAACGGTTTCTTGTATTATTTCTTTGATGGTTTCTCCTTTCTTATCCATCCTTTCTATCTGGAACACCTATGATTTGCTCTTGGACTTCCAGGACTGATGTACTACCTGCCTCTTCTCTCCTACTTTCCATCTCTTTGTCTTTATCTCATTTCCACAGTCTAAAAGATTGCTCCAATTTTAGCTTCCAGCATATCTGCTGTTTCATTTTTGTTAGCATGCTAATTTTGTTAATTCCCAAGAACTCTGACTGTGATCTTACTTTTGTAAAGCATCTTCTTCCTGAACACAGTTTCTACTCTTATCCCTCTGAAGATATTTAATAATTTTTAAAACTTCATTTCCTGGATTGTCTGCTTCCTTTAGGTTTTTCTCAGTTGTTTGTTTCACATCCCTTGTATATTGTTTCCTGATGTTCTTTTGGGGTGTCTGGTGACCTTCAATCATCTCCTCTTATTTAAGGGTTGGGCACTAAAAGATTTGCTGGAAATTCTGCAGAGGGGGAATGTTGTGACTATGAGGCTTACAGTGGAGCAATCTGGATGCATCATTTTGAGGGGAAACATACATTATTACTGTTTTCTTAGTGTTTTAGTTTTTCAGCACAGATAACTCTTTGTACATTGACAAGGGTTTTTGTTTCACTTTTTGTCATTTCAAAATTTCATGACGTCAGCCACCAGAATACAAAAAAAGTAGGCTCTTCACTTTGTACAAAGAGGAAAGTAATGCATTTCATTAAAAGTTCACTTTGACCAAAGAAGAGACAACATTCAACAAAAAGCCACATGCAAGAAGACCCATGAAAATCCAAGTTTCATAGTGTTATCTCCAGTAAGAAAGACTAATTTTACCAGCTTTTCAAGCATTAATGGTGCAGTGGTAAAGAATCCACCTGCTAATGAAGGAGATGCAAGAGATGTGGATTCGATTCCTGGGTGGGAAAGATCCCCTGGAGGAGGAAATGGCAACCTACTCCACTCCACTGTTTTTGAAAGACTAATCAGGTTTCTCAGAGAAGACTCTTCTTATTACACAAAAGTGAGTCACTCAGTCATGTCCAACTCTTTGCGACCCCATGGACTATATAGCCCATGGAATTCTCCAGGCCCGAATACTAGACTGGGTACCATTCCCTTCTCCAGGGGGATCTTCCCAACTCAGGGATTGAACCCAGGTCTCCCACATTGCAGGTGGATTGTTTACCAGCTGAGCCACCAGGGAAACCCAAGAGTACTAGAGTGGGTAGCCTATCCCTTCTCCAGCGGATCTTCCTGACCCAGGAATTGAACGGGGGTCTCCTGCATTGCAGGAAGATTCTTTGCCAACTATCAGGGGCTATCAGGGAAGCCCGTCTTATCACATGACTAGAGCATAGAAATTTGCTCTTGTTCTAGGAACAAGTGGAGGATAATGGCCAGAGATGTCTCTATGTCCAGTGTAAGACAGGCTTTCACTTTATCCTGCTGTTTTCGGTATGGCATCCCACTTGGCTAGATGTTCCTCAGCCCCAAATCCTGTTTTACTCTCCTGAAAGAGTAAATCTTCGGTCTTCTGTCAAAGTTGGTGGTGGGTGGTAGCATTTGTTTACCTAATTACATGGAGTAAAAGAGAAAACTGGAGGGTCTAACTGCTTATCAAAGGACTTTCAGCCAGTCCTCTTGCTTTCAGTCCTGATCATATCTACACTTTGAGCAGTAGCTGCTAGCAATGTAAATATGGGAAAAGTAGAGATTGCAAAGATATTTCTAGAGTATTGTCTGTTAGGAAGGGAACGGGAGTGAGATCATGATGGAACAGAGGACAGCAAAGGTGTGCTTGAGGGACCTCAGGTTCAAATCAGAGGTTCAGTGTTTGTAACCTAGTGAGAGCTTTGGAGGGCAAGGATATTTGTGAACCAAGAGGGTAGATTTGGAGCTTGAGATATTGAGCATGAATCAGAACCAAATGATGAGGAGATTCCAATAGAAGGAACCAAAGAAGAACCTTTCAGGTACCACCCTCTGGTCCCCAGAGACCCATCTCCTCTCCTAGGCTCTCAGGCCACAGGTGGACAGAATCCCATAAGGACAGAGAAGAATGGCCAGAGCTTTTAAAAAGGGGGGAAGGCATTGAATACACCAAGCAAAAATGCAACTGGTGCTCAGGGCCCCACATCTGATCTTTCACCAACAGGCCTCAAGTCTCCAGGCTCCCTTTCCTTAGCACTTCCAGCTTTCACACCCTGACCTTCCTCCCCATTTATTATCTGCAAGTATCAAGGAGATGACCACTGCAAGGGCTGTCCCAGAATGTGTCCTCTGTCTTCTAGGACTGCCTAAACTCCCTTCAGTAGGAGAAAAAGCCCTTCCAGTCCCACTCAGAGATGGACAGTATGCCAGTTTCCCTGGAGGCTCAGTGGTAAAGAACTCACTGCCAGTGTACAAGATGCAGGTTCGATTCCTGGATTGGGAAGATCCCCTGGAGAAGGAAACTGGCAACCCACTCTAGTACTCTTGCCTGGGAAATCCCATGGACAGAGGAGCCTGGCAGGCTGCAGTCCACAGGGCCACAAAAGAGTTGGACACAACTGAGAGATTAACAATAACAAGAAGTTTCTCTGGGAGGGTAGACAAATTGGGTTCACTGAAGTCTGAACAGAGCCCAGGTTTTACAGTCAGGTTTTGAACCTTGGTTCTACATTTGCTTCAAACTGTGTGGCTGTGGCAAGTTACTTAGCCTCTTTGAGTCTAAGTTTCTATACTTTTAAAATGTAAAGAATCATGTTCCTCTCACAGGATTTTCCTGAGGATTACACATACAGTTTTAAAGTACCGCATAGAATTATTTGGCATGCAATGGATAGTCAGTAGCAGTAAAAGTAGCAGTAGCTAGAGAAGAAAATGGCAACCCAATGCAATAATCTTGCTTGGAAAAACCCATGGACAGTGGAGCCTAGCAGGCTACAGTCCATGGGGTTGCAAAAGAGTCGGACACAACTGAGCAGCTCGACAACTAGCAGTAGCAGTAAGCAGTGATGCTGCTGTCGCTGACACACAAAAGAACCAGAAACATAAAAAGCACCTTCCCGAGTCTACTAGTTTCTGTGTGTGCTGGACTTTGTCTATGAGTAAGACACTGGGTGGAAGACTTGCACGTCCTACACAGCAGCCACACTCGTCCCCTGGTGTTAACTATGGGTGCAGTGTAAATTAACTGCAGGTTCTCAAAAGGTATTCTTTGGTTTTAGATAAGCATCGTAACTGAATTTTAGTTCACAGAATTGATAAGGGGAATTACTGATATACATTTTCTAGATTCTGATGCTGCAGACAGAAAATTTTAACGTTGTTGATCAGTGACACTTACTGGCAAAGTGCAGCGTGGCAGCCTAGCTCCATTAGACATGGTGAGAGGGGACAACTGCCAGGAAGAATCTCCCAAAGGGTGTAAGTAAATAGGGGGTGGTAGATTAGAGACCACCGAGCATGGCAGAACACATTATCTTAGCAAGAGTAAAGTGAATAAAGCACTAAGGGAAGTAAAGCTTGTAATCAAGAAAATTTTTAGTCTTGAAATACTCCCATAAACACCCTGGGATGCCACAGAAAAGCACTTCATGCAAACATCTCTCTTAACAAACATTTTCCCTCAATTATTCTCCATTTTACAAGGGAAATCAATAAAAAATAGCGTGTATATATATATATATATATACACACACACACATATATATGTATAGTATAACTGAATTTATAACTAAGTATAACTGAATCATTTTGCTGTATACTTGAAACTAATGCAACATTGTAAATTAACTATGGTTCAATTTAAAATAGGATGAACCACAAAAATTCACTTTTCAGTCAGCCTATAGCACACGTCTCTTATTAAGCAAGGAATAGTACTACATTGGGCTCCCCAGGTGGTGGTGGTGGTCAAGAACCCACCTGTCAATGCAGCTGACATAAGAGACTTGGGTTTGATCCGTGGGTCAGGAAGATCCCCTGGAGGAGGGCAGAGCAATCCACTCCAGTATTCTTGCATGGAAAATCCCATGAATAGAGGAGCCTGGCAGGCTGCAGTCCATGGGGTCCCACAGAGTTGGACACGACAGAAGCAACTGAGCACGCAATACGTACATTTGGTCTAGAGCAGCTCTGCAACATGTAAAATTAACTTCATGCCAATTTGAGATCACAGTTCTAAGAATATATATTGTCTTACATTACTACACAAGGAATTGTTGTTGCTTTGGTTTAAGGTTTTAGTTTGAAAAACTTAAAACCTATAGAAAAGTTGAAAGAGTAGCACAATGAATGTCTGTACAGCCATCACTTAGATTTATCAGTTGTTAATATCTTACACATTACTCATGCTCTCTGTCTTTGTTACTCTACCTCTAAATACAGCATCAATTATCACCTAAGTACCAGGCGTTCTTGTACATTAATATAATACCATTGTCATTCTCAACTAGTTTAACATTGATAGAATGAATTATCTAATATACATTCTGTATTCAAATTTTCCCTGTTATCCCAACAATGTTCTTTATAGCTCTTGTAAGTTTCCCAGTTCATGATCAAATCAGAGATAAAGCGTTACATTTCATTGTCGTATCTTCTTGGTCTCCTTTTAATCTAACATAGTCCCTTTGAACACACACACATCACACATCCTTTTTTTTTCTTTCTTTCAAAACATTTATAGCTTTAGAGTTTATGCTATTTGATTTTAAGGCTATCTTATGATGTGAATGTGTCTGATTAATTTCTCTTTATTACATTCAGTTCAATTTTTTGACTTGAATACTACGTAAGTGATGTGTCTTTCCCATTGCACGCCATCAAAAATCACATTGTCCTATTATTGGTAATGCTAAGTGTGATCACTTGATGGAGATGATGTCTGCTATGTTTCGCCACAGTAAAATCACTTTGTTCCTTTGTAATTAATAAGTAATGTGTGGGGCTGTTACTTTGAGGCCATGTAGATATCTGCGTCCCCAAATTGTTGTTGTTTTTTAATCACTGCAATTATTGTGATCTCTCCCTAACAGATTTGAGCAGTAATGGGAGGACAAAGGCATGGTCTTCATTCACTCACTATCTCTGTAAACCCCATTTAGCACTGGTTAATGATAATGAAGCCTTTGGCACTTTTTTTTCCCTATAGATGCACTTACAGGATACAATTCCATTTAAAAAATGCATTACACCAAAGCACAGTGAAAGCAATTACCAATACTCAATTACTCTGGCATCACTTCATCACTGGAGATACTCTTAAATGCAATGCAAGGGCGATTTTGAATATCCTGAAGGTGAAAATTGGTCTACAACAGCAGAGGCTCAGAAACCCTCAGTGGCTCCCAAGAATTACCCAATACATCCCCAAACCCTTATCTTGGCATTCAAGGCTAGAGGATCTGGCCACACAGTTCATCCTCTCTCCCATGACTCCCTTTCACATCCCCACCACGTTGAACTGTCCTCTTCTTCTTAGATACCCCTTCATGCTCTTCCATTGCTCATTTGGATTCCTTTGCCTTGAACATTCTGATCTCCATCAGAGAATTTACAGACATTTTTACTCAGATTTGAAGGCCAAGGTCAAATGTGTGCTCTTCCATAAGCATTTGTTCCAAAAGTAACGTCTCCCTTGTCTGAGTTCTCTTTATCTGGGAAATGAGAGCCCTCGGTACCTGCCCTTGGTACAGCTTTGTTCTGTCTGTGTCTTCTCTTCCCATAAGGCTGAAATCACAGCTGTGGTTTCTGAACAGTACCCTGAGAATGTGTTCAGAACATCAATGATGTTCAAGTACCAAAACATTTTTGAGAAAATTTGATATCTAAAAAAAAAAATGTAAGCATTTAAGTAGTTATCATGAGAAAAATTAGAACTGGCTGGTATTCCTCATAAATATTTATAATTTAATATATTTTTATTTTGAATTACATATGGGGGAAAAGAGAAGGGAGAACTTTCTTTCTTAGGATCCCATATATCTTAATCTAGCCTGGGCTGAAAACTCCAGCAACAGAATTCACAATATTTCTTCCCTAGCCCCAGGCCCAGCACAATGTGCTATGCATGGTAACTGCTCAGTAAGTAGCTATTGAATGACTGAGAGAAAACTAGGAATTACAATTGTTTTGCTCCCTTGAAGATGGAATGACTCTCCCCAGCTCTCCTATGCCCCTCATCCAAGGCACAGCTCATCCCAAGAGGCCCTCTGTGACCACCACATCAGAGAACAAAGGATGGCCATAGGCCTTTGGCTTCAGGCTTGCATATTTGAATTCAAGACTTTCATTGGCCTGTGTTCTGCACACGGCAACTCCGTCCTCTGTGAAAAATGGAAGGTCCTGTTCATGATGACAACTGGAGGGCGAGTTCACTTCTTTGGCTATGCTTGGGGCCACCCTAGCACCACTCAGAAGATATATTCATATAAGACACAGCTCAGGTGGTCTTTCTCTGGAAATCTTCTCAGAGGCAGAGCCTATTAGTACATCCCTCAGTTCTTGGTTATAGCATCTGACCCCTCCAGTCCCCTCACTGCGGCCCTGTGAATACTAATAAAGTGCCTATGCTCTGCCAGCCATGGCATGCGGAATTTGGCATGGAGGTATTACCACCACATCACAGAGAAAATACTGAAATACCTGGAAGACCCCAGAATAAACAAGGCAATGTAAGATGAGGGGCTTTGGAAATTCCCACACTGGAAAAATTACCTTTAAAGATAGCCAGCGTTTTGCCCAGCACTAAAGAGCACAAAGCACTTTAACATCTCTTGTCTCAGTATGCTTTCCCAAAAGCCCTCTGGGATGGGCTGGTAAGAAGCATTAAACATGAAACAGGGTAATAATGAAAGCTTTTTTCTCTGTGTCTCCTCTTCAATGAAGTCTCTCCGTGTCCCAAACTCTATTCAGGCCACTCGGCGAGTATCACTAATCACCAGCCTTATGCCAGGCCCTGGGGACATAGAAAGACCCTTTGAGCACTAACTATATGCAAAGAATCTGACCATTTAGTGACACATTTTCTGAGTCTGACTCTGGGCTCAGCGCAAGGAGCACAGAAATTAAAGTGCCTAACCGTGAGGACTTCTCCAGTTATTGTCCACTTTTCACACCATCTGCTGGGAAGCTGCTGACCCATCTGTCTCTTCTTCCAGACTGTGATCTTTTTCAAAAAAGAGGCATCTCTGTGGCCCCATGGCAAGCCTCAGGGTTGAACACACCGCAACACTGTTTCTAAGACAGGCTTCCTGTTGCTGGACAGTCCTGGGAGCCCAAGCACGTGTGCCCACTGAGCTCCACCCTTAGGAGAAGAATATCCAGCAGGTTGCAGGTGGCTGCCCCAGGCAACAGTCTCCACACACCCTGCCATCGCTCCGCCGGTGCGGACAGTGCCCAGGCAGCCCAGTGCAGTTCCTGTAGACTCAGTGGTCCTGTCCCCCCGGGAGGGTGTGCAGCTGGCACCACCGTCTACATCTGCCAAAGACATGGGGTCAGGTGATGGGGTTCCCTGGGGCTTTCAGACGAAGGACAGGCTGCAGCTGACGACCTTCTGTCCTGGACAGTCTGAAATCAGGCTGCCCTTACCTTGGGCTGAATGAGGTTTCCCACTGGAGACGTGGTGCTAAAGCGTCCAAGGACCAGGTTCAGGGACCCACACCCTGACATCCCAGCCAAGGGATCTGATGAAGACTGGATGGACCAGCTGTCTGGCTTTGCACAGGGGGACTCCTCACAGCTACTCACAGCTGGGACTCCTCACAACTACCCCAGCTCCCAGGCCCTGGTCTCATACCTTACAGACTGGCCCACACACAGCTCCATCCTGAGGTTGCTCTGTCCTCCAGTCACCAATGAAGTACAGCTGAGCCAGTCCCCTGGCGCAGACAGAGCAGCGCCCTACACGTGACCCCAGAGAGCCTCCGCCCATCCCCCATCCCGATCCTAAGGAGACCTGCTGGGCCTCCAGTTACACTGATGCAATGGTTCCTCTGCTCTTCTGGGTCACACACACCTTGGAAAAACTGAGAAAAGGGTTGGATGCTCTCTCCTCAAAATGCATACACACACACACACCCCTACATATATATACACATATATATATGTGTGTGTTGGGGAGCATATATATACAGACACAGAATTATTCCCACAATTTTTGCATGTTTACATATTCTCTAAAACCCATCCATGAAGTCCAGGTTAAGAACTCTTGCTTTTAAATCTTCCCAGTAGCCTAGCAACCCTGGGTTCTTAGCAAACTTCCTCCTCAAAGTCCCCAGAGTAGAAGCCAATTTCTCCATCTGAAACCTCGTGCCCCCATGGGGTCAGAGCTGAGCTCTGTCTCCCGGGCAGGAATAAGCAGTTAACACAACCCCAGGGCCAAGTGGCCTGTGACCTCGCACACAGCGTGGAGGACTGTGGCTGGGCGCGCTCGACCCCTGTCACAGCTGTCAGGCTCTGCCCGACCCAGACCTGCCACCGGGACAGACTGCTATCTTTGTGGGAGGAGTTCATGGCACTCTGTCACTCACAAGCATTCTCTCTGGGTTTCACTCAGAGATGGAGGGACGCATCCGAGTGCTGTAGAAATCCCTCATTCTGACTGGGCCCAGGACTTTGGGATGAAAGGTGTGGAGGGGGGAGTCTCATCGGGGGGATGTGCGTGCAAACACACACAGGCATACATCGTTCTTCCTGAGCCCAGGGCAGTGACAGCAAATGAGCCATTTTCTCAGGATGGCTCAGCCCAGCTCAGACCTTATTATGACATAATTTAAGTGACAGGGTCTTCATCCCAACTGGCATTTTGTGTAGGGATTGTGTGTCTAGAAGGTGCTATGGGGGGCTAGGCAGTCCCCGAGGTCTGGGCTCATCATGTGCCCTAACCCAGTGGTACTATCCACGCCTGACTACTCTCTTAGCCCATCTAGCCAAGCAACCAGGACACAGGTGACATGGTCAGAAAAAGGACACCTTTCGACAAAGTCCCAGAATGAAGGTAATTCCTCTCATCAATCAGGTGGCCCCTGAGTATGTTGTGGGGAGGCGCTTTCCTGTGGTGTGTGTGTGTGTGTGTGTGTGTATGAGTTTACGCATCAACAGGCCCCCCAGTCCAAGGGGTCACAAAGAGTCGGTCACATGACTGAGCACACACACATGTACCCTCCAGACTATAGAAACACATTGGAGAAGAAAAAGGCGACTTGAGGAGAAAGAAGAGCAGCTACTTTAGAATCACAGACACTTAGACCCAGATTCAGGTCCAGATTCCTATGCCTAATCCCTGTGTGACCTCAGGAAAGGCACTTCACATCTCTGAGCCTGTTTTCTCTTCTGTGACAGGGGACTCAGAACCTTCCTCTGAGGTCTGGTAGAAATAAATGTGAGGATTGAAGGTGAGGTGTCAGCATCATGCCTGGTACATCACAGATGGTCGAGACCCATCTGTTGCTTTTCTGTCCCTTGCTCTAGTCTATCCAACTCCTGATGGAATCATCTGAGTGAAAAATCTGGCTCTGGCTTTTTAAGCCCTCCATCGACCCCAGAGTCTACCTGTTTTGTGCTTCCACATCCTACAAGAGGCCAGTGACTGGCGCCACTCAGAGCTCTCCCAAGCTCTCAGAGAGGACTTGGGTGATAAAACTGAGGATACTGAGTTTCCCCAAATGTAAAGCTGCCTCTCGCTATGCATCACCAGTAGAGCCCGACCTGTCTTCCCTGCCAGACCCCAAGCTCCTGCTTCTTAAACAATCTAATCCATTTTGTTCAAAGCAAGAAGCAAGAGGGCTTTAAGGAATAGGAAGGCAGTCTTCCTAGGACATTCACATAGTCACAGTAAAGCAGTTTATGTCTCCAATGGCATTTCTTCTGGGATTGTTCACAAGGAACATAACTTATTATTTTTTGCAGCACTTCAAAGACTGTTGTTCTTTTGTTGTAAGTGGGACTGAAAATGTGTTTCTAGGTACCTACAGGGTCCCGTTTGACTGATTCTGATGGGATTTCTAAAAAGAAAGCATCAAGCTTGAATGGGTCCCGGATGGACAGTGGGCCAAATGGTGAGTGAGCAGCTCAGACCCTGAGCGCTGGACCCGCCATGGTCTAAAGGTGGTCACTGAGAGTGAAGGGGACCCTCTCCCTGGGAGATCCCCTGTGATCACAGAGGAGGGGGTCAGAACGGGAAGGGGAGCTTCCTAGAACACCCTCACTTAAAGAGAATCCTAGATTCAAACCCACCTGATGAGTCCCATATTACAGATGAGGGAACTGAGGCTCAGAGATGTGAGGTCACTTGTCCAGGGTTATGCAGAAAGTAAGTGCCGGGGCCTGGGCTCCAGCATTCACACCTGGAGCTGCCGCGCCAGGCGGACGTGTCAGGGGAATCGTCTCCAGCTTGTAGACCGAGGCTCCCCACGTGGAATGACAGACTCCAGCCCTTTATTCCACAGCATCCTGAAACCCTGCCAGGAAGCAGCTCCCCTGGGCACTGGTTTTGCAGTGACGGTGGGTGGCAGGCCTCACTGGTGGCCAAGAGTCTCCAATCCTGGCACATCTGAGTGTAGATAAGGAGAAAAGCAATCACACAGAGAATTTTTTTCCAAGTGTGAAATTTCACATTGCCTATTACTTGTCACTGATCTGACTGTGGCCACAAGTCACTAGTCTTATGTCCAGGGACGTGGGGCTACACTTGAGGTCATCCATCTGTAAGTGGCAGAAGCAGGTCTCTGTCTGCATCCGAGACTCCTGCTCTTTCCAGGGGACCTCCTTTTCAGATGCAGCAACTAAGCCCACACAGCCCTACCCTCACTCAAATAACACAGCGGGCAGACACACCAAGCGTATAAACAGAAGGGGGTCTCAGATGGAGACGAGTGCTGCTCAGAACAATGAAGCAGAGTAAGGGAGACAGAGACGGACAGGCCAGCAACTATCTGATGAAGGTGGTTGGGGAAGGCCTCTTCAACAGGGCAAACTAAACCTGAGCAGAGACCTGGGGGAAGGGAGGGAGGGAGAGGGCAGCCACCTGGCTTCCAGGAAGGAAGAGCAATCCAGCCCAAGCAGCAGGTGCAAGGACCCCAGGGGACGGGGGAGAGTGCTTGGTGAGGGGAAGGAAGAGTGAAAGGCCCCATGGCTGGGGCTCAGGAGTGACGGCGAGAGTGGGGCAGAGCTGGTTCCTGCAGGTGGGAGAGGAGCCTGTCTGCAGGGTGCTCTGCCAGAGCGGAGGGCCGGAGTTCGTCTCCAAGCCCAGGGCCCTGGCCAGGTGTGCTGGTGCTAGGACAGAGACACAGAGGGGCTGAGGCTTCTGGGAGGTTCAGCAACAGAGGGCAGGTGCTTTGGGACTTAGGAACTGGGCTTCTAGAAGGAGAACAGGGTGAGGCCCCTAAGAGCTGGGAAGACCGGGGAAAGGGTCCATGAAGAAGGGCTGGGACCAGGTCCAAGCAAGAATGGCTGTAAGATGGACCTTCACCACAGCCTCTTTCTAGCCCCAGCTCCACTTGGGAGTGGCCACAGAGCTATGACCTAGACCCAGCTGCAAGGGAAGATCATACAGGGACAGGGAGCCAGGCATCCTGTACGAAGTAAAACACTCAAAAGCCAAGGTCTTAGACCCTGAAAAGTCAATTAGAATCTCCTCCAAGTAGCCTTGTCCCTGGACTGTTGAAGAAAAGGAGACAGGGTGTGTGTGTGTGTGTGTGTGTGTGTGTGCGTGTTAGTTGCTCAATTGTGTCCAACTCTTTGCAACTCCATGGACTGTAGCCTGCCAGGCTCCTCTGTCCATGGAATTCTCCAGGCAAGAATACTGGAGTGGGTAGCCAGTCCCTTCTCCAGGGAATCTTCCTGACCCAGGGATCAAACCCGGGTCTCCTGCATCGCGGGCAGATTCTTTACCATCTGAACCACAAGGGAAGCCTGAAGAAAAGGAGGCCTGGACTTAAATTCTCAGTTTTACATAAGAGGCCTTAGAAAAGTCAACGGACCACTCTCCAAGTTTCCATTTCCTATAGGTAACACGCCCCGCCCCATGGGGGTGTCACGGGGGATACACGTGATTGAGCTCCCAGCAGAGCTCCCAGCTCCAGCTCCCAGCTCCCAGCTTCACTGGCACACAGCAGACCCTCAGTAAAGGGCAGTCGTCCCTGCTACCACTGCAGTATATGGATGGACTAAGAGAGATGCCAAGGCCTCGACTGAGGTCAGCTGACCCAGTTACAACGCATCAGAAAAGGTCAGCTCTGTGAAACAGATCATGCAGTGATCACTGCAGCCCAGGGGCAGCCAGACAGCCCAAGAGAGATGGGAGACGAGGCTCCACCCACTCAAACCTGCTGGGATTCAGCACTCCCGTCTTTCACTGCTGTGCTGAGAATGCTCGTTCCCACCCTGGAAGAAATAAATAGGAGGGTGGGGGGTGAGGGAAGGTCTATACAAATATATAAACCCATATGTGCACACATATGGATTTACTGTAGTCAGTTAAAGGGAGCATTTGGGGTGTTTTAGTTATCCTCAGACAACTAAAGACCAAGGGACCCTCACATACAGCCCTGGCATCCCTGGTCTGGCTGGTCCTAAAACAACATTTAAATAAAAGCAGTCACTCCCTTCTCTATCCCTTGAGAGACACTAGCTGCCTGGATGAAGCTGGCAGCAACAGAGCTCCTGCCCCAACCCCCAGTCTCAGTGGCCCATCCCACTGAGTCAGCCGGGTCCCCTCTTCTCATCCCCTGTGATTCCTGTCACAGTCCCTGAGTTTCAAATCCTGCTCAGAAGGCTTGAAAAATTATTGTAACCAAAGTGAGAAAGAACACTGATAATCTTGCAAAATGAGCCTCCTAGGAAAATTATCTGCACTTTCTCAGTCTTACCAACTTTAGCTGAAGAGGTGATGCTGTAATGGGGGGACTTTAGACAGGCTTCCCCATGGCCAGTACCTCCTCTGGCCTGGTTTAACAACTCTGCTCTGAAGGCCTGTCTCTTACCAGCAATCCCCAAGGTGGTAGAGCCCTAGAGATGCCAGTAGAAGGATGACATCCTCAGATACAATGCTGGGCTCCAGAGAATGTCTCAGGAGCCATGGGATGCCAGGTTCTTTGAACATGATTGCCCAAGATCCTGCCTATCCCCAAGCTGGGACCTTTCTCACCAACCAGCCCAAAGCCCTTTCTGTACCATTAGCCCAATACAGACAGCAACTGCATTTCTTGGTTGAAAAAGCCAGTGACGGGATAAGTGGTGTTTGTTATCTAACCAAATTGTAGAGGAAATGATGTGTGAATGAGAAAATTCTAACACAACCGTGGATCACTTCTGACAGCTTCGATTATGGTTTTGTTTAGTTAAGCACTTGTGCATCCTAATGAACTGTCTTATGGAATTATTAACTGGACCTGGGATTTCCAGGGCTTTTCCACTGCCCTAACTCCTTCCTAGTGGAGATGACATGTCTCTGGGTGTCTTGACTACAAAGGTTGGTTTTCCACTTGAAAATCCTGAGGCTAAAGACCAGAATAAACCAGATTCAGACATGCAAGTTGAAATAGGTAGAGGAGATTTTGGTCTTTCTACCAAGTTAAGGACACAGAGAAGCAAATTCTTGAAATTATAGGGATATAGAATAAGACCGATACAGGGGCACTGATATGTGGGTTTTCATTAGGAAAGCAATCCAGTTGAGAAATAAGTCAGAACCAGTGGCTCAATTGTCCAGGAGCCGAGCGCTAGTCATCTGAGATAAGGGAGGGAACCCTGGACCCATCAACTCCCCTAAACACAGACCAGGAAGACCTGGCAGAGGCCCCAGGCCCCTGTCCCTCAGAACATCCAGTGTCCACTCTCCCAGCTCTGGCTGCACCAGCACCTCAAGCCTGCTTCTGTCCCATTCCCTCCCCAGGGACACTGCTGTCACAGTTGAAGGATCCTGTCAGCCCCCTGGATGAAGCCAAACCCAGATCTTCTGCTGCTGGCAATGGAGGGGATGTCCCACACTGGGAATAAAGAGGTTCCCTGGGACCCACCGGCCACTGCCGCATGCAGTCTTACAGATGGTGCCCTGCACGTGCACCCTGCCATTCAGCCCATGCCCGCTCACCTGCCAGAGGGGTATGTGTCAGTTAGGGCCCCACAGGAAACTAGCCAAGAGGACTTAACAAGGAACCCTTCACAAAGGTGGGAAGGGTTGAGGGAAGTCAACAAGGGCTGGAGGCAGCCTGGGCTAGCAAGACAGGGGCTATCACTGACTCAGGTTGGAGAGGGTTATGGAGGGGAGTCCCCATAGAAAGGAGCAGGATCTGTGGGTGAGGGGAGAGAGGAAGAACACGGACACTGCACCCCCAGCACGAAGAGACTTGGACAGGAAATGGCCAGTCTTGGCCTAGCTCTCCTGCTGGTGCCACCCATTGGCTATGCCCACGTGGGAGCCCAGCCAGGGGCATGGAAGCTTGTTGGATGCAATCTGTAGAGGTCACCTACTGCGACTCAGGGCATCATAGAGAAAAGTGGGGAGTGAATGCAGACAAAGTGGAGGGGCAAAGCGGACCCTCCCAGGCCTGAAACCCATTCTCTGATTCCCACAAAGGGCCACATGGTTGAACCTGATTCACATCTTCTTTTCACTCCCTATGATTGCATTTCATCTTGCCCTTGGGGGATCTCTCCCGGTTGCCCCCCACCACCAGCACACTCTATGCACTTTTCCATTTCTATGTATCTCAGCTCCATCCCCATGTCAGGATAAACCTTAGGAAGAATGGGTGGTGACCCATCCATCAAGCTGCAATCAGGAAAATCTGGATGCCAGGTCTCCTTGGGACCACTGGCAGCCTGGGAACCTGCTACTCTCCTTCCTGGGAGCATGTAGAGCTTGTGGGTAAGAATGGGCTCTGCCTGCTGTGCAAGGGCCAGCAGCAGTTCCCAGTGCCTGCCAGGGACCGGTTTCTGTATCCTAGGAGAAAACTGGGGCAGGGCTGCCAACCAAGCACCCGACAGGAGATGCCAAACACGTCATCCAAGGCCAAGGGGGCAGCAAGCACTGCAGGTAGCCACCAACCTGCAGTGGGCCTTCTTCCCAAGAAGGTGGGCCTCCTGGAGAGAGCCCCGGGCCGCGTTCTTGAGTGATGTTTTAACAAACACTCCTAAATAGCTTATAATTGCAATCTTATGCCCAGCAGGCACTGTTGGTTTTAAAAGCTTTACGAAGATCTTCCCATTTACTCCTCATAAGAAGCTATGAGGGAGGGATAGTTATCTTCTCCATTTTACAGATGAGAAAAGTGAGGCGCAAAGGGGTTAATTAACCTGCCTTAGATCACATGGGGAGCAAATGGTAGAGCAAGACTCAGACTCAGGCAACCTGGCACCCAGATGTGTCCTCTTAGCTTCTGAGCTAGCGGGAGCACACTGACTGCCATCCCTGCCAGCCACAGACATGAACTGCCACCCAGACATATGGCCTACTTCCCACTCCTCCCAGACTGGATATTTAAGGCATCGCTGGAAAGACTTCTGCCGGTCATCAAACGAAAGTGAACAATCTCGGAAATGACCCAAGGCCTCTCTGCCCTGCAAGGAAAAGTCGTGGGCTGAGTTTCTGAGAGGTGGCCTCTGAAATGGATATGAGCATGTGGGGGTTCAGGAGGGAGAGCTCTGAGGACCCACCTTTCCTGAAGAGAGGGAAGAAGTGGGACTGGGCAGAGTGAGAAGTCTCAAAAGAAGCCAGAGCTGTCCCTGAGGTGAGTGTTAGAGGGGGTGATCTCACAGAGCTGGGGTGAAGGCACCCTATATCAGCAGTCATTTCATGCAGAACAGCCCAAGGAGGCACCATGGCCTGGGCAAGGCAGCCCTCTCCATCGAGGCACTCCCTCAACAGCAGGGCTTTCTACCAGCAGTGCTCCCGGTGGGTGGGAACCATTGCTTTGTTCCTGGAGGGGATCCGGGACACACATCACCATGCCCATCATAAGCTGTAAATCAGAAACCTGCTGCCTAGCTTTGGCCACCCAGGAAGTCTCTCCAAACGTCCTTGTGTCTGGCTACTTGGCTATATCAACCAGGACGCAGCTCCAGAGGTGTCAGGAATCCAGGGTTCCCTTGCCCTAAACACAAGGCCTATGCCTCCTGGCTCTCTTCTGTGCCCCATAATGGGTCCCACATGGGCTGACACCCACACTCCCAAGCCAGAAGTTTTCTAAGGGTCTTGAAAGATCACAATTTTCTGAATACTCACATGGGTAACAACTAGCAAACATCAGAAATAAGCAGAAATGTGAAAACAGAAGGAGAGTCTGGAGCTCTGAAGACCTGCGGGCCCAGCTCAGCTCTTGGCCACCAGCTGGACTTGTTCCTCATTCCCTGGCTCTTTGGTCTGTGCCCTGGGCTCCCCTGATCCCTCCAGGCCGACTCATTCTCCAGCTCTTGTGCACTCTGTAGGCCTCACCAGAAAGGCCACTCTCAGAAAGGGATGTTCTGAGAGGCCGAGGGGAGTTTCACTTGCATCTCAGAAGAAATGCTAGGCAGGACAGCCACTTTTCTGAGCTCCTACCTTACCGCTGAACTGTCCTCTTCCACAATCAGAAAATGTCAGAGAAAATCCCCATGGAGAGAATCTAAAGAATTATTCAAAGCCACCTTCATCTAACATAATTTACACCACAATCAGTGGCTTCTGACAGCAGCTTAAACGAAGGGAACTGTTGAGTGGCTCAGACACTCCCTCTGGGAGGACCAACCAGCGCCCCATTGGTGGGGAAGCCCAGCGCTTCTCCATGCGGTCCCAGGCAGCTGCCCCTGCTCCTGCAGTCCTGATGCCCTGCTGGGGACTCTTCCACCATCACCCCTTCATAGGGGCCCAAGACCAGCTGACCCAAGAGTCCACCCCCAAGAACACTTTCTTAAGGTCCAAGAAAAAGCAAGAACCAAAGAACAGGGACACGGGTGGTTCAAAAGTGAGGAAAACCCTAGCACCACATCAGCCACCCTCGGGAGAGATGGTGGCATCCCCCTGACCTGAGAAGGGAGCTTCCAGGTCTCTTGTCTTACAAGAGTCCTCCTCCTGAGGTGCTCCTCACCCCAGTCCAGAGAATAAGTAGTAGATCAGACACACATCATCTCTGCCCTGCAAACTCTATGCCCACTGCTGGACCCCCAAGAGAGAGCTGCCCAGCCCCTACACCTCACAGCCAACCTGCCACTCTTTCAGCACAACTTCCAGTGGTCAGTAGGGGCAGGTAGATGAGGACAGGGATGGAGCCAGGCTGGAGGGCCCTCCCTTCCAGAGGGGAGTAGGGACTGAGGTCTTTGCTAATTTTTTGTAGTTGTTTTTGAACCATGGCCTTGGCTCATGGCACAGATAAGAGGCATGTCCACAGAAACACGCAGCTCACTGTTAGGCTCAAAAAGCAAATGAAGACCTCCAGATTGGTCCATGCCACATGTTAAGTCCCTCGGGACAACTGAAGGAAAGCTCAGAGCCTGCTGGGATCCTGAGACAAGCCACCGAGACTACATTCTTTTCTGGATGCTGAAAAACAAAAACAGAACAGACACCTCACTGCACCCATGAAATCCAGGTCTCTAACAGTCTTGGGGTGATGGCTCCTCCTCTGCTGACAAGGACACTTGGCCATTGGCACACAGCTAGTAGTACACCATCTGCACCTCGCATGTGGCATCCTGGAGCATGCATTTGCCATGTGGGCAGTACACGTTAGACCCACTTCCAAATCTAGGTTCTACAGCCTCCCTACTGTTGAAATACCGACAAAGATGTCAAGTCTTAAACTTCTTTCCTCGTCCTCAGATTAGGCAACTGGGATTAAAGTGAGAGACAGAGCTCGGTGCCACCCACCAAGAGTTCAGACAGAAGTCCTCCTTTATGAATTGCTTGCCAAGACAGCAGCAATTTATGTACACTTTCTTACCTGAGCCCTGCCATTATGTCCGCAAGGCAAATTCCATCTGAGTGAAAGCTGAGCACTGCTGAGCACTGCTTCTGGAGCCAGGAGGGCTGCCTTCTGGACTCAATTTTACCACCAGCATATTTTATGAAGCTGAGAAAGTCATTTCACTTTCTTGCGAATAACGGTCATCATAATAGGCACTAAACTCCCTCCATGCATATTATCACCTTTAATACGACAACCCTGTAAGGCATCCTTACCCCCATTTCACAGATAAGGAAACTGAGGCTGATGGAGGCTAAGTAGCTTGCTCCAAGTACAGGGGAAGCTGGAGTCTTCAAAGCCAAGAAGTCTGGTTTCAAAGCTGACAGTGTTAACTACCTTGAACACTGCCCACCCTGGGAAAGTCGGTGGGCGAGCCAGGGGACATGACTATAAGCAACAGCAACAGCACTGGCCGATGCAAGCAGACAAGGAATTAGTAAAAGGACATTCAGTGACCATGGCATTGCCAGGAGAGCTAGAGGACCAGATTCTCGGTAATGTCAGCAAACACATTACTCCAAGTCTTGTTTCAGTAGAGGCCCACCCAGCACTGCCCACGGTGCTGATATTGGACATTGCTCCCCACACTGCAGCCTCCAGCACCCTGAAAATTTGAAGTTCCTGGCACCCCAGCCATTGCCAGCCAACCTTGACTCAAAGCCTGGGAAGCCACATATGATGGATGCAAGCCAAGCCATGAACCTGGGCCTGGATCAAGGGAGGCCAGGAAATCACTTTTCTTGTAGGAGGCTGTTCTGATAGGTCTCTCTTCCCACCAAGACTCAAAAGGAGGGAATTCCTCAAACAGAAGAAGTGAGTTCAGATGCTGGGTAGTTCAAAATGACAAAAGTCCAACATGTGAGGAAATTGAACACTGAATTCTGTAAGGTTCTTTTCAGTAGCTCGAGTCCATTTAATCTGACAAGCACATTGCAGTGCAGTATATCATAATTCCCACTCATTAGCTCCATCATACATAAAAAAATATTAGATATCGTTATTCATTGCCTTTGACTTGTGGGGCCCCTTCCCTCCTATGGGAGAATACGTCTCCAGTGATATTAGGCTTGAGCAGTAACTGGCTTTGACCAATAGGATATGACATAAATTATGCCCTAAAAGAAACTTTGGGAACCATCACATGGAAGACTCTTGCTTTTTTTTCTCTTCCAGGAAAACAGTATGTCCCAAATGGAACAACCTCCAGACTATGCCTCAGAATGGGAAGAAACTAGCAGAGCCCTGTAGTAACCACAATTGACCCACATGGTCTCCAACATTAATAAGAACAAGAAATAAATGTTATTTTTAATAAGTCATTGATTGGGGGGGGCAGTGTTTGTTATAACAAAACTGCCTGATTCAACACTGAGACTCATTCCACATCACTGCCTATTAAACAAAGAGAATACACAAATAAACAGGATCCAGTCCCCACCTTTGTGGCACTTCTCTGTGACACGTTCAAGTCATAGCTGGCACAGAGAGTGGAGATGTTTCAAAGGAAGCATAAACACAATGCCCAGGGAACACTAGGAGAGGAGACAGAGATTCTGCCTGGGGCTTCCGAGAAGGTTTCCTAGGGGATATGAAATTTGAACTGGATCTTGAAGGTTAAGGTCAGTGTTACCAGAGAAGGTTGAAGAGGAAAGAGGGGAGAATTCCATGCAAATAGGCAAATTCAGAGGTACAAGAAAAAAAATATATGTATGGAAGAATAAATTCCGGCGTTGCTGGAGTATAGGCAGTTAAGGAGGAGGAGCAGTGGGAAAAAAAGCCAAATGGAGAAGCAGATTTCAAATGCCCCAGAATGCCATGCCAACAGGATTCAACCTCATACTCCAGACTACAGGAATGATCAAAAGCTTGCAGCAAACCTCTATTTCAGAAATATCAACCTAGAGGTAGTAGAGTGGAGGATGAGGTAGAAGCAAAGAACGCAGTGAAGAAGAAGACTGTTAGATCAAAATCAGTTCCAGAACTGGAAAAGTGATGATGAGAACAAAAAGTTCACAAAGCATTTCACAGTTCCTCAGTGAGACTTGGTGGGATGAGGGATGAGGCAGGAAAGATGAAGATGGTACAGCATATGATGGCATAGATTTAATCACTGACTGGAGGGTAGAGGCATTCGTGGATATGGGGCAGCAGAAAGGGAAGCAGGCGTGGGAGAAGCTGATGACTTGGCGTTGAACACAGCACATGTGAGCTGTCTCTGGGACAAACCCACAGAGGTGTCCAGTTGGTCACCGGAAGAGACGGAAGAAATTCCCACCTGCCTGGAGTTGGGAAGGGTGTGGGAAAAGCTTCAGAGAGTGTTGACATTTGCATCAAGGCCACTAGGTACTTCTGGAAGAGGGGAAGAGAACAGCACTCCTGGCAGGGGCTATACAATTAGAAAGCCGAAGGATATAATCAGGGAAGATCAAGCTTTTAAACACGGTTGAAGGAAGAGGAGCAGATATGTGGTGACTTCCCTATGTGACATCCCACAATCCATGGGACTGGTCACGGAGTTATCCTTTCTATGGGAGTGGCTGTGTGACAGGGATGTAGTAACACTTTATGAATAAATCTGCAGACTCTGAAAAGTGGATGCCTTGGGTCCTTGATGTTACTTTATACACTCAACTGTGGGTCCATTTCTGGCATTTATGTGTTCTTCTTTCTCTTTTTGTCCTTCCGCTATAAAAATCAGAATATGATTAGCTATTCAAAGAAGGAATAAATGTCATATCATTCCTCCTTTAAAAATAGACAGTATTCGTCAAGACAGACTGGGTTAGACTGCAGTAACAAAAACTCTCA
Organism: Bos javanicus; assembly: GCF_032452875.1. Taxonomy (NCBI): domain Eukaryota; kingdom Metazoa; phylum Chordata; class Mammalia; order Artiodactyla; family Bovidae; genus Bos; species Bos javanicus. Next base: position 41,244,141 of record NC_083882.1, on the reverse strand, counting down.
AAACATCAGTACAGCAATGGTTTACTTCTCATTCATGCTATGCATCCATCAAGGGTCAACCAGGAGCCCTGCTCCTGTGTTCTCACTGCCATCTTCATACTGAGATCCAAGCTGATAGAGCAGCTGCACCCCAGACCCTTGTGTTTATGGCGAGAGGGAAGAGAACAAGGTGAAGCACACACTGGCTCCTAAAGCTTCCACCTGAAAATGAAGCATGTCACTTCTGCTCATATCTCCTTGGCCAAAACAATTAAGCCACATGGCCAAGGCTGGCATGCAGGGGCACTGGCGGAAGTATAGCCCTCCCAAAGGAGCATATGAGATCTCACTGAGCAGCAGTGGAGTCTATAACACACACTCACTAAGCTGGCCAGCTTATTCAATATCTGTGATGTTGTTCCACCTAGAGTATGACAATTCTCATGTGACCTGGGCACCTCCTCCAAAAGGGGTTCAACCCTGGGGCTACATTTTCCCATTTAGAAATGCATCTCTTCAGTCATTAGCATCAGATTGCCAATGATCTTAAATTTCCAGCCAAGAGCATTTCAAGTTGACACCTGTACTCCCTGCATTGTGATTCTTGCAAAAGACTTAATTATCTTGAGGTGCCCCCCAACCGTAAACTAAGGATGGAGCCAAGAATCACCTACTTCTGATTCCACTATGGCTTTTCTCTACATAAAAAAAAAGAAAAGAAAAGAAAACTTAGCACAGAACCTGTATTTCACTCTCAGAGGCATTTTCAAATCAAAAGTCACTTACTGGTCTGCTGCTGGGTGGGTAGGATTTCTCTCTACACCTGTAGATAATTTGTTGACCTTGAAATTCTCCAGTGTGGTGCAGTCAAATCATTCCAGTACCATACTTTTGCAATTAATGGATTTTTACTAAGTAAACGTCCACATGAGTTTCATTCAATGGAACTGCAAACAGAAACCAATGAGCACTGTTTCCACTACGGTGGTTCACCAATGAGAGGTACCAGACTGTGAGCAATGAAATATTTAAACCCCTTCAAGATTAGATAGGTAGATATATATATATATTTTTTTTTTTCATCTCAAGTCTAAATGTATTTATAAAACCATATTTTAATTTTCTTTGTGTTGCTTTCTCAAACAGATCTTTCTGAGCTTAAGAAATTCCTCCCTTCACCCCTAGTCTTGCATGACCCCATCAAGCAGGCATCTGCAATAGGCTAATTCCTACTGCTTGATAGACACTAATTATTATCTATTTGTTTGAACTGTGAAAGGTAAAAAGCCTGGCAAAGTCAGGCCCCCCTGGTCAAAGACAGACTGAAGGCTCCCTATAGTCACCACTGCCCAAAACACTGACATCTCTAGTGCAAGGCAGGCTGGTGGCTGAGTATTTCTTGGACTCTTTCTACCTGCCGGACACTGTGCTAAGCACTTTACCTGGGCTGTCTCATTTAATCCTCATGACAACCCCATCAGGTAGATCCTATGATTGCTGCTGCTGCTGCTGCTAAATCACTTCAGTCATGTCCGACTCTGTGTGACCCCCTAGATGGCAGCCCACCAGGCTCCCCCGTCCCTGGGATTCTCCAGGCAAGAACACTGGAGTGGGTTGCCATTTCCTTCTCCAATGCAGGAAAGTGAAAAGTGAAAGTGAAGTTGCTCAGTCGTATCCGACTCCCAGCGATGCCATGGACTGCAGCCCACCAGGCTCCTCCATCCATGGGATTTTCCAGGCAAGAGTACTGGAGTGGGGTGCCATTGCCGTCTTCGAAGAGTACTGGAGTGGGGTGCCATTGCCTTCTCTGAGATCCTATGATTACCCCATTTTATAGAGGAAACTGAGATGTACAGAATTTTATGGGAAGACTATAAAAAGCAGGCACCATGTGAATAGAGTCTTACAGGATAGTTTGGACTAGCCAGGGGTTCAAAGAGAGGAAGACCCCTCAATCAGACTAAACAACATGGGTAAAGGTGTGGAAATGAGGAAGACTGCAATTGTCCCTTGAACAACAAGAGTTTGAAGTGTGCTGGGTATTTTTCCACAGTAAACACTACATAACCCAGGGTTGGTTGAATCTGTGGATATGGCAGAACCACAGATAGAAAGGGCTATCTATAAAGTATAGGCGAATTAACCCCTGCTGTTATTCAAGGGTCAACTAAACTGTGTGTTTGGGAAAGGTACAGAGCAGCATGGCTAGAACACACGGTACTTAGGTAGAACAGCCTCAAAATAAGCGTGCGAGGGCCAAATCATGAAGGGACTCCACTTTCACACGAGAGTTTGGGGCTCTGGACTTCTCTGGGGGCACAGTGGATAAGAATCCTCCTGCCAGTGCAGGAAACACAGGTTGGATTCCTGCTCCTGAAGAGTCCACATGCCTCAGGACAACCAAGCCCATACGCCACAACTACTTAGCTCGCACTCTCGATCTCGCAAGCCGCGACAACTGAGCCTGCACGCTCTAGGGCCCTCAAGCCACAACCAGTGAGCCCCTGTGCCACAACTACTGAAGCCCGCACACCCTGGCGCCAGCAAGTCACAACTCCTGAGCCTGTGTGCTACAATGACTGAAGCCCGGGTGCCCAGAGCCTGTCTCCACAGCAAGAGAAGCCACTGCAGTGAGAAGTCTGCTCGCCACAGCTAGAGAAAGCCCACATGCAGCAGCAAAGGCCTGGTGCAGCCAAAAATAAGTAACAAATAAATATAGCAGCGTGTACAGGTCAAAGAAAAATTTTTTAGGAGTTTGGAATCCTCTGATTTCAGGAACTGGACAAGAAGCAATGGAGGGAAGCAGGCATGGGTAAGACCGTGAGGAGTGGTGAGGGCTGTGGAACTGGAAGGCACCCATCAACAGGCAAAAGCATTTGAATTCTTTCTTTTTTCTTTTTTTGGGTAAGTGTAAGCTGAATTTGGCCCTTAGAGAATTAGCTTACAACTCTACTAGATGGTGAGAAGCTGATAAAATGATTAATCAGGGAACAAGGTAGTTGGATCTCTTATTTTAGAGAGCTCCCTTTGGCAAAGAGTGTGAATGACAGGCTCTGTAAGACAAGACTGAGGGCAAGAAAAGCACTTGCCCGCAGGTGCAGGGAAGCGGCAGGAGATGAAGCCAGGTAGGGCCCCAGTAATGGCAGTGGGTAGGAAACAATAATGGATTGGAGAAGGAAATATTAAGGAGAAAGAAACTGTCAGGACTTGAAAGCAATTAAGATGTAGGGAAAAAACATATTTCAAATATAATGCCCAGGTTTCCGGTACAGACCATGGTGCAAAGATTATTATTAAACCCAGAGGGTATGCGAAGAAGATGATGAGAGTCATTTTAGACAAGCTGATGGGCAAAGCTCTGACATTACTGCTACCAAGAGAGGCCCACAGGGCTGGAGTAGGTCTTGGTCATGACACCTTGCTATCTTCATGGCTGAAGAGCTGATGGACTCACCTGAGATATGAAATTCTGCCACCCCAGAGGACAACCTCTGCTGTATTACAGGGGTGATCAAAAGCTCCAGGAGGTCCTAAGACTGGTGCTTATCCCCAGGACACCCACTGTGTTAGGACACCCACTGATGCATGAGGTCACCAGATACTAGGTGTGATACAGATACATTTTGGGGGGCTGTGACTGAACCATGGAGTACCCAGCACTTGGTTAAACATTCTAGGTGTGTCCACAAGAGTGTTTCTGAGTGAGTTTAATATTGAATTTGGCAGATTGAGTAAAACAGATTGTCCTCCTCTATGTGGGTGGGCCCCATCCAATCAGTTGAAGGCCTGAATAGAATGAGAAAGCTGACTCTCCACAAGTTATAGGAAATTCCTCCTGCCTGACTGTTTGATTTGGGATATCTGTCTTTTCTTACTTTCAGATTGGAACTGAAACATTGGCTCTTCTTGGGATGTGAGCTTGTTAGCCTTGGAACTGGATATATCCACCTTGCTGACTAGATTTAGGGACTTCTCAGCCTCCATAATCATGCGAGCTAATTCCTTATAATTAATCTCTTTATTACACACAGCACACACTCTGTGGTTCTGGTCCTCTGAAGACGTAACTGATACATCAGGTCAAAAAGGAGCAGGCCAGAACCCTGTCCCCTTGTCATCAGAGCTGGCTGGAGCCGCTCAGGCTACATGGAGAGCTACCTGTGTCTGCGGAGAAGGCGATGGCACCCCACTCCAGTACTCTTGCCTGGAAAATCCCATGGACGGAGGAGCCTGGTAGGCTGCAGTCCAGGGGGTCGCTAAGAGTCGGAAACGACTGAGCAACTTCCCTTTCACTTTTCACTTTCCTGCATTGGAGAAGGAAATGGCAACCCACTCCAGTGTTCCTGCCTGGAGAATCCCAGGGACAGGGGAGCCTGGTGGGCTGCTGTCTATGGGGTCACACAGAGTCGGACACGACTGAAGTGACTTAGCAGCAACCTGTGTCTGAATGGGTCTATTTCTCCTGTGTAGATTGCCCAGGAGAATATAAAACCAAGACAGGAGTTAGGAGCTCCCCATATATTGAGCACCTATTGTATGCTAGTCACATTGCTGGTGGCTTTAATAGCTAATTATTTAAACCTCATAGCAGGACTAAGAAGTGGGCTCAAATATCCTCACTTGATAGACAGAAAAACAAGATTCAGGGCTTTAGTCAGTCACACAGCTGGCCCAGATACAAATATGATTCCATCCTACTGAAGAGTTCTGCTCTCAGCACCCTGCCTCCCTAGCTAAGCACCTCCTCTAGGGATGGAAGAACAGTTATGAGTGCACAGAGGATGAATTTGACCGTAACATGCAAACTCAAGCATTCATAGTCCAGTCCTGAAGTCCACAGGTGCTGGCCCTTCAGGGGATGGGATTGGCCAGGTGTGGGCTCATGGAGGGGTACAATCTGACATGTGGGACATGTATCCCAACCAGGTACTGGTGAGTCATGCCAGCCTGGCATTCATTCCTTGGGGAACTTGCAGCTCAGGAAGGAATCTAACCCTGCCCTTGACCTGTGTGGTCCTGGGGGCCCTGGCCTTGGGATGTGGTGTCTCTAGTCCCAGAACTGGCTGGGTACCCATGGCACAGAGTCACCAGCTCTGCACCCACTCTATGCTGAGCAAATCAATCTAACTCATCCAGAAGGGGATTAAGCTGGATCAGCAATCCTCTCTAACAGGTTTACTTGTTCTGACCAAACATGAACCGCACGTATCTGTGAGTGTGTGTGTGTGAGAAAGAGAGATTGTTCATAGGTGCGTGTCTGAGTATGAGTATGTATGCCTGTGTAGCTCTCCTTGCTTTTCACACTTGGCGTGGATTTTTCTACAGAAATATGCCTGCCTCTTCCTGAAGGTCCTCTAAGTCCAGTCCCTGGCACTGCAGGACCCTGGACTGCAGCTGGGAGATGGCTTGGGTACCACAGATTTACCTAAATCCTAGATGAGCAGCTTTTCGTGGAGCCCAGGCCCTCCCCACTCCTCCTGGGCACAGATTCATTCACATGCAAAGTCCTACACAGAAAGGCCAGGCCAGGCCAGCCAGAGAGGAGAAACACAAGGCAAATTCCAGCCTTAATATGGGCAGGGCTGGGAACTAGCTCCCTGCCAACTTAACATCCACTCAGTAACTTAGGGCAATTTCTAAATCCAGTGGACAAATGTCCTCCCTCTGTAGGAAACAGGAAGATAGACCTTTTCTTTGGGCTGCTGACGGGGCTCTGTCTCCAGTACCAGGAGACGACTTCAAGGTGTGGGCTCTCTCAGTGACATCAGGGTGATGTTAACTGTACCCAGCAAATGGGCGACACAGGCCCATAAGCTTTGCTATCCAGGGTGCCTTTTGCAATTAACCCTTCTGGAAGCCAACCTGCTCAGAATACGTGTGCTGCAGGCATCCTGTTGAGGAAAAAGAGAGGCAGACCAGTGACCATTTAGTCGGATATCTCTCACAGGTCACACAGAGCTGGGATTTGAGACAGAGCTCCCCACCAACCCCCTTTGCTGCCCGCCACCTGGACTGAGGAGTCACCTGTAGGAACTTTCAGAGGGCACAACACAAGGCCACACTAGTCAGTTGTGCTGGCCTGTGGAGAACACACATCCTCTTGTCAACCAGCAGTGCAAACTCACTGTCTGCTGGGTGCTGGCGGGAAGCTAAGCCTGGCACTGCCAACTCCCAGTTCCTGGGAAAGCCCTGATAGGATTAATGGTGTTGGAGAGGGCAGAGCCAGGGAGGTGAAGCCAACGGGGAGGAACCTAAGAGTGCCTCTGGGACCTCCAGGAGCTGAGGGTGGGGCCAAGCTGCTCACTGAGGACCGCACATGTTGCCCATGTCCACACCAAGCTGGGCATGCTCTGAGGACACGACTCCAGCCAGCTGCAGCCCTTGCCCAGGGCCATTGTTATATCCCTCACGCCTCCTGAACATAGGCACTGGGGCGAAAGAGAAAGCACGACACACAGATTTATCTCAAATAAGTGCAAACTCACAGTCGCCTTCTGCAAAGATTAGCGAGGCTAGAAGCCAATTTGTGGTTTCCCATAAACAACTGAGACATGACAGTGTATGAGCTTTCAGAAAATCCTGCAGAGAACTCCAAGAGGCATCTGAGAGCCCTTTCTGGCATTACAGACATGTGGGAGGGGCTTGGGAATCATCCAGCTGCATCACACCTGCCCAGCCCTCATCTGGCCACCCCACCTGCCCTTCAGGAAGAAGCTCTGGGCAGCTGACGCTTGTGCATGAGCTCACTCCCTGCATGCTTATCCCTGCCACTTACTCTCCTTTTGCACCCTTCTAAGGGGCCACTCTCCACCCTTCCCTGGGGGCTCTGTGCCCAGGAAGGAGGCTCCTGCCTATGCTATCACCTACCCTCCCTGGGTAGGGCTCAGCCAACGGGAGGGAAAAAAATCAAAGGGTAAGAGGAGGGGTGGGGGGCTCACAACTCTAGGAGTAGTCATGTCCACCTATGATTATCGTTCCTGCCAGACTGTGACACTTCCAAGACTTAGGCTCTTTCCTACCTTGGTAACACCATGTCTTCCCTTGTTCCATCAGCCCTAGGTGTGGCAGAGCTTCCTCCCACTGTGAGTTTCTGGGCACCTCACTGTTCGTGACCTTTAATTCCATCCTTGCCTCTTGGTTAAGGCTTCTATGTGAACCAATAGGGCTAAGTCCTGCTTTGTGCCAGGTCCCTTCTAATAGGTATGATTGTCTATATATGAATGTCTATATGACGTCCATATTTCTGTAAGTGTGGGTATAGGCAGGCTATACACACATTCAGCCCTGTGTGTGCATCTGGACACACACACACGACTCAGTTTTTCCCTGAACTTTCAAGGCCGACAGAAGGAAGCCATCTGTGTGTGTCCACCTCTGTATTCCAGAATTTCCTGTACCTACTCTTATCCTGGTGCCATTTGAAATGTTTAGTTTAGGTCTCTGCCTGACCTCCCTCGATGGTAAACTCCTTGAGAGCAAGGAAAGAAGGAGTAGTGGGAGAAAGTAGAAAGGAGGAAGGGAGATGAATGGAGAGAGGAACACAGGAAGATGACTCTCATCCATTGAGTACCTGCTATGGAGCCATTTCTCTAGTCTAAAAACCATGTAGATAACCGGTCTCAGTTTGCAAGTGGGAAGCCAGGGTTCAAAGGTTTGGGGTAACAACTCAAAAACCACACAGGAATGAGCAGTGGAGAAGCATTCATCTGTAGGGTCGGGGGGTCGTGCCCCTTCCCAGGCCACCGTGTTGCTTTGTTGTCCCCCAACCTGGATCACAGTTAAAGCCAAATAGTAGGTGCTCAACCAAGGCTTGTAAAACTGATCTGAATCTGAGAAGGAGGTCCAGAGGCATGCTTAAGTCCAGGGAGAAAGCTGACAGTCATGAAGAGGGCCAAACTGCTCAAGGGCTGAGCTCAGGTCATCTTGAGTGACACATGGATAGTGTCTGTGGAGGCAGTTCTACAGTAACCATCAGGGCTTCCCTTGGAGCTGCTTCAAGGCTGGTCCTTAGTCAAAGCCAGGGTGTTGGCAAGTGGCGGGACAAGGACTTTCTGATGGTCAGATGCATGGCTGAGGATCAGAGCATCAGGAGGACTGAGCTGCAAACACACTCAGGCTACCTACTCAGCAAGGCTGGGGCAGGAACTCAGTGGCAGATAATTTGCAGTGACAGAGTGTCACTCACAGAAACTGAAATGCCAGGTAACTAAGTAGACAGCAATGAAGATGTTTAATAATTATAATAATGATAACTAGACTCATCCTTTGAAGGTCAGATGGCTCAAAGTTTGGGGTCTATTCCGGGGTCAAAGTGGCACCTGGGCATACCAGCTCCATCATAGTGACCACTATGTCATCCTTGTCTAGCCCTGTTACTCCTCAGCCATTAGTTAATCTGAGGCCCCTAAAACTCTTGCTGCTGTCTGGCCTCAGAAGTATCTGCTTGCCTTGCCAAAATTTAGCAAGAGATGCTGTTGAGCTGGTGCAGGAATAAGCTCCATCTTCACAGCAATCCTGTATTCGTGGTATATCTGGTGAATACAGGTATAGCAAACCCGTATTCACAGCTAGTCAGTGAATGGAGGAGAATCTGAGGCCTGGCCAATTTGCCAACAGTCACACAGCTGGCAAGTGATAGAGACGGATGCAAATCCCAGTCTGCTGTATTCAAATCCTGTACACTTTGCCACACCCAGTGATGCCAATGCCTTCCAATACCATTGGAATGCCACAGTGCTCCTTATCCCCACAGTCGAAGCACGTAGGTCTCCCAAAGGAGCCACTGGGAGTGAGGCGACAGTGGCTCAGAGGCAGACACGTGGAACATCTCAGATCGGCAGAGCCGGCCCCCAAGGAACTGAGTCAGGGCTCACTGTGGGCACCCTGATCTCTCCACGGTGCCAGCTCTCCACAACAGCTATTTATAAACCTCATTTGTACAAACAGGACAGCATATTCTGGCTTTTTTCCTGCACTTTAAATAACTAAGTTATGGATGAAGGAAACAGAATGGAAATGTTATCCAGTCCCTGGCTGGCCCTAGTGCACATCTATATATCCGATAGCTTCTCCTGCTGCCATTTCTAATAGACTCTTCTCTTCTCTTCCTCATAATCCCCTGCTCTCCTTTGTGCTCCTAAACAAAGGCAAGGTGGGCACACAGCCAAAGTTGCTTACCACCCCCCTGGCAGACGGAGCAGAAAGGGACCAGCCACGCTCCCAGGCCCCTCGGGGAATGATAGAACAAAGGCCTGACATGGATTGAGCCCTTACTATGTGCCAGCACTGGACGTGGTCTCATTCAATCCTCATCGTTCTCTGTGCTATGACCCCAATTCTAAAGGTAAGGAGTCAGACTTAGAGAGGTCAAGCATCTTGCCCAAGGTCACACAGCTGGAAAGTGATGAAGCCAACACTCAAACTGGGACAACCTGACCCTGGCATCCAGGCTTTTGACCACAGCCAGTTGGCTCAGGCCCCTGACCATAGCTAGTCAGCCCTAACACGAAGTCCAGTGGTGATCCTGGACACCAAGCCGATGGCTCCCAAGGGAGGCCAATATTTAAAAAGGCAGAGGAGGACCATGGGATCTCCTAGGGCTCTCTGCAAGCCAAAACTGGAGACATTGAGCCCATGGCAGGTGTAATATGAAAGGAGGGGAGAGCTCTGAGCCATTCGGTCTCACCCTTAACCTGAGTCATGGTTCTCAAACATTCATTCCGTCGATCATTCAATAAACATTTGCTGAATACCTACTCCATGCCAGACCCTGTACTACACGCTGTTGACGCAAAGATAAATATGCCACAGTATTGTCCTTAAGACACTTAGCCAGTCAGGAAGACAGATGAGAATGTGGTGGCCGAGCCAACTGAGTCACACATCCAACTGAGGCTCAGGACTACCCTTGCCCAAGACACAGGAGTGCCGTCCTCCTGCCATTCCGCGTTCACTTGAAAACGTCCACCTTTTCTCCAATCCATCTTCTTTCCCCCTGGTACCTCCCTTGTTTTAATTCGCAGACAAATAGAACCTGTACGATCCTCGCTGGCTTCCTGATGTGTTCTCCATGCTGTGTTTACAAATGCAACTGCAGACAAATTGCTCCTGCCACCTGTCCTGAGAGATGTGCTCGTGGCCTTTAAATGTTTGATTCTGTAGATGTTCCTTATGCAGCAGGGCCACATAATGAGTCTGCCCGTATCTTCTTCAGGGTGGGAGGGAAACAGCTCGATGCAGTGGAGACAACATCAGGCGGGGAGCCAGCAGACGTGGTTTGGGTCCTTGGCTCTGCCACTTTCTTCTGAGTGTCCCCAGGCCAGGCTTCTAACTTCTCTGAACCTCCACCCCCCTATCGTTAGGCAGAGGAGACTGGATAAGGCACCCCATTGGGTCACTTCCAAAGTCCCAGGGAGCGTCTTGGTGGTTCTCAGCCCACAGCTGGTGCTTTTCATATAACAAAAGAATGCGTGAGGAATTCTGTTGGTGAGGCAAGCCCTGGCCCCACCAGCTGGAGACCTGCACACACTGGTACCTGGATGAGAGCAGGAGATTCTGAGCAAGCAGACCTGGGCATTCCTGCTTCTGCCACAGAGCAGCTCTGGAACATGGGGCACATCAGTGAACCTAAAGGAGCCTCAGTTTACTCATCAATAATATGGTGATACCAATACTTTTTCCATTGGGCTTGTGTGAAAACTTGTCTGAAATAATGTGATTTGGGGTACACGACAAAGCTCTGGGTACAGTCTCCTGAGTTATCTTTTTCTGTGTGACCTCTGTGGTCCTCCAGGGCCAAGTTCCAATGTCCTAAGGTGACCCCTTGTCCCCATGGGCTCCAGTTTCCAGGCCTGGGTCCTGAGCTGGTGCCACTCCCCAGGGAGCAGAGCCTGCCCTGCCCCCGCTGGATAGCTAGGCCCAGCTGCTGCTGGCTAGACTTTCTGCGCTCCTGCAGAAGATCCTGCGAGATCCACCTGCCCGACTGGTATGCAGGAAATTCCTCCCTGAAAGTATGGGTGCCACCTGCTGGCAGATGTTTCCTAGACCTTCTCTGCCACATCAGTGACCCCGGCCCACCCGGCCTGCCCCTGAGTGAGTTCCCTGCCAGGCTAGCATCTTCATCTGTTTCTACCCTGGGGATCGTCTGTGGTGCTGGGCTGTGCCCTGCTCCCTGGGTCTCTCTCAGAAATGAGTTTCTGCGGCTCCTTTTGGAGCACCCAGAGGAGTCACGTGGAGTCACCAGGAGGGTCTTTACCATGGGGAGGGTGGTCCCTGCCCGAGGAGCTCCAAGTCCCTCACACACTTCCTATCCAAACACATACACAGGAACTCATGGGTCTGTCCCAGCAAGCTGGTCGTTCAGTCTTCGTTCCTTCTCCAGCTATTCTGGACTATTCTTTGAAGGAGTCTGTACTGGGTGAGACCTGAATCATCCGATCTTGGACTAGATTGGGCCCATGGAAAAGTCCACGTAGCAATAAGAATAATAAAAGCTTTCATTTACTGAGTTTCTGGCACCTTATATATTTTACTTTGCTGAATTTGACCCAACAATTCAGTGACATGGGTACTGCTATCCCCTTTATTTTCCAGAGGAGGATTAGACTTGTCAGTCAGGTTCTCAAGATCACACCACTAACAGGTAACACGGCAGGCTGTCCAGCCAGCTCTGCTGCTCCAAGGCCTAGTGCTAAGCCATACTGCTGTCCCAGGGGACACAAGGCAGGCTAACCTGGCAGGGGTAGATGAGGGGGAAGTGAGCCCGGTTTCCTTTCCCTGGTCTTTCATCATCACTGACGGCCTGATTGGACACTGCTGTTCTGGTCTCTTAATTCCTCCCTTTCCTATATCAGGTTCTTCCCCTGTAGCTCTTCAGTCAAGGAAACCAGCCAAGACCTTCAGCAATTCCATATCTTGGAAATGAAAATTGAGACAAAGGGAAAAGCCCCCTGGTCCCTGCCTGCCACTTAGATAGGTCACAGCTAGAATGATTCTGCGCAGACAAGGCTTTACGGAGTTTGCTGATGGGGCTCAGCAAAACAATGTTGTGCTTCGTACATGGCTGGTGGTCATGATAGGGCTTCCTTTACTGCCTTCATGGTTTGGTTCTTTCTTCAAGGCAGAATTGTGTGTCAGGAAAGAACAGGACTTGGCTAAAGCCAGTCAGCATCATTACGGTAAGTTTCTCATTTACTTTCCTGGAAAGCATGTAATGTTCATGCTCCCTGGATCTCCCACGCTGTCTCATGCAGGTACATTTCACGGTCTATTGTGAAGGCTCACTATGGGTCAGGCATTGTTTTAAGTGCTTTATCGATCCTTCTAACAACTCTGGGGGATAGCTGCTACTATTAGTCCTATTCTAAAAACAAGGAAACCGAGGCACAGAAACTGGGTTGCAGAACTTGCCCAGGGTCACACAGCTAAGAAGGGGCAGAGCTGGGATTCAAACCCAGGCAGTCCAGTGCCACAGTCTGTATGTTTAGCCACTCTGCTAAGCCAGTCTTCATTTGCTAGGGATCATTCTGTATACAAATAAAGGGAGATATACAATTATACTATTATAACACATTTAAAATGGATTCTCAAGTCAGGAAAAAAAAAAAAAAAAAGCCCCTATCTAAGCGTGTTTTTTAGGAGAGAGTTCAAAAATTGCAGCCGCCCAGAGACAGGTGATCACGTTTTCAAGGAGAAAAGGTTTTGTGGGTCTGCATGGTGTCTAGATAGAAAGCTGAAGAGAAAGGATCTGTCCATGCGTGTCTCCAGGGGTGCCCAGGGAAGAAGAGCCTGACTTGAGGCAACAGCTCCTAGTGATTAGACAGAAATAGCCCAGCCATGGAGGAGAGCCAGCCACGAGGCTGGCCGGGGCTGGAAGAAACAGATTTTAAAGCAGTGCTGTCCAAAACCTAATTCCTGGGCTTCCTGCAACAGAGTCACCTCAGGATTTTAGTAAAAACACAGATTCAAAACCTCCCCCCAGACCCATGAACGGGAATCTCTAGGGAGGGAAGAGGGCAATGGGAGGGGGTATAGCCCCCAACCCTGAATCTGTAACAAGCACCCCGGGTGTTCTGATGACAGGGAAGTTTGGAATCCTCTGCTGTAAAACCTGATGTTTCTGTTTGCCATAAGTCTCTCTGCCCCATGCATCCCTGGGAAATATGGCTCGGCCACCAGAATAAACCATGACTTACAGCCCAGCCCCAGCTACATGGAGGAGTATAACCTGATACTAATATAATAAATTAACATCAATCATGACAGCTACTGATTATTAGCATTTACTGCATGCCAGACACTGCTGGGTACGTTCCCAATCCTATTTACGCTCATTCTCATCACAGCCTTCTGCTGCAGTTGTGGTCAACCTTGTTTTGCTGATGATAAAATTAAGGCTCAGAGAGTCTGGGTGACTAGCTCAGGGCTACAAGCAAAGTGAGCAGTGGAGATGGAATTCAAACTCGTTCTGTCACTTCGGCTGTTGTGGCTTTGAGCACAAGGTCAGTGCTGCAAGCACGGCCCCCTCCACCATCATCCCCAGGGCCACGCTGGGGCTGGGCAGCGGCCGGCTGAGGAAGCGGCCCTTCCGGCTGCACACCCCACTTCAGCTCATCCCCCAGGGACACCTGTCCCCCTGTTCTGATGCCTGTCAACATGCTGGGCTAATACCAGCTCTATTAGGCCTGAGTCTGCAGGACGGGAGAGGCCAGGGTATCACCACCTGAGGTGAACCCTTTGTGACTAGAAGACACAAGCCTGAGGCCCCGGAGCCTATAGAGCGTCTCTGGGCACCTCACACAGCTCTCCTTCTGCTGACGGAATGATGTCTGCTGACCCCAGGGAGAATCCTCACTTCCAAGATGTGTGCCAGGAGGGGAGGCTGTTCACATTCCTGGGGAATCTATGACAATGACTGGGGCTTCACTGGGGCTCTGGGAGGATTAATGCTGACACCGTGTAGAAAGAAGTGGGCCCAGCCCCCGGCCCCTACACAGTAGGTGCCCAGACCTCCCGCCTTACTCCTGCTGTTGCCATCTTTAATTTCTTGGTATCATCCCCATCTGGACAGCACTACCAGATCCCCTACCCTAGGCCGCAGGTCAGAAATCCCAAGAAACTCTGGGGGCTCCTTTGCTGGAAGAGGTACCCCACCTGCCCCAACTCTCTTGCCATCGGTGCTGTGGGTTCCCTCAGTCTCCCTGAGAACTCAGCCTAGGACATCAGCTTCCCAGGGGCAGGGCCCTAACTCTCTTGTTCTGTGCTCTTTCCCTGGGCTAGAAGTGTGCCTGGAAGGGAGCAGGCCCTGCATTCATGTTGAATGGATGAATCCAGTCTTCTGACACACGGGAACTGCACGCCTGCTCTGCACAGGGCCCAGGACTGAGGACAAACACACCTGGAGAGTGTGGTTCTGCCCTCACCCCTGACACCCAGGCTCCCTCTCCAGGGCTCCAGACTGGCGGAAGTCCCCTTCCACCCACCCTGCTCCTCTTGTCCCGAAGTGAGTCTAACTCAGCAGTGGAGCCACACTCTCCTACTCCCTTCACTTCTGTCCCGGGATCAAGACTCCCAGAGAGAGAAGCTCAGACCATGGCCTCCTTCTGGAACTTTCCATGTAGGCCCAGAGCTGGATCCAAGCCCCAAGGCACAAACAGTAGCTGTCTCCTGGCCTGGCAACCCCTCCAGAGAGCTGTCCTGACACATTCTTACTGCTCACAGCCTCTTGCAGGAAAATCCACTTGCAAGACAGGAAGAGACACAGGCATGAGCCAGAAGAGCTTCACATCCACCTCTCAGAAAGCCCCGGGAGGACCCAGCTCCAAATAGTGGGAATACCAAGCAGTCACAAGATTGGGTTGCAGGGAACATAGAGGGAAGCTGTCCACAGGGGAACCTGCGAAAGGGGCCTCCTGGCCCCCCACTGATGGGCTAATGGATCCCTCTCAACTACTTAACTATATTTACTGAGCAATAAAGACTCTGCTCAAAAGCTGCAAGAAAAGCTATGTCCGGATCTTATGAAGCAAATAAAAAAAAAAAAAAAAAGACAAAACCATAGCACTAAAGTGCTGGAAGGGGCTGCCAAAAGATGGATCATAAATAAAGAAGACATCGTCTCAGAATATCAAGGAAGTTGATGGCAGACTAGAATTTTCTCTACACAAATGTGATATATGGCTTTGAGACATAGCACCTGGCAGAGATGAGGAGCACCTCTATCCCCAGTACCTACTCCAGGGACGGCAAAAAGGGCACAGGGCCAGGAACCAGAGAACCATGGTGGCACTGCAGACCAGCTCTTCTCAAGCTGGGCCACCTTGAATGAGGGGTTTAACCTCCCTGGGTCTTTGTTTCCTTCTCTAAAAACAGCAAGAGATTGTCCTGCACATATTTTGTGGTGTCATAAATATTTTTTCATTTCCATGTCAACATTTTAGACTGAGATAGTTCTGTCATCTTCTCCAGTGCTTAGACAGTGTTCTTGTAACCTTGGCAAAGGGCCCTGGAAGGCACATGATAATTGTTTCTCTGCCCCGTTGCTATGGATACTTGCAACTCCTGCATCCCTGGTGCTAGGACAATAGAGTGCCTGGAACTCCTGGGTGGTTTGGGTTTGTTTTGTCCGCATGTATTGTTCAAAGGAAGCACTGAAGTTTTCCCAGAGCTGAAGGTGGTGGCTTGCTGATATGAGTCACTGCCACTCCCCCTTTAATTACTAAGTTTTGCTAGAAAGCTTGGGTCATGACAATCACATTAGCAATACTGATACTGCCCTGAGGGGCTCCCACTATTGGCACACCCCTCGGCCCTGAAAACTGACTCCAGTTCTGCCTTCTTTGGGCTTCCCTTGGCTTGCTCTGAAACTTTGGGGTGATGCTTTATGGCTTTCCTGCCACTTCTAATGAGACACACACTTCAAAAACATGCCCTCACCAAGCACTGAAGAGTCCAACAGCACCTCTGTGTGACTCCCTCTGATCATGAAAACATATCAACTCAGCAGACATGTGTGTCAGAAAGCGGGTCTTTAAGGGCCCAAACAGAAACAGGTAATTGGCAGAAAGGCCACCGATGGTATATTCGAACTCTGAATTGCTGGAGAGGGAAAGCGGGTTAGAAAATCATCCCCTGTCTAGAACCCTATATGGTGCATCAGATTTGCTCAAAGGTTGGTGCATTGTTACAGTTCTCTGTCTCCAGAGGTAGTGATTTCAGGAACCAGCAATGTGATCAAGGCACGCTGCCTCACTCCTGATGAAATGGCATGCAACAGGTCTTCGCTCACCCCACACCCAATCCTGAGACCACCATGGTCTCCATTGGCTGAAATTAATGGGGTGACACCGTGGCTGCCAACAATTCTCACATCACGCTCTGCACCTACAAGCTCTTTCGCCCTCCCTTCCCAAACAGCCTGCCACTGCCTGAATAATTGCCGGCATTTCCATACATGCAGCAGACCCAGAATCAACCCCGACTCCTTCACCTCTCTCGCCCTCCCAAAGCTGACTGGTCATCAAGTCTTCCTTGAATTCCACCTCTACTGCCTCCACTGCTGTGCTGGCCTTTTTCACAGGCACTCATCCAGTCGTCTCCTAGTTGGCCTCCTTGCCTTCAGCCTTACCCTCTCTAAGCCATCCTCCGCCAGAGGGGTCTCCCTAACCACAGACCTCATCATGCCACTCTACTTACAATTCTTCCATGGCTCTCTCAGCCTTGCACCATCAAGTCTTTCCTCACTTGTTGTTGTGGTGGTGGTTGTTTAGTCACTAAGTCGTATCTGACTCTTTGCGACCCCATGGACTGTAGCCTGACAGGCTCCTCTGGCTATGGGATTTCCCAGGCAAGAATACTAGAGTGGGTTGCTATTTCCTTCTCCAGGGAATCTTTTTGATCCAGGGATTGAACCCATGTCTCTTGCATTGGAAGGAGGATTCTATAACCACTGAGCTACCAGAGAAGCCCCGTCATCCATTAGCCTGACATATAAGGCTCTTCCTGCACTGGTCCCCATCCACAAATAGCCACTGGGGGAACAGTTCTTCATCTAGCTCAAACCCCCTCCTCTTAAAACCTTCCTTCACCCTCTCTACCATACTGGATAGAGCAAGTCATAGCCACCTCTGTGCTACCATTAGCAACCCGGGCTCCCTCCTCTTAGCTCTCCTCCTTCCATGATGTCTGCATATTTCTTTCAATGATATCTGTCTCCTCACCAGACCATGAGCTCTTTGTGGGCAGGGACCTCAATCTAGACAGTCTCATGAAGAGCATGGTACTGGCACACACTTAACAATTTTTCAATGAATCAATGAATGAACACATGAATGAAGAACCTGCCATGTGCTGCTTGCTTTTCACATGAAGAAAACTCTTTCCACACCTTAATCACAGAAAGCAATCAAGCCAAGCTCAAAGAGAAAGACCCTGGGTATCAAGAAAAGTGAGTGGAGTGAAAAGGTGAACAGTTATGCTCCTTGGGTTCAAATCATATCCCTACCCTTTTCTACTGTGTGACTTTAGTTAATTTTCTTCACTTCTCTGAGCATCCACTTTCCTACTTGTAATATGGAGGGAAAGTAAATAATCCGACCTTCTTCATAAGTTTTTGTGAACATTGAATGTTACATAAAGTACTTGGGAAGGGCCTGGTGCAAGGCAAGCGCTCAGTCAACATTAGTGACTACTGTGAGGTCTTAAAAGATGCTTACTCCTTGGAAGGAAAGTTATGACCAACCTAGATAGCATATTCAAAAGCAGAGACATTACTTTGCCAACAAAGTTCCGTCCAGTCAAGGCTATGGTTTTTCCAGTAGTCATGTATGGATGTGAGAGTTGGACTGTGAAGAAAGCTGAGTGCTGAAGAATTGATGCTTTTGAACTGTGGTGTTGGAGAAGACTCTTGAGAGTCCCTTGGACTGCAAGGAGACCCAATCAGTCCATTCTAAAGGAGATCAGTCCTGAGTGTTCTTTGGAAGGACTGATGCTAAAGCTGAAACTCCAATACTTTGACCACCTCATGCGAAGAGTTGACTCATTGGAAAAGACTCTGATGCTGGGAGGGATTGGGGGCAGGAGGAGAAGGGGACAACAGAGGATGAGATGGCTGGATGGCATCACTGACTCGATGGACATGAGTTTGGGTGAACTCCGGGAGTTGGTGATGGACAGGGACGCCTGGCATGCTGCAATTCATGGGGTCGCAAAGAGTCAGACACGACTGAGCGACTGAACTGAACTGAACTGAACTGTGAGGTAGGCACCAGCTTCCCAGATGTTTCTACCATTTAGAGAACAAAGAGCTCTGCCCAAATGGCCTCCATGTCTTAGATATTTCTAGAGCCTCCATTTCAGGAAGTTGTGAGTCCCGGCCTTGCTGACCTGTGACAAGTGTGGGTCCTCAGGGGCAGAATCAAGGGAGGTCTCAGGGGAAACAGCATATCTGGCATAGGTGTCCACCATCGTAGCTTCATCCCCACCTCCTAATTGGGCCGCCTCAGCCCCAGTCCTGTGCCCGCTCCCCTGGCTGGCTGAAATGACAGGGGCCTGGTGCAGGGAAAAGGGAGCTCAGTGGGGACCCTGGGGACCCTGAGTCAGCAGTGTTTCATGCCCTCAGTTTCAGGGCATGCTACCATCTTAGTCTATTCAACCTGCTATATCGAAACACCACAGACTGCGTGGCTTAGAAACAACAGAAAGTTGCTTCTGACAGATATAGAGGCAGGAAGTCTGAGACCACGATGTCAGCATGGTCATGTTTCCCCGTTTCCACACACAATGGAAGGGGCTGGGGAACTCTCTGGAGCCTCTCTCATAAGGGCACTAATCCCATTCCCAAGGGCTCCACCCCCATCACCTAATCTCCTCCCAAAGGCCCCACCTTCATCTGGATGGGGGGAGGGTTAGTATTCCAACATTTGAATCTGGGAGGGACTCAAATATTGGGACCATAGCAGCTACCCTGCCCCATCCTTCATACCACTTGGCACAGGGAGGTCACTCACAAGTGTTGCTGGAGGCTTTCCGATCCTGGGGGTATGGGGTGAGGAGGGCCAAGGTGTGGGGAAGGAGACAAGCAAGAGTGGCACGGGGAAGGGCCTGGCTTTAACATTCAGCACTCGGGGCCTCAAGGCTCAGCTTTGCCCCAGCCGCCCACTGACCTGCACGAACTCCATCTCCCCCAAAGACCCAGGCTTGCTCCTCCGTAAAGTAAAGGGCTTTGGGTTAGATCACCATCTCCTGCATCCTGTGGCTCAGGGACGTGACCCAGGCTTTGAATGTGTTGCAGGGTAGGGGTGGGAGGGGGTGCAGCGTCGTTTCCTATTTCCTTCCCTCCATCCCCCATGCTGGTGCTTTGAGCTCTAGTCTAGTGGCTTCTGGAAATACCCATTCTTCTTCAGACAGGAAGAGCCTTTTCTAAATCATTTTTCCTCTCGCCAAGTCCAAGCCAAGAAACCTGGAACAATAAAAAGCCAGGCCAGTCTTCCATCATGATTGTCTGCAAACCTAATAAAAATAGATGCCTTGGGCTCTGGAATGGTAAGCACGATTCTTCCTCATCAGCCCAGAAGGTCCTTGGGCTTCAGTATCTCTTCCAGAGGCAAGAAGCAGATGACCAGTAGGCCCAACCGGGATATCAAGACCCCATGGGTGTGGGTGGCCCAGTCTCCTCTGGCTTCAATTGTCAGCCTCAGAGAAACCAGGCATGTTGTGATGGAAATGAAGGCGAGCCAGCCTTCAGTGCATGTGAGGAGGCAGCAACGGTGCTCTGTGGGCCAGAGTGCTGGGTCCTGCTGATTTATTTCCAGAGACATGCCTTCCCTATTATTAATAATGAAACACTGGGATATCTACAGAGGTCTTGCTCTGTGTCAGGCACTACACTAAATGCTCTGGCTGTATCAAGTTATAAAATGATTTGTTTATTCAAATGAAAACTTAGTGGGCACTCAGCATGTGCCTGAAGCCGTGCTGGGCACCGAGGCAGAGTGTAGAGTCATGGTACCCGCACTCAGGGAGCAAACGGCCTAGGGTCACGGCTCTCAGCTTATGTGTGCACCCAGTAGGAATCACTTGGTGTGTAACTCTGGGCCACACCCACCAAACAGGATTCTTCATTCTTCTCAAGCACCTGGTTCCTAATTCACACTTTGTGAAACACTGGTCTGGTGCTATGGGAGAAATCTATTACCAGGTTCATGTTACAGCTGAAGAAACTGAGGTTCAGAGAGGCTGAGTAACTTGCACTCATCACACAGCTCATAAGGGGCAAACTTGAATAGAGATATTTCTCCACCAGATTTCAGAGCCAATGTTCTTAATTACTACTCTAGCCTGCCTTCCCAAACCTAACCCAAAGAATTGTAAGTGTATTCATAGTTTACCAAATCATTTCATTGCTGTGTGATCCTTGTGACTACCTAACCACATGAGGTGGAAAGCGTTACTATCATTCTCATTTTTCAAATACTGATATAAGAATGGGGCTTAGAGAGTAAAGCAACTTGTTCAAGGTCACAAGGTAAGCAGACCCTGGAGCCAAGCTTCAAAGTCAGGTCTGTCCCACTGTAAGGCTTATGCTTTTTCTAAGACTCTCCTTCTGAAAATTATTTTATAAAGATGAGGAGCAATCAGACAGAAAGGCAACCACAAAAGCCAGTCATGCTCAAAAGGGAAGGAAAAAATTGCAGGTATTCTGTTAGCAGGTTAAACTTGGAGGAGGGGAACTCTTTTTCCCACGGTTCTAGAGGTGTTCACAGGCATAGAACTCCCGAATTGCCTTGCCCCATGGAGCTCAACCCACAGACTGGGAAATTCTGTATGTACACGTATCACCATGAGGATACATGCTTACCACCGCACATGTGGCATATATGGCCACGTTGGGACATTCATGCGCACACACCATATCCAGGCCACACTCCTTGAAATCCCAGCCCCTCGGGAACACCCCATGAAAAAGTCACCTTGTTCCAGGTGGTCCTCCACCACCCCAAATGGCCATCGCCACAGGATTAAACAGCCTCTGCTGAAAAGTGTTTTCCAGTCAAAAGGGGTTTTAATAGTCAGAGTGCATGTGTAAAGGTCAGTCCCCACTCAGGGGACACCCATGCCAGGGGAAGAGACAGACAGCTGGGGAAGGGCTGCCTGGGGATGACATTTGGAATTACGTGTCTCTCTAAGCTGCCTGCAGAGCTGCAGCGCTCACGGGAAGGCCTGGATCCCAGGGGACTTGGTCTTACCTTTACATGACAAGCCCCTGTGCATATAGCAAACACCAACTAACCTGCAAGGGGAGAGGAGATGCATCTCACAGCCCTGAGCAAGTGCAGAGCTAACTCTTCCCAGAGCTGGACACCTTGGGAAAGGTGCCGATGGTTGGGCCCCCCCCGGCATCTTAGCCAGGCTGCCAGTGCCGATTCCCTTGCTTCTTTTTTGACTCACACTGAGCCCTGACGTCCCTGAGGAGGCTCACAAGCCCACGGAGACCTTGTTGCCTAGCTACCCCTGGACCACAGCATGCTTGCAAGATGGGTGCACAGGGAGGAGGCTCAGCCACACCCACCTACTTGGTGAACACCAATTCTACATGACCTGTCAACCCAGCCAGGACCCTAGGATCATCCAGACTTCCCCTCACCCACAACCTCAAGCACCCAGTCCTGCTGTTTCTGCCCTTTTTATTCTCTCCCAGGTCTGTCCTCTTCTCTCTGTCCCAACTGACAAAGCATCCTTGGCGGGCCTTTAGTCAGGCTCCTCAGAATCCACGTTCTGACTGTACTTTGACTTTTGGGCTCTTGTGTTCATCTCTGCATCATGCAAATTCAGCAAGAATCCTACTAAATCCAGCTCCCCCACCACCACTCCCACCCTCAGGATCTGATCAGACTCAGTTGATCAGATTGGTTTGTGCATCCTCCACAACCCTCCAAATGATGTCTGATCACCTCAGCCTGCCTGCAAGAATCTCAGTCAGTTTAGCCCAAATCTCTTACCCTTGATGCTCCTCCCAGTAATTTTCCCTCCACTGAGCCCACCCTGCTCCTTGGCTATACATTCCCACTTGTCTTGTTGTATTTGAAATCGAGCCTGGTTCTATAGGGAGGTCTCTTTTCCTCTACCGCAGTAGTCTTGAATAAAATCTGCCTTTTCCAATTTAGCTACTGTCCAGCTCTGTTTTGTTTTTATTTTTTTTAACAAAATTACACCCACCCCTGTTCCCTAGGCCCTAAAGCATCATCTCCTGCACGTCCTCCCTATGAGGATCTCCCAGCAGTTGTCATCTCAGAACCCATTCTGTCTACAGTTGTCCAACACAACTCAGATCCTGCCATTGCAATGCTTTAAGATGCAACGTGACTCCCACTGGATAAACCCAAAATCTTGACTTGGCCTTCTAAGCCCTTGGCAACCTAGAACCAGCCAATCTGCATGACATTATCTACTGCCCAACCTCTCCAAATACTCCAACCTCTAGCCATGTAAACACATCTGTTCCCCAAATGGTTCATGGTATCTACTGCAGTAGATATCCTGAATGTTATGGGTTTCTTCCCAGGTCTTTATCCCTCTGTCTTATAAACTCCTGGAAGGCCTGGCACAGAGTGGGCACTGAGTGAAATTTTAGATCAGATAGGTAGCTGAGTAGGTGATGGATGGATAGACAGATGGATGAGGAATCTCTTATCTGCTCTTGTCGTCTTTATCCGATGTGTCCCTGGGAGGCAAGTAGCCTGATCAGACATTCTCAGAAAGGTTGCTTGGCCTCTACTTTTAAACTGATGAATATGAAAGATGAGAATAACAATACCTACACCGTAGAGCTGTTGTGAAGATTAAATGAGAAAACAAAGTATTTAGCCCTGTGCCTGACACATAGTCAGTATACAATATACAGTAGCTGCCGCTGCTGCTGGAACCAGCACCTATGTGTAAGCTCCTTTGCCTCCCAGTGGGCAAGAGCCAGGTGCCCCAGCCTCCCCTAGTTCTGGTTGAGATGAATCTTTCCTGAAGGCTGGAGTGAAGGTAGAGGGTAGCCACAGAGGAGCGCCTGGCCTACTTTGTGTAATTTTAGGCTCATTCAAGGCTCCAGACAATAAGTGATGGAAAGAGCACTCAAAGCCAACTGCAGATAATGAGGCCTGGGGGACAGGGAGCTCGGGGTGGCTCTCTCCAGCAGGGCCTGCTCCACCTGAAGGCCCAGGGCTCTCATCCAGCTTCAGGCTGTGCCCAGGGCTCAGGCCTCTGCAAAGTTGCCAGGCATGCTCCCATTCCACAAAAAGAAACACAGAAAAAAAAAAAAAAGAAAGAAAAGAAAGGCAACCTCTGACATCCCAAGCTACAGGGAAACTCCTCTCCAATACCCAACTAAAAAGGCAGGAGGAGTTAAGATAAAGTTTCTCCATATAACACAGAGGCCTGTGTGTCCAAGCAAGTCCTCTAGCCCCTGCTACCAGGGTGCTTAGGGGCCTCACAAGTCTCCCTGCATCCATACACTCCCCACTAGCTCATCTTCCACACAGTACCCAGGGGGAGCAGTATACACATAGATTCTATCCTCCCCAGCCTATAATCCACTCAGGGGAGCTGATTGCCTTCCAGAAAAAGTCCAAATTCCTTGGTATGGTCTTCAAGACCCTTCCAGCCCCTCACTCTGCCCCACATGCTAGCATACACTTACACAGGCCTCTGCATATGCTCTTCCCTCTGACTGGAACACACCAGAGTCACTCAGCAAGGAGGTGATGGAGCCAGGACTCCAGGCCTTGGTGCTAGTGGTAAAGAACCTGCCTGCCAATGCAGGAGACATAAGAGACTTGATCAGACTCAATCCCTGGGTCTGGAAGATTCCCTGGAGGAGGGCATGACAACCCACTCCAGTATTCTTGCCTGGAGAATCCCATGGACAAAGGAGCCTGGTGGGCTACAGTCCAGAGGGTAACAAAGAGTCGGACTGAAGCGACTGAGCACGCACGCACACTCACGGCACTGAGTGCCACGCTCCTTGGGCGGGAAGGGCTTCCAAAGCAGCCCAGTCTCATGTACTGAGATGCCAGGACAGATCTCTCCCATTTCTCACATCCCAGATTCCCTGGATTTGCCCTCATTACACATCACTGTGTGACACCGTGAGCACCTAGTCGATGGTTACCCAAATAGAGCCGGCACAGGCTGCAATCTGCATCTCCAAGGCTCTGAACGGCTCAGCTGCAAAAGGGACCACAAGCTGACATTTCAGTTAACCTGGTTTTTACTCTCAGTCCCTATGCACTGCACGGTACACCCTCATGGGACTGCAGAGACAGGAGTCTGGGGGGTGATGGCAGACCCTGGCATCCAGGGCAGCAGGAAGCACCTCTTCAACACCCATTCGGGAAGGCAGCTAGAGCTAAGACAAGACCACTCTGTCCATCACAAGACTCTTGTCCCAGCTAGGCCTCTGGTCCCTGCTGCTCTGCTCTCAGGCACCTCCCTGCAGCCTCAGCTCCCTCTGACATCTGAACCTTCCAGGGCCTCTGGACCAGGGACCTCCTGATTTGTCAGGAGAAGAGCCTCTGAAGACCTCCAGCCATGTGCTCAAAACTATTGCTCCCCTCCATCAATAATGGCTCCTCACATCCAAACACATCTTGAATCGCACTGTCAGGCATACAAGAGTAAACACATATGACTTATCACTTTTCCCACTTCAACAGACTCCACTTTTGCATGCGAAGCCTCCTCCTATTTAAGGCAGTATCTATAAATTCAATAAATCTCTCTGCTGAGAGCAGAAGATTCAACACAAACAAAAAATCTCTTTGACCACAATAGGATGTTTTCCTCGATGTCTCATCTATACCTGCACTTATACTAATGCACTTCAAATTAGCTGCTGTAGCAGAAACCATTAGTTAGAACTTCCAAATTATGTCTGGGAACATGACTATCCAGAAGAAAGACCATACTTCCCAGCTTCCCCTAAAGCTAGGTGTGGCCATGTGACTATTTTCTGGATAATAGGATGTAGGAGGAAGTGGTATGTGTAACTTCCAGGAATTTTCCTTAAAGAAAAAGGATGTGCCCTTCTCCTCCTTCCTTTTCCTTTTAGGTGGAATGTACATACCATGGCTGGAGCTGGAGCAGCCACTCTGGACCATGGATTGGAAGGCTCATATTGAGGATGATAGCAACAGGCTAAAAAGAACCCAGGCCTCTGATGCTGGAATAGCCAAACCAGCCCCAGAGTCAAACCAGTTAACCAGAGTCTGCTTAACTCCAGACCCTTTGAATATAACAGAGAAACACACTTCTATTCTGCCTAAACCACTGTTATACTGAGTTTTCTGTCAAGTCACTGCTAAACCTAACTCTAATTGATACAACAGGTTACCTAAAAAGGCTTATTTGCTTCTCTAGGCATTTTCCTCTGTATTAGTACCAAACACTGCAGGTAGAGCTACTCTGTCCCACATGCTTGGGTTTCTGCAAAGGAGTGCTTTATTCTAAATGGAATATGTAATCCCAGATCTTAGCCAGAACTTGTCACTGGCAAAGCCTCCCTTGACTCTTGCAGTTTCTTCTCCTCGCTTCTATCTGCCCTGACCTTCCAGTTTGATATCCACTGGCCAGTCTTCTGGCCTACAACTCTATCCTGCCATTCCCGGTTTCTTCTCCATGTTGCATATAGGCAGGGTTTATTTCACATAGTGCTTTCCAAATGTCTAGCTTCTTGGGACTGTTCTGAGTACAAATCTGATGGGACCCTGAGCATTGCCCCTCCCCTGCCCTCACCCTGTAGGAGAGGCTAGCCCACACAATGGAGGCTAGTGGCTGCTATCTCGAACACGGACAATCTGGAGGAGTCAAATAAGCAAATAGTTGCTCAAACATGGAGATGAATGTTACTAATTGTGATAATCACCATGGAAGGAATGAGCAGTGTGTAGTGAGTATGTATGATGGGGGAATTTACCCTTTCCAGAGGGCGAGGGACTGTTCCTCTGAAGCAGTCGTGTTTTAGTGAGTGACCCAACTACAGACATACAAAACAAAACTCCATGAGGAAAAAAAAAGTCCAAAAGGAAAGATACCAAAAATATTTTTCAAATGCTTTGTAACAAATTCATCTTATTTATATAAAGAAGAATAAACTTTTTTTTTTTAAGTGGGTCAACTCAACACTATATATTTCTCTCTGAGGAAAAGTAAACTAAATAAAGTTGCTGTCTATTTATATGTGGGCCAAGCCTAATTTTTTTTTTTCTTATGCAACAGAGTCTGTCAGAGAACAAAGTGCTTCCCTGCCCATCCTGGGGAAAGGGGCCAAACGGCCCCAGGATCACTGCTTCAGTCACACGCCTTGCCTTCCATCATCAGAGACTTTAGGGCCTGAGATCATCGCTGAGGCCTGGCCACACACACATTCATCAAGCCCAGAAATTTCTAGCACTTTGGACCTCTTTAGCTTTCTTAGGATAAAGTCACAGTGGCTCTGCCTGGGAGGCCATGAGAGCTCACCCCACTGGTGAGGACAGAGCAGGCTGAAGCTTTGGAAAAGCTGGTGGATACAGTTGCCTGGAGAACTGCCCGGGTGACTGCTCATTTTCTGGACTGGAATAAGAACGTGTAAAAAGGGAAGTGACATATTACAAATGCATTCAACAAAGGGAAGGGAGAGGTGGAGCAGCCAGGGGTGTTGGGAGGCTCCTGTCTTCTGCCAGGAGCCAGGAAGTCAGGCCTCTGCCCTCTGGTTACGGGTTCTAGGCAGTGAGACGTGTCATGTGAGAGATGCAGGCACTGGCCCTCACCCATCGGCCAGGGCCACACTGTGGCAAGGAGCCTAGGCCTCTGAGAAAGTTAGCCCCTCTCCCATTGGCCCTCATAACTCTTGGTCCAGACATTCACAGCAGGGGTTGTCATGTTGTGTTCATGTATGTACAAGCTTCCATCACTGCAGAGAGACCAGAAGCTCTTAGGGGGCGGGCACTAGTTCATCCATCCCAGCACCCTCGTGCCCTGCTCAGGGTCTAGTGGAGAGCAGGTGTGAGAAAATGACCGTTGAATCGAGAAAAAGAGTATATGCGCAGCATAGTGTTCAAATCCCAGCCAGCCTCCTGATGGCTGTGTGAGGCCAGCTATACAACCTCAAAGAGTCTCAAAGCCTGTATTAAATGTGAGGCAGCAGTTTAGGCCTAACCTGGACCCTGGCTCCCAGTAGCCCAGTAGACAGGGGTTTATCATGGACAGAGCAGGAGGGTGATGAGACCCCACTAAGTACAAAGTAATTCCCAGAGACCCTTCACCCTAACTTAAAGAACATGCCTTTGGCCTGAGGCTATCCCCAATACTCTAGCTTCCACATGGTGCTGCTGGCTTTTCTCAGGGAAGACAAGCCTCACCTCATAACCAAGCCTCTATCCCCATGCCCAGTCTCTGAAGCCTCACCCCCACTCCTGAGCCACTCTAGACGGAGATCAGCAGTTTTCCCAGAGCCATAGTTTCCCACCCAACGGACTCAGGCAGACATCATTAGCAATCCCCAAGCCCTGGACAGCTCTAGGCACCTGGGTGGACCTCCCAGTCACAACTCTTCCAGTTCAGTCTAGATCAGTAGTGCTTAAGCTGTTGACCCAGGACCAACAGCATCAGCATCACCTGGGAATCTGCTAGATATGCAAATGCTAGGGCCCCGCCCCATTCCACACCAACTCTTGGGGGTGGGGCTCAGACGTCTACCTTTTAACAAGCCCTCCAAAGGATTCTGATAGATTCTTAAATTTGAGAACCACTCTGAAATTTTCCCTAGTTCCCCTTTCTTTACTGCACCTCTTCCCATCCCCAAACTGGTGTTTTCCTCCAGTGCCTGAGCCAGGGCTAGTACTAAGGCCCTGAGCAGACTTTCCTGCCTGCTACCTGAATCTCACAGTGGCCCCAACTGTGTATATTCTCCTTCCTGACCCAGCACCCAGAGCCAGCCTCTACTGGAATGAAGACATTGCTCAACCAGCAGGGCTGCCTCTCCAAAGCCCATCTCCACAGACTCAGGGCATGGATGGAGCGAGAGCAGCCACCATGCCCTCCCAGAACCCCACAGGCCAGAGCGAATCCACAGAGGAGACAGGAAAGAAAGCTCAGGGATGAGAAAAGCCTTTGAAATTCATTGTAAAGAGAACTGAGAGACCCAGGGAAGACCCTAAGCAGAAGGGAGAAATGTGGAGAGGACAGAGGGGCACCAAGCTCCCCCCATGGTTACCAGGCTTCTCCTGGCGCTGCTACCCAGGTGGCCCCTCCTGGGCCCTGCTAAGCAGTCCTCCTTTGAAGTTTCACTTTCTGCTTAGCTGCAATCCCTGGCTGCTGGGTGCCAGGGTTGCCTGCCATGCCCCTGACTGCAAGTCCTCAAGTGTGGCCCAGAAATCCACTTAACTCCTAGAAAATGCAGGGGCACAGTCCTAAGGGAGCACTAAAGAATTTGCAGCACAAGACACAAACACTTCTTGCTCCGCCTTGCTGATTCTTTTGCAATTATGCATTGATTACCTCGCTCCATCTGCACTGCTGGCCCCTGCTCAGCACTTCCTAACCACGAATGGGTTTGCTGGTTAAGGGCCAGGGGATGAATCCCCCAGGTCATCACCATGCTGGTAGCCACCCTGCCCTCCTCAGCTCAGGTTCATCTCTCTGCCCCAGGGCAGTACTCCCGCTGGAAGCCCTACAAACTCACTGTGACAACAGTAGCTCTAGAGTAGCTCCCCTTCCTGCCCTCTGTCCTGCCCTGGACATCTCCCCAGTCGGCCTGCTCCCCTCTACTCCAACCCAGCCCCCAAAGCCATCCCAATGGCCCCCTCGGCCTTGTCTCTTTCCCAAGAGCAGCTGGATTCTAGAGGAAGCACAATAAGAGGAGGGGCCACAGAGATGTGGGGGGTCTGGTAAAGGAGGGGCACAGTGAGACTCGGGGTGTCTTGGTCTGAAATATCTCAGGGAATATCTAAAATCTGTGTCTCTAATGAGAACCTACTGTGTAGCACAGGGAACTCTACTCAGTGCTCTATGGTGACCTAAATGGGAAGGAAATCCAAAAAGGAAGGGATTATATGTATCCGTATAGCTGATTCACTCAGCTGTACAGTAGAAACTAACCCAACATTGTAAAGCAACTATACTCCAATATAAACTAATATGAAAAATAAAATCTGTGTCTCCAGTGTTTTCCAACATGCCTTCTGTGGAAGATGTAATCTGCAGCTGTTAGCAGGTGTTATGTGAAAAACGAGGGGCAGAGGCTACTTCTGTGATGAAATGCATTTGGAACATCCTAGAAATGAACCAGGCTTTCTTATAAGAAGGTGTCCTAGAGCCTTGGGTGTGGAAATATATTGAGGTCATTCACAAAGAAAGATTTTCAAACGTATTTAGCCACAGTGCTCTACTGTGTGGATCTGGCATGGAACTAGAGTTCTGCGGGGCACACTTCGGGAATGGGGGTGCTCTCAGCAGTTGGGTTGTGCGAGTGTGTCTGATTCCCTCCCGTGACTTATACAGATCCATCTCTCCCGAGATGCCACACATGTGAAAGATGTTCACAGAGAGTCAAAAGTAGCCAGATTAGAGGCCGGTAGGGCCCTGTTGCTGACAGCATGTGTCTGAGCCCACTGTCCCCCAGCAGGGGCTAAGGACCCTGGAAGGAGCAAGTGTGGGGTGGAAGTGAGCAACAG
This sequence comes from Bos javanicus, assembly GCF_032452875.1. Taxonomy (NCBI): domain Eukaryota; kingdom Metazoa; phylum Chordata; class Mammalia; order Artiodactyla; family Bovidae; genus Bos; species Bos javanicus. The sequence goes on along the minus strand of NC_083882.1, from coordinate 41,214,469 downwards.
GAGTGGGTCCTAAGCAGCCTGTTGGTCAAGAATCTGTAATCCTTGAACCTGCTTTTGCAGGCACCTTCCTAGGCACTTTGAAACCATGGTCCCATTACATCCTACCAACAACCCAGTGAGGTATATATCATTATTGTCATTTTACAGATGTGGAAACTGAGACTCAAAGATGCCAAGAAACCAGCAGGATTTAAATTAAGATTCCCAATGATGAGTCCTGCCAAGGACCCTGAGGGGAGACCTGGCACCCAAAAAAGGGCAAAGGGAAAGGACAGAGCCCACTGACCAAAGACTTCCTGTCTACTCCCCTGCCCACCACCACCACCCACACCAGTGAGGATGCCAAGCACCCGTCCTCTCTGACAGCCAGCAGGCTGCAGGGGTCTCTTTTATCAGATCTAACTTGTGAGTATTTTCCTGACATGGTGTAAACATTTGCCAGGAACAGTGTTCTCATCTTCCCCTGCTGCTGCTAAGTCACTTCAGTCGTGTCCGACTCGGTGCGACCCCATAGGCGGAAGCCCACCAGGCTCCCCCGTCCCTGGGGATCTCCAGGCAAGAACACTGGAATGGGTTGCCATTTCCTTCTCCAATGCATGAAAGGGAAAAGTGAAAGTGAAGTCGCTCAGTCGTGTCCGACTCTTAGCGACCCCATGGACTGCAACCCACTAGGCTCCTCCATCCATGGGAGTTTCCAGGCAAGAGTACTGGAGTGGGGTGCCATCGCCTTCTCCATTATCTTCCCCAGTCCCAGCTTAACCTATGCTCTAGTGCTCAAAAGAGTCAGACCTCAATAGCATCACCCCAAGAGTGGGCATATGCGGCATGTGGAAACACAGGTCTGGTGAGCACCTCTTGTGACAATACTCACCTGGGGTCTGCTTTCTCACTTAAACTGCCCTGTTTGTTTGGAGGAAATCCCATTATTCTCCATGAAGTAATTCCCTGCACCCTGTAATTTCCAAGCGACTTAGTCCCATGCATGGCACAGATACTCAGGGGAGGCTTCTGCACCTCTGAACACATTCAAGCAGATCCTTGTCAACCTCCCAGAAACCCACATTTCTACAAGGAAAAAGAGGAGCAGGGGAGAGACATTTTTGGTGCCAGAGGGAGCAGAGGGCTCACAGACCCTCTGGAGACTCCAAAGACAAGCAGCCTTTCGTCTCATTTGTCTGGTGCACACGTGCATGCTAAGTTGCTTCAGTCCTGGGTCCAACTTTTTGTAACTCCATGAACAGAAGCCTGCCAGGCTCCTCTGTCCATGGGATTCTCCAGGCAACAATACTGGAGTGGGTTGCCATGCCCTCCTCCAGGGGATCTTCCCGACCCAGGGATCAGACCCGAGTCTCTTACGTGTCCTGAATTGGCAAGAGGGTTCTTGACCACCACCACCACCACCTAGGAAGCCCCTCATTTGCCCCATTCATCCACAAATGTTTTCAGCACCCACTCTGTGCCATTGAAAGATCACAGAAGCTTCCCTGGTCAATAAAATGTGCCTGTCTTACGGGGTCTTTATTTACAAGTGAATGGGATTTGAGCTAATATTTGTGAGCGTCAGCTACATGACTCAGGTTTACTTCACTGAATCTTGACTATAGCACGACAAGATAGGAAGAGCATCCCCATTTTCTAGACGGGAGAGTTATGTTCAGGGAAGTTAAATTACTTGTAAAACGTCATATAGCTCTGCTGATCTGTCACCAGGAGTCAACCTTTTTCCTCCTTACCATGCTGCCTTCCTAGACTTTCAAAGCATAAAAGGAGTCAGACAAGACCTAGTGACTAAACTGCAACAACAACAAGTACTGAACAGTCATAGGGAAAGGAAGGATTTCTCTGCCTCCCCTATCTCAAACACAGCCTTCTCCCTCCCATGACTCTATCCTTTTCACAAGGCTTATCACTGCTTCCTTAGTAACTATATGTCTTCTTCTTTAGTCTGTGTCCACCATGGAAGCAACAATTTAATTGTCACTCCAGTTTACACGGTATCTATGGGACTAGCATATACCTGAAACACAGAAAGCTCTCAATAACTAGTTGTTGAATGAAGAAATAAACAGAAACCCAAGGTGGTCCAAGAAGATGCAAGATGGCACTTGGCTACCTAAATGAGGCATGTTTTCTGCCTTGGATGAATTCAGAGCTAGTGAATAACTAGGCCCATTTTAATGGTCTTTAATGAGTTTTGGAGAATAGAAGGAAAGTCAAGAAATTAACCAAGCATCCTACAGCTCCAGTTTCTAAAGAGAGAGAGGAAGTAAATCCTAGACGACAGACATGTAGAGGTACCCATTCGAGATTCTAGGAGAATGACACCCGGGAGGATTTGAGCACTAGGGGCCCAGCTGGCCTGTTGTACTGGGTCAAATAATTCTCACCCACCCCCAAATTCATGTCCATCCAGAACTTCAGGACGTGAACGTATTTGAAAATGGCATCGTAGGTATAATTAGATAAGATGAGGTCCTAGTAGACTAGGGTGGGCCTTAATCCAATGACTGAAAAACAGAGATGCCGAGACACACAGGGAAGAAGTTCACAGGAAGACAGAGGTAGAGATTGCAGTGATGCATCTACAAGCCAAAGAACACCGAGGATTGATGACAACCACCAGAGGCTAGGAAGAAGCAAGCTAGGACTGGCCCCTAGATCCTTGAGGAAGCACGGTCTTATAGAACACCTTGATTTTGCACTTCTAGACTCCAGAATCATACAAGAACACATGTCTAATGAGGTAAGTCACCCACTCTGTGGGACTTTGTTACAACCACCTTCGGAAACTACTGTACCTACAGAGGATACATCCCGTCAGATTTACCTCAGTTTCTTCACAGAACTGCTACAGTGGAAGGCAGTGGTGAAGGTTTCCTGCAAACCTTCCTTGGCTAGATCTTCCACAGACCAAGGGACAGACCCATGGTCAGATGTAACAGCCTGGTTAGGGATCACCTCTCCTGGACCAGACGGACTCTTCCTTGAAGAGACAACCTCTTCTCCAAGGATTCCAGTACCTGCTTCCACGCAGTTGGGGTAAATGTAAGGAGCAAAGGTGAAACTCCATTGTGTGGTTAAGAAATCAACTGTCGGGGCCAAGCAGCATATATGTGCGTGGTAAAACTTTAAGAGGGCACCATTCACACTTTCATTCGTGCCCAGAATTGTGTAGACACCCCCTGTACCCCACACAGGGAAGCCCTGACAGGAATTACAAAAATATATTGCTGAATTCATCAGCAATATGGCACCAGTCAACTCAGTTTTCCATGGGCAATTATGGAATAAATGGAGCTGGCAAAAGGTGAGTCAGTCTCACTTCTATACAAAACAGTGTCCTTGAGGGGGAAAAAAAAATCCATATAAAAATAAAACTTCAAAAAATATATAAATAAATAAATAAAACTTCTTGCTGGCTCCAGCTCCCTACCGCTGCTGAGTATTTTTGCAATCTGCATGTGGAAGCTGCACCATGCAAATGCAGACCATACCACCAACTCCCATGATGCCAGTAGCCAGCAACTTGAACTTGGCAGAACAGTCAACTGATATTCTGAAAGAAGTAAAGCATAGTTTGCAGGGAGCAAATATTTTATGATGTGACAATGTAAGCTACCGTTATCTTTAACGGATATCAGTGACGAACACTATCCAGTTATGAGTGACAGAAAAATACGTACTAAACTGTAGTCTCAAGTAAGCTTAAATGTTATGTTCAGCTCATGTTATCACCTAGAGCACACAAAGAAAAAGGTATACAGATTTCATTATTAGGAAGTCCATTTCTCCATGGTCCCAAAAAATAAATGTTGAAGAGATATTTCCAGAATGCTAGATAGAAGATGTGTCATGCCATTTGCCTGCCCCTGAAGCCAACAAGTCTCAGAGAGGCCCTGGTGCCCCATCTTGGGTCTTCCCCTGATAATCTCAGGACACTACCACTGGTGGCTCTTGGAAATTGTCTAGTCTAGCTATTTTCATGCTGTTTCAAGGAGCTGAGGATACCACAAAAGTGCCCTCCCACCAGGTCCCTGGAAACAAGAGAGCCTCTGAGCCTTACTCCAAAGTGGGCAGGGTGGCTAAAGATGAAGGCAGCAGAGGCAGGGCTGGATAGATGTGGGTCTCCACCACTCTGCCCTGGCCAGCGCCAGCCAGCACCACCCCTGTCCCTTGTTGGACAACCTCACCACGCAGAGGTCCTCACTTGACCACAATATGTTTAGAAAACATCATACTCCTTATATTCTTAGATGTTCATTTCTTTTTTACATTTCAACATTTCTGAAATGGTGATGAATCTTAAAATTAATGTGTACCTTTATGCCATAATGTTTCTTTGTTGTCCTCTGAAAAGCGATTATTAAATCAGTGATCTGTCTTACAATTGGTGGAGTGCTAAAATATAGAAAAGAGCATACCTCATAACAGATGCAGTGGGACCCTGAATTTTGCCTAGGAAAAGACAGGAAAGAATGCCTAAGTCCTACTGCTGAGCGCTTGCAAATGCTCCAGCTGGTGCTCTTCACTGAGGCCGGGCACTGGGTGGAGCCTGGGCGTACCCGAGCTGTGAGGCAAGTAGCAGCAAGAACGGTCATGACTGATGCCTGGGCCCTGCAGCATTTCCCACCTGCTCTGCAAACATCAGAGACGAAAGGCTCAGAGTTTCCTGGCCCGGAGTCCCAGCAGCTGAGAAGCTGCTGAATTTGCCCAGCTTCTCTGGCAGGAAAGCAAGGGGAGGTGAAGAAAGGTGGCGGTGGTTCCTGTTGTTCCTCGGTGGCCAAGAAGTTGGATAGTTTGGCTTAAGGAGACGTACTTCATGGAGAAAATAATACAGTATCTGCACCATAGGAGGAGGGGTTCCTGCAGCCCCTTGTTATGGTCTCCCTGATCAAGGACAGTGCCGTTCTCACCTGTGTCTGGAATGTCCTCCCTGTCTTTCCAGAGCGGCCATGAGGCACGGTGATTAAAGCCACAGCCTGCGTGTGTTGGACCTGGCTCTATCATCTACTAAACTATTGTTTTGTGCCTCTGCTTCCTCGTTCAGAAAATGCAAGCAATAAAAGCACTTCCCTCACAGGCTATTTTGAGGAGTAAATGAGTTAAAACATATAAAATGTCAGGAATGTGGCCCACCACCTAGCAAGTTCTCTTGAAGCGCTAGTTCAGAGATTAGCTGTTGGCCTAGTAAACCCCCATTCACTCTTTGAAAACTCAACCCCATAATCACCTTCAAGGAGCCTTCCCTGACTACACCCTCCCTCACTTTCCTTCTGCTACCTCTGTTACTGGGATATTTATGGGTGAAGTGACTTTGTCTGGGAGAAGGGGGGGACAGCCAGTCTCTCCTCTGTATCATCTGCATCACACTACAACTGTCTGCTTACTTCCCTCGTTAGAGGGGGTCTTCATAAAGGCAGGTGTTGTGTCTTGATCATCTCTGTGCCGTCATGCTTAGAACATGACCTGGAACTGCATATAACTCATGACTGTTTAGAGCATAGAGAGTGATGGGATGGGATGGGATGGGATGGGAGAGAATGGAACAATGGAATCATGAAATGTAACAGAACAGTTGTGACGAGATCTTTTCAAATCACAAAAGGACACTTGCTCAAGGTAGATTCAGGAAGATAAATCATCTTAATCTATCTGGAAGGCAATTCACCAGTTGGCACCAACATATTTAAGGCCTGGAACAAGCAGGTATCCCTGAGGACATAGAATCAGGCAAACCCTTTGAATCCCACCCGTGGAAGAAACTTCCTTCTGAGCCAGCAGGAGCTCAGCTGGAAAGGGCTCTGCACTACCACCCAGTTCCTGACCCTCTCAAGGTTTCGGGCTCCATGTCAGGTGGGCCAGGAAATAGAGCCCAGCTCCCCACATGGCCAGTGCTGATGTGGACCATCGCCTTGGGCCTTCAGACCCAATTAAGTCTCCAGGGAGCATAGCTACTGAAATTCCCACCAGGCCTTTCTTGGAGAACCCCTCATTGGCATAACATGCCATAACTCTGCCACCAGGGAGCTGACAAAGTTTACAGCTCAGCTACCTGAGGGTACTGTCCTGCAGAGGCCCCTTGATTGACACTTCTACCATGGAAAACTCATTTTATTTAACCTTTCCTTCCGTTATGGCATTTTAACGAAAAAGTCACTTAAGACCCGCAGTGAAAAATACCTTTTACTAGAACAATGCATAACCCAAATACCATTTGCCTTTCCTTATCAATTCTTGTTTCATTCATCATCTTTATTAAAAATCCATGAAGAAACAGCAGACTTGAAACTGCTGGGTGCCTTCTTCCGGGAGATGAGGAGGGAAGGGAAAGAAAAGGGAAGGGGATCTGGGCTCCCTGTAAGCATGGCCATATTCTCTTCATGGCAGCCCTGGAGGGGCCTTTCTCATCCTTCACCTGCAGTCCCGCCCCGGAAACTCCATATCTGAGGCCAAAATCCAACACTTCTCCTGCAAATGAAGCTCTATGTCACAAGAAGAGAAAGTGTACAGCTCTGGATTCAAATCCTTGCCCTGCCTCTATGTCAGTTGATCTGGGGCAAGTTACACAAGCTCCCGACATTCAGTTCCCTAGTCTGCAAAATGGATGTAGCAATACAAGATGGCTGTTAAGGATTAAATGAGAAAGCAAATGTGAAAATGCCTAGCAGAGTCAGGCAAAAACTAGATGTTCAGTAAAAGATGGTCCCTTCATTAATTCATCTTGAAAGTGTAGTTTTCCGAGGGAATGCTTTCTGGTCCAGCTTGGGAGTAGGGATGGAGGAGGTGATAAACTTTAGTGCAGAACTGAGACCGGGGATCTTCCCCAAAGTCTTCCAGGGGTCCTAGGTGTGGTTTCTCCAAAGAAATAAGGCACTACCTCCAGAAATCTTGGGCTCCCCAGCATAGCGAGGGAGAGTGGCTGATGAGCAGAGGCAGAAAAGGGGAGGCATCTATGTGGAAAGAGGAGGTCAGGATAGAGGCCAAGGATGAAATAATAATGGCCACTACCACCGCCGAATTTCACCTCCCCACAGATCTTCAGGGCAGCAGATGTTATTAACTCTGTGTCCTGATGCCATGGCTCACAGGGTTGATGGGACCTGCCACAGTCACACAGTGGGCAGTGCCCTGGCCAGGTCATCCGAGCACCCCCACTCTTAAGCTCTTCTCTTTTAACAAAGGTCTCCCAAGAGGCAGAAATAAGTTATTCTGGAAACACCCACCACTCTTAAGTTCTTCTCTTTAACAAAAGTCTCCTAAGAGGCTTCAGAAGTTATTTTGGAAACATCCACCACCACCATCCCTGACAAGCTGGCCTCCAAGCTCAGGGCACACAACATGATTTCAAAGCTCCTTATAAGACTCCACATGGACTTCTGCAAATAGCAAAATAAGTCAGTAGATAAGTAGATGATATGTTATGAACTTCCATGAGGAAAAGGAATCAATCACACATTGCTGCTGCTGCTAAGTCACATCAGTCGTGACCAACTCTGTGCGACCCCATAGATGGCAGCCCACCAGGCTCCCGTCCCTGGGATTCTCCAGGCAAGAATACTGGGGTGGGTTGCCATTTTCTCCTCCAGTGCATTAAAGTGAAAAGTGAAGGTGAAGTCGCTCAGTCGTGTCTGACTCTTCTCGACCCCATAGACTGTGGCCTACCAGGCTCCTCCGTCCATGGTATTTTCCAGGCAAGAGTACTGGAGTGGGGTGCCATCGCCTTCTCCAATCACACATTCAGTTCATCTAAATACTAGGGTCCTCCTTTAATCCCCATGTTATTGATGGGTACCTCGAGGCTGAGGGAGGCTATTGAACCTGGGTCACATGAAGGAAAGCAGCAAAGCACGTTTGAACTCGGTTCTGCTTAGCCTGGGGCCCAGGCCCTCCCTCCAGACCACCCTGCCCGAGGCTTCATTCCATCCCCTGCAGTCCTCACGTTCACAGATGGAGACAGCAAGAACTGTCCTGTTTCTTCCACATGCTGTGGTCTCCCTGTCTTCTACAATTTGCCATCTTTCTTGATATTTCCTAATCAGCTTCCCCGCTGAAAACAAGAACCCCACAGCCCAGCAGCTGCCTCCTAGACCCCTATCGCATCAGGCAGGGGTGCTCTCAGCAGCCCCTTGGTTCACAGGGGTGTATCCAAATCCATCCTCCTGGAGTCAGCATACGGCTGTGGGCCTCATGCCTCTGCGCTCTGGGGACTTGGCTCTTTCTGACTTCACTTCCACGGTGCAAATCAGCTTAGCCTGTAGCCTGTTCTTTCTAGAAGCTTGGTTTCGACAGTCTAAATAGGGTCCTTTGGTAGAGGAACAGCAAAGAGCCAAGAAGACTGATCTGCTGCCCTTCACTGCAGAACTGGACAGCTTCCAGCTGAGAGCCCCACCATGAAGAGCCCCCCACAGCTTCCTACTTGTGAGTCTGAACATTTAAGCCGACAAAGGATTTAAGTGCTCACATTCAACTGACACCATGTCTTGTGCAGGCAGTGGTCTGGGCCCACCCTTATGCATTATCTCATCTGATTATCACTCTAACCTCATTTCACACGTGAGGAAACCGAGGTTCAGAATATTTACTGAGCTTGTGGTTGAGGGTGAGGGTCACACACAGAGCAAGTGGGATTCAAACTCAGGCTCTGAGGCCAAGTCCAACAGTCTCTCTCCACAGCCCTTCCTCCCCCAACACCACACTTTTGTGGAAACTATTCTGAGAAATCAAAGCAACTCTTTTCTATCCAGAACTATAAATATCCAGAGACAGGGAGATGAGATGAGAAAACAGACATCCTTTCCCAGGATTTGGGAGCAAATTCTTGCAAAGCTCCCAAAAGCATTTTGAGTTCTGAGAGCAAAAAAACTGCCAATGCAGACAAAAAGAAGGAAAGAGAAAAAGAAAGAAAAAGCAGAGGGCAGAACATAAAAGGCTATGCTGATCTGACACTGGGCTGTCACGGCTGTGCGAACACCCTAAAACCACCGAAGATCTGCTGGATGCTGACTGCAAGCGAGGCACAGGCTAAATGCGGGTTGCCTTGTTTAACCCTTACAGCAGCCCTACCAGCTAGGGACCAACATTAACTCCATTCTACGGTTGCAGAAACTTGGGCACAGAGAAGTGAAGTAACTTGCTCAAGGTCATAGAGTTTGTAAGCTTTAACTCCAAGGTGTGTGGCCTCGAAGTCCAGGTTTATAACCACTGTGTAGACAGCCTCCAACTGAACAGCCCAGCTTAAGACAACTGACTCTCTGCTGGCACCCCATTCTAGGTCCTAAAAGGACAGGCATATTCTTGAGTCTAAACTCCACTGTGAACTTCAGCTGGGAACCCAGAGCCAGCCCTGCATTCCCAAATGGATAACAGGATGACAGGCAAGCACTTGGAAGAGCACAACTGGAATAAATAAATGAACAACACCTCCACCATTCTGGTCCTTTGGGTCCTCTCTCCCATGTCTCCTTTCTTCTCTTCCCCACAGCCCTGTGCATTTCCTCTGCCTCCTTTCGGGGCTAGAAGATACATTTGCTTCAAATGCAAACCTGAAAACTGTCCCTGCTCATCACAGTGACGGCAGGGCAGGCAGTCCCCCCTTCCAGAACAAATTGGTTGCTAAACGAGTTGTTTGGAATTTAATGCCAATTCTTTCTATCACAACCATGCTAACCCAAGAAGTCTCCAGCCAGCCAACCCACACAGCATATTTACCCAGAATGTACTCAGCCAACATTTACTCTAGTCTCTACTGTCCAATGCAGTAGGTACTAGCCACGTGTGGCTATTTAAATTTTAACAACGTTAATTAAAATTAAATAAATCACACGAACCACACTTCAAGTATTTGAAAGTGGCAGGTGACTACTGAATACCACGTTGAGCAGAGCAGATATAGAACATTTCCATCATCCCAGAAAGTTCTACTGGGCAGCCTGATCTAAACTCTAGCCCCTGGTTCCAACTCTGTGTAAGACAATAAATTCCTTCACAGGTTAAACTTAGCATGCCAGTACCACACCACCCTTCCTAAGGGAAATTATGGTAAATAGCAAGGAACAAGGAGGGAGGTTTTGGAGTCACACAACTCCTAGTCTGTCCCAGCTCTGACACTTCTAACCATGTCATTAGCTTCTCTGTGTCTCAGTTTCCTCATTCCAGCATGGGGACAAGATCCTCTGAGTGGGTATCCATGAAGATCTAGTGAGAGGGTGCTCAGCACACCCAGAGCTCCCTCTGTTCACTGCTAATTCTATCAGCCACACAGTGGTGACTGGGAACCCTAACCTGAAGCCATCACCAGTGACTGTGCAGTCTGGGCCAGTGGTGGTAAAGGGCCAAAATGGGACCCATGGTTGCAGAGGCTGGTAGCCTCAAGGGTCTGCCCTTCTCTCCTCTCTCCATCTTGGGTCATTTCAGTCCCTGCATTGGAATGATCTAAGGTCACTTATAAATCAGCAACCAGGAGGGTGAGTACCTCATCACAGGCACTGGGAGGGAAAGGGCAGGAGAACGAGAAGCCTGGAAATCCCCCAAGGTGGCCCTAGGGAAAAAAAGAAAGAGAAGCCCTCAAGCTGTGGAAAGATCTTTTCATTCATTCAATAAGAAATTATTCAGCATGTCAGGTCTGTATACTAGGCAGCAAGGAGACACGGATGAATGAGACATAGTCCCTGACCTCAAGCCCTCCACAAACAAGCAAGTAAAACAACAGAAAATGAATCAGCACATGAGTGCAGTAAGTGCTGTGGTCATGGAAAATCCAGTGGGTCTCGGGAGCTTAGACAACCAGATGGTGGGTGAAGGGATCTTGGGAATGGGGAATGAGAACGATTTGGGAGGCTTCCAAGACGTGGCACTTGCACTAAATCTTCAAAGGAAGTGTGGAGAGGCGTCCCAGGCAGAGGAAGCTGCAGGAACAAGGATATATGAGGCATGAATACTTTATGTCACTACATCAAGCAGCTCCACGGAGTCAGGGCTTACACAGGGGTGTGATGGGGACAGAGGATGGAGGCAGCAGGTCATGCAGTCTTAGGGCATCAGGCTGTGGTTCTGCCCCATGTACTCTCTTGTTCCAAGTCATACCCGTTTCATCGTGACTGAGAAGAAGAAGAAGCTGAGCCAAATTGCAGTCACATTTCAAATACTGTTCTGAACGGGCATACTCCATATCTGCTCACATTCCCTCAGGGAGCCTGTTGGCATTACGTGTAAGGAATGTTCATAAGTTAGAGATCATTTATACCTTTTTTTAAAAATTTAAAATGTAGGCAAAGTATGAGCCTTGATTGGATCCTGGATGACACAAATGCTAATAATGCACGAGTTAGCACCTTTTTTCTTAAAGGGTCAGATGGTAAAATATTTCAGGCTTTGTGGAACATACAGTCTCTGTCACAACTACTCAGTTCTGCAGCTGTAGCACAAAAGCAGCCATAAACAATACGTAAATGACTGAGTGTATCTGTGTTCCAAGAAAACCTTCATTTATGAAAACAGGCAGCGGGCAGGATTTGGCCCCCATAGCTGACCCTTGCTATAAAGAACATCCTCATGCTCAGAATGGAAATATAAATAGAGAATGTAGATAATGGTATTGTACTGATGTTAATTTTCCTGAGTGTGATAAGTATACTGTGGTTCTGCAGGAAAATGTCTTTGTTCTTAGGAGATACATGCTGAAGTATTTAGAGGGCATAAAGCCTACAACTAATTCTCAAGTGGATCAGGGAGATAATAAATATATGAAGAAAGCAAGATAAGGCAAATGTGCAAAATGTTAAGAATAGTGAAGCCAGGTGAAGGGAATATGGATGTTCTCTGAATTAATCTTGCAACTTCTTTATGAGTTTGAAATCTTTCAAAATAAAAATGTTTGGAGGAAAACTAGAAACTGAAGCAGCTTCAGAGGACCAAAGGTCTTCACGAACAGACCGCTCTGTACTTCCCTCGTCCTTCAGAGCTTTGTGACCTGACCTAGGACAGGCCTGTCTTTCTGCAGAGTGGATGTAACCCACTTTGGATCATGCATCTTGTTTTTCTTGATTCGTTCTGCAATACCAGGGAAAGCCATTGGAATGCAAAAATGGGTACAGGTTCTTGGCTCATTCTCAGACCCCTTTTTGTCTGAATTCTTGTTTTCCTCACCCAACAGCCTGGAGACCAGCCTGCTTTTGACACTGAGCCTCAGCGGCTGTGGAAGAAGCAGCAGCTCTGAGAGCCCTAAGTACTCCCAGTCATGGGATTTTCTGCAGAAGACAGACTCGGGAGCAGCCACTGTGGGAAGGAAGCCTTCAGTGCTCCGTGTCTGATCAAAGGCCACCTGGACCCCCCAGGTGCTTGGGGTGACGCTTTCTGCTGAACTAGGAGCTGCTGACCCTGTTGAAAAGGCTGGCAGCAGCACTTTCCCAAGTAACCCAGGTCCAAATCTCCAATGATCCCATTGCAGAGTGACTTCCTAATTCTTGACTTACTAGTAATCAATACCATGAAAAACACTAACCCTTCCATTAAAGTAGGCATCCATTGATTTCCATTGGGAAAGTGTCGTTTGGAGGCCCAGAATCTCAACGAACTTCAGGTTTGATTTTTCATCTGTCAAAGCAATACCCAAAAATACAAAATACGTAATTCTTAGAAAGGGTTGAAGGGAGCAGAGTAGAAATGACCACTCAGCCCTCCCACCCTCCCACTCTCTGGCCAAGCATGGCCTTGGAGCAATGCCCATCGGTGCAGCTCCTTGGACCTCCCTGGGCACCAAACCTGGCCAGCACCCACAGGGGATGCCCATCACCGCCTCTGCAAGCCAGTTCAGGACCACATCCTCTTCCAGGAAAGGAAAAGGAAAACAGAAGTCCTCCACCAATGATGGATGACAGCACTTGGGAACCAGGACTCTGAGAGACTGGGCATACACTTCTTAGTGTCCTCAGGAGCTGGCTTCTAGAGACTTTCTATCTCCAAAGACTATATCCTATGAAGATAAGCACCCTGTATATCTTCTTCCACCACCTCTCCCAACTTCCCTGGTGGTAGGCCACACGCATGTGCAATTACTTGCTACCCTCACCCTGTCAGTAAGAGAATTATACAACCTCTCCTCTTGCCTTGTGACTTACAAAGGTCCCACCCCACTATCAGGCTCTGTCATGTGACCTGTTCTGGCCAAAGGGATGTGAGAAGACATGAAGTGTGCCTGGTCTGAGCAGAAGTTTTAAAAGTGACTCTGCAGATGTGACTAAAGATCCTCTTGCTCTTTTCAGCCATAATAAAATAGGCATGTCACCGCATGAGAAAGTACATGGAGCAGAACCACAGTCAACGCACAGTCCAAATGCAACACAGGGAAGACCTTTGTAAGCCACTGAGATTGGGGGGCTGTTTGTTATGCAGCCAGACTTAGCAACAACTGACTCACCACCCTCATACAGGAGCAGTAAGTAGGCTGCAGGGAGTCTGCTGACTCTTCACACCCTTATCCTGTGACTCCTATCCACCACCTAACAAAGCCCAGGCCAGGTTCCCTCTTCACTGAGACTCATTTTCCATCTATTTACACCTGAGGCTCCTTAGGAAACGAGTCTTTCCATCAGCATCCTTAGTTCATGACTCATTCCTGCCAGTGATTCTAGTTGAGGTAAGGAAAAGCAGGCCTAACATTTCAGCAACACTAACGGGAATCTCAGAGTGAATATTCCTTCTTGACTTCTCCTGGAGAGACTCCACACCAAGGGCAGATGGACACTCGCTGTTGGATAGAGGGAGCTCCATTATAGGAGAGGGAGTCTGAAGTGCTGGATCCCCCGTCCAGGGGAGGTTGCTGGACCATATCACCCCCTTAAGCCATCGGTCTCCAAGGGTCTCAGTTACTTCAGAAAGTCACTCCCCTGTCTGAACTGATCAGTGGTTTCCGAAGCCAGCTCTGGGTTCCTCAGAGGTCTCAGCAAACAGTCAAGGTAAGAAGAAGCCTGTGGCCAGTGGGCCCTCATCCCCTGCTTCATTCAGTCAAACCAGCTCTGCTTTATACTTTTGAATATATTGGATTTCTAAATAAGATTCTGTTCAGCCAGGAATTCCATGATTAACTGCATTCAAAACTACTGAACAGGTGATCTCTAGCAACTTTCCAGCTCTGACGCACTGGGAGCCTCTCTGAGCCCAACTTCTTGTGCATTCTGCATCTGCCTGCCTCCTTGTCACTGTAAGCAGGGATTTATTAACACCCAGAGGGCAGCCTGTGATGACTGACTGACCAGCAAGGATAGAATAAGGTAGATTCAAAACAACTCAACCAAGAGTTATAAAACAGCTGCTACTAAGTTCTGCAAGGCAATTGGCCTTTGGAAGGCTAAAGATAAAAGAAAAAATTCAGTTCAAGATGTCACCATGGAAATGAACTCAGAGTTTTCTATTTCAGCTCAAAGTTTATCTTCTGCTTGAGGGTTCTGGTAAGACTACCACCTGCCCCAACCCCGACATCCCAACTTGAAATGGGTCCGTTGGAGTGAGTGAGATTCATACTTTCAGATCACATTATATGGCTAACATGTCCTGGAAACTATCTCTGGGTGTGGAACTTTATAGGGGGATTTGTTGATCAGAATTCTCTGATTCTCATTCTGTACCCTACCCCACGCCTTTTTTTTTCTGTCTCTCTCATATTCTCTCTGAATTCTTCTAAGAAACTCTGGTCTTAGGGAACTCGTTGGTCATGGGGCCTCTAGCTGAGGGATGGAGAGTCTTCTGGTTTCCCAAAGCCCCCATGGGAGAACACACACTCTGAGCCCAGGGCAATGGGGCAGTCTTAATAGTCAGGACTTCACTACACCAAGGGCTACTTCCCATCCATCCAGGCAAACTGTGCCTCCTAAAATGATTGAACAATTCCCCATGTGACAAGAATCCATTTTTCCACCCAGCACCATAGGACAAAGAGTGGGCTGGATGCTGGGGCAGAACCAGGGATGACTGCGACCTACATTCAAGTTGCTGATAAGTAGGCAAGCAGGGCAGAGATGAGAAACAGGGGCCAGAAAACAGGGTATGAGATTGCTGGAGCAGTCAGAGGAGAGAAACTGAAGCAGAGATGAGCTGGCCAGTGGAGACAGGAAATGCTCAGGAAAGAGAAAAACTCCAGTTCAAGGAGATTTCCATAAGAGGGATGTAAACAGGGCAGGCTGCTCAGGAAGTAAGGGGCTGCTTGATGGAAAATGCAGCTTGGACTTTTCCTGGCTGGGAAAACACACAGAATGGGCCTAGATTCCTCTGTGAGCAGAGATGTGAGCAAGCTCAGGCAGGCTAGAGTCAGAGTCAGAGTGAACCCAGGACTGTGACGGGAAGAGAACCCCATCGCATGGATCAGTATTAGCCCCAAAAAGCTTAGCAATGGGCTGAGCACTCAGTGTGAGATCTAGTGTGTTGGACTGGGTCTACCAGGAACCACCCCAGCAGCCTCGCTGTTGAGCCCACCACCCCCCCTCCACCCCACAGTCAGGGCAGCCCTCCCCACTGCCCGCCGTCAGGTCTCCTCCCTTCTCACACGCCCCAGCTGGCCTACCGTTGCCCCATCTGCCTGCCTCTTCCAGCAGCTCAGCTCAGCAGGTCTTGCACACTCTGCCCCTGTCCACAACTCCAGCCCCATCCGGGCTTCTTCCCCTCACTCCCTAGGTTTCTCCCACACACCAAGCTCTGTTCTTCCTTGATGACTCTGCCCCTTGCCTTGAAAGCTTTTTTCCCCTCATGATTTCACTAACCAGAAACTTCTTTTCTATCAGATCTCAGTTTAACGGTCTCAAAACCTCCCCTGACCACCCAAGCTTAAGGACCTCCCCACCCCAAGGGAGAGGACCGTGCTCCTCTCATAGTCTTCCTACCTTGTAGGCACTTCTTACAATGCGTGCTGACCCATATTTAACATCAGACTCCAGACCTAGCTGAGCACCATGGGAAAGGGACCATCTAGCTCTCAACACAGCCTCAGTGCCAGCCCTGAGCATCCAGGCATCATTAAATTGTCACTGAATAAACTGAATAAAACATCACTTACTTGCCTGTAGAGGGTCAGTCTCCAAAGTGCTCCCTACATCCTCCCTCAAATCATATTAAACCCACACCATACTGAAGACAAGCACTAACACTGAAGCTAACATTCACTCAGGGCTTTTCATGTGACTCAGGCTTTCCTGGGTTACCTCGCTGAATCCTCACCACAACTTAAGGAGGTAAGATTTCTTCTTAGCATTTCACAGATGAGAAAATCAAGGCTTAAAACAAATGCAATTGCTTGACCAAGAGCACATGGCTAGTGTGTAGTAGGGTTTGGATTCCAACTCAGGCAGACTGGTCTTTGGCCCACGTGCTTAGCTACCACCAGGATGGCATCTCCAGGACGCCAAAGGGAAGGTCTTCCCAAGGGTGTGTCTTTGGAGAATCAACTCCTGACTGTTAGAAGGAGGAAGTCAATGAGCCATAATATGTTTTCTTAGCATTCTGGGAAACGAGATTACTTGCTGATAAGTGGAGCTCTTCAAAACTAGTGCCATCTTCCGAGTCTGGGCCCCTGCATTTCCAGAAGCCCCCCAAGGCTTCAGTCCTCTCAAGGACTAGGTCAGATCAAAGTCAGAGGAAGTGCAATGTGAATGTTCTGTGCCCCTGGGAAGAGGTACCTCTCCCTTTGCAGGGAGAATGGGCTGTGGAGGGTGCTATGCAATTTTCGAACCATCTGTGTCCCCAGGGGCCCTTTTCAAGGGACCACGTTGGCTCTGACAACCTCCTGTCGATTAGCTGTGTCCAGGCCAAACATAATAACTTGACAAAGAAAGTTTCAATTCAGGGCAAACAGGCTTTCTCCACAGAGCCCATAATATGCAATGAGGTTATTTAATCTAGAAAGAAATCCAATGACCTGGAAAAAATCCGGTGTGCATTAGAGACCATTTCCTTCACCCACATCTCAGTAAGCTCCTACTTAACTTGTGGACAGCCTTATTCACCTGGCTTGAAGTTGCTAGTTATTTCTGGAGTTTCTCTCCTGTCCCCCTGCCTCGGAATGACACAGTGAGCTGTGTGCCCAGCAATGGAGACAGTGACTCCAACACTGGGCATCACTCCCTTAAGGAAGTAAAGTCGCTCAGTCGTGTCTGACTCTTTGCAACCCCATGGACTGTAGCCTAACAGCCTCCTCCATCCATGGGATTTTCCAGGCAAGAGTACTGGAGTGGGGTGCCATTTCCTTCTCCAGGGGATCTTCCTGACCCAGGGATCAAACCTGGGTCTTCCTCATTGTAGGCAGACTCTTTACCATCTGAGCCACCAGGGAAGCCCTAAAGAAAGTGAAACTTGCTCAGTGGTGTCTGACTCTTTGAGGCTCCGTGGATATAGTCCATCGAATTCTTTAGGCCAGAATACTGGAGTGGGTAGCCTTTCCCTTCTCCAGGGGATCTTCCCAACCCAGGGATCAAACCCAGGTCTCCCACACTGCAGGCAGATTCTTTACCAACTGAGCCACTTAAGGGAAGCCCTCCCTTAAGGAGGCACTTTACAAATGCAGATGCCCAGGCTCTACTCCTGGGGATTATGGTTCAGCAGACCTAAGCCGGGCCCAGGAGAGGAATCTGAATCTTTCTGTGCAGGCAGGCCTGTGGGGCAGTGTTCAGACACAATCGAGCAGTGGTGCAGATGCTGTTGCCAAGTAGCACCATGCAGGGATCCAGGCTCAGTCACTCGTTCCTGTGAGCTCCTTGATTATGAAACATTCAGCCTCAGTTTCCTAATCTAGAGAAGGAATATACAATATACAGCCTTCTTGCCCCTTGGGTGGCTCGTGGGGATCAAGGGAGATGATATGAGTAAAATAAGAAAATAGCTAACATTCACTACCTATTGACCACACACCAGGCATCAGATGAAGCGCTTTGCTTGCATAACCTAGTCTTCATTTAAAAAATTGTATGAAGGAGTTACCTTCAACTCAGTTACCTGTGTTTTAAAGGTGAGTAAACTGAGGCACAAAGAGCTTAGGCAACTGGCCCCAAATCACAGAGCTAGGATATGAGCTCGGGCTTCTCTCCAGTCCCACCAGTGAAACCTGGAATGTGCTGGGCACGTTTGAGACAGTGGTTCTAGAGCCTGCTTTCCTGCCCCATCCCCACTAATGGCATCAGGATGGGAGATCTAAGCCAAAGGGACCTGAGAGGAGAAGCCTTGAACTTAAACACAGTCGGCTGGTGCCCTTCCGCAGGAAGACCAGCAACAATGGCCCTCACGTGACCCACTCCTCCCTGCCAGCTGTCAGGGATGTCACTGAGTCATTCCCAGGCAGGGGGACAGGAGAGAAACTCCTGGAAGCATGCACCAGTTTCTACTGACAGGAAAGAAGGAAAAGATAACTAAGTCAGAGGAGCCCAGCTCCAGAGTCCTGCCCTTCCTGAGCCGCAACACCCCCACAGGCACTTCATCAAAACGCTGGCTGCCTTTGAAGAGGTTAATACCTCACAACCCTACAAACTCCCTCCTGGAAACTCCCTACACACAACTTTAGATCCTAAATATGAAGCTCCCTGTCCTGGGCAGGGAGGGTTGGGGTGGGAATGGGGAGCAGAGCATCCTGAAGCTTGTGAGAAGGCTGAGAAGACTGAGTGCAAAGGGGTTTCAGCCTCATGCTAAGGGTGTGCCTACCTCAGTTATCAGTCAGGCCAAGATGAAAAGTCACGATTAACTGAACACTACCTAGTACCCAGAACTTGCTCATAGATGATAAGATTCAAGTTTCACCACCACCATGCCGCGCTGGGCTTTAGTACCCATTTTACAGATGCAGAACCTGAAGGTCAGGGAAGGGGAAGAAAAAGAGGGGGTTGGGAGCACTATTCAACCCTGTCCTTGCCCAGCAATCTGGGCCAGCATGGGAAGACGTGCTTGGCTGGTCAACAAACAGCTTCCAGGAAGGAGGAACTGCTGCGAACAAATCCTCAAACCCCGAAGGCAAAGCACTAGATGCTGTGAGGACAGACAGATTTTCTCTCCAACAAGGGCTCCGTGAGACTGAAGAGGCTGTCCTATTTCCTACCGTGTATCCTCGTCATTGTCCCAATAAACCCATTCAGAGGACGCCCAGGCACGGGCACGGGCAGCAACTCTCTGAGGCTGACCTCAATCCTTCATGCTCCAGGGCCTAGTGTTCTGACCCCACCATGTTTGAGGCACTGCTCTGGGGCTTACTGGACATGTTTCATCTGGTGCTCATGGCAACGGGAAGAGTTGGTGCATCCCATCAGGACAGTCATTTTAGAAGAAATTGCTCAGGGAAATTAGACCAGCTCCCTGAATCTCCCAGCAAGTCTCAGGAAGGGTTGGCCCACAAGCGTGAGCTCTCTGTGTGACACCAGGGGGTCTTTCAACAGCAGATAAGGCTCCAAGCAAATCAATCATTGTGGATGTGGCTGCCCACCCCCATGGGAGAGGGAGTTCCCTGATCACAGGACAAGTTCCACCCCCACCAGTGGCTGTCTGTGGCATCAGCTGAGGAAATGGCCTCCCCGTAGGACAACTGCCAGGTGGATCAGACAAAACCAAAACACAGAAACAAAAAAGCCCTGGGTCCCTATACTGCAGAAAGGACCAGAGAAGACAAATGGCTCCTGAAGGCTACAAGTGAACCCCTGGCCTCTTGGACCAGAGAGTGGTTAAATCTGCTTCCTCAGGCTGGGAGAGTAGAGAGAGCTGGCAGGTTAGGTATATGGTGGACTTAAAGGCCTGATTGGAATAGATAGTCCTGAACTTTTGTATAATTATGCATGCATGTGTGTGTGCTAAGTCGCTCCAGTCATGCGTTACCTTAAAACTATCAAAACACAAGATCTTCCCTCAATTCCTAACCACACCAAATTCTGACTATTTCGCACGATATCACATTCTGCAGAAGAAGGCATCAGACCTGGCTTCTGGCTTGGCCTTTCACCTTCTTAAAGGAACCCATAGCATCATGGCCACCAGGATGCCACGTGAGGTCTATTTAGGGTCAAAATCTGTTTCATGACATGAAAAGTCCACCCACCAGCACAGACCACTTTCCAAGATGGCGAAAAGAAAGCCAAATGCACTCTGGGAGCAGGCAGGAGCCTGTGTCAAAGGGGAAGCCCTTCTGCAGGCCGACCAGGAGAGCCACGCGAAACAGATGCAGCCACTTCATGATCTCTCCCAGCAAAGGAGTCATGTTAGGGGAGCAAGGACAAGCAGAAGCTCTGGCATAAATTCCTCTGCGTGTTCATAAAGGCTCACCGCTCAGCACTCCCAGGAGGCTTACGGATGGTTTTCTCCAGCCTGGCAGACCCAAAGCATGCAAATTAATAGTCATGATTTATCATGGGGTGTTTTTCACCGATGTTCTTGGACCAGGTTTCTTTAAGTATTTCGGTTCATCTATCTAGCATGTGCCCAGTCGAGTTACTGCTACTATTCTACAAAACGCATCATAAATCCACCATTTAAGAGAGGTTTATTTAAGCCAGCCTGGTGTCCAGGGTCTAAGCTCATTATCATGAATACAATTAATTCCTGGCAGGGCATTAGAGGGTGGAAGCCAATTCACTGCATCCGTGAGGCACTGAACAGTCATGCAGAGTCTGTGTGGGGGTGGGGAGGGGACCGTCAAAGTACTGCTCCTCTACTCCAGAGCCATTTGCTGGGCGTGAATCAGCCTCTGCCTTTAGGCTGCCACACCTCTGGCTCAAGCTGTGTCTGCATGCCCTCTCTATCCCACAGCTTTGCCTTCCAAAATTCTCAACAGCCTTCAAGGCCCAGTTCAAGGACTTACTCCACTAAAGCTTTTCCTGATCATCTGAGGCAAGACCATCCCTCTCGCCTCTCCAGCCTAAGCAGGGGTAGATGAAGAGGCTAGATGAGAGATGGCAGACCCTGGGCCCAGTCTCTTCTCTTTCCAGAATCCAAGTCTCATTTGGTAAGATAACCTCAAATTTTCTCAGGCGAAAGTTGAATGTACTTCTCACCCTTTGGAACTCATGCCCCGTGTTATCTTCTATGAGATCACGAGTTCCTCACGTCCTTCCTAGCATCCAGCACAATGTGTCCGGCAAATAGCAGATGCTATGAGATGATGGAAGGGAGGAAAGGAATGGAAAAAGAAAGAAAAGAAGACGGGAAGATGAATCTCACAGGGAATTAAGGGTCCTTGTGTAAGTCATCAAATATCCTAGAGAAAATAAGTTACCAGCATAATGGAAATGTAATATCAGTCTCAAATATTGAAAACAATATCAGTTTACTGAGAATAACACTGGGAGGAGTGACCTGACCTCCATTTCACAGAAGTGGGCACTATGGTTCAGAGCATGTGCAGCAACTAACCCAGTATAACCCGGAAAGAAGAGATAGTCAGGACTTCAGGCTTTTCTTTTGAACCATCTGGCTATCTGTTTTCTCTTTCTTTCTGGAAGGCCAGGATACCTGGCATGTATGAGAGCCTGGGTAGGTAAGTACATGCTGCCCTTCTCTAACACCACACTCCTCCTGCCATGACTGCATGTAACCTGGGGCCAGGGCAGTGATTCTGGGGTCTTTGGCCAGGTTGCTGCTCACCAGGCTGTGGGTTCCAGGTAAAGCCTCACTCTGGTTTCATGGCTTGGGTTTGGAATAACTAAGAGAAAAATCTAAATGATGGCACATCATATGATTCCAATGGTTTTCTCCAAAGACATGAACTACAAGATGCTGCTTTAGCCAGATGCAGTTAGAGGACAGGCCAGCGTGGGCAGGAGGAGGCATTAACATCCAGTGACATATTCAGCTACTCTATGCAGGCACCTGCTCTGCCACACCAAGCATCCACATTGTGAAACTCATTTAAGTTTCACAATGACCATATCAGGAGAGATTATTATCCCATTTCATAGATCAAGAATTTGAGACTCTGAGTGGTTAAATATTTCATGTAGGGTCACGAAGCTGGGAGGAGGTCGAGATAGAATTCAATCCCAGGCCCACTCAACTATGAAGTTCAAGCTAGGGCTAAGCCTGTTCCCTTAGCTGGGTTAGCACATGGAACTAATGAGGTCAGGGATCTGGGTGTGGGCTCACATTATCTGAGAATGAAAATGGGCTTTGACCTAGATGATCATTTCTTTTTAATTGTTCTTGGTTTTGCACAGAGCAAATCTCTTTTCTTTGGCTGTGGCCTGAGCCCCAGTTATCACACTGTGAATGAACTCCCTTAGTCCAGAGATGGAACAAGGTAAGGGAGCTGACTGAGTGCAGACCTTCACCACCCTTCCGTAGAAAGCCCTTAGCCCTGGCCCACCACTGCCGGGTGTTAGGAGGCCTGCCTTCTGTAGACAGAGACCCAAACTCAAGCTTCAGCAATGGTCAAATCACCTTTTCTGCCTTTTGGACTGTCAGACTGTCACCTTGATGCAAGATTACTTAGCATTGACTGGCTGTGTGGTCTGAACTCAGTCTCCTCATCTGTAAAATGGGGAGGATCATAGATTATCATACTTCATTACAGGTTAGTGGTGGGGATGAAATGAAATAATGTATATGCTCTACTCAGCAAGTCCCTGACCATACCAGCTCTCAGTAATGTTAGCTATTGCTCTGATTATTATCATAGTCTTTCAAGTTCATACCCACCAGGCCCTACTAGACTCAGAAGATAGTTGGAGAGGACCACTGTGGAGTCACTGAACCATGCATTGCTACAGGCCACAGAATGGAGCCAGGCCCCAGCTGCAGCAGCCCTACCTATCTAGCCCTGCTCTGGGCAAGTGTCCTCTGAAGATTTCCATCTGAAAAATGCCTAGCTTATTGGCAGCAGAGTGACCACTGAATGACAGAAGACTTCCACCCTCTGTGCTTTCCTGACTCCATGCCTTCTGGCTTCTGTTTCATTAGAGACAGTGTCATTGGTTAGGGGTCTACTGTCTCCTCTCTAAACCCAGGAGTCTCAGTGAAGCTCACGGAATCCTGAATTCCGAACACAGAAGCCAGTGATGCTACATGATTCAGGGACAGGCCCTAGGAAAGATGGACCCTTTTCTCTTAGTAGAAAGGGGAGGTGGCAGGCAAGTTTTTGACTGATCTCTTGTTAAGGAACAGTCTTGCTTTGGAAGGTGCTTACATAAAAGCAAAAGAGGGGGCCCGGTGGTGTGGGTATAGCCAACTCTTCCAAGAAGTGAGAGACTAACCTGTATAATGAAGGGAACCACTGCAGCAATGTAGGAGAAGGAGAAAAAGGGCTTGACCTCAAGACATGACCTTCACCATGACCTTCTAATCTTCCCAGAAGTGAAGATTCTATGGATGCCTCACAAAATGCTGCTTGCGGGAATGGTTTTCTGGCTGGTGCTGACTTGAGGCAAAGCAGAGACCACAGGGACACAGATCACAGCCTGACATGGGGGACTCTGAGATGTGCCCTGGAATGTGCCGAAGTCCTGGGAAGGCTAACAATACCCCTGGGCCATGGAATCAAGGACCAGGAGGAGATGAGCCAAGAAAACTGGCGGGTTTGTACAAGGATCCAGGGCAGACTATTCTGCAGGTCATTGGCTTTGAAAAGACTGATACTCATAAGGAGAAACTGAAAAGAGTAACAATGAGCAACATCAAACTCAGAAGCCAAATGCTCTCCTTGCCTTCTCTGTGTAATTGCTCCCCCAAACCCCCTATTTCAGGGACAGAACACATGGCTCAATGTTCAGCTTTTCCTGTAGGTAGAAAGAACTTTAATTAAGAAGTAAATTGCAGCTTGAGTGTACCTGGTAATGTGTGTGATAGCCTTGAGCCAATTAAGAAGTTTCCCTTTTATCCTTTCCTTTGCTGGGATGGATTGATCACTTGGCTTTTGAAGAAATGAGAAAAGACAACAAGGCATCTCAGGAAGGGACCTCAACTCCCAGACTCAGAAGGGAACTGGGGTCACATGCAGCAGGCAGCCCTGGGCCTCCATGTGCAGGACAAAAGGGTGCTGCAGTCTGCTTGCTTCCACTGGCTCCCTTGGAGATGCCCACTGTGCCAGCAGAGGCAGTGATGGAGGAAGAAAGGAAAGCACAATCCCAGTCCATCTTTCCCCACGAGCTACTCTCCCCAGATCAGCCTAGGCTGCTATGTGCCTTCTTAAAAATGGAAAGGGCTACAACAATAGCAAAGAATTTGAGGCCAGAACCAACTGGCTCCCTGGAGATCCAGAAGGGACGGAGTGGCCTCTCTTGGCCTCAGAAAGGAAGGAGATGAGGGCAGCACCATTGGACAGCTGGGAAAAGGACAGGTCACTTCCGGAGCTATACCCAGCTTGAGTTTCCTGGCCAGCAGCACCCCAGCAGACATGCAGGGCTGGCCAGGAACTGGCTATGGACAGATAGCATCCCACTGGGGAAAATGTGAGTCTGGGAATTTGTTGGGCCAAGCGATGGTGATGACAGAGAATCATCCTATCCCTCTGTCATGGCATGGGCCCACCCTGGTCAGCCCCCAGCTGGCTCCAGTGAGTGCCAAGGTGAGGCCCAGCTGCCACCAACTCTTCAGGCTTGACCAGGGCTTGGAGGTGACAGACAGCAGTCTACCTGCCCAGGCTCTATGGCTTGCTCCAAACAGTAATTTCCAAAATTGTTTTAATCCTCTAATATGTGTCCAAATAAACTTCTATGTGAACCCTAATATATAATACAGATAGAGCAGAGCCGCTTTGGAAGTGGAGAGAGAGATGGGGTCTCTACCCCTACAGTTACCCATCTGTCACAAGCCCCTGGATCACTGCCAAGGTGCCCATGGGCTTAATCAGAAACCAGGAAGATTAGATGAGAGCCTAGGAACTGACACCCAGAGCTCCAATGTGGGAAGGAGCAGTGAAAGAGGTGTGATTAAGATTAATCGATAATCCGTCCCTTTCTAAATAAACTATTAAACTCATTCCTTTATGCTCTGAAGTCATGCTAACAGACAACTTTATAAATCAGTGCACTAAGCCCTGAAATGCTCAAGAGCTAATTTCCACATTTCAGAGCCTGGTCTCAGTTAGGAAAGAGTCCTAGGGTCTGGAGGCTGTTAGGACGCAGATTTAACATGCTGGGTCTACATCCAGCCCACGGCTGAGCTGTGACTCAGTCACTGCACTTGTACATGGTTTCATAGGACCTAAGAACTCAACAAAAGATGCTCCCCAAACCGCAGAGTGGTGGGCCTCCTATGGCAATGAGAGGAGGGCCAGAATGGAGGGAGTTGGGAGATGGAAAGATCTGCATCGATCAACTTTGGACAAGAAAGCAAAAGGGAGACAAAGTGGATTAGTGAGATGGGGAGACAGAGGATGGATGGATGGATAGATGGATAGATAGATAGAAAGATAGACAGAGGATGGATGGATGGATGACAGATAGATAGATGGATGGACAGATATCTCTGTGAAGCAGAGGCCTATATTCAACAATCAGATAAACTCTGGCTTCACCACTAACTCATCCTGTCACCTTTGGCACTGCACATTTTGTATTTGGACACAGGTTTTCTGGTCTGTACCCAGACCCCTTTGCGAAAGCACCTTGGTAGGTCCAGGCAAACCTTACCTGTTATTGATCTTAAAGGCTGATGATAAGGAGAAGGAAGAACTGTTCCTTTTCCACCTTGAGACCTAACTCTGGGTTCTCCTTCCCAAAGGTTTTGCAAAACAATCCCCAGATGAACCCCTAAATATTCCTGGCTATCTCCTGCCTCTGGGCCTTTGCCCAGACTGCTCCTCAGTCCCTCCCTTCACCATCTTGCTACTGAACTCTTGCACAGTATTCAAGTTCAAATGACTACAGCTCCATGTCCAGACAGTCCAGCCACCAGAGGTTACAGATTAACAAGGCTTCCACACAGGAGTAATATTCTAAATATTTATTAACTAGAATAGGATGAGCACTGCCCAAGCAGAACACCCAACTAATCGAAACAGATACTTATCAAGACAAGCAAGATGGCCACCCAAGCATGTCCAGTGACCATCCAGCCTGCCTCCACCTACCATCACCCCACATCAGGGCTGTCTCTCCCCAAGTCTAATGAGGACCTAACTCACTCCTGGCTCAGTAGTGCTGAAGGCAGAGGGCAGGACACTCTATACCTGCTGACAAGCATCTCTAAGCTGCAGGATCTTATTTCTACCCTATCCCGGCCAGGTCAACTGCAGTGCAGGTTCAGTGACCTTTGAAGTGAAGTGAAAGTCACTCAGTAGTGCCTGACTCTTTGTGACCCCACGGACTATACAGTCCATGGAATTTTCCAGGCCAGAATACTTAAGTGGGTAGCTTTTCCTTTCTCCAGGGGGCCTTCCCAACCCAGGGATCAAACCCAGGTCTCCTGCATTGCAGGTGGATCCTTTACCAGCTGAGCCACAAGGGAAGCTCAGAAATGCTGGAGCGGGTAGCCTATCCCTTCTCCAGCAGATCTTCCTGACCCAGGAATCGAACTGGATCTCCTGCACTGCAGTCGGACTCTACCAACTGAGCTACCAGGGAAGCCCAGTGGCCTTTACCCACCTCCAACACAAAGACATACTAGTAAAAGAACAAAAGAGATTATGTCCTCCACAGTGCCACCCTGAAGCCTGCTTCGCAGCTCCCTGTAGCCCTTGGAGAGAGGGAGGCAGTGTATTTGTTGACAAGAAAATTTTATGTGTTGTGAGTTTTGTCTATCTGCTAGTATCCCAAGAGAAGCAAGCTTGCTGAGCCCCAGCTGTGACAGCCAGAAAAGCCTCATCTTTCCTAAGTTGTTCAAAGACACAGAAGTGTCTTGAGAGGTGGGGCAGAAATGGGGGTGGGAGACAGGTGGCTCAGGCCACACTGGTGCTGAGTGGACTTGGCACAGGGCAGAGGGAGGCTGGGGCAAGAGGCAGGACCCAGGTGGTCCTAGTTTCCTGGCTGTTCCCTGGATTCAGAAAATCACTGAATCTACTGGCTCCAACTGATGTGACAAACTCACTTCTCATCCAGCTACAAATGGGCTCTAAACAGAGCCAGGTGCCGGTCGTGTGTAAGTTCTGCCTTCCGGGGATGCCTGCCAGGATTTTCTGCTTTTCTCACCCATCTGTAATAACTGCTGACCTCCCTGCTCTTTTGGATCTGACCATGAATCCAAGCAGAGCCATGAGCAGCTGAGACCCCTGCGGACCTCCTGCCTACCCGGCTGGCCCCTCCCTGTACACAGTCCTAATCCCACCACAAGCCCAAGTCATCTACTGCAGCACCCAGAGCAGGGCTGCAGAAGGGAGCAGCTCCTTGTTATCTCAACAGGGGCTGCTCCTGGGTGCTTGGTAATGCCAGTGGGCTCTGGCTGCCCACCCCAGCTAGACTTGCAGGCGTAGGCAGAGGTCTCTACACAGGTGCATATAAAGACTGCATCTGTCTGTTTCATGCTCAGCAGGACAGAAACATCCAGGCTGGCCAGAGACTTGTGCTGTTCCCAAATGGGCTGCCACCCTCCATATGCTGGGAGCCTCTCTGCTTGGGGACTGATTGTTCTATGGGTGAGCAGCCACTCATTCAGAAAGCATTCACAGAAAGCTGACCAAGTGTCAGGCCCCCAGGTATGTGAGATCCTGAGAACAGGACCAAGTCCCTGAGGACAGTCACAGTCTCCAGGAGAAGAAAGACAACAAGTGAACAGATATATCAAGTCATCTCAAGTAGATACATAAAGGAAAGCAAAGGAGAAACAATGGGAAAGAGGAGCAAGCCTCTATGAGGAGGTGAGATCTGGGCAAAGGGCCCAATGAAGTGATGAGGGTCCATGCAAAGAGCTGGGAATTCTGGGTAGAGGCCCCAAGGCAGGAACAAAGATGGATGTTTGAGAAGCAGCACAAGGCCGACAGGACCAGGGTAGAATAAGAGGCTCGAGAAGATGGTGGGAGGGGAGTTCAGGAAGGCAGGCAGGGCCAGATGACCTTTCCCAATTATTTACTGCCTCCCTGTAAGAGGGTTTACTTGCCCACTCATCACCCTGTGAATGACCATGCTATCCACTGGGGGGACTGTACACCCAGCCCCATGGTGAGTGGCTATCTGACTTGCTTGGGCCAGTGGAACATGAGTGGAAGTGACGTATGCCACTTGGAGGAGAAGCCTTAAGAGCTATTATTTAGTTCAGCCACTGCCACTCCTCAGCCTGGGTCCTCCTTGAAGCAGGGATGACATTCAATGTGAATGAGAAATATACTGTAGGGGTTGAAAGCATTTGATGTTACTGCCACAAACCCTAGCAGAAACTCACTAACAGCCTCACGGTGGCCATTAAAGGAGGTAGAATTTATTCTTCATCTAATGAATAGCCATTATAGGGCTTTGAGAAAAGAACCATGAACTGAATGATGCACTTTTGAAAGACCACCCTGGCTGCTGAGTGGAGAACAGAATTCCCTCTCAGCCATTCCCCTGTCAGCTATTCCCCTCAACCCAATCACCCAGCACATCTCTTGACACACATTCCATGAAGATGTGACCATCAGGGGCCTCTGGGGGTTAAGGGTCCAAGATACCCCTGAGGCATCTTATCCCTCATGTTATTCTATACCCCAAACTGAAAGGCACTGGCCTCTCTTTAAATTCTGCCAACACACACTTTGGAAAAAAATGTTCATGTGATGTACTGAGGAAGCCGTGGGGGCCAGCAAAGAGATGGTGTCTTCCATTCTAACTGAGAAGTTACATTCCATTTTTCACTATACTAGGGGATTGGTCTCCATTCAGTTACTCATCAGGGAAGATAAAGCCAATTCTGCCCCTGTTTCTGCATTCTTTGCAGGAACATCTCTCAGGTTCTCTCTCCTGGCACTTGGTCCTTCTGCATGAGTATTCTGCATGTTCATCTCAAATCTCCTACATATCTCCTAATAGATAATGACCTATAGATGACTCTGCATCCTCCAGAGCATATCATACAGTGCTCAATTAGCATATTTTAAATGAATGAATAAAAGCATATTATCAAAATCCATAGATGAAAATAAAATCCAGAAGGCAGAAAGGCTGCTAGCTCTGTTCCTGGCTGGAAAGTACATGAAAGCTGGATTTAATCAATAAATGAAAAAGGTTATAGTTACTAAATTTCTTTCTACTTGGCACCAGCAAAGGACACATTTACATCCCATTCCCTAAAGGTAGAACATCAAAGACCAGAGGTTTTATGAGATGTCATTCATTCAAATGCAGATCTTCAGAATGGCATATATCAGGCCAGTCCTAATGCCCTGACCACATATGCGGCCAGAGAAAATCTGAAATCTTCTGTTCTACTCTTAGTGAAGGCAAAAACTGAATGGGCAATGTATACTCTCTCACCCAGTGGTTGAATCTTCACAACGTGCCAGGCATTAGCTGGACCAGGAGAGAAAAATGAAGTTGTCCGAGGAACAGCCCTGTCTGTAAGAAGCACATGATCTCAAAACCCACACAAGACCCCAGGAAGTAAATTCTGGTTTTGAGCAAGTCAACAGCTCTCCACAAAATGAAAACACAAGGTCACACTCAGTGAAACAGAAGTAAAAGACGTTCTTACAAGGACATAAGAATTTAGGGGAAATGGCATCAGGAGCTGGCAGGCTACAGACACTGTAAGCTTTGAAGAGTGCAGCCAGGCCGAGAGGAAGAGCAAAGACGACACAGAGAAGCAAGAAAGGGCAGCAGGAGAAGAAGTGGCCCCGGATTCCAGGGACTTGGTTCCAAAAGGCAGGACAAGCGGCCAGAAGCGATAAAATTAAAGCCAACTGTCCTGCCAACACTTGCGGACAGGAAGCGCAAGGATAGACAGTGTGCTACACCCGGAGAAGCTAGGAAGTTATGTCCAGGAAAGAAAAAAACATACACACACACACACGAGCTTGCATTTCAGTCTTAAAAATGGAAACCAAAGTAAACAGGAACCTGAGAGACATCAGGTTATCAACAGATGAAAAGCTGATGGGAAATACTATAAGAGAGACCAATTCCTATTCTCCAGGGCATTTCAACTGGTCACATTCTCACCCGTGAGTGAGGGTGGGTAGAGCTCAGAAGAGCCCTTTTGAACATGTAAAGAAAGAAAAGAAAGCCTTCAGTAAAACACCGAGAGAGCCATTTGCTCCTTGGCATTCTTGGGGAGCATGAAGTGCAAACAAGCAAAACCAATGAGGCACAGTGTAAATTATTCCTATTATCCAGAAATATTTATGAGCACAGATGCACACATAAAGCTTCTGCTGCAGATTGAAGAATGAGATTGTCTCCCGAAAAAGTTTCTGTATGATTGAACTGTGAGCTGAACTAGCCAGTTTTTCTTCTTCATGGAACACTATTTTTACTTGAAAGAACAACTAACAGATAATAATTATTCAAAAGTTGGGAATCTGTTATGGTGGAGCTCTGATTGTGGCGAGGCTGATAAAATGAAAGTAAGCTAGTCAAGTCACAGAAAATAACTGATAGTAATTTTCCCAATGATAAAATGTAAGCTTTTAAGCCAAAAACAATAATAAAATCAGAATTTTTGGAAACCTGCATCACTACCATGAGCTTGACAGTTTTCTCATTCTGTACTTAAAAGCTTTTAATATCAGTGGCAATAGTAGTAAAAGTTACTTTTGTTACTTTATAGTAAAACTAGTTCAACATTTAAAAGATCTGAATAACTCAGTGAACCTACTTTTTTTTCCAAATGAATAATGCAAAGTGTTACCAGATCATGCTTGGGTAAAAGAAACAAGCATAAAAGTTCAAGACAGATCACTGGATTTTAATGTAATGGAGTACAAAAATTTTTTTTTATGTAATTTCAGATTCCACATTGCAACTAGTCTAAAAACCTGCCATTTGTCCAGTTTGGGGATAGTATCAAAAAACAGTATCTATAATTATCTGAAAATGCTATTAATGTACAAGAATGTTTTTCATATTCTTCAACCAAAACCATATATTGAAACAGACAATGCAGAAGCTGATATGACAACCCAGTTTTTTTTTTTTTTTTTTTTATCAAACCAGATATTAAAGAGACTTGTGAAAATATAAAACAAGCTCATGCTTCCCAAGTATCTTTTGTTTTGGAAACTCTGGTTATTTTTTATTTTAAAAAATATTATCTATGTGGACATTTAATTGAGTTTACTATTGTTATTGGTAACTAAATTGATAAATAACTATTTTGAAATTTTCTCAGTTTAAATTTCTTAACGTGGCAAATAGTGATAGGTGAAACCTACCTGAACAAAAGCTCTTTGAGGTCCTTAATGATTTTTAAGAGCATAAAGGAATCCTATGATTAAAGCACTTGAAAACGTAGATTTAAATTATTGTGAGATGATAGGAAATTCTACTTGTTCAGAGCCCAGCATCCATAAGACCCAGGCCCAGCCTCCTCCAAATCCCAATGATGAGATCATCCTTATTGACAAGCAGATGCCACAAGGGACATTTTCACTGGGGCTATAAACAATCAGGGCAAGTCTGATAAAATAATTTGTTTCAGAGTCTATATTTAGCTGGTACACATTGGCCCCACCATAACAGTAATTAAAATACTGAAATAACTTTTTACCATTTGGTTAAAAGCTACTGTCTCCCACCACCAAACAGAAATTTCCCACCCCCCACTATCTGGACAATGCTTTATCAGTTACTCACACTTTTGAATATCAACCTTCCTCAGCTTCTCCCTCAAGGAAGAGAAAAAATGTGAGGCAAACTGATTTCAACGGGACAACATTCCAGAGGTCTGAACACTGACTGGAAACAGTGTGATGCCCAAGTCACTAGGTCCTGGAGACGGACCCTGTCAGCAAAGCAGCCTGCCGCTGAAGAACGAGTCACACACCAAATCAACGAGCTGCCAGAGGTGGCTGTGGGACCGCCAGCTTGCCTACAAGGTGGGGATGAGCAGTGACCGTATTAAGCCCAGATCCAGGAGGGAGCTCCTGGTAGCTCAGCCCAGTCTTGGAAGAGGAGCTCCAGACTCAGCTTTGCAGGACCACACACAGCCAAGCAGGGGAAACATCCTAAAGTGGGGAAAGCTGAGATTAAAGCTTAAAATCTAATGTCCTCATGAATTCTGTTTCAGAAGTTACATCCCTGTGGAGTAAGACCAGTAATCAACATCAAAGTCAACCTGTAACAAGGAAAATTATGGTGAAAATTTTTTCCCTTTGACTTTCCCTGGTAGGTACTTAAAATGAAAATGGTCATGGCTGGGAAGGCAAGGTGGAGCCTCACCCCGACTCGGACCCCCAACACTCCCAGTCAAACTTAAGCAAGAACACCTCTTCGTGACCCCAAAGGTTCCTATTAAATCAAAATGCAGAAATCCAAGGTGAAAGAGAGAGAGAAGGAGAAATAAAGCCTTTCCTTGAATTCAATGGGTGATGTATCTTCCCAGTATTTAATCGCAATACAGATGTTTCACAAATCTCCATCTTCTTTTCTAACTTCCACACCTTTATACATGCAGGTCTTTCTGACTTGAGGATCCTAACCCTTTCCCCAAAATTTGAAGTTGAAATCCAACCCTGATTTCTCAGTGATCAGTTCAAATACCTCTTTCTCCATGAAAACTTCCCCAAGCACGGGCACATACCTGCTCAGCTGCAAGTCCACCCCCTGTTGACTTTCCACCACACATGCTTTTCAGTACTTTCTTATGGCACTTATCATATTTTGCCTTGGGGATGGGTTACCTTTGTCCATGCCTTCATCCCCATACTGGACTATGAACTTGTAGGCAAGGACTACATGCCCTCCTTTGCATGTCTCTGGGCACCATGCATAGAATCTGGCATTGTCTCTTGACTAAATCAACAAATGCATGAATGAATAGATGGAAGGAAGGAACAATGGTGTAATGTTAAGCTCCTGCCTGGTGAGTCAATTCTTATATTTCCCTACTGGTTATGAAGTCTCTCCCTGGATCAGGCAGATGCTAGGTTTAACAATATCCCTTTTTAACTCCATCTACTTCCTTCAAATCTGGTGGATGAAGACTCAGGGATGCCTTGAAACATGAAGAGATTCATCTGGGTCATTTCTGGGCTCTGGAGGAAATTTCTAGTTCTGTTTTCTCTATCCAAAGAGGAATACTGTAAACACCTTATGCACACACATAAGCAGGCTCTAGATTTCAAACCCCAGCTCCAGGATTTATTAAGAGTGACTTATGATTTGTATTTTACCACTTTCCCTTTTGATGAGAACAGATGTTATTTGTCTCTAACTCCCAGACACCTGGAACTAGGGAAATTCCCAGTGCCCACTTAATTATCACTGAACAAGCAGTGCCCATTAGAACTCTTTACCTACAAGGCATGTTTCTGCCCAAACCTGAGGAAGCAGGATCAGTTATACCCGTGAGCACAGTGACTGCCATAAACCTGGCGTGGTCCCCTTTATCTTGGGGAAGACAGCATGGATGGAATCCCAAGGCATGGAATCACCTTCCCATTCGATAGCAGAAAGTGAAGGGACTCTGAAACCCTGAATTAAGGGAATGGATTGTTTGGGCCTTGCTGTTTAGTCATGTGTCCCTCCCCTGAGGGTCCCCATAGGAGTGGGGAGAGAGGCTTGGAGGGAGAAAGGGCCTGCAGGCGCTTTGCAACTTGAGTCTTCTGCCATAGACCAGTGAGGAAGTGGGGCAAGACATGTTTTTTCCAGAAGAGAAGCACATTCATAAAACCAATAGCTCCTTCTTACTCCTCTGAATAAACAAGATCTGAAGCTCTAAAAAGCAGCAAGCAGTGCCCTTTGCCAAAGATAGCAAATACCTACATTCCAAGAGCATCTTCACGTTTAGCCACATTGCTAAAACAACACCCAAATATGCCCCAAAGGGAAAACACTATACCAAGGCTCCCCTTTTGCTGTTCAACAAGCGTGGGAAACTGTTAGTTCCATAAGAGCTTCAACCAAGAGAGGCTTTTAGTAGTTTTTTTTTAAAAAAGCCCTAAAAAGCCGATTTGTACAAGACTCCCAGCCTTGCTGAATGCTAATGACAGCCAGATCCAGCCTGAGGAGGGTGACACAGCTTGTCCATCGTCCATCACTCCCGGCACAGCCGCTGAGTGCCACATGAGCCGGGGCCTTCAAAGGCTCAATCCCAAGTCAGCTGCCCACAAGGATTCCCTACAACCTACTCTCAGATCCACAGCCTAGAGAATCCGTGGCAGGACCCAGGGAGGGCATCCATATGTTTCACAGAACTAATGTGGCCCAGGAATGCAGAAACCACATGGTCACATGGAGCACCCACTGCATCCAGGGCTACAGAACTCATCCAGCCGCTGGAGGAGAGTGAGAGAGAGAAAGAGAGCAAAGAATCCAGAGCTAGGGTTCCACAGATCTGGGTCCTGCTCCTGGCTCTGCCACTTGCTGCCTTTGTGACTTTACCAAGGGTAACACCCAAATATGTAACAACCAAAACAGCAAGCCCATGTGGCAGAGACTGTTGTGTGTTCACTGAATGCGCTTCCTTTTCCTCCTGGGCGACCAGCTACACTATGTTTCTCAGCCTCCCTTACTGTTAGGAAACACCACGTGACTGAGTTCCTGCCAATAAAACATGGCAGAAATTATGTGCTCCACTTCTAATCCGGGCCCATGAAAACTCCCCGTGAGGTCCTCCATGTTCTCTCTCTCCATGTATCTGCCAGCTGCAAGCAGAGGGTCCAGCAGAAGGCTGCAAGTCCCAAGCCCACGTCCTTGGGTGGAAGGAAGACTGCCAGCTCACTAGGAACTTCCAGGCTGGTCACTGGATAAGTGAGGAATACATTTTTATTGGTTAAAGCCACTGAAGTTTGGAAGTTGGTACTACAGTTAGCTTTCTTTACTCTAAATAAAATAGGCATCAACCAATCAGAAGGACTCTGACTATTACGCTGTACCAACACACTTAGTATATTCTAGAGGGATATTACCACCCAACTTACTTCTGAAACTTCTTCATTTCCTCATTGGTGAGATAGGAATGTCATTGTCTACCTAATAAGGTTATTATAAGGATTGACTGAGATCATGTATGTACAGCATCTAAGCACAGTACTTTGCCCACAGCTGACTGAACTGGATGGACTTCACTGAGTTCCTTCTCATTTGTAGTTCTCAGGTTCCTTATTTGTCCAGTGAAAATTATTCCAAATAGCCTGAATTTTCTCTCCCTCTCTTATATTTTCAACCACGGTCATCCAATCTATAAGCAAAGCAGTCCCCCACCACCAGTCCACCACAGTAAGCACTTCTGTCATTTCTAAACAGCTTTATGGAAACTGGTTCCTTTTGGGTAAATGTGAGCTCCAGAGGAGGCCAAGACGATGATGGAAGTGCATCTTCTTTGGTGCCAGGTGGAGATACAATGAGCCCAGTCATATAGATGGGCCCCAGATTCTTTTAAGAGACCAAAATACACCAGTTACAAGGTTTGAGGCCCTGAGAACACATCTATAATCCTGAAAGCCAATACTAACTGTGATTAAATTCTACATGGACTTAAACGTTCTGGTTTTGATGTGACACAGTCATTAAAGGCTCAGAACTGTTGTCAAACCACATGCACAACCAATCCCTTTCACATAGAGTGCTAACAGTGTTATTGTGTATACATGATTTAATATTTGTGCACCTCAATTTTATCAGGAAAGGGAGATAATAATATCTCCCTATCTCAGACTGTTGCTGTGAAAATAAAGTGAGATAATTCATATTTAGCACTTGACATGGTACCCGACGCATAATAAATACTCGATAAACATTAGCTATTCATATGTTTGGCACACGTCAGAACAAACTTTTCAAGCAGTTACAAAGCCTCCTATTTCTCTAAGCAAGTACCTAGAAACACTGTCAATCTCTCTCCTGCAGACATTTTTCTATTTAATGGCTCTAAAGAGACAGAAAAGCTTTAATCAATTCCCAGAAGTAAAATGCTAAGAAATTATATGTACGGTTACAAAAGAAAAAAAAATCAAAGATGTTTCCCATACATTTTTCAGCAGACAAAAACATATTGACGTGTTGCTCCTACAGGGAAATGGGATGAATTTTCTGGATAATCCTGAGCCATACATCTTTTCCACCACTGTGACTGCTCTGAGGCTAAAATGTCCCTCCAGCCAAACAAAGGGCTCCTTCCCCATAAGTTCCTACCCTGGTTCCCTGGAGGAACCATGTTCCTCTATTCTTCTTCTAATGCTTTTTTGTTCATTAAGTGAATATTTTCTTGCAGACTATTTTAATTTCCAGAATATTTTAATTTAACTCTATTTCTTAGGCTATTTTCTTGGTGGTTGATCTGGGGCTTACATTATACATTTTAGTCCATTCAAGTTCATTAACTTAATTCTAGTGAAATACAGACATTTTACTACTTATAGATCTGGTCCATCCTTTCTATTTTTGTTCCTCTTCTGTGCTTATCATCAAACATATTACATTTCCATATGTTATAGTCAATGCAATTATATACTGTATATTGTTTATGCAATTCCTTTTTAAATCAGTTAAGAGGAAAAGGAAGAATAAATATGGAATTATACTGCATTTTACAATTGTCCTTATAATTACATTTAGTGGCACTTTTTAGTTTTTTGAATGAATTCAGATTTGTCTGTTGTCACTTGCACTGAACCTGAAGGAAATCCTTTAGTACTTCTTGTAAAGTGGATCTGGTGGTAACAAAATCTCTCAGTTTTGTTTACCTGGCAATCTCTTTATTTAATCTTCATTTTTGAAGAACAGTTTTGCTATATATAAGATTCTTAGCCACCATCATTTCTGTAAAAAAAAAAATTGGAGTATAATTGTTTTATAGCAGTATGTTAGTTTCTGTGCTGTACATGAAGTGAATCGTATATATATACACATACACACACACACATATCTGATACATATATATGTGCATGTATCCCCTCCCTCTTAGACCTCTCTCCAACCCCACCTGCATCCCATCCATTTAGGTCATCAAAGCACATAGAGCCAGACATCCTGGAATGTGAAGTCAAGTGGGCCTTAGAAAGCATCACTATGAACAAAGCTAGTGGAGGTGATGGAATTCCAGTTGAGCTATTCCAAATCCTGAAAGATGATGCTGTGAAAGTGCTGCATTCAATATGCCAGCAAATTTGGAAAACTCAGCAGTGGCCACAGGACTGCAAAAGGTCAGTTTTCATTCCAATCCCAAAGAAAGGCAATGCCAAAGAATGCTCAAACTACCGCACAATTGCACTCATCTCACACGCTAGTAAAGGAATGCTCAAAATTCTCCAAGCCAGGCTTCAACAATATGTGAACCATGAAGTTCCAGATGTTCAAGCTGGTTTTAGAAAAGGCAGAGGAATCAGAGATCCAATTGCCAAGATTCACTGGATCATCAAAAAAGCAAGAGAGTTCCAGAAAAACATCTATTTCTGCTTTATTGACTATGCCAAAGCCTTTGACTGTGTGGATCACAATAAACTGTGGAAAATTCTGCAAGAGATGGGAATACCAGACCACCTGATCTGCCTCTTGAGAAATTTGTATGCAGGTCAGGAAGCAACAGTTAGAACTGGACATGGAACAACAGACTGGTTCCAAATAGGAAAAGGAGTTGGTCAAGGCTGTATATTGTCACCCTGTTTATTTAACTTCTATGCAGAGTACATCATGAGAAACACTGGGCTGGAAGAAACACAAGCTGGAATCAAGATTGCCGGGAGAAATATCAATAACCTCAGATATGCAGATGACACCACCCTTATGGCAGAAAGTGAAGAGGAACTCAAAAGCCTCTTGATGAAAGTGAAAGTGGAGAGTGGAAAAGTTGGCTTAAAGCTCAACATTCAGAAACGAATATCATGGCATCCGGTCCCACCACTTCATGGGAAATAGATGGGGAAACAGTGGAAACAGTGTCAGACTTTATTTTTCTGGGCTCCAAAATCACTACAGATGGTGACTGCAGCCATGAAATTAAAAGACGCTTACTCCTTGGAAGGAAAGGTATGACCAACCTAGATAGCATATTCAAAAGCAGAGACATTACCTTGCCAACAAAGGTTCGTCTAGTCAAGGCTATGGTTTTTCCAGTGGTCATGTATGGATCTGAGAGTTGGACTGTGAAGAAGGCTGAGCGCCAAAGAATTGATGCTTTTGAACTGTGGTGTTGGAGAAGACTCTTGAGAGTCCTTTGGACTGCAAGGAGATTCAACCAGTCCTTTCTGAAGGAGATCAGCCCTGGGATTTCTTTGGAAGGAATGATGCTAAAGCTGAAACTCCAGTACTTTGGCCACCTCATGCGAAGAGTTGACTCATTGGAAAAGACTCTGATGCTGGGAGGGATTGGGGGCAGGAGGAGAAGGGGACGACAGAGGATGAGATGGCTGGATGGCATCACTGACTCGATGGACGTGAGTCTGAGTGAACTCCGGGAGTTGGTGATGGACAGGGAGGCCTGGCGTGCTGCGATTCATGGGGTTGCAAAGAGTCGGACACTACTGAGCGACTGATCCGATCTGATCTGAGCACACTGAGCTGAGCTTCCTGTGCTTTATAGTAGGTTCCCACTAGCTATCGAATTTACACATGGTAGTGTATATAGTCAATTTTAATCCCCCAGTTCATCCCACCTTCTCCTTCCCTCCCAGTATCCACATCTCTATTTTCTACTTCTGTGTCTCTACTCTTGTCCTGGAAATAGGTTCATCTGTACCATTTTTCTAACCATTGTTTCTAGTGAGAAATCACCTGTTAATCGTACTAGGTTTCTCTTATAGGTGACGAGTAGTTTTGTTCTGCTACTGCTTTCAAGACTTTTTCATTTTCTATCATTAAATATGCCATTGGTGGGTTTTTTTAATTATTATTAATGGTGTTCCACATTTCTCTAAGGCTCTGCCTATTTTTCTTCATTATTTTTTCTCTTTTCTTCAGATTTCATAATCTCTATTGATCTATTTTCAAGTTTGCTAATATTGATACTTTCTTTTGTCAACTCAAATCTAATTTTAAATGTTTCTAGTGAACTTTTCATTTCACTTTTCATATTTTCAAGTCCAAAATTTCCAGTTTGTTCTTTTTCATAATTTTTCTCTTTATTTATATTCCCCATTGATAAGATGCTGTCATCATGTGCTTAGTCGTTCACTTGTATCTGAATCTTTGCAACACCATGAACGGTAGCCCCCAGGCTCCTCCATCCACAGGGATTCTCCAGGCAAGAATACTGGAGTGGGTTGCCATGCCCTTCTCCAAGGGATCTTCCCGACCCAAGGATCAAACCCAGATCTCCTGCATTGCAGGTGGATTCTTTACCATCTGAGGGAAGCTTAAGAATACTGGAGTGGGTAGCCTATCCCTTCTCCAGAGGATCTTCCTGACCCAGGAATGAAACTGGAGTCCCTTGCATTGCAGGCGGATTCTTTACCAGCTGAGCTACCAAGGAAGTCCTGCTGTCATTATACTTTAATTATTTCAGCAATGTTTTCTTCAGTTCTTTGGAAAAATTTATAATAACTGCTTTGAAGTCTGCATCTGGTAATTCCAACATCCAGGTACCCTCAAAGATAATTTCTGTTGTCTGCTTTTTTCCTCTTTATGGGCTACATGTTCTTCTGTCCTTGCTGTCTTATACATTTTTGTTGAAAACCAGACATTTTAGATAATATATGTTAGCCTCTTCGAACACTGACGATTACCTCTGCCCTCCCCTCCAGGACTCGTTTTTGTTTACTTATTTGCTTATTTGTTCAGTGATATAAATGGAGTAGTTCACATCTTTTAGCTGCACAGTGTGCAGTCTATGATGTGAGTCCTTGGAGTGCATCGCCTTAGCCCTGTGAGCCCCGCTATTTAATCTCTTGGGATGACAGTTGTTTTCTTAGGTTGGTTTTTTCTTTTTAACTATCTCTTTTACTTATCTCCCTATTAAGCTTCCGGATGGACTACCCTATTGGTATTACACCAAGCTGTTAGCTTCCACTAATTACCATCTGATTGCTCTATTATTTTCAACAGAACTTTGAGGCATAAGTTGCTCCACAGTCTGATCCACTTAAGTTCAGACTCCTATGCAGGGGCTGTCTTGGAGCCAAGTCTTCAAAGCTTGCTTTGAAGAACCCTCCCAAGAGGGTTCTTCTCAGATAATTCATTCTCTGGTTCTCTCTGTAAAATGTCTAGCTGGGCTGCTGTCTCTCTCATTGCCATTATGGAGCTACTAACCTCCTCTTAAATACTCACCAAATGCTTTTTGTCTTGAAATTCCTCACACTTTGTTCCAAATAAACTGGACAGCTACAGAACTCTGTGCTCTTACAGCCCACCTCTCCCTCTAGGTAGGATCTCTGTACCACAACGCTGGAGCTAAGAGTGGGAATGGCAGTCCACTTCTCTTGGTGACATCGCTGCTCCCTTAGTGGTGTACCGAGGGTGGATGGCACCACTGCTCATCTTGGATTGCCTCTCCTGGCATGGAAACTTCACCCTATGTGTGGACTAGGGTGTAGATGATTAGGGCCCAGTATTCGTGGCCAAGGATAGAACTTTCTCTCTACAAATGGGGACTGGATGGCAGAAAGTCATAGACTGCTTGGCCAGGCTTGCATGCAATAAAGCTTCTGTAACACAAAATTGGGAGTGATAAAAAATACAGTGGCTTGACTCTCCTAGGGAGAAACTGGAGCCTTAGAGTAGAAGCTGGAGGGGAAAGGGAGCCCTGTCTTCTTATCCACATCTGCACAGAGAAGAGATCTGTCTCACTGAGTTCGTGTTCAAGGGGAGAGTAGGTTGTGGCTCAAATACCACAGATTGTTGCTATACCTACTGAGATTTAGTACATTTTCTTGAATAAGTGTTTTTCCATTTGACATGGGCCTTTAAAATAACTTCCAGGGACTTTAAGTGGTTGGAATTTTTAAAATAATTTCCCCAGTTATGTTTGTTTCACTGGGGAGAGGCTCCACAGAGATCCTCACACTGCCATT
Source organism: Bos javanicus (assembly GCF_032452875.1). Lineage (NCBI taxonomy): Eukaryota > Metazoa > Chordata > Mammalia > Artiodactyla > Bovidae > Bos > Bos javanicus. The sequence goes on along the minus strand of NC_083882.1, from coordinate 41,173,521 downwards.
CCTGAAGTGCTTCTCCTAACCCCATGTGATTTGCACTAAAAAAAGATCCATTTAGGAACAGCTGGCTCCATTTACCAGTGTTGTTTACTTCATTGTGACCATATTTTCTAAATTAAATATAAGGGACATATGGTCTGGCAAGGGCTTTGTACTGCTTCCAGGTAGGGGAGTTGGTGTAGGCAGGTAAACTTTGGAAATAGTAGAATTTACAATTCATTTAGATGGTTTCTGGGGCTAATAGGTCAGAATATTTGAAATTCAGTTGTCCCAGGTAACCTAGGGATATATAGTTGCTAAAACTCTTGTTCTCTTTAGAAGTTAGAAGGAATTCCTGGCTGATACAAAGTCTCCTTTGAAAGGGGACACTTCTAAATTGTGTCTTCCCATCAATGATCTCAATCTATGTTTGGTAGTTCTCCAAAAGACAATCAATTAATTCTAATGGGAATTCAACACAGAGAGAATTGGGTTCCACACAAATTAACACTCAATAGCCAAGACCAAGTCTTGCTACATAACACCAGTCCTCCAAGGCTGGAAACAAGCTGTTTCGCTTCCACTCTGAATTAGTCACCACCTTAGCATACAGAATCTGGAGAGTTTTCTGTCTCCCAGAACTTTGAAATTTCTCAGCTGAAGTATGGGAATATGGATGTAGGTAAAGGAATGCGGCCTGGCAAAGGGAGGGAAAGAAATAGGATTGTCTCTGAGACTTCATTCTCCATTCAGACTGAAGTCACCAGGGAAATCTGGTTTTAAAATGACAGACAGTCCCAACCCCCTCAGCCATCAGGGTAACATACCCTCCCTGGAAATACGCATCTGCCTAATTGCTTGAGATTGTGCACAAAATGAATATTTATGATCTTCATGTTATCACAAAGGCTGTACTTTTAAATGTTCTACCCAATATTTAAAGCCATTTTTTCTATCCTTAAAAAGACCCACAGATTTTATTGGACCAACTGCTATTTGAGACGTGTGGCTAGCCAGGGACTGCCAGGACTGTGGACTGCAGATTTCCAGGTCAGGGGAAAGGGGGACAGAAAGTACTGGAGTCAGAGTGATTGCAATTCATAGCCAGTTTCTTACCTATAGTGTGAATAAGGACACGAACTTGAGCAACCTACAGGTGACGGTGAGGGACAGGGAGGCCCGGCATGCTGCAGCCCGTGGGGTCGAGAAGAGTCGACACAACTGGGCAACTGGACAAAACAACAATATATTTAACCATTTTTCAATGATATGTATGGGCTTGATAAGTAAGTTAAAAATCCATTTAAAAGCACTATGAATTTCTGATCACCCTTAGTCTTGTGTGAGCTCCACTGACAGGTGGTGACCATATCATGTACCTGGCTGGGTCTCAGTTCTAGGATCAACAAAGTGAGGCAGGCCTACAATTTCAGGTTGCCCGTCACTGAGCTCATGTTGCTAGGGAGAGGGAGGGACAGAGCAGACAAGCAATCTGTTTCCAGTCCTGGATACTCTGGGCAACGTCACAGCGATGACTGGCCATACCAGGATTTGAGCCACATCTGTCTGACTTCAAACCTTAGCACCTTGCCTGAGCTGAAAGAGGCAGGGCTGCTGCGTATCAGAGACGTTTAGGACCAGAACGCAAACTGCCATTTCAGAGCTTTGAGAAGCTTCCTGGATTTTGCTCCTGTTTTTGCAAACTGGCAAAGACCAAAAGACCTCTGCTCTCAAGGCAAAGAGAAATTGATAAGGAATTTGGGAAGCTTTTCTGCCCCAGGGAAGAATCAACCTCAATGACAGTTTGGTATTAACTAGCTCAGCCATGCAGGGAGGCATAATTAGTTTCCCATCTCAGAGCTTCATTCCACTGGTCCCCCACACCCCAAGGGCTATACAATCTGTTTGAAATGAAAAGAAAAACAAAATCACTGCTCTCCTCAGCTCACCCATTGGGCTATTTGCTCATGGCCACAGGCAAAAGGTGAGGCAGCCATCTGTCTATTGAGGTATAAGAAGAATGGAATAGTCATTTTTAAATGACATTTTCAATTTTTCCCCTATGTCTACTATGCCCTCTTCCACCCTACTGCTTAAATGACTCTTCTCAAATTGAAAATATCAGGGAATAATAGGAAAAGAAAAATTGTAGTAATCCTTAGCTCCTGCCAATGGGCTGCTCTGTCCTGGTGGGCAGAGTCTGAGAAGAAACTTCTTCCTGTGACCATGTCTTGGCTGTACCAACTGGGGAGGATGGGAGAAGCTGTGCTGGGCCACTATGAAGACCTGCACCCATGGGCGGGTGATTTCCCAGGTGGCACCCGGGGGCCCAGGAGGTCTGGGCTGCCCAGCCCTGCTTTTTGCACCAGCTCCTGCCTGTGATGCCCAAGGAATTTCAACAGAGCAGGAAGGGAAACCCTCTCCCTCTCCTGACTCGGGAGTCATTCTCTGAGAGTCCTTCCTCCTCTCACAGTCCATGAGCCTTCTGAGTGTGAAAGGTCAGATCGCAATTCACCACCACCACCCGAGACACCCTGAAAGGGTGTGGCTCTCACAGAGGCCTCAGGGCAGAGAGGAGACCGAGTCCAGCCAGAAGCCAAAAGCTAACTTTCTCTTAGCTCCGGGGCCCGGAGGAGTTCTTTATTCTTTCTTGGAAATTAAGCTATACTTTCTCCTTCCAATTGACTCACCAGGTATCCATTTAAATGATCTCAACTTCATCTCTCCTCCTGAAACATAGACATCCTGTTCAGCTGCATCTTTTCTGGAGTCATTCTCCGCTTTTGGTGCGGTTTACTCTTCCTCTTCGGTACCCACGGGATTGCTTTCGTTTGAAAGTGGCCACAAGTGACAGCTTCATTACAATAAAGACATCGTGGGTCCCTTGAAGGCTCCAGGCTTTTCTCACAAGCTGGTTCCTGGGAGATCTCCGTGGAGGAAAGCACATTTTACACACACACACACACACACACAGAGCCATGGCGTCCCTTTAATTAAACCTTGAAACAGCAGTGTAAGCCATGAGAGGCCATGAGAGAGGCCCCAGGACTGCATGTCTTCCTGTCACTGATCAAGAAGGCGGGCACAGCGTGAGACATCCTCACAGAAGCCACCCGGAAGCCTGGAGGGACAAGAATCAGCTCTTTGGGCCCCTGGCTTCCCTTCCAGACGACTCTGAAGCCAGAGACCTGGGTATGAATCCTCTTACTAAGTGGGTTTAGGCAGGTCTGCTTATTTATTCATTTAGTCACTCAACAAATTCCTAATTAACCCAACTATAGAAGGCAATGGCACCCCACTCCAGTACTCTTGCCTGGAAAATCCCATGGATGGAGGAGCCTGGTAGGCTGCAGTCCATGGGGTCGCTAAGAGTCGGACACGACTGAGCAACGTCACTTTCACTTTTCACTTTCATGCATTGGAGAGGGAAATGGCAACCCGCTCCAATGTTCTTGCCTGGAGAATCCCAGGGACGGCGGAGCCTGGTGGACTGCCATCTATGGGGTCGCACAGAGTCAGACACGACTGAAGCGACTTAGCAGCAGCATACGCCCTACTGGCCTGTAGTTTCCAGTGAAACACAGAAAAATGGAAAAAAATAGGACTCTGTCTCCACTCTCAGGGAACTTACAGTCTAATGGGAAAGCAGATGAACAGTCAGTGTATAGTACAACTTTCTCACCTGTAAAATGGGGCTAAGGATATGATTTTAAGGATTAAATCCTAATAGTACAAAGAAGATTAACAGTACCAACCAAACAACTAGTCAGTGCCTGATAATTGTTGATTTTTTTCTCTTTTCCTGTCCTTGGCGCAAAATCTCTGCCCCTCCTCCATCTGCACCACTGTGCAGGTTTGAAAGGCCTGCTCCTGATATAAAGACTGCACCACCAGGAGCTGCCATGTGCTTCGGGACCTGAACACAGGTTCTGCTCCGAGTGCTGTGTCCCCAGTCCTGGACAGGATCCCAGGTGCTGGGGTGCAGGCCCCAAGGACCCAGACAGGGCCCCTCCAGCCTCACCTCATAGAAAGAAGTCTGCCCATTCTCTGTCCCTGGAGCACCCAACTTCATCTGAGAATACACAACAAAGGGTTACTTCTCACTGCGGAAGTTTCTTCTCATGTTGAAGGGAGTAACAGGATATAGAGGGGAATTTTCTAGAACTGACTCAGGACCTCTCCACCCCCATCCCAGAATCTCTGGCACCAAGGGGAGGATCCTCAGGGCAGTCACCAAGTTGCTCTGGGTCGTGCATCCCTCAGCACAAAGTTTGAGGGTGAGGGTCCTCTTATACCTTCTGGTTCTAGCATACTCTGAATCTCAATAAAGAGCCTTCAGACAACAGCCTTCACAGTTGACATGACTTGGGAACTGCCAAAGTTGGACAGCTCAACTTTTTTGTTTAATAGGTGAAGAAAGAGGGAAGGGGCTACACAGAGCTGCATCCCACAATACTTTGTTTCTAATAGTGACCAGAGTGAAATAAGATTTAATTTTTGATTTATAAAAATCAATGCATAATTTCTGTACTTCTAAAGTAATTACAAACCAAAAAATACATATGCTGTTTGCTGAAATAAAAAAAAAAGAAAACAAGCAACTAGCTGTTGTTGAAAAACATTCACAATTGTATAGTTTTAGGTACATAAAAGAAATATTTTAATTGTTTTGTTAAGGCAATTCTTATCCCCTACTCTTAAGTGATCAAAAAAAATTCCCACTAATCAAGAAATGTTTTATTGTCCAGGAAGTTTCATAATGATTTACTTCAATTCTCTCTAGTAAAAAAGCAAAACCATCCCTCTGTTTTCTGTCACTAGTAAGGGATCTCTTTCAAAAAGGACTTTAAATAGATAAGTACTTTTTTAAAAAAATGTAGAATGCACCTTCTTAATATGAAACTACATCTATCTTTGAGTTGTAAAGAATGTATATTAAAATTAGATCATGCAACAAAATGCACATTTTGTAGAGAAGAAAGAAAGAAAAGATTAAATTGAATCTTCCTGACAATTGTCTTAAATCATACCTTCCTGCCTGCAATTGAAATTATAAGTCACGTTGCTTTGTGTTAAATCAAATTCCCCCCAGCAGGAAGACAGGCTGTTGCAGCTCCAGTTCTGTTGGGAGGTGGGTTGAGATGGAAGAAAACACTTCTCTCCTCCAGGAGGCTCTTCCACTACCAGGGATTTGAGGAAAAGAGATTCTGGACCAGGTAACAGGATACCTTGCATAACTCTCCCACCAGGTTTCTACAAACAGTGCATTCCTAACATTGTCCCCGGACCACTGTGATGCCAAGTGGGCTTTATTTTACAAAACAAATATTTCTCTACAAATGAGGGCAGGTCCCCAGGCCTGCGGGCTTAAAGATTACCAGGCAACAGTCAAATCAAACTGAAACACTCCAGGTGTCCAAATGTCACAGTGTGAGGCTGGGCTCCCCTCTAACCTCACTTCTGAACCATCTCAGTTCAGTTCAGTTAGTCGCTCAGTCGGGTCCGACTCTTTTCGACCCCATGAATTGCAGCACTCCAGGCCTCCCTGTCCATCACCAACTCCTGGAGTCCACCCAAACCCATGTTCAGTGAGTCAGTGATGCCATCCAACCATCTCATCCTCTGTCGTCCCCTTCTCCTCCTGCCCTCAATCTTTCCCAGCATCAGGGTCTTTTCAAATGAGTCAGCTCTTTGCATCAGGTGGCCAAAGTATTGGAGTTTCAGCTTCAGCATCAGTCCTTCCAATGAACACCCAGGACTGATCTCCTTTAGGATGGACTGGTTGGATCTCCTTGCAGTCCAAGGGACTCTCAAGAGTCTTCTCCAACACCACAGTTCAAAAGCTGAACCATCCCAGGCTGGCCTTAACTGGGGAAGTCCTAACACACTCATCCTGTCAGCTGCACTGTAACAGGGATCAAGGTTGATAGTCTGAGTGTTACAACCAGAAAATGTATCCCTGACTGTATTTTCTATGCCAGCTCCAAGAGGAAAAGGTGGTGGGAACGAAAGGAAGAGGGAAAATGGAAGACTGAAGGAAAGAACGTGCTCCCCACCACATGCCCACCAAGTGATAGGCAGGGTGGGGTGCTGTCCAGTCCCGCATTTAATCAGCACCTCAATTAATTTCAACTCTTAATCAGCACAACAATCCTACAGGGTTTAAGGAGTAGTCATCCTCATTTCCATAGCTGGGGAAACTGAGGCACAGGGAAGTGAAGAGCCTTGCCCAAGGTCACCCAGTCTGTAAAGGGCCACGCTGATTCCAGCCACTGTCTGCCTGCACACACTTTGCCACAATTCACAAGACTCCGGTTTCCCTCTTCCAGGTAACTGTTGGTTTTACTTAATGCCTGAACTTGCCCTCTCCTAAACTTCTCTATTCCACTCCTCTAAATCCTCCTCATTCTCCAAAGGTGTGTCATTAAATCCCAGCTCCTCCCCATTCTGCTCTACCAGCACACTCTTCGAGAATTCAGTATTAACCCTCACTACATTTGTTAGTTTGCAAAAGATCATCACCTGTTTCTTGGGTTGTCTTCCTAGCCTGACGAGATTTTCAAAGCAAAGGACTGTGTCCTACATATTTTATCATTTCCTGACATGCCTGGCACAGAGTCAAGCCCATAAGGCGTGTTCAGAAGCAGCCACAGAAAAGCCTGGATTGGTGCCTTTAAAAGCTGGGCTCCTCTGCGACCCCTTCCCAGGGCTCCCCCTTTCTCCCAGGACATTTCTTCCACAGTGTCCTCCAAGGCCAGTACAACCTGCTCCCCGACTGGCCCTCTCTGACCTCACCCCCTACCCCTTTCTCCCACAGTCGCTCTGCCCTGGCCACACTGTTCTCAAATCCACAGACACCAGGTCCACTCCTACCTCGGACTTTGCACACCTGTTGTTTCCTCCACCTGGAACTGTTACCCCAGACAGACCTCACACCTAATTTTCTTCAAGCTTCTCTTTATCAGAAGGCACCTGACTACCTCACTTCATTGCAAACCCTTCATACGTCTGTCTTCATCCCACTGACATACCTCCACCACTTACTAGGTGCTTAATAAAAGCTAGTTGGATGAAGAAAGGAAAGAATCTGAGCACGTGACCAACAGAAGGTAGGAGTACCTCCCAGGTCACTGTCAAACTCTGAGTCATAGGAGAGGGGAACAGGAACTTGGAAGTAGTTTCTTCCAACCATCCCAAGCCTCCACCCCAAGCCTTAGTGCTAGATCTGGGGCCCCTCTCCAATACCTGCCCACAGAACTAGGGCCCACATTCTATACACCTGAGCCCAGATATGTTGCTTTCTTGATTAAATGGGAATTATGGACAAACCTGGACATGTCTGCAGTTTCCTCTGTATGCAACGCTCCACTTCACGGCCCCCAACTTGACGCCATCCCCTGATCCTGGAAGACACTTCAGTGAAGCTTTGCTCTGAATGAGCAGAGGAGATGGTTTTGTTCACACTTAAGTCATGAAGTCAAGTAGGCCTTAGGAAGCATCACTACAAACAAAGCTAGTGGAAGTGATGGAATTCCAGTTGAGCTATTTCAAACTCTGAAAGATGATGCTGTGAAAGTGCTGCACTCAATATGTCAGCAAATTTGGAAAACTCAGCAGTGGCCACAGGACTGCAAAAGGTCAGTTTTCATTCCAATCCCAAAGAAAGGCAACGCCAAAGAATGCTCAAACTACCACACAATTGCACTCATCTCACACGCTAGTAAAGTAATGCTCAAAATTCTCCAAGCCAGGCTTCAGCAATACGTGAACCACGAACTTCCAGATGTTCAAGCTGGTTTTAGAAAAGGCAGAGGAACCAGAGATCAAATTGCCAACAACCGCTGGATCATGGAAAAAGCAAGAGAGTTCCAGAAAAACATCTATTTCTGCTTTATTGACTATGCCAAAGCCTTTGACTGTGTGGATCACAATAAACTGTGGAAAATTCTTCAAGAGATGGGAATACCAGACCACCTGACCAGCCTCTTGAGAAACCTGTATGCAGGTCAGGAAGCAACAGTGAGAACTGGACTTGGATCAACAGACTGGTTCCAAATAGGAAAAGGAGTACGTCAAGGCTGTATATTGTCACCCTGCTTATTTAACTTATATACAGAGTACATCATGAGAAATGCTGGGCTGAAGGAAGTACAAGCTGGAATCAAGATTGCTGGGAGAAATTGTCAATAACCTCAGATATGCAGATGACACCACCCTTACGGCAGAAAGTGAAGAAGAACTAAAGAGTCTCTTGATGAAAGTGAAAGAGGAGAGTGAAAAAGTTGGCTTAAAGCTCAACATTCAGAAAACTATGATCATGGAATCCGGTCCCATCACTTCATGGGAAATAGATGGGGAAACAGTGGAAACAGTGTCAGACTTTATTTTTCTGGGCTCCAAAATCACTGCAGATGGTGACTGCAGCCATGAAATTAAAAGACACTCCTTGGAAGGAAAGTTATGACCAACCTAGACAGCATATTGAAAAGCAGAGACATTACTTTGCCAACAAAGGTCCATCTAGTCAAGGCTATGGTTTTTCCAGTGGTCATGTATGGATGTGAGAATTGGACTTTAAATAAAGCTGAGCGCCAAAGAATTGATGCTTTTGAACTGTGGTGTTGGAGAAGACTCTTGAGAGTCCCTTGGACTGCAAGGAGATCCAACCAGTCCATCCTAAAGGAGATCAGTCCTGGGTGTTCATTGGAAGGACTGATGCTGAAGCTGAAACTCCAATACTTTGGCCACCTGATGCAAAGAGCTGACTCATTTGAAAAGACCCTGATGCTGGGAAAGATTGAGGGCAGGAGGAGAAGGGGACGACAGAGGATGAGATGGTTGGATGGCATCACTGACTCACTGAACATGGGTTTGGGTGGACTTCAGGAGCTGGTTATGAACAGGGAGGCCTGGAGTGCTGTGGTTCATGGGGTCGCAAAGAGTCGGACATGACTGAGCGACTGAACTGAACTGAAGTCTTCTCCTAGAAACAGAGATACTGCTGGGTGTGAAGAGCCAGGCCTTCAGTCTCTTAGCCTTCCACAGCACTCCAGCCTGACAACCCCTGGCACAGGCCACCTCCTGTACCTCCAGGGAAGGGCACTAAGAAAACAGTCGCTTGGTGACCTACCTCAGGGTCATGCTCCTCTCATGAATCCTTCTAGTATCACCTGCAACCTTCCTACTGAGAGAAAGGGGTGATCCTATTTTCTCTTGCTTAGCATCACTGGAGCAGAAAAACAAGAGGGTGCCTAGCTCCATACTAAGGGGCTGGAGAGAGGTAACTTACTAACTGCATCGCCTTGGACACGTTAACTACAGTCACTGAGACTGGATTTCCTCGTCTGTAAAATGGGGGTAACAACAGAATCCCACAGGGTTACTTACAAAGTTAAAATGAGTTTTCACATGTAAAGCGTTTAGCATATAACAGGTGCTCAACAGATATTGATTCTCTTCCTCGTCCAGTTTCTTCTCGAGACAAGTTCAGAGCTATTTCTACAACCCCTCCTCTCCTTTGTTCTTCTATTTTAATTTTTGAATCATTGATAAAATTTTCTTCCATTATTTTCCTTTGGATTCTCCTTCTAATATAAATCCTCATGCATGCATGCTAAGTCGCTTCAGTAGTGTCCTACTTTTCACAACCCTATGGACCATAGCCTACCAGTCTCCTCTGTCCATGGGGATTCTCCAGGCAAGAATACTGGAGTGGGTTGCCATGCCTCCTCCAGGGATCTTCCCAACCCAGGGATCAAACCCGCGTCTTCTATGGTTCCTGCATTGCAGGTGGGTTGTTTTGGTTTTGGTTTTTGCCACTGAGCCACTGGGGAGGGCCCTCAGGTTCTAATAAAATTTTTTAAAAGTCTGGCCCAATTATAGTCTTGGAGAGTATACGTCATAATTCTTGCCTGTTATACTTTCCTCCCATATACTCTTTTTAAAAAGCAAAGTAAATCAGAGGATCAGTTTATTATTAAAGTGAGATTTAGAAATGTTAAAAGACTGCTTCTCCAACTGTGAGGCACGTCTACAGCCTTACCAACACCCCTCCCATTACTTGGTGGCTCCTTCTCTCCCTTCAGAGAAATATGATGATGATTAATTACAAAAAGCCTGTCCCACTCATCAAGATCCTTTGAGGCAGGAACCACATAAACACCAAAGATCATAACTGCAATAAAGAGAAACCAGAAAACCTCTCTGCTCTGGGACCCTACCCAGGCAGAGCTAAATAAATCTGAAACAGAAGATCAAAAAGGATCCTCCACATGGATAATAGAAAATGTCACCAGCATAAACAGGAAGAGAGATTAGTTCAATAAAGGAATAAAGTCACATCTGTGGGTCTCAAGTAAGATTTTTGCTTACTTTTAACTTCCCAGCATATAACTCACAAGGTTATTAATACGGACTCCTACTGTTTTGGGCAAATAAACAGCTGCTGATGTTTTGTGCCCAAACCACTTTATTAGAGCTTTCCTTTACAGCAATTGTTTTTTCCTTTCCAAATCCTGAGAGGCTCAGACAGCTGAGAAAAAAAAAAAAAAGAGGGAGTATTAAGGCAGAATGAATAACAAAGAAGAGAGGAGGCAGCTTGTGGGGGCAGAGCAAATGGGGCAGGGGCTGCCAGACCCTCACCATCCCCTCTACCACTCTTGGACAAAGTCAACGTTCAAGATCAGAGAGCAGAAGACACAGATGTGGTACAATCAGAAAAGCTATGTTTACCATGATGCTAGGAGTTACCATTGAAAAGAAAAAAAAGAAAAGAATTTACCAGCTTGAGAAGATGAGGATGACCAACTCTCCAGGTTTTCCCAAGTTTGAGGGTCCTCCGCAGACACAGGAATTTCAGTTTTAAAAAAGGGAAAGTCTTTGGGCTTCCCAGGCAATCCAGTGGTTAAGACTTCACACTTCCACTGCAGGCGGTGCAGGTTCGATCCCTGGTCAGGGAACTAAGATCCTGCATGCCACGCAGTGTGGCTGATAAATAAATAAACTTTTTAAAAAAGAGGGGAAGTCAAGCAGGGCTAGTTGGTCACCCCAGGAGCCACTTGGCTGCGCCAGTGCACAGGAAAGCATTATAGGAGTTTGAAAGTCACATGTGAAATCTGAATGAGGTCCAGCCTGCAGCCAGCACACGCCGCTTTTCCTATGAGGCCAAGTTCCTGGGGGGCTCACAGTGATTCCAGAGAAAGGGCTTTCTGGAGTCTCCCATGCTAGCACCCCGACTCCGAGGTTCCTTAATTATACGAGGATAAAGCAAGCCGCCTGCCTGGATCCCTTTTTCATCAGTCTCCTGCTAGACCTAAGGCCTCTAAGCTTACATTTGAAAACCATCTTTGATAAAATGATCTTCCAGTCCCTCCTCTGTGAGACTGTCATCTTCTGTTCTCTTCTGGAGAGAGCACAAATGCTGGAGACAGTTTCCCTTTCTGGCTCCACCACCTAGCAGCTCTGTGACCTTGGGCAAACTCTCTAAGTCTCTATGTCTCAATGTTCTCGCCTCTCAAACTCTCCCTCACCATGCAGTGACGCTAAAAGGCGATCATGCGTGGACAGCACCAGCCCAGTCTCTGACCCATAGGAGTAGTTCTCGTCCTCTGTTCCCTTTGATATCATCCAGCTTCAATTCTTTATATGCCTGTTGCTCTTAAAATAAATCAAGGGTTTGGCTAAGATTATCATTTGGCATTTCTGTAACTTCAAATCTCTCCTTAACTTTCATTCTCATTTGGCATTTCTGTAACTTCAAATCTCTCCCTAGCTTTCTAACTCTTAAATTCATTGTCCCAAGCAATCTTGTACTCCTAAGTCCTAATATACCACTAACATGACACTTATTAGCCCAAGTTTCAAATCTTGCCCTGGTCGCTGAACTGCCTTCCCTCTCCTGCAGGATCTCAGTGGCCTTTTTAACTCTAAGCCCCCACAGGACAGAGATGGATAAGCAAGTCAGACCACTGAAGCCAAATCAGGCACCAGAACTTAAGATGCAACATCCCTATGGGTCCAGTGGTTAAGAATCCACCTGCCAATTCAGGGGACACAGGTTTGATCCCTGGTCCAGAAAGATCCTCCGAGCAACTAAGACTGTGTACCACAAGAGGAGGTGGTGCACATCCTGATCCTACTGAGCCCACCTATCTAGAGCCCATGCTCCGCAACAAGAGAAGCCCCTGCTTGCTGCAACTAGAGAGATTCCATGTACAGCAACAAAGACCCAGAACATCCAAAAATAAATAAGTAAATAAAAATCTTACAAAATAATAATACAAAATTAAGTATAGATGCAGCACCTAACCATCTCAAATAGGTGCTCTACCCTGAATCTTAAACTCTGGACATGGGTGGAATGAACCCAATCATGCCGAAGAGCTGGCCTTAGCCTGCTCTTCAGGCATCATTTTCCATTGCTCTTATGTGTCCCGAGGAGATGAGTGCTAATGTCACTTCTCTGGATCTCTCCAAACACTGTTTATGTGAGCTCAGAGAGGACAGTGGTAACAAACGCAGCGGAACAAAGTGTGTCTGGCAGCCCCAGTACCATTTCAGCAATACCATCATAAAGGAAGTCTGTCTCTCTCATTAGAGTTGGACATGAAGGCTTTCCACTGGCATCACGAAGGGCAGCTTCATCTCCCAAAAGCAAACCTTCACAAAACTAAAATTGAATGTTGGGCAGTGAAAGAGAACTACATCTCAGAAATACATACCTACTGACTGGGATGATCTGTCCTAGCAACATATTTTAATCTATAATTGTGTAGCCAGAAAAAACTACCAAAGCATTAGTGTTCACACTATCAGGAATCCTCTTGCTTAAAGCTCCAGTGGGCCGCATTCAGCTGGGTCCATAGAGTACAAAGACTCACACCGAAGATTCCAGAACAGCAGCTGTTTCCAGTCATTGTCACAACATATTGTAAATTGGAACCGTTTGCAGTAATGTGTTATTAACAATAATTTAAGTACCAAAGCATATGAATGATTAACTATGAATTGAAGCCATTTCAAGGTTATCACATTCTCTTGCATATTAATATGCTTTCTCGTGTGGGAGAGAAAGGGATGGAGTGAGAATGAATGCAACATGTTGGGACATGCGTGGTCCTGGCCCTGCCCTGGGGTGTGTGCTCTGCATGCGAAGGCATGTGTGTGAAGAGCGGGGAGCAGGAGAACGCCTGTGCTCAAGCATTGCCCTGTGGAATGGCACTCACTCTGACCCTGAAGGCAAAGTGAAATTTGATAAGTTAACAACTGTAGGCACAATGGAATTATCAAGTCTTTGCAAATTCAAGGCACTCCAGCCCTAGGGAGACCTTCAAGGTCAGCATAAAAGTGCAATCCACCATTTACAGAATCGAGACCATCAACCAGTGGACCTAAACCTCTCTGGCCCTTGCTCTCGACCAAAGTACCCATGCCACAGTGACGGACTGCCCTTCCAGCATCTCTCTCTCTCCCCAAATCCCACCTTGGCACCTTCTGGCTACATTCATCACTCATACTCAGTTTGGTGTTTCCACAAAGGACCTTCTGTGTAATATCAGCTCAATCTGGGCTGCCCTCCAATATGCCTCTCACAAGGCACCCTATCTGTCCTAGTCTCCAGAATAGAACACAAGCAACGAAAAGTGGCAACAATCCTAAAGAGACTCCCAAGCTCTACATCAAAGCAGTAGCCCATTCAACTTCCAAGTTAAGGGACATCAGAAATCCTGTAGGACACTAGTGAAGATGTTCCAGCAACCCTGCACTGGCTCTGGATCCCACAAACAGCTTTAAAAAAACACAGACCACCTAAATCCGAATAACTGAAGCTGACCTTCAAGGCCCTCACAAACCAGAAAAACAAACTGTGGCTCTCCAACATTTCATTCTGAATTCTCCTTGAGGCTCTACATCAACCTACTTATCAAGGGCAAATAACAATTTATGTCAAGTGAGTGGGAAAGAATGTGGAATTCATTTATTTTACAGCCTACACACTTCTGGATAAAAATGAAAATTCTTTAGCCATGGTAAAAAAAAGTCGTATTCTTTGGCAAGGTTTTTCTACTCCATGGAGATATGGTCCTGGGCTATTAATAAAGATAATTGGGCTCAACTTCTACATTCTGCTATTGGACTCTCTCAAAATATCAATCTCTGTTACTATTATAATTTCACATGCCACAGTTCATTCCGAAGGGTAAATAAGTTTACTCTTTAAATGACACCCTTTCCTCAAGTAATCTTCAAGCATTTTGCAAACATCAAAATGATACCTTCTTTACAACCCTGCCAAGTCAGGGATGAGATGAGAAGGACATTAGCCAATTCTCAGTAACATCCAAAAGCTATAAGGGGACAAAAAAAAAAAAAAAACCCTCCCAACAACTGGGCCTTGGATATTTTCGTATTTTTAGGAACCATATATGTGTTTGTAATCTTGGTGACCAACCTACTGTTACTGAATTGATTACTGTTACCGGTACATTAATATGCACATAATATGCCTAATAAAATTTTTGGAAACAAAAGCACTTAATAATCCATTTCTCCCATTGTTCAGATGATCTTGACTCAGTGAAGTAAGATAATGGATTTAGAAATTAGTCATATAATGTAATACATTATTAATCATGGTATTCAGAAGGGTAAATAGATGTTACAAGTATACCACCCAGGAATTCAATTTCATTTTAGATTTATTTACTCTCTTAAATTCTTTACGCTATCATCATCCCTCAAAGAAATCTAAGTCTGATGTTTCCTTTTCTTCCAAAATAGTGATTTCCAACCCCTTTTTAAAAAGAAAGCAGAGTCCTTTAAAAAAATGAAATATCTTACAGAAAACCAAATATAAGACAGATGAAAGAGAAACAGCATTGGTTGCATAGAGGGGAGAGAATGAGGAAAGGAGGGATCAAAGAGACCTCACTTGACCCTTCTATTTCTTAAGTCCCAGATCAAACCTTCTAGAAGCTTGGGGCTCCTGGGGACAGAGTTTGAGAATCACTGCCCTAAAGCATATGTGCAAAGCAAAAATTATGTGTATAAAATAGAATACAGGCATGATATAAATTTCATCAATTAATGATATATGGAAATAAAACACATACATAAAATACACAAATCGCAAACACTGATATCCCAAGAGAAAAACCAGCAAAGGACACCAATACAAAGTTAAAGCAAACACAGGGCTCGGGAGAAGATGCTAAGTTCTACAGTAATCAAGAAAGTACAAAGCAAAAGAATAGAACATTTGATGGTGGTTACATTTGCCCAGAAAAAGTTGAAGGGTAACACCCAAGGCTGGCCAGGCTCTGAGAAGCAGGTACAATATTATATTGCCATTGGCTGTATAGAAAGATTTTCCTTTTGAAAAACAATCTTTCATAAATATTGTTCATATTTTTTGAGTCAGTAATAATCCCATTTGTGGAAATGCATCATTAAAGTCATTCCAAAGAAGAACACAGTGAGGTAAAGATGTTTATTTCTGATTAGTTATAATAGAAAAGAAAATGTTCAATAATAGGCAAGGGGTTAAATCAATAACGGTATACTGATGGTGGAATATTATACAGTCACTAAAAATACAGTAAAAGTTCTCTTTAAGAAAGAAAGTGAAAGTGAGAGTCATTCAGTCCTGTCCGACTCTTTGCAACCCCATGGACTACACAGTCCATGGAATTCTCCAGGCCAGAATACTGGAGTGGATAGCCGTTCCCTTCTCCAGGGGATCTTCCCAACCCAGGGATTGAACCCAAGTGTCCCACATTACAGGCGGATTCTTTACCAGCTGAGCCACCAGGGAAACCCTCTCTTTAAGAAATCTCCAGTTAATTGCCTCTCCAGATTAAGCATGTTTTCATTCTCTCCATGAAAAACAAAACCAAACCAGGATGCGATTGTCCCTCTGTGTCAATTTCTCTCCCTCACCCCATTTACATTTCCAGCTAACAATGGCATTATAAGCCAACCAAGAGTACACTGGGTTTGTTTCCAAGTGTGTTTAGAATCTTGGTACTTGTCATTGTAACGGCATAACTTAATTACATGTTATATAACCAATGGAAGATCATCGTTAAAAATTTAGAGTTATTTCTAAGAAAATTAATTTAAAGCTTTGGAAAGACTTTATAGAACTAATCACATAAATAGCAGTCAAATTACTCATGAACAAAGTCACTGCAAAAGACCACAGTAATAAAAATGTGGGCCACTACACTGCTTCATAAGTACCTTCAAGTTCTCAGTGAATGCTAAAGAAAACAGAACTAGAAATCAGACTTTGTAAACTGCACTTTATGGGAGTGGCTTATTCCATGAAGAAGCTGTTTACAAAGTCAGATTTCTAGTTCTGTTTTCTTTAACAGATCCAAACCAAAGATAAAGCCTTGGCCTTCCATCAAAAAGCTGAGAAATGAATGCACAGTAAAACAAAATACTTAATGCATGTATGTGATATTTTGTTTTAGTTTCTTCTTTAATCAGGTTTTCAGTAAACTAGCTAACTCAAACCCAAACTGTGTTGAAGAAGAGGTATACTGCTGCTGCTGCTGCTGCTAAGTCGCTTCAGTCGTGTCCGACTCTGTGCGACCCCGTAGACGGCAGCCCACCAGGCTCCCCCATCCCTGGGATTCTCCAGGCAAGAACACTGGAGTGGGCTGCCATTTCCTTCTCCAATGCATGAGAGTGAAGAGTGAAAATGAAGTCGCTCAGTCATGTCCGACTCTTTCTCGATCCCATGGACTGCAGCCCACCAGGGTCCTCCGTCCATGGGATTTTCCAAGCAAGAGTACTGGAGTGGGGTGCCATTGCCTTCTCCAAAGAGGTATACTATCATCCTTCAAAAACGCGTTCACTGCAACAGGGACCAGGAGTGTCTGGATTCACCACTGTACCCAAAGTCACCACTCAGTGTGGCGCCTGGCACATACCAGGCCTCCAATAAATAAGGACTAAATCAATAAGAGAAATCAACTCTGAATACTCGTTGGAAGGACTGATGCTGAAGTTGAAACTCCAGTATTTTGGTCATCTGATGCGAACAGCTGACTCATTGGAAAAGTCCCTGATGCTGGGAAAGATTGAGGGCAGAAAAAGAAGAGGGCATCACCCATGCAATGGACATGAACTTGGGCAAACTTCAGGAGATGGTGAGGGACAGAGAGGCCTGGCTTGCTGCAGTCCATGGGGTCGCAAAGAGTCGGACACCACTGGGCGACTGAACAACAACAACAAAATCAATAAACTATGTACCAAATATTGAAAAAGTGCTTCTAACAAAAAGCAAACTGGGAAAAGCAGAATATAAAATTACATGTAAACCACAACTACACCTGCATTTTAAAATATGGAGCCAGATGGACAAAGCTAGAAGGCAATGTCAAAATACAAAATAGTTGTGTTAGATTAGAATGAATTAGAGGAATTTTATACATTTTAAAATATTTTATTTAATGTTGGCTCACTCGTTTTTATATTCAAGAAAGATGCTAACCAAGAAAAAAGAAAGGCTGTATGGGTTTCTGCTCGACTTCCACAGTAAGACGTGAACCCACATGTCCATTTCCTAAGCTCTCCAACACTCCAGCGTCCTTCACACTCTGTACTTAACCCACTGCACCACCTCCAGCAATTCCATCTTTCTCCTCCAAGACCGGAGAAGGCAATGGCACCCTCCAAGACCAGACCTGTACGAACACTTGCTTTGTGTTTCCAATCCATCAGGATGCTATTTTTAAAATCCGGAGTTATCCACCCTCTCATTTACCATCTATCTGGTTAAAAAATAATGATCAAAACTGCAATTTACATTCCCAAGAGATTCCCAAACACCATCTAATTAAATCATTCAATCAGAAAACAAATTAAAATGAAATATCACTGCAACCCCCAAGAGGAAAATAAACTTTTCAGTCATGACTAGAACGTAGCTCCGGGGTGACGCTCCAAAGCCTCTTCTAATTGCAAGTCCTATGGAACATCCAGTAGAACATTTTGTGACATTTGCAGCTTCCAGGACAACTTTCCTTCCAAAGCAAAGAGGAGCCTGTGCAAGGCTCCAAAGCAAAACATAGTCATTTGAGAATGGAAATGCTTTACTAATGACTAACCAGTGCCCTGGGCACCGCACTGTGTGCTCATTCATTCATGTGCTCAGCCATCCAACACACACTCTCTGAAGAATGTGCCAGGAACTGTCCTGGGTGTTCCACAAACACTTCTTGTGTGAATGTAACCTCTGCCTTTTGGTGTGAAACAAAACCCAGAGCTTCCTGAGTTTAACTATGGAAGAGTCTCCAAGTGGAAAGGCTATGACTCCATCATCCCTCGGCCACCCTCTGAGGTCTCCAACTCCGACACCCACTCCCACCATCCAGGGACTCTAGGAGAGCCCTGCTGCCCCTGTGACTCGCTGGCCCTCTTAAGAGATAGCAAGGCAATGGCACCCCACTCCAGTACTCTTGCCTGGAAAATCCCATGGATGGAGGAGCCTCGTGGGCTGCAGTCCATGAGGTCTCAAAGAGTCGGACACGATTGAGCAACTTCACTTTCACTTTTCAGTTTCATGCATTGGAGAAGGAAATGGCAACCCACTCCAGTGTTCTTGCCTGGAGAATCTCAGGGACAGGGGAGCCTGGTAGGCTGCCATCTATGGGGTCACACAGAGTCAGACATGACTGAAGCGACTTAGCAGTAGCAGCATGTGGTTAAGAACACAGGTCCTGAAGCAACATGAGCTTGGTTTAAATTTCTGTACCTTAGACAAATTATATAAGCTCTCCATACGTAAAACGGAGCTTACATACTTACTTCATAGAGGGAGGAGAATTAAATGTCAACATACATAAAGTACTTAAATAATGCCTGGCACACAGCTGGTGCTATATAATTTTTAGCTACTAAGTATTATTATTATCCCTATTCCCCCTGAGCTTAGCAGAGTAAACTGGTTTGCTCAAAAGGCCCTCCTTACTAACTAGAGGAAACTCGGCAGTGGAATACATGTAAATGGCCCATATCATCAAGGACAAGCCTCTGATCTTTTCCTTTCCCACCCTCTGCCTTCAGAAAGTGGCATTTGGCCAGTCCCAAACACCATAGGCCCCTTACATAAGTAAGATAAATCCCTAGCCCACCCAGCACCTCTGTCCATGGACTTCTCCAGGCAAGAATACTGGACTGGGTAGCCATTCCCTTCTCCAAGGGATCTTCCTGACCCAGGGATTGAACCTGGGTCTCCTGCACTGCAGGCAGATTCTTTACCAGCTGGGCCGCCAGGGAAGCCAAATTTTACTTTAAATTCCCCCAACTACTTGCTGAAGGACGGCTCCAGCATCACTGGGGGTGCTGTCACTAGTTCTGGCGACACCATCATGGCACAACAGCCAAGCATCCTGTGCCTCCCCCTGCCTCATGGCCAGTCTTTGCTAAGTCACTGGCCCTTCCCCACCTGACTGTGCACTGTGGCTTCTACCTCTCCAGCTGAGAATCTGGCCTTTTCTGAATATCCACAGGACTCATAATACAGTCATTGCACATACACAAGAGAGCTGGATCACCATGCGTTTTACGGATAATGCACCCTCTTTTTTCTTCCCCTCTCAATTTTTTCAGGTATACATTTGAAAGTTTCAAACAAGGCATAGCTATAAGGTTTCCTGGGAGCAAAAACACAAAGGCTCCTTTCAGCTTCCACACCGTGCTCATTTGCATGTAGAGTCTTATAAATCACATGATACGGTCCACATTCAACATGACAGAGGTGCCCTCTGGGATGAGCCCATGACCCCAAGATCTCCTCACTGCTTCGCAATGTAGTATTTTGCTCACCTCCTCCCTGACCAGACTGGAAAGCACAAGAGGATCATTTTCCAGAAACATGAACACACACACACACACACACACACACACACACAGAATCTGTGAATGAAAATCTCTTAAAATCTGTGGGCAAACTAGAAATGTCAAAGTAAGGTATGGTCTGCATCCCTCTGGGAACATTATGAATCACCCTGGGGCAAACACTGTACTTCTACTACTGACTAATTGTCAATCTGGACCCACAGGAAGGAAAAGAACAAGTAAGAAACACAGCAACAGGCACATCAGAGAGATAAATTGGTCTGCTATGCAAGCCCAGTGGCAGGTACCAAGGAGAGCTGTGAAGCAGAGGCGTCAGAGCCATGAACTTGTTTTAAAGTCATCAGTCAGTCAGGAAGCACCGTGGATATGTATACCTCTCCTGCACTCACCTGAACCTCCCCCCTGGGAAGGAACTTTTGTACATACCGGGAAGCAAACCAAATGTAGAGAGCAGCTGTCCCCACCATGGCAGGGGCAGCAGATGCAAGGTTGGATCCTGACAACCATGTGTAAACAAATGAGAGTGCTCCTGGGAGAGAAACAGTCAACCAGATACGTGCCAAAGTCTGCCTGGTTGACAGGTGAACTAGGCTCTGCTGGCGCTGTCCTGCCCTTAAAAAGCTGACAAGCCTGGTAGAAAACAGGGGGAACAGAAGCAAAGAAAAAAGAAATGTGAACGTGAGAGACGGGCATGTGTGTGCACACTCTGACCTGTGGTGCCCAGCCGGAGCTCTCTATCTGCTGCCTCTGACAGCTCATCGGACAGGGTCGCCTGGGGAGAGTGCTCCGTACCCCATCCTTCCCTTGACCCCAGCCCTGGCCTGGAGCGCAATCTCCCGGCTCAGCCTGACTCCAGACCTAGCCCGCGCGAATCTGTTTGCTCTGCCCCAGCCACTCCCTGGGCCTGGGAGTGGAGCTACCGGAGGGAATGGCCTTCGCTGGCAGCCCAGGGCGGGTTCTCCCAGTCCTGGGCGGAGGCGCCACCGCAGTGGACAGAGCTCCAGGAGCCCATGCTTCTTCACCGCGCCAACACCTGCTCCTGGAGAGGGTCTTGGACCCGCGGGCTGTGGTGTGGGTGGAGACCGCTAAGATTCAGACAGCACTCCTAGCCACAGATACCTCTGCACACCCAATTGCCTATGGGCCGCTCACAGCCGGGCTGGGACTAGGGCCGTGCAGTCTTCCCAGCTCTGGCTCGTCCCGCAGCCTGTAGGTCCTAAATGGCAACGACTTGGGCCTCTCACGCTTCTCCCCATAGGCCCAACAGTAGCCAAATGAGCTCGATTGCCTTTGAGCGCTCCCTTGTACACACACCAACATTCACACGTACCCACACTCTGAACCGGACCTGTGTGCGACCCCGAGAGCCCTCGAGCAACTAGCCGGTAGTCCCACGCACACTGGGACACGTGCGCAGCGCGCCCCCATACCGCCAGCGAGCTGCACACACCCGCGCGTGGAGCCCCGCGCATACACGTGTGCCCTGGAGAAGCGCGCACAGCCGCCGACACTGAGGGTCCCGTACTCAGGCAAGAACATACACGCAGCCCCGCCAAGCGTCTGCGGCCTCAGAGCCCCGCAGTCACTCGAGAGATGCCCACCAGCCTCGGCGCACCGCGCACGGCTCTGGGCACTCCCCGGCCCCGTGGGCTGCCCAAGTTTCCCCGGGCGCCCGTACCTTGGATATGCTGCTTTATGACATTCTCCAGGTGATCCAGCCGTTCAATAATCTTCAGGGTGTCCCCTTTGTCTTCCTCCAGCTTCTTGTCGGGCGCCGGCTCCTGCCCCCGCACATACACGCTGGCGATGTAGTTGGTGACCCAGCCCACGTAGAGCAGACATATGATGTTGGTCATGCCGCTCAGGATCACGCAAGTGGACACCAAAGTTTTGGTCTTCCTGGTGCACACCATTCTGGGCTCTCTCCTCCATATAGAGCTCCCGGGGGCCCCTTGTCTCTGCGCACCCGGGACTCCCCCGCGATCACACCCCCTCGGACGCCCGCGGCAGCCGGGCGCCGGAGCACCTGAGTCCCGACGGTCTCCAAAGCCCGGACCGCTGGCAGTGGAGCCGCCGTGCCCAAGTTTGGAGCTCCCGCCGCTGGCCGCCTTTGAGAGAGAGCTTGACAAAGGAAATGAGGTGGATTATTTTTCCAAATTAAAAATCTCCGAGCCCTTCTCGGAGCAGTCACGGGTGGTCGGCAGCCGCGCGCCTTGATATTAGCGTCTGGAAAACTTTGCCACAGCCTGGATCCGCGGCCGCGCCGCTTCCCATCGCCGGGCGCCGATTGCCTTGGCGGTCCGACCCGCCCGCGCTGCTGGAAGGACGGCGGCGGCGGCAGCGGCAGGGAGAACCGCGGAGCCCAGCGGCCCGGCCCCCTCCGAGCGACAAGCGCCGCCACCAATCGCGCTCGGGCTCGGAAGAGGGGCCGGGGCTGGGCGGTTGCGGACCAACGAGGAGGGTGCGTGGGGCGGAGTCCGGCCCGGGGCCCCACCTGCTGGCCGCCCCTGGCCCCCGCCCTCCAGGGACGCTCCAGAGCCTCCACCCGCGCCCGCGCTGGCTGCCCCAGAGCCGAGGCTCCCGGAGAGGGCGCGCCACCAATCCCAGTCCTAGGCCGGCAGATTCCACCTCTAGGGGTATCCCACTTGCTCTCGCGCAGAAACCTCCAGGCTTCCGGAGGGAGCTCGGCTCAGCGCTCCACCGCTCGACCGCTGGGCTTCTCGCGTGGATCCCACCTGCCGGCTCTCAACCCTTTTTCTGGTTGCCGGGACTCAGGGAGGCCAGGGAAGCGTGGGCCGGATGGCCTATCCTGTCTCGCCCTCTGTCAGGCCCCGTGGGCGTCCACTTCTTCCTTGACTTCACCCTGTCAGCAGGCTTCCTGAATGTCTCCAGACCCCACAACTGTCAAAGGAGTCAACCCTTTTAGGAATCTCTTAGAAGGTTCTGTACCATCTCCACTACCAAACACCTCAGAGGTTTTTAACGCCCCTAGCTATATATATATTTTTAAGTCTGTGCAGTTCCAGGACAAACTGTGTCTTGTAACCCCAGTTGTCATTCATGTGGGCCCGGGCTCATCCCAATGCGTGTGGAGATCCTGCACAGAAATATCCCTGGGGGGATTAAGCTCTCTGTGAGCTGTAAGTCCCTGTACATGCTGTTGTGATTGATGTTAGGGAGGACAGAACGGTACCTCACAGCAGAGGGGCATGGCTGGACTCCAGTGGCTGACACTATTTTGTTATTAGAGTAAATGCTTATTCATATTATTCCTTTCTGCTGAACACTCACTTCTTCTCAGAACCTGAATAAAATTCCTTCAAACAAAGATTCTTCAAAACACAGATTTCTATCCTCTCTGTCTCTGGGGTGCATTTTTCTGTCCTGAAGAGTGTCCCTTGGCGTGCCAGCACCCCAACCAGCTGTGATCCTGGTACCCAAGGCAGCTCCCTCAAGTGATGTTTTCTGGACCTGGCCCAGCAAAAGAGGGTGGACACAAAACCAGTGAAGGAGCATTGGATGGCCATCAGCCTGGAAGCCCTTTAACCACTGCTTTGCTTACAGAACTCCCAAAAGATACCATGAAAACAGACACAAACTAAAGATCTTGGAAGACTTCTCTCTACCCGTAACTGGGAAAGAGAACAATATGTGTAGGTTGGATAGAGAGTAGAGCAGGGTACTATGTATGAGTCCATATGAAAAAAGAGAGTACAGACTATTTCTGGAAAAAAATCAAGGTACAGAAATCTGCATCCATGAGGGAATAACACCTGTCTCTCTTTCTTTTCCTCTAGAAATATAATCAGATCACAAACAGAGGTTCTGGACTTCCTTCTAGTTGGATGAATTTATAAGCTGTGGCTTTGAATACAGCTAATGGTAAAGGTCTAATTACTCCTGTTTCATACTCTCTCCCAGGAGGGGACTTGGAAATTCAGCTCTTCCCAGGATCTTCCTAAACCACCACAGGGCTGGACAGAGAGAAGCAATACTCATTTTTCACGTTCTTATTGGGGAAAAAACCCAAATTTAAAAATAAGGTTCAAATAGAAAACAGAATGGATTGTGTGACTTTGTATTTTGATCCAGCTGGCCCTATCATCTATTTGTAATGTGGAGGGACTGAATGCATTAAAAGAAGAATGAGGATCAGACTCTTCTCTCGAGAGGTCACAAGCTCTAGTTGACCAGTTCAAAGAATATTCACTGTAGGTGCAGCCAGGCTCCACAACTCTCATCCCAGATCCACCACTTATTGGTTACGAGAGTTTGGACGAGCTTCAAAACACCAAAGGGGCTCAGTTTCCCCTTATATCAAATATAAACAATACTTGCTGGAGAACTGGTTGTGATGATGAAATGAGAGAATGTACCAGGCAGAATGTTTCATTAGTGCAGGGTATATAGTGGGTGCTCTGGATCATGTGAGCTTTCCTTCTGGGATATGGTGAACTCGACTAGAATTCCATGAACTCCATTTACTATTCAGCAATAGTTAGTTTCTCCACCAACCAGTATCAGTTCTCTCTCCCCTAATGGAAGTTAACAGGAACCAGAACTATAGGCAGCAAGTTGCTTAACTTTCCGAGCTGAGCTCCAGCACACTGACTTTCTATTCATAGTGTCTGTCTTCACCATCAGTAGGGTACACAGGTCAATAAGATGTTCAAACGAATGGTGGTTTCCGGGACCCTCTAATTCCCACTAAAAATCCCTAATTCTTTGGTTTTAAACAAGCAAATTGGAAGGGAATACAAAGATTTAACCCAGAAAGATTTCAGAGTCACAAGGACAGGAAAGAGTTAGCCTCTATGTCTGAATGACCAGATGCCCCAGACCCTGCCCAATTTACTACAAACCTGTGTATATAACCTCTCATAGTCTCAATAATGGGCCTCTTTCCTGAAACTGGAAAGCTGCTAAAAAGGGATCCCTGTGAAGTTAATCAGACAATGGGTGTGAGCAGGCTTAGCAGAGACTCAAGGACAATATATTTCTGTAAATTTATACCTATTATTTGAACCTAGAGTCTCCTACTGCTACAAGAGGAAAAAGTATCTTGAAGAGTCTATGTGAGGGGCTAGAGATCCTTGAGAGGGTCTTTGTGGCACAACCTTTGGATATTACCCATCTTTTATATTGGGTAGGCAGCTTCCTTCTTTATGTGATTGAGTAGGGGGCAAGTACAACCCATTCCAGTATTCTTGCCTAGAAATTCCATAGACAGAGGAGCCTGGTAAACTACAGTCCATGGGGTCACAAAGTTGAACACGATGGAGTGACTGAGCACAGCACAACACAGCAAGTAGGCCTTCTTACCCCCAAGTACAGCCAATCTTGTTGTTGTTGTTCAGTCACTCCTTTGTGTCCAACTCTTTGCAACCCCATGACTGAGGACTCCATGCTTCCCTGTCCATCACCAACTCCCGGAGCTTACTCAAACTCATGTCCATTGAGTCAGTGATGTGATACTATCCAGCCATCTCATCCTCTGTCATCCCCTTTTCCTCCCGCCTTCAGTCTTTCCCAGCATCAGGGTCTTTTCCAGTGAGTCAGCTCTTCGAATCAGGTGACCAAAGTATTGGAGCCACTCTGCCATCCCCCCAATACTAAGCCTACATTCAGAATGCTTTTGATACCAGGGTTGGAAAAACCAGTCATTAATGGATCTTAATTACCAGTTGATGACCTTCTGAGAAGGGTATCCTGACCTGAGGACTAAAGAGGAGCAGGAGACCAATCTCCATTAATGGCGAGTCATTCATCAGAGTGCTGTCAGTGGTCATCTATACCCACCAGATGGCAGCACCATGCAACACCTTGGTACCAAAGGTGCCAAATGGGATTTGGGGGCTGCAGGGGGAAAATGAGCCTGGACAGTGGAAAGTCAATTCCCAGGCAGGGTACGTGGGAAGTGGGTTTTCCAGGTCCCTGGGAGAATAGGGATTACTAGGGCTTCTGGCAGGGAGGGATGCAAGGTTCAGACACAAAGACTGTGGAGAAACAACAGATCCAAGACTGGATTCTGCCAAACCACAGGACTGAGATGTTATTGACAGAAAAGGCACTCTTCTGGAGGAGGGATGGTGAACAAAGAGAGAAATGTTTGTTCAGTGCTTACGTTGTATCCAGTCTAGTATTTTTCACATGTTGTCTCTTGAGCAAAGACTAAGGAATCCAGGGAGCTGGATTCATATTCCAGGCCTGGCACTTACTAGTATGATCTTGGGCAAATTACCTAAACTCTCTGTTCCTTGGTTTTTTATCTGTAAAATGGGGATGATAATAATAATATCTCCTCCTAATAGGGATGTTGTGAGCATTAGATGAACTCATAAAGCACACTGAAGGCACTATATGTGCCTAGTCACTCAGTCGTGTCCGACTCTTTGCGACCCCATGGACTGTTGCCTGCCAGGCACCTCTGTCCACAGGGATTCTCCAGGCAAGAATACTGGATTGGGTTGCCATGCCCTTCTCCAGGGGATCGTCCCAACCCAGGAATCAAACCCAGGTCTCCCACATTGCAGGCAGATTCATTACCATCTGAGCCACCAGGGAAGCCCAAAGGCATTATGTAAGAATTGGCTATTGTTATTTTTACCATCTCTGGGCACCAAAGTATTTGAAAGTTCACCCAGAAGGAACTTTCCTCTATCTAGGAGCAAAAGGTCCTAGAAACCAGCTCTTGGCTTCTCCTCTTTCACCTTGTTGAAGGACCCAAAGCAACTCCTAGAGGAATCACAGTGTAGCAGATCCCAACTGAAATCCTGCAACTAGAGCCATCTAACGCTCTGTGTCTACTTATTCACCTACAGAGTATTTTTGAGTGCCTGCTCTGTGCTAGACCCAGTGCTGGCTGCTGCTAACACAGAGATGACTTATAGACATACACCCTTGCCCTCAAGAAGATCATGGTTCAGTGGAGGAGGCCAATGAATAAACAGCTATCATACAGCCTGATGAGCTCCGAACTGATATACTATATTCATATGAAAGAAAAAGGCACAGGTAGACACACCAGATTCCTCCCAAATAAGTGATTGTACAACTTCCGAACAGCTCTGCTTTCATTCAATCACTAGACAGCTCTTCTGGGTGGGAATTTGTTCTTTAGACCTAGAGGAAAGTATTTGCAAGATAGTTAGTAGACCAAGGATTGATATCCAGCATATATATAAAGAATTCATATAAACCAACAAAAGAGAGAGTCAAGAATATCCAAAGGGAAACATGGGCCAAAAATATGAACAAGGAATTAACCAAAGAAGTGTAGATATCCAATATAAATAAGAAATGATCCTTAAACTTGTTAAAAATCAGGAAGTTACATTTTAAAATATAAATACCATATCTCATGTATCAGATTGACAAATTTAAGGAGATGATTTTCAAGTATTGGAGAGAGTATAAAAGAAATAGGTACTCATTATCTTGCTGGTGAAAGTGTGACTGGTATAGTCACTTTGGAATGCTGTCTAGCAGTAATGATGAAATTTAAAATGCACATGCCCTATGACCTTGTACTTGAAGTGTAGTCCATGGAACATTCCGGTGCTTATTTAAAATGAAGAGAATCAGGCCCACCCCACATCTATTGAATCAGAATCTGTGTTTTTATCAAAATCCTCAGATGAGTCATGTATACAATAAGGCCTGAGAAGCAATACACATGAAACTTTTAACCATAGGCTTTCTTCGGAAAAAGAACCTGATTAAGGGTAGTGGTCAAGTGCTGAACTTCTTACCAGGTACCTCTGTAATGTCTGAATTTTTATAATGACTACTTCTTAATGTTACACTTCTGAAATTCAAATTATTATTTTCTTAATTTAAAATTTGACTCCTGTTTTTGTGGTTAAAACAACCTGCTTCTCACTGATTGCCATCCTTTGTGAACTGAGCTAGTCTTGGAGGTACTCTAAGCCTGTTTCTTAATCTGTCAAAGAGGAATAGTAACTATACCTCAGCCCAGCCTCACACATTGGTAGGCTCTGAGCACAGCATATCAAAGATAACTCAGCCTTTGACATTCATGATAATGCTTCTTCATCATCAGGAAAATGGACATACCTATGGTTTATGGCCATTGAGAAGAGAGCAGTACCACAGGAAGAAGATTTCTGGTGAATGGAATAAACACAGAAACAAGCCCATGCACACACACACACACACACACAGTTCTTGAGTGACCTATACTTATTGTGGGTATTTCCTATTGAACAAAAATGAAAGGAATCATTAAGGTACATGACCACTGTCATCATGTAGGGAAAGCAGGAATGTTATCAACCACCATCTCTTTCTTTTGCTCACTCAGAACCATTTCGTAGTTTTGTGTGCTTTACATAAATAACATTATGTTGTCTGCTGCTGGAGATACAGTAAAGAATTTTAGCTTCTTGTCCTTTAACAGGATGCTCAGTAGAAGATACATTGATTAGGGAAGCAACAGAGCATGATGGTTACACATACATAACCAGGCAGACCTGGGTTTGAATTCTAGATCTGCCATTTACTAGTTTTGTGAATTAGTGCAAGGTGTTGTTGTGAAGATTAAATGAAATAATATTTGTAAAACTTGGTACTGAACCTCTGGAAAGCATTCAACAAATGTTAGTTTTAGTGTTACTTAACACTTTTATTTAGACAACAAATTAATGGTATTTCATTTCCAATCCATAATTATACATATTTTATAGCATATATTGAGGAGTCCAACCCTTCTGTAGCCCAAGGACTATATATACATTTTTAATGTCCTATTACTTAGAGGGATGAGTATCAGTTTTTACACAATTTATGTAAGTAACCAAGTAAACGCTATGGAGAACAGTGATGCGTCTTACTTGACTGCCTAGACTTCTAGGCAGGTCGGGTGTACCAGCACTGTTCAATCCACAGAGCACTGTTCACACATACCTTGTCTTAAGCTTCACAGCCACCCCGAAAGGCAAGTTATTATCACGCCCATTTTCCAGATGAGGAAACTGTATGTAAGGCAAATATTCATGAGTAAAAGTGGTAGAGGGCTTCTGACTCCAAGTCCAGTACTCCTTTCCATGTGTCACATCCCTCCTGGGTATCTGGTAAGGAATATCATCTTCACTGAAGAAATAACTAGCTGATAAGACCCCAATTAAAAAAAAAAGAGAAAAGGAAAAAAGACCACAAGTGAGAGATCTCTTGGAAGTATTTGCATCTTCAAAGATGATTGTTAAAAACAGAAGCACTCTCAAGCCCTAAATGGATGCTGTCCTCTGAGCAAGGAAAAGAGCTACTAAATCCCTTTTCCAAAGGATAGAATCTGGCTGGGGAAGTGGGGGAAAGGAAGTCATGTGTACTGAGTCCTTACTGAGAGCAGAAGTATGGTCACAGATTTCCTCAAACCCATGAAAGATTCTTGCCTGCTAATTTATGTGGCTTCAAGAAGGCAGAAAAAAGAACTGGGATGGCAAAATGCCTCTCTTCTCAGAAGATGCCTGGAGGCTCCTCTCATGCCTGGGTGAAAGGACAGCACAGAGCCTCCTTCCCAGAGCCAGCAAGGAGGAGCACAGGACCCGTGTGAGGGATGGCTGGTGCCAACCAGGCATGAGGAGAAGCCAACGACCTTTTCAGGTTTGGTATATGATGGTCTGGGGCATTAAGTATGTTCTGTGCTTCTCTGCCAAGCAGATGGTAAATAAAATATTCAGCAGACAGGCAACCTCCTCACCACAGCGAGGTGACTGGCTTGTTGAGAACAGAGTGATTGTGGTGGAAGGCACAAATTGCGAGTGGCAAGAAGCAGCTGGGAAAGAGGCAACAATCTGCTTCTTGTGGCAGAGCCAGAGACCAGAGCTGGGGACAGCTTGCATTTGCAGCAGGCCCAGAGCCCCTCCTCAGAGAACCGTGGAATCTGTCATCAAAGGACTTCTGTAAACTTAGTTCCGAGACAAATGCAGATGCAGAAAAGTACACAGAAGTACAAAGTACTCAGATGGATGATTCCAGATAAAACAGTCTTAGCAGGTACCAACAGTTAGGCTGATATAGCAGGATGTATTTGCAGATACCAATATAATCAGTCTTCTGAAAGAGTCCAAATCCAAAGAGCATCTAGGCATTTGCTAGTAATTCTCCACCGCACATGGAATCTCTTATCCAAGCACTTGATGAGGGAGCGGACAGACTCCAGAATAGAAAGCTTAGGACCTTGTATCCCCAGGTAGTTTGACAGAACTAACGTTCAATCCAGCAATTCCACATTCAGGTGGTTTTCCAAAGACAAGATAAACAAACAGTTATTCAAAAAGGTTTCTAGTCACTGTAGCATTACTTGCAATAACCAAGATATGGAAGCAACCTAAGTGTTCACTGATAGATGAATGGATAAAGAGAACATGATATATAAAAAATGGAACATTACTCAGCCATAAAGAAGAATGACATCTTGCCACTTGCCACAACATGGATGGACCTAGAGTGTATTTGCTAAGTGAAATATGCCAGAGAAAGATAAATACCTATGATAAATAGTATCATAAGATAAATACTAAAATTTCATTTATATGTGGAATCCAAAAAAACAAAATGAACAAACAAAAACAACAGAAAAGACTCACAGATACCAGGGAGGGGTGGAGACAGATGGGTGAAATAGGCGAGGGAGATTGAGAGGCACACACTTCCAGTTACAATGGAACAAATCCCACCACATGGGGATGTACCGTGTAGTGTAGGAAATATGATGAATAATACTGTAAGAACTCTGTATGGTGACAGATGAAACTACACTTTTCATGGTGATCATTTTGTAATTTATAAAAATATCAGGCTTCCCTAGTGGTCCAGTAGTTAAGAGTCTGCCTCGCAATGCAGGGGACAACAGTTTGATCACCCGTCAGGGAAGAGTCCACATGCTTTAGGGCAACTAGGCTCTTGGGCCACAGCTACTGAGCCTGCGCTCCTGAGCCCGCAAACTGCAATACTGAGCCCGAGTGTGGCAACTACTAAAGCCCACACCCACCACAGCCCATGATCTGCAATAAGACAAGCCACTGCAAAAAGAAGCCCACGCACCTCACCTAGAGAGTAGCCCCTACTCTCCACAACTAGAGAAAGCCCACGCACAGCAACGAAGGCCCAGCACAAAGGTAAAACTAAATATGAATTCTTAAGAATTTTTTTTAATTTATAAAGATATAAAATCACTATGTTGCACACCTAAAATTAATATAATTTTGTAAGTCAACTGGACTTCAATTATAAATAAATACATAAATAATTTAATAAGTTCCTGGATATATGATCAATAAATAAAAATCAATTGCTTTTCAGTACTTTAATGAAAATATTCTATTTATAGCAACAGAAAATACACCTAAAACCCCAGCTAGCAAAAGTTGTGCAAGAGACACATCACAGCTCCAACAGTCACACTTTCAATGGTCACAGTTCCTTCTAAGAATGTCATGACTAAGTAAAAAGTTGAGATCCAAAGCTGACCTCTCAGAACTACCCAACTATCTTTTGCTGAGGATCTTTGCCCCCAGATGGAATCCATGGGTCTCCAACAACTCAATGGAGGCCAAGTGTCCAGAATAGTTGGAAGAGACAGTGGGGGATCTAACCCCTTATAAAATGGAGTCTTCCCCACTCTTCAGACAGTATTTTTTCATGCTCCACCCTCCCAGATCTTAAACAAATAATGGGTATTTTTTCCTTTTTAGTCTAATTGTGGTAACAGCAACAAAAGAAGCTGCCTGAACTTGAAGAACTTATTCAGAAGTCTTCCATCTTCTCAGCTCCCTGACCATAATTCTATCCACTCAAAGCAGGATAACAGGCAAGTCAAGGCACCCAGTGGCTAGCATCTGATATGGCCAACTGTGAAAGGCCATGTATCCTCACCTCTGGGATCATGTCTGAGTACACTGATGCTGTAGGGCATCAGTCCAAGACTGGAGAAGACCAAGTCTACTTCCTTATAGAACAGAAGGCTCCCATCCTCGGGGTGGGCAGGGGCCTAGCAAGGGGACCCACTGAGGGGCTGGAGCCATGCCCTCGCTCAGTGAAATCCCAGAGTCCAGATGCTGAGAGATCTTTTATACCCTGTGCTTCTCTGAGTGAGTTCCCTAGCAGCTGCGACTTTTTCTAAATCTCTAAAAGGCTGCAGCAGTCTAGAAATTGTTGAACTTCTGAAGGCAGAGGCCCACGGTTACCATGGCCACTGTCAGTTTGCCTCAGCTCATGTTCTGCGTTCACTGGTGAGAATCCAGAGTCTTTGACAGAGCTCCAGACCCTCTACTCCAGCAATCCTTGGATGGCCACCTTCATTTGGGGAGACTCGGTGCTGGCCATGGAGATTGAAGTGGGAACACAGTCCAGGGCTTGGCCACCATCTTGGGATTGAGCCACTGACAACCTGCAAGTGCTTCTGGGAATGTGGAGTCCATTTTTTTTCCTGACTCTTTAAAGAGAGGTTACTTTTCAACATCACACTGTGTTGTTGACTCAAATTAATCATCTAATTTATCAAGTACTGACTTAACAATGGGAGGATGACATTAAGGTAGGGCTATTTGCCTTTCCATAGAATAATCCCAATCTGCTGGGCAATTTAAATGCTTATTAATATTTTTAAAGTGTGTCCTTCCTTACAATCAAGCTGCCGCTTTTCACAGCTACCTGTGTCCCTACCTCCCACAGCACTGTCAGATTCTTTCTTAAGTGTTTACTCTTAACCTGTTATAAATTGGGAAAACAGCTGAATTATTAGAATTGTATGTAAATGAGGGCAGAAAGGCTTTTTTGTTGTTTTTGGCTTTAACCAAGGAACTAAGGAACTCTCCCATGAATAAAGTATTCAAGGGTTTGACACATTTATTAATTCACTTATTTCCTGCTTTTCAACTTCCTCACTGTTCCAGCAGCTGGTACTCCAGCCCCACCAGTCAATTCCCCACAAACCAGCCAGAGTGAACACACACACACCCTCCGTCCCTCCCGTTTTAGAATCCTTTAGCAGCTTCTCATTGCTCTGGGAATGAAGTCTGGCCTTCCTGTGGCCTTTGATAAGCACTGAGAGCCTGGTCAGATCTGGCTTCTCCTACCTTCCTCCTTCATCACTTCCAGGCCCTTGTATAGGCCACTCTTAACCTCACCCTAGGCCCCCCAGCTCATCTTACAGATTTCCTCTTAACCCCTCCCTTTACAGGCTTCCCCAGTGTCTCAGAAGTTAAAGAATCTGCCCACAATGTGGGAGCCCTGGGTTCGACCGCTGGATTGGGAAGATCCCCTGGAGAAGGGAATAGCTACCCACTCCAGTATTCTTGCCTGGAGAATCCCGTGGACAGTCAGGCAGGCAACAGTCTATGGGACCACAAAGAGTCGGACATAACTGAGCAACTAACACTGTCACTTCCTTTCCTTCCTCTACAGTCTCCTTGACCCCTTGAACAAATCCATGCATCCAACATTGGCCCATGGTCTCATTTACTTCTCCATCCAAACATTTAGCCCCAAATCATAACTGCATAATGGCATTCCAGATTTAAGGCTCTACCACTTATTAGCTGAATTGTCTTAGGCAATTTACTTAACCTCTCTCAGCTTGTTTCTTTATCTATGTGTGTGTGTTACACGACTTCAGTCATGTCTGACTCTTCGTGACCCTGTGGACTGTAGCCTGCCAGGCTCCACTGTCCATGGGATTCTCCAGGCAAGGATACTGGAGTGGGTAGCTATTCCCTTCTCTAGGGGATCTTCCCAACCCAGGGATCAAATCCACATTTCTTATGTCTCCTGCGTTGGCAGGTGGGTTCTTTACCAGTCATGCCACCTTGGAAGTCCTTCTTTATCGATAAAATGGAGATAATTATGTCACCTACCTCATTTCACAGTGAGGGCTGAGATGGTAATAGATACAGCACCTAGCATAATAAATGTGATCACTATTTTTTTCAATTATCTGTTTTCCTCCCCAAAATATAAGTCCCCTGAGGTAAGGAACCATGCCTGTCTTGCACTTACCATGGGGTGCACGGTACTGAGCAGGGAATCTGGAACACAGCTACTCAATTATTGCTAAATATTTACTGAATGAATACATGAATGTCAGAATGCCACCTAAGAATCCGCAGAGGCTCCCATTTCAAACCTGAGCAAATTTCCATTCTTTCACATGCATTCTCCAACCAGCCTGTTCAGCTTTTCTCTGCTGCACTATAACAGCTTGTCTGATGAAATTCCTTTCACTTCATCAAGTCCTCCCTTTCAGAGCTGGGTCTTCCCTCCCCCAAGAAGCTTTCCTGTGCCCACTGCTCAGGTCTTCTTGAATCTCCCACTTTGAATCATTTGTTTTGCTCTCTGTCGTTCCCAAGCTCCTTTTGGCCCTCATCTCTCTGTCAGTTGATATGCAGTGATATGCAGTGGCCTTGAAGGCAACCTCTGCTTTACCTCTCCCTGTGTGGCCCATCCCCACCCCAGCCCTGGTCAGAGTCAGCCCGCCCTCAGTCAGGGTCGCTCTGCCTCCCACTCCTGCCGGAGGACCTTTCCTTTTGATAACATTCTCTCAAAAATCACATCCTTGCAGTGTTTACCTCTCAGTTTCCGAGCTTTGCCACGCCTCACTTAAGGTATTGACTTTTCAATTTGGGATAAATTATTCAGCAGCTCATTTTCAGCCAGACTCCTCTTTTCTTCAGGGCCTTCTCCTCCAGCCACCATTTCGGGGCAGCCTTTAAGTTCTAATGACGTGTTTACAATTCATGCTCTGCCAGACATTAAAGCATCGTGGTGCACTCAGGGATGATGAAGCGCTACTTGGGATTCTCAGCAGAGGGAAGGGCCTAATAAGAGGGCTGCTCTGTTGTTTACAGAGAGCAAAGATTTCTGTCTTCACTACAAAAGATGTGTGTGCACACAGTGGCAGAGGGGTTCTGGTTCAAAGGCAGGGCTTTTGCTGGAACTTTCCAAGCCTCCCTGAAGAGCAGACTGGCAGCTGATAGGGACAGCTAGTCCTAATCCAATCAACTGTAGACTTAAGGATTTTCACTCTCTGTGCTAGTGGGTTGAATGTTGGGGTGGGGGCGGGAGGGGGGAGTGGAGGAGGGGGAAAGGAAAGGGAAAAGAAATAAAAGAAACCATGATCTTCTATAATCAGGGGCATCTGACAAAGCAAGCAAGAAGCAGCACATAATGCTTACCCTTAGGACTGAGTTTTTACATAGAGGCTTTGCCTCCTTTTCAAAGCACCACTACCAGCCCCTGTCTGAGCCCTTCCTGTTGAAAGGTCTTGTAGCCCACCACAAGCTCCCTTCCTGCTGGATGTTACTGGCCCTAGCTGTCTAGCTCCTTGGCTCTTGGCCTTCCAGGCTCCTAGTTGGAGACCTCACCCCCCGCCCCCCACAGCTTCCTAACCTGATTGTGCCATAAGATCACAGGCTGTGACTATATATTCAGGGCCATCGGACATACGAAGGTGTAATGTACATGGTCAGTAATGGGGGAAGACAGGTGAGAGAACTCTCACTGAGAGTCATATGAAGGGAAGGAGACTCCCTGTTATCTTAGATGTTGCTGACATCATTCTCTAAATTATTTGATTAATCTCCAGCCTAGGGTTTAGGCTAATGATCCCATCCCAAAGAATATCAAAATTGAGAGGCAGGCAACAGGACTTTTTGGATTCCATCAAAACTGGAGTTTCTGGTGGCATTACAGAAGGAATTGAAAACAAATGATAACACAAATAAGGAAGGTAGCATGTGCCATAGCCAGAGGAAGAAAATAAAAATAGTTGGTATTACAGCCACTTTTGCTCTGCCACAAAATTCCATCTTTCCCTCCTTGTCCCTCTCTCTTTCACTAAACACTGTGCTGTGTTTAGTCATGTCCAACTCTTTTGCAACTCCATGGCCTGAGGCCCAGCAGGCTCCTCTGCCCATGGAATTCTCCAGGCAAGAATATTGGAGTGGGGTGCCATTTCCTACTGCAGGGGATCTTCCCAACCCAAGGGTCAAACCCACATCTCTTGTGTCTCCTGCATTGGCAGGCAGATTCTTTACCACTGAGCCACCCACTGAACACTGAAAAGATACAAAACGTGAGAGGACAAGATACTGTACCAGAGGCACCCATGCTCCCTTCTTAGAGAAACCCTCAGCCCTGCCAGGTGTGTCCTGGCAGCCTGCTTCTCCCAAGATCCTTATCCCTGCTTCCGGCAAAGCTGATTGAATAAGGGGTAGACACCTCTTGGCCAGAAGTCAGCCCCATCAGATTCTCTCTCCCAAGAATCTGTGGCTGAGACACAAAAGATTGAATCAGTTAGCAGTGAGGGGTAAAGAAGGGTAGTGGTGTGCAGTCAGGAGGTAAGGCCACCATTTTTGGAGAGCCAGGATGGGTCATGTGAAAGCAGATAAAGAAATAGAGAAGCTAGCTGAACAGAGAGAATGAAAGACGGGAAGAGAGAGAGACGGGGATGGGGAGGGGGGAGGGGGACTTCTACAATTACATATTATGAGTCACCTGAATGTATCCCTACCTCCAAGTTACTCTCGAACTAATAAAGAAATAATTCACCCAGCAATGCAAGTGGTGGCGGTGGTTTAGTCGCTAAGTTGTGTCCAACTCTTAGAACCCCATGGACTGTAGCCTTCCAGACTTCTCTGTCCACGGGATTCTCCAGAAAAGAGTACTGGAGTGCGTTGCCATTTCCTTCTCCAGGGGATCTTCCCAGGAATTGAACCTGGATCTCCTGCACTGCAGGCAGATTCTTTACCAACTGAGCTACAAGGGAAGCCCAGCGATGCAAGTAGAAATAACTAACACTTAATGAGCACCTACTAAGTGCTACAGATATGGTTTGCTATAGATTAGAATACATCAGTTCTAGTAGAAACAATCCAGTGACATTGACCAACTGGTGAGTGATTTACTGCCACTCTCTAGCTAAGGCGACTGATGCTCACACAGCTTAGGTAGACAGCAGAAGGTCCTGTAACCAGAACGTGGCAAAGCCTGGATGGGAACGTGTTGGGGATGATGGCAGACCCATGGTTCCTCAGCTCCCACTCTAATGTATAAAGGTATGAGGACAACATACCTTGGCAACACTGAGAAACCAACAGGTTCACATCAATGAGGTTTCCAACAAAGTGAAGCAAACCCTTCAAGGGAAATTAAAAAAAAAAATGTTAGTTGGAAGTCCTAAAACATATGTGACATTCTCCTGCCTGTTTAAACTAATCACTGACTGAGCGCAATGTAACATTTCCCTGATCCGTTCATCCCTTCAGAAATATATGAAGGATATCCTGTTTGCCTCGCACTAGGGCTGTAAGGAGATCCAACCAGTCCATCCTAAAGGAGATGGGTCCTTCATGGAAAGACTGATGCTGAAGCTGAAACTCCAATACTTTGGCCACCACATGCGAAGAGTTGACTCATTGGAAAAGACCCTGGTGCTGGGAGGGATTGGGGGCAGGAGGAGAAGGGGATGATAGAGGATGAGATGGCTGGATGGCATCACCGACCCAATGGACGTGAGTTTGAGTGAACTCCAGGAGTTGGTGATGGACAGGGAGGCCTGGCGTGCTGCGATTCATGGGGTTGCAAAGAGTTGGACACGACTGAGCGACTGAACTGAACTGAACTGAAGAACTAAGAAAACAACGTTGCATAAAACAAAAGACTTTCCCCCAAGGAGTTCAAAGCCTGGAGGGGAAATACATAAATAATATACAATACCCATGATGGTGGTAGCTAACATCTTTGGTTAGCTGGTATTTTACTTGCATTATCTTAATCCTCATAGATTTATCTATGCAGGAAATACTGTTATTATTATTCTCATTTTACAGAAGCAGAAATTGAGATTCAAAGAGTCCAAGTAATTTGCTGCTGCTAAACAGTGAAGCAGGGCAAATTCATATAATCAGTCTGGAATCTGAGCTATTAGGATTGCACTCTACAGTTTCCTCCATGTAAGCAAATAATTGCAAGCAGGATAATCAGGACAAAGTCAGGTACTGGCTTATGACCGCAAGGAAAGAGTGATCAGACAGACCACTGGTAGTAGAATTTCACCAGGAGGACACAGGAAACCATCCAGACAAAGAGAATAGCATAAGCAAAAGCACAGCGATGGGAAATGGCATCAGACACCAAGAGAGCCGCCAGGAGGCTCATGCATTTGGAGCACCGTGTGTGGGAAATGAAGGGCAAAGGAAAAAGTGGAGAGAAATGAGGGCAGAAAGACAGGAAGGACCAGATGTGGGCAACCTCATGTTACACCTCACCTGCCCAGAGGAAATTAGGAGGCAATGAGGGTGTCAGGTGGGGAGAGGATGGGATATTCTTTGTATTTTCAGAGAGATAAGAAAGATTGTTCAGGCTGCAGGGTGGAGCTTGAGAGTAAAGCTGGTGGTTCTGAAAAGGGAGGGGAGCAGGAAGGAGGGGATACTGCCCTTCTAGGGACATACGGAAATGGTGTGTGTGTGTGTTTGGGGACTAGTCACAATAAATGACTAGAAATGAAGCACTGGAGTCCTGAAATGTTACATAGCCATCTGCAGATGAGACAGATCTGCCCAATGAATTGTCCTGCTCCAAATGTCCAATGAGAAGCCCTAGGTCAAGAGAAACTTGAAGTCATTCTAGATGCTTCTTTCCTTCACCCTGCCTCACCCCACAGCCAACACACATATGTATTAACAGTCTGAAAGTCCTGTGTCTTCCGCTACTTCTCCACATCTAAGTGCAGTTCTCAGCATTTCTCCTTCTGTGAGTGTGCTCTTTGTCTTTGGATTCCTGACACTTAACATCGTGCTGAGAACAGAGTGGGTGATGGCTGATGTTTGTTGAACCCAATGGAGCTGCTTAATCCTGTGGGATACATGGTCCCTGTACAATACCCTTGACTTGAGTGAAATCAATTAATGCCCTCTTCACTTGTGATCTTGACATGAGTATTTCTCCCAGGTCTCAGCAAAGCTGATGGTTTCTGCTTGGTTTCCTCACAACATAAGAAACACCACGTTTCATCATCCAGTTGCTGTTCTCTTCAGAAACTCTTTATATTGCCCAGCATCCCTTGAGTAATCAGAGCAAATATAATGTCTTTACTGCATCTATTTGTTATTTGGAATGCATAGCAAGCCTTCATGGAAAATTTCCTTAAGTTCACACATTTCCTTTCAGAATGAATCTTTATCTACATTTAACTCTTGAGTCACCTCTCTCTCTCTCAGACACACACACACACACACACACACACAAACACACACACACACACATAAACGATCTTTAGATCTTAAATAGAAATAGTCTTCAACTGAGAGCCAAATCTCCACTCTGGACCAGGTTTTGATGTTACTTGACCTTAATTAAGCAACTTAACCTCAATTTCCTCATTTATAAAATAAGGGATCTGACTCAAATAGTTTTCAAATGACTTTTCATGGAATCTAGGCGTTCTTTGGAGGTAACTAGAGATAACACTGGAGATGAGGGAGAGCTCACACACACACACACACTCACACACACACACTCACTGTGATAATCAGTGGTGGTTTCCACCAAACAATTTTACTAGAAAATGCCTTCTGGGCATATGGCAGTATCTCACTTGTGGGCCTCTTTGTGGCTGAGTAGGATCACACGGCTGGTTTTGATCCATGTGACCTAAAAAGTTTTGTGGGTCACTGTCATATCAGAGCATTTAATTACCAATGCAATACTCTTCAAAGTTGTCTCTTTTCTTCTGCTATGGCAACCAGCAATACTGGGATGGTGGCTGCTTCATCCTCTGGTGTCCTGGAGTGGAATTATGACCTGAGCCCAAGCCCATCTATGTCAGACATACAGCATGAACAAGAAAAGCCTTTTCATAACAGCTGATAAACTTAGGAGGCTGATTTTCACTGCACGTAACCTAGCCTATGCTGACTAATACACACACACACACACTCTCATACATAAATTCTACTTAAGATTTTGTTTGACAAATGGGTCCAAAGGCTAAAAACAAAATTGAAAATTTCATTTCTGAGGACCGTTACAATCAGAAATCTCTGAGTCTACACAGATTCTTCCAATACTCTGGCTATCTTCCCTATCCTCTTTACATATTTCAATTTTACTTAATTTCCATGCACTTCTCTTAATTTTATGGGTACCGCCCACCCCCACAGAGATTTACTTTCACATAAAACTGTATGCCAATTTTGGAATCTCAAAATGGTGACCCACTTTTTCTTCACCACACGGACGTTCACTTACCACAGCCATCAGAACAGACTTATCTGCCAAAGTTGGCAGCTGCACTCTGACAAGGTGAGACTTGTTGCAAGCTGTACCCAACTGTCTCTATTTACCTTAGGCACAAGTGAAAATGTGTCCTCACTTTAGAGCCACTGCTTGTGTGAGTGTTTTAGTCACCTAGTACCCCTACTGTGCCTGGAAAGAGTTCTATGCAAAGTGGTTTCCCAGTAAATATATTGATGGTTTTTGTGAAAATAGTGGATACATGTAGCACCACTGTTTCTTTCACAGTCTGATGTCTTATGGAACCTCCCTCTTTCAAGTTCAGCTAGGCCAGATGGGTTCTTCCATTGCTTAAAATAGCTTAGATGGGATACCAACTGGAATCTGAGAGATTAAATTCAATCAGTAATTAAAAAATTTCGTTGCGCCTAATCTAATAATCTACTTCAATTCAGTAGGTCTGGGATGATGGCTTAGAATCCATATTGTTAATAAGGTAACTCTGATGCAGGTAGTTACAGAACCACAATTTGAGAGGTTTAACGCTTGATCTTTAAGCTTTTTGGAATCCTAGGAATCTGGCTAATTTCAAATTCCAGATATGCAAGAGATCCTAAATGTTCAGTAAAAGGTACCACAGGAGAAGCACTAGTCATTTTTAGGCATTGCCCCTTTGGTGGTTAGGCCAAGGCATGGGAATGAAGGAGCTGGGATTTCACAGCATCAGAAAAGGCTGTAGGAAACAGGAGGGAGGGTCTCTCCTAAGGGTCTCATCATCTAAGTCTAAAGGTACCAGTGATGCCAGAGCAGGGCCCAGAGTTTACAAAGAACTGTGGTGGGTAGACCAAGAACTCAACAAGGTTGCCAAACCAAGGCAAGGACAGGACCCAAAGCAGGTTCTGGATGTGAAGCCCAGGGCGTGCAGGGAAATGAGAAGGTGGACATACAAGTGACGGATCTAGGCAGTTATTTGGAGGAGAGATCTGAGTGAGTCCTAGAGATACACACAGTGGCCTGGATGTCAGTTATCCCCTTGTAGGGGACTAAGGATCAACCTGGTAGAGTGGTTCCTAGAGTAAGGAATAATGTCTCTGGAAGACAGATTCAGTAAAAATTGGGTTGGGCTTTAATCAAAATGTCCAGGAGTGGGAAAAGTCAGAGGATGAGTATAATTCATGACCCAGGGAGAACTGAGAGTTGAACCCAATAAATCTGGTTGTTAAGTTAAAGGGTTGACTCAATAGGGTTAGAAATAGGAGACAAAGTTAAAATTTGGGGGAGCTGGTAGAAATCAGAATGGAGCAGACAGAACATGAGAGCAGGAGTGAAGAAAAAGGTCAAAGGCAATCTCTCTTCTTACAGCTATGAGACTGGTATCTCACTTTTGCTGGTTCCATGTGGTGTGGGGTGGGTGGCCTGGTTTGAAGACAAATGAGGCAGGTGCTGACCTGTCCTCAGTGGATTGTAGAGAGAATGGGCCCTTCGACTCAGAAGTCAGCCAAGGTCTATTCATCCATCTTGGCAACAAAACAGAGCTGAGCCATCAGATACCAAACACAGCACTGAGGAATCAGGGTAGACAGTGGGATTGCTTGGGTCATGTGACTTCCTAGGCTCCAGTTTGACAAACAAGCATAGCTTAATGGGGAGAGAAAATTTTTTCAGAACAAGAAAGGGCAGCATTCTCTTCTTCCTCATCTTCTTGTTCCTCCCATTACAGAAGGCCTTTGCTAAAACAGTGGAACATGCCCCAGTAATTCCACTGACGCTGTGTTAATTGTTTCTCATCACAAATTTGGGCACATCCTTTCCCAATTAAAAATTCGTTACATTCAAGGAAAAAATAATTTAGGGCTCATTAGAGTTTTGTTTTTTAATCAGTTAATAGAATGTGGTAGATAATGGAGGGAGAAGGCAGAGTTGGGCTGGAAGACTGGAAAATTGATTCTCTTCCCAGTTCTGACATTTACTAGCCATGTGACCTTAGGCAAATTGCTTCATGTATTTAGGCTTTTGTTCCCTTGTTTGTAACAAGAAGGTTATCAAACTTGATGGTTTCTAAAAGTCCTTCCAACTCAGACGTTCTCTGGTGTCTGATTGTACTTCCTTTCCACCTAACAAGAAGGCTTAGGAAAATGGAATTGGCTCACCTTGCAGAAATGGGCATTTAATTGTTGGATGACTAGATGGAGGGATTAAAGGATGAGTCGCATGCAATGACACGTATTTCTGGACATCTCCAATGAAAGGGTTACCGTACCAATGTGAGGGGGAGACCTAAGCAGGTGACGAAAGCAAATCATAAAGTTAAAGAAATGGGGACATGGTTATATGAGTTGTAGATCCAGATCCACCTTTGACCTTCACTGATGTTAAATCCTAGAATTCATGAATATAGACTCTCGGAACTCAAAGGCTTATCATGTCAAATCAACCCATTTGACAGGTGGGGAAACTAAGGCTAAGCGAAGTGACTTGCCTGCAGTCCCAGAACTTGCTAGCAACAGAAAGTCTGAACCAGCTCTTCTGCCTCTCCCTCCTGTGCTTTTTCTCTGCACTGTGCTGTATCACATTTCCCACAAGTGCAGCTAAAAATGGAGCTGAAGCGTTAGGCAAAAGCCCAGAGCTGATGACCCAGTGTTAATGGCAAACTATTATCAAAGCGAAGGACTTCCCCCAAGCCTCTATACCCAGTATCCCAACCTGTGCTCTGGAACCACCTTCCCCCTAACAACTGCAGCTGAAAAGCAGCATGAAACTGTGGACTCTGAAAAATGCACATCCCATAAGAGAAGATGATTAGGAGCAAAGACAGAAACAGCTAATTTTAGGGATTTTCTGGGAATAATTCCAAAGAGAGTTGGGCTTACTGAGAATACTCATGGGCAGTGGCAAAAGTTAGAACCTCCTCCTCTCCCCAGAACCATGAAAAACCCCCTTCCCATCTGGCCAGGAGCTTTGCCAACTAACTTCCTTCTAAGGCATTCAAACTCTCTGGACCTTGATTTCTCTTCTATAAAATAGAGAAGAACAAAGCCTGTGATAATTAAGTGAGGCTCATGTATATCCAAGCACCATATTCATCCATTCAAGACTGTCTTCACTTCAGGTCATCATTGCTTAAGAATCCCTCGTGGCTCCCGGTGTTCATTCTTACCCCTGAAACATTGCTTCTTTAGTTCTTTTGCCTAATGTGAAGAGTTCCTTGATCAGTCAAGGCCCCAAGGAGGGCTTTCCTCCTGTTTTCTCCACTGGTGATCTATAACACTCATTTGGCAACATACCTGATGCTTAGAATCACAAGTTACTGTTAGTTCAGGAAAAGATCTCTTTCTAGCTAAGCAGAATAATAGGTCCTGGATATGTCTACATTTGAATCCCCAGAACCTGTGAATATATTATATTATGTGGCAAGGGAGAATTAAGCTTGCAGGTGGAATTAAAGTTACTAATCTGTTGACCTTAAGGAAAGTATCCTGGGTTATCCAGGTGAGCCCAATGTAATCACTGTTGCTGCTGCTGCTAAGTCGCTTCAGTCGTGTCCGACTCTGTGCAACCCCATAGATGGCAGCCCACCAGACTTCCCCACCCCTGGGATTCTCCAGGCAAGAACACTGGAGTGGGTTGCCATTTCCTTCTCCAATGCATGAAAGTGAAAAGTGAAAGTGAAGTCGCTCAGTTGTGCCCAACTCTTAGCAACCCCATGGACTGCAGCCTATCAGGCTCCTCCGTCCATGGGTTTTCCAGGCAAGAGTACTAGAGTGGAGTGCCATTACAGGTGTCCTTAAATAAAGAAGAGGGAAACAGGAGACCCAGAACAAGAGATAGCATTGTGAGAATGACTCCACCAGCCATAACTAGGTTGGAAGATGGATGAGGCCACCAGCCATGGAATGCAGGAGGCCTCTGGAAGCTGGGAGAGGGAAGGAAATGGATTCTTGTCTAGAGCCTCCAGAGGGAACACAGTTGTTTGCCAACAGCTTGATCTTGACCCACTGAAACTGATTTTAAAATTCTTATCTCCAGAAAAGTAAGATAAAATTTTGTTTTAAGTCATTATGTTTGTGGTTATTTGTTATAGTGTGTGTGTGTGTGTGTGCTCAGCCACTTCAGGCATGTCCAACTCTTTGTGAGCCTATTGACTGTAGTCCACCAGGCCCCTCTGTCCATGGAGTTCTCCAGGCAAAAATACTGGAGTGGATTGCCATGCCCTCCTCCAGGGGATCTTACTGACCCAGGATCAGTATCTCCTGCATTGCAGGCGGGTTCTTTACCCACTGAGCAACCTACCTATACACACTACAATTTGTGCTGAACTACTGGATGTTGTGTAGTCAGTATTTATACTTTAGTACTGTTTAGTCTAGAAAGCATCACTACGAACAAAGCTAGTGGAGGTGATGGAATTCCAGTTGAGCTATTTCAAATTCTGAAAGATGATGCTGTGAAAGTGCTGCACTCAATATGCCAGCACATTTGGAAAACTCAGCAGTGGCCACAGGACTGGAAAACGTCAGTTTTCATTCCAATCTCAAAGAAAGGCAATGCCAAAGAATGCTCAAACTACCGCACAATTGCACTCATCTCATACGCTAGTAAAGTAATGCTCAAAATTCTCCAAGCCAGGCTTCAGCAATATGTGAACCGTGAACTTCCTGATGTGCAAGCTGGTTTTAGAAAAGGCAGAGGAACCAGAGATCAAATTGCCAACATCCGCTGGATCATGGAAAAAGCAAGAGAGTTCCAGAAAAACATCTATTTCTGCTTTATTGA
Organism: Bos javanicus; assembly: GCF_032452875.1. Taxonomy (NCBI): domain Eukaryota; kingdom Metazoa; phylum Chordata; class Mammalia; order Artiodactyla; family Bovidae; genus Bos; species Bos javanicus. The sequence goes on along the minus strand of NC_083882.1, from coordinate 41,128,653 downwards.
CTATGCCAAAGCCTTTGACTGTATGGATCACAATAAACTGTGGAAAATTCGTCAAGAGATGGGAATACCAGACCACCTGATCTGCCTCTTGAGAAATCTGTGTGCAGGTCAGGAAGCAACAGTTAGAACTGGAAATGGAACAACAGACTGGTTCCAAATAGGAAAAGGAGTACGTCAAGGCTGTGTATTGTCACCCTGCTTATTGAACTTATATGCAGAGTACATCTACATATAAGAGAAACGCTGGACTGGAAGAAACACAAGCTGGAATCAAGATTGCCGGGAGAAATATCAATAACCTCAGATATGCAGATGATACCACCCTTATGGCAGAAAGTGAAGAGGAACTAAAAAGCCTCTTGATGAAAGTGAAAGTGGAGAGTGAAAAAGTTGGCTTAAAGCTCAACATTCAGAAAACGAAGATCATGGCACCTGGTCCCACCACTTCATGAGAAATAGATGGGGAAACAGTGGAAACAGTGTCAGACTTTATTTTTGGGGGCTCCAAAATCACTGCAGATGGTGACTGCAGCCATGAAATTAAAAGACGTTTACTCCTTAGAAGGAAAGTTACGACCAACCTAGATAGCATATTCAAAAGCAGAGACATTACTTTGACAACAAAGGTCCGTCCAGTCAAGGCTGTGATTTTTCCTGTGGTCATGTATGGATGTGAGAGTTGGACTGTGAAGAAGGCTGAGCACCAAAGAATTGATGCTTTTGAACTGTGATGTTGGAGAAAACTCTTGAGAGTCCCTTGGACTGCAAGGAGACCCAACCAGTCCATTCTGAAGGAGATCAGCCCTGGGATTTCTTTGGAAGGAATGATGCTAAAGCTGAAACTCCAGTACTTTGGCCACCTCATGCGAAGAGCTGACTCATTGGAAAAGACTCTGATGCTGGGAGGGGTTGGGGGCAGGAGGAGAAGGGGATGACAGAGGATGAGATGGCTGGATGGCATCACTGACTCGATGGGCATGAGTCTGAGTGAACTCCGGGAGTTGGTGATGGACAGGGAGGCCTGGCGTGCTGCGATTCATGGGGTCGCAAAGAGTCGGACACAACTGAGCGACTGAACTGAACTGAACTGTTTAGTCAGCACTAAACACAAAGTAAAAGTAAACAACTCATGGTTATTTTTTAAGTTAGTGGATGAATGAACTAACTGTTATAAAAACAATTTGGAAATTAATCAATCAAATGATAAATAGCTCTAAGTTATAAAAACCCTTGAAAGCAGACTCAGGTGTCTGGGTATAATATAATATGATTTCATGGACATTGCTTGTGTTGTCATCATGTTTCCAAGGCCACATCACACACTGGAAATTACCCTGGACTTGAAATCAAAAGACCTGGGACAGAGTCTTATTGCTGGCACACATTAGCTGTCAGACCTTGGATAAATTGTGTAACTTAGCTACACCTCAATTACATCATCCATAAAAGAAAGTAGTATTTACTATTCTGAGAACTTCCTGGAGCAGTTCTGGGACTCTGATGAGCCAATGCACAGACAAGGGCTGTGAAAACTGTAAAATGCTATGCAAATGGGAGTGGCTGTTCATTTACCATCCTTTTCTTTGGACTAATTTTTAACTAAAAAGCATTTTCTTGGTGCCTGTACTGTGCTCACATTACTACATGAATCCTTGTGGCAAAATAAAAGAAATAAAAGTTTTGGAAGGGTTGATAATTCAAACTAGAGACCAGGGTGAAATGAGACAAGTCATTCTAGTCTAGGAGCCCAGGACCACCCCTTGCTTATTTGGCCCAAGACACTGAGGGACCAGGTACTGCTGATAATGGGCTAGAAGCTTCCTGTACAGACCACAGTTCAGTGAGCTGAGGCCCAGAGCCTGGAGTGAACCAACAAGAGGGGTCTCTCATTTGGGGGAAGCCTTTAAAAAAACTATTTTTTATTGTTTTAAAACACACATGATACAAAATTTACCATCTTAACAATTTTAAATGTACAGTTGAATGGCATTAACCACTTTCACAACCTTGTACAACAATCACCACCATCCATTTCCAGAAGTTTTTCGTCATCCAAACAAAAATTCTGTATCCATTGAACAATAAAGTCCTATTCTCCATTGAAAGAAGACTTGTGTAGGTAGCTGGTCCCACCCCAAACACAGAGCACTTGTGGAGCAGTTCCTTCCTGCTGAATGAGCCCTGCAAGCCCTGTCTCCACCCTGTGGGATCTCCACAGACACATGGCCCACTGGGGATGGGGTCTGGGAGGATAGACTTTTGGCGTACACAGGTGTAATCTCTGAAAGATGTCTGGCCCTCAGGACTAACACGTTGGGCTTCTTAGTAGAGTTTTTATTTCCTTGGAGAGTTAAGTCTTCTGGACTGCCAACTGGCCTGCCCCAGGCCAAGAACTGAGTTTGACAAAACTACCCTTATAAAGCTCCTTACTTCTCAAAGAAAAGTGCTCTAGACCCTCCTACTTACTTCAAGAGTCAAGGCATTCACACTTCTGTTTCTTACTGGTGAGCTCATCAACAAAGAAAAAGAAGGAGCTGAAAACATGTGATACAGAGCTTTCTTTCTTCCCAATAGGCTCAAATTCTCTCTACAACTCTTCTCAGCTTCAGAAAAGTGGGATAAATGTCCTTCTAGCTATTTAAATCTAATTTCTTACTTATGCTTTTGATTCTATACTAATCCATAAATGCAAAAGGATAAAAAAAAATGCTATAGACACAAGAAAGTTTTCATTATTGCAATATCAATAAAAATTACATAAGCTAAAATTTTGGTCAAAAATGGCTGTTTGCTAGTATGTGTTTATTTCTTCTGTGTCCCCAATAATGTGATAGAAAGGAAAACTCTTTAAGGCCACAAAGGGAATGGGAAAGGGAACATCAGTATATGAGAGAGCGTAATAAATTTTTAGAAGACTACAAATTGTTGGAGGAATAGTTACTGGCTTAGTAAGATAAAGGAAAACCAGAGGAGGGGATAAAAAAAAAAGAGCAATTTGTTCGATAAAACCCTGGAAAGACTAAGAATTCAGGGGAACCAGAACACCTAGATCAAGGCATTTGGTTCCCAACCCACTTACTTCTTTGCCAGGTAGAAGATATGAGTTTTCTTCTTTGGCAAAATTAACAGAAGTTCAGGTTTCAGAGTCACCTAGGAGGTAGAAAGCAGGATTAATGACAAAAAGATTAATTGAAAGTCTGTAAAATGAAGTGATAGATCCAAGTCTTCTTTTGTCCCCATCTGGACTCCAGGCAGAATGCCGGTAATCAGGCACTTCCCTGGTTGGCTTTTGGAGGTCTCTTCTCTGGCATTTGGGGAGAACCAGTAAAATGACCAACAACTTGTCCAACTATCTTTTAAGTGAACCCCACCACCCACTCCCACACGCTATACACACACGCACACGCACACACACACACTTTTGTGTCTTACTGTTAAATATGAAGAGCCAAGGCTCATCAAAAATAATTGAGAACAACCTCTAACATAGAAGTGAAAGATCAAAACAATCACAGGGAAAAAACACTTTATCTAACAGATAATACAAAGAAGAAGAAAAGATTTGCTCCAAATTATTACCCTGTCAGATACAGGGGAAAAAAAAAAAAAAGAAACAAGCACATTAAACAGCAGGAAACTAAGACAGAAAACACTCAAAGATTAAGAAAGAGCTCTTGGAAATTAGCATATATGATTGCCAAAATAAAAAACTTGAATAGAATGTCTTCAAAATAAAGTCCAAAAAATCTGAAGGAAAATAAAACAAAAAGACAAAGAGATAACCGAAGGAGAGGGAAAAAATTAAATAGAAGTTAAAACCAAGAATTATATCATACAGCTTACAGGAGCCACAGAAAGAAAAAAACAGAAAGTTAGGGGAAAGGAGTAGAGAACATCTCAAATATATGTCTCCAGGTTGAAAGAACCCACAGGTTATCTAGCACAATAATTGAAGAAAACATGCAATTTCAAGGACCAGAGTAGAGAGAGAAAATTATAATATATTCCAAAGTGAAAATAATTTAAAAGAGATAAGAATTATGATGATTTCAGACTTTTCCTTCAGTTCAGTTCAGTCGCTCAGTCATGTCTGACTCTTTGCGACCCCATGAATCACAGCACACCAGACCTCCCTGTCCATCACCAACTCCCAGAGTTCACTCAGACTCACGTCCATCGAGTCAGTGATGCCATCCAGCCATCTCATCCTCTGTCATCCCCTTCTCCTCCTGCCCCCAATCCCTCCCAGCATCAGAGTCTTTTCCAATGAGTCAACTCTTCGCATGAGGCGGCCAAAGTACTGGAGTTTCAACTTTAGCATCAGTCCTTCCAAAGAAATCCCAGGGCTGATCTCCTTCAGAATGGACTGCTTGGATCTCCTTGCAGTCCAAGGGATGCTCAAGAGTCTTCTCCAACACCACAGTTCAAAAGCATCAATTCTTCGACACTCAGCTTTCTTCACAGTCCAACTCTTGCATCCATACATGACCACAGGAAAAACCATAGCCTTGACTGGACGGACCTTTGCTGTCAAAATAATGTCTCTGCTTTTGAACACGCTATCTAGGTTGGTCATAACTTTCCTTCCAAGGAGTAAGCGTCTTTTAATTTCATGGCTGCAGTCACCATCCGCAGTGATTTTGGAGCCCCCCAAAATAAAGTCTGACACTGTTTCCACTGTTTCCCCATCTATTTCCCATGAAGTGATGGGACCAGATGCCATGATCTTCATTTTCCGAATGTTGAGCTTTAAGCCAACTTTTTCACTCTCCACTTTCACTTTCATCAAGAGGCTTTTAGTTCCTCAGCAATACCAAAAACTATGGATCAAGGCCAATTAATTTGATTGGAAACTTTTTTAACTTAAAACTTTACAGGTAGTCAAACTAGCCACCAAAATTCAACAGTGGAACAAAGGTATTTCAGGTATTTAATGAACCCAAAATGATATCCATTTACTAGGAAACTACGTAGCACATACTTCAGCAAAAAAAAGAGGGAGTAAACCAAGAAAGATAATGACATAGAAAACAGGAAGCAATGGATACAACTTAGGAAAACAGTGGCTGGGGGACTCCAGGGCAACAGATCTGCAACTTCCTGGCATCACAGAGAATCTGAGGAGAATCACTTGCAATAAAAAGAGAAGGAGACTCCATATGATATCCTAAAAATGGAATATTTGGAAAAGATTAAGAACACGTGAATGGTGAAATAAATATTTTTAAATTAAGTAATTATGAATTTGAATAATAAAAACTGAAGGAGAAATAAAACAGAATCATAGTGATATGTTAGGGTTTGAAGTAAGCAATATTTGCATAGTCATAATGATATAAAACTAATTATTTGTTATATAAAAAATTGTGATACAATTTTATTGGGAAGGTGAAAGATGAGAAATCAAGATGTGGTATAAAAAAGCTTAATCTTTCCTACCATAAAAGGAAGTCAATAGATAACATCAGAAATAAATGAGAAATAGCAGTAGAAATATATTATTTAGAAATATAGATTAGCTATAATAAGAAAACCTAAGTAATTAAAGAAGCGGTTGTTTCTACATAGCGGGGTTAAGATGGGATGGCACAGAATATTGAAATGTTGTCTTTTATTATCGTTAAGATATATTTAATGTCTTAAAATATAAAATACACATATACTGTAAAAATACACATATTCTGCTTACTAGAAGATGTTTCTAATTAAAAACAATTACACGGGGCATTCATTTTGGGCATGAGGGAGTGCCAGGTATTGAATTTACCATCTCAAATTACACGATTAGAAAACCAGACAAAATATATGAAACAACAATTTTTCAGACATTGAACAACACAGGACCATGATCTCAGTGAGAAGAGAAGTGAATGTGGTAAGTTCTGTAACTGCCCTAGAATACTACCTGAAGGCTATTTGCAGGCTACAATGCAACGACAAGGATTCCAAACAGCCTGGTGATCTTGGTGAGTCAAGAAGATAGAAACCAGAGTTCAGAAAGGCCAGTGACTAGGATTTGTATGAGAGAGTACCAGAGAGAAGAGAGTTGCTCAGAAAGAGGGAGAGAGCTTGAAAGATCTGAAGAGAGGGTCCTTTGAATTTAGGTTGAGTACTGATCTGCACATGTATAAGATAAAACTGCCTGAGGCTGATGAAAAAATCACCAAAAAGTAGCAGGCTGAACAACTTTCAGAGCTTACCCAGGACTGAGAATATTTCAGATTGCCACCAACATAGTGGCGAAGGAAATGGCAACCTATTACCGGATTCTTGCCTGGAAAGTCCCATGGACAGAGGAGCCTGGTGGACTACAGTCCATGGGGTGGCAAAAGAGTCAGACATGATTTAGCAACTAAACCATCACAACCACCACCAAAGTAGAAAGACCTCATAGTACAAATGACATCAACTAGAGTCTTCCAAAGGGTATCGTTTAAATTAACCCCATACCAAAGGCTGCTCTGGATCTGCTCCAACAAAGCCTAATTTTGAGCCTGAGAAAGATCTAACTAATCTCAAGGAATATAACTGCATGTCAGATAAAGACAACCCAACAGTATTTTTTCAAAAAATACAATGACACCTAGTAACTAACTAAAATCAATAACATCAGCATCCAACAAAAAATTACCAAACATGCAAATGATAGAAACTTCTAGTTCTAAGACAAACAAGTTCTAGAGATCTAATGTACAGCATGGAGTATGGTGATTATAACTAATAATACTGTAACATATACTTGAAATTTGCTAAGAGAATAGATCATATATTCTCACTACACACACAAAAATGGAAACCATGTGAGATAATGGAAATGTTAATTAACTTGATTGTGGTCATTACTTCACAATGTATACATATATTAAGTTATCGCATTGTACACCTTAAAGAAACCATATTGTTACAACCTAAGTATATACAGGTGTAGCTTGTTTTATTGTGCTTTGCCTTATCGAACTTAACAGATACTGTGTTTTAGCAAATTGAAGGTTTATGGTAACCCTGCACTGCCAAATGATGGTTAGCATTTTTTATCAATAGAATATTTTTAAAATTAAGGAATGCATATTTTTTAGACAAAATGCTATTGCACATTTAACCTCAGTATAGTATCAACTTAACTTTTATATGCACTGGGAAAGCAAAAAATCCTGTGACTCACTGTATTGGGATATTTGCTTTGTTGTAATGGTCTGGAACCAAACTTGCAATATCTTTGGGGTGTGACTGTACAATTTTTGTTTGTCAATCATACCTCAATAAAGCTAGAAAAGATTTTTTAAAGAAATACATCTTGTTAACAATAAAACATTACTAGTAATAAATTGAAAATAAAAACTATAAACTCACAGTTCTAAAAAAAGTTCAATGACTCCAAGGAGATCAAACATTTAAAAAATGCAGCCTGTGCATTATTCTGTTTCTGTTCCATAGGTAGTTTCATTAAGAAGATAAGCTAAAGGCAAAGGAGAAAAGGAAAGATATATCTATCTGAATTCAGAGTTCCAAGGAAGAGCAAGGAGAGAGAAGAAAGACTTCCTCAGCGATCAATGCAAAGAAATAGAGGAAAACAATAGAATCCAAGAAAATTAGAGATACCAAGGGAACATTTCATGCAAAGATGGGTATGGAAATGGTATGGACCCAACAGAAGCAGATTTATTAATAAAAGGTGGCAAGAATACACAGAAGGACTATATAAAAGATCTTAATGACCCAGGTAACCACGATGGTGTGATCACTCACCTAGAGCCCGACATCCTGGAATGCGAAGTCAAGTGGACCTTAGGAATCATCACTACGAACAAAGCTAGTGAAGGTGATGGAATTCCAGCTGAGCTATTTCAAATCCTAAAAGGTGATGCTGTGAAAGTGCTTCACTCAATATGCCAGCAAATTTGGAAAACTCAGCAGTGGCCACAGGACTGGAAAAGCTCAGTTTTCATTCCAATTGCAAAGAAAGGCAATGCCAAAGAATGTTCAAACTACGACACAATTGCACTCATCTCACACTCTAGCAAAGTAATGCTCAAAATTCTTCAAGTGAGGGTTCAACAGTATGTGAACTGAGAACTTCCAGATGTTTAAGCTGGATTTAGAAAAGGCAGAGGAGCCAGAGATCAAATTGCCAACATCCACTGGATTATTGGAAAAGCAAGAGAGTTCCAGAAAAGCATCTACTTCTGCTTTATTGATTACCCTAAAGCCTTTGACTGTGTGGATCACAACAAACTGAGGAAAATTCTTCAAGAGATGGGAATACCAGACCACCTGACCTGCCTCCTGAGAAGTCTGTATGCAGGTCAAGAAGCAACAGTTAGAACTGGACATGGAACAACGGACTGGTTCCAAATTAGGAAAGGAGTATGTGTATATTGTCACCCTGCTTATTTAACTTCTATGCAGAGTACATCATGTGAAATGCCAGGCTGGAAGAAGCACAAGCTGGAATCAAGATTGCCAGGAGAAATATCAATAACCTCAGATATACAGATGACACCACCCTTATGGCAGAAAGCAAAGAGGAACTGAGGAGCTTCTTGATGAAAATGAAAGAGAAGAGTGAAAAGGTGGCCTAAAGCTCAACATTCAAAAAAGGAAGATCATGACATCTGGTCCCATCACTTCATGGCAAATAGATGGGGAAACGATGGACACAGTGACAGACTTTATATTTTGGGGCTCCAAAATCACTGCAGATGGTGACTGCAGCCACAAAATTAAAAGACACTTGTTCCTGGAAAGAAAAGCTATGACCAACCTAGACAGCATATTAAAAAGAAGAGACATTACTTTGCCAACAAAGGTCTGTCTAGTCAAAGCTATGGTTTTTCCAGTAGTCATGTATGGATGTGAGAGTGGACTATAAAGAAAGCTGAGCACCAAAGAAGTGATGCTTTCAAATTGTGGTGCTGGAGAAGACTTTTGAGAGTCCCCTGGATAGCAGGGAGATCCAACCAGTCAATCCTAAAGAAGATCAGTCCTGGGTGTTCATTGGAAGGACTGATGCTGAAGCTGAAGTTCCAATACTTTGGCCACCTGATGTGAAGAACTGACTCACTGGAAAATACACTGATGCTGGGCAAGACTAAAGGCAGGAGGAGAAGGGGATGACAGAGGATGAGATGGTTGGATAGCACCGCCAACTCGATGGACCTGAGTTTGAGCAAGCTCTGGGAGTTGGTGATGGACAGGGAAGCCTGGCGTGCTGCAGTCCATGGAGTTACAAAAAGCTGGACACAACTGAGCAACTTCACTTTCATTTTCATAGTTGCTTTACAGTGTTGTGTTAGTTTCTGCTATACAGCAAAGTGAATCAGTATACAAAAGTATCCAATCTTTTTTAGATTTCCTTCCCATTTAGGTCACCACAGATCACTGAGCAGGGTTCCCTGTGGATGGAGTGGGAGGTTGGGTTAACAGATATAAACTTTTATGTATAGAATGGATAAACAACAAAGTCCTACTGTATAGCACAGAGAATTATATTCAATATCCTATGATAAACCATAATAGAAAAGAATATTTTTAAAAGAATGTTTATGTATGTATGGCTGCATTATTTTGCTGCACAGAAGAAATTAACACAATATTGTAAATCAACTATACTTCAATACAGATACTGATTAAAAATAAAATAAAAATGCAACAGACCACTTAATAATCAAATTACTGAAAAAAATGGTTAAAAAGAAATTCTTACAAGCAGTCGGAGGAAAACAAATACATTACGTACAGAGAAATGAAGACAAGAATGACAGAAGATTTTATGTCAGAAACTGTGCAAACCAGAAGAAGATAAAGCTATCAGCTGGAGTTTTGTGCCCAACAAAAGTATCTTTCAAAAATGAAAGTGAGCTAAAAACTTTTTAAAGCAAACAATATCTGAGAAAATTCATTACCAGCATAGCTGCACTCTAAAATATACTAAAGGAAATTCTTCAAGCATAAGGAATAATACTATTTGGAAATTTGTATCTACCCAAAAGAATCAAGAGGAATACGTGGACTAATATAAAAGATATTTTCCACTGTTTAATCTCTTTATTAAAACTGTCTATTGAAAATAAAATAATACCAGCATCCCATGGTGTTTATAACATACATAGGAGTAAAATGCGACAATAGTTTACAAAAGAAGAGAAAAATTTCTTACACTTTACATGAAATGGTTTAACACTATCTGAGAGTAGACTGTGATGAGTTAAAGATGTATCAATATTGTAAATGGTAGAGGAACCAATAACAAGACAAGGTAGAGGTATAGCTAATAAGGCAACAAAGAGATCAGTAGGAATCATAAAAATAATGCAAAAAAAAAAAAAAGGAAAAAGAAGGAATGAAAAACAAATAGGAAAATAGAAAACAAACAGCAATATGGTAGATTTAAACCCAGACATATCAATAATCACATTAAATATAGGCAATCTAAACACTGCAATTAAAAGCAGAGATTGTTAGATTGGATTTAAAAAAGCAAGAACCAATTTTGTTCTATCTATAAAAACCCACTTTAAAACTTTAGACACTAATTTGTTTTTAATATAAATTTATTTATTTTAATTGGAGGCTAATTACTTGACAATATTGTATTGGTTTTGCCATACATTAACATGAATCCGCCACGGGTGTACACGTGTTCCCCACCCTGAACTCCCCTCCCACCTCCCTCCCCATACCATATTTTCCACCCATCTGCAAAATTTGAAATTTAGAGGGACTTCCCTGGTGTTCCAGTGACTAGGACTCTGCCTTCCCAATGCAGGGGGCCTGGGTTCAACCCCTTGTCAGGGAACTAGATCCCACGTGCCTCAACCAAGAAGTTGTATGCGCAGACTAAAGACCCCACATACCACAACAAGGCCCAGTGCAGACAAATAAAGAGACGACTTTTTTTTAAGTTAAAATTTAGAAACACAAAAGTTTTAGTAGTACACGGAAATGCAAGGACATGTGAGTTCAGTGCATTTGCAAATAAGAGCTAGACTCATTCTGAAAACCAAAAGATGAGCAAAGAAACATAATCTGACCAAATGGAATAATGTGTCTGACAATGGGATGGCAAAAAAATAATAAAAATAAGTAAATAAAACTGTAGACACAAGCAAGTTAAAAGAATGCAAAAAGATACACTGTGAAAGCACTAATTGAAGGTAAGTTTGAGGGGCTACATTAATACAGAGAAAACACTTTTGGACAAGAAATATTAAAAGATAAAGGGATACATTTATAATAATAAATTGATTAATCCATCAAGAGGAGAGAACATATGTATATATGTTCTAATGTATATACCGTTAATAACAGAACCTCAAAAAAGGAAGTAAAAAACTGATAGAACTGAAGGAAGAATTAGATAAATCCACAATTGCAGTTGCATGTTTTAACACCTTTCAGTACTGAACAACTTGGTGAAGATCACTAAAAATATAGAAAAAATGAATGGGGAATTCCCTGGTGGTTCGGTGGTTAGGACTCTGCACTTCCACTGCAAGGGGCCTGGGTTCAATCCCCAGTCAGGGAACTAAGATCCCACAAGCTGAAACAGAAACAAAACATGAATAAGCCAAACCAAACAGACCCATATAGAACATACCAGTTCAAGCACACATGTAACATTTACCAAGAATGACTATATTCTGGACCATAAAAAGCCTATAATTAAAAAAGATCAGACTATATAATGTATGTCTTTTGGTCACAATGAAATTAACTGAATCATTAACATAAAGATATCTGCAAAAAGCCAAATGTTTGGAATTTAACAGCATGCTTACAAATATTCCATTTGACAAAGGAGAAATCAAAAGGAAAAAGACAATATTTTTCAACTAAATAAACATAAAATCACAAAATGTCAAAATTTCTGGGATAGATGTAAAGATTAGAAGTGCTTAGAGGAGATTTCATAGATTAAAGAAACAGAGGGACGGTGTGGTGAGCACCATAGGTAAAAGCAGAGGGAGGGAATGTTCATCTGGCAGAAGCAATAAATGCTCACCACATTTTCCCTCTGTCCTACCTTATCAAGCTTCTGTTACATCTCTTTTATCCTCTCAACTAGATGTTTCCAAAACATGGACACAATAGAGCCATCTCTATCGACATCAGCCATTTATCTTCTTTAACTCATCGTAGTTATATTTTTGTAAAAGAAGGAAATCCAAAAAGGACGAGATCTATGTGTATGTATGACTGACTCACTGTGCTGTACAGCAGAGAAGAACACAACATTATAAAGCAACTATACTCCAATAAGAAATTAAAAAAAAAAAACATTTTTCTGCCCTGCCTATAGTTTCGCGCACACACCTCCTTCTGACCAACATCCATCCAAAAACACTCGCACACACACAGCTAAGGCCGAACTGAACGAAGGATGACCACCTGACTCCAAATTAGCCAGTGTGTTGAAAGCTAAAAAAGTGAAAATGTTAGTTGTTCAGTCACATTCTACTTTTTGTGACCCCATGGACTGTAGCCTGCCAGGCTCCTCTGCCCATGGAATTTTCCAGGCAAGACTACTGGAGTGGGTAGCCATTCCCTTCTCCAGGGGATCTTCCCAACCCAGGGATCAAAACCAGGTCTCCTGCATTACAGCCAGATTCTTTACAGTCTGAGCCACTAGTTGCCTAGAAATCTGACTTTGTGTGACCTTGCACCAAGAGAAGAGCGAGGCTGAACAGATTCTATCTTGAGAACTTAATATGAGACATAAGATTGCTGACAGTTGGTGGTGCAAAAGTCTTGTAAACTGAAAATAATGGCAAACGTTTGCAAGTTGATGAGTAAAAGGCGGAAGCTGTTCTGCAGAGAAAGGAAAATGGAGCTGACAAGAAGGAAAGAGCAGAGAAGAGCCCGTGGCCCAAGAGAGAGAAATAGAACCAGTAGCCAGCTGCTTCTGTTCCTCTCCATCTCCCCTGATGCTCGACTGCACTTGATTTCATGTCCTTTGATTCTGTGAGAGCTCTGCTTCCTTGCAATAAACACTATTCTTTACTTGAGTAACTCTGAGTTTTGTTTTCTTGCAACCCAAGGAACCATAACTTGAACAATTTCATGTCTTTTTAATTGCCTCCCAACATTGCATGGTAACTTCTTTAATGTTAATCAGTATCTTTTATTTCATCTGTATAACACAGCTTATAGTCACATGACTTGAATTATATAAATACTGATAAGGTTCACAATGAATTAATTCATTAATCTGGTTACTGACACCTCTACCACCATCAGAATCATGAATTGCTTGTTTTGTCTGCTCTATCGAGTCCTTTGTGAATCTTTTTTTTTTTTCCCTCTACTCCCTTTGGCTCTAGTGGGACTAAGAATCTCAGGCTTCCAACCCCTTCCCACTGAAGCAGGCATATGGCTCTCAGTGTAGGTCAGTCGGGCTCTCATTTGGAATCTCAGTCATCGGATAGTAGTTTCCTAAAGAAATGTTGATCACTTGAGAACCCCGGAGCTCCCTTGATAACTGGCCTTTCGGGTGTCTGATTGTTCAGCTTTTTCTTCAGTCCTAGGGCTGTTCACTATCCTTCCAAACCCCCCCTTTTCTAGTTTAAGTAGTCAGAGTCCATTTCTACTGCTTTCAGCCTCTGATACAGACTGGTTCCCAAAGAGGTCAGTTTCTTCCCTGGCTATATAGAATAACTGGAAGAAATTCTTCTTTTTGGAAAGAGCAGCTAATTTTGAAGCACGCTATCTTTGAAACAAATAAAATATTTCTTTATTGATCAGTTGCCCCACTGCTGTCTTCTTTTATATATCACCAACCCAGCCTCTGGGTTGCCTTTTCTGCAAGAGGCATCATTAGTTTTGCCTCAGTTGTTTATACTCAACCTCATCCTCATCTTCTAAAGCTGTCTATGAGTGAATGAGTCATGAACGTGACCCTTTAGAGGTGTCATATGCATTTGGGAAACCAGGCAACAGAGGCTAACTTCACTTAGCCAAGTTAGCACTTTTTCTACAGCAATATAAAGCAGAGTTTATTCTTCGGGTCTGAAGGATCTGTAATCAACCAAGAAGGCATCTCCCAGGCTTGAATCTGGTGTCCCAGTTTCCGATGATGAACCCACTGTGGCCCTTTGAACCAACATCCCTCCTTAAAGAGAAGCAACACTTAGGGTGTTGGCTCTGATTCTTCCAAGACCTCAAGTTCCAAGGCAGTTTGTCTCCTCTCAACACTCTGACTCATTATCCTATTTTACTGAAGTACTTAGAATGAGAGCTCTGGAGAAGTGCTCTGTGCAATTACATAAATGAATAGACACATTTATTTGAAACATTTTCAGATTTCCTAGAAAGAAATTTTATGGTCTTTCCCTGACACTAATTTCTGAAACTGGGTAACAGTCCTGGGGGTCTCCTTGCCCTGCCCAGGGACTTGCATTTCCAAGGCAATATAAAACCCTGTCATTAGCTATTCATTCATTTTGCAAGCCATTGTTGAGCATCCACTGCATGCCAGGCACTGTACTGTGAGTGGGGTATATGATGGAGAAGAAAACAAACACAACCCTGCCTTCAAGAGAACACAGTCCAGTGGAGGAGAGAGGGAAAAAATCATACATGAGTAATTGCATGTGTACGTGTGTGTGTGTTGCTCAGTTGCTTCAGTCGTGTCCAACTCTACAACACTATGGACTGTTGCCTAACAGACTTCTCTGTCCATGGGATTCTCCAGGCAAGAACACTGGAGTGGGTTGCCATGCCCTCCTCCAGAGAATCTTCCCAACCCAGGGACTGAACCCATGTCTCTTGCATCTCCTGCATTGCAGGCAGATTCTTTACCCACTGAGCCACCTGAGAAATATCAATAGCATTAGAAGGGAATATTAGATGGCAGAGGGCAGAAGAGTCTCCCTGAAACCTGAAGAATAAGAAGTGAGGAGAACTGGAATTAAGTAGACGGAGTAGCATAGATGAGGCCTAGAGGTAGGAAAGAGCTCCTCATGTGTTTGAGGAACTAAGTGGAGCTCTGTTTAGGCATATTTAGACTACGATGCTTAAGATGTATCCAAGTAGAAAACTCAAGTAGGTAGCTGAATCAGGTAGCTGGATATGTAGGACTGGAGTTCAAATGAGAGAGTGAGATGGAGATACAAATATGGTCATTATCAGCATGTAGATGATATCTTGGGCTATATAAATTGATCATTTAGGAAGAGAGAAAGAAGCAGCCCTGCAGAACACCAATATTTAGACATTGGAAGAGAGTCTATAACAAAGACTGAGAAGAAATTGTCATAGACATCAGAGATAAGAAGAAAATCAGTGGTGTAAGAGTGGTCATCTGGATCTAATGCAACTGAGAGTAAGATGAGAAAATAAATTGTCCATTGAACTTGACAACATGGAGATTACAGTAACCTTGACACAGGAAGTTTTGGTGAAATGGTGCAATGGAAGAGACATAATTTGAGAATTTTGAGGTGATAAAATGTGAAATAGAGATAAGCATGTAAACAAATATTGTGAGACATTAAGGTGTGAAGGGATGCAGAGAAATGGGCAGTAATTGGAGAGGGATGAGGAACCAAAGAAGGACTTTAAACATAAAGGATAGTCAATCATGCTTATGAGCTGAAGAAAATAGTCCCACTGAAAAGGGGGGGAGGGGTTGATCATTTAGAAGGGACAGGAGATAACTGGAGAAGTAAGTCTTGAGAAAGTGAGAGAAGATGGCAACAAGAGCCTGTTAAGGACGTAGCTCTAGGAGATTTTGAGCTGTGATAGAAGCAACACATTTTCTCTTTGTTCCACCCACTTAATGAAATCCTTAACCTTTTATTCTGACATCCACTGCAGCATGACTGTTATGGACTGAATTGTGCCTCCCCAAAAAGATATGTTGGAATCCTAACCTCAGTGCCCTAGAATGTGAATGTGACCTTATTTAAAAACAGGGTCATAACAGATGCAATTAGTTAAGATAAGGTCACACTGGACTAGGGTAGGCCTTTAATCCAATGTGGCTGGTGTCCTCATAAGCAGAGAAGAGACAGGGATACATGGAGGAAGAATGGCGTATGATGACAGATGCAGGAATTGAAGCGCAGCAGCTGCAAGTCAAGGAATATCAGGAATTGCCGGCAAACCATCAGAAGCTAGGAAGAGGCCAGAAAGAATTCTCCTCCACAGGTTTTAGAGACAGCATGACCCTGCCAACACGCTGATTTTGGACTTTTAGCCTTCAGGACTATGAGGCAGTAAATTTGTTGTTTTAAGTCACCTGGGCTGTGGTATTTTTTTATGGCAGGCTTAGAAACAAATACAGCTTCTACCATCCCTGTGGTCCCCACAGACACCTGCCTTTCTGCCAGACTGAAACTTCTCTAAGTGAAAGAATCTAAGTCTGCCTGGAGTTTCTGGTCCCTTTCTAGTGGATGAGCTTTATTCAAAGTCCCAGGTCTCTCCTGCCCAGCCTTAGAAAACCAGGTAGTGCTGAGCTCTGTGCTAAGTTAGCCAAGCACAAATTTGCCTCGGTTTTATAGAGGCTTAACCTAATCCCAGCCTTGGCCCCAGGGGAGTCCATTTGACATGGTGGACATGGCAACCATCCAGCTGAGGAAACTATTCCCTTACTAGCAATGCAAGAAAAATCCCTTCTGAAAGAGACCAGAAGGGATTCAGGCTGAGCCTTCTGCACAGCAACCCAGGGAAGATAGGATCCTTTTGTCCTGGGGTGTTTGCATGAGATGATGGAATGAGGAAAGCAGGGATCAGTCAATAGCATGAGGAAGAGTGAGTGATACCATGTCGGGTGGAGGTGGAGGGAGGCGCTATACTAGCCAAAGTGTTTCTGGAGTTTAAATACGGTCCACACGAGCAAGGGACAGAAATGGGAGTGTAGCGATCACTGCCTAATCTAACATGAAGAAGAAAACAGAAGAGCCCCTTAGAGCAGGCAGCTGTGCTGTATCATGTACAGTGCCGCATCATGGTGCCTGAGATCTGTCTGTTCAGGTTGGATCCAGGCAGTGATGCGAGGAGGAACACGATTCAGGGTCTGATCTGCTAAGAAGAGGGCTACAAAGGTCAGGCATAGGATCAAGGCTCCAGCCAAGTGGGCTGGGGTTTGGGTAAGACCCATAATCTGAAAGAAAGTGTGTGAAATGAATCAGGAAGCCATGGGAGGACCCCCAACTATGGATGGAGTCCACATAATGAGAAGCAGAAAGGCAGGGAACTCTTCCACTTGGCTGCTGCACAGATATCCAAGGTTTGCCTGGGCTCATTGAGTCCTGGGTCTGGTTCATTCAACAAATATTTATTGAACTTTTACTATGTTCAGATCCAATTCATGCTAGGAATACATAAGGAACACAATAAAGATTCCCAAAGGAGCCTGGTCTAGCGAGGAAAACAGACCCATCAGCAAACCGTTACCACAAAGTATGATAAATGGTATTTTGAGATATGAACAAAGTGCTGTGGGAATGCAGAGGGGAGGGACACTGCTCTGCCCAGAGGACTCAGGGAGGCAGAAAATACATTGCACTTGTTTTATAGACCTAGATAAATTATAGAATAAAAGTAAAACAAATTTTTTTTTACAGCTTCATAACCCTACATCCTCAACCCCATAGTCCAGACTTGATTTCATTCTTGCTGTTTGCTATCCCTTTTGAATTACTGAGTTCAAACTAAGAACAATCACATATTGGCATTATTCATCACTGTATCATTACAACATTAAGGCCAGGAACATTCCCCAGGAAGGCCACACAGGCTTTTGCACAGTCTCAATAGCCTCTATCCTATGGAGTCAGATGACAGACCTGGGGACCAGGTTGTCAAATGGTGACACTTCTCAGGTTTACATGGAACACTTGGTGAACCCTCTTCTATGTTTCATGAAAATACCAAGAGGTAACACAATAAAGCCATGGAAACCAGAGCCAGCACTCTCCCTGCCTTGCCATCTCTACTCCCAGAGAGACCTCCCCCAGGGCCTCCATTGATTGGACAGTGGGCTTGTAGCACCACACCTTGGCTAGAGCTGATTGGTTCACTGACAAACACCCAACCCAAACTGACCAACCTGAGTCTTACTTCCCAGTCTTTAAAATTGCAATATAGGAGCTCTATTCGAGAGTAGCTCATCTGCGGAGGTATGTAAAACTGGAAGTTGTGTTTGGTTAGGTTTAAGTGGGGCAGACAACGGCACTCTGAAAAAATGGCAGAACAGAGAGGTTCACTGAGAGAAGCGGAGAGGAGCAGCCCGGGGAAGGGGAGGGGCCGGGAAGAGGTGAAGACCGCCTTTGAGGCTGATGACATCTACTTCCTTTCAGGTTATCCTAGAGTGCCCTGAGTTCATAATCTTTTTTACTTTGGTGAAGGAAAAAGAGTCAGTTGGCCTGCTCTTGAGGACTTCTCTTATTTTTATGATGTAAAGCAGGCAGTCCCAGCCATGAAAAAAAAAGATACGATGGGACCCTTTTACTTGTTTATAGTGTAGGGAGTACTGACGAAAAAGTGGAGGAATTTGTAACATGAAAAGTTTCTAGGAGGGAAGAAACCCATGCCTTTAACTATTCCCTCCAAGACTTAAATGGAGGAATATTTGTGGGGTGGTCTTAGACAATGGGGTGCCCAGTGACAGTGGTAGGCAAAGGAATGCCACAAATAAATAGCCATGGGAGTAGAGACAGGTAGAACTTATGGGTTGTCCTGCCACCCTATTGGGCTTCCCCGATAGCTAAGTGGGTAAAGAATCCGCCTGCAATGCAGGCGACCCAGTTCAGTTCCTGCGTTCGGAAGATCCACTGGAGAAGGGACAGGCTACCCACTCCAGTAACAGAGATTGTGAATGAGTAGGCACTAAAGCCAGCCTGCCTCCAGTCTTTCAGACACTGACTTGAGTCCCATTCTGTGGCCATGGACTGTACTGAAAAAGGCAGATCCTGACTGCTCTAACTTATAGGCTTATAACATGGAGCCCTCCCAAGTAAAACCCTGAGGAAGCATAGCAAATGAAGAGGGTTTCACACCACCATCCATAGTAGAGATTCATGTGGAAATAACCTGAGAGGTGGCTGTGCTCCGTAAATGATTTTCTACAGCAGAAAGCAGGGCTTTGTTGCATTTTTCTAACAATCTAAAAAGAGAAGGTCATTGTGTTGACTGGGTCACCCAAGGCGCAGGCTCCACACACTGTGGTAGACCCTAGGTGATATGGCCAATTTGCTGGGGGAGCCCTCCTATGGGGCAGTGGCTTCTTGAAACTTACGATGGCTGGGGCCACAGCCCACGGAGGCCAGCTTTAACTCAGCAGCAGCCTCCTTCCAAAACAGTCTGCACCACACTGGAAGAAGCAGGGTCCCCAAGCTGAAAGTACAAGCATTGCATACATAAAGGGCGAGGCATTTGAGCCTTGCAAGGGTAAACTGAGTTTCTGATTTTCCTACTGCTCCCAGAATGGGTGGTACAGCATTCTCCCCTGACACTTGGCCAAGGCATGCTAATCACATCCTATGATATAAGTCAGAGACCTCTGACTACCCAGTCCCTCATGGGGCTGGGAACTTCATTTCCCAGCCTTGAATTTTTGAGAAACTGTTATGTCCTTCCGACTAATTCTACTTTTTCCTTAAATTAGCTTGCACAGTCCTGTCACTTGCACCTAATAATCCTTGAATAAGGCAGAAACTAAGGTTAAGAGAAGATCATTGCCAGAATCGGGGTGGAAATTTTTCTAATTTATAGAGGTAATTTAAAAAGCAAACATTTGGTATGTTTCTGTTAAGGTCAGATTGAGTTACATGCTTAATGACTAAATACCCTGCCCTGTGAACACAAGGCAGGGAACAGGGAAAAAAGCAATAAAAAACTTTGTATGATGCTCTCCATCCCCCACTGTCTTCCTCTGGCCTGTGAGAATCTACCAAAAATAAGAGAATTACCAACTATACTGTTCAATATTTGCTTTCTGAGGCAGGAAAATTCATGTTCATTTATTTGCTCCCTTCCCTCTGACCCTCACCATATTTTCTAGAACTCTTTAGAAACTCAAACTCTGAGTAGAGGGTGCTACATCCTGGAAAACCCTAGAAGCCCAGTATTCCAGAGCTTAGGGCTTTCTGTGTGCTGCATCAGACAAAAAAGAACTGGACTCAGGCTCACATTTAGACCGGGAACCAGGACTTCAGAACAGGAGACAGTTCCTCTGCCCAAAGACAGATGCCTGAGGACCATGGGATACTGATGCTGGAGCAGAAGCCAGGCTTCTCAGACCACAGAGCAGGTCAAGATATGCAAGGGGCTTGGGGAGTGAGTGAGATGCCAGGACACTTGAGGAATGAGGGCAATCTGTTGGCAAAATAAAAGAAAGTCTAGTTTAATTTCTTCTCACAAATGGACAAACAACTGGAAAATCCAACATGAAACACAATGAAGAAACAGGCAAAATTACATCTTTGAAAAATTATTTACCACAGGAGACACAGTAAATTGTTAGAAACCTGCTTGATGCTTCAATACCACGAAAGAAGACCTGGATGCTGGAAGGCAGACCAAAAGAACCACAAAGGGAAACCAAGCAAAGATGAAACCTAGGATGCAAAGGGAACTGGGTAAAATATTAAAAGATGTAACAGAACCCCAAAGAAAAAGGCAAAAAAGTTTGCTGCTGTTCAGTTTCTAAGTGTGTCTGAGTCTTTGCAACCCCATGGACTGCAGCACACCAGGCTCCTCCATCCTGTACTATCTCCTGGAGTTTGCTCAAATTTATGTCCGTTGAGTTGGTGATGGTATCTAACCATCTCATCCTCTGTCTCCCCCTTCTTCTCCTGCTCTTGGTCTTTCCCAGCATCAGGGTCTTTTCCAGTTAGTTGGCTGTTCACATCAGGTGGACCAAGTATTGGAGATTCAGCTTCAAATCAGTCCTTCCAATGAATATTCAGAGTTGACTTCCTTTAGGATTGACTGGTTTGATCTCCTTCCCCATAAATGAGAATGATAGGAGGGAGGTGATAACCATAGAAACAGATTGAACATCAAATCACAGAATAGTTGGTATCCATAGCAAGAAGCTAAACTGAGCTAGCATCTCTGAAACCATTCCAACGTACAGTACCACTCTTAGACAAGAAGGGTCCCTGTCCTGGTCCCCACATTTTAGAGAGCCCTGTTTTGGCCCTCCTCTGGCCACACCCCTCCCCATGAAGCAGAGAGTCCACAGGGCCAAGTGGTTGCACCCACTCTCAGCTGGTCCCCTGCTCTGCACCAGACTGTGCTCTGGGTGAAAGGGTGAAAGTGTTGGTCACTCAGTCATGTCCAACTCTGCGACCACATGGCCTGTAGCCTGCCAGGCTCCTCTGTCTGTGGGATTTCCCAGGCAAGAGTACTGGAGTGGGGAGTCATTCCCTTCTCCAGGGGATCTTCCTGACCAAGGGATCAAATCCAGGTCTCCTGTTTTGCAGGCAGATTCTTTACCATTTGAGCATCAGCTGCTTTGGGTGCCCTGAATTAAATTCTTTGCCCATTCAGTCAGAGTCTGCTTCCCAGATCTGAGCAGGCCTCCTCCCAGGACAAGTCCTCCACTCATTAGGTCTAACTCCACAAGTTAGACCCTTCCACTCATGTGTATGCCCCTAGGCTTGAGTGACAGCCAAGAGGAGCTGTTGGCAGGCCTTACAGACAGAGCCTAGACATGTACGCTGGGACATCCACTGGGTGCTTGCAATGGCCCTTGCAGTGGGGGTCAGAGCCAGAAACGGGAAGAGAAACAGAGGTGACCTGGAGGCTGGGGGCCATGTGACAGCTCTCCCTGCAACACCATATTCTCAGAACTCAGGGGAGGCTGAGGATTCCAAATTCAGACTGGCCTTCTGGGTGCTTATGAAGCGACTGTTGTCCAGGTAAGAGGACAGAATGTATTGTATTTAACAGTGTTTAATTTTTAAATATGTAAGCATACGGTATGTGGTCCTTCATTGGTGCTCTTACTCTCTCACCAGTTTGAGGGGTGGGGGAGGCAGGGCTTGCCAGTTCTTGATGATCCACTCCTTCAGTCCCCTCTAAAAGAAATGGAACCTTTTAGGACTGCCTGCACAGAGAGTAGTGGCCAGCATCTTTCAGGGAAGAAGGGAGAAAGGCTTTCTGGGAGGGCACCCGGCTACAGTTAGGACTGGGGCAGAGCCACGGCAAGCTGACAGCTCAGTCTTTCCCTCTGGGGTTAGGCTGTGGGGGCAGCGGGCTCCAGAGCCGTGAACCCCTGCCCAAGGGCAGCCAGAGCAGAGGATGCACCTCCACTCTCCTGCTGCAAGCATCGCCTTCAGGGTAGCTGAGCTGCTTTTGCCACCGAGACTCAGCTGCATAATCCATAAACATCCTGGTGCCCAGCCCACTTGGGCATTTGGCTTCTAGTTTCACAGTCTGCCATAGCAAATGCCATCTCCTCGTGTCTGGGGATTTGAAAAGCTGAGTACCATCCTCTGAACACGATGCTGGGGAGATTTGCTACTGCTATTTATGGTGACACCTGTGTGGCCATTGTAGGAACTTCAGGGAGCTTCAAGGAGCTACAGAGGCATGGACTGGACTCCCAGACTTGCCAGTATTTTTCACAGATGGGCGCCTGTGATGGTTCATTTTATGTGTCAACTTGACTAGGCTATGATGTTCAGCTCTTCAAACACCAGTCTAGATGTTGCTGTGAAGATATTTTTTAGATATGATTAACATTTAAATCTATAGACTTTGAATAAAGCAGATTACCCTCCACAAGTGGGTGGGCCTCATTCAATCAGTTAAAGGCCTTGAGCAAAGACCAAGTTTTCCCAAAGAGGAAAGCGCTGTCTTCCTGACTGTAACAGAAATCCTGCCCTACAGATTTCAGACTTGTCCACCCCCACAGTTGGTGAGTCAATCCCTTAGAACAAATACTCCCCTCTATATGTGTGTGTGAGTGAATGTTAGTCACTCAGTCCCATCTGATTCTTTGCAATCCCATGGACTGTAGCCCACCCGGCTCCTCTATCCATGGAATTCTCCAGGCAAGAATACTGGAGTGGATTGCCATTTCCTTCTCCAGGAGATCTTCCTGACCCAGGGATCGAACCTTGGTCTCCTGCACTGCAGGCCAATTCTTTACCATCTAGCCACCAGGGAAGCCCATACATATGTGTGTGTGTATATATATATATGTTCATATACATATATGTGGATATACATACACATGTGTGTGTGTATCAAATTGGTTCTGTTTCTCTGTAGAGCCCAAACTAATATAGAACTCAAGCAGTGCATTCTGGGAATGTGTTGGGGGTATTGTTTGTCCCCCAACCTATACAGTAGAGCACTTTGCTTGATCAAGATATACTCAAGTCAGATCAAAGGCCCAGATCAAAGGCAGAGGGTCAAGACCATTCTCCAGGCCCACTAGGCCCTGTGATGTAAGAACTGGATTGAAACCGGTGTCCTGGCTTAAGGTCAAGGAGGCATGGGGTCAAGGAGGGAGGCCACAGCTTGATGCTCCTGCAGCCACCACCTGCTCAGCTCACTCATTCTGGGCAACTATCACAGGGCATGGGGCAGCAGTCCCACTCCAGAAGTCACTCTCCAATGGACAGGGAATTGCCACTGTGCTGGGCCAGGCTCCCCTTGGCTGCAGGCCTTGGCAGAACTAAGCCTGCCAGTGGCTGGTTATGAAAGTTGGCAGCTGGGGAGGCCTGGAGACAATGAGCCAGCGAGGCTGGAGGGAGAGCTGGGTGGGTCCCAGTGGCACCCACACCGGACGGGCTAGCCTAAGTCAGCTTAACCTGAGTCACTGCTCTGTGGGGACAACAAGCAGAAGAACCATGGCTGGAGCCCTGATGTCACATCTGATGATTCAGCCTCTGAGACTTGGCTTCCTCACCTGGAAACTGGGGCTAATAGAATCTCAGAGCTGTCAATTCTAACCTAAAAGGGTAACGTTGGCGTGGGAGCACCTGGCACAGAGCTAGTGCCCAGTGAATGTCAGTGTGCTTCCTCTGCCCAGGGAGGATGGGACAGCATCGCCATGAAGGGTGACGTGAGCGGGCTCTCAAGCTCATTGTGAACCCCAGGCCTCCCCCTTCCTCTGTCAGACGAGATTCTCTCTCCACACAGGATGCCTGTGAAGACTGGATGAGACTACCCATGTAGACCACTTCACAGAGGATGCCTTCAGTCAGTGCTAGAAAAAGGAAGCCCTGTGCCCTCCTGCTCCTCAGGAGGAAGCGGAAACAACTGGGCTGTGTTTAATTCGCTCCTGTAACATCTCAGGACAGGGAGAAGTGCATATGAGCAGCATGATTTTCAAGGTGGTGCCGGGTCTGCCAAGAGCTGGGGCTGGTCAGCGTGAGTGCTGGCCTCTGGCTGAAACCTTCAGCCTGTAATATTATGCTCACCACCTGTCTCCCAGGCTTGTTAGTCCAAGGCAGTGAGAGGATCTGCCTAGCGACAGACGCGGCCCTGTGTGCAGACGGCCAGGGCCTGAGGCTGCATCCAAAACCCATGTCCAGCCAGAGGACGGAGCCAAGCTGGCCAGTCCATTCTCCCGGCTGGAAAGGGAGACCAGCAGCTCCAGACAGGTAGTTCTGACCTTTGTCTTGTTCAGCTCAGGAGGAAGCATCTTCCTGCACATGGAGCACATTTTCATGACCTTCTTTAACAAACAGGTGGAGAAATCCTCCTGGTTCTGAATATGCAGTGGGAAATGGGGGGCAATTTATAAGCACATCTGCCTTCTGACGATGGTGACAGTCCCTTTGGATATGCAAGGTGGCAGGGAACTGAAGCTGGAGAAGGGCATGGCAACCCACTCCAGTATTCTTGCCTGGAGAATCCCATGGACAGAAGAGCCTGGTGGGCTACTGTCCACAGTGTCACAAACAATTGGACACAACTGAAGCAACTTAGCACACACACACACAGGGAGCTGAATTGGACAGTAGGAACTAGCCACTAGAGAAAGCCAAGAAGAGAGAGAGTTAGAGAGGGAGGCAATGCTCCCCGTGGAGGAAATGGCTAAAGAACATTCTAGGAATGAGAACATCTAATTTTAATTTATGAACTTTTTTATCCAAATGTTCAGTACAGTCTATGTGAGTTCACGTGGGCGTGAATTTAGAACAGGGAAGAGGCCCGCATCTGACTAAACATGGTAGAGATGTGAGGTCACAGGGGTTACAGAAATTCTGTGTCCTCAGTCGCTCAGTCGTGTCCAACTCTTTGCGACCCCATGAACTGCAGCCTGCCAGGCTCCTCTGTCCATGGGATTTTTCCAGGCAAGAATACTGGGGCAGGTTGCCATTTCCTTCTCTATTCGTAGACATCGTAGAGAGGAACTAAATTCCACAGTCCTGGAATGGGGCTTCACATCCATCTCCAGGGCTCACAGGCGAGGGAGATCTCAGTCATCATCAATTACGTATCAGGTCGGTGCAGTGATCATCTCACTGAGCCTTGGTCTTGCAAATCTGCTCAGTTTGTTACTGGGATGAAGTTTGAAGCAGCCGCTTCCCTTGTACAGCCATGCTAGAAATGAAGCCATTTGTCGTGAGTGCCCTAAACCATGTATTTGCAGGTGGAAATCAGACTAGTCCGCAGAATTACTCCTGGGATTCCAAGGACAGGGTGCCTGGAGCTGGTCTCACGGGGCTTCCTGTGCCCTCC
Organism: Bos javanicus; assembly: GCF_032452875.1. NCBI lineage: Eukaryota > Metazoa > Chordata > Mammalia > Artiodactyla > Bovidae > Bos > Bos javanicus. The sequence goes on along the minus strand of NC_083882.1, from coordinate 41,103,006 downwards.
AGCTGCCTTCTTTCTTGTCACAAAAAGCATCACGTGGAACTGATCTAGACTCCTTGTGCCTTGCAAAGGAACTAGCAGCCCCAAATGTTCTTTGGATTATCTCTGTCCCTCTGCTTACTTCTCTGTCCTCATCCTCCCACACCTCACACTCCAGCCTGTGTGGTGTGGACAGCTGAGTCTCCTCAGGGGGAGTCATTTCTCTCTTCCTTCAAATTACCCACATTATGAAAATCCCAGAGCCTGCAAAGTTGATAATAATAACAGGGAACAGATATTGACGACTCCGTGTATGACAGGCACTGAGCTCTTTGTACAGATTATCTCACTTCATTCTGTCAGACTCCCTGCCAGCAGGTACTGTGATTATTATTGCCATTTTCACAGATAAGACAACTGATCAAATTCAGATTCCACTAATATATCTTGATGGCCCATTTGGTATCAGGTTATGTCCTTTACTTATTTTTTTTCCAAAATTATTTATTGAATATCTATTCTGAGTGGCCAATATGCTCGATATTGCTATTCCTATGGTAAAAATCAAGCTGGCGGTAGTGAATTAAAATCATTCAAGATGACTCAGTCCATGGTGGATCCTTAGAATTGTGCCTAAGGACCTGACCTATGAGGGGCTCTGAGTTACAAGCCAGTCCATTTTCATTAGGACCTCAGTCTTTGGAAACATTTCTGGAATGTGACGCAAACAACACAAGCAAGAAGAGAGAGGTAGAAATAGACCAGGCAGCAAGAAAGCAAGGGGCCTCCCAAGTCCAGCACATTCAGTTCAAGAGAATAAAGGAATCATTCCATTTCAGGGTGTAATTAAGCTTCTTTTTTTAGAGGATCATTATCACATACCAAACCCCGGGCCAGACTTCACTCTTTCTATTACCCGTCGCCCACAAGGCCCAGTCCGTGTTTGCATTTGTCGTCTCTACCCCATGACAGCAGGTCAAGGGCCCAGTGGAGCTGATGGGCTCATGCAGCCCAGGCCAGCTGGGAGGGAGCAAGCAGCGGAACAGGGTAAGAAGAGGGGAACCAAGAGGAAACTAGGGATATCACTCTGACACCAAGGCTAGCCCCAAAGAGGTAGCAGGATGACCTAGAACAGTGTCTCAAAGAGCACAGCTCTCTGAGGCTCTACAGTGCTTTCCAGATGCAAGAGGCTGCCATTTGGGGGCAATGCATAGCTAAGAATGTGATGCCATTACAGTGTCTGGGCAGGGGTTGTAGCACAACCATCTCTCTGTCTCCATTTCTGGAAAGGGAGACAGGTATCATACACCACCTTACACACTTCAGGACCACTTTCAGGTGCAGAAGGATTTGTGGTCGTATAAATCCAGAGGCTGTAGGTCTGACCATTTCACCGCAGTCTCCCTCCTCTCTGTGTCAGCCAACAGAAAGCTGAGCAGAAGTCCTAAAAACAGCCCCAATGACTGAGCATGTATATAGCAAGCCCTGTGCCATGTCCTTCACGCACATTCTCTCATTAATTCCCACCATGGCCCAAAAAGGATGGTGTCTCTCGTCTCATTTTGTAAATGAGAAAATAGGCATCCAGAGGTTCCAAGCTTCACTCCCAAGGTCGCAGACGTTGTAAGTGGCAGAGCCAGGATTGGTCGGAACCAGGGCTATCTGCCTACAAACATTGACCTGTAGGTGGTTTAGCCTTTTTCTGATCTTTATTTCTACCCTGACACCCTCTGACTGACCCCACACACAGGAAAGCATCTCCTCCCTTAACAATTCAACTTTGATTCCAGAAAGTTCTACTGTTGGGACTGGGGACAAAGAGAAAGTCTTCATGATGCACAAATAATGGTGCTGACATTTTTGCCATAAACCAGTGAAGAACTACTTTTCTCACACACACTAAAGAGGGAAGGGGGACTGTATACTTAAGAAGAGCATTTTTTTGCATTCAGAACAAAACTAGCTTTATGAATCACAAAAAGAAGAATATACATGTTCTCATTATTATGAAGGAATATGTTAATGGGAGAACTGTGCTGTTAACAATTAGAAAAATGTGATACCTGGGCATATTTGAAAAGGAACAATAGACACTGTCTTGGAGATTTTCACGCCTTAGAATTGTTCAGGGCTCCAGAGTCTACAAGATGCATTCACTGCACTTGTTCTTCAAGATGAACTCTGCCAGGTGGCTGCTAATCTCATGCCCATGTGGCAGGTGAGGGAAAACAAGTTCAAAGAGGTGATACAGCTTCACCAGGGTCACCCAGAGAACAGGTGACAGGGCAGGAGCACAGTTACTTCATCCTACCCACTATTACAGTGCAACACTTCCCAAGGGTCCATCGTGTATCCAGCTTCCAGCCAAACAGAGATGAAAAAAAGGACGCTCACCCTTTCCCTGCCTCTTACCTCCCACCCTTACCTCCAAAACTAAGTATCAAGGGTCTGCTCTTCTATACGTGTACCTGGTGGAACAGGGGGAGCCATACAGTCTGGAATTCCATTAAAGTGAAGCATTTACAAGGAGGTCCAGTTGCAGGGCCTCTGAATCCCTCCCCTCTATACTTTGTCCTTCCAGTGTCTCCAAACTCAGCCCAGATCCCGCAGGACTGGCCCCACCCATACCACTGGGTAAGCCTTTCTGGCAAGATCCTCCCTTTCTCCATCTTACTGGCTTTATTTCTCTTCTGGGAACTTCCCCATAGTTCCACTATCTTGAGGCAATAACTAATAATAATAGCAATATTTATTGATAGTGGAAATGGTAGAAAAAGGATGGAAAAACCATTTTGAAAGCAGATCCCAGCCCATTGAGAAGAGCAGGCAAGGGCTCTCTCTCTCTCTCTCAATCCTCTATCACCAGCCAGGAGTTTCTGGATCATTACATTCTGGAGCACATTGGATGAGAAAACCATTTCAGACAATTAGAAGTAAAACCCATGGGCCTGATGGGTCCAGCACAGAATAAATTAACAGCACTTCCCCATCACATCTTGGGTGATCAGGTCTCTAAATGACATAATTAAAGTTTGTGATGCTCAGGCTACACTCCAAGAAATCTGTCTCTACTTACAGTCACGCTGAGCTCTATGTCACAGTGAATCCACTGGAGACCCTCCTTCATGGGGGTAAGAGCACAGAGTCTGGACTCAGCTGGAACTAGATTTTCAGTCAAACTCCATTTACTAGTTGTGTGACTCTGAGCAAGTTATTCAACTTAATTTCTCTGTGTCTCAGTTTCTGTGTGATGGAAAACAAAATGTATTGGTAAGTTCAGAATTGTGAAGGATCTGAGAGTTTGCACTAACAAGTGAGCCTGGTTTGCATTTTACTTAAAGAAAAACCCAAACTCCCCATGGTTGCCAACAAAGCTGTATATGACTAATTTAGCTCTACTCTCCAGACACACGGGTCTCCTTTCAGTTCTAGAGCATATCTGATTTTTTCCTACCTTGAAACCTTTGCTTGCATTGTTCTATGCTTAACAATAATCCAGCTTTTAAGCATGAAAGTCAAGGCCTCAGAAAATCTTTCTTAACTACCCTATCTAAGCATCCTCATCGCCCCACCAACCGTACTGTTCATTGTTCTCTATCTTTATTTCCTTTGTAGTATTTTAGGGGCGAATGGAGTAGCCATCCTCAGAGACCTGCAGAGTCTAGGGAAGGCACAAGATTAAAGATTGCACTTGGAGAGCGGACAGGGAGATGGTACTCTTTTTAAAATGCAAGTCCTGCTGAGAAGGCACAAATTAACAAGTTCAACAAGAACCTCTCAGATCCTATAGGAGAAGCTTCTGTCCTTAAGAGCCTTAAGCATGGAAGGAAGGAGGAGTATGAAGAAACAGTGGCAAAATCCTACCTCCCCAAAACAATGAATTTGAATTTTTGAGCTATACCCTGACTCCTGTCCCACTCCTAGGCATTGAATTGCAAACATGGGATCCAAGCATTTTTAATGGTCATAGACTTTAACCTCCTCATGTATATTGGCGATACCCATGTATTCATTTCCTTGTGGCCGCTATAATAAATTACAACAAATGAAGTGCCTTAAAAGCACAGAAAAATTTTTGGTAGACAATGCATATTTACAACTTCATTTTTTTCTTTTATTTTATTAAAGTATAGTTACTATACAATATTATATAGGTTCAGTCAGTTCAGTTCAGTCTCTCAGTCGTGTCCAACTCTTTGCGACCCCATGAATTGCAGCACGCCAGGCCTCCCTGTCCATCACCAACTCCCGGAGTTCACTGAGACTCACGTCCATTGAGTCGGTGATGCCATCCAGACATCTCATCCTCTGTCGTCCCCTTCTCCTCCTGCTCCCAATCCCTCCCAGCATCAGGGTCTTTTCCAATGAGTCAACTCTTCGCATGAGGTGGCCAAAGTGCTGGAGTTTCAGCTTTAGCATCATTCCTTCCAAAGGTTACAGGTGTACAATATAATGATTCACAATCTTCACAAGCTTATATTCCTTTTATAGTTATTATAAAATATTGGCTATATTCTCTGTGTTATACAATAAATCCTTGTAGCTTATTTTATATATAGTAGTTTGTACCTCTTAATCCTTTACCCCCATCTTGCCCCTCCCCCCCTTCCTCTACCCATTGGTAACCACTAATCTGTCCTCTATACCTGTGAGTCTGTTTCCTTTTTGTTATATTCCCTAGTCTGTTGTATTTTTCAGATTGCACATATAAGTGAAATCATACCGTATTTGCTTTCTGTGTCTGACTTATTTAACTTAGCATAATGTTCTCCGAGTCCTTCCATGTTGCTGCAAATGGCAACAATCATTCTTTTATGGCTGACTTGTATTCCATTGTTTGTTTATATCACATCTTTATCCATTCACCAGGCTGATGACATTTAGGTTGCTTCCACATCTTGGCAATTGTAAATAATGCTGCTATGAAAATTGGGGTGCATGTATCTTTTCAAATTAGTGTTTTTGGGGGGTTGGATATATACCCATAAAAGCACAGAAATTTATTCTCTTAGGTTTCTAAAAGTTAGAAGTTCAGAATCAGTGTCACTAGGCCAAAATCAAAAGGTTGGCAGGGCCATGCTGGCTTCACAGAGTCTAAGAGAGAATCCTTTCTGTGATGCTTCCTTCTGGTGGCTGCTGGTATTCCTTGACTTGAGGCCATGTCACTGCAGTCTTCAAGGTCAGAATCTTTTAATTACTCTGTTTCATTTTCACATTGCCTTCTCCTCTTCTCAGCCTTTGACACCAGATGGTATCCAATATTCCTCTGACTCTCTCTTATAAAGATACATATAATTTCATTTAGTGCCCATTAGGATAACCCAGGCTAATCTCCCCATCTCAAAAATTTTAACTTAATCACATCTTCAAAGACCTCTTTTTGCCATATAAGGTAACATTCACAGGTTCCAGCAATAAGGATGGATATATCTCTTAGGGATTGTTCTTTACCCACCCATACCTCAGCTAGTTGTGGTGGAAACTAAAACAGAATTAAAGACCCCTATTCTACCCAGGTTATGGCAAGGAGGGAAGGAAGGGAGGAAGAGAAATGGGAAAGCAAGAGTGTGCTGGCAATGCAGTCAGAAGCAGACCCATGGACTGGAGCAGGAGATCTGAGTCCAGGTCCATGCATAGGGAGGAGATGGAGCATCCTTACCTTCCCAGGTGTTCTCACCTGGGCCTGCCCTCTGAGAGCCCAAGTGGAAACCAGGAGGTGGATTGGAGAGAGTTTGGATTCTTGGGACCAGAGAAGCTTGGGGAGAACCCTTATGGAGACGAAGGTCAGTGATATCTGTGTAGTCAGTGCATGGGCCTAGGATCCTTCTAGAGGCCAGAAAATGGGTCCAGTGGGGGCACTTACCTTGAAAGGAAGACCAACGTGGAATCATTATATTTGACCTTTCTGTGTATTTGGTGCGGATCATCTCCTTTTTGAAGCTCTCCTGTCTTGTTCTCCTGCCTCTCTCAGAGTCCTTTGCCTTAGCCCCAGTTGTCCACAGAGTCACCTGCTCCTGAATTACCCATTATGGGCTCTTCCCATCCTTGCTTCACTTTGTGCAAAGTAAGTAGAGTATAATGGAAGGTGTTCAGAGCACTGTGTCTGAAGTCCTACTGCCTGGCTTTCAGCTCAGGCTGTACCAACTCCTGGCTGTGGTCTCAGACAAGTGCCTTATGGCTCTATAGCTGAACTTAGAATCTTCTTGGATAGAATAGGGACCACCAGGTCCTTATAGTCAAAGCTGTGGTTTTTCCGGTAGTCATGTACGGATGTGAGAGTTGGACTATAAATAAGGCTGAGAATCGAAGAATTGATGCTTTTGAATTATGGTCCTGGAGAAGACTCCTGGGAGTCCCTTGGGCAGCAAGGGGATCAAACCAGTCAATCATAAAGGAAATCAATCCTGAATATTCATTGGAAGGACTGATGCAGAAGCTGAAGCTCTAATACTTTGGCCACCTGATGTGAAGAGCTCACTCATTGGAAAAGACCCTGATGCTGGGAAAGACTGAGGGCAGGAGGAGAAGGAGGTGACAGAGGAAGATGTGGTTGGATGGCATCACCGACTCGATGGACATGAGTTTCAGGAAACTCCAGGAGATGGTGAAGGACAGGGAAGCCTGGCATGCTGCAGTCCATGGGGTCATAAAGAGTCGGACATGACTGAACAACAACAAGGTTGTTTGAAGAGTTGAGATACAGCATACGGTCAGCTGACAGCTCATGACCAATGTTAGCTGTTGTCTGTGGCTGCTGCCTGCTGGTCTGCTCTCCACACGCCTTCTCTTGTGCATCTGAACCCAGTGGAAGGTTCTCGGTGATGGTGGTCAGCGTGGAGGTGGCAGAGCCAGAAAGGAGAAGGGGAGAAAAGCTGGGAGCCAAGGCTGTACCCTGGTAGAAAAAAAAAATACCTTTGTCCTCTTTCTCTAAGAGCAGGAGCAGCAAGGAGAGAAGTTGAGTCTGTGCACTTGAAACCCGGGGACAACAGAAAGTGTCATGGGACCCCCCCACTTGGCTGCCCTGCCCTTACCCCTCAGCCAGCAGTGACTTCTGAGCCTGGGCCAACCCCTCGGCTTCCTAGGCTCCTGGTGGTGTGGGGAAGACAAAGGGGCTCCAAACAGTGCTGTACAGAGTGGAGAAACAACCCGTGGAGAAAAGGTGAAAGGGGCAGCGATGGTTTATTTGGGCGGGAGGCAGCCAAGGGGAGAGTTAATAACCGTCTTTGAGGATCTGAAGAGTTATTAGACAGAAATCAGTGACCACTGCCCCTCTCTGCTCAGAGCACAGGCCCAAAGGAAATGAGTTAACATCCCACAGAAGCAGATGCTCAGGTTAAGGTAAAAAGAAGACAGTCTCCAGTCCAGGTAGAGATGGACCGGAACAGGAACTGAGGGGACCATCGGGCAGAGCCTCGTGGCACCTGGTGGACCAGCCTCCTGAACTCACGCAGATGCCTCTGTTCAGATGGGGCTCCAGTGAGGGGGGCAGCCAGGCTCACCCCTTCTGGGATGACAGGGGTCTTTCCCAGTGGGTATGGCGACTGCCCCCTCATCCCCTTTCCCAACCCCCATCCCACCTCCTATTCCCAGAATAAAATCCCCAGGAACTATATGGAGAAAAGGTGGCCATTCTATTGGGGGTGGGATGGTGGTGACCCATGCAGGTATCTCTCTTTTCTATTAATAAAAAGCAGAGCCCAATGTGTGGCAAAAACCACTACAATATTGTAAAGTAATTAGCCTCCAATTAAAATAAATTAATTAATTTTTTTTAAAAAGCAGAGCCCAGAGGCACAAGAGCACCCATACTCCTTCTCTCAGGTAAGAACTTTCTGTGTCTGAGGAAACAACCAGTCTGTTCTGGAATATACGATGGCAAAATCAGTCAGCTCCGGGGACCTGTGAGCCTGTGGCTCATTCTCTAGCTGACATTATGGAGCACCAGGCGGCAGCTTCATGAACAAGCGCAGTTACACTGGGCGGAGGAAATCAAAGAGAGCCCGGATTCTAGTCCAGATCAGTGTTGTATCTTCTCACAAATGGAGGATGTTGGCAGTGAAGAGCTGGCTCTCGTGTCTTTCTCAGAGCTGTAGTCACCCACATTCCCTATTATTTAGCACTTACTGCCAGACCAAGCACTCACACACATAGAGTATCTCATTTAACCTCCATGTGATCCCACTGCGGTCACTGTTATTAACTCCCTGGCAACATAATAGTATCAATCTCAAAGGACTATTGCAAGTAAAACAACTTAACATAGTAAAGCACGCCTGACTCCTAGCAAGAGCCCTGTAAGTATGAGTCATTATCATTCCTGCTGCTGCCACTGTTACCTTCTGGCCGTTAAGGAGACTTGATGGTCTGTCCACGTTCACACAGCTCGTAAGGCAAACTCAGGTCCCTCTGACACCAAAGTCCAAGACTTTCTGTCCACTCTTCACACATGGAGTCAAAACACGTAGCAGCTGAAAGCCCTGGGGCTTAGAAACACAGACCTAAGCTCGAATTCCAGCTCTGCCAGTAACTATCTGGGCACTGGTCAGACTGGACACTGACCGCAAACATTCTAGGCCCAGGAGGGAACCTTCACAGTCAAACTGCTTCCAGTATGATTTTCTGGTTGTTCTGTGCATGCGTTATTATCTTCGCCTACCACTCCCAGCGAAGCTTTTAAAGAACTTGTCATAAGAGATGATATTTTAAACATTTATCTCAAAAAGTAACAATTAGTCACAATGACTGATGGATTGGTTAATGAGCTGAGAGAACTAGCTGGAGGGAGGTTTTGTGACTCATCCCTTCCACTCACCCACTACCCCTGACATGGAGCAGGAGAGTCTGTGACGGAGGAAGACAAGACTGAGACTCCTGAGCACTTACTCAGAGTCAGGCCCATTGCCCATTAATCATCCTGATTAAACCTCACAACACCCTTGAGAGGGAGCTGTTGCAGGTAGAAGGGAGAAGGTGGAGCTCTGACATTCCCAGAGAGGCGTTCTTAGGGGCATAGATCACCCTGGCAGTTTCACCATGCTTCATGCCCAGGCATCCTTGGTCTTGCAGGCCCAGAAGACTCACCAGGTCAGAACAAAGAGTAGGTCCATTTCTCAGGGACAGGCTCACAGGAACCAAGTTCAAGAGCAGATACTACCGTGGCCTTGGCATTGAGAAATGCCCCCATCACAAGGACCTGAACAGTGCATTCTCTCACTACGGATATCAGAAGTCAAATTAGTTACAGCTACCTAGAGAGTGTGGAATCAGAAGAAGGTGACCACTTGGAGGAATCCATGGTGGTGCTCAGGGGACTCTAATTCCAGTTTGTCTCCTGAATCTCAGCTCAAGAGTCACCTTCTATGAGAAGCCTCCCTGGACTGAACCCAGGATCTCTGTCCCTGCTCCCAGAACAGAGTCCCACCATGGCACAGACTGCACTGCCCCACATCTTCACAGTCACACTGAACAGCTGCCTGCCCTGCTAAATGTGTGCTCCTGTGAGGTATGGAGGGTGCCTTACTCCTGTGGAGTCTCCTTCACCTGCCATACACAGGGGGTCAGGAAAGACTTACCCAAGGAGTAAAAAGTACACATCTTTGGGCCAGGACTCCCTCCCTGCTGAGCAGGGCCCGCATGAATCTGCCAGCCTCCAGTTCTTTCTTTTCCAGGCTGCATGTTGGGGTCAGCCTTCTGTTTGTTCTCCAAACCAGATATAAACTGCTGTGAGTTTGGGTCCTACTAGCAAAATTATAATCACATACCAGTCTCATCTTTCCAAGATTACATACAACTACCTCACCTGAAGGTTTGTATAGCCCTGGTCACACAGTCAGTCTCTCAGAGTCTCCTGGATCCCTCCACCTGTGCTTTTGCTGTATGTGCTGAGTTTAGTGTTTTACTCTTAGAGGGCAAGCTAAGTGTCTACCGATAAGGATGTGGCTAGATAAACCATACCTCCTAACAATGGAATATTGTGCAGCCAACACAATGCTGTTTACAAAGCAGTTTTAATAAACCAGAGGAATGCTGAGTCTATGATATCATGGGGGAAAGAAGTATGTGCATGCATCATGTGATTTTAGCCATGTGAACAAAGGGCAAAGATAAAACACTGGAAAAGATATATTAAACTGTTTTAACAGCAGTGGCCACTGTACAGTTACTTCTGTAGTGAAGTGAAAGTGAAGTCGCTCAGTCGTGTCCGACTCCCAGCGACCCCATGGACTGCAGCCTACCAGGCTCCTCCATCCATGGGATTTTCCAGGCAAGAGTACTGGAGTGGGGTGCCATTATGTAGGGTGGGCTAATTGGTGATTTCCCCCTTTTTTCTTTATGCTTATCTGTACTTCCCAATGAGGAGGCAATGGCACCCCACTACAGTACACTTGCCTGGAAAATCCCATGGATGGAGGAGCCTGGTGGGCTGCAGTCCATGGGATCGCTAAGAGTCGGGCATGACTGAGCGACTTCACTTTCACTTTTCACTTTTCACTTTCATGCGTCGGAGAAAGAAATGGCAACCCACTCCAGTGTTCTTGCCTGGAGAATCCCAGGGACGGGGAAGCCTGGTGGGCTGCCGTCTTCCGGATCGCACAGAGTCGGACACGACTGAAGTGACTTAGCAGCAGCAGCAGCAGTACTTCCCAAGCTATATATAATATGTAGGTTGCTTTTATAGTTAAGTAAAAAGTTATAGTTAACTTTAAGAGAAAAATTCATAAGGAGAACATTTCTCTAAAAATATACTACTACTCAATTATGCATTCTTTAATTGATTTTTTTTACAGGTCATAGAGAAAGTGGGTTTTTAAGTCTCCTCCCTCCCACATCCCAGGCAGAAGAGATGGCCCAGTGTATCTTGAACTGGAGTCTAACCCACCCTGTCTGGGTACTTCTCCCTTCCCCACGACTCTCTTCTACCCCAGACGCTCTCCCAGGATACACCGGGTTAACACACACTGCCTCCCTGCACTGTGGGACTATGTTGACCCCTGGGGACCTGTAAAGAGGAGGAAATTCATATGCTGCTGCCACTGAAGGACTAGGTAGCTTCTGTCATGACTTCAAGCTCTTTCCAATAAGTATACAGTGCTTTAATCAAATCTTTCCTATGTAATGTTTTAAAAACTTGGCCCCATTTTAAGCTGAGAGTTACATAACATAAAGTTAACCGTTTGAACGTGAACAAATTCATGGCATTTAGTACATGCATGATGTTGTGTAACCGTCACCTCCATCTAATTCCAAAACATTTTCATCACCCCAAAGGGAAGCCCCAGGCCCATAAAGCAGTTGCTCCTCATCCTCACTCCTCCCAGTCCCAAGCAACCACCAATCTACACATGTCTCTATGGATTTACTGCTTCTAGCTATTTCATACAAATGGAGTCATACAATATGTGACCTTTGGGGTCTGACTTCTTATACTTGGTATAAGCACATTTTCAAGGTTCTTCCACATTGCAGCATGTATCAATACTTCATTCTTTTGCTATTATGAATAGGCCTTCCATGAACATATATGAACAAGTATTGGACTTCTAAATAATATTAATGAAATTATATTTTAGAGTAAATATTTATATTCACCATCTCAAGGCTTCCATCTGGGGCTCCCCACATTCAGGAGCAAATCTCTCTGTGCTCCAAACCACAACGAAGTCCTAGCAAGTTAGGAAGATGAAAGAGTTCAGAAACAGTCAGCCAGGACAGGCCTCAGGTTGTAGGGGAATTCCAGAAGCAAATTAGTGGGAGAAAGGGGGGACATGACAGAAAAGGAGTAATTACTCCTGCACATCCCTGGGAGTATCACTTAATTAAGCAAAATGATGTCAGTAGAATAAGGCACATCCTACCTTCTCATGCTATGCATTATTTATGCCTGAGAGTTGGATCTATTTGCATCTCTCTAGCATCTCATTGGGGCTTCCCTGATGTCTCAGATGATAAAGAATCTGCCTGTGATGCAGGAGACTTGGGTTTGATCCCTGGGTTGGTAAGATCTCCTGGAGGAGGAAATGGCAACCCACTTCAGTTTCCTTTCCTGGAGAAGCCCACAGACAGAGGAGCCTGATGGGCTACAGTCCATAAGGTTGCAAAGAGTCAGACTTGATTGAGTGGCTAACACACACACACACACACAACATCTCATGGTGCAGCTCTGACCAGGCCCCCAGACATATTCAGGCACTGAGCACTACACCGCTCAACTGACCACTGACTCCCAGATGTCTAGGACTCATCAAATAGCTTCTCCAATCCCAGAAAATGAATGTGTCCAAGCAAAAGTGTGAACAGGACATCATCTCAAATCCAGTGATCCATCCCCACTGGCAACAGTGGGCAGTCAGTACAAATTATGGAAAATAGCTCAGAGGGACTATGAACTAAGCTAGTGGAGGTGATGGAATTCCAGCTGAGCTATTTCAAATCCTAAAAGATGATGCTATTAAAGTGATGCACTCAATATGCCAGCAAATTTGGAAAACCCTGCAGTGACCATAGGACTGGTAAAGGTCAGTTTTTATTCCAATCCCAAAGAAGAACAGTGCCAAAGAATGTTCAAACTACCACACAATTGCACTCATTTCACATACTAACAAAGTAATGCTCAAAATTCTCCAAACTAGGCTTCAAACAGTACATGAACCGTGAACTTCCAGATGTTCAAGCTGGGTTTAGAAAAGGCAGAGAAGCAGAGATCAAAATGCCAACATCAACTGGATCATTGAAAAAGAAAGAGAGTTCCAGAAAAACATCTATTTCTGCTTTATTGACTACACTAAAGCCTCTGACTGTGTAGATTACAACAAACTGTGGAAAATTCTTAAAGAGATGAGAATACCAAACCACCTGACCTGCCTCTTGAGAAACCTGTATGCAGGTCAAGAAGCAACAGTTAGAACCAGACATGGAACAATGGACTGGCTCCAGTTTGGGAAAGGAGTATGTCAAGGCTGTATATTGTTACCCTGCTTATTTAACTTATATGCAGAGTACATCATGTGATATGCCAGGCTGGATGAAGCACAAGCTGGAATCAAGATTGCTGTGAGAAATACCAGTAACCTCAGCTACACAGATGACACCACCCTAATGGAAGAAAGTGAAGAGGAACTAAAGAGCTTCTTGATGAAAGTGAAAGAGGAGAGTGAAAAAGTTGGCTTAAAACTCAACATTCAAAAAATGAAGATCATGAAAAAAAAAAATGAAGATCATGGCATCTGGTCCCATCACTTCATGGCAAATAGAAAGGGAAACAATGGACACAGTGACAGACTTTATTTTCTTGGGCTCAAAAATCACTGCAGATGGTGACTGCAGCCATGAAATTAAAAGCCACTTGCTCCTTGGAAGAAAAGCTATGACCAGCCTAGACAGCATATTAAAAAGCCGAGACATTACTTTGCCTACTAGTCAAAGCTATGATTTTTCCAGTAGTCGTGTATGGATGTGAGAGTTGGACCATAAAGAAAGCTGAGCACAGAAGAATTGATGCTTTTGAATTGTGGTGTTGAAAAAGACTCTTGAGAGTACCTTGGAGATCTCTCCAGTTTCCTGAATATTCTTTGGAAGGACAGATGTTGAAGGTGAAACTCCAATAATTTGACCACCTGATGCAAAGAACTGACTCTTGGAAAAGACCCTGATGCTGGGAAACATCTGAACTCTAAGCTGATAGGACCCTGTCAGGGAAGTTGGCCAAAATGAAAGCTGTGAGGTCAGGGTTTTATAATATGCTGGTTACATGTGTGATGCTATCATGGGAGGTACAGTGGGGCGATCAGGTTGCCATATTACAATCTTAGCCTTACAGCATGGTGGTATGCTGTGCAGCTCCCCATCATAACCTCACATTGTGGGCTTGTGTTGGTGCCAAGTCCATTCTGTAGTGTGATGTGCAATGTGTCACAGTGTTGCAATGGCAGCTTGCCAGGATGTCACAGGCCATGGGGACTTCTGCTGTGTTCTGGCTTTGTGATCTTATAAGAAGTGGGGATGAGATGTGTCTGAAACTGCCTTTCTCACTAGAGGGATTCCCAACTGGTTTGAGGTACAAGAAATCTTTTCATTTCAGTGCCCGAGACACTGTTTGCTACCTTGTTCTGGTCCATTTCCTCCCAGAATCCCAGAGGAGGCTCCAAACACGCCACACATGTTTCTCCTGAAGTGTAAGAGCACGTGGTGACGGTTACCCCAGAGGCTGAAGAGCTGTGACCTGGGCTTCACCTCAGGTGTTCGCCAGGTGCTTCCTGAAGCTTGCCACGTGAGAGGCAGCTGTCAGTCTGCGGTGGAGGATGCAGGCTGGGAGCAGAGGCACAGAGAATTAACGCTTGCCTGGCAAGAGCAAGAAGTGGCTCCACACTCACCAATGGCAGCAGTCAAGAGTCCAGTTTCTGCCCTTGTGCATGGGGCCCATGGCCCACCCCCGACTACTGCAAAGAGACACCCACCCTCTAGGTGGACATTTCCCAAAATACCCATGTCCTCCCCACATTTTGTCAAGAAAAGCATAAAACCGTGTTGTTGTCTTTCAGTTGCTAAGTCAAGTTTAGCTCTTCTGTGACTCCATGGATGGTAGCCCACCAGGCTCCTCTGTCCATGGAATTTTCCAGGCAAGTACACTGGAGTGGGTTGCCATTTCCTCCTCCAGGAGATCTTCCCAACCCAGGGATCGAACCCGGGTTTTTTGCATTGCAGGCAGACTCTTTACCATCTGAGTCACCAGGAAAGCCCCTATGAAACCATATGAAAGTGTAGTTCAGAGCTTAAAACATTTCTGTTCCAGCTCCAGAAAAGAAGACATTGGCTCACTTCCCTCAGCCTCACTTCTCCAGGCCACAGATGCTGGGAGAGTCCAGGTGAGACAAGATAGCTGATGCCCCCCACTCACAGTAGTCACGTTCTGTAAAACTGTTGTGGACACAGAGCCAGTGCTGATAGGGGAAATCAGGGTTGGGCTCCTGTGAGCCTCTGGTCACAACATTTTCACCAACTGATCAATACATAACCTTGTTTTCTGTATGTATCTGTGTAAAGACACTTTAATGTTTATCGTTGATTCGTTAACATTGAATCACAGCCAAAGCAATATAACTCATGCCTGAATGAAGCTTATCTAATGTACTTGTTTTCTATGAAAGGATCATCACAGCTTTCTTGTGCTTAGGAACAGTCGACAGCACTTC
This sequence comes from Bos javanicus, assembly GCF_032452875.1. NCBI lineage: Eukaryota > Metazoa > Chordata > Mammalia > Artiodactyla > Bovidae > Bos > Bos javanicus. The sequence goes on along the minus strand of NC_083882.1, from coordinate 41,087,842 downwards.
AGCACTAGGCTTGAGGGTGCATTTTAGACAGTGAAGTTGCCAACAAAAATGCAAAAGAAAATGTAGTACTCAAAAGATCACAAAAAGAACACTTGTCTACAGTCTGAAAGGTGAAACAAGAAGGCAGGGCATCACCTATTCAGCCTCAGCCAGGAATATGCCCATTGGAGATGTAAACTTCTTACTGTTGTGCACATGGTTCACAGATGACCATGAAAGCATCATGGGTATTGATGTTGGAATCACAAATTTTAGCCAGTAAAGTCAAATTTGCAAAAACAGAACCTGCAAATAGTGAGGATGGACTGTAATTAGAAGGAACATATCTAGAGATTTATAGGGCACAAGGAATCATCCTAAAGTGCTTTACATATATTAACTCATTTAATCCCACCAGCAACAAAATGAAGCAGCTATTACTATTGTCCCCATTTCCACAGCTCAGCCAACAGAGACAAAGAAAAAAGAAGTAAAGTAACTTGGTAAATGTCCCATAGCCAAGAGTTGACAAAGACAGGATATGAACCCAGATATCTTCCTCTAGAAACCCCCACGCTTAATCCATATTGCCTCTGGGTAGCATTCTCCATCGGTGGCCTTGGTTTCTCCAGAGAACCACTTGGAAGACAAAGACTGGAACCCCCTGCCTTTCTAGCAGAGCAAATATGGCTCCTACTTTCTCACCGAGATCAGCTGAAGCCTTCCAGATGCTTCCACTTGCCTGACCTCCTGTCTGTCATTTGGTGACTTCCACCAAAGCTGGCCTTGCCATTGACACATTCACCTTGGTTGTCTTGCCTGATTGAAGAGGAGCCTCTCTTTCTGCCACTGGACTATTGAGTTGACACTTTCTTCAAAGTTTTCCTTTTTTTGGTGGGGTGGTGGGGGAGGGTGGAACAGACAGTGCTACATTATATCCTCAGGACATTAAATGCCCTGAGGATATAATTTAATGACATCCTCAAGTCATTAAATCTAGCCATGTGATGCCCTCCCCACAACTCAACAAGAGTTTAGGTACCCATTGAGAGTTATTTCCTAAAAGAGAGTAATCCCCTGACCTTCTGAGTTCCATTCCCCACTGGTGTATGTACACAAATAGGTGGGAGGTGGTATGGTAGAGTGTCTACAGTGCTTCTGAAGTTTGGGAGATTCATGTGACTGTGGAAAAGTTACAAACCTCTCTATGTCTCATTTCAACACGGTCAAGTAGAGGTGATACTATCTGCCTAGTGACAAAAGCGATAAAGTAGGGGAGCCAATAGTACCTGGATTATCAGGTGGCTGAGAGACTTAATTGAGAAAATTCACGTTAAAAGCCTTCACACAACACCTGGCACCAAGAACTCAACAAGAAGCTTCTTATTTTTCTTCTCACTTTTTTTTCACATGTATTAATTTTAGTGTTCTGGACTTGCTACCATCAAGTCTAAAGGAGTTCTGCAGTTTTTCACAAGAGTTGTAACATTTCAAAAATCAAATAGAACCCTTGGTGATTTGTACATATTGCCTAAGCTCCCAGGTGGGCATACAATTGGATGTCTTTACCCCACCCCCTCCACCACAAAATTTCCAGAGACAGTAAGGGATTTCTAGGAAGGTAGTGACAATGGTATTATAATTTTTTAATCTTTTTGAATCACTCTACACAACAGACAGAGCCTAAGCAAATTCAAAGTTCTGCAGACAACACAGCAAAACAAAGATATACACCAGCCTCAAAATGTGAACTGTTGCAGGAAAACTACACACAACACCAAGACCATATGGCATCAGTGAGTGTGCAGTGGGAAGCAAAGGAGAGACAAAGGGGAACCTGAGAGTCGGAGAAGCCAAAATTGTCAACAGATACTCCCAAGGGAAGGGGAACACACTCTAGGGGAAACAGCCATAACAGCAGGTGCCTTACAGGCTTCAGGTTATGAGCATGAGATCGGAGAACACTAGAGCAGTCTGGGTTCTATGAACTCTTAGAATAACAAGTGCTCCTTTCCAAGACAATGGCCAACACTGAGTAGAAATTACTGGAAGTAGAATCTAATTTGTCTAGGACAATGTATTAAGGAAAAAGGAAAGCAAAGTTCCTTTTAAATCTGGAGGACTGTAACTGAGCCAACAGGTGCTGGAATATATAAGGTCACATATTTGAATACTTGGAAATAACAACAGCATAGTGAACTTAACAGCTGTGAAGCTAGGGAAAGGATCCTGGACCACCCTCTCCTCCAAAGTGAATAGGAGAACTCATGCTCTTTAAGCATGGATAACAAAAAAGGATTGTGTTTGAATCCCACACAAATTTATTTTAAGATAAAAAGAGAAGAGTGAGCAAAATAATGTCCCCACAGACAATAAAGTATGCCAGAAATAAAGACTAAAAATGTAGAAAAGAAAACAAAGAAAACCCCAGGCACAGATGGCTGCCCTGGTAAATTCTATCAAAACATTTAAAAGAAATAATGCCAATCTTCCAAAACGCTTTTAGAGAAACAGAGGAGGGCGGAACTCTTCCAAACTAATTTTATGAGATCAGAATAATTTTGGTACCAAAACCTTAGGAAGACACTAGGCATTACAGATCAATATCTCCTATGAATACAAAACACTTGAAAATATTGCAACAAAGATACAACAGTACGTAAGAAGGATAAAACTTCATGACCAACCAGTGTTTATCTCAGGAATGCAAGGTTGGCTTAACTTTTAAAAAGCAATCAATGTAACACACAAAAAAAGGAGGAAAAAATTTATATGATCATTTTAGTAAATGCATAAAAATCCTTTCACAGAATTCAATACGTGTTTGTGACTAAAGGACAAAAGACTTTCCTCAGCAAACTAGGAAAAGAACAGGAATTCCTCAGTCTCTGTGTATCAGTCCTCTGAGAAGTGGACGTCAAGATAGGATTAGACACGCAAGAGATTTATTAGAGGAGATGCTTGTGAGAGGAAATGAAAAGGCCTGGAAGAGGATGAGAGACTTGTCAGATCATGATATGAATCTGAGCTCAGGTGAAGAAGAAAGGAAGAAGGCAAATAGTGCATAAGCATCTGAAACTCCAGGGCAGCTTTTAGAGACTTGGCCAAAGCCGTCTTGGAATCTTCAAGTTACCATCTCCCACCAGAAGAACCCCACATCTCCTAGGCACTGAGGGGGAGAAGACTTTGGGAAATGTGGCATCTGCACAAAATGATGGGTTTCAGAATGCAGCTGCTGGACCTGTCAATCTTTAACCTAGGACTCTGAAAGGTACACTTTCATAGCCACTGAGGATGTTATAACTTTCCTCCCAAGGAGAAAGCGTCTTTTAATTTCATGGCTGCAGTCACCATCTGCAGTGATTTTAGAGCCCCCAAAAATAAAGTCTGACACTGTTTCCACTGTTTCCCCAAAGTTATGACCAACCTAGATAGCATATTCAAAAGCAGAGACATTACTTTGCCAACAAAGGTCCATCTAGTCAAGGCTATGGTTTTTCCTGTGGTCATGTATAGATGTGAGAGTTGGACTGTGAAGAGAGCTGAGCACCAAAGAGTTGATGCTTTTGAACTGCAGTGTTGGAGAAGACTCTTGAGAGTCCCTTGGACTGCAAGGAGATCCAACCAGTCCATTCTGAAGGAGATCAGCCCTGGGATTTCTTTGGAAGGAATGATACTGAAGCTGAAACTCCAGTACTTTGGCCACCTCATGCGAAGAGTTGACTCATTGGAAAAGACTCTGATGCTGGGAGGGATTGGGGGCAGGAGGAGAAGGGGACAACAGAGGATGAGATGGCTGGATGGCATCACTGACTCGATGGACGTGAGTCTGGGTGAACTCCAGGAGTTGGTGATGGACAGGGAGGCCTGGAGTGCTGCGATTCATGGGGTTGCAAAGAGTCAGACACAACTGAGCGACTGAACTGAACTGAAGTGGGGATGTTATAGGATAACTATGAGAAATCTAAAACTGATCTATACTTATTGGCAAACATGGAACACTTTTCCTATAAGATCAGGAAAAAGTCAGCGATGTCTACTGTAATAAGGGAATTCAACAACATTTCAGAATGTGTGGTCAATATATGAACTAACTGCATTTCTATACACTAATCACAAACTGTTAAAAAAAATTGAAATACCACTTATCATAGCACCCCAAAACCAGACAATATTTAGAGGTAAATTTAACAAAATATGTGCAAGCCCTTTACACTGAAAACTACAAAATATCTCTAGGAAATTAAAGAAGACTAAGATACATGGAGAGAGAAAATATGCTCTTGGACTGGAAGGCTCAGTATTGTTAAGATATCAATGATCTTAAGATTGATATATAGATATGGTACAATCCTCTTATGAGCTGAATTGTGTCCCATTCAAAACCCATATGTTGAAGCCCTATTCACCTCAGAAGGTGACAATAAAGACAGAGCCTTCAGAGAGGTGATTAGATTAAAAAAGGCCTCCAGTGTGAGCCCTAATCCAATCTGACTGATGTACTAATACAAAGGGGAAATGTGGACACATAAAGTGATACCAGGCGTGCGCTTCCGCAAAGGAAAGGCCGTATGAAGACACAGTATGAAGATGGCCATCTGCGATCCAAGGAGACAGTAAACCCACGGAAGCTCTGATCTTGGGTTTTCGGCCTGCAGAACAGTGAGAACATAAATTTCTATAGTTTAAGCCACCCAGTCTGTGGTATTCTGTTATGGAAGCCCTATCTAACACAAATCCCCACCACAAAAATCTTAGAAAGCTTTCCTATAGGAATTGACAGACTGATTCTAAAATGGAAATGCAAATGGTATAGAATAACCACAACAGTCTTATTAAGTTTATTTTTTTAAGTCACAGGACTTTCATTGCCTGGTTTGAAAATATTTAAGGTAATCAAGATGGTGTAGTACTGGTGTCAGGATACAGATCAATGAAACAGACTGGAGAAAACAGAAATAGACCCACAAATAGATAGACAATTGATCTTCAGCAAAGACACTAAGCCAGTTCATTGGGGAAAGAAAAGCCCTTGCAAGGAATAAAACAACTGGATATGTTTGCTAAAAACAAACACCTCCACCACATACAATAATTCATTCAAAATGGAAAATAGACTTAAATGTAAATACTAAAGCAACAAAACTGGAAGACAACATAGGAGAATATTCTTATGACCTTGGGACAAGGAAAATTTTTCCAGAGAGGACATAAAATGCATTACATATAAAAGAAAAAATAAATAAGTCTTCACCAGAACTAATAACATCTACTCATCAAAAGATAGAATTAAGGAAAAGAAAAAGTAAGTCACAGACTGAGAGAAAGTATTTGCAAAGCATATATCTGACAAACTGTCTCAAAAATATATAAAGGTTACATATAAATCAAACATAAAAAGACTAAGAACTCAATAAAAAGGGAAAATGCTTTTACAATTACTTCACAAAAGAAGATATATAAATGGCTAATAAGCACATGGAAAGACCCTCAACATTAGTCATCAAAGAAATTAAAATTAAAACCATAATGAGATGTCACCCCACATCCACTAGAATGGCTAAATTTTAAAAGATTGATAATACTGTCTAAGAGGCTTCAGAGCACCTGGAACATTCATATGTTGGTGGATGGTTAATGGTGCAACCCTTTGGAAAAATAATTGCCCGTTTCCTTTATTAAAAAAGTTGTCGCTTTTTCATTTTTTCCCTTGAGGTATAATAGGCATAACATTATATTAGTTTCTAGTGTACAACATAAAGACTTGGTATTTGTGTGTATTGCTAAGTGATCACCACAATAAATCTGGCTAACATCTGTCACCTTGGCTGTAATTTTTTTTCTTATGATGAGAACTTTTAAGGTGTGCTTTCTTAGCAACTTGCAAATAAACAATACAGTGCTATTAACTATGGGCACCATGCAAATATCTTTTTGATTCATGTTTTCACTCCCTTAGGCTAAATACTCAGAAACAAAATGGTGTTTTTTATACAGTTTAGCACGCACTTACCCTATGAGCCAACTACTCTACTTCTAGGTATTCATCCAAGAAAGTGAAACCAAGGGTCCACAAAAAGACTCGAACAAAAAATATTTATAGTAGCTTTTCTTTATAGCCCCAAGCTGCTCAAACCAAAATCACCAACAAACGGATACAAAAACTATGGTAAAACTAACAGGGAATGCTACTCAGAAACTTTTAAACAATGCATTATGAGTATACTCAAGAACATGTATGAGTCTCAAAAATATATTAAGAACAAAAAGTCAGGCACAAAACAGGACAAACTGTATAATCCCATTTGTGTGATGGTTGAGAACTTGCAAAACTAAACAATAGAGAGAAATATTAGAACACTCACCTCTGGGAGAGGGTAGGAAGTTATCTGGAAAGGAGGAATGGATAAAGAAGATGTGGTATGTGTATACAATAGAATATTAAGCAGTCATTGAAAAGAATGAAATAATGTCATAGGCAGCAACACAGATGAACCTAGAGATTATCATACTAATTCAGAGAGAGAAAGACAAATACCACATGATATCACTTACATGTGGAATTGAAAATATGATACAGATGAACTTATTTACAAAACAGAAGCAGATATAAAGAACAGATTTGTGGTTGGGAAGGGGAAGGGGGTGGAGGAGGGAGGGAGTGACAATTTGAGGTTGGTAGGTGCAAACTATTACATATAGAATGAATGACAACAAAGTCCTACTGCATAGCACAGGGAGCCATATTCAATATTCTGTAATAAACCATGATGGAAAAGAAAAAAAAAAAGATATGAATTAGAAACAGAAAACATAGGACTAATAAATACATTCAAAAGTTAATTATTTGAAAAAAGGACACAATAAAAGAGCCCATTAGTTAACATAATTGTGGGGAAAAAAGCAGGGGTAAGGGGGTGTACCATATACATAAAATAAAAAGGAGGAAATCACCATCAAAACTGCACACTTTTTTAATTATAAGAATCTACTTTGTACAGTTCTTTGCAAATAAATTTGGAATAATAAAGCAGATAATTTTCTAGACAAATACAACTTGTCAAAATCAACCTCAGTGGAGACAGAAAGTCTAAATGTATAAAATACCACAGAGGAAATAGAAAAAATATATTAAAAAAGAGCTTTCCCACGAAAATGTACCAGGTCCAGATTGTTTCTCAGGGAAATTCTCTTTTTCTAAAAGTTATTTTATGAAGTGAATGTGACTTCAATCTGAAAAGATTGCATTAACAAAAGGAAACTATAGACAGCAGTCACTTCTAAATACCGATAAAAATATTAAATAATTAGTAAATAGAATCCAACAGCACATTAAAATATTCATCATGACCAAGAAAAGTGGATTCAATATTCTAAAATCCATCAGTATTACTCATCATTACTAGATCTAAGAATTATATAAGCATACATCTAGATAACACAGGGCTTCCCAAGTGTTGCTACCACTGTCTTCTGGGTGGTAAAGAATCTGCCTGCCAACGCAGGAGATGCAGGCAGGAAACAAGTGTTCGATCCCTGGGTCAGGAAGATCCCCTGGAGGAGGAAATGGCAACCCACTCCAGGATTCTCACCTGGAAAATTCCATGGACAGAGGAGCCTGGTGGGCTACAGTTCATGGAGGAGCAAAGAGCTGGCCATTATTGACTGAGCACCTGAGAGAGAAATAACCCAAAAGAACTCATAGAAAATTACTATAAGCACAAAAATTAGTAAAATAGGGTATAGAATCAATCTACAAAAATGAAGTTTCCATATTTTCAAATAAAAATCATTTTATATTGGAAAAGAAAACCCCCTTTGTGAAAGCCAAAAAACATTAAATACCATACCATAAACTTAACAAGAAATGTCCAAATCCTCTATGAAGAAAAACTATAAAACCATGCAAAAATACACAAAAGTAACCTCGCATAAATAGAAAGACATACCGTATTCTTGGATAGGAAGACTTAATATCAAAGATTTCAGGTCTCCCCAAAACTGATTCACAAAATTTAATTTAATATAATTGTGAAATTTAATATAATCCAATAAAATATGACTAAATTTCTTTCTGGAGCTAGGTGAGTTTATTATAAAATTCACTGGAAAGAACAGATAAGCAAAAATAGTCAAGAGGGAAAATCCTGAAAATAATCTTTAAAAAAAAAACAGTGAGAAAAAAAAGAGAGAAAGAGAAGTAAGAAAGGATAGCCTTGTCAAATTTTAAAACCTATTAGAATCTTTAATTAAAAGTGTGTGGTGGAGTGGGGGGACTTTTCCATTCATTGGAAAGTTCTTGATGCTGGGAAAGATTGAAGGCAGGAGGAGAAGGGGGTGACAGAGGATGAGACGGTTGGATGGCGTCATTGATGAGTGTGCGCAAAGCCCAGGGTATAGTAAAGGACAAGGAAGCCTGGCATCCATGCTGCAGTCCACGGGGCTGCCAAGAGTCAGCCACAACTTAGCGACTAAACAACCACAAGGGACAAAGGAGCAAGGCAGGTGAGGCCACTGCGGCGCGTCCCATCTGGAAAGTAGGACATGACCTCTTCCACAAACTAACTGCAAGGGAATAAAAAGAGGGCAGGGAAATCCATAAACTGAAGAGAAGAAAAGGAATATCAGCCCCTTGTAATGTGTGAATCGGATTTAGATCCTGATCTAACTGGAAAAATAAAAGACAGTTTGTGGAAATTTGAGCACTAACTGGATAGTTGATCATACTAAAAAGTTTCTAATGTTTTCCTTGTAATAGTGATGTTAAGATTGTTCTTTTTTTTAAGTTCTTTTCTTTTAGAAAGATGTATGCAAATATTTACAGGTGAAATGAAATGATCTGGGGCAATATTTAATGTTTTAAATACTCTGGCAAGGAGAGTATATATGAAACTAAAGTGGCCATGAGTTTCCTTTGTGACTGGGTGACAGAAACATGAAGATTGCCTGTAGTACCATGCCCAATTTTGTAAACGTTTTTATACCAAAGATTTTTAAATGTAAGAAGCTCATAACATAGGTAATCGTTATATTTCAGTAAAGGTAGGCCATTTGAAAGGAGAGAACAGAGCAGGAAAATTCATTGCGTGCATGTAACTCACCCAAAATACATCTCTCTTGCTCCCTTTTACTGGGGCTGGATTACCTGTGAAACAAACGCTCCACGTAGAGTGTGGCATGCCAACAAAGCTCTCCATCTGCAGAGGCTGCCAAGCCTTGACACAGGACACTGGCAGACCAGGTCTCTTTCCCAGGCTAAAACAGCCTTTTCTAAAAGTTGGTCTAAGGCATTCTTCCAATCCGCAGTCAGTTGGTGGGCATCCTGCTGGCATGTCCAGTAACATATCTCAGACACTCAGGTAGCTCAGTCGCCTCTTCTGCAAAGAAGTCTTCTCTGACCTGTCTTGTCTGACACTCTCTCTCCTTCTCTAGATTTTAATAGGTACTTTTTCACCAAAAATTTCCTGTCTGTACTACCTATGTTGCTGCTGTTTCTTCAGGTCTATCAAATCACATACACTCACACACACACACACACACACACACACACACACACAGTGTCTTATAAGAATAGGCACCAGTGCTCACTTAGCAAGCAGCACAGAGACTAAAATTGGAACAGTACAGAGAGGATTAACATGACCCATATGCAATGATGACATGCAAATCATGAAGCATTCTCTATTTCAAAAAAATTTTAAAGAATAGGCACCATCTGCCTATCACCTCCTGTGTCAGGCATTACTCAGCCCTTTGCACTCAAACCTCACCAGGACCCTGAGAAAATTATTCCATTTTAAGATGAGGAAAATGGAGACAGAAATTTTAAGTAACTTAAGCAAAGCCACAGAGTTTATAAATGGCAGAGCTGGGATTTAAATCCAGGTCTATCTGCTTACAAAGAATGTTTATTTAACCACCGTGCTGAATTGCCTCCTTTAGCAGCAAGGTGGCTATTCAATCAGTGATTGCCAGGAGATACATGGATCTGGCTGAGAAATTCAAGCATGCCGTCCCCATGTCTCCCCTTTCATATCTTCATTATATCCCAATGCCAGGACATCCTCTCTGCTCCGTCTAATGATAGAGGGGCAGAAGGATACATTCCACTGGGCCTGGAGGAATATAAACACATCTGGAAGGAGGCCACTGCCGAGAAAACCAAACTCCTCCCTGAGTGTGGACAGGAGGGGGTGTCTATAAATAATCATAAGAGTGTGAGAGATTCTTTCCTCTGGGGCTCCCTTTGCAAAAGGTTGATGGTAATTGATGAGACTACAGGGACACGCCAGTCCTTCTTCTCTTAGAACCAGGTGTGGCTATTTACAGAAATGTCATTTTCCCAGCCCTCCCTCCCCATCTCTGCCAGAGGCCTAGAGATCAGCAAATATCAATTTACTGCTGCCCTGGGGCTCATAGCAATGAGCCACCTGTATACACCACAGCCTATAAACCATGCTCAGGCTCCTGGTCTGGCTGAGAGCTGCTTCCTCTTTGGAAACTTGGTGAGAAAGACAGAGAGAGGTCACAGATCTCTCCTTCCCAGGAAGAGGGAGGTCGGGCAACCGCACTTGAACCCATATCACAAACCACCAAATCAATAAAATCTGGAGTTCCCACCCCACCCAGATCATAGCAGAAGAAATAAATAGACTGCTGGACCGGAAGTCAGAAGCGTGGATACAGACCAATCAATGTCTGAGTTCTAGCTCCTACATCTGTAAAATGGAGGCACGTCTTTGATCACATACCAGATACAAGGGTTTTTGGAAAGAATAAATTAAGTGATCCTGTTAAATAATTTGTACTGTGTGAGAGATCATCATGATAATCATTATCACAGTGCAGTCCTTTGAGTCACTGTTGCAAGTGCCTAAGACAGATCTCAGAAAATACCTTAAAACAGTACTACCAGTACTCTCACGGCCTTGCTGGCTAGTGACCAGCCCAAATTGCCATAAAAGACATGCAAACCAAACATATGAATAGAATCTAGAGAATAAACAACAATTTGCCTGTGTATAGACTAGATCTGGGGATTCTTTTACGTGGACTATCGAAGGACATTGTGTGGGATGGGAGGTTGAGTTTTGAAACCATCCAAATGGTAAACTTCATTTTAATAGTATCCCTTTCCACTTTAAAATAGAAAAATATGTCAGAGATAGAAACTCTGTAGGTCTTCCACTGTGCACTACAGCAAATTCAACAATCCCGTCTGCTGCACCAGGAAGCCATGGTATCACCAAGTTCACCAAGGATGGAATGGTGCCCAAGTCTGACTTATTGAAAGAAGATGCTCATCATGGAGCCCATGACTCCTAGGGGTAGAAGCCTGACCCCAGGATGGAAAATAGAGACTCTTATGTCAACCAGTAGTCCTTATCACGGGCTTCCCTGGTAGCTCAGCAGTTAAAGCGTCTGCCTGCAATGCAGGGGACCCGGGTTCAATCCCTGGATTGGGAAGATCCCCTGGAGAAGGAAATGGCAACCCACTCCAGTATTCATGCCTGGAGAATCCCATGGACGGAAGAGCCTGCGGGCTACAGTCCACGGGGTCACAAAGAGTCGGACACGACTGAGTGACTTCACTCCACTTCACTTCACTTCAGTCCTGATCACTACAGTCAGGTTACTGAATGCTCTGTCCTTGGTGCTGGGCTAAAGGAGTAAAGCCATTTTAGTTGCTATTCCATCTGTGTTGTTCCTTCCTACTCCCTCCCTCCACACCCTCTCAATATCTTAACTTCTCTCCATCACCAAGCCACTGACCAAGTTTAAACATCTTCTTTTTCCTGGACCAGGACAATAACTTCCTAACTGCTCTTATTCATCCGTCGAATATCCATTGAGTACTAGTCATGTGATAGGCACTGTTCTAGACCCTAGGGGAAAGTAATGAACTAAAGAACCAAGACAGCTGGCTCTCAGGGAGCCTTCTTATGAACTCCATCATCTAGTATCACAATTTTATAGCCCATCCTCCTTTAGCCAACAGAGAAATCTTTCTGAATCACAGATCTCATCATGGCCCTCCCAGGCTGGCAACCCTTCCCTTGTTCCTGATGCCTAAGGTTGAAGTTCAAGCTTCATGGCCCACAAGACCCTTCCAAACTTAGCCCCACCAAACCACGCAGCCTCATCTTCACCTTTTCTCTGCTCCAGCACCTCTTCTATTGTGAAAACAGCTTGCAACAAACAATAGCAAGCACCGTAGGTGTACTTGAACTTTGAGGGCAGAGAGTCAGCAGGTACACACAGCCGCCATCCTCCAGCATCCTGAAGAGAAGCATGTTTAGGCTGTAGCAAGGCTTTGTATATGTGGGTCATCAGATGGCTCTGCCCCTTATTGTTCTCTCTTTGTAAGGAGTAAATGTGAAAGTGGCTTTGCCTCAAGAAGAAGAGAAACAATAAGCATTTGGGGTTCAGGTACAGAGAAATTCGGGCTTCCCTGGTAGCTCCACTAGTAAAGAGTCTGCCTGCAATGCAAGAGACCCTGGTTAGATTCCTGGGTCAGAAAGTTCCCCTGGAGAATGGATAGACTACCGACTTCCAGTATTCTTGGGCTTCCCTGGTGGCTCAGATGGTAAAGAATCCACCTGCAATGTGAGAGACCTGGGTTTAATCCCTGGGTTGGGAAGATCCCCTGGAAGAGGGCATGGCAACCCACTCCAATATTCTTGCCTGGAGAATCCTCATGGATAGAGGAGCCTGGTGGGCTACAGTCCATGGGGTTGCAAAGAGTCAGACACAACTGAGCGACTAAGCACAGCACAGCACACACTGACAGATGAAGGCTGAAGTGCCTGGTGTGTGGAGGACTGCTAGGAGATGCCAGCTGCCTAGCACCTAGAGACCCTGAGAGCCCCCATTCTATAAAAACTGAATTCAGGCACAGCTAACTGATCAAAGAAAGAGGTGAGTTTATTCAGGTCCCGGGGAATTTGCAGCCTCCTCTGGGATTTGAGAATCGTCCATCCTAGCTACCTCTAATGCCAGGGAGCCCAGAGAGAGTCCCTAATATCATTCATTTGTCAGTTCCACCCATCTCCAGCCACACTTCCAGCACAGCATATGGCCCCATCGGAAGCCCCATACACACCAACGTCTTCATTCCCCAAGCATGCCAAACTCTGATGCCTCCATGCCTTTACACATGTGCTTTCTGGTACCTATGGCACTCTGTCCCCTGTCAGTCTGGAGAATTCTTCCCACAGATGTCAAAAAGAGCATCTGACAAAAGAGGTGGTTTATGTCATCATTCAAAGCCTTAATTCTCTCCACCGAGACCCCTGAGATATATACATATATAGGTCCCCTGGTGGCTCAGATGGTAAACCGTCTGTCTATCAATGTGGGAGACCTGGGTTCGATCCCTGGGTCAGGAAGATTCCCTGGAGAAGGAAATGGCAACCCGCTCCAGTACTCTTGCCTAGAAAATTCCATGGATGGAGGAGCCTGGTGCAGGCTACTGTCAATGGGGTTGCAAAGAGTCAGACAAGACTGAGCGATTTCACTTCATATTTCACTTCATATATATATAGATAGATAGATAGATAGATATAGATATAGATGGATATATAGATAGATATACACACACTCAGTCGCTCGGTCATGGCTGACTCTTTGCAACCCCATGGACTGTAGCCTTCCAGGCTCCTCTGTCCATGGAATTTTCCAGGCAAGAACACTGGAGTAGGTTGCCACTTGCTTCTCCAGAGTGTATATATACATACAGTGGTATATATATATACCACTATTCCGTACAGTGGTTAAATTTCTCCCCCAAGACTCCTGCTGAATTTTGCCTCTTGCGATATATTTCTCCTCACAGAGTCTCCCCACTGAATTATGAGCTTCTCAAATGTAGGGACCATGCCTGCCATCCCTATATTCTGCCTGCCAAGGAGTAGGTAATCAGAGAATGTTTGTGGTAGATACTGGACTGCAGTAGACACACCAAGCCTTCTCCTGCTGTGAAAGCTTAGCACATGCTAATCCCTCAGCCTAGGAATGCTCTCCCCATCATGCCAAATGACTGGTTCCTTCCTTTTCTGTAGATCTCAGCTTAAGTTTCTCCTCCCCATAAATCAATATAAAACAAATCATTTTCCACATAACTTCCTGCTTTTTTCTCCATGGGGTTTCCAGAATTTATAATGTTCATGGTCTGTCTCTCCTACTTGACTATAGGCTCCATAATGCATGGAACTGTGTCTATTTTATTCATCACCATGGGGGTGGGGAAGGAGGAAAGGAGCTTAATCTGTAACCATTTTTTGTGTGTGTAAAGGAAGCACATTTAGCTCAGAAAAAAGCCAGGTTAACGAGTTTCTTCCGACCCAGCTCTGCAGCACTCCCGCAGCAGTGCTTCTCCATCCTGTCACGTATTGGAATTACCTGGGCACTTGTAAACATTACTGACTTCTGGGTCCCACCACAGGCCTTCTGATTCAATTATTAGGGGTGTTGCCTGAACATGCTGAGGTTCAGATGCTGCCCAGGTGCTTCTAACGTATAGCCAGGGCTTGGAGCCACTGCCCTACAATGGGGCTTGCTTTCCAGGGTTTTTAGTGGCCTCCTGGGGTCATGACTGACAGCTTTGTCACCAGAGATCATTGTTGTCATCTGTCAGGGAGAAGAAGCCCATGGCACCTCTGGCCACCTGAGCACCATCACCTGAGCTCCTTAGAGCAGGTAACACATGAGACATAATAGGTTCTGAAGCTCCACCACGAGGTTCCCAATGATCAGGAAGGATTGAGGAGTCAGAGCTGGCTTGGCCCAGAGAGGAGCTAAGGCAGTCATTCCTTTGGACATGACTACCAAAGCAGGATGGTCACCCATCCAGGCCTTTGCTTCTCCTTCCCTTCCTCTTGATTTCTGTGTTCCCTTGGTTACACTGCCTTAGGTGACCTGGGTTAAACAGCTCTCCAGCCAGGCTCTTCCTGGTCCTGCAAGGGAGAAGCTGGTTTCAAGTCTTGTGGTTTATCCTGCAAATAGTCCTCACTCTTTCAGAATCAACATCTTCAAGCAGAGAAACATTGTCTTCAGATATGTGTTTACAAAGATAGCTCTGATAGTGGGATTTTTATTAGCAGTCTAACCTCTTCCAACCCACAAACTTTTACTGCATTTCTTCTAAATACTCATCACTAAGCTAGAGGCAGGAAAACGTTTAAGTGAATAAGATGCAACCCCTTCTCTTCATGAGCTAGTGGGGGAAATATGCTGGTAAAGGCATCACTGTACACAAAGCTGAAAATGTGAAGCCAAGGATGAGCCCAAGGTGTCACGTGAGGTAGGGAGGCGATTCCTGAACTCAGTCATTGAGGACGGCTGAGAGTTGGCCGGGTGCAGGTGGGGAGGATGTCCTCGAGGCAGAGAAGTCCATGTAAATAAAGGCTCCTTGAACAAAAATGAGGCAACAAAGATGACTAAGAAAGGAAACTGCATTAAGAAGGGCAAGCCAGGGGCTTCCTTGGTGCTTCAGTGGATAAGACTCCACACTCCCAATGAATGCAGGGGGCCCTGTTCAATCTCTGGTCAGGGAACTAGATCCCACATGCCGCAACTAAAGATCCCAAATGCGGCAACAAAGACTGAAGATCCCGCGTACCACAACTGAGACCCAGCGCAGTCAAATAAACAAATAAAATAAATAAAAAAAGAAGGGAGGGCAAACCATAAGATGCTGTGGGACGAGGTGTATGTGAAAGGAGTCACAGCAGCAAATGCTTATACGGCGCTTACTGTGTGGCTGGCACTTTTCTGTATGCGTGTGCATTTATTTTACTTTATTTGTTTACTCGCTTCATTCCCATAACAACCTAATGAGATAAGATGATCATCCCCATTTTACAGATAAGAAAATCAAGACACAGGCGGTAAAAGTAACAGCCGCAAATCACACAGCTAGTGACAAAGCCAAGACAGGCTAACGCTGGAGTGTACACTCTGGACTGCCATGCTTCACAAAATTTATGATAGATTATTGGCATCAGCTATGCTTAAGGAAATTGGGCATTATCATGGAGGGCAAAGGCAGCCACTGAAGAATTTTATACAGAGGGTGGGACCATCACACACAGAGTTGAGGGGGAGCTTTCAGGGTAGGAATAGCCTTTGGAAGATTGGTGGTAGAAGAGGAGAAAGAAAAGTCTAACCCAGGGCTATTGTATGAAGGGTGGAAAGGAGAAAATGAACTCGACACAAATTCTGGCATTTGAATTAATGAGACTTTACGGTTGATCAGAATTGGGCACGTGAGATGCAGTCAAGAATGCCACCCAGAGTTCTAATCTGGATGGAAAACAGACTTGAGGGGAAGGGATGTCGTTTTGGACGGGCCTGGTTTTGGCTGTCTGTGGGTCCCAGTGGGGATGGAAGGCAGGCAGTTGGATGTGTGGACATTTCCATGGTGACAGTGTGGTCAACACCTTTGTGTGAGTGGGATGGAGGAGGGGTGAGGATAAATGCTACAGAAAGTCCCATGACCTAGTGCCCCACACCTCTGAGTACTTCTCCACTAAACAGGTTGTCAGTAGCTATCACTCATCAATCTCTCCAAGGTCCTGACACATTCATTTTTGGCTGACATTCAGCTCTTTCTCTACAAGCAGGTAAAGATAGATTTTCACTCATCAAACTCTATTCATTATTCTAATTTAACTTCTCTGCAACCAGAGTTATAAGCAGTTTTAAGCAGAGCATTATCCTGATCTGAAAGACACAATTGCTTTACACCATCATGAGAGGTCAATTTAAGATTGCAAGAGGCTGATAGCCTCATTTCTGAGAACTCAAACTCATTTCAGTGGTGTGGGGCTTCTCAGGCAGCTTGCTGAAATAGCAGAACTCCTTTGCTGTTGTAGATTCAGGTCAGGGCATCTTAGCCAAAGAAATGGCCCAAAATACTGATTACCTCCTGATGTTCTCTTCAGCTTTCCCCATTTCAGTGGAAAACAGGAAAAGTGGCTTCTCTGATTGTAGGAGTCAGGGCTGCCTCTGTGCGCCATTCAGAAAACCAATCCCAGGAAGCCACTTCCTTCTGAGTCGGCCTCCAATCAGCTCAGCCACTTCATCTCATCTCCATCTTTCACTCCATTGGCCCTCACTCACCATATCAAGAATACCAGTCAACACAAATCCTGCCATTGAAAACCATGGTATCTCATCCAGTACCACAAAGCTTCATCACTGGTTCAGCCCTACCACTCCCTCATCCATCTTTATTTTTAAACAGTTGTAAGAAATCTCAAGGTGGTGGAAAAGTTAATATTCTAACAAGTGGATGTGGTGACTGCTAGTTTTCTATACAAAAAGCACTCTCCCTTCCTATTCTGTAGGGCTTCCCTGGTGGCTCAGACAGTAAAGAATCTGCCTGCAATGCAGGAGACCTGGGTTCAGTCCCTGGGTTGGGAAGATCCCCTGGAGTAGGGCATGGCAACCCACTCCAGTATTCCTGCCTGGGAAATCCTATGGACAGAGGAGCCTGGCGGGCTACAGTTTATGGGGTCCCAAAGAATTGGACACGTAACACTTTACACTTCCTATTCTGTAGGGGGCAGCAAAATGCCCTGCTAGCAGACTGGGAGGGTCTCAACAAGAGCCCAGAGTTTCCACTCTCAGCTGAGAGTAAACACCTTTTGTCTCTTCACCCTTTCCCTTCTTCCTGCTGGCATGCTGACAGGACAGCTGGAGCACCTCAGCCCCAGCCACTGACCTCCAGACTTCTTTCACAGGTCAGAAAACAATCTGATAATGTGTTTAAGCCAGAGTTTCCTTTTCTAGCAGCTCTGCTCCTATGTGTCCCTCTGAAAAAGTGGAAAATAAGGACACCTAGAAAGGCCTTCCCAGCCTTGGCAAGTGTTTCTTTGGGAACAGCCACTAGAGCTCTGCATTACCATTATGTGTGTTGGTATTCCACCCTAAATAGTGAGGCCTTGAAGGCAAACACGCTGACTTAACCACAATTACATAGCAGCACCTTGCATTACCATTATGAGCGTTGGTATTCCACCCTAAATAGTGAGGCCTTGAAGGCAAACATGCTGACTTACCCACAATTACGTAGCAGCACCTTGCAAGGTGAGAAGTTTACAAATGGATGTTGAATAAACAAGTGGAAATTGCACTGGGGTCTGGTGTTCATGACTGAGTCCCAGGAACTGGCCAATTGATGAAGCTATGCACCGCCAGCCTTGTAGGCAGGATACTGCCATTGTTACCAAAACACAAAAAGCACCAGGCCCATTATCTCCATGTGGTGGTTGTTGAATCAGTACATCCTTGGGATGAGAAGAAACCCTTCTTAGGCATTCAAATATTCTGCCATGGTTAGTCAACTCCACAAAAAAAGCATTATATATCTTTGCAGACTACTTTTTTCAGGGCTTCCCAGGTGGCTTAGCAGTACAGAATCCACCTGCATTGTAGGAGACACTCGGGTTCAATCCCTAAGTCAGGAAGATCCCTTGGAGTAGGAAATGGCAACCCACTTCAGTATTCTTGCCCAGAAAATTCCATGGACAGAAGAGCCTACAGTCCATGGGATCACAAAGAGTCAGACATAACTGAGCATGAGCTACTTTTTTCATTAAAATTTTATGGAGGATCTTTGAGCTTGATAATTAAGCTTAACATCTGCTTTGTGAGTTAAATGTCCTCATTGCCTCTATTTTACTGATGAGAAACCTGAGATCTAGAAGTTGAAATGACTCACCCAAGGTTATGTGCATTACAGATAAGGTAGGGATCTGAACCCAGCTCTGCCTACACTATTTCTTGTTACCTCACTGCCTTTCTACTTCATGTTTTCAGTTCCAAAAGGGGAAACATGGGGCATAGAAGGAGGCTTATGCTTCCCACCCTGTGATCACTAGGCTCTTCCAGCCCTAAGTGGAGAAGTGGGGTGGGGAAGGAGGAAGGCCATGAGCCACTGGTAACCTGAAACCCCAGAGTCCCTCCTAAGACCTAAAAACATGCGCAGTTGCCTAAATTAAAATTAACATGCTGCTTGGCTGGAAGGCTGTGCAATTGTTTTTGAAGCTGAGTATATTATGTTCTAAATGTTTAATCTGGCAGAGGCCATAAAAGACGAGTTCCAGGCCATTTGGAACTTATATTGCAAACAAGATAGTCTGGGAGGCAGCTTAAAAAAACTGATAGCTATCCCAACAGAGTGGCACAGACAAATTGATCTGGTTCAGATGGATGCAAGGCAACAATCTGGGGTGAAAGAGACTCCTTCTTTGACAGGAGACAGGCAATGATAAAAGCAAAATGGTCAGCTGTCGGGTCTTGCTTCCTGATGCTTGGGGAGGCTCCACTGAGATGGCAGGAAAAATCAATATAGCCAAGGCAGACATGTTGATTCATGGCGCCAGACAGTCACAGAAGGCAATCCTATCCTTCAGATATTGAGAGATGCCCATTTAGCATGTTCAAGTCTGATGCACTCCATGCCCCAGAAGGCAGAGCCTCCCAACCCAAAGCCTGCAGC
The DNA here is from genome assembly GCF_032452875.1 of Bos javanicus. Classification (NCBI taxonomy): domain Eukaryota; kingdom Metazoa; phylum Chordata; class Mammalia; order Artiodactyla; family Bovidae; genus Bos; species Bos javanicus. The sequence continues at coordinate 41,068,359 of NC_083882.1, read as the reverse complement.
CGTATTTCGGCTTATTTAGCCGAATATGTGCTTATTTAGCACATATAAAACACCAGCCAGGGATTCTCCTATTGAAGGCGTCCCAGCTGAGGGGAAAGTATAGCATGGTGGCTAAATGCTCAGGTCTAACTGTCAGACAGATGTGGATTCAAATCCTAGCTCTTCTACCTATTGAAAACATGCCTCTTTGTACTCTGTCTAGGCCCCCGTTTCCTCATTGAGTCGACTTCTCAAAGAGGAGTACTGGCCTACCAGCATTGTTGTGAGAATTAAATTAATAACTGGCATTGTTGCTGCTGTAGATTAAGTGTTGAATAATGTGAGCTGCTCATATTAAGTTTTCAAGATGCCAAAGCGCGTGGCCCAGGCATAGCAGTATTTCAATGCTGAGAAAGGTCACAACCCAGCTTCCCCCTTTGGTATTGCAGGAATTAGGTACATTCTTGGCAATGGACACTGTCTGGCATCTCTCAGTTACTATTATGACAAGGGTGTGGCTTCAGAGCAGGCATAACTTGAGGTGGAAACAAGCTGACTGAAATGTACCCTGGCTTTATCAAATTGAATCCTCCTTCTAGAGATAGCCTCAGCGGATGAAGCCCATCACACTAACTCAAACACTTTATAGCTATTTACACTGATTTCTCACAACTCTGTGAACTGAGGCACAGAGAGGGTAAGAAATTTGCCCACAGTCACACAGCAGCCTTGGAAGGAGGCAGAAACCATGGTTTTCCAAAATACGGATTTCTAAATCCAGTATTCTTTCTACCACATCACTGCTGTGCCTTTATTTATAGAAGCATAAATAAGATTGCAAAGGAAATGTTTGGCTTGCTTAAGAAAGCCACCAGTTTTTAAGAGTCTATAAAATTAATTTAACCATCTGTCTACAGAAACTTACTGCATTAATTACAAATGTCGTTACCTGTTTACTTAAAATTAAGAACAAATATGTAAAATTGCTACTTGTAATATGATATGTGCACATCACCTAGTTTTTTCCCATTGAGAGACATCACTGTGTAATAGAAAGTGTGGGAGCTTCAAAGTCAGAGAAATGAGTTCAAATCCTAGCTCTACCATGTAGCAGTTCTTAACATCACGGAACCTCAATTTCCTCATATGTAAAAGATGGCTTATTAATACCTACTTCAGGGTTCAGGAGAATTAAATGATATAATGTACCTAATTAGATAAGGCACTTAATACAATGCCTGGTACCTAGCCAGTTCTAAATAATGGGAAGCTATCATTATTCCTGAGATATAATGATACTTCTGTAAAATATCCTCCAATTCAGACACAATTCTAGTTCAGATAAGGAAGTTTCACTAAATGCAGGCTTTCAGTAAGCCAGAAATTCTACTTCCAGGAATCTAGCCAAAGGAAGTGCTTACATCTGCAGAGAAAGATATGTATGTGTGATTATATTAATTATACATTGTTTATAATAGTGGGAAAATGGGAAACAACCTATATATATATCAAAAGAGGAATGGTTAGACAAATTTTGTCTTAGCTCTATAAACATTTTCTATGAAGAGCTATATGGTAAATAATTTTAGCCATTGTATATTATATAGCTTAGGTCATATCATTCAGTTCTGCTGTTGTAGCACTAATCAGCCATAGACAATATGTAAAAGAATGGACATGGCTATGTCTAAAAAAAAAAAAAATCCACTTTATTTACAAAAATATATGGAAGGCCAGATTTGACCTCAGCGTTTTCTGACTTCTGATGTGCATGATTGAATACTATGCAACCATTAAAATAATAAATAAAGTTGGCCTGCATGTATTTGGACAGAAAGATATTCACAAGGGCCCCTACAAATTATCATCATAGGAAAAAGGTAGACAGTGCAATAAAAACTGGGGAGAGAATATGAAAAGGCAATTCATAAAAGAGAAAATTCAAGTAGCCATCTAATTGATTAACTTTTCCAAATGCAAACTAAAACAAGAAGATTCTATTTTTCACTCACCAGATACACAAGCATTAACATACTGACAAAATCAAGTGTTGATGAAACTTTGGAGAAAAGGGAACTCTCACATACCACTGGGACAAATGCAAAGAGGACAATCACTTCAGAAGGTTCCTTGGCAATCTTTTAAAACTGTAAGTGGGTATATCCCATGATCCAGCATTTCCTCTTCCTGGGTCCCTACCCCCAGTTAACCGCTTTCACATGTATGCTAGTACACAAGAAAACTAACTGAAAAATTCCAAAAGCAAGAAATTGAAAATGACCTAAAAGTCCATCAATAGAGGAAGGATAAATATGCAACACATTCTTGTGACAGAATGCAATTCACCAGTTAAAAGGGATAAAACAAATCTATATTCATAAATGTAGTTAGATCTCAGAAATACAATACAAAGTTTCAGAACAGTCCTTGAATTAAACATCTGCAGCCTCTAATTTCCTGCAGCTTCTTCAATAAGTGCTGTTGGGAAAACTGGACAGCTACATGTAGGAGAATGTAATTAGAACACTTTCTAATACAATACATAAAAATAAACCCAAAATGGATTAAAGACCTAAATGTAAGACCATATTTAATAAAACTCTTAGAGGAAAACATGGATAGAATACTCTTTGACGTAAATCACAACAAGATCCTTTTTGACTCATCTCCTATTGAAAATAAAAACAAAAATAATCAAATGGAACCTAATTAAACTCAAAAGCTTTTGCACAGCAAAGGAAACCACAAACAAGACCAAAGACAACCCTTAGAAGGGGAGGAAACATTTGCAAATGAAGCAACTGACAAAGGATTAATCTCCAAAATATACAAGAAACTCATGCAGCTCAATATCAGAAAAGCAGACAACCCAGTCAAAAAATAGGCAGAAGACCTAAACAGACATTTCTCTGAAGAAGGCGTACACATGGCCAACAAACACATGAAAAGATGCTCAACATCACTCATCATTAGAGAATGCAAATCAAAACTACAATGAGGTATCATCTCACACCAGTCAGAATGGCCATCATCAAAAACTCTACAAACAAAAAAAGCTGGAGAGGGTGTAGAGAAAACGGAACCCTCTTGCATTATTTGTGGGAATGTAAATTGATACAATTACTTTTAAAAACTATAAATAAAACTACTGGATGACCCAGAAATCCCACTTCTGTGCGTATACCCTGAAAAAACCACAGTTCAAAAAGACACATGTACCCCAGTGCTCATTGCAGCAATATTTACAATAGCCAGGACATGGAAGAAACATACATGTCCATCAACAGATGAATGGATAAAGAAGATGTGGTATATATACAATGCAATATTACTCAGCCACAAAAAGGAGCAAAAGTGGGTCATTTGTAGTGATATGGATGAACCTAGAGTCTGCCATACAGAGTGAAGTAAGTCAGAAAGAGAAAAACAAATGTCGTCTATTAACACACGTATATGGCACTTAGAAAAATGATACTGATGAACCTATTTTCAGGGAAAGAATAGAGAATAGACTTTTGGACACAAAGGGGGAAGCAGAATGTGGGACAAATCGAGACAGTGAGAGTAGCATTGACATGTATACAACATCATGTGTAAAATAGATAGCTAATGGGAAGCTCCTATACAGCACAGGTAGCTCAGCTGTGCTCTGTGATGACCTAGAGGGGCGGGACGGGGGAAGTGGAGAAGGCTAAAGGCAGAGGGGATATATGTATACATATAATTGATTCACATTGTTGTACAGCAGAAACTAACACAACATTGTAAAGCAATTATACTCCAATTTTTTTTAAAAATCTGCAAAATCTATTTTGCCATGTAAGGTTACAAATTCAGAGTCCAGATTTTATATATAAAATTTAATGGAAGACATTTGACATATAAACCATGTTATATAATATATATCGATCAACAGCACATTTACTTTCATAGCACGTTAGACATAAACTATATTTCCATATATACATTTTATTTAATGGAAGAAGTCTGAACTCAAAGAAAGACAGTCTGGCTTAATCTCCTGCTCAGCAGATGAGGGGGCCAAGGAGCTCAGGTCTAATGTCTTCCCATATGGTTGGGAATCACTGATCTGGCCCAAATAGCAGGTCAGAAAAAAGTGGTGACTCACTGGACACACAAGTCCCCTGGGGCCCACAGCACAGCAGATGTTGGCTTTGGGGCAATAGGAGTCCACCTCCCCCAGTGGGTAAGGGAAACACATCCAGACAGAATCAACGGGCTGCTTGTTGATTGACAGAGTCAACAGACTGGACCCAGGGCTGAGTCTACATCATTTCTGACACAGCTCTCTGACACCTCCTTGCTCAGGCTTTGGCAAGGTTTCCTAAAATAACTTTACTGTAACCAACCTGAGCACTAAACCCTCTGCTCCAGGAAAGAAGACAGACTTGCAGTTTCCTGAAAAATCCTTGCATCTGGTGTTTGGCTCTAAGAACCTCAATGGTGCCACTAAGTCGGTTCTGTTTCTTCTTGAAAACACTCCCCACGCAATTCCATGCATTTTAATTTCCAATCAGCAATGCTTTGTCAAGGTAACCATGGTGCTGCTGAGTGACAAGTCTCGGCTGCTGAGAGACCCTCAATTACCTCCCAGCTGAGTCTGTTTCAAAAGACCATCTATAGTTCCAAGTTATATGCACACCCTCCACCCCCACCCCATACTGCGTTACCTGGACTGACCCAGCTCCCACCACGTGTGAGCCCCACCAGATTATTTCTTTGCTTTTACTTTCAGTCTCTGCCAGACCCTTTTCCGGTAGCTGAAGAGATACATATGGTAGATTGGTAAACATGGTCAACTCACAATCTGTCACTGGGGCTGCACTAGGCAGATAAACCAAGGCCACAACAGGAGGGCGAGGGGGAAGGTCAGAAGCCAGAGAAGCCAATCTCCCTGCATGCTCTGCTGCTGCCAATTGGTCAAGAGAGAAACAAGTGACCCCTAAGTGCCATACGGGATGTGATCCTTGAGCAGACTGAAACAATGTCCCTGTCACTAACGCTGTCGCCACACCTTGAACAAGCCACTTCTATTTACTGAGTCTGAATTTCCTTATTAGATCAGTTCATGGGGCAATTAACATCCCTGGTAACAGCCCATGGCACCGTCACTTACATTTATTACAGATCATCATTAAGATTTCTTCCAGCTCAAAGAATCTACATTTTATTGAGGTAGCTCTGAATTATGCATGGGAAAAAAAAGAACCAAGACCATGATTTTTTTTAATCAAAAGTATTCAAAATGAAAGGTTTGCACCACTGACAATTTTCAGGGTTGATCAAGAATGCGATTGTTTCAATATGTCTTCCATTGCTTCATTCTTGCACAAATATCTGAAAGGAAATGGTATTGAAAACTAACAGTCTGTTCTATCTGAAGTCAACTTGGAATTCCTGTCTTGAAAGACACCTCTCGATACTATAAGCCATGTGATTGAGGAGTTTTTCTTCCTCATTTTAAATATGATTTATATATATCAAATGTAACAACTTTTCACAGGGCCCAAGACACAGCAGCACAGAAAAGAGAAGGGAGGGCCAAGCATTAAGAAAAGGGAAATGTCTATTGAATACCTGTTACACATTAGGTGCTACACCAGACACCTCCTATGACACAGATGTCACCCCTAAATCCCTAATGAGGAAACATATTCAGAGATATTATATAAGTGACCAGGGTCACACAGCTAATTATGCAAATGTCAGATCCATAATCTATCTCTAAATTCCATGTTCTTCTTTTTACATCATGCTGTCTCTCCAGCTTGTTAGAGCAGGTTAAGTTTTCAAACAACCATAGAGAAGAGATGCTGGACATGACCATAAAATCTGCAAGTGAGAAATATAAAAGATTGTGACAAACAGAGTTAGTTAATCATAAAACTGAACTTCCATTCTCTTAACATTTAATTGAACATTTTATAAGTCTATTTCTCAGGAGAAAGAGTCCAAAGTTATAAGCTTATTCTTGGAATTTGGCTGTGGAAACCAGGTCAAGATTCCATTTTTATCCCCCAACATACCCAGAGGTCTTTAATGCCTCCCATAAGTCTGTTTCTCTTTCTCCATCTCTTTCCCCATAGACAGTGCAGCCTCAGCCTATACCTTTCAGAGTCTTAACAGCTGGAAGGCTGGAGTGATGAGGAGCTTTGCAATGATTTGTGACTGAGTAGCATCATCCCTGAGAAGATGCCAAGAAGTGGAAAAAGCAGAGTTTGTATGGGTTAGGGGTCCCAGCTGCATTTCATAGCATCATCCACACTTGATGATCCAGCCTTCACTGCTGCCTTCCTAGGACTTACACAGAGCTCAGTATCTTGTGTGTGTGTGTGTGCTCAGTCACTCAGTCATGTCTGACTCTTTGTGACCCCCAATGGACTGTAACCCACCGGGCTCCTCTGTCAAAAGGATTATCCTGGCAGGAATACTGGAGTGGGTTGCCATTTCATCCTCCAGGGATCTTCCTGACCCAGGGATAGAACCCACATCCCCTGAAGTGCCTACGTAGGCAGGCAGATTTTTTTAACCACTGAGCCACTTAGGAAACCCCCTACTGTGTCTTAGATCCTGTCAAAAAATTGTTATCTTTGATGAATATAGAACATATTTTAAATGAGAAAGTGAAAAATTCATTCAAATATTAATAGCTTATGGTATCAAAACAGATGCTACCTCTCACAAGACAAGAATCCTGAACTGACTCTGGATCGAAATGTCTTAATCTTTTGATCAGTGAGGTTGGGTTAAAGCATCTACCTGCAATGCGGAAGATGCGAGTTCAGCCCCTGGGTTTGATACCTGGGTTGGGAAGATCCCCTGGAGAAGGAAACGGCAACCCACTCCAGTATTCTTGCTGGAGAATTCCATGAATGGAGGAGCCTGGTAGACTACAGTTCACAGGGTCACAAAGAGAGGGACATGAATGAGCGACTTCACTTTCAGTTTCTTTAGTGAGGTTTTGAGCCACTAATTCTTTTTGAGAATTACAAAGTGGAGTGGTCTGTATCCCTCAATATCAAGCCCCTTTCCCTGGCTAACTCCTACTTATCCTTTACGTTTCTGCTTAAATATCCCTTTCTCTGAGTGGTCTTCCCAGGCTTCCTGAAGTTTCGATGACATACCCCCTCCAAGGTGCTCCCAGGCACCCTGAGCTCCCCATCGCTGAGCACTGTGTTGTAATGATCTGTTTACTTAGACGATACAGCGGAGTGTGCTGTGTGCTCAGTCGCTTCAGTCGTGTCCAACTATTTGCGACCTTATGGACTGTAGCCAGCCACCTCCTCTGTCCATGGGATTCTCCAGGCAAGAATACTGGAGTGGGTTGCCATTTCCTTCTCCAACTCTGCATATACCTTTGGGAAATTCAATGGTGTATACCAAGCCTCAAACTTGGTCATCTGCTCAACACAGGTGAATGTTTTTATCCCCACCCACCCCCACATACAGGTCTTTCCAGACAGCTTATTGGTAAAGAATCCACTTGCCAGTGTTGGAGACACAGGAGATTCGGGTTCAATCCCTGGATCGGGAAGATCCCCTGCAGAAGGAAATGGCAATTCACTCCAGTGTTCTTGCCTGGGAAATCCCATGGACTGAGGAGCCTAGCAGGCTAGGAGAGCACCCTCAAATACACATGTTGGATCCCTAATCCCCATATGATGGGGGTTTTTTGTAAACGGGACATTTGGGAGGCAACTGGGGTTAGAATACGTCATGAAGGTGGAAGCCTCATGATGGGAAGAGGGGCCTTATAGGATGAGGAAGAGGAGAGAGCTCTCCACACACACTGAGGAGAGGCCACGTGATGACATCATGAGAAGGTGGCCAGCTGGGGAGAGAACTCTCACCAAGAGCCAGATTGGCTGGAACCCTGCCCATGGACTTCCCAGCATCCAGGAGGGTTAGAAATAAATTTTTGTTGTTCAAGTCACTCAGACATTTCGCTCTGGCAGCCTGAGCAGACTAATACAGCAGGGAACCCAGAAAGAAATTCATGCATATAAAGCAGTGAAGTCATTGAGTCAGTTTTCTCCCCTCAAGGCTCATCTCACCCAGGTCACCATCAACCCACCTTCATACACCCAGGCTGCTCAAGTAAACACATTTCTCTCTCCAAATGACACCTCCCCCCTGGTACCACAGCAGCCTCTTTGCTATCCCTGGAAGGTGCTAGAAGCTGCATCCCAGAGACCCCCCACCATATCTCAGAATGGAGCAGTTAGATGTGCACCTGGCTGGAAGCACCCTTATTACCTCAGACGCAGCTTCAGGGTTTTGTGGAAGAAAGCCCTCACTTCCCCAGGGGTTCCATCTCCATTCTCACTCCTTCTATATTATTTTCCACATTGATACCAAAGGGATCTTTCCAGAATACATTCTGATCTTGTTACTGCCCTGCTTAAAGCCCCTTGAATGATTGCTCTCTACCTTTAGGGTAAAGTCCAAACTCCATTAGCACACACCCTTGTACTCTCCCCGGCCCTCTTCCTGGGCTCACAGCTGACCACACAGCACACGCACCTGTGTTAGTCACTCAGTCGTGTCTGACTCTTTGTGACCCCGTGGACTACAGCCTCCCAGGCTCCTCCGTCCATGAGATTCTCCAGGCAAGAATACTGGAGTGGGTTCCATTTCCTTCTCCAGGGGATCTTCCCAACCCAGGGATCGAACCCAGGTCTCCCGCATTGCAGGCAGACTCTTTTCACTCTGAGCCACCAGGGTAGCTCTGGAAATTTCCAAAAGGCCCATGCTCCCTAGTACTTTTGTACCCTTGCCTGTGCCAGTCCCTCTGTCTGGGATGACGCCCTCAACCGCATCCTTCCTCTCACCTGGGAGAATCCTTACTGGTCCTTTAAGAATTAGTTCCACTTTTCTGGCAAGCATTCTGTGACCTGCCCACCCCACTTCCTACCCCCTCAGGCTGAATTAGTTGCCCTTCCTCAATATTCCCACAGCTCATATGCTTCCCCTAATATAACAACACATCTGTATCTGTCTTTTAATCTGCTCCTATCTCCACTTCACCTCTAAGCCAGGACAATAATTAGTCTTTATTTTTGCCTTCAACCTTAATGCAGAGCATGAATATAGCAGATGCTCAATATATAGGTTTTGAATAAATGAATGGGTGATGATTGCCATAATGAAAATCTCACCATTATGACAGTTCTGGCACCCTGCATGTAGACCACAGTCTGGTTAACACTATGTAAACATCTCTTGTATATCCCCTGGTGCAGGACACGGAAGCCTGGCATGCTGCAGTCCATGGGGTCACAGAGAGTCAGACATGACTTAGCAACTGAACACACATGTATATCCCCTTCCTAATCACAGTAAGTTTCCAACTGTAGTCTAAGATTACACTGTCCAATATGGTGACTGCTAGCCACATGTGGGATTTAAATTATATTAAAATTAAGTAAGTTAAACTTTTAGCTCCTCAGTCACATTAGCCACTAATGACCATCATGTTGAATGGTGCATGAGTACAACATTTATAGCATCACAGAAAGTTAGATTGGGTGGGTCAAAGACAAGGCATATGAATTGGGGATAAAATGCAGAGAATATATACACCTTTGCCCACAGGGAGCTACCCTAGTTGATTGTGGCTAATCAGAAATTAGCCAAGCATTTCGGTCTTACCCATGGTTTTAAATATTCATTTTTGTGTGTATGTAAATTATTTGCTATGATAAAGTAAACAATCACTTTAAAATTTCTTGCTCCTTAAAATTATCTTTTTTTATAATTGCCATATGGCTCACTGATTTACAAGGGTGTTAAGAGATCTAATTAATGTTTGCTTGGAGCTTTGCCTGTCGAGGTTTATTATTAGAGGATCTATGGAGATTCTGCTGGAAACAAAAGTTTGGTGGAAAACCCTTGCTTACCCAAATGTAGGCATGCATAATGGGAAGAATTCTCCAGTCAGATTTCATTGATTACTTACCTTTATCAACTATTTATTGAACAAGTACTGTATATGGCTGTGAAGAGCAGAAGGAAAATGTGGTTACTGCTGGAGACTTGTCATTACTTCCTAGTAATGGACTCCCTGGCATCCATCAAAATTGCTGTCACTGGGAGGAAAGCTACAGGGAGATGAGATGGAGATGTGGAGAGTACTGGCTGGAAGCTCAGGCTGTTCCTGACTCTTTGCGACCCTATGGACTACACAGTCTATGGAATTCTCCAGGCCAGAATACTGGTGTGGGTAGCCATTCCCTTCTCCAGGGGATCTTCCCAACCCAGGAATCAAACCCAGGTCTCCCACATTGCAGACAGATTCTTTACCAGCTGAGTCACCAGGGAAGTACCCCCTCCCGTGCCTTGATAGGGTCACCATAACCCTAGTTTTTAGCTGTATGGACCCTGAACTGAATTATGTCCCTATACCCCAGGGGGGTGGGTAATCATTATCACCATCATCATAATGATAATCATTAACACTTAGGTAGCATTACTGTACACCAGCCACTGCTCCAAGCCATAAGCCATATACATATGATTCATTAGTCAATTATTTGACAAATACGATAGCATTTCCCATCGACCTAACATGAATGTATTTTTGTTCCAAAATTAGGGCAACTTGCAAACCTGCTTTAGAAGTCCAGGAGTTGCCTGTGCAGGGTGGGGGTGGGGGGTCACTGGCTGCTGTAGTGGACATCCATGGGCTATCTAGTACCTCTCCCTCACACTACCCAACTTATATAGTTCCCAGGGCAGCTGCTAGGTTCGTGCATTTACGTATCACGCTCACTCTCTCCTCAGGACTTTTTTTCTTTCTTAATTAATTTTTATTGGAGTATAGTTGATTTACAATGTTGTGTTAGTTTCTGCTGTACAGCAAAGAGAGTCAGTTCTACACATACATATGTCCACTCTGTTTTAGAGTCTTTTCCCATATAGGCCATTACAGAGTATAGAGTAGAGTTCCCTGTGCTATACAGTTCCTCAGGACTTTCCTGCACAACTCTCTGATTTTTTGCTCAACTGAAAGTTCAATGATGACAGATGCTGTATCTGCTTTGTTCGCAATCTTTATTCCCGGGGACTAGCAAAGTGTTTACTATACAGTTAGTGCCCAATACATGTTTATGGAACGAATTCATGAGTGAACACATCAATGGAAACAAAACAGTTTCAAAGAACTTTCCACCCAACCATGGTGAGCACCTGTGAAACATTCTGACCTACAACAGGAAGGCTTCTCTAGATCAAGAGGCTCTGTCTGCCTGATTTTCAGGCCCTCTTCCCTAGATGATGGTGGGCACTGAGTAACAAACCTAGTCATAAGGGGCTCCCCCCTGAAAGTTCATCGCAGACCAGCTTTCTCTATTAGCAAGGCTCCTTCAAGCATCGAGTTGCCGTTAGATTCCAGCTGCAGCCAAGGTAATGCACATGAAGAAATGAGATTTTCCAGCCTGGCTGAGGCCTGATAGACTTGGTACTCTGAAACTCCTTTTTACTGCCTGCCTTTTACTAACTGCCCATTTTATGAACTCTCAGGACATTTCTAGAGAGCACAGCTCTCATTCCATGATATTTTCATTCTTCTTAATTTCACCCATAGAAGGTAATCTTGACTTAGAGCTTTAACTTTTCCATGCCTGTTGTCATTCATCACAGGAATCCCCATCACTGAAATAACTATACCAACACCAGCAGCACCAGCCACAGGGATGAGGCCAGGACCATCAGTAGCCCTACCACAGTAGCATCCGCAGCAACAGCAAACTCAAGATAGGATGGAAGGGACTTCTCTGGTGGTCCAGTGGCTAAGACTCCAGGTTGCCAGTGCATGGGGCCCGGGTTCGATCCCAGGTCAGGAAACTAGATCCCACATGCCGCAACTAAGAGTTCTCATGTTGCAACTAAAGATCCTGAGTGCTGAAACTAAGATTCAGCACAGCCAAATACATAAACATTTTTTAAATGGGGGGTGGTGGAAAATAACAGTCTGTTGAGATCTCTTTGTCTTATTCATCCTTTAAATCCATGCAGACCTCTATTATTTACCCTCCTCCACTTTGTTCCCTGACCCGCCCTCCCTTCACTCCCAGTGTTCTCAGGATCACCACTAAGGTGGCATTGGAGGCTGTTAGGGATCAGAAGAGAGGAAGGAGAGATCACAAGATAAAGTGTTCAGATCTCTCCTCCTTTCCCCTGCACTCAAGTGTCGTCTTTCCCCAGGTCCCAATCCCTACCCCAACCCCACACTCGCCACCCCCTGCCAGCCCTCCTTCAGCAAGTTGACACCTGGCTCTGGCTCCCCTGGCCCCAGCCCGACCTCCAGTGTCCTGCTTTGATGGCATATTCCCGGGCTTTGCAGCTGACAGTTTGGAGCCTTGGCTGGCAGCCAGGGTGCTCCACTTCTCATTACTTTTCTCACTGCAGTTCATTTCCCTGTGATTGGAGACAATTAGGATGCCAGGCCCAGCCCTGGTTGGCGGTTACATAACGACAAACATGTGGGCCCTGTCCTATTGGAAGCAAGGCAGCTGCTAATGAGGAGGGTCAATTACAATGTATGGGTCACTCCAGAAGGGCCACTCACTGCAATTCACTCACTGCTGGAGAGAGGCCAGACACCAAAGCCTTGGCCACAAGGATGAAAATAAGAGTGACCCTTTTGGGGAGAGACTTGCCCAGCCCTGTTTGTGGGGGCAGAAAGGGGTGAGGAGGGCCACAGCTCTCTAACATGCCGTGTCCCTGACACCCTTGTGACCTAATCCCCCAAGGTTACCCCAACCGCAAGAGAATCACAGGCTTTGGACCCCTTGGCCTGCTTGCTATACTCTTCTTCCAAAGTTTCCCTGAATGACTCCTGGTTTTGAGTCCCTACTTTTGTTTCCTGCTTCAAGACATTGAAATACGTTCTCAGTTCAGTTCAGTTCAGTTCAGTTGCTCAGTCATGTCCAACTCTTTGCGACCCCATGAATCGCAGCACGCCAGGCCTCCCTGTCCATCACTGTCTCCTGGAGTTCACTCAAACTCACGTCCATTGAGTCGGTGATGCCATCCAGCCATCTCATCCTCTGTCGTCCCCTTCTCCTGCCCCCAATCCCTCCCAGCATCAGAGTCTTTTCCAATGAGTCAACTCTTCGCATGAGGTGGCCAAAGTACTGGAGTTTCAGCTTTAGCATCATTCCTTCCAAAGAACACCCACGGCTGATCTCCTTTAGAATGGACTGGTTGGATCTCCTTGCAGTCCAAGGGACTCTCAAGAGTCTTCTCCAACACCACAGTTCAAAAGCATCAATTCTTCGGCGCTCAGCTTTCTTCACAGTCCAACTCTCGCATCCATACATGACCACTGGAAAAACCATAGCTTTGACTAAATGGACCTTTGTTGGCAAAGTAATGTCTCTGCTTTTCAATATGCTATCTAGGTTGGTCATAACTTTCCTTCCAAGGAGTAAGCGTCTTTTAATTTCATGGCTGCAGTCACCATCTGCAGTGATTTGGGAGCCCAAAAAAACAAAGTCTGACACTGTTTCCAGTGTTTCCCCATCTATTTCCCATGAAGTGATGGGACCAGATGCCATGATCTTCGTTTTCTGAATGTTTAGCTTTAAGCCAACTTTTTCACTCTCCTTTTTCACTTTCATCATGCCCCAGCCAGTAATGCTGAAGAAGCTAAAGTTGAATGGTTCTATGAAGACCTACAAGACCTTTTAGAACTAACACCCAAAAAAGATGTCCTTTTCATTATAGGGGACTGGAATGCAAAAGTAGGAAGTAAAGAAACACCTGGAGTAACAGGCAAATTTGGCCTTGGAATACGGAATGAAGCAGGGCAAAGGCTAATAGAATTTTGCCAAGAGAACGCACTGGTCATAGCAAACACCCTCTTCCAACAACACAAGAGAAGACTCTACACATGGACATCACCAGATGGTCAACACCAAAATCAGATTGATTATATTCTTTGCAGCCAAAGATGGAGAAGCTCTATACAGTCAACAAAAACAAGACCGGGAGCTGACTGTGGCTCAGATCATGAACTCCTTATTGCCAAATTCAGACTTATTGAAGAAAGGAGGGAAAACCACTATACCATTCAGGTATGACCTAAATCAAATCCCTTATGATTATACAGTGGAAGTGACAAATAGTTTTAAGGGACTAGATCTGATAGAGTGCCTGATGAACTATGGACGGAGGTTTGTGACATTGTACAGGAGACAGGGATCAAGATCATCCCCATGGAAAAGAAATACATCCTGGGGTGGGTGGGGGGGTCTTTGTTGTTGGATTCTCCCATATCTCTTAGTGCACCTGACCTAAGGAATTGCTAACCAGTCATACTAGCCAGATCTTTTCCAACCAGTCATGCCTGTGCTACCTGAAAGTTTTCCTTTCAAACCTTTCCATAAAAACCTAGAAAGAGCAGCTTCTTTGATTCTTTACTTTCTCTCTCTTCAAGTTGTGACAAACATCACTTTCAACATCAAACATGAAAGGTACATCCCAATATCAGAAGTTGAAAGAATTACGGGAATTCCCTGATGGTCCAGTGGTTAAGATTCCAAGCTTCCACTGCCGAGCCTCAAGTTCAATCCCTGGTCAGGGAGCTAAGATCCCCTGAGCTGCATGGTGCAGACAAAAAAATAAATTAATTAAAAAATAAAGAAAAATAAAGAAAGAATTAAAATCTTTATTCTGAACATGAGATGAATTGAGCATGTGGCTCAGAGTTAAGGCCATAAACAATGTGAATCCACTGGGAATCCACTTTGTAATGGGGAGCAAATCTGCTAGCTGCAGGATCTATCAGACCTTGCTATTTGCAACACTGAGTTTTCATGTGATAGCAAAAATCTTTTTCAGTTCATTTTTATCCATTACCCCTCACAGATGGACAACACGAGACTAATCCTTGCACAACTTTCTTAGCCTCTGAAACTGTCCCATTTTCCTATGTGTTCGCTATATTTTTTGTTGACTACTAATGTACCAGTAAATGTTTTCAGATTTACTATCATAATGGTTTATTTTCATCAAATGCCAAAAATATACTTTTCTAAAATACTATAAATGTTTTCTATTAGCAGGAATCTGATGGTCCCACCAACTTCCCTTTGGCTTCTCAGTTTCAGTGTATGATATTGACTTAGTCCCTTCTCCCACCAGGATATTACCTCTGATGCTGTAAGAAAATTATTCATATACTTTACTTATCTATGACTCAAACCATCCTAATGATGGAAAGGTAAATCAGTTTTAAAGGGTAGGGACCAGAATGTGTACTGTGAAAAGCAAGGAGTGGCAGAGAATGAGGTTGATAGGATAAGTGGAGGCCAAAAAGGCTGAAAAATATGTACCCTATCTTGTAGACAAGTAGTAGAATGCTTAACTTTTTTTTCTGGAAACAAATGATGACATTGTTCAGATATACAATGCCAAAGGCATCCCCAGATTTACACTCAGTTCCCCAACTACTAGCTATAAATTCCCCCTTCCACTCCCCATCAAGGAGCACTTCACTGCACAAGTGATTTAGGGTAATGTTATTGTAGAAATAAACATGTATCCACTATAATATTCAAACAGACAAATCATTCACAATCTTCAGGACTTTAACTCTTATCGCTAACAAGTTTCTGACAGCATGCAGAGATTTTGTTTACTGGTGTACTTCCCAAACAGTAACTGACACATAGTAGATGCTCAATAAATATTTGTTGGGTAAATGGATGGATGTGTCTGCCTTACAACTGATGCGACAAACCAGTGTATTATAAACCAAAGGATGAGAACCACTGTGGTCAGAAAGTATACAGCCACTGAAAGCTTTCAGGTAAAGGGATGACAGGATCATGTGCACGTTTTTGAAAGATCACTCTGCCTGCTGTGTAAAGGATGGAGAGGGAGAGCCCAGCAGCAGGAAGACCTGTCAGGAGAGGATGCTGTGATGCTTATAGAAAATGATGAATTCCTGAACCACGACAGTGGTGATGGGGCTAGAGATGAGGAATGGATTCAAGATAAATTTAACAGAACTGAACCAAACTTAATCAAAGAATATCGTTCCCATTGTGTCTTTGAACAGGATCAATTATGTAGTCTAGAGACAGAGACCAGTAATACCCATCATATTGAAATCATAGTGACAAAGCCCAACTGCCATTATACGTATTAGGCAGAGCAGGAGGTCACCTGCATATTATGTCAGGAGCACGTGGAGGACCACAGTCCACAATCACTGCCTGGAATTACACCATTAAAGCAGCATTCCTTGGTTTTAATCCTTGCCTCTCCAGGTGACTTTAACACATGTTAATATACTTGAGAAAGGGGGAAAGGAAAACTTACTGAGTGCCAATAATTTGTAAGGCACTCTGCATAGTTATAGTGACTCTTCACAAGGATCTTGTGATTTTAAGATTATTAAGGGGAGACTGAAGCTCAGAAAGACACACAGGTATCTGATGGAGCTGGGATGTGAACCTAGGTCTTTGTAGCTTCTTTTCTTAGCTGAATCCTAACCAATACCATCATTATTATACTACCACTATTTCCAATTTGTGCTTCTCAGGTGGGACTAGTGGTAAAGAACGCACCTGCCAATGCAGGAAACATAAGAGATGAAGGTTTGATCCCTGGGTTGGGAAGATCCCCTGGAGGAGGGCATGGCAACCCACTCCAGTATTCTTGCCTGGAAAATCCCAAGGAGAGAGGAGCCTGGCAGGCTAATGTCCATGGAGTCACAAAAAGTTGGACATGACTGAGCGACTAATATACTTTCCTTTTACAAATTTGAGAGTAAGGGGCCTCAGGGAAGAGGAAGTGGTGGGGGCTCTGAGAGGTATGCAGACAAGGTAGACTAACAAACAAGTTCAACTTCACAACTTTCCCAAGATACAGTTTGGTGCGGGCCTGGATCAGGAATCAGAACCAGACAGGCTGGTATGGTCTGCGATCCTGAGCACGCTCATCCTCATGACCTACAAACCAGCAAAGCACAGCAAAATTCAACAGTAGGAGATCCCTGTGGTCCTGAGATAATAAAATTAATCATTAATAAGAATTATCAACCCAGGCCAGGGAGCTGAAAATGGAGATGAGGAAGAGTAATTTCCTCCATATTCACCAGAATGAGGAAGGAAACTACTTGACGCTGACCCTAAGAGGGGTACTCTCCACATTTGGAAATTTACTTTACTTTTGTAGTTCTTCTCATCTTATTAATTTTATCTTGTTTCCCTCCTCCAGAATTCAGTCTTCTTCTACATCTGAGCAGTCCTCCAGTCCCACTTCAAAGCTCCCAGAATTTTGCTTTCTTCCTATTTTTTCACCTGGGCATGTATAACACCTAATACAACCAGGTTGTAATATCACATTTCACCAGTGGGGGCTGCCAACTATGTTGACATAACATTGTCCACAAGGTCATATTCATTGGAAGGACTGTGCTGAAGCTCCGATACTGATGCTGATGTTGAAACTCCAATACTTTGGCCACCTGATGCAAAGAACTGACTCAATGGAAAAGACCCTGATGCTGGGAAAATATTGAAGTGGGGAGGAGAAGGGGACAACAGAGGATGAGATGGTTGGATGGCATCACCAATTCAATGGACATGAATTTGAGCAAGCTCTGGGAGTTGGTGATGGACAGGGAAGCCTGGCGTGCTGCAGTCCATGTGGTCACAAACAGTCGGACACAGCTGAGTGACTGAACTGAACGGAATGATGTTGTGAGTTGCATGAGGTGAAGTTGAAGAGAAAGTTTAGGATGGATCATTCAGAGGCTTGTGTGCTCTGATAAGGAGTCTGGATTTTATCTGAAGTGAAATGGGAGTCATGGAAGAATTTTAAGAAATAGGGTGATGTGACATGAGTTGAGTATTTGAAAGGTCACCCTGGTTTCTTCGTGGAGAATGCATTTTTCCTTAAATGAGGGTGGTGTCAATCTAGATGGAGGGAAGTAAATTGAATTGAGAGACATTTGGGAAGGAGAATTGACAGATTTACTGATGGATTGGATGTAGAGGAGAAAAAACAGATAAAAATGACTCTTAGCTTTCTAGTAGGTTGTGTTGTGTTGTATTGGTGGGACCTAAGAAAAAGACAAATTATTTTCTAGGAAATGTTTCTTCCACTTTGGTCAATACTTTTTTGACCTCTCAAAATTCTAGAGGCAAGCCTTTGTCTATTACTAGAGATTCTCCCCCAAAGAATTTCTGCGTGCGTGCAAAGTTGCTTCAGTCATGTCTGACTGAAGTCTTTCCCCACCAGGCTCCTCTGTCTGTGGAGATTCTCCAGGCAAGAATGCTGAAGCAGTTTGCCATTTCCTCCTCCACGGGATCTTCCCGATCCAGGGATCGAACCCACGTCTCTTCTGTCTCCTGCACTGGCAGGCAGGATCTTTAACACTAGCGTCATCTGGGAAGCTCAAGAATCTCTGAATCTGTTAAAATCAAACTGAAAGAGCCTATAGCTAGTAGCCAGCAATCATGATCTTCCTGAAGAAACATCAGTTCAAACAACACTGTTAAGAACAAATTCACTACCGTTTTAACCTCCTTAGTATGATGGAGAAATGCAGAACATTTTTAATTTACCATCTCAATTAAATCATAATATTAAGGTCACTCTTTAGACACTCAGGCACAACATTATTAAATCCTATCCACTTATCATTATTATTGTTGCTGCTATTAAAACTTTATAGATGTCTCTGGAGTCCTTTGGAATGAACATCAAATTCAAAGGAAATTAAATTTTATTTTATGAAAATAAATTTTGCTATTTAAGAACTAGAACTGGATAAATTAACCATACAGAATAATTTTTAATAGTTTTTTTTTTTTTTTTTTACTTATCCACAATTTATTGATTGCCTACTGTTTTCCAAGAACTATTAGACCTTCACAATTGCTCCCTGAAGTGAGCATCATTGTTCTCACTTGAAACTTGAGAAAACCGAGGGGCACAGAGGACATGACTGGGACAAAGTCATGAGTGGTGATCGCTCTGGGATACCTTAGACATAACAGCCACGCTCTTTTTTCACTACGGTCTTCTGAATGTGCTTCTGTGGATGATTTCCTTGGGGTTATCAGCAACCTCATGCATGAATGACACCTTTATAAGCATCAAGAAAAAGAAAGCCATATGCCAGGCATAGCAAACTCAAGTGCCTCCTGGACCAAGGCAGATGCTGTTATTTAGCGAACAGGCCTGAAGGAAACACTGGGAATCACAGGGACTGTGGCAAACTGAGGAGCATACACCCCTTCCAAGGAAGGCAGTTCCTTCCCATCCCCATACGACCGTCGCTTTCGGGAATGTGGCCCATGCAGCCAGATCTTCTGCTTTATCAAGGAAGCAAGAAATCCAGATTTACACGTGAGCTTTCTCAAGTTGTAAAAGTCTGTGACACAACTCATATATTCTTGAAAATACTGTGCATGCCAACACCAAATAAGTCTAATAAAATGGGTATACGGGCAGAATCCAAGCTACAAGCTGCCAATTTCTGACCTCTACCATACAGATTGTTGAAGCATTATATATGATCTGGAGGAATTTTAAGCCAGCTTAATGTCCAATGATGTGAGTTGCCTCAGATATCCATGATACAGCCTCTGATTGAATTTTTAAAGCCCTTAATAGTCAGCAGTATGAAGACCAATAGCATATTAAAAATATTCTTAGGATAAACAGCAGAGTAGTATGATTCTGATACGACATTAAATTTAAAAAGCAAACTACAAAATGATACCCAGTCAAGTGTTTTATATCTCGAACCAGTGGGTGGTTACAAAAGTGAACACATGTGAAAAAAATGTGAAAAATCATTAAGCTATAATTATGGACACTTCACAGCATGAATGTCATACCTCAATAAAAGAAATTAATGATGCCTGGGCCGTAATTACCATTCTGTACATTTTTGCATGAATATGAACAGGAATTTCAAGGAAGCATGGGCAAACAGAACAATTTGATTGTGTTGGTTGTGGGATAACGCAAGACTCTTTTTGCTCTTTCCTACCTGTTATTTCTGTCTCTCTTACTGTGATACAGTATTTCTGCCTCAAAATATATTACCTAAGAAGCGTAAGTGTAGAACATAAGCTGATTAAAAATAATCAGCAAGTGAACCCTCCCATTTCAATGTAAATTGAAAACCCAAAAGAGAAATTCACTGTTTACTGTTTGATATGGATTGTTTTTCTTCCCTTCCCAACTAGATGTATTAAGGCCCCCACCTACTGCCTCAGCTCCATCACTGAACAGGTCAGAAGGAAAAATGGGAGTCCCAGCTCTTCAAGGTAACTAAGAGGCATAGTACTTCCTGCCCACGGTCCCTTTTACTGGAAAGCCTCCAGCAAGCCAGAGGCACCTCTGTGCCCATTGAACATCCACGGTACCCCATATCATTAATGATGATTTCTGCTGTAAGTAATACAAAATGTGACCAAATGGCCTAAATATTGGGGAAAGTTCATTATTTCACGTACTCAGAACTCCAGGTAGGATGCAACCCTGAGAACCACAACCAGCAACTTAATGATGTCAGCAAGCTCTCAAGTTCTTTCCATTTCTCTGCCTTTTCATGGCTGTCCCCTCCAAACTCATAGCTGTAGTGGTCACAGATACAAGTAGTGCAAAGGACGGCAGTTCAAGGACAAGTTCTTTGTTCACATCCTGCAAGGGAGTGATGTTTCCCTCTGTAGTCCTCTATTTAAGAGGGAATTTATTTTTTCCCTTAAACCCCCCATTGGACTTCTTTTCATGTCTCAGAATCAAACAGGGTTGAGTCTCATGACCATTTAAAAACTAATTCCCAGGTCTTCCCTCATGGTTCAGTGGTAAAGAATCTGCCTGCCAATGCAGGAGATGTGGGTTCAATCCCTGATCTGGGAAGATCCCACTTACCATGAAACAACTAAGCCTGTGTGCCACAACTGCAGAGCCTGAGCTCTAGATCCCAGGAGCCACAAATACTGAAGGCCGTGTGCTATAGAGCCCATGCTCTGCAACAGAAGCCACTGCAATGAGAAGCCCTCAAACCACAACAAAGAGTAGCCCCACTTGCCTCAACTAAAGAAAAGCCCATGCAGCAGTGAAGACCCAGCACAGCCAAAATAAATGGGTTAATTAATTAATTTAAAAATGAATCCCTCAAAAAACATGATGATGAAATTACCATGAACAACTGACGCTAATCATCTGGATTGGGGCTGATACAGGATGTCAACCTCAAAGTTCTTGACACCCCTTATCAATTTACCTGCTAAAAATATCTTAAATGTGTCAGGCCCATGAGTTCCCAAGTTACCATCATCTCTTATCTGGACTATATCAAGAGCCTCCTAAATAATCAACCCATCCTCATGGGTAGGAACTGTCACTGTATACCCAGCTCAATAAATCTGCCTAATAAAACATAGGAAGTGAAGGATCAGGGTGGAGACAGAAAATGAGCTAGCAATGCAAGAAAACTTTATTTTGGTGTTGAGTCCTGCTTCTCTGCATGTGAAACTGCATTGAGAAGAGACTGTGCTAATACCTTGGCTTATATATGGGCTATAATATGAGTCTCAGGACTGAATGTACTTAGTACTAGTACAAGTTTCTCCTAGAAATGTCAAGTTTAAGTTCAGAAAGAACCACCTGCTAAGGCAAAATAATAAGAATTAAAAAAAAAAAAACACCAAGAAGGATATTCATTAATCCAATATATTTTTTGAGGATTTATTCTACTCGAGGCATAGTCCTCAACACTGGAGACACAAAGGTGGATGAGACAGACACAGTAGAGCAGGAAAGGAAGTCACTAAACAACTAATTACAGACTAATTATTTAATTGCAGTTTTGGCAAACTGATATTAATAGAGAAATATAGGAGACTGATATCATATAATGGCTTCAGGCAGGAGGCGTAAAATCAGAAAATGTGCTCCCCATGGAAGTGACATTTAAACTGAGAAGAATTTAGCCCAAGGAAAAGGTAAGGGATGTATATTCAGAGGAAACTGGGTGTATAAAGCCCCTGGAGCAGAGTGAGACAGAGAAGGACTAAAAGTCAGTGTGCCCAGAATACGGAGAATAAAGAGAAGAGCAGTACAAGCTGAACTTGGGGGAGGCAAGGGTGGAGGAGGGTGTGAGCAGTGGTAGACCAGAAGGACCTTTTGAACTAGAGGTTTAAGTGAATGATAGGATCAAAAGCCAGAAGGTAACACAACAAGCAAATGAGAAGAGACTCTCAGAAACAGAGGATAAACAAGCCGTTTCCAGAATTCTGGGAGAACAGGGGCTCTCTGGCCAGTAGATGAGCTCTGATTAATCTAGCTTGTTTGTGTCTAATTCACTTTCCTATGCAGCTGTCACACCACAGTCACTAGGAAGCCACAATCTCTGTGAATGATATGGTGTTCCCTTTCCAGTGCCCTTAAAGCTGATGTGGCCCAAGGGCAGGCTGGAGATATTGTTAATATCTAAGACGGGATCTCCCTGGTGCCCTGGCCCTGCAGACAGCCTCCTTCTTACACAAGGATTTAGCATTCCAAACAGCAGCCCTGCCTGTTCCTCCAGCCTGGGCTGTGCAGAGGGGCTAATTTGCCTGTTAATTTTCCACATGAGGTAAGATGCATAGTGAAGTACCAACGAGAAGCAGGATGTGGATACCCTCTCCAGCTGAGAAATCAATTCATACTTTAAATTACTCTGGGTGACTCGACTCACCCCTAGGTTCCTGTTTTTGTCTATTCTGATTTGTAGAAAGTTGACTTCCTGGAGCACACAGCCCCCAGGAGTGCTCTGGGAGGTTTTCTGCTGCACCCCAGCGTCACACCAATGGCCCAGTGAGGAGGAAGGCCAAGACCGACAGCAGAGCGTCCCCGGGGCGGGCAGGCAGCACATAGTACACAGCTCAGTGACGAGGCCTGCTGGGCCTGTGCCACTGTGTCAGCAGTGGCATCCACCAGCCTGAGGCCTGGCAGGCTGACACCCGGAGCTTAGCAGCCACTCCCCTCTCCCCACCACTTGATACCTCAGCTGATTAACTGCCTGGATCACCCATCCATTTCTCAAACATGGACAGTAGTGTCAGATACTCGGCTTCAGAGGAGAGAGATGAGAAAGATCCCTATGTATCTTAACACTAGGGATTAAAAGAAAAAGCAAAGAGCAACCCGAGTGTAAGTCCCAGCTCTTCCATTTGATAGACATGTGACCTTAGGCCAGCTATATAACCTCTCTGCCTTGGGCTCCTCACCTGTGAAGCAGAGCCTATGTCTATTGTGGTCACAAGGTTACACATGTATAAATAGAATTGTTTCTGTGCACTTGCTTGTCACTGCATTACATAAAAGAGGCAGCATGGATCGTCACCAGATGCAGAGATTTTAATTGGGAGGTTCTTACTAATTAAATATAAGCCATGTGAGAAGGCCACATATTATATGATTCTGTTTATATGAAATACCCAGACTAGGCAAATCCATAGAGACAAAAAGCATATTAGTGGTTGCCAGGGGCTGGCAGGAAGGGTGAATGGGAAGTAACTGGAATGGTACAGGGCTTCCTTGGGGTTGGTAAAAATGTTTTGGAGTTAGATCATGATGATGGCTCTACAACTCTCTGAAAACACTAAAAAATCACAGAATCCTATACATACTTTATGTTTTGTGCCATCACGTCCAACTCTTTGCAGCCCCAGGTAGCCCACCAGACTCCTCTGCCCATGGAATTTTCCAGGCAAGAACACTGGAGTGGGTTGCCATTTCCTATTCCAGGGGATCTTTCCAACCCAGAGATCAAACCCACACTGCCTGCGTCTCCTGCATTGGCTGGTAGATTCTTTACCGCTAGCACCATGTGGGGAGCCCTAGTTTTGATTTTATATTGGAGTAGAGCCGATTTACAACGCTGTGCTGGTTTCAGGTGTACAGCAAAGTGGCTCAGTTATACGTATATCTATTTTTTCAGGTTCTTTTCCCGCATAGGTTATCAGAATTGTATACCTACTTTATAGAGGTGAAGTTTATGAATTATAGCTCAAAAAAGCTATTATTTAAAAAAATATGTGAGTGTGTAGGTGTGTGCACACACAATGTAGCATATATAAAATTCACTTTGGAGATATCTCAGGAGGAGATACATGCAATATGGATGAAGAAGATGTAGATGGAAAAAACTAACAGTGGATTTGAACGTGAGCCCAGAGCAAAAGTTTCAAGAACAATAAATAGGACTCTAAGGTATTAATACACAACCTTAATGCTTCTCACAGGAGCAGCCCATCTCAAATCGAACTGGCCGCATTTTGTGTCGGTAGCCACCTGTGGCCAATGGCTATCGTATTGGACAGCACCACTTAAGACGGAAGAGCAAAAAAAAAAGAGAGAGAGGAAAGATACATGCACTAATTGAAATCACACTCTCCATTTCTACCTATTCTGTCTCACCAAGGCCAGCCAGGTAGATGGCATGAATTCCATTTTGATACTTGAGCAAACTGAGGCTTAAAGAAATTAAGTAAACTTAAGGAAAACAGAGTTTTTAAGTTGACAAGAAAGTGCCTGAAGAGAGGGGACAGCTAAGGTAAAAAGAAGAGGGCAAAGATGATGGGCTCAGGAAGGTCCCACAGGAGGCATGTTAATGGTCACTTAGAAGGACAAAATCTCAGAGGATAGAGGTATTTTACATACCATGAAAGAAGACTTGGACTTAATTCCACCTTATAGAATTCCCCCATGTCAGAACATAGGGCAGGTGAAGAGCCACTCCATTATCAGCTGGGATCAACTTGAACAGCGACATCAACAGAAATGTGTCTCTACTCAGCAGAAACTGAGATCCCAGCTGCAAGGCTTTGTCCTGACCACAGGAATCAGCTCCCACTGTTCACTTGGCATCTCTCGGGTGCCCTCTCCCCCAGCCTTCCTGCTGCCCCAGAGATGTGACACCATCGTTACGGAGTACTGACTGTAAAGTTATATGCAGCATGGAGGGGGGCACCCCAAACCACTACATTGTTCAAGGGTCAACTGTATAGCCATCCCCACTCTCTCTGGTTACTATGTGCATAGAACACCTTTTTCCATTCCTCAACTTTCAGCCTCTGTGTATCCCTAAATCTAAAGCAGATCTCATGTACCCAGCATATAGTAGTATATTAGTCCTTTATCCATTCAGCTACTCTATATCTTTGGATTGTGATTTTAATCTGTTTATATTTAAAGTAATTTTTCTTAGGTATAGACTTACTATTGCCACTTAATTATTTTATGTTTTGCAGTTCTTTTTTTTTTTTTCAGTTTTATTGGGAAATAATTAACATACATCACTCAGTATGTTTAAGGTATAGAGCGTGATTTATATGTGTAGTATGAAATGATTACTATAATAGGTTTAGTTAACAGCCATCGTCAGAAGGCAATGGCAACCCACTCCAGTACTCTTGCCTGGAAAATCCCATGGACGGAGGAGCCTGGAAGGCTTCAGTCCATGGGGTCGCTGAGGGTCGGACACGACTGAATGACTTCACTTTCACTTTTCACTTTCATGCATTGGAGAAGGAAACGGCAACCCACTCTAGTGTTCTTGCCTGGAGTATCCCAGGGACGGGGAGCCTGGTGGACTACCATCTATGGGGTTGCACAGAGTCGGACACGACTGAAATGACTTAGCAGCATTGTCTTATACAGATACAATAAAAAGAAATGAAGAAAGTTTCTCCTTGTGATGAGAATTCTTAGGATCTACTCTCTTAACTTTCCTATATATTATATAGCAGTGTTAACTATAGTCGCTATATTGTACATTACATTCCTAGTACTTATTGATCTTATAAATGGAAGTTTGTACCTTTTGATCACCTTAGTCCAATTCCTCTTCCCCCTGCCTCTGGTAACCACAAATCTAATTTCTTTTTCCTGGGAGTTTGGTGTTTGTAGTTCTTTTTTTTCTCTTTTTCTCTCTTCTTCTGTGATTATATAGATATAGACAAATACGTATTAAATATATTACATATATTTGATGTTATCTGATGTTTGGTGTATACATAGTAATATAGTTTGATTCTTTTCTCTTTATTTTTGTATCTACTGTAGGTTTTTTCCTTCATGGTTACCATGCATGTGTGCTAGGTCATTTCAGTTATGTCCACCTCTGTGCTACCCTATGAACTGAAGCCTGCCAGGCTCCTCTGTCCATGGGATTCTCCAGGCAAAAATACTGGAGTGGGTTGTCATGCCCTCTTCCAGGGGATCTCCCCAACCCAGGGATCAAACTGGTATCTCGTAAGTCTCCTGCATTGGCAGGTGGATTCTTTACCACCAGCACCACCTGGGAAGCTCTGGTGGTTACCATGAGGTTTGCATAAGACTTCCTAGAGTTATAACAATCTATTTTAAAATGATCACAACTAATTCCAATCATATATAAAAGCTCTACATTTTTACTTCCCACACAGACACACTTTATGTTATTGTTTTTTACACTTTATGTTATTAATCTCATAATTTACTTCTTTTATATTGTGTTTCCATTAACAACTGTTTATGGTTATAGTTATTTTTAAATTTCATTTATTTTATGTATTTTTGCTGCAGTGGGTATTCGTTGTTTTGCATGGACTTTGGTTGTGGTGAATGGGGGCTACTCTTCATTGCGGTGCTCATGTTTCTAATTGTGGCAGCTTCTCTTATGGCAGAGCGCAGGCTCTAGGCACATGGGCTCAGTGGTTGCCACACACGGGCTTAGTTGCTCTGCAGAATGTAAAGACTGAAACTGTGTCCCCTGTGTTGGCAGGTGGATTCTTATCCACTGTGCCACGAGGGACGTCCAGTTATAGTTATTTTTAATACTTTTGCTTTGAAATTTTTATCCTGAGGTTCAGAGTGATTTATGCACCACCATTACAGTATTACATTATTCTGTATTTATCTTTATTTACCTTTATCACTGAGATTTATACTTTCATCCGTACTCCTGTTGCTGTTTATCATAGTTTCATTTCAGCTTGAAGAATTTTATTAAGTACTTCTTGGAAAGCAGGTCTGAAGCTATAAATTCTCTCAGTTTTCTGTTTTTCTGGGAAAAAAATATATTTCTTCTTCATTTTTACAGAAAAGTTCTATGGGTATACGTGTAGTTGGCAGAGGTTTTTTGTTGTTGTTGTTTTTAATCTCTCAGCACTTTGAGTATATCTTTCAACTCTTTCCCTGGTCTGCAAGATTTCTGCTGAGAAATCCATCAGTAGCCTTATATGGGTTCCTTTGTATGTGATGAGTCACTTTTCTCTTGCATTTTTCAAAAGTCTTTGTCTTTATTTTTGACAAATTCCTTATAAACTGTCTTGATGTAGGACTCTCAGTTCAGTTCAGTTGCTCAGTCATGCCCGACTCTTTGCGACTCCATGAACCACAGCATGCCAGGCCTCCCTGTCCATCACCAACTCTCGGAGTCCACCCAAACCTATGTCCATTGAGTCAGTGATGCCATCTAACCATCTCATCCTCTGTTGTCCCCTTCTCCTCCTGCCTTCAATCTTTCCCAGTATCATGGTCTTTTCAAATGAGTCAGCTCTTCACATCAGGTGGCCAAAGTATTGGAGTTTTAGCTTCAACATCAATCCTTCCAGTGAACACCCAGGACTGATCTCCTTTAGGATGGACTGGTTGGATCTCCTTGCAGTCCAAGGGACTCTCAAGAATCTTCCCCAACACCACAGTTCAAAAGCATCAATTCTTCGGTGCTCAGCTTTGTTCACATTCCAACTCTCACATCCATACATGACCACTGGAAAAACCATAGCCTTGACTAGATGGACCTTTGTTGTCAAAGTAATGTCTCTGCTTTTGAATATGCTATCTAGGTTGGTCATAACTTCTCTTCCAAGGAGTAAGCATCTTTTAATTTCATGGCTGCAATCACCATCTGCAGTGATTTTGGAGCCCAAAAAATAAAGTCAGCCACTCTTTCCACTATTTCCCCATCTATGTGCCATGAAGTGATGGGACCAGATGCCATGATCTTAGTTTTCTGAATGTTGAGCTTTAAACCAACTTTTTCACTCTCCTCTTTCACTTCCATCAAGAGGCTCTTTAGTTCTTTTTCACTTTCTGCCACAAGGGCGGTGTTATCTGCATATCTGAGGTTATTGATATTTCTCCCGGCAATCTTGATTCCAGCTTGTGCTTCTTCCAGCCCAGCGTTTCTCATGATGTACTCTGCATATAAGTTAAATAAGCAGGGTGACAATATACAGCCTTGACATACTCCTTTTCCTATTTGGAACCAGTCTGTTGAATCTATTTGAGGTTCTTTGGGCTTCATGAATCTAAATGTCCATGTCTGGGACTTTTCCAGCCTTATTTCATTAAATAAATTGTCTTCTCCTTTCTCTTTTCCTCCTGGGACTCCTATAGTTCATGTATCTCTTTACTTGGTGGCATCACATAAGACCTGCAGGCATTCCTCACTCTTTTTCATTCCTCTATTTTTTTGTTCTTTTGACTGAATAATTGTATCTTCTAGTTCAATTATTCCTTTTTCATTGATTGAGTTTGTTATTGACATTCTCTAGTGAACTTTTGAGTTTAGTCATTGCCTTTTTCAGTTCCAGGATTTCTGTTTGGTTCCTTTCTGTGGTTTCTAGCTCTTTGTTAAATTTTCATTTTATTCATGAATTCACATTCATTTTATTTCATTCATATTCATGCATTTTCCTCATTTCGTTTATTTTTCTATCTGTGTGCTCACTAAGTTCCTTTAAGGTGATTATGTTGAACTCTTTGTCATGCAGCTCATAACCCTCCACTTCTTTGACTAGTTTTGTTTTGGTTCTTTTTGGAGTTTTTTGTTTTACTTTCACTTTTTTCCCTTTTAGTTCTAGCTTATGGTATCATGTTTCCCTGATTCTTCATGATATTTGTAGCCTTGTACTGGTGTCTGCACATTTGAAGAAGCAATCACATTCTCCAGTCTTTTCAGATTGCCTTTGGCAGTGAACACCCCCCACCATTCAGCCTACCAGCAATTTCCTCAGGGAGGTCCATGACCAGGGGCTCAGGCTGACTACTGAGACCCATACCTACCAATTGTTGAAAATCGCCAGCTTTTTTCTTTGTTCTGACTCCTTCAATGTTCTGAATGAGGCATAATAGAGGTGGGGCTCTTGAGCAGTAAACCCCAAAACCTGAAAAAGGTGTCCATTCACTTTGCTTTCTCTTTTCCTATTGGGATAACTTACGGGCTGAAGGGATTTCTCTTAACGCTACACTGTGCTAGCCTGGAGGAGAGCAACATAGGCAAAGTAAAACTGTTCTTCTTACCCTTTTCCCCATATTTTTTTTCTCATTTCTGTGCTCCATTGGAGTGCTGTAACCTCTCACTCGGTCCTGAAGTCCTGGTGAAGGTGTTTTTGACTGTGGATGGTTGTTCACTTTGTGTTTCTGTGGGCAGACAAGGGCTAAAATCTTCCGTTACACCATCTTGCTGACGTCACTCCCATTCTTTAACACACTACTAAGTCTTATCCAGCACAAAAGGTAAGAAAAGTAGATAAAAAGGAAAAGTAAATAAAAGTATACAGAATGGAAAGGACGAAATAAGTGTCCCTATTCTCAGATGTAATGATTGCTTGTATAGAAAACCTCAAAGAATCTACAAAGAAAATCCTTTAATAAGTGAGCTCAGCAAAGTCACAAGATACCAGATGAACATACAAAAATCAATCCTATTTCTATATATTAGAAATGAAAATACTGAACAAAAATTTTTAAGTAAAATATGATTTGCAATGATTAAAAAGTAAAATCAAATACTTCATTATAAAATATGTTAGGACTTACATGCTAAAGACTACAAAAAGGAGATCTAAATAAATATAGAGATACATTGTGCTCACAGATTTAAAAACTCAACAAAAGACAGTTCTTCACAAAATAATGTACATAGATTTATGCAGTTCTTGTCAAAATCCCAGCAAGGTTTTTGAGAACATAGATGAGCTCTTTCTAAAACTGATATGGAAGGGAAAAGGAACTAAAATGACTAAAACAATTTTGGAAAAGATGAATAAAGAGGAAGGAATCACTCCACACAATTTTGACACCTGGTAGGTAGCAACAGTAAACAAGACTATGTGGTATTGGCATATTGGCAGAGAAAAAGACATAAAAATCAATGGAACCGAATAAGGACCCCAGATATAAACCTGAAGAAATATACCCAATTGATTTTCAACAAAGGTAAAAAGCAATTCAGTGAAGGATTTGTCTTTTCAACAAATCATGATGGAGCAACTAGATATACAAAGGCAAAAAAGAAAAAAATCCCCACTTAGACCTTATACCTTTTACAGAAAATAACTCAAAATGGATCACAAAGTTAAAAGTAAAAGGGGTAAAACCATAAAACTTTTAGAATAAAACACAGGAAAAAATCCTCAGGACCTATGCTTTCCTAAAGGTTTATTAGTTTTATGTTTTATTGAATAACTGCAAGAATATAACTGGAAGAATACTACAAAACGGACTTTGCTTCTCATCTGTGCTCCAGGTTTTGTGAGACCAAGTCCTTTGTGGTCCACTCTAACTGAAAACATAACAGAAAAGGAATTCTGGGAAATTGTATTCCAGGCTAGCCAAATTAAAACATCAAAAGCCACCACAGATTACATACATATATGGAAAAACTTATGGGGACACCATACAATACCTTACCATATCACACACAATACCACAAAAAGCAATTCTGAATGCATTGCATATCTATAGAGGGCAAAGCAATAAATCTTTTAAAAGAGAACATACATATATATCTTCATGACCTTGAGTTTGCCAAATATTTCTTAAACAGGGCACAAAAATTACTAATCAGAAGGAAAATGATTAACAATTTAATTATATTAAAATCTGGAAATTACACTTATGGAAAGACAAGAGACAGACTGGGAGATTTAAGAGTTTGAAAGCAAGCTTCAGGCTAGCAAAATATATTTGCAGTATTGATATATAACCTACAAAGAACTGTGTCAATAATACATAGCGGATGTCTGAAAAACTGAGAAGAAGGCAGATAGTCAAATAGAAAAAGAAGATTTCTAAATCACCCATAAATGCATGAGAAAAAAGGTCTTGAAAGCAATTCCAATTAAAGCCACAATCAAAAATCAAATTCCACCCAACAGAATGGCTAAAATTATAAAGAAAGCAACATCAAATGTTGTCAAGGAAATGGAGCAACTAGAACTTTCAGATCCTACAGTAGGAAGCGCAAAGTAGTACAACCACTATAGAAAATTGTTTGGCAGTATCTACAAAAGTTAACTGCATTCATAATCCATGATTTAACAACTTCATCAAAAGATAGAAATGAGATTTAAAAAAAGAAAAAGAAACAATTTAAATGCCAACAATAATATTAATAATAATGGTAATAGAATGGATAAATAAGTTGCAGTCTTTCATACAATAGAACATAGCAATGAAAATGAGTGAACTCTTGCTATATGCCGCATCACTGTTGATTCTCACAACAGAAAATTGAATGAAAGAAGCAAGGCATAAAGAATACTGGGTGATACTACTTATACAGTAATGGAGTTCAAAATAAGTTTAAAATCTATGATGTTAAATTCAAAGTTGTATTTATTTTTAAGGAGACTAGAAATAATGACTGCTGCTGCTAAGTCGCTTCAGTTGTGTCCGACTCTGTGCGACCCCATAGACGGAAGCCCAACAGGCTCCCCTGTCCCTGGGATTCTCCAGGCAAGAACACTGGAGTGGGTTGCCATTTCCTTCTCCAATGCATGAAAGGGAAAAGTGAAAGTGAAGTCGCTCAGTCGTGTCCGACTCTTAGCGACCCCATGGACTACAGCCTACCAGGCTTCTCCATCCATGGGATTTTCCAGGCAAGAGTACTGGAGTGGGGTGCCATTGCCTTCTCCAAGAAATAATGACTAGAAGGTGGCATTTGCTAATGCTCTAATGCTTGATCTGATTAATGGTTACATGAGTGTGTTGCCTGTATGAAAACTCCCAGTCACTTAAAATTTTTGTACTTTTATTTTTAAATGTTACCTGTCAACAAAAATATTACTAAAAAGCTAAATTTAAGATGGTGATGCAGATGTATAGAACAGTCTTTTGGACTCTGTGGGTGAGGGTGAGGGTGGGATGATTTGAGAGAATGGCATTGAAACATGTATATTATCATATGTGAAACAAATCGCCAGTCCAGGTTCAATGCATGATACAGGATGCTCAGGGCTGGTGCACTGGGAGCGATGGAGTGGGGAGGGAGGCGGGAGGGGGGTTCAGGATGGGGAACACGTGTACACCCATGGCGGATTCATGTCAATGTATGGCAAAAACCACTACAATATTGTAAAGTAATTAGCCTCCAATTAAAATAAATAAATTTATATTAAAATAATAATAAATAAATATAACCCCCCAAAATAAATAAATAAATAAATAAGCTAGTGATGATCAACAAATACTAACATAAAAGGGGCAGAAACTTTCAGACATAGATTGCCCCAGGAAGGATATCAGAAAATACAAACCATGCAGGGTACCAGATGCCTGGAAATAAGGAACTTACCAGAAATGAGGGTTAGGAACCAAGAGCAGGTGAAGCCAGGAAAGAAAGCCAAGGTACCAGACCTGGAAAAGGTGAAGATAGAAGACCCCTGAATTACAGTGGCTGAAATATGAGATCAGAAGCTGAAATGTATTTAAAGATGGAGGAAGTGGTGCCCAGATGAGCATTCAAGATAAGCGTTACTGAAAAATGAGATCATCTGAAACAGTGACTTGTTTAACTTTTCATCCCAATCATTTTTTAGTCTTACAGTCTTGGTTCTCAAGTGACACAGGTCACCTTGCAATCTTAGATTATAGAACTGAACTTCTATTTGACAATTCTAAAAGGATTTTAGTGGAGAAGGGGGGAAGGGAGTTCTCACTATGTTATATACTAAATATTCAAAAACCACCCTTTCTCCATCTCTTCTTGGTCTTTGAAAAACCAAGAATGTTTATAATACAATAATGAAATAAAAATAAAGTCATTCATCAGGAACCCTGTATTTATTTTCTTTATGTCTGAAGGTTGTTAAATCCTAATTATCCTGAACTATTTTCATACTGCTGAGCAGCCTCCACTTATGAAGTCAGTAATTAATATTCAATTTGCCTAGAGCTTTCAGATTTGCATGTTAATTATTGATTTCTTAATCACCAGGATGGGTATTTGAGAGCTTTAGAGAACACTGACATTTCAGTAAATGTTACAGAGTGATCATCTCTGTAGATTGGGGTTTTTAAGAAAATATTTGCAGTCTTTTATTTTCAGATTTCCTCTACACCTGGAGTTCTGATTCTCTTCCTGAGGGATCTGATTAGGCTTTGTACTGGTGACATTGATAGAATAACGAGTGCAAATCTGGAAAAGAACAATGTTATCCTTTATGGTCTCAGCTTGACCATCCTTCTATTCGTGTCTCCCTAGCAAGGGCAGATTTAGGAAAGTTATTTATAGCTAGTACCTTTTAAACTACCTACATGAATCCACTTTTAAAGCAACTTTATATAACATTTTACATTGAGGGCATCATGCCTGCAGTTATCCCAATCCAGGAGAGAACCAGATGTTTGACCATGTTTACCACCATCATCACCTTTACTCCATCCTTTACCTGAAACATTTCTGCCCCATACTGAGCTCTAAGCCTGGCTTTGAAGTGGTCCAGCATAAGCTTGATCCAGCGGTCACTTTTAAATGGTTCACCCAGGGCTTAATCCTGACCCCATTCTCACTTACCTGCTGTAGATTGTACTGATATCTCCAATTTTTCATCCTCCCTGAATCTGTTCCTTTTGTGATGTTTCAATCTCTCTTACGAAAGAGGCAAATAGTATTTTTGCAGCTACCCCCACTCTGCCCTCAGCTTGGGTTCTGTCATGTGACTTTGATGTCATGCATCAAAATGGATGTGAGTGGGCCTGAGTGGAACAAATGCTTGAAAAGTGCTTTTTCTGCTCTTGGCTAAGAGGCACCTTCTGGATCTTCTGAATCTCTGATGTGCCCTCAGCTGACTCCCACCTCCAACTCAAGAGTATAAAAAAATTCAAGTGCTCATCTCATTTAGGGCAGCAGGAACTCAGTAGGGTTGTCTACAGTCCTCTCTGCCTGATACCTATATAGATGTCAAAAGGTCAAAAGAAACAGCCAAGTAAGTGAAGATAGGGGACTTCCTTGGAGGTCCAGGGGCTGACTCCACGCTCCCAATGCAAGGGGTCCGGGTTTAATCCCTGATCAGGGAACTAGGTCCTACATGCTGCAACAAAAAGATTCCACATGCCTCAACTAAGAGTTTGCAAAAGAGTCTGCACGCCACAACTAAAGATACAACATGCTGCAATGCAGATCAAAGATCTCATACGCCACAACGAAGATCTGGCACACACACATAAGTAAATAAAAATAATTTTTTTTTAAAGTAAGAAAAGATAAAATGGAAAGATTCATGCTGTGGCAGGGGTATAGGATTCAGGGGGAGGCAAATTGAGACTGAGATTCATTGTGTCTCTCAGGCCAGGCCAGAGAGATACCATCATGGCCATAGCTTGCTGTTTCAACCCACTCACGCCTCAACTGTGCTATCATACTCTCTCCCTCCTAAGGCAGCCATGTTCATAACCCACCGCCTAACAACCTTGAGGAGTCTGGAAAGGATCTGCTTTTGTTCTCTCAACTGAATGTGAATCAGCCCTCATGACTTTTTTGAGGTTTTCCACACTCATGTGTGTTAGGGATGCTTTGGTTATATAATTACAGGTACAAATATTGCTACACCATCACTCTCAGCTGTTACGAGTCCTCTTCCTTTAACAGAACCACCCTGACATTTTGAGAGCTTCAATGATTAGAACCGAACATTTCTGATATTAATACATTATCAGTTCTACCTCTATAATAAAGGATGGACGCCAAGCCACATCCAAACTCACAAGGTCCAACACATAAAAGGACAAAATCTGACCCCTTTGCCCTTCCAAGCCAGCCTTTTAAAAGTAGTTGAGGTTCTTCCTTCTATTTCATCTCTCCCCAAATTAGTCCTTAAATCCTTGCCCACCTTTCCTAACTTGGATCTCGTGACTACTCCCAAGTTGGTCCAATAACCCTTCCTTAACTACACTCCATGACTCATTATGCATCTTTCTGTCACACCACTTCCAATTATTTTTAAACTCCTTGTTTACAAGCCTCACTGGAGTGTGAACTCCTACAAGAAGGGACTATGACGTCTTGTCCCTTCTCTATTCATTCATCTCTGTAACTCCAGGACCAGCCTAGCACAGGGCCTGGCATAAATTAGATTTTAGGAATATACAGTGATGGGTCAGAAGTAACTGCAGTGTCTCTGATCATTGTCCAAAAATCTGGACCATGACTTTTTTGAGAACATCCTTGGTACAACTATAAGAATCTCCCAGTGATTTCCTGCTGTTGGCCTTTCCCCATTACCCTGACCATGAACTAAACCTCCTATGTACTCACATGGCTCTAGTATTGACTTGGACTAGCTCTACTGCTGGGAGAAATACCAGTAACCTCAGATATGCAGATGACACCACCCTTATGGCAGAAAGCAAAGAGGAACTAAAGAGCCTTTTGATAAAAGTGAAAGAGCAGAGTGAAAAAGCTGGCTTAAAGCTCAACATTCAAAAAACTAAGATCATGGTATCCAGTCTCATCACTTCGTGGTAAATAGATGGAAACAGTGATAGACTTTATTTTCTTTGGTTCCAAAATCACTGCAGATGGTGACTGCAGCCATGAAATTAAGAGACACTTGTTCCTTGGAAGAA